>NC_136234.1:0-4800000 GCF_963402885.1 Antedon bifida
TAAAGGTGTCAAATAACATAAATAAACGAGAGCTGATTTTGTCCACTATCAACCTGCTCTCATACATCCAACATATATAGTACAGGAAAGATATGCTCAGAATTAGTGAAAGGTTAAAAAAATTGCAACATAATTTTTTTCACCACAATGCATTTCTATAAGGTCCCTATATGAACATACTAAAAGTCTAGAAAAATCCAGGTAGCGGAAATAGGTTTTTTTATACAAAATGGCCGCCAATGGCGAAAAATTCATAAAAATGAACAAAAAACATATATTGTATATCTAATTACCACTTGATAGCAGTTTTTATAATGCTTTTTATATTTCTTTAGTGTCAAACATTTAAACTGCAATATACATATTAATTTAAGTGCTATTTAGCAGCAAAAACACACATTTAAGTATCAAGATATCACCACGGTTATAATAATAGACAATGTAGTCCTATGCATTATAATGCAGGACTATGGTGTCTAATAAAACAGTTCATTTACATTTGTACTGTCACAACAATAGAATTATACAATCTTACAATCTATTAATCCATTCATTTTCATTGTCCAGTTATCATCCTCTGTCTATAGGTAGGAATTGAGCATGTGCTGATGCCGTGGTATTCTTCACAAACAGTGGTACTGGTGGTAAATTTGTTATCAATGGATACATCACGCCATTTGTAACTTTCTATCCCCCAGTCTGTGGGTTGAAGAGTATTTTCTATCCACTGCTGTACCATGGTAATATACACGCAGGGAATGACATTTTGCAGCATTTGTTGTTGGGGGAATAGACTAGTGGCCCAGTAAGAATACCTGTACATGTGGCATTCTCAGGTACGTCAGCTTCACCAGGTATGCACTAAGCTTGCAAGACAGCTGGTAATTCAAGTTAGTAAAAAACGTTGTGACTTGATAAAGTATTAACTTGATCCAACGAAAAATCATTATAAACTCCGAGAACACAATATAATAAATGAATATATAAACCACCATATAAAATCAAATAGTGAAAAATCAAATTGAAAACAGGAGAGAAAAAAAATACTGTGGGTCGACAGTTCAAACAGCGCCACGACTCAGTAGTTCATTGATTGTAATGTTACTTACGATTCAAGACAGTTTCGTCTAGCTGTAAGTTAAAATTACTGGTTTACAATCAATGAACAACTACATATCAATTTACACATTGGATTACAGAACCTAATTCACTCACCAAAAATGCATATAATATTTATAAATCCCAGCCAAAAGAAAGTTATGGAAAGAAATGGGACAATCCAATTTAACATACCAGTTTGTGAAAAACACCTATTCGGGGCAAATCGATTAACCTAAATGCGCTTTAGTCGTCAATAATTATCTAACTCAACTTAATTAGTAAGTAGGCCTAATTGTTTTCAATTGTTGGTACAATTTAGTAGAAAGTATGAACCCATGATCAAAACCATTGAGAAAAGGTTACATGTTATTTACTGAAATGAAAACCTACGTCCTTACGTAAATTTATACATACCCTCTTGCAATTGCCCAGATGTCTCTCAAATACAGGAACTTTGGCGTAAATAACTGGAAATTGTCAAAATGTACACAGAGCGTATGAATACAAACACGATGTAATTCTGTAGCCATCAAACATGGATTGTTTTCTTACAACAACGTCTTGCAATTAATATTATATATAATATATATTTGTTGTACACTAGAATTTCTATAGACCTATTATAGTTTTTTTTATAGAGCTTTTACAGAGTTTTTATAGAATTTTTATACAGCTTTATATAATTAGGTGATCATTTAGAATAAAATGATCACCTATTGTTATTGTATGAAATCTTTATTCTTTATTTCTCTCTGTACAGATTTTGTGTAACAATTATCTCAAAAAGTTGAATGTTGAAGATGACAACATCAGCACAATATCTTTCAAATTATTTAACTTAATCCTAATAAGCTTTTCAGCGTGATCAATCACCCGTGACGTCATTTATACGCCATTTTGTGAAATCAAATTATCAATCATATCTCCATAACTTGTCATAAAATATCAATAAAATTCACTATAAGTAAACTTCAGGTGAAGGGTAAAAATATTAGCAAATAAAAACTTACGTGTTTCAAGGTCATGCATGTGAAATTGCGCATTAAAAATTTAAAAAGCTCCAAATTAAGTTTTGATCAATTTAGAGCATGAATTAGGCTATTTGCATGTTTCAAAAAATTACTGCACAAAAACAAATCACTCAAATATCATATTTCTCATGTGTGATTTTATTATAAGAAGTTTTTAAGACAGATTTTGTAGTTTCAGTTTCCTTAATACATATTTTAAAACTAGCTATACTAATAATGTTGCCCAATCTTATCCTTAAAAGCGTCCCCAGTTCGTTGTTGCTTTTGGGTTAATGGTTGGGCAGTTCAGTTAAAAATAAGTAAAATTTTTCTTTCAGCATACAAAAGAAAGATCAAAACAAAGAATAAAATAAAGAAAACAACCTCAACAATAGAGTAATTTTTACAGTGTAATTTTCCTAATTGTAGGTAACCAAGAGGGTGTAATATTAATATGGAGAAATATAATTATATTATGATATTTATACGTCTTACTGACTTGCAAATTCGATTATCGCTGGTACTTCATAAGGAACTGGACGACCATGCGATTTCAAAACATTTGCAAGATATCGCAAAGTACGATCTGATGGGATTACTTCCTCTTCCTGCATGTCAGTCCAAATTTGAAAGCACTTGTCAGGATCTCCATTTTTTGCTGAAAATAAGGATAAAAAAAAAAAAAACTAATGATTTTTGTCGTACAAAACAACATTCAAAATTAGGTATTTTCCATGCTAATCAAATACGAAAACATGTGGCCATGTAAGCCTAAAAATGTATGCAGGGCTTAAATTGGCTAAATCAAATTGGATTGCCCAAGACATTTGCTCCTCTAGGTTGACATTGACTTTGAGCAATCCTGGTGAAGGTTCAGGGTTAAATGAAGAGAATGTTTGATAGAAAAGCAGGTGATGAAGTGTTGCTTATGTTACCCTTCCCAGTCAATCATCTGAAAAATTTGTTGGTCCTTACAAATTATTAGAGAAAGTTAGAGAAGTTGTTAGATACTCCAGATTGAAATGTTGATACACAGCAAGAAATAATAATTGTACTCTAGTTTAAAGTGTGTTGTGGAAGAGCACTTGAAAGGGAATCAATTTTAAACTCTCCAAGGATCTCTAAAAGTCTAGAAAAGATTGTTAGGACATTTTAAGAGTCTGTATCATACTTGATTATATGTCTGAATTTCACCAATAAAACAAAACAAAATCCATATAATATAGATAATAACATGAAGATATTGCAAAATGATTATGATTAAGAATGATATCATCAATGCCAGTGATGTTGGTTCTAGTGCTGTGTTGGTGCTGACAGATGAGAATATTAATAAAATAACAACTTTTGTTTCCTCATTTATTTATTTGACCAGTATAAAATCAATAAAATAAACAAAAAACAAAAACAAAGAAATGAAAAATGCTGGGCAAAGTTACTTACCGTAAAGTTGCAAAAGACAAAAATAAAGGTTGTCTCTGTTACAATTGTACAAATCTTTGGTGATCTCAACTAATTTTTCCATCTGTTCTTGCATTCGCTCTGCAACACATTTTTCTGAGTACCAATGTAGTCTGCCTGGTCTGGCAATCATCCCTGGTGTCTATTTAAATAATAAAAACAGAATACAAATTTTAAAGTTTTATTGCAAATTTATAAACTGTTATATAGGGTGTGTTCTGTTACAACTGCTAATGTTGAATAAACTGTTAATGTAGAAACCTCCAGCTAATGTAGAAACACCAACAACTAATGTAGAACGGCCAACAACTAATGTAGAACAGCCAACAGCTAATGTAGAACAGCCAACAACTAATGTAGAACGGCCAACAACTAATGTAGAACAGCCAACAGCTAATGTAGAACAGCCAACAGCTAATGTAGAACAGCCAACAGCTAATGTAGAACAGCCAACAGCTAATGTAGAACAGCCAACAGCTAATGTAGTAACAGAAATTGCCTCACAGCTAATGTTAGACTGGGCGCCCAGGGAATTTATTCATGTGAAAAGCCACAAAAGGTTTGATGGACTGATTATGTAGATATATGGCCAAGATTCAATAATCAATATTGCTGCCGGGTCCTATCATGTAAATTTACCTTGGGGACACCAAATGAGAGGGGTAAAAAATGGATTTAATCATGTGAAAAGCCACATGGATAAAAATTGTTGGACATCGTTCTCATATGTGTATACAATGTTAAAACAACAATGACAGCAACTTTATTCTTTACGCAAAGTTGTGTCTTGATCTAACCGGGTTCCCATTTATACACCTGGGTGGAGAGAGGCAAACGTAAGTAAAGGTATCTTGCCCAAGGATACAAGTAATGCGGCGAGAGTTGGATTCGAACCTTGATCTCACGATCAGTAGTCGAACGTCGAACACACTGCACCACACGCTCTTTTCTGTGTAATCCACAATTTGAAAAACCGAGAGAGGCCTAATTCCCAAAAACCATCAATTCAGATTCTGATGTATTTGGGAATCGACCAGCAGTTGATGGCCCGCTGAACTACGTCAATCTACTATTATATTAAGACTGGTGGTATATAGGTTTGTAATGACTGTTTTGATGATACTGGGTGTTTGTGCCCTGTAGGTCTTGCCATGCTACCAAAGGACTTTTAATAATAATCCTCATCGGCTGCCTGTGTCTGTTTTGCAATTGTAAATTGGTAGTTAACATTTTTTTAGATAATTTTAATAATATTTTCTAAAGAAAGGGTGTTTGTGCCCTGTAGGTCATATCATGCTACCAAAGGACTTTTAATAATTATTATATCAAAATTTTTAAAGCGTCAATTCAAAGACCGAGGTACAAAATCAATGGCGCTATGCATGTTAGTGGTCGAAAAAGTAAGTTTTTAGCAATTTTTTAAATAAGGCAACAGAAGGGCAGTGTTTAATTTGTGCGGGGAGTGAATTCCAGAGTGTGGGTGCTGCAAAAGAAAACGATCTATGACCAAAGGTTTTAGTAGCTATGCGTGGAACAGAGAGTAAGAAATCATCAGATGATCTAAGAGTCTGTCCAGGAACATAAATGGTGATTAATTGACAGATGTAAGCAGGTTGGTTAAAAAGAAGTGCTTCAAATGTAAGGAGCAAGATTTTAAATTTGATCCGATTGTCAATGGGGAGCCAGTGAAGTTCTCGAAGAACAGGTGTAATGTGAGAGCAACGGTTAGTGAAGGTAGTGATTCGAGCAGCCGAGTTCTGTAGTCATTGAAGACGATTAATTTGAAAATTCGGAAGGGCATAGAACATAGAATTGCACAAATCAAGACGAGAAGAGATAAAATCATGAATGATAGAGGATGTGGAGCGTATAGAAAGAAAGCGTCGAATTTGTGCCATACCAGGGAGAATTTTTTTAAACAATCGTCCTCCCCAAACAATTTCGAACTTTGACAGAAAACTATTTTTATTTGACCTAATATCAAAGAAAGATAATTTACTGCTGCACAATTTTAGATAAAATAGGTAAAATATCTTATTCATCTGGAGTACAGTAATGATATTAAAACTCACATCAATAATTTTTTTTGCTTCTTCAAATTTTCCAGTTGTCAAAAATGCAAATGTCATATCATATAGCATATTAATATCCCCATGATGGGAACTACTGAACTCCATTCCTTTCTGCAACATATCCTTGTCACCATCATTGATGAGATGTACTAATATGTCATGGAAACTTGGCATAAATCCATACTTTGCTTGGCACTCTTGTATCCATGTTAATGCGTTCTCCATGTCCCTCCTATGATGGTAGTAATATTAATAATAGCAGTAATAGTAATAATAGTAGCAATAGTAGTAGTAATAATAATAGTAATAGTAATAATAGTAGCAATAGTAGTAATTACTAATAATAATAATAATAATAATAGTAACAACTAGAGGGTACTCCGAGAGTACAAACCTCTGCCTACTGTAAAATTCCTCTACATAAAATTTCCCTGGAAAATATATATATATTTTTTTTTATTTCTTTTATGAGTTCTAAGTGTAAATAGGCTAACTACACCATACAAAGTTGTGGATGAGAGTTTGGTGTAATGGTTATGTATCTAGCCTCTCACAGTTGAGATCGCCGGTTCTGGCTGGTTTTTTTTTTTTTTTTTTTTTTTTTGTGGACCTTGATCTTTGACCCTGACCCTTCAAAATTTAACCACAATTATATGATGAGTCATTGATCATTGTGGCTAAGTTTGGTGAGAATTGGATAAAAACTGTGGTCTCTAGGCAGTAATATATAATAGTTTTTTGTTAGTTGTGACCTTGATCTATGACCTTTTCCCCTCAAATTCGAACTCGTCCGAGCTTTTGAGGCATAGATCATTGTGTCCAAATTTGGTGAGAATCGGATAAAAACTGTGGCCTCCAGGCTGTTCACAGACACACACACAAACGCACACACACACGCACACACAAACATACAGGGGTGAAAACATAACCTCCTTGGCGGAGGTAATAATAACAAGATCAATCAGAGAGAGAGAGAAAAGGGATCAAGATTCAATCTGTCTTAAGTTTTGATGTATGACCTCAAATTAGTAAAATAGTTTTGGTTTGATATACTAACTTGTTCATTAGTGCAGTTACAACTGGTCTAAGAACGTTGTTACTTGAATTGACAATGTTGTTGTCAATAAATTTATGTGTCAGCTGTTTGGCCTCTTCGAGATGTCCACCTTTGGCTACATTTTGAAGAAGAAAGAATACTCGTCTTTCTACATTGTCAGTAGAAGTGCCATAATCACGGATATCGTCAATCAGATCCAATGCAACTGAAAGAGAAACAGATCTAACTGTAAAAATGAGGATTAATCGTAAAAGTCTTTGGTAGCACGACTAAACCTACAGACCACAATTTTAACTACTTATTTATGACTGCAAAACAAGCACAGGAAGCAGATGAGGATTATTATTAAAAGTCCTTTGGTAGCATGGCAAGACCTACAGGGCACAAACACCCAGTATCATCATTGCTTACATCATTTATCAAAACAGTCATTACAAAGCTATATACCACCAGTCTTAATATAATAGTAGATTGACGTAGTTCAGCGGGCCATCAACTGCTGGTTGATTCCCAAATACATCAGAATCTGAATTGATGGTTTCAACCACATAAACACAAGCTAACTTATGTATAACTTTAAATGCTTCACAATGAAGAATTGTATCAATCAACCTGGGAATTGGGCCTCTCTCGGTTTTTCAAATTTTCTTGTGGATTACAAAGAAAATGGCATGTGGCGCAGTGTGTTGGACGTTCGACTACTGATCGTGAGATCGAGGTTCAAATCCAACTCTCGCCACATTGCTTGTATCCTTGGGCAAGATACTTTACTTACGTTTGCCTCTCTCCACCCAGGTGTATAAATGGGAACCCGGTTAGATCAAGACACAACTTTGCGCTGATTACTAGTAAAATGAGCATGAATGATGATGTAGGACTAATCAATTGAAAAATTATATAGGGTTACTTAAATAATCAACTTAGTAAAGATATAGTATGTGGAAAATTGGGTTAGACGAGGCTGACATACAGTTGATCGAGGAAGTTGAAACATATGCTAGTCACCTTGTTCGCACAATACAAAACCATTATATGCTAACAATCCTGCTGTAACAGGAAATCCTCCACACATCGTGCTGGTCATCTCACATCCAAACCAACCAGCGGTACCCATGCCAACTTGGACCCCACTTTTGAAACAATGCTCTGATTTGCATTAAATACCAAACCATGCCCGATTAATATAAATTTGTTAACATTGGAAATTGGGACGGTTGGCAGGTGCATTTGAATACCAGAACACTTACCTTCGATTTTACTTTCTTTGACAGCTCCCTCAATAAGTAGGCAGTATTTTACCATGTCCAGCTTAAATTCAGGAAATTTGGCTTTTCTAAACAAAATATTAAGCATTATTGAAATTTCATCATGGAATGAAATAAAATATAACTAGAACGGTTGTAATCGTAATTTCATCTATGCTACACTGTATATAACATATACAGTGTATTTTGTAAATAGTGTTATAATACCGCAATGATATAGGTACAATTCAGCACTGTAAACATATGTAATTCATGTCATAGGATGGCGTAATAATTGTCGACGTTCACATAGTTTAACATATGTGCCTGTTACATACGTGTCCGCGGATAACCCGAACTCGTCAAAGAGACGAGTTCAAATCTAGTTATTATTTAATTGAAATTCGGTCTACGCATTAAACATGGTTGTTTTTTTGGTATTTTAACGTACGATCTATTTGAACATATAATTAATTGGAATCAATATCAATCAATATCAACACTAACCATGGTGGACGTGTTGTGATATGTTTAAAACCGTGGTTTCATTTTTATTATTTATTTGAAATTTGGTCTACGCATTAATCATGGTTGTTTTTGGTATTTAAAGTCGGGTCTATTGGAACATATAATTAATTGGAATCAATATCAATCACTAACCATGGTGCATGATCACAAAAACAATTTAACTTAATCCTAATAAGCTTTTCAGCGTGATCACTCATCCGTGTCGTCATTTATATGCCATTTTGTTAAATCACATTATCATTCATATCTCCATAACTTGTCATAAAATATCAATAAAATTCACTATAAGTAAACTTCAGGTAAGGGTAAAAATATTAGCAAATAAAAACTTATGCGTTTCAAGGTTATGCAAATGTTTTTGCGTGCACGATTCTTAGAAAGCATAAAAAATAAAACTTGTTGTACAAATCATAATCCTTAGTACATTCACCGAATTTGAGTCCATTCTGACTAAAAATGATGCTATACGAGCACGTTAAAAATGACAAAATGTGCACCTTATTTTCACAAAATTGCTGTAATGAAAATAACTCGTCATAATTGTTTTAACTAATTCTGGAAGCCATTGAGTTGTAGATATAAATTCATATAACCATTTGACGTCATCAACTGGCCACTTGAATTAAAAAATTAGGATTTATTAAATCTTTTTTTGTAGGTTATCACATTCAACAGAGCGCATCTTGGTTATTCAAGCCCGATTTTAACTCTAATTTCAGTAATTATCTTTCTCTTGAGTTGCCATAATTTTCATTTTAATAACTTCATCATGCCTAAAAACTTGAATATGTCGTGTAATTTCACCTTCAGCATATATTTGAATATCTCACAGCTCTTCAGAATTAAAGGTGACCTTGATGATTATAATTTATTATGAAACCTGATGAAATATAGATATGAATTCATATAAAAATTAAGCCTATCGAATGTTGTGACGTTATATAGTCAGTTAAAGTTAAAAAGTAGTTTTTTCATTTCTTTAGTCAAAGTTATAAAAATTTCAAAGAGCGCGCACTGTGCTTCTACATGCCAAATTTTCTTCCAATTCTTATATTTTTTTGCTCAATTCATTATCTTTCGATATTGTTATCTTCAAGTTTATTTTGATAATGTCATCATACCAAAAAATTAGAACATGATGTGTGTCCCGTAATTTCACCAATGCTACACTGTATATAGATATACAGTATAATTATACTGTACATATTGTATTAGAGTGAATATAAATATATATGAATTATTTGACACAAAAATGAAACCTGTAACATCAGCCATTACAAAGATATAAGCTATTTGAATATTTTAACCGCCAACTTGAAAAGGCCCATAAAAGACCCCCTACGGGGTCACAGGTTGGGCAACAACGTTTTTCTGGTTTATTTTGACCCACTAAAGATATTTAGACAAGTTGCCAACTTTAATCTCAAATTACACATGGGACCCTATTTTATGACATCTTTTAACCCGACTACTTCCTCTTTTTCCTCGTAGTCTAAGTGTTCTGAGTTTGTGTAATTTGTTTTCTGTTTCTAAATTTTTATATGCGATGTCACAGAAATAAAAAAAATTTTAAATAGGGTTTAAAATAAATAAAGAGTAAAAGAGTCAAAGTCAAATCAGTGTTCAGTAGTGAACCAAATAAGCGGTGTTCTGTGAACTGAGCAACAGAGTAACTTACAATTCTTTCCTAAGTTTAAGTGCTTCTTGTTGGTTAGAATTTAAGCTACACACTCCAATAAGTCTTGATAGTATACCTGCTGCAGGTTCGTAACCAGCATCATCCCATTCTGCCTTATAATTCAAGGCCTTTTCAGTTTTCTAACAAAAATATGACAATGTATACAGTATAAAATAAATCGTTTGCAAAAGGTTAATGATTTATAAAACAATGATGAGACAGATTATCGTAACTAGTTGATCATGTTAAAATGGTGTGCCGATAATTACTAAAAATAGTCATTAAGTCATTGTTGGTTTGATGATCACTAGTCATCTTAAATGGTGCAACCATAAACCAAGGGTATTTTGCATAGACTTAAACCTTTTGGATTTAAACCTTCTATTATGTCACTTTTTTAAAAATCTGTCATTGAAAATATTCTCACTTTCATTATTGTTTTATGTTTTTCCGGAGCCACTAAGTTGAAAATCTAAATGGAAATGAAATGAGTTTGGAACTGAATATGGATTGCTACTTAATTAAGACAAAAGAAACATGACTTTGTAAGCTTACGTTTGTTTCACAACATGCTTCTATCAGTCTTCTTAAAACAGGCCTATAATTTCCATCTTTAGCTTTTAGTTCTTGTAAGTTGCTTTCTAGTTGTTCAATGTTTTCAAGCTTTAAAAATTAATGTATAGAAATATTACTTTACCCTAACCCTACACCCCTGGGTTCGCCCCTGATGTGGCTACATTCTTGTTCATACTACTGTAAATGTATTTTCTGCCACTAAATTAAAATTTAGATCCATTTCATCGTATAAAATATCCATATAACGTTATAGAAATCCAGGGCTGGAAGAGAATATTTGTAAATTGGCAGACTCTGCACCATAACTTTCACACTTTATTGGCAGTCAGCAGTGATTTGGCTCCTCGACGAAGACGAATTATTATTTATACCTGATAATAATATTATTATTATTAATGTAGACTTATTGATGGAAATTCTTCTGTTAATTTAAACAACCTAGGCCTAAGTCAAGATTTTGTGCGAGATTTGTTTTTCTGCTCGGTGGGTTTTGGGAGATTCCACTTTTACATGGTACTGTGTTAAATGTATTATCAGGTACAGTATTAACAACATTAAATATTCTCAACATTCGATAAATAAATACAGAACATTCATTATTTATCGGCGCACCTGATGTGTAATAATCAATGGCAAGAATACAAGCAAGTGTGTTATAAACAATTATAATACATACCGTATTGTTCCTAATAAACGCCCCCCCCTTCATTTTTTGTTAACACACCTTAGTGCCCAATCTATATAAACAGAGGATTCTCACGTTTAGAATTGGTTTTCAGCCCGGAAAGTCACATTTTTCAGCGACTGTGATAACGATGTACGCTAACAGCGTGACAAACATGTAGGCCTACACCGGGCACTGGACGTTTTTTTTTAATTCGCGACAACATACATCGCTGGTCTTTAAAAACCAGGAAAACAACGGGGATCAGACAATCGCATGTTTATTCACACAACACGGAATTGATACAAGGCGTCTGGTTCATGAAGACCTTTCGAGTTGTTAGAACTTTTCATCAAGTTGAGGGCGGATGTCAATAAACTACGATAAACATGCTGTGTCTGTAATTGTGAAGGACGACAACGAAGAACGCTGCATCGTCGGCCATAAACGCAGGCACAGTAGCATAGCAGGGGGTTTGGAGGTACCCTGTGAACTTATTTGTTGCAAAAAAACATTGATTGACCGTCTGAAGCAACTAACTTGTTAAGGGTAGGCTAGGTAGGCCTCATATAGGGCCTAGGCTCTATTTATGATTTTTACATTTCACCCCTAACAAACGCCCCCCTTTTTAAAAAATGCAACGCCCCGGGGGCGTTTATTAGGAAGAATTCGGTAATACATACATCTTTTGCTGAAAAGTTCATTCTTCCAGTTGCAGTAACTATTCCATCGTCGGGGTTTACAGTCATTGCTAAATTCGTCTTTAAACCACCAAGTTTAAGCTGGTCGAGCATAGTACGTATACGGCGAAACTTGTTTGCAGAAATTACTATTCCCTATAAAGATTAAACACAAAAATCAACTTGTGTTACAGTATATTACATTTCATCATAAGGACTATCAGAAGATCTGCTGATACAAATCAATAGATATGCTAGATATATATGTGGTACGTCAATGAAATGTCAACAAAAAAAGGCATAATTGATCAAATGTATGATTGATAAAAAATTTACATTTGTGAATATAGTGTCAAAAAATTAAAAAGGATAAACACAGGTTATTCATTCAAGGTCTATTTAAGAATTACCCTCTAGTACGTGGCCACGGATGGTTCTCGAATATATAAACTGGAAATTGTCAACGAAATGCTTTCCACACACAATACAGATATGATAGAATGTACAGTAGTTGAATATAATTGTACCCATCATCATATGCCTAAAAGCTTAAGATGGATTATGTGAAACAAATGCAAAGTCTCATCAAAAAACGCAACACACATGGGGCAATAATAAATAGGCACACAAATAAATATTTACACACTGCATTACAGAACCTCATCCACTTACCTACCAAAAATGCATATAATATTTACAATCCTAGCCAAAATCAAGTTGGGTATGGAAAAAAATTGGACCAAAAGTCCAATTTAACATACTCGTCTCGAAAGATATACTATGTTCAGATGTGTACACTGGACCTACGGTTTATAGTCCTTATCCGAAAAGACTCATTCTACCACCAGAACCATAGGGCCCTAGACGATGTTAATATGGCTAGATATTACGGTTCCACTGTCTTAACTGCTTGGCCACTCACTCGCTACAATATAGTCAAGATTAAAAAATCAATATTGCTGCCAGGTCGTATCCTGTAAGTTTACCATGGGGACATAAAATGGGAGGATAAAAATGGATTTAATCATGTGAAAAGTCACACAGATAAATGTTGTTGGACATTGTCCCCATATGTGTATACAATTTTAAAACAGCAATTTATCCTGTATAAGCCTGTTCACATGTATGGAGTAAGCCATGGCGTACGCCTTCCGTGTGAACTAGGCAGTGGCGTTATTAATGCAACTCAACAGCTACATACCCCATCTTAACTAACGCCACGGAGCTAACTCCAGCAATGTTTGAATGATTTTTAATTCTTGTTTTTTTCTGTAAATTTTATTACTGATATAAAAACAAGCTATTTAGCTGCTCTCTGCTCTTCGATCTAAAAGCGCATGAATTGTTTAGGGTGAAATAAAAGTAAAAATGACCAAAAGCAGCGTGTTTTTCGGGACAGAATTGATTTAGAAATTAAGTGCTGACTATATTTCAAGAAATGGTTAAAAAAACAAAAGATTGTCATCAAGACAGTGTAAAATCTAAAAAAAAACCAAGGGTTTAACTTTTAAAACGTAAATGTGGTACTTGGACTTCTTTGTTTAACTCCATTCATTAATATAACGAACGCCGTACGTGTAAACACATGGATTACCTTACCGCTTGTGTAAGCCACGCCATTCTTACGCCGTACATGTGAACGTACCTGAGACAGTATTTAGAAGCCCCAAGTGACCACTCTAAAATGATGTTAATCTAGTCAAGAGCACTTACTAGAGACTAGCAACTACACCTGAACATGTTACAATTGAAATGATTCAACTCACATCATCAACAAAACTGTTGAAGAGTAACTCCAAATGAGGTCGCAAACGAAGACCATCTTCCTCAGTTATGGCATCAATTAAATTCATTAAAATTAAGCCAACATATTCTGTGGAAAAACAATAATATACAATAATATAGTAACATAAAAATATATTGGGTGATCAAACATGCAGGAATATTGGGATGCGTGTCCTTATTCTTCACAACACAGATTTGATGGTTTCTAGGTCCAGATAATGACCGACAACACATCTGTTGACATGATCCCGGTTGGGCTTGGTCCTTGCAAGCCCTAATGAATGCTTATGAGTTGAGTGGCGAGAACATTTGTGACAGACAGGGCAAACCCAGGGAAAAACTACTATTTAGGTTATATGCATTATCATGCATATAACCTTATTGATTCTGTCAGAATCTTTATTACCTCCGCCAAGGAGGTTATGTTTTCACCCCTGTATGTTTGTGTGTGTGTTTGTGTGTGTGTCTGTGAACAGCCTGGAGGCCACAGTTTTTATCCGATTCTCACCAAATTTGGCAACAATGATCTATGCCCCAAAAGCTCGGACGAGTTCGAATTTGAGGGGAAAAGGTCATAGTTCAAGGTCACAACTAACAAAAAACTATTTTACTGCCTAGAGACCACAGTTTTTATCCGATTCTCACCAAACTTAGCCACAATGATCAATGACACATCATATAATTGTGGTTAAATTTTGAAGGGTCAGGGTCAAAGATCAAGGTCCACAAAAAACTAAAAAAAAAGAAATAAAAAAATAATAAAAAACCTCAGTGGGACTTGAACCAGCGATCTCAACTGTGAGAGGCTGGGTACATAACCATTACACCACACTGTCATCCACAACTTTGTAGTGTGCAGTTAACAATATTTACACTTAGAACTAATAAAAAAAATGTAAAAAAAAAATATTCAGGGGGCATTTTATGTAGGGAATTTTACAGTAGGCGGAGGTTTGTACTCTCGGAGTACCCTCTAGTTTATTTATTCTTTCCTTAGCACTATTTTGTCCGTCAATTATCTTGATATCAGTTTATGTATCTAGCTAAGTCAATTTTTCAGAGTTTATTCCTAATGGCCAGGAATCGATGTGGTTATGTTTTCATGGTGCACAATCAAAAATGACGTGGTCTACGCGCGATTTAACGAAATCCATTTTGTAATCATATCTTCACAAGCATGAATCACAATTAAACAAAATTTGGTACTCATAACATTTCATCATATGGTAATACAATTACGTGCGTAATTTTCAAAATTGTCAAAAAAATTTCGATGAAAATAGACTATGTTTCACTTTCAGGCAATTTTAAGCGTTTCTAAAATGTCCATGAGTGCACAGATTTTTGCAGTTCAAAAT
The DNA here is from genome assembly GCF_963402885.1 of Antedon bifida. Taxonomy (NCBI): domain Eukaryota; kingdom Metazoa; phylum Echinodermata; class Crinoidea; order Comatulida; family Antedonidae; genus Antedon; species Antedon bifida. The sequence continues at coordinate 15,215 of NC_136234.1, forward strand.
TGTTACATTTTTAAAGACTGCATCATAGTAACAAATTCATTGCGGTATGTAATCAGCACCAAAGTGGTTACTGCATAGTAAATACACGGAGGAATCTTTCTACAACTTAAGTTGTGTATGGCTCAGTGGTTTGTGCTCGTATTCAAGGTACTGAGATCGAGTTTCACCTTGGGAAATGAAACAAAATAAGATTATCCGTATTGTTTGTTAAATTTTATTTCTTAGTGTATAGATTATGCACATGATTTATAATGAAATCTAGATAAAAAGTAACTTATGTCTTTATTATTATGTAAAAAATGTGGTTTATGAAATTATGCGCAGAGGGATCTTTGATCGGATTGTGATACCGGCTATTGTATTTGCGTTAGCAAGATGATCATCTTCATATATTATAAATAATTAAAGATTCTGAGAAAATCAATATATCTTTTAAAAATCAATTATCTTTATTTAAATCAATGCATATAACCTATAATTCGTCATAGTGGCGAATTAAATCTAGTTTTTCCAAAGAAAATTGATGAAATACAGATTAAATTACATTAAAAGATAAAATGACAAATCAACAAAAAACTACAGTTTGAATGTGGTTGATGACCTAAAACTATTACAGTGTTAAAACAGTATAAAATTGTTTAAAAAATACACACAAACAAAAAAGGTACAGTAGCTCGGGAAACTTAATGTGTAATTGATTAAAGATAAAAAATGAAGATTAATAAAATCATAAATTTTGTAGTTTTAACAAAGTCAATCACTTCCATGAAAAAATGACAAAATAAATGATTAAATTAAACCAATCTCACTATGCAGTATAAATTTCTGGCGAATTTTACATGTGCGAGTACCATTTCCGGCCATCTAGGGGTGTCATTTAAAGCCCCATTCCCTACGTTTTTTAGATCTAATTTAAGATCACAAACTATATTTAATGTAAAAATAATACTATATGGTCCTATTGCGATAACTTTTTTCGTCTTTAAACGGTTAAAAATGTGAAAAATAAGTCGATTCTAATAATTATAGCGGCCCGCTATAAATCCCAAAATGCATTGCGCGCGGATTGATATTTTTGTTTTTCACCTGTAATTCGCCCACTTTTCGATCGATCGTGAGGCCAAAACAAATGGAAGACTCCTAACTTTTCAGCGAAAATACCGGGTTTTCCCCAATTTGTATCAACGGAGTCTGGCAAAAATAGAAAGACAATTAATGCAGCAACTATACAACATCAGGCTAGGTATATAGCTCGCGTACGATGTTCGTACGTTACCGATGTTTACCAGCTAGGCCTACAAAACTAAGCCTAGCTAGGCTAGGCCTAAGACCGTCCACGAGAGGTCGATCGCCGCGAGCTACTTAGGTAGTGCATTGTTTCTCACTTTTTATCATAATTTACCATAAAACGTACATTTAAGACAAGAAATGACATGGTTTAATGTTTTTAAAGTGATATATATGTATTATTTTCCAAAAAACGTCCAAAATTGCAGGGAAGGGGTCTTTAACAAAATTAAATAATACTTTTATTAGTGTTCTGTGTTTTTAAATCATTAAAATTTCAAGGACTTTCCATGACTTTCAAGGAATTTAAGGACACGTACGAACCCTGCATAAAGCTACAAATCATATGTGAACAAAATGGGATAATACCTGGTTTACTCATCGATTCACTTTCCTCAAAATGAGACAAGCTATATTTCCACAACTTCATCAAAGAATGAACATCAGGATTTCTGAAAAACAAAAACACTTCATAATCATCTGTAAACCTTTTTTTTTTTTATTTTTTAAGTTTTGGGAGTTGGGGGAGATACACGATAAAACGATACACAGAAAAAAATCAAACTAATATTCAATACAAAAGCATTCTCTTCTCTAAGATGTGCTTTGCGGTTTGTGCATGTCCCGTCCAAATTTCCCAATTCTCATTTTTTCAGTCTTATTAAACTATAAGCATCCGCATGATACAGTTACCTAATTGCTTCCGTTCTAAAGGCATGGCGCGATACAAAATCATAATTCCTGAATGGACTGTCATATGAGAATTTTATTAGGTGATCATTTAGAATAAAATGATCGATCACCTTGTGATTGTATGGATCTTTTTTTTCATCTTCTGTGTTATTCTTTTTTCTTTCCACAATTTTTGTTTGCAGGATATCTCTAAAACTTGTAAGCATAACAAATTGTAACTTTACCACTCTGTAATGCACCGTGTTTATTGCTGGGTAGGGTTTTAGGCGGAGGGAGGTACTTATTCGAGGGGGAGGTTTAATTTTGTAATATGGTAACATTTATAAACAAATATCGAACTCTGGCGAGAATTTGGGTCATAGATGATCATATCCAAGTTTGGTGTGATTTGGATACAAACTGTGGCCACTGTAAACAAGCAAACAGGGGTGAAAACATAACCTCCTTGGCGTTGGTAATGAAGGCCCTGATAACATTTAATGTTTGGTTTGCTCGCATAAGACCACTCGTTTTATCAGTGGTCAAATAAATCATTTTTAAAGGATGAAAAGAAATTATATTAGTTATTGGTACTTACTTGACAAATCCTTCACAGATGTTTGTCCTAAATAGTCCAACCTGTATATTAGGATAATCTTCAACTGGAAAAAAAAAATAATTTGAACTGAAATATACATGGGCTTTTATATTTATTATTATTATATATATATTTATTTATTATTTATCTTAATGTAACTATAGTGGGCCTCCTATCACAAGCCCCTTGGGGTTTCTTGGAGGTTCCTTTTATCGTCATTAAATGTATTACTCTTTCTTTTGTTATGTGTGTTGCATTGATGAATAAAGAGATTGATTTGAGAAAAAAAAAACATTGTATACCTGTACATACTACAAATATATAACACTAATATATAACACCTAAATAGATTCCTGTCATTTGATTGGACGATTGTGGGTCACATGATAAAATGTAAGTGTTCAACAATAGCTCCACATTGTGCAGTGTATTCCGATTTTAACCGGCTGGAGCCCTATCATTTGGTGAACAAGATAGGCCTACCAAATCTGAACTTTTTGAGACATTAATTGTAACATCTATCTAAAGAGAGAGAGAAAACTATTGCTCCAGGCGAGATACTTATATCGGTCTGGAAAAGAACGTTCACGTATTTACATAGGCTATGTAATATAACTATATATATAACAATATAACATTTATAGTATTATCGTCCGAGTACCGCGCTCGCAGTAGGCTTTTTCCTGATTTGACGGAAATAAAATAAGACAATATCCGTCAAGTGCAGATAACTAACAAAAAGTATTGTGTACAATAGGTGATCTTTTTAAGATAGTATAAAATGTGGTACGCTTTTTAAAATCTAACTGCATTTTATGTTTATAAAAACAAGGCCATATACATGGCTGCAGTCGCGTGCTCAAGTTAGTGAGTGACCGACATAGTGAGCTGTAGAGTCGTGTTACCCGTGACTAAAAACTATATGGGCCTATTGCAGTAATTGTTTTAATCTTTAAATGGCAAAAATGTTTTAAAAAAGTTGATTCTAATAACTGGGTATTCACAAAAAAAAACAATTAATGCATCAACTAGACAACGGCAGGCTAGACCTATACCTAGCGTATGATGTTCGTATGTAATCTTTGTTTACCAGCTAGGTCTAAGACAAGAGTACATTTGATGTGAGCTACTTAGGTAGTGCATTGCTTTTTCTCAGTCTTTTTATCAAAATTAACCATAAAATGTACATTTAAGACAAGGAATGGCCTGGTTTAATGTTTTTAAAGTAATATGTATGCATTTTTACAATACTTAAAAATTGCAGGAAAGTGTCTAACCTAACTGTCTAATTATTTATTGACTCAATAAACATAAAAAATAGAATACAAAATATTCAAACCTATTTGGTGAACATTTGCCAAATTTCCTTTACTGGCTTCTTGTCGGCACACAGCAGTAAGAAGAGTAACATCAAGGTCAATACCAATTTCCTAAAAATAAGCACAAACAAAAAGTATTTGTAAAATTGACTACTAATACTAAAAATGTGAGAAAAATGTTGTTTTATATTAACATAATTAAACCAGATTCCTGCAGGGACCGAGGCTCCTGTGTGATGTTTAATAAGCCAGGTCACAGTTAGCTCATGCAGTGCATGACATCATAGGTCAAGAGGTCATTTGTGATAAACAAGTCTCTCGCAATGCAGAGTCACAAGGAAAGCACATTTTATTGTACTATTGATGAGCAAACAGCGAGAAAAGAAAATCTATTTAATTTAATAATCCGATCAAAATAAATGAAGATCAAGAAATATCGATTGACAATATAAAGCTATGGAATGTTGAAGCATTGAAAAACTTTCTTCGATGTTGAAAGTTTCGGGATGAAAAGAGGAACTAGTCAATTTAACGAGTTAGTTATCCGCCACGTGCACGTACTCTAGAAAATGCGAACAGAAAAAGATTATGACCTGATAACAATGTTGGTGCTAAATTCTGTCTATTTTGTGCCTTATAGTATATACAGGTATAATACTGTATATCTACATACCGTTTACCATAGTTTAAATACTGGACGTACATTTTATTCAAATTTGTAATGCACGATAACGTCATCAAAATTAAACATGAAGAACAGTTACGGAAGATAATTGTTTTAGCAACAACATATTAAAATGTTGAAGAAATTCTGACACATAGAATCGAGATGCGTGCTCTTTTAAATGTGATGAACATATGACGCAAAAGAAGAAAATCCGATTTTTAAAATTTAATTGGCCATATGATGACGTCACAACATCTGATTGATGTTTACATGAATTCGTATCTACAATTCAACAGCTTCTAGAAAACGTTTTAATCATGAGTATCACTTTTTATTCCGACAAGCTATAACATATTGAAATTTACTGTAAAGATGAAAATAAGTGACCCACCCAATTAAAATAGTTGTAAATCATGCGAAAGATAAATGATTAACCTAGACAATATTAAAAACTGGGGGAAAATGGAATACAAATAAGCGAGATGCGTTCTATTAAATGTGATGAGCTATGATGAAATAGAGAAAAATCCATTTTTTTTCATTTAAGTGGCCATTTGATAACGTTACATGAATTCATATCTACTCATTGCTTTCAAAATAAGTGGGTCAACAGTCTTCCTGAAGCGCTATAATAGATTTAAAATAGGCATATTTTTTCATAAATTTGCATTAAATTTGCAATTTTTAAGCGCACGGTTTTTAAAGTTTAGCGTGCACATGCGTCATTATTCTGCAATTAAAATTCATAAAAATCTATCACAGAAGGCATGAAGAACAAAAATCAATTGCAAAACGGCCTTTCTATGCTATGTACAAGCTGTGTGCACGCGTGCATGCAACGGCATAAAATATTGAACATTTTGAAATGCTCAAAATGTCTTGAAACATATAGAAAATTGATTAGAAATTAATTTTCTGCATTTTAAAATTTTAAATGAGCATGCGCGCATAACTTTGTGGGAAACATGTCGTTTTTAATCCACAGAAAGTTGACTCTTGATATGAATTAAATTTTTAAAGTGTCAATTCAAAATGACTTTTAATCTATGATCAATCATTTAAATTCATAAAATCGTGCGCAAGTCACGTTTCATATTCATTTTATTGTGGTCTGAAGAACTAAGATAAAATTTTATGTCGCCTTTAGGTCGACTTTTGTTCATGCGGATGCGGATCATTGCTGATCAAAACAAGCATACATTTCGCGCTCAACTTTTTTTACAGAGAGAGAATAAAAGGGGAAACCCTGCATGCCTGTGTCCCAGTGGTACGGTCCATCCCTGCCAAATAACAATTATAGTGTTGAGCGTAATAGTGTGCTAAATGCAGCAATCTTTCCTGCGACACACAGCAGAGCGGAAGTAAACAAAGCAGAACCGATAGACTGTGGATGGCCCAGCTTACAATTAGCCTAGTTTGGTCATAATAAAATGCTTTACAAATGTCACCAGGCAGGTAAATCATTGTAAAATTATTATTTTCCTTTACTAATTCAAGGTCGTCAGGCTCCTATGGACTGGTTACACATGCAATTCTCTATTGAGAACTCATTGCAATATGGGAAAAATATCAGAGTGGGCATTTATTAGACACAATATGGTAGTTCAAATATATTGCTATACAGAGAAAACAAAACGTTCTCTAACCTTTAACTCCTGAATGATATCTTCAGTGGATCCTTCTATGGCTGGCAGTATATACATCTTTATCATGTCATTTGTAATAGGTGCTTTCATCTGCACTGCTGCTTTCAGCAAATTTAAAACACCTAGCAAAAATCATTGCACTGTTTAAAAGTCTTTTACAGGCATGAGAACCAGTATTCTGAATACTAATATCCAGTGATTACCCAACACAAACCATTCCATGTAAAAATCCAATGTAAAACTAAATCATTCATCGTGAAGTTCAATCGGTCGTCATCAATTCAAACAATTCATTGTCAAGTGAAATCATTCATTGTCAAACCAAACCATTTTTCGTCAAGTCAAACGATTCATTGCAAAATCATACCATACACGAACAAGATAATATAATGACCGACTTTGAATATGGCATGATACCAACAATTGTGCTAATGATTCCCGGGACAACTATGAAAGGCTGCAACTTTAACCTCACTCAGGATATTTATTGAAAGGTATCAGCAGCATACCACAGCAACCAAGAAGTTAAGTGAATAATCGGGTCTCTGATGGCTTTGTCTCTCGTTCCCAGAAACTTTCTTAGCAACCTCTTTACCTACACAGTCAACCAAATGCCCGCTGGCATAACTCATACAACTTTTGACATAATAAAAATGGCGCTCTACGCAAATAATTACACGGGTACGCATTATATTTGAAATTTCAAAATGCGCACGATTAATTTCTAATCAATTTTCAGGACATTTTGAGCATTATGACAAGTATAAACATATATATTGCGAACAATTTGACACCAAAATTGGCTCCCTACGACAAATATTTATTAATTTATGTTATTATAATATAGAATAAACGTATTAAATTATGTAAAACATAACTAAACTTCCGGTCATTTTCAAGCAATATCATCTGTTAAACTGAATATAAATGGGAACAATTTGCTCCTATTTTTAATTCTCTCCGGTCTGTCGTTACTTAGATAACTCAAAATTGCTAAAAATGGGCTTTCCGGTCAATTTTACAAAGAAATTTCTGTTAGAGCTAATATAAACATATACATTGTGAAACGTCCAGTATTTCCAGAGATATAAGCATGTTTTATAAAAAATAGCGGCCATTTTGTTTATGGCAATTATGCAAATTGCTCAATGCTGACAGCCGTCCAGTAAAAAAAATCTTCATTCTGATGGTATCGAAAATTAAAATCCATCAAAAAAAAAAATATAAAAAACATTGCAAGGTTAAACCCCTTGGCTGCCGGACTAATTGGTTAGGCCGTTTTTCAAACTTTGAACTTCAATGCTAAATCATAAATGTTTCAAAAGTGTGATGCCAGGCCTCATATTTTAAATAAAACTGTAATCATACTGATGTCAAGAAAAGTCAACAACGGTAAGCTACAAAAATGCTCTGATGTCGAGAAAAGTTGACACATTAAGACTTGCTCAGACATAGGTTTAGATATACAGATATTTCAATACCTTCTAAGCCCTCTAAAACTATGAGGTCAAGGGGTAAATTTGCTTAAGTTACATAATTTTTAATAAATAAAATAGCCTGGTGAAAACCAGAAATTCTTATACATACCTTGATTGTTCTTTTGACTGGCCTCAAATACCATTAATGGATAGAAGTAGATACCTTTTATCGGAATTTCCTACAAGAAAGACACAGAGAAAAAAATAAAGCAGTCAGTGCGACCTATGAAATTAAATTGTGTTTTTTCCGATTTTCTTTGATTTTTAATGCAGATAGCTGAAATTGGCTCTATTGTCCCCTGAAAAATTTAGGCCTAAGCATAGCCTAGAGATTCAAAATCTAAGATAACCCACTGTATATTTTAAAAATAACATTTTTCCAAAACAAACATTTACACTGCTGGCACGGTTTATAACGACGCCCAGTATTTAAACAAAAGCATTTCTTAGATCTCATAAGCCAAGCACACTTTCAACAATGCATCAATAATAGTAAGGTGGTGTTCACCAACGAGGTGAAAAAGACTTGCTTTTAAATGAATTTTTACATGAAACTTGTTTAGTGAAAAAAAATGTCTACCTTAATAACAGAATTATCATAGGCCTACAGTAGGTGGTTAAACGATCACGCTTGAAAAAAGTGTCTAGCATTACTCATTGTTTATATTGAACATAGGCAGGTATTGGATATCCCTAGATGATGTACGCTCGAGATTTGTGTATACCTTAATATTAGCTTATATAGCACCCTCTAGGTAATTTAAAATTATATATAGCATGCCCTCTATTGTTTACCCAAAATTTCGGTGTTTTTTTTAACTTGGGACCTCTGGATTCTTGTTACTGTAGTACGGGGGCGACTAGTTGGATATCGTGGTATCTAACTTTCACTCTCAGTTAACAAGAATTTGTTTTGTGAATCGTTCTTTTCGTTTGTAACAGGCATGTACAGTAATCATAACTAGATTTAATTCATCACTATGACGAATTATAGGTTATATGCATCGATTTAAATAAAGATAAATGATTTTTTAAAAGATATAATTTTTTCTATGATGACATCTTAAAAAATTTTAAAAAGTGACGCACTGTAAAAGTACTGTATATACTTTACACTTTAATATATAACATTTTGAAGAATATAGGTTAATGTTAAGTTTATTATTTTGGTCCAAGAAAATGTTAGTTTTTTTTTTATTGTCAAATTAAAAAAATATATATTTATTATGTAATTAATGACAACGTAATCAACATTTTTTCTATTATTACTTTATGCAATGAAAAATAGAGCAAAAGTTATTTTCATAAATCTAAGTTTTAGGTACCATCCGTAATCTGAAGTACGAAAACAAAAAAGTATTGCTAGAACACATTGAAAAGATCTTTGAAAATGGTGATACGTACGCAAATATTTATGATTACCATACAGTATAAACAAATGTACAGTAGTAAGTAGGTGTATATAACTGAAATACAATGACTTTGAGACACAAAACAAAGGGGTTAGGGATTATCTTAATCTTTTATCTCATCATGGAAGAATTATAAATTCCTTCATGGGCTTATATACATTAACACTTATTTGTTTGCCTTTTATACCGTATAGATTAGTACCACACTAAACACACACAGCGATCGAAAACTCTAGCTCTTATTCCGTAACAAAAATCATTAATTTAATTATCCAACTGTTAATTAGTATACTGGTTTTCTTTTTAGAAATCAGTATGTATGTATAAAGTATGTACCAATTTTCTATATCATTGAATAAAGTTCTAAAAGTTATGCGCGATTTCTTGAAATGTGCCCTTACGTAAATTTATATATAGATGAAAATAAGTTCACATACCTTTTTGTGCATCATCTCCAACAGAGACAATGTATAATCTAAGAAAAAAAATACAGCATATATTTAAAATAAAATTTATGGAAAAATTGCGTGCCAATATTCTTTTTGGTTAACATTCTATGAGTGGCTTATTATATAATTGTTTTGCAGCAACTTCCGTACTCGCTGTATGTATATCAGCTGATGAGACCACCACCGATAAAGAAGGACCTGAGGCGGTGAGAATACAGGAGTATCCATGTCTCTTGCTGTGGCCCAATATGGACAGTTGCAATCAACTGTTAATATTGTAAATTAGTATCAACAACAAAGCACAATGCTAATGTAAATTACTGTTTTATTATTATTATATTGTTAATGTTCTCTACTGAACCACTTTGGAAATCAAACATGCTTTAGCACTGGAAGTGTCATTCAGTATAAAGACAGAATGAATAAATATTAAAACTGAGTTTCGCAAAACTGACCTTAAGGCATTAGCAAATTTTACTAGTCAGAGAGTTTTTGGGCTGCTAGCCTATATACAAATAAAGCCTCCCTCTGAGGAGAATTGAACAATATAGTTACAATACAATCAAAAGATGTATTAAAATTGGGTAAACTTAAAAGGCTATTAAAAAAAAGTTTTTCATATCATGGTGCTAATATGGAATAGTTTATTGCCACACATTTATTGGTGTTATTTTATATTATTTTTTCTGCTTTTTTTTATCTTTCCTCCATCCCGATGATATATATAAACAAATTCTTAAAACGATAAAAATGAGAAAATATATGAGAATGAGAAAAATCCACACATAATAATATTAATGAAAATGGTACTAAAAAAAATATTTAAAACGTAATAAAATAAGTAAAGAATGTGGAACACAATATTTTAGATTTAAAATGTTTGTGCAGGACATGACATACATATACAGTTATTATAATTGAAAATTATACAAAAAAGGTTACCTTTATATTCTACTCCCCGTCTGAGAGAGCACTGAAGACCCATTATATATGGTGACTGATGAAGACCAAGTTCTTTTAGTTCATCCATGTACATACAAACTTTATCCAGTGGCTATAGTTAAATAAAATGTACACAATCAAAAGATGAAAAGAAAAATAATATGCAATAAAGAATTAAATTTTACAATGTTCTCAATAGAATTCAAAATATCACATTTACAGGCATTCCAAATGTTACTTCACATCGTGACATTTAGTTTAATATGCTCTGTATGTGATGCACATGCAGTTTATTTTCAAAGACAATTTGATGTTCTAAATTATAAACAAGATTTCCTGATGTATTTAAGAATTTTAAACATTTATATAGAACATACATACATGATGTTCAAATTATTCATTATTCATATTATAACTTTCTTTAAACATGATAGCTGGTTTAATCATTTGGTGCTACAAAGTCGTGACATTTTAAATGTTATAGTAAAAATGAACAGAGATGTGATGCTCAAATTGTGATCTCCTCATCATTTGTGACCATTTTGCAATTTGTTTCACTTTGGGCTGTTTTTTTAGATAGATTGCCTAGCCTACGAGTCAGACTTTTTAATAGTTTCTGTAATAAAACAAAATTAATTTCTAATCAACTTCATTTACATTTCAGGTCATTTTGAGCACTTCAACATTTTATCAAATTTTTTAAACTTACATTTTTTTTCGGTAAATACATTTTTTTTTCAATCCAATTTTAGTTCAAAGTGGATAACTATTATGTTACATTAAAATGGCATATTCGACAAAAATATTGTTAAGAATTATTTTTTTCAGGGGGAAAATACATCTTGAAGCTGATCATGTTATTTTAGGTTCACAAAAAGTAAGTTTAGCTCACGTAATTGTTGTTTATATTAGTTAGTGAAATGAAAAATATTATAATGAAGCACTATACCATCTTAAAAGTAAGTTTAGCTTACGTAATTGTTGTTTATATTAGTTAGTGAAACAAAAAAATATTATAATGAAGCACTATACCATCTTCATTTGAACAATGTGATCAATAAAAAAATTACAGCGATTAATATCTTGTCCAGGAAAAACTGTAACATCATTGGTCAAGTTTGTGAAAAGACGAACAATAACAAATGCACTCTCATCATGTCCTTTAGTAAGCAGGGAGATAATAAGGTTGATAGCCTCTAGAAAATAAATAAAAATGTTCAATGTCAAAAAGATTTCATGAAAAGCATAATACTTTTTCTTGCATGAATTCATATCTACAACTTATCTACTTGCATTATAAGTTTGGGGTCACGGTTGATGCCGAGGAGCTATAATAGATTAAAAATAGGCATGATTTTGACAATATTTTGTAAAATTTTAACTAAATCGCACGCAAATTGTCTAATTCAACATGCTCGTATGATGTCATTTCAAGTGGAAATGGTCTATTTTTTTTTTAACTATTAGAAAAGGCTGGAAAATATAATTCAAGTGAAAAAAAACATATTTTTTTATACTGCGAGCGTAAAAAGTTCATGACATCCGATAGACAACATTTTTATATGAATTCATATCTCATTTCATTCCGAGGAGCTATACAGTGGGATCTGCATTAACAATTTTAAAGCGCCCTCTGTCGTTGAAAACTGAAACCAGGAACTTGTAGTACTTCAATGCTAAAAATCTCTATATCTCTTTATATCTGCGAACCTTTAGCCATATTTTTCAACCTCTCATTGTAATCAAGTGTTGTTCCCACTGACTGGAAGATGGCCCTTGTGGTTCCCATTTTTAAATCGGGTAACAATAGGTGCATTGAAAATTAGGGTACAACTCTCTCCAAAATCTTTCCCACAGATGAACATAGTGATGTAGGCCCAAGGCTCTAGTGACAACATTCAGGTTCAAATTAAGTTTGATTCCATTATGGTCACTACCAGGTAACCCCGGATGTAGTGTCACTGACGTGCCGTAATTACTTCCGCCAAGGAGGTTATGTTTTCACCCCTGTATGTTTGTGTGTGTGTTTGTGTGTGTGTGTGTCTGTGAACAGCCTGGAGGCCACAGTTTTTATCCGATTCTCACCAAATTTGGCAACAATGATCTATGACCAAAAAGCTCGGACAAGTTCGGATTTGAGGGGAAAAGGTCATAGGTCAAGGTCACAACTAACAAAAAAATATTTTACTGCCTAGAGACCACAGTTTTTATCCGATTCTCACCAAACTTAGCCACAATGATCAATGACACATCATATAATTGTGGTTAAATTTTGAAGGGTCAGGGTCAAAGCTCCTTAATTTTTTCCTTTATGCTGACGACACTACTGTTCTTTATTCTAACAAAAATGTCCAATCCTTATTCAATACAGTCAACTCCAATTTGATAAATTTGTCCCAATATTTTGCAGCTAATAAACTTTCTCTTAATCATAAAAAATGTAGCTTCATCCTCTTTGGGACCCCACAACTATTAAAATCTATTGACTTATCAGCCAACAGAATTACCATTGACAACCATGATATACCTTGTGTTCAATCAGCTAAGTTTTTAGGTGTAGTTATGGACAGCAATCTAACATGGAAAAATCATATTAAAGAAGTAGAGAATAAAACTTCCAAAAGCGTTGGTATCATTTCTAGGTTATCCTCATTTGTACCCCTTAATATTCTTCGAACCCTTTACTGCTCCCTCATTCTTCCCTATTTGAGCTACTGTAACATTGTCTGGGCCAATACTTACGTATCCAACCTCAGTAAACTGCAAATTATACAAAAGAAGGCTATCAGGATTATATCTGGCGCTCCACCGCGGTCCCATTCTTCCCATTTATTTTCCAAACTTAATCTCCTCAAACTCATTGATATAAACATAATGCAACAAGGCAAATTTGTATTCTCCGCCCTGCATTCCACTTCTCCAAATCATTTAAACAAAATGTTTATTCCGAATTTTTCTATTCACAATTACCCTACACGTTCTAGAACTAATATACACATACCTATCCACAACACCAATTATTTTCAAAACAGTATTAGATACTCCGGTCCATCAATGATGAACAGTTTACCACCCCCAATTACAAATGCTGTTTCAATTTCTTTATTTTCCAAAAAATTAAAACAACACCTAATGTTAAAGTATTAAAAAGACAACAATCGAATGTCGCAATTTGATTTATGCTGCTGAACATTGATCTACTGTGGTTTTTGAGTTTTATTTTCTGATTCTACAATTTGATTGATCTATTTTTTATCAATTTATTTATTTATTTATTTATTTATTTTATTTATTTTTTTTTAATTAATTAATTAATTTATTTATTTTTTATTTTTCCTTTTCTGTGCGTTTTTTTGTCTTGTTTGTTTCTCTTTATTTCCACTCTTATTCAATTATCCATTTTATTTGCATAGGCATACCCAGCACAAGATTTCCTCATCTTCTCGGGATTATGCCTTCCTCCATAGCCAATTTTCTTAAATTCACTTTTCTGTTGTTTTATCCAACAAACATCTATTTCATTTTTTATATTCCTTACCATTTTTGTTTATTATTTTGTACTGTATTGCTATGGAGGAAAATAAATGTCTTTTGAAATGAAATGAAGGTCCACAAAAAACAAAAACAAAAAAGAAATAAAAAAATAATAAAAAAAAAAACCTCAGTGGGACTTGAACCAGCGATCTTAACTGTGAGAGGCTGGGTACATAACCATTACACCACACTGTCATCCACAACTTTGTAGTGTGCAGTTAGCATATTTACACTTAGAACTAATAAAACCAATTTTAAAAAAAAATGTTCAGGGGGCATTTTATGTAGGGGAATTTTACAGTAGGCGGAGGTTTGTACTCTCGGAGTACCCTCTAGTTAATATAGTCATTACACCTTCTTGTAATAAAAGGAACAGTCTGGTTAAAATTTAAAATGTCAAAAATACTGAAAGCCGAGATTGCAAATTACAAGATGCACAGGTAATGAATGTTAAAATCTCCGGCCAGTATTATGTCATGATAAAGATGGGCTTTTTTTTCTTAAAAAAATATTACGCACATAGACGGGACTATTGCTGCGCAGTGAAAGGGTTAAATCAAGTTCTAGAGAAACTCCCGTACAACGAAATGGAAACAAAGCATTGTTATTAGTATTTAATATCAACAATCGCTAGGCTCTGGGCCTAGCCAAGGCCTGTAACTAGGCAGGCATACTAGGACGTAACTGTAGGGGTAGAATTTTGATAGCTGGTAACAATGGTATATTAGCACCCTTCCAACAGAGACATAGCAAAACAAAGCTTCTCACCTCCCTTGAATTAATGCCTTACACCCTAAAACCCTACCAAACAATAAACATGGTACTTTAAAATGTTATAATTTTTCTTAAGTAAACACTCAAAATGCGACATACGAAATGGCTCAGAAATTTGACCTGAACATAGGCTAAAGAGAAGTTTACCTTGTAGGGATCCACCAATAAACTTTACATTTTCAAGAATCTGCAGAATAAACAGAACACAAGAGAAATAGGATATTTGCATCAATTAATATAACTAAAATAAGTCTTACACCAATAACAAACTGAATAACAGACTGAAAACCTTAATTTTATTAGCATAGTTATGGCTGTATTGTTGCTGAAATTTGTGAAGATTGATAATAATGTTTAGGCTAGGCTAGAATCCAGCTACAAGGCCTAAGGCAGGCCTTACTAGAAAGGGTTCTAGGCAAGTTTGCCGACTCCCAGTGTGCCGACAAATGGGTATATCACACAGCCTAGTCGGCACACAAAAAAGCCAGATTGCGGACTATAATAAAACTCTAAAGAGTTAAATTAAACTACTTAAATACTCAAAGTTAAATTCAACATTCTAACTACTATGGCCTGGTTCACACTAGCAGACTTCAATCCAGATTGGGAGCTAACCAGTCATGCAATATCTCTAGCTAGGCTGGCCTACATTATTGCGAACGATACTTAGGCGACGGAGTTCATTTTAGAGTTAATTTTTTTTATTTTAGTATCACTTTTTAGAATTTCATGAATTCACAATACAATGCACGTACATTGGGATACCTAATTTTATCATGCACTGTAAGCCCTAAAATGTGGGACTACTTTAGAGCAACATTTAACAATAACATAATAAATTTACCGTAGAAACTTCTCTCTCATAGCCATTGCAAGCTAGTCTATCAACTATGTTGAGGTAAACTTTATCTGGTATTGCTTGATTAATCATCCTCAGTTCATCTAAAGTCTGTATTATATAAAATTAAAAAAATATTTTTATTTAACAAATGTTCATGCTGTGTTTAGTAATGTCAGAGTACATTTTCTTGCGTACCGAACGAGAATTAAGAAAGGTAACATCTCACCTATAGTTTGTACCCCTAATAATTTTTTTTCAGATTAAAAATCAACAATATTGTTAAGTTTAGTTTCCTTGGAAGCTAAAAATAAATGAACCAAAATGAAAAATAGAATGTAATTGAAATATTCAATGGGGCCAAACATAGTTTGGTTGGCTATCTTGTCCTATTCTAATGCATTGAATAACATTTCATGTACTGATGTGGCATGTGTATGGAATAACCCAAAAGGAATGCATTGAGGAAATGTATCTACCACCAAAACCATATACACCCGTGGCACACAACAGAAATTCCGAAAATAGGGACGCCATGGTAGCTAAAAAATTGTGGCCTGTTTACCACCCTTTACTGGATGTTGCCTCCAGAGCAAAATAATACAGGTATATTTTGTAGTTCATAATTGTTTTTGTAATTTCACATCTGCCAAGTGTTGAATGACCATGTAATGTAATGTAATGCGACATTTATATAGCGTTATTTCAGGAAGATCAGAGCGCTGTGCACTTAGATGTTACACCTTTTCAACAACATTCTTCTCCCCTAAGGGTCACATCGTGTTATTCTAGTTCATGTCTAGTTATTATTTGTAATGTAAAATATTGTACTCACACTTTTAATCTCTTGTATATCTCCATTGGTGGCATATGCACATAATAAAGTAGAATGTGTTTCAAAACTTGGCTCAAGTCCAATTTTTCTGAAATAAAGTATCAGTCAAATAATAAATACTGAATATAGCATTTCTTTGTTTGTCAAGCATGGAAGTCTTCTTAAAGAGTGGCAAAGTTCAGTAAAGATAACAATTGAAGTAAAATCGGCGTAGTATCGAAAACAATAAATTCTGAGATTTTTATATTTGAGGCAGTCCACCTCAAAAGCGGCGTATAGTCGCAACCCTGTCCTCGAAATACTAAAAGCCTTTAAGGCTTAAAAAAACGGCCAACTTATCAGGAAGTTAATTGAAGCTTTTTAATTTATGAACATTTATTTAAAGGTCTGTACGTAACTTACCTCATTACATCAAGAATTCCTCTGGCACTTTTCATATCTCTAATTGAAAAAAAAATGTCATGTCAAGCATATAATTATTTTAGTATACTTTTTTAAATAAAACAATTCAATATACAGCAGAAAAGCATGAAATAAATACATAAAATAAGGCCACACACAACTGGTTGTAATAAATAACCTTAATTTCTAATTAGGGTTCACAACAGAAGTAAACAAGCAATATTTTTGCCCGTGAAGTAAATATATATTATTTTCACTTGGACTAATAGCTACTCACACGACAAGATAAACAGTATTAATTCCTTTTGTGATGAGGATGGATAAAAAACATCATTATTAAATTGTCATCATCGAGCAGCAAGGTGTTGTGAGGCCTATAACTTTGTAACACATATTTTCAATGTGTAAATAGACAAATCAAATTGATGTGTGGTGTGTGCGTTTTTTCGATCTAATTTAAGGTCACAAACTGAATTTTATGTAAAAATAAATACTATATGGGCCTATTGCGATAACAAACAAAAATGTGAAAAATAAGTCAATTCTAATAATTTAAGCAGCCTGCTGTAGTGTAAATACCAGCATGCATTGCACAACAAGGAATGACCAGCATGCATTGCTGTAAATACCAGCATGCATTGCACAACAAGGAATGACATGGTTTAAAATGCTGTAAATACCAGCATGCATTGCACAACAAGGAATGACATGGTTTAAAATGCTGTAAATACCAGCATGCATTGCACAACAAGGAATGACCAGCATGCATTGCTGTAAATACCAGCATGCATTGCACAACAAGGAATGACATGGTTTAAAATGCTGTACATACCAGCATGCATTGCACAACAAGGAATGACATGGTTTAAAATGCTGTAAATACCAGCATGCATTGCACAACAAGGAATGACCAGCATGCATTGCTGTAAATACCAGCATGCATTGCACAAGGAATGACATGGTTTAAAGGGGGATTCTGGGTTTAAAATTGCTTTTAAATATCGTTTATTTATTAAATAAAAAATATTATAACAATATAGACATGTCAGAATGAAGAAGTAATAACGAGAAATTAAAAAAATTTAATTTCATATACATTTTATGGTAAATTCATGGAAAGTCTGTTTTTCAGCAGCTTAGGGAAGCTCATTAATATTCATGAGATATTCACAAAGTCACGTCATCAGTGGATTCCAAACTCGCGACGTCATGTACGTTGTGTTTGTCAACTAATTTACATCTCTCTCCCCCTGTCAAACGACGACCACCCGATCATTGTGAAATACATTTTTTGTAGATTTTCTAAGCTAGGCCTAAAGTGTAATAATAACAGTAGTAGCATATATTTATTTGACATTTAATGAAATACAAAATTTAGTACAGATTACGGAGTCATAAATTATATACTACTATTTTTATACCTCGAATAGTACAGATCGTATTATCGGCTTCACGTACTAGGCTAGGCCTAGCCTAAATAATTTTTTTTCATGGGTGAGAGCCATTCTGACTAGGGATTCCATGCCACGATGGCTACGTTAAAACATTGGGGCCCATCATGGGCCTAGCTAGCCTACTAAACGATTGGCCCATAAATAACAAAACTCAGTGGATTCCAAACCCATCCTATCAACCAAACTCCTAAACAATCTAAACCTAAAACATTCTACAAAATCGGCTGTAAATATTGAGGCAAAACAAGGTCCGATCGCCGTCCGCACGTATGGTGTCCCGATCGTCAAAGTAGGCCTAAAATAAGCCTAGTTTACTCTCCAAAAAAGCGAATACTGCATCAAGCAAGTAGACCAGGGAGTAGGAAGGAGCAATATTATCTATACCATTCCGGTAGGTCGAGTCGACCTTCAATCAAATACTGTACATCGTTCATGTTGTGATTATAGACGGGGTATACTCGACCCGACCAGTTTGGTATTGTATACTGTATCTGCTTATCACGTGACGATGCAAGGCATGGGCAGAGAGAGCACATGTATCGTCGTCTCGCTCTCCTCTATTAGGCCGAATTTCCATAGTCATTATGGACGTTTCGAACTTTGGAACAACAGTGTTATACCGGTAGCAGAGCAAAGTTTTCTCTCAGAGTGGCCTAGTTTATTTTAGTTTATTTCTAGTTCATTATGTAATAGACATGGATAAACACTGTTGGCTTAACTTTAACTTTTTCAATTTTTTATTTTTATTTCTTTGTCTTTGTAAGATTTACTCGCCTTTATTTTCACTCTTAATTAATATGCGATAACAAGTGTCAAAAAGTGTCCGACTGGTCACCGTAATTCAGATGTCCATTGACTAGCTAATTATATTTACAAATTAGATTGGCTTATTTACTAGAAATGTGCAAGTCAGACAGGTTTTTGATGTGTAGAATGATGATGACGTCTTATGAACAAACTTACATTGTTTCAAATACTCATTTTAAACTTACCCAACTTTTGCATGGCCTTCTATCAATGAATTAAAAACACCCTCTGTAACAGGAAGATCTTTTGACTTCATAAACTCTAAAATTTTGGTGGCACCCTCAATATCTCCCATTTGACAATATGCTGCAATCAAACGTTGATATGTAACCTAAAAAAAAGACAGATTTAATTTAAACTGTTATTTAATAGGAAAATGGAGAACCTCAATCTTATTTTGCAAATTGTTTGTTTTAGATTAGAAGATATTACATATTGCTTGAAGGTTTGCCAAAATTCCTGATTCCGACCCCTACACAATTTAATAACGCGAAGAGCCACACAGCTAATTCCTTTTGTATTGTAACTATTAACCCTTTGGGATATATACGAAAATATCATTGACTGATTAATACCCTTTAAATTGGCCTTTTATATTCTGTATAAGTAGAGTTGAAATCACCAGAATGTACGTTAAAATGAGTGCTTTTTTTCAACAGGATACTCGGTCATACCTATGCAACTGAGTTGTTGGTGGGACAATAAATGTTTATGAATTCTAATACCCTGTTTGGAAAAAACTAGCAATCCTAGTAAGACTTCAGAAACTAGCAATCCTAGTAAGACTACAGAAACTAGCAATCCTAGTAAGACTACAGAAACTAGCAATCCTAGTAAGACTACAGAAACTAGCAATCCTAGTAAGACTTCAGAAACTAGCAATCCTAGTAAGACTACAGAAACTAGCAATCCTAGTAAGACTACAGAAACTAGCAATCCTAGTAAGACTACAGAAACTAGCAATCCTAGTAAGACTACAGAAACTAGCAATCCTAGTAAGACTTCAGAAACTAGCAATCCTAGTAAGACTACAGAAACTAGCAATCCTAGTAAGACTACAGAAACTAGCAATCCTAGTAAGACTACAGAAACTAGCAATCCTAGTAAGACTACAGAAACTAGCAATCCTAGTAAGACTACAGAAACTAGCAATCCTAGTAAGACTACAGAAACTAGCAATCCTAGTAAGACTACAGAAACTAGCAATCCTAGTAAGACTACAGAAACTAGCAATCCTAGTAAGACTACAGAAACTAGCAATCCTAGTAAGACTACAGAAACTAGCAATCCTAGTAAGACTACAGAAACTAGCAATCCTAGTAAGACTACAGAAACTAGCAATCCTAGTAAGACTACAGAAACTAGCAATCCTAGTAAGACTACAGAAACTAGCAATCCTAGTAAGACTACAGAAACTAGCAATCCTAGTAAGACTACAGAAACTAGCAATCCTAGTAAGACTACAGAAACTAGCAATCCTAGTAAGACTTCAGAAACTAGCAATCCTAGTAAGACTTCAATGGAATCAATCACTACTACTACTAATACGATAAAAGGGATTCAAAACATGCCAAAAAAACCCCAAACCAAAGTAAGGGGATATGCCTTTGTCGCTAACCAGGGATCGGTCTAATTCAACCAGTAATAAGCTGAGAACTGAAACCCCCTGCAAGGAAAATGGTAAACACTTTTATTTTCGGTAGGGATTATTTTTTTCAGGGGTTGTTCTTGTTGGCACAACGGCCATGCAAAGTCAAATAAAACAATGTGGTTTATCAAACAGAAATATAAATTAGCTTCAAATCAATTCAATACTAAATTAGCCAGATTTTGATAATGAGAAAGACTCAAAAATTTATTTGAGGCGGATGCACATAATAATAACCGATTTACATATCAAAATAAAGAATATTTAAAGCCTGATAACACGCAACAAAAATTACTCCTTGTCCTCCTTTTTAACTCGAGTTTTCTATTAAACCCTTAAACAAGATCTTTCCAGACATATAATTTTTATTTACATGGGTACATAAGAAATAGTATATTTTTAACTTCAAAAAAAAATTTAATTAAAATTTCATGAACGTGTTCGAATCACCATAACGAAAATCCGCTTCATTAGGATACCTAGTGAGAGCGAATGAACAGGGAAACAATGAACTAGCTCTCAGTGTACTTAGTATAAAGTACAAATTATGTGAGTAGGACAAAACATCTCACCAATAAAGTTCTTGCATTTTCTAAAAAAAAAAATGTAAAATTAAAACTTACACGATTTGGTTCTATTCCACTTGCTTCCATTTTTGCCAGGAAATTTGGAGGTAGGAATTTATGTTCGTTTTGTAAATATACACGTAATAATGCATTATAGTGGCTTACATCATAGACTGTCCCTATAAAAAAAATAGAATCCAAAACATTAATAAAGTGTACGAGATAATTCTATGAGGTCAAAATGACATTGTTAGTGTCTTTTATTGTCAAAATTATCCATTAGAGTTAATAGGAACATACACTTTACAAACAATTTAATATAAATCTGAAGTGTATACAACCAGTATTTATCGAGGTATAATTCTATGAGGTCAGAGGTCAAAATGACCTCTTTTATTGTCGAAAGTTATTCATTAGAGTAAATATAAACATGCACTTTATGAACAATTTAAGACCAATTTTAAGTGTGTGCGACCAGTCTTTATTGAGATATTATTATGATGTCAGAGGTCAATATTTAAAAAATGACCTTTCCTGCCATTTTTGGCACTCAATGATTAAATAAAAAATATGTTTAAAATTACAAAAAATATTAAAATTTTTACATGACTGCTCATTGAAGTTCATCACATTATTCATCACACAGGGAAATCGCGATGTTCAGTGCTAGGCCGCCAGCGTTTATGTCTGAAACATTGCTGATTGCCAACAATAATACAATAAAATAAAATACCAAGTTGAGATAGTCTGTCCCATATCTCATGTACTAGTTTTGATCGTTTCTCATGTGTTATTTCCGGTAATAATGATCCACAGCTTCTGACCAGCAACAATGCTTGATTTGGTGTTGCCACTTCTGAAAAAAAAACAAAATGAGAGCTGCCATTAAATTTACATAGTGGTTTGGAGTTTAGATCACTAATTTACAAACGATCAAGCTATCACCAGTGACCGTTTGACACGGTTTGTTCGGTTGAAAAACATTTGGACACAATGCCTAAAGAATAAAAGCAAAGAGACTATGGAGTGGCTATTCCTGAAAATACAATTACTAAGTATCGTAAGTTTAAAACTATAAATTGTAGGCAATCTTGACAAATTTCTAGCCTGCCATATTTTGATATTCAATATTGAACTTGACGACCCTTTCATAAAATATCTATTTTAACTTACTCATATCACAGACTTGGGAAAACACTGCCATGAGTTGGTTGTGTGTTATTCTGCCCGTGGCTCGAACAGCATCATCTAATCGTTTTAGAATTCGACGAAACTCATTCTCTGTTTTTTGGGTAGAACTAGATCTTGTTAAAAACTGCTGACAGCAAGCTGTAGTTGTACAGGATAAATTGTTCCTGAAATTAAAAAAAAATTGGCGAAAGGTCACCGATTATTTTTCTCTGCAAATCGGATAACCACCTGAAAGGGGACAAATTGCCACCAAACTTTTCGAGAACAGAATTTTCGATCAGGATAGGAACCGTTTTCGAGATATAAGGGGTTAAAGTACAAAATTGACCAATTATAACAATGCATATTACATAGCCTATGTAAATACGTGAACGTGATTGGTTGAAACTGCATCACATGACTATCGCTCGTATATATCCTCGAGAACGATGATATTGACTGAGTAATTTAAACTATGCATACATAGCGCCCTCATATGTTATTAGTCCTCCCTAAATGTGATGAAAGACCATTTGTGATTGGTTAATACTCACAGTAGTAACCGGTACGCGCGCAACGCACTGAACATCCGGTGATTCGGCTCGAAGGAAGAAGATGAATTATTATTTATTCGGCCTATGATAATATTATTAATTATTATTAATGTAGGCTTATTGATGGAAATTCTTCTGTTATTATTTAAACGACCTAGGCTAGTGAATATTTTATTGCCAAGGAATCATTAATTAGTAATTATCTGTTTATTATTCTTCGCAAGGTAAGGTGTCTAGGCAGCTTTTTTACATACAATACAAAAAGGAGGCCTAGCCTAGGCCTAGTCTAGCTTCACCCGACCCAGCAGACTTGTTCTTGGCTATGTAATATAACAGATATCGCCTTTTATATCGGTAAAATATAAGATTTAACATCCCCTCGGGATGATATTATGTTCTCGGGGAATTATATATATCCCTCAGCTGCCGTTTCGGGATATATATATTCCCTCGAACATAATATCATTCCCTCGGGGATGTCAAATCTTATATTTCACCTCTAAGCAGGCAATATCTGTATAATATAATGTAGGCCTAGTTAGGGCCTATTAATAATAACCAATTTATTGAAGCACAATTTTGTCTTTTTATAAAACCTGTAAATAAAAAAAATGAAATATTCATTTTGACCAAAATATTCAGACAGTAAAATAAAATAACTTTAAACCTATACAAATGGCAAAAAACATGTATTTAACCCATTGCATTGCGCAATTGATACCTTTTCACTCTACAGTATACAGTTATTTCAGGCTATTTGGCACGCCATACCTGGCGGCCGAAATGATCATGTCATATTTTGTCCTTTTTGGAGTTTCATGAATTTGGTCGTTCCGTAACCGGCGGCCGAAATGATTGGCGGCCGAAATGCACTGTGTGAACTCCATACTTACCATGTTGGAATATGTAGGCCTAGTCTGTGTTGCTTGACTTGTAGTAGGCCTACATCAGCCTGAAGTAACACATTTCGCCGATGACCATTCGCGATAGTAAACTCTAAAGATTGCAGCAATAAAGGATGCACCTTCAAACATGATTTACGTAAAAACCCGGCCATTATGGATGGAAATATTCACCAATAGGCCTATATACACACACACGTGTGAGGGGGAGCTATTATATTGAGCTATATTATCATCAAAGAATAAGAAGAATGAGTAATCCGCGGTTTTCCCTGTAACAACACAGTATAGTATATTCTCCATGTGGTAGGGCGCCGCCAGGATGTATACAACTTTTGTGACGGTCAACCGGCCGCATTATTTTGTTTCCTATCCAGTTAAGGCAGAAATCATGAATAATAATAATAATTATTTTCTATTATAAAGAATTGCAAGATAGCTGCCTTAATTGGCAAAAAAAATCATTTTTAATGAAATTGTTGATATTTGTAGACAACCGCTCTTCTTTAAATATTAAGGTGTCTCCTGATTTTGTTAATCTTCCTCTGGCCAACACAACAGACCACCTCATCAGTAAGGCTATCAACTTGATAGCCTTGGTCTATGTCCCTTCTATGTGAAAAGTTGTGTACTTCAATAGGCAACTTTGTCAAATGATTTTATTGCTTTTCCAAATTCCCCATACCAGTACAACAGTCACTGTTATCTAATCAGATACTATAAAGGATAATATATCAAACATTGTCATTTTGTAGTTTTATACTGCATTAAATTTCCTAACTTTCACATGCATGTGTGTCATTACTCAAGATACTAGTTGTTGCCTCAGCAGCCACTAATTCTATATGCCACTGAATTATATTTGGCAATGATCAAACTCCACAACTAAACAGTCAGATAAATTACAACTTTGATGTTTTGACCTCTAGTTATTTATTAAAAATCATTTCAATGATTGAACAATCTAATGACTAGTACATGTTGATACTAAGACCATACAAATCTATCTACTGAATCACAGACCTGCCAACCCCTAGGTTATAAAAATTTAAAAAATGATATTTCTAAATGGTTTTTTGTTTACTTTGTCGCAAGGTTATTACACAATAATAACAATTAATATCAATCAAATTTACTCATAAAATTATGATAAAATCTGTAAAATTGAGTGAGATCAACAAAATCAAGCGAGTTGGCAGGTCTGGAATCATTACAAACAAGTGTAAAAAAAACTCCCCACTAAAACTCAATATTGCGTAATATGTCGATACAGTCAACTCCCCCAATAGCATTAATAATGTACAATTCTAACGGTAGTCGATAAATATTTGTTGTAATTTTTTATTTAAATTTTAATTGTTTTAACAGTATTTTACAGAGCCTAAGCCGCTTTTGCAATCTGCATTTTTAATAGTTTTTTTAACAGTATTTTAACATTTTAATAGTATTTTAACATTGCCTTTTGCAATTTGATGTATTTTTCTTTGTTGTTTTATTGTCTTAATTATGCCAAGAAAAACAAATTTCCATTTTAAAGTGGACCAATACAATTTCTTGAATACTGGTATTCTAAATGTGTTTTTAATGGTAAAAAGAAATTTGGGACCTTTTAGACCTCAAAAAGTATGGTATTTGGAGGGTGTCTGGTTTTCAGAGAGTCTGTTACTGGGAGAGTCGACTGCAAAAACAAAAGCACAATTTCCATAATTACATTGACATTTTATGGAAAAATTCCATTAAAAAAACATGAGTATGAGTATATTCTACACATTGGTTAGTCTATGTGTTGACATAATTGTTATTATCAAAAAATGAACTACTAAAACTATACAGTACAAATGGGTAACATATCAAAGAAATAAATATATAATATATAATACAACAAATTTCAAAATGAAGCAAAAACCACTACTGTACAAAAGTTTACAAATATTTTAACACTGTAGGTGTATTTCTAGTAGCAGATTATTCCACAACATTGCACCATGATAAGTCAGACTTTTCTTTTTATATTCTGGATGAACAACATTTAAATACTATATCTTTCAACCTCTGTGGGCATAACCACATATGTTTTACATTGTTTGCCAAACAATTGTTATTTTGTTATTATTTTGATTAAATTATTTTTTCAATAACGGATAACATTGAGTACAATTTTTGATTTGAGTACACATTCCCTAACTGCAACATTTTTTAAATCTAAAAAAATATTAACAAAAATTATTTTGAATATCATCAATTTTGTTGTTGTTTATTATTTCATCAAATAAGTGATTCCAAATATTCACTGGTAGATGTCCATATTTCTGATTTTATTAGCTTCTGTACAAGTTTGTTCTCTTATTCCCAATTACCTGAACAATCGAAATTGACTCAAGATAGTTTTTGTTATAGTTTTTAATTTCTTTACCATTATTAACTTGAAGACGAAAAAAACATTTACTCAAATGTTGAATAAAAGATGTGAGTACAATTTTTGTAGATAAAGAGAATTTACTCTTTATGTTTTCTAAAATCAAATTGTGCAAACATTAGAAGCACCATGATTGTTCCTGACGACACTTTGAACGATACCACTTCCTTAGAAGTCTGTCATTTAAAGCAAGTTCATTATCAAGCTTATCCTGATACATTATACTTTCTTCTTGAGTCTAGGTAAATTGAAAAATTAGAATTTATTATTATTAAAAATCGGACACATAAAGTCAAAACAATTCAAAGAATAAATAAAGCACAATACAATTGCTAACAATAACTCACGAGAGATTCAGGGTATACACGTTTCATCTGTCGTTGATGTAAATGCTCCAAAAATGATTCAAATAGAAATTGTCTAACTTCATTTGTCAGGCAACGACTGCAAAGTTGACATTCCTAAAAAAATGATGATAAAAAAAACTTTACCAACACATCAGAAAATAAGACTTATCATACCTCAAAGACTTGAAGACTTGAGGGGCGGTTTAAATGCTTCTGGACCCGTGTCATTCTACAGGGATAACATTCTGTCAACAGAATTATTTCAAAGATAACATTTTGTATACACAATGGCTGTATTGTAACATAATTATACATATCCAAAATGGCACCCCCTACTAGAGGGTGTTAGAAATTTCATGACCTTAGAAATTTAAATAATTTGTAGTCACATGACCTGATTTTATTGGATTTCCTGTTTTTTTTACACATTGTAAAAAAGATATTTTGTTTTTTTTGTTTTTTCCTTTAAACAATTAACAATTTGTTGGGTTAGGGTTAAGATTATCATTTGTAATCATTCTGAAAACTTCAAAGCAAGTAAAAAAAAAATGTAACACTGATTTACCAATTGTTGACATCCATTGCATTCCTCACTGGAACAAGTCTCTGCATCCGTCTGAATATCACGTAAACTCACTCTCATTAAGTCTTGATCTTCAGAGCTGGAAAAAAATTGTTCAAATAGATACAAAGATATCCCACACTCGTCATAATAATGTAAGAAAAATAAATAAAATTGAAAATATATATTTGAAACAGAATTGTCCACATAGAACACTCATGTTGTGTTAATCTCCGCAAAAATAACCACTTTAGTAAAACCAGATGAACTTGTTCCTACCTTGATTTTAAACTAACTGGAATGTTTCGTGCAACATCAATTAGGCTAAATGTATTGTAAATAACTTGTTGGTAGAGTAGTTTGTTTGCAGAAAAATGACCTGTGGATAAGTTAGGTGACATGTTGACCTGAAATAAAACAGCAATTCAACAAATCTTCTTTGATCAACAAGAAACTTAAAAATGATATTGATAATTTTTAAAATGAGAATAAATTGAAAATTGTCTGTACAGTAATATCTTAGGAGCATAGCAATTCTAAAAATTGTATGAAGTATGAACTAGATTTAATTCATCACTATGACGAAGGTTATATGCATTGATTTAAATAAAGATAATTGATTTTTAAAGATATATTGATTGATTGATTTTGTCAGAATCTTTAATTATTTATAATATATGAAGATAGCATCTTGCTATCGCAAATACAATACATATACAATTAATGATGATTTCTCTAAATTTCACAATAAATCATACATATGTTATATTACACTTTAAGAAAATGAAATGCAAAATAATTGTTCCCGAGCATTCTGACGATATATATTAATTTTAAAATTTAGCATATCTTCACTAGTTTGTTAACTTACACGTGCATAGCCTGTCACTTTTGACGTGCTCATAACACGCAATTTTGAGTTGAAAAGTGAATAAAATATCATGAAATTATTAAAGAAAGGTTGTAAAACAGAAATTGGGCAAAAATAGTGCGTATTAACGTTTAAATTTGCGCACTCATGGCAATTTTTTAAACGCTTAAAATTGCCTGAAACGTACTCTAATTTTTCATCATCCTATTGTGATAATTGTGTTCGTCTTTAAATGGAAAAATGTGAAAAATAAGTTGATTCTGTTAATTTAAGTGGCCCGCTATAAATACAGCATGTATTGTGCGCAGATATTTTCATTTTGCTTTATGAAAGCATTTATCTTAATTAAATTATAAACATGTCATTGTACCCTGACTTCCGGAAAATTAAATGTTTCCCTCAAATGGGTACATCACACAGGTAAAGCTGTGTGCCTACCGGTTACAGTACACGGTTAACAAGATGGTGTGCTGTTCAAACGTATAAGTACAGATTTTAGATTTTCGTAAAAACGCAATGACTGTACAGTTGTCGACAGGGATTTGCCGTGATGTCATGTGTGCCGTGATGTCATGTGTGCATCATAAAATCTTGTTATTTACCCATAGAGTGTGCCATATGCAGCTAGAATTACTCAACCATATCTCATGATTAGAAACAATGTTCTTTTGATGATCACGATAACAATGCAATTGTCAACCATATCTCATGGTTAGAAACAATGTTCTTTTGATGATCACGATAACAATGCAATTGTCAACCATATCTCATGGTTAGAAACAATGTTCTTTTGATGATCACGATAACAATGCAATTGTCAACCATATCTCATGGTTAGAAACAATGTTCTTTTGATGATCACGATAACAATGCAATTGTCAACCATATCTCATGATTAGAAACAATGTTCTTTTGATGATCACGATAACAATGCAATTGTCAACCATATCTCATGGTTAGAAACAATGTTCTTTTGATGATCACGATAACAATGCAATTGTCAACCATATCTCATGATTAGAAACAATGTTCTTTTGATGATCACGATAACAATGCAATTGTCAACCATATCTCATGATTAGAAACAATGTTCTTTTGATGATCACGATAACAA
This sequence comes from Antedon bifida, assembly GCF_963402885.1. Taxonomy (NCBI): domain Eukaryota; kingdom Metazoa; phylum Echinodermata; class Crinoidea; order Comatulida; family Antedonidae; genus Antedon; species Antedon bifida. Next base: position 44,479 of record NC_136234.1, read on the forward strand.
TGCAATTGTCAACCATATCTCATGGTTAGAAACAATGTTCTTTTGATGATCACGATAACAATGCAATTGTCAACCATATCTCATGATTAGAAACAATGTTCTTTTGATGATCACGATAACAATGCAATTGTCAACCATATCTCATGATTAGAAACAATGTTCTTTTGATGATCACGATAACAATGCAATTGTCAACCATATCTCATGGTTAGAAACAATGTTCTTTTGATGATCACGATAACAATGCAATTGTCAACCATATCTCATGATTAGAAACAATGTTCTTTTGATGATCACGATAACAATGCAATTGTCAACCATATCTCATGATTAGAAACAATGTTCTTTTGATGATCACGATAACAATGCAATTGTCAACCATATCTCATGATTAGAAACAATGTTCTTTTGATGATCACGATAACAATGCAATTGTCAACCATATCTCATGATTAGAAACAATGTTCTTTTGATGATCACGATAACAATGCAATTGTCAACCATATCTCATGGTTAGAAACAATGTTCTTTTGATGATCACGATAACAATGCAATTGTCAACCATATCTCATGATTAGAAACAATGTTCTTTTGATGATCACGATAACAATGCAATTGTCAACCATATCTCATGATTAGAAACAATGTTCTTTTGATGATCACGATAACAATGCAATTGTCAACCATATCTCATGGTTAGAAACAATGTTCTTTTGATGATCACGATAACAATGCAATTGTCAACCATATCTCATGGTTAGAAACAATGTTCTTTTGATGATCACGATAACAATGCAATTGTCAACCATATCTCATGATTAGAAACAATGTTCTTTTGATGATCACGATAACAATGCAATTGTCAACCATATCTCATGGTTAGAAACAATGTTCTTTTGATGATCACGATAACAATGCAATTGTCAACCATATCTCATGGTTAGAAACAATGTTCTTTTGATGATCACGATAACAATGCAATTGTCAACCATATCTCATGATTAGAAACAATGTTCTTTTGATGATCACGATAACAATGCAATTGTCAACCATATCTCATGATTAGAAACAATGTTCTTTTGATGATCACGATAACAATGCAATTGTCAACCATATCTCATGGTTAGAAACAATGTTCTTTTGATGATCACGATAACAATGCAATTGTCAACCATATCTCATGGTTAGAAACAATGTTCTTTTGATGATCACGATAACAATGCAATTGTCAACCATATCTCATGGTTAGAAACAATGTTCTTTTGATGATCACGATAACAATGCAATTGTCAACCATATCTCATGGTTAGAAACAATGTTCTTTTGATGATCACGATAACAATGCAATTGTCAACCATATCTCATGATTAGAAACAATGTTCTTTTGATGATCACGATAACAATGCAATTGTCAACCATATCTCATGGTTAGAAACAATGTTCTTTTGATGATCACGATAACAATGCAATTGTCAACCATATCTCATGGTTAGAAACAATGTTCTTTTGATGATCACGATAACAATGCAATTGTCAACCATATCTCATGATTAGAAACAATGTTCTTTTGATGATCACGATAACAATGCAATTGTCAACCATATCTCATGATTAGAAACAATGTTCTTTTGATGATCACGATAACAATGCAATTGTCAACCATATCTCATGGTTAGAAACAATGTTCTTTTGATGATCACGATAACAATGCAATTGTCAACCATATCTCATGATTAGAAACAATGTTCTTTTGATGATCACGATAACAATGCAATTGTCAACCATATCTCATGGTTAGAAACAATGTTCTTTTGATGATCACGATAACAATGCAATTGTCAACCATATCTCATGATTAGAAACAATGTTCTTTTGATGATCACGATAACAATGCAATTGTCAACCATATCTCATGATTAGAAACAATGTTCTTTTGATGATCACGATAACAATGCAATTGTCAACCATATCTCATGGTTAGAAACAATGTTCTTTTGATGATCACGATAACAATGCAATTGTCAACCATATCTCATGGTTAGAAACAATGTTCTTTTGATGATCACGATAACAATGCAATTGTCTTCCAAACCATTTAGCTATATAGTTTATCATCAACACATTATTATATAATAATTTGTTTATATTTTACAGTAAAAGTTGTCATTTAACTATATAATAAATACTATAATGTAAAGTGCACTTAATGTGAAGAAATAAAATCACAAATCATACCTCCATCAAGTAAAGATTTAAGTCCTTATCTAAAACAAAGTCAAATCGGGTCAGCTCAAAAAATATGCTATAAATTAAAGTAAAACAAATCAGTGTTAATTCAATATCTACAAGATAGGTAAAAGTGTATAAATGAAAAAAGATTATAAACACATCTACTGTGTGGTATATAAAAACATGATTTTGAACTTACTTTTTATGTTGGTACTTCTCCAATGATTGCTGTAATTGTGGTAGCTTGCTAAGAAATACTTTTTGAATGGCATCTTCTATTTGTTTGTCTACTTTAGAAGAATCCAAACCTAGATTACAAAATGACCATATTAATCAAACTAATGTGTAGATACAGTACAGTATTTTGTGTTTATTGAATTTTAAAGTCAAGCTCAACAAAACAAAATGTTACAACTACAAGGAGGTAATGTCACATAAAAAATATCATATCTCGTGGCCTGATTTACAAGGCGAGAAAAATAAACATAAAAAACACAGAAAAAAAACACCCAGGAGGGAGAACACTGCCGCAAAGAAAGAAAATTAAGAATATTAAGAGCTTGATATAAAAAGGCATTGGACTACAAACAAATCGTTCGGCTGCCTTTGGATCAACAACTTGTGATGACATTGGACATATTTTGTTGCAAAATTAAAACATTGGGTCGACGACACCATTACATCTGTCCACGACAGTGTGTGTGAACTACTACACCGGGGTAACCCCCTACTCGTCTCGAAAGAAATACTATCGCAATTCAACATCACTGTGCTTTAGCGATAGTCGCGCAATCTATTAGTGAAGATGAGGTTGACAAAGCAGTGACACAAGAAAGTGCGTCCGCCTCTGAATTGCCGTTACTTTTAGATGTGGCAAATATTATTTTTTACATTTAAAAAAGAAAATTCTCTGTTTTCAATTTATTTCACTAAAAATACTAGATTGCCTAGCCTATGGGCTCCTACTGTAATTTGGCTCGTTTGTACTTGCAGTAGATTTCAGACATAAAATAAAACAAGAGTAATTACAAAAAGCTTACCCCTTGATTTGATGTGAGCATACAATGTTTCCTTGTGTGTAAATTTCATATCAGTATAATACTGATGTAGTGATGGCATCTGATATATTAAAACAAATTAGGTATCAGGTACAAAGAAAAAAATAGTATTTTATAGTAGTATATGGCCTGTTAAAACTGCCAAAACTTGATTAATTGAATTCTGGAGACATCCTTAAGGCAAAACATTTCCATGAAATGAGGGTAATGTTCACCACAATCAAACTCTAATTAAGGGACAGGGACAATTTTTACTGTGCCAGATGTTTCAAAATGTGCAGTAAAGCCAATTGTTTTTTAAATTTAATAAATAGTAAAATGAAGTTCTAAACTTAACCTAATCTTCTATCTTTTGTTATTATTTCAATGATTTATGTTGGATTGGATTTTAGGAAATGGCCTGACCATTGCAACTGTAACATAGGCTGAGCTAAAGTTTCAATTCTTCAGGAGTCCAGTTGGCCTTATAAATATTATGGCTTATCAGATGAAATTATTCTTTTAATACTGTATACAAGGCTACACTGTATCAGAAAGTAAAAAAAGCTGTATATAAGATATATTATATACAGTATATTTAAGAATGTCTTTCTTAAAACAAAGTTTATGATGGTAGAAACTACTGAAAAAATATATGTTTTTCAGAGTAAAAAAATGTTTTACTGTTTAGTATATCCACGTAAATTTGAAAATGTGTCTATTTGTTGCATTCAGAACAATGTTAACAGAGCCTGTAAACATAGTTTATCTAACCTTCCATGTTGGTGTATAGTCATCAGTAACCACATAAGTATTGACATCATCAAAATTTGTCTTATCATACTTTTTTCCACAATATCTTATAAGCATATCCCCTGAATAGTAGTAAACCCGCAGAGGAGAAACAGATGTCACAACTGTGTACACTCCAATATCAAATTTTTTCCCATCAACCAGTAATGGATCCTGAACAAATTCTTGTACAAACGTGTTTTCCATCTTTAAATCCAAAGCTATAAGAAATAAATTAAATACAATTTTAAAAGTAAACTATCATTCAGTATTATGCAGTAGATCAAAGAATATATATTAGAAGAAAGAGCAATCCGCAATGTTTGCATTGGAAATTTTCAAGACCTTTAACCAACAGAGCATGGATACCTACCCTAACCCTAACCCTAACAGAGCATGGATACCTACCCTAACACAAGCAGATGTATAAAGACTAAAGACCAACAGAGCATGGATACCTACCCTAACACAAGCAGATGTATAAAGACTAAAGATCAACAGAGCATGGATACCTACCCTAACACGAGCAGATGTATAAAGACTAAAGACCAACAGAGCATGGATACCTACCCTAACACGAGCAGATGTATAAAGACTAAAGACCAACAGAGCATGGATACCTACCCTAACATGAGCAGATGTATAAAGACTAAAGACCAACAGAGCATGGATACCTACCCTAACATGAGCAGATGTATAAAGACTAAAGACCAACAGAGCATGGATACCTACCCTAACACGAGCAGATGTATAAAGACTAAAGACCAACAGAGCATGGATACCTACCCTAACACAAGCAGATGTATAAAGACTAAAGACCAACAGAGCATGGATACCTACCCTAACACGAGCAGATGTATAAAGACTAAAGACCAACAGAGCATGGATACCTACCCTAACATGAGCAGATGTATAAAGACTAAAGACCAACAGAGCATGGATACCTACCCTAACACGAGCAGATGTATAAAGACTAAAGACCAACAGAGCATGGATACCTACCCTAACACGAGCAGATGTATAAAGACTAAAGACCAACAGAGCATGGATACCTACCCTAATACGAGCAGATGTATAAAGACTAAAGAACACTTAAAATACACCACAAGCTAGGTATGAACACATTACAACTTCAAGTAAGTACACTATACATTTCATAAAAAATGTTGTAAGCTTTTTAATTTCCAATTCGAACATTATTTTAATTTAGCGATCAATCCTCACACGGCGCCACGCATGGCGATCACTGTGTAATTTACTTTGTGTTTTAACATTTTACTGATTTTATTTTATTTTTATATTAAGTTGCCATAAGAAAAACCAATTTCAAATCTTTCGTTGAACTATTTGACAATAAAGTTATCTTGTATCTTATGAAGAACACAAATTGCATCATGAGTAAACTATAATCATACCTTCTACATTCTTTACCCGTATACCCCGATGATTACTGCTCTTCTGTACCCATAATTTTTCAGGATGATCTAATATCTGGAGAAAATTTACCGTTTTATATCAATTTAAACTGAGAAACTATCAATGACAATTATTCTGTTTCAGAAATTTATAAAAAAAACTAAGTTACTTTTAAGTGTTTATTCCATGGTCTCAGTCATCCACATTAAATGGTGAAATTGTTTTTTATTGTTTTATTAACAAAATGTTTTGTGATACCATGCAATAGATAATAATAAGTACCTTACTTACATATTGTTTAAATAATGATTTCTGCTGAGGCATTTGAAATGCTTTTGGAATATATTCAATATCAGACAAAACTAAAGTTACTTTGTTTGTTATGAAACCTGAACCTGGAATATGATTGACCTGTTTAAAAGAGACAAATAATTGTTATCCTTTTTCCCTGCATAATACGGTATATGCCTATAGCATATTTTCTGTGTCACACCTGTATTTAAGACCCGACTTGTATACAAACCAAAAATGGACTTGAACTACCAAGACAGGAAAAAGGCCACGCCAGAGAGGGTGCAATATTTGTACTAGTTCCCGGCAAAAAGGGAACTGTTCGTGACGGGGTTTGCGATAACATAGGCGGCTAGATTTCATTGATTCAAAGGTAGGATCCCTTTAGCGATGGACTTAGCATAAAGTATAGCTAAAATCCATGTTGAAATTGTGCCATAAATTGTGACATTTTGACACTGGATGGGCCAGTGACTTAAACTACTATTTTCATTTTCCACGCTTGTGCTACCAAATTCTCGGACAGTTCTACATAAAATAAACAATGCAGTGAAGATTTCCGGGGCTCTAACAGCTCTATTTTTTAAAATATTCTTAGCTCCACCCTCACCATGGTGAGCTGGTCCTGGGGCTGGTCCTGTAGAAATCCAGTTTCTGGGGACATAACAGCTCTATTTTTTAAAATCTTCTTAGCTCCACCCTCACCATGGTGAGCTGGTCCTGGGGCTGGTCCTGTAAAAATCCAGTTTCTGAGGACATAACAGCTCTATTTTTCAAAATGTTGTTTCATATTTCAGAGTTAGTAGGTTAGTTCCGCATTTACAATTTTCATATTTTATGTTGCCTGAAGTATGGGAATATGATCCATGACATTACTTTAAACATGTCTTTTATGTTGCCTGAAGTATGGGAATATGATCCATGACATTACTTTAAACATGTATTTTATGTTGCCTGAAGTATGGGAATATGATCCATGACATTACTTTAAACATGTCTTTTTTAGAATATTCTTTATTAATTTTTTAGATCTTTTACTTAAAAAAACATGGAGGTTTGAAAACATTCTCATTCACCTATCTTTGGCAGAGATAATTTACCTACCTTTTGATGAGATCTCATCTTTGAAATTTTCTCACGAAGCTCTGTAAATGGATAATCATGCGACCACAATACATCCCAATCAGAATTGTGTCCACCTTTTATGTAGCCTATTCGATCAAAAACTGCCAAAACATGGTCCAAATAACCAGTTTGTATCTATATGAAATACCATTTTTTTGTCAATTTATTATATTATAAATTATATAACACTAAATAAACTCCTGTCATTTGATTGGACAATTGTTGGTCACATGATAAAGCAGGAACGCTAGCAGGTTAAACCCAGTACCGTTTTTGATTACGATCATGCGTGAAATTACCTCACGACGTAAATATTTTTAATACGTTTTTTCCCAAATTTCGGTCTGTATAACCAACAGACATACGGTAGTTAAAAAGAGTAAATGGTCTAATATTTCATTGAGGCAACCACAAGTGCCTTAACAATGCATATATACAATACCAATACCATTTTGAGCATGTCCAAATTTTAAAAATTGTTTGTGCCGTTTGTGTAAAAGTGCAAAATGCAAATAACATTAAAAGACCGATTTTGCATTTGATTATCGTTTTTCATAACTTTTATGATAAATTCTAATTCATTTTCATGAACTCTGACTAAATAGCTGGTAAGAATAATATACTTGCATTTCGAGCATGAATCCAATAAACTGGCGTGTTTCCTTTTACAAAAGACAGTGGTTCATATACTTCTACAGCGTGGTGAGTTTTCATGTGTAACTTTTGCATAATATGTAACTCATGAACATTCCATAATGTTACAACAACACCGATGATCAGTGCAGTAATGCACAAATATAAGAGTTGTGTAGAGAAACGAAAATGTCTTGTGGGTTTCATCGGTGGATATTTCTATGGACATGTATCTGAAATGCAGAAAAAAATTAATACTAAATATGAATTCCATCTTTCACACGAAATTCCACTCACATAACAAATTGCACTCTTCATGTTGTATGGGTTCATTGAGAGGATAGGATCACATTTGTTCTCATACAAGTTTTTACATATGTATAAACTAATACCAACTGAGATTTTTTAGGGAAATTTTAATATTTCTGCAATGCTTTGGTCTATCTATATATATTAATGCTACTGAATATATATCTGAAACCGCTGAATGGTACGTGCTCACATTTAGCACACTGGTGTTTCTTGATGGGCCGCACACGATAGGCTATATCATTTTCCTGAATTTTAAGGATAAACACTAAAAAAAAGGCAAAAAATAACAGTAATTTGGCGTTTCAGTGGCCATGTTTTGCGAGTTGTTACTTAATCTTGATTGAATAATTGATAAACTCCAACTGGAGTATCACTCAATGTGTGAGTAGAGGTTGAGGAGGGGAGAGCTAATCATATATTTGGAGAAGGTACGTATCAACTACTACAATGCCTCCACTGTTGTGTACCGCAATCCAATGGCCGGATCTACAAATACCATGCCGAGGCCGCAAAATTAAAAGTTCAGTCTCGTTAATTAATTTAATTACACCTATCCTTGGAACATAATAATGTATTTTGTAAATCACAGCTATAGCTCAGTGAGTAAAACGCCTTGGCCATTGATATCAATGCTTAGTATTAGTAATACTAATAGTATTAGTAAATTCAAGTTCGAATCTCAAAAGTGGGCCGAATCGTCCCACCAAAAGTGGGCCGAATCGTCTCATGGCCGAATCGTCCCGGATTCGGGCTAGGCTAGCTAGTTAGGCTACTAGCTAGGGCTAGGCCTTGTTGTGACGACTGACTGAATAAATGCTGCTGCTCTAGTCTAGGCCTATAGACTCTGCTGATGTGTACGGTGGTGTGTGGCTACCTCCTATACAGAATTATTAAAATATCTTCAAATTCTAGGCCTATTATTGTTACAATAATAATGTTCTTACCGTAACTAGAACTATGAGGGCTCAGTACTACTATTAATATTATATTTACATGACCAGTGGAGTAATGTATAAATCTGTCACTCGTGAAAAAATATTGTTGTTGTCACGCATCAGTGAGCATGGAGAAGGACGATCAGGGGGGATCAAGTCAAGTCGCCCCATACAAAGTCGCCCCATCGCAAAGTCGCCCCATCGCAAAGTCGCCCCATCGCAAAGTCGCCCCATCGAAAAGTCGCCCACGATTTTATATCGGTATGAAGCGCCGCCGCCGCCGCTAGTACGCTGTTTTAATTATATCGGTTGCGTTTGATATCGATCGCGTTGTCACTTTGGTCGCGCTAAGTCGTATACATTATAATGGTGTGTATCCTAATAATTAGCCTATATACATAATTTGTGTTTTAATTTTTATTTTACAGGTTTTAATGGAGTAATGTGCTTTTTGAAAATCATTACAAAAAATAGTTCCTTGTTTTGAAAGTTTCTAAAAGGATTACCCCTGATTTAGTTTCGAAAATGTTAATTTAATATGATTTTAAAATTAGTTACCAAATCCACAATTACGAATCTTTCTTCAATCTACAAGAAGTGGATACAGCTCATTTTTTTAGGATAATATAATAATAAATGTATAAAAGTGATGTAGTAGGCCTGTCGTATATATTAGGCTAGTTAAAACAGCGTTATGTAAGACAATGAGAGTAGGGCAAAAACATCTAATTACTCAACTCCCTGACGCAAAAACTACAATTACAATCCTGTTATGGGTTACTTATTGATCATTTGCATTTATTGACAAGTATAGGCCTATGTCTATTGTTATTTAATATTATATTATGGTTATGACTTTTCAAAATGAAGAAATAAAAAAAAATCAAAAAAAAGGACCGCATCGCCGATATGATCGTTTTACATGCAGGTATTTTAATAAAAATTAAGACGCTACATTTTGACCATGGAAAACACATCGTACAGTTATGCATGTTTTTTAAAAAGGGGAATCCCCGGGTCAGCAGAAACACGTAGCTGTGAGGAAACAGCTGTCAGCAGAAGGCGCAGCTCCGATTGGTTTCAGAAATTGTGAGTCGCCTTTTAAGTAACAGCACAATGATCATTTTACTGAAGAAACTCCTTTCAACCTTTTGGTTATAACGATCTAATTTAATCAAACCTAATAAATATCCTCATATCGGGTGTTTATTGAATTTTAAATTAAACAAGACAGTGAAGAGGCACGGAATAATACGTACACGGACGTACGACGAATACACACACGCACATCATCATTCATTTTTACGATATATTTTGGTGATATAATAGTATACTGTATACAAATTAGTTTACGTAGTTTGTTGCACACAAACGTAGCCTACGATCCCTATAAAATTTTACATTTAAATAATTATGTATCTGTACCGTTAAATGACATGCCGAATATTATATTATGTATCTGTACCGTAATAAATGACATGCCGAATATTATATTATGTATCTGTGCCGTTAAATGACATGCCGAATATTATATTATGTATCTGTACCGTTAAATGACATATGCCGAATATTATATTATTATCTTAAACTATGTTTACAAATTGTCATTTTTGAAGGCACACATTTTTCTCCTAGACCTGTGTAAAATAAAAATAAAAACAATTCATTATTAATAATAAATATTCATCGACCATCATGCTAGTACTAATACACGGCGGGACTTTCCCTTTTTATGACTACACCTACCGTGTTATTTTGTGTTCAAATTGCCCAAAAATATCAATTGCGTAATTGCGTAACTTGTAAATTATTTTAACGTTTAAAGATGTATTGTCACCCAAAAACATGAAAAATAAAGATTTATAAACAGACTTTGAATAGATTATTTTTTAGTTAAGTTAATCATTTCTGTAGAAAAAAAAATGGAAAAATTAATTTTTCACTTATAAAAATTCATTACAAAATAAATGGTTAAATTCAACCAAAAACCCATTGGCTGGCAGCCAATTTGACCAGGGATTTTTCACCTCCCTGATTTGACTATATAATTTTTTTGCTTTAAATTACATTTTTTTAGGTAAATACTTTTTTTTCCGATCCAATTTTTGGTTAAAGTGGATACTATTTGGTGATATTAAAATGGCATATTCAACATAAAAATGTTTAAGAATTTATTTTTCAGGGGGACAATACATCTTTAACTTTGCAATGCAATGCACTAATTTTCCCCGTGTATGGCAAGAGATTCCTAATTATATTAGAGAACATTCTTTATTTAGTTTTAACACATTTGTGACAGCTCTCCGGTCTTATGTCAGGCAACTTTAAACTTTTTATTTTTTTTTTATCTTTAAACAATCATTTTTATCTGTACATAATATTTATATTTATATATTTTTTAGATTCAATTTTAATGATTGTTCAACTTGATGCCTCGCAATTTTAAAATTTTTATATCTTTGTCTTTTTATGGTTTACTTATATGTTCAAGTGCAGTATATGGAGAGCCATCTCGATAGTGCTTTGCACTCATGGCAATCCTCAGGGTGCTGCACCGCTGTCTTGTTGTCATGTATTTTTGTGCCTGAAAATTGAATAAAATAAAAATAAAATAAAACTAGATTTAATTCGTCACTATGACGAATTATAGGTTATATGCATTGATTAAAATAAAGATAATTGATTTGTAAAAGATATATTGATTGATTGATTTTCTCAGAATCTTTAATTATTTATGATATATGCTAGGATCTTACTAACGCAAATACAATAGCCGGTATCGCAATCCGATCAAAGATCCCTCTGCGTATAATGTCATAAACCACATTTGTTACATAATAATAAAGACATAAGTTTCTTTTTATCTAGATTTCATTATAAATCATGTGTATAATCTATACACTAAGAAATAAAATTGAACAAACAATACAAATAATAAAAAAAAATCTTATTTCGTTTCGTTACCCAAAGTGAGGCTCGATCTCGGTACCTTGAATGCTATAGACACGAGCACAGACCACCGAGCCATACGCAACTTACTAAAACATGTAGAATGATTCCTCCGTGTATTTACTATTCAGTAGCCACTTTGGTGCAGATAGATTATTACATACCGCAATGAATTATAATTTATTACTATGATGACATCTTTAAAAATTTAAAAAAATGATGCACTGTCTGTCAAACTATATACTTTTAACTTTAATATATGAAATTCTTAAGAAAGAAAGTTAATGTTAAGTTTGTTATTTCGGCCTAAGAAAATGTCAAAATTTGTTTGATTGTCGAAATTAATTTTTTTTAATTCAATATGCAATTAATGATGACTTAATCAACTTTTGTTCTCTTAATTTGATAATAAATCATACATATGATACATACACTTCAAGAAAATGAAATAAAAAATAGGTGTTCCCCAGCATTCTGACGATATATATTAATTTTAAAATTTAGCATATTTTCACTATTTTGTTAACTTATACGTGCGTAGCCTGTCACTTTTGACATGCTTGTATAACGCAATTTCGAGTTGAAAAGTGAATCAAATATGATGATATTATTAAAGAAAGATTGTAAAACAGAAATCGGGCAAAAAGAGTGCGCATTAACGTTTAACGCGCAGTGCGCGTGCAAAATTCTGCGCACTCGTGGCAATTTTTTAAACGCTTAAAATTGCCTGAAACGTACTCTAATTTCATCGAAAATAAATTTTGACAATTTTAAAACTTTTAAGCGCGCGTACGCATGCGTTATATGCGCTACGCACGTAATTATATTGCCATATGATGAAATATGACCTGAAATTTATGAGTACCAAATTTTGTTTAAAAGTGATTCATGCTTGTGAAGATATGATTACAAACGTGATTTCATTAAATCGCGCGTAGACCGCGTAATTTATGATTGCGCACCGTGAAAACATGACCACATCGATTCCTGGCCATAAGGAATATACTCTGAAAAATTGACTTAGCTAGATGAAACTGATGCCAAGATAATTCACGGACAAAATAGTGCTAAGGAAAGAATAAATAAATAAATAAATAAATAAATAAACTAGATTTAATTCGTCACTATGACGAATTATAGGTTATATGCATTGATTAAAATAAAGATAATTGATTTGTAAAAGATATATTGATTGATTGATTTTCTCAGAATCTTTAATTATTTATAATATATGCTAGGATCTTACTAACGCAAATACAATAGCCGGTATCGCAATCCGATCAAAGATCCCTCTGCGTATAATGTCATAAACCACATTTGTTACATAATAATAAAGACATAAGTTTCTTTTTATCTAGATTTCATTATAAATCATGTGTATAATCTATACACTAAGAAATAAAATTGAACAAACAATACAAATAATTTAAAAAAATCTTATTTCGTTTCGTTACCCAAGGTGAGGCTCGATCTCGGTACCTTGAATGCTATAGACACGAGCACAGACCACCGAGCCATACGCAACTTACTAAAACATGTAGAATGATTCCTCCGTGTATTTACTATTCAGTAGCCACTTTGGTGCAGATAGATTATTACATACCGCAATGAATTATAATTTATTACTATGATGACATCTTTAAAAATTTAAAAAAATGATGCACTGTCAAACTATATACTTTTAACTTTAATATATGAAATTCTTAAGAAAGAAAGTTAATGTTAAGTTTGTTATTTCGGCCTAAGAAAATGTCAAAATTTGTTTGATTGTCGAAATTAATTTTTTTTAATTCAATATGCAATTAATGATGACTTAATCAACTTTTGTTCTCTTAATTTGATAATAAATCATACATATGATACATACACTTCAAGAAAATGAAATAAAAAATAGGTGTTCCCCAGCATTCTGACGATATATATTAATTTTAAAATTTAGCATATTTTCACTATTTTGTTAACTTATACGTGCGTAGCCTGTCACTTTTGACGTGCTTGTATAACGCAATTTCGAGTTGAAAAGTGAATCAAATATGATGATATTATTAAAGAAAGATTGTAAAACAGAAATCGGGCAAAAAGAGTGCGCATTAACGTTTAATGCGCAGTGCGCGTGCAAAATTCTGCGCACTCGTGGCAATTTTTTAAACGCTTAAAATTGCCTGAAACGTACTCTAATTTCATCGAAAATAAATGTTGACAATTTTAAAACTTTCAAGCGCGCGTACGCATGCGTTATATGCACTACGCACGTAATTATATTGCCATATGATGAAATATGACCTGAAATTTATGAGTACCAAATTTTGTTTAAAAGTGATTCATGCTTGTGAAGATATGATTACAAACGTGATTTCATTAAATCGCGCGTAGACCGCGTAATTTATGATTGCGCACCGTGAAAACATGACCACATCGATTCCTGGCCATAAGGAATATACTCTGAAAAATTGACTTAGCTAGATGAAACTGATGCCAAGATAATTCACGGACAAAATAGTGCTAAGGAAAGAATAAATAAATAAACTAGATTTAATTCGTCACTATGACGAATTATAGGTTATATGCATTTGATTAAAATAAAGATAATTGATTTGTAAAAGATATATTGATTGATTGATTTTCTCAGAATCTTTAATTATTTATAATATATGCTAAGATCTTGCTAAGGCAAATACAATAGCCGGTATCGCAATCCGACCAAAGATCCCTCTGCGTATAATGTCATAAATCACATTTGTTACATAATAAAGACATAAGTTACTTTCTATCTTGATTTCATTATAAACCATGTGTATAATCTATACACTAAGAAATAAAATTGAACAAACAATACGGATAATAAAAAAAATCTTATATCGTTTCGTTTACCAAGGTGAGACTCGAACTCGGTACCTTGACAGCCATAGACACGAGCACAGACCACCGAGCTATACACAACTGACTAAAAGATGTAGAAAGATTCCCCCGTGTATTTACTATGCAGTAACCACTTTGGTGCAGATAGATTATTACATACCGCAATGAATTATAATTTTTTACTATGATGACATCTTTAAAAATTTAAAAAAATGATGCACTGTCAAACTATATACTTTTAACTTTAATATATGAACTTCTTAAGAAAGAAAGTTAATGTTAAGTTTGTTATTTCGGCCTAAGAAAATGTCAAAATTTGTTTGATTGTCGAAATTAATTTTTTTTAATTCAATATGCAATTAATAATGACCTAATCAACTTTTGTTCTCTTAATTTGATAATAAATCATACATATGATACATACACTTCAAGAAAATGAAATAAAAAATAGGTGTTCCCCAGCATTCTGACGATATATATTAATTTTAAAATTTAGCATATTTTCACTATTTTGTTAACTTATACGTGCGTAGCCTGTCACTTTTGACGTGCTCGTATAACGCAATTTCGAGTTGAAAAGTGAATCAAATATGATGATATTATTAAAGAAAGGTTGTAAAACAGAAATCGGGAAAAAATAGTGCGTATTAACGTTTAACGCGCAGTGCGCGTGCAAAATTCTGCGCACTCGTGGCAATTTTTTAAACGCTTAAAATTGCCTGAAACGTACTCTAATTTCATCGAAAATAAATTTTGACAATTTTAAAACTTTTAAGCGCGCGTACGCATGCGTTATATGCGCTACGCACGTAATTATATTGCCATATGATGAAATATGACCTGAAATTTATGAGTACCAAATTTTGTTTAAAAGTGATTCATGCTTGTGAAGATATGATTACAAACGTGATTTCATTAAATCGCGCGTAGACCGCGTAATTTATGATTGCGCACCGTGAAAACATGACCACATCGATTCCTGGCCATAAGGAATATACTCTGAAAAATTGACTTAGCTAGATGAAACTGATGCCAAGATAATTCACGGACAAAATAGTGCTAAGGAAAGAATAAATAAATAAATAAATAAATAAATAAATAAAGATCCTGACAGAATCAAGAGGTTATATGCATATCATGCATATAACCTAATAAAGATCCTGACAGAATCAAGAGGTTATATGCATATCATGCATATAACCTAATAATGGGGCGACTTTGTGTTGGGGCGACTTTGCGATGGGCGA
The DNA here is from genome assembly GCF_963402885.1 of Antedon bifida. NCBI lineage: Eukaryota > Metazoa > Echinodermata > Crinoidea > Comatulida > Antedonidae > Antedon > Antedon bifida. The sequence goes on from NC_136234.1 coordinate 60,304, forward strand.
CTTTGTGAGGGGCGACTTTGCGATGGGGCGACTTGACTATACAGTACTAGTATCCGATCACAGCTAGCTGCAGCCGGGACCAGCAGAGAGATAATTATGCCTCTATATGAAGGATTAACTGCTGCTGTAGAAAAAACAGCAGTTATATTTGATTTAGGGACCGTTTATACAAAGTACTAATGAATATAATTAATATGATAATCATAATTATATTAGGCTAGAAGTTGATGTGGTACCAATTAGTCAATAAATACGTCATATTGATTGTATCTACTGTACTAGCCTAGCCTAGGCCCTGGGCCTAGGCCTAGAAAGTATATAGATAGGCTAGTAGACGTAGCCTTGCCTATGGATATGGGCTAGCTAGGCTGGTCTTAGGCGAAAGGTAGGCCAGTCTTCGTAACGTAAAGTAGGACCTGGGAAGAGAGAGTAAAATGGTAGTTTCGGTCCTGATAATGATGTGGATATGAAAAGAAATAATATAATATACAGGATCACCTTATTTAAATTAACCCTACCCTCTAGAGTCAGACTGGACCTAGGCCTACTAATACTATTTCTACTGCCTAGGCAATATTAATCTTCATATAATAATCTTATCTTCGTAATGATTCCCTGATTTTATTTTTGTTGATAATGCTGACTGAACGAATTGATAAAATAATATTAATAATAATACTGAAACACTGAAATCAACGATGGTGCTTTTATTTAGCATTGTAGAAGTGTGTTTGGTCATTTATCCTCCACATCTATGGATTGTTCTTACAAACAAATTTTTTTTTTAGAGTAGGATTTGCAGGAGAATGCCAACCAAGGGCTATAATAAGAAGTGAAGTAAAATGTACAAAGACCAATAAAGTAATCAAAGTGTTTGAGCAAACTGAAGATGATGAACTTTACGATACACTTATTGATTTTCTTCATGTCATTTATTTCAGGTAATGAATTCCAACAATGTGAAATTTGACTATCATGTTTTATTGTTATTGGTTTGTGACATGATCTATTAAAGTATGTTGTTTTTGGTTTTTTTTTGCAGACATTTGCTTGTTAACACACGTGACCGTAGAGTGATAATCTGTGAGTCGTTTTTATGTCCCTCTTCATTTAGGGAAACTCTCGCAAAAGTGTTATTCAAGCACTATGAGGTAATATTTTTTTATAAATGCCAATACATAAATTAGTTTCAACAATTATATGAATTAGCAATATACTGAAATTTACATTTCTGCAACATTATACTTCTTTCCCTTTACAACTCATTAGTAATTCTACCCTATAACCCCCTATAATCATTGAAATCTAATTTGGTTCACCAATTACCATTCTAATACTTGGTAAAATGTACGTCATTGGTGCAGGTCGGGCATGCCCACTCTTCGATTTTGGGGAGTTTTTTTAGTTTAAGACATGCAAGATGGTATTGCCTATGACAATTGTTGCACTTTAGTATTGTTGAAAGTTACCCATACCCATCACTGAGGTCTGATACTGTGGAGTTCAACAATCCTTTCTATGCAGTCAATTCATTCAATTAATTATTTCAGTCTAATGGCAAATTAACTTAGCGAGCACAGGTATATATTAATATATTATTGAGACAGTAAATGTTAGTTATGAATTAGGAGAGAATTATTGAAAATAAATATACATTTATATATATATTCTTTTTACATCCATAGGTACCTTCCATCTTGTATGCACCTAGTCATCTTTTGGTGTTATTCACTTTAGGAATCAACACAGCTCTGGTTATAGATTGTGGATACAAAGAAACTCTTGTCCTTCCAATATCCTTTTTTAATTCTAAGGATTTTGCATATTGTCTTCTTTATCTAAATACATCCAGGAGTATAAACAAGTTCCTGGTATTATTAAAAAGCAAGTTATTAATTTATGTTATCGTAATCAATAAATTGACTGATAAAAACACTTCTTTAACATTTTATTTATAAGTTTGTGAATGCACACCGATTTTAAAAGGATGGCAAGGTATACCTCTTGCAGGATGTGCTATTTATAAGTAAGTTACTATTTTAAAAATCTAATTCATATTAAACGGTTCAGCATTATTTTCAAAGACATAGACCCATAAACATTATCTTTCATTGATATTTATTTTGCAAAACAACTACCTGTATTTTATTTCCTAGGCGGTTAGAAGCACACCTTTTGGAAAATGGAATGGTCAGGGGGCATTCTGTAGAAGAAAAGCCACTATCCTCTATAATGGGACATGTACAAGAAGCAGTTTTAGAAGATATCAAAGGTATCTATATAAAAATTCACTCTGCAAATTACATAAACTTAATATGACATACCAGAAATCATCTACCCTTGCACTTGTACTGTCTGCGGAAAATATTCGGGAAAAAAAGCATGTGTTAATATTCCACGAGAGGTCGATTACGTAACTGTTTAGCAGCTACTTTCTGCTAAAAGTAGGAACTTTACTTTACGACATTTTTAGTTGTAATACTTCTGTCTTTAATGTCATTTTTAACAATATATAAATCTGTTTGTTTTCCTTGTTCTTTTTTATGGTGATCCTATTGGTGTTTTTTCTTGATACACTGTTGTATCTTGAATAAATAAATAAATACTATTATAATCACACTTTCTGAGGCTAGGTGTTGTCAGTTTGTAAAACATTTTTACAGTAAATAAAATACATCCATGTTATGCAGCCTTACCTTATTAACCATGTTTTGTCCGTGTGTGGGTATGGTACATCCTATTGTTACCTAATTAACCATGTTTTGTCCGTGTGTGGGTATGGTACATCCTATTGTTACCTTATTAAACCATGTTTTGTCCGTGTGTGGGTATGGTACATGGTTGGTACTGTACCTAACACAAAGCAATTACAACTCTAAATGCAACATTATTGAATGGTATTATGATGAAATGTTTTATTTCTGTACAGAAGTGTGTAATATATTTTTGTGATGTATTCTTTTTCAGTTAAAACTTGTTTTGTATGCAATTTTCAAAGATCTGCTAAAATTAAAGAATCTCTTTTAGATGGCAGTGCAGTTAAGGTAAATTTTGATTGACTGTAATTAACGTTCAGAGAAGATCTTATTATTGATTATTTTGAAACATTTTGTGATATGGTTTTATTGTGTAAATATATTTTAATTTCATTCCTGTTTTTATATGAAAATATTCAGAGGCCACCCCCTCCCCCAGCTGTTGAATATCCTTTAGATGGGGGAAGGATATTAGCCATAGATGGTCAGATCAGAGAAATTGTTTGTGAAGTTCTGTTTGAACAAGATAATGAGGAAAAGTCTGTTGCGACACTGATTCTGGACTCAATAATTCAGGTTTGTGTATATTCTCACTCCAATTTATAGGCCAAGGGATGATCTATATACAGTATTATAAAGCTTTTTTCCCCGATAGTAATCAACAATATTTTATTGATTTATATTTAGTGTCCTATTGACTTTCGTAAAACACTGGCACACAACCTTGTTTGTGTTGGAGGTACAACAATGCTACCAGGGTTTAAGGACAGGCTCATGTCGGAGCTAAAAAACTTACTTGAAAGACCCAAGTACAGGCAAAAACTAGCTTTCAGAAACTTTAAGATGCACAGTCCTCCATCGCAGCCTAACTACACAGCTTGGCTGGGTGGTAAGTTAATTAGCAAATTTTAAATACTCGTATAGATTATTGTTATCCTAAAATATGGAACTACAATACAAAAGAAACTTAATTAAGTTGTTTGGGTTTGCTTAAACCATACATGTATTTTTTTAATTTATATTACTCGTTTTTAATAGGTGCAATTTTAGGAAGTCTTGAAGTTTTAAGTTACAGATCACTTAGTAAAGAGCATTATCGTGAGACAGGACGTGTACCCGATTGGTGCATGCTTGATGCCGAAGCACAACTTGCTGAACTTGCTCCTAAAGACAAAGTTCCACCTCAACGGATGAATATTGGTAGTTTGACAAAAACACTATTAGCTCGCAGAAGAGAAACCGATGGTAAACGAGAATGGTCACCGCGACGAAAAGAATCTAGTGGATTATCAGATCAAAGTGAGACGCCACCCGCAAAGCAATGAAAACAATTCTATCCTGTGTCAAACCCATTAGAAAGAAACTGTGTACAAATATATAAATCCTGTATAGTCTATAAGGGATATAAAATAATAGTAACATTATAAAAAAAGATTGTGTAGATTCAAATATACTATAGGTGTTAGGGTTAGGTTATAGGTGTGATTTTTGGAATTGCAAAGCAATCCTATTCCGACTGAGGTATTCTGACAGACGTGTGATGCTCAAATTTTGATCTCATTTAAACAAAAAAATCTGTTTGCAATTATTAGTTTCACTAAAAATGATAGATTACCTAGGATACTATACAGAACAGGCAAAAAAATAACAAAAAACACTTAAACATAAAAAACATTACTTTCCTGAACTTGTTGCTAAAATAACACTTCCTAAATGTATTACTATTCTGTGAAAATTCTTGTAGTGTCAAGTTTGTGTGGTATATATAACTATTTAATATTATTTGCATGATCATGATGTTAATAAAAGTATATCTGTGAAAATGGTAACCATTGTCGTTTGCATAGTGTCATGAATCAAGACCATGGCCAATATAAAACACCCATTATGATGACACACTCTAAAGAGAGCAGAGAGAAATGCAGTAAAATAGTAAATTGACATTGAAAAACATACTTTTAATCATGAAGTATAAAGCTTGAATTAAATAAATTAAAAACTAAAAATTCTGAATTTACACATACTCTTGATTTGATATTGATTAAATTATGTATCCTGTAGCAGTTTCCTCTTTTTATATTCCAACACACTAGTGGCTCTAGCCGGTGACAAAGGTCTTGTACGCCAGGGGAAAATCATTATCATAAGTAAATACAGTAATTTGCATTATAAGCACATCTACATGTACATTTACTATTTATATACTATGGTTGTATGGTTTATCAGGCTTTAGCATCAAGCACATGGGAAATTCTTGGTGGCACCACATATTTGTAACAATTTTCAGATAGTGGTTACTTGCAGTGGTATATAATATACAGTAAAAATCGTTCGCGTTCTCTTCGTAGCTTCAGCATCTAGAAAACCGCGACGTTCCATTGACCGTGAGTACGTCAGAGGGCTATTTTGCACTTTCTATGCATTCATTATTGCCAGCGATCTAATTACTAAACAATAGGTAGGTACGCACTTGTCTGGCGGTATTCCTTTGTACAAATCGTTCAATGTTGGGTCCAGACATGTGATATCATGTTCCATCCAGGTACCAACATGTGTACTGTAGTTAGTTTCCAGGTGAAGTTTACCGACGGTTACGTTGTGTACTGTGTGTCGACGTACGCTACAGCAAAAACGAATTATGTTAATTGTTCATATGTTCACCAATTTTTTAATTTACAAGTAACCCTCTGTACCGTGGGACACCTAAAATAATATTTCATACATTACTAAACAAAAAAACATGCCTTTTTCGCTTAGCCAACATCTTATTATAGCTAGGTTATTAAATTTTCAATGTCCTGTATGACATGAACTTTTCCTCTGCGATAAACAATATAGGCCTACCTCTTGGCCTGTGGGTACGTTTTACGTTCGCGTATATTGATTTTTCTATGCTACAATTTACCTGATAAATATAGGCATATTTTGAACTTTTATTTTTTAAATTGAAAAATATGGATTGAAACAGTCGCGCATCGTTTTTTTGCACGCAGTATTTTATTTATGCATTAAGGGGGTTTCGCTGGACCCCCACAGGGGGCCCTTGGCGGCCCCCAGCCCCCTCGTAGGGGAATGTAGCCCCCGCGTCGGGAAGATCCTGGCGGCAGCGCTGGTTACTTGAAACTATTATTGGTCTGTTATGCAAATAAATTGAAATGATTGAATACATAGTATTGATTATACTAGGTTGTTGCTTGTGTTTTCCATTTTTCAGCATCTTCTTTCCTAGCATCTGGCTGCATTTGATTTCGCATACCACCAAGAACATTTGATGTTGCCTCAGTTGCAAGGATCAATGGCTTAATCATTGTCGGGGGTACCTGGCGAAGGACACCACCAACAGCGCCTGATACACCTTTGTGAGAATGTTCCTCTTTTGCCACTTGGACAAGTGTTGAAGCAGTGTTTTCAAGACCCTAATGAATAAATTCAAATATAAATTTCCAGTATAGGTTCTGAAATTTTACTATTAGGATAGGATATACGAAATTGAAATAAAGACAAGAATTAAACACAATTGTTATACAGAAACAGTAGAGTTATTTTAAAGAGTGTTTTATGATTAAAAACTGTTCTTATGCTTTGCTGGAAATTTTTTGAATTTTTCCAATATTGTGATCTTAAAAAGAATTAATACTATATTCAAATGTTGAATTGAAATTATTGATTTTTTTTTTAAATAAAAATATTCATGCAACTGTTACTGCTTACTTCTCTAACAACATTCATTGCATTTGTGACTCCTTCTCTGAGGTCTGCTGGTTGCTTAGCCATTCGGTATTGAGTACCATTGTTTACTGTTATTGCTCTATGGGACACAACACTGGGACCAGGAGATACCATATCATATGTCATTTCAGCTACACTCTGTGACAAAATGGTAATACTCTTAATTTATATTATCCCTTTTCTTTGACACTGTACACACTTATATCCACACTATACTTCTAATTGTTTATATAAATAATAGGTATACACATGATTATATATTATTTTATATTTTCACTTGCACTGATGAAGGGCTAGTGTTGCCCCGAAAGCTCTACTAATTTTTCTGGCTGTTTTACTTTATCGTTTTGGTTTAGCTTTTTGTATATTTTATTTTGTCATTTTTCAGTAACTTGCCTTTGGATTTATTTTACATTCGCATTTACTTTAAAAAGATAACAAATTCTGAATTAATTTAAATACAGGAAACTAATTACCTGTAAAGCCTGGACACATTTATTTGTGAGCTCAACAGCAGCCATTGCTGTACTTGCTCCAAAGGAGTTAGCACCGCGTTGCAAACCTCGCATTATACGTCCATCTTTCTTGTATTGTTCAATTGGCATGCGTACAAGATCAACAATACCTTGAACTAGAAAACAAAACCAAAGTAAATTTTATGAATTATTAGATTAGATAGATAAATTAGAACCATACAATTCAATAAAATAAAGAAATATTGAGACTGGATGTGAATAAAGTACATACTTACCAAGTTGAACAAATGAATGCATTGGTCCAACTCCACCTAGGATACTTGGAAGTTGTGTCTTTTTAATATCGTGGGCCCATTCATTGATCATGTGTAAAACTAGTTTATCAACACCAAGTAAGCTGTGCAAAAGTAATAACAACATATATGAGATGTTTAACTACAGTACTATATTGTCAGGAGGTGCACAACTTATGAAATGTTATGTTTACACGTATTAGAGAAACGCGATGCACAAAAATAGGGTGGAAAGAAAGAAGAATAATACAGAAAACCAAATTGTTTGATGATCTCATACAATGCGGATAACTAAAAAACTAGCTATACTTCAAATTGTATATAATTTATGCTTACCCATGACGATAGTGTATTCTTTTTAAAGTCAACTCTGAACAGTTCAACTGAGCAAGACCAACTAGAATTCCAATAAATGTTCCCTATAATAAAAATCAATATTCACAATCACTATTCGATCCTATCAATACAATTCAATACTCACTATTTATTATTAAGGCAGGTCATACTATACAAATTGCTTAATAGTTAACAAACCTGTTCCATAGTGACTCTTTTGCCTTGATAGTCCAATCTTATTGGTACAGCTGGAGAAAATTCTAAAGATCTGTTAACAAATAACAAATGATCCCATTGCTTTTTACATGATTATTATACAAATTCAACCTTAAACAAATTGTGTACAATGCAACTGTAAACTCACCTAAAAAATATTGGTTGAATGGAGGTAGTATCACTAACATCACTGTTCTCAGTTGATGACGATGTTGATGACGATGTTGATGAAATCTTAGAAGTGAGTAATGATTCAGAATCACTGCTGTCGCTTGCTTCTGAATCAACTCTAATGGATGTTGTATTTGCTGAATTACTTGCTGCAGTTTCTAATTCTGTGAAAAAAAACAAATCAATCTTGAAGAATAAATTGTTAATATGTAAAAATAATAAATAATATGTCTGTGTCACATTTTCTAAACTTGCTTGAATCACAATATGTTGCACGGTGTTTTCACATGGACGCCAATGGTAGTGTAATATATAATATGTATGTAACATTCTCACCTATTGGAAAGTTCATACGATTGACATCAGTTGAAACATCGGTGAAAAAGTCCCGAAGAAAAAACAGAGCATCTTGATCGATGTTGAGCCTTAATGGTTGTAGAGAGATCTTTAAACAGCATTCTTCAGCAGATAATGCTGGATCTGGTTGAAGATGGACTGCTTTGATAAGTACCTGTGAAAAGAGTGACCAACTAATGTACTTTCTAGTATACTGTAGTATAATAATTGTGAATATTTCAAATTTTTTTCAGTAATTTTCTGATGAGTTGTGAAAAACGTTGTTTGATACTTTACATAAATAAATAAAAAATAAACCAATTTCAATAATTAACAAAAGTTACATAAAGTAAAAGATAATTACCATATTAGCATGTGTACGCTTTGGTCTTGATGCGGAGGAATATTGATAAAGAAATTTATTGATTTGAGAATGGACTAATCTATCTCGAATCTCAATATCATTAATTAGTAAGATTTGTCTTGAACACTGTTTTGTCTCTGTGCTTCTTACATACTCATCATGTTGAAACCGAACCTAAAAAACAAACCAATTGAATTGAAAGCCTATATATTGTCCTCAAACAAATGTCCTTAGACCTTTCCAGTGCATTGGCAGATTCAGTATTTTGAATTGATTTTTATCTAAAATTCATGTTAATACAGTATTGCTGCTGCATATTAATAATCAACAGTATATAAGCAAAATAGTGAGGGTCCTCAGGTAATCGCCATTTTTAAATGTCTATGACCAGTTGTTTATTAGTTAAGTGCGAGTCAAGGTCAATATTAATTACAGAAAAATAGCATTTCCTATTACACTTCGTCAAAATGTTCCATTACAATGAATATAAATATATATATTCCGAGTATTTTGATACCAATATCTTGTTGATAGACAAAAGGAGATATGGCAATTTGGGCACCATTTTGAAACTGGGGTTGTTACCATGGTTACTGGATCGTGAAAGTTTGTTACCTAGAATTTTTTGTATAATAGCACCATAGTAAAGTGAAATCAAGTGAAATCTCACTTTGGGCATTAAAATCCTACGGAAGTTCTATTTTCATACATGAGGAACCTGGTTTGAATACCTTGTTTAGCTGCAATTCCATAAGAACATCCTGATCTCGATCGCCTTGTAAATACCATTTGCTGTTTGTTTTTGAAGGATTGCGAGCACATGATGGTGATGCTGACATGTTGCGCCCATGAGGTGAAGAACTATTTAAGTTTAAACAAAAGCTATTCCAATAAAGTTCAGCTTTATATAACATACATTTTTTTTTACAAATGTGTGCCTACTGTTCTACATTTTACTTTCTAACAAAATTTGTAGCTTTCAATCAGATAACTTTTCACCACAATATTTTTTACATACCTCGTTTTGTCGTTCAGTGAAGACGAACTCCCAAATGTTTTACCTGAAACAAATAATTGGAAAATTTATTATTTTCTAAATATAATTATATTGAACATTCAATCAAATAGAATTCTTCAGTGCAATACCATGTTGGTCTTGTTATATAATATTATACAATACAAATAGAGTCAATGCTGTATAATATAATGTAAAGTCTACTACAAGCAGGGGCGGCCGCAGAACTATTTGAAGGGGGTTGCCCGAAGAGTCCAGATAAGTTCTGACCGCCAATACATTGTGCACGGCATTGGTGACTGTGGTTAAGTTTTACGATGCAGTTTGTTGATTTATAAATATTCTCTTCCAGCCCTTGACTTCTATAACCTTATATGGATATTGTATACGATGAAATGGGATCTAAATTTCAATTTAGTGGCAGAAAAAATATTTAGTATGAAATTAAGGGTGTTGCCCGGGTCACTAGCGCAACACCCCTACGTCCACCCCTGACAAGTTTGACAATGAATACTCAATATTTCTGTTTTTGTACACAAAAAGATAAAGCCATGGAAAATCAAATTTCTACCTTTTGAAACTGCAGCAAAGTCTTTTCCACCGTACATTTGCCAGATAATCGTCATTTCCTTCAACGTGAACCTCTTGAGAGCAGCTGGGAAGGTGTCTGGACTTTTCAACTGATCTGCTTTCTCCAAAGGTCGTTTGAAATGATCATTAATTACTTTTATTGGTTTGCATGTTCTCACTTTTACTTCAGGTTCATTATTTCTGGGCTAAAGGTTATTTTTTAAATAATTGTTATCAAAATTAATCAAAAGTATGCAGTATGATATTATTTGTATGACGAATCTCTTATTATTAGGTTCAGTTCTTACCCTAAAACCAGTTCCAGGATCATCTAGAATACAGAACTCATCATCATCAAAGAGATCAGAGTTGTCACCTGTTTGTCTCCTCACATCTGTTACTTGATTTCCATTATCCACATGATCATGAGGAACACTCTGAGTTAAGTTGTTCTCATCAGGAAATAAGTATAATTCAATGGAAGAATCTTCCAAGTTTGTATTTGTCCTTTCTGAAAGTATTTCAAATAATGGTCAGTACAAATTATACTCTTGTGTTTTGTAAATATTTTGTAAATATAATGAACTACAATGAATTTACCTTGTTTTGTTGAATGCATATCACTTGTAGCATTGACCTCCTTCATTGCATCTGCCATCATATCATGCATCTTATCATAATGGTTAGCTTGGCACACAGGACTCTTATCACCAATGTTTGCAGTTTTCCCTACACTAACAGGCTAGAAAATAATTATTATAATTAGTACTTATGTAATTACTAGCATAGTAAAGGAAATTGATAAAAAGAGTGATAATCATTTTGAAATAAAAGTAAACAAATACTATACAAATATTTACTGGGCTGAGGGACATGGCTAAAAATACCACCACTGTACCACCCAATTTGGCTGGCTAGGCCGAAGCGAATACCACCACTGTACCACCCAATTTGGCTGGATAGGCCGAAGCGAATACCACCACTGTACCACCCAATTTGGCTGGATAGGCCGAAGCGAATACCACCACTGTACCACCCAATTTGGCTGGCTAGGCCGAAGCGAATACCACCACTGTACCACCCAATTTGGCTGGATAGGCCGAAGCGAATACCATCACTGTACCACCCAATTTGGCTGGCTAGGCCGAAGCGAATACCACCACTGTACCACCCAATTTGGCTGGCTAGGCCGAAGCGAATACCACCACTGTACCACCCAATTTGGCTGGCTAGGCCGAAGCGAACGCAAACATGGACTCGGTTGGAGTAGGCCTAGTTAGTGGCACAGTTTCGCAGCGAAGAAGCAAACAAAAAAGGCCTGCATTTGACGCTTCCTGATATGCAATAAATAATCGCAAATCATACTTTATTTGATTCTTGTATTGTATTAAAGATGAAGATAGAGGAAACAGACATACGCTGTTTAGCCGGTCTATAGTTTGAGGAATGTCAATAACTATAGACCAGCGATTAACCAATCAGATGCTGTGAATTGAAAGGTATTACCTCTTGTGTATCAGATTGTTGTAGTTGTACTGGCTCATTTAAATCCCCACTGTTTGCTAGGTACAGTATCAACTTAAGTATTGCACTGAATGAATCTGAACACGTCTTTATGATCAACACATTATTGGATGCAGTTAACTCTAGATGAGGAGTCTGTAGACAAACTCACATTTTGTTATTTAGTATTTACATTTCTCATTTACATGATCATTTAAATATTTCTAGTTTTAATTAAAAACTGTTATATTTAGAGTAAATCATTTTTTTTTTTAAAGAAAAGCATTTTATTTATTTTAAGCAATTTTTTTAATAATTAAATTGTTCATAAATTACCTTTTCTTTGTCTGCATTTATCTTAAGAGAAAGTTCAAATGATCCCAGTTCCATAACACAAACATAATCTGAAAAAGAATAGTATAAATCATTTGAAAAAAAACCCCACTACTACATTTAAGGTTTTGATATCAATTAATATCAAACAATTAATTAATTATTTTTGCAGCTGAGTAAAAAAAAACATACTTTTTCTAAGGTCAACAACTCCACCATTGCACTTATCCGAAAGAAACAAAGCTGCATCATCCACTATAAATCTGTGAATCAATGTCACTAGTGATTATTTGATACATAACAGGCATAAAATAAATCCTATATGAACTATGTATTAGTTTTTCTGGTTTCTTAAGGCTTAATTTGAAGGACAACCACACCTCACACACGCGACACATAGTAAGAAATAATAAACATTGAAATTGCTTACTTCAACAATGACTGTTTAGCCTCATACACAAGTGTACTACTTATACTGAAGGAATTCAATGAAATGAATGTTGATATTGGAAGATGAATCGGCCTATAGTCAATACCACATTCCCAGAAGTGTACATGAAGCTCAGTGACTACCCTTGGAAACGTATATCCAGGTACTGTGTCATCTAAAAGGTCAAACATAGCCCCAACTTGTGCCATCCAGCTTTGCTCTGGCTTGGTAACAAAATGACAAAGTGTTGTTGTACGTGCACTAACTGAGCATACTATACTCTGAAATTAGCAAATAAAAGTCAACTTTCAAAAACTAGAAATAAAAGGAATTTACATGTTTTTAAGAAAAGCTCACAAGCACAAAGAATAAAACAAATAGACAAAAATACCAATACTGCTGTGTATGGCCTAGCTTACAATTAGCTTAGTTTGGTCAATAATAAAAGGTAGAATATAAGGCGCTTTACAAACATCGCTAGGTGGGTACATCATTGTGAAATAAATATTTTCCTTTACTAATTTAAGGCTATATGGACTGGATACACATGCAATTCTATTGAGCACTCATTACAATATGGACAAAAATCTCAGGGGCGTTTATTATAAACAATAACATGTTGAAGAAATTTGGATACATAGAATATAGATGTGCGCTTGTTTATATGTGATAAACTAAGACGCTAAAGATGAAAACATGACTTTTATAATTCAACTGGCCATATGATGATGTCACAACATACGATGCGCAAAATGTATACATGAATTCGTATCTACAATTCAACAGCTTCCAGAAAACGTTTTAATCATGAGTATCACTTTTCATTCTGAGGAGCTATAACATATTGTTCCATTGTCTAAGTACCTCTTTTTTCTCTATTTTTCTATTGCTATTGTGTTGAAATTCTAATAAATAAATATTGAAATTTACTGTAATGATGAAAATCAGTGACCCGAGTGTTTCACGCTTTTGCGCATGATGACAATCACAAGGGTTATAATAATAACCAATAATAATAAGAAAACTATATCTAACCTTGACATTTTTATCAGGTTCTACTGTCAACTTGACGGCCACTGCCAACATATTCTTATTTTTATTGTCATTATGACTTTGTGGCACTCCATCATCTGAAAGGTGTAGACATTTTTTAAAATGTCGTGGAACCATACAAGATAAAGGCTCAAGAGAAGGCTGTAAAGGGATGTTTTCAACTTCAGCTGCATGGTACAAAACATACCGCTTTCCTTGAACACATACATAAGCCAAGTCCTTATCCCCTTTATATTCATTGACAACAAACAGATTGCCTTCTTCAATTTCAAACATCACTTCACTGTGAACATTTTCCATTTCTTCAACCTACAAAATAAATGTTCCAGGTAAATGGATGAGTATCAGTGTTATCTTTTTTTTTCGGATTTAAATAATTGGTTGGAACGAGCCATATTTCTTACTTCACTTGGTATATGTAGTGTAAGTCTGCCATGACCAACGGTTAAAGTTAGTGCTAAGTAGTTGGAGTAATCTTTTGGTCGTTGCTGTTGTCTTAGTTTTCTTCTCAATGATGCATCATGCATTGTTTGAAAAATATCATCCTCTTCGTCTTCATCTGAATAACAATCTAAATTAAGAAGCAATTAATAGATTTTGTTGGGAGAGAGAGAGAGAGTGACACACACATACATTGTACACTTCAATGAATTTATATTCTTACCATGACTCTTCGTCGAGTGGCACATTTTAAAAGGTTGAGTTGTGTCTGGATATGATGTTAATGGAGAAGCTAGATCCCACATAGCACTTTGGAAAACATCTTTACAAGTTTCAGTAGGTGTTGGAGCAGTTGGCTGCCAAAGTAAAAGGTCTGTACAAAATCTACATTCAGAAACAAACAAGTTAATAATTTTAAAAAAGAAAATTAAATATACAGTACTTAAAAAATCTTGTACTATTTAAAGCTGTATCAAAATTAAATAGGCCATTTCATGGTTATTCACTTTCACTAACAAAAAAGTAAAAAAAATGTTGCTTATAAAAAGGACAAAATAAACGTTATGTTTAACCTGAATCATGTTGTCCGACTATTTTCTTAAATTTTATCCAATTTTTGGTCAAAGTAAAATATTATATGACACTTAATACAATGGCAAATTCAACTAGTATTCAAATTGTTTTTATGGAGAGAGTGTAAGTGTACAGAAGCTGATAGTCTTACCTATTGTAAACATTATTAAGGAATTCATTAGTAGGAATCAGAAGGTTTATCACTGGTAGGTTGATTTCTATCAAGAGCTGTGAATCTTGATTTGATGTTTCAATAAATTCTCTCATTTCATCATCATCTCCTGGTATTACCATCTAATTCAAAGGAAATGTTTAACTTTTGACTATATAAGAATATTTTATATACAATTCATATATATTGAGAATCCAATATTATTGCAAGCATTTAATTTAGTAAGCAAAAACTTGTTGAGTGACTACTAGTATAACTGGATGTTGTATTGTAACACTGCTTCTTGAATTCTATATGGTACAAGGTACATATTTACATTACATTGTTTTTTTTTAATACGTACCTGATCACTTTCATACATAACATTCCTAGATGAGAAAGGTGACGATGGTTCAGGCTTCTGAAAGTATAGACTTTCAAACGAATTAACTGGTGTTGTTTCTGGGGAGCATTCTTGTTCTTGATCAAACACAGAAGTTTGGTTAGGAGGGCGAATCATTATAACAAGTCTGCAGTTAAACACATAATAATTAGTCTGCCATAAGGTGAATTATAAGACACAAACTATTTAAAGATGAATATCAATAGATTAGTAGACCACTCATATTATTATTACGAATTGCGTGTGATAGAACAACTCTACTATTTTGTGACAAAGTCATTGAAATTAACACTGATATTAGTTAAATACTTAAGCACTGCCTATGCCTTTAATTAAACATAAGATAGATAATTAGGATATAAAATACCTAGGCCAATCAAATTCTTTATTTTCGACTTGATCTGCTGACTTAACACCAGTTACTTTCAAGAATGACACAGGTACATCATCTGCAGACATTTTAAACTTAGCTGAAAAGAATGAAAGTTATTGAGCCTCTTTTTCATAAAAACAATGTAAATAATCAGTTTCTTTATCTCAAATATTATATCATTAGTAAAAAAACAATCTCTACCATCTACTTGGCGACTTCGTACAATACACTTTTTTTCAAAGACATCACTGTTAAGCTTTGTGGAAAAATCTACATCAAGCAATTCCATCGACAGAATTTCTTGGCGAACAGATTTCTTCCACCATGGACTACGTTCAATATCAGTCGGTGGGCGAAAATCTGGGCAGGGAAATCTGTGTGAGAAAAACTTTGTCCTTAACACAATTTTTTAATGAAAATTAATGATAATGTTAATTTTTATAAATTTGAAAAACATAACAATAAAAATAGTAACCTGAGATTTAAAGTGGCTTGTGGGCATGTCACATCAATGTCAATATGATATGCAGAATTGGTTGTATCATCATCCAATGCTTGTTTAAAGCAGGCTTGTTTCTATTAAAAAACAAAATAGTAATACACTACCTGTACATTATCTATCACAAATTTAAAAATACGATATTAAACAAAATACTATAGTTCAGTAAAAAAGCAAAAATTTCATATATTGTTTTAAAATGAATAGAACTAAAACCTGTTTTAATTCAAAATACGGAAGTTTTATATATATATATTATTCGGGTCAACTACCTTCTGGACAACTACCTTCTGGACAACTACCTTCTGGACAACTACCCCTGAACAACTACCACCCAAACAACTACCACCCAAACAACTACCCCTGAACAACTACCACCCGGACAACTACCCGCCTAGGGAGTAGTTGTCCTGATACGACATTATTAATATTTTCTTTAATGTATTATCATACCATATTGGTGGAAGCATACATTGACTTGAATGACATTTGACCTCCTTGTTTAATATCTGAAAACTCTTGAGGATGAAGTAAACTATAAAGACGGTCTACAATTGTGACATCAATTTCACAGGTCAGCTGACCAAGTTCAACTTCAATTTTCATCTTTTGTTTGCTGGCACGATGTCCTATGGTCTGCAATGGCAAAATAATGCAGCATAACAATAAATAACAATGTCCTATGGTCTGCAATGGCAAAATAATGCAGCATAACAATAAATAACAATCAATTATTCTATACTTGTTTATGGAGCACTTCATTCAAAAGAAAATTAATTGTTTTCTCTATTATTATATTATTATTTATAATATAAATTAAATCTAGGGGCTGAATAAACTAATTTATCATTATTGGGCCACCATATTAGCTTGGCATTTATTGTAACATTTAGTTAGGCCTGGGTAGAATCTAGAAAACATATGCACACAACATCAACAGTGATTGTAAAATATCATATATTGCTATTCACTATAATTACCCATTATGAGACAAAACTTACATTATCAGTACGATCTTTAGATTCGATCTTAATATGTACTGCAGAGTTAGATTTTCCTGTAAATGCAGAGTACACATTTCCAACTGGAGGCAGCTCATCAAACGTAAGGATCTGTCAATTAGATAACAATTTTATAGTATTCAGAATTACAATGATACAGTGGTTTGCCAAGCTTTCTAACACTATGTCAGTAAAATGAGTTGGCAGCTGAGGGGATATTTACTGTATAAGTATGGTTATATCCATATTAGAATATCTAGTTGCTGGCATGGATACAATTAAAGATCACAGGTCAGTGATATAAAACAGCATTATTTGGACAGTTTGTAAATTGGTAACAAAAGCCTATTTTTTTTTGTAAACAATTTTGAAATTTAGTTACAATATATAAATATTAGATTATAACCTCTGTATGTTCTGGTTGCAAAGATGCACTTCCATTCATAGAAGCATCAAGAGATGAGGCTGCCTTGTTTTTGTTGAATAAGCATTCCAATATTTGCAATGTGCCTAATGATATCTCAGCGGTATTATGGGTAAAAGAACCAATTTCTTTCCTCTGCAGTTCAAGATTGCATGGTGCAGCTACAAATCTGTCAAATTCAACAAAGTGTTGTTTTTTAAATTAAAAGTGTGTAGCCTATTTTATTCATATTACTTGAAACTGTATTATAATAGTTATACCTGAGATGATCATATGGACATGCTACAGCAAACCTTCTTTTCCACTCAGCAGAATCTTTAACCCCGTATCCCGCCTGAAGTTCATCAAAGAAGTGTTGTGACATCTCCTGTAGTTTGGTGTTACCAAGCTTCTCTATTGCTTGAATAGGTGTTGGATCCTCATGTAATATTGTAACTGACATGCTGGCAAATCTGAGCTTGTAATGTGTTACCTCAGATGTTGGGTCACTACCATATTCTCCAGACACTACAGTATATACAATAGTAATATGAACTAGATTTGAACTCGTCACTATGGACGAGTTAGGTTATTCGCCGCGCAAACGCCACATGCCTTGTCATACGTTAGAATATTGCGCACAGAAAAACGATTATGCCATTGTGACCTGAAGAAAATAAAATGCTAGTGTGCCCTCTATTTTGTGTCTAAGTATATACAGTATACACTATATACTGTATACGTACAGTGCAGAATAGGTGGAAATAACGGAACCCGCCTTTTATTTCATTCGTTAACATGACGTCATCATAATGAAATGCGTAGATAGTAATTTTGGAAGGGAATTATCTGAGCAACAACATATTAAGAGTGCTTGTCACCAAAAATCAGACATATTCATAATTTAGTGGCAAGGGTCAAAATTTCGAATTGGCTCATATTTTGCACATTGGTAGACCTTGATGTAAGTAAACCTGATGTGTAGTTTGTTTGGTAAAATATCGCTTAGTTTTCGAGAAAATCGAAAAATAACGATTTTCGGCCAATTTTGTTAATTTTTGGTGTATAATTTACATTAAGTTTAACAGCCTCTGGAAGCCAAACGTAGCTACCTAGCGTTTAAATATTTTACACTTATGTTAACTAGTATCTTGACAATAATTAAGTAAAGTTTCAAAAAATTTGATGAAATTCTAAGATTTTTACTAATTAATTACTAATTAGCATATATAAAACTCTTAAAAAGTAGGGTAAAAACAAACGCGTTTTTTTTCATGTGCGACGAATTTTTTTTTAATAAAAAAATCATCAATCTAAAGTTTAGATACTAATATTTATGAATCAAGTAAAAAAAATTTGGGGAAACTTATTTGCGCTCCGCGCCAGAGCCACAAATTTGTAAGAAATTCAAAGATTTTATCTGTCGGCAAGATCAATCGGATGTACCTATTGTTCTCTATTTACATATTTAAGGTAAATTTTACTATGAGAAACAAACTTTAAAGGTAAACTGAAAGGTCCTGAATAATTTGGATTTACGTTTTAATATAAACACAAACTAAAAATAAATTTCTAGTAAAATTTAAACGACTAACCCATGATGAAATTAAGCAATTACTATCTGAGCTCAACATTATAACTCGCTTAGCTTCATCAAGCCTGTTATGTTTTCCACAAGGTGAATTTATTCTCGCGAATTGAACATTTTTTGCATGCGCAGTTTATTTTTATCAACAACGTGTTCCATTGGGCGTGCGCGTATACGCGAAAATGTTTGATTTGCGCGAATAATTTCGCCTAGTGGAAAACAGGCTTTACAACATAATTTTCTTATCTTCTCATATAGGGAGTTTTCGCACGAGCACGTTAACGCTATTTTCCAAGCTCCGCCCACTTTGTAAACAACTTGATCTGTGCGTGCGCAAGCATTACGAAAAACTTTAGTTACGTGCGTCGAGAACCTTATTTCTGAAAAATAGCGTCAATGAAAAACGTTAACCAAAACATGATTAAACATGCCTGGCTAGGCTTAGTCTCTAAACCCAAGGTATTCCGTGATTTGTTTTAATACTTGTGGCGTATGTTGCGTGCGCTACACATGTGTTGCGTTCTACACTTCCCGTCGAAGCGCGAAATCAAAACGAGCAAGTACGTTAACGCAAATGTTCGCTGAACTCTGTTGTTATGCAAATGAGTAGAATGGTGACAAATTTCCTAATAATTCGTGGCCTAAACAATAAATTATTGTTTTACCATTGTTTCACCCCTTCGCTTTATTAAAAATTTACAGAACGCGACTTAAAATACTAACAATTTAGACAACAGAATCGTCCCACAATTAAATTGTTATTTTAAAGAATTCTCACAGACACAGTTTTACCTTCGTTGCTACCTTAATCAATCGAGCAACTGCACGTGGAAACCAGCTTTCCCAGCAAATCAATGTATGGCTTCTTGCGCTTTATGGTTATATCTGTGGTATCAAGTTCAAGAGAAGTACACATTTCTTGCAACATTGGCAAAGAGAATCTGGAGAGTTTTTCTTGAGCTTTCAGTTCACAAATATTATGCCTTTCAAACATTATTGGATGCTGTAAGCCTATTGTGTCCAGTACGGTTTGCGACAACATTTGAATTTCTCTTTCTTTTTCCGTTTTTGAATCGTCTCCATTTTCTTGGACTTCGTCACCATCTTCATTACTATCGTAATCATCATCTTCGTCATCATCATCATCATGAACGGCTGCATCTGTCCTCCTTTTTTTAGCTAAGCGTGAGAAAAAACTTGCAATCTGCTGTGCTGTTAAAAATTCACTCTTGCTAAATAGATGTGAACCATCGCTGTGCCTGGCCGATCTCATCTCTCGTGAGACATCACATGGATCAGCTTTCTGTCCTGTCTGCTCTCCAACGTCAAAAACATCAATAAGGTAGGTTTTCTGTGGAACAGAAAATCGGGTTTTTTTTGCAGAGGACTTTAACGCCCAGCCCATTTGCAGGTCGGGGCCAATGTCAAACCGTGGCAAATCGTTAGTTCTTGTTGGTTCTGGATTTTTAGAAGTACCCTCTTCTAGTTGTGTTGCGTATAATTTCATTGCCCTGTCATATAGTGTTTCATGTTCTAGTGCGTTCTTGTGATTTTCATAATCTAAGTGTTTCTCTAGGGAAGAGTATCTCTGATATGACCTAATGCAACCTTGTTCGCGACAAAAGAACAGTTTGCTGGGGGTGCCAGGACTTTCTTCACTTTCTATTTGTTCGTCGTCATTTATATCAGCTTGTTCTTCATGAGATGTCTTGGCTTGTATTCTTGCTTTTACTGTAATAAATGATACTTGATTTTGATCAGACGTTGTATCCTTGTTATGAATTAAATTGGGTAGTTTCGAGGGCACACAGAATTTACTCAAAAGTAGATTTTGTCCTGCACCAATACCATACGCCATCCACACCTTCATGGACCTGCTTCCATACTCTATGTTGTTGATGTGACTCACGCCTTTCCATTTCCCTGCTGCACAAATAGTACCAGTAGGTAAAGCACAAACTATGACTTTCACTCCAGGAATGCCTCCAAAGGACTCAATTGCTGCCTTCATCTGCTCTGGATTTTCAATATCTTTTCCTGAATTAAGATATTTATTCATGTGATTTTTGATATGGGCTGCCTTGCGATCACATGCGCCCTTCCCCCCTTGAGGGTCCGAAAAATCAATACGTCGGATTTTGATCTTCGTTTCTTTCGCTATCTTTGGTAACGAGAGTAATGTTAGGGCAGAGTGGTAGCATCCTGCATTATCTTGACGCAGATACACAGAGTGTATATCGGGTGCAATAGATGGCAGCTGCCTCAACACATCGTCGATGATTGCCACAACAGTAGTACTATCCTGACTGCAAGATTTAAAAATATGCACAAACGTAAGCATCTGTACCTCTCTATCTTTATTCTTTTTCGTCAAGACCGTTATGTGCCACGGAAGTCCACGCTTTCCAAACCAGTCTCTTTGGCTTTCGCGGTATTTACGTGGTACAAACTTCATCGCCCAGTCTAAAACAATTAGGGCACAACCAGGATTCAAATCTCCTAAAATATCATGTCGTGCAGCGTCTTGGTTAATGGATCTTAAGATATGCGCCTTCCACGTCTCGATGTCTTGGACTGACCGTGTAATTACGTACTCCATGTCATCTTTTTCTTCAGAAGAGCAGCGCACTTCGTTTAAAGCTTCAAGAATTTCAGACAAAGCTTCTGGAAATATACGACATCTGTCACATCTTGCATTGTGGTCATGATCACAGACAGTCTGGTAATATTTGTCTTCGCAAGAACTAAGAGCATACGCCCTACAATGATCGGCAACGTCAGAATGGTTAGAAATGTGAATCTGCAATAATATATAAAAGGAATTGTATAAAAAATGTAATTAGTCTTGAATGTTTCTTACATGCTTTACTGAGCAACATACAACGCGCTACTTTGCCTTTTTTATTATATTGTTTTTCTATTTATACTGTAGCAGTTATCAAGATATTTAAACAAGATTGTTATTACCTTATAGTCACCTTTTAGGTAGCGCTTGGCATCTTTAAGTTTTTGGTTTGTTTGTTTGGCCCAAGTCAAACCCATTTCATAGCAATCTCCCAGCTTATCAACGATGTTCTCCAGGTCATCGAAGGCTTTTCCACCATTGGCAGAGATATAATCAAGGCCCTGTAAGGATTTGCGTACAGAAGCAGAACAAACACTGAGAACTCTACGCAATGTACTGCGGCTCATAGGTTGAAAATTCTTCTCTTGACAGTAACTCTCGTATTGAAGAATACATTGTTCTGGGATAAGATTACGCACAACATTTGGGATTTTTATAACTCTGTCTGTAGAAAGTTTTAGAGTTTTTTCTCCAAATGGCAAGTCTTGTATAACTTGAGAACTTGTTATAAAGGTAACAAAGTGGTCAATTTTCCCTGGCTGTACGCATACTCTAGTGTTCTTTAGAGGTTGAATTACAGAACCTCTACCATGTAACAATAAATGGTGTTTGGCCACGTTAAAACGGTATCTAGTCAAGTTAGGTATCCATTTCTGCAGTTCCTTGAAGGTAACCTTATCAACCATGATCGATAAAATCTGACGTCTTGTACTCCAGTGGTTAGTATGAAGATAGCATTCTGATAGAGCATCTAATAGAGAAGAATCGGTTCTTTCGTCAGCTTCTGTGGTTTTATCACTTGATAAGCCTTCAAGTAGAGTAGTCGACTGACCAGGTGCGATTTCTTCCAGGCACATAGAGACAACTTGACGAGCCTTGCGCATGTGGAAACGTTTAGTACGGTCTGAAACTTGCTCCAGCGGTGCAGATAAAGGATATCTAATTGGACTGACGTCCCTTGAATTGAGAAATGCATTTAATTTTTCTCTTGGTGTAGATTGAATTGATTCATCTTCTGAGGTAGCTGAAGCAAAAGTTGGATCGCAAAATTGATATAGGCTCATTTGAGTATCCATAACATCACACGCCGGTGTTTGACAAGTTGGAGTGGCTAATGGCATGTAAAACTCATCCTTATTACTTTCCTGAAAATAAGAATAATATTGGTAAAAAATTACTACTGACTTTGATTCAATTATTGACGCACTGATTCGTGATATATATAAAATGATGATGACAATGGCAGGGAATGCAGAAAATATTCCTCCTACCACCAACATACGAAAAAAAATGAACAAAGTAACATGAAACACATTATTTACTTAATCTTTCCGCCAATAAATGCGTATTCATAAATGTCATACTGTACGGTATTTTTTAACTTACAGTTGTTAGTGCGCTCATCTGATCGACGAGACTAGGGTTATTTGTTTCAGTGTTCGAGGTTACAGGTAACAATGACTTCAGCATCTTACGGCAAGTTGAACAGATACCTGATAAAAAGCGTAAAAACATTTACTTACAGGGTTTTGTTTAACAGTTTAAATTACATTAAATATATAAAAATATAAAAATTAAATTATATTTACCTGAACCAACTTGCAGGAAAGTTCCTGTTTTCTTTAATATTAGTTGCGAATCTTCTTTGCTAATACCCCTATCGCACTTGGGTCCCTTTCCTTTGCTTTGGATGTGATTAGAGAGATCAGGCGGCACTCTACATCTGTTGTTATTTCCTCGAGACCAACCTAAGCCAAGTTCCGATCGATGCAAGGGACAAACAGTCCAACTATGTATATCAGCGGGCAAGGTAAACATGGCTGCTCGACTAAGAATTAGGTCTACCTCACTATCGATGCCCGTAAACCTAAACATGTGTCTGTGTGCAGCGATTTCCTTCTGGCATGCTTGTAAAGGTAGGACTTCAGTGCTCTGTTTGCGGTCTTTTCTATCGAATCCACAAGCTCCGTCAACAACCGATTTAAAAGAACATGAAATCTCCATCTTGTTTGAACTTAAAGCCATCAGTATATATAAAAATTATTTTCAACACGTCTTTACATTGTAAGACATAAACTAAAATGGATAACAAATCAGTTCCGTTGTCAACGCCAATGAAGATATCGTTGTCTATCGAATATATGCAGTAAAGTGTTTTGTCTACTGTGGTTAATGTTTTGAAACATTCTCGTTGAGTAAGTTCGACCAAGTTCGACAAACAGGAAAACGATAACAAGTTAAAACAAATGTGTTTTTCAGTTTTATCCTATAAACTATGAGAGGATGGAATAATTTATAATAATGTGGTTTGACAAAGAATAAGCGAGTGATTTTTAGTTAATTGCTTAATTTTGTATATTGATTAGTAATTGAAATTTTACCAGAAACGTATTTTTAGTTTGTGTTTAAATTGCAACTTAATTCAAAATTATTCCAGGAACAGTTTATCTTTCAATTTTGTTTCGCGTAATAAAAGTTTAGCTCAAACCGACTTAGATTGCTAAATAGATAACAATAGGTACATCTGATTGATCTTGCCGACAGATAAAATCTTTGAATTTCTTACAACTTTGTGGCTCTGGCGCGGAGCGCAAAATAGTTTCCCCAAATTTTTTTTACTTGATTCATAAATATTAGTATCTAAACTTTAGATTGATGATTTTTTTATTTAAAAAAAATTCGTCGCACATGAAAAAAAACGCGTTTGTATTTAACCTACTTTTTAAGAGTTTTATATATGCTAATTAGTAATTAATTAGTAAAAATCTTAAAATTTCATCAAATTTTTTGAAACTTTACTAAATTATTGTCAAGATGCTAGTTAACGTAAGTGTAAAATATTAAAACGCTAGGTTGCTACATTTGGCTTCCAGAGGCTGTTAAACTTAATGTAAATTATACACCAAAAATTAACAAAATTGGCTGAAAATCGTTATTTTTCGATTTTTTCGAAAACTAAGCGATATTTTACCAAACAAACTACACATCAGGTTTACTTACATCAAGGTCTACCAATGTGCAAAATATGAGACAATTCGAAATTTTGACCCTTGCCACCTAATGTTTGATTTTTAGTGACTGGCTCTCTTAACGTGTTGAAGAAATTTGGATATGTAGAATATGGATGCGCGCTCTTTTAAATGTCATGAACTATGACGCAAAATATAAAAATACGACTTTTATAATTCAACTGGCCATATGATGACCTCCCAACATCCGATGCGCAAAATTTGTACATGAATTCGTATCTACAATTCAACAGCTTCCAGAAAATGTTTTAATCATGAGTATCATTCTGAGGAGCTATAACAGATTGAAATTTACTGTAATGATGAAAATTTAATAAGTGACCCAAGTTATTCACGCTTTTGAACATGATGACGTCATTAAAAATTGTTTAAATGATAAATCATGCGAAATATAATTGACTGACCTAGACAATATCAAAATATGGGGAAAATGGAATACGGGTAAAGTGGAGATGCGCTCTATTAAATGTGATGAGCTATGACGAAAGAGACAAAAATCCTGTTGGCCAGAATTAAAGATACAGTACGCTGCGAACAAAATTTGTGGAAAGAAAGAATATAAGAAAAAAAAAGAAAAAAAGATCGTGACAATAACAAGGGGTTATCTGCCAAGTGCGGATAACCAATTATACTATAATCAAGTATTAGTAAGGTATTCTTAGCTTAATTAATAAGATTTTATAAAAATGTTCAATATTTTGTCATAGATCTACAAAACTATGGATTTCCTTTTGTATTGGTACAGTAGTTCAAAAATAAATATGCATGATGAACTAACTAGTAGACTAGATATTATTCTAATCATGATTATATACTAAAACCTAATTAAAAACAAGTAATTCCTTGTGTAAACTTACTTCTTTTCTTGCGCTTTCCCTTGGATGACACAGAACCATAGAGATGAGCTGGTTGGGGTCTGTAGTATGGCCCTCCATAGCCTAACCTTGCTAAACTGCTACACCCTACGGTACATCAAACAAACTATTATTCAAATATCAAACAATACTGTATAAAAATGTCAAGTTGTATTTTAATATTTAATTTTAGCATACACAAATCAAGGGTTTGATCATAAAAGTACTCTTAGGTAATAAATCAGAAAAGAAATGTAAATATTGCTAACCTGTTTTAGAGGTGTCTGTAGAGGTGGCACTAACATTGCTACTAAACGATGATTCCATATCTAAACTTTGCGTAGATAATGACATTGCAGTTTGGGTCATGGACAAAAACATTTCACTTGTTTCTGAAACTAAAGTGTATATTTCTGATAATCACAAGAAAAACTACATTTAATTCATCAATATGACGAATATAGGTTATATGCATTGATTTAAATAAAGACAATTGATTTTTTAAAATGTATGTCCCTTGAAACACAAAAAATGAAGTTCAAAATATTCTATATTTAAATTGGCCATATCAAAGTAATATTAAGTCGAAAATTCAAGCCAAAAACAACAAGTTTACGTAATTAACAGGTAAATTAATCTGATTTACATTTTGTCTTGAAAAATCGTCGCGAGCAAAAGTAAACAAAGATTTCAAACCATGAGTATGCATGATGCTAATTAGGATTGTTTACAACTCATCACTGTTCAGAAGGTGTTCTCACACAGATCGCAAGGAAGTTTTATGATTATGCATACAGAGTAGCCAAACAAGCGCTTTGCATTATGAGATATGTTTTGATCGAAAACTTTGACTGGAAGTCAAAGTTATTTTTTGAACAAAAAAACGTCTGTATTTCAGTGAAATGATTATTATGATACTTCAAAATGACCCAATTTTATCAAAATCTTTTTTTTGAAATTAGTCAAAGGGACAATACATTTTTTAAAGATATAAGTATTGATTGATTGATTTTGTCAGAATCTTAATAATTATTTATAATATATGAAAGATAGGATCTTGCTAACGCAAATACAATAGCCGGTATCACAATCCATTTATAGATAAATTATATATAGATGCTTGTGAAGATATGATTACAAACGTGATATTTGTTAAATTGTGCGTAGACTGCATCATTTTTGATTGCGCACCGTGAAAAGATAACCACATCGATTTCTGGCTATAAGGAATATACTCTGAAAAATGTAGCTAGATAAAATTGATCTCAAGATAATTGACGGACAAAATAATGCTAAGGAAAGAATAAATAAATAAAGATTCTGACAAAATCAATAAGGTTATATGCATAAGAAATGTTTTCAAACTAAATAACTAAAATATATCTATTACTGGATAACAAGACAGTATGTTCTCAGAATGTTTTTAAAAAGCGAATTGGTTAATTGTTGAGTCAGTTCACATTTGACATACCTAGTGACTGTCCCATAAGAAAATGGGAACCATCATCAATACCCCAAGATTCTCTACGTATCCTCTCCGTGTAATTAGGTGTAATCTGGTCTTGAAGGGCAGTCTCTACTTTTCGGTAGTCTTCGTATTCCATTGGTTTATTTTGCGTGTTTGTAGACGACGATGCTAGATGGAAAAAATTGAATAATTAGTAGTTTTTCATTAAAAAATTACAAACTCAAAAGTAGTAAAGTTTACTGTTCACCATCTATAAAACGAATGCAATTATAATTTCAAAAACCTAAATTTATAATTATTCATATGTAAATAATTTGATCTTAAATACAGGGCAAACTGTAGATGTTAATTATAGATATGTTAAAATCATTGCCAATTAATTTAAAACTTGCCTGGAGTACTGAAGCCACTTAGGAACTCTGTTAAAAATGTAACTTGCTTTGGTGATAAGAACCAATTCATTGATCCCAAAAAACACTCCACTTCAGCCTAAACAAACAAAAATCACAAACTATAAATTACAGTATACTACTATAGAGGGATGTGCAAGAACAGATTTTTCGCGAGTAAAATGACATGAGAAGTTACAGAAAATAACAGTTAAAACACAATCACAGCTTTATTGAGAAAGGTGATGACTGCCCAGCTGATGCATTCTTCAATTGTAAAGGAAAGGGCACAGCAAATAAAATCTGTGGAACATGGAATCATAGAGATTTGATGTCCAGAATGGAACCAGATTTTATGTGACAGAAAAGGTGTATAGAGGAAACTAAGGTATTAAAGGAATATAATTGATGTAACAGGACATTTACCTTTGGTCCACTTAATGCTTCATTTTGTTTAATTTTGATCTTGAGTTCCTGCTTACCAGTGCAACTACCAATAAGTGCTGATTCTAGCATCAGTTTGGCACGTTTTGGTTGTTTTACTGTTATTCCTCTGTGGATCTGTTGATGCTGTGGTGGCATTGGAGGAGATGTAGCTAGAGATTTAAATGGTGGGCTGCTGTCTGGTGTTGGTGGTTGAACAGACTCGTTTGTTCTCCACGAAGGTTCTCTTATTTCCTCTGAGAACTCTTCACAATGAACAGCAACGCCAAACATTTGTAGATTTTTGACTGCCACAGCAGCGGGTTCAAATCGTTTTGGCATTGCTGGGTCCA
Source organism: Antedon bifida (assembly GCF_963402885.1). Lineage (NCBI taxonomy): Eukaryota > Metazoa > Echinodermata > Crinoidea > Comatulida > Antedonidae > Antedon > Antedon bifida. The sequence goes on from NC_136234.1 coordinate 88,678, forward strand.
CACTACTTCCTTGGTCTGTAATGTCTTTAGCTACATCATCAAAGTAGTTGATCCTAGAATATTAGTTTATTAAATGGATTCAATTAAAAGGCAAATTGATTTAGATATACCTTTAATTTAATTAATTTTTAATCTTTAATTTAAAGCTGCATGTGAGAATATGTATTTAATGTTGGTGTTTCAATGATTTCATATTCTGCAGCACTGACCTATTACAATCCCACTTACTTTTGTATCCTAATTTCTGCTGCAATCCCAGTTGATGACCCAAGAGGTAAATGTTCCAGTCTAACACAGGTGTCTGTCAGAGACACTTCCACTCGAGTTAAAACTGAGAGAAAGATCGTAAATTATTCATGTATACAAAAAAAACAATAACAGTAACATAACAATCTGTTATTATTACATTCATTGTGAAATACCTGATTCAATGGTCTGTGCAAACATTTCTAGGCCCTCTAGTGGTTGGGTGTTTTCAGCATGTTGTTCTCCTTCTGATGGGTCTTGTTTCCAGCATTCTTGTGCTAATTGCATACTACTCGTCATACTCATACTACTCCACATTGAGTTTACAGTGTTTCCAAATGCTTTAAGACAAACATCTTAATATTTTAGCTAGGAATTCCAAGGAGTATTGATGTGAAATTCAATAACTCTTTTATGGCTAATCTGTTATAAGTAACTTTTATATTTTATTATTGTATACCTGCATCTGTTTCACTTCTGTACTTTGGTTGTAGTGTAATAGTTAACCCTTTAACTTCTACCTTGCTGTTTGCTGTAAGTAGTGCTTTCCATGGAATTGATACTGTTATGCTTCCAATTATTCCATTGCGAATCTCAACTGGGGCATTTGAATTGTTTAGCAGTTCATTTAAGGCCTATAAAATGATAAACAAATAGGAAAATCACACAATTGTTGCTCAATCAATGTATATGTCCTTTGATGAGTTAGTTATCTGCACTACATACGCCATGTGCACGTACATAAGAAAATGTGCACATACAAAGTACTTGACGTTTCATATAATAGATTCTATTAGTATTGGCGGCTGCTTTGGTCAATACTTTTTATGGGAAAAACCTAAAACAGAAACCTACAAATTGTTCTTGCACGATCGGGTAGCTTTGTTTTTTTGCTGTTTTTTACCTTTTTAATACGTAAAAACATGTTTATATAGGACTAGGCATATCTGTAATATTTGTTGTTTTTTTTTGGTTTTTAAAAATGAATTGTAAATATCCAATCCTATATCAATAAATATTGACTGCAAATATAAAGATTATTTTGATTTCTACAATACAACACAATAGTCTATATAATTATCAGGTCAAACTATCTTGTGAATAAAGTGTCGTCACTGAATGTTGTTTATTCATTAGGCCTAGGCTAGTTAGTTTAGTATTTGAATAAACGTACCCAAACATCAAGACGAACATCAGTAACAGTCCCCGTTCCATTGTACAAATCTACACTGAGTTGTTCCAGAGTCAACTTCTCTTCAAGAAAGCTTCCAACATAATGCTGAAGCAGATACCTACATGCTTTCTTTTTTATATAATCTGGCCACGGAAAGAACCACGGCATTTCAAAGACTCCTTTAGTTACTCTGAATTATTGAAATTAAGTAGTAAAACACGAAAATCATGACAAAATCTGTATTGACGTTTGTTTTGGTATCATGTCGGAAATAAAAATAATCGTCACAACTGAACTGAGGAGGGCGTCCTAAATAGTAGGGACCCAGAGCCATATATATAAAGAGTTACGACAATGAAAATTAGAAGCCATTTTTGTGTCAAAGAATTCGCACGCTGAGGGCGCGCGCGTCTCTTTTGTATAGCGTTTTCCTATAGTTCATGCATTATTTTTAGATTTTTTTGTCTATGAAATAACGCTTATATTCCGTTTTTATTTTAGTAATTAATTTTATTAATGGTATTAATTTGGTAACGTACATATATTGTGTCTATAATAACAAAAGAATAAATGCTAAGGCCTACATGCAAGTCAGGATACATCAAAGCATGAACCAATACAAAAAACACACAAATTCACCCCTCTTTTTATACAGTATATGGCTCTCAGTGTGTTTTTGACACAAACTTTCAGAGACTCGTTCATCATTTCATTTGTAATAATTTGCCTTTATTATTTTAATATTGTTCATACCCTATTCAATATATTAACAAATATATCCACGACACTTTATTATTTTATTTAGTCATCAAAGCATGCATTATGAATTGAAAATATTACATAATTGTTATTAATAGGACGTAGTTATGGGATGTTTCGTTCCAAATTCAATCAATCGAACTTTATAATGTACTAGCGCACGCGCGCGCAATATTCTTTGCCGCAAGTACTTCTGTACGCTGTGCACATCGATATTTCACCGTAAAATGTGCAATTACATTTTTTTAAATATAAGAAAAAAATTAAAGTATTTTCTTGCTCCTATACTTTACATGCAATAACGGAGACAAGTTTGACACAAATTGATCTGCATATCACGTGACTATAATCCAATGTCGTAACTCTTTATATATATGGCTCTGTAGGGACCCAGAGCCATATATATATACGTAATGACCTTGGGATCTGACCTTGTAATCTCTATAGTAGCGCTACAGCGCTCTTAATTAAAGATGTATTGTCCCTTGAAACACAAAAAAATGAAGGTCAAAATATTCTAAATTTAAATTGGCCATATCAAAGTAATATTAAAGTTATTCACTTTAAGTCGAAAATTTGAGTCAAAAACAACAATTTTACGTAATTAAAAGCTAAATTAATTAATTACATTTCGTCTGGAAAATCGTCGCGAGCGAAAGTAAACAAAGATTTCAAACCACGAGTATACATTATGCATGATGCTAATGTCGTGGTTCGGGAATCCTTAATATTGATTTGCTAGGTTTAGACCATTAAGGTTTGGTTTGTGAAGCCATGTATCCCATGCAACAAAACAATACGCAAGATGAGGCTGCATTTACTCTGTATCATTTATTTCTCTAAACAGGAACAAACCCTGTATAAAACAACGTCATAATTATTATTTTTCCAGCAGTGTAATATAATTCAACAATAAAAACAATCACAAGCAAGCTTACTATAATATGGTCACTTCACTAATTATCAATTAGTATTACTGTATATAACATTAGTATTACTGTATATAACATTTAACGAACTTATACCTGGATCCAATACACCAATTTCATACTACTAATCACATCAACCTGGTAAGTTATCCAATTAACTTCAACATGGTATGTGATACAACTAACTTCAACATGGTATGTGATACAACTAACTTCAACATGTATGCTATCTAATAAGACAAAGCTGTATATCAAAGAGAAATTATAAACAGTGAATTCATTGTCGTTACAAATAATGAACGATAACAACTTAACTCGGTTATGCACATGGAGTAATACTGTAAAACATTATGGTTGTATAGAAAATAATTATCTACTCACAGTATTGGCGAGAATCCACACTTAAAAGAAATACAGTATATAACATGTCTTACTCAGACAACAACTAAAACAACTTCTGCAGAACCAACGCTCACGCAGCCTATTCGATATAATCATTCACCTGATATGCAAATACGCCCGCGAATACCAGTAGTGAACAATAGCAATGCAATGCAATATATTGCGCCACCAATAATGTAGGTATAAGAAACTTCGGAAGCTTTCCGATCCATTACAATTTCCCCGCTTGGATGCCCTTTTGACCCAAAAGGAGCGAAACAAACAAATTTATTTTTGAAGAGTGGACATGGGTAACCGATATCGATTTTTGTGAACACCTTTTGTAGAACGAGATGATCGCCTTGGAATTACTCCCGAATCATCACGCTCAACATCTATTTGTTTATCAGAATTCACATCTACAACAATCTTAAAACTTTCAACATCATCGTCAGATTCAGACTCACAACTTTCATCTTTATAGTTTACATCCGCTTCTAGACCATCATACGGCAACCACTCATTCCAATCAAAATGTACCGGTTCTTCCACCACACTCCTAGGATCTGATCGCAATCGTCTACGGTTAACATAATTCAAAGGACCCCCAACTGCAGAGCGGATACCAAAAACGTCTGCTTCTTTGTTAATAGTCTCAACAATATATGAGTGCTCCTCGAACTTATTAGCCAATTTATGTCTAGTATTAAAATGTCTTCGGCGAAGTAAAACCCGATCACCAATTTCTAATATTTCCTTCGGAGAACAAGACTTATAACGATGCTCTTCTTTAGCTGCTGCTGATTTGATTCTACGTGAAACCACTTCATATGCCCTCTTCATGAAATCAGCTTCTTTAGTCAAATAATCCTCAGACCAATCTTGTTCCGCACCTCCAATAAAGTGATCTAATGGAATTAATGGTTCACGACCAAACATAAGAAGATACGGTGTTACACCTGTAACGGTATGAGGGGTGGAATTATACATAAACACAATATGCTGCAGCAATTCGGGCCATTTGTGTCGATCTTTCGGGCTTAAAGAACGCAATAAACTGCATAAGGTCTTGTTGAAACGTTCGCACTGCCCATTACCTGCAGGCCAATACGCCGTAGTGCGAGATTTTGTCATGCCATAAAGACTACATATACCTCGAATAATTTTACCCTCAAAGGATCTACCTTGATCCGAATGTAACCGTGCTGGCACACCATAATGGGAAAACCAATTATCTCTCAATACACGAGCCACTGTATCAGCCGTCTGATCTTTACATGGGACCGCTAGTGAAAACTTACTAAACACATCAGTCATAACAAGAATGTCCTCATAGCCTCCCTTTCCACGATCCATCTTTAAGAAATCTATAGCAAGAATCTCTTCGGGACGAAAGGCTAGAATATGACGAAGAGGGGGTTTGACCGTTGGTGTAGGGACTTTACTAGATACACAACTAAAACACTTGGAAATATGCGTACGTACATCACCGTTCATACCTGGCCAGAAACATCGACGCTTTAGAAGTTGTATAGTCCGTTGAACTCCTTGATGAGCCCATTTATCATGACATAAATCTATAAAAAGATTGCGCAAATTAGTAGGCACTAACAATTGATGAATTTTACCATGGATATCTTCATTGATCTCTCTATACAGAACTCCACAAATCTCTCTATAACTTGTCCACTGTCTCAACCAGCCCAACATTCTAGAATTATCTGTATTGTAGCGGTCACCAGGACACCATTTTTCCATCCATAATTTCCAGATTTCTCCCAATTCCCTATCTTTCTTCTGACATTCTGCCAACTGCTCATGAGAGTAAGAAGGAAAAATAGACATTGCCTTGTTAATACTACGTGATGATTGATCAATTTCAATACATGGTTTACACTTATTAATTGAGGGATGAGAATCAACATATATATTAAGACATGAAGCGATAACTCCTAGATCTGACTTAAAATCTGTACACACGCTAATCGGACGACGACTTAAAGTATCGGCACATTTGTTGCTAGAACCTGGCTTATATTTGATTTCAATATCGAACATAGCTAACTGAGAGACCCATCTCATTTCTGTAGCGCCAAGCTTTGCAGTTTTTAAATGCGCTAAAGGATTATGATCAGTAAAAATGGTAACCTTTGAACCCTGAATGTAAGAAGCGAATTTATCCACCACTGCCCATTTTAGCCCCAACAACTCCAACTTAAAACTCGATAAATCAGGGTATCGGCATTCAGCACCACGAAGACTTCTACTTGCATAAGCAATTGGATGAAGAGAACCATTAGAGTCCTGCAACAAGCAAGCACCTAAACCTTTCAAACTGGCATCTACTTCAATAACAAATGGTTCATCAAATTTGGGATATACAAGAACTGGGGGTTTAGTTAAAGCATTTTTTAATTCAACAAATGCAGCTTCTTCAATTTCAGTCCAACGAAACCTGTAGGCCTTCCCCGCTTGTGTGTCAGACAACCGGGTTACCAAATGCAAAGGCGCAGCAATTTTGGCATAATTACAAATAAACTTTCGATAGTATGAAGAGAGTCCCAGAAATGATTTAAGTTCAGTAATGCTGTTTGGCGTTGGCCAGGTCAGTATCTTTTCTATTTTCCCATAGTCTACAGCAACTCCAGCAGATGAAATAACATGACCCAAATAGGTTACCTCCGTCTTAAAGAAATCGCACTTCTTGCCCTTAACCTTTAACCCATACTTATACAATCTAGACAACACATTTTCTAATCTAGATAAATGTTGTTTAAACGAAGAAGAAAATATCAAAATGTCATCCAAGTACAACACAATCTGAGTCAAATTCATGTCGCCTAATACATATTCCATTACACGTTGAAATGTTCCCGGGCTATTAGACAGACCCTGCGGCATACGAACAAATTCATACAGTCCCCAAGGAACCCTAAATGCAGTTTTATTAATAGATTCGTCTGCCATTATAATTTGGAAAAATCCATGAGATAAATCTAAGGTAGAAAAATAACAAGACCCAGTGAGTACTTCTAAAACCTCATCAATGCGTGGTAGGGGAAATGAATCTTTCAACGTTTGGAAATTCAACTTCCTATAATCAACGCACATGCGCAAAGACCCGTCTTTCTTTTTGACCAACACAATGGGACTTGCAAATTCGCTCTTGGACGGCCTAATTATTCCCTGGTCTAACATTTCTTGTAACATAGACTTAACACTTGATATAGAATGAGGAGGAATACGACGATATGGTAGTCTAATTGGAGTTTCATCTTTTAAATTGATAACATGAGGAATAACATCACACTTTCCAACATCAAAAGCACTATGAGAAAAAACATGATTATATTTGGACAATAGGTTAGTCACTAGTTGAGTTTCCACACAATCAAGGTTACCGTTGATAATTACCCCAGGCGGTAACTGCTGGCTCTCAGAATTTAACTCGGTACCACAAAAAGAATTAGAATAAGAGTGATTAATGTCATATAACTTACGCACAGAACCGACGGATACGAGTCGACTTTGGGTGTGGTCACTAAATTTACAATCATCAATATCAGATTTTACACTACCGTCAACAATGTCTGAATGTGAATCACAAGGAACAGTCACGTCAGAATGTTGCAAAGAAACTAAGATACTTGATTCATCCTCATCTACTTGCAAAAGAATTTCAGCCTTTCTATTCCATGGAGCATCAACATGTGTAGCTGTTACCTGTGAAAGATCACGTAATAGATGGAAACCTTGTAATTCGCGTAAAATGTTACACCCAATCAAAACAGGATATTCATTACTATGATTAGTTACAGTGACAGCATCTGAAACTACCAAAAAGCTACCAGTTAACTTTTGTTCACCTATAACAATGGGAATTTCTACATATCCTTCGATTGGAACCTCCACCCCACAAACACCGATAACATTCATGAAAAGTCCATTAACAGATCCCAGCTCTCCAACAATTGACTTTAACTGCTTATTATAGACCGATGACGGAATTATTGAAGCTTCAGCCCCTGTATCCAAGATACAACCTAACTCAGTTGAGCCTATTCTAACGATAGTACATGGACTTCTGGCTACTAATTTATCTACTAAAACAGCATCGGAACATTTCAAGGATTGGGCGTTAGACATATTTCCATTATTGTCCGTGGCAACAACAGGGATATGAACTTCACGTTCAACATTACCAGTTGGAATTGGATGATTGGCTTGTGACTTAGAAACAGTATTAATTATATCTTGAGTAGGCGTATCTGAAGCACTACGTTGGATACCCGGAGTATTAGAATTACTACTACGATTCTTATGTGGACATGCATATGAATAATGACCTCTTCCTCTACAAAACCAACACAACCCAGAAGGTATTTCACAATCAGATTTGGTATGACCATTTTTACCGCAATTGTAACATTTTAAAGGACCTGTAGAATTTTGATTAAACTTAGGTGGACTAGATATAAATTGGGAACGCTGAATTTCGCTAATTTGTTTCTTTAATGCTTGCAATTCTCGCTTTACTTCTGATAGTTCTGAGGGCCGTTCATTACATTCTACGCCATGTGCACGCGGATTTGTCCTAACAATATCAATTTTATACAACTCAAGAACTTCTTCGCGCATATCAAAAAAAGATTTTCCTCTAAAAGCTAGCTCAATGCGACGTAATTCACGCTTAACTGTAGGATCACGAACACCGTCCACTAAACGCTGCTTTAAAGTAGTATCTTGAAGATGTCTCAAAGCGGATTGCTCAGAGGGGCGAGACGCTTCGACAAGTTGGGAGTACAATTTCATTAAAGAAAGGCTATATTCAGCCAAGGTTTCACCCGGTAACAATTGCCTAGAATAGAATGCTGAACTATATGATGCAACAGAATCCTCCGATTTAAAAGCGAGTTCTAAAATTCTTATAGCCGCTTTCACATTCTTCCCATTTTCACACATGCTCATACTGCATTTAACCTCATCCTTCGCACAGCCACCAAGATGACTAATCAGGGTATCGTATCGATCATCATCGCCCAACGAATAATGATCACAATAAATTCGAAAATCTTCAAGCCATTCTTTTAACGTAAGGTCCCCAGGAGAACTTGGAACACCCTTAAATTTTACTAACTTAATCGGAGGAGCTTTCTGAACCGAAACGCCTTTTAAAACATTAGTTAATGCCGCAATCATATCATTAACGCCATCGCCGCTTGCAGCTGCTTCAGATTTAGATTCGCCTAGCGACATTGCAGAAGGTGAATTTGTGACAATATTATAGTAACTACAAATACTTTAAACACTACTACAATAAACAGAGTTTCAATACAAAAAATAAGTATCGTAAATGTAATACAAAAGTAACAATATTTCATATAAGGTAAGTATAAGCATCAATTCACAACATCATCTTAAATAACAACACACTGGCTGCCATGTCCATCGGAACAAAGATTCTGTAATATATATAAAACCATACACTTTCCGTTCTAAAATTAAATTAAGTTCATAAATCTTATCTGTCCAATACTCCTTGTCTTATGCACGATCCAGGGTTTGGTAAAACAATTGTTGAAAATACACAATGCAATCCTCCTTCAGGAACGCTTGAAACGTTGCATCCATCCTGTCCGTGACGCCAATTTGTCGTGGTTCGGGAATCCTTAATATTGATTTGCTAGGTTTAGACCATTAAGGTTTGGTTTGTGAAGCCATGTATCCCATGCAACAAAACAATACGCAAGATGAGGCTGCATTTACTCTGTATCATTTATTTCTCTAAACAGGAACAAACCCTGTATAAAACAACGTCATAATTATTATTTTTCCAGCAGTGTAATATAATTCAACAATAAAAACAATCACAAGCAAGCTTACTATAATATGGTCACTTCACTAATTATCAATTAGTATTACTGTATATAACATTAGTATTACTGTATATAACATTTAACGAACTTATACCTGGATCCAATACACCAATTTCATACTACTAATCACATCAACCTGGTAAGTTATCCAATTAACTTCAACATGGTATGTGATACAACTAACTTCAACATGGTATGTGATACAACTAACTTCAACATGTATGCTATCTAATAAGACAAAGCTGTATATCAAAGAGAAATTATAAACAGTGAATTCATTGTCGTTACAAATAATGAACGATAACAACTTAACTCGGTTATGCACATGGAGTAATACTGTAAAACATTATGGTTGTATAGAAAATAATTATCTACTCACAGTATTGGCGAGAATCCACACTTAAAAGAAATACAGTATATAACATGTCTTACTCAGACAACAACTAAAACAACTTCTGCAGAACCAACGCTCACGCAGCCTATTCGATATAATCATTCACCTGATATGCAAATACGCCCGCGAATACCAGTAGTGAACAATAGCAATGCAATGCAATATATTGCGCCACCAATAATGTAGGTATAAGAAACTTCGGAAGCTTTCCGATCCATTACATTAGGATTGTTTACAACTCTTCACGGTTGAGAAGGTGTTTTCACACAGATCGCGAGGAAGTTTTATGAGTATGCATACAGAGTAGCCAAATAAGCGCGTTGCATTATGAGGTATGTTTTGATTGAAAACTTTGACTGGAAGTCAAAGTTATTTTTTGAACCAAAAAACGTCTGTATTTCCGTTAAATGATTTTTTTTTCGACTAATTTTTGGTGAAAGTTAATAACTATTATGATACTTCAAAATGACCCACTTTTTTTCGAAATCTTTTATTTTTTATTTTTTTGGAATTTGACAAAGGGACAATACATCTTTAAGAGCTGTACAATAATATAAAAAATAATACTAATAGGGACTTATTTTCACGTCCACTATGTCGACTGCTACCCGATTACGTCATTTTTATGATACGCGCATGCGCTAGGCGACTGGAAAATTTGAGCACTTGTTCAGTGGCATTATTTTGACGTTCTCTCTCTGACACATGAGTACAAGTGGACGTATGACGTCATAACACTTTAAAAGTTTACCAAAATGGCCGAGTGCGTCGCGATGATCTTCTGAGAATGTAGGAAAGTGAATTTCAGTCAAATTATATTTCCAAACTGGGAATTATTGATTGTATTGGTTATTTTAAGCTTTTAGAATTGAAAATTATTATTACTAAATCTGGTGCATTATGTGTAATTAAAACAAGTACTCCATAGTTTGATGCGGTGTTGGCATTAATTTTGTCATGAACAAAATTTAACTATACTTAATTCAGACAAACGTCTACAATACCCAATTAAATATGGAGAAGATGGATCCATAAAATCAGAGAAAGTTATACATCTAAGACACATTTTTTGGATAAGTAAATTAGGATATAGGTACCCAACTTCTAAACCAAAAGTAGGCTCTACCAACAACGTATCATTTTTATCCTTATCACCTAATTATCTTCCCTGATTACATATTCGATCAAGTAAATATTATTTCTATTAGATTCAATAAAAACGTTATGTACATTTTATTGGTATAGGCCTATAAGATTGTTTGAATTAAGAACTCCCTGTATAAGTTCGTGCTACGTGTTTTTGATGACCGGGATTCCCCTTTTATATAAAACACGCATAAGGTGCGTGTAAAATAAACGACGCAGTTTATGTCGTATGATCGTTTTCCATATATTTTTTTGTATTGAATAATTCAGTGAAATGATAATATACACGTTTGTAAGACAATTAAACATTTTTGCAGATTTTTCCTCTATAACAGCTACGTGCTTTTGCTGACCGGGATTTCTCTTTTATAAAACAAATTTGTACTAACAGAAACAAGAAGAGGAAATCTAGTGGGAGAGTGATTTTAACAAACTCGTACTAACAGAAACAAGAAGAGGAAATCTAGTGTGAGAGTGATTTTAAAAAACTCGTACTAACAGAAACAAGAAGATGGGGAAATCTAGTGTGAGAGTGATTTAAAAAAACTCGTACTAACAGAAACAAGAAGATGGGGAAATCTAGTGTGAGAGTGATTTAAAAAAACTCGTACTAACAGAAACAAGAAGAGGAAATCTAGTGTGAGAGTGATTTAAAAAAACTCGTACTAACAGAAACAAGAAGATGGGAAAATCTAGTGTGAGAGTGATTTTACAGAACTCCTACTAACAGAAACAAAAAGATGGGGAAATCTAGTGTGAGAGTGATTTTAAAGAGAGGCATTGCTTGATATGCCACATTAATGTTCACAATTAAAATCACTTTGTTCGGATGTCGTGTATGCAAATTTAGCATTTAATGGTAATCGCAGTATCTTAACCGGATATTGGTCCTGATGTCGGAAGCATGGTACCGATAATTGTTGAGACAGACGCAATTACCACCACTATAAAATAACGAAAACCGGATTATACAGTGAGTCATCATAAAACACGATGCAGCCAACTTTAAACACACAATACATTGATCGTGTTGTACGGACGTAGTATACCGTATAGTTTAAATTACTCCTAGGCTCTTTTGAAATCACCAAATATTACAATTGTACAAAATAAAATTTGGAGGGAAAACAGACCTCGAAATGTGCCGTGTGCAAAATATCTAAGCACCTTTTATTCATCACAACCCGTTAAAATATTGGTATGTCGTTTGACTATACAGTATTCGATCTGAATGCTACCTGGACGTGGGTAAATAAGGATTTTAACAATTGAACACTACGCATGGATTGTTCCATTATCGACTATTGAATAGAAAGGAGAAGATTCTGGGACGTGTCGTGACGTACAGGAAATAATTACAGAACGTGCAACTGTTATTCAGTTTGTAAGCGCAATTACTATAGACTTATTATTGCATTATGGAGTTTGTTTGAACGGTATTTGAACATTGTCACACAGTTCATAGTCCTGTGTGTGGTTAGCAATCCGCAGCACATTGGCTACTATGATAATTCAATTTAACAAGAGTGGATCGTTTGTCATCAACCCAGAAATCTTCATGTTCTTGTCTTCTTTGAAACTTTGAAATATCATCATTGGCAGCGTATTTAAAGTCACACTTAAGTGATTCGGTAGTTGCCCGCCGACGAGTTTTTTCGAGTAGGCCTACTATCCAGTTTGAAGGTAACGTTACGATGGAAAAATACAAAATGCAAGACTACACTGAAGCATCAGTAGCTCGCCGTAGGCAAACTAAAGAAGAAGAGAGCAATGGAATGTCACCAGGTTTACTTGAAAGTGACGTATTAGATGTTGCCTTCAATACCAAGATAAATTGGTGGCAACGAGTTGCAAAGTTATTTGTTTGCGCATCAACAGGAATTGTTTTTGGATTTGCAATGGAAAAAGGACGAGGTTAGGACAATAATGATTTTACGTTTCTACCAACATCATAATGCACCATCACCGTATTCATTACTGTACTGTTTTAATATGTTTTGAAATCCGAATATTTATTAAGATTCTGTTGAGATTTTTAAAACACCATTATCAGTTACTAGGCTAGTATGCACTGTTTCCATAGTAACAAGCATCTCTCAGCACAGCAGGTTCCTGATTAAGACGGTGAACTCAGTCAGAGTAGTTAAACATAGTTCACGACGTATTATTACAAAAATATAATTCATTATTATTATAATTGTATTCTGTTTTTTATGCAATGCACTAAAAGTTCTTGCATTCCATGTATCTCTCAATTTGTACATTTCAGTATTTGAGCCATTGCTAATCAGACAGCAAATGCAGTTTAGAAAGTTCGTGATGATGAAAATGTTTTTGTCAGCAGTTGCATCTAGTTTGATTTGTTTCTCTGTCATGTCTGTTGCCTTCAAGTCATCATTTCAAACGGCAAGTACAAACTACCTCATGGGCGTCTTCTCAAAGAGTGTTACCGCCACATCTGTCGGAGGAGCCCTTCTAGGAGCCGGGATGACGTTGTCGGGAGGAGTAAGAAACATTTTGTCCGTTTTTAAAACAAAATCCCTCTACTATTTAGACAAGGCAACTATTACACTAATAATAATATGCCTATATCATGCTGGAAGTACCCTGTTCAACAATGTAGTTAAATACTGTACTTCTTGAACAGCTAAATTAAGGATCCAGTTAAAAATAAAAATGGATGTAATATGTCGAGAAACTTGGGTAATAATAATATTTATAATGGATTTTTCAGTGTCCCGGAAATGTTCTTATTCAATTTGGATCGGGAGTGAACAACGCAGGTACGTTTAGGCACCATAGTATTAAAAATAATCATAAATCACAAAATAACAATGAATAATAAGAAAGTTATAGTGGTAGTACAATAATTATCGGTTTCAGGTACGACTTTCGTTGGATGTTTGGTAGGAGCATTGATATATGGTCTGATAGAATCATCTATAGCTAATTACATGACACCTACATTTAAATTCAAAGTCTATACGTGAGTATCGATTTTCTATTCATTAGCGGTACATATATTATTTCGCACATCAACATAGCAATAAAACCGGTAATATTAGTGTTGACCTGAAAGCTTGTGGTAATATAATCAATACCCCTTGTGTACATAAGATTATCAAAACACAGGGCAATATGCCATGTTATAGTTGCTATAGTGAACACAATTAAGTTCTGGCAAATTTAGTTTTGTATTGTATGATACCATGAGTATGAGTTTAGTTATGTACTTGGGGCTTCCCCTTTCTTTCTAAAGCATAATAGAAATTATTTGTTTTCAGCTTAGAAAGATATTTTGAAGTGAAGTATCTAAGCATTGCATTGCCATTGGCAATGTGTCTTCTATTAATGGTGGCATTAGTGGAACATCTATACCCATGGACATCAGAGTTAACGGACAGACAAATACAAGCTGAAACGGTATTACATCTCAGGGCTTGGCCTTCATATTTATGTGGTAAACTGCTCTTTTCCCTATTTTTAAAAACATTTTTCAACAATAAGTAAAACAATACAAAATTCCGATATTTTCTCATATCTCAGTAGCCTTATTTCAGCATATGATATGGATTTGGATTGTTTTTTTACATGAACACATTTAACCAATTTAATGTTTCAGGTGGATTGATTGGCCTACTTCAAATCCCAATCATTTTAGCAGTTGAGGACACACTTGGAGGGAGTAGTAGTTACTGTACAATGGTATCACAAGCTTTTTCTAATGATAGTCTTAACAAATGGTCTCCTTATTTGGCAAATCTCAGTGGTGGCATAGACAATTGGTGGCAAGTGAGGAAACATTTTTTCTGTTATAAAAGTGAACATTTTAATCTAAATGTTTTTATTTCCAAAAGCAATAAACACTCTTAAAATATTAAATATATTTGCAGGTATATTATGTGGCATCTGCAATATTAGGTGGGTTCATCTCATCGCATCTGTCTGGTACATACGGCAGCGCCGAAGGTGTTGGTGCAGTAGAAGCTTTCCTGGGAGGTGCTCTTATGGTGTTTGGAGCACGACTAGCAGGAGGTTGCACCAGGTAACTGTCTACTCACCTTGTTTCTATTTATTATTAGAAACAAGAACGCCAAATCCTAATATCAATTATTATTTTTCAGTGGACATGGATTATCAGGTTTGGGAACACTCAACATTCTGTCATTTGTAGCAGTACCAGCTATGTTTGGTGGTGGCATGGCAACAGCGGCCATCATGGATACATTTGATTATATGTAAATTAATTATCAATTAATTTAAGGGTTTGATATGAACAAAGGCAAATTGAAGGGGAAAAGCAATACTGTGGTGGTAACAGTAACTGGATCTTAATAGAGATACAAAATAAACATTTATAAATAAACTTGCCAACAATATTATTTTGTTAGAGTAACATGTCATTGAAAGGGTCTAATATATTGTTGTAATATAGTCTATATAAGCAAACATACTAATCAATAGTGGAAGGGTATATCGTTGAATAGAATTATTCAATTCTGTGTTGTAATATAGTCTATATAAGCAAACATACTAATCAATAGTGGAAGGGTATATCGTTGAATAGAATTATTCAATTCTGTGTTGTAATATAGTGTATAAGCAAACATACTAATCAATGGTGGAAGGGTCTAATACATTGTTGTAATAGAATTATTCAATTCTGTGTTGTAATATAGTGTATAAGCAAACATACTAATCAATGGTGGAAGGGTCTAAGACATTGTTGTAATAGAATTATTCAATTCTGTGTTGTAATATAGTGTATAAGCAAACATACTAATCAATGGTGGAAGGGTCTAATACATTGTGGTAATAGAATTATTCAATTCTGTGTTGTAATATAGTGTATAAGCAAACATACTAATCAATGGTGGAAGGGTCTAATACATTGTTGTAATAGAATTATTCAATTCTGTGTTGTAATATAGTGTATAACCAAACATATTGGTTTTTAACATCAACAACATTGTCATAATAAAAGAATTGATGCAATGGATAGTTAAAGCTTAATGGACAAATAAAACTTTGGAATCACTTACAAGACAATTAAACGTATGATGACAATGACAGGATAATTCATCAAAACCACACAATATCCTCAATATGGAATATTAGCACTTACCAAACAATAGATTTGTAAATGTATTATTTTGAAATTTTATTGAAGTCTTAGCATGGTTTACAGTCTTTAAAATGCTATAATTAATATAATGCATTATTTCATGATTTTCATTACAAAATTAAGTTATTTAAAACCTGATTAAGCATTAAAATTGAAAATATTTAAAAAAGAAAATATACAGCAAAAATTGTATCGCAATTACAAAAACATATTTAAAAAAAATCTTATTCTACTGATAGTTGATTTAATTTAAAAAGATGTTCATTAAAGATTTTATTATTCAGTAGAGACCACGATTTAGATTGTAGATTAAAAATATATTAAAAAGTTGTGAAACAAATACTGTAGTTGCTTCAACCTATAAAAAACTGAATTAAACAATATGCATATTAAAATTCTAGTCAAAATACAGTGTTCATAAGGAAAATATATTTTGATATTTAACATACTTTAGTAGTAGTACTTGAATTTATCTAGCGTTTTAGTTTGTAAGATATAGCAACTAACCTTCTATTTTGATTTTAATTTATCATATCCTAAGCCTTTGTTTTTCTGCCTTTGAAATGCTCTAATTGGTTCTTGGATACCGGATCCATCAGCTCCAAGACCAGTTCCAGGCTTCCATCCCATGTTCTGTAACATCTGATTTCCAATATTGCTATTTGGTATTGGATTTGAATATCGGTCTACATAACCTAAATGTAAGAAGTAAATATACAAGACAAAAGAACTGAATTGAGACAATCTATTCCAAGGGTTAACATAACAAAAAAGAAATTAGTGTTACCTTCTTGAAATGGTATGGATGTAGGCGGAGTCTTTCTTCTTCTTTTGGGGTCAAGATATGGTGGATAATGTTTGACCTTTCCATTAGAGGCAACTGCAAGAAGGTACTCATCTATTGTGCCTTGATCTGCAATGTAGCTATTTCTAAACAAATACAAATCTTAATTACTGTAAAGCTCAACATTTTCAGGGCCTTAAATTTTCGTGATTTTACATTTCCAACTATTTCGCGACCTTTTATTTTTGCAAATTCAGTTTCTTGTCTTCTACAATTTGACGAAACAAAATTGGCGAATTTATTTCATTTGTTTACAGTATTTAATATATTGGCACACAATGAATAGAGCATATAGATTTCAATTTCCAGTCCACACACACTACAAAAAAAAACATACAAATGTGCAACCTTGGTAATCTTGTTTCAGTAAAGGTAAAATTAAACAGATTTGCTAATAATAAGCATCCTACCTTGTTTTAAAAAGAGTTAAGGAGCATTTTTTGTTTGTCCATTCATTTTTTACATCAAGATTATACAAAGATGCAAGTTGCCCAATTTGAATACGCGTCTTTTTCTTCATTGGTGCTAACCACAATCTACAATTTCAAAAAAGGACTATGTTTAAAGTGTTCATCAAATAATGCATCATATTGCCTACTGTATAACCAGTTTTAACCAGGTCAAATGAACAAATTCAAATCAAAATCCATAAATATGAAGACAGGCTAAATAAAGAATTACTTACTCATCCTCATGTTGATTCTTTAAGAAACGTACTATTTTCTGGTTTACATTATGTAGAAACGAGTTAGAGGTTTTTTGCTGAAAAATATTAATAAAAGTCACCTGTAAGTTTATAACCATGCCATTATCAATCAATCAATAAATCAATTATTTTGGAAATAACACCATTACCTGGTTCATCCACACTGTATCATACAGGCTTACATGCAAATAACACCATTACCTGGTCCATCCACACTGTATCATACAGGCTTACATGCAAATAACACCATTACCTGGTCCATCCACACTGTATCATACAGGCTTACATGCAAATAACACCATTACCTGGTTCATCCACACTGTATCATACAGGCTTACATGCAAATAACACCATTACCTGGTTCATCCACACTGTATCATACAGGCTTACATGCAAATAACACCATTACCTGGTCCATCCACACTGTATCATACAGGCTTACATGCAAATAACACCATTACCTGGTCCATCCACACTGTATCATACAGGCTTACATGCAAATAACACCATTACCTGGTTCATCCACACTGTATCATACAGGCTTACATGCAAATAACACCATTACCTGGTTCATCCACACTGTATCATACAGGCTTACATGCAAATAACACCATTACCTGGTCCATCCACACTGTATCATACAGGCTTACATGCAAATAACACCATTACCTGGTTCATCCACACTGTATCATACAGGCTTACATGCAAATAACACCATTACCTGGTCCATCCACACTGTATCATACAGGCTTACATGCAAATAACACCATTACCTGGTTCATCCACACTGTATCATACAGGCTTACATGCAAATAACACCATTACCTGGTTCATCCACACTGTATCATACAGGCTTACATGCAAATAACACCATTACCTGGTTCATCCACACTGTATCATACAGGCTTACATGCAAATAACACCATTACCTGGTTCATCCACACTGTATCATACAGGCTTACATGCAAATAACACCATTACCTGGTCCATCCACACTGTATCATACAGGCTTACATGCAAATAACACCATTACCTGGTCCATCCACACTGTATCATACAGGCTTACATGCAAATAACACCATTACCTGGTTCATCCACACTGTATCATACAGGCTTACATGCAAATAACACCATTACCTGGTCCATCCACACTGTATCATACAGGCTTACATGCAAATAACACCATTACCTGGTTCATCCACACTGTATCATACAGGCTTACATGCAAATAACACCATTACCTGGTCCATCCACACTGTATCATACAGGCTTACATGCAAATAACACCATTACCTGGTCCATCCACACTGTATCATACAGGCTTACATGCAAATAACACCATTACCTGGTTCATCCACACTGTATCATACAGGCTTACATGCAAATAACACCATTACCTGGTTCATCCACACTGTATCATACAGGCTTACATGCAAATAACACCATTACCTGGTCCATCCACACTGTATCATACAGGCTTACATGCAAATAACACCATTACCTGGTCCATCCACACTGTATCATACAGGCTTACATGCAAATAACACCATTACCTGGTTCATCCACACTGTATCATACAGGCTTACATGCAAATAACACCATTACCTGGTTCATCCACACTGTATCATACAGGCTTACATGCAAATAACACCATTACCTGGTCCATCCACACTGTATCATACAGGCTTACATGCAAATAACACCATTACCTGGTTCATCCACACTGTATCATACAGGCTTACATGCAAATAACACCATTACCTGGTCCATCCACACTGTATCATACAGGCTTACATGCAAATAACACCATTACCTGGTTCATCCACACTGTATCATACAGGCTTACATGCAAATAACACCATTACCTGGTTCATCCACACTGTATCATACAGGCTTACATGCAAATAACACCATTACCTGGTTCATCCACACTGTATCATACAGGCTTACATGCAAATAACACCATTACCTGGTTCATCCACACTGTATCATACAGGCTTACATGCAAATAACACCATTACCTGGTCCATCCACACTGTATCATACAGGCTTACTACGCTCGCGCTAAGGTCAAATTTTCGTTCGCCAAAATGGCGAAAGGTTTTGAAAAACATTAGCCAAATTGAAAATCCTTTAGCCAAATTTAAAAAAACATAAAAATTCGCAAAAATGTTAATTAAATAAATAATGCATGTATTTGTTTGTTATTTTACTTCTTTTACATTTATATATTATTATTATTAGGTATCCCAATGAAGCTGATTTTCGTTACCGCGATTTTAACACGTTCGTGAAATTTCAAAAAGTGACGTGTCTTTGAAGTTAAAAATATACTATTTCTTATGTACCTATGAGAATAAAAATTATATGCCTGGAAAGATCTTGTTTAAGGGATTATTTTTATATATTTTTAATCTATGTTTATTAAATATTTTAATAGAAAACGCGAGTTAAAAATGAGGTACAAAAGCCGGCGAGCCGAAATCCGCGCGCTAAAAATAACTTTGGAAAACACCTACCCATTTTCGCACCCGATCGCACGAGGTCCATAATAGGTGGTGGAGTAATTTTTGTTGCATGTTATCAGGCTTTAAATACTCTTTATTTTGATACGTAAATCGGTTATTATTATTATGTACATCCGCCTCATATGTCAATTTTAACGATAAAAATTGAATTTTTGAGTCTTTCTCATTATCAAAATCTGGCTAATTTAGTATTGAATTAAAGCTAATTTATATTTCTGTTTGATAAACCACATCGTTTTATTTGACTTTGCGTGGACCTCGTGCGAAGAATTGAAGCCAACAAGACCAACCACTGAAAAAAATAATCCCTACCATAAATATCAGTGTTTACCATTTTCCTTACGGGGGATTTAGTTCTCCGCTTATTACTAAATTACTGTCGCCCAGGCAATGTGCATGGTATGCATGTATTAGCGCGTTAATTAATGATTGGATAACCCCCGCAGTGGACTGTTCCATTTTCTGAACTAGTCTTCGCCGCACACGAGGCATGTCGAAAAATGTCGCCTCTCATCATGGAATATTTGCTTCGAAACGTCAATTTTATTTACCGATTTATTAAATATTTAATAAGTGGAATATTTATCAATCTATTATATAAAACAAGTACGTTAGGAACAAATGTACCGCAGAAATTTAAGAAGCTTTGAATTTGCTATGCAGCGGCCGTAACCCATTCTATGTAGGCGGCCGAAACGCGGTTTGGCCATGGTTGCCGTTGTAGTATACGCTGTTTCTTAGCTATTCAATTTAAAGCGCAACTTTCGGTTAGAATAATCGAAAGGGAAATAAAATTAAACATGTTAACATTATACTATTGAGGTAATTACTTTGTTAAATTAAAATTCCCTATTTTAAATAACAGAACAGCCTCGTTTACGGAAGTATTCGTCCACATGTTTCTGTTTATATTTTCTTCTCGAAGTTCATTTTCTACGTCGAAGAATAGGGACTTCCCCTTTTATTCGCTCATCATCACGTCGACGACGGCCGGCCACGAACCAATCACATTAACTGTGTGTCATTAAAACGTCATCGAGGCACGCTCTGCGCATGTTTAAACAGAACTAAAAAAATGAACACGGCGATCGTGACATCGTCACATAAAATGCTGTGGTGGTAAAAAGTGTACCCGAGTCAGAAAGTACCGAAGTGTGGCGAATTCTCGCTCCCATAAGAAGTCACGCCGACCAGGCTAGGCCTAGGCTTGGAAATGTATTTTCGCCTATTTGGCGAACGAGGCAGTAATTATTTTCGCCAAATGGAGACTCCAGTCGCCATTGGCGAATTGGCGAGCGGTTAGCGCGAGCGTAGGCTTACATGCAAATAACACCATTACCTGGTCCATCCACACTGTATCATACAGGCTTACATGCAAATAACACCATTACCTGGTTCATCCACACTGTATCATACAGGCTTACATGCAAATAACACCATTACCTGGTCCATCCACACTGTATCATACAGGCTTACATGCAAATAACACCATTACCTGGTTCATCCACACTGTATCATACAGGCTTACATGCAAATAACACCATTACCTGGTTCATCCACACTGTATCATACAGGCTTACATGCAAATAACACCATTACCTGGTTCATCCACACTGTATCATACAGGCTTACATGCAAATAACACCATTACCTGGTTCATCCACACTGTATCATACAGGCTTACATGCAAATAACACCATTACCTGGTTCATCCACACTGTATCATACAGGCTTACATGCAAATAACACCATTACCTGGTCCATCCACACTGTATCATACAGGCTTACATGCAAATAACACCATTACCTGGTCCATCCACACTGTATCATACAGGCTTACATGCAAATAATATATGATGAATAATTACCTTTACTTTGCCTTTTCTTCTCGAGTTTCTTATCCTAAAATCATCAGCATTTTCAAATTTCTGAACTTGATTATGAAAACCTGTCATTAAAAAAATAAAAAACTTAATTGCTATAGATGCCACTTTTCTTTTAATCAGAGCTTTTGAAAAAGCGGATTTGCATTTTATGTTTCTTATTGTCTATAACAATTTACAAATACAATTACTCTCTAGTAAATCAACTCAACAAATCCTTATATCATTTAATAAAGTTCCTACATCCTATTCGCTGCTTTTTTATAAGTTACAAGTAAACATGGTAATAATACCTGATTGAGAGCAAATAGACATCAATGGAAAACTTCCTTCTAGTATGTTCTGAAATTTAGGATCAAAGTCTTTAACCTGCTTTTCCCACCATGGAATGATTCCAGGAATACCATATACTCCTCCAGGTTCATGGAAAAAATCACTTTGTTCATCATCTCCTAATATGGTAATAACAAGTTGAAGAATTAATGTGTATTTCATTGTGTGAAATTCAGGACCAGGACTTATCTTTACTGTTATATCCAAAGAGTTGGCATATCAATTTGTTTTCTCATTGAGTAAATTTTAATTAAACAATTTAATTTACAGTAATTCCATTAAAATACGATTGTTTTGTACTTGCATCTTCTAATATTGCACCACAAATTGTGGTAATTTCCCCAATTCCTTACAAACAACTCCTTTATTTCCACTATCTAAGTTTACAGTACCTTCTCTGCCTTCATCATTGGTAAATACAACAATGTTTCCATCATCATCAGAAGAACTACTAAAACTACTACTGCTGTGACTAGAAGCTGCTGCAAACCTACAGATCAACAATTTGTATTAGTTTCATTAAATCACATGAATTTGTTTTCTGGTCAATTAAACTCAAATTAGCTACCATAACAGACAAATAGACACGACACACAAAAACAAAATGTACTTACTCTTCAGTATCTCTATCTTTAGCTTCCATTGTGACATCACTATCTGGTACACTCTCTAGATCAGCATTACTGGTGGGCGTACCCAAATCTTCCATACTATCTTCATGATCTGGAGCCAAGAAATCCATTGATTTTGATTCATGTTCAAGAGACATTGAAGTTGATGCGGCACATTCAGTACTGCTATTTTTACATTTTTCACTATTGCTTTTCTGTTTAACCTTATACCCAAATGCACCTTCTAACTTTAGAACTGTATTATCTTTGTCATTCTTTTTTGTTTTACGTAATTTTCTACGCCGTTTTCGTGTTTGTGAGACATAGTCTTGTATAGGTACATTAGATATGATATCATTAGTTTCCCTATCAATAATCATTTTCCGCATACGTTTCTTTTTACGGTGAGGTTGTTTATGAATGTTATAATTCTCTGTAACAGAGTCTGATTCCCCATACACATTACTAGTCGATGATGTAACAGTTAAAGATGAACGTTGTACTACAATCATTTCATCTGATGCAGTGTCACTTAAGTCCTGCTGAGCTTTGATGTTCTCAATGTAATCTTTCAGAGCATCATCGTAACTAGAATCAGACCCACTACTTAAATTCCCACAATCACAAAGTGGATTTTGGTCACATCTTCTCTTGCGACCACGGCGTTTACGAGACTGCCTTCTCAACTGTTTTGGTGAAGTGACAGTCGAGGATGGACCATCATTATCTTGTTCAATATTTGCAACATGAACATCTAATGCGTCTGCTAGATCATGTGCAAGGTCTTCCATTATTATTTAATTAAAATTTGTTTTTTTCTACAATCTGCAAGAAAAAAATTATTTTTTTTTATAAATATATTTATCATTTATGATTTTAAAATAACTAAATCCCCTTATCATTAGGCTTTATTAAAAGAATGCAGAATGTTGATGGTATTTACCATTCATTCTATGTTGGCGGGAGGACTAGGCCTATAATATAATGCTAGAAATACTACTACTCTACTACTAGTACTACACAAGTCTATTGTAGGTACGTAGACTGTATTGTAGCTGAGACCACAGTAGCAAATATATAATATTAATATATAGTTGTCTCAGATTATTTTGCAGGCAGTTTAGTCCAGTGGAATTTGCCAATTGACAGACGATCAGGCTGATTAAAAACGATCGAGTACCAATGCATGCGGACATTTAGGCCCAATATAATTAGACTTCCATTATAAAAATAAAGGGAAGACGATCGGGTCCACGAAAACGAATTGGATTTATAATTGTTCACCATATAAAATATTATTATATATCAGGATTACCCTATTAAGGGGACTTTTTTTTTTCTATATTAAACACAATAAATAAAAAAACAAATAATTCATTTAGGCTAAAAAAGGGACTCAATTTAAATTTCTCTCTCTTCCAAACAATTGCAATAGTAGACACAGATATACAGTTACCAAATAACAAAATGTGGTATTTTTTTTTAGATTACGCCACCTTTATTAATCTAATAATTTTCTATCATAACTTTTTTAATCGCACGTAATGGCTACCATTAATAATAAAAACATAACATTGTTTGCCGAGAGCTCAATTATAAACTATAATGTAACTGATTTACAAACGATACACTTGGCTATCGAGCCCAAGGTTAAGACTATCGGGCCCAATGTTAAGACTATCGGGCCCAATGTTAAGACTATCGGGCTCAATGTTAAGACTATCGGGCCCAACGCTTAAGATGATCTGGCGAAACGTATAAGATGATCGGGCACGATCGTCATCGGGCACGATCGTCTCTATGAGTATGATGGCCCTGACCGTCTGTTCACCAGTTTGATTGTGCGCGCCTACTCCAATCAGGAACTAAACGAATCCGGGACGATTCAGCCCGGGACGATTATTTTTATATTCAATTTATTACTTCGAAAACTTTGTTTATTTTATGCATTCGCCAAACGGCCAACAGAGGGCGTAAATTGTTTACCTCGTTCGCGTGACGTAACTAAAAAATGATCATTTTTGCCAATGTTTTCAAAATGTTTGTTTATTTTATTGCATCTTTAATCCCTATATAGCCTAGGGTAGCCTAGGCTAACCCATAGTCTCTCTGAAAATAAAAAGCTTATTTATGCTTATAAAATGCATATCAAAGCCGATAAATATCGTCTCAGGGCCGAATCGACCCAGGGCCGAATCGTCCCGGGCCGAATCGTCTCAGTTCAGGGCCGAACGAATCATCCCGCTACCCTACCTACTGTAACACCAAACAGAAACAAACGAGAGTCAGAATGTTGCAAATACCTACCAAACGAAAGTAGATACGGATCTTGTTTATTACCAATGATCAAAACCTAACTTTTATATCAAAAAATAGTCAGAATTTATGTTAAAAACATGAATTCAGCAACAAACGGGATTGGGTCGTTCATCATGGAGGTCAACCAACCAAACGAGAGTATCTATGGCACGCCCATAATGCCTTTAACAAGAGAACAAGGGTTTATTATTTGTTGAGTATATAAATATGCGAAATAATATGTGCGAATTTAAATGTATAATTTAAAGTTTTAAAGTATAATTGAGAGACAGGTTATCAAAATCTAGACATTTTCAACATAATGCAATCTCATCGGAGTCTGCTAAAAGAAATTAAGAGACAAATGAAATATCTTGGACACATAATAAGGGAAGGAGAAAAACAACTACTGACACTATGGGGAAAAGTATAAGGAAGCTGAGTCTTGGTCGTCAATGTAAAAAGAACGCATGGAAAATGTTAACAATATTTAATCAAGATAGTCTGTAACTTTAAACGGTCGATGTGGGATGTTTGTAGCTAAATTTATCGTTTTTAACATAAATTCGCGAAATTTGCTATAAAAGTTGGGTTTTGGTCCGGCTTGGTGTTCAATGTCAAGCATGAAAACATCAACACAAGAAGATTTACGTTTCATTCTGACATGTCCACAGAATCTAGGCCTACGTTTGTTATCAGGAGATGAAAAAAATTAACTTATTTACATAACATTATTTCTCTTTATTCATGTCATAAAACAAACAAAAACACAAAACAAACAAGGAGTAAAACATATTTTTAAAGATGAAAGGGACCTCCAGGTAAACCCCCTCACATGACTTCAATGTCGCAACTCTTTATATACGTCAGGATGTATATAATATAACTTTTTATGACGGTCACACAGTACTAATTTAAGCCTGGACCACGGTAGTATTTTCATGATAACAAATGTTATCAACTACATGCCAACATCATGTTAAAAGGTATTTGAATATTTTTTTTATAAATGCAATTTACATAGAGACATCTGGTAGCCATTGATAAAAGTCCGGGTATTTAGATTAATGCTACTTTTAAGTGTTGTTGACACGGTTTGACGAAGGTTATAGTTTAATAATATTTCAACATTTAACTTGTTTCTGGTAGAAGATTAAATTAAATTTAACATTTTAGCATAGGCCTATTAATAACAATATGTATTTGATAGTTCTGTGAATCCCACAAATAGAAGCTCGCATTAACTTCTTCCATCCACCATGCTTCAATTGACTCAACAAACCAGTGGGGGATTCGAACCCATGACGTGTTACTAACACGTGTCGATGATCAGCGATCTATCTACTGATTCTACTAAATTGTCATTATTATCATCATTTTGTGTAGCCTACAATATAATTAAGGAGATCATGATGAAATAGGCACTTATTAAAATCAAACTATGGAATATCACATTTTTTCTATGACTTAAGCTCTGTCTACACTATCAAACTTTATGTAACAAAAAAATGTGATGTGCCCATAATAATGGACATGATGATGTCATATCACTACAGTATCATATTTGGATATATCACTACCATAATTTAGGCACATCACACTTGTTTTGTCAAACTAGTTTAATAGTGTAGACAGAGCTTATGTAAAATTAAGATGTAGTAACAGAAAATGTTGTTTCTAAAGACGGTTTGAATACAATGTAACTTTTTTTCGAAGAAAAAAACCCCGAAAAAATAATGTTTTCGCTTATAAAATGACAAAATAAACGGTTAAATTCAATCAAAAACCTCAGTGGCTGGCAGCCAATTTGAGTATTTTTTGACATAAATTACAATTTTTTCAGGTAAATAATATTTATTTCCGATCCAACTATTGTGTGACATTCAAATGGCATATTCAACAATAAATTTTAAAAGATAAATATTTTTTAGGGTGACGATATATCTTAAATAAATGCGTAAGATAAATAACTTGTGTAATTAAAGACAGGAACGGTTTTGTTTAGAAAAAAGCAATTACAACTGCAACTAAATATTAACCATCATTCCATTTGTATTTGATTAAATTTTCTACAAAATTATTAATGTTACAATATTGTTTTTGGTTTTTTTTAAACCACACATACAATATTTCGCAATCGTTTACATCATGCCTGTACGTTGTCTATTGTGGTCCTAACGGCCGCCCATACTACTCATGACCTTTCTTGTTGCATGGCAACACAAAAAACAATAACCTTCTTCGTCGACGCGTCCGACTGAAAATGGCAAAAGTGGTACATCTTATGAATAGAAAAACCATAATAATAGAGCAGGTTTTTAAAAGAAATAGGTAATTACTTTTATTTTATTTTTTTAAGAGATAGGCCTAGCTAGGCTAGGCTAGCTAGAGGGGATCCGCTAGAGATAGAGTAGGCCTAGGCCTAGCCTAGCTAGCTAGGCCCTACAGTACAGCTACATACCAGCCAGTAGGCTGGGCCTAGTAGTAGGCCTAGGCCTAGCCCTAGCTAGGCCTACCTCTAACTAGGCTAGGCTAAAAACTAGGCCTAAGTAAAGTAAGTAGGCCTGGCCCGGGCCTAGCCTCTATAATAAGTAGGCCTAGAGGCCTACCCTCTATATAATAAGTAGGCCTAGGCTAGATAGTTAGAGGCCTACCCTCTGCTGGGCTTAATTAATTCGAAGTACTGTTTGTACTGCGCAGGCGCTGCTTAATATCATTTTCCTCATACCTAGGCTAGAAGAATGTTTTTTTAGAAGGGTAACGAGGGCCACAGAACAGAGGCCCGAGCTCCTCAATTATTTAGCATGTTTACGTTCATGTGAGGACCAATCACAACGCAGTTGACATCTGTTCTCCAACGGCAAGTCTAGGCTAGGCCTACTATCTAGTATTACTAACCAGGCTAACCTGACAAAATATTAATAATATTATAATAGTAATATAATACTAGGCCCATACTCAACAATCGGTGTCATTTATTTTTAATCAGAACTGGCGAAGTAAAACGAGACGAAGAATTTATAGCTGTCGTTAAAATACAAGCATGGTTCAGAGCTGTTAGAGTCCGAGCATATTTAAAGTTTTTACACCATTGTGCAACAAAAATTCAAAAAGTATGGCGAGGTTATTTGGGACGTTCTCTATTCAGAGTACTGATTAAAGAATTAATGGTGGTGATGAGATTCCGGTATTATAATGTAATGGCTGTACAGGTATGTAAATTGTGTTCTGTCTTATTGTAACGTTGTTGTTATTAATATTATTAAGTATTCCAAAGTAAAAAACCAATTATTTTTTGTTTAGATTCAGAAAATTTGGAGAGGTTATTACACAAGAAAGTATATTCATAATTACTACAGTCGAAAAAAATATCTAGAAGGACTTGTTGTTAAAAATGAATTTGTTAGGTAAGTTTGATTGAACCAAAATATGCAGATTATCCAATTTACATATTTTACTGAGCCACCTCACGGTATTCGTTTGTGGACAAAAAAAATGTTCCTCACACATTCTGAACTCTTAAAACATACTAGCTTTCTAATCCTCATTGCAGTTCATTTATAGACAACCATTTTAATCTGTTTTCTCTATGATTTTAAACAATTAAAATTGTTCAAATCACAGGCAACAATTGCAGGAGTACAGTGAGCAAAAGGCAGTAGAAGCTAAAAGAGAACTACAGCAAAAGATAAAGGAGAGATTAGAGGCAGAAGCACAGAAGAAACATTACTTGTTAAGTACTGAAGTGGTAAGAGAGAACAATAATAATATTATAATATGAATTTACACTATTGACATTTATATGTAATCTACTTTCAAACTTATTACAATACAGGATAGTATTTTTTTTCCTGATATTTTAGGTTCCAGGAATCTATAATTCACCTTTTCAGCCATACCCAGATGAAATGGAGCTCTTATTAAGACGTGTAAAGCCTAAACCACCTGTAGGTCCTAGACCTAAAAGAGATAACATATGTGGAAAAATCATTACGACAAAGCTGCCAATACCACATACAACCCCACTTCCACCAATAGGTCAGAAACAACAGGTAAGACTATTAAACTTTATTCTGTCGAAAAACAAAACTACAATTTCCATAATGTTGTTACACATATTCCATTCATTTATGCTCACTAATACATGTTTAAACAGGGACCATTTCGTGCACCAGAAGAAGTAATAAAACAACGTTACAAACTATTACAACCAACACTAAGAGTTGCAACATCTTTTACATCTGTTGAACAAGCAAGAGAAGCAATGAAAATGAAGGAATGGGTCATGAGGGTTAATGATAATATGTAAGTAAAGTGACTCATTTACAGAAAAACAATTATGTATAGTTTATTATTATCTATTGTTTTATTTTATTATTATACTACAGTTTTACTGTTAGTAGTATACGACGACTGAATCTGTAGTAGTTGATTATGAAATTTCCAGATCTGTTGGTTCAAATGAAAGGTGTGAAGAATGATTTATTGTGTCTGAGGTTATATTTATGTTTGACTTGGTGGAAAAAGGTGATTAAGACGATGCTCCCCAGACTTCAGTTTTGTGAAGATATAATGGACAATTTTGCTATACTATGCATACTACTGTTACCAATAATATTCATTGCAGATTTTTACCATGCACTAAGAGGCACAGAGACTATGAACCTCTTTTACACACAACATCAGCTTATGGACATTTACTTTATGGGACAAAATTCTACAGACATACAGATGAAAGAAAGAATATTACAACAGAGGTATTTTTTTTTTCAAAATAAATAAAATCTTAAAATTACTTTTTCCAGAAGCTTTTTTGTAACTTGATCTTTGTTTGTATCTTCCAGAGATTTCAACCAGTTGTCTCACCAATACCAGTTTTTGAGAAGTTAAACGAAAGTTATTCTAAAGGAACGGAAACTGTACCATAATTTATACATTTTTAGGCCCAGATTAGATTGCTTAATGAGAATAATTTAAAGTACTACAATGTAGGTTCAAGTTTGTGTATTTCATGATTTACCTAATTAGAAATTGACTACCACCAAGTATTGACTTAAATGCTACTATAATGCGACATTTTCAATTGTAAATATAGTACAATAGTCTAGTAGTACAGTTATTATAAAGATGAGGCAATTTGAAACTGAATTAAAAAATTGGCTCAGGCCGTATAAAGTAATTCCTTACCTGAATTTCAATATCTTTAAATTGTTAATTTTCTCATATAAATTGTTCCAGAGTGCTTTACTAACAGCATTACCAGGTTTATTCCAAGTTAAAAGATAATATTTTTTTTAAAAGGGATAAATATTTTGATTTGTTTGACTTTCACATATGATCTCCCTTCACCATGCTGTGAGACTTGCCCAATAGTTTACCCTTTATGTAAAGATACATAATATTATGCCCAAGATTTGCCTACATTTTAACCCTGTCAAACATTTAATGGTTTTATTATATTACTCTAGTCATCAGATTTTTTGAAAATGATGATGATTCTTTGTGATGCTGATTTCTTTTCTCTTTTATAATAATAAATAAAATAAATACATACACTTTGCTTGATAGAAAATATTATTATTAAAACAGATGACAGTTGATCCAATATCTTTTCAGGTTAAACAAATCATACTTTTTAGTACTGATAATCTGGATTTAAAATCACTAAATCTTTTTACGTTCTGATTATTTAATATTTGACATAATTGAATTGTTTTTTTTAAATACACTATTAGTAAAGTAGTAAAGAATAACTGGAAAAATATCTATTATAATACATAAGTTTATGCTGCTTCCAATACAGTTTATTTTGTATATACTTCACGGCAAGGATAATATATTTGGTAATAGTTTTAGTAAGTATACAGTACATCCAGCAATCTGTCACATTTAAAATTATATTATTATAAAAAAAGATATTATTTATTTTGTTGTTCTTTAAGAACTTGTTCATGACTTTTTACAATAAGCTCAACAACAGAAGGATCGGCCAAAGTGCTAATATCACCAAGCTCGTCTGATTGGTTAGCACAGACTTTGCGTAAAATCCTACGCATAATCTTTCCAGACCTTGTTTTTGGCAATCCTGGAGTAATCTAAAACAAAAATTTATATCGGTAAAATATAAAATTTGACAACCCCTTGGGAATGATATTATGTTCTCGAGAAATATATTTCCTCGAACAAAATATCATTTCCTCGGGGGATGTCAAATCTTATATTTAACCTCTAAGCAGGCAATATCTGTATAATACAGTATTACTATTGGCTTCTTTTGAAGCTTTCATTTACATATTCATAGTAGTATAAATTCTTTCTAACCTGAATATAATCAGGAACTGCATAAGATGCGATTTGTTTCTTTACACCTGCCTTTAATTCAGCAACAATCTCAGAGTGTGATTGAGTTACATCATCCCTCAAAATAACATAAGCATACACTCCTGATATTAAACACAATGATATCACTTACTTTAGTATCAGGATTCCTCCTCAATAAACTACTGTATATACATAATGTATAACTTTAAAGCTAAAGGGTAGCATCTTGATATACATACCTTCACCTTTGATTTCATGTGGAAAGCCTACAACAGCAGTTTCAGCTACAGCAGGATGTTCATCCTATCAACAACAATATGTTACTGTTGAATGACACAAATTTAGCATTTGTGAGCACAAGCTGCTCTTCTAGTTGACTAAATATTTTACATACAATGTTTGCTTTCCTGAAAGAAAATATATGTATGTAATTCAAACATTAAAAATAATAAAAAAAAAATTACCATTGCATCTTCAACCTCTGCTGTTCCTAATCTGTGTCCACTAATATTGATGACATCATCTACACGGCCAGTAATGTGATAGAAACCATTCTCATCGCGAGTGGCACCATCACCAGAAAAATAATAACCTGAAAGATATAGTAATTGGGAGACTGAATTATGATGAAATACAGCATAATATACAGAGTATAGACTTGAGCTGTCTGTAGCATAAACATTTACATTATCAATTATTTTTACTAAAATATATAAATTTAATTTCATCCTTTCAGATCTTAAATAAATATGTGGTTCTTTATTTAATTTTAAACGAGGAGAACAGAGTTGTCCAATCACAAAGTGATGGATCATCTTGTGTTGCACCTACGTTGTTGGATTGCGTCCAAGTGGGAAGAACCCAAGCTAAGTACTTGCTTACCTGGATATGATGAAAAGTAAACTTTGTGTCAAAGTGGGAAGCAAGCTAAGTACTTGCTTACCTGGATATGGTGAAAAGTAAACTTCTTGAAATCGTTGATGATTTCCATAAATTGTCCTAGCCATTCCAGGCCAAGGCCTACGAATGCAAAGAGCCCCACTAACAGCATTGCCATTTATTTCTTTTGACTGAAACATCAAGATACAGCAGATAAGATAATTTTAAAAATAAAATAAAGATAATTTAGTACATTTGAATAAAATTAGTGTTGAGATAAGAAAAATTTGATCTGTATACCTTTTCATCCATTAAAACAGGCTCGATACCAAAGAATGGTCGCATGGGTCCAGTATAAATCTGGGCACCCGGGTCTGAGGGCCTTGGTGCGATACAAATACCACCAGTTTCTATTAAGAAAGGGCATTCTTTTTAACAATATTATGTCAATATCATGGTAAAGGTAATTGAAGTAATGTTAGCAACAAATAATAACATAAATACAGGTTAATGTTGTTACCTGTCTGCCACCATGTATCAACTAATGAGCATCTTCCTTCACCTACAATATCATTATACCATTCCCAAGCTTCATGATTCAATGGTTCACCAACTACATACAAACAAATACAAAATAGAGTAAAATTGTTGAACATGACATGTCACATACTGTTACTAAACATTCCACTGATGTATACATACCACATCCTAAAGTCCTTAAAGTAGATCTATCATATTTTGTGACATAATCATTTCCTGATTTTAGTAATAACCTTAAAGCAGTCGGAGCAACATATATCTGATTAAGCTTTAATCTTTCAACCATCTCCCAGTACCGTCCTAAAAAAATAATATGAAAAATGTCTTTAATAACAAGAAAATTCAATTTTAGTTGAGATCATCTTTTTCGTAAAAGTCTTAATAAAGAAAGATTTTTTATATAAATGTGGTTTACATTAACTGTGAAGTATCTCAAATCTAATTATTGATATCACATACCTGGATCTGGATAAGTAGGTACACTCTCAAATAGAACTGTTGTAGCTCCATTGGCTAGAGGTCCATATACTATTAACTGTGAAGTTTCTCAAATCTAATTATTGATATCACATACCTGGATCTGGATAAGTAGGTACACTCTCAAATAGAACTGTTGTAGCTCCATTGGCTAGAGGTCCATATACTACATAGCTATGTCCTGTTATCCAACCTATATCAGCAACACAAGCATATACATCACCAGGTTGATAGTCAAATATTGTCTAGTAAATACAAACATTTACAGACTGATCGTATTATGTTATTGTCTATGGGATTGGGTAAACTTTCTTCTTATAATAAATAATAAATATATCTGTATAAATGAAATAAAATTGACTTATTACAAAGCTATATTAGAATACATTATTCAATGGATATAACTTGCTTTATTTAATTACCTGATGTGTTAAAGATGTGTAAAGTAAATAACCAGCTTGAGTATGTGCCAGGCCCTTGGGGGCACCTGTTGAACCTGACGTATATAACATGAACAAGAGATCTTCACTTGACATGACCTCTGGCGTACATTCTGTTGACTCCAAAGACATTGCCTGTATAGTTAAAATATTTTATATTAAAACTATTTTAACTAAAAATGTTCTGTACAGACATTTTTAATAATATTCATTGTTTTATAAATGTTTAATCAATTTTGCTGACCTCTTCAAGTGAAATATCAATGCTACTCATGGGGACATCTTCAGCACCAGTCCTTTTGCTTACAAAAACCCTCTTGACAGTTGCACATTTATCAACAGCCTCATCTACTGTTCGTTTTAGTTCAATAATTTTACCACCTCTTACTCCTTGATCTGTTGTTATTACTGTTTCTGCTCCAGCTATGAAATGTGAATTAAAGCCTGGTTAGGGTTGTTAGGTGAAGTTTAAAGAGCCTACAATTTGTTTATATTTATTACGTCAAAGCAATCATCAACAAGATATAAACATCAAAGATAACTGTAATACTTACTAGTGTTATTGAAAGAATTTTCACTGATCTCTGTGGGTGATTTCTTACACTGTACAATTCGTGCTACTAACTAATTATTATACGCTTGAATGAAATCTTCATTTTTTAAAACACATAGGGTGCAAATAACAAAGAATTCAGGATAGAAATATAATTTTGATTAAACCTAATAAGTGTTTAATTTAGTGTAGCCAGATCAAAATGTCAGTCAAATGGAATTTTGGTACAAGAATTATGAATTGGCAAATTTATAACAATAAAAACAGTACTTGAAATACCTTTCACATTGTTGAATATTTTCAACAGTTGTTTACATTTTGCGATCATGTTACATTGTTAAAGATAGAAACATTGTTTTTATGACCCAAGAGTACAGTGGGTTTAAAGAAACACAACTGAGCCAAACAATTATGTTTCAGGGTTCAACAAATTCACTAAAATATGGGAGTTTTCCTAAATCAACAATAAACTAAAAGTTACACCCATGACTCACACGCACTGCTGTTATGTAATAATTTTCCAAAACAAAGTAAATTAAGGAGAATGGGGTTTTATATTTATGTATACTTACCATCTCTTATTCGACTACCTAGAGCTTCAGCACTAAAGCCAGCAAATACAACACTAACATTAAGAAAAATACAGTAATGTTTGTATCATTATCATTTTATATGGCATGGTACAAGAATGCATGGTTATTTATCACAACATAATTAATGTAAACTCCAATCTTTATATTATATTTTTACACTAACTAATAACAGTAGTTTGAGTAAGTACAGCAGTAATTCCATTACATTGCATTGCATGTAAATTGGCAGTGGTTACCTATGAATAGCCCCAATCCTAGTACAAGCCAACATTGCAGCAACTGCATGTGGTGATACAGGCATGTAAATGGTGACTCTGTCTCCCTTCTTTACATCATTCCTCTTCAGCATATTACCAATCTGATTTGTCATATTGTAAAGTTCTCTAGAAAAGTGTGTAAAAACATGTTCGTTAAATTTAACTTTAACAAACTTAAAATTGAATTTAAAATTGACATACAGAACACTCAAAGGCTTGATATTTTTTTCACATTCACAAAATAACTGAAAAAAAATCTGCATACTTATAAGAAACCAGTTGTTGATCTCCAGGTTCATCCTTCTCCCAAATGAGGGCAGTCTTTTCAGGATTTACATTTTTATGCCGATCAACACAATTTACTAGAATAAAAAGTTTTAAAATGTAACTAGATTTAATTCGTCACTATGACGAATTATAGGTTATATGCATTGATTTAAATAAAGATAATTGATTTTTTAAAAGATATATTGATTTTTATTTATAATACTATATATATGAAAGATAGGATCTTGGTCACTGCACATCGAGTCACTTGAATAAAACCAATCCTATCAAAGATAAACCACCCTTGTTACATAATAATAAAGACATTTAAGTTTCTCTCGATTTCATTATGAATCAGGCATATAATTAATTTATACACTAAGAAATCAAATTTAACAAACAATACAGATATTTTAAAAAAAGGTCCTTCGTTTTGTTTCCCAAGGTGAGACTCGATCTCGGTCTCTATAGACAGTGTCACAGACCACCAAGACATATGTACACCTGAATAAAAGTTGAAGAAAGATTCCTCCGTGTATTTACTATGCAATAACCATTTTGGTGCAGATAGAATATTACATATCGCAATGAATTATAATTTTTTACTATGATGACTTCTTTAAAATTAAAAATACACGTGCGTAGCCTGTCACTTTTGACGTGCTCGTATAACGCAATTTCGAGTTGAAAAGTGAATCAAATATGATGATTGATATTATTAAAGAAATCGGGCAAAAAGAGTGCGTATTAACGTTTAATGTGCAGTGCTCGTGCAAAAATCTGCGCACGTATGGCAATTTTTTAAACGCTTAAAATTGCCTGAAACGTACTCTAATTTCATTGAAAATAAATTTTGACAATTTTGAAAATTGTAAGCATGCATACGCATGCGTTATATGCGCTACGCACGTAATTGTATTGCCATATGAAATATGACCTGAAATTTATGAGTACCAAGTTTGGTTTAATTATGATTCATGCTTGTGAAAACTATATGATTTACAAACGTGATTCGTTAAATTGATTGCGCACCGTGAAAACATAACCACATCGATTCCTGGCCATAAGGAATATACTCTGAACAATTTACTTGATGAAACTGATATCAAGATAATTGATGGGCAAAATCGTGCTAAGGAAAGAATAAAATCAATAAAAAAAAATAGCAAACATTTCAAAATAGAAAGAGATGATTTTTTTATTAATTTTATAATAACCCAAATTTGAATTATTTAATATATTTAAAAATGTAAATTAACTACATAGGCGTCTTCAAATTTGAATACTAAGCCATTATTAAAATAAAATATTTGCGATAGCTCTCCACACCCATCCCGTAGGAGGTATGATAATAACTATTCCATTCACACGTGTGTCTTTGGTTGACCTTCATTACTGCCATTTGACGTCAGACAGGTTTTTGTTTGAAGCACCAACAATTAACCCCACCCCTTTCAACAAACAATAGCAAACAACGTCAATTCACAATCATGCACAATCTTTTACAAATACAAGAATTGCCTTGCCAACAAGTTAGGAATATAATAAATAATATTTTAGATTGTTCCACTATTGATAATACAATGATAACATTTACAATTAATCTGCAAAACTCATAGAAAGCTTTCAGATTTTTAAACAATTTACACAAAATTCTGTTAGCTTAAAGTAAATTGTAATAATGGAATAGTCCATCAACCTCGAACAGTCCAAACAACAATAAAAATTGAACTGAACTAAATACTTTTACTTTGATTCATTCCCATGAAATGTAACACAGACGTTGTTGAGCTGCTGAATCCTGTT
The DNA here is from genome assembly GCF_963402885.1 of Antedon bifida. Lineage (NCBI taxonomy): Eukaryota > Metazoa > Echinodermata > Crinoidea > Comatulida > Antedonidae > Antedon > Antedon bifida. The sequence continues at coordinate 126,044 of NC_136234.1, forward strand.
TACCCAATGGATTCTAGGTAAGTACAAAATAGTAATACTGATTAATAATTACACACTTATAGTTACTTGACAGGATTAGGTGGTGTGGTCTATTCATTCCATTTAGTGTTATTTTGGGTCCTACTAAGTTTGCTTGGACTGTACTACTTACTACTAAGTTAATCATAATATGACCATGTACACTAATGCAATTTGGGGGTGTAATTGTTGGATACTGTATTCGTTCACACATATATTATTTCATATTTATTTATATTAAGGCTGTGATAACCTTTGTTTTCGGTCAACAATTTATTATGTTCAATACTCATTGTTCTCCTATTAAAGGCACTATGGGCGTGCCATAGACACTCTCGTTCGGTTTCAGTTTTTGTTGCTAAATTCATCGTTTCGGACGATTTTTTCTATAAAAATTGGGTTTTCATAATAATTAAAAATTATCTACTCTCGTTTGGTAGGTATTTGTAACATTCTGAGTGTTGTTTGTTTTCGTTTGGTTCTGTTTGGTGTTTAGTAGGACCGGTCATTTTGGTGAAACGGTTCATTTCATTTATTTAGGAACATTTGCATACTCTACTTGGAATAATAACTTTCATTCATTTAGTTTTAGAATAAATTGTGACTTAGGAAATGAATTGTTCATTTATTATTAGCCATTAACTGATCATTAGACATTATACTTATAGAATTAATTTAGTTATACTACAGGGGGAGGATAAAATAATAAATATACCATATATTATGAATTATTCCTTTCCCTCTTGTCATGCAGTTAATTGTATTTTATATTACTGAAAACTAAATAAAAATAATTCAATACATTAAAAAAATAGATTATTACACTTAATTAAATTTGAAAAAACTTTAAAATGTAATTCAATAAATACCTGAGACATTTAATTGTCCTCCAAGAAACCAGGTCGCCTTTCCTTTATTCATATCACAGTCCATAACTTGATCAAAGTCCTTTTCCCACTTTAGCCTGGATTTAGCCATAGTACCCCAGAAAATGTCGGGCTCCTTCAGGGAAAACTCGTAGAGTTCACTGTGACTCTTGAACTCATAGCCTAGCATTTCGAATGAATCTAATTCTGGAATCTCAGTCGAGCAAATGTTTTTTCGATGGCGATTTGAGGATATAGAAATACATCTTTTAAATATGAGTGGTTTACTGTAATTATTTTGTAAACAGTTGCTTAAAAAACGTTGATAAATCATTGCTCGCATGATCGCAGAAGCCATCTTGCTGCTGTCACGCCAAATGAGGTACCGCTGCCAAATGAGGTACCGCACTTAATTTGGCGTCTAAGGCGCCAAATTAGGTACTATTGCAAAATGAAGTTCTATTGTCATTTTTTAAAATACAGTTTATATAAAACAATCATATTTAAGCCAGTATTAAACTACAATATGTATTATGTGTTGTTACGCCTGTTATTAGATCACCATTACATTAAATTAAATATAAAGCAGAAAATAGTTATCCTTTTTTGATTTTCGTCGAATAGATCGAAGCGGAAGTGCTTCGGTCATGGTCCGCAAATTATATGATACGCCGTGTGTGCCAAAATCTTTTTACTGCTTTTTAGTTGTGCTGCAGTGCAGATTGTCTGTGATCAAGCAGAATCTGAGGATTTACCTGTGCTTGGGGGTCTGTCTATCAAGGTACAACATTTCGACGAAGCCAATTTAATATTTTCATTTTTTTAAATATCTGTAGAATGCGTCGTCATTTATTCTGAAGCTAATACTGTAGGCCTATATACCGTAATCAGGCGGTATTAAGGCTAGTTCACGTACAGTAGAATTCACGTAGAATTATGTGGTGTTGTTGCTTGATTGTAAATTTCCCAGATTCTTCATTAGAAAAGAACTGATATTAAGGTTAATTCTGGAACTGATATTAAGGAGTTTTTAGAACAGATATTAAGATGTCCTCTATAAACGGAGTCCTCACAAACTCATATAAGAGGTCCTCTTGTGAAATCAGGTTCCCGTCGAATTTATTTCAGCTAAGTAGCTAAATTATCATGGATTTTGTACCCACCATTCCATCGATAGCTTTTTTTCTCTCTTTTGTGTCGCAAACATATTATTTAACACATTTGTTAATTCCCAATGTCGTTACAATTCATCAGTAACATTTTTACATTTATCAATTCCGTATTTTACCTCCTATTTCATTAATGTTCATATTTTTCTATACACTTGACAATGATCATCATTATCATCTATATCTCGTTTTAAAATATTTTACACATAAAGAATTTGTGAGATTTTCATTTGTTTGTTTTCATTTTACAACCCGGATTATACAATGTAATTTATATACAAGATGAAACGAAATAAAATCAGATCAGTACCACCTGTAACTCGTATCACAGTGAATTCCTTTTCTGATAATCGTAGCAAATTAGAAATTATATTAGCATAATAGTATTTCTTAAAGCTAACCATTTTTCTATACTTGTTTCTTATTGTTATATGTTTCACCGTGATTCAATGTTATATAGCATATTGCTTTTAAATATAAATAGTGAAGGCTGCAAATGTGTAAATATAGGCCTAATCTACTATTCCATCGATATAGCTAATTAAATTACTGTATGTCAATAAATAATATATTAACTTGATTACAGTAGCATCCCACTCTCATCACCCCACAAAGTATAACAGTGCATGCATGTTCCAAATTATGTACGACGTATAATTGATGGAACGAACAACCGAGATGAAAATAACGCATGCAATCTCCATTGCAAAATTAGGTTCCATTTAAGTATAAATTCTAATATTCCCGACCTCAAAATAATTAGTGTTATAACTAACTGTATTTAGCTTCCTAGAATTTCGTCCACCCCTCCAAACGTGTTTCCAACATCGTATCAAACAAGGTGACCGACTTCATTGCAAAATTAGGTTCCATTGCATTATTGCGAATTTAAGGTTGTTCCCCCGACTTCGAAGTAATACTTGCTTAGAATTTCGCTCAAACTTTTTTCCCACATTGTAATATGATCTGAACAAACGACTTTATTGCAAAATTACGTTCAATTGTTTGCGAATTCACGTTGTGTTCCCAACCTTAAAATAACTCATGTATTTAGCTTGCTTAGAATTTCGCTCACCACATTCCCGTCCAAACATTTTCTCACATCGATATGAACAAATGAGATGACGACTTCATTGCAAAATTAGGTTCAATTATTTGCGAATTCACGTGCTTTTTTCCAACCTCAAAATAAGTATCATGTATTTAGCTTGCTTAGAATTTCGCTCACCCCATATTTCATCCAAAGTTTTTTCCCACATCATATGAACAAGATGACACGACTTCATTGCACAATTATGATCCATTATTGCGAATTTATGTTCAAATGTTCCCGATATCAAGGTAAAAAGTACCAGCTGAATAAAATATCTCTAACATATTGCAAAATTAGTCTCTATTATTGGGAATGTTTCCGACATCAAAGATTGTTAAAACTTGATGAAAATGCCATTAGGATTGGTGAATTAATTAGTTAATTACCATTATTTATTTATTGTGATATGCATGTTCAACTGTTACCTTCTATTACGGTACGTGACATGAAAAGATTGATAACAAAAGAGAACAACGCAATATCTCAAAATTTGGTTTCATTATCTATTTATGTTCTAAATGTTTCCGACCTTATGAGTTATTGTTTTGATGAAACAATCTGATGAATTTCCCCTCGAAGTAGGGCCTACCTGTAGCCTGGCATCCCTTATTTATTTATTATAGGTCACACACACACACGTGTAACAAATGAGATGATGAAATTATAACAAATATCTAACTAACAATTTGCGACTTAGGTTCGCCATTATTCCGAATTTATGTTTTAATGTTTCAGACATCAAAGTAAATATAGTGTTATACTGTAGGTATAATAAGTGAAATAAATGTGATCATGTAACTCATATTCTTAAAGAACTTATAAATAAAAAACATAAATAACATTATACATTTTAAAAAAACGGAATTGATTAAAAATGAAACTAAAAGGTTAGGAAACTGTATAGTTAAGAAATGTTAAACAAAAAAATATATACAATATAATCAATAGAATAACGGGATACATTCATATTCAACGAATAATCATTTTAATTTGAAAACATAAACATAGAAATTCATAAAAACGAACAAAATAGTAACGGGAATAATGTACCGACGAAAGGAACGTCAAATCAAAATATTACTAGGAAATAATGCAGAAATGGCGTCCCATAACTCAAACAATCAACGTTTTAGCGCTAAAGGCAAATTGTCCCAGACCATGTCCGCATAACATGCAGACGTGACTTCAGACACTTCCCTTTGGCGCTAAAACGAGTAGTCTTCTTTTCCAGCTGCTTAGAAAGGGGTCGGTAGGCTTCCCATCATGAATGTCGAGTTTTCTATATTTTTCGATGGCAGTACCTTTCGTTTTTTACACTAAAATCGTAAATTTTCGTCGTATGTTTCAGTTATAATGGTTTAATTTCATACAATGAATAAAGATTATTAGGTTAGAAATAGTTAAAAAAAGAAAAGTTAATAATTTTCAGTTTGTGTTTATTTGGAAATAAATAATATCAATATTTAATAACACGATTAGCTCGCCAGAAACGTGCTGCCAAATTAAGTGACCTAGCCTTGTGCGATACAGACCACGCGCACCTCATTTGGCAATGTCACTTCATTTGGCGTTACAGCTGCTTTTGATTTGTTTTTGTCACGTGCAAGAAGCTCAGTCAAGCGTGAGTGAAGCGAACTCAAAAATGTTTAGCGCAGATCAAAGAAGAAGTGATTGTAGAATCAACATCCGAAATATAAATCCAAAGGCAAATTACAGAATGACTAATGCTGTGGGTATCAGTGGCTGGATCTTTATTATGCCTTTATTAGGCCTAATATTACAGTATAACCCAAGTTAAAGAAAAAACATGTTTATAATATGAATTGTTAAGAATATCAATATATGGCCTGATGTGTAGACTTAATGCAAGCAAAAATATTTTAATCTCATCGATTATAAGCAACGTCTTAGTTAAGTCGAAGATGCTCTCCAGATGGAATGCCATCCTGAGATGAGTAGTAGTAATTTTGTTTATTTTATTTATTTCATTTATATGTAATTTACTTTCTATGGACCAGAGTTTCCGAAATAAAAGATTGATTGATTGAATGAATGAATGAATGAATAAATAATAAGTTCCATCATTCTTAAGGTTGCATATAAGCCTATGATGTCAGGAGAATAAGCTCTGAATCTCTTCTATATGTGTCTATCTGACGAACGTAAACACCTATAAATATTTTCATCACAATTCAAGCTTATTCATAATAAAACAGTACATAGTATTAGAAAACAATAGACTAAATGATAAAATGAATGTCGGACATTAACTCATAATTTGCAGTGGCAAGGGTTGGAGACTAACAGAACCAAGTCAATGTCAACTAAAAGCAATGCTTGGAATGATTGACGTGTTGACTGTAAATGATTCTGTCTCTTCCTTTTCTCGAAAGAGGAATCAGGAATCAATCCTAGTGGCGGTGAAATCCTGGTGGTCACGTATAGAGATAATCAAAACTTGTTTGCAAAACTAGGCAATGGAAAAAAACTGCACAGAATAGTGTCTGGGAGTTGTGAAACATGTGCGCTCTATCAACAAAGGTCTGGGTTAATCATCTCTTTTAGAATCATTTTAATGATAGCAATGCAAGAATAATGCCTCCCTTTTGGGGCACATGCTAATGTTTGGATAGTCCAGAAAGTCCAAAGCTATTCACTGGGTTGGTATGTACATGTGATTGCGATGTGGATGAAAAAGACTGACAATTAAAAAACAATTAAATTGTTAACATTATGTGAAATGCATCAATTTATAAACCTAGCATATAGTATGAGATAGTTCATTTTATCAATCAATCAATCAATCAATTTATTTCTCAAATAAAAACAAAATACAGTTAACATTTTCTAGAAATAATAGATAATAAATGAGAAAAAAGGTACCCCACTGGAAGCTTAAGCTTTAAAATGTGGGGTCCAGGCAACATATTTAAAAATAAGGTAAGGTAAGAAATATATATAATTATGATAATGAACAAAAAAAGACATTTAATATTATTTTGCACAAAAACACAACAATAATTAGGGGTAATGAAACTTGCAATGTATAGGTTGTAAATAAGTGATGTAGAATTTGGGAAGATGGTATTTATTTAGACATAAAGAGGTAGTCTTCCAGATTTTTCATAGGACCAATAGTTATTATTTTACCTCACGATAGGCTTAATTGCTCCTTTTATAATAACAGTTGTTCTATTTCCTTACAGATTTGGAAATATAGGAGAAAATGTGACAAAAGAAAACTTCTACTTAAACTTCACCATGGAAAACGAAAATGACAATATTAATATTTGTTCGACATTAGAACAGGACCAACCGCATACACGTGAACCTTTCTCCACAGAAAGTTATAATCAATCCACTTATGGAATGATACAAGGTCCTTCACTGGAATCTCATATTACCATCAATAATCATTCAGATATTGACCAATTCGATAAAATGTGTAACTCGAATAGCTGGCCTACAGACAAACCTGCTGCGTCTTCTGATGAAGAATTGCCTAAAAAGAGACCACCAACACAAAAAAAACATATCGCACATCAGCCTATCATGAATTGTAAAGTCTGTGACAAAGAATTTTCACAGAAAATAAGTTTAGCAAACCATGAGCGTTCTCATGGAGTTAAAAACCCCCATGTGTGTGTGTTTTGCGGTGACAGATTTAAGTACAAGACCAACTTGACACGTCATCAACGGAAACATGCGAGGGAGATGCATATTTGTCGGTATTGTCAAGTGACGTTGAGTAGTGATTACGATTTGGTCCAACATGAAAAAGCACATAGACTGGCAATTAAAAAACAATTAAATTGTTAACATTATGTGAAATGCATCAATTTAGAAACCTAGCATTATGAGATAGTTCACTTAATATTATTTTGCACAAAAACACAACAATAATTAGGGCTAATGAAACTTGCAATGTATGTTGCAAATAAGTGATTTAGAATTTTGGAAGATGGTATTTATTTAGACATATTTGTGCTATACCAAACTATACGTCATAATTTACAGTACTGTATAGGAGGTTGTTTCTATCATTATTTAATTTATTTAACAAAATAATATCAAATATTCGTGTCTTCATGTCATTTTGTTGTTTACGATACACAGGGAGAGATGAAATTGCATATTCCATTTTATATAACACCTAAAATAAATTCCTGTCATTTAATTGGACGATTGTGAGTCACATGGCGTTAATAGCACGCACTATTGAACGGTCATTCAATAGTACTTTTTTCGTGTACGGAAAAAAAATCTTTTCGCGTTGGAAAATGTATATACTATTGCTTTTGCCTACGATACGATACGATAGTATTTATTGTCATTTTACAAGGTACAAATGAAATTTGGTTGGTTGATTTACATTTTGATACACTAAGATATTTTTAAAACAGATACATTTTCAGATTCACTGATGGTGGGGTGTTTTAGATTGAGATAAGAAGAAGGAAACATGCAGTGAGTATGCTGCTGCACTACAACTACTTCTAACTAAAAACCGTTATCTGGAACATTTTGATTTAATTTTAGTCGTTGGAACATAAACATTGTGTGACGATAAAGAGGGCGTCCTCCAGAACGCCAAACTATACATAGTTTACAGTATACTGTAGGTAGCTTCTATCTTTATCATTATTTAATTTATTATACAAAATAATATAAAATATTATCAAAATGTTCGTGTCTTCATATCATTTATTGTTTACGATACACAGGCCAAGATATGAATTCGCATATTCCAACATATCAATTGTAAATGTATCTGAAGATGGACATACGCCGCCTTACGACTAACGAAGCCTGTATTGGATTCGTCCACGGAATTATTCTTCAGTGGTATAGTGATCTCTTCTGGGAATAAGGGTAAGGAAAACACAAGGTTGAACTATTGAGTTACATGTATTGAATGAGAATTTAAACAATACATAATGCGTGTAGTCTTCGAGGTATGCAAATCATGAAAGGTATACTATTTGCTCATCAAAACAACAACCCTCATAACATTCACGTTTAATACAACAAACTTGGTTCAAGTAGATAAATATGATTGATTGATTGTTTGTACTTTATTTTCATTCACCAATTTCTCGTTGGTGATATACTTATTGATTGATTAAATTTAGTCGCCTCGTGTGTCCTTGGAATATTATATAGTGATATTTTTTCATGAAACATTATTTAAAAAACACCAGCTTATTAAATTTATTTGTAGCGCCTGCAATTCACTAGATAGAAAGACAACCCACTTTCCCTGCAACACCTTAATTACCGAAGGTATGCTGCTTGCTATATATTCATGTATGTTCATGATTTAGAATCGTGCCTTGGCTCTGAGCAACTATTCCACCTTTACCATGCTTATACCATATTATCAATTATGCATATAGATGAAAGGTTAAAACATATGAAAAAACATTTGTTAATGGTATTGTCCGAGGGGCTGTAGAGGTTTCTTTTGTTTTTATGTCTACGGCCTTAGTTTTTGTGTCCAACTGAGTATCCTGTGTCTAGACCTATATTATTTATATCCATATCAAAGACATTTAATTTTTTAAATTAATTATTAATGACGTTAAAGCCATTTTACACACATATGTGAAGAGTTTACAAATACAAAAACTATATTCCATTATAAGTCAAGGAGATTAAGGAAATCGTGAATGAGACGATATCGCTGAAGCCGAAGATAGATGAAGAGAAGTTTTTAAATATTGAGATTTTGTCAAACTATTTTGCTAGTAGTCTCTCAGAATGATTCTAGGTACAATTACACGTGTCAATCGCTGATATTCTAATATAAATCAAATTAACTTTACTGAACATGGTTGAAGTGAACACCAGTACCTGGAGATTTCTCATTTGGACCGTCCGAGATGCTAACAAATCTTAAGCTTAATTCACTTCTGGCTTCAAGACATTTGCCATACACTTTCTACCAATCAGGATAGACTGAGAAAATGCCCAGAAATACACTGGTTTCGCAACTCCAAATCAAACTTTCCACCTATACAATACATTTTAGTTTCAATATAATATTTATTGAGATGCTTAAATGTAATCATTGGAAATTACCAGAAATAACATTTTATAATATACCGGATATATAGACTCCCGATTGGATGCGTCATGTGTCGCCTGTAGACGCTTGTTGTTAAACTTTTGACCCACCAGAACACAGGTGCAAAAGGGTATAGCAATTGAAGTGTTCATCAATATCCAATTTATTAAAACGATTCAATAATATGTCAAAAATATAGAAAATAATTTGATGAACTAAGAGCACAAAACAAAACGAGGATATAATGATATTGAGAGAGGTCGGTCATGTCCACATTGTTAAGTCATGCATTTGAATACGAAAACATAATAAAATAATATAGAAAATAAAATGAATACCTAGTCTCTCGGTATCGAACATGCATCTAACGGTTGTCCTCAGTTTGCCTCCGAGCACGAATTACCAAATAGAACTTACTTGGCAATAAACAATATAAACAATAAAAATTATAATTGAAACTAGAATTTAATTTTTGTTTTTCCCCCGTCGTTAGGATCACCTGATATTCTATTCTAATATCATGATTAGATTATCCAGCCATCAAATATCCATCAAATCGATTTAACGTGAATATGTTGGCATAAGGGAGAGTGATACTCAACAATATGAACATGATGAAGCTTCTACCTTATTATTTATTCATCACGGAATTCACGGTCAGCAGGACTGTGATTGACGGGTAAATTTGAAGAATACTGCGAAGAATAGGTGTCAAAAGGAAACTGGAAATCTTTCCCAAAACTCGGTAACATGCGGGCGCCGCCATCATCCTGTTTTCGAATTATGAAATAATTCTGAATCAAACTTTTCTCAAATTTATTCAAGTTCAGAAATGACCTTCATGTTTTTGTATTATTTTGTTGATAATACAGTAGCTTATTAATTGATCGAAAAAAATTGTATTATTAATTTATCGCGATCCTCATAAAAAGTGGTCAATACCATTCAATATTGCATATTACCAATAGCAAAAATCAGAAAACTGAATGCAGTGATATACACATTAGGGGGTTTAAATAAACTGTGTACCGGCTTCGCGTCAATAAGCATTTTGAGGTTCCCTGCGAATAAAATGGACTGATCCTATATTGGCGTGCAGCAAAAAAAAGGCTCTGCAAATTGCTGTATGCATTACTGGTGTTAGTTGAATGATGAAGATGGATTCAAAATCGATTGCTCTATAATAATCTTGCAACAACCTGATAACTACATAACCGTGCAATTTCGAGAACTGGAAAGATGCAAAGACTGTCATTATAAAGACGTGAATGAAACTAAAAGGACAGCTAGCTATGGGAGAGGTAGATGGAGATGTGGGCTCGCAACATAGGCGTCCATCGCCAACATCAGTGCAGCAACTTCTTGACCTTGTACACATTCAAAAGCAAACAACTCATCACAAAAAACATACTGATAAGGTACTTTCTTCGAGATCATTGGCACCATTACCTGCCATTGGACGCAAAGGTGATGGCGGTGATAGCAGCCCAAGAGATACTGATCAAAGGTATTTAGGTCATCGACCTAAAAGAAAAGTTGGTCCATCTAAGTCTTTTCCACCAGCAGAAAATGACGATTTACAGGATGGATATTTTGACTCACCTCGACAAGAAACAAATGCCATAATTTACAAAGAAACGCCTGTTAATAAACCATCTATGTATTCAATGCGGCGGGAAGGAACTAACTATCGTTTGCCACCTCTTTCTGAACTACAAAAGGCAAAAGAAAGGGAGATAAAGGCTTATGAAATGTCTCAGGAAAGGGCTAAAGCGCAAAAACGGAGTGCTAACATTGAATATTATTCAGACGATCCACCACCACCTAGACCCGTCACTAGGGCGGGGTCTCGTATGGATCGACCACGGACGTCTCGCGGTAGAAGAAAAATGCCAAGTCCTGAATCAATGGATGACTATGGTTATATTAAATGCAATAATGAAGTTGAAGTATCGAGTCCTCGTCCTAGTAGGCCACAGCGTCCCAAGTCTGCTAGAGGTCGTCGACAACCTACGTTTATTGGTCGTCCCGACGATTACGGAGACGGTCGTCCACAAGCACCGTCACCCCCAAGCCCGGGTCTTTACAGTGATGACGAAGAATTAAACAAAGAACTTCGTGCAATCGACGGCAGATGATCAAGGTTTGCTTCAGAGCGATAATTAATATGGCAGAATCATTACCGAGAGTAGGCCTATATCAGGACAAGGTCTGTGTTACGTGTACAATATTGCTGCCCTATTGTGAACTATTGCTTGCTTGTGGAATTATAACCAAGTAAAAAATACCAGTATTAACGAATTCAGAATTTCTCTAGAGGAATACTATACTTTTTGTTTCGATAAAGACGGCAATGAACTATTTAAAATACTATTACCATATTTGTTTGGCTACTTAAGAGTTAACAACTTAAAACAACCAATGGTGAACCTCATAGACTCAGTATTATCACTTTATTTTAACCACACTATACTGTTTTAACAATTGTAGCCACAGTATACACACTAAGGACAACGGACAGGGTTTTGAAGACTGGGTTAAAACAAACTCACTGCATTGTTATCTAAGCCTGCAGGACTTTAAAGTGTAATCCTTGGAATTATGAGGTTTATAATATTCACCTAATTATTTTATTTGAAGCACTTTTTATCAAATATGAAATTTTCCAAAATAATTGATAGCTGGTTTCCATTGTTACCGAATTATTACTAATAGTGAATACAAGTATTTGACATGACGACTCTTACGCCACAACACTGAAAGAGTGGCCATGGCTAATCGATAAGAGTCGTTAATAATAGGTCAAATCAATTGCCTAAGTATGAAACATATTGTACCTTATTAAAATATAAACAAAATAATTTGATTAATATTATTTTAAAAGGTACGTGAACAATAAACATTTTATTTTCAAGCTAAACACGTTTTTGTTTGCTAGTTATTTTCCCCTACGTGCACGTGTGTTTACTTTCATAATAATATTCCTGAAACGTAGCCATTTGACGACATCGTCGTGACTTAGTGAATCTGAACAACTGCTATGCCTATGCATGGATTAAAGAATAGAAATCCATGGCCTATGTGAGAACGGGTGACGATACTATTAAAAAAGGGTTTCATTGGTCCAAATCCTCTATCATTACGCCACCGTTGTGTGATAAAGGTAAATTAGTTTTAATCAGCAAAATTGAATAACAGTGTTTTTAACAATTCAACACATTCTACTAAAATGTTGTTGTATATCGTTTTTAATCATAAATTATTCATTTTGCAAAATGAATAAGTTATGATCAACTACAATGAAACCGTAATATTAAACAAAGATACCAATACCATCAACATGGCATTGAAATTTTGAGGTTCAGCAATTCTATACCAACATAAATTACACTTGAATATAGAATAGGCCTATAGTTAACGTTTCTGCGGGACATGCTTTCCTAACTTACGCCTAAGTTTACAATAGAGGTCAAGAGGGACAATGCAATTTGGTAGTTTAAAATATTTACACAGTAAGCCTATGTACATATAAAATGTATACATTCCATGCATCTATTAAAAAAACAACAATGACACCAAACATCATTGTAATATTCCTATGACGACACATACACGTCGAGTATAAACACCTATTTATGAATAGATTATAAGGTATTAGAGACCTCTGTTTAGAATAAAACGATAACAAAAAATAAAATCGTCGGCATAATTGATTACGTCATTCGCGCCCACTATGTTCAATTTACAACAATATTTCTTATAGAATGCTTCATGGCAGGCTCACTCAGTCGCCGCAAGCGATAGGGAAAATATTTATTAAAAATCTATTTTATAGCCACGCCTTCGCCCAATTTATTGAAAATATCATTCATTAAAATCCAGTGACGGTTATATTTTATTTGAGATCAAATTAATTTCTACGATACTACTAGATCAAATGTAAATGAGATGTGCTCACGAGTCGGTTGTCACGTTTTGTCTAAACATAATCAAGATAGTATTGAACTTATTGATGACATTTATAAGTACCGTGTTCTGAATGCAATTTTGATATCATTTACGCACGAGCGGACTTATATAAAGATGTCGGATAAGGAAAACGATCCAGCGAACAATTTTAGCCATCATATACAGCGACAAACATCACAAGACATTCAGCTTCACTTGACAAATACAATTAAATTGAAAATGCATGAATCGTAGATACACTCCGATGGTCTTGTCTGTATTGTCGTTTTCCACATTATTCATTTGCGACATTGTGATCGGCACACAAAGCGAAAGTTACCGAAGCACGATTGATTTCATTTTACTAATAAAAAGATGAGGAAATGTTTCACTCGAACCATGCCTCGATCGATACCCGAACCATGAACCACTGAGTCGAGCCGGCGACTTACGTTCGTTGGAAATAAAATGTTTGCGTAACAATAAAAGTTTTTTATTTTATCAAAGGATGACACATTGCAATTGTTGGGCAGTCAGTCGCATATATGTCAGCTGCTGTCCACCACAAATCAGTGGGGCCTTCTCGTAATACAGGACTTACCAATAGACTTTAATTATGAAAATAAAACGCTGTCAAAATAAATATGATATTTACTTGCTTGGATGTAATGTATAACAGTGATATTATTGATTATGGTATTACAGAGGCCTCCATTATTTCAAATTGGTCACTAAATGCTGATTTTAGACTCCAAACACACCATAGTGATATGTTACCACTATTATTATTGTTACATAAAAAACAGCCTCACAAATCAATACTGTACGCTATCGTTGATAATAAATAATATAAATTTCCCATTATTATTTTTGCTTATTAGGTACTGGAACTTTCCTTTTACATGTTAGATCAGGTAACTATGGAAACAAAGTAAAACCAACGTAGCATAACATTAATATTATTCTGTCTATTGCATGATGACAGCATAAACAATGATTTTATTCCAATTTACAATATCGCAAGGCAATTTAATAGTTTAATGTTGATTGCGTTGCTGTGCTACCAGTCAAAATGACAAACAAACAAACGTAATACTGAAGAGCAATGTCATGGTTTTATGACCGAGAACCCATACTCTAATACGAGTAATTAAAGTAATTAAGTAAATTTTAAACAATCGTTTGATGGGTATTCAAAGGGTAGGCATACTTCCGAAAAAGATACGAATAAAACTGAAAACTCCCCTGCTATAAACTCAGGGGAGGAATATAAAATACACTCTCTTTTCACCAAGACAAAATGGATGAGATGAGTAAGAAGAATGCAAAAGTAAATAAGATATTTAGAATGGACAGCAGCATGGAATGATCTATTTAATGAAAACCGTAAGGTTAGAGTCCCTACACTGTGCAAGTCCAACATAGTATTTTGGCTGTGTGTGTATGTGAGACGCTTTATGTAAACTTTTTTCTCTTTCGTGGGATCAACTCACTTTTATACTGTACTTTCAGTTTTGCATGTAAAATTTTAAAAGAGTGTAATATAGGAGGTCTATGAAATATAATTTACAATGTTCTCTCTTTACATACATATGCATATTTATAATATTAAAACAGACTTAAAATAAATGTATACATCAATATTAAAATCACAAGCACAGAATAAATTCAAAACGACGATAAAGATGGAAAATTCGCCATAACCGATATTTGAACACGGAAAGTTCTTCTTGATATGCAGATTTGTTTACCATTAGACCACTGGGGTTTTATGGTGAATGTCATTTATACTTAATAACCATTCATGCTGTATACCGGTAATTCTTCATTTACAGTAGGTAATATTTGTCGAATGTATACACATAAATTACGTTATTGTTTATGTTTAAGTTCTTGGTCCTTTCACACACAGTGCGACAAGCCGTTACCCGCGGTATCTAGGAGGAGGCGTGAATACAGCAGGTCATGTGAACAGGTGGATGTGTACCGAAAATGAAAGACGCCGCAGAATCATTCACGCACGTAATCTTGGGGACAAAATCGAAATTGACGACGTCATAGACTTATAACCTTCGAATTTGTGAACTATAGTGATGATGACGTAGATTTTATTTCTGGATGGCATGCACAAATCAATATTCAGTCATAAATAATTATACTTTGAAATAGTTCAATGATACAAACATCAATGATGAGAGTAATAATAATTCTTCAATCAAAAAGATACCGACGACGAATTACTATTATGTTCATGTGTAATGGTTCCATCGTAGCCTACCGAATATTTAAGAAATAAAATAATGAAACATAAACGACGCATGCCATCCGCATATTTTATTTAATATTTGTGGGATGCCTGCATAAATGGTGTTCGCTTTGCCAAACTGTTCATTAAAGTTAATAACAAATATTTCTATGTTAATAAGATCGACATTTCCGTTTTGCTTTCATATATTATTGATCAATAACTTCAATTTGTATTTTTAAGTGTATTTACAATTACAACTGGAGACAGCAGCAGGGACGTGCCTACAGCATGGCGATTAGTACAGGGTGACTGATTGATCGATTTATACATTTTCCATCCTTGCGAATAATTGTTTATCCCGCCTTCAAATTACTGTTTAATTACTAATGGTGATCGAGTATTTTATCTGTAAATTTGTAATGATTATATTGTAGTTACGACGGATTGTGCTGAAGTGATTGAACCCCAGAGAAAATGCCCACAGTGCACGCAGTAAATGATCTAAACGTAAATTTAGTTGGATGAGTAACAACAGGGCACCTACCTATACTAATATTAGCTAAAGACTTCGTGCTTGTCATTTGCCTATTGTTAAGATAGCGCCATGGAGATTTAAGTGTATATCAAAGGGTTCTCAGGATAATAAGTATATAGTACCCACTTCCTGCGGCCGCCCTTTTTTATTATCGCTTTTGGTTGTTGCCAACGCTTAAAACGACGCAGAATTGCAATCCTAAGTTTGTCGAGTGTGAGGATTCATCCCTGCATATCCCTGCCGATAAATATCGACGACTGATAATAATCAATAAGACGGTATGGGTGAAAACATTAGAAGGTCACAGTTCAATATCAATTAATTTATTGCTAAATAGGACATGGTAATACTAACATTCAATTTCACATTATATTATACATTTAATATAAATTGAGATACACTGTTTACCTGTGTTAGTTGAGTACACTTTCCCTTGTGGTCTAAATTTGTTCTTATTCGAGTCATGAAAGAGTCGAAATAATCAAACAACTCTTGCTTGACATATTAATAATTAAAACATACACACATGGCACTAACAAACGATCTACAAACTATAATTAAGCAAACCAGTGCACATTTTATAAGAATGGACATCACGGACGGTTACTATGTTTTTATACAAAATAATGACATTATTATAGATTATAGAGCAATGAATACATTAATTTATGTTGTGTTTCGAGATACTTTGCTTCAGTGATTCCCATCGTTCTCTTATGAAAACAGAGTATTCATTTAATGGTTATCCCTACTCATTGCAATGAGCGATTTCAACTCGTACAATTAGGTACTCTAGGTTAATAAAATAATATTATTTTCAGTAGGCGTACGGTTTAATATCTCATTTAATATTGTCTTAGAATCAATAAACGATTTGTATTGATCTGGAAAACATTGAAATAACGCATGAATACACTTCATTTCAACCTACAGTATTATCTAATTACATTCAAATCGTAGTCACAGTAACAACATTCGACGTCACACCTCAGTCTACAGACTTGTAACCAGTTCTGTCGTTGATGGCGCCAATCCGTCTTCCAACTGCATATATGATTATAACGATAAGGATAACGACACCGAGCGTAGCTCCCACGGCCACTGACACGACACTTTGAGACCCAGCATTACCTTCCTCACATTCTTTACCTACAGAATATGGTACAAAATAATGGTTTTAAAAAGTATGAAAATAAAACATATAACATTACTTTATTTTATAACTGTCTATATTAATATGCCTACAAAAGTCGTACACAACTATTATAAACACGGTTTATACAAACGTAATGTGTTCGTTGTCAATACGTAATACATACCTACCTAATATAAATACGTGCACGGACAAAACGACCAAAAAACTTACGGGGTCCATATGTATTGTTCACTAAACTAAATGGCTGAATGTGTAGTTTGATGAATTTAATATCAACTTCATCTTTATTATTGTCTGACGCTGCTGGTAGCTTTAATAGAACATCTTTATCACATGTTTGAGACATGGTATCTGGTGTTTTGAAAAATTCTTTATTAACGCTTGATTGCACAGCCTTTTTTCGAGCTAAAATAAATAAGTAAAATAGTATTTGTTAGTGGTAAAAATATCACTTTCGTCATTACCACCATCGTTAGCTCGCAGTGTTCTCTCTCTCCGCACTTTTTTTTTGTTCTCCTTATCACTAGTCAACACCCTATCAATCACCATCGTTAGATCTCTCAGTTCTCTCTCTCTTTCCGCGCTCTTTTTTCTTGTTCTCCTTATCACTAGTCAATAGGCCTACCCCATCAATCAATCACATAACCCACCTTCTCCCCTCTTTTTTCTAATCCTCCTTTATTCTCGTTGCCATTTATTTATTTCCTTATTCATCACTCACCGTCTTTAGCGTGGTAGAAGTACGTGCTATCAGCGGAATTGTACGTGAACTGTATAGACGTCAACATCCAACACATTCCGTTCTTTGAATTTGAACATTTTACTGAATCATTGATCTAAACGAGAAGAAATACCGTGATTGTTGTCATTTATAATGTTCTAATCGTTCCGCAACCTATGGGTGGCAACCCAATGTTTGGGTGGCGAAAAAAAATTGATGGATCGCGAAAAATTGTTTCCGATGCTAAAACTGGTTATCAATATGAAATAATCTAGTTGTGAAATTTTCCCATATGTTGAGGCGAGTAGCGTACACACAATTGGGAACCAACGACGCTTTTGACGCATAGTTCGTTGTTAATATACATATATACTTTGATGTACCGGCAGTGGGAACTATATTTTTTCCCCCGATAGGTTAAGGCAGAAACTATAGAGGGCGTGCATACATCATGAATATTCATGATGCATGCCTGAGTTCATTACTTGCAAAACATACTGCTGTCGGCGTTACTGTGTACTCCTTTTCTCTCTCAACCATGAATCATTATGACTTTTATCTATATATGCACAATGTTAATCTTTTAATAATTTGGTTTATCTTTAGTAATTTTATTGCGTCATGGCACCTAGTTAACACTGAGTTAGCATACGTCGTTGTTATCTTATACCTCACGTGCGAGAGTACCATTTTCGGCCATTTAGGCGTGCCATTTGACAAAATTCGCTTCGCCATCGCCCCCACCCCCAATTTAATGTTTGGTCACGAGAATTCCTAAAATAGGAGCATGGGGTCGCGATCAAAAAGGTTGCGGAACGCTGTTGTTCTAAACTATTTATGTATTTATATCCTACGAAATGCTGGTGATACGGTAAGTGAAAAGATTAAGTGAATTGATTGTCAGCATACGCTGTCTATAAATATTAAGGTGTAATAAAAATAAATAAATAAAAGTTTATAAGTACTCATGATTAGTAATGCAAAATAGAGTTCGTACCATGTTAAATGTTGTTTGCAGAGAATACCGGTATTTTGAAGGCCAAACGAGTGTAAGTATCGCCTGCTCTTGATTACATGTACCTTCAACTTCAGATTTTGTATCAACGGGAATTGTTGCCTGTTGTAATGATGTCTATGAAAACAAAAACAAGCAATTCAGGAAAGTCGTCCATTACATTTCAGCAACTTCATTCAAGTTGTTTTATTAATATTGTAAAAGTATATGTAAAAATATACAAAAACTACCTTTTTTGAAGAAATGTAATGAACAATCAATTCTGCTTCAATATATGCCTTGATGCAAACTTTACCGGTATCATCATCAAGAACTTGGAACTCATATGGACCAAGTGGTTTGGATGGCACCACCACCTGTGAATGAGGATAAAATAGAGATTGCATCATCAATACGAAAGGGCCTCTTGCTTTACAGTGGTTTTTGGTGACAAAATGTAGTGACGCGAAAGCCTTACCGGTAGTGTGGAATTCATTATATTTGTTGGCTTGACTACAGTAAATGGCTCTACTGATGTAGGTTCTGATGTAGGTTCTGATGTAGGTTCTGATGTAGGTTCTGCTGAAGATTCTGATGATAATTCTGTTGACTTTATTGACTCACTTTCTTCATAGGTTTCTGTAACTGACTGATAATCGATTGAGTCCGACTCTGTACTGAATTGGCCCTTAGCTGAATTGAATAAAATCATATGTAAATTGTTATTTACTTGAGCAATGGTTTATGTTATATTTTGTTAATGTACACATGATTTTCTCAATGGGAACATTTTGGAAAAAAAAGAGTTTGTTAAAGAAACAAATAAATCCTATTTACGAGTTTGATCTGAAAAAGAAATATTTGAGGGTACGTTATTTTGTACACAAATTTGATTACATTATTTTCAAGCGCACGATTAAAAGTTTGAAGTGCACGTGTTCCCTTATTTCGTAGAGTTAAAAAGAAGGAATGATGTATGATATAAGAAGAACAGAAATAAATTGCAAAAACGGTCTTTTCACGTTACGTTGCAGTCCGCACAAAAACGCGTGCGCAATACGAAAACAATTTGAAATTGAAACGCTCAAAATGGCCTGAAACGTGCACTAATGAATTAGAAATCGGTTTTCACTTTCAATTTTCAAAACGCACGTCGTGCGCTCTATACGTTACTAACATTAGGCCTACAAGAAGAGCACGTGTCGTTTAATAGCAGGCTGTCACTAAAAAACCCGGATTTACAAGAAAAATCTTAGAAAAGCAGGTGATACACAGACCTTGCGTCGTATCACCTAAATAACGAATGCCGCAGCATTTAATCCGGTAAGGATTTTGCATAAAGCTCATCAGCAATTTAAGTCGCCGTCATGAGTTGTAACCACAATATATTACATAACGACTCAAACGTGAATACTAATCAAATCCCAAGTGTACACAATCGATTGCCGTGTTCAAACGACAATCGATTGCCGTGTTCAGACGACAATCAAGACTTTATTAGATCATCAGTCAAGAAAATCAAATATCACTGAACGACTCTTGAAAATCACGATTATAATGTTCCAATAAATTTAACGATTTGCAATTTGAATTTCATGTATATTTACAAATTAATACAAATTGTTGAGATTGTAAATCCGTTTAAGAATTAATTAATTTCCAGTTACAACTATGCGGCATGCCAAATGTGTACATTATCATATTCATAACTTTTGCTAATATCTTCATAATGTAAATCGTAAATCATAAATGTGTTACATGACCGTATATTTCACACAGACCAATACACGGAGGGTTTTCACATTCGTTTTTGCTTATCTCTTAATTCTTATAATGAAGTGACACGCATAACGAAGCAAGAAATGAGACGTTATAAAATTAGCATTTAGGGTTGGGTCTTTCAGTTCTTCTCTGTTAAATCACAATTTGAGAAAAAAAAAATTACCCGTCGATTGCAGGCCTTTCTTATAATGATATTGGGTGTATATATATAAATCATACTGTCAAATTATAGAAACAGTGCTCATATTCGGAACATGATTTGGCTTATAACACGCTTTATTATATTAACAGTTTCATTCATACAATCAAAATATACTCATTTGCTAAGTGTAGCATTATCGGTCTCTACATTATACTAGAAATACACACACAGGTATACATCGGTTAGGTTAGTGTAGCATTATCGGTCTCTACATTATACTAGAAATACACACACAGGTATACATCGGTTAGGTTAGTGTAGCATTATCGGTCTCTACATTATAAATACACACACAGGTATACATCGGTTCTCAAAGACCATCGACTGCATTAGCGATCATATTCTGCATGCAAAACGTTCCTTGCACTTTATAGAAACCCTGTATCAATATAATATCAACTAAGTTAATAACAAATATACACTTTGACGCTTACCTACTACAAGTAACATTAAAACGACGACAAGGATGAATATATGATTAGAACACGCCATTTTCTTCTGCTGCTATTTCTTTATAATTCCTTTCGTCTGTCATTGAATGACCTACACTGAATTTGCCCTATTGATTTTGTCACGTGATCAGCTTGACATTCTAAAGATATTGATTAAGAACGTATATATAATTCTCAACAACACCACGCAGCACCGAATATTATAATTATTCACTCGCATTATCCATCTTATTAATAACGAAATATCTATCAAAATTTTTTTCTATATTGATTAAGGCATATTGATGAAAATATTATTATATTTAATCTATTGATCTATCTAAAGAAGTAAAACGGGGTAAAAATCTTTTAATTAATTTATTTTTTGTTGTATTATTAATACGTAATACGTATTTTAGGAGGAATGTTAATGAGTTAGGCATAATGGACTATTCCGCAGTTTTCTTGCCGATACGTAAATGAGGGCGTTGTAATCGTTAATTTCCTACTCTATACTGTAGAAGTAGTATACCCCGGTATTGATGATTTCTTAAGGTTCCACTGATGGAATTTTTTTTTTTTGTCATTTATAGTTTTTAAGCTTCGGTTTGATTGATGAGCTTTGAGCTTAATATGAGTGTGAATTGACTTCGTTTTTGGAGTTTGTATTAATATCATTAGACTTACGTTCCTTAATCATTATTTTATGAATAATATTTTTTGATAAATAAATATCTGCTAACTGTCTCCACGATGTATTATATTAATGCATCCAATCTCGACCGGCCTCCAAACCGATTTTTTTTTATAGTATAGTTAAGATTTTTTTTTTTTCCTAGTAACTTATGACGTTATGTGAATGTCTATCATTATAATTTTAATAGCATCATCAACAATTATTTTTGTAACTACTTCCTCTTTATGCATATATATAAATATATTTAAAGATGTATTGTCCCTTTGTCAAATTCCAAAAAAATAAAAAATAAAAGATTTCGGAAAAAAGTGGGTCATTTTGAAGTATCATAATAGTTATTAACTTTCACCAAAAATTAGTCGAAAAAAAAATCATTTAACTGAAATACAGACGTTTTTTGGTTAAAAAAATAACTTTGACTTCCAGTCAAAGTTTTCGATCAAAACATATCTTATATTGCAACGCGCTTATTTGGCTACTATGTATGCATACTCATAAAACTTCCTCGCGATCTGTGTGAAAACACCTTCTCAACCGTGAAGAATTGTAAACAATCCTAATTAGCATCATGCATAATGTATACTCGTGGTTTGAAATCTTTGTTTACTTTCGCTCGCGACGATTTTCCAGACGAAATGTAATCAAATTAATTTAGCTTTTAATTACGTAAAATTGTTGTTTTTGACTCGAAATTTCGACTTAAAGTGAATAACTTTAATATTACTTTGATATGGCCAATTTAAATTTAGAATATTTTGACCTTCATTTTTTTGTGTTTCAAGGGACAATACATCTTTAACTAAAATGATGTATCAACTCATGTCAGACAAATATTGCCACAGATAGTACTAATTTTAAAATTTTTTTTTTTAATCTTTTAACTTTGTAAATTAGCTTAAGTATCCGTATCCGTCATTTTATGTTAATTGTGTTTAATATGGATGCACCACTTACTGTGTGTGCCACCGATGTAAAGGTGCAATTTCCAAATAAATTGATTGATTGATTGATTGACGAGAAAAAAACCCGAAATTATACACTCCATATAAGTGGTGGCGCCCTCAGGAAAGTATCTAACGTCCTATTTCAATCTGTCGCTCTCTTTCATTGTTCAGGTCTAATGCTTCATGCTTGAGTAAGCTGTCAAAACACAATAATGTATTCTTGTTTTTCAAGAATTTCTATTACAAATGGTTTGCGAATACCTTTGGTTAGGTCTGTGATTTTTGCAAATCGTGGATGCAGCAGTACAGCACATTTAAAAACAAATGAAAGTAGGTTAACTTTAATAGAATCGGGTGTAAACTCGAGTAGACCTAGTAGTAGTGAAGTAGGCTAGTAGTAGTAGGACTATAAAAAAGTAAGTACAAAGCGGCCATGGCCATACCAGAGGGAGGTATACTGCCCTACTACTATACTATACCTCCCTGGCCATACTAACTAGACAAAAGAATGCAATCTTTCTGGGATCAAAGAGGGTTATCAGAACTCTCAGTTATATTATTAAATATTGTGAAAGATTCATTGTTGATTTACTTACTTCACAAAGCAATGTCATATTATTTATAATTTATCTAAAGGTGCCAAAGTTCCCAAACAATAAATCAATTTATTTTTGTAAATTAAAATTACCATTGTATTTGTTTCAGATAAGAAATTGTTCACTCCTGGTCCCCTTGGTATCAGCCAGTCTACAAAGGAGGCAATGCTAAGAGATGTCGGATCTCGAGATGTCGAATTCATAGATACTGTGGCAGAAATTAGAGGCAGTTTGTTAGAAATTGCAGGTTAGTTTTCAGGCAATGAAACAATATAGAATATCCTATTGACATTAAATAAATAACCTTCATCTTCAGTTTCATTGTAAATTACTTTGTATTTATTTGTTATATAGAGTACACTTGTTTATTAATGAACTTTCAACTTAAAGTATATAATAAAACACTAGTAACCTTATGAGAGAAGTTGCTGGCCCAACAAACAATGTTGTTTGAACTACAAAAGAAAACTTCAGAATAAGTAGAGTTCATTCCAACAAGAATTGAATGTGATGTCCATTCAGTGAGTGTTCAGTCTAAATCACATACATTTCCTGTAGGATAACCAAAGATTTAATTTAATGAAAGTGAATTATAAGCTGTGAAATGTGTTTTTTAGGTGTAAGTTGTAATGATTTCACTTGTACTTTGTTACCTGGGAGTGGTACATATGCTGTAGAATCAGTGCTTAGCTCAACAACACCAAAAACAAATGGAAAGGTAAATAGTTAACTTTATATTTATTCATTAATTAATAATAATATTAATTAATAATTATTATTATATATTAATTATGTGATTTTTTCGTTAAGAAAAGTATACATCCATGTTCGATTTGTTGAAGAAAGATTTTCATTTTATTTCTGATTTCATATAATAATTCCAAGCAACTTACAAAAGTTTACATTAAAAAAATTAGTAAGATTTTATTGCACAATAATACAGCTGAGTAGTATTGACATTGACTGATTACGGTCTCATAAAGATTATCTATATGATAAGATGATCTTTAATATAGCTGCTATTGCAATATAATATAGGCAGTTGAAAATATAAGTTGAACATACATTAGAATGTGACAAATGTTGTTGGTATGTTGTGTGCATGACAACCCAAGCTTCTTTAAAGGTGTTAATCTTGGAAAATGGCGCGTATGGTAAACGAATGGGTCTGATTGCAGCCGCACACGGACTAGATTGCCATGTGGCACACTTCCCTGAGGATAAACAGATCGATGTTGAAATGGTAAAGAAGATAATGGCAGCAGGTTCAACTGATTGGACTAACGTTTGTGTAGTTCATTGCGAGACTAGTTCTGGTGCTCTAAATCCAGTCCAACATATAGGATACCTGGTCAAGATGTATGCTCCAAGTTAGTAGCAACTTAGTTGCTAAACTACAACATTTATGCTTGCATTATATCATGTTGGTATTTATATAAATGTAAATAATCAATCTGGGTAATACAATGTCTAGTTATTATTATTCCCCTTCCAAATTTAAAGATTTATGTTTAATACCATACAATTTTTATAGAACAGGGATCATCTAATTTCGTTTCATACAGATGTTTGTTCTGTTGAAGCATTCCTAACTCTAACCGATTCCATTCATGTTTTAACATAAATGTTGGTATCGTTTCAAAATAATAAACTAATCTTCATTTAACCTTAAATTTTGACATTAATTTTAATTTACAGTACAAATTATAGTTGATATGAATATAATAGGGTTGATGTTGATATACTGTATATGATATATGTATATAATATTGTGTTCACAGATTGTAGTTTTTTTGTTGATGCCATGAGTAGCTTTGGTGCTGTTCCCCTTGACATAGAAGCCTCAAACATTGACTTTGTTGTAAGCTCTGCCAACAAGTGTGTGGAAGGAGTACCTGGATTCTCCTACATTATTTCTAAGAAAACATCATTGCAAAAATGTGAAGGTATAAAAATGAATGAATGACATTTTAGTAAAGCCAAGGCTTGTTCCATTTAGCTTTTAAACGTTTGTTGAGCTTGAGGCTTATGTTTTTATTACCATCATTTTAATGTTTGTTCTCACTAGACTGGGCTCGAAGTTTAAGTTTTGATTTGTTATCTCAAGATAAGCAGCTGAATAATTCAGGACAATTTCGTTTCACACCACCAACTCATGCTATTCTGGCTTTTAAGCAAGCTCTTAAAGAACTCAAACTTGAGGGTGGTGTAGAAAGTAGAGGAAAGAGGTTCGTTTATAATTAAACGCTCTCTTTATGATGGTGGCATAAAAATGGTTTTAAGACCATCAGTGCATTAATATTAATTACTTTTGAGCAAGTACTCACATTTGATGACTTGTAGCTCCATGATTCCTTTTTTACGATACGATAAAACTTTATTGTCACAACGGCAAAAATATACAGTTATGAGATATAAATTACAAGACTAAAATAAAAAAATATACAGGCAAATGTAACAGAAACATGAGTAATTAGCGTACTAGCGTTTGAAATCTCTATTATACAACCTGATAGCTGATGGAATATATGTGTTTCTAAATCGATTTGTTTTGACTTGGGGTGGAGTAATACAGTATTTTAGATATATGTCTTTTTGGAATTATTTAAAATGGTTTTTTTTTAGATATGCTAAGAATAATGATGTAATATCGAAAGGAATGCAAGCCAGAGGTTTTGATGAGCTGCTAAGGGCACAAGATAAAAGCTATATTATTTCATCATTTTATTACCCACAGCATCCTAATTTCAACTTTAAAGAATTTTACACAAGACTAAATGATAAAGGTAAATGTTTACACTTGGCCTGTTTCTGCTGAGCAGGAATAATCACCCTTACTTTAATTTTTCAAATCGTTGATTAATCTTACAAGTTAAAATTTGCTATGATAGGTCAAGTTATCTACCCTGGAAAGCTAACAGAAAGAGATTGTTTTCGAATTGGTAATATTGGGCATTTATTTCCTGAGGATATGGAGCATCTATTGCAATGCATTGAAGTTGTTTGCAAAGAGATGGAGATACCACTACCTCTAGTACCATCTGTCAAGTACCAATCATCAGGATAAAGAAACTTGGTTGTACCACGTCCAATAACCAATGTGCACTTGCTAATGGCTACTATGTATGCTTATGTTTAATGACACTGATAAATAGCATTAAAATACTGTACTTAAACACTGTGCACAATCTACAGTAAACATTTTAAATTCTTTTTGTTTTGTGAGAATATTTTTATGAATTAGATGCAATAAACCATATATATTATATTGAATCTATATTTTTATAAAGATGCAAAATTGACTATTAATTATATTTTATTAAACTGCATGGTTTTATTAGCAATTTAGATTAAAGCAATATGTTATAGTTTAATATGAATGAATTTTTAACAATATAATATCAGAGTTTTAATTGTAATGAGCTATCTTACCCTGATTTTCTAATATTACTAATTACTATAATAAAGATTACAGGTATTAATCTGCAACATTGTTATCATCATTTCAGGTTTCTTTATAATATATAACCCTAAAGTCTGTCATTTGAAACATATATTAAAATAATACATAACCCAGCAGTCTGAATATTATCAGTGAGTAATATCACGTCATAATATGTATGCGACCCATCATAAAAAGCATTGAACCACAATTCAGTTTTATCTTTATAGTCTATTAAATAGCAAACTGGTTTAAACTGGATTTTGAATATCCAGGGTAACTTTAATTGGTAGCTAGTCCCAAACAATATTCTTTGATTGTGCCAATGATTCGTTCTGCTCTATCATAATAACATAGACAAACATCAAACAGTGTTCCCAAAATGAGCACTACTACGAAGACGCACTACGATTATATCGTTGTTGGTTGTGGTGGTATAGGAAGTGCAGCAGTTTATTGGTTAGCTAAAAGAGGTGGAGGTGAGGTGTTTTTAGGTCTACTATTGTTATATTGCAATAATTAATAGCTCTATTATTATACACACTGAAACTTCTGTTCTACGGTCTGCATGCCAACCTGTTTTGAGGTGCACGGCACGTGACAGGAAAACGACATGACAATCTAAAATTCCCTAATATTATATTGATTCCCAATTGTAATGTTGAACATTACATGATTTTTAAAAAGCAGTATTATTTCACCAACTCAATTTCTTTTAATTCATCTTTTAAAGATGTTCTTGGAATAGAACAGTATAAATTGGGACATGACCACGGTGGATCACAAGACCATTCAAGAATTATGTAAGTAATACATAATGGTCTATTTATGCACATTCTGAAAATACCATCACTGATACTCATATCAATAAAAAGCGCTGAGAACGCAAATAATTGAAATTACAGGAAGTGCAGCTCTATATTTAAATTCTATCCTAACAATAACATCCTCTCTTTAAATTGTTGGAAATTTTAGTCGGTTATCGTACTTTGACCCTGTGTATACAGAACTGGCAAGAGGTGCATATGCTGCTTGGGAAGAGTTGGAAAGGGAGAGTGGGATACAGGTTGTGTATAAGACTGGAAGCTTAAACCTAGCTGTAAAGGGGACAGTTGGCGAAAAGACATTAAATGAATATGCAAAAGCTATGAGTCAGCAAAATGTTCCGTAAGTGATCAATATTATTCACTGACACGGTCCACCATAGTTATGATGTCGAATGAGTCTAGTACGACTTATTGACCGTAAAATAATCAATTTTGTTCCACAACTTTGTTTTGATTTTTCAATAGTTATGAGAAATTGAGCGGAGAAATATTGCGGCAGAAATATCCCCAGTGGACCGTTGGTTCAGACATCACAAGTTTATACCAAGCTGATGGCGGTCTTGTTGATGCCGCACAAGGAAACTCTACGCATGTGCAGATGGCACGCAAACATGGAGCTCACATTTTATCTGACGTGAGCGTAATTAGGCTATCAAAAATTGCGCCAGATCACATGATGGTAAGTTTTCAAGATAAATTTCCTTTACAAACTTTGAGAGGTGTCACTGTTGTCTTAATCAAGGCAATCTAATTACCTTGTCTTAATCGATGTGAATCTTTCGTCAGGTACATACCACTAGAGGTGTCTACCACTGTAAACGTGTCATCGTATGTGCTGGTGCCTGGATTAATAATATCCTTGGATCCGTTGGGGTCCAAATCCCAGTAAACGTAACACAAGAGCAAGTGACGTATTACGCAACACCACATGTTAGAGAATTTACAAAAGAACGGTGAGTTAACCCGTATGCAGGTGCGTGTGTTTAACACATGTTTTTATCAATTGTGTAACTTTGAGCAGGCTGGTTTTGGTAATCAACCACTCTCTCATGGCGTCACACAGTAAACTCAGTCATCCCACATTTACGGACGCGCAGTCTCACGGTTTTTAAAAAGCTATTATATTATTTAATTATTTCAAAAATACCAAATTGAATTCCAAAGAACTTTATAAACTTACAAAAATGTTCCGTTGTAGGTTTCCAGTTTACATCTTTCACGATAGACGGTATGACGTCTATGGATTGCCATCACATGGTAACTCTGGAAGTAAAATAGGACTTGATGCATTGGGTAATCCTGTCACGCCGTCAACTCGAACGTATACACCTGATAAAAAAAGGGAGAGATTACAAGATGAATTTCATTCAAAGTATCTTCCAAAGGTCATAATCTATAATATAAATTTGATAGAGGAAATTCTAAATACTCTCCCAGTATAAATATACTGTACTAGAAATTAATTTATTAAAGCAAAATAAAATGTTATTATACTTACAAAAATACAACTTGAGCAGCTTTTATCAAAATGTTGCATCTTGAATGTGCCCATCTTGAATGTGCCCATCTTGAATGTGCCCATTATGTGCTGAGTAACTGCGACGCGTGCGCATATTCTCGATTTCAAAATGCTTTTTTCTTATTGGATGATGCATGTTGGCTATAATGTGACCTGTTTTATTTTTTGACAGGCAGTAGGTCCCATAATGTACACCAAAACATGTCTTTACACGATGACATTGGATCGAAATTTTGTTATTGATACATGCGCCAGGACAGGAAATAAAGAAGTTATTGTTTGTTGCGGAGCCGGCCATGCCTATAAGTAAGTTTACTTATATTCACCACTTAAAACCATTCACGACGCATGTTGAAAGACATCGTTGTTGCATGACAGTGGTGGTCGTCAACAATCAATCCTTGACTGTGTGACGTCGAATTTTCAAACTTTACGAATTGTGCGAGCATCATTACAATTATATGTGAATATTTTTCAGGTTTGCCAGTGTTATAGGTCAAGTACTAAGTGATCTGGCTATGAAGGAGGCGACCGAATTTAACATCAAGAAATTTACTATGAACCGCCCAGCAATTAACGATCCCTTTTTTAAACCGTCTTACATCATGGGTGTGGAAGGCAGCAGCAATCCAGATTTGTCAAAATTATAGTTTTGCAAAATATAAATATTATTGTGTGCGTCCTCTCAAAGGGCACTATTCATTGTTGTAGTGTAGCAGTGTTTGCATCTATTACGTTTTCATTATGAATTTTAAGAAAATAAAATATATTATTTTTGAAAAATGTCTAATGATTTATTATGAAAAGAATATAAAATATAACAATAAAACATACATACATAATATTAATCAGTCTAATTATATTGATTTAAATGAGTAATGCTTAAACTGTAACAACAAAGAAATTAAATAAATATGCTGCAGCTGGATGTGTGAGTTTGTTTTCTTTCATCCTTAAAGTATTTTCTTGTCGACGGATAGTTTTATGCACAATTGACGTTCCATAATCGTTTGGCAGGTCACGCTTGAATGCATCCGTATAAAACAGGAGGAGTAAAATGGTGGATTCAGAAGTTCTAGTATTCGTGGGTAATATAACATTAATTGACAAAGATGTATTTCGATTATGGCTAGAAGGAAAAGCAGGTAAGTACCTGCAGTAGGTAGGTTAGCTATATAGGCCTGGGGTCAGGCCTTAGACATGTATATATTTACCGTGGACGGTGCGACACACAGTAGGAGGAGTACGTAGAGTGTAGTAAGTAACGGTGCCGCTATATAAATCTTTGGTGGTAGGTAGGGGAGAGGGCGCTACTGCAGTTTCGTCACCACACTGTTATTTCTTCGATTTTTCACCTAAATTTGTTCTCACACCCACATTATATAATTTTGGGCCATTACGTAACATGTTTACATGATTTAGCCACCGTTAAATTACCTTTTTCACAAAAAAAAATTCCTTTCAAAACAGCTCCCTTTTCCTCGGCGTGCGAATCCTTTGACACATAAATTGCTTCTAATCTTCAAAGTCTGGGTGGCTTGTGTCAAGCTAGCCGACAATAAGCCAGCCGACAATAAGCCAGCCCACTTTTATTTTTTCCAGCCGACAATAACTATGAAACGCCGTTTGTGTATTTTTTACATTTTCAGTATTGCTTAAAGATATATTGTCCCCCTAAAAAAATATTTTTTTAAATTTTTTTGTTGAATATGTTATTTTAATGTCACATAATAGTTATTCACTCTCACAAAAAATTGGGTCTGAAAAAAATTTATTTACCTAAGAAAAATGTAATTTAAAGCAAAAAATGGTCAAATTGTCTGGAAGACAATGAGTTTTTGGGTAATTTAACTGTTTATTTTGTCTTTTTATAGGTGAAATAATTTTTCCCCCGTTTTTTTTCTTATGGAAGTGAGCAACTTCATTAAAACTGCAAAATGGCCTATTCAAAGTCCGATTTTAAAAATCTTTATTTTTCATGATTTTGGGGAACAATACATCTTTAAGGTTTTTATAGTATTAGAAATTCAATATTTGTGAGAAAATGGCGGATTGCTCCTGGGAGTAACTTGGTGGGATTATACTAGGGTACATCATTAGTCGTCCAGTATAAGTTAGGGTGGGACCACTGGTCCCGTTTACTCAGCCCTTATCTTTTAAATCTGAGTGTAACTCAATTACTATTTTTAATATTATAGTGAAATTTGATACAGTATTTGTGAGAAAATGGCGGATTGCTCCTGGGAGTAACTTGGTGGGATTATACTAGGGTACATCATTAGTCGTCCAGTATAAGTTAGGGTGGGACCACTGGTCCCGTTTACTCAGCCCTTATCTTTTAAATCTGAGTGTAACTCAATTACTATTTTTAATATTATAGTGAAATTTTATACAGTATTTGTGAGAAAATGGCGGCTTGCTCCTGGGAGTCACTTAGTGGGATTATACTAGGGTACCTCCTTAATCGTCCAGTATAAGTTAGGATGGGACCACTGGTCCCGTTTACTCAGCCCTTATCTTTTAAATCTGAGTGTAACTCAATTACGATTTTTAATATTATAGTGAAATTTGATACTGTATTTGTGAGAAAATGGCGGATTGCTCCTGGGAGTCACTTGGTGGGATTATACTAGGGTACCTCCTTATTTGTCCAGTATAAGTTACAGTAGGACCGCTGGTCCCGTTTACTCAGCATTTATCTTTTAAATTTGAGTGTAACTTAATTACGATTTTTTATATAATGAAATTTGATACTGTGTTTGTGAAAAAATGGCGGATTGCTCCTGGGAGTTAATTGGTGGGATTATACTAGGGTACCTCATTAGTCGCCCAGTATAGGTTAGGATTGGACCACTGGTCCCGTTTACTCAGCCCTCATCTTTTAAATCTGAGTGTAACTCAATTACGATTTTTAATATTATAGTGAAATTTGATGAAGTATTTGTGAGAAATTATCAGATTGTTCCTGGGAGTCATTTTCTCACAAATACTGTATCAAATTTCACTATAATATTAAAAATCGTAATTGAGTTACACTTAGATTTAAAAGATGAGGGCAGAGTAAACGGGACCAGTGGTCCTACTGTAACTTATACTGGACGACTAAGGAGGTACCCTAGTATAATCCCACCAAGTGACTCCCAGGAACAATCCGCCATTTTCTCACAAATACAGAATCAAATTTCACTATAATATTAAAAATCGTAATTGAGTTTCACTCAGATTTAAAAAATGAGGGCTGAGTAAACAGGACCAGTGGTCCCACCCTAACTTATACTGGACGACTAAGGAGGTACCCTAGTATAATCCAACCAAGTGACTCCCAGGAGCAATCCGCCATTTTCTCACAAATACAGTATCAAATTTCATTATAATATTAAAAATAGTAATTGAGTTACACTCAGATTTAAAGGATGAGAGCTGAGTAAACGGGACCAGTGGTCCAATCCTAACCTATACTGGGCGACTAATGAGGTACCCTAGTATAATCCCACCAAGTAACTCCCAGGAGCAATCCGCCATTTTCTCACAAACACAGTATCAAATTTCACTATATAAAAAATCGTAATTAAGTTACACTCAAATTTAAAAGATAAATGCTGAGTAAACGAGACCAGCGGTCCTACTGTAACTTATACTGGACGACTAAGGAGGTACCCTAGTATAATCTCACCAAGTGAATCCCAGGAGCAACCCGCCATTTTCTCACAAAGACAGTATCAAATTTCACTATAATATTAAAAATAGTAATTGAGTTACACTCAGATTTAAAAGATGAGAGCTGAGTAAACGGGACAAGTGGTCCTACCCTAACTTATACTGGGCGACTAATGAGGTACCCTAGTATAATCCCACCAAGTGACTCCCAGGAGCAATCCGCCATTTTCTCACAAATACAGTATCAAATTTCACTATAATATTAAAAATCGTAATTGAGTTACACTCAGATTTAAAAGATGAGGGCTGAGTAAACGGGACCAGCGGTCCTACTCTAACTTATACTGGACGATTAAGGAGGTCTCCTAGTATAATCCCACCAAGTGACTCCCAGGAGCAATCCGCCATTTTCTCACAAATACAGTATCAAATTTCATTATAATATTAAAAATAGTAATTGAGTTACACTCAGATTTAAAGGATGAGAGCTGAGTAAACGGGACCAGTGGTCCAATCCTAACCTATACTGGGCGACTAATGAGGTACCCTAGTATAATCCCACCAAGTAACTCCCAGGAGCAATCCGCCATTTTCTCACAAACACAGTATCAAATTTCACTATATAAAAAATCGTAATTAAGTTACACTCAAATTTAAAAGATAAATGCTGAGTAAACGAGACCAGCGGTCCTACTGTAACTTATACTGGACGACTAAGGAGGTACCCTAGTATAATCTCACCAAGTGAATCCCAGGAGCAACCCGCCATTTTCTCACAAAGACAGTATCAAATTTCACTATAATATTAAAAATAGTAATTGAGTTACACTCAGATTTAAAAGATGAGAGCTGAGTAAACGGGACAAGTGGTCCTACCCTAACTTATACTGGGCGACTAATGAGGTACCCTAGTATAATCCCACCAAGTGACTCCCAGGAGCAATCCGCCATTTTCTCACAAATACAGTATCAAATTTCACTATAATATTAAAAATCGTAATTGAGTTACACTCAGATTTAAAAGATGAGGGCTGAGTAAACGGGACCAGCGGTCCTACTCTAACTTATACTGGACGATTAAGGAGGTCTCCTAGTATAATCCCACCAAGTGACTCCCAGGAGCAATCCGCCATTTTCTCACAAATACAGTATCAAATTTCACTATATAAAAAATCGTAATTGAGTTACACTCAGATTTAAAAGATGAGGGCTGAGTAAACGAGACCAGTGGTCTCACTCTAACTTATACTGGACGACTAAGGAGGTACCCTAGTATAATCCCACCAAGTGACTCCCAGGAGCAATCCGCCATTTTCTCACAAATACTGTATCAAATTTCACTATAATATTAAAAATTGTAATTGAGTTACACTTAGAAAAAGATGAGGGCAGAGTAAACGGGACCAGTGATCCAATCCTAACTTATACTGGACGACTAAGGAGGTACCCTAGTATAATCCCACCAATTAACTCCCAGGAGCAATCCGCCATTTTCTCACAAACACAGTATCAAATTTCACTATATAAAAAATCGTAATTAAGTTACACTCAAATTTAAAAGATAAATGCTGAGTAAACGGGACCAGCGGTCCTACTGTAACTTATACTGGACGACTAAGGAGGTACCCTAGTATAATCCCACCAAGTGACTTACAGGAGCAATCCGCCGTTTTCTCACAAAGACAGTATCAAATTTCACTATAATACTAAAAATCGTAATTGAGTTACACTCAGATTTAAAAGATGAGGGCTGAGTAAACGGGACCAGTGGTCCCACCCTAACTTATACTGGACGATTAAGGAGGTCCCCTAGTATAATCCCACCAAGTGACTCCCAGGAGCAATCCGCCATTTTCTCACAAATACAGTATCAAATTTCACTATATAAAAAATCGTAATTAAGTTACACTCAAATTTAAAAGATAAATGCTGAGTAAACGGGACCAGCGGTCCTACTGTAACTTATACTGGACGACTAAGGAGGTACCCTAGTATAATCCCACCAAGTGACTCCCAGGAACAATCCGCCATTTTCTCACAAATACAGTATCAAATTTCACTATAATATTAAAAATCGTAATTGAGTTACACTCAGATTTAAAAAATGAGGGCTGAGTAAACAGGACCAGTGGTCCCACCCTAACTTATACTGGACGACTAAGGAGGTACCCTAGTATAATCCAACCAAGTGACTCCCAGGAGCAATCCGCCATTTTCTCACAAATACAGTATCAAATTTCATTATAATATTAAACATCGTAATTGAGTTGCACTCAGATTTAAAAGATGAGGGCAGAGTAAACGGGACCAGTGGTCCTACCCTAACTTATACTGGACGACTAAGGAGGTACCCTAGTATAATCCCACCAAGTGACTCCCAGGAGCAATCCGCCGTTTTCTCACAAATACTGTATCAAATTTCACTATAATATTAAAAATAGTAATTGAGTTACACTCAGATTTAAAAGATGAGAGCTGAGTAAACGGGACCAGTGGTCCTACCCTAACTTATACTGGACGACTAATGAGGTACCCTAGTATAATCCTACCAAGTGACTCCCAGGAGCAATCCGCCATTTTCTCACAAACACAGTATCAAATTTCACTATATAAAAAATCGTAATTAAGTTACACTCAAATTTAAAAGATAAATGCTGAGTAAACGGGACCAACGGTCCTACTGTAACTTATACTGGACGACTAAGGAGGTACCCTAGTATAATCCCTCCAAGTGACTCCCAGAAGCAATCCGCAATTTTCTCACAAATACAGTATCAAATTTCATTATAATATTAAAAATCGTAATTGAGTTACACTCAGATTTAAAAGATAAATGCTGACTAAACGGGACCAGCGGTCCTACTGTAACTTATACTGGACGACTAAGGAGGTCCCCTAGTATAATCCCACCAAGTGACTTACAGGAGCAATCCGCCGTTTTCTCACATATACAGTATCAAATTTCACTATAATAATAAAAATCGTAATTGAGTTACACTCAGATTTAAAAGATGAGGGCTGAGTAAACGGGACCAGCGGTCCTACTCTAACTTATACTGGATGATTAAGGAGGTCCCCTAGTATAATCCCACCAAGTGACTCCCAGGAGCAATCCGCCATTTTCTCACAAATATTTCTAATGCTATAAAAACCGTAAGCAATACTGAAAATGTAAAAAATACACAAACGGCGTTTCATAGTTATTGTCGGCTGGAAAAAATAAAAGTGGGCTGGCTTATTGTCGGCTGGCTTATTGTCGGCTAGCTTGACACAAGCGTCTGGGTGGGTGGTGGGTAGACTGAAACAAGCCCTCTAGAGCTTATTACACAATACAAAATAATGGGATGGAATTGAAGGAGGAGGTGGGGGAGGCGCCTTGTTGTCTCACTTTCACATCATCCACGGAGTAAAGAGATTATTTACTTCATGCATCAACAACATTGCTCAATTTGTTTGAATTAGGTGTATTTACTGAAAACTTGTCTTCGTTTACTTGAAATGAAGTATGGGCCTAGACTGAGTAGTAGTATAGTAACCAACAATTTTATCATTCATTCACTTTTCAGTGACAGAAGCCTCAAGACTTACATCAGGAAAGTTTGCGAATGTTAAATTGCAATATATAATCAGTGATATTGAGGACAACTACCGTAATTTTATGGCAATTGAGAAGTACCTACGGAATCCACTATCACTTTCGCATCAAGTAATGTTTCAAATACCACACAAGACGCAAGAATTTTTAATTCAGGAGTTAGTATAATACAGTACAATATTTCTTGTGCCATAAATTCAATTAAAATCTTCCTAAAAAGCAAGAATTCCCAACAGCATGCAAAGTTGGTTTACATCAGACCATTAAAAAACAGTAGTTTTGGAGTTTCCTTTGAGATTGGTATTGGGAGAGTCGATTGATTTAATCTAAAACAAAGTTTTTTTCTTCATTTATTTGTTACTAGGTATTACAGTTTGAATTCTTCTGTTGCTAGAGAGATTCTAGGCAAGAAACTGTCAAGTAGACATCGCAAAGATTTAGATGAAGTCAGTGAAAAGACAGATGTTACTCTTAAAAGTTGCCGTAGACAGGTACAGTTATTTATTACAAGCTCGTCGTACCTCTAGCCCAAATAACAATTGACAATTCTCTGCTAACATACCTAACATACCCCAATTAGCAACATTGAATATTTATTATTAATTACAGTATGATAATTTTAAGCGAGTATTTAAAGCTGTTGAAGATATGCAGGGATCGATGATAAAAAATATCACAGATAACTTCCTTCTCTCAAAGGAATTAGCCAAGTAAGTAAGAATAAAGAATTGGCTTTGATCACTCTTATCATGTCCTGTCAAACAATTTTTGTTTTATGTAAACATTGTTAATTTGACTTGCTCTTGACACTTTCTGCCTACCAAAACTTTAAAATTCTGTTCAATAGGAAATATGCTGCAATTGTGTTTTTTGCAAATAACCGGTTTGAAACGGGAAAAAAACGTTTGGCATTCGTCACATTTGATGACTTTGTGTACTGTGCAGATAAAATGATGAACAATTGGACTGTAGGATCGGCAAGTAAGTAAGCAAGCGATTCCTACCAGAATACAAACAGTAGATCATGGACAAATTTTAATAGTATTTTAAACATAAGCAGAAAGTTGTTTTGTTACTTACCATTGCTGTAGCACTTGCATTGGCTTTACAGTATGATTACTGTTTCATTTGATTTTTGCAGGTTCACTAGCTAAGGAGGATTTAGATGCTGACTTTGATCGTAATTTCCTTCAAGACCTGCGAGAACTAAAAATATTGGGAGAAAAAGAATGTAGTGAACAACACAAAGGGTATAGTTAACATTTGTAGCATTGTTTTTACTAATATTTCCGTGCTGAAAATTCTTGTTTAGAATTCAGTATATTTGTACATTTTCATTTACAATGTTTCATTTTTGCAGCCTTGTTCGTGAAACTCTAAAAGGAAAAGTTTCAGATTTAGTGCTTTCACAAGTAGATGCAGAGTTCAGGGTAAGAAATAACTGGTAACAAGAATACATATTTATCAACTGTTTTATTGTGCTTGGGTATATTAAGTACAAAATACAACAAATACCATTGCCAAAGTACAATGTAACTTGCCTGTGATTAAAATTAATTGTATTTTTCATTCTCAGAATTTAACTAAAGGAATCATAAATATTGGCAGTAATATGATCCACTCAAAAGACCTCCGGGATTTCTTTTTAGATGTTGTTGAAAAGGTAAGCTGGTATGCACAATTTCCCCCTGCCCTCTTCTACCATCTGTGGTGGTTTAAAAAGTATAGCTCTAGCGGCGCACCATACAGAATTCCGGAAGTTGATTTTATCAAGACCAAAATTAGATGCAACCGATTTCGTAAACCGTACAATTCTGGTAATTTTGAGAGATCATGGATCTGTACTATTAATTAAAATGTATTACAGTATAAAGTGATCCACTGTATATATGTACAATCACTGTTACATGTTTTATTTAGATAATTGAATCATGCAAGCAAGATGGTTGGTCAGCTAAAGATATGGCAGCATTTTTAAATGCATATAATAACAACTGTACATTTTTGGACAGCTTTCGAAGGTAAATATGGTAAAGAATTATATGAAACAATATGTACTAAAGAAATAGCATTAAATAGTAAGTAAACATTAATCAAGTTTGTGCCAACAGATTCTTTGTAAATTGTGACATGTTTTCCTTTTGTATAGACAGCAAAGGTTGCAACCAGTGCAAGAACGATACATGGATACCTTAACCAGCTGTATATTAAAGATGTACCATAATTGACGATCTTTACTCATGGCTCATTACTATAAAATTAAAACCCTTCAATGAATAAAATCAGATAACAATAAACAATACTTTTGGATCAAGTTTTTATTCAAGGATATAAGCATGGTTACTCCATGATATAAGGCATGAGGACAAATTTTGTAGTTGCAATACATATGTATATATTATTTCATAAGGAGAAAAATAAAACAAAATAAATGCAAAGGTATATTTTATTTTTGTCAGCCTAGAAGATTATTACATCTACATAAAAATTTACGTAAGGGCAAAATTCGGTAAATTGCGTGTTATAGAATTTTTACTCGATAGTATATAAAGTTGGTTAAAACGTTCTGTAGGGTTTTTTTTTTACTACATACGAATCACCGTGTCTATTTATTCGTTCCTGTAAATGACATGACATTTGATATCGCCAGTTTTTTTTTTAACGCTGACATGACTGACGAGAACTGAATTGATGGTTGGCATACCACCTGCCTGCTTGAAACATAGGATACATAAAATGTCTCCATATAAATTATTTTGTTAATGATTTTCAATAAAATAAACAAAACAGAATTGTTATCGATGTCATTAATATTTTCTTTAAAAAACAACAATTATTCATAAACAGTTACTAGACAAATGTATCTAACTTTTGCTTATTATCAGTGAATCATCATGAACATTATATATTTAGTCTTTGTGGAATACATTTAAATATTAGATGATGATTTTCACAGTAACATTTTTGTTGTTCATCAACATCATAACTGTGGCTTAGTTAATGTCAGCACAGCACTTGGAACAAGACCTATATCAAAATAAAAAAACAATAGTGAGTGCATATTAGTAATTTATTGAATTATTGAGGTTATTTTTTAGCAGAAAATCACCTACAGGATTTCATTTTGGTGATTTGGGTAATCCACGAAATCATCCATAATGACCTGAAAAATTGTGTGACGAAGACATAAGTTAGTGCCGCTTCCATCTTACCTAGTTGATGTAAAGGTTTAGTCATATCCTCATCAGTAAATACTTTTCTTGGAAATGGTGTCATTAATGAAAAGGGTGCATTGCTATCTTTCCTGTTAACTTCAATATAAACTCTTACAGCAGCTAAAGGTTCTTTAGCTTCAAATGAATTTGTCAGTGTGCTGCCATCTGTTAGACGTATCTATAGGTAAAAAAGCTTTTCTCAGTGCCTTGTGTCGTTAAAATTAGTGTCAAGCTTAATTGGTTATCCGCACCTTGGCAGATAACTCCTTGTAATTGTATGAGATCATCAACTTTTTTTTTCTGTATTATTCGTCTTTCTTTCCACCCTATTTTGTGCGTCGCGTTTCTTTAAAACACGAAAACATAACATTTTGTAACTTTAACATATCGACATTTACGCGAAGTTGTGCACCTCCTATTTTTGAAAAACGTCAGAGTTGCGCAACGTGACTTGCGCACGATTTTATGAATTTAAATGATTGATCATAGATTAAAAACCAGAAGTCATTTTGAATTGACA
Organism: Antedon bifida; assembly: GCF_963402885.1. Lineage (NCBI taxonomy): Eukaryota > Metazoa > Echinodermata > Crinoidea > Comatulida > Antedonidae > Antedon > Antedon bifida. Next base: position 166,286 of record NC_136234.1, read on the forward strand.
CTTGGTGAAAATTGAATTCATATCAAGAGTCAACTTTCTATACCTTTCAGGACATTTTGAGCATTTCAAAATTTTCAATTTTGTTTTGCCGTTGCGCATACGCATGCGTGTACATAGCTTGGCATAGAAAGGACGTTCTTCATACCTTCTATGATAGATTTCATTCATTTTTATGAATTTTAATTGCAGAATGACGCATGTGTGCTTAAAAATTGCAAATTCAATGCAAATTTATGAAAAAATATGCCTATTTTAAATCTATTATAGCGCTTCAGGAACTTATTTTGAAAGCTAATGAGTTGTAGATATGAATTCATGTAACTTGTTGCTTGACAAGTTGCCTGTATGTAGATATATACAGTATTATACTGTTATACTATAAGGCACGAAATAGACAGAATTTAGCACCAACATATTATTATCATAACTATAACCAACTATAGTGCTGTAATCTTTTTCTGTTCGCATTTTCTAGCGTACGTGGCGTTGTTGTTGTGCGGATAACTAACTCATCAAAGTGACGAGTTCAAATCTAGTTACAGTTTGGAATGCTTGATGAGTATCGTCTCAGAGCGTCTGGTTACAAATTTGACGAAAGTTAAGGGTTATAGTTGGATTACATTAGATTTAGCCTTAATTAGGTAGTCATATACGTATTAAAGTGGTATCTCCTACCTGTAATTTAGTTTGTGTATATTCTTTCTTCTGAACCTCAGCTGGCTTAGACGCTGCAGCAGGAATGGAAGGAGGAGGTACAGCTGTTTTGGCAAACTTTGCAGCTCTGTCTGCTTTATCCCTTGCAATTTGCTCTCTCACTCGTTCTCTGAAGATGTTGAGACACAATAGTACATATTACAAGTGATATTGATATTTGTGTCTTATATTACAATGGTTACAAAATGTTTTAATGAACATACATTATAAAGACTACAATGTGAATGGAAACATAAGATATTCATGTTAATCAATAATGCTATAAATAATATTACTATTTTTGTTTGAACTTACTTTGCTTTCTTTTCCTCCAATTTTTCTCGTTTCTTACGTTCTGCTTCTCGTTTCATCTCATTCATTTCATGTCTGAAAAAACACAACTAATTATATGAAATAGGGAACTGCATGACATTGTAGAGGCAATTTGCATATGTGTTAGCAGGTGTAACGAATGGCATGCAAACCTTTTTTATTCTTTGTCTCTCTCTCTCAACTACCGACCGTCGAACAAGCAGGACGTATTTGTTTTACTTACTACCGTTGTTTGTTAACTCAAGAAACTTTGCGTATTCTGTACATGTACAGTAGAAACTATATTATCGGAATATATTATGTGTATATAATTACGGAGCCAAGTATAAGAAGCTACTAATGATATTTGAACCCAATGCATGCTCTCACAACACAGTATAGTGGGTAAGTTGGATCTCACTAAAACATCAAATACAAGTTTGCAATATTTAACCATACTGTACTCAAATGTATACATGATATTACACACTGTTCTTTGACTGCAACCAATTCTTTTCCTTGCTTTCGTCTTAACTTTTCTTTTTGTACCAACTCTTTCTTTTCTTGTTCTATTCTTTCTGCTTTCTTTTGTTTCAAACGTTCCTGAATCCTAAAAACGAAACTGTAATGTTAAAAGGGAGGCAAACACCAGAGAAGCATTTGGAATGTAATTTACATTAAATCATTCAGTGTTCGACTTAGATGAAATTGACTGTATTTATTTCTTAGTATTCTTACTTTGCAAGTTGTTCTTTTTTCTCCTCTTCTGTTAATGGTTTAATTTCTTCTGTAGATTCTGAGAAACCAGAATGGCCTGTTCGAGAAGCATGCATCTAATATATAATATATAAATAAAAATTGTCAATAGAACACAAACAAATTTTCTAAATTACGAATACACAAAACAAATGATGGGTGTGATGGGGGCATTGATAGACCTGATGATAATATGTAAATAGGGTTAAATAAATATTTATTTACCAATATATCATTTTGTGTTCTCAACTTTTTGCCACATCTAAAAAAGAAAATAAAATAGTGTTCAATTATTATTGTCACAGATTCTAATAATTCCAAAGTGATGTCTCTAAAAATTACAAATTAGGGAGAGAGAGAAAGGGAGAACTAAAAGGAACACCACATTCATTTCCTATATCAATCATTTTTAATTTGTTTTTATATTTAATATTTAAACATTTATAATCAGCTTACTCATCACATTGAACTGACTTTGCTTCAGCAGTTTCACTCTTGTTATCACCTTCAGAAAAATCAACAAAATGTTAATTATTTTATATAGTATAGTATTTAATTGTAATAATTGTATTGTAATGGCATTTACCCACTTATAATACACGGGTCCCTCAGAAAGATTATTAACAGAGATGCAGGCTATTACACTGCATTTTGGTTTTAGTCTCAGCTGAGTCTAGAGGGTAGAGGCTTCCTTCAAAATCACAGTCATAGTTTTCCCTCTTATTCTTCTTTTAAATTGTTTACAAAAGCCCTGATACTTAATAGAGATTTTCTCAAGAAAAAACAAAGCATTTTTTAATAGTACCTTCTGCAGCAGGTTCATCCGATAATTTCTGGCCAGGGGCCTCTTCAAATGGATCATCTATATCTGGATCATCTGCATGGGCAAATAACCTGCACAATTAATACAAAAAGATTAATTTGGTTATGTACGTTATGATTGTATTCAATGACACCTTACAGTATATCCTTTACTGTGTTGCTAACTGTAGTTTATATTAAATTCCTCTATCTATAACAAAACAAGAAAAAATGAAATAGGAATTGTAATAGTACTGTAGTAGTACAATTAATGAAGAAAATAAAATGACAGCAACTGTTTTAATAATAATATTAAATCAATAGATCAAAGTGATCATACCAATCCATTGCTACTTGAGCACCTTTGTATTTGGTTGTTGCAAGAGCTTTTCGACTGTAAAATATAAAAATAAATATGTGTCAAGACCTCTAACTAGAATAAATATAGCCTACTCGGTTATGCCACAAAACTCTAACCCTATTTTGGTTTCTTTTCGACTCCAAACTTGTTAAGCAACTTATCATGAATACCACACCTTAGAATTGGGAAGACGAATCGCATATAAATTAACAAATAAATCCTTTAAATTGATGATTTTACAGATGTGTTTCTCGCATACTGTTCGCAAATTTCGAAGTTCAATATTTCTGTTTCTATGGAGCGCCAAAAGAGCAACTATAATAGAGGGTTAAAAACTCAGTGGAACGCATCTACTTTTAATGCATTTAATTATTGAAATACATGTTTAATTTCAATATATTTTGTCAATAAAAATGCCGTAACATTGTTACTGCTAATAATGTGCCTGTTTTTAAAGAATATCAACCGACCCTAAATCAGCATCACTACCTAGCCTAGGCCTAAGAGGGATTTTATAGATCATTGAGGTGTTAAAATACACGTTATGATGATGAATTTGTTGATTTTTATTCTCAAAAGTTAACGAGAGAGAGAAGTCAAGTTATATAAATCACACTGTATAGAGCAAAAATTAAATACGGGAATACATACATACAAGTTAGTAAGTTACAAAACAATAATAACAATCAAAATCAATCACATTTATTCATAAATCGAGAGTATTTGGTAAGAAATTCTTAAAACCAGTAAAATCAGAAAAATCTAATTAACCTTTTTAATTCAAATCTTAATTTACACAAGAAAAGCATGTTGACACTACTGTAAGCACTAGGCCTAGCTAGGAATGAAATGTGGCACATTATTTTAATTTTATATAACACAAAAAAAGACTATCGGGCCTAACGCTAAAAGACGATCGGGACCAACTGGTAAGACGACTGGGCCCAACGTGGTTCTAAAATTACTGGACGATCGGGCCCAACACATAAGACGATCGGGACCGTAAATTTGGGCCCGATCGTCTTGAGCCCGATCGTCCGTGTTCCCTTCCCCTTACAACTCTCTGCTGATCATCATCATATTTCTAGATAGCCTAGCCAGATGGAATTAGTTAAGTTAGGATCTCTAACTAATAACTAACTAAATATGTGATACATACGATCTATTTTCAGAAAATCCCATTTCAGTGAGTAGTTCAAGATCGGTAGGCATGCTGATTTTTATCAAACTTTTTTCCCACACACTTTCAGCATGCTCTGCGCGCGAGCAGTAAACAAAAAAAGTATTCAACAAAAATCTGCTGATCTGAGCTCCTGAGACCTTCGCGTTACACAAGCGTCGCGTCGTTGACTTTCCTATTTCACGACGCTTTCGAAAATGACACAAAAAAAAGTATTATTTTAGCCATCCATTGGGAGGCTCTTGGCTTATTTGCTGGTGTTTAATGTTTATTTTATAGCAAAATATAAATAGTTCGATAATTTTAGCTAAATGCATATTCCATTTGTTCATCATTGTCATAAAAAGGACAGTATAGATAAGATGAAGAAGCCTAGCCCATGCCTTTATTGGGGCGAGTTGTGGCGTATTTTAAATATTGTAATTATCTGTGCATGTCACTTACATTTTTAGATAAAATGAATTTTCTTTGAACAATTCCACTTGTATTCAAACCTTTTGTGAAAACTTACCGCTTTACCATATCCAGTCTCGATCTGAGATAATAAGAATTTGTCCCACATAGCATACATCCTGTCCGACATGCTCAGCAGACTCAGAGAAATATATTGAAAAAACAGTAAATTGAAATTGTCATTTATTGCTTAATTTGGGGGGTTAAAGGTCACCGAATATAGGCCAAAATACAAAAAAAAAACGTATTTTAAAATTATTTTGACTTTCGTAAATTTGCCATTATATTTTAAGGAAACTAAATGAATTGAAATTTGATGATAGCAAAATAATGGTTCTCTTCTACCAGACGATGATTGTTTCTTCCGTTTAACATACTATGATGTAATTTTGGAACATGTGACGATAGAAAAAAATTGATAGGTCAAGAGACAAATTGCTCAGCGTATCATTAAATGTAATATCACGCCACTATCTCAAATCTACGAAAAACGTGTTGCGCTCAAAATACATAAATTATGAATGACCCGACGCATTTATTACATTGTTGTTATAACCTAAATAGGTCTGGTATTAGACTTTGTCCAACACGTAATGTGCGATGTCGTTTTAGAAATTCTTTTGTGCCAAACTAAGTTCCTGGTGTTTCTAGAATGTAATTTGTAACAATACGTTTTTAACCTTTTTAAAGATTTTTAACTGTTTTATACAGTAACTAACATTGTTTGTATACATTTTGTTGTCATTTTTAGTCCGTTTATATAATATATATGTATCTTTTAATCGGATTTGCTAACAAACGACATTTCTTTGTTTTTACGAAGACATTACGAATTATTATAATATCAGCCTAGATTGACAGTCAAATGGGAGTCATTGTAAATACCGGCCTATAGGTTGACAGTCAAATGGGAGTTATTGTAAATACCGGCCTATAGGTTGACAGCCAAAATAAAGTTTAGTTTTGACTGATTTGACAGTGAATTATTATAATACCAGCCTAGACAGCAAGAACAAAGTAATTATTTTAATATTTTAAAGATTACTGTCTATATGCACCTCAATAATACTGTATTATCAGCAAATGTTTTCATAGACTCTCTTCTCCAAGGCGTGCCTTGGGGTTTGTAATTTGAGCACGACCCGGCCGAGTTTACAATCCAAAACTGTCAGCCTCTAGAACTAATTCTGATTTCCGAAACTGAAGACTGCCCTCTGTGATTTTTGTTGTGACGAATGAAAAGTTTAACAATATTTTAACTTGTTTCTGGAACGAAAATTTTTATATAAGTTAAATTTACGACTAAAGCATCTTAATAACATGTACTTGTTGACATCAGTTTAAATCATAAAACCATACCAGGCGATACCGGCCCCCTACCGGGCGAAAATTAGCATGACCGCCCGCTACCGTTCGAAGTAAAATTTGTAAACAAACAAATCGTCTCCGTGTAATTTATCTTTTAGAAGCAGACGACGTTCTATTCCAACCGTACTAAGCACTTGTTGATTTAAGTACCGTAAAGGACTTAGTTTTGGATTTCAGTTCCGGAATGTACGTATCTAACGCCACAATACCCTGGAAGTTAATGTGAAGTTAGTTATTCATAATCAGTAAATTGAAGTGTTAGAAATACTAGAGTTGGAAATGGCGAAACAATACGATGTATTGATCCGTCTGTTGTTGATTGGTGATTCTGGTGTTGGAAAAACATGTATGCTATGTCGGTTTACTGAGGAAACTGTGGTTAACCCTCATATTTCAACTATAGGTGAGTTTACACTATCCATATTGCAATCAAATATATTGATTATCACAAAAATCAACGTCTTTCTTCGGTCGTCAGAATTCCTACATGCTAGCCTAGTTCAGTTCTTTTCTGGTCTGTAGATAGATTGTGAACTTTTAATCAACACCAATGTTGAATTTCATCTGTCTATATTTATGCTCAAACGTTTTATTTTATTTTACTGTTTGGTAAACCAACAACTTTTATCACAGCTCAGCATTGAAACGGATCTATTTTCTTTATTTTAGATATTTAATAGCCTAAAAGTATGATCTTATAGATATTTTATTTCTATATAGCATGCAGTGTAGTAACTTACCAGGCATGCTCTTATTGTTTTTAATATTTGTAACAATACAAGCAGCAATTCTGCAAGTGACTGGTATCTTTGCATTTGTGAATCTCTAATAATAAAATATGACATTTTAAATAAAATTGGAATTTCAAATAAACTAATTTGTAATGAAAAATGAAAATCAGTGACTTTGCCATCCTTCAATTGTCACTTTACATGTTTGGTGATATATCATTACCATCCTGTACTTTAGGTGCATAACTAATGAATTAAGTTTTACCTCTGAATTGCCTGATGTAAATTATGTATGAGTAAGAACTAATGTAAGCAAGTGTGGTGTATATCAGATGGCAATGGTATGCATTATACAAAGTCGTATGTCAATATTGAATGGACTCACAACCCATTGTTCATTTTGTGTGTTTACTATAGCTTCAGGTTAATAATATATTATTCAGATATCATACCTATTTATACACAGGATGCAGATTAAAACATGCATTGATTTTTTTTTCTCGTTTTCTTTGTGTAGTACCTTATGTTTTATTCAATATGATTTTATTTCAAGGTTATAGTAATTACTTTACCATTCTATGTATACATTTGAGTGTGCAATATTAAATAATTGTGAACAAATCATAGTTTAATAATATTGTACAAAATACCATCACCCTGCGCATAGGGAGGAAGCACTAACCACTCCCTGTACACTGTAGTAGGATGTTAGTACATATCAATTAGAGACAATTTTAAATTGTTAAAAAACAAACCCTCATATGAAAATAAAACAATATAGTCAAGATAACAAACTATTTTATGCTATAGGTATTGACTTTAAAATGAAAACTTTAACAGTAGATGACACAAAAATACGAGTACAAATATGGTAAGCATTCATGTCACTCATCATCTTTTGATATTAGTAGGTAACAAAATTGTTTTTTTTTTAAATCATGTTACGATTGGATTAGAAAAAAAACTGTTTAAAACATTCTGTAATCATCATGTGCATTGTGTTGTTTTAGGGACACAGCAGGCCAAGAGAGGTATGAAACAATAACTACACAGTATTATAGAAGAGCCCAGGTAAGTTGATTAATATATTAATAGTTAAATGTAGAAAAAGGGAATATTATAGATTGGATATTTAAAAATACAATGTTTATCTCTTTTTCACAGGGAATAATATTGGTATATGATATAACAAGTGAAAAATCATTTCTGAACACTAGAAAATGGATGCATATGGTTGAGGAGGTGAGTCACCATATGTTTACTATCTTTAAGAGCATTCTTAAAATAAGGTGGTATAGTTTGTAATTAATCGGTCACAGATATTTGGAAGAATGGCAGATTATGGTAAACTGTAAATAACTTGATTTTCATTTAATTGTTGGAGTTGTACAGTAATTCATTTTTTGCAAAATGTTTAGAAAGTATAAATAGTATATCAGTGATGTTATTAACCAACTTAAGTATCCTATCTGTATTGGTTAACTCTTATTGATTTAATCTTCCATATTTGGTCATTGTGTTTACCATATGGTCTACTCTATACACAAGATTTAAATCTTTTACAGAGTGACGGCAATTAAAATAAGTCAGATGTTTCATGTTGTTTACTTCATATTAGTTTAAATAATAATAATTATCAGCAAGTAAACCGCTATGAACTATGTTTAACATTATCATTGTAGATTTAAATTCTTTTTAATTAAGTTTTATCATTGACAATTTAGATTACTCTTGAGGTCATTAGAATAACAATTTGTCATATTTATATCTTTAAATTGTTTATAGTCTTTATCCGTCTTTACCACCAGAACTATGGAGCGAGTGAGCCTCGAATCCTTGTCGATTTTAAGACTACATAATTACGGTTTCATTGTCTTAAGCGCTGTTGACTTTTATAAATGTGACATACACTGTATTTTAATTATTTCAGCATGCATCGCCCGACGTCTTAACGGTACTTGTAGGAAACAAAAATGATGCAGATTCATTACGGACAGTTTCAACAGCTGAAGGAGAAAGAGTAAGAGATAACTGTACTGTATTAGAGTATATCAACACATTAAATATTCCTACATGAAATAGTGAAAGTTCACCAGATGTGGAATTATATTAAATGTGTATCATTATGATCATGTTTCATTGCAATATATTGATAAACACTTTTTATGTGTTTTTATTATCAAAACAGTTCTTCACATAAATTATCTGATAAAATGCTACAATGCTAACAGGTGTTCAGTCATTGATTGCAGATCGAAAGTTAGAAATTATGTGTGAATAATTACGCATCTGCTTGTTTTGATCATTCCAACTTTAAATGAGTTAATTATTCAAATTCCTCAAGTAGAAGTTATGGTAAAACAATAAATATTATAATGTAAAATCACACAACAGACATATGTTAACTTGGCTGTGGAATATTATTTGGAACTAACTTTTGATAAGGTTTAAACTTTTAGTTCTCGTTTTGCACAGCTATAATTTTATTTTAGTTTTATATAGCGTACTATTATATTAAAATATTGTTATATGTTATGTATATGTTAAATAATATAAAGCAATTATATTATTTTCAGCTTGCCAAGGAATGTAGGATGGAATTTTTTGAGTCCAGTGCTCATGAATCTATAAATATAAACAAGGTAAAATGAAAGTAGTATGAATATAGGTCTATCACAAAGTGATCAGTGGACTGAAAAGGAATATTGTTTGCAAATAAAAGCCAATATTGTTCCCAAAATATCTGTTTCATTAAAGGTGGGGTTAGTTTTTATTTGATGAAAAATATCCTTATTTTCGTAGGTATTTCAATCAATTATACGACAAGTGATGAAACAAAGAAGAAAGTCAATTAATCAGCAATTAGAAAACATTCGCTTATACGGAAGGGATGACAGTGTACCTGGAGAAAGTAGTCCAGAGAAGAAAAAACCATATTGCTGTACATGACCAACTTAGTTTTCAAAAACATTTGATTCCAAAAGAGAATCCAGAGATTGTGAACTTAGGACGGATAACATCACTTAGTATGACAATATATACACCTGTATTTATGGTGTTATGCCATCTGAATGATACAAATTATTGATAGATATGTTTATATCTATCATATTTTTTATAAATACAATGTTGTATGTACTGTAAATGTTAAATTGAAACATTCCTAGAATTAAAATGACAGCATTGAAGAACCTAATGTTTTTGCATAGCGAGTCATTGTAGATGGCAATTCTACATAATAATAAAGAGGAGATTACAAGTATGTTGATGGTGATTAGGTTTTTAGTTACAATCTTACAATAATTATTAATAGTTGAATGATGACATTTACTGGTAGTCTGAAGTTAACAATGTAAATTGTTTTCATTCAGATATATAGTTAAAATATTTACTATAAAACTATACCGTATATCTTGTTTAACTGAAAGTTATATCATTAAAACATTTAAAATTAAACATTAACCTGATGTTGGGCGATAAAGTTTTAACTTGATATTTATTATTACTTATTAGATAAGTGTATGATTAATAAAATATTGCATTATTATAATTATTGCTAATTGTAGAGATATTTATTAAAGCCTATTTATCTTGTTACTCAGTACATCATCTTTAATTGTTGGTACCCTTTGACTTGGCCAAATCTAAACAAATATAACCAGACACGATTAATGCAAGCACAGCCTTTTAGATGAGATGTGTGATACTGATATCAGGCCCTACCTTTGACAGCAAAATAACATTATTAACTGTTTGATGTCCATTTTTTACTGTTAATTAATATTAAATTTTTAGTGCTTCCTCCTTGATATGTCTTGATTGATTTACTCTTATTATTTGGTTTAGATGAATTCTTGAAATGCATTCCAAAATTAAGCAGACATGACAGATTATTGAAAGGGAAAAAATCCTTAAACCTTATTGTAACTATATATTCAGACATGCAGAATTTACTTTCAGTGTAGAGTACATCATCAAGTAATTTGCATAATTTATATTTTACAAATGGTCTGGAACAAATTGCAGTTAATGTTCGATCAGACAGGATGTTATAACTTGTGATATTATTCAAAAGTGTGTTAATATAAATGGTGTGCAAGAACTGTGACCAAAACTGAAAACGCAATAAAAAGCTGTGCTGAAAAGTAATACTGTAATAAAAAAGAACATCCAATGCTTCCTGGAATAACCCAGTGAATACTCAATTGGATATCTTTGCAAACAAAACAGTTACCATATGTGTTACAAAAAAAGCCCAACACAAGTTACACAATACAGAGCATCATTTTTATTAGACCATTTTTAACATACAAAGATATGTGTTAATTGTAGAAGGAAATTGAAAACCTTTTCAGGAACATGATGGCTTTTATTGGTATTCAGAAATGATCTTATGAGTTGGAGTTCGGGCCCTTTCGCTTTCCGAAGGTCTGGACTACGTTGACAAATCGTCGATTGTACAACATGCGTCTTTTGGCACGGCCTGTCTTCTTCTTTTTCTTTTCTTGCTTATCAACCTGAAAAAAGTATGATTGATTGATAACATTTTTTAATCAGATGAGAATAAAAGCAAATGTCAAACTTATTTCCTTTGAAATGTAAACACTATCAAGAGTCATTTCATTATACTGTACTTAGAAATTCTAAAATCTTATTTCATTTATTGTAACATGTATACAGTTTAAATGTGTCAGAAACATGTATGGAAGAGATTATTTTGATTTGAAAGCGGATTAACCCTGCTGCTTATTTTCTTACAGGGTATAGGATTTACTGATTTTAAACTAGTTTCTATTTCCAACAGAGGGCATCAAACATAGTGAAAGTTAATAATTAGAATATAACAAGTGGTATAAAATATTTTTTACCTTTGGTGTCTGACCCTTGACCTTTCCAGCACGAGCTAGAGATCCGTGAACCTTTCCTGTTGAAATATTAAGACAATGATGAATTTATTTATTTAGGATTAGGATTTTACAATTAAAAAGTTATCAAATACAGTAGTACAGTGATTGGTTCAATTTGTTGTTAAATACAAACCTCCAAGAAGACGAGCCTGAACATCCAAAGTAGAGAGCTCAAGAATATCTGTGTTTGCCAAGATAAGAGAGTTCTCCAATGGAGATCCAGAATGGCAAATCAGTTGTTCAGCTACCGGAATTCCTTCAAGTCTTTCAATTTGAAGCTAAAATACAATAATATCAACAATATATTAACTAAAACAGCAAATATACTTGTGTTTGCGTTAATATGAGTATGGTATATTAGTTACTACAGTTGTCATAGAAACTGTACCTTGACATCATGGACAGTGTCTGTCTCACCAATGTTGACAACATGTGTCTTTTGAGCACTCACAATAAGCTGCATGATTGGTCTACGACAAAAAACACCATTGAAACATTTATATATATATATATATTTAATTAATTAGCAGTTAGTAGAGAATAGAACCTGCAACCCCTTAAACCATTGCCTCATCACAGGGCCACACAGCTGGCTTGATGAAAACCACATTTCCATAACCTAGTATTTTATGAACATCTAACTTACATATCGCCCTCTATAGGCCTATATTATATCAACATTGTCAATATCAATAAAATTAAAATACGGATTGTTCAACACCTTTAAAAACTTGATAAATACCCAAAAAAATGAATATGAATTTGGTCTAAATTGAGACGATTCGGCCCTCAAAGTAGGATGTTTCGGCCCAAAAGTGGGCCGAATCGTCTCGGCGCCGAATCGTCCCGGATTCGGCTAGCCTACACTACATAGACTAGTAGTAGGCCTAAAAGTAGCTTACTATACTTACCGACACAACATGTATTAATTATTAGGCTATTAAAATATAAATTACATATAATACCGTAGGAAATTTTCAATGTACGTGAGTAGTAATACCTAAAGAGGAATATTATATGTTTATAAAATGTTTAAATAGTCACTGAATGCCAAAAAATATAATTTATTTCAGTCAACTTACACCACGTTGTGAAATGTAGTTATCCCAGTCAAAAAAGGTCGATTTGTTGATTATTGCGCGTGCGCAACAGATTAATATTACCCACAATACCTTTAATTACAAAATGGCAGCCTACAGTCGTCGTTTCACACATTTTTGTTTTAAATCAAAACCTGTACATTCTTTCATCACAAAGGTATCAATTTTGGTAGGAAATTGAACAATAAATGTTTACTTTTAATAAAATGTTGATAATAATATAAATTTGGCAAGAGGGGGAAAGTAGGTACCGAGAACGAGTGATGTGATGTGTGTTGACTAGCTAGGGCCAGACCTAGGCTAGCTAACTAATATTTATTTGATAAAATAAGCTAGCTAGCTAGGGCCAGACCTAGGCTAGCTAACTAATATTTATTTGATAAAATAAGCTAGCTAGCTAGGCCTATATATATACTCTTTCAAACTGAACACTATTCAAATGCTGAAAGATAAATTGAAAAATATATGCAAGTCCCTACCTAGCCCTCTATCTCTAGCACTTGAGGTACCGAGATCAAGTCTCACCTTGTGAAACGAAACGCAATATAGTCAATACGATTTTCTTTTTATATCCGTATTGACTATTGTTTGTTAAATTTTATTTCTTAGTGTATAAATTATACGCCTGATTCTTATAATGAAATCTAGGGAAACTTGTGTTTTAATTATTACGTAACAAGGGTGGTTTATGACATATGTATGTGGAGGAGGGATCTTTTTAATTTTTGCAGTGATATTTTAAGTAATTAAAGATCATGACAAAATCAATATATCTTTAAAAAATCAATTATCTCTATTTAAATCAATGCATATAACCAATAATTCATCATAGTGACAAATTAAATCTAGTCGAAAATTGATTTTTCAGAATTCAGTGAGAGAATGTCAACCAACAACATATGTAAGGAGCAGATGTTTATGTGTTTCTTCAAATGATAGGTCATCATTACTAGATTCTGAACGAACAGAAGTAATTGAATCAAAAGACGATTTTAAATATGTACAAAGGTTAATTCCACCACTGCAGATTCCAGAACCTCCTAAACATGCAAGCTACCCTACACCCTGCGGATGGTCCCCACCTACAGGTATTATTTAATCCTTGAATGAAGTTCTGATTTACTCTAGGACTCAAAAGTAATATTATTAACGGTATTTGGCACTGCAAGTTTTAATGTCAAATCAAAATCTGTTATTTTTCAGGACCTTCATCTGATTGTCCATACTTTGTCAGAAGAACCAGATATCATAACATACCTGTGTATACAGAAATAAAACATTTTGGCACTCAAATTCTAACACGTATTACTCACATAGATGGTGACATATGGGTAAGTAGTATCTCAAATTCTAACACGTATTACTCACATAGATGGTAACATATGGGTAAGTATTTATCTCAAATTCTAACACGTATTACTCACATAGATGGTGACATATGGGTAAGTATTTATCTCAAATTCTAACACGTATTACTCACATAGATGGTGACATATGGGTAAGTAGTATCTCAAATTCTAACACGTATTACTCACATAGATGGTAACATATGGGTAAGTATTTATCTCAAATTCTAACACGTATTACTCACATAGATGGTGACATATGGGTAAGTATTTATCTCAAATTCTAACACGTATTACTCACATAGATGGTAACATATGGGTAAGTAGTATCTCAAATTCTAACACGTATTACTCACATAGATGGTGACATATGGGTAAGTAGTATCTCAAATTCTAACACGTATTACTCACATAGATGGTGACATATGGGTAAGTATTTATCTCAAATTCTAACACGTATTACTCACATAGATGGTAACATATGGGTAAGTATTTATCTCAAATTCTAACACGTATTACTCACATAGATGGTGACATATGGGTAAGTATTTATCTCAAATTCTAACACGTATTACTCACATAGATGGTGACATATGGGTAAGTAGTATCTCAAATAATTTGATTGTTAAAAAAAATAAAAAACGTGTAACAGTAGTAATAGATTAGAATATTTATATCATTTACAATATTACACATATGATTATTTTTTTCCTTTAGGTTCTGGCAAATGAACTGAAAGATCACTTACAGCAATTTGAAGAGTATACTATTCCAATGCAAGTCCATGAATATACAAAGCAGATACGTTATAAAGGAACATTTGAAAAACAAGTTAAAAAATATCTTTTGGAGAAAGGATTTTAGAAGACAATGAAAACTATGTTGTAACTTTACAAATCAAAGGGAACATTTGTCATTATAAGTAATTATTTATAATTAAATACAAATGATAAATAAACATATGAACTTAATAGACTTCCCAAAAAACATTTTCTTTAGTTCAAATAAAATTCCTCATTTTACAATAAAAGTGAATTATTTCTTATTTCGTTTCTTTTAATGTTTAATATTATAATCTCATGTCTGTATGCCTGTAATCCTCATTAACAACAATGTCCCACACAATTGTCCTAGTATAATACCTCTTTGCTTAACGCTATTATTAATTCAATCTCTTGCACAGGCATGCAAAATTGAGAACTTCACAATGTTTCAATGATCAATGCACAATTTCATTTATATTTAATTCCCATTTACATACCCCCAGTTTCCAACAACTTTCGTAAATGAGAGCTTAAGAAAACCAAATTATCAATACTTTAAGTACATTTTGAACCTCCCGTAAGCGGCCACCCTCTGTAAATTCTCCAATTATATTTATTTGATTGTATTGGTTAGGTGGTTTAGTGTTTCTGAAAAAAGTTAAAAGCTTGCATAATGAAAGATCGACGCAAAAATCAAGAAATTTTGATCAGTCTGCCCTGGTTAGCAGATTGTTAAGAGGACAAATGGGGGAGCTGGATCTAGAAATACTATGGCGACACAAAAATGGTTCATATGGTTTACGTGAAAAACGTTCAAGTAAACAGTATAACATTGGCAACAAGTCAAGTCAAACACACGCCTAATAAATCAAACAAAGATTTAAACACCAAGCTTCCTGCTATGTATAACGAATAAAGCCAGTGGATTATACAAACCTTATTTATTTTGTAATAATCTTTTATTAATATGTTTCATCAAGCTACATTGCATCAATTTTTCCGTATGGGCATGAATATTTTGGGTTGCCCGCTTACTATTAGTATTGTAGTATCTTTACAACTGAAATCTTAATTTTTTAAAAGAATTTTTTGACAATGTAGAAATGATAGGCCTTAGGAGGACCTGTTCGTAAAAATAGAATAGGGTTTGTACAGAAAATGAGAAGTGTGTATAAGAATTCTCCTCCAATATGGTTTGTTGGTAAAATAAATTAAAAAGAAGGTTGACTTATTACTTATTATGTATTATAACAACTCCCTGATTTTTTAACTGTTATATAAATTTCGTATCTCCTGGTAAAATAACACGTGCAGTTAGTAGTAGTCATGGACCTATAAATTACCTAATTTTATAGGTCCATGGCACAGCAGCAGAGAGTACAGTATCATCGTTCTTACTTTCTAGCGATTTGATTGGCTTTTACTTAACACACCGTCGCCACGCCACGTCCCTGGAAAAACCTTATTGTGTTTATGCTGCTGCAAATATGTACCATATTTGGAACCAGTTCTATCCAGAATCGTACAGTAATCAGTAATATATTGTTAGTAAAGCGAATTTATTCTTGAAAAGAAGCTCACGTTAAATATCTTTAGAAACCACTGCATAAATAGGTCTAAATTGTACGCCTAAATTTGTTGTTTTATAATCGAAAAACATCATGTCAAAGTCTGGGTCAGAACGAATCGACAGTGTGTTCCGAACGCGATCACTGGGTATCCCAGCGGAAGGTATCCGCGATCAGTATGCCGACGGTAAGGCCGCTAAAGTGTGGGAGTGCTACATTGGTACAAAATCTGGTAGAACAGACTACTACAAAGATTGGATTATCAAACTGCTCAGAGGAAAGAACTGCAACACCATACTTGATGTTGCATGTGGAACTGGGTAAGAAAAATTGGAAGAAAATTGCATATTTAAACCTTTTTGATGATCCATGATGGAGTTTATATAATAAGATATAAAATGATAATTAAATAAAAGGATGGCTATCAACTATTATTTTATTATCCATGTTAATCCTCTAGAGAGCAAAATGTGTAAATTGACATTGACCTCCTTTATCATCAGTAACAATTCCGGGTTGTATATTCTGTAGAGAAGCTTAATATAGCATGCATCATCCAATCATTTTATTTTTTTTATATATATATATTTTTATTTTCTTAAAATAAATAATATTTCAATGTATATTTTTATATAGGATAGATTCAATAATGTTATTAGAATCTGGTTTTTTGGTGACAAGTTGTGATGCCTCTGATAAGATGATCATGCACGCTTTCAAAGAAAGATGGACACGAAGAAAGGAAGAGGCCTTTGATAAATGGGGTAACAATTCTTGTTTTCAAGAATTAATGATTTCTCTCAAAACTTAATCCCATTTGAACATAGGTAAGATTGAACAACAATTTCACCTTAATTTTGATGACATATTCCTCCACTTTGATTTACAGGTTCGTATCTACCACAATTTACTGTGTAATAATTAAGCAGTATTTTTTAAACTTATAAAATGCTATCTAACTGTCTGGGAATATTGTTGGTGTTCTCTTGACAAATATGCCAATTTGTTAGGGGCAGTGAGAACTGGGCAACATAAAGCAGCATTGTATGCAATGCACAAATGCAATGCACATATATATAAAGTAAATTTAACTTTTATGCTAGAAATAGATTTTTGTTCACATCATGCTTAGTTTGGTTTTTCAAGGACTGTCTCATGCCTCAAAAATACAGTATTTAATGTGGTAATGCATAGAGGACAGTACCTTTAAATCTCCAACTGCCGAAAAAAAGTTAGATGGCTCAACGTATCCTGCTCTCCTCTACAGTAAAGCATTTCTTTCTAACTTTTTCTTGTTTATTTATATTTCAGAAATTGATATTGGTAATTGGTTGACTCTACCTGATGACATTGGTGCAGACAGGGCCTTTGATAGTGTTATTTGTCTTGGAAATTCTTTTGCCCATCTTCCAGATTTTGATGGGGATTTAAGAAACATCAAAACGGCTCTGAAAAATTTTGCACACATGGTAAAGCCAGGAGGAGTTATGATAATTGATCATCGCAATTATGACGCTATATTGGATTCTGGTCGGGCTCCTGTCAAAAACATTTACTATCAGGTAAAGGTACTAAACGGATAAAAGAATAAGTAGTTTGAGTGGTTCCAGTTCACTGCATTGTACTAGTGTGGTGGAATGAATTATTTAGGGAAATTTAAGTAAAATTAAAGACTGCTCCTACTTCTTGACCCGGTTGTGTGATCAAAGAGGAGTGCTTCTTATTTGTGAAAAATAATTTAATAATAATAATTTCTTTTATCTTCTTAGGGTAATTGTGTAAATGACATACAAACATCTGTCTTGTATGTTAATGGTAAATCATCTATGGTGACATTGGATTACTATATCGATATTGAGAAAGCACAAGAACAAACACTAGCAGAATCGTCCAGAAAACGAATGAAGTTGGACAAAAGTGAAGACTCGGTCTACAAGTAAGACAGAACAGAAATTTATTAATACTAATAGCAATATCAATATTGCCATACAGAAATATATATTTTGCTATTTTAATCTGTGGCTCTTACTGTAATCATGTGTGTTTTTTGTACTATCTCAAGTATATTTATAGCAACAGCGCAAATTTTCAATTTTTTTTTTTTTTCCATCAGGTTTCGACTGTCGTACTATCCACATCGACTGAAAGCGTTCACAGAATTACTAATGGAGGCATTCGGTAACAACTGTAAACATAAGGTGTATGCAGACTACAAACCTTTGAATGAGGTGGATAATCCTGCTTATTACATCCATGTCATAGAAAAACCAGCAGTCTAAATATAGATTATGCGTCCTCTACAGTGTCCTAATTATGAGAGAGCCTTACCAGGCAGTTGTAAAGATGAATTGTACTTCTGGCATATTTCAGTAATTTCAAGACTGTAAAGTTAGTTTCGAAAGTATGTGCCTTTGGTTAAATCATGTCTTTAAGAATAAATGCCTAAAAAATGATTATTAGCCTTTATGATATCAGTCAAGCACAATACTGTATTTTCTATAACTAGTCGGAATGATGTAGGTACAGTATATGCAGCTGAATATTAAAATACAGTAATGTTAAACGTGTTGTTATGCTTTTAATAGACTTTAGTGTGTGATGCATTTATTACAGAAACTTTCTGGTACATTTACAACACATGGACCAAATGTTAAGTTTTCATTAGATATGCAGTTATTCTTCAGAACCTATATTAATGAATAATATTAATCAAATCGCACTTCCCCGCTTGGTTATACTGTAGCATGTAATAACATCATTGCAAAGACATTATTATGTTGGTGTGTAGAGTTATACTATATTTTACATAATACAATTGCTGCCAATGAACATGTTGTATCTGAATTACCTTTTTTATTAGAATTAATAAAACAATTAATTTGTCTAATTAGCATATTTTAATTACAGTAATATCAGAAGCAAATTATGAAAATAATGGCAACCTTCTATACATAAAGAAAAATTTAAAACCAAAAATTTACGAAAACCGATGGAATAGTAAAATACATCTCAACTACTACCCTTTTTACATCTGAAAATGCAAGTTGTAATCAGGTTTGCATAGAGTGAATACAATTTTTTCCCCCGAGTTATTACTGCGCGAGCGTGTATTGCCCTGCCATTAAACGATCAATCAGCGTACAGGTGCGTGTATGAAAATGTAATAAATGGGAGATCAAACCTGGTTAAAAATTGTAACAATTTATGCACATGAAAAGGCTATAAGTTGAGATATCCAATATACATTACTATAATACTGTAGTAATACCAACACCAAAGGGGTATTATAGTTAAGTTTACTCAATATAATACCAGAAATCAGATCGAAAAAGAAACTTAAAGGGTACAAGATGAATAACATGAGCGTCTACTTCTGAAAGATGTTCAAGAAAAATACAAGAACTTTATTAATGCAACTTGCACACAAATACGTCCAATCTGAACACCATTGTGAGTTAATTTAAAAAATTGATAATGCTAATCTGGATAAGGCCAATCATTCACGTTAGCATAAGACACTCGAGTTATATGGAATGACGTAACGTGTTGTTTACGCTGTGAAGCTGAATAAAGCCCTTTAAAGGATGATGGAACATGCAAATGGCGCGAAAAAAACATAATTTTGAGATGAGATAAAATTAATTTGAATCTCACTCATGATACTCATCATTAAGACATACCAAATAAAATGAATAAAGAAATACTGTACAATGTTTTAGAAGAATTTCTGTACACCACTATATTGTGCATTTCATTTGGGTGTCTGTGCTTAAGTATCCATGGTTCTAGCCACCTCACTGTTGGTAGTTGAGTCTGTGCTTAATAGTATCCTTGGTTGTAGCAACCCCAATGTTGGTAGTTGAGTCTGTGCTTAAGTATCCTTGGTTGTAGCCACGCCACTGTTGGTAGTTGAGTCTGTGCTTAATAGTCTCCTTGGTTGTAGCCACCTCACTGTTGGTAGTTAAGTCTGTGCTTAATAGTATCCTTGGTTGTAGCCACCCCACTGTTGGTAGTGGAGTATGTGTTTAATAGTCTCCTTGGTTGTAGCCACCCCACTGTTGGTAGTTGAGTATGTGCTTAATAGTATCCTTGGTTGTAGCCACCCCACTGTTGGTAGTTAAGTCTGTGCTTAATAGTATCCTTGGTTGTAGCCACCCCACTGTTGGTAGTGGAGTATGTGTTTAATAGTCTCCTTGGTTGTAGCCACCCCACTGTTGGTAGTTGAGTATGTGCTTAATAGTATCCATGGTTGTAGCCACCCCACTGTTGGTTGTTGAGTCTGTGCTTAATAGTATCCTTGGTTGTAGCAATCCCACTGTTGGTAGTTGAGTCTGTGCTTAATAGTATCCTTGGTTGTAGCCACCCCACTGTTGGTAGTTGAGTCTGTGCTTAATAGTATCCTTGGTTGTAGCCACCCCACTGTTGGTAGTTAAGTCTGTGCTTAATAGTATCCATGGTTGTAGCCACTCCACTGTTGGTAGTTAAGTCTGTGCTTAATAGTCTCCTTGGTTGTAGCCACTCCACTGTTGGTAGTTAAGTCTGTGCTTAATAGTATCCTTGGTTGTAGCCACCCCACTGTTGGTAGTTGTAAGCATTGTGCTGCATAAAAGAAACAACAAATTACTACCCAAAAACTGAACAAAAACATCAGTGTAAAACAATCATTTAATCCAATCATTTGGCTAAAATACAATCATATGAAGTAGTACTCACTGGTGCTTGGTTGTACTGATTCCAACCATAGTTGTATCCTTGTTGTTGATAAGGCGGCATCATCTGCTGTGGTGGTGGTGGTCTGTTTTGATGCATTGGTTGCTGGTATGACTGCTGTACCTGTGCTTGTTGTTGGTTCTGGGCTAATGAGACATCCGAAGATGTGGCACCATCACCAGATGCTTTGGCTTCAGTCTTTGCTTTCTTTTCTGGTGGTGCTGCATTTCTGAAAAGAAAAAAGAAACCATCATTAATACTGTAAAATACAGCAACATTTAAATATATTAAACCTCTAATGAATTCAAGACATTACTACAGTACTTTCACTACATTACTGGGATATTAATTTGTATAAAAGATATCTAATAACATACTCGGAGGTGCTCTCTAAAGCTGCCCTTTTCTTTTGGGCTAACTGCTGCGATTTTAGCATTTTCTGGTTCTCGGAAAACACTTGCAACAACCTAAAAAATATAAAATAATAGTAATTACAAAAATTACTGTTATAAAAATGATGCTAGAATAAATTCTGTATTTATCAAAATGACAAATCAAACTGATAAACCTGCCAACTGCCAGTACAAAGAACCCTGCCAACTTACTGTTTGACATCTTGTCCAAAGTCTAAAATAAATTCCATCCTCCGCTGTGAGAACATGAACTTAGTTGAAGCATCCAATCCTGATGTTTGAATCATTTGAAAGAGTTCCATCACATTGTTTTCATTTGGAGGACACTTTTGGAACTCAAGATCCAACAACTGCAGGTATATCTCTGCATTGTCCTGTGCACATTATAAGAAAAAGTGGTTACAAAATTGGTCAAAAGATAACATTGTGACATTACTCCCTTCACATAAATAGACCTAATTAAGATTGTAACAATCTACTTACCAAGTCTTTCTTTAAAGCAGAGTTTAATACTTCTTTTGCTTTGTCAAAGTCTCCTAAAATCTGCAGGAATTAAGTATTAAAACGGTTAATAAAACAATAAATTCGCTAAAGCTACATTGAATACACAAAACACTAGTTTGTTATTATTAGACGTTGATATGAATGAATGACATACCTTATGCTGATATCTCGCAAGTTTGCTACTGAAGAAAACAAATTCTTTCTTATTGTTTTCGGCTTTTTGTAGAGCATTCTTAAAAATATTGATAGCGTTGTCATGACATTCGATTCGCCTCTCAAAGTTGATCTGACGCAGGATGATGAGTGTGGACTTTGGGTGTCGTTTCTCAAGGTCTTCTAAGATTTCACGAGCCTTTTCATGGTTTCCTTAAAAATTAATTGAAATTTCAACATAAATGATCAAATAATTATGACTTGATACAGTACTTCAAACTACATTCACACCACTTACTGTACTAAAATAAACAAATGTTCATATACCTTGAGTTTCTTCAAATGCAGCCCAGTGAGATACAATGTTTAATTTATTTGGAAGATGGATGGTACAAGCTCTTGTGTAAACTGAACGCACTCCATCAATACTGTGGGGCTCCATAAACTTGGCATACTAAAACAAATTAAGTTTGAATGGTTTAAAATAAAAACATATATATTGAACAGCGAATTTCATGCCAACAATAACATGACATACTGTACGTACTTAACATAAATAAGTATGAAATACTGACCTTAAGCCATAGGTCTTCATAGAGAGCACAGGCAATAAGGCACCTTTCAAAAAGAATCACCACTCGTTCCAACATTCCTTCAGCAATCTCAAAATCTAGATACTCAATCCAGTTTTTAAGTTGCGGTTTCTCCAATGGCTTGACATGGAAATAAGGTCTTTTAATCTGAAAGAAAACAGACAATAGGATTTACACCACCTTATTTATTGTTATTAGCTCCCTCCAAAAGTATAAACTTATATATATTGTATAATGGGTATAACTAATGCATTTGATGGATGGTGACACACATATTAAATTGAATATTAACTTACAGATTCTTCAAAAGTCCATCTCTTGCTCACTTCCTGTTCAGTTTCTTTATGAATTGCATTGCGACTTTTCAACGCTTTTTCTTTAATTTGATCTCCTTCATTTTTCATCTATAAAGATTAATTATTCAGTAAAATACACTTAAAAGTACGTATTTTGACCCAAAAACTAATACAGAATTTTTTTTTAAATCTCAAAATTACTTATATCACATATACTTTTAATAAAAAACAATTAAAAAAAAAACAAATTTCTGCAAAAACAAAGGAAATTGGTTCTATAAACTGAACATTCAGGAAAAATTGCTTCTTTTACTTATTTATCTTCAGCTCAAATGATCACTTTGTTACTAACCTCTTTAATAGTACTCTTTTTTTGTTGGTCACCTGGGGGTTCATCACTTATTCCTGGTGGGGCATCATCAAGGCCTGGGGGTGCAACATCTCCGCCTGGGATATCCGTTTCATCATCTTTCATGGACGCCTCAAGCTCAGCTTCAATGTCGTCAAGAAATTCCAGTCGAAGCTTTTCATGTTCAGCGTCTGACAGCACATCTTTGATTGGTTGACTGTTAAGGTGTTTCTTGAACCTTGCAAAAGATAATTTTTGTGACAAAGATGAGATATGCTCAAATACAGTAGTGATATGCCCAAATACAAGTGATATGACATCATGCACATTTTTGTTTGACATAAAGTTTGATACTGTAGACAGAACTCTACACTTTTTTTGTTTAATTACTATTATCACATTTTTTTTTATGTTCAAGACATTGCCTATTGATGCTCAGGCACTGTAGAGCTACTGTTATGGAAATGTAAAATAAAATTTTGAGTATAGTGAGACATTAATTAACCCTAACTCTCTCAGTACTCCTTAAACTTCGAAGGTTTTGGTTGAATAGTATACAAATTAATAAGATGAAATAAAAAATGATTTCACTCACTTCTCAAAATGATGACTGTAGAGTTGTGTTGGAATTCGAATCAGTCGATCATATATGTGAGTCAGTCGTTTTGCATCTGCCTGCTCTCTTTCAAATTTGATATACATATCCCAAAGTTTATCGGATTTAAAATCTGTTCCAGCTGCTTCAATGGCTTGTTCAAACAGTCTACAAACAACAATAAATAAACTTGCATATGTAGAATACTACAGTATTAACATTCATTTAAATAAACTTGCATATGTAGAATACTACAGTATTAACATTCATTTAAATGGAAAGGTGTCTTTTAAACACATCAATTGAAAAAACTAAAGTATAACTGTATTCAAAGTAACAAAAGACATTTTTGTATCATATGTTTACTGTTCTTTTCATTTGTTAAAAATGTAGAAAGTATTATACTGCTGTAAACCTTGCTCCAAAGAAGATCAGTATTTTGGACTGATTAATGGTAAAAATTGTGAATGTGGATTATTAGAATAGTGAAACTTAAAGAAACCTTTATTTAGTCCTCAAAACAAAAATAATAAATACAGGTATATAAACAAGATTATTTCTAATACATAAACTAAATAATGTTATGTTCATACTTTCTGATAGTTTCAACCCTTTCCTCATCTTCCTTGGTATTCTGCATTGTGAAGTTGATGAAATGGATCCATAATTCAACACTTAGGGGAATTGCTTTCAAACCTTGTACAAAAACCTGCAAATATAACATCTCAACATCTTAAAAACATTGTACAAAGTAAAAAACAAGCTTAGTAAAAACTGATAGATAATTAATAAATAAATGATCAGGATGCATGCGAATACAATCTATCAGTTTAATACTAGCTTGCCAATTTCGATGTCTAAAAGACATTCCAAAAAAGCTGCCTAGCTATTACTGTACCGATTAGAAAAATGGATATCGGCATAAACAAGAAATGAAAAAAACCTGTGCATTGACCACTCCATTGTCTTTGCCGAGTTAAGCACGTGCTGCCACAAAATGTTCCACGTTGCTCTGACTATTGAAATCTGCTAAAGTTTCCTGTGCAAAAAATGGGAGTCAACAACTTTCATATGAAATCTTGTGGACCATAAACGGACCATTTGTACCGGTAATTGCCTATAGAAACTCACTTGGCTATAGAAACTCCGGATCTTTTGGAACACTACTTACCATTTTCAGATCACCAGCTAAACAAATAAATTTAAAATAGTGATTAGAGCCTATCTATAGAAAATTAGAAGTAAATGGTTATGCCCTGCAATGCAAAAGGTGTTAGTTTGATTACGATGGATTAGATTAGCTACTTACCTCCTTTGCTTTGTCTAAATTCCCATTTTTCTTCTCCATATCAGCATACTTCTTCCAGTATCCATAGCAGTATGGGTATCGACTGAAAAATTCTGTGAATGCCTTCCTGGCTGGTTCAAGATGACCCTGTTGCAAGAAAACACATTTTTGGCTAAATTAACATTAATTTCATTTTAAAACAACAACAAAATTAAAAACTAATGACAGAGTATTGCTGTAAGTGGATACTTACCCCAGTCTCTACAAAATGCAGAAGATAGCTCCAAGACGTAAAGTCACTTGGGTTTTTGTTTACGGCTTTCCAGTGATGTGCCAGCTCTTGCGAAATCTTGTCACTTTTTATTTTAGCATCTCTCTCTTTTTTTGTCATTGTATCATCAGGTTTTTCATCCTTTTTTTCATCTTGATTTTCCTGCTTGTCTTCTTTTTCATCTGGTTTTTCCTCCTTAATTTCCGTTTTCTCATCCGGTTTCACTTCTGTTTCTTTATCATTGTCCTTATCCTTTTCATCCACTACTTCCTGTTTAGCAGATTCACTCTCATCTTTCATATCAACATCCTTACTTTCTTCTTTCACTTCAGGTTTTGCTACTTCCATTTCTTCCTCTTTTCCAGTTGTTTCCTCTTCCTTTACAGCTTCCATATTCTGAACCTCACTGTCATCAGCACCTTCACTTTTTATATTTTCCTTGTTAGTGGTTGTTTGCTCCACCACAACACTCTTTGCAGTATCTTCTGCAACTTGCATAGGTTCCTCCTGCTCAGTTTGCGATACTATAGTACTTGCATTACTTTCTTCACCAGAAGCACCAGCAATTGGTGGATCAATTGTTTCTTCTACTCCAGTAGACTCTAAGAAGTTTTCTAGCTGCTCTTGGAATGGAGGTTCAAGGTCACCATCGCCTCCAAAACTTAATTCATCGATTACTATTAGGTTATCACCACCAATGCCATTATCTGGGAAAATAAAAAGCAACAAAATTAGTCATGCACATAATCTAATACATACATGGTTCTCGCCACCACTTTCATGCCAGCGATTCTAGACTTACACTATTAATTTAATCCTACATTGGCTTAGCGAATTATAAATACAGTGACGTCAACATAAAAAAATCGCTGTGTCTAAAGATACAGTACCGTATCCATAATTCTAAAAACAGTACAGTAATTATAGAGGGAGCTTCGGTTTGCTAAAGGTACGGTAAAATTGCATTCCTAAAACTCGTACCTAAATATAAAACTCATTCCTAAATATAATACTCGTTCCTAAATATTAAAACTCAGTGTTCTCCCCAGGCCTTTGAAGCGTCACAGTACCGTGATACTTGGGTTCTCTACCGTGACACTTTACGGTCGGCCGTGACGCTTTACGGGCGGCCGTGACGCTTAAAACCTTATCCATGACGCTTAAAAATATCAACCACAACCAATCTAAAAAAATTGATTAATAACAGGTACTTTCTAGAGCTGAGGAATGCATGAAGGGCCTAATGCATATGAGACATGTGACATGACCACTATATGACGATGCAAGCCAAGAAACAAAAGACTGCGTAACAAAGTGACGACTGAGACGCGCTTTCACCATCTATTGGACGTTCGCTATATTATTTTTAGAAGTTAGCCTAGCCTACATACTAGTTCATTGAGGTTCACAGTATGGTGCCATTGTGCCTCAAATTTCGCCGTTGAGTAAATAAAAAACATGCACGAAGAAAACCATTACATACGATTAAAAATATTATTATAATGCTTCCGAGTAATTTACAACTTGGTCCTCCGTCAGTCAGCCGACCACCACTCATGACATGCTGGTGAGAACATAGTAGAGGTCTAATTTTGTTTGCAAATATTTTGTTTTTATTTTTAAAGCAGCACAATTTAAAAACCTAATAATTGTGTAGGCCTACAGTAGGCCTATTATTATACAATACTACTAGTAAAGGTAGGACCAATACAATAATAATGCAAGAGCAGTAGCAAGTTCATAAAGCCTTGGGTTCTTCTACTTTTCTAGTCCAGGCCTTCCAAACCTACGCCATCTAATCGAGTATGGGTACGCGTGAGGTTCTTAAAAACACACACCGCGACACACACACAGTTCAATTTTTATGCCTGGCCTACTCATACTAATCCTAGCAAATATATATTATTATATGTTTCAAAATTAATTCAAATTAAATCATAAATATCTTGTGTTCAATTACCTCCAGCTGGATCACTAAATAATTCTTTATCAAATAACGGATTACTTAGATCATTTTCTGACTCCTTATTTTCCATGTTGAACCGCTACAGGTAGTAGTGTGTCGTGTAGCCTCCCCCTCTCAGCTCTCTCGAACAGCGCAACGCCACCATGGCTATAATTTGAGGGCGGACTTCACTCGAGTCTCTTTTTGTTTTTTGTGTGTGGATATTTTGTGATTTACGCCCCCTTTAGACAAAGATTATCATACACATATTCGTTGTTGTTTTTCACTCTCATTTTTCGGCTATCGATTAGAGCGTTTGTGATGACTGTTTTCAAGCTGTTTTCTACATTTAAAGTTTTATTTATGAAAATTAATTGAAAATTGTATTGTCTGTGATACCTATATAAATCTGTCATAATGGGTTTTGGTAATCTGTTGGTGTTAAGCCAAGTTTGTGGATTTGTTTTGTTACTTTTACTTTCCCTGTTTGTCTTACCGCCTATGTTTTCCTACAATAAGGCATTCGAAGGGAAATGTCTGCTTTTCGCTTCAGGACATTACGACTCCAACACCACCACTGGGTTATCATTTTATGTGGATAATTGGGGTGCATCAGGTTACTGCAATTTTACTGTATTCATTGGTGTTTGCCAGATAATTCTCTCATTTGTGCAGATTGTTCGGTTATCAATACATTTAGCAAATGACACAGACAGGTAAAAAATGTGTTGGTGGATAATAATAAATGTATTGTTTTTTTAAACAAATTGGTGTGTTGTGTCAGTCACTTTTTTCTGTCAACATATATGTTGACCCTCTATAGTACCCCATTTACACTTACGATTTAGAGGCCGGGGGATCCTACTAAACACCACCAGATACCTACCAGAGAAACAAATCCTACCACCAGAGAGCAGCCACCTGCTTGGAATTGATTATGAATGGTATATTACAAATTTCAAATCTTAATTCTTTCAGAAACTGATAAAATTGAAGTAACCTTCACAAGGTTAGGACCGCTCTGAACCAGACATACAGAACAATTTCCAAATATTTCATTCAGCAGCATATATTATTAGGGAAATTAATTCCTACTACATTCAACGCCACTAATTAATAAAAATGCTTTGAATGGATATATAATGAAATTGATGATTTTTGTTTGCAGTTCATTTATTGGAGTTTTTCTGACAACATTATCAACCTTGATGTTTGCCTTCCTGGTCATGATCTGTTGCCTTATCGTTACCATCGGTTTCATGAGTTGGTGCAATTCGGTCACTTCTGGAAATTTTGTAAGATCGTAAGTTAACACCAAGTAATAAACATAACCCTCAGTCTACACACTTATAAACCCATTAGGTCAGTATTCATACAACTCGGCAAAGCTAGAAATCACCGAATAAAGTATTCACTTTATTTTAGCCTGGAATCCCAATGGTATACAGTATATATCTAATTTACCCATAATTTTAACTAATGTGGGTTCTTTTAAATAAATATTCAGTGCAATTTTAAACTCAACCCAATCTAATTTTAATTCCATGTTAGCATTGCAGTAATTTTGATAAAACAGTTAATGACTTTGTTATAGGTGTGAAATGGTAGGATATGCCAACATTTGGAAACATGAACATATTGATGCATCTAAGTTTAGCATTCAGTTCGGAATAACACTGGTAAGTGTCATTATTATTAGGATCAGTTACTAGTTTTGGCCAAACCCATTCCCTTAACTAAAGCCAATGCTCCCAAAGATGTCTACTTCTCTACTCTAGTACAACAATTGAATAATAAAACATTGTGTTTGATCATATAGTTTGGTCTGTGGTTCTCCTTGTTTGTTTGGTTTGTGGAGATGGCATTTTCATCAGCTAAACTGTTTCAGTATCACCAACAAGAAGACATTATGAGAAGTTTGATGCGTGAAAGACAGCGTCTTCTTGGCCAATACCAAGAACCTGAACTCATGTGAGGTCGTACACTTAACTTCCATGAACTCATGTGAGGTCGTACACTTCCATGAACTCATGTGAGGTTGTACACTCAACTTCCATACCAGCAAATATAATAAAACAACTAATTTACTCAATACAGTGATTGCCTGTATGTTTAAAACGTTACAACTGGGCTTGGAGGGCTAAATTCTAATAGTGCCCCTGAGTGCCATGGTTGTTACCATTACCAATATTTTATTATTATTTTACTATACATTATACATTTGTGCACTGTACAGTAATAATTCATAACAAGTTAGTACATATAATTAATTAATTAGTAGAAAATTATATATTACACCGTGCAGTAGAAAGCTGTGCTTCAATATTATCAGGAAAGTGCAGTATTATTACCATTGTTATTATTACCATTGTTAATGCCAATTTTCTATTTTGTTTATTTCCCATATTTGTTATTTATTCTTACAGCAACACACTAAGTGAGTGTATCCTTGCCATTTAATTAGTTTATTTCGTATCATGTGACATGTATTATTTTCTCCATTGTTAATGATGATGACTATTGCATGGTCAGCTTTTTGTGAGACATTCTATAGGCTGGTGAATGATGCAATTCCAACCAGTAGTGTGTCTTCGAAATTCAAATTAAAAGCGTGTTCTATTTAACTTGACTCTGTCTTGTTAAATATAACAGTAAATCTTTCAACTCATATAACATTATTTGTATGCAAGTTACTAAAGAGTTAGCCTACATAAGTCTTGCTTTGAATTATCCAGGTACCATGATTCTGCAGCATGAGATGGTTGTCATAGAAACAAGTATACTCATCCATCTTGTTTGATCAACTTTCTGCTAAAACGTCATTTGTGTGAGTTTGTACATCCACTATATGGTGGTGGTTAAAAGATTGAATTATATTTGTCCCAGCATTTTAAAAATGTTTGATGGTTTATTAGGTTGGAAAATAGAATATATAAAACAAATATAATGCATACATTTATGTAAATTAATTTACAAACTTTAAATCTTATATACATGTCTTTCATATATATTTAATACAATATTCAACATTTTTTAATCAATTTTTTTAGATTTACGGTTTCAGGGACCTTTTTGTAAATAGATTTTTTAAATACATTTTAATTTTTTTTATACATTCAGTACTTAATAATAAACTTGTTAAACGTATATTTATGCATTGTGTCTTGTCTTTAATGTGTTCAACTGATAAATAGAGAAAACGCCATTAATGTAGTAGCAGTATCTCTATCTACTAGTAAGACCGAGACACCATGGTAGAGAAATATCCAGGGACCGAAAAAAACAATCCATTACATTCCCACGCGTGATATTGTTGAGCGACTAGGTAGTTGTGACGTGTACACACACACACACACACAGCAGTGTGGCGGTACGTATCCGAATATAATGTGTACTACGTAAGAAATGAAAAGGAGAATAGGTTTAAGTTGCATATAATTATATATATAACCTACTTTTTTCTGCATGATATTTTCGTGTACGGCTATTCTTTACTAGCCAAATAGGTCAGGGTATTACTACTACTCTAGACCTAGACTAGAGGGCCGACTAGAGTTCTACTAGCCTAGCTAGGCTACACCTTCTACGAGGTTCGACGTATGTAGCAATTGTTCAAAGTCAATTCGGCCTCACACGCTAGTCTGCTAATTGATTTGATTTATTCAATAGCGGCTCATTACAATTACAACAGAATACATAAAAATACAAAATGAAACAAAAAGCCAGGATTGTCAAAAGCGAACCCAACCAATCACTGTTTAAAGACTTTCCTTTAACAGAAATATATAATATAAATATAATATAGGCTAAATGACGGTAAAAAAAAAATTAATTAAAATTAAAATAGCAAAATAAAGAAAAAAAAATATGGTTAAATAAATTAATATCTAATTTTAATTTGTACAAATGTTTTTGCCAACAGATAATATTTAACGTGAAGGCACTAGACCACACCATGGATATGAACTCGTGTAGGAGGCGGACCATTGGTGCATTAAGATCCATCACAGTTGAACCTGTTATGTTTCTCTATATGCTTGGTTCCTTCCTACAATACTCTTCACTACAACAGTTAATTTACTATAAAGTCTGTATGATACAATACAATGATACAGTTGTTTGTAAAAATCTAAGTTTTTACAAAACAGAAGAAAGTTTTGTCCAGAAACAAACATCTCATTGGTTGATATACATCAACATCGCCCTCGCAATACCTACAGTTGTCTCCTCAATGTTTCTTGGACGTTGGTCAGATAAAGTAGGTCGAAAAATGACCATGATAGCTCCAGCAGTGGGTTCGATAATCAATGGTTTAGTGCTTGTATTTTCATCATTGTTTATCTATGCACCTTTAGCGTGGCTATTACTTGGAACTATTTGTTTAGGCCTCAGTGGTGCATATGCCACATTGACATTCTCTGTGTTTAGTTACCTTGGTGATGTGACAAAAAAAGAATCAAGAACATTGCGGTACAGTCTCCTTGAAGCGATGACATTTCTTGGAAGTTTTCTGGGCCTGTTAACATGTGGAATTGTCATAGACCAGCTTGGTTTTCCTGCCGTTTTTATTTATTACATTATTTGTAACATTTGTGTTATAATGTACATAGTTTTCTTTATAAGAGAATCAGTAAAAGCAAAGGAATTGAACAAATCAGAGGGAACTAGCACTTCACAAATATTTGAGAATCAAAATCTTGATGATGAAGAACAATCAACAAAAATTGCTTGTTTAGAATTATTCAAGTTGAATAATGTCAAAGAATCGTTGATTGTTGTTGGAAAGAAAAGACCATTTGAACAAAGAGGACAGTTGGTGATGTTGATTATATGCTTATTTGTTTTCCAGCTTGTTGGATCGGGTAAAAAATATAATATTCTATCTGTAAATATATCCCGTAATTGTCAAATAGTGATGGCATTCAATCCCACAATTCCCATTATAGTATATATTACCTGTATATCAATATTGTTATATTCAACTATGATTCTTCATGAAATTGATTACATTTATGTTAATTTTTTTCAGGAGAGAATGATACATTCATTTTGTATGTTAAGAAGGACCCATTAGCTTGGTCTGCTACACTTATCAGTAAGTTTGAACTTAAACATTTTAAGCTGATGCATATAGATATTAAAATAACATAATATATGGCTGATGGTATAACATTATAACATAATATATGTAACATAATATATGGCTGATGGTATAACATTATAACATAATATATGTAACATAATATATGGCTGATGGTATAACATTATAACATAATATATGGCTGATGGTATAACATTATAACTGGTCTGAATGTTGTTTTAGGTTACTATTCAGCTACTAAGAATCTACTTGTAAGCTTAGTCTTACTGACCTGTCTTCCTTTGCTGCATTGGTTTAACATCAGCTACAAAGATACCATACTCATCATTATTGGTGTAGTCATGAGAATGGGTGCTTACACACTGCTAGCCTTCTCACGTACCACATGGATGGTGTTTTTAGGTATGTTCATATGAATATGTAAATCTGTAAATTCCTATTCATCTTGTTTATCAGGACCCTGTTATAGTCTTTTTTTATGCCAATTTTCCTAAAGCCTTGTCTACACTATAAAACTTTATGTGACAATGATGTGCCCATATATGGACATGATGATGTCATATCACTACCATAGTTGGGAATATCACATATTTGGGCACATCACACTTTTTTTGTCAAACTAGTTTGATAGTGTAGACAGAGTTATAAACTTGCCAATCCTTTTAATTTTTAAGTCCCGTTGTTAGCATCAACCTCTGCTATACCAGCTGCAACATCAAGATCCATGATGTCAAAAATTGTAGGACAAAATGAACAAGGTACAGTTATTTATATGTATTACTGATACAGTAAGTAAGTAATAATTGCAGGGCTGTAAGCCAGCATGAGGCAGAACTCACCTTGTCTGAAATTTTAAATTTTCTCCACACACCCTAATTTTCAAGCACATATGGTCATATTTTATGTTAATAATTATATTTAAAGCATCTTGCCTCATCTGTTTTTAACCTCTCGCTATGACCTTGAAATGTTAACAAAACATGATTATATTTTATTTTTACTTTATACAGGCAGCTTATTTTCATTCATGGCGTCGTTGGAAACTTTGACTGTATCACTGGCATCTGTGATATTTAACGCTTTATATCCTGCAACTTTGCAGATTTTAGAAGGTGGATTTGTGTTCGTTACCATGGCAATACTACTTGTAATTCCTGTTATTCTTATATGGTAGGTTCTCATGGTCTTTTTCCATATTATAATTCATTCATAATTTAGTTTTAATTGAAAATTACAGCATAGAAAATGAATAAAATCAGTGTGCTATTGATTGTGTTTAAAAGTTTAATGGCATCCAAAAGCCTATGAGGTTGGGGGCAGGGGAGAGAAGTTCTCACAAATGAAAACCTCCATTTGGCAGGCATGTTGCAATAAAATATGACTTCTTTGCATTTATTATTTAAGCTGGATACATGAGTTGAACACAATGGAAGCATCATATACAAAGCTGATAGAAGGTAATACTCAAGCAAGTGGAGATATCTGAATGTAAAAAGGTTTGAAAAGAATAATAAATCACAAAACATGTTGTTAATCTATGGAAATCTTTAAATACGATTCTCACTGTGAGAAGTAGAGATAATGAAAGTTGCAAGGCAGAAAATTCTCAATTTTTACAAAAAGCTGAACATCCATTAAGAACCAATAAAATGGCAAGGATGCACACAGGTGTACATAATATTGTTTATTATCTTGTTTTCAGGAGCAAATCTTGTGGATGAAGAAATACTGGAAAATGATCTGTGACATCAGTATTCCAATTTTACTAATTACTGAAACAATATACAGTAGTTATAATGATAATGTATTAGCAGAAACCCATGCTCCGCAGTCTTTTTCTGCCTTGATATGTGGTTATATAGTTTGCATGGGCAAGTAAAATAAAAGCGCACTCTGATACCATAGTGCAGTCGAGTCTGAAGAAGAACTCCTTGGTGTGTATTCAGTGCTAGTCGCCTTTGACTTTCAAGAAGATTCAAGGGATATCAGCAACCACGAATCTAATCGTTTCTGATTTCATAGTTGTATTTACTAATGTAGAAAACATACCGATGATAAACAAACAACTATAAAACAATTCTTTCCAAGTCAATTATTTAATATAGTTTTAGCCATCGCAAAAATGAATATAAAGCATACATTACTATAGATGACATGGAGGGCTTTAAAATACAAGCAACAAGATGCTATGTAATTGATGATTGTCCAAACTGATACAAAAAACTGAAAGCTTATTAAGATAAATCTTGTGACAGTATAATGCTCTTTAACTGCTGTTGATATTTATTTTTAAAGCAATTTTCATAGTAACACAAGCGCTCTTCAAGTTTGTCTACAACATCCAATGTTAGTACCAGTGTCTTGTGTTTCAGCATACTGTACACATTTAAACCTGCGAAAAAATACAGAAGTTTGTATATTACAGAAGTTACATATTACAAAAGATAGTAATAGAATAATGTCACTACCTAATGTCACTCACCTTCCAATGTCATTACATTGTAAGATTTAACACAATTAATTGCATTTATAAAATTCTCGGGCATCTCTTCCAATGGTTTACTGTAAAGAAAAGGACAATTTATAACATGTTATGTGTAATAAAGACAACCAACTAGAGAGACAAGGTGTAGGAAATGTGTTTTTTTATTGCACTGCACACTCCAGCTTTCAAATGAAAATAACAACACTAATCTTACCTGTCGACAAATAGAACAGAGGAGCCCCAGCACCGTTCTTTTGCAATATCAACCAGATACTGTAATAAATACAAATTATAATTTATGGTACAGTATTTGTTTTATAAAGAATTAAGAGAATTCATTTGGATATTTGGTTATGGCTCCTACAACATATAACTTATTAAGAACAAACTATAATAATAATTACCTCTGGATCTGATGACGGTAAATCTAGAGAGTCCACAATGTGAAGGTCATCCTGAGCATGTTTAATTGATAGCATAATGCGCATACCCTTTGCTCGTGTTTCTGTCGGTAAAACGTACCAGTAACTTTGAGGTCCTCGAGGACCATGTGCTTTTCCTCCTGTAATTTCACATTTATTTTGTCATTATTATTATTTTGTTAATAATTATAGCCACTTCTCGTCTGTTGTAATTTATGTACAGCACATTGAGAGCTTGCTTATATCATGGAAGAAATATACAGTATATTTCCTTCATGCTTATATGCACTATATAAGAATGAACTATTATTATTATGAACATTAATTTTGCTAATTAATTCCAAATATACAGTACTTCCTATTAATGCTATACAAGACAACTTTGTGAAACTTGCCTCCTTTAAATATTGGGGACCTGAGACTTCCATGACGGGCTCTCCCGGTACCTTTCTGTCTCCATGGTTTTCTCCCTCCACCTCTTTTCTCGGCCCTCGATTTCGCTTTTGCAAAACTCTATAAAAAGAAAAACAAGTGTCTAATTAAAGAAATAAAAAGCTGCTGATAATATTTTAAACAATGGATCCAAAAGAATGAAATGTAATCAAATAGTCCCGTACTCGCAGACATTTTCAAAATACTGGTATTACTTCCCCCACAATTGAAATGCAAGGCTATTTTATAAGATTAGACAAGTACTTACTATTCTTTTATAAGACTGCTGCCATCTGACGTTTTGATGAAGGATATCAAGTCTAAATTAAAAAAGAAACGTACTGGTATGTTGTGCAAGTAATCATATTATCTCTATTATTTATCATATGTCATAAAAAGATCAAGCAACTTTAACATTTGGATGGAATAAATCATAAAAATAAATTGATCAATCAAATACCGTGGTTCTGTAGCAAAAACATCAGGATGAAGATCAACTAATCCCAACTTTGTATCTTGCACTGTGTTGAGCGTCTCAATCCAGGTTTGTGGTGTTTCTATCAAAGGTGGTCTTGGAAAATGTCTTGAAGTTATCAATGGTTCAATTATAGGTAAAGCTGGAATAAAACAATTAAAACAGATCATGGTTTACAGTATAGTTACTCACCAAAACTGTGTACATGATATTTATTAATACATATTGAAAAGTCTAAAAATAAATGTATGCAATAAATCTATAAAGCATAAACTTACAAGTTGAGCTTGTTTCTGTTGTATTTGTTGTGATTTGACGATTCAATACTAAAAATGAATTTACCGCTGCAGAATTTGATGATATTGTTGTCTAAATAAAAGATTATTTAAGGTATGTATTATTTTAGAATTTTAATATAATAATTAATATAAAAACTTAGGATTATGAATGTATTTCATTGATAATTAATTTACATTTTCAATACAAATTTCAAGTGAATGCCAACATCATCTAGCAGTAAGTAAAGAATAAAATAAATCATCAATCAAAAATAAATATTTATTAAACAATTTGTTTTAAATGTCTAGTAATTTAATAATACAGTATTAATAATAACTAGACATGAAACTCGTCACTTTGACGAGTTAGTTATCCGCACCACGACAAACGCCACGTGCACGTCATACGTTGGAATATTGCACACAGATAAAGATTATGGCATTATGACAAGAACTGAAGAATATGACATGCTGTTAGTGCTGAATTTTGTGTCATATAGTATATACATGCAAACAGTATAAGCTGTATACATATTACATACAGTGTAGAATAGGTGAAATTACGGGACCCGCCATTTATTCCAATTTTTAACATGGCGACGGTATCAAAATGAAACACTTAGATAGCAATTTCAGAAGGAAATTATCTCAGGAACAACATATTAACGTGTAGAAGAAATTTGAATACGTAAAATATAGATGCGCACCCTTTTAAATGTGATGAACTATTACGCAAAATATGAAAATACGACTTTTTTTATTCAACTGGCCATATGATGACGTCACAACATCCGATTGGCAAAATGTTTACATGAATTCGTATCTACAATCCAATAGCTTCCAGAAAACGTTTTAATCGTGATTATCACATTTTATTCTTACGAGCTATTACAGATTAAAATTTACTGTAAAGATGAAATTAATGACCCACGTAATTAAAATTTTTAGGCATGATGACGTCATAAAAATTAAAATATTTTTATCTCATGCTAAAGAAAGTTGATTGACCTACACAATATATAAATGTAGGAGAAAAAGGAATACAGATAAGCGCGATGCGCTCCATTGAATGTGATGAGCAATAACGAAAGAGACAAAAATCCTATATTTTACATTCGTGTGGCCATACGATGACGTCACAATGTTTTTTTAGCCTTATTGATGCATGATCCGATATCTACAACTCATCAACTTCTAGATTTTGTAATAAAAATAAACGGTTAACGGTTTACTTTAGAAACTATGACTGTTTAAAAAAAGACATAATTTTGACGATTTTTTAAGCTTTTTCATAAAAAACGCGCACGAATTGTCTAATTCAACGTGTTCGTATGGCGTTATTTAAACTGGAAAAGGTCTAAGTTGTTTTCAAAATCACTGGGAAAGGCTTGAAAAATATAATTCAAGAGAAAAAAATATGTTTTTAACGCTATGTGCGCACCGCGCGCATAAAAAAATGCGCGCCCGTGGGAATTTTTGACATGCTCAAAATGACAAGAAACGCGTAAAAAGTTGATTAGAAATTAATTTTGCGCATTTTGAAATTTTAAATGCGCGTGCGCGCGTAACTTCTTGTCAAACATGCCATTTTTAATCCGTAGAAAGTTTGCCCCTGATATGACTTAAATTTTGTCAAAGTGTCAATACTAAATGACTTTTGGTTTTTAATCTATGATCAATCATTGAAATTCATAAAATTGCGCATAAGTCACGTTGCGCAACTATGACGTCATTCAAAAATAGGAGGTGCACAACTTCACGTAAATGCCCATATGTTGTCAAAGTTATGAAATGTTATGTTTACACATTTTAGAGGAACACGACTCACAAAAAGGAAGGAAGGAAAGAAGAATAATACAGAAAACTAGATTTGAACTCGTCACTTTGACGAGTTCGGGTTATCCGCGCAAACGCAACATGCACATACTTTAAACTATATGAACTTCGACAATTATTATGCCATCCTATGACATGAATTAAAAATGTTTACAGTGCTGAATTGTACCTATTTTGTAGCATACAGCATATTACAGTGTTTACAGAATACACTGTATGTTATATACAGAGTAGCATAGACGAAATTACGAGACGATTAACACGATGACGTCATCAAATTGGCATATAAAGATAACAATTTTAGAAGATAATTATCTAAATAAGCACATTAAAACAAATTTGAAGAATTTTGGGCACGTAAAAGTGAGATGCGCTCTCGTTTAAACGTATTGAACTTTTACGCAAGAGATGAAAATATGACTTTTTGAATTCAACTGGCCATATGATGACGTCACAACATCTGATTGGCAAAATGTTCACATGAATTCGTATCTACAATCCAATAGCTTCCAGAAAACGTTTTAATTATGATTATCACTTTTTATTCTGACGAGCTATAACAGATTGAAATTTACTGTAAAGATGAAAATAAGTGACCCACGTTATTTACGTTTTTAGACATGATGACGTCATAAAAATTAAAATATTTTTAATTCATGCAAAAGATAGTTGATTGACGTAGACAATATTAAAAGTTTGGGGGAAATGGAATACGTATAAGCGAGATGCGCTTTGTTGAATGTGATGCAATAACGAAAGAGTAAAAAATCCTATATTTTACATTCGTATGGCCATACGATGACGTCATAACATCCGAGTGGTAAAGGTTCTGCATGAATTCATATCTACAACATATCTGCTTACATATTAAATTAAAAAAATTGGGGTCGTGGATAATCCTGAGGAGCTATAATAGATTAAAAATAGGCTTAATTTTGACAATATGTTGTCACTTTTGCAACTAAAACGAGCGCAAATGGTCTAAATCAACGTGTTCGTATGATGTCATTTTAATTTGAACTGATGTAAATCTTTTTTAAAATGACTAAGAAAGGCTGTAAAATCATAATTCAAGAAAAAAACACATGATTTTCATACTCCGTGCGCACCTTACGCGTAATTTTTTTCGCGCGCGTGGGAATTTTTGACATGCTCAAAATGTCATGATCAGCGTAGAAAGTTGATTAGAAATTAATTTTGCGCATTTTAAAATTTTAAATGCGCGTGCGCGCGTAACTTCTTGTGAAACATGCTATTTTTAATCCATAGAAAGTTTTCATATGATATGACTTAAATTTTCACCAAGTGTCAATACAAAATGACTTTTGGTTTATACTCTATGATCAATCTTTGAAATTCATAAAATCGCGCATAACTTACGCTGCGCGACTCTAACGTCATATAACGAAGTTTCTTGCACATCTACAGCTACAGGTCAATCTTTTGACAAAGTTATACAATCTTATGTTGACAAGGATGAGAGATATGCGTGCAACAAAATTCCGGGAAAGAAAGAAGAACAAAGAAGATGAAAAAAAAAAAAGATATTTACAATCACAAGGGTTATCCGCAACTTCTAAGTTGCGGATAACCAAAAAATATTGATCTCATACAATTACAAGGAGTTATCCGCTTGGTATACCAAGCGGATAACTAATAATAAATATAACTAGACTGAAACTCGTCACTTTGACGAGTTAGTTATCCGCACCACGACAAAAACCACGTGCACGTCATACGTGGGGAATATTGCACACAGATAAAGATTATGGCATTATGACAAGAACTGAAGAATATGATATGCTGTTAGTGCTGAATTCTGTCAATTTTGTGGCATATAGTATATACATGCAAACAGTATAAGCTGTATACATATTACATACAGTGTAGAATAGGTGAAATTACGGGACCCGCCATTTATTCCAATTTTTAACATGGCGACGGTATCAAAATGAAACACTTAGATAGCAATTTCAGAAGGAAATTATCTCAGGAACAACATATTAACGTGTAGAAGAAATTTGAATACGTAAAATATAGATGCGCACCCTTTTAAATGTGATGAACTATTACGCAAAATATGAAAATACGACTTTTTTTATTCAACTGGCCATATGATGACGTCACAACATCCGATTGGCAAAATGTTTACATGAATTCGTATCTACAATCCAATAGCTTCCAGAAAACGTTTTAATCGTGATTATCACATTTTATTCTTACGAGCTATTACAGATTAAAATTTACTGTAAAGATGAAATTAATGACCCACGTAATTAAAATTTTTAGGCATGATGACGTCATAAAAATTAAAATATTTTTATCTCATGCTAAAGAAAGTTGATTGACCTACACAATATATAAATGTAGGAGAAAAAGGAATACAGATAAGCGTGATGCGCTCCATTGAATGTGATGAGCAATAACGAAAGAGACAAAAATCCTATATTTTACATTCGTGTGGCCATACGATGACGTCACAATGTTTTTTTAGCCTTATTGATGCATGATCCGATATCTACAACTCATCAACTTCTAGATTTTGTAATAAAAATAAACGGTTAACGGTTTACTTTAGAAACTATGACTGTTTAAAAAAAGACATAATTTTGACGATTTTTTAAGCTTTTTCATAAAAAACGCGCACGAATTGTCTAATTCAACGTGTTCGTATGGCGTTATTTAAACTGGAAAAGGTCTAAATTGTTTTCAAAATTACTAGGAAAGGCTTGAAAAATATAATTCAAGAGAAAAAAATATGTTTTTAACGCTACGTGCGCACCACGCGCGTAAAAAATTGCGCGCCCGTGGGAATTTTTGACATGCTCAAAATGACAAGAAATGCGTAAAAAGTTGATTAGAAATTAATTTTGCGCATTTTGAAATTTTAAATGCGCATGCGCGCGTAACTTCTTGTGAAACATGCCATTTTTAATCCGTAGAAAGTTTGCCCCTGATATGACTTAAATTTTGTCAAAGTGTCAATACTAAATGACTTTTGGTTTTTAATCTATGATCAATCATTGAAATTCATAAAATTGCGCGTAAGTCACGTTGCGCAACTATGACGTCATTCAAAAATAGGAGGTGCACAACTTCACGTAAATGCCCATATGTTGTCAAAGTTATGAAATGTTATGTTTACACATTTTAGAGGAACACGACTC
Organism: Antedon bifida; assembly: GCF_963402885.1. Taxonomy (NCBI): domain Eukaryota; kingdom Metazoa; phylum Echinodermata; class Crinoidea; order Comatulida; family Antedonidae; genus Antedon; species Antedon bifida. Next base: position 207,939 of record NC_136234.1, read on the forward strand.
ACAAAAAGGAAGGAAGGAAAGAAGAATAATACAGAAAAACTAGATTTGAACTCGTCACTTTGACGAGTTCGGGTTATCCGCGCAAACGCAACATGCACATTCTTAACCATATGAACCTCGACAATTATTATGCCATCCTATGACATGAAATAAATATGTTTACAGTGCTGAATTGTACCTATTATGTAGCATACATCATATTACAGTATTTTACAGAATAAACTGTATATGTTATATACAGTGTAGCATAAACAAAATTACGAGACCCATCTTTAAATCTAATTATTAACACGATGACGTCATCAAATTGACATATAAAGATAACAATTTTAGAAGATAATTATCTAAATAATTACATTAAAACAAATTTGAAGAATTTTGGGCACGTAAAAGTGAGATGCGCTCTTGTTTAAACGCAATGAACTTTTACGCAAGAGATGAAAATATGACTTTTTGAATTCAACTGGCCATATGATGACGTCACAACATCTGATTGGCAAAATATTCACATGAATTTGTATCTACAATCCAATAGCTTCCAGAAAACGTTTTAATCATGATTATCACTTTTTATTCTGACGAGCTATAACAGATTGAAATTTACTGTAAAGATAAAAATAGGTGACCCACGTTATTTACATTTTTAGACATGATAATGTCATAAAAAAATAAAATATTTTTAAGTCATGCGAAAGATAGTTGATTGACCTAGACAGTATTAAAATATCTGAGGAAATGGAATACGTATAAGCGAGATGCGCTATATTTAATGTAATGAGCAATAACGAAAAAGTAAAAAATCCTATATTTTACATTCGTGTGGCCATACGATGACGTCATAACATCCGAGGGGTAAAGATTCTGCATGAATTCATATCTACAACATATCTGCTTACATATTAAATTAAAAAAATTGGGGGTCGTGGATGATCCTGAGGAGCTATAATAGATTAAAAATAGGCATAATTTTGACAATATTTTGTCACTTTTGCAACTAAAACGCGCGCAAATGGTCTAAATCAACGTGTTCGTATGACGTCATTTTAATTTGAAATGATGTCAATCTTTTTAAAAATGACTAAGAAAGGCTGTAAAATCATAATTCAAGAGAAAAACACATGATTTTTATGCTCCGTGCGCACCTTACGCATAATTTTTTTCGCGCGCGTGGGAATTTTTGACATGCTCAAAATGTCATGATCAGCGTAGAAAGTTGATTAGAAATTAATTTTGCGCATTTTGAAATTTTAAATGCGCGTGCGCGCGTAACTTCTTGTGAAACATGCCATTTTTAATCCATAGAAAGTTTTCCCTTAATGTGACTTAAATTTTCACCAAGTGTCAATACAAAATGACTTTTGGTTTATAACCTATGATCAATCATTAAAATTCATAAAATCGCACGTAACTTACGCTGCGCGACTCTAACGTCATATAACGAAATTTCTTGCACATCTACAGCTACAGGTCAATCTTATGACAAAGTTATGCAATCTTATGTTGACCATAATTAGAGATACGCTGCGAACAAAATTCCGGGAAAGAAAGAAGAATAACAAAGAAGATGAAAAAAAAGATATTTACAATCACATGGGTTATCCTGCAACTAAGTTGCGGATAACCAAAAATATTGATCTCATACAATAACAAGGAGTTATCCGCTTGGTATACCAAGCGGATAACTAATAATATAGGCCTATTTAACTTTTTTTTTTTTACACTTGTACTAAACAGCACATACCTAGAGGCCTAGAGACTTACTATTTGTATTTTGCGCTTTATAAATTTAAAAGCATTAAATCTACCGTACCCTTCTGGCGCTATCTAGAGATATAGAGATCCACCTGAATGTCCCTGGGCCGAAACGTCCCGGGCCGAATCGTCCACGGTCGAGTCCTGGGTCTCTTGCTAAGTAAAAAGGTCTACAGATATAGCCCAAACAAGCCTAGCTAGATAGTTAGTAATCTACTAGTTATACGCGCGCCTAGGCTAGTAAATTTACAAAGCTTACTCGAGTTTGATTTCGTAGTACATTTGTACTTAAATCAAAGGCAATATTTGAGGTCATCTTCACAATTCTTCCAAACATCTTGGCCTCCAAACATGACACACTGGGGCGAGGCCTAGCCTACGAAAGAATATATCACAAGAATGAATGAGTATAGTCAAAGAATAATATGGTATAGTATAGGCCTAGTAATCTTTGTAAAAATGACAATGCCCATGCGGCGTTCCATATTTAATATTATACAAGCTGCTAGGCCTAGGCCTAGTAACCGACAAATTTGAAACTATTTTTATGCTCGTTTTATTGTTTCATTATTGTTTAAGATTATGGAGGTATTTATAATAATACTCTAATTAGTTATTTACTAGAACTAGGCATGATTGGAACTTTATTACGCCTAGTAGCTACACAATACCTGACGGCTCTGGGCAGGATATAATAGAGGATCGATCAAACACTGAGCTTGTTGATACTTTGCGACCTATTTTGTAATGTCAAGTCGTTTCGACCCAGTGTGGTGACTGACCAATGCGACACGTGTACGATGTGTGCATGATGGAGAGGGCATTGGAGATCTCCATAATTTACATGGTTTAAGTTTATGAATGGAACATCTAAGAATTCCACGAAAACTGCTGACAAAAAAAACATTGGGTTTAACTTTATTACATTTTTTCGTCTTTTCATTTTCAATGTTATGTGCATTCAATTCATTTTTGTTTCATTAGGAACATACAAATATAGAAACATTGTCGGATTGGAAGGCAGCATTGCATAAAGGAGCGAGTATTGATACACTTTTAGGACTTAAGCCCACTGGAAAGAAAAACAGAAACGATAAAGAAAAAGATAAGAAAGGTATAGCTAAGCAATCAATGTTTGTGAGTGTCATGAAGCAATTTATCATATAAAAAACCCCATGAGAGGATGTCTATATTTATTTTTTTACACAACAGGTACAACAAAGACAGAAGAAGAAAACCTGTCCAACCTCAACGTTGAAGTATTAAACGGAACATCACTACCGTTCCAGCTCTGCTGCCCTCACCTATCTACAACAACAGCAGATGAAACCACCAATGAATTCTTGATTTCTCCACCCTCAATTCCAATCTCTCAACTTTGTCAACCATGGTATGAATTTTGCTAATAATTTATTATAAAAGAAATTATACAGAAACCTGTTTTTTATACATTTATACGTGGTAAATAGTACAAAAATGTAGCATTTTTCTCATTGTTTGTACTTTTTCTTTCTTCAATGATCTAGTTTTGTCGAAATGAAACAATATAGTGAAGAAAAATCGACAAGAATAACATGAAAGTTATTGAGAAGAACAGATTATCATACCAGGCTTCATGAGTATAAACCCAAACAATGGCAAGCAGATATTTGTAGGCCTATATGATGACAATTGGAGAAGTTTAAGATTTTATATTTATATTTTACTTATAATTTAATAAGATCAAAATGTTTTGTTTGTGATCAAATAGAATAAACTAGTTTTGTACAGTGTTGATATTCAATGTTGCAAAATAAAAACAAAAGAAATTAGTACCACAACCACAATATTATTTATTCCAATTTGAAAAGCTTTTGTGAAAAATATGAAATGATACCTTCAGTTGCTTTCTATAATACATGCTACATCAATACATTGCAATAAGAAATTAAAGACACTTGCATTACTTTCCAATTTTGAGCTTTGTTTTTTTAAATATTTATAATTCATAAAGCTCTTAGACACTGAACTAGAAAATATATCTACAACTACAAAAAAAACATTTAGGACTGTCCAAGATTTATTTAACTAGAATAAAATATTTAATATATAAAGGGTGAATTTCAAAAATTAAAGTGACAAAAAAAACATTAGTTTGCTTAGATGAGATATGAATGGCAAACACAATTACAAATGAGCTTTTCTAGGATTTGATAATTTGTACATTTTCTAATAGGCTTGAGGAAAGTGTAATGATACCATATAAAAGCAAAAATAGGATTGATATAAAACTACAGTAATACTAAACTGATGACTAATACCAGCGTCACACATCCTGGTGTAGAAATTATGTTGTAATTTGAAAAAATAATTTGATTAAGACTGAATTGGTATAAACATTTAACTTGATGAGTATTAGTACTGGTTGTTGAATCTTCACTCAATCAATTTCTTAGATTTGAAATAACGTCGTAGATAAAAGACTTGCCATGTTGCTAAACTTAATAAGCACACCATTGAGAAGATACTAAAGTACAAGACACGAGTATTGGTAGATTCTGTAAATAAACAGATATCATTTGGATTAAGAAATAAAACATTAACCAAATATTATTGCTGGTTCTATTGGACTTCCAACTCTTCATTAAACATTAATATGTTGTTTATCAAATGTGTATTACAGGGTTGTGGACGAGAACAGCCTGGACCTAGTAACTTTTTATTTAATTCAACACATAACCTAAATTAATAATTTCATTTTTCATTTATTTGTCTCAATACAAGAAAACAAAATTACACAAGCATAAAAAAAAACCAGATTATTAGAACACGAGACAGGGCACCCCAAAAATGAAATAAATTACTGTATTGTTGAATCAACAACTTACAAGAAAAATTTGTTTTCATGAAACCACTCCTCTCTTATTATGGGACTACTGTAACTATTTAATATCAACATTTTTAATGTTCACAACAATTCATATGAAACATTCTGGAATGTTCTATTTGCACTTTTATTCCCAAATAAATATCTCACCATTTGTATCCCTCATCTCCTCTTCCCGCTTTCTTAAGTAGGCAAAATCATTCACAATAGACTCTGAAAGATCTTCTAAGCGCCGCAATTCAACTTCCATTGGCTTCAGTTTTTCAGCCTTGGCCAGCTAAGGAATAAGTTCATGAATATTAATGAGATGCAAATTAAGAATTATTAAACTATTTTTATCCAGTTTTTACCCTTGTAGCACACTAAACTCATCACAAAAATTATGCAAACAGTTTAAAATATTAAATGAAAAAGAAATTAAACAAATACATAACATTTTAAACAGAAACAGTATTTTGACACTATGTCTGAAGAAAGGCTAGAATGCAAGGGTATTTAAGGAAGTATTGCCTGCAAGCTTAGTTGCCCGGATGAACCTCAGTGGTCTGGGGTGCAGGCTTCAAACCTGTAGCCGATTAACATCGGAGTGGTTCAATTCCACCTTTCGGGCGAATTTTGGATAATTCAGTAGTATATATTTACAGTAGATATGGTACATTATTTTTATTTTTTCCTAATACTACAGTTTGGTACGTTTTTGGTTTATTGTACAGGAGGTACTTTATCCGAGAGATGTTTCTTGTAAATACTTACATCTTCATAACTTTTAGCTTCAATTCCGTGTTTTAGATCAAGACTCACTTCACGCTGTGTTCCTCTTAATCCTATGAAAAATAATCGATTTAAAATAACATAATTATTTTTAAATACTTTCATAACAATGGCAGTAAACCTAGATGTTGTGCAATACATTTGAAGAAACAAACATAAGACGCTATTTTCTGACTTTTGTACAGTAAATTTGTAATTACTGTATTTTTTGTAAAAAAAAACACATTTCAATCACCTGCAGAAACTTTAGTTTCAAAACAAACTTCAAACATATCATAATCATCAGTTGTAAATGCAAATTTTCCTTCTTGGGCATCTTCTTTGCTGTAGAGTGTGTGACCTTTGGAATCCCCAACCTAATTAAAAGAAGAACAAATGTTATTTAATATTCTGAAAAGCTCAACCTGTTCACAGAACTGAGGCGGTCAGTCAACAACCATAAACAACCAAAAACAAAATAAAAAAATCTAAATACTGAAAACAAATTTGTATCAATTTTTTTTTAATGTCACTCTCTACTAAAGCTTATGCATCCATCGTCTTTGTTTATGATACAACTCAACGTCCCTCAGATCTTCAGTTTTAACTTTAACAATAAATACCTGTATCTGTACTGTAGAAAAAATACAAATTTTAACACTTCTTTTCTATATTTAATTAATTAATAATACAGTAAGTTCTGCAAGTTTCTTCCTACGCCGACTGGTTGTATAGGACGAAATGACTTTGCTACAGGCTATATACTAACAAAACTGTCTTATTGCCTTAGACTAGTGGCTTCTCTATACTACTACTAGTCGACCGGGCTAAATATTAATAATTAGCCACGTCATTATGGCCAGGAACATACAACATTCATTATAAAGCAGGTTGATTAAAAATTGTTCAAAGAACAGGATACTTACATGTAACAACGTTTTATGTCCAGGAGCATCGCTTAGTTTATAATCGCCAGTTACAAGAACATCTTTATGGATTTCTTCCTTTAAACATTTTTTTACGTTCGGAGGCAGCATCATCGATAATCCACAAATTTGAGTGAAGAAAATTGACGATAAAATACTAAAAATTAGATACAAATTCATAATGAAAACTTTCTTGGGTTGCTTTTAAATAGATAAGTCACTGTTTCTTTAGAAAAAAAAAGCAATATATAATAGCTTTTAGCCTCCTAACTGTGGTAAACGTGTCCTCAGAAATACCATCTGCTACACTCTAGGCCTAAACCACCACCACACGACGTACAGCAGCAGAAGCAAACTACACCGGCGGTGTCAGATCGTTTCAATTCTTCCCTAGCTTTCTCAAACGTGGCAATAGCAACTATTCACACTATGGAACGCCACATTCGCATGATTGTACTGTGCATACATATAATTATAATCAATACTGTGTTGCGTAGCACTGTGTAAATTATATATAAACCATACTGAAACAGTGCTCATATTCGGAACAAGCGTCAAGCATAGCTCATCGTTTTAGTTGTCTCTGGCGGGATTCGAACCTGCGACCTCTCGCTTACAGGCGAGTATCATACCACTATAGACCACAGAGCACAGATTTTCACCCACCATTCTCTCATACAACATACGGCCTCACAATCTGAGTGAGTCTATTGAATTACCAGCAAAACAGTTTTTCATGTGTCTTTTTTTCTTCGAAAGTGATCAACTCTATTAACTACAATGGCTTCATATTTTTCAAAGATTTTATTAAACTTCATTTTTCGTGGAACATACAATACATAGGCCTATACAAAATATTTTCTCATCTAGACAGGTACCGTGTGTCTCAACCATTTGTTTACTGAAATATTTCGGAACGGATTCTGAAATTTACAGTTAATTAAGTGCTTGCGATTTCGACTACTTAATTTAATTTGTCAAGTTGACACTCGATACATTTCAATTTAAAATGTTATTAACCGGGAGATAATCACACAATTTGTATTAATAAATCTTGGTTTAACGTTAATGACTTTGGATCCAGTATCATTTAACTATATTGCTAACCAACTGAAGAATGCTGGAATCTATATGTCCATTGAAGACAGTAAAACATAGATGTTTAGGAAAACAAACTTCTTGCCAACGGTCAGCAAATAGCTACACTTCTGTTGATAGTTAATGATAAGTGAGATCATAACAAATGACACTCTCCAACACTCATCTTCCAGTACAAATATTAAAGTACTTTGATATATTTTCTTTAATTCAGTCATATTCGAATTCCAATTAATTCTAAGGCATACTGTCGTCACAGTATCATTAAGTTACAAATACCGATTATAAATTATTGATATAGTATTTTGTTAATTAAGTTATTTAGATATAAAATTGTTGTGTAACGGATTGATTAACCACCAACGTCAGAAGCTCCTCTTGAAATTACTTTAATATCACTGAACATTTTAGATAATCCCGTTTTAAAAACTTTATATTTAAAAGCGTAAATAAACGGATTAACAACCATATTGCATACCGACAATAAAACTGTTAAACGATGACTGATTCCATTTTCCATATTTTTAGGTAATGTACCAGAGCTAACATTATAAGTAACATATAAAAACATATCAGGTGTCCAACAAACAACATATGCAATTGAAACAGCGATGAAAGTGTTGATAAGGTTTTTCTGTGCAACGTACCGTCGTCTACCCCTAATACCAGATCCATCAACCTCATTTGGAAACCCGCAATACATTTTACGTAAGGTAAGAAGAATTGTTGAGTAAGCGAATACAATAATTAAAATAGGGATAAACCATGAAAAAATAAAACTTTGTATTCCAATGATAGCTTGAAGATTTTCATTTGCTTCACTCCAATCATAATAACAGTAATACTCGTCGTTTATTTTTGCAACAAATACGAGGTGGCCAAATGCGAGGAAAGCGTAGATGTAAACTATAGGTAGTAAATAACATACCTTTATACTTTTACAATGAACATAGTGTTGGATTGGATGGACAATTGCATAATATCGTTCAACAGTAATCAATACAAGATTTACTGTTGAAGAAGTTGCCAACACCCAGAAAGTTCCACGACATTTGCAAAACAAATCACCGGCATCTTCATTTTTAATCAACCATCCTTCTGGAATAACATAAAATGGTAAAAATACAATACTTGAAATTAAATCAATTGCCGACTGATGAATAAGAAGTTTCGCAGTAACATTTCTTCGCCTACCACCATTTGAATTTGTAAGAAACACAGTAAGTACTAATAGGTTTGCGAATATACCAATAATGCCAACAACTGCATAAATAAATAGCCACACTCTTGCTTCTTTGCGTTCGTCATTAAATGCGTTTTCTAATTCGAGACTCATTTTCAGTGATTCGAATATTTTCAATCCAATTTCTAGAATTGATATAATCAGTATGGTAACAACTCAATGTAGCTAGACCTGACGTGTTACCGTTACGACTGTTGTATCATAAAATGTCATTCTAGAGTTTTGACCAATTACATTATACGATAACGGAATCCGGGTTAACCGCCGGATAATTAGTAAACACATCAAGGCCTGTTCCCACTGATATATACCGGCTATGAATAATCACTAATCAACGTATGTAACACGTCTTTTCGATGAAACACCGAAAGGATAGCACTTTGGTGTTTTATTGTCTTAAATATGCCAAGAAAAATGTTCATTTTAAAGTGGACCAATAACATTTCTTGAATCTTTTAGTGGTGGCGCAATGATTTACCAGGGAGTTGTTAATTAACTAATTAACAACTCCCTGGATTTACAGGCAATAAAAACAAACAACTCATTTCAAGATAAGATCATTAATTTTATTAAATCACAAAACACAATTTTATATTTATACTGTAAACAGAGGACACTTTTTTAATATATTTTTATACACAAATATACATCAGAATTAAGATTTAACAATATTATTGTAAATACAAATTTTTTTTAAATATTTTATAAATTTCAGAAACAAATTTGCATTTAAATATTGAACATTTGATTTTTGAACCACTTAAATATAACAAAAATATATGTTTGCACATTTCTTTTGTTTAGAACATTTATAGTCTAGTCTTCCATAAATACTTAAATACACAACACAAATGTAAGAAAAGAAACATAGATATTATTAATGGCAATATTGAGAATCATGAAAAAACAGTGGTTTATTTTGACCGAATTAATTCAGACCCTAAATCACTAAGGCTTGTTTATAGCACAACTTTAACAATGTATTATTAACATCAGCAAATGAAGATTTGTGTGCCAAAAATATGCCAATATTACATCCTACGTTTCCTAATAACAAGACAATTATTTTGCAAGAAAAACACTATAATGTTTCAGAACAAGATATCAACTCTATTTCAAACAATTGGGTCAGTCCTATAAAGCTGTCATGATAGATCTAAAGGCGGACACAGAGACGGCTGATTGGGAAAACAAATTTGTTGATACAGTGGTACTCGATGGAATATGCCAACATTGTTAAAGCAGATCTCAGACTTGAAATGATGGAAAAATGGACCTTCACAACAGGAGCAAAAATGAACACCGTTAAGTATTTCTGAAAAGTAAATTTAAAAATCTGTTGATTTATCTTGATTTTTTTAGAAGATTTTTTAATTATGATGTAATAATAAATATCATAATGATGATTGTGACAATAATGATTTTGATGAATGGAATGTTTTTGATAATGTTACACTGTTGTTTATTATGCTGATAGAGTTCTTACTTTCTATCTCTTTGGGAAGTTCTCCTTCAAGTCTCGGAACATTAGCTGATACAATCTTTCTAGCACACAATTCAAACAGGCTTGGCATTGGCGTACATGGCAATATATTGTAGTCACTCCAAGACCTTTTATCAACTTCAGACAGCAACGGATTATTATTTGCTGAAAGTAGAAATAGGAAATCAGAATACAAAGTACAATAAATATATTGAATGATATACGTTAAAAGAATCATAGGTACTCACCACTAAATGTGTAAAGTTGTAACGTAGCAAGAGAAGCAGGAAAATATTCAATTAAATTATTGCGTACATGTAACTCCTTCAGATTGTGGAGACGACCAATTTGATCTGGTAAAACTCGTAACCTGTAGGAAAAACAACCAATATCATGTACAAGTTAATACAACTGATGCAGTAAGAACCCAATTTATTTATTTATTTTTTAAATATTTTTTAAAATATGATACGTGTTGATTTTTGTTTTTTTTTATCAAGCTCATTTTGAGTTTTTAATGTGTTTCCTTTTCATCTCTTTATCGACCTATTTTTCTGATTTCTTTATAATTTAACGATGATGAATAAAGTGTATTTGATTTGAATGCATAAACTCCACAATTAATTCGCAATAATGAAATAAAAAACAAACAAACCTATTATTTGAAAGCCAAACCCGTATTAAGGCAGTGCATCTAGATATAGATTCAGGCAAGGATGACAAACAACAAGATGATAGATCAAGCTCTTTAAGACAGTACAGTTTCCCAATTTTATCTGGTAATGTTTTTAGTTGATTCTCACCAACATATAAGGCCTAGAAAAGCATATTATGATGCACGGTTTTAATTACAAAATACGAAATGAACTGATATTTTTATAATAGATTTAAGTGACTCAAATTGGAATAACCATAAAGGATATACATTTTCTCCATGGAATAAACATACATATACATTTTCTTACATACTTACATTTAAGTTTAATAAATTGCATATCTCCAATGGTAAACTCTTCAACTTATTGGAACTGAAAATTAAAATTGAAAATTAAAATAAATATCGTATTAGATGCTTATATCTAAAGTCTTAAAATTAAACCATGCGCTCATGATATGTTGTTCCATCTTCAGAACAAACTTACTGTGCATATAGTTCTTCCAATTTCCTAAGTTTACCTACTGAAACAGGTAAAGCTTTTAGTTGATTGTTTATCACATTTAGTACTGTAAGATTAATAAGGTTGCCAAGGTTACCAGGTAACTTGTGAAGCTGATTGTTTTTACAGTCTAGCTCATGAAGGCTGTGTAAATTGCATATTGTCTCCTAAGAAAATAAGAAAAAAATCATTTATTTTGTCTATATATAAGTCAACAGTCTGTATAAAAAAGGATTATAAGTAATAATTAATATCATGTCTTGCCCTGGATTATTTATTAATATGAAGCATTTATCAAAATCTAATAAACTTGTTCAGGAAAAGCATTTATTTATGTTGTTTTTCTTTGTAAAATGGATTCACCATGTTTTGAATTCCACTTCATTTCCTGTTAAAGTCCTGCAATACAATTATTTCAGGTCGCCTATAACAAAACCAACAAGCCTATGTTTGAAGCTATATTTACAGTATTATAGTAAAGATTACTTAAGTAAAGACTACTTAAGGAAAGGCTAATGTATTCAGAACTTACAGGTAAAGATTGGAGACAGTTGTACTGAAGAAAAAGTTCCTTAAGTCCACGCAAACAACCGATTTCCACTGGCAACAATACCAGACGATTATTGGACAGATTCAAAGTTGCTAGTTGGGTACCTACATATCCAATACGATTTGGACACTGCCTCAATTCTAAATAGCTTTAATAAGGAAGAAATATTGTTGTTTTTTTATATTTTTGTTTTAAAATACAATTATAATATATCAGAAAAAAAAGAGAAAAAAACTTCTTTCTCTCTGTGTGTAACAAACACTCCCATGAAATACATAATATGTAATACCTTAAATCTAATTCAATAGGTTTTTCACAGCAAGCACATTCTACCATATTCTGTACGGCTACCAGTCCTGTACCATGGGCATTACATACTGATGCTTGATTTTTACGACAGCATGTTGCACATAATGTATACCTACAAAAGCAAATGCATATTCTAGTGATAACATATATATATTAACACACTTCATCATTGTTAGACATGTTTTACTATTTTGTGCCATTTATTTGTGTATCTCAAGTGGGCCGGGTGTATCTCAAGTGGGCCGGGTGTATCTCAAGTGGGCCGAGTGTATCTCAAGTGGGCCAGTGTAACTATTGTTTTCAAGTCATCACGTATCATTTTTGTTGGGTTTTCTTGCAGGTGTATTATTTTACAACATTACTAAAATTTTAGTGAAAACAACATTACTGTAAAGTACTTTACCAGGCCTATGGGAATAGTAAAAGGAAACATGTTTATAATTGGTCATTACACAATATTGATTTTGTTGATATCTTGAAATAGCTGCATACATATCTACACCCAAAACTAATTTTTTTTAAAGGATTTAAAATATGACTAAAATATATACTATAGTATTTGTACACAAGAAATATTATTTTCTGGTCAAAAAACCCAACCAGAAGTCTAAGATGTAAAGCTATTAATAACCCCAATTATACATATTGACGTCAAACAAAAAAATCAGACAAAACAGAGATTAATTTGTCATGGAAATAAATGAAAGTAATTATTAGAATGCGTCGTTGTCAATGTATAACTTAGTTGCATGAGCATTCACATGGGAATTGCCATCTTTATATAGAATCTTACAAGTCTCAATTCTACAGTCAAAGTCATTAGTCTTCTATATTCAGTTTGGATTAATTTAATTAGAAATTCGCTTCACAAAATTCTAAAATTTAGAACTTACTGACAATTGCGTTTAGCAGCAACAATACCACATGCTTTGCATGCAGCGTTAGTCAGTCTTGGTGGAAGTTCATGTTTTGTCACCACAACATTACTAACGTTGCTGTTACTTCGAAAGTAATTCTTTTTCTTGTTACGTCCCTAAAACAATAATAAATTGTTTAATAATATCATTTTCAATTTACAATGTAAGTGTACAAAAAAATGCAATCAGAACATTAATCTTAATTATACAGGATACAAACTTAGTGTTTCATTAAACTAATACCTACACATAAAGTAAATATATTAAACCTAAAATTCAAATAATTTACAAATTTGACTTTACAAAAGAATCTTACCATTTATAAATGCTGACGTTAAACACATTCTAAATTAGGTTCTTGCCATTTAACATCCTTCCTCAAAGTTCAAAAGCTATGTAAAGTACTAATTAAGAACCAGTTCTTTAGGAAATTCTAATTTCATTCAATCAAGAACCTGTTATCTATACACTGGTTATGTGACTAAGGTCAACTATAACAACAAAATGTCAAAATATCATATTTTTTTTCAATATACCGTAGTGTTAACATTTCTAGACTGGAAAACCCCAAATGTTAAGACAAATTCATAACGTCATAATTAGGGAATTTCTTAGTGTAAATATATGTGGGTAATGTTTATTTATAATCATATTGATTTATTGATAATTCATCATTTGACGTAACAAGAAGTCTACCATCATTCATATGTAAATAACAATTTTTAATGATTAATGCCACCTTGGAGGAGTCAGCATTAAAAACAGGTGATCTTTATGCAAATCAACATTTAACTTCATTCTGTCTGATGCATGTGTTCATAAATACAATGACAAATGTCAATTGTCATTTGTTTCTAAATAATTTCATTAAAGATGTATTGTCCCTTTGACTAATTCCCAAAAAATTTTTTTTTTAATATTTCCAAAAAAAGTGGGTCATTTTGAAGTATCATAATAGTTATTAACTTTCACCAAAAATTAGTAAAAAAAAAAATAATTTAACCGAAATACAGATGTTTTTTTGTTCAAAAAATAACTCTGACTTCCAGTCAAAGTTTTCTATCAAAACATATCTCATAACGCAACGCGCTTGTTTGGCTACTCTGTATGCATAATCATAAAACTTCCTCGCGATCTGTGTGAAAACACCTTCTCAACCGTGACGAGTTGTAAACAATCCCAATTAGCATCATGCATAATGCATACTCGTAGTTTGAAATCTTTGTTTACTTTCGCTTGTGACGATTTTCCAAATGAAATGTAATCAAATTAATTTACCTGTTATTACGTAAACTTGTTGTTTTTGGCTCGAATTTTCGACTTAAAGTGAATAACTTTAATATTACTTTGATATGGCCAATTTAAATTTAGAATATTTTTTTTTTCATTTTTTGTGTTTCAAGGGACAATACATCTTTAAGATACTACGAAAATATTTTTTAATTTGTAAACAATTACAGAGTATTATTTGTTAATCATTCTGGGAATGATAATATATGGGTAGAATGATAATATATGGGTAAAATGATAATATATGGGTAGAATAATAAAATCATCTATGCAATTTTCTCAATTTATTCTTCCAACACTAAATTCACTATTGAATTTTCCATAAAAAATCTTAATAGAGCAAAAAGTAATTAGTTTCTAATCATGTCCTTGCCTTTTGTGATTACCTTAATATAGAAAGTAATAATGAATATAAATAGCTATTCTAATCTCCTCATCCATTCTCATCATAAAATTATTTACTTACTGTTAAATGTCTATTGTGGCATGACACCACACTTGATGTCCCACGACTTATATATTTCTTGCGTTTTTTAGGCGAGGGGTCATCACCCTTTACAAGACTGGTCAACACACAACCAATTGTTATAGACAGCATGGTAATGACAAATATGGTGATACTGATAGTCGCTGCATCGCCACTGACGAACATAACATCTTGCAACTGTTGCCAAGTGTCTTGAAAAAACTGCAACATGTTCAATCTATCTGGTTATGATGACCTAAAGCTATAAAAAACTAACGCCTGTAAAATATATAAAGAGTATTACTATTAATAATCGATATAGATTAATAATCGATATAGATTAATAGTAGTTTAATTTTTTAATGAAAATAATTTAAGCATAGGCTAGAACATATCATTTTGTTTCACTTTTTTTACGTACCGGAACACAACAAAATTATTTCATAAATATTTTTCTTTATTGTTCTTTTTTGTTTACGATATTCCTAGCTTATCTTCCTTTATTAATATTAGTTTCAAATTTAGGCTCACATACAGATTACTACCTACCTTTTTGGCTATTTTGGTCACTCCTACTAATACCTCTCAACCTAAAAATACTACTGTACATATGATACACTACTGTATCTACAGTATAGTCCAGCTGCTCAATCCAGTGAGTGTCGTGTGGAGCATGCCATCTAAAAACAAAACGAGCAGCCTGGCCTTGTTGGAATATTTCACTCGCGATCGTATTAAATAGAAATAATACACAGAAACACATACAACTTACTATGAACACATTAAAAACACACTATTGACTTGGCCTCCTCACAATGGCATCATCTTGATGTTATACAACTCTAATATATAAAGTAATGAGACTCTAAACTAAACAGTTATCCACTTTTTGTCAACAACACAACATTGTTTTTCTTTCAATAATTCCTCTCCGACCCCTCGCTGACAGAGCCATATATATAAAGAGTTACGACATTGGATTATAGTCACGTGATATGCAGATCAATTTGTGTCAAACTTGTCTCCGTTAATGCATGTAAAGTATAGAAGCAAGAAAATACTTTAAACTTTTTCTTATATTTAAAAAAATGTAATTGCACATTTTACGGTGAAATATCGATGTGCACAGCGTACAGAAGTAATTGCAGCAAAGAATATTGCGCGCGCGTGCGCTAGTACATTATAAAGTTCGATTGATTGATTTTGGAACGAAACATCCCATAACTACGTCCTATCAATAACAATTATGTAATATTTTCAATTCATAATGCATGCTTTGATGACTAAATAAAATAATAAAGTGTCGTGGATATATTTGTTAATATATTGAATAGAGTATGAACAATATTAAAATAATAAAGGCAAATTATTACAAATGAAATGATGAACGAGTCTCTGAAAGTTTGTGTCAAAAACACACAGAGAGACATATACTGTATAAAAAGAGGGGTGAATTTGTGTGTTTTTTGTATTGGTTCATGCTTTGATGTATCCTGACTTGCATGTAGGCCCTAGCATTTATTCTTTTGTTATTATAGACACAATATATATATGTTACCAAATTAATACCATTAATAAAATTAATTACTAAAATAAAAACGGAATATAAGCGTTATTTCATAGACAAAAAAATCTAAAAATAATGCATGAACTATAGGAAAACGCTATACAAAAGAGACGCGCGCGCCCTCAGCGTGCGAATTCTTTGACACAAAAATGGCTTCTAATTTCGTAACTCTTTATATATATGGCTCTGCTCGCTGAAGTTAAAGAGCGCCATCTATATTTACAGGTTCTTTCTGATTAGTGTGTATACCAAAGATAGTGCCACTATCTTTGTGTACGTACTGTATTATACAGATATTGACTGCTTAGAGGTTAAATATAAGATTTGACATCCCGAGGGAATGATATTTTGTTCGAGGGAATATATATTTCCCAAAGCGCTAGCTCAGTAGGTTAAATTTAGGGGGTTTCCTTCCCCTAGATATCGCCTTGTTGGCCATTATTTATATCCATGGTATAAATTATAACGATAGTAGTAACAGAATATAACTTTAAAATATGGTATTTTCTTTCATCTTTTAATAACATAAATACAACAATCAAGTTATTTCTTGCAAAAGAAATACTAAAAATTGATTTATTTTCTTTATTTTTAGACACAGTGATCAGATGAATTGTCTTGAATTGTTGTATTCATTATAAGCAATCTTAGAATAGGCAAATGAAACAAGTTCAGGGAGTTTGAAACAAAGAACAAACTTGAAGTATTTGTTGTACATATTATGATGTGGTAACACTGTCAAGCTCAGATAGAAACTGCTTACACTTTGACATCAACACTTTGATAGCTTCAGAAACCAAGACATTTGGTGGTAATGCTCCTGTTGATTCAACTGAAACTAAAGAAAACAACTTATCCATTTCATTCAGGAAAAATGTTATTACAAGTTATATAAATAACAAAAATATATTAATACTTACAAATAAAATGATCACGAATTCTTGTTAATTTAACCAAATCCTTCAAATCCTAAAAAAAAAAAATTAAAAAAGTCATTACAAAATTAAGTTTAAACTAAGTTCACAAGATTGCTTGGTATATGCCTTACCTCGTGTCTAAATACTTCTCTGCTACAAGTTTCATGACGAGGATTTACTACAACTGCATGATTCACACCTGAAATTAATACAAAAATATTTTGTCAACTGTACAACAAATATTTGTGTTTACATTACAATTTCTGCACTAGTTGGCACTAACCATCTATTTCTGTTATCTCCATCACATTTTTTGAGAAGCACGCCACCAATCGTTCAGCTAATGTTCCTGTCACTTCACTTTTGAGTGATACATCGGGTAACATTCTGTAGGATGCAGTTGCTAAAGGGTTTTCACAAAATAAAAATAAATTATTCAGTCAATGCTGGATAGAATAATTTATCATGATTATTAAAGTCCAATTCTCTACGTTTTTTAGATTTTAAGGTCACAAACTACATTTAATGTAAAAATAAATACTATATGGTCTTATTGAGATAACTTTTTTCGTCTTTAAATGGTTAAAAAGGTGAAAAATAAATGGATTCTAATAATTTAAGTGGCCCGCTATAAATCACAACATGCATTTAGCACGGATTGATATTTTCGTTTTTTAGTTGTGTGCAACGCGACTCTACAACTCACTATGTCGGCCGGTTGGTCGGTAAACACTAACTTGAGCACGCGACTGCAGCCATGTATATGGCCTTGTTTTTCTGTAATTAACCCAATATTTTTTTAATCATGTGACCTTAAATCGTGCAGGTAAGAGTGTACTTACCGACAGGTGAAAACTTAGCATGGTCTTTGCCAATGCCTTTTACACAGTTTAACTTGACATCAATCTCTTGACCCGGTCTCAACTTTGCAATTAAGATATCATCATTTACAGGTTTAAAAGCATTTTGCCCATACTATACAATTAAAAGTGTCATTATTTTTTTTTTATTTATACCAACTACCACTAACAGGTTTGAAACACAGTATAATTAATAGATACATTTTATTCCAAACACTATATTATTTAAAAAAATACTTTCAGTCAATTTTAGAAACAATAAATAAAAGATTAAATCAAAATTCCACTTACCAAGTCTTCCTGATTGCCTCTTGGAATCCATCTCATATCTTTTGTCCATACTATAAATACATTTTAATTATTAAGATTGTTACCTTTTAATACAGTATTTTTGTATGGGAAATGGGATGTCAATCATTTTGTTGATCTAAGTTTAAACTTAGTCACCCTAGGACTATCTCTGTATTACAACATTGCAAAATTCAGTATAACTATCTACCAGTTAGGGGTGTCTAGAAAACTCAGATCTAGAAAACTTAGATCTCAGATATATCTGAGTTTTCTAGATCTAGAAAATTCAGATATCTGAGTTTTCTAGATCTAGAAAACTCAGATATCTGACTTTTCTAGATCTAGAAAACTCAGATATCAATATCTGAGTTACCTTTGCAATTTCTGTAGAGTTCTTCAGGATCGGTTGCATCTTTGGGTGCATTTGGATTTCGTGTGCACTTTATCTTTAAATTGAATTCAATAGTATCTTCAGGGCTTCCTTCATCATCACCTATTTTCAGAATGAATATTTACTATGTAATAAATAATGATTATTTCTATAATCTGTCAGGAAATTCAGGGATATTCATGACTGTTTAGACTTTAAATTAACAATTTTCAAATGCATATCTGCGAAGATGAAGACAAACATTCTATTGGTCAAACTTTTATTATTTTCTTGTTGTCTAGAATCAAGGACCTGGAACTACTTTTGTATACCATTCTTACCTTCCTGTCGATACTCAAAGAGTCTAGGGTCTGCTTTGATTGGAATGAGGCCAAGTCGATGCGCTAATACTTCATCTTGGATCAGCGATGTATTGTTCAATATAAACACTTTCTCAATAGCCATTGTTGGTAACTAAAGTAAGAAATTTGTGATAAACAACTTTAGCAAATTGAAATCATTTTATGTAAATTTACTTGGCTAGAAGATGTTGTTGGTTCTATCAGAAAATAAAAATGTAAATGTTAGAATGATTACCTCTGCTAACAATATTCTTCTAAATGCATTTGCAACTGATGCATCCACACCAACCATATCAAATTCTATTCTATCGTCTTTTATGTCAATAACATCTATCCGAAATTTCTATCAATAAAAAAAAATTATGTTTATAGTAATACAAACTATCCACAACAATTTTTAAATTAAATAATGACACATGTCATTTTTCATTTTAAACACTAACTAACTAATCTACCTTTGCAAACTTGTCCAAGTTCCAAGAATCATCAATACCAGTATAACCTCCTGGAAAATCTGTGCTGTTTACCTGAAATGAAATCAATTGAAAGAAAAAATTGTATTGTCCTCACAAAACATGAAAAATGAAGATTAATAAAATCAGACTTTGAATAGGCATATAGTTTTAATAAAGTTCACTTTTATAAAAAAAAAACCTGAAAGAATAATGTTTTCATTAATAATAATCGGTTAAATTGAACCAAAAACTCATTTGATTTGGCTGGCAGCCAATTTATTTGACTGGTTTTTTTTTCTTAAAATTACAGTTAAACAATTTTTTTACTAATAATCCAATTTTTGGTCAAAATGATTAATTATTAAATTAAAATTATTAAAATGGCCTATTTAAAACAAATTACACTAACGCCATACCATAATCCTTGCAATGAACAAGATATTAAAGTTATGTGTATAAAACGGATATATATTATTATAAAACATGTCATACACCCATCACTGAATTTGGTTGGCAGTCAACAATGCAGTGTTTATTGATTTTTAGGAACATTCGACGACTTATTTATTATTATATAGGCCTAGGCATAATCTTGTCTATTTATGTAGTAAAAGCTGTAAACATACATTAACTATGCTGTGTTCTTTTAGCTCTATTTTAGTTCGTATTTCTTCCATTCGTTTGTCCATGATGTTGTTACTGTTCGACGCCATGCTTCTTATTAACGTACATAGTGTGGAGTATACACTACACAACAAACAAATTATTTATTATTACATCTGGCCGATTCCATTATACATTATGAAATGAATGTTTAATAGTACAGTACAGTGTTATAGAGTATACGGCGAAAATTCATTTAAAGAATTATAACCAGAGTTTGAAGTACTCTGTGTATATTTTATTTTTTTCTAGAATAGTTTTGTACCGAATACATATTATAATTCTATGGAATAAATCAATACTTCCCTAACCGGAAGTATATTGTATTGTGTATGCGTGAAGTGAGGGGGAGTGACCTTATCGTCGGCGGCGCCCGGAAAGTAAATTTTGTTTCTAGGCTAGTTAAAATGGTAAATAATGTATTGTTCTTATTATAAGGTGTTCATTTGATATTCTTGATAGCTTGACAATTGTTTAATGAGTGGTGAAAAATATAATTTAAGAAGGCTAGTAGTAGTTAATAACGTAGACCTCTATTAGTAGTAGTAGTCTGTACTGTGTGTGTAGTAGAGTAAGCCTAACCTAGCTAGCCTAGTCTTCTATGAAAACCACCTTACGCCGTACGGCATTTTGCTGTCTGTGCTGCGGCTCTACGGAAAGGTCAATGTGGCCATGACACCTGTTGTTAGGCCTACACGGTCAGGATTATGAAAATTTAACTAATTGAGTTTCAATATGGTCTCGTATTTATGCATTGCCATTGCATTTAGTCTTGTTGTAAAGTTTAGTAATAGTAATACAGTACTACTAGGCCTAGCCTAGCCTAATAATTATTAATAATGATAATATAGGCCTGTATGTAGTAGTAGTACAGTGAGTGCCTTCTAATAATCTCTAGCCTTTGGATAGACAATACATAATCACATTCATTGTTCTTTTTTTTACTATTATTATTTATTATTCAACACTCCATTAATGAATTTTAAATGTGTTTTTCCCGAGAGTTAATTTTGCTTGTCTTGTATATTCTATAGATTCGGTTTATTCTCATTCAAAATCGTGCTGGAAAAACAAGACTGGCGAAATGGTACATGGCCTTCGATGATGATGAGAAGCAGAAGTTAATTGAAGAAGTCCATGCACTTGTCACTGTTCGAGATGCTAAACATACTAATTTTGTTGAAGTATGAAATTGTTTTTGTTTTTTGGCATATTGAATTAAAATTAATTTAAAGTCCCATTCCTTACGTTTTTTTAAATCTAATTTAAGGGTCACAAACTACATTTAATGTAAAAATAAATACTATACTAAACAAAAATTGTTGGGTCTTTAAGTTTTATGATGATCCAGCATGACCTAAATAAAGAATGATGAATAATTTTGAATTTTCAAGTTATACAAACTTTTTGTTTACGTTTTCATAAACAATTATTGTTACATTAATGTTACTGTGTTTTCAATAAATTCTTTTTTTTTGTACAGTTCAGAAATTTCAAGATTGTATATCGTCGATATGCAGGATTATATTTCTGCATATGCGTAGATGTTAGTGATAATAACTTAGCCTATTTAGAAGCTATACACAATTTTGTTGAGGTAGGTTTTTATTACTTTACATTTCCAACAACTATAATCCCATGGCTGCTTGACCAAATCACACAGTTATTTAACATATCTTGTGAACTTCAATCATAATAATAATAATGATACCATAATAACGTGTAGTACAGTGATTTTTACAACAAAATATTAAATATAAGATACATACAGTGATTATTTATAATAATGATGATAATAATTAATATAAAATTCATTTCATTCATTTTATTCATCAACAAAAAAAATAAAATAATTATAAAACATGTCAAAGATAAATTGCATAAAAGATGAAAAGGATCAACAACAAAAAGCTAAAAGCTTGAACAGGGTTGAAGACCTAAAATAACTAAACAACTATAAAACAGCTAATACTATAATAGGAAATATACAATATATTAAAATATATATATAAAATAACATTAACATCGGCAGAAATTAAGAATAGAATTTATTTATAAGTACAGCCTGATATGTAGAAAACATGGATATTGTCTGTCTGCACAAACAACCATGTTGTTGGCAATCATTTAAATGATGTTGTTCTTTACAGGTGCTGAATGAATATTTTCACAATGTCTGCGAGCTGGACTTGGTTTTTAATTTCTACAAAGTGTACTCAGTTGTTGATGAGATGTTTCTTGCCGGTGAGATTCGAGAGACAAGTCAGACCAAAGTTCTTAAACAGTTAATGGAGCTGCAACAACTAGAATAAGTCATATCATGTTTTATGTAAAAAAACATCGTTTTGTGTTAGGTTGTAAATAAAAAAATCCTCACCCAATGTTATCAAAGTATCTGTTTCTGATATTTTAGTAGATTATTAATGAAGTAATATTCAGCCTTTAACTCTAATTTAGATGACATGTGGACCATACATTTTCCAATTATTTCTAGATTTTTACAAATTATGTACAAAATATTTCAACAAAAACAATTTAGTATGCATGAAATAATAGTATTCATCATTTATATTAGCCATTTTGTACAAATGACTCTTTTCTTTCCTATTTTCTATAACATTCTTAGTAATTAGTTTATTTTTATTTTATTCATTTGTTATACAGTACTGTACTTGTATCACACCTAATGCTGAATTGCGCCTTCTATTATCCATTGAAAGTAATTATAGGTGTATAGTGTCTGTACTGTACTACTGTTGTTCAGAGTGCTGTGTTCGTAGTAAATCTTTCATTTTAACAATAGTAATTGTATCCCTCAATGAGAGTATATAATAAATATATTATCTATAATTATTTGATGCTTGTTTATTGATTGAGTTTTATCCATAGCAACTAGCTAAAAAAAACGTCATAACGATCATAAAAAAAACCATGCAAGGGATGTTTAATACATTGGCTTGGCAAGTTGACAATATGACTCGTTTCTTCTACAGCAAACAAGACAGAAATCCAGAAATAAGACTACACACCGTACATAAAAGAATATTAAACATAGCAAAATTGCACTTACTCACATTGTAAAACTACATTAAATAACCTTATACTTAAAACTCTCTTTCGATAAATTAGCAACAAGTGAATTTAAAATGATGTTTAAAATATTATTGCATTTGAGTCTCAAAATAAGATATAAAAACAAAACTAATATAAAAAATGTATATCCATTGGAAATTATGTAGTTACATAGTTAAATTACATTTCGATCGGTTCATGGATTAAGGAATCTTTAATCCATGATCGGTTCAACCTTTAAAATAGCAGCATGACTTTCGACCAATCAAATCACTGGGATTGTTGAAAACGTCAGACGATCTCTTTCCCTGTCAATTTCAAATCAAGAGGACACCATCTGGACTAAAACGCCCAAAAAGTGAGTATATTGCTGTTTTCAGAAGGCCTATCTATATCATTCTTATGCATTGTAATATATTTAAGAAATCAACACGAATTATCATGTAGGAATGTAGATTTAATTATTTAACAAACTACAAATTAGCCTAGGCCGGCTAGGCCTATGCACTCCACCATTTTCGTCACGCGCATACTTAGCAGTCCTGTTGCCGCGGTCTGAACACTGAGTCTGAACTGGCGAGTCATTGTGTGCCTACTTTAGTTTTATTTAGTTTTAAAATGTCAATAAAAAAAATACGTACGTCATCGTGTTTAATTTGAATGAAAATTTGATTTTAATGAGTGATGCTAGGCCTAAAAGTGAGTAACTTTCTTTATGATTCGTTGCTAGGCCTATGTCTAAACATGGAGGTAACCTCCATGGTCTAAATCTGTCTACGTTAATGGCGTATGCAACACACTCCATACAGCACGACCGGGTCCATGTTCGTACTCAGCTAAAGAAGATTTGTTGACAAAAAAATAATTTCAGTATAATATAAATGAATACGGTATTATAGATAATAAAGTAATATAATATAAATACGTTCAACAGACGATTCATTTAATGTTTATAATTGGAACGAATAATTTAAATGATGAAGAATGTGCTAATAATATTAGGCCGGCCTTAAGGATGCAGAATTCGTACTGATGAGAAAGGTCAGTTGAGGTTGACTACTTTCAAGACGTCAAGATCATCATCAGCTGCGCGCTCATCTTCAGCCACCTGACACGACGACGACCTTGGTTGGTTGAGGTTGTCTGCTTTGGTTAATACATGGTTAGGATTAATTGATACAATCCCTCATTAACCACACATTTATTTCCGCTCATGACACATGTTTAATTTGCAGAGAACAGTACCACTAGCATCATTATGACGTTAAGTGATTCATGTTAATTTCTTGAAATAGGTCCATGCATGGAGAAAGGTCCATGATATAACCATCTTTCAATGAATTTTCAACAATCAGTCGTGCGCGTCAATTTGTTTTTGTCTCTAAAAATAAACTTTATTGTTCTTTACATCAGAAAGTGTTCCTTACATTGCACATATTAAAGTATACAAGATATTTATCAAAAATCAGTTACTAGTATTATAATGATAATAGAGAGGTTTCGCAATCTTACGAATACGATAACGAAAACGGATACGTCACACATTTGTGAAACTTTAACACCGCGAATCAAGTCGCCGACTTTTCTAGCATGAGGCGAAAAAGATGTCGAAACGCGATCAAAATGAAAAGTACGGTGAGTACAGCGGTGATTTTGTTGAATTATCTGGTTTGATCACTTTTAAATGCATATCTAGTTGTAGACCTATGTGTTATTGGTAGGCCTATTATTGTTATTGTTTATCATTGTTTTAAATACATTTTATTTGTCTTTTGTCTTTTTTAACTTCTTGTTCCCAATTGATGAAAATAATCGAAAAATATTATGATTGAAAATGGTTATGATTATAGGCGTATAGTTAAAACAGTAGGACCTCAACAGAATGTCACGGGTTGTTCACAGGGCAACGCCTCCAGCACACGTCACAATTTGTTGCTTCGCGTTTGCCATTGCCTCACATTTTGTTGAAATCAAAACAGCTTAAGATACTTAAGACGATTAAACAATCATCACTTGTTCTTGAAGTTCAATGCGTTAGTGTTGGGAAAACAAATTAGTAACACAATACATAATTCATCTGCATTAACATAAGATATGGTAGTACGATATACGGCATTGTATAACTGGAGGTTATTATAAATGAATCCCCTATGCTTTGGTAGGGCACGTAATGCGGTCAGGGTTTAACATTAAGCCATGTGACTATGTGCAATATTACAACATTAAGTGCAATACCGAAACATAAACCGACAATAATTATAGTTACGGTACAGATGGTCTGATGCGTTTATTTTATACGTTGTTTACGACGTAACGTGAAAATAGAGTGTCATGTTCAATATTTTACTAATTATGTATTTCGTCTATTCTGGGCTGTTTGTAATAGGCCTATAAACGATTCGATGACCGTATTCGGGATTTTGAATTGAGGGTGCGTTATGTATCGCTTTTCCTTTACAATAAAAACAAACCTATATTGTAATAAGAGAAGATGACTTACAATATTAAAGCAAACGTTTATTGAAGGTCTCGTTAAATCACCACATGTTAGTAATCGCAGTATTTTCCGATTGGTTTCAATTTAAAAATGCATGAACGACCTCATTCCTAAATGAAGAAACATACACTCTGTGTGAAAGGGGCTAATGTTAGCCCTTTAATTCTTTATCCAAATTTAACAGTACATATGTTTTCTAATAAATTCATATTTACAATAAAAGGTGGGATGGGCCGGTAATACGTGAAAATCGAAATGCTACAATATTTTGGAAGGTGAACTTTTGTTTTTTTGTTTATTCTCGATTTATGGTAGACCACAGCGATTGATGGACGGACCAATTCCTTTGGTGTGAGAAAGTCTAGACGTTATTAATATGACCGTTATCGAATTATGGTAACTGCCGAAATATTATTTAAATAAACAAATATAAACAATGCATTGCAGAGTAAAATTAAATGTCGAGCAAATCTTGAACAACGCGTTCAGAAAATGAGATATTTTATATACAGCGCCCTCGGTGTTTTTTTAACTACTTCACGTACGACGTGTGGATATCGCATGCAGTATGATGACACGGCAGAAACGCGTATTAATATTATGCGAATAATAATGTGATTCAGATTGTCTACACGGCACCTATCCACTACTTTTTTATCAATGGGGCACCAATAAAACGCAATACAAAACATTTTTTTATCTTGGTTTAATTGATTCATTCCTCGTAATTATCTACCAGAGACTAAAATTACAAATGATGGCAAAGTATGAAAAATCCACAATGTTGCAGAGTGAAATAATAAAGTACTTATAATGTATGTAAATAATAATATGATGAGACAAAATTTTGAAATATAAAAAAAAAACATGCTTGCTATATAATAACCAATGACATTACTTCAGATACAGTTATAAAACATAAGCAATGTAAATGTTCTGAATTATGAACAATGTTTAACTTAAATTAGCTTGCCATAACTAAAATCAATAATTGGTGGTTTACTACCCTGAATCACACTCATAGATAGTTAAACCAAAACTATATATTTAGTTAATTCAGTGTCTCTTAGATAGCCTGAGAGAGTGAATCTGTAAAATATACTCTTATTAATTTAAATGAGATTTATTCGTGTTTGAACAAAATACACACACAGTGAAATTGACCAATCAGAAGCGAATATATATAGATGGAATTAAAGTGTTTTTTTACTTAATCAATATTTTAGTAAGAAGGTTAAGAAGCTTCCAGGAAAGCTTGCCAATATCACATTCTTGTAACACCATTACTTGAATGCACAATCTTAAATTACAAACTATCCCATCAATACATTTTCAAAATACATGATTTTATTTTTTCTGCCACTCTATTGAAATTAAAATTTAAAAATAAGAATTAAAGATTCTTGAAAAAATAAAAATAAAACCACACAAAGATGAATGAATACTAGTTTTTACAGAATCAAGAAGACTTATGTGAATACATTATATACATTAGAAGCTGAAATATTAGAAAGAGCAGCACCACAGTATGGATCGGATATTTATATACAAATTATATAGTATATTGTGATTCTTAGTCTTTATTTAAATAAGAGAATTATCTGCATAATATATCTACATCAATTGATTTGTTCCTTTCTTTAATATCATTTTAAGCTATTTACAGCAATTAAAGATACACCATAAAGTTTTATTTTTATACATCAAGATGGTTTAGTACTTCCAAGTATGATTGTAAGAACTGTACTTAAATTTCAACTTTAGAACTCTCCTGTAAAAACAGCACTACTTAGATCACCTGAAGGGTTATAAAGAGGATTAACTGGGGACCGTGGGTACCTTTTTGGGGATTTCCCAATATGTTTGGGGGTACTGTTCCCATCTTCTTTTGATTTACTTAGAAAGCCAAAACGCTTGGACTTTGTTGGTGTGCCATATTTGTGTGTAACTGTTTTCTTACCGTGCCCACGTACTTTGGTTGACTTTGCGAGGTGAAGAGGTAAGGAAACTTGTTTTATAACTTGTACTTCTTCAAGTACATTATCAGAGCAGTTTTCAACCAGTGGAGCTGGACGGTGATACCTTCGAGTTACTTCTTCATCATCAGCTTCCTGGCATGGTGTCAGCTTTTGGAATCTCGTCTCGTGTGTCTGGCTGAAGCGTGGTCTTTGCTTAAAGTGGTTCTTTGGTATCCTTGATTTAAAGATGTCTTCTTCCTCATCATCAGAATCCTCTTCTTCTTCATCGTCGTCATCATCAAATGGTTCTTGTGTGTCCACTCTTGACAAACCACTTTCAGAGCTTATCGACTTCACTAGCGAAGTCAAGGGAAACTTTGGTGATCGCACTCCAGAACCTGCTGAAAAACTTTTCCGTAAAAATTGTTCCGACCTCTGAAATGGTTCCATTGATTGAGAAGGTTGGGATGGTAACGATGGACGACGTCCTCTAGAAGAAAACCTAAGTGGTGTTCTATTTAACATCTTTAATGGACTGTTGTCCTCTGTTGAACTGAACTCTACATTAGCTTCAACAACACTGTTACTAAGTCGTCTAGCATCAAGTGAACCGATACCATCAGGACACGTTTGTGACCTTTTAACACGTCTACTCGGAAGAGTACATGAACTATACTGCCATTGAGATCTGTTATTAAAACCCTCTGTTCTTGTTGAATTCATTCCTCTGGGAAGAGAGTTATAAAATGCACTGGGTACTTTAGTTTTAGAGTTACCTTCTTGAACCAGTTTTGATCCTTCACAAGAGTGCGGCGGTTGTACAACAGTTTTACTCAATGTTTGTGACTTGGTATTTATATTTACTGCATAACTTGGTGCATAATTTACTTTATTACTGGTCTCATTTTCCTCATTCGTTTGCTCAAGATTTTTAATCATTATTGCAATATCCTCGATCTTGTACATTCCTTCGCTATCGTACAATGATGCTCCGCGACCGCTATCTACTGACGTGGATTTTTTAAGTTTCTGATGTGCTTTTAATTCTTCTTCACTTCCTAAAGTGTCTAAACTATCAAGACTTGAAGTTTTACTAGTTGTCCCATCACCTAGTTTCTTGTCGTCACCACCATATTGAATACTGTGTGTATCAATGTAATCTTGAGTGTTACCATAGGTATTTGAATTGACTATGGACTGAGAGCTAGTGCCACTGTACATCTGGGCATTGTAGGCTTTATGTACATTAGTGTGATTCTGATTGAGAGCCTGTTTGTTGGTACAGTCTCCTCTATAATAATCAACAGTAGTACTTGCATTATTGTCATTAGAAAACATTATTGGTGGAGGTATTACACTTGAAGGTCTGTGTTCTTCATTGGCTTCTACATTATTATAATTACATTCTACACTGAAAACAGATTTAGTGCTTGTGACACTGATGTTTGATAAAACACTTGATAGAGATTTTTGACTCGCTGAATGATGCATGACTGGTGCTGGATTAGCATGTTCTGAATGCTGTACAACTGGATTAGTCGGACTAGGTGGAGCAAATTCTGGCGAACTCTCTGGTGAAGCTAAGTGGTTACAATGCATTCTAACGCTGTTGCCTCTATACTTGTTAGCTGTGTTTGGTGTGACAGGTCCCTGTCTCTTAAGGCTAGAGTCATATTTCCTACCAACATGAACAACAGCAGTTGGCATTGACGGAGCCGGCTGATCGACCTGATTATTGTTGTTATTTGCAACAGTTTCTTGGTTGACATTACGAACAGGTCCTTTCCAAGACATTTGTACATCGACAAGCATTACTTTTGGTGATTTTGTATTGTCTTTTTGAGGTGTAGCAACCTTCCCATAATGTATATCTTGTATGGTAACAGCAGGGCCAGATCCAAAAGAGCTTTTTGTGTACATCTTGTTACCAGTAAGTACCTTTGCAGGAGAACTTGATGATTTCTTATGTAAACGCTTAGTTTGTCCAGCTAGGGCATCATCAACGACTTTTAAAGTACCAAGCCCTTTTTTGGGGGGTCGATTTGCAAGTCTCCAGCCAATTGATTGTTCACCAGGAGCTAATCCTTCAGGGACTGGTGTAGCCTGCAAGATACAAAGACAAATACAAAGATATTAAATCATGTATAAAATAATACCACCAGAATTATGAGTGAGAATCAGTATCATTTAAGGCAAGATACAATGACAAATACAAAGATATTGAAACTATTGAGATGACTGTGGGAATAGAAACACATTTGTGATGGACAAAACAGAAAATGAACTGAAATGTATTTTTGGCGTCAAGGACAAATGAATGTTAACAGTTCTATTTCTGAACATAAATGAAAATCAACCTATAACTTGTTATTATTACTGCATTTATACATCATATTCAATGTAAAGAGGACAAGGCCAAATTTAAGTTCAAACAATAAAATAGAATTACACATCAGGAAATATATGACTACCAAGGTCTGGTGACTTTGTTATTTGCTTATTTCAGTAAGAAGTCATACTTACTATTAGTTATTAACAATTTACATAAGGAAAATAGTGCTTTGATTAAGTACACACCCTAAGAACAAACTTAATAACCACCTGTTAGTACTGAACGTTATTGTCACCCACCCTTAACTTTTCATATCGTGTGCAAAACTGTATCACTAAGACAGTACATGCTTTAATAACACAAATTATGTTCATTACAAAATAATAAAATAAATCAGAGGGTATATCAGATTGCAATTAACAGACATGACATCTCCAACCTTCACATTTCTAAACAACTGTAAATATCTTTTGCACAACATTAACATACATGATATTCTACATTGAACGAGACAGAATAGCTCCAGGTTAAAATTCTTCAATGAATGCTTATTATCATTTCCTTTCAAGACACTAGACCACTTGAATATAAATCATAGTAAAAAAGATGGCTTATAAATACATTATACAAATTTTAGGTACTGAACGCAATTTAGTGTGTCCCAGTGAATTCAATTTAAATTCACTAGTGAATAAAAGATATGCAGCACTGAATGAACCGACTAATGATATTGGGGTTATGAAAGGGACATCAGTTGTCATGGTCTAGTGTGTATCCAGCAATTTACTGTTTCAACAGCCGTAAATATTGTGATCTTCAGTTCAATTTTTACAATAATAAGGACTGAGAGTCATAAATCATTTGTTGACTACTACTTACCTGGCAGGCAACTTAAATTTTTGTATATCTTTTGTTTTATTTTGTTTTATTGTAGGCCTAATTTTTATCTTTTGATGTTTTTAACGTAAATTAGAACTCAATGTTCTAATAATTTGGATGTTGAATTTAAATAAATACCAATAATATTTTGTTTTTAGCGAGTTCATAGGATCATAGGATCATACAATTAATACCGAGGATTAAATTGCAACACAAGAAAAATTGATTGCAAAAACAAGACTGCAGACTTAAGCTTGTGTTGATTCAATTAGGCAACATCTTCAAGATTAAACCCTCAGGTCGTACGCAAAATACGCCTACTTACACGTTTCTTCAATTAATCCTTCTCTAAATGAATCTAATGAACTACAGGATTCACTTGAAAGCTAGTCATTGGTCATTTTATTTACTCTGATGCGAGAATAATCACTTGTTTCCTTTTATCTATGAATGTGTTTACGGCAAAACATGAAAGCTTGACATACAGTCAAACCTGTTTCTAACACATCACCTTTAAATGTGCAGACATCTGAAAATCTCTATAAATATGCAATAATATTTATAGGCTTAAGATTTTAGGCTCCAAAGAATGATCTGGGATTTCCTTTTAATCAATTCTTTTGCTACCCTATCATACACTCAAGGGTGTCATTCATGTAATACCAACATTACATCAATCTTCTGAATGTTTCATTCAAATAAAAAAAAATGATAATGCATCATGCAAGTCTTTAACTTAACAACAGACAACATCTTCCTTCTTTAGTTATTAATTTCATGACTAATGCACAATTAAGTTATTTTATATCAAAATCATAATAAAAGCCGCCTGTTAATTTCTGTCAACTTTCCAAGAGATTTTCACATCAATTCTCATTGATATTTTGTGTTCTTTAATCTAAAAATTGTACTATATTATGTCATTTATTAATAACAAATTAATCTGTTTGTGATACCATAGAACATGAGATGGTGCCATGCCTTGCCGTACTTAGCATCCAATTTCATATTAAGTACTGTGGCTTTACAATGTACATCATCATATAAATATTTAAATGAATGAAAAGCGAAACAGTCTTCAATCATTTAAGACTATAAAAGTCAGGATATTTATTCAAATCAATGACTTATATGTTGTTTGGGAATTGATGGGAATTATCCAGCATGTCTAAATATTGTTAAAGCGTGTATAACACAATGCTGTAAGACCATAACAACTGAGAACAGAGTAATTAAAAAGATAGTGTATGTATAAACAAAGTGCTTGTTGCTCTTCTTGTTTATTATTAATGTCAGGATATTGCTCAGACAAAGGGATTGAATGTTGTACACATACACAGCAGATTTTTCACACATCCTAATGTCTTGGTCATGTGGTCAGATCATCCTCTGTTTAACTTATGGTTTGGGCTAATTTGATCCCTAACCATACAGGTAACCATCACCTCATATTGAGTATAGGTAGTTAGGTTTTCGCACCGTGGCTTTAGACAGCTCTATCCCCAGAGGACTACTCATTCAGAAGCTATATCAAACGGAAAGCTTATTATCTACGGCTGACATTTTCGGTATTTTGTAAACTCGACTAATTGATAGGTCCAAGCTGCTGGACCCAGAAAACGTCAATGTTAGTCAAAAAGTCGAGCGGCCTTTTTTGTAAGAAATATTTCTTGTTACATATGTAAAGTGGCCACATATTTTGCATGAATGTGGCCAAGCAATATAAAAGAAAGCATCATATAACATTTTAATTTTACATTAACTGTTATAGAGTATTAAATGAAGCAGAGTTAGTACCTGTAGTTTGATGGAGCGATGGCCAAGTTTCTTCTTGATAGACGAGATAGATACAGCGCCTTTATCAGATGAGGGGGTTCCACCACCTAGGGTGTGTGTTAATGGACCAAAAGACCGCCTATAACAAGAATAAAGCAATTAGTTATATTGTATACTATACTTATGTAATGAGTATGCTAAGAATACATGTTTTAATAATATTAACAATAAATATTGTGATATACGGTATACCAGAATTCAACTGTTAATAGAACAATAACAAATGTTTAGTATAATATAAGTTCAATAAAATATCAAAACAAAAGAAAATTTAAAGATAGTACAGGTAAATGTTTAAAATGTTTTAAAAATGTGCATTATTATTCAAAACACATGATGTTTTGAATTGATGTAGAAAACAACTCTCAACATTCACTGTGTTATCAAAATGTTCAAGATAAACTTGTATACTGTAGATTAACATCATATCATTTTCATGTGAAGATATAAAACATGACATTTAAACCAGGTAGAAAAATAAGAATATTCTTGTCAAAGTTTACTTTTAAAAAGAGATAATTCATAAACAATGAACGTTAATATGTAAATTAAGGTTAATTCAGAGTAAGACTGGTAAACAAGAACATTAGAGATTTAGACCATGCTTAATTACAGTTTTTACCAGTATATTTAATGAGGCACTGTATTAGTGCCAGCAAAATTATAAGTGCTGCAGTAGCATAGGACTAATTCAAAGTTCAGACTTAATGGATTGAAATTGCTGGTTATAACAACACCTTGCAATTACCGACTTAAGCTTAGTTCAGACTTGGAAACAACGCAAGGACGTAAGCACAACGCAAGCAAGTACTGTAATTTTTTGACCAATCATGACACAATGGGTCATCCAAACCGTCTTCTGTGATTGGTTAATTCACTTGCATTGCGCTTACATCGTTGTGTTACCTCCTAGTGAACCAATTCAAGGTTTTATTCAATAAAACGAAAATTTACATTGTAGCCAAAGGCTAAATTGTGTAAAATTTTACAAAATATAGCACATATAAAAAAGGTATCACATAAAAAGAACCAATTTTTATCAACTTGACCGAAAATTAAATTATAATTATAATAACAATTTTGTTTTAATGGAAACATCGTCTAAAATTATATAAGTCAATAATGAGGTAATAATAGAAAATTTTGTTATTTAAAGGGAAACTCATGACAAATCAGTCAATTTTTTAGCAATATTTTGTTGCCTGGGGTGGCAATGAAAACAGTCAAGTAACATTAAGTAATGTAATGGTAAAATAGCCAGATCATCGGTACTGCAAGTACTCAAAAGCGGATGATGTTCGAAAGATAGCTTCCTTAATTGTGAATACAAGGACATTGCTTATAGAATTATTGACATTTTTATGGACAATCTTTGTTAAAATTACTTCAATAAATTAAATAAATACGTAATTAATCTTTATGTTTTGTATAACAAAATAATCAATCCGACTACAAACCATAAAAAAACAAATTAAACTTTATAAAAATGTCAACCAAGTACAAATTATACGGGGAGTTGTCAAATATTAATTGTTCAACTCCCTGGTATTTACTGTAAATATTCATAAAGATTGCACCAAACATTTTAATGATATTTATTCAGCAATTTAATTTTAAATACAGTAAGTATCATACCAATATTTCCAATGGCCTTGGGTTTTCATTTTGTTTATAGAACTATGGCATTATACTTATATTTGGGTTATGAATTCATAAAGACTAACTAAAGCAATGTAAACAATATTATTATTAATTTAATACAATATTCATAAAAACAAGCTAATATATTGTGAAGCATAATCCGTGGTAAACTATTCAATATACAGTATTGTGCAATCATGAAGAATAACCACAGTAAAAATATGTATTTTGGAATTAATATCTTGAAACACAATTCATCAAACAAATTGTACAAAATGGAAATTATAATAACATGTTCACGATTCTGAGGTGGTAACGGTTCATCTGATATATGCGGAGCATTGAATAATGAATAGTGTATGTACACATTATGTTCATGTACAGAACTCGTAACTTTGTCAAACATAAGCTTTAAAGATTGTGTGGACAGTCACGCTTGTTAATCAATTGAGCTATTACATTTTTGCTGCCCTCGGGATATGATAACTCGATAAAATCAACAACAACTCTCGGTATAGACCCGAGATATATGACAGTTCGATCTTGTCTTTAAAATTGCCTAATCTACAGACATTCGGTAATGCATGATGAATTTTAAGTGATAACAGTTTTGAAATTATACAAAATAATGTTACATAAAATTTCATAACAAACAAGTGTATTGTTAATTTTTTAACAGAGCATACTGTATAAGATACAAACAGGATAACACTGGCTTTCAAATTGAATGTTGAAACTTAACAGGAAATTAGGGAAATTGGTTGACAATAAAATTTAAATGATTGCGTGCAATGGTTGGATTGAAACGGATAAAGATCAAAATAAAGGAAGAAATGCATTGATAGCTATCTTCCTGGATCTTTACTGATTTCCTAACGTATGGAAAAGTTATAGAAACAAAGGGATATTATCAATCAAAGTTTTTCACCCAAAAAAAGGCAAACTTAAAGGAATTTCAAATTTTTCCCCATAAATTGTCTCCCTATATAGTTCTAGTTGTGTTCTAATCAATATTAATTGATTTGAAGGAGGTTTGCGCAGCTTTTTTTGTTGTTTGCGCTGTGAAATCAGTAATTTTCCCAAAAATTGAAGTTTTTAACTAAAAAAAAGGCAAACTTAAAGGAATTTCAATTTTTTTTTCTCATAAATTGTCTCCCTATATAGTTCTAGTTGTGTTCTAATCAATAATAATTGTTTTTAGGGAGGTTTGCGCAGCTTTTTTTTTTGTTTGCGCAGTGTTTGCGCAGTTTGCGCAGTGTTTGCGCAGTTTAGCAATACCCATTCCAAGTACTGTAGTTCTAGATATAATATTAATCTACAAGGTAGGCTTGAATTGAACAAAAAAGGAAATAACTGTAGTAGGGTGCAGATAGGTACAGATAGCTATTATTTATTAAGGAGTGGACAATATTGGTAAGAGTGCACAAAGGAGTGGTCAATTATTGGTCAGAGTTTTACAAACAACAGATTTTAATGGTTTACTGAAGTCACTGTGTTCAATTTATTCTGTGGTTGAAAGATTTCAGAATCAAGTGATATGATGTGTTTCACAAGTGAAGTAAACCACAAAATAACAAGTACAAACAGCTAGGGTGGAATGTTAGAACACATAAAGCTTCCAGAGTTCATCGACACCTAACCACTAGCACGTCATCCTCTATACTATCCTCATTTTTATATTGCCATTAAAAATTTAAACTTGCCATAAAAATATTTAAGCTTGGCTGAATATAGTGACATTTAAATTCAATACGTCTATATGAATTAAGTATTCAGTGAAAAACAAAAAAACATGCTACTGCTGTAGAAAAGATGGCCGTGAAATTTCAAAGGTAAAAAAAGCAGCCTGAACAATTTAATTGTACTACAGGTAAACTCTCATTATCCAAAACCCTGTAAACTACTGTAAGACAGTCAATGTCTACAGTAATTAGTGGTGTTTAAAATGTCCATTAATGGTACAAAATTCTCTTTATCCATTTATTTAAAAAATTACAAATTATACAGACTAAATCAACATTTTCCATAGAAACATTTTTCTAAAAACTAAAAATTCACTATTAATGTACAGGTTGGAATGTGACACAATTATAAATTACTGCAAATGTCAAAGTCATGCATACCTTTACAAACATAGCATCACAAACCAAGAAGTAATTTTATTAAAACAGAGTACATGACTAATTTCACTGTAATGTATAATGAAATGCTATACATTACATGAAGACTGCATCAAGAATTTGAAAAATTCAAATAAAACTGAGCAGAACTGAAATTTTGAACAAATTTAAATTGCTATGATTCAATACAACAAATAACAGCAAGAACTATAGCATAATTATTGAACACTATTATTATTAAATATTACATAAAAGCTTTAATTTTAAGATACACTGTAACATAATTATTATCACTGTCAAGTTTCATATTTTGTATTTTCTGATTTACCCACCCTTACCTACTTTTAGTTTATTAACATTTTCTTAGGTGGAAATAATTGTAATTTGTGTATCCTTTGTCCTTTAGAGATGTTTAAGGAAATCCAAATTAAGAATGACTTTGTTCGTTGATGTCTTTCGGAAATATTGATTGGCAAGTAACAGGCTTCTAGAGTAAAAATCTTCACCTAGAAAGTGGTTGTCAGATCGCTGGATTAATTTGTATTAATTTGTCCTTGTTAAAGGATTTTTAAAACGAATTACGTCTTAAAAATAAACAGAATTTCAAATTACACAACCTTGTTACCTATTAATGTTAATTGCACTGTAGCTCAGCTTAAACATTTTGATTCAAGATAAATCATTCTTAAACACATTTGTATGTTGCATTTATTCAACAGTAGACAATGTGTGGACAGTAGTAACAGGTACTGTAGTAGCGAATTCCTTTTTTATTAACCAAAAACTTTACATTGTCAGTTTAAAAGAGTGCAGTGTACTTTCCTAATAAAAGCATTATATTCCTTAAACATTTTTTGATCTACCCGAAAACAGCCTTCATTTACAATTACATAGACCAGTGATCAGAACGCAATACAATATCGGCTCACTGGCTAAATAATATTTTACTATACAGTATAAAGTGGGTATAGAAGCAGCCCCTGAGAAGTGACATACAGTTAGCATGTCAATTTTAAATTTTGTTTCCCAGATGCAACGCAAATTTGACCAATCACAAGCGACATTAGCATGACTGATCTGTTGTTTGTGCATTTTAGTGTCCTAGAGCAAACCAAGTTTTGTCGCAATCCTTAACATGAATACTGTAAATAATCATGTTTAAAACAATGATTACTAAGGTTCACAAGATACATAACACTTCAGGGAATTAAGTAAATAAATACCATCCAAGGACAGAAATTAATATGCAATTTAATAACCTTGTCATCAACTAGCTAAAACTGTCAAAGTGGGTTCCATTAAACCTGGTTTTGATGCCAACAGGGCCAAATAAGTGTACATATTATTAATCCAATGGTATATGTTGAAATGAATACAAATTATTCATAATATCATATCTCAAATGATAAATACTGGCTGGAACCCTGTCCTGTGAATAGATCTTGCTATACTACAATTGGGCAAGGATTCATCTGTTTTTTTGATATTCTTTACAGAGAGTTGTTATTCAAATTCATCAAAGAGATCAGTTAAAATGGTCCTGGCATTGCATGTTGCATTGTACAATGTACAGTAATTAATATAGCACAGAGTATTTGGATTAGTGAAATATGTGATCAAAATACCACAACTAGTAGGTCACAAAAATTAATGATTGTTTTTAATTGAGATAATCAGTTCACAAGCATCATCATATAGCAATTTGTAATAGTTTAATTAGGAAGGTTGAGTTTAAAACAGAAGGCCTTTTGATATGTTGAATTCCCACATAAATTTAAATTGATCAAGGAAACGATGTTTTCTTTGTACCACCACCTCCATGAAGGCATCAATCTTGCTTTAGGCTACTGTATCCTGTGGATTCCTTGACTAATGTGTAACCCCTCTGTGTTTGTCAGTAGGCCTACCGATGAAGCTCAATCAACCAGCATTGATAAAACTAGTTGGCCTAATGTATTTAAGATAGTCTTGCAAAATATTGTATTTAACAACACAATTTAGATTTATCGAATAAGGCAATCGTATAAAATACTTACAAAATTCACAACAAAAGAATTCCTTAAATTTAGTAACACAATTTAAACTATTTCTCCATTGTCTGATGAGTGCAGCAAAAAAGGATGAACGTCAACACCAATTATTAAAACACTCTGGCAGATATTGACAATTTGCAATCTGCAAGATGCTGCAACTTGTAAAGCATCAATGGATTTGTGTTGAAGGGAGGGGAGGTAATCCAAAATCCCCAGGTCATTGATGAATCAGTAAAATTGGTAATATCCTGTCAGTCGGTCTGATTACGCTCTACTCTTCCCAGTTTTCAAAAACAGGAAAATCGCACTTGTTTTCATACATTTCAAATGTTCAATATTGAATCATCAAATATTACTACTTTTTAAACTTAAATTAAAATTTACTTTGAAAAAGAATCAAGTAGGTAGTAGATAGGTTTCAGACAAAACAAGCATGAAATAGCTTCTTTTCAATTTTAATGTAGTTATGTTTCAGACACCCTGATACTACTTTAATCAAAT
This sequence comes from Antedon bifida, assembly GCF_963402885.1. Lineage (NCBI taxonomy): Eukaryota > Metazoa > Echinodermata > Crinoidea > Comatulida > Antedonidae > Antedon > Antedon bifida. The sequence goes on from NC_136234.1 coordinate 247,100, forward strand.
GACAGATTACTGTTCATCTGGGATTCATAAATCAAATCACAAGATTCAAAATAAATATAAATTATCAATTTAAAAGATTAGAGACTGGTATTAATAAATTAATCAAATTAGGAGGAAGACTACAATACAATAGAAAAAGAAAAGTTACTTTCATTAATATCAGTATCACAGAAATTTAGATAAACATAATGTCATTGACATCCATAGAAATATTGTAATACAGTTTACTGTACTAAAGAACTGTATAAAGAGGCTGCAGAAAAATGTAACCAATTACTTTCATTAGTAAATAATATTGCAGCAATTTACATAAATATGTCAATTGTTAGTAAACAAAAAATATGATTACCTCAGTAAATCTGTGTCATAGTAGTTATCTCTGATTGGTTTAATATAGCTAATTTTGAGTATGATAATGGATCGTTGGTTAGCAGCAATAAAATCCAAAATGAGTAACAATGTGTTTTGCAGTGCAAAGGCTTATCCTAGACAGTTGCGTGTTTAATAGTAATAACAGCTGACGCTTCCATTAGTATTTATTATTTCCTATTATTTTCTGTTATTCAGAATTTGCAAAAATCATAAAGACCTTTAAAGTTTAAACAAATCAGAAAGGAGTCACCACCAAACAAAACGTATAATCAGTGACAGCGTGAGGCGCCAAATAATGACAGTTAATGGGCCATTATATTATCACCTAAAAATATGTACTTTTCACAGTTTGTGCATATCCTATTATTAAAACTAAGCAACAACAAAATATGGTGTATTGTACAGGAATAAAGGGCGTCTGTTGGAGGGTGCACGCATTGTTGTTAAGTTCAAAGTCGTGCGGCTGGTGGAACATTGTCTACAAATCCATTTAAACACTGGAATTTTTTAAGCAAATCAGGGCGCCGTCAATTAAGCATGAAGACTAAAATGGCAAGAATAGAACAATGGTGTCATCCAACTGTGATGCAAGCAATAACTGTCACTTTATTGTTAGATAACTGTGTGGATAAATTTTTAAATAGTATAGCATATTTTAACACCAAACACCAGTCTTTTTACAACTACACAAAAAGCAATATTGGTAATAAACATAAGTGCAATAAAAAGAGTGTTGTAAGTAGGTTCAGCAGCCATATGTTAGGTCTATCAACAGCCTATATTGGTTGATACTAGTTGTAGATATGCAAACTATTATTACCAATTCACTAATTGACCATGACACATATTGTTTGCATTATGAAACCTTTTTGCTTTGATTAGCAAGAATACACAATTTGAACTATTCATATTATCAGAATTATTTCAACCCCAGATTGTAAGCCCACTTAACAATGTAGAATTTAATATCATTTATTGCTTTACCATTGTATTCAGATAATTATGCAAAAACATTTGTATAAAGGAATCAACTAAGATGACATAACTCTAAATAAACAGACAGAACACATTTATTTTGAGAATTCAACATTTTGATCCTTTTGAAGAATCTGGAGTTGCACTCTTATTATTTTATTCAGTGTGGATCTTCTGGTATAAATACATGTCAAAGAAAAAATCAAACTTACCTTTTGAATTTTTTAGAGTTCAAAGGATTAAGCTTTCTCAAACGTCCTTTTGCAGGCGTTGCCGTTTTTGGGGTAGTCAAATTTAGAAACTTTTCACTTTTCACAGGTGTGGCATTAAATCCACAGAAACTTTCATCTGCAAATTTCAAAGACGGTGAACTAAATTTGAATACGGTTTCACCATCTTGAGTTAAATCTGTTTGAAATGGAGAAACAAAATTTATGTCCGTTATTCCGTTAAATTTAATGATTGCAATGAATATTAATTTTTTAAAAATTGATTATAAAACAAAGTCACAAAAGAAAATTACAGTTGCAGTAAAAATACCAGCAGTAATACAATGATCTATTAATAGTATTAAATATGCATAAAAGATGTTTTAAAGATATCTTTTAAATAGTATTATGCATACAAGATTTTTGAAAGATAAACAAAGTTGTAAAATTTAGTAAAATTAATATCATATTGAGTGCAAAGCAATATGACAACAATTTGTTACTATGGACTGTATTTATTATAAACCCCAAATATGACTCACACTTTTTCCTTTATGTAGGGTGCATCTGGTAAACATATCAGACAAATATCCAGGGTATATAAAAGATTGATTATTGAAATAATAATGATGGAATTGTTATTTTCCAGGATCATGGAATTTAGCCTTTACAATGGAATGTGAAATGAGCTGTGAAATTCTTTGTTATTTAAGAGAGTAACCAACAAATGGGTAAGAATTTTCTTGAAAATATAATAAAAGGATAATTTTTGTTTTTTTAAAGTGAGCAATCATTATGTCCTGGTCATCAGAAACTCTTAATAATAAATAAACCACACGATATCAGTCCATTATTTACATGGATGAGATCCTTAAATAAAATGTTTTAATGTAGTACCTGAACAACTTGGTGTCAACAAACGCTAAAAAAACCACATGACGGCTGAATGAACAAACTAATTAACAATAATATTATTACAAATTAAAGAAACTTAATCAACCCTAAGTTGAGATGAGAACTACTTGGATTGAATGGCTCTTTTGTGTTCTGAAGCATTCCTGTTAGCCTATGTCATTCATATACCCAGGTATTGAGTGTGTACATTTGGCATAGTTCTGGTGGTGGGAGGTCATTGAACAAGGTCTAGCTGCAAATTTCAAAAACAATAATTGGATTACATTTTTCTCAATTTCTGGGTAAAAATAGTTTTTTTAGATGAATTACATAAATATTTTACATTGTTTGAATGAGGACATTTTGATTGTCAAGGGTTTGTTGTGAACATCTTATACTGTACAGTATGAAAATGCATTATCTTTGTTAATATCTATATGAATCCTAAAATAGATGATTGGTTGAACTTCATATTTCAAATGTTACATCATACTTTCCATAGACACAAATAGAAGAATTAAAATATTTAAATATAAACAATGATGGGTTACATTTATACAGTACAGTATGGTTTAAAAACCACAAATAATAATACACATAATAAACATCCCTATTGTCTAAAAATAAACATTGTAATTACCAAAATAACGGGTGACTGGAATTTAACAGGAAACCAGAAAGAAAAGAAACAAATCTAATTTAAGAAAGTAACTTAAAACAGGAAGCACTGGTAAGATTTTAAAGTTTTTTTTAGTTAATACTTGGTATATACAGGAGGAGTTTCTCACTACACTAAACAGAATGAAAGAATTGTTTAGTTATGAATTAATGAATCCATGTATTAAAAATGTACAAAGATCATATGTTTTGTTCATCTAATTTCTCTAGCAAGAATTTAAAACTGTCACAAAATTCAGCAATTCTGAAAAACAGACTACTGAACAATGTGCTTTGTTTCGCAGACTAATTATTTATTACCTCTTTTTAAGCTAGTAGTACTGTAAGTCATTACTTAATCTGAGAGAGTGTCCTATGAACCAAACTTAAATCCAATCCATCCTGATACATAATCTGTAACATTTGAACCACATTATCACTGATTACAAACACATTCTGTGCTAAATTCAACAACCTTCTAACCAACTGGAAGATCTCATGATTCATAAAAGCCAGACACAACTTTCATTTTCCTCTTTTGGGGTGAATGAGCAAAACATGATAAATAAGTTCATCAAGTTTACCAAAAAAAAGGAAAATGTTTATTAACACAATTTAATTTTCATATTAAATTATCTATAAGACAAAGATGAAACTTTACATTTTAAAATTCTAATGAATACCAGTATTCTAAATACAGTGTAGTGTAATTAAATCTCACAAAAGAATATTTATTAACTACCATTAAAAAAAAAGCTTTAAAAAGTAGTGGTGAATGAAGCAAACAAATTAAGGAGATGAAACCTTACCTGTTGTGAAATTGTATATTATCCTTATAATTCAAATGATAGTAACAAATTGATTTAAAAGAATTATAATCCAATTGATGTTCAGTTATATATCTCCTTGTATTAATGAACTGAAACTCAAATCTCAAATGATGGTAGGGTATAAGATCTCATTTCAGCAAACTACAGATAAGCAACCATTGGCAGTTACAGATTGGACTGTTCCATTACAATGTGGGGTTGCTATATTAAGTACTGTATGGTAGAGCATGGAGGTAATGGTAGTATTAGTAATCAGTGTGCATCAACATAAAACTGCTAGAATGAAATTAGATCTTATACCCTACCATCATTTGAGATTTGAATTTTAAGTTCGTTAATACAAGATACTACTGTACATCAATCAGATTATAATTGTTTTAACTGGTATAAAGTGGTTTCCTCCAAGTTGTAACAAAATAGAAAACTATTTCAAAATACTATTGGTTGGTTCATTGATGAAATAAAATTATAAACAAACATCAGTAATAAACCATCATCTAAAATCAGTGTAGGCGTTCTTACCACTTCCTATTCACATTCAGACATATTGACGTCACCACAACATTTGATCTTCCTCACCACAATGGAATAACCCAGTACCCTACTCTCTCACTACTGTTCACACCTATACTACATTGTTTTCATATGCAATTCTGTTTAAACTTTTCAAATTCTCCGCACCCGCCTCCCTCCCCAAAAAAGAGTACAAATACTTCAAAAACTTACAAAATGAAATTACTTATTAGGAATTTTATGTTTAATATAAAATTAAAATTCAATAATGTAACTAAAGTTTTTAAATACCTCAAAAGAAGTGAAGAAATTCATAGAGGTGCCTAACTCACTTCAACATTTTATATATTTATTTATGCTCAATAAATTAAAATGTCTCCTTTTAAGCAAATGAACTTTTAAAAGGAAATTTGAAATCCCTAATTAACACCCTTGGGGTCTACTTAGACATCTCATACAGTACCATCTGTTATACTGCCTGTAGATGTTTAGATAAGTTCAGTTCTAAAATCTTCATTGGTGGTGATACTCAAATAAACAGACATTAGTGTTGCTCTAACCCCACATTCTGTTTTCCCAAGACATTGGTGGGTTAATGCTACTTAGATATAATTGCTCTTTATTTAAATAGCCAACAAAAAGGCATAATTGAATGATCTATAGTCAATTACTACTAACTCCCAAACAATAAGCCAATGTATACTCCATATATTTTGTTTATTTAGAACATAATTTAATATCACAGACAGAGAAAAATTGTTATTTCGTCATATATTAATATCAGAAAACGAAACTTTGTGTCTCGTGTTTGTACGATTTAAAGATTAAAACAAAAGCCTTCTTTTTCAAGATTTATGTCTTTAGTAGTGACTTTATGGTAAATTATTTCCGGACAAAGAATGAAATAGACCACAAATCAACAAACAAATAAATGTATCATTTGTTTACTGACAGATTTATGTATCACTCTTGTAACAAAAATGCAATGTATTCCCAACTTGTATTGTAGACTTAGTAGTATTGAAAATGGGTAATAAAAGAATGACGACAAATTGAATATCCTCCTCCAAACAGTATTATATTTTGACAATGTCAACGATTCTTAAATATTTATTAGAAATGCTAACTTTTCATATAGTACAAAATGGGTTCACAATGTTCTTGAAAACTAGTGGAAAAGTTGAGTCAGATATTTAATACCATTTCCAATAAAGCTTTTTCAAGGTTCTTGAAAAAAAAATTAACTGGAAGTTGATGATTAATAAAGTGTAAAAATAAACTAACAAATGAATGTCTATCCACATGTGAAAATAAACAAGGTATGAAAGAGTTTCCAAACCCAAGGCCACTTTGAGTTTCCCTGGATGTTATCTTACCAAATTACATGCTTCCTCCAATAGGAGTATATTATAAATTGTTTTGATATATTTACATTGTTATATAAATATCCAATCAATGTTAAATGAACTTTGTGTGGGCTTCCTTCCTCTTATTTCACTCTTTGGCTAAACTTGTCTTCCTTTAATAATTCATTTCATATTGAATCAATTAGAAAATGTTACAACAAATTGTAGGATGTATTTTTGAAATAGATATTATATTACCCATAAAAAACCTATTTTACTAATGTTATTACAGTCAGTATAAAATCATTATTTCCTTCCTTGGGTTGGCTTATGAACATGTTTCAAAATCACATTAAACTTAAGTTGAGTGATCCATAATACATTGTTAACATAAATATGTTTAAAAAAGCTAAACTGCTTAATATAATAAAAGAAACAAAACCCTATATTATTAAATAAATTCATCTGGTTCTGAATATAATAAAGTGGAAAATTATTCCAAATAGTAGTTTGAAAAAGTTGACAGTCAACGAAACGTCACTAAGGTATTTACCTTTTTTTTGGTTCAACAAAAAAGTTATAATTTTCCACTTTAATTGTTTATGTTGTTGTTGTTGCTACCATTAAATCTTCTTAAACTTATTATAATAACCTTCAAAAGTTAGTTATACCTTATGTCAAAAACTTAATTGAAGAGCTGATGGTAAATTGAGTACTGTACTAACCTCACTACATTGCTAAAATAAAACTCTTCTTTAATTTAATGTCTAGTTTTTGTACCGCCTGATACGTTAAAAAATGACAGGTGATTAAATAGGAAATGAATGTATTTTATAATTCAATTATATTATGATTAATAATCACAGTAAATAAATTTGAGACGACATCAAGAAACCCAACCCTGTCATCTTAACTTTTAATTAAATTTAAAGTAAACGGAAAAATTCAATTAAAACTTCAATTACATTTCCCACACCTAATGAGGTGGATAATTGAGTGAATCCTCTATAAACAACACCTATAGGCAGGCTATGCTTATATTACAATCATTAACAAGTATAGTAAAACTACAATTTGGATTTTATCTAATTAGAAACAATGTACGTTATTATATTGTTTTTGTCTAACTAAATAAACACAAGATACATATTAATGAATTTGTAGAAATTAACTTTTAAAATATTGTCAGTTAAGTTAAGATGGGAACACTATTTTATTTAAGAACTGAAGGGTCAATTACCAAGCATCCCAAGTAAGTATGCAATGAAGACAGATTCAAATAAAATAAAAAATTTAATTTCCTTCAGTCTGGTTTCAAATAGGGGTGCAACTATTTATAGTAAAGATTCCCTTTTAAAAATGATCAGAATTTACATGTTTGTGGTGGTAGAGAAAAGTCAAGGATAAAGTAACCTGTTCTGACAACTATTTAATTCTTAAGGTCAATGTCAAATTCTGACAAAATTGCTGATACATCAATTAATAGATTAGTACTATAAACAAGTAGACCTGTTAATTGACTGAAAGTTGGAATGAAAGAAAAACAACATTTTTGGTAGTAAATAGGAAAATCATCATTTTGAGTACAGACTTTACTTCTTTTTATGATTAAAAAATCAACACACATTTGAGTGCAGTTTCAAGTTTGGTCTTGAGTAAATCATCAGACATTTGAGTACAGTTTCAAGTATAGGTACTATGAAGAATTTAAGTTTGGTCTTTATCATTAGGGAAATCACTAAAATATCACTGTATGCAAGAAAGCCAACATTATCCATTATTGGTCCTATTTTACACTCTGTGTACCAAATCAATGTCCTGAGTTGATCCAATTCCATTGAGAACATGCTTTTTTTAGTAAAGAAACCAGACTTGGTTATTAAACTGTGCTGTACTTCATCATATCAGATTCTAAGTTAATGACCATGAACAGACAATTAAATGATCCTCATCCTGCAGTAATGGGGTAGTAGATGTTATTGTTATAAAGAACATCTGTATTTGATTCTAACAAGCATCTGTATTTGATTTGTCCTAGTCTCAATAGTAACTTAATTATACACTATCAGGTAATGTACTACCTGTGAATATGTTAACATAATAATGACATAGAACATAATGGCAATACATTAACTCAATAATAATTAATTTAATACATAATTGTAACATTCCTATACATGCATTTACTGTAGTTAATGATTGTTAGTAGCTTTAATTAATTGTACACAGAGAGCTTTTTCTCTTTCTATAAGATAGTATTAATATTATCTGGATGGACACTATACTTTTCTCTTTCTATAAGATAGTATTAATATTATCTGAATGGACACTATACTTTTCTCTTTCTATAAGATAGTATTAATATTATCTGAATGGACACTATACTTTTATTACAACAAACGATTCAATGTTTTCTGAATATTTGAGGTTTCCTGGATTTAAACAGAGACAGAAGTATCTAGTTTAACCACTTTATAACAACATACTGATTTATAAGTATCAAGGGATTTTAACAAATATTGCCAATTTTATTGGATATTTACACCGAATCCTAGCTCCTTTATTCACATTTAATTGATTTGCAAGAATAATGGGTCCATAGTGCTTTCCAGAATTTTATGTATTTTAGAATTTGTGTCATGTATTTGATAGGGTCATTGAATATGTTATAAAAGAGTGCTGAACAGATAACTGGATTTTTAAAAAGCTTTGGAATAAAGTTCAACTAATTTTTATCCCTTTTTTTTATATGAAAGTAAAAACTGCTTAATTACTAAGCTTTAAAAGGCAAAGTAGTGATTAACCCATATTTATTTAGTATTAAAATAAACCAAGATTAATCTCCTAAGTCAGTAGGCTTCACAAACTTATCTTTCCAAGTGATTACTCAAAGAATCAACAAAACCCAAGATTAATTCTGGTTTATAGTTAAAAAGTACAGTATTTTTGTTGAAGGCTTTATATAATGCCTATGTTATTATACTGTTATTATAACTATTGTTACCAACAATGAATTTACCAAAAGAAAAATTCCAAAAACAAGTTTTAGTTGTATTTGTACCGTTCAAAGAAACCCATGTGTCGCCACTAAACTAACTTACAAAGAACTTTTCTACTAAAGACTAGTCTGTATAACTTTTTGGAACAGTTTGTATGTGAGGTAGTCTCATATTTGATTATTGTGCTTAATTCTCTCAGTATATTTCTTATTTTTCTAAAGTTCTCCATTTTTCATGCTTCACAAAATGAATCACAAATTCTTACAGGAATATAGAAATGAGGTAGAGTTAACAATTAATTAATAAGGAACAAAACAAGCCTCTCTCCCTTAAGGATCACTAGTTAAAGGGCATAAGAGATTAAAGAAGGACTATTTTGTACGAAACCTTGATAATGTATGGCATAACAGATTAAAGAATGTAAATAACATAGGAAGTATCCTACAGTATTGCTAATGTATGGCTAGTAAGATACATTTTATCAAGCATATAAAGCGTTTTTCACAAATATTATGGGATGGACAGAAATGTTTATAAACTATATATAATTTTAATATTATAAAATCTCATTTGAGATGAGGCTTTAGGGAGTAGAAACCGTGGCACTATATGTTAGGATTGAACCCTGGCATCATGTTAGGGATTGAAACCTGGACCTTGGGATTGAAAGGGAAGCATGTCATTTACACAGTAGGCAGTAAACCTAACAGGATGGAAGAGGTGGATAGTAAATGAATGCTCTTTATTGCGCTGGATTAACGTGTCTACTACCGTATATGTAATTTTGATACAAGTTTACTCCAAAAAAATACTGTAATAGAGATCTATTCTCTATGATGTCAGTAAATTAGTTTTAATTGTAGATTATTGAATTTGATTTTTACCACCATGGTTCATGGTTTAACCATCAACATTCAATGACACCTTTAGACAAGACCACATATGTTAAAGGGAAATCAGGCAGGTGTAGGTCTAGACCAGAATTATACTTCCTTCAAAGACAAGATTCTGTGGTGTAGGTCTAGAAGATTCTGTGGTGTAATTTAATGTATGGATTTATGATAGGAATCATAGAATTGTTTTATCATTAATTACCTTGTCTGACATGATGAGACTGTATGAGTGGTTTGTAATTAATAGTGATGCAATCGAAAACAATCTAGCCCTTAAATGACACTGATAGATAAAACATACAACAACCATCATCTAGTAATAATAGTGATCAATGCAAGAAACACATTAATCTAATGCATTTGATAAATAAAACATAATTACCTGGTTATGTAAACCTAAAATAAACATACAATCAACAGCTAATAAATATAAACATCTTCATTTGGTAGACCAAATAAATAAAGTAAATAACTGTACATAATAATAGTGGTTTTTGTGGGTTGAACAATGATTCAATAGAGGATACCTTGAAGCCGCCAATAAAATTTAAGATTATGTACTTTCACTTTTGATCTAATTATTCTTAATTAACATCTGGTGTGCTCATAAAATATTGACCCCATCCAAAAGGTAAGCATGCTTCCTGACCTATTAATGTGAATTTACCACCTTATTGCTTTACCATTCAAATAATCAACTTTAAAATTCATTTATTAACATTTTTTACCGACAAGAAGAAACTCATTTCTTTCAAAGTATCAGAAATTTTCACAAAATCTGGTTTTAATAAAGTTACAAATTATATAATTAATGTGTGATGACTGGCATTTATTAGAAATTACATAAACATAATTTCAATTGGTAACTATAAGAAACTTATGTTAAATTTCTTTCTACATTACTATAGATGAATAATGTTACTTTAATGAGTAGAGGTAAATGACCTTTGATTTCAAACCCAATAAACCACATATATACCCATAAAAACAATGAAGTGATGATAAAATCAGCATATTGAACAGATATTCCTCATGATTAATTGAGATTAAACTAACAGTAACTACTCTGATAGGTTTGGTTAAATACAATCCAGTGAGATTTATGGGGTGTCTGGTTTGCATACTAATGGTATGAATAAGGCATTGTTTTGTTTCATTCTCAATCTCTTTGCTTCTTACCGACATCATGGGAAGATTCTTCATGCCTATAGAAGTTAACTATCCACATCCAAGTGTGGCAGACGGCTTAATATCAAAGTGAACACTTTGCAAGTCAGTTACAAGCTAACTTCATGGTAAATGAAAGTTTATAGCTCTTTGTTACAATATCCTTAATAAATAACATGCTGTATGTAGTAGGTAGAAATGGATCTGAACCATGTATTTATCACTTGGATGAGAGTGAAAACAAATTAATAAAACAAACCAATATATGAATTTTGGAATATTATTATTATACCCAGTATCTCGATAACAATAAATTATAGTGATTTATTAATTGTTTAGTGGTTAATCAAAAGGCCTAAATAATAATACTGTAATTGTATTGTGGTATATAGCAATTATTTTATTTATTTATTTATCATAAATACAGGGGAAGAATTACCCTCTTCCCTGATTATACTATAGTAACAAAAAAATGGATTAAATATTCTATTTTTGTAATTCAAAGTATCAAAAGATACCGGTTTATTCATTTTGAAAAGTCAATGAAAATATCAATTTGGCAGATGTAAAAGCAGCCTGGTATTACTATTTTGACCTGCCCAAATGCCAAGCCTGGAGCAGTATTTAAGAATGTAGTAATCTTGTAGTACATACATACACTCTGAATCTAGTTATTTTCCTTTTATACCATGGGCAACATTTACTGTGTTGAATATTAACATATGGAAACCTGTGAGTGACACATGGGATATAAGTTTAGTTAACCAATTCAACTCTGTTTCCTTCCACAACTTCTTGCTACTCTCCTATGGGATAAATAGGTCATTGTTTCTAAAGCTATGTCTACACTATCAAACTTTATGTGACAAAAAAATGTGCCCAAGTATGAATATGATATGCACAAATATGGTAGTGCTATGCATCATGTCCATATATGGGCATATCACATAAAGTTTGATAGTGTAGATAGAGCATTATAATGCATTTCATCTAAGGTTCTTGGCTAGTGTGCAATAGGGCATCAAATTCAGTAATTAAACCCTATACTGCAAACACTGTACTTTAAAATATACTTTTGAATAACAGTCAATGAAATCTGATTATATTTACTTTATCTTATTTTAATGGAAATAGTAACTAAGGGTCTTGAACTCAAAGATGGTAAGCTCATTTGCTAGACAGACTGTGAGGCATACGGTACTCAACGAAAGAGTAGATTACTGACTTCCTGTGGCATGAAGACCCCTAAAGAAAGTCATTTTTACTCTAAAAGATATAGTCTTCAACACATGATGATTAACGATGAATTTACTCAACCTCTCTACACCTGCGCAAATGTGCTATTAATTTTTATTGACTTTAATCCCATGTTCTTAAGTAGATTTACATATTTAAGATTCACTCATAAAGTCATACAGTACGATACTTAAGTTTCTATTCCGATGACACACCATCCAAATAGAAAACAACATTTTTAATTCTGAAAATGTTTTCAAATATATGCCTGTACAACTTCACATTCAACAAACATAGCAATTGTACAGTCTATTCATGAGTGTATCTCAATGTGGACACCGTGTTAAACAGTTCAACATTTTCTGTAAAGGAACTGACTCAAATGCAATAAATAGTAACATTTTGTAAAATGATTATTGACTTGATAAGGATAACAGAGAATGTTGCTACTGTATTGGAAGATAAATTAAATACTTTAAATAATAAATATAATTCAGACAAAAAAGATTATCATTATCTTTTCTATATAAAGTGAAAGTATATTTTGCCAAGGCTATCTCAACAAATATATTGTTTACAAATATGATTCATAAACCTTGGAAATTAATAGGATTTAGTTTGGTGGTTAAGATGGTTGACTTTCCAATGACCAGAATACTGTTCTGAGTAGAGTATGAGGATCTCCCTTTAACATTTACCCAAGTAGTAGTGGTGTATATATTTTTAACAGAGTATTATAATAAAAGTTTTAAAAATAAAATAAAATAAAAAGTGGGACAATCCCACACAAGACAAACAAATGTAGTAGTGGTGTGTGCACATTAAATATTTGATATGAAAATGACTCCAACATTTAGCGTTGGCCTTATATTGACACTAAGTACAGAAATAGGTCAAACCCAAGAACAAATTTATGGTAAATTTTAAAAGGTAAGAGGCACGCTTACTGTAATAAGTAGTTCACTCTTTAAAACAAAGAGATGCTTTCAGATCTCATGGCCTATGTAATTGAAGATGTGATTATGATGGCGTAAATAATATCTAACTAGCGGCCGCAAGAGACATAAAAGCCTCATGGAAATACTCTGAAGGACTGTATGTTAAACAATGGAAACCTGTTGATTATAATGAGTCTGCGTTACAAATAAAAGCACTCTTGTCTTAAATAAATGCTATCATAATAAAAAACTGTATATTACATCGCGCCGACACAACCTATTGAACTAAAGACTGGGTTAGTATTTGGCCCACTATTCAAGCACAACAGAAAATTGTGAAACTAAAAAAAAGAAGAATATTTCAAATAAAAAATATATTCATTTTTAAAGTTTTACATACAGTACCATGTGTTCCAATTACAAACAAATTTGAACAATTGCTAAATAAGATAAACTAGATTTGAACTCGTCACGGTGACGAGTTAGGCTATCGCGCAACGCATCGTAACATGCACATGCTATTTATAGGTTTAGTCTACAGTAGACTGCACTACAACGATTGAACGAACAGCATAGCATTGATCAAAAACCTTTCAATAAGCGTCAACAGTTGACGGTATTGGCACGGTTTACTGTTATTTTTTATTTTACACCACTCACATTTATTTAATTGTTTTAATATGATGACCTTTCCAAATTAAAAAAAAATCGTTCCTTCTATGATCGTTTTTAATAGTTAAATTCAAATCTAGTTCATTTTTATTTCAGTATAGCAAATTCTACACAGTTATTTTTTGCAGTTTATGGACAACCACTGCCTGGTACAGTAATCTCTCACAAATCTAAAGATGTCATCTAAGCATCAAAAGAAAAAATGACAATATCTGGAAAATATCACTGATGTATCTTAGCAGGTGCTTAAGAGGCAATTGAACATTTTCCAAATAAATTTGGTGCCCAAAAAAACACTTTCTTTAATTAAATGTCTGTCTGTTTTTAGGGAATATCATTGTGATTATAGAGGGCGCCAAATTGTTTGGATCTATGTTTAAACATGTATGCACCTTTATGATGTTTAGTTTACTTACCAACTTCACCTAGAGGGGGTCCTTCATAACCTCCTGGTGTGGTTTGAATAGTGTCAACACAAGCTCTATGCTTACTAAACCTCTGATCAGCTGGCAATTGCTTTAATAAAGCTTTCCTGTTGAAAATAAAACTCATTTACTAGTCTCTTTTCATACATTTGTGACAAATTATTGGTTAAAAGCTAAATTATTTCAGAATTCAAAAGAAACGAGAGCCCACCTTTTAGCAGAAGTAAATGCACCACTATCTTCACTTGCCTTACGCTTTGATCTCATTATCTTGGGTGTTTCGTAAACTCCTTGATGATTACGTGAAGGAGTGAGAACTACAATAGTAGAAGAGTAGAGATTCATGTTTATAATTAATATGAATTCAGTTTAATTTAATGGAAAGAAATTAATACTGGAACTGCCCAGCCATAATGCCAAAATATTAGATGATTTTACTGTTACACAAAACTTGATAACTTTTAAATAGTATTGTTTTGTTCTACCAAGGGGAACATACATAACACATACAGTACAGTATAAAGTTCTTATGAAATATACATTTATTCTGTAGTAGTAACAATATACTAAGTAATACCTGATATGATTAAACATTAGTGATGCAGGAAATATGGATAATGGTTAGTGACAATGTGTGATGTCATACCTATGTTATAATGATTACTACTAGTGACAAATGGAGATGCTAGAAGTGCTCCAAGACTGTTCACAGCTTCTGCAATATGAATTGTGACAACAAGTGCAAATACGATATTCAGACCAACAGCTTTATGCATACATTCTGCTCTGGATGTGGTTCTGAGGTGAAAATGTTGTATTTGCAAAGCAAAAAAGCCTAAGCTTGACCTAGTATCATCATTTATTCTTGGGGAAAATTGACCCCTCCCCATATAAACATGGGTGTATTTTCCACAATAGATTAACATGCTTCACACTGTTGGTCTGAACATACTCTTTTTAGTGTACCAGCAAAAATTCTTATGGTGCTAAATATAATAAATGAAAACATGAAACAAATCATAAAATGAAAATAAACATCGTTTATAAAGTAACTGTGTAAATTGTATGACCCACTATACGACCCCTGGGAGAGGTGCGTCATGTGTGCGTCATTTACAAATAATTACTGATGCAGATGTGCGTAAAAAAACCTGGATGGTACGTCACATCAATGAACAATGGTGGGTCAATGTCCGTCACTTTACCACCCACCATATAATAAACAAAATGGTCACAGTGCGTCATGGTCACCTAAAGGTAAAGTCACATTTTTGATACACAGGTGCGTCATGGTATTCATAAGGTACGACACACATAGCACAAATGACACACCTCTCCCGGGGGTCGTATAGTGGGTCATACAGTTGACAAGTGCATAATTATTTTGTCGGTGTCGGTTTAAGAATATGGCGTTAGAATTACCAAATAGAAATGTGCAAAGTTGATTCTATGTTGTGAATAAAATAATAAATAGAGTGAAATAATAGGAATACCTTGTAGTGAGCCACTTCTTCTTCTTTTCTTCTTTATTACTTTCTCTGCATCAAGAATTCCCTCTGCACTGCAATCCAAATCATCTTCGGACGTCAACCCACCATCAACTGCGCTCCACGACTTATTAGCACAGTTGTTAATTTTCTCTGCAAGAGTCTCAGAAACAAAGCCAATCCGATTGGCTTGCTGAATTAGAAGGGCGATCACAGACATAAAGATTCTTAAGATCTTCTCCGACAATGTTGAGCTCTTCTCTTGCTTCTCATTAAGACCGATTAAATTTGGCGTAAGAACTAATGCAAGATTTCTAACATTCATCTTGTTATTTTCAGAATGTGCTGCTACGTCGTTTAAGAAGCTCATAAGATAAAGCAAAGTATGGAAATGACTTTCTGGTAGAATAGTCACCAACAGAAGGATGGCATTCTTCTGCTTCCATTCTTCTTCCAGCTGGCCACATTTCAGGAAGGTTTCCTGGAGCTTGTGGGTAAAGAGAGGATCTGGAAGTTCTCTAAAGAACTCCTTCAAAAGACTTGCAACATCAGCACAATGTGAATCTTCAGGAACTGACCCAGTATTCAGGATAATTTGCTACAAAGAAGAAACATTGAATTAGTCCTAGGCCTACTGTACTTCTACTAGTAAACATTGAGCCTTTACAGTGGACAAGATGACCATGCCATCAAGTTTCAAGTACGAAATGCCTACAGGTTTATATTTTAAATTATTCTTTTTTAAAACTTACCTTTAGTTCCTTTTGCCTTACTCTTGATCCTGGTTTACGAAATAAACCCTCTAAATTCAAATGTAATTTAAGAAACTCAACACACTCAACTAAGTATCTAAAGGAGAAAAATAACAATATAATGACACTATCGTATTATTTTAAGATAAAGTTAATATCATCTCCAACAAGCAAGAATATAAACGTTGAATATAAACGTTAAAAATAATGTTTCCCAATAATCTCACTTAAGTTAATACGCATCATGTTCTTACCTTGGGACGGTGTGAGCAGATTCATCATCAACTGAAATTGATGGAAGACAGCCCAATGGACAACCAAATGTGCACAACTCCTGTAAATAAGGCTTAAATTATCAATTTACAAAGAAGAGTAGATGAACACTCTCAGTTCAGTCTCTTTAATAAATTAAAGGTTTTCAAGCAAGGGACAAAACAAGGATTACATTCCTTGTGACTCGATCCCTTGTATAATAATCAGACTGATAAAATATTGCATAAGGCTAGATAGTAGCTCTCTCAAGAGCGGAAGACAATTTATTAACTTAGCTAGGCTAGGCTCTAGCCCACCAATATCCGACTCATTTTATCAGCGACAAATATTGGTTTGCCTTACCTCTTGCGTGTGAACTTTACACACGCAATTATTGCTGCTCGATTTCTTTTCTTTAGGAACTTTCAATCCATAATTCTTCAGCTCTCTGGAAATAACATACCTCAATGCTTCACGGTCATTTATTTCTAATATATGTTTCATGTTTATTATATAACATTTAGAACGTACAAATGTATAAATAGCCTCTAGGCCTAGCCTCTTTCCTACCAGTAGTTTAAAAAATCAAAATACACCGCTGAGCACATTTGCTCAAGGTCCTTGAAATTGATTGGCTATCGACGGATTAGACGCGATCATACGTTGGTGGCGCTCGGCTAAAAAAAGTTTCCATCAAAAAAAAAAGTTTCCATCAAAAAAATTCAAAACTTCTCGAACAAAATAATTTTAATTCCATGAAACAATCGTTTTTCAATTTTGTGTTTGCAAATCAGACAGTCAAATAATAAAACGTATTACTCTATACATTCGAGGCCTATAATTTCATACAGTACAATTATTCCAGAAAAATATCTGACCAAATAAAATACTTAATTATTACAGTATCACTTTTATTATTATCTCACACAGATGTACATTTCTTAGCCAAAGGCTAATAAATTGCATTTAAAAAAAAATTGAATACAAAAATATTATTCACTTCTTAGAATAAAAGTTTATTCCAGATATTTTCAATATTTAAGTATAAAAAAACTTCTTTTTGTATTTGTGACGGGTCTCAAAATGGTCAGACTGGGGTCAAACAAAAAATTGCTGATTTCTTCTATTAAAATATTTTTTCCTTATTCCAAAAGACCACTTTATTGATGCTGCTTCAGAATTGTTATCACTGACTATTTGTAAATTCACATTTTTTTAAATATTTTATTTACTGTACTACTGCACTGTAACAGTTTAATTTGGTAGGAATCCTTCACCAACAATGTCCCCTTCCTCAAGAATGAAACTCGCCTCTCCAGTATAATGTCCCTGACCTGACACCTCCACAACAACGGCATCAAAATCACCACATTTTACTTGCTTGATGGCAGTTCCTGAAAACAAACTTTTAGTTACGCCACTTTCAAATATTCTTTTCTGGCCGATTTGTATAAAGCCTTTAGAATGTTGTAGTGCAATTCTTGCAGTAACACCGGACCCGGTTGGAGATCTATCAACCTGAAATTAAAAGTATGGTTTTAAATATTAATTCCAACAATTATGTGTTGTTTATTACTTTCCACAAAATTTAATTTTCTTAATAAATCATTAAATATTTATAAATGTGTCTAGAAGTAGACTTTAAGCAGAACAAAAAAAAAATGGACAGCTTCAGTTTAAGTACCTCCTACGATTACTAAGTATGGTTACCTGAGCATCTGCAAACACACAGACATTGGCTGTTGGGTCTGCTGACCAATTGTCTTGACCATCTGTTAGAATAGTACCATAGAGAAAACTTAAGTCATCATCTTCAGGATGGAGAATCTTCACTTGCTTTTTAACAGCATCAGATACTGCAGTAGCTGCTCTTTTGAGGTCACTCGTACTTGACTCTCTGACATCTAATCCTAAAACGTCAGCACTTATGAAGGCATAGAAAGCGCCACCATAACTGATGTCTACCGTCATCATTCCGTAGCCTTTAACTTTTATCTCGACATCTAAAAATAGAAATATTTTTGAAAAATGTAACGCTGTATATTATTTTCATAATAGAGTATGATCTTTAATATGTTGAGCTATTGTGTGGAGAGTTTGCATAATGTAGGCTTATTGGACAGATCTAGGTAGTTAATTCTTCAGTTTCTATTCAACCAGTAGTGCGAGAAAGATCTTTTCATGGAGGGATCAGTTGAATCATGAACACCTTATAGTCCTGAGATACTAGCTTACTTGAAGCAAACAGAAATGCTGGAACACTATGAAATCGGACATATCCAGACTTGCCATCCTTGTACTCAACTAAGGTTTTGACCAGTCCGCAAGGACATTGAATGTTGACTTCAGTTTCAGGCTCTGTTGCTGTTACATACTTTTTATCTACAACTAAGCGGCCAAGTGCTATTATAGCATGTCCACACATAGTACTGTATCCTCCGTTATGCATGAATAAGACTGCTATGTCTGCTTCTGGAAGATCAGTATCTACAAGTGCTGCACCATACATGTCATTGTGACCCCGAGGCTCAAACATAAGCATCTTTCGCAAATGATCCAGATTGTTTTTCGCATACCGTCTTTTTTGTAGAATTGTATCTCCATGAATTTTAGGATATCCTGAAATTATAACACGTAGTGGTTCTCCGCCTGTATGCATTTCAATAGTTTTGATCACAGGAGATGAATTTGATAAAAATGACTGGCTGAGTGTCCAACTCATGTTGAATCCTATAAAACAAGAATCACAAATATTATTTTTACATTAGGACAATTTCATAAGCTGTCTGTATAGTATTGGCCTGCAGATGCTGATTTATATTTTAAGCTTTTATTTTATTATCAAATCCATTGAATGACAATTCATGAAGATGTTGTTTTGGTACTTATCTAGCAAAGTGCATAACCTACCTTTACTTTAGATTGCCTTGGTTCAGTTATTTAGTTATTGATAGACAAGAAATGACCTGGTGTTGGTTGTAACAAAACATGCCTCCAGAGGGCGATGTCTAACTTGCCATGTGGCAATGGGATTTAATATTCAAGGTTATTACTGTCAGTAGTCACGTGTTAGTGTGTGTTGGTGTGAAGTTTAAAAACCCATTCAATTGAGGAAGAGAACAGGAAGTTTCTATGAAAATACTGTTGTACTTTCCAATTTAATACAATTCTAATTTACAATATATTATGCCCATAATTAATCAGGACACTATTTTTCAAATCTAAATTTTCACAATTAAAGATAAGCATTGCATTTTCCTGCACATAAATAATCAAATTATCATAAGTTACATTTAGGCATAAAAATCAGTATTTTATGTTAGTAAGCATTTCTGTACATAGACTAAAGCTATGAAAAAATGTGATGTGCCCATATATAGACATGATGATGTCATATCACTACCATATTTTGGCACATTTTTATCACATAAAGTTTGATAATGTAGACAGAGCTTTAACAGAAGATTCATTTATCATTCATTCATGAGCAGAGGGCAAGTAATAGAACTTTCTTTGATTATGATAAAATGTTACATAAAACATGAAATAAAGTATTTTAAAATATCATATTGCAACTGAATTTACATAATTAAACTTTAGTCCTGCAGTATAATTTATTAGACAACATTAAACTGAGTAACTGCTTAAATAATTTAAATAACACACATTACATTACATAATAACTGTTCCATATATATCTGAATTTGTGTTTGAAAATCCTTAAACACATTTTAAACTGTTTTAATTGAATTACTTTCTTCACTGTGTCATTGATAATGGTTTTAATTGTATTACCTTAAGTTTCTGTATATTATTAGAGAAGGTAACTTACTTTAATGGATTGACAAAAAAGTTTGAAAACTTAGTAGTGGGATTGATTAAAATAATAACATTTTACCAAATCATGAATGCTTTAAAAAAATGTTAAGACTAAAATGATTTGATTACAATTTTAACATTTTCATGTAGGCATAGGCCGCCATTTTTTTTCACTTCCACATAGCTAAAGGCAAAACCCTTTGGCTAAGTACTTCTGTTCGGTAGATATATATTCAAATCAGTAAAATGTTGAGAATGTTCTGACATTCAATTTTTTCCACAGCAACTATTTTCTTTAAATTCCTCTTCATCTATTGTTTGTAGATAGTTTGTATCTGGCTGCTGTAACGAAATATGTTCCTCTGGTTTTTGTCCATCGCTAGTTAGAGATAATATTGTTTCTACTAGGAAGTGCATTGCTTTATCTGAAAACAACGTATTGAGAAGACAGAAATAAATCAACTAATTTGGGTGAAATATTTGATATTTGTGAATCATTTGGGGATGGGATTTTTCCCATGAACATTCATTATTTAGGGTTTCAACCACTACATATAAACACATAAATTTTAATGATATAAAAAAGAAATGTATCAACAAAAGCATACCACTATCAAGGGGACACTTAACCATAACATGCAAAAAATAGGGAAACAGTATGTTTTAACAATCAGCAGAGCCCCCATTAAAATAGCGGTTTGCTGATTATTTAAATTCATAAATAACTGCATACAGTTTGACTGAGGTAAATCCATGTGGATATAAGCCATTATTTATTCAATAACTTACTATTAATATATTCATAGGCACATTTTTACAGGTACAATAGTTATAGCTAGAGAGGATTTATAGGTGAACTTTGACCTTTAACTGGTAATTATACAAAATAAATATGCTTATTTATGCAGTTTATATTTGTTAATTTAGTTACCTATATTCTTGTCATCTTTGGCAGAAGTGCTGAACCAGCCAACAAACTCATGCTTCTTACAAAACGCATCTAAAGTTGCTTCATCCAAAGGACTTGTGTGAAGGTCACTCTGAAACACATCAGTAAATAGTAATATAATTGGTAAACAGACAACACACATAAAGTCTATTCATTCATTCTGCTGTTATTCAATATTTCTCTTTGCAGTATATATAAAATAAAACTGAATTGCGAGAGATTTACATATAAAATTGGTACAAGCTTTCAAACATCAAAGTTCACAACATTAAAAAGTTAAATGAGAGTAGTAGTAGTCTATGAGAGGAGGCAGCCTATACTCTGTATCAAATTAATGGTTTTAAACTGTCTATTTAAACTCATACATGATAGTGCCTCTATTTAAACTCATACATAGAAGTAGACATAATACAATTAATGGTTTTAAACTGTCTATTTAAACTCATACATGATAGTCTATTTAAACTCATACACAGAAGTAGACATAATACAATTAATGGTTTTAAACTGTCTATTTAAACTCATACATGATAGTGCCTCTATTTAAACTCATACACAGAAGTAGACATAATACAATTAATGATTTTAAACTGTCTATTTAAACTCATACATGATAGTCTATTTAAACTCATACACAGAAGTAGACATAATACAATTAATGGTTTTAAACTGTCTATATAAACTCATACATGATAGTGCCTCTATTTAAACTCATACATAGTACAACGAAATAAACCAAAAGTACCAATCGTAGTCGAAGGCGAAAACGGAATAACAAGTAATGAAGAAATTACAACACAGAAAATAACACAGTTTTTTAAATCATTCTACAATAAGGAAAACCAATCGGAAACAAATGTTGAACCAAGTGCTATGAATGTGCCATTTAATGAAAAGGAAGTAGAAAAAGCCATAGATAAACTGAAAAATAATAAAAGCGCAGGAACCGATGAAATCAAAGCAGAACAACTCAAGTACAGTCCTAAGGAGCTAAGACAAATCATTGCTGAAATTATGAATGATATTGCAGCAACGGGAGTTTATCCTAAAGAACTAAATGAGGGCATATTAGTACCCTTACAGAAGCCCGGGAAAAAGCGCGGACCGGTAGAAAACTACAGACCAGTTATCCTGCTAAATATGATACGAAAAATTATTGCAATCTGTATGATTGGAAGAATAAATGAAAAGATCAACCGATGTATACCTCCAACCCAATGTGCATATAGAAAAGGCCGCAGCACCACAGAACTGGTATTCAGTGTTCGGTTACTAGCAGAGAAGGCGATAACTTCAGAAGATTATGAAACAATAGTGTTACTAATGGATATGAGCAAGGCTTTCGATTCGGTGAACAGGGGGAAACTACTAACAGATCTCAAGAAGGTCTTGAATGATGACGAACTACACATGGTCTCACTTCTACTAAAAGACGTCAAACTGAGTGTACGATGTGGTAGTACAGTAGGCGAATCTTTTACAACCAACATCGGTATTCCACAAGGAGATTGCCTGAGTCCAGTGCTCTTCACTCTTTATCTTGCAAGAGCACTGGAACACGATGATGAAAACCAACAACTACCACAATCCTCATTATTCATAATGGATCAACAATATGCAGACGACATCGGATGGGTGACAAATTCAAAAACGCAAGTCGAAGAAGTTAAGAAGACCATACCTAAGAAACTAGAAAGCAGAAACCTAATCATAAACAACACTAAAACAGAAGAATATATAATC
The DNA here is from genome assembly GCF_963402885.1 of Antedon bifida. Lineage (NCBI taxonomy): Eukaryota > Metazoa > Echinodermata > Crinoidea > Comatulida > Antedonidae > Antedon > Antedon bifida. The sequence continues at coordinate 270,228 of NC_136234.1, forward strand.
AAACGAAAAGGAGATGAATCATGGAAAAAATGTAAATATCTAGGATCGCTAATTGACACAGATAACGATATGAAACGCCGAAAACAACTCGCAATATCAGCCTTCAACAACTACAAAGAAATTCTAACACGCAAAAACTTATCACTAGAAGTAAGAATGAGACTATTCAATGTATACGTCAGAAGCATATTCATGTACAACTCAGAATTATGGACAATAACCAAAAAACAAGAGGACGAAATTGACTGTTTTCATAGGAAATTATTAAGAAAAATTATAAAAATTAAGTGGCCGTATACAATCAGAAATATAGAACTATATAGCAGAACGAAAGAACTAAAATGGTCAAACATAATAAGGAAAAGAAAATACAAATGGACCGGACATATGCTAAGGCTTCCGATGGACACTCCAGCCAAATTAGCGTTGACAGAATCCATTCGAAAAGTTAAAAGACCAGTGGGCAGACCAAAAAACTACCTGGATAGGAAACATAAATAAAGAACTCAAAAAAGCAAATACATCGATCGCAAAATTAATGAATGACCATCAGACCACCGAAAGAGAGTCATGGAAACGATTAGCGTACGCAATGTCTACCCAAGACGAATAGCGTAACGGATGATGATAGTACAATTAATGGTTTTAAACTGTCTATATAAAATCATACATGATAGTCTATTTAAACTTGTTCATGGCATATTAATATTGAATGGATAATTGTAAATATACCTTATTTGCTATTAGCAGTATAGGTACTGGTTGTTCATTTGCTAACATCACCTTTTGGTTAACATCTGTATACCACTGTAATAAAAATAAAAATTACACCATATCATCAACATTATATTGTGACAATAATTTTTAGAACTTCTTTAAGTTTATTAAAAACAATTAACTCACTTTTAAGACAGACTCAAATGTGGCTGGTCTGTAATAAAAGGAAACATTAATTAATAACATTTTCAAAGACATTATTTTTTTGTTGGGTGTGGGGAGGGGGGGGGGAAGATATCTGTAAACATTCAGAGCTTATACAAATAAAATACTGTACCAGGTAGTTATACCAGCATACATTACATTATCTAATATATGCTATTAAATGCTACATACAGTATACCATCCGTTTTATTTTAATTTAAAGTCTGCCAGGGTCTTATATTTTTAGACAATAATTCTTCAAACTAATTTTACATATTAAACACACTTACCTTGATAAATCATAGACTATAATTGCTGCAATTCTGCAAAAAAATTATCAAAATTTATAAGGAAAACTATGTATAATTATGTCCCATATTCTAGAATAATTTATTTTTGGATAAAAAAAGAGATTTATATATGATTGTGGTAGTAGACTATCAACAAAATAGGATTTATTTAATTATAGAATTTATTTGTTATTTTTACTTACGCATATTTATAATAAACTCTGGTCATGTGACCAAATCTTTCATGTCCAGCTATGTCCCTAGAAATAGTAAAGGTCAAAGGTTATTATAACCTGAATAACATCATCATCTTTATGATCTACTTGGATATACTCTGTACTACTCAACTAATACACTTACCATAACTGTAAATTAATTTTGGTTGCATCATTCCAATTAATAGATTTCAAAGCAAAATCAACTCCAATAGTAAGTTTATAATTTGGAGAAAATGTACCTAAATAAAAGTAAATGGAAAGATTCATGGATTGGGAAATCAATTGAGAATATTTTTTATTATTAAGAAGTTTTTGTTTTGATGATATTAAAAAACACATTGCTTCCAGTGTTTGGTCATGATTTCCTGCTTCACTGGTAAATAAGGAAATAATAGAATAGATCAAATGAAAGTTCAATCTGTGTACATTAAGTGCATAAAAACAAATGTAGTTTAATTAATTGGAAAAACCAACATGAAACTTACCTTCAGTGTATCGTTTTATAATTGATGTCTGTATAGTTAAAAGAAAATATTCATTAAACATTGACATGTTCCATGTTGGTGACAATTGCTCTAGTATTTAGAGAATCTGTCTATATACAGTAGTCGTAAGTGTCAATAGACAAACATGTAACTCTATATCAATGTAGAATACTGAGTGTCTATAGACAAGCATGTAACGCATGCATGCATACTTTATTTTAATGTGAATATATTTTTTAATTCAAGATTGCCATAATTTAACAAACTTTTAATTAATAATTATTAATAATGATTTTGCCATTTTCTAATCTAACAAACAATAATTATTTGCATTATAAAGTGTTATTTTCCATCATTATCTTCTTGTTACCAAACTTCAGTTCTGCCATTTTCTGAATTTCATTTTGACAAACCAATTATTTTTTAGACTCCAGCCTACCTTTCCTGTAAGTAAAAGAGAAAACAAAGTAAGTAACCAAAATTCTTATACACAAACAATTAGACATTTCATGATGATGCCATTCATTGTGTTAATTTAAGCTAAATACTGTACCATAAACAATTAGACATTTCACAATGATGCAGTTCATTGTGTTAATTTAAGCCAAATACTGTACCACAAACAATTAGACATTTCACAATGATGCCGTTCATTGTGTTAATTTAAGCCAAATACTGTACCACAAACAATTAGACATTTCATGATGATGCCGTTCATTGTGTTAATTTAAGCCAAATACTGTACCACAAACAATTAGACATTTCACAATGATGCCGTTCATTGTGTTAATTTAAGCCAAATACTGGACCACAAACAATTAGACATTTCATGATGATGCCATTCATTGTGTTAATTTAAGCTAAATACTGTACCACAAACAATTAGACATTTCATGATGATGCCGTTCATTGTGTTAATTTAAGCCAAATACTGTACCACAAACAATTAGACATTTCATGATGATGCCGTTCATTGTGTTAATTTAAGCTAAATACTGTACCACAAACAATTAGACATTTCACAATGATGCTGTTCATTGTGTTAATTTAAGCCAAATACTGTACCACAAACAATTAGACATTTCATGATGATGCTGTTCATTGTGTTAATTTAAGCCAAATACTGTACCACAAACAATTAGACATTTCATGATGATGCCATTCATTGTGTTAATTTAAGCCAAATACTGTACCACAAACAATTAGACATTTCATGATGATGCCGTTCATTGTGTTAATTTTGACCAAATACTGTACCACAAACAATTAGACATTTCATGATGTTGCCGTTCATTGTGTTAATTTAAGCCAAATACTGTACCAGCAAAAGCAAGGTAGAAAATGGATTTACATATTATGTACAGCTATTTTCTCTGACTTTGCCACATCATTCAAAATATAGGCCTAAATTTCTTTTATTTTATGTATGAACAATGCATATTTGTTTATTCACTGTCGTCCTAGTGCTAATGGGCCTTAAATAACAGGAGTAGTATTATTTGCTAACAGTTGAGAGCATTCTGTAAATGAATACCGGAAATAAAAATGCAGGGTTAGCCTTCCTTTATCTTACAATTTGATACCGAGTCCAAATGTGTGTACCACGATTAAACATGCTTGTTGGACCTTTCCACTCCCCATCATGATGATTGATGAGACCATACTCCATGATGAGACTGAGACCGACTGGAGAGGTCTCGTTCAACTTACCAACGCCAAATTCTCCAATTACAAGAATCTTGTATAAATGCTCTTCGATATTCATTTGTTCATTCGACATGATTTACTTGATATTGTACATTAAGTATTAACTTCGATAATAAATCAATCATTTTTTAATAAAATAACAGTCATGAGATCGAGAGCACTCAGCAGTCAGAGAGCAGCCCAGTCACCTGATTTGTACAAGTCGAGTTTAATTTTGTTGTTTATCATTTAGGATTATACCATTTTCACCAGAGGAAGGTACAGTTTTATGTTTTTTACACATCTGTGTAGCTATTTTGGTTAGAAAATTACTTATAAAATAAATCAAGCATTTAACATGGAGCGATAGGTTTAAAAATAGTATTTTATTTTGTAATGACTATGGAACATTATTTAAGTAAATGTTTACGTTTAATTCCCCTTTTCCAAAATAAATTAGGCCTAACATTAGAGAATCGATTATAAACAAACATGGCGCTATCCAGTAGATTTTTTGTAAGGAAATTATTTTGTTAAATTTAATATGTATCTAGGCCTTTGCATTATTGCATTCATTACCTAATTGGTAACTTAGTTATATGCAATGAAATTTAACTTGTATGGTTACCTAAATTATGTTGTATGTAGGCCTTAGCCAGGCTAGGCTAGCCAGGCCTTGGCGCGCCTGGCCAGCCTGGGATCGAGTCAAGTCGCCCCAATCAAAGTCGACTAGCTTGACTAGCATCCGCTAGCCTGCTCTTCTGGCCTGCCTGGATATTTAGTTAGTACTGTAGTGCAACTTTACAGTAGTATTAGGCTGCTGTATAGGCTAATCATCTAGATCTACTACTACTATCTGTTTAACTTAAGTTTGAATACTTAAATAAAGTGTTTTTTTATGAAAGCGAAATATTGGTGATATATAGGCCTATATTTAAAAGATATATTAGTAAATACTAATGTAGGCCTAGATAGTAATACACTGTAATCATGCTATTATTATTTTGTTCAATAGTTAGTCGCTACTAATATAATGTTTTACTTATTTCACAGATGACAACAAAATATGGTGCAAATGTAATATTGTCATGTAATGGGTTGTTTAGGTTGTCATCACAACGGTGTTTATGGGGAATGCTCAACTCCATATTTAACAAGTGAGATTGTATTTTAAGTGAGTTAGTGCATGGATTAAGGAATAGAAGGATAAACTAAAATTAAATTTGTGTCTATTGAGAAAGAGAGCTTTTGATAAGAATTCCCATTGGTGGAAACAATGATGGGAGAGGGTGCAGCCTTCCCCTTAAATTAAAAATGCAAAATTACAATGCAAAAGATGGGATTTAATTAAGTTCAGAACTTAATTTCCAGTTCACTTTAAAGATAAGCAAAGCTGACAAACTCACTTGAAACTTGTCTTTCTTCCTAGGTTTGATCAGAACAGAGTAAATGAAGTAGGACCAGACAGGGCGGCAGCTGAGTGGTTGCTGCGTTGTGGTGCAGCAGTCAAATTCAGTGGTTATGAGAAATGGAATGATGATTATAACTCATTGCCAACTGGAGCAAAGGATCGCTATCGGATTGAGGCTGTTGACGCCACTGACTCCAGCATCATGCATATTGGCTTTGACCATTTCAGTAAGATCAATTTACCATGTTAATACAAAAAAATTCATTTCAAAAATATTTTACGAGGGTAGTCCATCCAGCCGAAGCTATTCATTAGAGACCCTCACAAAAATATAATTTCACAAGACATTCACATACAACAATTAAAAATTAAAATAAGTAGAATTGATTGTTGTGAAGTACTTGTTGAGGGAGTACAGTTTCAATTCACTATCAAACTTTATTTGACAAAAAAATCATATATGGACATGATGACATCATCTCACTACCATAATATGGGCACATCACATTTTTTTGTCACATAAAGTTTAATAATGAATTGTTTGTCATTTGCATAATGGTTTTGTCTTTTGTCTGTATAATTTTCAATTTCCTTTTTTACTTACAATATTAGTATGAGTTAGTTGGTTATTGTTATTTTCACAGGAGGACTGGAGAAGATGAGATCTCTGAAACTGCACCATGCAACGTACATCACAGATGAAAGTATGGACAAACTAGAAATATTAAAAGATAGTTTGGAAGATATTCAAGTGACCAGTTGTGGAGATGTATCGGACAAAGGCATTGCATCACTGTGTAAGCTATGGTGAGTTCTTCTATCGATGGATCGAACTTAATCCATTTTTGCTTCATGATAATTGATAATATTGATATACTATTATTATGCTTTTTGAATAATGTTATGTCATTTTCACACAGCAAACTGCAATACATTTTCCTGTGTGATTTGCCAGCTGTCAGGGATATTGAAAGTGTGTTGAACACTTTAAGGGCAGCGCTGCCAAACTGTGAGGTACGGTACCTTTCTTTGGAAGGAAGAAAGGACCTACGCCGACAGTTAACCAAAAACAGAGAACTCATTAGACATTTTGATGAATCAAATTCAGCATGACATTACAGAAGATGTTAATTTGAAGGTTGCTTTTACAGTGAAAATGTAGTGAGGTCTATCTATTTATCTATAGTTTAATTTGAATAATAACTAAATCTTAAAGTAGTAGGGATTTACTTCAACAGCATTAGCAATCTCTGGGAAGAGTTTTGTATCAGATTGTTCTTTCATAACTGTGTACAACCACTTGACACTATGAAGTTAAAATAAAGTCCATACTACTGACTTTATGATGAACTAAATGCATTCTTCTCTATTTCGGAATACTTATTTTGTATGTATAGTTGGCACCTGAACACATTCTTAACAAAACAGTTTACCACGATTTAAAAACAGTAAAAAAAAAGGATGATTTAATGATGCGAGGCAATCAGTAAGGCAAGAAACCTGTACACAATAGAGCTTAGTTATGCCTAGGTCTATGGGGCCAGGCTGGTGGGTTTTGTAATACTTCACGTCCGCGTGTCCCAGCAACCCTCGAGGGAACCAAGAAACTATGAACGATCGCGTAAAAATCGTTAACGATTAACGTATTCGGTAACTTGGTTTATAACGATTTCTTGCTGTTAAATCGTTGAATCTGTCAACTCAACGCAACTTAACGATCGACAGGAGAACAGGCTTTATTGCGGCAATACGTAGGGCCTATGCGTTCGAATAAGACGCGCGCGCGGGAAATCGAGGCGTTTTACAAACTCTTTTCGGCTTTCTATTTTAAACAGCACGTGCTTATTGATGAAGTAAGTATAAGTACTTTCACGATATAATTTGAAAAGACGTGCTCATGTATTAGTAGTCAGAAGGCCAATGAGTATGTTAGGGCTTGGTAGGGCCAATAAACGGACATACTGTAGACGGAAAAATAATAATAATTGGCCTAGGGCTAGGCTATATAGGCTCACTAATTGTAGTATTGTAATAATAGGCCTCTAAAAAACTAGGCTTAGTAAGCCTAAGACCAGGCCTACTCTAAATTACTGTGTAGTATGTGTCTACTGCCTACTCTTTCGTATAGGCCTATAGTCGTGCACTACTTCTTGGCCTAGGCTAGTCTATTTGGTCAATAATACACGTAGGCACATTTTATAATTATGATTTATTGGTTGTCTTTATTTCAAGGCGATGAAGTCAGAAAATGATGCAGGGTTTGTTGCGGTACATAAAATACAGCATTGTGCAAAATATATTGACAAAGAATTCAACGAAATGAAGCAACTGATAACCGAGATTAAGTCGGCTCTTGGAAGTGTCAGAGTAAAGAAATCACCTCCTCCTCCAATCATAACCGAGATTAAGTCGGCTCTTGGAAGTGACGTCAGAGTAAAGAAATCACCTCCTCCTCCAATCATGTCTCATCAGTTTGGTTTATCACTGACCATAAACACGTCTTCAAATCAAACGACTACTGAAAGAAGGATAAATCAGAAACATACACGGCAATCAAATAAAAGTTCTTTAGAAGTTTTTGAAGGTGGACGAAACCGAAAAATGAGAGATGATATTTCACAGTCGTCTCAACAACCTCAACAGCTACATATCAAAGATAAAAACGATATTCGTACAAAAAAACAATCATGTGTTAAAAGTATCGGATTATGCCGTCGGACAAAGTCGGAATCATCCGAATATAACATAACAAGCGATGCAACACCGAACATCTGCAGAGATGATACATTGCCGCACTGTGAAAATAAAGACCCTTTGATGAAGCCAGCTCTCACAGTTGACGATAATATTTTGAAAAAATCAAGAATTTACCGTCTTATAAAACGATTTTTAAGCCAAACTAAGTTCTTTCAATTTTTAATAATCATCATATCATTAATGGTTTTAAAGATAACTTTAACATTTTGTAATTTTTTAAGGTTTGGTGATTGTGAACCTATTGAAAGGGACATTCGATTTAGATTTAGTACATTGTTCAAGTTCCGACACAACTCACCACCGCCAACATAATTTATTATTATTATATTATATAAAGTAAATAATTAAATTAAATTTGCAGTGAAAGTTATTATTACATTTTTAATAAAATAGTTTACTGGAACCATGGATCTATTCCTTAATCCATGCTGGAACCAATCGAATTATCGACAAAATGCCTAGGCCTACTTGCCGACGATCAAAGTATATGTTTGGTTCACATAAAGATATTATATATCACTTGCACTGATGAATGAATGGCTAGTGTTGCCCGAAAGCTCTGCTAACTTTTCTGGCTGTTTTACTTTATCGTTTTGATTTAGCTTTTCGCTTTTTTTTTTTGTATCTCCATTGTCATTTTTTCAGTATTTTGCCTTTGGATATTATAGTAGCTTCATCATATACATCATAAGTAAATTTATCTGGAAGTACGCCCTCCATTGTGCGGCGGACTGTCATCTAATTAATGTTTGATGTATTGAGACTGTAACAGTTGGATTTATATGGAAAGTTATTTTTCAACTGATCACAATTTCATGATTGAATGATGTCAGCTATCAACATTCGCACTGGTGGTGATACTTCTTACAGCTAGACCTACATTGTTACACTATGATCAATTACGCTCTTTTTGGTGGTAATTTTGTTATTACATCACACCAGTGAGATGTTACCATGTAATTTATAGGTCCATGATATTATTATTTTGGAGATCAAATAATATTATTTAAGATGAAAAGAATGTCTTGTTGGTAGAGGGCGCATTAAGAAAACGCTCAACTCCCTGGACATTTTCAACCAATCAGCGCGAAGTATCATGTCTTCTATAATAGAATTCCTGGGACAAGATTGGCATAGCTTTGCAGATAACGCTACTGCTAGTATCGAACTGAACATCAGCATCTCAAAAGGGTAAGATATATTTTATTAATCACAAATATATACATAATTATTTAAAATTTATATTGACTTCATCAGTAAGTATATGCAAACTCTTTTTCGTATTTGTATTAATTATATATATGCACTTATAAATCGAAAATTATTCAGACAGTTTTCACTAACTAAATGCTTAACATAATGTATGTTTTTACGGTAAGTCGGAATCAAAAAATGAAATATTAAAGTTTTTAATTTAAACAATATACATTAAATCATCCGGCCATTAAAGAATTGCTTATGTACTTAGACTGGTTACCATAGCAATATCAATCTCTATTCCATATAATTATGTGCGCATTAAACATTCGAATATTCAATGTGAAAAATATCTTTCGAACCAATGTTCAGATCCAGAATATTATGACATATTATTACCAAATACTCGTCATAATATCGTTCTCATTTCGGGTTTTTGTGATTTTTAATTCATGTGTGTTAGAATTGCTGCTAAATATAGTATTTGATTACTGTTATAATAAATGTATCAAACTCTAAATGTATTTTTCATAGTCGCGAAGAGGCCTAAAAACTGATTAAACAACTTTTCATGAGAACTTTGTTTGCTCGACGCTTTTAGGTTCAATAGATTATCTATCCCCAACATAACTAAATTCCAAAGTTCTCTAGAATGATTCCCGAACGTTCTTCCTCGGAGCTTGATTGAAAGAATTGCATAACTAACATTACTATGTTTGTTTTAGTGTCTAAGTTGATGTTGAAATTCAAGGAATACGTTTGCGTTTGGTCATAGACTACGGTTTCTCTGACCATATTCAATAGAATTGCTTATTCGCGTTTAATTGTTGAAATAAAGCCTAATATTATTATATATCACAGACATATATGCTAGGTCCAATCTAATACAGTAGGTATACTTAAAATATACATTTTGGAAATAGTACAACATGTCCGCCATGATTAGATTAAGATTACCAAGTTCACGAATAAGTGTTGTCGGTTGCCAAGGTGATAACGTTAACCTTTATACGTTTAAGAGATGCTTGAGAGAGTAGCGTCCCATTGAACATTCTTATGTATTGTAATGTAAGACTAAATCAATAATATCAAACAACAACACAAGTACTCATGCTATTGTTAAATAAGTTAGTCCCGTAACTGTATCTGCACCTACAGAATACGAACAGAATTAAGCTGGTTCTGTTGAGAGAATTCTATAGTTTTATATATACAACACAACAAAAGAAAGAACTTTCACAATGCATCTTACTAAAAACAAAGCTGCTGTTAATTACCAGTATTCATTAGACTCGAATTGTTAAGATCTACTTAAATTTGCTATCGGTTTTGTTAGTATTTGTTAGATCAAGTTGCTAGGTAACAAGACGCTGCAGACTTAATAGCAATGCTGCTATCAACTTAGTGAATTATATTATTGAAAAGATTTCGCAACTATAAATCATTGTTTTTAAATTTAAAGGCTAAACCGACCCGACGTCGACCCGGCAAATCAATGATTCTGTCAGTGTGTACTTGTACTGTAGTAAATTATTGACCATAAACAAACTTGAACGAACACGATCTTTGGTGGAAGAATACAATATAATTGTATTCAATATTATTTGTTTTTCTATCGAAAATAAACTAATTACATCGACGAACCACACTAAAACAAATTACTGCCTAGCATGTTGTATATTTTGTCGTTCCTATAATGATTATCAACAGAAGGATCGAAACGTTGAATGACTTCCCTCTTTATCAATGTTTTATCTAAGTAAATTGATAGTAAACGCGTCAACAAAGTGTAAATACAATTTTAATATCCGGATTGTGTTCATAATTGTGTATTAAAATATTAAATTTGCACACAAGCAACATTTTGGCTAGTTGTTAGACCATTTAAAATTTTCTTTTTAAGAAGCCACCAACCATGAACAAGAACCAACTTAAGTATGATACTTCTGAAGACTACCCCAATTTTAAGGGGCACAAAAGTCTCCTGTCCAAGCATTTGACTGACGCCATGTATAAGAAGTTGAGGGATGTTACAACTTCAAGCGGTTATACTATCGACAAAGCTATCCAGAATGGAGTCGATAATTCTGGTAAGACCGATACCGTTCTAAGGCTCTGTCTAGACTATCAAACCATCATCATGTCCATATATGGGCACATCACATTTTTTTGTCGCATAAAGTTTGATAGTGTAGACAGAGCTTTAGTCAATCTTGACCACAACTATGCTCCTTATCCCCAACGCCATCATTATTATTAATATTAATAATATTAACCATTAATAATATTAACCACTGCATTATTGGCGTTCATCAACCCCACTCTCTTCCTCTCTCTCCAACCCATAAACCATGTTACTAACCATCATCGCGCGGCAAACATTATACATGATTAATCTTGCACTATCAATAATTTAACTAATTAAACATTTTATTTGAATCTAGATTTCCATCTCGGTCTTTTGGCTGGAGATGAAGAGACATACACTGTCTTTTCTGACCTTTTTGATCCTGTAATTGAGGAATACCACAATGGATTCAAGAAAACAGGTACGCTCATTATAAATATTGATTGAAGTCGAGTTTATTTTTAATCTAATCATTAGACAATTTTGAAAGATTCAGATTCAGATTCGATTTATTGAGTCATTCATACATAGTATAATGATAAATGTTTTCTTAGTCGAAGATTAACTTAGAACGGTATTGATCTTACCAGAAATATCGACTCCATAAGATGAGTTATGTTTTCATAATTGATTTCTTTTGAAATACATTTAAACACACAAGTCGTGTATATTTTGATCACAGCACGGCGATTTAACAGTGGAGTCATGTTTAGAGACTAAAAACAAACAATAGCCGAAACATTTTATTGAAACTGTTTTATGATTGAGAAGCCGCCTTATTTGTCGACAGTGGCGCTTCATGTACAGTAATTTCAAATGAATACAATGACAAAATTCAGAAAATCGATGTCGAAATTTGTCGAAGAAAGCGAACTACAATATTCATTATTATGTCGTTCTTAAATCAGGGGTTGTATTTTAATACACAAAACTTACACTGAAATAATACTTTTTTTGTTCAAATTCTATTTCTTATAATATAATAATTGTATTGTTTGAGCGATGCCAAATAAGTCTACTTGATCGTTGGAATCTCAAATACCGTATCATGTAGTAAAGTTAATATTATCTTTAGGTCTTGCACTTGTGTTCTGACGACGACAGAGGCCGCCGCGTATGCTGCCTAATTTGGAATGCTAAGTTATTAGCTAAAGGAATCCGTTGATTGGCTAGTATCTTATAGCATGTTAACATTGATAATAAATGTGATGATGATAATGATGACTAGCCAATGGTTGTTGAATTCAAGGGTTTATATGTTTGTGATTGATTGATAGTTACTTAATGTGGTCTATTTTTAGTAATAACTTATTTATTTTTATTAAGTCAGTCGAATTTGTACCATATACCACGAATTCCTAAGTGGTATATTGATTGGACATCTGCATCAAGCAGAACGTTCCGAGTTCGAATCTTGGGCGCGGTTCGGCCCGGATTTTTCCATCACAGATTTCCTCATAAATATCAGTTTTGATGTTGTGACGTCATGGTGTTCATTAATCTTCCTTCAATCCATTATGTTGTTAATGTTTGATTAATGTCTGAAATCGACTTCGTCAAGTACAACATCATTGTTTGTTTTTGATAACAGCTCCGTACTGTCTGCTGAGTATGAATTTACTTTAATTGGTATTACTGTTTGTTGTATTAATTTTTTTCATGAGTATGATGACACCTGGTTCAAGATACATGTGGAGTATAATAAGTTTATGCCTTTGTTAGTTATATCACGTAGTCTTGGTATTTAGTTCATACTAAGAACCATGCTAAAATATTCAATGCATTTCAAATGACCGCACGTACGTAAGAACCACACAAACTTTCAATATTATATTTTTAAAAACTTCTTTTATTCGGACGATATACTAAACAACGTCAACTAAATGTAATGCTCTTGCAATTGTACACGACTTTTTGGACCACCTTAAATAATGTTTTAGACCCTACTCTGCACCTTTGTGAATATGTTTAATTTGCAATAGTATGAAGCGAACATCTAAATTAAATAATAAATCATCCTCTTCAATCCTTAGTCTCAATTCGCAAATTAGATCAGTGGAAATAAAAGCACGACTTCTAATTTGTGATTTGGTCGCATGAATGAATCAAAAATATTACTCGTGCATCAGAGACTCTCTGAGAGAGTGGAAATGCTTTAGCCATTCGCATAAAATTGATAGGACGATAATAAATACTATAACGACTATTTTCATTATGTTTTTATCCGTAAAACAGTCAATTAAAATATAATGAATTTCTAATTTTTACCAGTTGACATTGAGTGATGAGTTTTGTGTATGATAACGTAACATTCACTTTTGCGCGCACAAATACTACAAGCGATATCTATCGCGTCGTGATTGGCCAAATGACTTTGCATAATGTCCAAACCAGGATTAAGCATTAATAATATCTAAGGAACACATATTCTTATTGCTTTTGGTTTCATTTCATTATTTCGATTATTTCAAGCAATAAACGATATTTAAATTTGTTTTTATTCACGACGCAGTTTAGCAAAATGTGAGGTTTTGCACGTAAGCCGTTATCTTGTTTAAATAACATGTTTTCGTTATCAGCCTGCAAACATGATATTTAAGCAAGGGGCGTCGCCAGCGACATCTAACTGCACGCCAGTTTGTTTTGGGTGCATCGTCATGTATATTTTATTACAAAGAACATTTATATTTTAAATTGTTCAGATACCAGAGCAGACGACCGGAACGCCGGGTATGCGTTTAACGTCACGTGACCAAATACTGTATTCAATTAACATGGTACAACATAACACTTTATTGTGGCTGGGTGTGGATATGAACATGTTTCCTAACAAAAATAATATAATCACTAACATTTAAAATTATGTTTTATATAATTACCCATGATATCAATGAAATTAGTTCATGACAACGATAATCAGCATTCAGTGTCTACTGATGATACATGTCGTCACAATGTGTGTGACATATAATTAAGACGCATCGAATGTATATAGCCAGCGCTCTGTATTCACTTTTTCCATTCATTCTATGTGTAATAAATGTAAAAAAAAAGATACAAAATGTAGCCTGAATCTTAAGTGTAGGGAACGTCACTCGTGTAATTCCGCATCACAGAGCAATCAAAACACTCGAACTAACTCGGGATCTCAAATTTCATATTATAATGAGCTATCTGAGAATGGATTTAATTATGTACCACAACGTTTACGTCATCAACTCTCTGGCATAAACAGGGGTCATTATAATAGTGATGATGATGATAATCTAGGGGATATTGATAAGGATGACGTCATTATAATAGTGATGATGATGATAATCTAGAGGATATTGATGATGACGACGGTTGATTATTTGTTTGTTTGTTTTATCTTTATTATGATGACGTTCTCCGTGATTATATGTGATGGGGATTTAGATTTTTAAAAAAAACATTTTAATGGTGATATTTATTCAGAATGAAAGTGTTAATGGAAATGATGGCAATTTGATTATTATGATGATGATAAAAGAAGAATATAATAATTATTGATTTTTGATACTATAATGAAAGGTTTCTGCATAATTGAACGGAATATGATCGTTTAAAAATAAGTAGATGTAAATGTCTGCCCGCACTCTCATATATTATGTTAGATTTCTTATATCACGTGATTGAATAGTAATGATAATTCTGAGGAACACTAAAGGTCGTTTACAAATATAGCTACAAATCGTCCGTACATCCTTAATGAGATGTTCATGTTCCTAAACCGGCTGCTATAATAAAATAATTTTAAAAATTGACATTTATATTATAATACATGATTATAGGCCTATTAAGTTATGTTCGGATTTTAAAATCGTGCATTGAGCATCCAAAATGTCTCAATAAATATTGGTTGTGAGGAATGTTATTACTTTAGCTCTCAAAGAAATATTCATATGGTTATACTTTCACCAATATTATAAATTATAAATAAAAGTATTTCTTCTTTTACTATTGTGTTGTCTATACTATTGTTTGAAAGGACATAAAAGCTCTGTCTACACTATCAAACTTTATGTGACAAAAAAAAATATATATGGACATGATGATGTCATATCACTACCATATTTAAGCATATCACTACCATATTTGGGCACATCACATTTTTTTGTCACATAACGTTTGATAGGGTAGACAGAAATGTATTTTATGGCTAATAAAGACATGAAATGAATGAAATTTAGAGAAACAGCAGTGATTCCTGGTTATAAATATTTTGGTATAAAAAACCGATATTCATCTTTTATCCTTTCATTGAATAGTATTCTGATAAAGTAAACCATAATTTTTCTCATCTTCTATCAGACAATCACAAGACCGATTTGGACCCAAGCAAGCTCACTGGCCCTGATGAGTTGGACCCTAAGTACGTTATCAGTTCACGTATTCGTACTGGACGTAACGTCAAGGGATACTGTCTGTCTCCGTTCGTCTGTCGATCTGAGAGACGACGAATTGAAAAGACCGTTGTTGAAGGTAACCACACTCTATATTGACTTTGTATTTACATGAAGGAAATTCTATATTTTCTCCATGGTATTATTAATTTATATATTTGATGATGGGGATAATCGTACCGATACTAATACTAAAATTGATTGCATTATTTTTCTATTTTTAGCTTTGAATTCTTTGGGAGGCGAGTTCAAAGGCAAATACTATTCACTGCTGACCCTCAATGAAAAAGACCAGCAGCAACTAATCGATGACCATTTCTTATTTGACAGACCAGTGTCTCGTCATTTTACTAGCGGTGGCATGGCCCGTGACTTCCCCGATGGACGTGGTATCTGGTAAGCCTTTTTTAAGTCACTTTTAGGGATACGTTTTAAAATAAATTTACAAACTTAATAGATGCGTGTAAGTTAATAGAGAGGTTTCGCAACGCTACGAATACGATAACGAAAACGAATACGTCACGCACATGTATTCGTTTTCGTAAGCCTGCAAAAATCGAGGGCGCCGTCGATCCAAAAAAAAAAATGTGACTGCGGTAAATTCGAAGCGCAGCAGGTACGTGTTGCTTGGCTGCCTAGGCCTAGCGTAACATCAAAGCGAGTGAGCACTTTAAAAACTGCTATTTATCAAAATCGACTTGTTATTTTAGTAAATTACTTTTAGTAAATTACTTTCAATAAATCTATAATTATATTATAATCATGAATCATTTCTGATTCAAATGCAAAATGTGGAAAATAATCAAAAACTATACTCGTTTTGTAGTTACGAATATGACTGGTGATATTCGTCAACACAAATACGCTTTACGAATATGAAATGGGGATCAGCTCAAAAGTTTCATAAATGTATGACGTATCCGTTTTCGTTATCGTATTCGTAGCGTTGCGAAACCTCCCTATTAAGTACCGTTAACGATTTGAGTTTGGTCTCCACTAAGACGAAACGCAATGACGTAAGCGCAACGATTTGAACAATCACTGCAAGCGCGATGGATTATTTTGTCTAAACTGTCGTTTGCCATTTTGGTCAACTTGCTTGCGTTGCGTCTACGTCCTTACATTGCGTCGCTAGTGGAAACAAGTACGTTTTAAGATTCACAAAGAGCTCTTAAAAAGGGCGACGCGTGACGATCGTCTTCATCAACTTTTTGTAAAACTATGTATTTCTAGCTTAATTAGTAGCGTATCTACTTTCAGGCATAATGACGTAAAGAACTTTCTTGTTTGGATTAATGAAGAAGATCACACGCGAATCATCTCCATGGAGATGGGAGGCAACATGAAGAGAGTTTTCACTCGTTTCTGTACTGGATTAACCGAGGTAAGATAACACCATGTTATAAGGATGTCAACGACGTTTAGGCGTACGGCAGCCTAAACAGAATATCACCTTATATTCAAATACTTCATTAGGCTGAGAATTAACGTTAGACGTTCAATCCGTCGTAATGCATGCAAATAACGATCATACAATATAAATATTGTACCACTTATAACATACGCGTATTATTTCCATTACCAGGTAGAGAAGCACATCAAATCTAAGGGAACAGGTTTTATGTGGAACGAGCATTTAGGTTTTATTTTGACCTGCCCATCTAACCTTGGTACTGGAGTACGTTGCAGTGTACATGTTAAAGTACCATTCCTAGCTAAGGACAGCCGCTTTGAATCCATCTGTACAGCTATGAGGTTGCAGAAACGTGGAACAAGTGAGTTTTTCAGTTTTTTCTAATAATAATAATAAATAATAATACAAATACATCGTTTGCGGTAAGGTGTCGAACTTGGTTCCAACTAGGACGCAGCACAAGGACGTAAGCGCAACGAAAGTGATTTGACCAATCACAAACGATAGTTGGGACGATCCAGCTTGTGGTGATTGGTCAAAAGTACTTTGTTTTCCACGTCCGTCCTCTTGTTGCGTCCACAAGAACCAAGATTAGGAAACGACAGCAAGTTGATTTAAGTTAAGAGTTTAAGAAAGTAAAAATCAAGAACGTGTATGTCACCCGGTACATTTCAATATTTTTGTTTTTCTTTGCTTAGGCGGAGAGTTTACAGAATCTGTTGGAGGCGTTTACGACATATCTAACTTGGACCGTCTGGGAAGCTCAGAGGTACAACAAGTGCAGTGTGTTATTGATGGTGTACAAACCATTATCAACATGGAAAAGGCATTGGAAAAAGGAGAATCAATCGATTCTCTTATCCCCTCTTCCTCTTAAACGGAGACGGAAAACAGAAGATTATACAAGTCTGATTTTGTGTTGTTATTATGAATCTGATATTGAAATAATGGTTAAACTTTGTCTATATAATGTATCAATGATTTCTCTTGCACCAACAATAAATGTATATTATTTTAAATATTAAATTTGTGAATAATACATAGAATACTGGGTGTGTTACATAACTGTCACAGTTTGGTAACTGATAAATTTATACAAAATCACAGTACCACGTACGCCAAATTAGCGAATCTACCATACGCGTATAAAATTATGTACGTACACGCGCGTACATCTACCCGATGCGTATAAAAAACGTCTATAATCTTGTTTGAAAGCAATTTATATTTGATTGAAGTGTCGTGAGTGTGCAATAATAATCACAAACTTACCATTCACGAATGTTCTTAAATGATCTTTAAATATTTGTATTTAAACATAGTCAATACTTTCTATTGACTATGTTTAAACACAAATATTTATAACAAACCTCCATGAATGTCCCCATGTTACAGTTAGGTGGTGCCTTCGGGTTGCTTAGTAATTTAGAACAAAAACCTAATAGTGAATAAATAATATCACTACTTGATAGTTATACTATACTGTTTTTAACATTGACAGTAGTTACAGAATGCCCTTACTATTTTAGGTGTAATTGGGTAACAGGTTATGTAATTTTGTGACTGCTTCTATGAGAATTACATAATACATGATCTTGTGTTTGAAATAATGAAATTATTTTTATAATACTTTCATTATGTAACAAAGCATAGTATTTCTCAATCTGCAAATGTTAGTTTCTATAACTAGATATCTGTTACAGGTTACCTGTCGGCAATAAAACAACAGATTTTAGAAAAATGATTCCAGGTTTGTCACTTTAATTGTGTATTAAAAATTTGTTAATCAGAGTTTACCTCAAGGGTTTTTTTTTTCAAACCACTGATCTATAGGTCCATGTTGAAACACTGTTAAAACTCTCACAGTGGGAGGTATTGCAAACTTTTTAGCTTTCACACTTAGTCCCACCTACATCGAGGAACTCTTTTATCTTCATACGTCTTACCTACATTCGTGGTGTACCACAAACTTTATACCAATATAACAATACTATTAGGAACTAAAGATAACTTGTTTTGTCATTTGTAAGGCTTAGCATAATAGTGAGCCATGAGCCGATTTAGAGCAATTAGTTCCTAAATGCAAGTCATTAATTCATGGGACTCGCTTGCAAAGACAGGCTACATCCACACTTAATCCATGGACCTATAAATTAATTATTGTATGGGTCCATGCTTAAGCCATGGACCTACTATATATAAGTATTTTATAGGTCCATGCTTAATCCATGGACCTATACATTAATTATTTTATAGGTCCATGCTTAAGCCATGGACCTATTAAATTAAGTATTTTATAAGTCCATGCTTAAGCCATCCAAGTGTGAACAAAGCTTCACATGTCAAACTGTATAAAAGCATTATTTCTTTCTTCACAAAATACTACAGTACTTTCACTTTGATTTAACAAACCAATCCTTCCAATAAGATAGTTCAACTTTAATAGCATCTAACAACTATGCCTGGGTACATCATATTATACTGCATAACAGCAGGTATTCTCTAGCTTTACTAAACTCTGCCTCATTGTGTCCATTTTCTGTCTTAAGTCCTGTGAAGCAGATCGTGAACATAACGAAAAAACCCTCAGAGATTACGCAGTCTGAGGTTCAACTTTAATAGCATCTAGCAGCATATGCTTGGGTATCTCAGAACCTCGTACTTGTAATGTATAACATGTATTCTCTACCTTTACTAAACTTTGTCTCATTGTGTCCATCTTTTGTCTTAAGTCCCGTGAAGCAGAACGTGAACATAACGAAAAACCCTCATAGAGATTGCGCATGAAGGTCAAAAGTTCAAATGGTTTATCCATATCTTCATGACCGATACTATTTATACAACATCTCATAAGTTCTCCTGTTAGATCTGCGAGGCCAAGCACATACTCTAATGGAGGAAGATGTAACTGAATTTCTTCTGATTTATTTGGTTCTGGTAACAATCCACTGCTCTCTTTATCCAACTCAGCCTAAAGAAAGTTTTGCAATTAAAACATCTGTATACATTTCGTTACGTTAAACCACTACAGTAATAAGATACGTACATCTGCGACGTTTATACTTGTTGTCAACAAATCTTCTGACAAGTCGAAACGTCGCAAACATACACATCTAATTACTGTTTTAACGTAAAGAATTGTATACAGATATTTTTAAATAACCAGATGAAAACATTTTTTGAAGGTAAAACATGACAATAATTTACTATTGGAGTGAAAATGTAGCTTGGTGGTTGAAGTGCTCGACTACCAATCCCAGGGTCCTGGGTCCAAATCCTGGATTTTTTCTCAAGACAAAACACAAATCTTCTCCAATCATTGATGTAGAGCATCGTGTGTATATGTTTTTCTTATGAACAGGGTTGCCACCTTTAAGGACAGTGAATGAACTCACTTATGGAATGCAATTTCACTCTTCCTCCTGCTTATAGCTATCCTTGGCAATTTGCAATAAACAGTTTTGTTGGATACTTACTTCAGTTAGATTGTTGACTTTGAATTTAAGTTTCAGTTGAGCTGCTTCCAATGTGAGAATATGTTTATTAAGTAAATACTCATAAAACGAAATAGCTTCAATGTACTCTTGCAAACCATTTGTGTAAGCACGTAAAAACTGGTAAGGATCTTCCCCTTCAAGTTCAATAGCGATGTTTTTTAAATTGACACTTATTTCATTCATCTTTGTATCAGCTTCTACTAAAATGGTTTCTCTGGTATTGTCACTAGAAAACAAAACACATCATTTTATTTGAACATATACTGTAGGCTATCAAGCTTTGGTAATACACCAAATATGCAAGCCATTAAAAGAAAAAATCTAGGATCTAGACGTGTGCAGCCACAAGTCCCTAGTTATTTCTTTTTATGTAGCGCCACCAGTGGGTGTTTTTTTTTCTCAATAGATATGACACAACATGTGTGCAAAAATATAAATACACCCACAATTCTACTTATTATTTATCCCATGCCTAAATGTTTAAAGCAATTTTGAAAAAGAATTTAAAATTTAAACAAAATATTTAAAAAATGAGGTATATCATACCTACTTATCCTATGAAGCAAAAATATGAGTCGTTTGCTTTGAATAGTAACATCACGGCTTAGCTTCACCAAGCGCTCATGTTTGTCGTGCTTTCTATCAAGCTCTTGCTGGTAACTTCTACAAAAATGTTTACATTTATATATTCAGCTCAAGCACATGAGAAAATCTTATTAGTGCCAATAAATCCTTTTTGGTTTATTTATTAATTATTATTTCATATTTCTTGTTTGACAAACTAAAGGTGTATAATTGAACATTTTAACGTAGCCATAAAAGGAATCTTTCATTTGTACAAAAGATTCATTGTTGCTGTAGTGTAAGATGATAAACAAATTTAGACGATAAACAAAAATAGATGATAAACTAGATGATAAAAAAATAGATGACACACAATCACAAATAGATGATAAATAAAATTAGATGATAAACAAATAGATGATAAAAAAATAGATGATAAACAAATACCATAGATGATAAAAATAGATGATAAATAAATAGATGATAAACAAATAAATGATAAACAAATAAATGATAAACAAATAGATGATAAACAAAAATAGATGATAAATAAATAGATGATAAACAAAAATAGATGATAAATAAATAGATGATAAACAAAAATAGATGATAAATGAATAGATGATAAACAAAATCATCATCATGCAATGTTAGTGTACCTGAATGCAGCAACAATAACTGAATTATCATCTTCATCACTGGTGGTAGCAGATTTATTATTAGTATAAAAGTCATCATCACTCTTCCTCTTATGACCAACTTTTTAAACAAGAAATAAAGACAAAAATCTCCTTGTCATTTGTAGTAAAAGTAGGCCTTAGGCCCTGGTGCTAGAGGGCAGGCTTTTAGTCCAACCTTCGCCTTACTACTAGGACTAGTACTAGTATTAACACGTGCTAGCTAGGCCTAGGATCTAGCCTACACTAATTCACTAAATTAAGGCCTTTATTTTAGGCGGCTAGACAAATTAAGTAAGGCCTCAATTAAGTAAGGATTTGTGTCAGGTGCGAAAGTACATTAACGCCTTATTCCATCATTATTTACCACTTTCCTTTGTGTGTTTTGCTATCTTGCCCTCCCGACGATCTACCATGCTGGCTGCCATATTTACACAAACACCTGCCGTCACGACGAAATAATGGTAATCAATAGAGCGTGACGAGTACGTAGCATTCAAACGTACATATTTTTAAAAAGGTTGTCTCATACAAGCAAGTCCCGTGTGGTCTAGTGGTTAGGATTCGTGGTTTTCACCCACGCGGCCCGGGTTCGATTCCCGGCACGGGAAATGACTTTTTTTTTCTTATATTAATTTTTTCAAAAAACAACTGAACCAGAGTTTCACAATACTTTTCTCTATCCATCCAATTAACATTTATCTACTTTTTCATTTTAATTGTGGCAGTATTAATTCATTATCCATTAAGGAACTTCATAAAAAGAAATAAATATTATCATTGGTTTTATACTTTTATACAAATTTTAATATTGAGAAAATGTAAATATCTTTGTAATTCAGCTAAGGCTGCGATGATGATAGTGAAATAAATGAAAAAAAAAAAAATAACCATTTATATTTGTCTGTGTTGTTTAGTACATAGAGATAAAGTATTATATAATATCTTTATATATATCTATAATATGTTTAGTAGCACCTCTACTAGAGCTCTAGCTGTTGCCAATCTGCATTCAATGTACACTGGCAGTTAAATACAGTCTACAAATGATCTTTTATTGTTCTTTTGGTACATTTTAGAAAATCAGCATGAAATTGTCATTTATGAAATTTAATTTATGAAAAATACAGTAAAAATAATCAATTTAATAAATCACAGAGACGATTTAAATTCTATATTGTTTATTTGAGCAAACTTACATCTAGAAAATTACCTATAAAACAAGAAGAATTTATAAATATATTTACCTGGTGTGGGGGATGTGGATGGGGGGTTATCTAGAATAGTTTTACAAAGGATGGCCACACATATCTTCACATAAAATAAAGAACTTGAATTAATAGTGACGATGATTCTCCATGATCAGTACATATGTTCACCACCATTTTCTCAAAAATAATTTAGATCTAAATTTAAATGAATTTATCAAATATTGTTCTTTTCAAATACTTATTAATGTAAATAAAAAGTAGTTATCTAACAAAAAAGTACAAACAATTTATCTGGAATGTTGTAAATTAGAACATTATACATTAGTATGACATGCATCCTAGGATCTTTTATGAATGTATACACATTTGTAGAACATTAAAATGCATAATTTTAAATGTTGGAAATAATTATATACACTCTAGAGAATCTATTTTTTTAAATGGCCTTTAAGTTCATGCTTTTAGGTTGGTTGATATGTTGATTTTTTTTCAGCTGAATTTCTCTCTAAGTACTGTGCACGGTTTCCTTCAAACAATCTGAAGTGGAACTTGAAAACAGAATTCTTGTACACCATTACCATCAACAAGTTGCCATTCAGCTACCAACTTAATCTAGAAAAATAAATACTGTACCAATATTTTTTCACCACAGAATTTGAGTCGTGAGATGCTTCATCATGAAAAGTGGTTCACCATCAAATGAAGAAACTGAAAGTCTTATGGTTTAGCATGAACTATGACTATAAAGGTAGGTAGTTTTCACCATAAAATGAAGCATGAAATATGACTATAGAAGGTATCCTACAAAAGTCACTGTTGGGTATTGATGTAATAAAATAACAAAAATGTAGAACGAAGCTTACTTTTGGGTAGATGGACTTTACAGGAAGTGATGAGTTGAATGTATACGTTTGAGCAGCGGCCAATGGACATTTCAGGCCACTGTCTTTACATGCATCTGGATTGTCCAAAGGAAAGGGAACCTTAACACCATCTATATAGCCGTACACTTTAGATTGAACAGCAGTTGCATTCAACACTAAAAGCAAAAATGAGAACAATAATAACTTCATGCTTTGTATGGATTAACTATAATAGTGTAGTATGCTAACATCTAGCCATCTTATATCTTAATATGATTAACAATTGCAAGAATGTGTTTATCAAAGTTTATTGAAGCTACAGTCTACACTCAATTCAAACAGTTGTTTTCTTTCAATCAAATGAAAACAAACAATTACAAAAGATGAGTTTAAAAAAATGAAAAAAAAAGAGTAGTCATGAGATTGAGAATTGTGAGAATGAACAAAAAAGACAAAAGAAAAAAAAGACATAATTTATTATAGTGCAATCAATAAAGTTCTCGCAGTGTCATTGTATTATCTGCGAAAAACACGACATGGGTCAAACATGAAAGGGTGACACCAACAATGACTTACACTCCTTGAAGGTAACCTTAAGTGCAACAGATGAGCCCCGTTTAATTTGACAGGGGTCTGCAGGACAAGGGACAACATCTACTGCTGTAACATCACTTTTAGTATCTGCAAAAAAACATTATTTAAATTAAAAATTCAATATAATTAGCTTTTTAAATTAACATTCAGCAAGAGAGGATAAAACCATAGGACCTACAGACAATAGAATGGAATGGTGATACCCTGTCTCAATCGGTAGGGTGCTAATGCACTTTCGCACCTCATCTCCCTCTCTTATCTACCTTACCTAATAGTACCTAGCTAGGCTCTAGGGCTAGCCTCTCTCTAGCTAGTAGGTAGCCTACCCTAGTTAAATTAAAAAGTAAAACAAATTATACTTTACCTGGACAATTTTTGAAAGCCACTTTAGTTGAAAATGTAAAAGATATAAAAAGAAGTATAGTAAACGTAATTTGATAAAGAAAATGCATTTTTAACAATCAAATTACAACCACTGTCACTACTGAAATCTGCAAAAGACTACAGCTAGCTAGCAAGCTGAACTCGAGCGAAAATACTTCCTGGTACTTTTCACGTGATTGTGATGATCACATGTCTTTCGATGTTCAAAAAACAATACAATTGATTGGATCGTCGTCGTACGATGATGACGCGCTACTGCAGGAATCCAGCGCACGCCACCAACGTTCTATGTGGAAGAACCAAGCGCGTGTGACGTAATTTTGAAACTTTTTTCCAATGGGGAATTGCGCTGTATCAACACCACCACGTGCGTAAGTTTATAATTTAGTCAAACAGCCTACTGTGAATTTACTGTGAAGTGTGATTCATATAGACGCTTTTATTAAGAAAAATCTTCACTTATTACGATGGTGTTCTTTTTAGCACTGTTAGCAAGCCTACAGTACTTTTCACACTCCAGCCTCTATTCTAATGTCAATCAATGAAGGCATGGCTCTCCAGTCCCTTTTAGGGCCCTAGTTAGGGGTAGGCCTATAGTGTACATAGGGGCCTAGACCTAGTTAGGAGTTACTTACAGTATAGTAGTAAATAGTAGGCTTGGCCTAGTAGTTAGCCTATATATAGCTAGACCTACTATTAAAAATCTTATTTTGTTATTACCGATACCGGTACTATTTTGTGTCATACGCACAGTACATCATGCAGTTTACAAAAATTGAAACAGTATTTTAAAAATGTTATCAATCTATATTAAAAACACACAATTATTAAATACACTTTACCAGATTTAGGCCAACATCGTTTATCCCAACAAAAATAAACATTTTAACTTTGCTCAACCACACACACCTCGTTCTGAGGATCCAATTCAAGTGAACATGGTAAAATAAAACTACATTGAATGTGTATTACTTATGTTAACATTTACTCAGACACAAAGTTTAAAACATAAAAAGAAATAATGTATTATTTATTGACAAGTTCATAAAATGCTGATAACTATAAAATATTCTGTTTGGGTTTAAAAGTAACTCTTCCTAGGTTGATTTTGTGTGAATAATTAGGTACAGTATATACATATTAATAATACAGTAAAGATGCGATATAAGCCTAGATTAAGGGTGGGCTTATATCCGTATCAGTATGATATTAAAACATAACACATTTGTAACCTCTACTATGTATTCAATATATATTGGTAAGATATTTTGACAATATCAAGAAAACCTGCTATTATAGCAACTGCAACAGCTATGCCCAGCCAGAGAGGTGTTTTGGAGCTTGTAGCTGGTAAATATCTTCGCACCTGTAATGAAAAAGTTATATTTAATACTAAAAATAAAGAATTTTATTTAATGTAGGTTTTATCTTAGAGCAGTTCTTAAACAAGTAAGTCCAGTTGATTAAATTTATCTTTCTAAACTTAATACTACCTGGATGAATTACAATATGCGTATCTATATCTTGGAGCAGTATACACCAGACGCTGTGCGAGTTGGTCTATGTAATTACTTGGCAAGAAACTTTTTAAGGATTTCAAGAAAAATATCCAATTAAATGGCTTACCCCAGATATTTCACCCTTTGAGAGTGGTTGTGCGATAGATGCTGTTACCAATTTACTATTTTCAATAAGTTCACCCATTAGATAATGCTTTCCTGTTGATACTATCTTTACCGTTATCATTTTGCCTAAAAATCTCTCTTCCTTTGGTACCAATACCTATCATAAAACATGAGTACTGTAATGATTTTTAAGAAATAATGATCTTAACATGACTAGAGATATAATAATAATGGTACTGTAATCCTATATAGCGCCTAATACAATGTTTTTAAGCACTTTACACACAAAAATGATCCATTAAATATCCTAAGATAACCAAAAAAAAGAAGAAAAGCATATACTGTATATAAACTATATTAGGTGAGATGAAAACATTAAATATTGCTGGTGTTATAGAGAGTTGACTTTAGGATTTTCTGAAAAATGTGTAAAATTAACAACAAACTTGCCTGTTCATAAAACTTATTATGGGCAACATAATACTGTTTATCATGAGATACTTCAGTAACCAGCACATTTTGTATTTCTCCTATCTTGTTACTGTAGGTTTCATAACTTTTAAACAATATTGATACTTCCTTTGTTCGTCTCTTTTTCTGTAAAAGGATTTGAAAATAAAGTAATACTCAGTGGAGTATCCAGGTTTTTAAAAAAGTGTATTTAATTAATTACTTTAAGTACTGAACTAGACCTAATGTCCTATCTTTTGCATTGTCATTTTCAAAATTTAGGAGGCTTGGGCTGGCTGTGCGCCAAAACAACTTTGATCTACACCACTTAGATCCACCTATAATACTATATCTAAACAGGTATTAATTAATAAAGCCATGGAGTATGGTATTTAAATATTATACCTCATCAGCAGGGACTTGATGCATTTTAGCAGCAGGTGTAGCAGGCCTAGGGAAGAACTGATTGATGAATAAACTAGGAAACTTATAATCCTCAATCAATTTCAGAGTGCCTTTAAAATCCTGTAAAAATTAACAAAATGGAATTAAAATATGAATCTGATTTATTAGTACAGTAAATCTATGACAGTGAGCTACAGAACATGATTAAAATATAAACTTGTGTATTTTTACTACCTCCACTGTTTCTGTTGGGAATCCACATATCACATCAGTGGCAATTGTAACACCAGGAACTCTGTTGGAATTAACAAATAATTTAAATGTGGTTTTCATCTTGTTGATCCAATTACAGAAAAGTCAATAGGTACACAAATATAGTAGCATTGTACTTTAAACTACACTTCATGATTGAAAACAAATCAATCATATTTGATATTTTAAGTGCTGTATTTATTCAGTATCCTTTGAAAGCTTGACGTCAATTTACCTTTCTTTTAAGAAGTCTGCAACTTGTCTAAAATCATCTACTGTATATTCCCTCTTCATATCAGCCAAGACACAATCTGATCCGGATTGAACTGGTACGTGTAGAAATGAATAAACTCTTGGATGTGATAATATTTTACTGATAGACTAAAAATAATTTTAAAAATCAGAATCATATACAAAATCCAGGATAAAATTTAACTATAATTCAAAATTGACCAAACAATCTTACCTCTAAATGTTCCAGAATATAAGGTGGATTAGTCATGCCTATCCTCATCATACAACCCTCAGGTATAACCTCCACAAGTTGCCATAGTAACTCTACAATAGTCACTCCAATATCTTTTCCATATGCACCTAGATCTTCACTTGTTAACCATATTTCACAAACGCCCTCTAGTGGTAAAAAGTTCACAGTTTGATCACAATGAATATCAATGGTGCCATTAAAATTATACGGTGTTGTTGCAAATGTATTATAAAGAGTGATGCAAGTTACCTTGAAATGATTGTTTAGCTCTGTCCACAATTTCTTGAGGTGGATAACTACCCAATTCTCCTCTGGCATACTTTGTTTTACAGTATGTACACTGGTTCAAACATCTGTAATTAATCAAAAATTTTTCATATTTGTACTCTATACTTTTAGTTTTTGAAAAAGATATTTCTGAAACTTGATTTGAAATGGATTTACCCTGTATTTATAGCAATTATTTCAATTAGTGGATTTTTTCTAATTTTTGGTAAATTTAAAGAAGCTCCTCCAATTTTTTTTCCTGCTGCTTTCTTCTGACCCAACAATCGAACTGTGTGACCTGAAAAAAAAGTTATTTAGTTATGCATTGAGTTCTGCTATAGTCTTATAAAGACACTTATTAGTTGTACGATATATTGTCATTAAAATTACATATTTGAACCTTTTGGTTGTACCAACCATATTAACTTGCAAAGTATGGTTTACCTTTTAACGTTTCTTCAACAACTTCTACTACACGATCAATCTGTTGAACTCCTACAATACTAACACCATTGATGTATTCCATGCGTGGCTGAGCTTGAGGTACGCATCCAGATACAACTAAGTGTTTTCCACTTTTCTGTGCTTTTTTTACTTCATTACGAAAGTGATCTTCAGCTGGGTTTTTCACAGTGCAGCTGTTTAACAGCCATAGGTCTGCATCATCAGCCTTATCTATAAAACGCAATTAAAACTTTTATGGTACATATCATTTTAGAATTTCCTTTTGTTGTGAAACTTATATTTATGTGAGAAACATATTAAATACTATCCTAATACAAGCATAAGCCTGTTTTCCTGTCGACGTAATGTTACGAATTTTCAAATCATTAAAGTTGAAAATAAGTAACGATAACGATGATCGAGCAGGACCGCTAATATTTACACATTTTTATGTGATTGTTCATAGTTTCTTCGTTTTCTCAAGGGTTGCCGGGACACACGGCCGTGAAGTGTTGCAAAACCAAGGTGGCCACGCGCAGCCGGGCCCACATGGAAATTTTAAAAGTTACGGATTTTGATGTATCAACCCAGCCTAGGACATGTTTTTGCTGATATTTTAATCTATGCTTACACTAAAGACAAATATTAAATTAATTTTTGTAACGATTGCAGATTCCAACGATTTTTAACATTGTTTTTTATAATTCCCTTTTCCTGTAAAATCGTTGAATCCTGTCAATTTAACGCAACTCGTTGTAATGTTACATCAACAGGAAAACAGGCTTTACCTGTGATATTGTACCCATAAGTAGCCAGTTGTCCTGCCATATACTCTCCATCTGAATTGTTATGTGAGCAACCCCAAGTCTTCACATAAATCTTCTGAGTACCTGGGACAATACTTGAATTAAACATAAGTATGCAATTTATATTTAGGTCAGTTTTATTTTGATCAGAGTGATGGCTAAAATAACATATACAGTATCAACAAACAAATTTATGCTTAAATTTTATTTAACCAATCATAAAATAATTTTAATATGAAATTGCTTATGTTCGTAATACCTGTCTGCCACTAATTCCTCTTGTTTTGGTGATACATTATGACGTTTCTTAGACTTTGGAATCACATCTGTTTTGTTAGTAAACCTCTCATTAGGTGTTATATCTTCAAGCGAGACAATGTCTTCAATATCATCTAACCCATGAGACATCTTGGCAAACGCTGTACTGTACTGGATGGAACTAAACTGTACTGTGTAGTAAAATGGAAGCAATATATAATTTATCTTATAATAACCATGTAATGTGACCATAGCAACGTTTTATAATATATATAATTATTATAGCCATAGCTAATAAGCTTACTAGTATTTTAAGTGGGGACTACAGTAGGCTTAAGTTATGATTAGTACATCCATGCACGCAGTACAACGCGACGGTATCTCCTACCGGTTATCTGGGCACACTCTACAGGCTCTTCATCAACATAAACATCTAGGAGTTACCTTATCTACTGACATGAAGTGGAACCCTCATGTAGACAGGGCAGTTAACAAAGCCAATGGCATGCTGGGCTTTGTCCGTCGAAATCTGGGCAATGCCCCACGGAATGTCAAGATCCAAGCATACAAAAGCCTTGTCCGTCCCCATGTTGAATATTGTAGCTCAGTGTGGGACCCTCACACAAATTGCAACATCAAAAAAGTCGAAGCTGTCCAAAGACGTGCAGCCAGATTTATCACAAACAATTACAGTAGAGAATCTTCTGTTTCTGCTATGCTAAACGAAATCAACCTCCAACCACTTCAGCGCAGACGACAAGTTAATAGACTTATGATGCTGCACAAAATTGTCCATCAAAAGATTGACCTGAAGCTTGAAGATCATATAGAATACAGTAAACGACCAAACTCAGCAAGATGTACAAGGAACCACAATCCACTTACAATTAAAGTTCCTGTGGCTAAGACCAACCGATTCCAGAGCTCTTTCTTCCCTAACACAGTTAGAGACTGGAATGCTCTCCCGTTCTCTACAACTTCGACCACTATCACTAAAACCTTCTCCAAACTAATTCATGACTAGCTTTCCCCTCTTCAACCTCTACTCACATATTGAGTGATACTCCAGTTGGAGTTTATCAATTATCCAATCAAGATCAAGATCAAGGTAGTGCCAGCAGAAGAGAGTGGAATTAAAAGGAGGCCTAGCTAGGCCTACTAAAACTACTACTATAATTCTATGGCCTAAGGCCTGGCTAGTAACTTCTACAATAGGGCCTAGGCATAGTAGCATTATGATCTTACTTACGTAATTATAATATATTAATATAGAATAATTAATATTAATAAATACAAAAGTAATACGTTCAGTATCAGCTGTTCAACACATATAGCCACAAAGATAGCGTTAACATGCACACATGATGCCCCATCAAAAACAAAGACTGCCCTCAATGTCCAATTTTGTTTATATTTATTTTTATGTGATGTGTAAAACTGTTACTAATACTATCATTCTTTGGTGTAATCATGGAGAAATATGTAATCCATGATTACAACAGTAGTTGACAGTAGTAATGTAGTAAGTACTAGAAAGCTCCATGGTGTAGTAGAATCCATTTATGGCCACATTTTGATAGTAAAAGTTTATGGGTACTGACATATTAGCCGCAACACGTGCACAACATACAATATTTCAAAACGACTGAACTTCCAGCCAATCACCATCAAGGTATTGACACTCGGGTCGTCCTCGGCGTGTTTTTTTGTACACCTATCACATGACAACACCTTTACCTATTCGAACTTCGACTAGCAAGGCCTAGCTAAATCAATTTTTATTTAGGGTATTCTTTTATACTATTATTGTTACTGTATTATTATTAGTTAATAACTCTGCATGTTTGATATGATTTGAAGTATAGGGAAGCCTACCTAGAGTAGAGGCTAGGCCTAATACTACTAGTTAGGCTCCTAGCTAGGCCGCGCCTAGAGGCTAGGCCTAATAATAAGACCTCTAGGCCAGGCCTACTACTACTAGGCCTAGCTAGTACTAGGCCTAGGCCTACTAGAAAAACGTGTTTAATAATTAGGCCTAGCTAGGTGCCTAGGCTAGCTAGCTAGGCCCAGGCCTAGCCTAAGCCTAGACTATATCTCACAAAAATGAAGATAGGCCTGTGACCTGTAAACCGGCCTGGCCTACTAGCTAGGCCTAGCTAGGTAGGCATGGCCTATATAATAGGCCCTACTAGTTTAGAGGTCTAGCTAGTACTATATAGTACTAGCCTAAGCCTAGCTAGTAGTAGGCCTACTATAGTTACCTAGCCTAGCCAGGTGTGGCCTACTAAGTACTAGAGGCCTACTTTTTATTAGTTAGCAACCTCTAGCTAGGCCCAGGGCCTACTATCTAATCTAATTAATAATATTAGGATAGGTAGTATACAGAGGCGGAGCTAGATAGGAACCGAGCCTAGCCTAGGCCTATTTATATAAACTATTTTAACAAGTTAATTAGAAGATAGGCTAGCTAGCTGAAAAGCTAGGTATCTATCTATCTAGCATAGTTAGTTGGATGATAATTTATAGTGAGCTAGCCTAGAGAATTCTTTTGTTTTAGTATAGTAAAATATTAATATTTAAGTCTAGGCTAGTTAATAATTAATAGTAAGGCCAGGAAAGAGTCAATTTTAATCTTCCTTGGTAGGTCTATACCCATATACCGTTACACCAGTAAAATATAGGCCTAGACCACTGTACAAATTTAATTAGGATGAACTTTTTAGATTTAACTTTTATACAGTTCAACTTTAAAAAAATAAATATTATTAATTCAATTACTTTTTTAAAAATTCCAGCATAGGTCCAAGTAACTTAGAAAATGCATGAAGGTAACCATGGTAAAATCCAACCTTACAGGGTTATTGTAGACCCGCGGAATCCTCTGAAATACCATGAAACATCACCAAGGTCACGGAAAAAACAAATGGTAAATGAGGATAGAAAAGAACAACATCGAATGAATGAAAGGTATGGTACTTGTCGACTAATTTATGTAGTTTGCATTCTTGCTGACTAAATAGATTTGAATGTTTCTTGTTATCCAGTTATCAACAAAAATGAAATTCTTTTGTTGCAAACTGGTATAAGCCTCAGTTAAATATAAGTTGAAAATGATTTAACAATGGGCCTAACAGTATTATGCATTAGGAATATTATTATGTTGGGTTGAATATGTTTTTTTGTGTTTTATTGATTATACTGTATTTATGGTAGGTGGTATGGATGGTATGATAATATTCTCCTTCAGTCCTGTTATTTAAATTGCCTCATGTGGGATAAAGAATATTTGACAACCAAATACCAAAAAAAAAAACCAATAATAAGTGATGATCATTAGTATGTTTTCTTTCTTTTAGATTCCGACATCATAATCTAAATCTTGCAATTAAAGAGATTGTCAAAACAATACCATACCCCCAGGGAGAACCATCAAAGAATGAGACCAAGGTAAGCAGAGCACCAACATAGATAAAAAACTAACAGTAACATTTAACACAAAAATTTAAATATTTATAAAATTGTTTCCTTATACTGTAGTACAATGTTCTCCATCGAGCAAGTGCCTATATGGATTACTTGAAAACAAAGATCTCATTATTGAGCTATGAATTGGATATGCAGTCTGATTTTGTTGGTGGTCTAGCAGTATTTGATAAACCATTTAATAATATTCAAGGTAGTTATTTTTATTTTTACACATTTAATACAATCATTGCTAAATAGTGTGAATAAATCAATTGGTCTAATCTGTTTTGATATTATACAATAACTAAAAAATTGTAGTACAGTACTAATACTATATTATACTGAAATATGTTTATTTTGTAAAATAGGTGAAAAGAAGTGCTCAGTTCCAGCATATACGCCATTTTGTAATGAAGTTATGGAAGAGTTATTAGGCCACAAACTGCCAGTCTTGCCACCAATTTGCAAATCCAGGCATGACATTCCAGGTGGTTCTAGAATGCACCGATCAACATCTGCTAAATCTTCCGCTGGTATAAATTTCTACCGTTGTTTTTGTACTTAATATTCACTATAATTGTATTGTTATCATACATTTACCATAACCAGTATATCAATCCCATGTGAGTGATTATACTAAATCATATACGGTAATCTCCATAAATATATTTTCAAACTACAGTAATTTAATCTTTAAGCAATACATTTATTTACTTATCATTCTTATTAATTGAATCTTTTACATTTATTTTATTAATTTATTTTTTCAGACTATACTTATCCACCAATCATGCGCCCAAACATTCCAGCAGGTTTTCAAAATCCTGATAATCATGGAGTACCAATACCACTAATGGTTAGTAAAGCAGTGATAGTGCCACCTTATGTTTTCAATGTCCTTCAGACGACAACATCATGTGGAGTGGATCCTGGCACCAGTCAGTTAAAAGCTAAAAAACGACAGGCAGCCGATGTACCAAATAATATTCCGTTTCCTATCAAAATTCAGACAAAAAGTAACATCCAAGATTTAACGACTACTAAACAGATGAGTACGAACTTAAGTTATGAGAGTCAATCTGATGTAACAAACTCACAACACTACAAAAATATTGCGGATCCAGTTTCAGATTGCAGTTCAAGTCCAACTTCAAGTACTAGCTCTTTTACAAATACCAATCCAAGCTTTTGGTCAGGAAGCTGCACCAGTACTCAAATGTCAGATGAGATGATAGCCTCCCAAGATGATGATTTGTCATTGAAATCTGATGAAATTCTTTTACCAGCCTATGATAAGTTGAGAGAAGATCACAGGACACATGGTGTCTTAACTCAAGATGACATTCTAACAGCTGTAACAGCAGTAGGATTACCTGAAGAATCTTACATTCCAGTCAGTGTCATAGATGAGTTCATACTCAAAGAACCCATTGGCACAACAGATAAGTTCACACCAATATCAGATAAAAAAGTAAAATCAATGAAGGATTTCAGTCCCAATGCTGTTGTTGAAATGTCTACAAATTCATCAGTTGTATTTGACGAAGATACAGATAGTGATGAAGATGAATTTTGCATTAATTGGATTGAAAATGATGTGATGCTTACACGCGAGACAATTCCAACAATACCATTAGATGGAAGTGGTGCGACTATACAGCTACCAAACAGTATTGAGCAAGTACTTAGACTTATCAATGGTCCAAAGCTAAGTCCAACCACCCTCTCCACATCACAAGATTCCTCCGTAAACAGCAGATCTTGGATTAATGGTTATCAACTATTTACAAAAATTAACCATCATAAATTTCGAAGGTAAAAAATTAAATACTGTACTAATATTGAAATAAAACTTTTTGTATAGTTTAAATTTTAGTTTACTTTTACTGTAAACATGTTTTGTCTTTAACTCATTTTAGTTGCTGGCCTGAGATTGAAGGAAGAGAAATTACAAGATTGTTGGGAAAAACTTGGAAAGACTTCCCAACAGAATACAAGACACTGTATAGGTAAGAAAATGAATATGTTTGGGAACCATGATTGTTGAAAATATTAAAACTGTAGCTACGAGTGAACTAACTAACCCAATTACATTTTGGTATTCAGTTGCAAGTTCACTCCAAAACTAATTTTGCCACTTTCTGTTTTAGTGAACGTGCTTGTGAGCTGAACGAGTACAATAGAAGTCAGCGACAACGCTCAATTATCTCAGAACAGAAACAAACATTGTAAACCACTATCTTTGAAAGCAAAAATCAACTTTATTATTATTATTATGGATATTTCAATAATTGATTTTATCACTTTATAATGTTAGTTAAAAAGTTATTAATTTATGATGGTTGTGTTTAAGTGTTCAACATTTGTATTGCTGTTTTATATTTAAAGTTCAATAATATTTACCTTTTATTGTACTCATTCTTTGAAGGAGTACTGGGTTCATAATATTGTTGACTTCCCGATTCACATGTATATTTATGATCATTGTTATGATTCCAAGTTTGACAGTTTTTTACATGAATTAATGTTCTAGTTGTGTTTTATTCCTATAAAAATACAACTTTTAAAATACTTTTCTATACAAGTTACAGAAGACACAACATTATGTCAATATCTTTTTTGATCAAATAAAAAATAAATTCAAAAACACCTACAAGGGTTTTTACAGGCTACTAAATTATCCCACATGGCAAGAGTATCATTTATGGAATTTTGTGCAGATAGTATCATTTCCGAGTTGCAACCATTGTCACAAAGGAAGTCGGAGTCGTGAATATAGTGAGGGCGCACTGCAGCCAGCCAAATACCGACAGAAATATCTTCTCCTTGATAGCAATGTAGGAAACTAAAAAAAAACACAATTAAATTAAAAATATATTTTCTTGAAAAATAAAAGACACATGAGTAAGAGTAACATATTTAAATGTACAGTAGCGAAAGCATTTGAAAGTGACCCAAATTTGATCTCATATCAAAATTTGCATTTATTCTCTATCAAAGCACATTGGCAAGGAGATTAACATTCCTTTTTGTAGCAGATTATTTTAAAAAGAAGTCATCTGATTTACCATTCATTATTTGCAATCCAGCTTATAAGATCTGATGAGAGAATGTTTCCAGATCCACAAGCAAATGGTGGATACGTAAGTGAATCGTACTCAAAATCTGCCCACTTGCCATATTGATTCACCTTCCAATTTCTTCTAAAACTTCCCCACCAACTCCAACTTGCATTCAGATTATATTCATCTAAAAACTAATTAACAGACTCCATTTATTAAAAGCATTACAAGAGCATGTACTCTATTACTGTAGTACCTTACACATCCTCGAAACAAGTCCACACTTCATATTATGTGCAGTTATTTTCATCTCAATGAACCTATACAGGAAATAACCAATTACATTTTGGTCCTCAAATATAAGCCCACTCCCTATATGTGCAGTTATTTCATCTCAATGATTTAAATACAGAACCTCGGACATAAGCCCATCTCTCAGACTAACTTGTCAAGGCTTATTCCAGAGCCAGTAAATATAATAATTGAGTTTCCAATAACAAGGAAACCAACCTGTAAGTACTGTATAAAACTTGTTAGTATTCTCACCTTTATCAAAGTATAAGGATTAACAAAGGTATCATCATCTGCCTTCATGATATATTTAAATTGTATTGAATTGGACACCCTGAAGAATAAGACAATAAGTCTAAAGTGTGATGTGCTCAAATAAGGTAGTGATCTGACATCATCATATCGATATATGGGCACATCGCATTTTTTTTCACATAAAGTTTGATAGTGTAGACAGAGCTTTAGGAAATAGGGGGAAAATCTCTTCATTCAATTTGTTTTATTCACAAGCAGCAAATAGGTGATTTTTTACCATTAACATGTCTATGAACTAAAACTAAGTCCCTTACCATTTATAAAATTTCAAAAGCTTTGATGGAATATTGCTGTATACATCAATAACATCAACAAAGAGTATATCGTTGTATTTATTCTGCTCTTCTTTCAGTAATTCTGATTCCTTAGAAAGTTCAGTGAGACGCTCTAAATCCCGTTTTGATTTGTTCAAGTGCCATGAGTGAACCTGTTCTGAATCTAAACAAATGAAGATATTATGGAAAGTAAAGAGCAGTAATATAACTGCTAGCTACACACTTCTGCTTGTATGCAGTGGAAAACACGGTGAGTTGCTATATTTTAGTAACACCAAATTTACTTCACTCACCATCAAGTATATATAACATATTGCTGTTTGCAAGTTGATGATCAGTTTCTTTCATGAAAGGTTCAAAAGAAGAATCACCGTTCTCATTAATAATTCGGAGTCCCTTAAAAGAAAATTGAATAAAATAAATTATTTAATATTTTAGGGAGGACGAGTTTGATGAAAAACGGTACTAGTTTACAACAATGTAAGGTAATCATTCCAAATGATGCTTATATAAAGTTTGCGGTACACCATGTATATTTAGTTATGAAAAATACTGTTGAGGTTCTTGATGTTTGTACCTTTGAAATAGTTATTACACCTTCCTCTTGAACTGCCCCTTTCAAATGCTGCAATGGATCTATACTTTGCCAAACATTCTGTACATCAACACGAGTTATTAAGGATCCTTCAAAGCCCTGCAAAATATGAGAATAAAATTGAGTATACAACAGATTAGAAATAAAAACAAACAATACTGCAGTATAAAGTTCTGTCTACACTATCAAACTAGTTTAACAAAAAAAGTGTGATGTGCCTAATGGTAGTGTTATGACATCATCGTGTCCATATATGGGCACATCACTTTTTTTGTCACATAAAGTTTGATAGTGTGTAGACAGAGCTTAAAACTGGTTTGAAACCACTTTTAAAAACAATACTCGAGTATGATTGGGTTGAAATAATTTTAGATTTCGATTAGATATACTACACGGCACCACGTCCACATGAATAAAATGAATACCTTACTTTTGGGTATACCATTTGTTTTACGGTTTTAAAACGCCAAACACCAGATAACATCCCAGGATCATCAGCACTAAAGTTTACACTTACAAAAATCTCCTAAAGTAAGAAATACAGATAACGATTAGATTAATTATAATAAGTTATTGATTGTATTGGTGAAGTCCCTAATATGAAGTTCCTTTACCTTTATTATTTTGTTTAACATTATTTTTTCACTTTAATTTGTTTCAACTATTTCTCAAGCACCATATTTATGTATTACTAGTGGCTCCTCCGGCTGAAGCATTAGAGATCCTCAGATCAATACAAAAATAAATTGATCTTACCTGATGTGAGGCGTCATAGAGACTGACATTGTATATATTTTGATTTGATTGAATACAGCTATTTAATATTCCAAGCATTACAATAACAACATCATGATGAACCTAAAATAACCAATGATCATATTCATTACGCGTCATCCCTATTATTGGTAATAATATTTTAAAAACTTTGACAAAATTGATTGGCTAGGTAGAAAATCTTACCCGGAAATCAAATCCAACATTCTGAAGCTCCATGGGGATAGTTTTCACTGAAATGGTGTCCTTAAAAACAAACATTTCATCTCGTAAATCTATAAAAAAAAAAAGATAAATTCCATTAATTGATTGCTAACCTAATTCAGTGTACAGTGCATCAGACAATTCAATTGTAAATGGAAAAATAAATACAGGTAGTACCAACGAAAATTGCATTATTCTACAAATGTATTAATAAAATCATACTACCATACTATACAGTCACTTACTGCCTTTGTAGTCATAGTGTAAGTTGTGACAGGAATATGGACTTATTCTGTCATCTTCATGAATATGACAACAGTTGCTTCCAATGACAAATTTTACTTTAATTCTGAAAAGTAAAATATTATTATTAAAAAGTATAGCAAATGAATTTCTTATTATTGTAGTATTTAGTATTAAAAATTAATTATTTCTATTTCATCCTTTTATTACTTAGTTGTTATATATGAAATGTTTAAAGCAATTCTCTTCAGAAAAGACTCCACTACCAACTTGGTTGTCTTACTTTCAAAACCCTAAATCTTCTTGCTCCTCAAGGCTTATGCCATCTCCTCACTAAAATTACGGCCAATGGGAGAATGACCACTCGTCAAATCTCAAAAGGAAATCTTCACATTCCTAAACCTACTCTTGAAATTTTCAAACTCTCTTTCAGTTACAAGGCCCCTCATTTCTACAATGATCTTCCTCTATCTATCCGCAATTCCTTATCCTTTTCCTCTTTCAAAACTAGACTTATGACTTTTCTCAAAACTATGTAATCCTTTTCCTGATTTTTATTGTAAAATAGCAGATCTAAATTTTTATTTATATATATATACTTTATATTTTGCTTAATTTAACATTTCAGTTATTTTCTATTTTTCAAATTTTCTTATTATTTTTAGTCTTTTGTAATTAATTTTATTTTTTTCTTTTACTTTTCTGTTCTTGTTGTTTTTTGTATATTGTATCTGTTCTGAGGGTCCCAAATGATCAGCAAATGCTGGATGGATCACCCTCATTAAATATGGTTAAAATAAAAAAAAATAAATAAATAAAAATACTTTTGTAATTACCAAAATGAACAGTTAATTTAAAGTAAGTAACCAAAATAATGTTCAGTAAAGTTTATATATGGAAATATTATAAACATTATACAAATTGTAAATACCGGTCTTGAAGTTTTGCATTGGTGTATCCTACCCAAGTATTTCGCAATACATCTCGTCTAACAAAGTTTTCTCTGGCAGATAGTATTCCCACAACTAGTTCTTTTTCCTCATTTACTGTAATCAAGAGCAACAAGTTGAACATACGGTGTACAGTAATCCTTTATTTACCTCCGCCAAGGAGGTATATGTAGTCGACCGTGTGTGTTTGTCTGCTTGTTTGTTAGCAGGATTACTCAAAAAGTTATTGCAAGATCTTTACCAAAATGAAAATATAGATAGTTGAAAGGCTGGTTACATAACCATTACACCAAATTCGCATACACATGCTTGTAGTGAAATAAGCCTAATCACACACAGCATTAAGACACAAAAATTTAAAAAAAATTCTTTTTTTTTTCTGTTAAATTTTACAATAGGCGGAGGTATGCACTCTCGGAGTGCCGTTCTAGTTAGATATTGAACTAATAAAACATAAAGCAGACGTAACCACTTTTACGAAATTTATGCCAATTGTTTTTAATAATTAATCCCTGCTCGCTCCATGCCATGTGATCGTGACTCTGCCTACTACAAAGTTAGTATGTGGTGCAGTTAACACTGCAGTAATGGAGATTTATGTGTATAAACAGGGCATATCCCTATACTATTTATATAGGATAATAAAATATGCCTTATTTTTAAATAAATATATATCATTTATTCATTGATTTATCAGATGATAGATCATATTTCATGATTTTAAACAATAATTATTACCTTTAACATTAGAAAGAAAGAAAATGCCTATACAGATACATAACATAGGAATGCACAGAAATTGGCTAATATAAACACACTTAAACACCATAATCTGCACTGCAGTTCCCTACTACTCTAGCTAGGCCACCACCAAGACAAGACGAATCCAGCCAAGGCCAGTGATCCTTCGCCTCCCACCACGTGTGATTTGTTTTTGTTTATACTACTTTATAGAGGGCGGACTCCATAAATCTCCTGTTATCATTTTTGGAAGTTCCATAGCAACAGCAAACAGAGAGTGCTGTTTTTGTTTCGCTACAACCTCCACACCACGTTTAAATCATTAAATTATTAATCTATTTTCATGTAAGTTTACTTATGAAGTCATTATCTTCCTATTGATGTGTTTTTTTACTTTACCAAGTTCATTGCAATGTTAGTTTTCTTGTATCCAATCTAGGCCCTAGCTAGGCTAGGCCTAGGCCTAGTAATCTAGTTAATTAGACCTAGGCTAGGCTAGATGTGAAGTATAGCTAGCTTGTGGTCACAGCAGTATAGTTATGCCTACTAAGGCCTCCTAGGCCTAGTATAAAGTCGAGGCATTCTCTAAAATAGGCCTCCTAGCTAGGCTAGTAGTAAGTGTATCTAGGCTAGGCCTAGCTAGGTAGGCCTAGGTAGGATTCTCCATGTCAATCTACTGTATTACTTTATAAAGCAATTTATCATATTTATGACTGAGAATTTACTAAAAAATTGACAATGCCCAACAATGGTAAATTAAAAATAAATAAAAAGATGTTTAATTTTATTTAGCCTAGTTTATTTTATTCGTCTACTTTTGGCCACAACATACATTTTATTAATGATTTTTCTGTTTCTCCTACTATCTAGAGAAGATTCCGACATGTCTACCGAACCACCGATTACTGATGGCTCATCAGCTGATGCCCAAAATGCAAATAACAACGGGAGTTTTTCACAAACTAAACAGAGTGTCAAAAGTGGTGGAACAAGAAAATCGTTACCTTCTCCTTTAACAAGCGCCAAAAACAATTCAGCTGTAGATAGTCGAAACATGAGGCGGATAATTGCAGAAGATCCAAATTGGTCATTGGCTACAGTTCCTCTGCTAACAGAACTTTGTGTGAAGCATATTGTTGATAACTTTGCAGGTAATATTGTATGAAATTATACTACATACTGAGAAGCACCAAAACATTTTAAAAATTCTTCTAGCATGGAATCTACTAGTATTTTCTCTAAAATTAAATTATTACTAAAACTACTCATTTTTTCCACAGAACATCCAAAGCTGAATGAGCTGTTGCCAAAATACAAAGACAAAGTTCTGGAAAAGATTTCAACCAACCTACCATTATCAGTAGTTGCTCACCTTGTGTGTGATGAAGGCTACTGGCAAAGAAGGTGTAAAGCAACATGGAATGTATGTGATGTATCCAAGTATCAACACAACTGGAAAAGAATGTTCTTTGAGAGACATATTGAATATATTATAGAACATTTTGTACCCGAGACTACAGAAGAAACACAACTGAATAACACTCTTCCTCTTGCTAGTCCATATATCTGGAAACTTGACTTAAAACAGTTGCTTCCTCCAGTCAAAGAGGAACCGAACAAAATCCCAGATGATGTGTCAGATGTAGGAAGTGAATCTGGGTTAGACACACCCTCTATGGACCATTTTGAGTTTAGCACAGTCTTTGACAAACTGCCACATTTGCAAGAGTTTAGTATCACTTATGGAGTACGAGATTGCGGTATGAACTTCGAGTGGAACCTGTTTATGTTTACCAATCGTGATTGTCTCTTATTGTCTAAGTGTATTAAGAAATGTCGAACACTTAAAGTGTTTAAGTTACACAGAAGTAAAGTAGATGATGATAAGACGCGTGTTCTAATTGCACATATCCTTGACCATCCAAGTCTATCAGAGCTGGACCTATCTCACAACATGATTGCAGACAGTGGAGCGAGAGCCATTGGGAAGTTTATCAATGGACGTTGTAAACTTACTAAATTGAATTTGAGTAACAATAAGATTCGGGCCAATGGTGCTGCAGCAATAGGGCATGCACTTTCCAAGAATACCACTCTTAAACTATTGGATATGAAGTTAAACAGGATTGGAGATGATGGTAATGAGTAGTAATTTGATATAAATGTATTTAAGTAGGCTAAATGTTATTACTCTTATGATTTTACTTCCGTTAAACAGGATGCATCACATTTATCTACATTTTCAACTATATGTCTGTTTTTTTTTATTTTGAAGGTGGTCAGGCAATTTGTCAAACATTGACTAAGAACACAACATTAGAGAACTTAAATCTTGGTAGTAATGAGCTTAGTGAACCAACAGCAGCAGTACTTGCTCAAATTGTCATCCATAATACAACCTTAAAATATATTGACTTGTCATGCAACAGGCTAGGTCCAGTAAGTATTGTTAATCTAGATTATTCTACACGCTCATTTATTAGTACATACTTACATGCAAGTTTCTCTGTTGTTATACACAAACATTTTCAAATTGACAATTCATTATTTCTCATCAGTTTTCATTATAATGTATATTTACTTTTTCTTAATAGGATGGTGGCAAGCAAATACAGGAAGGTTTAGAAGAAAACACAACCTTACTTCACATTGACCTTCGGCTGACAGAGGTCGGGCAGGAGAGTGAATACTCCATCAACCAAATGCTCAAGAGAAACCAAGAAATGCACCGTGAATTGAAAGTTCAGAAAGAACAAAACTAGATCGTTAACACTATAAATAAAAAAAAGCATTTACTACAAAAGTTGTAGAACTATTTAAATTATAAAAAAAAAATTGTTTATTAAATTATATGTATTAATTTATGGAAAGAAATTTTTTGGAATCATGACTAATGTAAACAATTAAATTACTGTACTAACATCTCCCTTCCACACTGTTTAGTTGAGTAATGTTTTTGTAAATTCAAGTTTCAGGGAGCTAGGAACAGATTCTTGGTACTGTATCATAGGCAAATTTTGTAATACAGTCACATGTGATGGTGTATCATGGGCCATAAGCCTTAAAAAGAGGTACTGCATGTGATACATTATAATGTGACACTGTATTACATCATATGTGGAGATGTATCAGGTTAGTGAACCTTGAAGTTTACACTCTAGTGACCAAGATTAATGTATAACACTGAATACAAACATATCCATGTTAATCAATGATGGATTTATTCATTGCTATGTGGTGGTGCAATAAATACACAACAACTTTTGTATTGATTACAGAAATTTATTTGCATAAAGTCAGTTGGAATTGAAAATACCCATGATACAAATGGTTATGAAAAATATTTCATAAAGTAATGGCTGAGAAATGTATTTCAAGATAATTGTAATGTCTATTTCTACTACTAGATTAGTTCAAGATTTAGTTTAAGTACAGAAAGATATTATGTGTGATATTAAA
This sequence comes from Antedon bifida, assembly GCF_963402885.1. Classification (NCBI taxonomy): domain Eukaryota; kingdom Metazoa; phylum Echinodermata; class Crinoidea; order Comatulida; family Antedonidae; genus Antedon; species Antedon bifida. The sequence goes on from NC_136234.1 coordinate 314,317, forward strand.
ATTACTTTTGATTTGCAAAATCAGGTGTCCAAATGATTTAAATGTGTTACTACGGTATTTAGTGTACCACATAGTACAAGGTTTTAATCCAATCAAAAGCTTTGTGATCTCAGAACAGGAATGTTTCTTTTCATAGATAGTCTACTAAACCAAGTTTCCTATCTAGCTTTCTTGTCCTACTGTATATTAGCTTACTACATCATTGGCTATAACTTCCTGAGAGCCAATGTTTACTTATGTGTTTAAATTAAAGTTTCTTACATTTTTCAAGTTTGTACAATAGTAAATTACTATCATTACATCATTTATCAATATTTTACATTCTAAGTAAAAAAATATACTGTATGTAGTTGCATGCATCATGGTACATACATTTTGCTTGTATTTAATTTTGCTGAGTCAGTGGTATACCTAAAAAGAAAACAAAATCACAATTAATATAATAACCATAGTTTTGGGATTAAGGAGACAGTGCTGATATACACAAAAACACACAACAGTGACAGGAATATAAGCAACTGGAACTAACAAATAGGATATTATAACCACATTCCTGAAACAATGACAAATGTACATACCATCATCAAAGGTTGACAAACTCTCTGAAGAAGCCGAGGGAGTAAGTTCTCCAGCTATTGCGGATAACTCACTGTTGCTGCCATCTTGCTGGTCTGACATCACACCACTTTCCAACGATACATCATCGTTATTCATTGTTGTACCATCTCCTGAATCAAGTATTGCCACATTGCAATCATTCATTTGTAGACTGTTATTAGAATTTGGCAATTCATTTAGTTCTGATGACGTTTCCATCAGAGGACCGGCAGTTACGGATTGTTGTTGACTTTCCCTCCTGCGTCTCTGCCGTGAAGGAACCCTGCTTGACCTGGGATTAGGTGGTGCATTTAATGTAGGGTTATTGTCAAGTCTTTGTAGAGACTGAACTGGTTGTTGGTTATGCGTCATACTTGCAGGGCGTGGCGGCAATTCTGGTGGACGTTCATCGTTATTTCCAGCTGTTTGTATTGAAGATACATCATCACCTGGTTGTTGAACACCTGCAGTGGCTTCTTCATACGATGGCAACGGCACTTCCATATTTGCGGTCAACGACAACAAATGGGAGTTATGGCGTTCACGCATACGAGCAACACGTGCTGCTATGGTTGACGAGTGATATCGACAGCGTGGTCGTCTACGCCTTTGGGTACAACATTCACGAATTGACAAAATGATGGTGACGGTTAGTATACCCATGATAGATCCTGATATCGCTACAACAATTGTAAAAGTTTCATTGGTCAACATATGCTGTCCACCGTCAGCTGTATCAGGAGATGCTGTAAAGAATGATGATAAAAGAAAAAGAATGATAATAGGAGCCCAGAAAAATAGTAATAGCCTAATTAAAATATAACCTGTGGTACCATCAAATATAAAAACAAACTTAACAATAACAGTAATGTATTAATAATTATAATGCTGTAAAGAATTACAACATGAATGACTGATGATAAAAAGAAAAAGAATGATAATAGGAGCCCAGGAAAATAGTAAAAGCCTAACCCCTGCATAAATTAAAATATTATGTGTGTGTATGTGTTATAATAAAATTTAAAAACAAAATTAAGAATAACAGTAATTTATTAATAATTATAATAAAATATTATGAACAGTACTATTAAGTTCAAGCTTAGTCTAATAGCAATGCAAAATATTTATTCACCTTTACTTGTTTATCAGATGTAAAATAAGTAAATAGAGCAAGATAGCCAAAGATAAAGATCTGATGCATGTACCCTGCATGCACCTTTCACCTCCTTATGTCCCATCTCATTGCCCTGATAAACATTAACATACCTAATTGACACAAAGGCGCCACAGTGTTCCATGTACCATCCGTTTGACATGTTATGTCCTTGTTACCTATCAATACATAATCTGTCTTACAATAAAATTTGAGCGTCACTGTCGGGATGAACACGTCTTGACAACATCTATCACCGTTAGCTGGTGTACCAGGATCTGGACAATAATCTGCAAAAATAAGTGTTTTTATTTACCAATGTTATTAATAACATTCTGGGAATGTCAACATCAGCAATGGAGGAAAACAAGCTGATTCTTGGTACTGTTTGTTTAGTATCATTGGTAAATTCTTTTCTATATCATAGACTCTAATCCTTAACCTAACCTTCCATAATACATTATCACATGTAATGCACATGAGATGCTGTATTATGGAATTTGTCTATGATACTGTGCAAGTATTGTCATACATGAGAGAATTCGGTAGACGAAAATCTGTGTAATGATGATGCAAATAAACTGACAACATTAGATAATTCATTGTAAACTTACATTGAGGGGCACAAGTTGTTAGACCAGTACCGGTCCAGTTGCCCACATCGCATGTTATAACAGCATTTCCCACTAGATAAAAACCTTCTTTGCACACATATGTGACCTTGTCTGATGTAGAATACAATTCAAGATTAGGCTTGTATGTGCTATGTGGAACTATTGGAGGATGACCACACTTTATACCTGAAAAATAACAAGAATATGAATTTGAATTTTTTTTTGTTGTTTTAGATTGTAAGGGCATCTTCCAGCAATGGAAAAATATGAGGTAAAAGTTCTATACTTACTACATGTAGGGTAGCTTCCTTCCCATTGTCCATCTGTACAAAACAACGCATTGCTACCAGTCATTGTATAGCCATCTATGCAAGTGTAAGTGACTCTGGTATCGAGGTAGTAATAACCATTATCAGGTGAAGGTTCCCTACCAAAATGCCTGTAAGCATTAGTTACATTCTCTGGTTCTAAACATCCTTTAATCACTTCTAAAAGAACAAATATATGTATATGTATTACACTATTGATAACTGTAATATATACAATTTCATAACTATTTAAATATTATTCCTACTGAATTAAATACTAATTGTGCAGACATTCAACATAATAGTAGTTTTCATGCAAATAACATGTTTGTTAGTGTGCTACCTTTTTCACAGTTGGCACCAAAGTAATCGCCTCTGCAATGACAACGATATGAACCTTCTGTATTGATACAGAATCCTTCATGTTGACAAATGTTGTTAGAAGAACACTCATTGCTGTCTGTAAGAATTCAATAATTAATTGCCTTTAAAATGATTAGTGTACAAATCTGTCTACTACTACTACTTAGGGTACAATTAAAATATAATGTATTTGGGGGTTAATAACAAAAGGCAGTCCATTTTTCACAATTCAACTCATTTCCTGTTAAGGTTTATGTGGCGGTAGATATTACTTGTCCATCATCTCTTGTACAAATAGTCTATTAAGGTGCTATTGGGCACTGAATGTTGTTTGAGAACAAAGCAACTTTGTCAAGAATATTATAGTGTAGTTTGCACTGTTTTTGTATATTTAGATACTTAGATCTAAACAATTTTCTATGTAATGTATATTGACATATTGTACTATCCAACTGGTATTAATAATGAATGAGGGGTGCCATCACTGTTTCCACAATCTTTACCAATTAAATAATTATTTATTTACCAAATGATGGGATTTATTATTTCCTAAACATAATGATAAGTACTGTACCTTTACATTGAGCCCATGTATAGGACCACACACCATTATCTCCACAATGATTAACACTTTCCCCATTTGTTGATGGTTCAAAACCAGTATTGCAAGTTAACTCAGCTTCAGTATTAGGATTGTAATGAACTTGAGATCCAGCTACTGTCGTTCCAGATATTTTACCATTGGGAATATTTGGCTCTTGACAATATATAGTTGCTGAAAAAATAAGCATGTACCAATTAGTGTAAAGTATCAATAATATCTGTCTGAGTACAAGACAGAATTAAGTTGGTCCTTAAGTTTAACCTTAATTGTATTGTGCCATCCACACACACGCAATTCAGCACAGTTACTGTAGGCTGCAAGCCACAGGTTATTCCCCCACATTTACAATGGTCAAGACTATTTCATTGGCATGTTATGTAACAATGATGACAGTACTGTATTGTACAGTAGCTTGAAACTTACGAATACACTCCGGAATCTGTGGTAACCACTGATTTTCATCGCCACAAAATATCTTTTTTGCTCCTTTAGAGATATAGTTATCATCACAGTAGTAATGAATGATAGTATTCCTTTTTAAATAGCCTTGAATTGGTGGTGGATCACGACTTCCATTGTCAATAGGACCTGGATCAAGGCAGCCTGAAAATAAATGAAAACGTTTTTTTTTCTCAAGTCTTACAATATTGCAGCATCATCACATTCTGTTTTAAGAATAAACAACATATTTTGTTATACTACAGTACTAAATATCTAAAGCTCTGTCTACACTATCAATCTAGTCAGTCTGACAAAAAAAGTGTGCCCAAATATGGTAGTGATATGCCCAAATATGGTAGTGATGTGTCCAAATATGGTAGATGTAACTACTTATCAATGTAACTTACCTTTAGAAGGTGTTGTGAGACTGAGACTCTTTACCAGCTGAATCCCCACCAGCAAACACAGTAATTTACACACATTTACAGTCATAGTGATTCGTCACAATACCTATAAATTAAAATACTAAAATTAAGTAAAGAAAATTAATTTTGCCCGAGTCAACTAAAGAAATGCTCAGAACAATAGTCAATATTTATTTTTAATAATTTGTTTTAATCATTAAAATTATAATTATTTATATTAGGCCTAGGCCTAATTACAAAACAATTATTATTAATAATTTGATTTTAAAAATTAATTAAATTTAATGTGGACACTCGCTCGGCACCCTTTACCAGTCTTACTTACAGTAATAATAATTAATATATGGTAGGCCGGATCTCTCACAAGGAGGTAGCTAGGCCTACCTTACTACTACTATACTACTTGGAACTAAATTGTACTACACAGTAGGCCTTCAACTTTCCGGCTAGCTAGGCCTAGGCCTACCACTCAGTCTCACCGTCAGTCAGAGGAGAATGAGAGTAGGAAACCAACCTAAAAAACAGGTTGAGTTAGACTATTATAGTATTCATGTTTATTTAAACTTTTTGATAATACAACATGCTTACAATTAATACTTAAACATTAAAAAATTACCCGTTTTAAGCCGTTATTATAAGTAAAACATTCAAACTTTATTTTTTTACGGCGATTCGGCTATGTTGTCTCTCGCGGATATATCGCAGGTAATACCAAACTGGCGAGTAAATCATGTTTTACTTTTTAAACCTCGCAACGTCTGGTTTAAAAGGCTACTCGGGCCAATAATTGCTGTTAGCCTAGGGGTTATTGCGATTTGGACGTTTCTGATTGGTTGTAGCCATGGATTATATTGATTAACACTGTTCTGATTGGTTGTAGCTTTAAATACTTCTTCTCAGAACTCGTCCATAATACAATAGCAATTGAGCACAGTGTTTCACTATATAACCATATAAATAATAGGAAACATTTAATAATATGATAAATGACATTTACATAGCAATTTAGCACTGTGTTTTACTATAACCAATTTGGTTAGAGTAAAAAAAACACAATGATAAAGAATAGGAAACATTTAATAATATGATAAATGACATTTACATAGCAATTCATCACTGTGTTTTACTATAACCTATTTGGTTACGGTTAAACACAATGATAAAGAATAGGAAACATTTAATAATATGATAAATGACATTTACATAGCAATTTAGCACTGTGTTTTACTATAACCAATTTGGTTAGAGTAAAAAAAACACAATGATAACGAATAGGAAACATTTAATAATTTGATAAATGACATTTACATAGCAATTTAGCACTGTGTTTTACTATATAACCAATTTGGTTACGGTTAAACACAATAATAAAGAATAGGAAACATTTGATAATTTGATAAATGACATTTACATAGCAATTTATCACTGTGTTTTACTATAACCAATTTGGTTACGGTTAAACACAATGATAAAGAATAGGAAACATTTAATAATATGATAAATGACATTTACATAGCAATTTAGCACTGTGTTTTACTATATCTAATTTGGTTACAGTTAAACACAATGATAAAGAATAGGAAACATTTAATAATATGATAAATGACATTTACATAGCAATTTAGCACTGTGTTTTACTATAACCAATTTGGTTAGAGTAAAACACAATGATAAAGAATAGGAAACATTTAATAATATGATAAATGACATTTACATAGCAATTCATCACTGTGTTTTACTATAACCTATTTGGTTACGGTTAAACACAATGATAAAGAATAGGAAACATTTAATAATTTGATAAATGACATTTACATAGCAATTTATCATTGTGTTTTACTATAACCAATTTGGTTAGAGTAAAACACAATGATAAAGAATAGGAAACATTTAATAATATGATAAATGACATTTACATAGCAATTTAGCACTGTGTTTTACTATAACCAATTTGGTTACGGTTAAACACAATGATAAAGAATAGGAAACATTTAATAATATGATAAATGACATTTACATAGCAATTTAGCACTGTGTTTTACTATAACTAATTTGGTTACAGTTAAGCACAATGATAAAGAATAGGAAACATTTAATAATATGATAAATGACATTTACATAGCAATTTAGCACTGTGTTTTACTATAACCAATTTGGTTAGAGTAAAACACAATGATAAAGAATAGGAAACATTTATTAATATGATATATGACATTTACATAGCAATTTATCATTGTGTTTTACTATAACCAATTTGGTTAGAGTAAAACACAATGATAAAGAATAGGAAACATTTAATAATTTGATAAATGACATTTACATAGCAATTTATCATTGTGTTTTACTATAACCAATTTGGTTAGAGTAAAACACAATGATAAAGAATAGGAAACATTTAATAATTTGATAAATGACATTTACATAGCAATTTATCACTGTGTTTTACTATATAACCAATTTGGTTAGAGTAAAACACAATAATAAAGAATAGGAAACATTTAATAATTTGATAAATGACATTTACATAGCAATTCATCACTGTGTTTTACTATAACCAATTTGGTTACGGTTAAACAAAATGATAAAGAATAGAAAACATTTAATAATATGATAAATGACATTTACATAGCAATTTAGCACTGTGTTTTACTATAACCAATTTGGTTAGAGTAAAACACAATGATAAAGAATAGGAAACATTTATTAATATGATATATGACATTTACATAGCAATTCATCACTGTGTTTTACTCTATAACCAATTTGGTTACAGTTACACACAATGATAACAAATGGGAACCAAAAGTATACAATAAAACGATTAGAATATCATCATTTTTTCTGTGTAAAGAGCAACTCATAGAACATGTTTACCGAGTTTAAAAACGTTTTAAATACCAGACGTATTTTTTGTGATGCTTTTTCATTTGAATTGTAGTATAAAATGTCATTGAAATGAGATAAAAATCATACAAGACATTTTATATCAGTTGCTCTATATACATAACAAAAATAGTCTTTTTCTTTTGTAAAAATCGCCAATGAAGTAGAAATTAAGTTACTTCAGATGTAGTGTGCATTTCTACGTCATTAATAGTAGGCCTAAAATATCCAATTAAATATATCCTATTATAAACATGTTATAAAGAATATCAAACATTTTATGTAATATGAAAACCAAAATTTACAGATAAGTTTATCATTGTGTTTTACTATAACCAATTTGGTTAAAAGTTAAACACAGTGATAAAGAATAGAACTGTTAGGTTATTTAACCCTAACCCTAGTTTGAAGCCATCACATACTTAATTCATCGCTAAAAATACGTATCATCTTGAAAAACGTTTGAATTTTGGTAGATATGTTCAATATAGGTTCTTAAATCTATAATGTAAAAACAAATATCATATTCGTTTTATTTTGATTTCTGGGAATCACCAATGAAGTAAAAATGTGTTGGAAATGTATGGTATTTCATAAGTGTACATTTTTAGAAATGCAAATTATTAAAATCACGAATTTTTGTGAAAGTTGTACTTTTTGTTTGTTTTATAGAACCTATTGAACATATCTACCAAATTTCAAAAGTTTCTGATTACGATACGTATTTTTTCGCGATGAATTTATTATGTCGCTTCAAACTAGGGTTAGGGTTATATAACCTAAAACAGTATCATATTCTTTATCACTGTTTTTAACTGTGTAACCAAATTGGTTCTGGAAAACAAGATGATAAACTATTTAACTTGTATTTATTATACTATATGTATCCTTTAATGTAATATGAAAAATAAAATGTATATAGTTTATCATTGTGTTGTAGTTAAGTTAAACACAGTGATAAAGAATAGAACTGTTAGATTATTATAACCCCAACCCTAGTTTGAAGCGATCGCATACTTAATTCATCGTTAAAAATACGTATGGTCTTGAAAAAGGTTTGAAATTTGGTAGATATGTTCAATATAGGTTCTTATATCTAAAATATAAAAGAAATATCATATTCGTTTTATTTTGATTTCTGGGAATCATCAATGAAGTAAAAATGTGTTGGAAATGTATGGTATTTCATAAATATACATTTTTTGAAATGCAAATTATTAAAACTTTTATTTTTTGTTTGTTTTATAGACTTAAGAACCTATTGAACATATCTACCAAATTTCAAAAGTTTCTGAATACGATAAGTATTTTTTCGCGATGAATTTATTATGTCGCTGCAAACTAGGGTTAGGGTTATATAACCTAAAACAGTATCTATTCTTTATCATTGTGTTTAACTGTGTAACCAAATTGGTTCTGTAAAACACAATGATAAGCTATGTAACTTGTATTTATTATATTACATTATATGTATCCTATTCTTTATCATAACGTTTAGATAATAAGATATACTTAATATAATATTTTGCTATGTAAATAACATCATATAATAAATGTTTCATCATCATTGTGTTTTACTCTAACCAAATTGGTTATAGTAAAACACAGTGCTAAATTGCTATGTAAATGTCATTTATCATATTATTACGGTAAATGTTTCCTATTCTTTATCATTGTGTTTTACTCTAACCAAATTGGTTATAGTAAAACACAATGATAAATTGCTATGTAAATGTCATTTATCAAATTATTAAATGTTTCCTATTCTTTATCGTTGTGTTTTTTTACTCTAACCAAATTGGTTATAGTAAAACACAGTGCTAAATTGCTATGTAAATGTCATTTATCATATTATTAAATGTTTCCTATTCGTTACCATTGTGTTTTACTCTAACCAAATTAGTTATAGTAAAACACAGTGATAAATTGCTATGTAAATGTCATATATCATATTATTAAATTCCTATTCGTTATCATTGTGTTTTACTCTAACCAAATTGGTTATATAAAACACAGTGATAAATTGCTATGTAAATGTCATATATCATATTATTAAATTCCCATTCTTTATCATTGTGTTTTACTCTAACCAAATTGGTTATAGTAAAACACAGTGATAAATTGCTATGTAAATGTAATTTATCATATTGTTAAATGTTTCCTATTCTTTATCATTGTGTTTTACTATAACCAAATTGGTTATAGTAAAACACAGTGATAAATTGCTATGTAAATGTAATTTATCATATTGTTAAATGTTTCCTATTCTTTATCATTGTGTTTTACTCAAATAAAAAATGAATGTCATTTATCATATTATATTAAATTCCTATTCTTTATCATTGTGTTTAACTGTAACCAGATGGTTTAATTTTTACCATAGTCTTAGTTGGGACTGACTGAACTAAGAATAAAACTGGGTAACTGTACCAACACCTCAAATAGTCTCAAAGTATTTTTTAAACTTCACCGCAAAATTGTTTATACGTTTATTTTGATTGGCTAACTAAAGTACGGCCTAATGAATATTGATATTAGAGGATTCCCTAGCTTAGTGAAACAATTTTATTACCAAAAATGTGCTGACACGTCACTACCGGAAGTTGTAGTCTACCATGATGCAGACGCAATTGATTATGTACGTTTGTTAAACATAAAAAAAACTGTAAATTACCACAAAACGACGATAGGAAGGAATTCAAAGAAATGCCCTACGTGTTCAAAATCATTGTTTTAATATAGTCTGTATGTATAACTAACAATTGACCTTGTGGAAGAGCGTATAAATTTAATTTAAAGTAAAACATGATTTACTCGCCAATTTGGTATTGGATATATAGCTCTATATCGGAGTCGAGCGAGCTATGACGTCATCATTTATTGACATCGTCATTCATTGATCATCATTTCGATTTTTTTTTTCATCTTTTGTTTATATGGGTCATGTCAAAGGTTATATATTAAAGGTCGGATCGGATTTGTATTTGATTCAGGTTTTTCGAGAGCGAGATGTTGTTTTCGTTGTCTATTCTAACAATTAACCATACCATAATATCTTCAGTATGAGATGTAGTTGTGTAAAATTATTAATTTATAGTCTAGTCATATTGCTTGTAGTTTTACAATTTGTACATTGGATAATGCTGTCTTTGCTTGACGAAAAGGCGACGAAGCGCCAGGCCCAGACATGGTCTGGTAAACTTCACCGAAGTCTTTTAACATTGCAGGAGAAACGACAGTCTGAAACTAAGATTGACTGGAGTGGACAATACAAAATTCATCAACATTATGGTGTTTCACACTACAGAGAATCAACCAGTACTATAGCAAATGATGATTTAACGATAGTTACACAATGTTCAGTAAATCATCTATATCATTTAATTGAATTATCTGAAGAATGGGACGGTCCAATTTCTGTTTCAGTTTTTACAACTGAAGATGAAATACAAATTGCAGATTCTGCTATTTTAATTTTACGTGAATGTTTCAAAAAAATTCGGACTAATGTTGCATTTCATCTAGTATATCCATTCACATTTCATGAAATTAATGAAAACCAACAACAAATTCTTGAAATGTTTGATGTTCCGTGTAAGAATATTATGCAGGTCCTCAAAAATCATAATTTATTAACGCAAAATTATGATTTTTCAGGAATTGCATACCCAAATAATTTGCTGAGAAATGTCGCTCGTGTTGGAGTACAATCAACTTTTATTTTTGTAATAGACATCGATATGATTCCAAGTAAACACTTACGAGCAGATTTCTTAAGTTTTATCCAAAGAACTAGTTCATCAGGAAGTAATACAAATAATGCGGTGTATGTAGTTCCAGCTTTTGAACTTTTTGAGAGTTTCAATAATATACCAACTACGAAACAAGAAATATTAGACAATTTTGATAATGGTGTTAGACCTTTTTACGTTGAAGTTTGTCAAAAGTGCCAATACCCTACAGATTATAAAAATTGGTGTAAACTAAAGGTAATTGACCATTGCTGTGGATTTAATATAAAAATAGTAAAAACCAGAAATACTTGAAAACCAGTGCTCCTGTTAAATAAACTTAAATTTAAAATGTATTAAATATTATGTATAAAATAATTAATAAATCAATACAAATAATCATTTAAAAAGAACATCAGTTGTAGAAAGTATTTCTTCACTCTAAGGGTAAACCAGGGAAAAGCCATTTTCTCATTGAAAACAAGAAAAGCTTGGGGGTTCAATCTCAAAGCCTAGTTAAATCCTTTGTAACAAAGTAAGTAATTGGTCAATTTATATTGTCAAAACAATGTACAGTTATGATAGAGTTTTTACTATTGTTTTATATTACAGCCTACTGAAGGACTTGATGTTGCATACAGTCGCAATTGGGTTGATCCATGGGAACCGTTTTACATCAGTAGTAATGATGTACCATTGTACGACGAACGGTTTAAACAGTATGGTTTTAATCGCATTAGTCAAGTAAGTTTTTGTTTACAGTATTTTCATCAAATTTAATCTCAGAAATGTTTGTGGTTTGAATATTTTTTAATAATAAAATCGCTAAACATTTTTTAGGCTGTCCAAAATAAAACAATTTTTGTTCAATTCTTAGGATTTTTTTAAAAATAATAATTACTATGGTGTGAATTAGAATATTTTAGTTTGAATATAATACTTGTTGTTTCTTCAATTTGTAGGTGTGTGAGTTACACGTAGCAGGTTACACATTTGCTGTACTTGATAATGCTTTCATTCTTCACAAAGGGTATAAAACAAAAACAGGATTTCATTTGAATAAAGATAAAGAAAACCTAAAAAACAAGTATTTATTTCGTCAATTTAAAGAAGCGTTATTGATCAAATATCCGGAAAGTAGTAGACGTTGCTGAAGTTTGACAACAGAGGGCCTCTCACTGGCGGTTTTATATATGTCCAACTAGAAGGATCAATTTTGAATAAAGTTAAATTAAAAAAAAATTTACTAAATTATACTATAGAGATAATAGGATGTAGCATGGAGCTATAAAATATAATATTTAAAATTCTAATTCTTTGTAGCTCCAAAGATGTAGTGACCTGACAAGCCTTGAATAAAGAACATTCTTAAGAAGATTCTTCTATCTAGTCTATTGTTTTGGTGTCAAATTTAGTTATTATTGATACAATTAGGGGCTGAACTTAATTAGTTTTTACTATTTTTAGCCCTTCTCATGATATATTATATAATATTTATGTTTATGATTGATTTTGGGTAAAACAAATACATTTTGGTTTATTTTTTAAATGTGCTTATACTTTTGAAGAACCATTACAACATTCCTAACTCGTATATATAGAAAATGTTATTCCTAACTTAGTTGTAGTCAATTGTTTTTTTAATATGCTTATAAAAGAAAAAAGAAAAACAGTTTATGTTTGGGGTTTTTTTTTGCTAAAATGATTTTTACACACGAGACTCTTGAGGGCGCTTGCCATAAGGTTTTGTTTTGTGATGCGTGAAGATTGGAATCGCCGAAGAAGATGGTTGGTTTTTAATTTTCACACTAATTTTCTACTAATATTTATTGCAATGACTTTAAAATTATACTGAGAAAGTATTCCTCGTTTGTTTCTAAATATTCTATTCAGTATTTAGAATAATGAAGGCTTACGTAGTATCGGTTTTTGTTTGCATTTTACTGTTTTTCAATAATGTTCCGTTTTGTGCTGCTTCTCGAAAGGGGTCAGCCTCACGAGACGGCTGGCGTTCTAAAATGGGAGATGATGCTCGTGATCAAGCAGGCCTAGGGCCTAGCCTAGGCTCATGCCAAGTCCAAGAAAGGGCAATCGCGGATGTAGAAGAAAATAAAATTATTCGTACAAAAGATTCCATAGATAAGGGAGCGTGTTTCGCTGATGCTATTGTTGTCAAATCAATTGATGAATGTTCTGACAAATGCTGTAGTTATTCCGGAGGTTGTAATGCGCAGTGCGATACAACTATTTTTGTTCATGAACCTGAAGACGAGGTTAATTGTTTTCTATTTGTATGTGGGAATGGCCACGGCAAATGTGAATTCTCACACCATACGGGTTACACGACAACAAAGCTATCAAACAGACGTAAAAAAATAGATTCACATATAGATAAACCATCAACCACTTTGACAACGACTGCCTTTCAACAAACTTCGACATATCCTCCACCTACGACCACTAGAAAAGCTTTACCCATGTTGACTACTCAGACATTGCCAACCACAAAAAATGAAGAAATTAATCGTCAAGATCCTCCTCAAAAGGAAATGCCAGAAGACACCAAGATTTCAGGTAACTAAAAATACCGGTCCTTGCTACCATATATTGAATTTTATTTTTGCAGTTACACTGCAGTTTCAATTCTAGACATAGTCATTGAATTTTATCTGTCCTCGTGTTAAAATATTAGGATGTTTTTTTTAAACTGGCAAACTTAAAGAATGTGCAAAAACATTTAAAATTAGTACAAAGAAGACTTGACTACTGTAGGTCTAAGTTGGTGTAAACCAGCAATACTAAGTCTTCCAAATACTGATTGCCATACATACTGTACGCAGTCGATGGGACTCAATGTATTGTATGGTAATGTATATAAAATAGCCATCTAATCATTGAAATTTGTAACCATTAGTATCAGGTTGTATAATAACAGAGATTTCAAACGCTAGTCCTCTAGTTACTCATGTTTCTGTTACATTTCCCTGTTTATTTTTTATTTAGTCTTGTTAATTATGTTATATTCATAATAACTCGAGTGTACTGTACTTAAGGACCCATATCCCATAGCTGTATATTTTTGGCCATTGTGACAATAAAGTTTTATCGTATCGTCGTATCGAATATCAAATCTTGCTAAAACATCTCCATCTGACTATGAGACGTAAAATTGTTTATTTTTGTTTCAATTGTAGGATGTGAACACCATCAATTCCAGTGTGCTGGTAGTGGAGAATGTTTTGTATTTGAGTATGTCTGCGATGGCATCATTGACTGTAAAGACAACTCTGATGAAACTGACTGTGGTGGATATGGTAATTACAAACGTTTTATTATATTAGTGTAGAGTAGTTAAATTTGTGTATACAATTAAGTTTACAGTGAGATTCAATTGGTTCATTAACTCGCAGGTGTCAATGGTGTCCTGATGAAATGGGAGAGACTGATGGACTTTAGAATATGGTTCTCTATGCTGACAGTAGCCCTCACTAATCTTAATATGTTTTTTTTTAGGCTGCAATTTTCCTTTTTAATGCAATGTCTCAATACAAAATAAGCAATGTTTTGAGAGTTACTTAGAACTTACCAGTATCTACTTTAAGTCCCAACAACCCAAAAATACAAAATACCTAGTTATAACGCTCCTTATTCTTACACTGTAAACCACAACGGACAAGTAAGACTTGTTGATGTTAATGTTTTGTACATTAAAAGTTTACTGGGAAAGATTTGCTTTACTAGGAAAACATGCTGAAGAAAACAGTAAAGAGTGTGTTTCACATTTTAAACTTGCTTGCTTCCAGCGTTGCCAGTTAACTGAAGCTTTCTAAGTTATTTAATATTATGTTATACTAGCCTACATAATGTTATGTAACTGTTTTTTCTGTAGTGTAATGTATGTAATTGTCACTTTTCCTTTCTGAATAAACAGCTACAACTGTTGATATTATTACTCCTGCGCCAATTACCCATCAGTCTAACAACTTGAAAGTTTCAAAAGCACCAGGCCTGTCTTCACAGGATATTGCGCCAGAAAGTAAGAAAGACTTCACTTCTACACATGTGGCTTCCGGTGGGGTAAAGAAGGGAAGGGTAGAGGGAATAGATGATGGGTTTAGTTTACCAGATTCTGATGAAAAAAAATACGACCCTGGCCTAACTCAACAACTTCATAGTAAAGGCCATGAAGGAAATGAGGATGATTTGACCTTGAATGACCTACAAAAAGATTTGAATGCTCTGTCAGGGAAAAATTTAGGTAAGGACAGGAAGGATCAGAATGATGACTTTGAAAATGAAAATCAGAAGGCAAAAGATAAACCTGTGGAATATGATGGAATTGAAGATTATGACAGCAGCAAGATATGGGGATATGATGAGGAGGAGGAGGACATAGAGAATCAGAAACCTCAAGATTTATATGACACTAAATATGAAGACGAGCATGATAATAAGGAGGAAAAAGAGTCTTTGAAAAGTAGAGGGAAAAACAGACAAGATGTTGATTACCCAGCATATGAGAAATCTTTAGAAAACAAGGGAAAACAAGATAGTTATGATTCACAACCAAACGATGGCTACAAGAAAAAAGTCTATCCTGAAGGTATGAGAGAAAACCCAAGTTCAATAGAGCGTGGCGAAATGAGTTACAATTCAGAAGAAAATTTAGATGACAGACCAGTGTATGAAGCTGTAGGACCCAAACCAGATAAAGTTCTTCCACATTCAAGAAAAAATGGCCGTCCAAAATTTGAAGATGGCAGTTATCATAGCAATGGTAACCACAGGGTGACATCACTGGAACACACGGATAAAGAAAGATTAGAAGGTTCCCAAAAAAGCGACAAGGAGCACAGAAATTTAGCTTCTGAGAAATGGCAAGATGATGGACCTAAAGAAGACTGGAATGACAAGATTACAGAAACTGCTGATTCTAGCAAAGAATTGATGAGGGATAAAGGAGAGAAGTGGTTGCAGCCACCGCCAGAGAGTGGTCCAAACGATGATGGATACCAACATAGAGGTCAAATAGACAACACTCCAGATGGTCAAATGCTGGACAAAGAGGTTAATTCTCGTAACAGAAATCGTGGTTGGCCAGAAAATGCTGATGTTGACCGGCAACAAACCCAAATGAAGGACCACGAAGATTATAGTTATCAAAAGAAACCGAAGACTGGTGGTGAATACGATGGACAATCAAATGTACCCTCAAGAAACTACATTAGTAAATGGCAGGATAAACAAAGACGGCCAGACCACAAATATCATCACCAACAAGCAGTACCTGACTGGTATAACGATCGAGGCAGAAGACCAGATTATCCTTACAGGGAGTATGACTATATTGGACGTGGAGAGAATCCACGACAGTTTTGGAACCAGTATCGAAATGACCAATTCAAACAACCACATCGAGTTGTCAGTGGAAACAATGCAGGTATCTTGATAGGTGTTTTGATATCTCATTGTTTCGGCTGGTTGTTGTTGTTTTGATGCAGTCAATGTGTGCATGCTTTGTTACACCACCTGAGGATTGGTAAGTTTCCTCGGGTTTGTTAAGTTCATATAAGTTCACCCTTCGTTTCAGCACTCCTTAAGGAGATTTTGTTCACTATAACATCTCTTTGTATGAATGCAAGATGAAAGTCTACAGCTTTATTCATCCTTGTCTTTCATTAACAAATTATTTATAATGGGAACATTGGGATATCCAAGTGGATGACATTTTTAACCAAAAATCAGAGAATCTACACAAATTCTGCCTACTTTTTTTTTTTTTTTTTTTTTCGAAAACACCAGATCTAAACAAAATTCATTTTGTACACAAGATTATTGTAAAATATGATTGTTTGGTATATTTATTGTGAAACGTGATTGTCTTGAAATCTTTTTGTGCATAGTTTGACTTCATCATTATGTTTCGTTTTTCACATTTGTTTTTCACAGATTATATATTAAATGGATGTCTCATGCTGTCTAGCTTAAATACTGTATTTTTATCGTATGTTAAAAAGTGTCTTTCAAAACAGTAGCATGTTTTTTGTTATTGCATGTTTTACTTGAGGATAAATAATGTTTCATTCTTTCCTGGTGTTACTAATGTGATGTTTTTTTATATATTGGACCACTCTCATTCTTGAGTAGATCATTGTGTAAAAAGGATTTGTATCGTTGCTTTTGACTTATTGTATTGACATTGAGTGATTTTTATTGCGTGGAATACATTGAAAATACATCATAAATGTTTGTTTGTGTTTTGCTTTCAAAATGCATGATGGTGTGCTTACTGTAACATGGTGCTTGTTTTCTGTATGTGTGCATATACTTATTGCTATGTATGTTTTTCTCATTAGTTTCAGCGTATTTTATAATAATAGGTTGATAATAATGCATGAATGCTCTTTGAAATCAACATACTTCAAATCAATCAGTTACATTTTATATTAATAATGTTCTATTACCAAATTTAGTGCAAAATATCCTGCACTGTATATTATATTTTTTTATATATCAAAAGACATACACGTCACTAGATGATCTAAAATAAAGTTAAAATATTACCTAACAAAAGCTTTACAAATCAAATGCCACACCTAGACAATTGACATGTGTTTACAAGGTTATAGCCATTCAGGCCTGCATGCAGTGAGATAAATAATAATCAATATAAATTTACTTATTTTGGTTTTTTGTCAGTTTTTTTCAGTAATTTCGAATGGTTTTTTTTTTTTTTGTGTTTTATAGATTTACTAGAAAATTTATTTGAAAATGAGTTTAAAGCCTTCTCAGTACATAACACCTGACGCCAGTATCTCCCTATACTCGCCAACCTCCACCCCTCTTCAATTAACCTTTAGCTTCAAAATAATAATAATATCCTGGATTTATATAGCGCCTAATGTTGTGAAACCTCTAAGCGCTGAACATTATTACCCCAGTCATTTTTTGCATCAAACACGTATGGAAACATACTCCCATAATGCAGCTAGTAATCAGCGCAAAGTTGTGTCAAAATTTGTAAAACAAACACACAAACAAACGTACAAACTCTCTCACTTATATTATAGATACTCCAACTGTTGAGTATTAAACAAAACATTGTTTATTCAATAATTTGTAATATTTTGTTATATATTATTACTTATACAAACTGTTCCATATGATTATGATATCATTTCCTTAATTTTAAAATAACTTTTTTTATTTAACATAATTAATAATTTTTGTTGTGTTATAGATTTATACCAACCGAGTATTGATTATGATAATATCGCATCATTTGATGATGAAATTAATGATGACACAGATGACTACACTACTACAAAACAATCTACTTCGGCTTTTGAAGGTAAAACATAATTCCATTAATTCTTTGAAAAATCCCTGATTCAAGTCATGGTTTTTAGTTTTAACATGGAGGTATAAATGTATACCTTATTTTTGTGTTTTGTCTACTAAAATGTAAAAATATCATGGTATTCAGTAACAATTATATAATTCAAAACAATTAAAATCTGCTCATTGTGTACATCCTAATGTCAAAGGTCATACATCCTAGTGTCAAAGGTCATGCTGTAACTGTACATTGATGCTTAATTGTAAAATCAATATAGCTGTAGTTATATTGATGTTGCAATTGACTTGTTGAGAGTGGTGAATTGATGATATACAAACAATGTTATGTTGCAATTGACTTGTTGAGAATGGTGAATTGATGATATACATACAATGTTATGATTTAATATACTACAGGTGTACACTGCAGCATCAATGTGTTATAATAATGAGTTACATGCTATAACAAAATCCTTCTTAGATGCCAACAAACAAACAAATATTAAAGTGCATGCAGATGACATTTTGTAATGAACTGTTACTTTAGTTAACTGCATTCTAGGATGACAACATTTAACATTGCTTATAATTATTTTATCTTTCAGTTGAAAAAACTACTGTTAAACCAACGACGACAAAATCTATTGTAAGCCCAACAAATACATCTTTCACTGAAATATCTGGAAATATTACCGAGTCTCCAAAGAAAACTGTTGCAAATAATAGCAATAATAAAAATGGATCCAGTCACTCAACATTGTTCAAGAAGAAATCAAGCGTCCCAGATAAGTCACTGACCAGCGCAATTCTGCCGTTGGCATTTGGTCTTCTTATAACGGTGCTTTTGCTACTATTGGTTGGATGTCGGTTGCGGCAAGTAAATCGTAGACTTCGTTATGGACGTTTGAAAACCAATGTTGCGGAAGCTGATTATCTAATAAACGGGATGTATCTGTAAATAACATGCAAATGAAATACTTACAATTACGACTCTCCCAATACTGGACTGTCTAAAAACCAGACTTTTCTTGACCTCCAAACGTTCCCACATTATTTTTTACAATTAAAACATATTAAGACATATTATGCCAGCCCAAGGGGTGTCTTGTATAGGGAGAGTTGATAATACTGTAATTCATACTACCTACAAGTTGATACTTAAGTACAGTAATATTTGGTATTCTATGTAAGTATGTACTCTTTACCAGTGTTTGGTGACATGTATCCCTAAAATGTTCATTTTATTAACTCTCATAGTTTCAATGTAGTCCTATTCTATTTGTCCTTTTAATTTATTTTCTGGAGCAAGATATGGTGCAACAACACCTTTTAAAATATTGTTGGTTTTATTATTTCCCTGTCATACTTTGTACTGAATAATTCACATAAATCAAAAGTATTGTCTAATTTGAATCACACATTTATTCTGTAAACAATCCAAGATTTTTATTTAATGACTTTAAACATAAGCATATAATACATATACTTATTATTAATATTATAATATTTATATTATAATAATTATAATTTACATATTTCATAACAGATGATAATTAAATTCACAGAAAATAATTATGTAAAAAGTCAATCTGATAAAGTAATTAGAAAAATCTATTTACAATGTTGTAATATAATTAATAGTGGTTGTGGAATTCTATTTATGGTATTTTATTGTGCAATGTTCTTATGTTTTCTACAGGTTTAATTGTTTCCTTGTAATGGGAGTACTACAGCTCTGTCTACACTATCAAACTAGTTCGACAAAAAGTGTGATGTGCCCAAATATGGTAGTGATATCATCATCATGTCCATATATGGGTACATCACATTTTTTTCACATAAAGTTTGATAGTGCAGACAGAGCTTAAGATTGAGTATCCAGATTGAAGAAACAATGAAACTCCAAATGTTTAGTCTATTTAACTATTAGTACACAGAGATGGACAACAAGGTTATGGGCACTTACAGTACTCGTACTTAAATACTCTACTTAAAACAATTTGTAGAAAAAATATATTTATATTTGTTATTTATTTATCTATTTAATATGGATTTGTATGTATGTTTGTTTAGCGCACAAAAAGTGCTTATTCCTAGTTATATGAATGTATTAAGATAACACAATCTTATTGCTTGTATATTGTATATTATTTAGTTCAATTATATTTCTACGTAACACACTTCCTTTTATGTACATGTTGGTTAGTTATGTCTCTAGAAGAATGGTGTATTAATTAACATATAAAAACTGCTATTTTTTACACTTTCCTATCGCATTCACAGTATAAACAGTATTCTGTGTATTCTAGAATAGTGTACTTCCAAAAAAGAAATATATTATTTATATAGATGTACTAATACTGTAGTATGAAGGACGTTTGTATAAATCAATAAAGTACATGTTATAAACTACAAAACAAGCGATTGTTATTTATATTGCTTCAAAAAAATATTGATTTCTGGAATTACTTGGACAAATCAATGTTCATAAAAGTTGTTAAATACAAGTAGATCATTGTTATTTATTTTACATTTTCTACATCCACCTGAGTTGACCTCCTCTTATATACTTTGTGCATTCTTTCATTTCTGATACGCCTGATTCGTAAAACTACTTTCCATATCAACTCCACCATATTCACGGAAACTCGTGTATTTTTCTGTTGGAGTATTTTCAATCGTATTTTGTTTTTTCCTTTAAAGAGAAAAAATATATATTGCGTTGCAATGAAATATGAATTTATAGGATTTAACATTGGTATAAAAAGAATGGGTTTTGAATAGCCTCTATATCTTCGGGGACTTTTTCGTTCTCATCTTTTGCGTATTATTTTAAGTAAGAACTTACTTTCCAAACTGTTCTCCTTCTTCTAACGTTTCTGGAAGATCTTTGTTGAGTGTTTCTGGAAGCAGTAGTGAAAGTAGACCAGCAGATATTGACATTAAGCTGAAGAGCATGAGGGGAAGAGGGGGCCATAATTTACCAATCTCTAAAATGATGGGTGCAAGAATACCGCCAACACGAGCAGACATCGATGATATCCCCATACCTGCACTCCTGTATACACAAGACAATATATTGTAGCAATCAAATTGTAGTTAAATACAGTCGGTTACAAGTCATTTATTTATTAAAGATGCACGTTGATCACTTCCGTAGAATTAAAAACGGACACAAATAATGTTTTTACTTATAAAAAGACAAAATAAACTATTAAATTCAGTTTTTTCAGTTAATTTGCTTTAAATTACACTTTTTTTCAAGTAAATAATTTTTTCCCATCCAATTTTTGATCAGAGTGAATATTGAGTATATTATGTGACATTCAAATGGCATATTCAACAAAAACATTTTTAAAACAATTATTTTAGGGGCACAGTATATATCTTTAATTACCGCAGTCGGTGACGAAATGATTGAAACGACACGTGCGTTGCAACGCTTGTGGTATACATATTAAGCTCTGTGATGTGCCCATATAGACATGATGATAACAACCATATTTGGGCACATCACACATTTTTTGTCAAACTAGTTTGATAGTGTAGACAGAGCTTTAGTTTATGAACTGTACAGTACCTACCTTACTGGAGTTGGGTAAAGCTCGGCAGAAAATACATAGATAATGGCGAACGAAGCAGCGATACCAAATTTGCCAATTAAGGACACGGTAGTTCTACCCCAGCCATAAGCTGAAAAGAGCAAATATAAATCATGTTTTACCTTTCTTAATTACGCTTAATTTACATCAAAGTGTCCTCAACAATTCCCACCGTCTTCTCACGGAATCCTCATGATTGATATTGCCTCTCACTCGAAACAAATGTTATGTCTCCTTTTGTATCAAACTTTTTCATTTTTTTCATTCACTTTTTTTCATGTCGGTCATTAAAAGTCAAATGTGTTCAGAAATGTCCGAATCGTCGCGAATGTGTAGCTGCTATTGCACTTAAGTTACTTTATGAATAGAAAACGTTTACACTACTCACGGACCCATACCGTTGTAAAGCAAGCAATACCACCCAATACCATGGATCCACAAAGTATCGGCCGCCGCCCATACGTCTCTATCGCAGGAGTAGCTATTATAAACGCTGGAACCTCAACAGCACCAGATAGTACAAAGGCAAGATAGTCTCTACCACCAAGACTAGCCGTACCCAAAGACAGACCATAATATACTAGGCTGTTCACCATCCTACAACAAATCAAAACTTCCTCAGACTACTAAGACCTTTCCACTAACCGTGTTCTTGTTGTAATTCATTTAAAGTGTTTACATGCCTATGTAATATTAGTGTATATACCCCTACAGAAAAGGGTGATGGTCAACAACAGTATTATTCAATTCACCATTGGTGTCAGGGTATTTAGTTACTAAGTAGATGGGTACATGCATTTCAAAGAGACGAAATTTAGAGTTCCCATTCCACAAAAAAAGTAAAAGTATAACGATTTCGTATATACACATTTTTTTTTCGAAATCGAACAATGACGTAATTATATTTACCAATTATAATTGATGTTGATTGTCTTCTTTCTCATATTTGGAGTTCGAAATAAGTCTAAAATAGAGTACGTTACGTCCTCTTGTTTTTCTACCTAAACAGATCAAAATGGATAAAGTAAAAACGTTAAACAAACTGTTTTTAAAGAAACGTATTTTATTATAGGCCTATATATAGAAATGTATTTTGTAAAATTGTAAGCCTTGCAGAAATCGATGGAAAAATGATCTATTTTCCGATGGTCTTTTCCTACACTTTAAAATTGTTATACTGGCCGTCGGATACGCCTACCTTAAATCATAAGTTCCCATTTTGTCTCGATGTTCTTATTGTAAGCGCTTTGTCAAGTAAAATCGAGGACTAAAATGTTAGAATACCCCATAGTTTTATTTTGTACACTAGGCCCTCACTAATAAAATAAAAAGTGTTACCAGTGCTTTTTCTTCTTCCAGAATATCTTTAGGAAGATCGACCTTGTTCACCTTTGCCCATTTCTGCATAATCTTCTCTGCTTCGTCGAATCGCTTTTGGGATATTAACCACCTTGCAGACTCCGGAATAATACTAAAAACAAAGAAATAAATTACGTAAAACTGAAAGTTTTACTGACTTTAACGTCGAGTCAATTATATGGGGTGCCATTCAAGGCAATTTTACAGTTTGATGTTTGACAATAAAGTGTGTCGTATTGTTGTTATGAATACAATTTTGCAATGCCCTAAACTGCACCCCGTAACTTTTTGCACGTGACAATAGGATTGAATGACTTACGGAAAAGCGAAAAAGTAGAATATATTTGGCACTGATATGGCAACCTGCAACCAACGCCAATCCCGAATAAGATACGCCAGAAGACCACAGACCATAATTCCCAAAGCTACGTAGAAGTTTAAAACAATTCCAACAAATGTACGTTTTGATGGTCCAACAATTTCAGTAGCTGAAATGTTATAAATAAAGTTGATGTTTAAATAAAAAAGACTTTGTTCAAAATGATGTTTCGGCATTTTAACAAAAAGTAACAGTAAGTTAATTCCACACTGCAGATTTTACTGGAGTTTGCTCAAGTTTGAAAACCAAAGTTTGCTAGTAGACTTCTGCAAACTTGTTTTCTGCAGTTTACCAGTTTCCGAACTGGTCTACATTAGCAAACTTTAGACAACGTTTCTTGACAAAATAGGAGTTTGCAAACTAATATTTGCTATTATAGACTTAATGCAAACTTGTTTTCTGCAGTTTGCCGAAGTTTGTCAACTGATCTACACTAGCAAACTTTAGACAACTTCTCGTGACAAACTAAGAGTTTGGTCGAGTTTGCGAACAAAGACTAGTGTAGACCACTTGACGGTGTGACTTGTATTGAATTTAATAATAATATTTTAATGTCCAATGGGAATTTAAAAAAAAAACAAAATTGAGGTTACTGATAGGGAAATATGTTGTTAATATTATAATATCTTATTTATTTCATTCTTTTCAGCAAAAACTAACATAATACAATTGTGAGCATCTTTTTGTTTCTTAAAATAGAAAACATTTGAACTTACAGAGGGTAAAAGCCATTAGATAAATGCCAATATTAGCAGAACCCATCATAGTTCTCAAGCCAACAAACCACCAGTAGGTAGGAGCGAACACTACCGAAAAGCTGAGAATAAGTGTTATCGTAATGCAGAGAAACATTGTTGTCTTGCGACCGATACTAAAAACAAAGAAACAAGAACAAGAATATTAGTTTAGTTTCGCATATAATGCTAATTGGATACTGACATTTTAAAATACAGCCTAAAGCCTGATTTTCCTACTAGGACGAAATGACGTCAGTGAAAATAAATTTGACTAATCACAGGCGATGGACTGTGCAAACACTCGCTTGTGATTGGTCAACTCACTTACGTTACTTGCGTTGCGTCCTAGTAGGAACCAAGCTTTTACTAACCAGTACTCTTCCCTATAAAACAATTGTGTAATCAATATTCCTGTTAAAAAAGATGATGTAAACTTACTAATCGGCGAGAGTTCCGAATATCAATGAACCAACCAAAAGACCACCAAAATAAATTGACTGTGCCAGAGATCCTTTGGATCCGTCGTTGCAGACTAGGTCAAACTTTATAAAACAAAATTTTAACAATTTAATCAATAATGGGCTGTATTTAGCAAGAGTGATATTGAAAAAGGGTATACATGCCAAGCTTTATGTAATTCGTTAACACTAACACGACCCAAAGAAACACCAAATTGAACGATTTGGATTGGGTCGTGTGTCTCTGATTTGGCTTGAGTCGTGTGTCTCTGATTTGGCTTGAGTCGTGTGTCTCTTTTTGTCAATTATAGTTTAATAACTGTCCCCTTTTAGAGATTGACTGTACGGCGTTAAACATAATATATTGCCCCTCATTCGTTTCACAGGAAGGATGTCCCTCGAATAGGAGTTTTCCAATACTTACATCTTCTATAATGGTTGATGAGTACTGACTATGATCATATTCCCAGCCGTCTTCGCAATCCTCTAAACTTGGATCAGACAGATTACATCGTACAGTATTCACATCAAAATCCGAATACTTAACCACACATCTTTTACAATAATCCTCCCGGAAGTTAGTGGTGTCATCGTCTGGAGGAATGGTTGCATTGTACTTCAACACATTACATGTTGCTTCGTCAATATCACCTACCCATTGGCTACAGTTTTGAGGTAGAAGATCGGGTGTTTTACACCAGTGATCAATGGACGGTGAATAGAAAACTTGAACAACTTGATGAAACATTGTGGTTGTACCCAATAAGGCAATTATGAAATAGATTCGTTTCTGATATAAACCAAATTCCCCGAGATGGTTTATCAGAATCTCATCGAACTTCATGATTCTACAAGTTTCCAAACAACTTCAAATTTTAAATTTCTACTCAACTGTCAGGTTAGGTCCTGTTTCCTTCTCAATCGTTCTTATAGACTGATGCGCTGGGCGGCGTTCTCTATTATCGGACCTTGCACCATTAACGTCTGTATATTTACAACGATGTTATTTTAGCTTGATGTGCTTAGGATTTGAGCGATAATTATGGTAATTTAGTATCGCTCAGGCTTAGAATTTAACCCATATTTCACCCTTTATCGCTCTATAATCTCCAATGACGATGCTATAAGTTTGTTTATTTTGATAAACTTTAGTGGAGATTTAGCTTAATCTCCTAAAGTGTTTACAAAAGCAATGATGACGTACACGGTAAACATAAACTGATAAAAAAATGAGTCTGGACTTCAGTATGTAAGTACGACTCTCTGCAGTTACAGTATGTCTCCTATATGCCTATATATACCAACCCATGACTTCCTTGTACAGCTTGGTTAATAAGAATAATTATAGCGCACATACTGAAGTGAACTACTGCGCAACGCAAGTGAGAGTTGACCAATCACAAGCGACAGTTGTGGCTTGTAAAGGAAACACGACAACATAATACTGTAATACTAAACACCAGTGAAAATTTATTTAACACTAATCAATATATTACAAATAAATATAACACCGTAAAAATGTTTGGCTACTCTATAAGTCAGAAAAAATATTTTAAAATACTGTATTTAAAATTGCTAAGTTAACCATAATTAGGCCTGCGTACTTTTGAACAAGACATTGAGGCCAGTCAGCAATTAGGCATTATATTTGTATATAAGTTTTAATTGAGGTTTGCGTTGAATTGTGTAGGCATACAGTCATACAAAAATGACACAACACGTTCGTCGGCAATGAAATACCGCACCGTCAGATATAAATAGCTTTATTGATTTTCCAAATCATTTTTGCGATATTCAGGCGCTATGGGGGAACATCTTTTGGTTTTATCGGAACTAAACATTGTTACTGTTTAGTTCCGATGGTCAACCAAAGCCCTTCCCTCCCTCTCGGTAGATACGCCTATCGCCTTCTATCCCCCATAATACAAACGCACTGAACTATCACATTTTAATCAATCATTCGTATCGCCATATCTTTTTTTCAGGTCTAGTTGTATTTGTTTCTTATTATTTTAAATAGAAAATGTTATAAAAGTAAAATATATAACATTAAAAAATACAATACAATTGAATTACCATAAATAAGGCAAAAATTACTGTTATAAATAGATGAATGTCACTCGTGGCAAATGTAGAATGATGGTGATTATGATTATGACGTTCTTAATGATGATTTAGAATGATACCAATAAATTGAAAAAATTCGAACACGAACACCCTGTTATCATTGGCCTGCAACATTCCACATGCCTCTTCCAAAATAAAATGGCGATCGAGCATGACCATTTTTTTCTATTCTGTTCGTTTTTCAAATGTTTTCTTTCATCTTGGACCTCTTTTCATTTAGTTCTTTTTCGTGTGCATAATCAGCTGAAACAAAAAAAAATATATTAGAATAATATGTGTCGATTTGTGATTTTATGTCAAGGGTCTCTTTACTGCTGACTTAAGGAACACTTAGTTTAGTTAATTAAGCAAGTTTAATACTTTTGAGTAAAGAGGAAACGCTGACAAAAATTGTGATTATTTATTTTATATATATTGAGTGAACACATATTTAGTTTTGTTTCATATAGTTTCACTTGCTGTTTTTTCCATGTCATGTAAGATTAGGTAATTTGCATAATGTGTACAGGTGTGACATTGTCAGTCAGTTGAGGACATGTCGTGCGTGATGGTAGTAGTACCGTCAGTGCAGTGAGCACAAATGGTCATTATGGCATGGACTGGAGAGACTATAGGCCTATCGATAGCTATGGTAAGTTTACATTTGTCAGTAATCAGTTTAAAACACATTTCCGTGAATAAACCATTATTATAATACTTCATTGGAAATATATATCATAATAATTATTATGATTGTGATTGTGTCAGTACGTTTATTAGTTATAAATTTATTAAGAATGTTCATTTAAGAACTTTCAGTAAATAAATGTAACAACGTGACTTCACTCCCTAAGGTCTGTTATCAGACTGACTTTGTGTAGGTGTGTTCACCTTTGAGAATGATTAATTCAATATCGACATTATAATTGACAGTGTGCAAAACAAAATAAATAAGAAGCCGCGTGTTCATGTTTGAATAATGTCTGCTATAATAATAATGTTAGAAACGCATACCAGATAACGTAACGAATGTCATTCCCCACAGAATACTCCAAATCCAACCAACAACAACAGCAAAAGTTAAAATTTGAAGAAAAGCTACCAACACGTTCCACAAAAATGCCTTGGTTGGCGTTGTCTCCGTATACCCACAACAAAATACTGTAAAAGCAGATACAAATGTTCCTGAAAAAAAAAAGACAATTTAGTAGCATTAGTCACGTGCTCATAAGTTTTTGGTCCCAAATAATCCATAAAAATCGCTGAAAAAACAAAAGTTAAAAGAGGGATATTTTGAACACCCGTGTTCAGATATAGAATGCAATCACCACAGCGCCCTCCTGACGATACTCATCTTTCATCATCTTTCTACAACAGGAATGGACAAATGGAGAGACCGTATCTAATATTCGCGTGAGACCAATTCCTAAAATGTTGTCATATTTAAGTATCAACTTTTCCAGCTGCGCTAAAACAACCCTGGGCGGCCGGCTGATGGGCGTTGAAAAATAGGTTTAAAAATATAATTATGATACAGGAACATGGTGATACCTTGCGACAATAGCTCGCGTTTAAACGTTGATAAAATGGTCAGATTTTGTGTACGCGCGCGTAACCTTTGGACGGACTATAATAAAATAATCTATTATGACCCAACGTTGAGGTCAAACTGTGCACTACAATGAAACTATCAATTATATTACTCATCAGAAGCCTAAAGCAGAATCGTCAAAAGTTAATTCTGGAAATTAAAATGAAACGGTGTAAAATAGCCTATTTGTAAACATTTTTTTAATGAGGTTACGTGGTTGCCTTAACACCTAGTAAATCAATGAATAATTATTTGCATAATATCATGTTGGATTTGAGCTTGTTCGGGGGAAACATGATTAACTATAGAACTACTATATACAGTTAATGATTATATTAGGCAGACAAAATATATTAGTTAAACTCATGATTGAATAATGTATATCTTATTAAGACTATACGTAACGCAATATATAGCGTAATTAGCACGTCCTGACTCACAGGGATGCTAACTGAGACCTCCATGCTGAGACGAATAAGTATGCACTTACTAAACATGATGTGTTTAATATTGTAAGGCATGCAATGAAAACTGCACAATAAAATGCAATGATTCGTAAAGGTATTAGAGAATATTAGTAAAACAATTGAGCGTAAGTAAATATAAAGGCTGTTGTTGAATATAATGAATGCGTATTAACAGAAACTAAGTTGCAAGCTTGTGTGTGTTCTATCCTGTCCCACTTAAAGGCTTAAGTACCCATACTTATCGTAATGATAACAGACTAAAAGACGAAAACTTGTTAGGCCTATGGTTTTATAATTGATAATAGCATATCACAGTCATGTTTAATTTTGCGATGCAAATTTTATTTATATAATAATCATCATTTTCGTCGTCGACATCAATAGGGTCTTTACGAAACACGACGGTTAGGGGAGGATGACGAATATCCTGTGTTCGGGAAAACCCTTTAGGCTACTTGTTAGTAGGCATATGTGATATTAACATAGGAAAATTACATAATATAAATAAAATCAGATAGGCCCACAACATAAAATACCATCCGCTTGAATACATTCAGAACGGAATAATGTCAAAGGTATAATGGATGTATATTCCATTACTTTGTATTATGATATGTTCTGGATCATATGTCAGGAAAAATAATAATAATTATCATAGGCATCTGCACTGCTTGCTTTGTAAACATTAAAAACTATAGGCCAAAAACATAGACTCAACTCTACTCCTCCTAAACATGAGATAGTTCTATCGTAGACGAACTGCTTATAGATAGCGAGTCTAATTAGAAGTGACAGATTCATATAGCATATCTAATTTACATATTGTAATTATCATTAATTCATCTGCCTTGAACACATTACAGTTATTCATTGTCAAAGGAAATTAGCGACAATAATGCAGCGTTGTCCCAAGAAAATATGCGTGTGGTTTTGTTGACTTGCCGCCACTTTATACGTTATAATAATTAATCGATATGGCAATAATCCACAATGGTCCGCATGCTTGGCGTATATTAAATCATGAATATGTGTAGGCCTATGTGTGTCATATTCATGAATATGTGTAGGCCTACTGTGTGTCATAATCATGAATATGTGTAGGCCTACTGTGTGTCATAATCATGAATATGTGTAGGCCTACAACTGTGTGTCATAATAATGAATATGTGTAGGCCTACTGTGTGTCATAATCATGAATATGTGTAGGCCTACTGTGTGTCATAATCATGAATATGTGTAGGCCTACTGTGTGTCATAATCATGAATATGTGTAGGCCTACTGTGTGTCATAATCATGAATATGTGTAGGCCTACTGTGTGTCATAATCATGAATATGTGTAGGCCTACTGTGTGTCATAATCATGAATATGTGTAGGCCTACTGTGTGTCATAATAATGAATATGTGTAGGCCTACTGTGTGTCATAATCATGAATATGTGTAGGCCTACTGTGTGTCATAATCATGAATATGTGTAGGCCTACTGTGTGTCAAAATCATGAATATGTGTAGGCCTACTGTGTGTCATAATCATGAATATGTGTAGGCCTACTGTGTGTCATAATCATGAATATGTGTAGGCCTACTGTGTGTCATAATCATGAATATGTGTAGGCCTACTGTGTGTCATAATCATGAATATGTGTAGGCCTACTGTGTGTCATAATTCACGGTTTTACATTTGCATTTCCTGATCTATTAAACATATTAAATCTCTCCTTAACACAAACAACAAGTATGAAATAATGTTATATCTCCTAAAACAAAAAGAAACGATTGATTCATGAGGGCGGCGGCAAACGTTTGCCAACCAACAACGGAATGCGCTCAATGTCATAACGTTTCTTTGCAAACCAACTTGTTCCTTTGCAAACCAACTTGTTCCTTTGCAAACCAACTTGTTTCTTTATGACAAGTTATAAAATTCAGCATCATATGACTCAATCAATACTGTAGTTTTATTTGATTAAATGTAATAAATATGATAATTATTATTGATAAGTGCATGAAATCTTGAAATACTAAAAATTCTTCTTTCATATATCAAATTAAGTTGCCAACAGCGAAGATAATATTTTATCTTAGCAACATGGTTTTAATATTTTGATCTATGGGTTTACAAACTGCAACGAAGCCTGCCCTGGGAAACAAGACATATGATATGACATATGATCCAGAACATAATACAAAGTAATGGAATACATCCATTATACCTTCGACATTATACGGCCGTTCTGATACCGTTTTAATATATACTATACTATATACTAACAAGTAGGCCTATGGGTTTTCCCCCTAAAAATCTATAATCTTATATAATAACTATAATAATAACTATAGACTACGATACGAATCACATTCATTGTGTAATGTTGTATTCAAAAGTTGACAAAAGGTTTTGTGTAATGTTACGGATAAGCTTATTATGGAGTTGGTATAGTTATGGAAGTCGTGGTGGAAGCTGTAGCTACCATGCTGGCTTACAAAACTCCAGGGATCTATCATGGCTCTCACTTTTCAGATTTTAGAAAGAATGCAAGTCGGGATTTTACAGGGGTTCTATATAGTTTTCCCTCGCAAAGTGCAAATGTAAGAAACTGAAGAAAAGATATAGGACTAACCGCACGCCTAATGCAAATGAAAATAATTTGCCTTTTGGCTACGTAGGATTAGCCCAAACCTGTCATGAGTAATATATTAAGCAGCACAAGTTGCTGTTGGTCTCTAGTTTGAAAGGGGTTCTTTTGAACCATATGTTACGGGCTTGGTGAGTTTATCCATCCTACAATATGTGTAGATCATGTGTGTTGAAATAAACGTGCACATCGTATGTTAGGACGTGCACTCATCGTGTTCTAATAAGACATTTTATGCCTATCTTCACTCGTCTTAATTACGTCAAATTTACTGCTCATGATAAACAGGGCGTACAATGAAATGGGGTTACTCAAACGAAACGGTTTAAATTGGATACTAGGTTTATATAGTATGGATATAGTATACTGTATACTTAATTTAATTAACGTGTTTTTGGCGCCTTTCAATTGCATTGTCAAGTCTAGTATAACCTGAATATGGCATTCGAAGCCTACAGAACAACCATTTTTTATACTGAAAAATAAATTGTCGTGCACGGCCTATTAGACTATCACATTATACCATAATAATAGCTTGTGACTTCAAAACATTACTGAATTAAAAAATCGATTTATAGTGCCTATGGTACTGTGTAAGGTGTTATGTAATCATATTTGTATAATTACGTAATTAGCTATTTATATACCTGCCGTTACGTAATCGGTAAAGTGAGGTGAAAGAAAAACTTCATAGACCACACCAGCCATAGAGACTAGGTCTACTTATAAAGGAATTATTGAAAATAAATAGCACATAACAGGGGATGGAGTATCATCAATTCGGAGTGCCATACTTAGAAACGTGACGTGAAAGTACGACAGTATAATAATTATATTTAACCACTTGTGGCCAAGGGCGGCATCCGTTGCCTCTGAAACGTTAGAAGTTAGGAAGTAAGGGATATATTATATGATATACCAACAAGAGTTAAAGATGTTTTGTCTCCAAAAAACACGAACAATTAATATTAATCAAATCAGACTTATTTTTAAAAAAAGCAATAGAAACAATTATTATTTCACTTATGTAGCCTAAAGGCAAAATAAACGGTTAAATTTAAGCAACAACAACTTGACAATTATATTTTTAAATTACAGGTTTTTTTTCAGGTAAATTATTTTTTTCCATCAAATTTGTGGTCAATGTTGGTCAGGACAATATAGGATGAATAAATCTAATCTATATTATGAACAGTAAACTGAATAATATGTAACTGTAAACGGATGCTTTACGTGGGATCCAAGGTGTCCCATCGCATTGGTAGCCAAGTACCACAGGGGGCCTGATCAGTTTAATGCAACAACAAAAATACATTTGAAATTTACAAAAAAAAAACTTATATGATGAAGAACGACATTATACAGAAAGTTAAGAATGTCTACCTTTTAACAATATTCCCTTAGACTTGAATGAAAGGAAATTGATTTTAAAATTCGTTATTTAACTCTAACTTTATGAAATGATATCCAAAGGCAGATGGTCATTGACTGAAGTTCTATAGATGCTTTTTTGGAATGTTATGAATTTTACTCTCTGTTAGATAGCCTACTTACCATATCTCTACTGGTAGTCTTATAGTAAAACACGGTACAGGATAAAAGGACATGTCTTGTACTCTGGGAACGATCGTACATTTGAAAAGCTTAAGATTACTAAATTCATGAATTGCACCACAATTTAAGAGATAGCGAGGGGACAAGATGTGCTGTTTATTGTGTGGAAATAAGAAACTGTATTTGCTGTTATTGTTTGGAGACAAGAAACTGCGCCTGCTGTTTCATGTCTCCAGACATGATACTGTGTGAGAATTTACTGGATACATGCAGAATTCTTTATAAATAAGAGGTCAATTGAATAATTTGTGATTGAAGCCGCGAGTCAGACGAAATAAAATATTGAGTCTCTCATGGTGGGTTCATGGTTTTCCCCTATTTTTTGCATCAAACTACCGTACTAAAAGCAGGAACCAAGAATGAATGCTTGTTTATCATTTAATAACGTGAATAAATAAATTACGCAAAAACTTTGGCATTTTAATAGTTTAGGTATACGGGTAAATCATGTAAAATATAGTTCCTTAGACAGTTTTAAGAGAAACAAAATGATATTTAACCATGATAGATATCTGTGTTAATTAGATATATCTGTTTTTATTGTAGGATAATATAAATCTTAATTTCCGAACTAAAACAATTACGTAAATAGTTAAGCGCGCGCAAGAACGACTTTGCCTGTCCATAAATAATGTCAGTGTTGCTATCACATTCTCCGTGAGAGCTGCTTAGATATTTGACAGCTTTCCCCATCTATATGCTACGAACGCAAGCACCAACTAAGCATGTGATAGGGTACCACAATCTGTAGAGATAAGAAATTCTCATTCTGAAACTCCCCCTATTCCTATGACAACACAAAGCAGCACGATTAGTCGATTTTTCTGGGGACACCCTCCCTCCCCCTCCCCCGCCCTAAATAATAATCTTGAATCTATGAGGTAGTAACGAGACTGAATGTTTTTGGTTGAATGTGAGTATTCAATATAATCTGTGGCCATACATAGTCGGACTATTTCCATAGGCCTATTCATTATCGACCACATTGGTTTGTTATTCTAAATCCTACGTAGTGTGATCTAAAATCTCCAGTATTGTTTTGTAAATTAGATTACAATACGTCCTTGTACAACATTCAAATCACCTAGTTGAATTCATTATTTCAAAAATAGCGAGTAATTTGCATACAAATAAATATACAGTCCCATAATATTCATATCATATGTGAGTTGGGGTTTTTATTGATCGTTCATATCAATACAATTATTCTTTTGTTATGAGCAGTAACCGACGTGCGCGCCACGATAGCATCCAGCGCTATCTGTGTGTTTATGGTAAAACATCGGTGAAAAATTAAATAGGATGAAATAACGGAGGTGATCATTAATAGTGTTATTAAGTAAATATTTTTCAAAGTTACATGGTATTAAAAAAAAATTGAACTTACCTAACCCTGGTGCAATTATATTAAGTATACAACAAAAAATAGCCATTGGCATAGGCATACAAGGTACAGCTAGGCGAAAGGCACTTTGTTTTGTCCTGACATGTATAACAACCGGCTGGTCAGATCGACTGATGGATCTTGAATACTTTTTAGAAGGAGAACTATCTTCTGTAACTTGGATAACGACGACTTCTTCGTCAATACCTTCGGCAGCAGAAGACATTGTGACGACGAACCTGGATGGTTTCACTACCAGGAATAGTTGTTAGATGTGTCTCTAATATTCTTTCACACTGCGTTTACTTTGAGGCAATTAAGGGACCGGCTTGAAATAATCAAACGGTGGCGTTTTGCGGGTGTGAATCCTGGACGGGGCGTCGACGTTGACTAGTTGGAGGCGATTGGATTCGGAGAAGGGTGGGGTAGTCTGAGTGGTGATTGATCGTTGGTGGTATTGCGGAGATAGCAAAGTGTGATGATGAATGGAGAGATAGTGATTGAGTTATATTGTGGTGTTGTCGATGAGATAAGGTGGTATTCGCGGGTGGTTAGAGAAACTTAGTGATGCCTGGGTGTCGTCTTGATTTGACGGAATCAGGATGATCGAGACACATTACGGTGATAGACAGAGTGATCATGGTAACGATGATGAGTAGGGTGGTTGGAAGTGATATCAGTTTTTGTAGGTAGATGACCACAAGATTATGATACAAGGTGATAGGACAGGTAATTCCAATATTGTTTGTAACAGATCAAAAACATAATTAAAGTATATGGATTTTTAAACATAGTTACTGGTAGATGATTATAACTGACATGACTAATTACCAGCGATAATAACGTTGACATCCTAAGATAAATCATCGATAAAATATCACTGACACATATTTGCATTGATGTTAATTATTTGACAGTTAATATCACTGTCAGGCAAGAGTGATTTCACTCTCCCCTAGTAATATCAAGGAGAAATAGATTGCCTTGGTAATATAGGCCCCACAACCTATCTCGATTAAGCTGGGTTCCCAAAGACGCAACTGAAGAAGTACGTAAGTGAAACGCAAGTGAGTTGACCAATGGCAGTTTTGGATAATGCATTGCCTGTGATTGGTCAAATTCTTGCGTTGCGCTTACGTGCTTGCGTTGCGTCCTAGTGGGAACCAAGTTATAAAAAACACCATGGTAATTATTTTGCCCAACTTTCGAGAGTCGTTCGGACTACACGCGTGCATACTAAACATGTCTCTTCGATCCTCCGCCGCTATTTTTCTTTCCGCTTCGCTTTCAATACTTTATTGATTACTCTGTATACCATAACAATAATCGACAAATAAGGGATCATCTTAAAAGTTGAGTGTTGTGGTTTTAGGCATAGAAAAGTGAAATTAAATGTCACTGTTCCTTGGTTTTATAGGTCCATTATTTAATATTATGAGTGCCATAATAAGGGAGAAAGAGACATTTATGAAGTCGCAACAAAATGTGTCTCATCATCGGTGAGGTCAAATTTTTGATAATCCTAAAGCCAAGTCATTTTTTCAAGTTTCAAGATTACATCATTAATTTATGATTCTAATCACACGCGTAAACTTATAATAGAGAAAATTAAACAAAACATTACAATGTTTGGTTTCATTCCAACTAGATTTGAAGGAGCCCTACCCGCATCTTTTCGGTCTACTTATACATCGGTCAAGTAGGTCTACAAGAACGCATGCGCAGAACTCGATAAGGAGACTTGAATCGGTAGAAAACACGTACAGTATATGTAACAAACAAACCTTTATTAAAAATCTCAAAAACATTAAAATATATATATATATATATATATCTGAACGCTATAAATATAACTTTATATCTAACTGTTTCGGATCCACTGTTTCAAGGCCTAAAATATATATTTTTTTTAATCGTTATTTACAATCATTGGTTAAGGAAACTCTGGTTTAAGCATTCATCTAAGTGTTGATTAATAGAAGATTGTAAAGCATTGATTCCACATATAGGACATTTAACAGTTGGGCCTGCAACAGCCATGTCGTGTTTATCCTCACGTGACGGTCCTTGATCTGAATGCGTATTACTATTACTACCAAACTGATTAGATTTTTCAGATTTCTTAATAATTTCTGCATTTTTTTTTTCATTTTCAAACATTTTTAAATATATCTTATCATTATATTCATCTTCATCACTATCTGAAATATTCTGAACTGTAGTTGGTTTATTTTGTAAAGTGTTACTTGAGGGCGCCTTCTCGTCTGTGTCTGAGTCGCTATCACTACCTACAATCTCCATTAGCTTAACAATCTTTTGAGACATTTTTATATGTTTAGAATTTTTAATATTTTCTGTATTGTTTCCAGTTATTTGTTTATTGGGGGATTTCTTTGAAAGCCAGCCTGAGGATCCCGTTTGTTCAATGTCTCTTTTAGCTTTATTTTGTTTATTCACCCAGTGACTGTTTACCGTTGCTTTATCATGACCAATTCCTGATCTAGATTTCCCACCTAATGATTGACCTTGTCCAGGAAACCTAGTCTCCACAATGCTGGACCCGTTAGTAATCTTATTTGATTTGTTGGGTTGATTTTCTTTACCTTCCCCATCACTATCCAATAGACTTTTCCCAGTGTTTGTAGAAGTTGCATATGGATCTTTAAAATATCCATGGAAAGTTGGTGCCGGTAGCTTCCCAGAAAATCCATGAATGTTAGTTTGTGTCCTTGATGTATCATTCTTAGCTGCCTTATCAATAGATGCTGTTGCAAAGGGGTCTTTAAAAAACCCATGGAAAGTTGGTGCAGGGACCTTCCCAGAAAAACCGTGAATGTTACTTTGCGTTGCAGATGCTGCTTTATTAGAACCTGTAGAACTAGATCCTGTAGTAATACTTGTCCCAAACGCATTAGAATCAGATTTACTAGCTCCATTAGATGTATTTGACCCAAATGAGCCTACAGAACTTGATTCACGTTCATTATTTTCAGTTTTTGCCTTCCAGATCTCCTGCAATGTGGGATGTACTTTAAAAGTACTGTTATTGCCATTCATTGTCTTTCCTTTACCCTCAAATGCAGCTACAGAATTCACATCTCTGCCTTTGGACTTCTTTGCACCTAAAAAATAAAGATTTGAATGAAAATATCTATAAATATATATATATATAAATCTAATGGTTAGGACATCTGCATATCAAGCAGGCGGTCCGAGTTCGAGTCTCGGTTGGGGCGACTTTTTCTCATTCTCACAGATTTCCTCATCTTTATCGTTTCAAATTAATTAATTAAATTTCAGTATATCACCGGGTGGTTTAGAATTAATGTTCTTTGCCTGATTTGTCTATATATAAATAAATATATATATGTATAATGACGAAATTTAACAGTTAAATGCGACTTTCAATATAATGTACTGTATATTATATAGGCCATGTTTATTGCTTATGTATCCATTCTGTTTGTATGATTAGCGAATCCATTTTGATGTTGGTTTGGGTTTTGAAATAAAATGTGAAATTAATGTACTTTATTATTTTAAATGTTGACATTTATACCTTTAGTGTTTCCATCTTCTCTTTTTCTCTTCCCTTGCTTTTCACCATATCCCTCTGGCTCTTTTTCTTTATGAAAAGTTCCACCACAAGTACTTTGATGTCTTGACCACCACGTATCCCGTGCTGAGGGTGCACGATTCATTGCTCGTTTCACATATCCAAAAAACGGCTTTCGTGTTCGGCATGGTCCATCACAACGCCAAATATGTTGCCTATACAAGTCCACTTCATCTTGAAAACTGTGATATATCTATATAATGATTCAATATTAATAGCAAATACATTTGACCTGCTTGCATCACTATCTAGGCTATTTACAGTAGGCCTACAAAATGACACTTAGGAAATCTATTAATATGCATCACTTACAGATATTTTTGTTCCAGTTTCCTGGTTAATTCTGTTCATATGCTTACAGAACTCAGGCCCATGACCATCTCGATCCTAAAATAAGAAACATATTTATGTTCGATTCACTTCTTAGTCTTAGTTGATGAATTATTCCAAAGAAGAAGAAAAAAAATGATTTTTTTATTTTTACACAGCAGTTTTTGAATGATCAAAACATAATTGTCTTACTCTTCAATTGCATTAAAAACTAATTTAGATTTTAGCATTCACTTACTTTGTTGTTCTGAGTAACAAACAGATATGCATGTATCATCTCATGCTGTAAGAAATCAGATAAATGAAATGTCTAAATTGGATCTTTTAGAGAATTTTCTGATCAACAGAATCAACTCACCACCATTTTCATCTCTATCATTTGTAAATTCAAATTACGTCATTATCAAATTTTGTATATCATCCAATGACGATAGAGTGTTTAAACCCGTTCCTACCTCATTCTAATTAATATCTACTTACCAATAGTGTTTCGACAAGGTCTTTTCTCGGTCTTAATTTCAACAGTGGTGTACTAAGTCTTATTGAACATAACCCTCCTCTTCCTTCATAGCTACACACACCAGCACATCTAAAAAAATGTTTATAATAATCTAATAAGACTAACTAACTAAATAATAATTAATACCATCATTGTGTTTGTTCCAAGTTAAACGCATTAAATTAAATTAAATGAGATTTAAAATAAATAAATTATATTTGTACTTACAGAGTCATTCGTGGACTCCATTTTACTTCTACACCCGCTAGTTTACCTTTAAAAAACGTATTATCAAATTCTATAAACATAGCACGAACGTCAGGGGTAGGATCAAGCATTTCCCATCTTTCGTCAACAATCGATAGGGGTTTATCGCTTTCGCGCCGCTGAATGTTGTCAGAGAAATTAGACTGCTGGAGCCTAGGCTTAGAGTTAGTTTGTGTCTCTTGATCTTCGTAATATTCTGCTTGCAAATGGCGAGCAAGCTCATAATCATTGTCTAAACTCATATTAACACTATTATGCAATATTTTATCTTCAAAAGTACATTTCAAACTCAATTTAAATTACGCAAAAGGCGGGATTGATGGATTGATTGATTGTTGTTTATCTTCTGTGCATGTGTAAATTAATGTAAATATTTATACAGCAGCGGCCCAATACATTTGCAGTACAATGATCGTTTCGGACCGCAAATAAATTGATTGGATCGGAATGGGATTTTTTAATATTATTATATTGTTTCTTTAATATTTTCTCATTTTATACATTGAAAAGACTGACATTGATTTTACAGACAAAACATTTCGATGAGAGATTAATACAGCAGCAATACATTGAATTGTTTTATTAAATTTGCATCAGCATAAGAGCACCATCAAATGGTGACGATATAGAGGGGGCTATTGCAAATATCCATTTATTAAACTAATTTATTAGACGGGTTTCTCAATATGTTGGTACATAATTATTTCCTTTTTTCACAGGATATTAGTTTAATTACAGTATCTAGATGAACACTAAGTCACTCGACACAGAAGAGCAAAATCATTGTCTTATAAAATGTCTTTTAATTCAAATTATATTTCTATTACTATTCCTTTTTCAGGGGTAAAGCAAATGTTCAATCATTCACTATTATAAATTAAATAATTAACAATTGTTAAACCACTGGCAGGCAGGTTACTATTGGAAACAATTTATCCAATTAAGAGTTCAAGAAAAAATAATCAATTGTTGATTGGTTTGTTGAACAAGATTCAATTTATAATGTCATGACGTTTCTTGTTTAATATTTTCATTGATATCTGTAGTAGTAAGTCCAACCATTTGTTCACTAGCTTTCCATAATTTCTCTGCAACTTCATCATCGCATCCCTTTGGATCACATGTAATTATCTTACAATCCCTGTAAAAATTAAAGGCAAAATTAGGTAATGCATTAACTAATAAAATTGTATTAACGAATGCAGAGCTCCCAGCATAGTCTTTTTATCTGTTCTTTTTAACTGGCAAAATGCTTATGTTATTTTTTTAACATAGATATACTGTAACAAGGCAACACATGAAATATCTTACTTGAAGTATTTTCCAGAAACATGTTCCAAATCTTTATTTATAGCACATTCTATAGACGTCTGAGCTCCCTGTTTCGGTGTTTTGACAAACATCCAAAATATAGGCCCAAGTACTGACATAGAGAAGTATGAATTGTGTAAGCCTGTGTGACGTCCAATGAATGTTTTGACAATGCCGGGATGAAGGCAATTTGCAGTCACACCAGTGTCTGTAAAAATAATTAATAACATATATAAGTCAGCCAAATCACATTCCAATCAACTATGTATAAACAATTAACATAAAACTCATATTTAACACTTAACCATTATGTAAATTTACCATCTGAACAGAACCTTACCCTTTAAACGTTTGTTTAATTCATGTGTGAACAGGACA
Organism: Antedon bifida; assembly: GCF_963402885.1. NCBI lineage: Eukaryota > Metazoa > Echinodermata > Crinoidea > Comatulida > Antedonidae > Antedon > Antedon bifida. Next base: position 355,508 of record NC_136234.1, read on the forward strand.
TTAGCAAGCTTGCTATCCGAGTATGCAAATGATTTATCATAATTCTTTTCACAATTTAAATCATCAAATTCAATTTCTCCTCGTTCATGGGCTATGGATGATACTGTGATTATTCTGCTGGGTTCTGAATTCTTCAGTTTATCCAACAAAAGATTTGTTAGTAAAAAATGACCTGAAAAAAAATTAAAATATTCACAAAATTAATTCAAGTTTTATATTAATGCATTTTTTTAGCTACTTTTAGTAGCTACTCCAATTGTAAAAAGACTATTTAAAACCATAGTGTACCTAAATGATTTACACCAAACTGGCGTTCAAAGCCATCCTCTGTTTTTTCATATGGACATCGCATCACACCTGCATTGTTGATTAGGATGTCAACTGTTTTCTCTTCTGAAATGAAAAATGTAAGTATTTTGTAAGTTTTTTATTTGACAACCAGACTAAACAAAACGTGCATGGATACATAGTAGACTAACCTGAGTTGATTTCTTGCGCAAATTTTCTGACCGATTTTAACGAACCTAGGTCGATTAACTTCACAGAAACATTCTGATTACCAGTTTCTTCTACAATTTCCTGACGGGTCTTTTCGGCCTTCGCTTCATTTCTACATGCAAGAATAATTCTACCACCTTGTAAAATAAAAATACATTAAAACCACATATTAATTTGAAGATACTGTAGTGTACAAAAACGTTATATTAGTGACAATAATTGTACCTCTTTTAGCAAGTTCTAGAGCCGTCTCCTTGCCAATTCCACAGTTAGACCCTGTTATAATGACTGTTTTCCCTTCAATCCTATCTTTGCACAGACACTCACCACCACCAAAATAATCTCTTCAAACAAAAAGATAAAAATATTCAACATATATACATAACAAAATTAGCATCGAGTATTATAGGCATATTATTATTATATTATATTAAATTAATCAGAAAATGGAATTTTATTGTTTCTATCTACAGTTGAGATCAAATTCCTATTTTGAGAGAGGGCTTCACACCATCACCGGTTATGAATGGTCACGACTGAACTGGATGGAGGGCAATGATTGCATTCGTTAGTTTAGACCCGGTCATACTAATTAATAATCTTCGCCCACGTTGTTGGAACCTGGTATGCCAGGGAGGGGCCCAGTGTCGCCTGGTAGGGTTTTATGATATCAAATACATGTTATTAAGATGCTTTAGTTAAAAATTTAACTTATATTTTTTATTTCTTTCCAGAAACAAGTTAAAATCAGTTTAAATATTGTTAAACATTATATTCCTCACAACCAAAACATCACTTATCACAGAGGGCGGTCTTCTGTTTCAGAAAAAAATATAATCAGTATTTTAACAGTTTTTTAAAAGGAAATTAGGGCTTACTTTGAAATTAGAGCAACACCAACGGCTGTACCTAAAAATGATAAGGGAAAAACGAGGTTCGGATTTAGTATTCGCCGAAAGAACGACATGTTTTCTAGCCCAATAACAAATCTTCTAGGCCCACTCAGCCAGGAGTAGTCGTCGTAACAAATAAGTTTCAAAGCATGGTAGACGTTTCAACCACAGAACGTCTGTACTATATTTATATTAATAGGAGGCTAGGCCTAGCCTGCTTATTGAGGTATATTCAGAGCGCCATTCTGACGACTGCAGCATTCTCTACTTCTTTACGGAGCGCCATTTATGCCTTAATTAACTTCCAAAATATAAATAGTACTGTACTACGGTAACCGGTCTAGTGTACCAAATGTGGCACCGGTGGAGCACAGTGATATAAAATAGAAATAAGTCACTGCATTTTAATATCTTTTCGTATGTTAATACACTGTGCTCAAGTGGACCCAATTTGGCAACAGGGGAGCACAGTGATATAAAATAGAAATAAGTCACTGCATTTTAATATCTTTTCGTATTTTATACACTGTGCTCAAGTGGACCCAATTTTTGGCACCAGACGACCACATATTAAAATTTAATATATTTTCGTATATATTTTTCGTATGTTATTCTTAAGTTAATACACTGTGCTCAAGTGGACACAATTTGGCACCAGTGGAGCACAGTGATATAGAAATAAAGTCACTTACATTGTATTATCTTTCGTATATTAATACACTGTGCTCAAGTGGACCCAATTTGGTGCCAGTAGTGGAGCACAGTGATATAAAATAGAAATAAGTCACTAAATTTTAATATCTTTTCGTATGTTAAGACACTGTGCTCAAGTAGTGGACCCAATGAGCACAATAATATAAAATAGAAATAAAGTCACTCAATTTTAATATTTCATTCGTATGCTAATACACTGTGCTCAAGTGGACCAAACATACGAAAAGATTTTAAAATGTAGTGATTTTATTTCTATTTTTTTTTATCACTGTGCTCCGCTCGTGCAAAATTGGGTCCATATTGAGCACAGTGTTTAGCATATTATGAATGAGATAAATTAACATTTAGTGACATTATTTCTATTCTATATCAATGTGCTCCCCTGGCTCCAAATTGGGTCAACTTGAGCACAGTGTATTAACACACGAAAAGATATTAAAATTCAGTGACTTATTTCTATTTAATATCACTGTACTCCACCGGTGCCAAATTTGGTCCACTGGACCTGTTACTGTAGTACTAATTCTATTTTAAAAGTTAATAAAGGCATAAATGGCGCTCCATAGAGAAGTAGAGAGAATGCTCCAGTCGTCAGAATGGCGCTCTGAATATACCTCAATTAGCAGGCTAGGCCTATTAAATAAATGTAACTTATATTTGTGTTGTTGTGGGTGACATATGGCATTTAGAAGTGATTAGCTGATTTAACGGTAGCCTAGGCCTAGTCAATTTAGTAAGTATTTTATGATATTTTTGCTTGATTTTCATTACACATGGAATATCAATAGGCCTAAGGCTAGGCCTACTAACTAGCTAGTACTATGATCTAGCCTAGGCCTAGCCTCTACTACTACTAGTACTAGGCCTAGGAGGAGTAGTAGGCTAGTAGTGGTGGTTATCAGACGATCGGGACCACGGACGATCGGGCCCAGACAATCGGGCCCACTTCAAGACGATCGGACCCAAATGAATAAGACGATCGGGCCCAGAACATTCTCGGAAAATTTTTAAAAACAATTATTCGTCGTTCGATTTAAACTTAAAGTCAGAAAAATATGAAAATATGTATTAACGAATCAGGTTTCACGCATGTGCTATTAATTTTGTCGCGAGAGAGAAGTCAAGTTATATAGAGCAAAAGTTAAATACAGGAATACATAATAACAATCAAAATCAATCACATTTATTCATAAATCGAGAGTATTTGGTAAAAAATTCTTAAAACCAGTAGTGTTAATTAGGGGAAAATTATGATGAAATCAGAAAAATCTAATTAAAGATGTATTGTCCCTTGAAACACAAAAAAATGAAGGTCAAAATTTTCTAAATCTAAATTGGTAATATCAAAGTAATATTAAAGTTATTCACTTTAAGTCAAAAATTCGAGCCAAAAGCAACAAGTTTACGTAATTAACAGGTAAATTAGTTTGATTACATTTCGTCTGGAAAATCGTCGCGAGCAAAAGTAAACAAAGATTTCAAACCACAAGTACGCATTATGCATATACTAATTAGGATTGTTTACAACTCGTCACGGTTGAGAAGGTATTTTCACACAGATCGTGATGAAGTTTTATGATTATGCATACAGAGTAGCCAAACAAGCGCGTTTCATTATGGGGTATGTTTTGATCGAAAACTTTGACTGGAAGTCAGAGTTATTTTTTTAACAAAAAAACGTCTGTATTTCAGTTAAATTATTTTTTTTTCGACAAATTTTTGGTGATAGTTAATAACTATTATGATACTTCAAAATGACCCACCTTTTTTTGAAATCTGTTATTTTTTATTTTTTTGGAATTTGTCAAAGGGACAATACATCTTTAAACTTTTTAATTAAAATCTTAATTTACGCAAGAAAAGCATGTTGACACTCTAGCACCTAGGCTGATGAAATGTGGCACATTATTTTGTATAACATGCACAAAAGACTATCGGGGCCAACGCTAAGACTATCGGGGCCAACGCTAAGACTATCGGGGCCAACGCTAAGACTATCGGGGCCAACGCTAAGACTATCGGGGCCAACGCTAAGACTATCGGGGCCAACGCTAAGACGATCGGGGCCCAACGCTCCACCTGGAGAGCAGCTTCTATCAGGAAAAGCTCAAATACTATTGCTTATGACTGAACAACTAATTATTAAAGTTGGTGAGGAATAAAAAGGATTGATAATGACGTGCAATACATGAATGGAGGAAATATACACTACTACTACCAGCATATTTTGATTATGTAGAGTACAGTATTCAAATTCTTTGCAGATTTTTTATAGTTAAATGTTGTAAATGCCGATTCAGCTTAATATTTATAGAAAGAAAGAAAAAAACATTTTTTGGCAAACAAAGTGTGTCATATCTGGAATCTAATATATACCTAAAAAGAGCATGGAAATTTCATAATTATTCACTGAAATCCTTGACTCAATAACTAATTTATTTACATTGCTATATTAAGTAAATGATGCTATGCTATAAGTGCGCCACCGATCTAAAGGTGTAAATCCAAATAAATAAATAAAATACTGTATTATACAGTATAGTATAGAAGGTTATATTATAGAAGAATCATTTAATTTTCAAATGCAGGTTGTAAATAATGTCACCAATGGCAATCAATGTTATTGAAAGTTATGCTTCACTGATTAACAGAATAAATTTGACTCCTTGCATACAGTATATACATGCCAATCATACGTTAGACCACCATTGAGAAAATAACATCATTATACAGTATTTACATAGCCCTACTGTAGTAGTATTAGTAGACTTCCATTAATTATAATTGCAAATACCACACTATGTCTAAAAATAGCTAATGACATCACATAGTTCCAACACTGCATGCTTTTCGTGTGGAAGCCTTGCCTGGGAAACCAGTGTTGAGTCATGCTGTTTTTGACATTTCTAGCTGTTAACCACGTATACTAGATAGAATAGAGGGCTGTTAGATCTCCTCATCTTGGGAACAGTTGTATTCTGTGAGCCAAGTAGGCCTACAGTAAACTGAATTTATTGTGTGGAAAAGGACGGTTTTTGCTTAAAGACTTTATCTTGTAATTGTTGTTAGATAGCTGACTGATTGTCATATTTTACTGGTTTCTTTTGTTCGATTTCAAATTGGTTCAGACTGAGATAAGCCAGATTAAGGTAGGTCACTGTCCAAGTACCAAATAACAAACAATAATAATACTGTAATAAGGTTAAATGAAAATAGATTATATTCACTCACTAACTTTAGTCTTGACCTAAATTATTTCACTTACCAATTTTAATTAAATTAATCAATATTTTGTCAACTATTAAGCTGATTAATAATATAATATTATAGGGGATGTAACAATGACATAACAATAATATTATAACACATATTGACATAATGACAGCATAGAATTCTGGAACCATTTTATAAAACTCACAAAATATTGTTTGTCATGGCGAATAAACACTAGTCAGATTTGCAGTAAACAATGTTTTCAAAAGAAGGTAAGTACTGTAATTCACCAGGTGTACCCAAATTAAATAATTAGTAGAAATGAAATGGAGGACTATTTAGTCTAGTAAATAAAAGTAAGTTTTCTGTGTACTATGTTCTATTGTATAGTTACTAAAACACAGTGTTACTTTAAACTTCACCAACATTATTAATGGCACAGACAGATACACATTTAGTTAATATCACTGATCAGTAATTTCTCATAATTACAGGGACAGATGGTACTTAACATATAAAATCTTCTTCTACAGTGTACAGTACCATTAAACAACAGTAGTAGTTAGTCTGGTAATTTACTGTAGATTATAACCACTAGATCGTGCCTACAGATGGTTAACCCCTATTAAGGGGACACGTTTGAACTCAACAAAAATTGGAACCCTTCACCCTGTTGAACTAATATTTCACAATAATACACACAGTGTTGCGGGAAAAGGGATTGTGGGTAACTGTGATGTCACTATACACTGTACTGCCTTTGAGATAATAAACTTTATACACCCCCCCCCCCCCCCCCCAATAGGGTGTCCCCAGTGAATAGTTGTCTATAAATCTGTCTTCTTTAATTATATCTGTTAAAATATTTACGGTTCTCTACATCTACTTTTCTTCATGGTAAGTTTTAGAGTACAAAACAGAGGGATACCCTTTTTAGTCTCCTGATGGATGCCACAACTTCCTAACTATATAACTGTACCATTTTCTATTTTTATTCACTTCTGTTACAGTTGATTAATAATAATAATAGAAAGATATCTCCTCCATTAGAAGAAACAGTCTGTACTGATTGTAGTGTACAATATCCTGCTGATTGATTTGGAGGTAGAAATTTATTCATGAGACACTATACCATCTCTATGTTGTAAATAAAGCCCCAAAGGATAAGATCAATTGAAGGATCTAATCTAATAGAATCTGAGACTGAATTTATTAATAAATCGGTAAAGAAAGAAAGGAATATAATAGTATCTAGTGCAGTCAATGTAAAGTATTATTGGCCAATTATGTTATCGCAGTAAACTTAAATGAGTCACAGATACCTGATAAATATTCAAAATTATATCCAGCGCTAAAATCGTCCTGTAAGCCAAGCGATGTTACATTAATCACAGCAACACAAAACTATCTCATAAAAGCATTAATATCAACATTTTTTAAAGACAACTATCCAGAAAATGTAATTTTAGGACAATTGTTTTTCATTCTACTGTATAAAGGTAAAATTATTAAAGAATTATCAAATTCATTTGTTTTCTCTAGAATGACACATTGAAGAATGTCATGTGACTGTAGGACATTAAAACGACCATGTCTTGGAGTTTGATTGGAACAACGTCTGGAACTATTCACAAACTTCCACAATCAATGGTCTTTGTTGGACGTGAAGACTGTGACATTACAATTGCTGTGAGTATTGTTGAGAATACATGTATTGCTATTGCACACATTTATTTGTATAGGTTGGTTAGACCATGGAGGTTAGACTAAAATTTACTAATATTCTTTTGTTACTATTACGTTAAAAACTTAAGATTTCTTCATCAAACCAGTTTTATATTATTGAATAGGTTATTTTGAAAACTGACTTTTAAAGACGCACAATGTTTGACGGTTTGTAAAAATAATGCATATATATATTTACTTTAAAAATATTAAACCAGGTCATTGTCTTGTGGGTCTTTAGGCCTAGCCTAGCTAGGCTTGGTTTTGTAGGTCTAGCTGGTAAACAGTAGCGATGTATGAACATCGTACGCTAGCTATAGGCCTAACCTGACTTTGTCAAGTTGCTGCATTAATTGTCGTTCTGTTTTTGCCAGTATCCGTTGATACAAATTGAGGGAAACCTTGTTTTTTTGCTGAAAAGTTACGATTCTTCCATTTGTTTTTTACCTTTACAATCAATCGAAAGTGGGTAAGAAAACTAAAATATCAATCTGCGGCATGTTGGGATTTATAGCGGGCCGTTTAAATTATTAGAATCAACTTTTTTTCACATTTTTAACCATTTAAAAAGGGAAAACAGTTATTGCAATAGGACCATATAGTATTTATTTTTACATTAAATGTAGTTTGTGACCTTAAATTAGATCTAAAAAACGTAGGGAATGGGACTTTTAAGCAAACAAACTATAAAGTTAGTCACAAAGCGAAATTTAAGTCTAGAAATAATAAATGCTATCATCATTTATGATAATGGGTTATCAAACAATGAACATTGCAATGTTCTAACATTAGACAAGTGAACTACAATATTAATAGGAAGCTTTTGGTTCATCCTTGATTACCCAGCCGTATTTGGTTTCAAATAAGGAAGTTGAAATTTTGAATATATTTCCAATGTTTTTATTTCATCATTCATTGTCAGTTTATTTTTTTTGTGAGGAGGATGGAGCGGGGTTTATTTTCTCAGAACTATATAGCATCATAATATTAGTATATGCTTCCCTCTTCATTTTGTTAATCGTAAATTATAAAAGGTCAGATATAAGGTCATGTATTTTAGCTATGTTAATATAGTTTAGATCCGAGATCATAGCATTGCATTGGGATTATTTTCTAATTATTAATAGTCTATTTAACCAGGGTAAGTTTTTGGAAAAACAGCAATTTGTGTATTTTATTTTATGCCTAGCTTACTGTAGCTGGATTTAAACCAACAACGGCCTTATCATTTTAGATGACTTTATGTAGAACTGCAATTAACTATGTTTGTGAAATCGATACAGATATTCTAGGTGGAATATGGAGGTATAAATTTCTAATTTTATACCTCCATGGGTGGAATCTACCGCAAACTAAACAGTAAGCTACTGTACTATGTTTGTGAATCTATGTACATTTACTTCAGGGTGTTTGTCTTCAAGATTCAGGGTTGTGTTGTAGGATCTGTAATTATTTTTGTTTATTATGTGTTTCTTCACAGTCAAGAAGTGTTGACAAACGCCATGCCGTCATCAATTATGACAGTTATACCAGCTCATTCACCATTAAGGATATTGGAAGTTTAAATGGGGTAAGGCTTTGTACAATATCTTTTATTTCATGCATGTCCAGAACCAAAATTGTATTGGCATGCCATCAAATACTTCTTCTCTGCAGAAGTGCTGAATGTAACTGATGTAATTATGTAATAGAATGCTATTAAATCTTATACAATATGTTTCAGTCCCAAATATAAGAGTTTTTAACAATTTCAATACATGTGGTTTTCTGGTACTTGCATGTCATGTAGAAGTTGTAGAAGTTTGGTAAAACTTTGAGAGAAATTGTGTGTCATAAATTGTGATTTCATAAATTTTTATTGCAATAATTGTACCTGTATTTGGTTCAGTTTTACTTATAACACACAAAATGATTTAAATGGCGTGATCATACACTAAACCTGTTATGAATATCACTTTATAGTGAATGCAGCCGATTTGGATTATCAGAGCTGTGATGTAAAGTGCTATCCCTATAATTTATGATGCAATGGTTCAATTCTAGTTCATTTTGTTCTACCCAAAAGTTGGTTTATGTTTAATAGGTACTAAAGAATGTTAATGTGTAATATTTAAAAGATTGACCAGAAACTTAATTTTATCTTAATTACTGTAATTAACAATTAATAATAATAATAATAATATTTATTCGGCAAAAGTTCATAAAGGTACATTTTACAATTCATCTTACCATGAGCAAGTAATAGACATGAGCCCAAACAGAAAACTGCTCTTACTCCATCATTACTTATAAAATACAAAAATAACAAAACTAAGTAGCACAAATTAGGTTAAAATGTCCATCAAACTAATTAACTTAAGATTCTTTAGATCTAGATGAACTGAACAAATTCATAGATCATTTCATTTGATTAGATTTATTAATTTAATATGCAAGATTAAGTAGGTCATATCTAGAGATGTAGATTCCTTGACAATGCATGGCTGGCTATTATAGCAACATATGTGCCGGCCGGCAACTTTCATAAACATATATCTCGCTCCAATAAAACTGGATCTAAAAATATAAAACTTTAAACAATTTTTAGAAATTAGAAAAGAAGTTTTTAAAGGTAAAAATTTGAGTTTTAGTAGAAAAAATAAACTCTGACTGTCAAATTAAATTTTAATAATAAAATAAATGTTTTTTTTATTTGCAGACGTTCGTTAATGAAACCCGAATACGTGAGCAGGCATATGTGAACCTTACCCGAGGCGATCGCATAAGATTTGGTTATGATATCCTTGACGTATATACCGTGTCACTAATGACATTAATGTAGGGTATATAAATCTGAAATCGGCTAAATCATGCACAGTAGAGTGGTAAAATCATAAAAGCAGAACAAAATATAACCCTAAAATTAGTCAACCAGAACAGAATATTATTGTAGGGTAAACTAAAATCAGTTCAGTGTTCAGTCATGTGGAACAAATAATCATTGTTTTGTGGAGACATATGTTACCAGTAATTTATAATCTTCTCTCATGCTTCAATTACTGTTTATCTGTTTTATTGTTAGAAATCGTAGATATTATATCTACTAGTCTCATCACTAGCTCTGAAACAAGTCAGCTTCTTTTTATGTCGTTTTAACAATTTGGAAAAGTGACAGTTTTCGATTCATGGAGCTCAAAAATACTTTATTTATGAAGACAACTTTTTTGATCTTCAATTGATTTTTTCTTGATGGTGATAGTTGATTTGTCATGGCTATAAAGTAGGTGAATTTTCTTTGTTCCGTTAAATCTGGTAAATCACAAAGCGATTATTATTTATTTTCATACTCATATTTTGATTATGCTAGTCTCTTTTTTTAGATCAAGCATGGACCTATCCATGGATCAAGCCTATTTGTTTCAGATGTAAAATCTCCCTGCTAGTGCATGGCAGATTCTTTTTTGTTAGTGAGATAGCTTATACACCATTAATTAGTTTGTTTGTAGTTTGATTAAAATTATTCTTTTCAATTAGTAATGAACAAAAAGTAAACATTTATTATTGATAGTTTATTTATAGAGGAAATGAGATATAAAATAGTTTATTGGTTTTTTGATAATTGTTTAGCTTGTTAATTTGCAATCAAGTCATTAGAGTGCTAAGCTATTTTTTAGTATTAGTCACTGGTTTTAATTAGTATCCTCCAACGTCTCATTGTCTAAGACCAATCAACTTCAATCGGGGACACAACCTCACATTCAAGCTAAGATTAAGTAATATCTTGTGAGTATGTGTGAGTTTTTTTATTCCTTAATATCATTTTCACATCCAATTATTTACCAGTTTGATCAAGACAACATAAGTGAAGTGAACACTACCCACCAATCCAAAGTAAGTCACAATTCACACTTTAAAATGTATGTACATTTTTGTGTGTATCTATCCTTCATTTGTCTTTATACTGAATTAATTAGTAAAGTCTAATTCATGGATAAAAGTTTGTGTATGTTGTCATTCATCCAGGTAGATGCGTAATAATCTAAACAAGTGGACTAGTCCATTTTGTTAAATATTTATTTTTATAATTATTATATTCTCTATATCTTCTTTCTACTAGTGGCTAAATTAAGTGTATCCGAAAATTCCTTACCATTATGAATTTTTAAATGGCTTTTATATTTCATATTTAGGTGCAAATTCTTTCTTTTTTTACAGAGTGTAAGACCAAGTAACCTGTATACCAGACAAGCAAGCATGGTAAGTATTCAAATAAGAATATACTTAAATTAATGAGGCATTTTAAGCTTGTAGAAATTGATTTATAGTTTAAGCAGGACTCAGACTGAATAAGACATCTCAGATGCTAAGTCTTCCCTTACTATTAGTCTATTGTAGTCACATTGTTTCCTATCTATTGTCATATTTTTCTATACTTTGTGAGTCTACCTGAAATGAAGAATTCTGTAAACATGATCCATAATCACCAGAACACATCGCAGACTTATACTCGTCAAGTACACACTTGATTTTGTATTATGAAAAATACTGACTGCAAGTTTGATAACTTCTCTTGAATTATATATTTAGATATCATAGCAATAAACATATGGTAGAATGTCATGCATAATTTAACATCACCTAGATTTAATTAACCCTGAATTAATTTTGTGTTTTGTATTCTAAAAAAACTGTATGTAAATGAAGATTCCAATTCTATGTGTATTTTTCTCTCTGGCTCTAGGAAATCCCACAAATTCTCCTAAAATGTAAAATGATTTAACAAATGACATTTTGTACAGTACTTGCATAACCAACTACAGTAGAACCAATATTAAGTGTACACCTTCGGGACCCAACAAAGTGTCCCCTTAATAGGGGTATCCCTTATATAGGGGTTGACCGTAGTGTTACTGTTAAACATGTATTTGTCCTTGTTCATTTGACAGAAAAGTGTCCCCTTAATAGGGGTATCCCTTATATAGGGGTTGACCGTAGTGATACTGTTAAACATGTATTTGTCCTTGTTCATTTGACAGAAAAGTGTCCCCTTAATAGGGGTATCCCTTATATAGGGGTTGACCGTAGTGTTACTGTTAAACATGTATTTGTCCTTGTTCATTTGACAGAAAAGTGTCCCCTTAATAGGGGTGTCCCTTATATAGGGGTTCACCGTAGTGTTACTGTTAAACATGTATTTGTCCTTGTTTATTTGACAGAAAAGTGTCCCCTTAATAGGGGTATCCCTTATATAGGGGTTCACCGTAGTGTTACTGTTAAACATGTATTTGTCCTTGTTCATTTTACAGAAAAGTGACCCCTTAATAGGGTTGTCTCCTGAATAGAATTGTCCCAAAAGAAGGATTTAATCCATATCTCTAGGTTTAACTGTTCTACTGTATGCTGTATGTTTGTTTCATGAGAATAATTCAAATTCATCTTTCTTCCATTCATAATGTCTGATTTGTGAACATCCTATCCAGACACATAATCTCTTAATTGCTCATATTGCATCCAGACTAACAATATGCACACATTGTCAGGTCATAACATACTGAAATGAGTTAGTAAATCACCATGTTGAAATGTACGAGGTTACTTTTGACTAAGCACTGTGGCTAAGTTAGCGTAGCCAACTTCTGAGTCATCGTTTTATTATCGAGATTATTAAGTAAGGACTTGCCTGCAAAATGAAACCAAAGTGATAAAATGAAACTTACTATTATTCATTCATATTATTTCAATGCATTCTTTCATTAAAGATAGTTTACAATGTATTATTCTATTCTAGGAGCTCCAAATTTTATTAGCACAAAAAAACACAATTTCATTGGCATTTTAGTATAATTGTTTCAATTTAAATTGTTTTTTATTGATAATTTTCTGTATTGTTTCTATCTATGTTTGAAACTTTATCTCTCTCACTATCCTATTTTCTGTCTTTTTATTCTTCTGCTTGCCACAAAAGGAGAAAGATAAGGTATCAGATGATAAAGTTATGGAGGAGGAAGATAAAACTCCAATACAAGATGTAAGCTTTATCAACTGTAATAATTTGAGGAATGTAGTTTTGTTTTTGTGAAGTGGGAGAATACATTTTAGTAATATACAGTTGCAGAAGGCAAGGTGTACAATAGAGCATGTCTTTGTAGCATGTTAACCCAAGTTATAAAATTAATATATTTTACATTTTAATGCTTTTTTCCAGCACATTTGCAAAGTTTCCACATCAATATTTGTACATAGAAAATGAGACAATTAACAATTTTAGAGAGTTTTTTTTTAGCAATAGCACACGTAATTTTCTATCACAATAATAATCTAGTAATTCTAGCACATTAATAATGATTATGACATATAGGATTCTGAGGACGAAGAAGTTTCCAAGATACATTCTGAGTCTCTCTCAGATCATGTAAGTTTAGTCACGTTCCTTGGATCAGCAGCATTGGATGAAGCTTGGCGAATCGGAATTTACTTTTCAAAAGTAAACGCATCAGTTGTATTGGGCTTGCTTATTGCACTTTGGTATTCTTCATTCACCTCAATTGTTACCAATATTTTTTATTGTGAGGAATTTGGAATTTCTATAATTATTTGAATGTATTTTAACTGCATGGTTGAGGCGTGTGGTCTGTGTGAGAACATTCTTTGCTTTATTTATGCATTTGGTTAGTTAATGTATGTTAAGCCACTGTTAAGCTAACTGAAGCTCCAGAGGACACTGTATATATCTTTACAATATTAAGTATTCAACAATCAGTACTTAGTCTTAACAAAACTCATCATTGCCTCTACTATATTTGTAATACTGTATATTTGCATATTAAATACACTGTGTAATTCTGTATGTTAATGGAATGTGGTTTTGCTTTATGAACTATGTTATTATCTTCCACCTGCTAGTCAGTCTTTTTATTTATTTTGTGTTTTATTTTTCCTTTAGGTGTCATCTTTTAAGATTATTTTTTGATATTCCTTTAATCTTAAATAAAATTGTTTTTGTATACTATGAGAAATGTAATTGTTCTATAATAATTCTTATTTTTTATCAAATTCTTATAGGAGAGTAAAACCAAGTACTACCGAGATATCCTAAACAGTTTTAAGAAAGATGAGATGGCCAATGGTGCATCACAAGGAGGACGAACGATACAAGTTATTTCCCGTAAGCCCACAATTAATATTTTAACAACCTCCTTTAACAATGAAATGTGGACAGACTAAACAAAAGAGTTGATTCATCATTAGTAATTGTAACTTAATTGTTTTCAAGTGTAATGAATATTTAAGAATTGTGGTTTTATAAAAGGATGTTGTAATTAATGATATCCTAGAAGGTTTCCTTCAATGTACTGTAGCATTCATACATTGAATATGTTGACACTTTGGATGGCAAGATTATCAGATCTTGTGTGTCAACAAGAATGTAAACTATTATAAGAGGTAACAATCTTAAATTAAAGTTATGTTAATCAATTTATAGTAATAACTTTATAGTAACTAAAAGATCTGTTGATTTTAATTTGAGCTGTGAGAGTATTTAGTAGACATGACCTTTTTGATGGTGTTCTTGTTTTGTTCCACATACAGCGGCAAGAGGATCTCCATTGTATGGCTTACCTGATTGGTGGGGAGAGAAGGATCAACAGAACGCCGAATCCATCCGACCTCGTACTGGAACGTTTGGCAAAGATGATAAAGGTTAGTAAACTACATTATTTTTTTAAAATATTAATTATTGAATAAATTGATATTAATAATATATCATAATATAGTCCTATGCTCAAGTGGAATCGTATCACTTTGGTAAATTCCATTGTTAGTTAAATCCAAATTTTCAGGTATCCTGCGTTTATAGTTAGTCATATTTTTATTCCTTTTTTCAAATTCCAGATAAAGAAATAAAATCACCAACATCTGCCAAGTCCCCGCCTTCGTTCAGATCACCAACCAGTCCATTAGCCAGCTCTAACACAATGACCAAACCTTCTATGGCATGTGATCCAGTGGTGTCTCCAGAAAATGCCACACAAGATGATGCCAAAATAACACCACCTATAAACCATAGTGTTGGTTTTACCATCGATTTTGGCAACACCAAAGAAACGACACCCAAGATCTCATTGAATGACAGTCTTAGTACATATATGCCATCTGCTGTCAAGACTAAGATCAACGAGAGTGTCAAGATAGTTGAAGAGTTAAAAGCTGAACGAAAACAGGTTAATTTTTTCACTACTTTCAAAGAGATACGACACGCTCATTAATATAAAATATTACTAACAGCAACTTTTTTTACCCAATAATATTTTCTTCTTTAGACGGAGGCAGTTTCTCCAGCAACAAAACGAAGAGCATCAAAACCAGTTGATCTTCATTTAGGTAAGAAATATTTAAATCTCACTATTTTTGGAATTACCATTCAGGGTTCTCACCAGCATGTCATGTTGGTAGGTCGGCAAAAAATTTTGACTGACAGAGGACCAAAGTCATGAAAGTGGTGGACGGGGCTGACCACTCTGGCGAAAACCCTGACCATTTAAAAGAATACATTATACATTCTATTATAAGCTGAAATTCATTCAATAATTTTGATTCCTTTTTTTCAATAATAGATTTAACAAGAAAGAAGTCCAGTGAAGTAGTAAGTCCAACCACAGAGAAAGTGAACGCTGCATTTAAAACTAACAACAAGAAAGACTTGACAGAAAAGTCAGCTTCACCGTCTCTTCTAAATGTCCCCAGCAGCCACACCAGACGCCCACGAATATCTAAAAGCTCTGAAGATCTGGCGTCGGACGAAGATGTCGCTCTGCATATTGATGATGATCATTTGAGTGATACCGGGACATACACTATCGAGAGCGAGAACCCACCAGAAGATCTTAAAAAGGCACGCGAACAGATTTGTGATGTCTTTGGAGTTGATGATGACCTGTTGGGTGGTAGAGATCACTTGGATAAGAACACAAGTGGCGATGATACTGATAAAGATGTAGATGATATGGAGGATGAGGATGGGCTGCACCATATAAACCAAGTAGTAAGCTTTTATATGTAATCGTTATATATTTATTATTGTGGTAGATAATAATACTTACACTGTCTTATACTTTTTAGTGTTTCCACACATTACATACAAATTATCCATATGTTCAATAGTTACAGTGAAAAAGACTTTTATTTGCATGCATGTTACAAGATCCCAAGTTATTGGGCTGGTGGAGTATCTTTACTTGTGCAGTTAGTGAAGTGGTCTGGCTTTGTGTAGACATAGTTCGTCAAGTACCCTCAAATGCCTTAGACATGATGAAATTAATAATTATTTTAATTTTGTTCATGTAGGATACTAAGTCCAGTCCAGTTGAGCCAGGTACTCCAACTTGGGTTTCACAGTGGGCCTCAATGGCAAGTACCAATGTCCGTCAAGTACCCTCCAATGTACCAGACCTTGTCAAGACCACAACTGGTTCACGAGGTAAACATTTCAAAATTTGTTGTCACTTTGCACTTCATAATCCACTCTTATTCAATTATCCATTTTATTTGCATAGGCATACCCAGCACAAGATTTCCTCATCTTCTCGGGATTATGCCTTCCTCCATAGCCAATTTTCTTAAATTCACTTTTCTGTTGTTTATCCAACAAACATCTATTTCATTTTTAATATACCTTACCATTTTTGTTTATTATTTTGTATTGTTTTGCTATGGAGGAAAATAAATGTCTTTTGAAATGAAATTGAAATGAAATTAGTCTGTTTATCAGTAGAACATAATGTTGCCTGATTTTGAGTTACAGGTAGTACAAATAACCAATATTACTAATGAATCAAATACGAGTTGCCATATAATTGTCTAACTCTACTTATCTTTTCTAAACAAGAATTTGATAAACATTCACAAACTAGTTTAGTATGTTTAGTTTAGAGTTAGATGTTTAGATTATACTGAGCTTGAATGTCTTAATGTCACTGATGGCATTCACAAAATTGTGTATGGTTTTTAAAAGAAAAAGAGAACTTGTTAAAAAATAATTTATAAACTTCACAAATTTTAAAAAAGAAGAAACATTTACAAGCAACAATACGTTCAGAGTTCTTTAAACCAAGAAGAACAAACTCACTCATCATTTGCATCGGTATACTTTGGCATAATTTTATTGCTTTCATCTCATCTTTATCACACAATAATTAATAACTATGCATGCATGGTTTTGCATGATTTCATTAATTCCGCTTGCACATCAACTAATCCTCATTTCATGCATCCACTAGAGAGCAGCAGCCAGGTAGAAATGTTAACAGCTTTCTGCATAACTTCTGTGCAAATCCAAGGTGAGACTAACAAAACATTTAACGCATTTTAACTTTCATTTCACTTAATGGTTATTTTTAACTTTTCTGCAAATTTAAAATAAAACAATTGATCTTTTTCATCATTTAGATTGTTGTAAATGGATTAATTGTTCTGGACTATTTCATGAAAATGTATAAAAAATAAAACCTTAAAATAAATAAATGAGAGTTTTTAAGAATTTCTAATTCAGTAGTTTTATATTTTTTAGATACTGACCTCGAACTCACTAAATATCCAACATTCACACGCTCTCCTAGTGATGATAGCTCACCCAGCCCTACCAGCGACGGTAAATACAAATTTAGTAAAAACAAACGAATGCTCCCTGTTGTGCCTGGAATTGATGATGACAATAATGAACTTGTTGACAGCCATAATGGAAATTTCAAACACTCTGAAAATAGTCCGTTCCAATCTCCTCGCAACAACGGCAATCTTATAGGCGACATTGATAAGTATGGTACGTATACAAAAAGAGGTAGGAAGTCACGTGGCAGTGTTCTTAACGAGGCAGGAAATCCTGAAACGTCAGTGGAGCCGGAACGAAGACCTCAAGTGGAAAGCAAACCAAAAAGTCATGTATGGGAGAAAGTGAACAGTAGTCTTGATACAGAATGCCTTTTGAAAGACACTGAGGATTACATGAAGACTCTGGAAACCAGAGTACGGCAGAAGACATTTTCAACCTCTCCAGATAATTCTGAAGGGTTAGACGCTTCTCAGAGCAGGTTGTCACAGAGTTGCTTTGATGCAGATGAATCTGAAACAAGCAACGTCAGTAATGTTGAAGTAGGAGGAAATAGAAAAGTAAAGCAAGGTATACATATGGCTTTATCTTTCTAACCATTGCATTGCGGTAGAACCACTATTAAAGGGACACATTTTGGACCCAACAAATTTCCCCCTTAATAGGAGTATTTAATTGTATGTTTCACCGGAACGTGTCCCCTGAATAGGGGTGTCCCAAAAAAGAGGTTCTACAATTGAATTTTCCTCCTTATTATTGTTTTAAATTTTTTTTTTTTCTTCATATTATTAGGTAGAGGAAGACATCAAAGGAGCAGATCAGATTTCTCTAATAAAGACATCATGGAAGAGCAAAAGAAAGATGCAAGGAAAAGAAGGCCATCTGGTCCTACCAATTCAGTAACGGATTCTACCTCTTCTAAATCTTCCAGTATCTGGAGTCGACTTTCAACTCCATATAAACATAAAGTTACCACAAAAGATCCAGAAACCATGAGCGACACAGGCGAAGTGTCTGCGTTTCGGAGAAATTCTACCCGTACTGCTTCTCTCCCTGGAAGCAGAAGGAAATCTACCTCTTCTGTTTCTCAAAAGGAAGCTAAGAAGAAAGCACAAACGCCTAAACTTCAACGAAAGAATGCTCCGCCATTGCAACAGCCTAGACAAACTCGCAGCACAATGCTTCGTAAGTCACGCTTTGATGACCAAGATACCAGTGAACTTAGTGATGTTAGTCCAAAGTCTAGTATATCAGATCTTGGTCCTGCTTCTTACTCAAAGAGACCTCCGATGTCTAAATCTTCTACGACAAATTCAAAAGCGAAACAAGTTCAATCTCGAGTAAATTGCGGACAGACAAGGTCGTCTCAGGGAAGTAAAAGTGCACGAAGCGATGTTAGTCTCGGTGGACAAATATCTCAACTTGCAAAGACTCAACTTGAACGAGAACGTACCCGGAATCAAGTCCACAAGCAAAACCCAACTACAGCGAAAACAAACCTCCAGTCTAAAGTTAACGAAACAAAACCAACAGGAACAAGATGGCGTCGTTATGAATCCACAGGATCTGAAACGGACAAAGTTGATGAATACATCAAATCTGTCAACTCGCGTAAAAATAAAAAAGTTGATGAACTTAAAGAAGATTCTAGAAGGAGATCATCATTTGGTCAAAGGTCACAGTTAGAGATTGAGCAAAGACGATACATGGAGACATCAATAGATGATGTTGCAAGTCATAATGGTACCAGTGATGATCATTTATCACGAGGAGAAGGAGATGGAGAGGCTGAGGAAAATGAGGAAGTTGCCAAGGATGAGGTTAGTTTATTTTTCACACGTCAAAGTTCCTTATGATCAGAACAATAATGATTGTATGATGAGGTGAATATTATAGTAAATGTATATTCAATCAATCATTTTTATAGAACCATGCAATTCTCATGGCGCTTCATTAATTAATATCATGTATACAGTTTTTAAATACCTATTGACAAATCATCCCACATATAATTCACTACAGTTAACTTGTATTCATATCAAACTAACAAGAAATCATCCTAGACAATCAAATTATTAATAAATACTTTCCGTATATTGTAAGCATGAATGTATGAATTGTATCTTACATTGCTACTAGTAATCATGTGTGTGTAATGCATACATATACAAAATGTTCTATGCTTTGACAGCAAAATATGATATCATTGGTTTACATTAAATTTACAAAATAATATTCTTTGCAAGTTCACATAATTGGTACCATACTAACATCATATTTTCCTATAATTGTTATCATCTAAAAGTGTCCTCTTTCTTTCCATTCTTCTTTTTCATGAATGTTTTTCATCTCTTCTTTCTTAGCTGCTCTTCTATTATGTGGTAAGTGTTTGTTAGATGTATCATGCGGTGTACTATGCATGACAGGACATATTTCCCAATACTTGTAAATTAGTAGTACCTAGTAACATGAGCATAAAGGCATGAAATGCTAACATGTATTTTTTTATTCATGTAGAAAATATTTTGAAATACGATTTTTACAAACCTTTAATCTAGGCTACAATTAAATATGCAATTTTAGAATAATAAAATTTATAGTGTAAACTTAATAGATTTCCACAATGTGTCACAGATTATGGGGATACATTTTTTTTTTAATTCGGGAAAGGGAAAGAGGTCACTCCCCAATTGATTGACACCCTTGATAATTAAAACTGGCTTTTCCTAAATACCTAGGCTAAAAAGTATTGTCAAATTGTGTGTTATTGTCTTATTATTGTATATTCCCAAACATCTTCTGTAAGTAGTTTTGTATGCATGTTTTGCTTGATAAAACTCAGTTGATACAATGTACTATGCAGTGAAAATGTTTTTATATTTGGAAGATGTATGCATGATGTACCTTGTTACATTGTATATTGTTCCCTGTGTATTTTGTATGCAATAACATATTGAATCTGGGCTGTTATAAACAAAGTCAAGAATTGTTTCTTTTTAACTTGTAAAGAAAATGTTAGATGAGATATTTGCAGAGAACAGCACAACTGTATCGTCAACTTGCAATAGAAGAACAGAGAGGAAGCCACTGCCACCACAAGTAAAGCCCGGCAAGCTTTACAGACCTGTGTCATTAGAATTTGGTAAGTTCTCGTATTTCGTATAATTTTTCTATTTTTACTCTGTGTGGTGTAATGTCTGCTTTTTTTTGTATTCCAATGTATTAAAGAAAGATTGAAAAAAAAAAAAAAAAAAAAAGTTTTAATAATGCTTTCAATGGTCTATCTAAATCCTGGATTTAAAAGTATAAAGAATAAACTGTAATAATATTATAAATTTGTTATGGATATACATTCAGTTGGAGACCTGTTTAGGTTTTGTGACGATTAATTTAATTGAAGTGGTTTGACAGGTTTGGGTGAATTTAAGGAATCTCTATTAATAGAGTAATTCTTGTTTGTTCTTTCTGTTTACATTTTTCATAGATGACAAATTAACACCAAGGAATACCCAAGCAATCATAAGTCCAGACTTAGTAGCTAAAAGTAGAAAGACTTCGAAAATGGAGGTATTTGTTTAATTTGTTTGTAATCACAACTGTTGGCTACTCATGCTCAGTTCTTGCTTATTATCATAAACAAGACGTTAAAATGTCCTTAAAATGACATGAATGTTCTTATAATAATGTCATGAATGTTCTTATAATAATGTCATGAATGTTCTTATAATAATATCATGAATGTTCTTATAATAATGTCATGAATGTTCTTATAATAATGTCATGAATGTTATAATAATATCATGAATGTTCTTATAATAATGTCATGAATGTTCTTATAATAATATCATGAATGTTCTTATAATAATATCATGAATGTTCTTATAATAATGTCATGAATGTTCTTATAATAATGTCATGAATGTTCTTATAATAATGTCATGAATGTTTTTAATGTTTTTCCAGCCCTTTGACAATCTATTATTAGCGTCCGTCAGTCATTTATCACAAAAGTTGAAAACATCGTCCGAAGACATTGAAATCAAAATAAGGTAGTTTATTATTAGTTCCTACTTATTTATATTTAGTAGTATTGCTCAATTTAATTCATTTATGTAATTTTACTTTCTATGGAGCATAGATTCCGAAATAAAAGATTGAATGAATGAATGATATAGTGAGCATCAACAACAATGCTTATCTTTCAATACAAAGGTTAAATTGTTACTACTTTTTATTGTTTTTTAGGAGAGCCAACAAAATGCCATCTTCTAATGATCATATGCATCCGACCACTGCGCCTCTCTTGAAAGCTGGCAACCAAGAAATAGCGTCCATCTTGCATAACTTGCGTCAAGTCGAGAAACATCTAACTGGTCAGTCATGAAAGAAATGTGATCTAAAATTGCCTTTTATTACTTTACACTTTCTCTTTTGTGAACTTAATCAACATAGTTCACTTATTATCTTAGTTACTTAATCACCTTGTTATTTTGTTATATGTATTTAAGTTTTTCGTCTTTAATTTGTTGTTGTCAGTTTTGTAGCTGCTTGTTATTTTCTCGGGGAGCTTGCTTCTTAAATTTGCACTTTATGTATGTAACTTGTATCTGCTGGAAAAATATACGCTGCTTCTTTTATGGCTATCGATGACTGCAGCTTTAAATTGTGACACCACCTATCAGTATTAATGAAATATATTTTTTACTTTACTTATAATTAATATATTTATATATATAGTTTTATTACTCTTCTAGAA
Organism: Antedon bifida; assembly: GCF_963402885.1. Lineage (NCBI taxonomy): Eukaryota > Metazoa > Echinodermata > Crinoidea > Comatulida > Antedonidae > Antedon > Antedon bifida. The sequence goes on from NC_136234.1 coordinate 377,892, forward strand.
ATTAGCAAAGTTATTGACTCCAGCAGAACGTCGTCGCCTCGAGTATCGGGAAAGGCGTACAAGCAAGGGACACATTCAAAACCACGAATGACGACAAGGTCTATCTCGGCTTCCGCATACGTACAAGATGATGATGATGATATGTATTTTTGATGTTAAATACTTAAATATTTTAAGACTACTTAATACATATTTGGATGAATGGAAACATACTTTTTTTTTGGTTATGTTTTAACCTCCATCCACATTAAAAAGAATATAAAAGATTAATCATTCAATTAAAAAATTATTTGATTTTAAAATAAATGCTATTAAAAATATTGTACAAATGTGTGAATTTGAATGCATGAATAACGAAGAATGTGTGTAAACTATGAAAATCATGTTTTAAATGTGATTTTAATTTTTGTTTTAATAATTAAGGTAGCTTTAAATAATAGAAAACCATTTTTAATCATTTTTATGCCAATATGACCATTGTTTTCTATGCATTGTAAAGAATCTGTATTGTATTGTTGGTAATGTATGCCTACACGTTTTAAATGGTGGGGACTTTTTTTTAATAGACTGTGTGACACAAAGGGCAATTTTAATGTTTAAAATTAGGATGGGTCAGGGGTATTAAAAAATGCAATTAATATAATAATTATACAGAAATAAATGGCAGATATTCAACTACTGCTTATAATTGAAATACGTATTGTTTATGTGACAATTAAAGTTAAAAAGGTGCAATTTGACAAATTAGTGGGAATCCTTTCAAAACAAACTCTGGAGCAACAAAGTGGCAGATAAGTTGGGAGTCCTATGCAATGGCATAATACAAAAGATAGTGCCAAAATTCTAGACTAGTCTTCTTTTATAATGCATGTGTTATGCTACATTTTTTGTATGTAAATATTAATTAAAACGATAGTTTAATCCCAGAAACTCGTAAACATAGGAAGTCGACCTCAATCATTTTAGGATTGCAATTACGGTGTGTCTTTCGTCAATTATTTGTGTAATATTTTGTATAATGTAATATAATGTAACTTATCTTATAATTCCCACCTAATCAGTATGCTACAGTATTTTAAAACTTGCTAAACTGAAATAACTTCTTAATTTATGCTAATTACCCACCTGTATCTCATTTGTTTATTCCTATCTACATAGGTGGCTGCATATTTTTTATTTGCGCAATTTAAAATTCAGGGCGTTAAGTGAATTTGGAATGATTATATTAATTGAAAATTTAAAAGGTGAATATTGTACTGCAGATAATACAGTTAATTAGAACCATGTAATAGTATATTATTTCAACTCTATATTGCACCCTCCACGATATGTGCTAAGTTGATACGTTCGTAATAAAAGCTGGAGAAAATTTGATTCATTTTGAGTTGACCTATTTTTTAATTGCAATGATATATAGACGCTGTGAATGAAAAGAATAATACATGTACAACTTAAATAAGTCTGGGTTTGTATAAGCTGCTAAATAAACATCAGTGCTCTAAAATAACTAGTTTTATTTTATTCAATGTTGTATATTCTAGTGTGTATTATTTTATTTAGGAAATACCATGAATTCTTCCATGGAATAATACAACTTGCACAAAATACAGAATGTAAATATTTTAAGTTTTTTTCTTTATTGTTAATACAATTTATAATCAACTCAAACAAACGTTGTACCAAGTGCAAACACCTTTGACAAGTCCTTTCTACCACGAAGATAAGACGGAATTGGAACACTTATTCTGGTTCCTGTTGGGTTTCCACTTTCTTCTAACAAAATCATATTATTTGTATCAAATCTAGGAGTCATATTCTTTCCTGGCATTTTAACTCCGACGATCAATCCTTTCTTTTTCTGTCCTCTTATAGCAACAAGAATTTTGTCGCCCACTTTGCCTACACGTTTTTTATTGTAAACATGAATGCAGCGAGGTGGTTTGTGAACTGCGGATGCTCCAAGCGCTGAATTATCAACCACTCGTAACCTTGAGAGAAGGATGATTGCAGATAGTGGATTTGTTGTGCTAAAAAACGCAAAATACACCATTAAATAAGTTAAGTGGATAACATCTTATTATTATACACATTCGTCAATCTTTCATCAATCTTTTTATAAATTTATAAAACTATTATATAGGCTTAGGCTAGTATTACTATTATTTATTAATATTACAGTAATTACCTTAATTTTGATTGAAAGAATCTATTATTAGATGGTACATTACATAACAATTGACGAGACAGTCGAAATGATTGGCAAAAATTTATCATCATTCATATCATCTGTAAATTAAAAACAAAACAAGATCCATTTCAATTTCATGTACAGTATTGTTCACCAAAGCCATACTATTTAATAATAAAGCATACCTAGCCTAGGCTAGGCCTAACTAGTGTAGTAGGGTCTATTTGATTTGCCTGGCTAGCCTAGTTATTAATAGATTAATTATTATTATTTTAGGCCTGCTATAGCGCGCCTAGACTAATACTAGTTGCTGTGTCAGTGGTAGTAGTTTAGTTGGGATTCTAGCTAGGCCTAAAGGTATAAATAGGCCACCATCAAGTAAGTAGTGCCAGGCTAGGCTTGAATGGAGTCCGGGACGATTCGGCCCTGAGACGATTCGTCCCGCTACCTACTGAATGTAGTGGTGCTAATGTAGGCCAAGTGTATCATAGCCTAGGCTATATGATGATACACTTGGCCTACCTACGTAGGACCATATCCTATTTATAAATACAAGGGATCTTCCATACAAATTGCAATTTATAATACAGTATACAGATCAGAAAGAACCCTTACTTGTTACCGCGCCGGCGGATGATGCACAGTTAGTTAGTAGTCAAGTTTGTGTATTGGTAGTATATAAGATCTTTGGTGTATCGTTAAATGAGGGCGTTTATCAAACAGAATTAATTAATTGCGATAACTATGAAAGGGAAATCCCCAGTCAGCAAAAACATGTAGCTGCCAAATCTGCCAAAATGTTTATCGCCTAAACAAACTGTGTATCATCATTTTACTGAATTATTTAATAAAAATTGCGTAATTTTACGCACTTAACGTTAGGGGCGACGTTTTATATATTTTTATATATATAGTTTGAATATTTTGCTTGCTTTTTACATATTTATAATTATGTACTGTATATAGAGAAATCCGAGATAAAGTTTAATAATAATAACAACAATTTTGGGGTTTTCTTTGCGCGGGACATTGTGGGATTCTGTCAATGTACTATAGTAAGGGCTTTTTTCGAAAAATGGCCAAAATACGCACTTTTTAAAATACTGTTATTATGCAATAATATTGCTATATATGTGCATATATTGCATTATAAGCATCTTATAGACGTATAGTAACCATTTATGTCAAAAAATAAAAAGGTCGAAATATGGCCATTTTTGGAAAAAAATCCCTGTACTATAGTAAGGGAATTTTTCGAAAAATGGCCAAAATACGCACTTTTTAAAATACTGTTATTATGCAATAATATTGCTATATATGTGCATATATTGCGTTATAAGCATGTTATAGACGTATAGTAACCATTTATGTCAAAAAATAAAAAGGTCGAAATATGGCCATTTTTGGAAAAAATCCCTGTACTATAGTAAGGGAATTTTTCGAAAAATGGCCAAAATACGCACTTTTTTAAATACTGTTATTATGCAATAATATTGCTATATATGTGCATATATTGCGTTATAAGCATGTTATAGACGTATAGTAACCATTTATGTCAAAAAATAAAAAGGTCGAAATATGGCCATTTTTTGGAAAAAATCCCTGTACTATAGTAAGGGATTTTTTCGAAAAATGGCCAAAATACGCACTTTTTAAAATACTGTTATTATGCAATAATATTGCTATATATGTGCATATATTGCGTTATAAGCATCTTATAGACGTATAGTAACCATTTATGTCAAAAAATAAAAAGGTCGAAATATGGCCATTTTTGGAAAAAATCCCTGTACTATAGTAAGGGATTTTTTCGAAAAATGGCCAAAATACGCACTTTTTAAAATACTGTTATGCAATAATATTGCTATATATGTGCATATATTGCGTTATAAGCATCTTATAGACGTATAGTAACCATTTATGTCAAAAAATAAAAAGGTCGAAATATGGCCATTTTTGGAAAAAATCCCTGTACTATATAGTAAGGGATTTTTTCGAAAAATGGCCAAAATACGCACTTTTTAAAATACTGTTATTATGCAATAATATTGCTATATATGTGCATATATTGCGTTATAAGCATCTTATAGACGTATAGTAACCATTTATGTCAAAAAATAAAAAGGTCGAAATATGGCCATTTTTGGAAAAAATCCCTGTACTATGGTAAGGGATTTTTTCGAAAAATGGCCAAAATACGCACTTTTCAAAATACTGTTATTATGCAATAATATTGCTATATATGTGCATATATTGCGTTATAAGCATCTTATAGACGTATAGTAACCATTTATGTCAAAAAATAAAAAGGTCGAAATATGGCAATTTTTGGAAAAAATCCCTGTACTATAGTAAGGGAATTTTTCGAAAAATGGCCAAAATACGCACTTTTTTAAATACTGTTATTATGCAATAATATTGCTATATATGTGCATATATTGCGTTATAAGCATGTTATAGACGTATAGTAACCATTTATGTCAAAAAATAAAAAGGTCGAAATATGGCCATTTTTTGGAAAAAATCCCTGTACTATAGTAAGGGATTTTTTCGAAAAATGGCCAAAATACGCACTTTTTTAAATACTGTTATTATGCAATAATATTGCTATATATGTGCATATATTGCGTTATAAGCATGTTATAGACGTATAGTAACCATTTATGTCAAAAAATAAAAAGGTCGAAATATGGCCATTTTTGGAAAAAATCCCTGTACTATAGTAAGGGAATTTTTCGAAAAATGGCCAAAATACGCACTTTTTTAAATACTGTTATTATGCAATAATATTGCTATATATGTGCATATATTGCGTTATAAGCATGTTATAGACGTATAGTAACCATTTATGTCAAAAAATAAAAAGGTCGAAATATGGCCATTTTTGGAAAAAATCCCTGTACTATAGTAAGGGATTTTTTCGAAAAATGGCCAAAATACGCACTTTTTTAAATACTGTTATTATGCAATAATATTGCTATATATGTGCATATATTGCGTTATAAGCATGTTATAGACGTATAGCAACCATTTATGTCAAAAAATAAAAAGGTCGAAATATGGCCATTTTTGGAAAAAATCCCTGTACTATAGTAAGGGATTTTTTCGAAAAATGGCCAAAATACGCACTTTTTAAAATACTGTTATTATGCAATAATATTGCTATATATGTGCATATATTGCGTTATAAGCATCTTATAGACGTATAGTAACCATTTATGTCAAAAAACAAAAAGGTCGAAATATGGCCATTTTTGGAAAAAATCCCTGTACTATAGTAAGGGATTTTTTCGAAAAATGGCCAAAATATGCACTTTTTAAAATACTGTTATTATGCAATAATATTGCTATATATGTGCATATATTGCGTTATAAGCATGTTATAGACGTATAGTAACCATTTATGTCAAAAAATAAAAAGGTCGAAATATGGCCATTTTTGGAAAAAATCCCTGTACTATAGTAAGGGAATTTTTCGAAAAATGGCCAAAATACGCACTTTTTTAAATACTGTTATTATGCAATAATATTGCTATATATGTGCATATATTGCGTTATAAGCATGTTATAGACGTATAGTAACCATTTATGTCAAAAAATAAAAAGGTCGAAATATGGCCATTTTTGGAAAAAATCCCTGTACTATAGTAAGGGAATTTTTCGAAAAATAGCCAAAATACGCACTTTTTTAAATACTGTTATTATGCAATAATATTGCTATATATGTGCATATATTGCGTTATAAGCATGTTATAGACGTATAGTAACCATTTATGTCAAAAAATAAAAAGGTCGAAATATGGCCATTTTTGGAAAAAATCCCTGTACTATTATAGTAAGGGATTTTTTCGAAAAATGGCCAAAATACGCACTTTTTAAAATACTGTTATTATGCAATAATATTGCTATATATGTGCATATATTGCGTTATAAGCATCTTATAGACGTATAGTAACCATTTATGTCAAAAAAATAAAAAGGTCGAAAAATGGCCAAAAAACATACTTTTTAAAATACTGTTATTATGCAATAATATTGCTATATATGTGCATATATTGCGTTATAAGCATCTTATAGACGTATAGTAACCATTTATGTCAAAAAATAAAAAGGTCGAAATATGGCCATTTTTTGAAAAAATCCCTGTACTATAGTAAGGGATTTTTTCGAAAAATGGCCAAAATACGCACATTTTTAAAATACTGTTATTATGCAATAATATTGCAATATATGTGCTTATATTGCGTTATAAGCATGTTATAGACGTATAATAACCATTTATGTCAAAAAATAAAAAGGTCGAAATATCATACCAAAATATCAAGTTTTTAAAAATCAATAATTATGCGATAATATTGCCATATATGCCCATATATTGTGTTATCATCATCTTATATGGCCATAGTAGCTAGTTTTGTAAAAAAATAAAAAGGTCGAAATTTAGGCCTTTTTCGAAAAAATCCCTGTACTATAGTAAGGGAAATTTTCGAAAAATTGCCAAATTTCTACCCTTTAATTTTTTGACATAACTGGTTACTATGACTATAAGACGATAAATGCAATATAATATGCGCATATAGACAATATTATCACATTTTAATTTACTCTATTATCCTTATTAGAACCATATTTTACCAAAATATAAGCAGGTTGAAATGACATTGGTTGCACTACTCTAAATACATATTTTGTTTTAAAAAACCTCAAATGGACTCTTACACCAATTACATTAAGAATATGGTATTAACGATCAAGATTTATTTGTTATACACATATTCACTTAAAGTGACATTTAACTCAATTCAAAAAATATGCTGAATAACTTATTTATTAAACTGCAAATTGTAATTATTTAATAACAATACAAATAAACTTTATTTCAAATACTTTTCTGAAATTAATAGGACCTATATTAATAGGACCTATATTAATAGGACCTATATTTCTTTACTAATTTACTAATAATACTGTATTTATAGCTAAGGTAATATTGAATACATTACATCTTTGATATTTAGGAGCAGACGAGTATATTAAAGACTAATTGATTGCTGATTTGCAGTATTTTATTGATATACATTAAACCAATGCTCCAGCCTAACATGACATAATGTTTGTTTCACTTAGTTTAAACCTTATTTATAGTCATATCTTTTATGTAACAAAATGTATAGATACATATAGACAGTGGGTTTATTATTGCAGGGCCTAGCTTGAATCCACTAGATCATATTATCTGCTTGCCACATATCTCAATTCTCTTTCTGTAGCTCCATCATTTAATTAAACAGAAATTTAATTTATTTTCATAATGATGATTTTATTATCAAATTCTATTAGTGAGTTTTAACTTAGTGTTTTAAGTTGTTTTTCAAAAACTGCAGGTTATCCCTCTGTCTAAAGATGGTTAATAAAATAATTTACATTGAAGAATGACTACTTCCATATAAAATAAATACAAATTATTCTATTTCTAACAGGAAAAACCGGTTTACATAATATGAAAAGGAAAATACACATAATTACAATATTCAGATATAAACATTAATTTATTCTTTAAAATCTTTTAAATTATGTTAAAACTACTTTGACTATTTATTGCCACAGATGTCTATAAATTAAATGCAACGATATTTGCTTTAAACATACAATATAAAATGTACAATATGATATAATCTGCTATGTATGACTTTCTTTATATATATATATATATTTTCAGGCATAAAGAGGAACTCTAAACCGTCCAATGGTATTACTGGAAATTAATTAATTCATATATTCATTATATTTATCTAACTCTAAATATATCACTAATGTAACAACAAATAATTCTATGAATATTACTAAAGTTACTTATATATAATCTTTATCTTATACAAGTTAGTAATATTTATCAGGACAAGGCTGGTCAACAACACTTGCATCATTTTCATCAAGGACGCCATTTATGGCAACAACCAGTACAGTGGCGTAACGCACAGGGCAAAGGCCCCTGGTTAAGCACTCCTAAGGGGCCTTGAGCCCCTGGTTTAGCACTCCTAAGGGGCCTTGAGCCCCTGGTTAAGCACTCCTAAGGGGCCTTGAGCCCCTGGCTTAGCACTCCTAAGGGCCTTGAGCCCCTGGTTTAGCACTCCTAAGGGGCACTCCAACGCTGGATAGTTGCATTAGACTTTTTCTGGGGCCCCTTGAGCCCCTGGGTTTAGCCAGTGAGCGCTCATAGCCGTTACACCACTGAACCAGGAGAGGATTAGTTGGAACTAGAACGCTGGGGACGATGATAATGAAATATTCGTCTACAAATATAAGTGTGACCAAATAGTAATTTATACACTTGTCTTGGCTCCATTGCATTCATAAAACACATCTATATTATAATTTAACAGTAGCTTGGCTTTATGAAACCTGTATCCAGCTAAACAGACATATCTAGCTAAACAGACATATCCAGCTAAACAGACATTGATGCTAATAATATTATGATTGATAATGATTAGTTTCAATATTATTACCAGGCTCAATAACAGTTGCTTTACTATCAACATCCGCAGAAGGTGCCATTGTACCATAGGCATGTCTTGGCAACGATGACGTTACTTTAGGATCGCTCTCCCCATCTCCTTCTTTCATCAAAACATCAGGAACAAAATTCTGAAGAAAAAAAAAGTTAAAAGATGTGTTAAAAGAATCTCATAGGAAACATGCAATTATAAGTGTTCATTCTTTCAGATGGGACTGTTGGCTCCTTAACATACATTGCACACGTTATGTGTGCTGATCATTTTCTTGTACTTGCCTACTGGGTAAATCCAAAAAATGTAATGTAAATAAAGTATTTGTATATTATTAAAAAAATGCAAAGAAGATAAGAACATGGCTGGGACACCGCAAATGAAGTTATAGCACTTTAAATATGTGTGTGCGTGTGTTTTAAATATGAAATTATACCTACCTTGAGTTCAGTTTCCTTAATAGTACTTGGTTGTTCAATATTATCAAATTCACTATAACTAGGTGGTATATAGCCAGTCCATAGATGAAAGCAAAATTTAGCCACGTAATATCCAATACATATGACGAGAAATATTGCTGATACAATGGAATGAGGATCCACAGATCCTGTTCAAAATAATAAAAGAAAATTTAGTTATAGAATCCCCCATTGGGACACCCCTATTCAGGGGATATGTTCCTTTGACACAAATGAGGGGAAATTATTTTATACAGGGACATTTGGGAAAAAGTTCTTCTCATTACCATTTCTGGTATATAGTTATCTGGCTTTAGAGTCTGGTATTAACTATGGCATCATCAATCAGAAAACAGAACTACAATATTGTAATATGTTGTAGTTTGATACAAACCTAATCTTAACACAGAGAAGAAAAGTATTGAAAGCTGAAGAATAATCCCCGAAATCACAACAAAGTTGCCAGCGCTATCGTGGATTCCCTTGTCAATTCTAGATGGTGCATATGCAAAATATATGTTGTAACGATCAACCATATGCTTGAATATGAAATACACCATACCTACAAAATAACAAACATGATCAACTAAGATTCTGCAATGCAATTACAAACAATTTAAATTAAATTATTTTTAATAAACCCGACTGTCTGTATACAGTAGTAGTGTGTGGGTTTCAGTAAACCTGACTGTCTGTATACAGTAGTAGTGTGTGGGTTCCAAAGAATAAAACAATATATATTGTTCAAATTTATGTATGGACTCAGCAAAATGGTGATTAAAACTTACCAAATGGGACTATAAGAGGGCACGTTATACTGTAGGCAAATACTATACTAAACAGTGTTAACATCCATGCATAATTCACACCATATTGGAATTCATAGGCTAATTTCTGGAACGAAAGAAAAAAAAATGAACAAATGAATAATTTTTTAGTTATTATGAAGCTTTCTCCTTAAAATTATTAGGAAATGGTTGGATGGATTTGAGGGACACGTAGGTACAGCCTCATACGTCTCAAGATTAAGGTATCAAGGTATAACATTTCTTGTAGCTTAGCTGTAGAAACTATATTGGAAGCATTGGAAGAAGTTATGAGCAACGGTTAGTTTAAACTAAGTCCAGGCTGAGATAAGAAGGCAACTACCAGGCCATTCTATTGGCTAATACAGCCTACCTTTCTAGCAGTAATTTTTTCTGCTTCAGATCTCGTCCAAACCATTGTGATAATGTATAGAAATAGCTCAGGGAATCTGATCAACTCAAGAGCAGTTCCGATAAATGCAGACGTGATGATGTAGTTTACAAAGAACGCTCCGTTGTCAGGTAGAAACATACAACTAAGAAACAACAAATGGCATAAGACATGAGAAATATGGCCAATGGACAGTAATCATGATAATTACAATAATATTCATAAACATCAAATTTTATTTTTGATCTTGGAATAAAAACATTAATGAATGTGAATGAATGAATGGTATTATGATATATTTAAAATTGCATGTCAAAAATTATGGTATGTTAAATTGACTTTGCTGTAAGCTAGTTTAAACCATTTAATCTAGTTATATACTAACATGTATAAACTTTCATTCAAATGATAAAGCTGGTTGTCAATTAAATACTCATGAGGATGTTAATGATTTTAATCAATAAGCTACCACTTACCCCCATCTCATCTTAATGTTTTCTTGATCACTTAGAGTATACTCAAACAAGGCCTGGGCACTAAAAATGAAACAACAACATATATTTACTGGACAGTCACTGAATTGATGTTACAGCTTTTTAAAGGCTATACAATTTTACTTTGAAATCATAAATCAGTCATAAAATTAATTCACTAAATAATAAGTCAAGATCATACCTTGCTAATCCTAGAGAGGGCAGTATAAGCAGCATCAACATAAGAAAGACATAAGTTTTGCGCATTATAACATGATTTAGCGTTGTACGTGTCCAATGATATTCAAAGTAGTAGCTGGAATAGATTACGAGCTGTGGTAGGAGGGCAGCAAACATCAACAATAGCAGTGTTGGCAAGAACTGCGATATTACTGCAGACTGTAAAGTACAAATATTACTTTGTGTTAGTCCAAAGCTTTTGCTTTTTTGGTTTTATTACTTTAGTCTGTATTTATTTAAAAGAAAAATAAATGCTTACTTGAAAAGAAATGAATACATTTTTATAGAATTTGTAAAATACTTACATTCAAGTTATCAATGGCGTTTTTATAATTTGTACTGTCAAGACTTGTTAGTATAACAGATGGAGTAGTCAGAAAAAACAACACCAAAAATAAACCTAAACAAAGGAGACAAGTTTTTAACTGTTTTGTATTCAATTATTTGCTTGCTGATGACTCTTTCCACAATCGAAGCTTATTTCAATTATTAATTTAAGCATTTAGTTATTTTAAAATGAGTACTTACATATATTTACTGTTATTACACTGACCCACCATTTTAAATTGCTCACAGAAAGATTTTGCCTGAAAGAAACATCAATAATTACCTCCATGCAACAACAGAACTTCTTCAACATTAAAATAGCATTGCTCTTTACAGTTAAAATCAACCACACCTAGGCAACCACAGGATATGGACAGAAGAATACAGTATATAGAATATTCATTTTTTTCTCAATATGTTCTGTTCTGTGTTGTTTCTTGGACCCTGCCACCAATTCAAAGGTGCATGGTCAACAAATAAATAAATATAGAAAATGACCTACCAGATAATATCATCAGGCCACGGAGCGTAATCTACAGTCCAGGTGGTTGAGTGAACAGTGCGACTAACACTAGACACAGTGGGTGGTCCAGTCTTTAATGTGGCATAATCACTCACAATCCTTTAAAACAAAAATACATCATATACATACAATTGAATACTTAGAACGTCCTTAGTAAGATAATTAATATTATGGTTGTTATGTTATGTACTGTAAGTGATTATTCTCACCTGGCACCAGCCTCTACTGTGCTCACTGTGACAAATGCCATTCCCAAGTTACTCTGAAGTGCACTCTGTTTTTCTGTCATGACAGCAGATGCCAAATGGTCTGCTTGCCTTGAATAATATTCTATAGCATCCACCTATATTAAATATAGAACCGGAATAATTAAAGGCTACTAAATGTAATATCTCCTAAACACTTTTTACCTGAAAAACATTGTTATAGTGATGTGATACTGCACTTAACAGTTCCTCAACAATTTTTCGTGGACAACAAATCAAATATATATTCTAGTTTGTGTTAAGTATTCACTGGTACGTGATTAAACTTGATATTATTTTTATTTGACAAAACTTGAAATTAATATTTACCTTAGGCCCTCCACAGCAATCATGACAGCCAATTTGGCCACACAGTCCAGGACGTAGAGTGGGAGCAACACCACTAGATTGCTGCATAGACTCACATGCAATACGATTGGCCTGTGCGTCTTTTCTGGACATTGAAAAAAAATGTGTTACTTTACTTTATTGCCTCCAGTTTGTCGTTGGCTTGGTTGCAAAATGTGATATGAATAAACAATATAAAAGTAAACTTTACCTTGCCTGATCCAAGTACTGTAGTCTTGAAATGTCATATGCAAATTGAACATCAGTCACTTCAACATCAGGATAGGCCTCCCTGAAGACAAAAAGTTTTTGGAAATAAATACCCAGATGACTGAAAATAATTTTAAAGTTTATTGACCTATATATTGATGTCTATTTATTTAATTTTTTTGTTTAAATTATTTATGTTATCTTTTTGGTCTACCTTTCATTTATAATCGGTTTTTTGTGAATTAAAATATATTGCTTTTGTGTCAAAAAGTAGGAATTTCTGAGAATATCCCTAATGGTTACGTCAACTATGATTGATTATTTGCTATTATTAGTCTCCACTAACATCCTGAAAAATTGAATTTGATCGTATACTTCATTAGTAATTTGATTTATGTTCGTATTCAATTTGTAAAAGATAAAACATCACAGTAGAACATTTGTAATATATATATAAATACAGCAGTATAAAAGTAAAATAAAAATATATAACGACAGTCAACTCTGCCATTCTAAAGAAATTTAGTATGGAATTGTTCAAAATGTTTGTGAATGAAGTATGGTATTCACAATGAGTTTTATAATATGCAGTGAGTAGGAAATAATATTGAGTTTTTAGTTTTAAGTATTCAGTATGTATCATAAATACATTCTATGTTTATTTCAGTATTAAAATATACCTTAATTTAATCAATACTTACTGGAAATGTTGGCGAATAAGAGCAGGCTCTGTCCTCTCCAATGGAATCCCGATAACAAACAAAGTCCTTGATATCTGAACAGAAACAATTAATACATTCAGTACAAATAACATCTGTAACTTGTGAAATTATGACATTAACAGACTAGAACATTATTGTGTAAATAATAATAACAATACTATTTGATACATACATGACTTGGTTCCTCTCTGTTAGGCAGATGTTGTTTGAAATGTCGAAGAGCAATAATGGCGATGACAAAATAAATCATTGCAAAGAACGTATGCACCCATAATGCTTTAGAGCTGAAACAAAATGTATACTGTAAATATCTTATTTACAATAGTGATTACAAGGCCACAGTATCCTTTCAAAAAGGTAATGATACCAACGCAGCATTATAAAGACAGTACTTATCTTATCTTATCTAGTGTTCATATAAGACTGTAATGGAAACAACTACTCTGTATCTCAGTCACGATACCTCTTGGATTCTGAAGTGAATTTGCATAGGGGGCAAACTATTTTGGGTATGGACCCCTTCTCTTTCCCCATAAATAGTAACGTTGATAAATACTAACTCAGTTGGAAGGTTACTGATGGTTGTATGGCCAAAGTTCTGCTTTCCTCCTTCCTGGTCACCGCTGAAGTTGACCGGTAGAATGACCCCAATAGACAGGACACAGATGACAACTACAAGACCAATGAGGTAGCGCTGGAACTGAAGATACTGAATGGCATCTACTCCAGACTTCCTCCTGATTTGGTTATCACTGAAAGATAATTGCAATCTATATGAATCTACTGAAATTGATGTACTAATTCTTGGCTGTATATAGAGTAATGTTTTACTATGTCTCTTTCTTCCATCAAAGAAACATCAAACTTGATGGTTACCCACTCAAACCCTTTTTTTCTAGTTTTAATAATAATATTTATTCAGTCATAACGTACAATAACCAGGAGTGAGAATAGGCTCTCTTTCAAACAGATTCTGCACTCACTCCATCTCATTTTACTCTACATAGTGGTTATCTTTACTACTATTTATATTCAAGTCACTTACGTAATTGTGAAGACAGCTCTGATCCAAGAACAGAATCCCTATAAGAGTAATAAAAATAAATGTTATCAATTTAGATAATGATGGTGCCATTCATAGACTAATTGAGTTGAAGCTTTCCACAATCTCTTGCCCTGCATCTCAAACTGTATGTTCCATCATCTTTGATAAATAAATAAATTGTAATAAGGAGAAGCTGGGCTTTCAACATCACAGTGGCGTAACGGCTATGAGCGCTCACTGGCTAAACCCAGGGGAATAAGCAGCCTCAATGCAATGTGTAACTACCCAGCGTTGGAGTGCCTCTTAAGAGTGCTAAACCTGGGGCCTTTGCCCCCTGCGTTATGCCACTGAATACAAAATAAATCAAATGGCATGGAAACATTTCTGTGTTATCATCAGATATGATAACTTGACGATCATAACTATTATAAGGTACAGTTACTTACAGCATAATCTTCATAGTGTGGTTCCGAATCATCATCATCATTGGTTTTACTATGATCACCAAAAAACATGCTTGTCCATCTACACAATCATAGTAACAAAACAAGTTATATATGCAAAATGTTTCTTGTTGTATTTGAAAAGAAAAAACACAGATTGCGTACCCTAACTACTTATACTTACCACCTTTTCTAAATATACAACGAATATTAAAAATGTGGGAAAATGACCAAAAACATCAAAACTGAATAAACATATGAAGAAAATCCAATGAAAAATGTATATTATATGGAAAAACAATGTGCTATAAAGTTTGGTGACCTGAGATAATAGTAAATGAACAAAAATACAGTACATTAATTTTAGAAATACCCTGAGAAACATCACGCACACCCCTGAATTCCACATTGGACACAAAGGGATGCATAGGGGAACCTAGAGGTATGTTATATTAAGTGATAATCGTTTCCCAAATTTGAAATACCACCTACCAACGTTAAGTTATTTTTTGTTAAAACATTTTCGAAAAAAGCATCACAGATGCAGTTTAAATAAAATTGTCTAAAACTAATAAAATACCATTAATATTATGAATGTAAATTATTATTTTGATTCTGAAAACATAAATAGGTTAAACACACAAAAGAGGAATGTAATAACAACCTAACCCTGTCACATAAAGTGTAAAATTCATTCTTCAGTAAATGAACTTTTACACGAGGATTTGTTGATACATCCTACAAAACACACATCCAAAGTACAATATTGATTGTATTACCCAAGACAATAGAAACCAGATTATAATTGAATTTTGTTATCAATTGGTTGTGTCTACATAATTATGTGAAATGAAATTCTGCAACAGTGAAAACATACCCAAACGAGACTACATTATTTGTATAATAAGGTGGAAAAGAACAAGAAGTCTTCTGCAGAATTGGGAGTTTTTCAGTTTGCAATGACCAGAAACTAATTAATCATCTTAATTCATTGTCTGCATATGGGGACATTGGGATGTATTTCACGGGGACATTGGGATGTATTACCTCACTTGATGACAATTCCAAAAATACAATGAATTACCCCAATGTATATATATATATATACAATATGCGTAGGTCCTAGTTTCTAGGTAATCACAAATAAAAAACTCCCTATTGATGGTCGAGGAAATTTGAGCAAAAAAGTTTTTCAGTTACTGTAACATCTTGTTTAAAAGAATTATACCTCAAAAATCATTTTAAAATCAAAATGATCAAAGTTAGAATGAAGAAGTACTGTAAATCAAAATGAAGAATTAAACCAAAATAAGAAATTTCCCTCATTTCCCAGAAAATGAAATGTTACCTTTAACATTCAGACACAGCTAAGGAAAAAAAAGACATTCAAAATGTTGAGGTCTGAAATATTATTTCAATGAATATTTTAATCATTCTAATAAGAAATGCTAAACTTAAATTTGCAATTATTGATATAATCAAAGAAAAACATTTGATAGTTTGTACAATAACTAAATTTAAAAGTAGATTAGTCAGAAAATGAGGCAGAGCCTATTTATGAAAAGAAAAACAATTTTAAATTAGTTTCAGTTATTATCCTCCAGTTTCTATTTCTATATATAATTGTGGTAGTGGGCGGCTGAGGTTAGATAGTGTTAAAGGTAATTTAGATGACTACATACATCCCACGCTTTGAACTGATTTCATAAAACAGCTTATGTAATATAAACAGCGTGCAAGTAGAGAATAAATGTCACAGTTCCAAATTTGTGCACATCCTTTTTATTAATTAAATAGGGAATGGCTTAATAATTGTGTGAAGCATGGCTACTAACACACCTGCTGTAAACACCATCTAATAACACTTTGAATGTCAACTTGATATCTCTATGATTGTTCCCATTGTATTTTTTACTTTAAGTAGATTAATTAATTAACAGTAATCTTAAGAGTGCATAGTAAATTGATTTCTTGTTCTACACATGGAGCTATAAAATTATAAACTTTATTTTGTAATATTGTATTTTTTTCTCTCTTTCGTGGGGAATAAACTGACTTTAAACAAATTCTTTTAGTTGCTTGTAATCATACATGCAAGATAAAAAAAATTATTGGTCAGTGTAGACACTCACAACAAAAGCTTAATGTGCGTGCCCGGAAAATGCATTCAAATTACGCACTCAAATTACAATATTAGGTTACAGTTTAGTTAATAGTATGTCTGAAAAGATGATAGATCAAATAAGTATGTAGTGCGTTGTTACTCTTAAATTATAGCTCCATACATAAAAATAAAATTCAATTATTAGTTTAATAACAGGGATTATTAATTCATTATTTTGGTTGTAAAACACATTTTTTTAATACAAAAAATCAAAGAAATCATAATGAAACTAAAAATGCAGGAAGATGCTGAATAGAAGATGAAGGTTAATGAAACTAAAAAATGAAAATTAACATAATATAAATGAAAGAAAAATGGTCAAAATAAAATACACATACACATCATACAAATTGGTCGATGTTGAACTGTCCGAAGGCACAGATGAAAGTCGTCTACTACAAGCAAAAACGTAAAATAACGGAAAAAAATAAGACAAGCAAGAATTTAAAAGAAAACAAAACACATAATAAAATTATAACATAGATAATGAGTAACAGACATTTAAAAGGTTCTTACAGAGCACCTTATCGATAATACAAAAGATAATAATGGCATGTTTTATAATTTATATAAATGGGGCTAGTACGTCAGCAATTGTGAGCTGAACTTACAGTTTATCCATGGTATGGCGAGTGCCCTAAGCTAGATAGCATTTTATGTACCTTCTAAATGACTAATAATAAGTAATAAACAAATATGAGCAGCTGAGGTAAAACTTACAAATATCAAACTTCCATTTGATGATATTCAAATATGTTATAAGTGTGATATAAGTCATTTGGATAATAAAACTTAGACCTCCATTTTATAAGAGTAAAAGTGAAATTTGTACTCTAAGAAACCAAGTGTATTAGGACTAGGTATTCTATTCTACTTTCTACTGTATGACTATTAAAAAACTAAAAGTAATTAATTGAAAAGTTTAAAGTATATTAATATCTGTTTTACCATAAAGTGTAGAATTCGTTAGTGCTCTGTGTTTTTACTTTTATTCTTTCAAAAAAACTACAGTTAACGGTGGAAACTAAGTAAACAATTTTTTTTTTATTCAAAACCTAAACTCGTACAAAACAATAATACGACTTAAATGCAATCATTAAACTATACTAATATGAATTACAACAAGTCAATTATTTTTTATCAAGATACTGTAATCATGAAACATAAATGAAATGAGAGAATATAAAGTCTTGAAATGTGAAGAAGAAAACATTCCCATAGACACAAGCACTGTAAACTATTTAGAAGATGGATCTTGCCAACTACACTACTATTATGGTTTTGAAACCACTGTCTGAATACAAACTGGAAAATTTACTTTTTTGTTGAACAAATTAATTCAAGTCAAATGAGAAATTACAACTCAAGACTTGTAATAAGACTTTGTTTATGTAGAGCATCTTGTGTATGTTGTCTTGTGAACAGGAACGCCACCTTTAAGAGGGATAGTGAATGAATTCGCTTATGGTTATCCTTGGCAATTTTCCTAAATATAATTATAAACTAAACAAGTAAATTTTACAGTTTGTATTGAATTCGGAACCAGATGAATTTATTCACTGTCAGAATAGTTTAACTATAGGTGTATTTGACAAGCTCTTCAAACTACTCACAACTTGCACTGCTCGTATAGAAACAACGAGAAGTCCGAAGAGCTCAAAACAGTCCAGTTAAAAGCCTAATTTGAATGATACAACAATGTCGTGAATTCTTTCTTACATCATTCTTTTTTGATGCATCAACTAAAGAAAACCAAAATGTTGTATTAACTCTAATTAGTGAATTTGGCATAGACGAGCAAATATTCACAACAGAAATTGATTTAATATCATGCGCAGATGTTGTTTAATTGTCTTTAGTGCCAAGTAATTGGTCAACTACTGTTTGAAAGTGATTAAAAGGTTTCTTCTTCCCTATTAATTATTATTGTGCAGTTAAATGAAATGACATTACTAAATACCTTTCATCTTTAGGTTTTGGTTTCCTGAATAACAACAAAAATATAACAAAAACAGATTACAACATTTGAAACTTTACAGCACATTATACATTAAAAAAGAAAAAAAATAAAATGGGAAAGGAAAAACATAACTTTTCACTTTCATCAACAAGGTATCAAATATTCTATCTTCAACCCCTGTATTGGTATAATTGGATCTTTGCTAAGATCATCAACATCATCTTCTCTAGATCTTTGCTAAGATCATCAACATCATCTTCTCTAGATCTTTGCTAAGATCATCAACATCATCTTCTCTAGATCTTTGCTAAGATCATCAGCATCATCTTCTCTATTTTTATGAAATGTTGGTACATTTGTGATACCACATTAACATCATGTTGTAACTGTCACTCTAATTATAACTCACAAACCACTGTTATTAATAACCTAATAATAATAATATGTACATCACATTAGTCTAGTAAAATTATACTAGAATGTATTTATGTAATGTAACGCATCACATTCAGACAACATTTTTAAAATTTAAACTAGTTATAATATTACAATTTGCAACACAATACAGTAATCAGAGCATTCACACTAATGGCTTTTGCATACATTATGATAATGACCTTATATGGAAGTTATTACATCATTGTGAACGCTATCAAGCTGAATCTAAATCCTCAATGCAACTTAATTGCT
The DNA here is from genome assembly GCF_963402885.1 of Antedon bifida. Classification (NCBI taxonomy): domain Eukaryota; kingdom Metazoa; phylum Echinodermata; class Crinoidea; order Comatulida; family Antedonidae; genus Antedon; species Antedon bifida. The sequence continues at coordinate 397,634 of NC_136234.1, forward strand.
TTGTAACTAAAACAATATTAATGATTGCAGTATAAATGCTGTGAAACTTGATGCACAACATTCTTTAAGTCAGTGCAAATGCATTTACAATATCTTGCAAGAAATACAATATTTATTATTACATATATTTTTTAAAAAGAATTAATTATTAAAATGTGTTTCATTCTCATAAAGAAAATATGATCATGCACAGAAGCAAGTAAAAGTGAAAAATAAATTTCATCAAAAACATCAATAAGAAAATATTGAAAAGTGAAGTTGATAAACTGTCTATTAACAATGTATTTGAAAATGTTGTTTATCTAAAGAATAAATTTAATCGGATCAAGTTATCTAATAATTAATGTCTACTTTAAATTAACCTAATAAGAGAGAGATTAACTTGCATATTTAATAATAGGATAAAGAAATGTGAAAACTCTGACTATTTAGATACTTGAGTGTATTACACTGACGATCTACGATGGGTTGTTCATTATCTTCAATTTATGTTCTATGTGCAAATCAATTTATGAAACTTAAACCTTTACAAAAAAGTCAAATACATTATTTAAAAATTAATGATAATAAATTTATACAAGCGATGCAGAAAATTAAGAAAAAAATCATTCATAGTGGAGTGTGCTTCAAGCTTGTACAAAAACAGTGTTCGCAGGCCAAGTTGGATTTTTGTATAATTTAAGCAAGGCTTAAAAAATGTGTCCAACTTTTTGGTTTTATACTTTATCATAAGCAAGGCTAACAAAGAGAATCAAAATGGTATGATGCAGTCCAAATGTTGCTTCTCAAATACCGCATAATATTTTACTCACCGTTTTTTCCTTTAATTAAAGCATATAAAAGAATGAACTGAATCACTATGGATATTTGGATAATACATTGTAGTAATTCCTTCACTAAATATTCCAAATTAAATTGCAATTATACCCTAATCCTAGTTACTAGAGATCTTAAAACCGTGTACTATTTCCACCCAGCCTAAAATTAACTTCATGTCCTGCCATGACTTCAAGTAAAGGGCATGTTTCTATTGAGCAAAAGAATACAGATTTAAATACCAGTATTTCCTTGCAGAAATATGGTTTCAAAAACCACAATTAATTCACGTCTTGATCATGAAGTAACGATTTTAAAATGGTTTTAATGGAGCATTTTTAGCTGCCACAGGATATTTTTATCAAACTGTAGAAACAGACCCGAACAAGAATCTTAATACTTGAAAATGTTAGAGTGTTAGATTGCCTGCTAGTACACACTTAGTGGCTTACCTTTCTTCTCCATGCTGTACTAATGCAATCCTTCCATATTCACCAGCTAATTTTCTAAATATTGCATACAACAGCAAAATAATCTAAAATAAAGAATATTTTAAAATAATTAAAGGCCATATTTTTGTGTTCCTTTACTTATTTTTTCCTATTAAATTTTATTTTAAAAAAAAAATTATTGTAATATAAAGATAAGATAAAATCTTACACTTACAGCAAAAAAGATAACATTAAGTGATAAATTGAGCGGGATGCCACCATACGGCGCATACAATAGTGTGGTGTTTTTGCCAATGTAGGTACACTGCAGACTACCGGGTGTGGTCGGTGCTGGCGTCGTGTCCATTATCTAAGATTTGTTACAGTACCAACATGGATCTAAAATAAAAACAATCAATTTGACATATTTTACAGCAATTGTTCTAAAACAAAACTCTCACGGGGCGGATCCAGGATTTCTTAAACGGGAGAGCACTAACATTTAATATTATTAATCTGTCAAAAATATAAATAGCAGTTCAAAATGTTATTGTAGCTGTCAAAAGGGAGTACACAAGCCTAAATGCTACCTGCTGAATCTGCCCCTGTCGATCTGAGGATTCTCTAATACTTCACATACCAATTGACTGTAGATTAGGAATGTTTGTTTGCTAATCTACTGTATTTCATACATATTTCCATTCATATTTTGTAGGGATCATTTATAATACAAGATATAAAACATGAAAATACGACAGGAAAACAAATTAAGTACATAATGTATGGAGCTTATTATACTGTATAAATTGTATTCAAACCTTTTACACTATATACTTTATACTAACTACTTCCTAACTAAGTAAACACTTCTGTAATTATGAAACTAAATATCTACTGTGGTACAAGGAAACACTAAAAACAACAAATCTGAATACAATATACATATACAATATTTATTAATACTCATTAACATTAGTTTTCAACATACTGTACTGATTCTTGTCGGTTTGTTGTTTTTATCTAACAAATATTTAACAAGAATAGGCTACATTAATGCACATATAAAACAACTTACAAATTGATACAGGATTAATACTGTAGTTAAAACACCATATCCACATCCAACAATAAACAAGAGAGAAAACACTAATGCAACGCTACAGTACAGTTAATACAATCTAGTTAGTAGGAAAAATAATAATTATCGCATTTGGCTTTAAGAGGCTCAGACAACTATAGGCAACCTGATTGGTCGATAACATAGTTAAGTTTATGCTTCATCGCACATAAGGCTGGATCAATAGAATAATTCATATCATTATTATCAAAGAGTAACAAGATGGCATACAACAGTATGTTTGCAGTATTTAAAATAAATTGCAATCAGCAACAAAAAAAAAACAAATTATTGATCTATGAGAATTGCTCAAATGAAGACATTTTTCTCTAACTCTGTGGAAATTATTACACTACATTAATATTTAATAATTCAATTCATAATATTGTCAATATTTGTATGACTGTATGAATGGATGATTTGCATCAAATATTTTTGTTAATTTGTAGACATATTGGCAAATATGACATTTAATTGAATAATTTTTTTTGAGAATAGAAACCAATTTATTCTCATGTGAACACATATTAAATAAGAGAAAATGAATTTTAATTTATTAATGTGAACAGAGAAGAAGTGATATCCTGTTTTCCTACCGAGTAAAAATATATTATTTTTTAATTAAATTTTATAATTCTGTATAATCTACAAATATGACCATATGGTCATGTGTGTGTTCAGTACCCTTTTGCAAGGGCAGACCCAAGAGCTTGTGAATGGGCAACATGGCATGCTCCCCCGGGCAACATGGCATGCTCCCCCGGGCAACATGGCATGCTCCCCCGGGCAACATGGCATGCTCCCCTAGGCAACAGCTAAAATTAAATTATGGACTACTCTTTTTGACAGCTTATAAATATTATATGTGAGCAGTGGCGGATCCAGGATTTTGAAATTAGTGGGATAGGGGGCAGGGCCTAAAAATAGTGAAATGAAGGGTTGAGCTTAATTTGATGTCCTATCTTTTGGCATTACAATTTGAGAAATTAAGTGGGAGGGACCTTGGATCCACCTCTGGTAAGCAAAACACTCACATTTAATAATTCTGGATCTGCCCCTGATTTAGCAAATGAATAGCAATAGACATGATTCAATTCAAGGAGATAAGGAAGTTGCATTACAAGTATACACGGTGCTGGGCCCAATATGGTGTGTATGGAAAGGTTCAAAGTACACTGCATTTATTTACTTGATTTGTTGACTATCGTTATCAGTAGTACAAATGATTCTAAGACATTATAAACACAGAGAAATTTAAGATTCTCTATAGAATAAATACATGTTTTTATAGTAGACTACAGTATAAACATTTATTTGGTTTTTGGTATATAGTAGACATACATACTGTATCTGAAATAGCATAACAAAATATGTTAATAATCAAAGATGTATTGTCCCCCTGAAAAAATTAATAATTCCTAAAACATTTTTTTTAATAATAATATGCTTTGACCTAAATGTTCACGAGAGAAATGTTCCTCCCAATAGACTAATAGGGGTGTCCCAAACAATTAGGGGTTCTACTAATTATTGTGTAACCAATAGATTATTAAAGACTAGTTAGGCCTATTATGCCTATACTTTTTATAATAAGGTAATATTAAATCCAAAGTCCTTATACGGTGACGTCACATACGTCCCAGCACCCCATTGGCTGATTATGACGTAATGCAATTTTACCGTACCTTTAGCAAACGGAAGTTAGGATACGGTACCGTATCTTTAGCCACGGCTTATTAAATAAGGCTTTAAATAAAAAAAAATTAATTAATTTATCAATTATAATATACAGTAGGCCAGGGTAGGCCCTATTATAGATGCAAATAATTATACTGAATAGATTAGTACCTTTCTCTGGGCTTTCTCAACTTTCTAAAGGTAGCATTTTTTTTTGTATAGATGATATCGACAGCCTCATAACAAAAGTGTCTAAGTCATAATTTTTTTTTCTGCCTAACTCACTGCTTATATCAATATACTATATTTGTTGTGTTTCTGCCTAAGTCAGCTGTGTGACTTAGGCAATTAAGGAGAGCTGACTTATGATCTGCCTAACTCACTGCTTATATCAATATAACGAAATTTCGTTTTTTTGTGTGCTGACTTAGGCAATTAAGGAGAGGAGACTCGTGATTTTTTAAATAAAATAAGAAATACATTTTTATAGTATATTTTTTAACCCATTTGTTACAAATTCTTTCTCTTTTATTGCTACTTTCCTTTCTAAAGTCATCAGTGTTAATTTTAATCTGAAGAGCTGATGCTATTAAATTTTGTTACTTAAAGGTAGCATTTTTTTTTGTATAGATGATATCGACAGCCTCATAACAAAAGTGTCTAAGTCATAATTTTTTTTTCTGCCTAACTCACTGCTTATATCAATATACTATATTTGTTGTGTTTCTGCCTAAGTCAGCTGTGTGACTTAGGCAATTAAGGAGAGCTGACTTATGATCTGCCTAACTCACTGCTTATATCAATATACTATATTTTTTGTGTTTCTGCCTAAGTCAGCTGTGTGACTTAGGCAATTAAGGAGAGCTGACTTATGATGATCTGCCTAACTCACTGCTTATATCATTATACTGTCTTCTGTACATTATCTGAGTGCTTTTATATACATTTGCACATCCTGAGATCGTTTTTTTGTGTTTCTGCCTAAGTCAGCTGTGTGACTTAGGCAATTAAGGAGAGCTGACTTATGATCTGCCTAACTCACTGCTTATATCATTATACTGCCTTCTGTACATTATCTGAGTGCTTTTATATACATTTGCACATGCTGAGATCGTTTTTTTGTGTTTCTGCCTAAGTCAGCTATGTGACTTAGGCAATTAAGGAGAGGAGACTCGTGATTTTTTAAATAAAATATGAAATACATTTTTATAGTATATTTTTTAACCCATTTGTTACAAATTCTTTCTCTTTTATTGCTACTTTCCTTTCTAAAGTCATCAGTGTTAATTTTAATCTGAAGAGCTGATGCTATTACATTTTGTTACTTAAAGGTAGCATTTTTTTGTGTATAGATGATATCGACAGCCTCATAACAAAAGTGTCTAAGTCATAATTTTTTTTTCTGCCTAACTCACTGCTTATATCAATATACTATATTTGTTGTGTTTCTGCCTAAGTCAGCTGTGTGACTTAGGCAATTAAGGAGAGCTGACTTATGATCTGCCTAACTCACTGCTTATATCAATATACTATATTTTTTGTGTTTCTGCCTAAGTCAGCTGTGTGACTTAGGCAATTAAGGAGAGCTGACTTATGATCTGCCTAACTCACTGCTTATATCATTATACTGCCTTCTGTACATTATCTGAGTGCTTTTATATACATTTGCACATGCTGAGATCGTTTTTTTGTTTCTGCCTAAGTCAGCTATGTGACTTAGGCAATTAAGGAGAGGAGACTCGTGATTTTTTAAATAAAATATGAAATACATTTTTATAGTATATTTTTTAACCCATTTGTTACAAATTCTTTCTCTTTTATTGCTACTTTCCTTTCTAAAGTCATCAGTGTTAATTTTAATCTGAAGAGCTGATGCTATTACATTTTGTTACTTAAAGGTAGCATTTTTTTGTGTATAGATGATATCGACAGCCTCATAACAAAAGTGTCTAAGTCATAATTTTTTTTTTCTGTCTAACTCACTGCTTATATCAATATACTATATTTCTGCCTAAGTCAGCTGTGTGACTTAGGCAATTAAGGAGAGCTGACTTATGATCTGCCTAACTCACTGCTTGTATCAATATACTATATTTTTTGTGTTTCTGCCTAAGTCAGCTGTGTAACTTAGGCAATTAAGGAGAGCTGAATTATGATGCTATTAAATTTTGTTACTTAAAGGTAGCATTTTTTGTTAATAGATGATATCGACAGCCTCATAACAAAAGTGTCTAAGTCATAATTTTTTTTTCCTAAGTCACATCTGTGTGACTTAGGCAATTAAGGAGAGCTGACTTATGATCTGCCTAACTCACTGCTTATATCATCATACTGCCCTCTGTACATTATCTGAGTGCTTTTATATACATTTGCACATGCTCAGATCGTTTTTTGTGTTTCTGCCTAAGTCAGCTATGTGACTTAGGCAATTAAGGAGAGGAGACTCGTGATTTTTTAAATAAAATAAGAAATACATTTTTATAGTATATTTCGTGTGTGACTTAGGCAATTAAGGAGAGCTGACTTATGATCTGCCTAACTCACTGCTTATATCAATATACTATATTTTTTGTGTTTCTGCCTAAGTCAGCTGTGTGACTTAGGCAATTAAGGAGAGCTGAATTATGATCTGCCTAACTCACTGCTTATATCATCATACTGCCCTCTGTGCATTATCTGAGTGCTTTTATATACATTTGCACATGCTCAGATCGTTTTTTGTGTTTCTGCCTAAGTAAGCTGTGTGACTTACGCAATTAAGGAGAGGAGAATCATGATTTTTTAAATAAAATAAGAAATACATTTTTATAGTATATTTTTAACCAATTTGTTACAAATTCTTTCTCTATTATTGCTACTTTCCTTTTCTAAAATCATCAGTGTTAATTTTATTCTGAAGAGCTGATGCTATTAAATTTTGTTACTTAAAGGTAGCATTTTTTGTATATAGATGATATCGACAGCCTCATAACAAAAGTGTCTAAGTCATAATTTTTTTTTCTGCCTAACTCACTGCTTATATCAATATACTATATTTGTTGTGTTTCTGCCTAAGTCAGCTGTGTGACTTAGGCAATTAAAGAGCTGACTTATGATCTGCCTAACTCACTGCTTATATCAATATACTATATTTTTTGTGCTTCTGCCTAAGTCAGCTGTGTGACTTAGGCAAATAAGGAGAGCTGACTTATGATCTGCCTAACTCACTGCTTATATCATTATACTGCCTTCTGTACATTATCTGAGTGCTTTTATATACATTTGCACATGCTGAGATCGTTTTTTTGTGTGCTGACTTAGGCAATTAAGGAGAGGAGACTCGTGATTTTTTAAATAAAATAAGAAATACATTTTTATAGTATATTTTTTAACCCATTTGTTACAAATTCTTTCTCTTTTATTGCTACTTTCCTTTCTAAAGTCATCAGTGTTAATTTTAATCTGAAGAGCTGATGCTATTACATTTTGTTACTTAAAGGTAGCATTTTTTTGTGTATAGATGATATCGACAGCCTCATAACAAAAGTGTCTAAGTCATAATTTTTTTTTTCTGTCTAACTCACTTCTTATATCAATATACTATATTTCTGCCTAAGTCAGCTGTGTGACTTAGGCAATTAAGGAGAGCTGACTTATGATCTGCCTAACTCACTGCTTGTATCAATATACTATATGTTTTGTGTTTCTGCCTAAGTCAGCTGTGTAACTTAGGCAATTAAGGAGAGCTGAATTATGATGCTATTAAATTTTGTTACTTAAAGGTAGCATTTTTTGTTAATAGATGATATCGACAGCCTCATAACAAAAGTGTCTAATCATAATTTTTTTTTCCTAAGTCACATCTGTGTGACTTAAGCAATTAAGGAGAGCTGACTTATGATCTGCCTAACTCACTGCTTATATCAATATACTATATTTTTTGTGTTTCTGCCTAAGTCAGCTGTGTGACTTAGGCAATTAAGGAGAGCTGAATTATGATCTGCCTAACTCACTGCTTATATCATCATACTGCCCTCTGTACATTATCTGAGTGCTTTTATATACATTTGCACATGCTCAGATCGTTTTTTGTGTTTCTGCCTAAGTCAGCTGTGTGACTTACGCAATTAAGGAGAGGAGAATCATGATTTTTTAAATAAAATAAGAATTACATTTTTATAGTATATTTCTAACCAATTTGTTACAAATTCTTTCTCTATTATTGCTACTTTCCTTTTCTAAAATCATCGGTGTTAATTTTATTCTGAAGAGCTGATGCTATTAAATTTTGTTACTTAAAGGTAGCATTTTTTGTATATAGATGATATCGACAGCCTCATAACAAAATTGTCTAAGTCATAATTTTGTTTTTGTTTTACGGCCTAACTCACTGCTTATATCAATATACTATATTTGTTGTGTTTCTGCCTAAGTCAGCTGTGTGACTCAGGCAATTAAGGAGAGCTGACTTATGATCTGCCTAACTCACTGCTTTTATCAATATACTATATTTGTTATGCTTCTGCCTAAGTCAGCTGTGTGACTTAGGCAATTAAGGAGAGCTGACTTATGATCTGCCTAACTCACTGCTTATATCATTATACTGCCATCTGTACATTATCTGAGTGCTTTTATATACATTTGCACATGCTCAGATCGTTTTTTGTGTTTCTGCCTATGTCAGCTATGTGACTTAGGCAATTAAAACATCTCATAAACTTCTTCCTGCGAATTGCAGCATTCTTCATTAATCGGGATATCATCTCTCTTTAAATGTTGGCTTTCAAACTCATCAACTAGATTTGCCAGCTCTGATGAAATCATTAATTTGTGTTATTCCAATGATACCACGCTCACTGACCCTGATCAATTGATGTAAATCCAGCAAGTCCCACACATACATGTCCTCTCATAAACTCCAATATCTGTAATTTGTTTCAGTAATCTGTTGAAATTGATACAGCGGCGGAAGTAACCGGTCGTAGTTCAGGTGGTCATGAGCGAAGAAATATTTGATAAAAGCATGTGTACTTTCCATGTGTGCAGATATCGTTTTCTTGTGTCTCGGACATATATAGGGATATAGTTTTACCACATCATTTAGATTTCGTCGACTCTCTGTATTTAAGTTAATATCTTCATGATCAGCCTCTTTCAAAAAAAATTTAATGATAATTCACTTAGAATCTCTTTCTCTGTCTGCATTTGTAGAGAGAAAGCAGAATTAGTGTGCTTCTGTCCTTAGAGATGTTTTCCATTTAAGATATTTGTGTCACTGGTTGTATAAGTAATACAAGTTCAGTTTCAACAAAAGCACTGGCCTCAACACTATTTTCACAATGCTACATGTCCAAAAGCCATATAGTTCACCGGGTCGACATAATAATTGCTTCTTGATGTCATCTCTGTCCACTTCCACTCATCTCGGGCAAGAGTCATCACCAGGCATTCTTTCCCTACTGTAGTACATGATTTGTATACCACAACCATGTGCACTCATCAAACCAGTGTATAATGGTGGTCTATCTGTAGGGGGTACATATCTAATTAAATCGGTTGAGATTGTAGAAGATGAGAAGTGGGAGTTAATGCTGCCTATGAATAATCTTGTGAATGAGCTGTATCTTTATTTCCTTCAAGCTTCTGCCAAAGGTTGACAGGTTGAAAACTTACCAACCATACTGGTGACTATGGTCCTGAAGGTTCAGACATTAAATTACATAGCAATAACGCATTTATTATTTATCTATCTTAGGAATATATTATAAAGAGTTTTAAAACAAAATTTCTGATTTCATGGGTAGATTTTCAGCTCAATTTTAATTGTACGCGGTCAAAGTAATTTCCGGGTTCACAATGAGTTCACAGGTTCACCTTGCCAACTACCTGGTTTCAGTTAACTTGGTCGTTAGTGGCTATAGCCATTTTAGTTTTAGTTTTTGTTTATTTTCGGATCGGATCGGACCGCGCGTGTGAAGGTACAGTAGTTAAAAAATAAAATCCTGATAGCCGAGTTTTATTGAGTAAGCTGGCAGGAATAACTGTAGGCTATCTGTGTCCCATTAGGGCCCATATTGCAAGCCATTTAAAACATCTTCCTTCTTGGGCCGAAACGGACTACACTGTCGCGGAAGTTAGTTTCAAAAGATGTTTAAATTAAATGATGTATTATGATGGTGGTATTTATTTGAATAAACGCCTCCCCAATAAAACATCACTTTGAATAATAATCGCCTACACCCACCTACTCAACTATCTAATAAACGCCCATCCACATTTATACACACAATATTGTATTATATTTATAATAACACAATTATACTATTTGTAATAGATTCATCACACTGTTAACTACAATTTACCAAGCATTTGTTATTATTTTTTACCACTTTTCATATCTATTAGAGGATTTCATTTTATTATAAATGTTACGATATTATTAAAACTAAAACATCCCTCGAATAAGCATCTCCCTCAAATGAACTCTGCCTCCCCACCTCCGCCCTATAAGGGCCCTACCAAACAATAATAAAGTAATTAATAATAATAAATAAAGTGACAATTTTAGAACATTGTGTACAAACAACAATTTATGCACACATATTTAAAAAAAATTATTTAAAGAATTTAATTTTTAGTGGCGGCCATTTTGAAATCCAAGATGGCCGACAGATTATCGCTTTACATAGTTAAGATTGTATAATGGGTACAGTAATACCATCAAAACGGACTTGTTCCACATTCATAATTTGTATTATTGGTGATATTCTGATTTTTAATAGGGTTATTTGAATGTTGGCGGCCATCTTGAATTTGGTCCTTTAAATGTCTTTTGAAAAAATGGCAACATATTTTTTTTCATTCCTTATATTATCAAGATATGAAATAAAGTCAAAGCTTGCTTTTAACAAAAAATACACACGACATTCACATAAACGACATACCAGCCTACACTAATAATAAGGTCAGACCGTGAAGAGAGGTAGTAGGCCTACATCATCAGTGCACAATAAAACTCATTTTGCAATATTCCAAGGGTACAATTTGGGCCTAAATACACAACAAACAAACACAACAAATGCTTAGAAATAAACAAAAAGACAATCATTTGATAAATTTATGGCGAAATACCTGTTTCTATTTACGCATCTTCTGAAGAAACTCATAATCGATGATGTGATATTCTTGATCAATAATTTATTGAAGACTGCTGGAAAGACTATACCACTTCTAGGTGGGTGGTGGATATGAATAAAAATGTCTTTTTCAATAAAAAGTAGCTCGTAGAGAAAAATAATTAATAAAATATTTATAAATTTATTCTATAATTAACATTTCATTACATAATATATTAAATGAATAACTGTGAACACGAACACCTTGTTTGTTAAAAAAATAAAACCCTCTCAATAATAATGGTCGAATCAAATTACAAAGATTTACCAGGTCATCTTTTTCCTTCACATAACGCGAGACATGTGTGTTTAGTTTTCTTGCCTTCTTCTTTTTTTACGTACCTGTAATTGACACATTTATAGGCAATAACAGAGGTTTATAAAGGTGCATCACTTTATTAATTATTTAATCTTGAATTGAGAAAGTATTGTCTTGAAATAAAGCATTGTTTTGGATCGAAAGCATAGATAGGCCAACAAGGCCTACTATAAGCTAGGCCTAGCTAGTTGGTAACAAGCCAGTGCTTGTGGGGGTGTAATGTGAACATGTGGGTTGTTCACCACACAACATCAATACTTTAGGTGATCAAGCATAAAAGGCCTAGCTATTTCTTTTGTTATTATACTGTATGTATATTTTTTGGCAGTTATACAGTACTACATTTAATGCACGGAGAATATATAATATTGATAATGCATATTATAATTTATTTTTGTTTTAGGTATTTTAAGATAGATGATTTTGATACAGACAATAATTAATCGAAGTTGGTACTATGGTAATCAGTCATTAAAAACCAAGATTTTAAATCAAACAAAAAAATTTGATTGCTTGCAAATTAGTTGTCCTAACAAAAAGATAACGATGGCATATTCCAAGAGGAATTTGACGACTTCCTGTACTTTAACTGCAACCAATCTCACGGGCATGACCGATTTAAATCGAGATGCGTTTAACAAAATTATTAATGTGCCATCCATAAAGGTCAACAAGAAACTTATTCAACAGTGTATGAAGACATACAAACAGCGAAAATTCTACCGGAAACAGCTTAGCGCAATCAGAGACATCCCAGACGACGATGAATACAAATTTGTGATGCTTGACCCAGAAAAGATAAACAAATTGGACTGTATGACCACCGAAGAACGAAAATTTATGACTGACCACCAAGTTGAAGAAAAGATTTACGAGTATGAACTGGAGTTAACATATTGGAACTGGACGTATGATGAAATTGTCAAAGCGATTTTACCGGACGACGTGGTTGTGGCGAGTAGTTACAGTAGAATAGGTCATATTGCACACATGAATTTGAGACCTGAACATGATGAATACAAACACATCATAGGTGAGATCTCTTCCTGTGGTACTATGGATACTTAAATAAAAATGAACAAAATAAAAACAGCAATTCAGTTAAAAATGTTGGTTTGGGAATTGATTATTGACTAAAAGTGGTTATATTCAACAAGGAGGAACAAAAATTGACTAGTTCCTGTCTAACTGAAAGGTTTAATTTTGTAATTTAACCTTTTCTTTTTTTTTTATCCACAGGTCAAGTTCTCATTGATAAAACTCCAGGAATAAAAACTGTCGTAAATAAAACAAGCGAGATCAACAACGAATTCCGTTTCTTTAAAATGGAGATTCTTGCCGGTGAATCAAACATGGTGGCTTCTGTCAAAGAACATCACTGTTCTTTTGAGTTTGATTTCTCCAAAGTTTATTGGAACCCTCGCCTTTCTACTGAGCATGCCCGTATCACTGCAATCATCAATCGCGGTGACATTGTATTTGACATTTTCGCAGGTGTTGGACCTTTTGCTATACCAATGGCAAGAAAAGGTGGAATTATTTTTGCCAATGATTTAAATCCAGAATCATATAAATGGCTGGCTCATAATCGTAAATTAAACAAAGTTGAAAAACGTTTGAATACGTTCAATATGGATGGAAGAGAATTCATTCGCACGGTCGTTAAAGATGAACTTATTGCTATGGCAACTAGCGCAAAGCCAGAGTATGAACGAGAACGTGATATCCACATCGTTATGAACCTTCCCTCGTTAGCTCTTGAATTCTTGGACACGTACAGAGGACTGTTTAGCGATGTATCCGATGAGGTTCAGCGTCGAATACCGTTGCCAACCGTTCACTGTCATTGCTTTTCGAAAGAGATGAATGCTGGCATGGACGTGTTGCAGAGAACTTCGGCAATACTCAAGCACAAAGTTGACTCGGCAGTTGTGATTGATGTGCGGGATGTATCACCGAATAAGGAGATGATGTGTGTGATGTTCAAGATGCCACGAGATGTGTTTACACAGGGGATACCATTAGGTAATTCTTTTTAATTATTTTCAAGAAAATCGACTGAAGGATTTTTATACTGAGAAAATAAACAGCTTCATAAAAAATCAATAAGCTAAGATAAGAGTAAAATAACAAATTGTTCTAATTTGTTTTATTACTTTTTTATAACAGAAAATGAATCCAGTGATCAACCAGCAAAGAGGCCACGAGTTCTATGACTGCAAACCAGCAACAGACAAGAGAACTAGCAGAGAAGAGGCCACAACTTCTAAGATGAAAGCAAATTTATCTGTTGTCCAAAAACATTTTTAAATGCTAAATTCTTCATCCAAAATACATTTAAATTATTAGTATGAGAGAACATTGCTTTTATTATAATGTAAACAGTACTGTAGTATTTAATAAATAAATGTGTTTTTATGACAATGTAAAATGAATGTTTTCATAAATGGAATCTCTCATTAGATCATGAATGTAGAATTTATTTTTCTTTTGCTAAATTGTACAACTTTCAGGAATCTTGAATAAACATTATCAATTTGAATTTTACTTATTGTAAGATGATTATTTTGTTTGGTTTCATAGTGGCTGTAGAGATTTCAGTTTTCAAGTACTTTTGAATATTAATGTAATACTTTTAAATGATGAAAAAAACTCTTTCCAAAATATACAATTTTTATTTTAGAAGTTTGAACTACAAAAAGAAATTATATTATTACATGCATTTTTTTGATTAGTTATTTAACAAGTTTCCATTTAAATTACTTTTACATCAAATTTTAAACTGTAAAGCTCTGTCTACACTATCAAACTAATTTGGAAAAAAAAAGTGATGTGCCCAAATATGGTAGTGATATGACATCATCATGTCCATATATGGGCACATCACATAAAATTTGATAGTGTTGACAAGGCTTTATTTAAATTGAGGTTAGAGATGTTGGAAGATGCTCTTTGCTTGTTTAGGTTGGGATATACTAAGTTTTGCTTTCTTGTTCCTTGGTAAGTTTGGTGTCATTTTTTCCAGTGGCCGTTTTATCTACAGAACAAATTTAATAAAAATAATTTAAACAAAATTTAATTCACAATATCCAAAAGGACATACATGACTGCCAATTATATGATGGTGGCAGTACTATGGTGGTTGTCATGAAGATGGAACAGGACATTATACATTTAGGGTCAGATACACACATACCGAAAGATTGAGCATTGTGAAAACATTGGCAATTTTATTTGCCGGAGCCAGACTGGAGCAGATGTGAAAGACTGGCGGAGAAAAATAATATATACCTGAGAGGATGTAGTCTTTGTTTCTTCTGTTTTATCAGGTGACAATGACTGGAAGACAAAGTTGCGAGCATTTCTAGGCCTGTTAGGATTGCTCAGAGGTTTAAACATATTGCTGATTCGGTCCAGATCATTTTTTGCTCTGTTCAGGAAAGATCCATGCTTAAACTGGGGGCAAAAGTGAATATGAATATCTGAAAAAAATACTTTAAAAAAAACTACACATTATTCAAATCCATGAATTGCCAATTACAGAAAGACTTGGCTTAGGAAGTGTCTTGGAATTGAATCAAAGGTAAGGATTGGTAAGCAAGGATGTCAATCACCATATCACAGGCTTACGGTGCGTCTACCATAATCGGTACATCATGGCTTTACTTTTATTTATTAATCATAATTTTACGGCATTGCCTTAATCAAAATGTCCTTACCCATGGTCTTGTTGGTTTACTTGGAGACTTGTGTGTAGTAGGTTCTTTTGGGACGACTGGTATGGTTGTAGTACCTATACGATAAAAAGTATTCATAGTACATGAGCATGGGCACAGGTCAATTTTGAAAAGAAAAAAAGTACAAAGTTACTGCTTTAAACACATTTTATGGGCTTGCCATCAAAAATTGAGAAGTGACGTGTCCCCCATCCCCCAGGATCTGCTCCAGTGTACTGTCATGAGGATGTTGTTAGCATCATAATCCTTCTTAAAACACTAAGACAATATACTACATGTTTTTGTTCGAAAATTGATCAAACTTCATCTTATCTTACTTTTCTTCCGCTTGTTCATGGAGACTTTCTTGATAAATTTATCAAATTGACTGTTGCCATCTAAATCTATGCAATCATCATCATTATCATCATCTTCAGTTCTTGTTTCCTTCTGCAAATTGTAAAAAAATTGTAATAATGATGCAAATTTATGCAATCTAAAATGAAAACTCTCTGCGATCTTAAAAAATCATAGTATAGTTAAGCTCTGTCTACACTACCAAACTTTATGTGACAAAAAAATGTGATGTGCCCACGAACATGATGTCATATCACTACCATATTTGGGCACATCACACTTTTTTTTTGTCAAACTAGTTTGATAGTGTAGACTTAGAAGTTATATAATAATAAAAATAGATGATGGTCTTCTTACATCCTGGTCTTTAAGGCATTGTTCTCTTTCATGTCTCTGTTTTCTCCATTCAACTTCATTTTCATTCTCATCATCTTCAGCTTCGTCATCAGAATTCTTGTTCATACCAGACGCCCAGGAGTCATCATCTGAAAGATGGAAAGTGCAAAAATGAATACAAATTACAGTACAGCTTACAATACAGAGCTGTAGCTTGGTGCTTGCCTTCCAAACCCAAGGTCCTAAGTTCAATTCTGACCTAGTTCCAGAGTTGTAACATTCCCTAAGCCTCAACTTAGTTTTATAAGCATTGTATTTATTCTGAAACAGAGTAAACATATAATTACCAGGCTGCAACATTTTTATACAATTAATTTATTAACTTTTGTAGAGGACGTACCAACATTTCGCCATTTGAATTGTCTTGTTCTTCCCTTTGTGCCGTCATGCAAGTCACCGTCAGTCAGAAACGCTTCTTTGTAAAGACGTAACCTTCTGGCATCCTCATCATCTGTAAGCTTCCTATAGCAAAAAATGAAAAAAGTAACCTTTGACTTCCATTATTTCCAAATAATAATAATATGAATTTGTAATGCGCCAATTCCAGCAGAATACTGTATTCCTGAACAACTACAGGCAATTCACCGAATAAAGGATCCTAATAGATTACAAATTAATTATCAAAGAAATGTTGAGTAGTTTAATGTTGTAACAATTTCTTATAAGATTGGATGGAAAGACACCAAAATCAAATTGAAAGAATTAAAAGTAAACATGATAGATGGATTTGTAAACAAATATTTTTTATCTAAATTACTTATTGATATTATAGAAACTTGACACTTTTATACTTACATGTGCATTTTCTGTATTTTGTTATGTATCTCATTTTCATCTCCAACTTCTTCGTTCAACATTTGGTCCACCATCAGGTCACCAAACTCTTCCGCGTCATACTCTTCATCACTTCCAAACTCACTACCTGATAATTCTGCTTCTTCTTCAATAAAGTTAGTCTTAGAAAATCTGTGAATAAAAAAGGTTTTCTACGACAGTAGAATCACTCGTTTTGGACACCACCACTATTAAGGGGAGGGGGGGGGGACACTTTGTTGGGACCAAAAGGTATTCCTTTTATATATATAAAATTTACCTTGAACATGGATATCTAAGGCAACAATTGTGTGTCCCTCTGGTATATTCTTTTATATAAAAGTATGTAAAAGGTAATGGCAATTAATTAAAAACACCATGCCATAAAATGAATACTCGCATTAATGTTTTATACTTTTAAAATATACCAATTAATTTGAATGCAATTTTCTCTCAAATAGTGATAAAAATGATCATGCATATACTTCTGCTAAATGTGTGACAAATATGTGTTTTTTCTGATAAATGCGTGTTTCATTCAAAATCACTAAGAAATGCGGGACCGTCATCCCGAGACGCTTAAATTACAAGTGAGCATCATGATTCTTAATACTAATTTATTGCGGCCTTACTTTTTAGGATGTGCTGGTCTTTCAATTTCATCTTCTTCATTTAATTCCTCTTCTTCTTCATTCTCATCATCATCTTCCTTTTGTTTTTCTTCATTATCACTAAACCCATCCTCTGCTTCTTTACCCTTAATACTCTCATTATCAGACAATATTTGGAAGGAAGACTCACTTAGATCATCTTCAGTTTCTTTATGTTTATTTTTACTGAAATAAAATAAATAACTATGACATACACCAAATAGTATAACATAATTTATACAAATTTTAGAAACAATTATTGGTTATCGTAAACATCCTCTACTTTGTCTTCAATGTTTTTAAAAACCGGCACTGTGGCTTGATGGTTAATAAGCTTGCTTACCAATTCAAAGGTACCGGTTTCAAGCTCATACCAGGATTTACCTCAGCACTTAACTAAGCATGAACTAAGCATGTCAGTGAGCGTGATCTTACCCCGTGAATGTTCCTGAACAAAGCTGCAGAAGCTCATCCATATCTTGAGTACCAGAACCATGTTTACTAAGCTGCGAAAATGCACCTTTCTTGGGTTTACTAGGCTGAGCAGCTGCAAAAATAATATTTATATTAATATGATTATTACTTTACTATTTTTATATTATTATCATTATTATACATATGCTATTCTTACAAAAAAATAGATAGCCAATACTAAGACTGCCATCACATACATTTAATACGATGGGAAACAGAAAAGGGATTTCTTACTTGCTGTGAATTGACCGGAGCAAAGGCCAAGTAATTCATCCATATCCCCATCGTCATCATTAGATTCTGTAGTTGCTAATGATGGCTGACTCTTCGAGGTTTTAACTTTCAAGAACCTACAAAAAAAAACTAAATTATGTTACTGTGTCCACATTTCTTTGGGTGTCAGGATACACTATGTTCTCTTTACTTCATTAGTGTATTAAACATTATTATGGCTTCATGAATAACAACAAGTAGAGGAAGCAGAAAACGATATTGTTATTAGAAGGAACTTTGAGCTCAATGTAGTGTGTATCATAAGTTAGTAGAAACCTAAGCCTATATCAAGTTTTCTTATGTAGCGTACACTTAGAAATCAACACTCTAAGAAGCCTTTAAATAAAATACATTATTATTAATATATACAAACTACTGCAAAATCCAGTAAACATACCCATTTTCATCAAGAAACTGTGTTTGAGTGCTCTCTTCAAATGACAAATGTAGATTCTGTGTGTCACCACCAATCTCTGCTGATGACAGACTTTGAGGATACGAGAAATCTTGCTGAAACAAGTCTTGTGAATCTTCTATTGGGAGCGTTAACTCACCAATCTTAGACACCACCTGCAATAAAAATGAGAACAAAATATTGAAAAATACAAACAAAAGCAAAGAACAAGTTATCTGCACTCCGCTTCCATTTTAAAACAACAATCAACTCTCCCAATAGTATACTAGACACCCTTTTGGCTAACCTAATGTCTTTTTTTCCAGAAATTATTTTTTTAAAGACCTTTTTGACAAAGATATCCGGTATTTTGGAGAGTCAACTGTATAAATGAATGCAATGATGGTAATGCTATGATGGTATGTAATATACAAATCTTACATCATTTCTTTGTTGTCTCTTAGCTGAAAGTTGAGCGGAGGGGATATTAGAAGATGATTCGCAGCTAATTTGTTGCTGATATGGAGGTATAGCTGTACAGTGTCCAAAGCTACTACTTAGACCCAAAGGCTGAGCAGACTTAATGTGATCACTCTCGTTCTTACAATCTAAATCATCATCGCTATCATCTGGGGTGTTGGCAAAGTCTGTTGACTTGTGTCTGATCAAACCTGGAGTTGGATAAAAATAACAATACGCACATTTAATAAAACAGACAAAAACACAGGCTTCTAGGCATCTTAGACCATCTCAAACACCATCCCTACTCAAGCTCAGTCATCAATATCCTCACTACAGCTAAAAATAGTAATGTAATAACCTTTCTTTTCCTTGATAGGAGTCAAACTAAATGCACCTGTTGAACTATTAAGTCCATCACTAACACTGGAATTAGCAGCATCAACACTAGGATCTGTGGTATTGGTACTAGAATCAAACAAGTCCATGGTTTTACCATCTGAAATTGTTGAGTACCGTATAGGTTTGTTCTTAAACAAGGACTTTACAGATGACGATGAAAAGGTTGATGTTTCATCATGCTGGTTTAACTTCAAATCAAATCCTGTACAAAGTAACATTTTTTTGAATAAAAATGACTTGAATCACAATTAAAAGATAAGTATGGTAACAGTATGGTCAAAAGGTGATATCTTGACTGTGTCAATGATTCTAATGTCTATTCTATACTAGGAAACTTTTGTTTGCAAACTTGAGCTTAAGTTTGAAGTTTGCTAGTGTAGACTGAGACTAGTTTAAGTTGACTAGGCTTCAGGATAGATGGGTACCAAGTGTGAAGCCTTAAACTAAAGTTTAGGGCTGTGTAAAACAGTGTCTTCCTATTTTCTTGATATTGTAAAATAAAATACAAGTAATATAGCAGATGTTTGAAATGACAGGAAATGATTACATATTACATACCGCTTTCATTTTTGGAACTATCGTGTGTTTCATCGCATTTGTTGTCATTATCTTCGTCATCATCATCATCAACAATCATTTTCTTTTTCTTCTTCCTTGACTTGAACACAAACTCATCATTGCTGTCATCTTTCATTGAGTCAACCACCGATGCTTTAGCGTTGAATTTAACTGAGGGAAGTTCCTCCTCATCCTCATCTATTGCTTCTCCATCTAAAAATGTATTTTTCTTGATCTGGAATTGTAATGTGTTTTATATTATTGAGAAATTTGTCAGTATTTTCAAACCGAGTATGTAGTCATTTTTAATTTAATCTAGTTTTATTATGTTTTCAACTCAATTATTTATTTAGATTATATATTTTAGGACCTTAATAATATAATTGATATAGAATAATACAAACCTTTTCTTCAGTTTTATCCTCGTCCTCCCCATCATCATCTTCATCTTCTTCCTCCCCTGGTACATAATCTCCATCAGTTTCACTGCCATCTGTTATTTCTGCCTCTTCTTCCTCATCGTTAAACTCATCCTCCTGATTTTCTCCTTCTTCATAACCTTCCTCATTGTCCATCTTATATGCTTGTATCCTACGCTGCCTTTCTACTTCACGTTGCGCTTTCATTTTCACTTGCAGGTTTTCTTTTAGTTTCTGTAGTTTTGCACCTGAAAAAAATATACACCAATAAACAAAAACACTGCAAGCTAAGATAAAATATAACATTCTTATTCGTCCTTAATGGGGAAGGTCATGGCCAATACATAAAATACACAAAAAAAATTATAAGAAAACTTGCCTAACAGGAGGAAGAAAAAATAAACAATCAATAAAGTCTTCTAAAGCTTCAATTTGTATTGTCTATGATTTAATAGCGTTCTAGCAAATTCAACCAACACTAAAGGATAATGGTGATTGCGTTTTGAAAGGGAGTATGAAAGATGGTGTCACTTACCTGGTGTTTCTAGTTTTGGGTCTTGTTGCCCATCTTCTCCTAACGTCACTGGTACCATCTCATGAATTAACTCTTCTTTGCCTTCAGAATTAACTTCCTTTTTTACAACTCTGAAACGAATAATGAAATAAATAAAAGAGTTGAAATAAACTACGATGATTTAGGATGAAAACCCATGACATGCTGTTCAATTTGTATTCAAATAATTGATGTTTGTTATTTATGTTATATGACCCTTAAGAAATAAGTTGGCCTCTTGTCCTATACTTTGTGAATGCAGCTTTTGTTGTAGTAACAAAACGAGACTTGCCCCAAGTCTGTAGTTATTGTCCTTTTTGTTAGTCCACCAGTCGACCTTTCGATTTTTGTCTGTTATACATATGAAATGCTATATGTGCCAAAATATTTATATTTAATAATTATGGGCTAGAACCTAGTCTAGAACAAAACCGATATAGTAGGCTTTTTTATTTTTTTAAATAAAAAATTATCTGCAAAAAATCAATTGATTAAACTGGAGAGTTTACCGTTTAAAAATTAATAACTTAAAATAACTTAAAGATGTAAGCACTTACTCAAGTTGGACATGACTTTTTCTCTTAATAGTTTTCTTCGTAGAGTGCTTAACAAATCTTTCCATTAGCGTAAAAACCCCAGTACTAGAGTGTTCGTCATCACTATCAAACCTTATGACTCCATCTTCATTACCGCCCAGCTTAGGTACCAATGTGTCGTAACATTTTAATTTTTCAAGCAGATGTTTTTTGTTGCTCGTAGATGGAGATATTTGCAATGTTTTACTTTCTGGTGTAAACATAACATCAGAAATATCACAACCATCTTTTGATTTAGAAACTGCTTGTTCAATATCCATGGAAGCATTTTGCACAGAACCCTTGGGTACCGATTCATATTTGATTTTTGATGACATAGGTCCATTTTCTGTGACTGTTTCCATCTCTGAATCCGAATCTGGCATCAAGGTGTCATGGAGGGTCTGTGTATCAAGTCTTAAACTCCAATCTTGAGACTCTGGTTGCAATGGGAACTCTTTTTTATCGCTATTTTCTGGTAATTCATCACATTGGTCGGTGTCCTCAATGTCAGTTATGTGACTGGTTAAACCATCAATATTACGGTTTTCACTGTCTTTCACATTTTCTTCTTTATTAACATTTGTTTCAGTGGTTTTTTCAAAGTCTACTTCTGGAAGGTTCTTATCCATGTCTTCATCATCTGAGAGTGAGTCTAAACGTAAAACAAGTTTGTCTTCATCTCCAATATCAACTTCTTCTTTGCTATGAATTTCTGAATTTTTAGTTTCCAATTTAATGCTAGTACGTTCCTGCATGTTTCCACTGGTCTGTCTCATTCTGTAATATAGTGAGCTTCTGTTTCTATTCGTTGCCGGCATGGGTGTGTCTTTTCTGTTGCATTGTAAGATTCTGAAAAAAAAAAAGATTTACAAAAAACAAATTACAGAAAATAATTAACTTGTTAAAGTTGGAAGAAGACTATCAACCAAAAGTCAAATTTTATTATAATTTTTCGGTAGACTTTTTTGATAGATACAAAGAGAAAAGATAAAAAGAAAGAATGATGACCCTGATTTGGTCAAAATTAAGTTGAACTAACCTGCTCACTGCTTTTGGCGCTTTTATTTGATCCAGTTTTGGCTTCTTACTGAAGAACTCGTTGAGAGATAACGGCTTTGGTTTATGGTATGGTATTGAAAGCTTGGATTCTATAAACAAAACCACAAAAAATATACATACATTTCTTTTTTAGTCCAAAAATGAAAAAACTCAAGCATATAATTTCATATTTGACATAACTTTACCTCAGGCCATCTGAACATAACTAATGAGTTTATACAGTAATCATAAGTTAACCAATTATACCTGCCGGATCAGTTAAGTAAGTAAAACAGATCAGTGGAGTAAACAAATGGTGATAGACACAAACCTCGGATGATGCGTTGACTCTCACTGTGAATTTGCTCTATAGCATGTTGCTTTACTTGGCGTGATATCTTCTGCCTTTCATTTGCCTATAATTAGGGAATTATTTTTATATTGTTTATGGAAAATATTTCAAATAATAAAATAACAATATGGTAAAAAACTCTACGAAACAAGTACTTAGTTTTAAAAGTTGTTGGCCACTCTAGTGAGTGAGTCGCCGAGCGGTTAAGACAGTGGAACCGTAATTACGTAGCCATAACATCGGCAAGGGTTCGAGGCTCACTGGCTCCAAGGTTCTGGTGGTAAAACGAGTCTTCTCGGATAAGGACTATAAACCGTAGGTCCAGTGTACACATACAGTACACTTTAAAGAACCTAGAACACAGTACGGACTAGTTACCCCGGTGTACTAGTCCACACACAGCCACTGTCACCCACCGGCAACCAAACCAGTAACCATATCAACTCCTTTAGGAGTATGGTGTGGAGGGTGGTTGGACACCCACAAGAGCGTTGGTTCAGGAGAACCAACGACGGCCATCCAGCAAAAACCCCTGCCAGCCCAGAGAGGAGATAGGCACCGCTGGGAGATGGTGTATGCCTGAGTGTTGTATCATGATGAGTACTACTGATGAGTACAACTTAGTTTGTGTCTAAATTATTATGTTTGGTTTATACCTTTTGTTTTTTACTTTTTGCACGCTCCATCGGCATTGGTTTAGCCATTTCTTCATCATCACTTTCTGACTTTTCGTCTTCTTTGTCGCTGTCACCTTTTTCATTTTCTCCTTCGCTTTCCACATTTTTAACTTCTCCATCACTCCCAGCTTTTTCATCTTCTCCATCACTTCCAGTCTGTCCATTTTCCCTGTCAATTTCAGCTTTCTCATCCTCTACGTCACTTCCCATCTTTTCTTCATGCTCATCTAAAATCTCTTCTTGTTCTTTTCTTTTATTATCATTTTTACTGTTAGCATCTTTTTGGTTCTTGTCTTCCAATTTGTCTAATGCAAAATCTTTTTTGGTTCCATCTTTTGGAAGACTCCAGGTGTCATTTTCTTTGGATTCCTTCTGCTTGTCAGTCTCATCTTCAGAACTGCTATACTCAGCATCAAATAAATCATTATGCATCAATGGTTTCTGTAATAAGAAGCTTGCAAATTAATATATGAAATGCTTTATAATTAAATATTATTGGTTATCCGTTTCAATGAAACTTACTTTACAAAGTGTAATTGATTTGATTTGTATTTGGAGCAACTTTTGACATGATAAGAATGATATGCTACACAAAAACTTACGCGAGTACGCATATTTGAAATTTCAAAATGCGCAAAATTAATTTCTAATCAATTTCGCATACATTTCAGGTCATTTTGAGCATTTCCAAATTAGAGCCTGCCAATTACAGAATGGAATACAAATAACAATACGGACACGAGACAACAAGAACAAACTACAAACATTTCTTGGATTTAAATAAAGACTTATTAATAAAGAAAGTATTAAATAGTAGCAGTAGAGTCAATTAAATAAAAATAAAGCAATATAATTAATATTATAAATTATTAAGTCAATTAAGAATTAAATTAAATAATCTTGAATCTACAAATAAATCCCTTTATTCTCTAGCTACATTCTAGCCAGCCCTAACTAAAGTGTAGTTGGATAGGCTAGCTAGTCATTGCCGGCTTAGTACGTACTAGCCTACTTCTACTAGGCTAGGTAGCCTACCTACCTAAACGCCGCCTGCTGGCCCTAGCTAACTTGGCCTAGGCCTACTACTAGAGCTAGGGTAGGCCTACTAGAGAGGCCTAGAGTAGAGGGCCTACTAGGCCTAGCCCTAGATAGGCCTAGTTAAGTAACAAAATAAATCTAATCAGCTGTGCCAAGCCATATACGTAATAAAATATAGTGTAATTTATACGTACCGGATCACTAATTGATGCTATACCCAACATTTTTCCTCAAAAAGACAATGAATAATGTGACGGTTGTTTCTTTCCTTTTTTCGCACCAAAAATAATCAATTGTTCGCGCGCTATTGGCCAGCGATGAAAACAAAATTATGCTAGGTGGCAGCACAAAATTATGCCAGATTATGCATACTATGCCAAATCCAATGAATATATCTCTCTGGCCAAAATGTGATCAAAATATTGTATAATGAGGGCGGTATATGAATATGTTTTATGCCCCACAAAAGCGGAAGGCCAACAACAATTTTTTTTGGCCAAATTATGCTAGATTTGGTTACAATTATGCTAGATTTTTTCGCAAAAATACTAGAAAAAATGCTAGATCATGGGAAATATGCTTCAGAATTGGTTTTTCAGAATTATGCCAGATTATGCTAGATTTTCTAAAAACCTATCATAAATGCTAGTGGGTCAACATTATGCTAGATAATAGCATAATGCTAGATTTGGCCAAGGTGCAGTGTTGAGTGTTTCTCTACGAAAGCCCAAAGGGCAAAATCTCAATAAAACTTTATTATCCCAGGGGAAATTCATCATCACATCATCGTCGTCATCGTCATCTTTAATAATTTACTAATACTGTTTAAGTCGAAACATAGTCTAAAGCCTAGACTAGTGCGTTTAGATTTAGAAAAACAAAATCTTTTGACATCACATGAATTAATTAAACTTTATTACACAAAAGTGCGAGCAAAATTAAATATGAGTAACTTGTATTAATAGGCCTAACTAAAGCTTCCCACGGATAGGCATAGGCCTACAACGTAAATAACCAAATTATATGCCAATATTCCATCCATAATTAAGAATTACAATGAAAACTTAAAATTCAATTTTAAAACATTAAATTGTGCTGTTCCGGATAAATTGTGCGACATTTTATTCTAATGCCGCGCGGTACATACTAAGAAAGCTATTTCCAGATGGATCAGCCAGCTTGAACTTTGCCCTCTTAATTCCGTCTTCACTTGTCTGGTATCGCAAACATGGTTTCTCATCCGTAACCGCTTTAACTATTACGTCACCGATTTCGTCGGCTGTTTGCGTAATGGGTGCGTACATTTCTCGAAGTTTGGTAAGGACTGCTACGAAACGTTTTTTCGTATCTTCATCGATATCCGGATTGTCCAATCCTGTGCCGCTAGCTTCCTGTATGTTTTCACGGAAGTTGGTTTTGACTGGACCTGGTTCGATCAAACTAAAACTGTGAAAAGAACCGAATCAATAGGCCTACTATTATCATTTAATAATTGATGTTATTATTAAATATTCAATAAGCTATAAGCATAGTCTACACTAGTAAACTTTACTTTGTAAACTCAAGCAAACTCAAAGTTTGGGAAGCAAAGTTTTTCCAACTTTGCCAATATAGGCCTAGACCAGCAGATGATGTGAGTCATCCAATCAAATCACAGTCTTTGTAAGTCATGTAAGTAAGTAGATTCTGTCAATCGTTGTCACTAGGGCCTACCTACCGAATATTATCAGACATCAATTCAGCCGCAAGACTTTCAGTCATTCCTTCTACTGCAAATTTTGAAGCGCAATAGATTGTGCTGTAAGGTGTACCTATAATTGAAATAAGTACGCGATTTTTAGTTTAAGATGTTATCAAATCGAGCTCGGTTTAAAGGGGGAAATACTAAGAACTGATATTATATTTTTTAACTAATGGTATCTAATTGTTTTACCTATAAATTGAATAAAACAAAATAAGTCAAATGTAATTTATTTAATTCATTTAAGGTGGCATTAGGCTAGGTTATGTAAATAAATACCTAGAAAACCTCCAATACTTGTAACATTAACAATATGTCCTGCTTTTTGTTTCTTCATTATTGGAATTACAGCCTGAGTTAGTTGAAACAACCCGATGACGTTGGTATCGAATATATGGCGCACTCCTTCCACGGGCGCCGCTTCCGATATTGTGAGCATTCCAAGTCCTGCGTTGTTGACTAAAACAAGATTGGATGTTAAATTAAATAATCATAAGAAAAAGAAATCATCCACAAGATTACTGTAAATTACTACATTCTGTGACTCACTTAAGACATCTAATTTGCCATTTGAGTTGATGATCTCATCCAAAACTGGTTTGAACGTCTTGTCATCTTTAACGTCCAACTTTCGGATGAACAAGGTTTTGTCAAGACAGCCACCGGCTGCTTTCTCCAAGTCTCCCTTCTTACCAGTATTTCTCATCGTCGCATACACCTAATAAAATCAACATTTCCAGTTTGAGGTCACTTAATATAACTGTTTATAATACAGCCACATCACTCGATCAAACATGGACAAACGATATAGACTATTTACAGTAGGCTAAAATACTTTCTTCCTAATAAACTTATATAAACGATCCGATACTTCAATAGCCTGGATTGCTAAGCAAACATCGTGCCTATAATGAACATATGAAAACGTATATATCAAATTAAATTTGATTAAAGTGTACACCAATAGCCTCTTGATGACACGATACCCTCAATAATAAAAAAGAGATCCCAACAATAAAATATATGGTACCTTGAAATCTGGATGCTTCGCTAAAGCTACAGCCGCCGAAAGACCAATCCCAGACGAACAGCCAGTGATCAGAACTATACGAGGTGCCATCTTTTCTGCGAAGAAATATTAACGTGATTTTAAAGAACTGAGGCAGGTTATTGAAGAACTAGAACACTGATTTTGCAAGGACTAGAGGACTATTAACACAACACCTTCTTCCACGCGTGACTAGGTAGTATACTCAAGTGTGTACAGACTTACACCACTTAATAGACAAGAACTTGCTTAGTCACAGCATACGTTCATGTTGGCAAATCATTCGTTTATGTAAATATTTAGTTAACTATTAATATGGCCACTCTCTCACAAATTATCATAATTAAACATTGTTGTATCACAATCAGTTAAATACTTGGTCACTACTGGGTGTGACAAACTACTCCAAAGACCCATATTTATATTCACTCTAATGGGCAACTATTGCCAAAAGTGGACGGAAAACCCTTTTCTGACTAATGGTAACAAAATTGGCCATATGAATATCTCAGCAACCACTGGTCAGAAAGTGATAATTGTGGTCTCAAATTACTCGCAAAGTATATGTTTATAATTGTTCTAATGTAATAAAAATAACCTATTCAAAGTCTGATTTAATTAATCTTTATTTTTCATATTTTTTGGGGACAATGCATCTTTAAATGTCACCATTTTTAACATTTTGTGTATTTCTGTTGTATTTCTTCAAAATACGTATAAGAAAACATAAATATAACTTATTCATAAATTTATTCATGCTTTTAAAAAATACATCAAAATGTTGACCCAATCAAACACATTCATTCCGTTGTAATAAAAATTATTACACAATAAAACTTCAGTTCTGAAAATTCAGAATATAATTAATGTTATTAATGTGCTTTCTTGACTGTTTCACTGTATGTTATCGTAAACATGGTTTCTCATCATTAACCCGTGTCGGTGAACACGAAAGGACAAGTCTTGATAACATTCTCTTAGTTACTGGACTTGGACATTATATTAGTTACATCAGTAGCACAATCTTAAAGTTTAACTGTGTAATAGGCCATTAAATGTTGTATAACTGTATGTTATTAGGTCTGTTGTATTTTGTATTGCTGATCATTTATTGTTGTTGTTAGTTCCAAGTTGATCACGAATGTAAATATTATGTATGTATTGTTTTGCTTGTGTTTTTCTGCCAAGAAAACAATTATCATTATACTATGTATGAATGACTTAATAAATCGAATCTGAATCTGAATCTGTTATTATGCAAATAACTGCAGTATTTTTGTACCGTTCAAGTAGATATACTCAATGTTAAAATGAAAGAAAACTCATAAGAGGCAAACAGAACCTGGATTTTAGAATATTCCAGTTTCCACCAGATGTGTTTATTCATTGATGTCATCATACTATTTGTGTTTACACTCGATTAAAGGTAAAGAATGTTTGTATAAAATAGCAATGCCACAACAAAGAGACACGTACATCAGTACGCACGCGCGCGCGTACAAATCTTGTACATGTTGCACATAATTTGTACGCTTGCGTTAAATTTGGTTAAACTCTTCATAAAGTAAAACAAAGCAACAGCCAGCTATTTTGAATAAAACTCGTCAATAAAAGAATGTGAGTAAGACTACATTACTTAATTAATAATAATTTTTAATTTTTAATCTCAGCACGAAACATATCTAAGAAATTATTTCCCGTCGAATCAACTAGTGCTTGTTTAGCTCTCATCGCTCCATACTCGCTCGTTTGGTATCGAAGGCATGGCTTCTCATCAGTAACCGCCTTAAGAATAACTTTAGCAATATCTTCACCCGTTTGAGCGACTTTTGCGAAAGAATCGCTAATACTATTGACAAGGGTTACAAATTTCTTTTTGGTGTCTTCATCGATATCCGGATTGTCCAATCCTGTGCCGCTAGCTTCCTGGATGTTTTCACGGAAACTGGTGTTGACTGGACCTGGTTCGATCAAACTAAATCTAATAGGAACAAATAAAATCAGTAAACTAGCAAAACACTCACAAGTTACGAGTAAAATTTGCATCACTTTAAGGTTTCATTGACAAACTAGTCAATACATTAAAACAAATCAGACATTCCAGCAAATCCAATTTAATCAACTGAGTTATAGTTTTAAAATGTTTTGCTCAATATAGTGCAATTACTAATAATATTAATGGTCAGTAAACACACGAGTCATGGCATTGGGTGATGGGACGGGAACGAAGTGTTTGTAGTCAATATTTATGAACCTACCGAATGTTATCATCCATCAACTCAACAGCAAGTGATTCAGTCATTCCTTCTACTGCAAACTTTGAAGCGCAGTACATGGTGTTGTAAGGCACACCTGTAGATGATATAGTGATGGTTAAATGTTCATAATAGTTAGACATAATAAATTGCAATGATTTATATTTGACATGGTTCTAGGCTTGCTACGTATCAAAACCAACTTCCATTTTAAGTACGCGTTCGTATTTTACAAAGGGATGCGAATTGCATGCAAATACGCTTAAATAACTATGTAAAGCTTGATATAATACCTGCTATTCCACCAACACTTGTAACATTAACAATATGTCCTGCTTTTTGTTTCTTCATTATTGGAATTATAGCCTGAGTCAGTTGAAACAACCCGATGACGTTGGTATCGAATATATGGCGCACTCCTTCCACGGGCGCCGCTTCCGATATTGTGAGCATTCCAAGTCCTGCGTTGTTGACTAAAACAAGATTGGATGTTGAATTAAATAATCATAAGAAAAAGAAATCACCCATATTATAAGCCTTAGGCCTCAATTCAAGATTACTGTTAATTACTACATTCTCAGCAAGTGACTTACTTAAGACGTCTAATTTGCCATTTGAGTTGATGATCTCATCTAATACTGGTTTGAACGTCTTGTCGTCTTTGACGTCCAACTTTCGGATGAACAAGGTTTTGTCAAGGCAGCCACCAGCTGCTTTCTCCAAGTCTCCCTTCTTACCAGTATTTCTCATCGTCGCATACACCTAATAAAAATACACATTTTTAGGTCGCCTAAAGATAGTGTAATCATGGAGGCCCGCTAAAAAGCTTCAAAGCATATTAGATTTAGAAAACGACAAATTATTAAAAATATATGCCACATTATTTGAACGTTTTTACTAAAAGAAGAAGATATAGATACAC
This sequence comes from Antedon bifida, assembly GCF_963402885.1. Taxonomy (NCBI): domain Eukaryota; kingdom Metazoa; phylum Echinodermata; class Crinoidea; order Comatulida; family Antedonidae; genus Antedon; species Antedon bifida. Next base: position 428,261 of record NC_136234.1, read on the forward strand.
GTGTTTTGAGAAAGAGACGCAAAAACTCACAATGTGCGCCCACCAATTGCAATCATGATTTTTAGTACGTACCTTGAAATCAGGTTGCTTTGCCATCACTACAGCTGCCCATAGACCGATTCCTGAGGAGCAGCCAGTAATTAATACGATACGAGGTGCCATGTTGAGAGATCTTGGTCGTTGAAAGTACAGAATACCAGTATAGAATTCAGCTATGTATTTTCATTTTAATATTGCATTGTCACAGTCGGTGATTGCTATGTCAATATTTGCTATCGTGGGGTCATTTATCATTATCAATGTTAATTGTAAAGCACTTAATAATTAACGACAATGTTTGTATAGGTCAAAGATGAGTGCCCCGAGTAGCACAATCTTACAATTTGCATCCTACGTCGTACTTTTTTATGACAACAAAATTGTATATAATAAATGTTTTAAAAGTAAATTACTTCTAGTTTAAAGATATATTGTCCCCCTAAAAAATAATTTTTTAAATTTTTTTTGTTGAATATGCCATTTTAATATCACATAATAGTTATTCACTATGACAAAAACTTGATCCAAAAAAAACCCATTTTCCACCAAAAAAATGTAATTTAAAGCAAAATATACCTAATTTGTCTGGAAGACAATCGTTTTTGGTTGAAATTAACCATTTCTTTTGTCTTTTTATAAGTGAAATAATTATTTTTGATGATTTTTTTTTCTACAGAAGTGAATAACTTTATTAAAACTGTGAAATTGCCTATACAAAATCTGATTTTATTAATCTTTATTTTTTCATGTTTTTGGGGGACAATACATCTTTAATAGAAAATATAATATAAGACACAAACAATGGAAACGTTTTATATATTACAACATTAAACAATTTATTACTTCATTTTTATACTATAATGAATTTGTGTTAAATAAGAGAGAAAGAGGGGTATATTTTAATATAAAATACTATTCGTAACAAAACATATAAAAAAGAGTGGCGGGGGCTGGTAATGGGGAGATTTAGTACATAAGCTGCAACTCTGTTGAGTCAGCAACCTGTACCAATGGTGATGTGGTTAATTGAGATGGTAACATGGTGATTGGTACATAAGCTGCAACTCTTTTGAGTCTACAACCCATACCAATGGTGATGTGGCTAATTGAGATGGTAACATGGTGATTGGTACATAAGCTGCAACTCTGTTGAGTCAGCAACCCATACCAATGGTGATGTGGTTAATTGAGATGGTACCATGGTGATTGGTACATAAGCTGCAACTCTGTTGAGTCTACAACCCATACCAATGGTGATGTGGTTAATTGAGATGGTAACATGGTGATTGGTACATAAGCTGCAGCTCTGTTGAGTCTACAACCTGTACCAATGGTGATGTGGTTAATTGAGATGGTAACAGGGTGATTGGTACATAAGCTGCAACTCTGTTGAGTCAGCAACCTGTACCAATGGTGATGTGGCTAATTAAGATGGTAACATGGTGATTGGTACATAAGCTGCAACTCTGTTGAGACTACAACCCATACCAATGGTGATGTGGTTAATTGAGATGGTAACATGGTGATTGGTACATAAGCTGCAACTCTGTTGAGTCTACAACCTGTACCAATGGTGATGTAGTTAATTGAGATGGTAACATGGTGATTGGTACATAAGCTGCAACTCTGTTGAGTCTACAACCCATACCAATGGTGATGTGGCTAATTGAGATGATAACATGGTGATTGGTACATAAACTGCAACTCTGTTGAGTCAGCAACCTGTACCAATGGTAATGTTGATAGTAAAAGGTGAAGATCGAACACACAATCTAAACCAGATAAACTCTTTGTTATTTTCCTTTCACCATACCACTTATAATAACTGTGACACTTGTCACCATAAGAACTATGCCAACAATCAACAGTAGAAAGACCTAGAAAAACAAAAATGTAGAAATGTCACAATCAGAACTGACAATTAAGGAGAGTGGCATATAAAAGGGAAGAAGTATATATATACCACAATCAAAGCAAAATAGAAACCTAGAGTAATGGCTACACAGTTCCGTTCATGCAGTATATTTCCAAATCTCAAGTCAACAAATTTCTCAAACTTGTATGTTAAGGAGGACAGAGGTAATTGTAGATTAAGCAGGCATCATGATTGGCTTACCTGTATTTTTTGTCTGGATAGACGAGGTTCTTTGCCGAGGTAAAGATAGAAGAATGAGGGCAGTGTAAATACAAGGCTAGATGAAGCTATAGCACCTATAAATATAATCAAGCAAATTGATGAATGTTAAACTGTTTTCAATAACTATTCTAGTACACAGTGTTGTGGCGTTAAGTTTTTATAAGGTCTAATATACTGTATGTATGTTAATTATAAACTTACCAACAAAACCAAATATCTCTTCAAGATTAGGAACAAAAATGGCAAGACAAAGCGTTGTTGTCATCAAAAACCCAGTAGCTATAAAATGCCTGAGCCAAGAAAAGTCAGAGTTCATGGGTGATACCATAGCAACGACCATTAATAATGCCTTTCGTGTCTAAAGAAAATTAACATTAATAATAATAACCAGGCATGTCTTTATGAGGCTACAGTAAACTATGTTTCACTCAATATAATTAGAATAAAATTTAAATGAAATCGTACTTGAAATGTCTCATTTTATTTATTTTTATATTAAGTCTACAGAAGAATAATAATTTTAAGTTTAGAAGAATACAACATGGGTTTCTAGCTGAATATTGGAACTATTTATATACTGTACTATGATTTTGGGATACAGTAGTGTTTAATTAGTCTTGTACTGGGAGAGTTGACTGTGCTATTTAGCTTTAGTTACATTGGTTAAGTTCAGACTAAGTCCTTAATTAGTACATGAACACTTACAGGATAGTGAACTAGTGGTACTGTAAGTATAATAGCAAACACAACACACAGTCGTATAGTTAGTATCAGCTTATCATCGTTATTGGTATAGCTCTCTAGAAGGTCACTTTCAACATTACCTTCAAAGAAAACAAGTTAAAGTGAGTTCAACATCATAACTTTTTATTATCTGAGAATTACATAAGCTATATGTCTTTACATCATTAATGTCTATAGACAACAATAACATTATTGTGGAATGGAATGGAGAAGATGTTACACATAAAATAACTTTTATCTCCCCTAATTGTCCCTATGTGTTTAAAGCTTCCAACAAACAGTGCTGATTTGTTTGCCTGTTGTGGAGACAATTACAACATAAATTATAGATATTATTTAGATATTGTAAAATATAAATTTACCATAAAATGTTAGATAACCAAAAAGAGCTGAAGCCATGTACATTATAAAACTAATTCCAATAGACGTTGTCGCTACCTTCTGCATACGAGGTATAGTAGGCCTAAACAAACAAAATCATTATCATTATCTATGATTCAGCACTCATTTTTAATGGCTTGGCAAACTATAAAATAACATTACCTAAAACCATGTCATTTCTTATTTGCTGTTTATTTTTACCTTAACTTTACTTGATTTATTCATTTTTTCAAGTAGTTTTCCTTTAAAAATTGTATTTACATGGATACTTTCAACAATTTGTGAAGGGTGCAAATTTCAGAAATTAATATTGGAACAAAGTGTTTTGTTGTTTTTGTATCTAATTAATTTGTCAATAACTTTAATAAATGATCTAATTATAAAACATCAAGTGAAAAACATGCATATGAAAAATACGCTTTATTGTAAAGTACAGAAAAGTTTATTTAAATATCAGATAACCACCAAACATACCTAGAAAGTTCACAGTAAATTGGAAGAACAGCTGTGTGGCAGACGAATGAAAAGGCCATGGTTGGAAGAACATACGCTGTCTGCAATACGAGGAGATTAACCTTTTCACATCTGCATAAATTGTTACAACTTGTAACAAGTTGTAACCAGGTTTGATCTCCCGACTTATTACACGTTTTCACACACGCATATGCGAACCTTGTGAAATCTCGGGAGAAAAGCATAGATTTGATTTGATTACTATTATTGGTCGTCAGTTTAATGCAGTGCAATACATGCACGCTGTAAGAACTCTGGACATTTGGGAACAAAAACAGGCCTCTCATCAGTTTTTTCAGTGAGATTTTCAACAAAATTGTATTTACACTATGAAAAACTGGTTACAACTTGTTACAAGGTGTTGCATATTGCAGATGTGAAAAGGGTATAAGTGTACTTTATTATTATGAATTATGTTTTTTTGATTGATTGATGAGGACTCCTTCTGAAATATTATAAACAAATATCGTAAACAAAAATGAAAACCAACCTGAATAGATAATGTAAAATAATTAGCCTTGCATTGGTCAGTGGATGAATTAGAAGTAGTATAGAATTCAAATTCTTCACTAAACGTAGCATTTGGTGACTCTTCTGGACATGGAATCATGAATTTTTTTATAACAATCTGAAATCAATGAAGGAAAACAATTAATTATGCTGTTTACTGCAATAAAATGTTCTAAAAAAATATTGATGTTGATATTTTTATTTTTGGACACAAATAATAGTCTCTGTATTTATAATAAAGATGTATTTTCCCACCAAAACATTAAACATTAAAAACCAACATTAAAATGGCATATTAAAAAAAAATTTTTTTTTTACCATATTTAATGAGGGTGATCCATCCAGCAATTGCTGATCATTAGGGACCCTCATTTTAGGCCTATGGAATAAAACTAAATGCATTTCTAGTTTCAATTTCAACTCAGTATCACCATTTTGTACAGTAACTTACTACAAAGGTAAAGAAGAGCATAAAAAGAATTGAGAAGCCACTGGTGTAGCCGAGGAACCCAATCTTTGGAGAGCATGCCAGTGGTATAATGACGGCAAATGCAACGAGCAGTAGTAAGTAGTCTCCATTTAAGTACCATTTGCTGAAACAAAACATTTTTATATAATTACTCTTTACTACCATATAAGGCAAATGTCTTAAAATACATTAACACAAAATACACAATTTTTGTAAATCTACTTCGATTATACTTTGCAATTTTAAACTTTTAATTTTGAATTTAAAATGTTAAGGGTAAAGAAAATTTAATAATATTCTAATATTATTGTATAATCTACTTACTTGGAATGTGAACTTTCATCTCCCAGTAACATTCTTAAAATACTTGGTAGTTCATCTTTTACAATAAATAAATAACTTGACATTGCTAAATAAAACAGAAATGTTTCAATTAAGAAGTAACCGCAAGTTTTGACAATACTGTGTATAAATAATAAAAAATAATTTACTAATTTACAATTATGTGTAGTAGTACAAACACATATAATCTAGTAAAGTAATCTTTTTACTTAATTTCAATGAGAAAACTCACAGCCAATATTTTGAGCCATAATTGCACTTGCTGCCAAAATCTGAAATCAAATAGAACGTTTAAAATCATTAAAATGATCAACCACTACTCAGGAAATTCTACAAAACAGACTGCTTAATAATGTTTATAGGTATTTGCCGCTACTTCTCTTTGATAGCTACTGATACTCTTCTAGCTGAGTTATCTGGACGACATATCTTGCCTATGGGTCCAATTGCATGCAGGCCTATATCTTATCTGGACAACTTACCTTGCCTATGGGTCCAATTGCATGCAGGCCTATATCTTATCTGGACAACTTACCTTGCCTATGGGTCCAATTGCATGCAGGCCTATATCTTATCTGGACGACATACCTTGCCTATGGGTCCAATTGCATGCAGGTCTATATCTTATCTGGACAACTTACCTTGCCTATGGGTCCAATTGCATGCAGGCCTATATCTTACCTGGACAACTTACCTTGCCTATGGGTCCAATTGCATGCAGGCCTATATCTTATCTGGACGACATACCTTGCCTATGGGTCCAATTGCATGCAGGCCTATATCTTATCTGGACAACTTACCTTGCCTATGGGTCCAATTGCATGCAGGCCTATATCTTACCTGGACAACTTACCTTGCCTATGGGTCCAATTGCATGCAGGCCTATATCTTACCTGGACAACTTACCTTGCCTATGGGTCCAATTGCATGCAGGCCTATATCTTATCTGGACGACATACCTTGCCTATGGGTCCAATTGCATGCAGGCCTATATCTTACCTGGACAACTTACCTTGCCTATGGGTCCAATTGCATGCAGGCCTATATCTTATCTGGACAACTTACCTTGCCTATGGGTCCAATTGCATGCAGGCCTATATCTTACCTGGACAACTTACCTTGCCTATGGGTCCAATTGCATGCAGGCCTATATCTTACCTGGACAACTTACCTTGCCTATGGGTCCAATTGCATGCAGGCCTATATCTTACCTGGACAACTTACCTTGCCTATGGGTCCAATTGCATGCAGGCCTATATCTTACCTGGACAACATACCTTGCCTATGGGTCCAATTGCATGCAGGCCTATATCTTACCTGGACAACTTACCTTGCCTATGGGTCCAATTGCATGCAGGCCTATATCTTCATAGGATGTTACTCCTGTTGTTTGACACATTCGCAGTAGAAGACTAATAGAATAGTTTGCTAGGCATGCTACCAAAACGAGCAACATACTACAAAGACAATTTGTAATGAAAGGTTATTCTGAATATAAAGGCAAAATAATAATATTATAGTAGGCTATTTGGTGCTGAATAGGTTTTCGACTCCAGTTCTACGACGTAGAAGAGGAGGATCCCATATGTATGTATGTATAGATAATAACTGACAGTAGCTGTAGCGACTACAACAAATAAACAAATGAAAAATTAATATAAAGTACAGTTTATATCTTTCTTATACCAATAAAATAAATGGCTTGTTCAGAATGTGCTCTTTTTTATATTTATCTTTCAAGCACATTGATGTTTTAATATTTAAACTTGTCAACGTTGTTTGAAGAGTAAATGAAATAAAAAATAACCTGAAAAGAATAATTCCAGAAGAAGCCATTGCAAAAGCCAATCCCAGAATACCACTGCCTAAGATAGCATTCATCAAGTTAAAAACAGAAAACCAAAACGTTGTTTTATGCAGGTTGTCATGATGACCCGACGATGATGATGAGACAAGGGGAACTTCATCTTCATTTTTCTCGTCCTATTATAATGAATGAAAAAAATCTGGTTTGTTACAAAATGTATATATTAATTATTATATAAATAATTATAATTTATTATTATTAGTTTCATTTTTAAGTAAAAACAAAGTAATACCAGTTTTTTATGACAATGGAGGAAAAAATAATGGTATAATCGGACTAGCCTAACTAGGCCTGACCTGACGCAACAACAACAGACAGACACTGACAGACACAGGTCTAGCTACTACTACGGTACGTTGAGAAAGCTAGCCTCTGCTAGGCCGGCTATTATAGGCCGCCTAGCCTATACGTCGGTTATTAACTATCAAAACGGAGCATAACAACTTACACTTTTATCAAAATGGCTAATAGAACTATTTTCATCATTTACGCTGTAATCTATATCATCAGAAACCGAATATTTTGAATGTTCCATACTGCTTATTTGTTTGTGTCAATCTTCGACCCGTCAATTCACATGGAATTGTTGATATCACGTGCCTTTCAACACGTGACTTAGAAATGGGGGCGTTCAAGCATTCATTTCTTAACCTTAAAGTACAAATTTTCAATTTTTTTAAAATAAATATAAATCTTTGCAACAGCATTAATAATAACCCCAATTATTTTTTAACAGCGGTTAAGTACAATCAGCGTCGTGAACTGAACAGAACTGTATATAAAATTCATGGATGGTAAAGACAGGATGAATGGATTTATAATTTTTGCTATAAATCTGTGTATAAATATCCATAATCTTACTGTACATTTATGTTTTTTGTGAGTTGATACACTCACCTTCAGTACATTTTTAAATTATTACAACAATATTTTTTAACATCATCACATTTGTTTTGCAATTGTGTTTATTAATTAGTTTCACATCTTAAAGATGTCTCATCATTTTCCAATTATTACTAACTCAAGAGATAAGATTAATGAGATGTAAATAAATCCAATTAAAAATCAAATATCGTTATAATCTAGGTCGTTTTCTGTTGCACATTGTCGTCTCGACTCCCAAGTCGTAATATAGTGGGATTTATTTATTTATTCAACTTTATTTTACAAGGGTAGCCCGCTCCTAACAGCTGTACTACAGTACAGCAGTACAGCTGATTTGAAGAGGCCCTCTTTAAACCAATTATACAGACGACATTCAAACAAGATACAAGAGGATTCAACAATTAAAATTCTCAAACAGATTAAAAATATTAAAGTAAACATGTACACAAATTAGAAAAATGTTAAAATTCACGGGAAAGGTCGAAGGTCATCTTCCTTCCTTTTCATTTTTGATACAGTTTCAACACCATGCTGTTAACATCGCAATACATTGATTGGAGAACATGTATGAACAAAACGTAAAATATTGGAATTTCAGGAAAATTTACTGTTAAACACTAATTTTTGGACCGTTGTGTACGTCTGTATCATTTTAATGTTACCAGTTTCAATGATAACCAAGAAGTCGTAAACGCAGCTTGAAACTTTATATTTGATGGACTTATTATTGTATACATAACCGACCTCAGCATCAACCCTCTCCCACACTCTTGCTAACATGCATTTTCAAGGTAGGCCTACGTTTCCTCAAAGTATTTATGGGCCAATAATTTTGGTTCAAAACCTCCGAAGCTCGTTCACACGATTTTATACTCATTTATTTATTTTACTATATATTATATTATCAAAAATTATAATTATAAGAATTACAGTACTATGAGGCATCTTGGTATATGTATAATATTCGTGTGGAGAAAACAATTAATTATTTTCGAATAAATTCTAGGGTACTTTTCAAACAATGCAGCCGGCGGTCCTTGACCCTTGTGAATAGTCATTAATAATTCAAACTTAATTATTTATTTGGCACACGTTATCATCACACTTGTCGCGTTTTGTTGTCAGTAATCAGTACATTATTTAAGTGCCTCTGGGACATAAAGAGCGCCAATGATTCCAAATGTGATCGGATTACTCATATAAACAAGAAGATAGCACAGCTCACTGTGCCATATATCGTTAATTCACTGCAGAGAGTAGTAACAGCTCTCGAAGTTTGGACTAGACAAAAGTAACGCTCCAACGTCACATAAAACGTGATTCATGCATCGTCAGGCATAAAAATAACAGCAAATAGTTGTCCGTTTTGCAGAATAAATACACAATTGGAAAGTAGAGAATTTCAGTTTAACAAGATGCCTCCGAAGACTGTGATCATTACGGGATGTTCGTCTGGAATAGGCCTGGCAACGGCGCTTAAGTTGGCTAGGGATCATGCTCAATATAAGGTAGGCCTTGTAAAAAGCGACGTTATCTAACTTCTGATTATAATATTCATACAATGGCTTTAATGATAGCATAATAGTAGACATAATATAATTGTTGGTGTTTGTTCATCATCATGTCATCATTCCATCCTCATCTTATAGAAACCCTAAATCTTCATCTTAAAATTATGATAATTATTCACGATTCGTTACGGTTTTCACCACTGATATCATACGGACCCAAACAGTTAAACTTAGGCTAGCATATGTATTTTCTTGTAGGCCTAGTATAACAAATTTCAAGTGTATCGATTTAATCTCACTGCTGTGTATTGTCGAAGTAAGGGCATTCCAATGGGTATTAAAACCTGAGATATAAACCATGCAGTGTTGTTACGATCGATGTGAAACAATTACTCGTAAATTCGTGGTTTTTGTTAAACCCGGTGAAAGGATAATAATATTACTCCTATGGTTAAACAATAGGCCCTATATGAATTATCCAGCAAATATTAATACCGGGGTATTGTAAACTACAGACAGACGCTAAATTAGACGTTGAACCAATGAGAGGAGGATAATTACATAATTTATCAGATAATCACTATACTGTGACAACGGCTACTGTTTGATTAGCCTAAATGTAGAAAACGCAAATGATCATGTCTAGGTTTCTTGTTACTACGATGCTTGCCTTAAACCTGGGATGTTTAGGTTCAAGCCTAAGTACAGTATAATAGACCACAAACGCACATACATACTGTACTCAAATATAATAATATTTAATCATCATGGTTGCCGTGCCTATATATCCGTAATATTGGTCTATACGTACGGCGGCCAAGAAATGCTAAACGCATTGATTGATTAGTATATCCTGTACATTTATCGCTTCCAAGAAACACTATGATGATTGATGAACGAGTAGCAGATAATTACGCTCAATCCTAATGAGAGATAATGAACATAATGAGGAATATTAAATAGCACAAATTGAAATATATATATATATATATATAAATATATCTGGGAATAATATCCTCACAAAAAGACGCAGCACAAGGATGTAAGCACAACGCAAGCAAATTGACCAATGATAATGCTTGGTTTCCAATAGAGACGCAACACACGACGTAGCGCAACGTAAGGGATTGACCAATCACAAGCGATGGATTTATTCGACGGTCGTTTGACATTGGTCAACTCGTTTGCGTTGCGTCTACGTCCTTGCGTTGCATCCTAGTAGGAACCAAGCTTTAGCGACAATAATTCATTACTTGTGATTGGTCAAATTACTTGCGTTGCGCTTACATCATTGCGTTGCATCCCTAGTGGGAACCAAGCATTAGGAGTCGCAGAAATAGGTTATTGTCAGAACATGCAGTAATATTACAGTAATCCGCGTGATCAGAAACGTTAATAATATCATCTAGATTTGTTATTAGATATTAGCCTTCATAATATTACAATTATTTAGATTATTAAGAAGAGACGCGAAGAAGATAAATCGATTGGATGCTATTGTTAGCTATAGATTTGACCTTGTTGTTGGCAGTAGTTGGGACTCCGTACCTGCACAAATATATAGATTTTAATCAGAGAAAGAAACTGAAAATGTTGTATGTTATGATTAGTCAACGACGTTGCTACAATAATTATATTCTCGTCTATATCCAACGGTGAAACAAGACGATACGGTTATCGTCAACACACGAAACTTTCGTCACACATTATTTAAGTAACACCTAAATAACATTTAATTAGGCGATTTTCTAAAAATACCATCATAAATCACCATTTAAAAAAATAAATGAAGGGCGCACTCCGTAATAGTATACTAGAAAACGGTCCGCCGAGTTTCAAATCTTATCTCATATCTCTTATCCAATATACAGGTATATGCAACAATGAGAAACCTCGACAAAAAAAGTGAGCTGGAAGAAAAAAGCGGAGAATTACTTAATAAGACGATCTTTGTACGAGAGTTGGATGTTACAAACAAGACGACAATAAGTGCGGTCGTTAATGAAGTAATTGAGAAGGATGAAGGGATAGACATACTCGGTAAGTTATCAGTAATTGTATCCGTGTTAAGCCAGGAAATTACCGGACATTATTATTACCCCTATTTAAACGTTTACCACATATCACGGAAGACTCTAGGGATGAAAAGGCTATATTTCAAATCTAATTAACTTTAAAATGACGAAATTCGTCATTTTTGTGGAAAAAAGATTCTATCTGTGAATATAGCGATTTTTTTTATTTGAATGAAATCAAATATGATAGGAGCCAACCGACAGAATGATCAATCTATAAGAAGACTATAATAATATTGCGTCGGATTATAGAAGACGCTGCGCGTCAAAGTCGAGAACTGCGCACTCTAAACTTATACTTCCGGACGCATCAATAGTTTAGCCTTATTGAAACATTACGGGTCCGGAAACAGTTATAAATGAAATGTAATAATAGTTTCGTTACGTGCAAACATAGACATTTCTTGTTGTGTTCGTGTAGGCCTATTATTATATAAAACAATGGTCGAATTATATTGTATAATCCAAAATCATACCGGAAGTGAAATTTACATTAGTAATGACCTACAACAAACCACATGATAACAAATCACGGTCCACGTACGTATTATTAGTAGTTTATCATGATGAGTTATACAATAATTCAACAATATTTCTTTTCGTTTCATGCCGGTTTGTTCGATTCAAACTAAAAAAAGACCTCAACGACCAAAGCCTAGCCAGAAAGCAAAAGATAGCATAGGCCTACCTTTTTAGCACTCGCGGGATGGGGTCGTCCCCTTGGTTGTCTTACAAAGACGAGAGCTACATATTTCTTCTATAAAATTTTAACTATTTTTCCACTCTAATATAAGTTGACCAATTGACAAATATTTCTTCATGATTTGACATTGGTAACATATGTCTTGAGATCCACAGCTTAAGGGGGCTTAAATAAATATATTTCTTGATTACGTTTTAATCACAACATTATTAGTTATTGATGTCAATTGTATATTAACGAATGGATTGAGAAAATGTTTCACTTAGAAATATTACAATTCGAAGACGACCGTAAAAGTGTATGTATACGAGGTATGGGGCCCGAAATATGGCTTCGCGCCAAAACGACTTAAGATTTACGTATTTCGCGGTTTTATAGGATTAGCTGTTAAAGCGTCGATAATAAGTTTAATCCCACTGTTCTTAAAATAGTATCACTGGCTAATTCAATGAGTCCATATTGTTGAGCTTCTTAATGTAATGCACAAGTATAACACGGAAACAAGTTAAAAAGTGCTGATAATTTTTTTTAAGCGATCAAAACAATCCTTTTATATTGATAGTGTCTATCAATATTATATTGATGTACCTATAAGTAATAAATACAAAACAATAGGCCTAATCTATATATAAATAGTTATATTATACAGTGTATACAGTTTTCTTGTTTAATTGTGAAATATTCTCAGTTACATCTCTAGAGTTAATATGTCGTTCGGTTGGTGCTCGTCACGTTGTTTTAAATTTAATTTTCTTACCTTGAACGCACCGTTATTTTTATTTATATCATTCATTTAGGGCTAACTCGCCACAAGGTCTTTTGATTAATAGAATTTCTGTTTTTCATCTGGCGTTACTTTTTGAGTTTTGCCCTCTTCCTTCATATTACAATTTATATTGGATATTTGTTCTTATTTTATGTGAAAGAAATAAATGTTGATTTGATTTGATATCGTATATGATTACTAACTAATGATAACTAATCAAATCGAATCTTTAGTATAAGTCTAGTTCTAACTAATGTCGTTTTCGATTTTTTGTTTTAAGTGAACAACGCAGGAATCGGTAACTTTGGAATTTTGGAAAAAACAAGCATGGACACGATACGCTTGGTATTTGAAACAAACTTCTTAGGAACTGTGGCATTAACTAGAGCTGTCGTACCGTATATGAAGAAACAGTCTAGTGGGTGCATTATTAATATGTCCAGCCAAGCTGGTTTCATGGGTAAGACACTCCACAAATGAGTTTACCAATCACAAGCGACAGTTCATCGCGATTGGTTAAATTACTTGCGACGCGCTCGCTAAAGCGTGGTTCCCACTAGAACGCAACGCAACGTAACGCAGCGACGTATCGACGCAAAGTGCTGTATCGCGTAATCACAAGCAGGAGCATTTTCTTACGTTGCGTAGGCTGTGTCGCTAGTGGGAACCAAGCTATAGGTCCTAGTGGGAACCAAGCTTTAAGCTTGGTTAAGCGTGGTTCCCACTAGCGACGCAACCTACGCAACTTAAGAAAATGCCCCTCCGATAATTGTGTTTGCCCCCGCCTGCGTGAAATCAAACCTGCGATATTTGCAGCACTATTGCGTCGTCGGTTCCCACTTGTGATTACGCAATACAACACGTTGCATCGATACGTCGTTGCGTTGCGTTCTAGTGGGAACCACGCTTTACACTAGCGACGCAACGTAAGAAAATGCCCTTCCAAAAATTGTGCTTTCCTCGCCTGCGTGAAATCAAACCTACGACAATGTTTGCATCATTATTGCGTTCCCATGTACGTCGTTGCGTTGCGTCGCTGGTGCGAACCAAGCTTTCAGCTCATACAAACATTTAACATTTGTTTTTGTGATAAGAGTTCACGGTATCGTGAGTAATGTCGGTCATTTTGTTCCGATTTGTACGTTAATATTACGTATTTACTTTGATGTACGTGCTGCATTACATTAACGCACCATTAGTAGGCTTAACTCCATACCATGTCACTGCTGTTAATGTCATTTAATGTTTTCATTCACATTATTGTGTCTGCTTCCTGTAAAAATAATCAAGCTTAGAATATTGTTTGATCAGATTGGACATGTTCAGATTGGAAATTACGTGACTATATTTTACCGCCAGGGAAAAGAGTTAAATTACATAATTTAACTCTTCCATGATTTTACAAAGTAGATCGTTCATATTGAGAAATGTAATGTTGCGTAGATTGCGTTACGTTGCGTAGATTGCGTTACGTTGCGTAGATTGCGTTACGTTGCGTCGCTAGTGGGAACCAAGCTTAAGATAATAACACATTGTAATTATATTTTACAGGCTATCCGTTTAATGATGCTTATTGTGCGTCTAAGTTTGCAATCGAAGGTTTCAGTGAATCGTTAGCACCAGTTTTAAAACTTAATAACATTGAGTAAGTGAACTTGTTTACTTCAAAGTCATTAGTGTTAGTACTATTGTTAATGGGTACTGGAATTATAGTGGATTTTTTCCATAAAAGAAAGACATAAAAAGAGACACATTTCCGTGAAACTAACAATTGGAAGAGTTTTAACACATGGGTAACCCATATTCAGGAGCCCTCCTAAGTGGAGGCTTTGTTGGGGTACCAAAAGTGAACCCTTAAGATTTCTACTAAATTATATTATTACTATGCTGTGACTGTTTTCTTTTATTTTGTATATATTACGCAGTGTATGTCTGATACAGCCAGGTTTTGTATCTACGAACTTCGTTGCGAATGCAATGGCGGTCAACGTCGTAAACGGTGAGGCGGCGACGACGACAGTAGGCGACGTCGTACCAGAGGACACCGTCTCCCAGCAACAATACGATACATTCTTCACGAACATTTTCAAGGAAACGACTGAGATAATGCAGACCGCCGAAGAGGTAGCAGACGTTATACACAGTGTGCTCGTCTCCGAAAATAAACATTTACGATACCAAACAAGTGAACATACCAAAAAGGCAGCACAGTTAAAAATGCGGGACACAACTGGAGACGAAATGGTCACAATTATGACAAAATATTTTGATGTATGATAAATTATAATCTGTACGTCACAATCTTAAAACAAATGTGACTTGATTGATGGTAACGTAAATACGTGAAACTGTATCACATTGTGTTCATTAGGACGCGTGAATATTCAAACGAGTCTTATGTACTGTGTATCTATCTTCTATGACATGTAAAGTAACATATCGATCGGAACTTAATGCATGTTGATTCTATTACTTATAACCCCTAAAGCTTGGTTCCCACAAGAAGGACGATCAATCAAAGTGGATCACACGAAATGTCGATTTTGATTGGTCAATTTTACTTGCGTTGCGCGTACGCCAGTGCGTTACGCGTACGCCATTGCGTTGCCTAAAAGTGGTAACCAAGCTTTGGTGGTGGTGGTACGTTCACACTAGAGTGGTGCTTACTTGTCGGATTAACATTGTTCTAGTATGAACCATCCTTCAGTGGTTTACTATTCTAACGTTTAAAATGATAATATTGTTGTTTTTTGTTTGTCATTATTTTATTATTCTGATTCATTAATGCACTTGTTGTGATGTCATTGTTAGTAATACTGGTGCTGTTGTAGTTAGCACGCATTTCCTTGAATGTCGTCGTCGTCGTATCCTTGATAGTATATCCTTGATAGTATGAAATTAGTAGCCATTATGTATTCGTCGTATGGGACATTGACTATGCTAATCCAAGCGAACTAGCTTAAATTATATTTTAATCTTATAATTATTAATTATAATACTGTCACGCATTGAAACGATTACTCGTTAATGTTTAAGCCTACAGTTAATATAGTACAGGTACGGTAGTTGTATTGTTGTATGTGGGTCTGTTATGTAGGAAAGTCTGTTATGTTGACAGTAAGTCCGTGACGTGTCACACAAATGCGAGTTAAAACGCGTTTAAGCTTTGTTCCCTTGGCAACGCAACCCAAGTACTTAACGCAGCGCAAGTGGTTTGACCAATCGCAAGCGATAGATTATTCGAACAGTCGCTTGTGATGGTCAACTTGCTTGCGTTGCGTCCACGTCCTTGCGTTGCGTCTCTTGTGGAAACCAAGTTTTAGATTTAGTGTGCGTGAGATCATAAACTATGGCGTGGTGTAAACCCACATTAAAGCTGTGATCACTAATGGTCGGCGTCGCGGACAAAACTTGCTATATACTAGGCCTCATGCATTTATTTGTAATCCGCTTAAAATATATATCAGTATTAATAATCTATTTATTGTAATAAATTTGTATTCTATTAATTGCTTATTGTACACCTATATACTGTAATAATAAAATAAAATAATACTTTTTAATAGCATGTATTTGCTTATGCATTTGGATGGAAAAGCATATTCTAAAAACCTTTTCGTATATTTTGATGTAATTTGGTCATCTATATACTGCTGCAAGAATGAATGAACTCACTGCTGGTATGGTATGACATGATGTTGTTGTCCTCAGATTGGTATGGTAAATTAGTTTATTATTTCGGCTCCGTTTCTTAAGCCTACGAGATTTCACTTTCTACTTTTGAAAAGGATTCTAGATGTTTGGTAAGTTGCATCATATGACGCGCTATAATAACATAGTAGACTGTGTAGTAGCCTAACATTTCATTTTGTATGTTATGTCACCTCAGATATTGGGGGCGCTATTCAAAAATACTTCAGTATCATAAGTAATACTAATACATCGATTATTATATTTAACGCATTATATTTCTTTCTCAAATTATTGAGATATTAATATTACAACTGTCTATTAATATTGTCTACATTATAAATATGTTCGTTGATTCTGATTTTCAAAGAAATAACATCATGAATGGTTGAACATTTAAATAGAAACTATAACAGCGCCCTCATGAAACCTCATCATCCAGATCAAAACTGCGTCACAGTTATTTCAATGATTTGCAGTTATTGCTTGTTGCTAATTGTTTTTTTACAAGTCGTTGTTTTCACATTCGTTTTGTTACAAATCATGTTTATTTGTGGATATGGTTGTGTTATTTGACCTATTATAAATCGTTCTCTCCCAATTGAAACAACACAATGGAAATGAGTTAAGTAATAAGATGTAAGATTTGCCCAACATAAATCCTAAGATGTCGATTGACAGGTTGTAACACATGGTGTGATAACGGTACCAGTTTAAGGCCTTGAGGGCATCATATGAGTACCTTTGTTTTTTGACATGTGTCATTTATAATGATGGTCATAAATTGTTTGCACGTATATAAATTTGATTTGTTCTTACCACCGACTATTGTATTGATATTCTCAAATCAAATTTCGGTTCATTTTTGTTAAATATTAAATAATAGAAGAATAAATAAAAAATGTATTGTGGGAGTGAAATCACAGAGAGCCACTCTACTAACACTTAGTTCACAACGCAACGACTTGTACTAAAGCTTGGTTCCCACTAGAACGTACCGCAAGGACGTAAACGCAACGCAAGCGTTTTAACCAATGACAAGCGAAGTTATAGACAGTTAGCAATCACAAGCGAATAAGCCATCGCTTGTGATTGGTCAATTCACTTGCGTTGCGTTACGTCCTTGCGTTGCGTCGCTAGTGGGAACCACGCTTTAGCGAAACGACGCAACGCGGTGAATCATTTGATCTATTGATGTGATTGGTCAAATCACTTGCGTTGCGCGTACGCCGTTGGGTTGGCAACGCAACTTAGCTGGCTTTATGATGGTTTGGAGAGACACACGGTTCAAAAAGCGTAAACCCGGGTCACTCTCAGTATAAACACACCGTACCCGTCGTGTGTCTGAAATATCTTTAATTGTATAAATTCAATTACTAAAATTATGAATTACGAATCTGGAATAGCTCCAATATTTCGTTATTAACCCCTCCAACCACCGAGGTCGTGATTTGCCAGTGTCAACAGGTGTGTAAGTAATCATAAATCCCTAAAATCACTCGTCTCGAGTACTTGTTTTGACGGCTCGAAACATTATTGGATTTTGTTTTTTTCATATCCGTGAAATCTATTTATAGAATGCAATTGGTCGCGTATTACATCCTAATATGGTTAATATTTAGGGATTAGTGACAGTACGCAGTTATTATGATCAAATACAGTGCCTTCTTGTTTGATGACTTAACCCATGGCAACACCTTGGTAAAGAGGGTCACATTGTGCAGGAAAACTACATAAACCCTATTTTGAATTGTAGGCCTATTTATAATTATGTAGGACCTACAGACGCGGCCCACAATGTAATCAATAATTAGGACATTAGACCGAGATTATTCAAAATATGAAGTAAGACTTAATACCGTACATTTACGTCAGCGATCGAGTTTAACTATGAATCTGCTGGCAATATTGGCCAATATTTTTTTTTATAGAAAACAATAAATCTGTGTTTACTATAATAGGACGCAACGCAAGTATTTTAACCAATCACGACACTTCTTCAAAGTGTCATCGTTGTGTTAGCGTCAAAGTGAAAACTAAGATTAAAGAGAAAGCGCGCGTGACGTGAGACTGGCGCGTGTCTGAACGTTGGTCAAGTATTTGTAGCAGAACTCTGACAATTTTTTATCATGACTGACATTTACTTATTATTACTACACTGTATACGGTACTGTTCCATAACACAATGATTCATAATATTATTATGTAACATAAATAATATTGCCAACAGGCTCCTTTTACAAATGCAAAACAACTATTCAATTTTAGCAGAGAACTACTACTTATCAATGTTCTTGTTTACAATTGTCATGTGCCTTGCCAACTTTACAGATGATTGGCAAGATGTCAAAGGTGGATCAAGTTTACCACTGACAGCAGCTCGCGTGGCGTCCTCGTCCATCCAAGCTCGACTGTATTCTGTCATGCTGCCCAGGTGAGCGCGAGAAACGTGGCAAAACGTGTTGTTTTGTCGTTTGGGGTCATAAGCCATGAGGATGCAATAAATCTGAAAGTTTCAACAATGGGTGAAATTGTATCCGACAGATCCAGGTACTTTAAAGCTCGCACGAACGTAAGAACGACGATGTGGTATCAAATGATTTGTGTTAACTGACTGCATTACACTCGACCAACGCCGTGCACAATGTTATTCAATGTTAATGAGGTAGACGAGTGTTCAGATCATCGGTCAACAAAGTACAAATGAACGTTATAATGTGATGAAAGATTCCTCCTAACATTTTGATAACGCATATATTATTGTAAATTTATAGTCTATTTTTTCTCGAACGCTCTAGAATACGGTATGGGTTCTCGGGGTTTGCCAGTACAATAATTGCGCAATTTGAATCAAAGAGGGAGACGCGCGCGCATAAAAACGTCTCTCATCGTCACATTAGTTTCCGTTTCAAATCGAGATGTGTGATGTCACCACATCTAGGTTAACATTGCACAAGTGTGTTGTACACAGTTATACTCCTGATCCTCCTTTTCAGACGATTGAAATCACTCGGAAGCATAAATCATCAAAATCACAAAATCCTGTTTTTTACGAGTAGAACACGCGTTGTTTTAATCCAACATTCAATACTTGATGACAATAACGATACGTGTTCAACCCTTCCGCAGGTGTGGTTAGGCCTAATTTATTTGAAGTCTGCCGAGTCGAAAATCAATAATCAATTATGTTTTTTTTAACTATTTTGTGGTGAATATTAATATTGAAGTTATTAAAAAATATAGATATACCTTCCTTTCATGTTATGCAATATAAAACATCAGAAGAAAAAAGAAAGAAATCAAATTGTTGATGGAATTATACGAGACGTACCTATTGCGTCGCACAGAACACAACTAGGTTTCAATCAATTTTGATTTAATAATAACAAATACATTTGGGTTCATCGAAATTAGGTCGAACAAATTGTACACCGATGCAATTTTATATTAATAAAATATCTTTAATAAGATTGAATAGTTCGCTTTCGCTAAATATGTTAACATTGATACGACTTTTACTTCACTCGGTTGCGTGACATTCATGCAAACATAAACTACAATCAGGTTGTTAAAAGGGGTTTTATGAGCGCGCGCCGTAATACAAGACAAACAACGAATAAAATCACCCGATTTCCTGTAGGCCCTATACTGTTATGGATCTTCACATATGAGATTATCTCTGTTCAGTATCACATAAGTGTCATGTTAGGAGCCTACATCTGTGCGCGAATCTGAAGTTGCCTGGGTAAAGCATGATTCCCACTATGACGACGCAACGCAAGGACACAGACGCAACGCAAGGACACAGACGCAATGTATCGACGAAAAGTGCCGTTAGAACATACCCGTGCGAGTCACAGATGGAATCTGGCGATTCAACTTGTTGTAAGAGGGAGCATGCGAAATTGATAAAAGAGTATTTTCTTACGTTGTGTGCGTCGGTTTACGTTGCGTTGTATACACAAAACACATAACAATGCCATTATTTACATGCTTCTAATTCCACCGTCCTTCGGATGACAAGTTAAACCGTTGATCCTGCTTTTAAATTTGCTCGCCTGTAAATAAACAATATTGAATTATGGTTCAGCATAAACATGACAATGTAATAGTTACAATGGCGTTTTGCCATTTACATACGGTTTTTTTTAAACTGTAAGTAGTTAAAATTAGATGGCGGCAAATGCTAACGCGCGTGACACAACTTAAGTTAAGACAAAATGCTAACGCGCGTGACACAACTTAAGTTAAGACAAAATGCTAACGCGCGTGACGTCACAACTTAAGTTAAGACAAAATGCTAACGCGCGTGACGTCACAACTTAAGTTAAGACAATTGTAATCATCCACATTACTATGATGAGGAACACTATTAATATTAATTACTTTCAAGAGTACTATATAAAATGATAAACAAAACACAATAACAAGTAAAACAATAACCACGTGATCATGTTTACTTCTTAGAAATCACAGGTGGTACATTATTGCTTTCAGTTTCATAATTAATGATTTGTGAATTCGTAGGTGTGTTGACGAGAATAATCATACGGGTCAAGAAAGAAGATAAACTACTCCACACACGAGCCAAAACCAACACAATCATCACAATTATGTTATATTTTATACAAGTTTGACCACAATTTCTCAAACGATTATCAATTATATTGAGTTGTTGCCAACGTTTTTTGGGGTTAATGCTATTTGAGAAAGTCTAGTGCCAAGTAAACGTGGATACATTGTTGCTAATGATGTCACATGTACTCCTGGCACTGGTAGGCCTACTGGATTCAAACAATATATGAGGCCTAGAGGTGAGCACGCAGGTCAGGTCTATGATAACATTAAGTTACAACTCATTCTCTTATTGTTGGCGGGAAACGAACACATTGCAAAATGGACTGCAGCATGAGTAATGGTTGTATTTTACTCTTCGCACTACTATACGTTATATTATATTCTGTTCTCAGACTTCTTATTGTTTTTGATGATTTTTCCCAAAAAAGAGAGATGTGTTTATTAAATTCAACCCTGGAATGAACACGACGTAGTAATACCATATTTTGTTCAACAGACAAACATAATGCACTGCGCTCATAAAACATATACAGTACTCGATACCTAATTATACGTACTGTATATACTTATTATATCAGACAATATGACGTCATTACTATGATACCCTTGAACGTGAGCCAAAACAATAATAATGCACGTTTTACTGTTTTGATTTGGAACATTTCCAATAATAAATATATTGCGTATTGGTAGAAATGAGTAGGCAGTTATTGATATTGATACGATATTATACGTATTCAACATTTATGGTAATAGGTCACCGAAAGGTCATTTGAATTGACATTGAATTCTAGTTAGGACTGACCTATGAAATACAGGCTAGCATTTCAATGATACACGATCGAAACCATACCCCCAGGTGATATCATTGCTTTTGAAGCCACTGGATGTATTAGCGCACGTGTACATTTGTATTAATTAACCGTTACTGAAAGTTTCTAAATATAAGACGTTTTGCTGGTTGCCAGTTACTGTAACCATCCGTAAATCTTTCATCAGTGATGTCCCCTTCCTTCACGTCACGTCAAGAAACACAATTTGAAATTCGCGCGCCAAAATTGCGTTTCTTTGGTATTATGACGTACTTAGGTGTGGTCTAAGTTGAACCGAACTACATTTACCAAACAAACACAAATGTCTTTACAAACTATTACAACTAGGTCTAGTTCAGCAATAAAACCCATAAAATAATTGGGACTATTGATTGCTAGACAGACCGTTATTGTTTATTAACAGGGCCTACTTACTCGCCATTGTTAATATTATCTCCTAATTGAACAGTATAACTTTAAGTAATGGTATTTTGCTCATCGCAACGATCTCCTTTAACCTGTTAACCTATATTAGTTTATGCTCTAATATATAATCAGATCGCATCAACCTACTGTCTGGATGTCGGCATTATAATAATGTCTACGTACATTAATACAGTACTAGGCCTAACACCTAATTCGCACATCTTTAGGTCTCATATACTTGTATGAAACGAGTTGTTTTTTCTTTTCCGACCATTTAGAAAAGTGAAGGATTCGTTTTAATTATAGGCCTACTTCGTAACGGTGGCTGAATTATTTTTAAAAACGCGCTAAACACACATTGCTTGACAACTTGAAAATTCATAACTAAACAATAAGTACAGTAGCTAGCCTACAATGGATTTTTTTTCCATATTTTAATATAATAACTCTATTGTTGTATCGACACTGAAAATATAATTGTTAGTTTTCACAAATTTACAAACTTATTTGGTTACGGTATAATTTCCCGCTTGAATGAGCCGCATTCTGATTTTCTTTATTTACGGTGACTATTCATCCGCTACGTAATCTTGGGCGCACTTAACTCTATTTACTTTTATAACGCACACGCGTACAATATTCATAGCTGAGAAGATTTTGTTTATTTTAAGCGATGTTTATTCCGGTTAAATAGACAAAAGAAAAATAGATCTCGTGTGGCGCACTTTCAAGCCGAGATGGCTGCTAAACATGCGGAAAAAATGACAAAAAGTCATGTTATTTTAAGATGTTACCACCTGAGCATCGGTATTCAAACCGACATACTCACGCGAAATTAATTTGTTTGCTTCTTGGCGTCAGGTCTTTTCTAATTTTGTATGCCAATGGGACTTTGTTTGGAACACTAATGGTTTCAAATCAGTTTACCAATCGGCGACAGAAAAACACAATCTAAACCTATAACATTATTATTCTTATCTCAATAATTATTTTTAAAATAATTTTGATGTTGAAAATGTTTGTTTTGGTCACTTTACTTGTAGATATACTGTTCTGGGTTTACCAACTAGCATAGGTGTTTAGCACCTGTTTGGTCTTTCCTTGCCTTTTATATTTCGTTTTTTCTTTTTCTTTGTATTGCATGTGGCAGAAATTGAATAAATAAATAAAAAAAACATAACAATGATAATACTGATGGAGGGGGCTCAGCACACCCCCTCCGCCACTTTTCCATTTCAAAATGACAATACAAAACATGGGATATTAGGCTAAGTTAATCTATTCATTTCACACTGCGGCCATCACGCCTCCCAATCACCCATAATTCAAAAGCCTGGATTCGACACTGTAAGAGTAAGATAATGTTTATTATAAATTCATATTATATTCTCTACTTTTTTTCTGACCTATATAGTCAATTATATAGTACCCCCTCTGTATTACTGTGTATTCTATTTACAAATGTATATTATTAGATGTTACAAACGCCTTCATATCAACAATCCCACGCACAGGATTTCTAAATTTATCCATACTCTCATAAATACGGAATAATTAACAATTTGGGATCCCAACCTGCTACAGAACACTTGGAATTTCCAAGGAAATTTGTTCTGGTTTTTTGAACTTATGTTTTTACAAAGATAGGGGCTTTATAAAATTAAATTAATAACATTGCAAAATAAGATTGTAATTAAAATTTATTGATAAAAACTTAACCTATTTCTGAGTACCGGGTATCAGTCTCATTCAATTTTTATGTTTCTGTTGTTTAATAACGTTACGACGACGATGATTCATAAATAATAATAATTTTTAAATATGAAAAAAAAACAATTCACAAATAACTATTGTCGCTTAGCGCATAACACAAAGGTGGAATTGGCATAAAGCGAACAAAACCTACGGTGACTACATTGTGACTCCGATTGTGTGGGCTGAAATTGGGCCGGCGGCGTACAAAGAGAGTAAATGTGCACGCGCGTGTGCATGGCGATATCGACGTAGTGTTCTTTCTATAATAGTAAAAAAAAAACATAAGGTGAATTAAACGTAGCCTAGATTAATACGTGATCCAAATATAAAGGTATTTTTCTCTTAGCTAAAATGAAAGGTGTAATGCACTTTAACTTGGCGATTGTATTATTTATTACCCACGGGTTATTCTTAAATGAGCGTATTTTTCTTCGTGTACAATAAAAAGATAATTGGTTTCTTAAATCACAATTAAAGCTATGATAATTTCAAACAGGGATTTGATAATATATTTTTATGTAAATATGAAACGTGCCCTCTTGACAACAAAATTCACTTTGAATTTGTTGGCAATGTTCCAAAAAACCTATTGTCCTCGACCTTATTATTACTTTACAAAGAATAGAATTAATTTTGCTACCGAACGTCGTTGATGTTTACCGACGCGTCCTTGTTGCGTTTCTCGTTGGGTCGTCGTACTAACCCTTCACGCACAAGGAGCGTGCCAATGGGTTGTTTAACATTACGATAATAGTACAAGTACCTCGTAAGTCCTTCACGCAAAATTTTACTGTATTTACTACTACAGTCCTTAACATTGTATTGCGTCGAACCAATATTTTGAACGTGGCGCGCGTCAACAATGTCACCTAGTACGACGTGGCATACAGTGGTGGGGGTTGTGATAAGTGGTGACGAAATGTATATTGTAAGAAATTATATTTATGTTTGTTTATGAAGGAAATGAATGTTATTTTGATTGATTGATTCATGAAGCATCTTCCCCCATTGTTACATAGTTACGCCCTTTAAATTTACGATAGGATAGGACTATGGCTATAATCTTATAATCTTGATTATGTGTTTAATCTCAGACACGGGAAAACGCCCCTTATGACACGTAAATAATGTCATAAATCGTAAAATGAAGAGAACAAAATGACTGCTATAAGATGAACCACTAATCAAGTAATTATAATCTAATCTATTATAGTACATTTAGGTTTTTGCTAACACGTTCAGGATGAACTGTCCTTGTACAGACAGTCGATAGTAAATCATAAATATCAGTATAGTCACACGCACACTATCAACGTAAATGTTGAGTCGAACGATGCCAGAGCACTCACGCGAACATCGACAAAATGTAAAGGTTGTATCAACCCGATGCGGTGATTGGGGAGGATGCAATTTGTCGTGTGCAGTAGTTTTATTTCCTCTCATAAATACGTGGTTACGAGATTATTGTGAGATTCGTGCCTTGCGCATACATATATTTTCTACGTGTTCTATACACAATGTCATGGCCAGTATGTTCGTCTGGTTGTCGCTTTTCGAAGGCGTATCTATTGTTTTGGTTGTCGGTGGTCTTACTTTTAATAGCCTTGGGAGGAATCACAACTACACTACCATTGTCACAATAAAAACTGTCTGCGATGCAAAGGTGAACAATAACAAAACAATAGGTATACTCCGTATTAAATCAGTTATTATTACTGTATGTATATTATTACCTATACTTTGATATTGCGTGTTTACGATAATAAATATTATGTTTGTATTCAAAATAGTACCAACGGCACTGGTCTATAACATTGGAGTGACGCAGCAACAATTAGAACACCAGCTTAAGCTCTGAAATAAATATAGGTATTTGCACTCCATCTCAAGAAAAACAAATTCTAATTTTCAATCTGCGGATCATCGGAAATACTTGCCTGGGTCTTAGACCCCGGATATCGATATCCCATCATTATCATTATAATTTCACTTCAATTTAATATTATAGCCAGCAACAAAAAGCATGGTTTGGTAATAAATAAGATCAAAAATGCCTATTGCTAATACTCTTCAGCTTAAAATGACTGTACTAAAACAATCAGAATTAGTCAGTGCAGAGCGATTCACTGAAAACAATAATTAATAGAATTATATAAACAATTATCATTTGGAATGGCAATCCTCGTGAGCACAACTTTAACGAGATGCCTGAATAATTATACTGCTAATAGGGTGTTGACGGGTAGCTTCAAACGCAATCAGATCATTCGACCTACTTTACCGATAAACTAGCAAAATATATAATCCCCATAAAACAACAATTGGTGTGTTCTATTTTGTCAATGAGAAACAACAGCGTTAATTCGACGCGCGCGTACAAAAATAAATTATTTATTATCAACGTTTGAACGCGCGTGAAATTATGTTTCTCGATTTGTGAACAATACCATATCAGTTATCACTACAGTATACTACGTATTTAGGCCTCTAATTAGTATTAATTGATATTGCGTCATCCAAGTTTTGTACACAGATGCACGGGCGCGCGTAATCTTGGTTGGACAAGCGAATGCGTATCAAAATAGCACTGACCGTACGCGTACATGTTGATGACGTAGTTGCGGCTCGAACAATGCAAATGTATAGATAGGCCTATGATTCATTTTATTGT
Source organism: Antedon bifida (assembly GCF_963402885.1). Classification (NCBI taxonomy): domain Eukaryota; kingdom Metazoa; phylum Echinodermata; class Crinoidea; order Comatulida; family Antedonidae; genus Antedon; species Antedon bifida. The sequence continues at coordinate 455,135 of NC_136234.1, forward strand.
TTCATACAACAATGTCCAAAAACTATTAACAGGTAATTTGGCAGTAAAATGGGAAACCAGGTGATTATTAAAAAAACTGCGGTAAAATATCAAAGTATGTGCGCTCACTTTAAACCTTTTGTTCTTCTAATATGAGATAAGCTGCATCCGTATATTTGATGTGTTTACGTCCTGATCGAATATTACAGTGTTTTAATGATATCTGTACTTGAATGAATACAGCTGCAAATAATTCGTCAACCTAAATATTTTACAATGTCAGGACACTAAATTGTCATCAAACTTCATGTTTCAATCGAGATAATTATCTAGATAAACAAAGCATATTTTTATCGATTATAAATTTAAGTTGACGTGTATATGTCTTGGTTGAATTCCTGACCTGCTTTTAAAATTACTCACTGCCTAGTTAACTACCCCAGTTGACGAGCAAATATATTAAATATATTATTCTATTCATGGTTTTCTTTAGTAGTGTTGAGCGCAGCACACCATTTACAAATACAACACAAACGCAGTATCCATCGATGATATTAAGAATCAAATTGTCCACGTAATATCCACGCAATATCTGTGGCGCGCAGAGAACTAGTCAAACTCGTGTTCAGTTCGCGGCTCGCCTACCGCCCAACAGCCGCCGACAGATCTATCGATCACTTGGCAATAAATCAATTACTAATCAATATTATAATCAGGTGCATGCTGGGAAAAGGGTAATGTATATACAGTACTCAAACAGGTACCAGAAGTCGGCTATTACGTTTTGTTGAGCACCACCAACGTTTAATGCACGCGGCGTTCGAACGCTGGTAACAAATTGTGTACGCGCGCTTAATTTTTTAATAATCATTAGGAAATGAACTCACGTCAACGCATATTAATGGTGATAATAATTTACTTGTAGTTGATTTAAGTGACCTACTTGTGAAGGGTCATCATTGGGTCATGGCGTCTCTACTTCGCATTTCCGATATAAACACAAATTACCTTGATACCAAGGGGTATCATACCTATAAATAATGATCCGTGATTAATGCATGTTCAACACATGATTCCTAAGGCCATGTTATATATATAATAATATAATATTATTAATAACAGGGTACGATTCTCAAAACGGATTTTGCATTCGATTCAGATATTTTTCTTCCTTAAATTTGTGTGTAGACCTATGTTTCTAAAAAATAACATATTGCAGTCTATTTCCACGTTTTCCATCTTAAAAACAGTAATATACTTAGGACCTGTATAGTACTACTAAATATAAACACTTACATTGAATGATGTAGCCTAAGAGTAAATTATAACCGTTCTAAATGGGGTGAACGGTTGATAGCAAACGCTAATGTATTTTAGTATTGGTGTTCGTGTCACAGTGGATGTTTTTATTAAAACATTAATCCTACATTCATGGCCAATGTTTGTCATTAAGTCACTGACCTTACACCTCATCAATACTTAACTTAAAAGACCTCACTTTCTTTTCAGTAAAACACCTTCCATTGTATTGAATAACTCGTAAGCGTGGTTCCCACTAGAACGCAGCGCGCAACGCAATGCAGCGACGTATTGACGCAAAGTGCTTTATTGCGTAATCACAAGTGGGAATCGACGACGCAACAGTGCTGTTAAAATCGCAGGTTTGATTTCACGCAGGCGGAGCAAACACAATTATTGGAAGGGCATGTTCTTACGTTTCGTAGGTTGCGTTATGTTGCGTCACTAGTGGGAACTAAGCTTTACACAGAAACTGTACCAGGATTACGATGTATGTATAGGCTCCGTTCAGACAGCAAAGTTTGTTTCAGTGGCACATTTATCGTCGCTAACCTTGATGAGTAGAAACCAATCTTACAGGGGTAAATAACTGTCTGAACGGGCACTTAGTTATACGCGCTTCCTCAGTTGACGCGTGCGTAGTTTAAACAATGTGTGAATATTACAGTTTTGTACTCCGTCAACACGTGACCGAGTGTTACTTACCCTATTCATAGTGTTTCAAAAAAATGTACTGTCTCTTTTTGGCCGTTGAAGTATCGTCTTATTAGGCTTAATATTTTCCCCTCAGATAGCACGTCATGTTTTCTACAACTTTTTGACTTTATCTTCATTGGGGAATTCAAGACTTGATACTGAATGTTTATCTCAGTTTACATAAGTTGCGTTCACACCAAGTGAAGATGACAGTAAAATTATTGAGACGCAGCAGATACAAGATAAAACGCAACGTGTGCTCAAGGAGGTAAATTGCAAAATGTCAATCCTAGTTGAATGCACGAGTAACTACTAATATATACAGAAAAAGTAATTAAATAAAAGATGATGTCGGTTTTGGGTGACAATACAAAGATAGTTGAGTAAAATGTCGGCCGGTTCAATATTCCCCCAGCAAACAAGTTTAAAAACTGCTGCTTTTAATGCATAGAATATTTACGATGATGGTTTAAAAGGATTTATTTCGGTAACATTCTTGTCGTTCTCATAAAAGAGGGTAAAATTATTCAACGAGAGTTTGATGTACGGATGAAATAGATGTATGATAGATTGATGTATAGATTATATGACGTAAGATGCGCGTAGTGTGCGTGTTTAGTTCGTACGCCCAAGAATGACGTAAGATGCGCGTAGTGTGCGTGTTCGTACGACGCCCAAGAATGACGTCAAACTACTAATTATCAATTTCAACAAATAATACACGGTTTAAGAAAATGTTATAGATTAGGTTAAATTCTAATTTTATTTTACAAGTTCCTAAGAAAAGATTTTTGTAGCTGTTACAAAATCAGAAGAAAACGAGAACAATGCCTTATAAGTACGTGGCTACATGAATTAAGAATAGTTCTTAAGTTAAAAAGCATTTCTGATTGTTTTATTTTAGCATACAGTAGACTTCTTTTAAATAAATAGGACCTTGTTATGCATACGTTTTAATTGCACTAGTTTTAAATATAGACAATTTTTTTTCTTGTTTTTGTTATGATTTTAATAGGATTTTTGCCAACACATTCACAGAACGTTACAATTTATTGCCTGTGGAATGAGTTGTTTTTTTTTTAAAAATAAAATCGTGTTACAAATTGGGACTAAAATGCCAGCATTTTAAAAATAGTGCCCATAGCAGCATTATTTAGCACTCTTGCAAATTTACTCATATTAATTATATTCCTTAAATAACAATTTTAACAAGATTTGAACACAATTTGTATACTACTTAGAAGCATTCTTATGAGTTGTTAACATTAATGTGACATTTGACCTTTCAGTAAACAGTGTCATATTCCATCCATAGGACCTCTAAACCCCACATAAAACAATTATTATCAATAATTGCAAAAACAATTTGATTAAACAAATGTATAGTCAAAATGTTTTTATGCAAAAAAAAAGAGAACATTTTCAGCAAGAAAGCTTGCCAACATTCAATTCATGTTTCATCAAACACTGTGTTTTACGCTGAAATTACCAAATACACCCACGCCATACATGTGCAACAACAATCTGCACAAAGGTACAATGTACCATGAAGATGAATGGACTGTATGTGCACTCCCCATGGGTGGCTGCACCAGGGTCGTTATTTAACTATAATCCCTGACAAATCCCTGGTTGCACAATGGATGAGTACAACAACCAAAATAACAATGCATGCATGCAAAAATACAATGCATGCTACCGTGGATATGGAACTACAACAAGCAACCCAATTGAAACTTTGAAACAACTCACAAGAATGCAACTTTAACAGCAGCAAACTTGAGAGCACATTTACAGAATACTCATTACATAGAAGACATTCTTACATTGTTTGCTATTTAACATACAAAAGTTTAATAATTTAACAGTCCTGACAAGATAGTTGCAGCACACTTTATTCAAATGAGGGAATTTGTTTTTAAATAATTAATGCCCAATAAATTATTTATATAAATGGTCCAGACAAATTAAAAATTATTTTTTTCTTTTCAAGAATGTTTTTTATTGGCCCGATTATTGGGGAATTAAAATGTTACTCCATAAAAGAAGCCATTTACATATTTTGTTTTTATTATCAAGGAAACTGAGAGCAAGTGGGCACTAACATTAACATTGTGTACAACACAAGGCATTATTATTAGCCATGTAGTACACAATTACTTTTAAGGAATAAATTATGTAATAATTGAAAGAAACATTTACAAATGAGATTGTTTATGTGCGTAATCTTATCAACTCTGCTACAACTTTATAATTTTCAATTCTTCCCCAAATAAAACTTTCTTAAATATATCTGTATTATTATCATTATATCTTAATCATTGCATTCCCCAATAATGTACTGTTTTTGATGTAATTAGTTTTTAGGTTTCGTTCAAAACAACAATAATCTCTTCATTTGCTACAGAACATGATTGCACTTGCAAAAAGAAAACATCATTAAAGAAAATCTTTAATTGTTTTCTTAAATTTGTTTGACTGGTCAAATTTAACAAGTTCAAATGTCACAAACAATCTCAAGAATCCTACTGCAGTACTTCAAATATGCTTTCTATAAAAATGTAATAAAATGATATAGGCCTAGAGATAATTTATCTAGGTTTCTTGTCAAATCAAATTGATTGATTCTGTATTTGCAAAGATGATTCTTAGAAATCGCTTGTCAATAAAAAAAATTTCCTTCAAATTTAACCAAAAAACCAGCGCAAAAATGGAACGCACATTATCTACATATTTACATTTATACATGGTCAAGGTAATACGCAAGTCATTGAATCAAACAAGAACATTTTAAGTAAATGACTTACAATTACCTAACAATAAGTAAATCTATCTTATTCTATACATAATACAATTTTCACACATGCTTAACATTATATACTATTGAATATTAATATTCACAATAAAAAAAATCGGAAAACTGCTTTCTTTCCTCATGAAATCTTAAACTTAAAGCTTAAATATTGATATATGTATATATATATATATATTTCCGAGACAAAATATGTGAGCAAGAAGCTGAACTAACACATAGTCATGTCAACAATGTACATGTTGTAAGTAAATATGGAAGTGTATCCAAATCAGTTTCATAATTTGAGTTGACAGTTTCTACAGAACCATTTCCTGCTAAAGAGTTAAACAAAACATAGTATTTTGACAAAACATAGTATTTTGACAAAACATAGTATTTTGACAAAACATAGTATTTTGACAAAACATAGTATTTTGACAAAACATAGTATTTTGACAAAACATAGTATTTTGACAAAACATAGTATTTTGACAAAACGTAGTATTTTGACAAAATGTAGTATTTTGACATAATATTTAGAGATGTGAATGTAATCTTTCTTTGCAGAACATAATTAGAAACAATAGTTATATTTAATGACAACTTTTATAAAATTTAAACTAGATCAAAATTATAATTCCACATTGGAATGGAGGAGTTTTATCTCTCGTCTTTTTTTGAAGACAAACATTTTTTTAACCTAAAACAATTCAACCACCTGCTCTTATCAAGACATTCCTGTTGGAAATGGGAAAGGTTGTCAATACAAAACGACAATTTTGAAAAAATAATCTCTCACAAGTTTCTATTGTAAGTTTCTTACAAAAAGCACTTAGCACCGTTCAACTAATGTTATAGCAGTTTCCAACAATGCAAACACAAAACAAGAATTTACAAAACAAAAATGGAAGCTTAGTTTGGCGTTAAAATAGTAAAACTACGTCCGAAGCCAAAAAAGGAAAATTTATACTTTTAAAAAATGGTGCAGACAATAATTAAACACAGATGAATAGTACTCTTTTTGTTGAAATGAAATTAAAACTTAACTTAAAAATTACTTGTTTGAAACATAACTAGAAGCAAAATTCTATAAACACAATTTGATTCCAGTAGTGCAATGAATGGTAACATACTTTCATATTTAACTTAATTGATGTAATAATGTGCATTAACATTGCATAACTGGAATAATTTTACATAAATAAATAACAAGTATTTAAAAACAAGATTGGTTCAAAGCTATGTTTCAAAGTCAGCAAGAAATTTGATCAAACATTTTTAATAAAGTTGTAAAAAACAATAAAATAACTCAGTTAAAAAATATAAATAGTCATAATTGCATATAAACATATGTTTTAAGCACTATGTGATCACCATACTCGATGATGATATGGTGTTAAATCTGTCCAATCAGAGTTGTTGAAATCAGACTTAAATAAAATGGCGTCTTTAAGTTCAATGGCTCACAGATTAAATTTTTAACTAACATTTGTGGTCGTCGAAAAAACAATGTACAGTTAGCTATCGTATTATTATCTCACTGGTGGTACAATGCAATGACGTGTAACTTGATGACGATTGGAAAATACTGAACAAAGTTGAGAAACAGCAAGAAATACCTTGCTTTGGTGTGCCACCAGATGGAACAAGAGAGAGTTTAGTTATGATGTACCTATGTCTCTTTTGTTTGTCTGTATGGACCATCAATGTGAAATACATTCTGTACAATACAGTTGAAAAATAGTTTTTTAGAAAGTTTTTACAGTTCAAGTCACTTCTCCCTTTTTTTAGCTACTTGTCGTTTCCCAATGTCTGTCTTGTAGTTGATCTTTCCAAAAAATATAGTTTGTAAGAATTGTTTTCTTTTCTATATAGTTGAAGCTGTATAATCTCCATTTCTTTGACAGTACTTAACTTATATTGCCCTTGTAGTCCTCAAACTGCAGCCTTTGCAAACTTCTCTTACGGAATGTCTCATTTTAAGTAAGTCAATAGCAGCATTGATCCATTTTTTAGTCTCAATGAAAAGTTCTTCCTTTAATTGCTTCAAAATGTCAATGAAAAAAGTCTTTCTTAACATGAATCATCATGTTCTGGAACACTCGGTGGTCGTCGTCTTCTAAAACTATTAAAAACCCTCATAAAAATATTCTGTTCCCCGGCTGCAACATCCAATCTCTAAAAAACAAAAAGAAGATGTTTTTGAATGTTGACAATGATTGACAAAATATAAAAATTATTTTAGATTAAGTTACCTTTTTTTGGTCACATTTTCTAAAAATAAACTTTGTGTTTGTGTTTTTGATATTACCACTGGGATTCTATTCAAAAGTTTTTGTAGTAACTTTATATATGTCACAATATAATGAAATCCATAAGTTGGCAACAGTGACTATATCTCTATATAAACATGATGGATAACGTTAAATCGAATGATGAAGGAGAAAAAGAAAAAAAATCTGTCACGTTTAAATACGAAAGAGGAACAGTGCATGGTCAATAGTCCACGACTATCTAATTTGTGGCCATTAGCATGATGGAAAAGGTTTTTTTTATAAACAAAGAACAGAGGAAATGACTGTTACACAATTGTCAGCCGATAGACATGCAGACTGCTCACTTTCAATGCCTATGGCATCATTAGTAAAGTTTACAACCTGTGCAAACAGAAAATATCCTGGTTCACTTTAGAATTATGCTCAGTCCAAATACTTACATTGAGTCAATTTTGTCATGGAAAACTGTAACCAATTGCCATTATGAAGAAGGAAATATTTTAATTTAAAAATCATGAATTGGTGCAATTATGTTGGTACAAAATGTATTTAGAAAGTAAGGGACAGATTAAAAGGGTGTACTATAAATTTAATATGATATTAATCTATTAGCACTTGCTAAAAATATATTTAACATTCTAAATCTTGTGATTGGCTATAACATTATCACACATTCATGTTGCATGCTTTAATTTAATTTAACAGATGGCATTGAAATGTGTGCCGTAGGAAAAAATATGAAACAAATTAAATAACATCTTTACTATATTCCATCAATTTTTTTTTTTATGAAATTAAATTTGCTTCTTTACATTTAACCACTTAACTTAATTTCAAAATCTGATTTTTAAATTTCATTATCAAAATGACTAGTGATGCTTTCTTTACAATACAGATGAACTGAAAACAACAAAATCAATAATTGAACTATTATGTAGGGCAAGTATTGTTTTAAGTAGGCCAGTGATAGTTGGAGGTCTAGTTTTTACGAACACAATGGTACTATTATTGATAATCCCAATTTGAATTTAGATAGGTCATTATAAATTGTTTAAAACTCAATAAAACACACACCCATGACAACAAATATGGACAATAAACAATGACTATAGGTGATAATGTAACTGTTATGCAAATACACAGGTGAATCATGCTGAATGATCCAACAGAGTTAATTTAAATCTCCAATCAATGACAATCTTTTATTGAATAGTATTTTCAGCCATTAACAACCTTTTTTTTTGCTAGCGAATAGTACAAGAAGTGATGCTAAATAGGCCTAATTATCACAACTCATGCCGATTTTGCTGCTTTTGTGGGAAAAAAATCTTGACTGGGCTTGATTTTTATTATGCTATTGCTGAATAATGGAAAGCATGACAAAACAGCTTTATACACCTCAATGATCTAATCATACCAATGATTAGGATCTAATCAGGCAGAATGTCATTTAACTGTATCAATGTACTTAACGTTTCAACTTCCACATACATTATTACACACAAAAATGCATTGATGCTTTTTCTCAAATTTCATTCATAATGGTGAATATAAGACACAATATAGCATAACACCAGTAGGGCTATCATTAAGGCTACATAATAATGTTAAAAACAAATAAAAGTGATGAACAAATAATTTGTTGACACTGTAGGACAGTAGGAACAAACAAAAAGGAACTATTTATTTTGAATATTTTAAATGGAGCTAATTTCTATAAACTAATACCTTTTTAAAACACTGAATGCATGAGAAAAACGTTTTTAAAACAGGTAGCACACACAGCAATTTAAACATCACATCTTTTTATTACGACGATCATAGATTATAATCTGTTATTTTTCATTTATATTTAATCATTATTATTACTGCATCTTTATCGTCATTCAAGTTCTGTCTAATCTTCAATTCTACAATGCAACTGTTAGTGAGAAAGAAACGTAATGAAGACAAATCCAGGGACCTAACAAATAATGACTATTAAACTACCCTGGATAACAACTACAGGTGAAACGCAGTATCGTGTCATAAATACGAGAATCACGAATCACTCATGAGAGTGGAATTTTAAACATGTTTCAGTATTAAAAAAACTTGCATGTCCGGACTTGTTGTATTGTGTCTGTGAGCTGTGGTTGTGTCTGGCAATAACCAAAAGCATGTGTGTAGCAAGGAGAGAGCGGGACATGCAAAGTATATGAAATAGAAGAAGCAAGACTGACTCCTTAATAAGCTTTATTTGCCTTTGGGGGAAATAAATTAGACGATAAATACAGTCAATGTTACAGTAGTAGAGCAAAATAAATTAATCTTTGCTATGTTTACTTGAGTATTTGGCCATCAATATTTATAAAACTATATCAATTTGACCATTAATGCATACTGAATATTGGTTATTTTTTTCTGTAATAATCTCAAAGCATAAATCTGTGATTAAAGCTGATACTGCTTGACACTTGATATTTCTGAACGTAAATGAATGTATTATTATAAGAAGACTGTAAGAATATTTGAATGATTTTAGGCCTGACTATATGTACACTAGTGTCCTTTGCTTAAGTAGGGGTATTTATTACAAACAGATAACTGCAAGAATGCTTGTATTGTCTACACAGGGGTATTAAATAGTAATACAGGATCTACCAAAGAACACACCGGATAGATCTATTATTAGTGGTGGTTGAGCCAACAGCGTGTATACTATTAAACTAAAGGTGCACTTTGATGTCATCACAAAGAATACCAACAGGATCACTCACGTTTGCATAGTAATACTCAAGGAGATATTAAGAAATACAGAGAACTATTTCATGAACATATTATAGGAAAATAAGAGTTGCAACTAAATCTACTAAAACATTATTTTTCCTTGGATAAAATTAAGTGCATTATTCTTTTTTAAGTATTTATTAGAAACGTGGCTGTTACTGAATTAATAAATGCTTGTTTGTAGCACACAAACGATTAGTTAGGTTTGTTTAATCTAAAATGCACTTTAGTAAGTTTTTATTTTTGATATTAAGTTTTCCTTGATGACTAAATATTTGTTCGTTCTGTCTAATAACAAGTTATAACCGTCTTTCCAGTAGCTATTTAAAGACTACTTATAGGCCATTTGCATTTTTTTTTTAAATTAATGATTTTTATAACAGTTTTTTTTTTCATTGTGACTATTAAAAAATGTACCTAAAATTTGTATTTCCAATAATAATAATTCAAACACTTGCTATCATATTAAACAAGCAATGAATCTAATGACGTTATCGCACTACTTCTTAGTTTTGGTTTTGTTGTTTAGTCTACACAATTTAATATATAGAATATTCTAGCTGATTAGTTCAAACAAGACCGGTATTGCTTTGTTAAATCTCATTACATTTGTAATGGTGTTAAATATTTTTGTGAACTATTATAATATCTAATACAATACAAATATATGAAAAAAAGAAACCTGTAATTATTATTTCTGCAGCAATTCTTCTAATTTGAATAAGACGTTTTAATATCCACAAAAACAATTTTTTCATACCAAAAATTTAAATACAAGAAAAATAACTTACAGGAGATATAGATGAGTATAAATACCTGTAAATTTGACAAAATCACAAAACTAAATTGTGAAATATATTGACTTCCAATACCCAAAATAGCCCGGGAAATTACATTTCATGACAACAATAACTATTAAACATTTTCTGTTGTTTGCAGGTTTAAGGAAACTTTGGACATTAAAATCTTCCCTCATTGTCATGTTTTTTTTGTGTGTTTTTTTTGGTGCATAATTACAACTAAAAACTTTATGTACTAACCTGTAATGTTTCAAAAGACATTTGAATTTCATCAGAGATCCTTCTCAACTCTCGACCGACAGCAATCATTCGTGATGACCTCGTCGGTGCCGAGTTTGCCCGTTCTCGAAATGTAACCACATCTGGTAACGGTAAAGCATCCTCCTCCATTGGAGCATCGCCTTCCGATCGGTATCGTCCTCGACGTTCTGTAAACATGACACCACAAACATTCATGATTACAACAATATCTCTTAAAATACGATCAGCATCCATGGTAATTCTACAAATGGATCATGAAACGCCAAATGGATACATCTAAATGTTAAAACATCCAAAGGCCAAGACATCAAACAGATAAATTAAAGTCTTTTTGTTTTACTCAATGACAGTTCAGTAGTTGTTGTCATATATAACTGTTATATAGAATAAAAATCCAAAGCTGTACATCAGCTCAAAGTTTATGAAGCATTTGTTCATTCCAGGTGCAACTTGTTCAAAGGTAGAATCATAAATGAGTTGTCTTGTGGGAATACCTTCCTTTTAAAATTAACTTGGGATTTCCAAAACAATAATATTGTAGTATTTGTCTTGTGTTGTGTTTTGCTATTGGTTAATAAAAACCAGACAATAATAACATCAACAGACAAATCACAATCATCATCAAGAAAAACTAAACTTGTAATCATTTATTCTAGCCATGCTCTTGGGTATCAAGTCATACTCAAGCTTTCTGATTGGCTGTTCACTACCTAATACCATAATCTGATTGGTTCGTGTTACTTCACAACAATAGAGTAAAGAAAAGTTAAACCAATTAAACAAAGTGTTGAATAATACCTCATTAAATATTCAAGGTTATTCCATTTTGTACAGAGGGAATTGTTTTCATAACAAACTAGTAAAGTTTATTGACAGTTCAAACAATAACTTGTTCAGTCTTGTCTTGAGTTAAGAAGTTGGTTATATTGTATTATTTTAAATTCATTGTTTGATTAATTAATCAGGACAATAAACTACAGTGGATTTCTACTCATTGAAATGCTAAAGACTTGATGTAATACAATGCCTTTCAAATTCTAAAAACAGTTAAATGTGCAATATTATTATTACAGTAGTATACTTGGTACAATAATAACAATGTACAACAAATCTATTTTTATCATAGACCTGATCAAGTTTCCATAAATATCAATTATCATCAGGCTGGATTCTACAGCACCTTGTGACCAAATATTAGTATACTGATTACAAATTATCTCAAATGCAAGAGCACTTCTAATTGAATCAATTCAAAATAGAACTCCACATGTCAGACAAAAAAAATTCCACGCAAATTAATAGGCAGGTAAAAATATCAGGTGTTCAGTTGATGACAACTAGTTGGATCAAAATAAGCTGCAGGCTTCTATGACAACTGATTGGTCGATGCTTCTAACCACTTATTTGCATACAATGGTTGTACGTTCTTACTTTGTGGCTAAGATTCTACACAATGACTGGTAGAACTGAACTTAACACGCTTTTACTAATTCACAAAAGAAGTCTGATCAAAACAAAACATTTTTAATAACAAATTTTACAATATTATAATAAAATATCACGAGGTCTTTATGAATAGGAAATTTCAAAATTGGCAAGGACAATAAACAAAACGTATGTTAAAATAAAACTATATGCTTGTCAACATCAATGAGTTACTAGTTATTTGTATACAAAAATGTCACATGACTCACTCCTCATGTTTTTGGCAACGGCTACAGTAAGTGTAGTAAATATATCATCAAAATAATACGTCACAAATCTGAATTCATACAAATGTAAACAATCGCTCTACAAAGTTACAAATTTACCATAAATGGTTACATTTTGATTCCATTTATTGTTGTGTAATATTGACTATTTAAAAATAGATGTGTTTACATCTTGAAATTTCATCACAGTATTGGACAAAATCCAAACTATGAAGTGTGCACACCCAATCAACTACAAAGCAAATGATGACTGTAAACAAATCACACATGCTTCTTTTTTTTGGTTATCTTAGGATATTAAATGGATCATTTTTATATGTAAAGCTCTTCAAAACATTGTATTAGGTACTATATAAGACTACCATTATTATTATTATTTGAACCTTGCAAAAATAATTGAGATGAATGGTGTAAGTCTTTAAGGCTAGGTCATTGCAAACTAGTCCCTAATAACGGTGACGTAGCACTATACAGAGGATAATTATCAGCAGTATAACAACATACCACATTAAGCATCCAGACCAGTATAAGTATAAGAAGATTTCAATATTCATGTTTCATTCCAATAATAAAATACCAAACAATTCCTTTGTTCAAAACAAATACTTGCCGGTATTATTAGTTTGTTATTTACAAAATTAGGGTTTATGCCAAGAATGACTTTATACTGGTTGAATTCAACCAAAGAGGCAATTTTTATCGATGATACAACTACATATTAACTACAGTATTGGATAAGTATTTTTTTCAACACCTGGTTTAGTAAACTATAGTGAACCTGAACACTACAGCATGAAATAAATGAAGGTCATTAACCACTGTCGTCTATATGTATGGCTGTAAGTATTCCTTCTCTACTCTATCACCTAAAATTTAAGACAAAGCGAAAAGCACAGACAAGATACCTCTGGTCGTTCACCTAAGTATATGAAGCAGAAACGAAAAAATGTAATAACTAAACATTTCCTTTCACTACTTCTATCAAACCACTACCAAACTACAGTATATTAAATAAAACAAATACTGTCAATAATAATAATGTCAATGTCCTCTAAGCTTATAAAATATTTATCTTTTTATTCTGTACAGTATACCATTCTAGATTTTACTTTGAATCTTATGAAAATCGTGAACTTAGGTCAGTAACCGCACAGACTGTCTACAAAAAATGTTAATGTTCCCAATTCCACATATTACTATTCAACATCAATTTCCCTGTATAAATTTCATTAACAAGTAGACTACGGAGGTATAGTAAATGATTCATTGGGTGGAGTACGATGATTCTAAATCGATTAATGAAACAATTGATCCATCAAACATTTATTACGTTCATTTAGTCTAAGATTACAGTGTACTTCAATTTTGAAGAGTGAATTCTGTGCGTTATACAAGTGAATTAGTATCACAATAGTCTGGGGAAATTAATGGGATAAACACTAATGTCCTGGCAAAGTTACTTGCAATGTACAAATAGTCTTTATTGAGATACACTATTCCAGTGAAATTACTCACTTGGACATTGGGCTACCTACAATCTATCAAGAGAAGTTACTTACTTGGACATTGGGCAACCTACAATCTATCAAGAGAAGTAACTTACTTGGACATTGGGCAACCTACAATCTATCAAGAGAAGTTACTTACTTGGACATTGGGCAACCTACAATCTATCAAGAGAAGTTACTTACTTGGACATTGGGCAACCTACAATCTATCAAGAGAAGTAACTTACTTGGACATTGGGCAACCTACAATCTATCAAGAGAAGTTACTTACTTGGACATTGGGCTACCTACAATCTATCAAGAGAAGTTACTTACTTGGACATTGGGCAACCTACAATCTATCAAGAGAAGTTACTTACTTGGACATTGGGCTACCTACAATCTATTCATATTTTATAGTTTATAAGATGATTACCTGTAAATATTAATTTAGTATAATATTAATCATGTGTATCAAAATACCACCATAAGAAAGGTACATTTGAGTGCATATGAATGATACTGTAGCCATCAAGTCACCTTCCTGGTTTGGTATTATGCAAATAGAGGACAATTTACATATAATATCATTTGACCTTATTATGAGCAAGTTCACATGCATTGCCTATAGCTAGCAGACATACGTATCGATTCTTGACTTGAACTTTGTACTTACTTAATACTGTATGTAGTTCTTTTTCTATGACTTGTATCATCTAAACGTCGAACATTTCTTAAAAATAATAGTCTCAAAAATTTTGAAATATTAACCCTAACATTTATATTCCATTGCCATAACTCAACAATCTTATTATAAAGTGTGCAACATTCTGAGACGGGTGGTCTAAATTATATAATTATGCACTGAAGATTGGTATTTAATTGTAATAAGACAATCAAGAGCAATTATTAGTGGTCAATTAAAATGTATTGATGAAGTATGAATGATTCATTACAAACATGAATATGTATGGGTTATTCACTATTTATTCATCATACTAATGAATATGTATGGTTTATTCATTATTCATTTCAAATAATTAATTATTCATATATAGCCTATTACTACCAATATTAATTATTAATTTTGTGTCTGTTTGTTGTATTGATTTTGTATCTGTTTGTTGTATTGATTTTGTATCTGTTTGTTGTCTATATATCTATTTTAAGAACGCACGATGTATGAATGTGTGCCACTGTTGTAAAGGTGTAGCTTCAATAAATATTATTATACAGCATGACATTTTTACTTCAAGATTTATTTAATTAATCATGCATACTTCTAATTCTCCATATTTTAATCTCTGGCTGATAATAAATCAAATAAATTAGTTTTAAGGCTACATCAAAGAATTTTCAACCAGAAATTTATTAATATTTGTATCATATATTTGTATTTAACTAATAACTGAATAAAAAAGGAAAGGATTATATTAACAATCATGTTCAATAAATAAATTGAAATTCAAAATTAAATAAACAGAAACTCATGGAGGGGTTTCTACATCTAGTTCGTGTCAACAACCTAGTTTAAGGAAATCACTTATATATGCAATGCTTACTACAGTAGATATATAAATAAAATATAGCATAAATTTATAAGCATAGTAATGTAGGGCAAGGGCAGAATTTCAATTTATCATGATTAAGTGTTTTGTTTATTAATGACAAATGAACACAATAAAAACATGCGTTAAAATACCTGTCCAATCAGTATACATTATTAAGTGTTTCATGCATTGTTTACTATACACTATGTCACCATTGAAAAATATTCAAAAAGACTTCACAGCAAGATGTACCTTCTTTGATCCTGATTCCGCAAACCCTGGCCCCACAACCCCCGCCCCCGCATACCCCGATTCAGTTCACTCTTGATCACATGCATATAATTGATCATATTCTTTAACCACCTTTAGAATTTTCCCTATTAGTCATTACTACACTTTCAAGCATGCTACACTCATATCATTACTTTGACACCATCACCCTCCTCTTAAAGTCAAAACTGCTCAGGTAAACCAATTTAAAATGATGAAATTACATGACATTTAGAGTATTTAAACAAAGTTTTGACCTTTTATGTTTACATACAAAACTGAACTTAAACTGACCCCATGCTATTATTTAAGTTTCTTATAAGTACCGGACTTTACACCACATAATAACCTGTTATCAAATAGGTCAAAATAATACAATAAGTCTAAATTATTTAATACAATCATAGTTCATATTGTAACACTGTATTTACTAGAATAATTTACAGATTGATGCGTTTAAAATTATTATTATTATTATTATGTCACAATGCAAAAAAGCTTTGCAAATTTGTCTCACTGCACAAACACATACTGCATTGGTGTATAAATAAACCAAAAGTTACAACCACCCATCAGATGAAAAGTTTAAAAGTAGTTTAATTTGTAAAAGATACATTTAAAGTTCAATTAAATTAGGAAAATCACTATTACTATATCCAGGTATAATTTTTACTTTTTGACAGCAAGGAAACTGATGGATCGTGATATCGGCAAATTAAGAGAGTTTAAAATGTCGGCCTGGATGTTGGAATCATCAAACATCATGTAATTGAACTCTACTTTATGAGTATTGCTATATGATATGTATGTAGGTATATGTTACTTTGTAAAATAATGGCAAACTATGTAAGTGTATATCCTTTTTTACTAATACTGATGATGATTATGATGGTGAAGAGTGATTTAGTGTAGTTCAAATTTCTTTTGCATATCAAAAACAGAAATTGTCATCATGTTCAGATGAGATTCCAAGTTAAAAAATGAAGAGTTCAGATAAGGGTAAAATCTTATTGGAGACTCTCCTCATTTTGTCATCATTACTTTTGTTATAAAAGAAATAAGGGTGGGGTCAAAAAGATCTATACACCAACTTTAAAATGTTTCTACAACTCAATTGGGAAAGTTTTTAACGTTAAGAAAGAAACTAAATGCTCAAAATACTCTTTCAACTAAATATTCTTAACAAAACCACTACAAGGTAAGTCCGCATTCAATGCCAAATGTAAACTGAAACATTGAATTGGAACACAAGAATTAGAGGAAATAGCCAATCCTATTTCTACACTTGTTTTTCTACTACTACAGTAGTAAACTGTAAGCAGATGTGTGGGATAAAAACAAGAAGCGATTGCATGACAGCTAACTTCCTTGACAAGACATTCAATGCACTTCCTGTCTTTGACAATCTATTATTTAATTTCATTTATTTACACTACTGGCAATCATAGCCCCTTGTTACATGTTTTTCCAATAAATTTATTTTTTATACATATAATTATAAAGCAACAATATTAACTTTTTAATCTAAAATTATGCTGTAAGATTCTTGATGTTGTAGAAAGTAATATTTAAGGTACCGGTATGGGTTTTTTTTTGTTATGATTGATGAATATAATTAAAAGTACGTTTTCCCCAAGATTGTGTAAGTGTCACTTGCACACATGGTGGAAATTGTCCACTTCGGTCAATCCATATAAAAATCATTTAAAATGCAATAAAACCATGCTAATGCAGGAGAAATATTACTGAAGACAAAAGTTTATTTGGTTTTGATTTGAAAAGGTAGAACTTCCTGAACTTTCTGGAATGTTCTAACAAATAAAAAAACAGGAAACTATTAGAGTATGACGATTACCAGTTTTGGAAAGTTCAAAACGTTGAAGAAGATCCCACTTCATTGTTGTGTAAAATCATGCATTGTATTTTAAAGAAAATATATCTTACTAAAATCCTAGACAGCCAGAAAATACCAATAACTGTAGAATTAAAACTTGAAATAAAAATGTTACTTTTAAAAGTAATGTTATGTAAATAAATACCTTTATATTAGATTTTAAAAACTGATATGCTGACTAGAATACTTTTTGTTTACTTTCAGCACTAAATGATAATTCACAAAATTAAAGGTATGTGAATTTTTACTTACAAACTTTCTAATATATTGATCTATCAGCAAGCTACAATTTACCTCAAAATTTAAACTGTTTTTATTAAATGATACAAAAAGATAAATGTTAATAAAGTTAATGTTTATAAAACAAGATCAAACAACCCATATCTCTTCCTTTTGATCTATAAGAGTATTATAACCAGAAAACAAACTTAAAAAAATAAAATCACCTTCCCAAGCACTTTGAACTCCATGGCCAGATATTGGTGTATTTTGTTTAGCTACTACATGTGCACGTTTTTTCAGACTTTTTTCCAGGTCACCTAGTGGATCTTCCATTCTGTGACAGAAGGTGATATCCTGTCCAATAGTGTCTCTTCCTCATAATAACTTGTGTGACAACTTTTTGTCATGTTTTTTTCACACCACAATCTACTACTTCTTTGTTTTGTTTCAGCCTATGGCGTTGCAGAGTCTATGACGTCATTCATGCATTGCTAACTCCCAATCACTATAATGCTTCAGTAATTGCATCACTAGTCCTTGCTATTCTTAGAGGTGACATCATTAAAGGTCATCCGTGGGTTGTAATCTAGGACCCTGGAATTCCAGGGGCTATCACTTTATATATAAAATGCATACATATAATAAGAGTAAAAATGATTTGCAATTATAAGATATTGTACATAATGTTTTGAGATAAGTTTATCCATTTACTAAGTATCAGTTCATAATTTTGAACAAATGGTATTTCAAATTAATCTTTTACCCAGCCTACTACTGTACCTACCTAGCAACTCTTTCACCTAGGCGCAGTATTGGTCAGGCACCAAAAAGCATAAAATAAGCAGATAGCATCTATATCTTTAGCTAATTTTGAGCATATAATTACCTCTATACAACCTTTTTTCTCTTTATTGCATAGCTTATGTTTTGCTTAAGCTTATGCCCCTTTTTAGCACTGCTAATGCTGTTTTATTCACTGCTTAAGCTATGTTTTGCTTTGCTATTGCTAATTTTGCTTTTTAATTAAAACTGCTATTGCTATTTTTAGCATTGCTATAGCTCTTCTTTGCACTTCTAATGCAATTATATTGACATGCTCTGAACTGTTTCTTAAGCTGCTGAAACTCTCACCATTGCAGCTAACTATGCTTCAGCAAAATTAGCAGTTTAAAGACCCCTTACCTGCAATTTTGGACGTTTTTTGGAAAATAATACATATATATCACTTTCAAAACATTAAACCATGTCATTCCTTGTCTTAAATGTACGTTTTATGGTAAATTATGATAAAAAGTGAGAAACAATGCACTACCTAAGTAGCTCGCGGCGATCGACCTCTCGTGGACGGTCTTAGGCCTAGCCTAGCTAGGCTTAGTTTTGTAGGCCTAGCTGGTAAACATCGGTAACGTACGAACATCGTACGCTAGCTATATACCTAGCCTGACGTTGTATAGTTGCTGCATTAATTGTCTTTCTATTTTTGCCAGACTCCGTTGATACAAATTGGGGAAAACCCGGTATTTTCGCTGAAAAGTTAGGAGTCTTCCATTTGTTTTGGCCTCACGATCGATCGAAAAGTGGGCGAATTACAGGTGAAAAACAAAAATATTAATCCGCGCGCAATGCATTTTGGGATTTATAGCGGGCCGCTATAATTATTAGAATCGACTTATTTTTCACATTTTTAACCGTTTAAAGACGAAAAAAGTTATCGCAATAGGACCATATAGTATTATTTTTACATTAAATATAGTTTGTGACCTTAAATTAGATCTAAAAAACGTAGGGAAGGGGGCTTTAAGCAGTGATCTCACAGGGAAAAGAATCTTTGCAAATTAGCAATTATTCAGCTGAATATGCTTCAGCAAACTTAACAGTTTAAGCATAATCGAAATCAAAGTCCAGCAGCAAAATGCAATATATGCCTAACATTAAGTGTACATCATGTAAGAAGCTAAGTCTTTGCTTGGTTAAAGCAAAATAAAGCAAATTTCCTCCTATCTCTCAACACTGTCAATAGTAGTGACAACCGGCAAAAGGAACAAATTACTGCACCTTGCTCAACTCTTTGCAGATCATCATATAATAAAAACAGAGTGTTACAACTTGCATAAAGAAAACCCTCCCATAAACAGTTCATACAGTGAGAGGCACTGGAAGCAATATTCTATCTTTCCCAATTAATATTTGTGTTTAAATATTATTTTTTATTATTAGTAGTAGAATTCAGGAAACTGCTAGTGATTGTTTAATTTCTACTAATGGCGGTAATGAACTCTATGTTTGGGTTTGTTACAAGACAGTTTTCTAAAATATCTATCTGTACTTAATTATGTACGAAACTGAAAATTGTGTTTATCCATTTTCAAACGAAACAAAATGTCCCATTCCATTGGGATCACCCTATTTAGAAAAACAAATAACGAAGATCAAGAAAGGCAAACAAAATGCTAACTAAAGACTAACAAATGCCTATTAATCGGCCCTAAGTATCTTACGGAGAAGGAGATATCTCTATTAAGGGGGATCTTTTGGTCCTTAAGTGTTCCATAATAGTGGATATTATGTAAAACACATTAAAACAATTTTGTTTACTATCAGAATAACATGTATTATCCTTGAATTAATTGCATAAATGAACTACTCTGGGTCAACAATTGGTAAAATAAAGAGTCATTAAGATGTTGTATAAAAGTAAATGTATGCTGTGACCATGAAGAACATGAATAGTGACTATACACAGTAATATACACAGTAATAAACACATCTCATGTTGCCAATCTGTTGGGCATAATATTGTTGTTTAAACACATGTCATGTTGCCAATCTGTTGGGCATAATTTTGTTGTTTACTAATTTGGGTACACTACTGTGTAACTACAATAATTTTCAAAGTTATTCCACACATATCAAAAAGTAAGTCACTAATTACAGGATGGATACACTATATATCATCGTGCTTGTGTCATTTTAGGATTAGGGAGCGAGTAGAGTAGAAGCAATCATGAATCTACAAGCCTAGTTCTACTGTACGTCAGTATTCTGTTTGAACCTATGCCTTGGGAGTACAGTACAAGTACTGAATATGATACACCATGCGCTTTACTCTAATGCTCTGTAATGTAGGTAGAGGATTTGGACCCAGGTTACTGGGATTGATAGTCAAGCACCATGCTGCAATACCACTACTACTATAAGTTTAGATAATGAGGCTCCAGTGTATACTATACAGAGGTTCCACAAAGACTATGAGTATTTGATATTAATAATGCATCACTTGATAATTAGCTGGCAAAGTCCATCACTGGCCTCGATGATTATCCATTGCAATCATTATTCATTTGGTTTAATTATACAGTACTGATGCAAGTTCACTGTACTTTTGCTACAGTTTGAGTTCAATCATAAAAGTGTATAGTAATTAACAGGTATGACCTTATTTCTATACGCCCATGTTTACAATACAAAGAATTTAAAAAAAAATTATTTAATTGTCAGTAGTTTCATGAAGTCGTTTTATTATTTCAAGTTTTTCTTTAATATCATACATGCCAACACCCTCATTGTGCTTCTGGTTTTCCACATCTGAGGTCATAATTTTTTCTGAACAGAAAGGGGATTCCCCTCAAGTAGCCATCACGCCATACCGCTTGTGATGTCACCCCTTACCTCTCGATAATAGATAGAGGGCACTATATACCACCTCCCATTTTTTAAACTTCAGATGTTGACATATACGTATATAATATCTGGAATAAGACTACTGTATGTCCTAAACGTACAACATGTATGTCAGTAAAAATCAATTTGTGCCAAATTCCATTATATTAATACTAAAATAAAATAACTTTTAATGTCTGACATTTCACACGTAGGCCTATGTTAAACAGATCTGGAATAAAGTCTGTCCTAAACATGCCAATAATTAATAATAAAATACTTTTATTAAAAAAAAAAAAAATATATATTTTTTTAGCTGTTAGCATACTACTATACTATAGACTGAATTAATCAACAAATGAGATAATAGTACTAAATAATTATGTATAGATTCAATAAAGTAAAGTCTTCCTTATTCATCCCATGTGGGGCAATTTAAAAAACAGGACCGAAATAATATAAATACATAGTATTAAACAGTAATAGTAATAATCATTAAAAAATCAAAATTAAATTTATTAATTTCAAAGATTACTAACACTAGTTAAAATAAATATTCAGAAATAATCAATTGGTTGATAGATTGATGAACTTAGCTGCAATTATGTTAATTAATAATCGACAAATAAAAATTTTAACCAGGTAATACTGTCAATCAACCTACCAAGTCATTATTTAGAACACTTAAACAAATATATTTAAATATCTGGAACACAATTTAACTATATTATACTGAATTATGTACTTCAAACACTTCTTTCATCCAAAACAATAAAGTTCAAGTAATTTGAAAAACGTTGTCAAAGTCGAGGATTAACGAGAATGAAGTGGATTTGCATCATTTGAGAAGAGAAATATAAAGACCTTGGTATTTACAACAATACAACACAAATTGGCCAGAAGCCAGGTATAAAGAAACTATTATTCAACAAAAACTAAAAAACGCCCTATAGAATGAAACCTAAAATTATAATAACCCTTCAGAAAAAACAATGAATTTAAATCGTAAACAATGAAACAATAGTAAACCGCAATATCTGTAAATTTGATGTTAAATACAATTTGATTATTTAATTAATCCATTTAAAATGAAAGTAAAGCCTCAGTGTAACTCTTATGAACAATAGCAATGTGTAAAATACTTGAAACAAACAAAACAAATTATAAATCCTCATCTTTGAGAGAAAATTGCTGCATAATTTTATAACAGTATAAAAGGTGAAGGCTAATATCTAGGCAAGTCCAGACTTGTCCGTTGCAGATGAGAAGGCTACCCTGAAATTCCCAGGTCTTGAAACATGCAGAGATGGAAATTAATGTCTATAAAATTAACATCGTTCAATAACTTCAGTTTACTGTGTTTCTGATGAATACACATTTTCAACATTCTCTTAATAATGTTAAACAGCTGTGTTGCTATTTATTATTACGTGAATGGCGATTCTCTCGTAAACAAAAACAATACTGTCATTATATGTAACCAATTTATCAGGACAATTCAAATGAAATTGTTATGCAAGTGTATGTTGTATAGTATTGAATACAAAAAAACAGACAAAACTTAATTTCTGAGCGCAGTTTAGTGGCAGCTCAACACAAAGGGACCCTTTGAGACCAAAGGGTATATACAGTAGTGTATAAGGCACAATATAAATAGAGTGAAAGCTAGCAGCTTAAAATCGTACTACACTATACAAGTCAACTATTATTATTTATTCATTTATTATTCATTATTATTAGTGATGCCATGACTTTTTTGGTACAAGAAAAATCCTAGTATAAACTGAAATATGACATAAAACATACTGACCTTGTGCTAAAAGTCTACGTCTTGCCATGTAACCAAACCCACTGGCATTATTCATTCGTATAGTTACATGCGTCCGTATATAAAATGAGGGACTTGTCGGTGGTGTTTGAGTTGAGGTCGTTAGTAATCCGTGAGGCGCGGATCCATACCCGGAAGACAGGGGTGATCCAATGTCCCAGTTTGCTATAGTGTGCACTGGTGACGCCCTTTGCACGGGCGCAGAATAAGTCCTACATTGTGGTGGTATGCGTATATGAGATGGGCTTGGTGCCGACTGTGTGGAATGTGTTGGAGATAGTGATGGTATAGAGATTGGTGATGATATCAAAGGCGTGTTAACAGCTTGATCGGGTGTTTCCGATTGAAGGAATACATCCTCGTCTTCTTCGTATATTGTCTCATCATCTGTCAGATAAATACTCTCATTATCACTCTGCATCTTCAACGTATGCACATCCACGACAACCCAGTTGTCTTTACGCCGCGTACCTTCTCCACCTCCACTTCTTCCTGGACTCTGTAAGCCTTTGACACGTGTTGTTACTTCCACTTCAAAATCGCTCATAATATGATTACACTCTGAAAATCAAAAAGAAACAAAAAAAGTTAGCATTATGTTCCGAATCTGCCAGAGACATATGTGTACAGTAGCGGACATAACTGAATGGGAGAAGCAAGGATCTATGTTAAATGTCAAAGAGAAAGGAGCTACTTAAGATTTGAATGTGCAAAATCAAGTTTGTATAGCATATTGGTCTCAAAGGAAAAGTGTTCAATATGTCTAATTCTTGTATTATTATTACATACTTAAATATTTATTTTGCTTAGACACAGAAACTGAGAAAGTGCAACATTGTGAAGATGCTCATCTGTGATTCTAAACACAGTTCTACTACATTATTATTGGTTGTTTAAGCCCCATTAAGCTATATGACGTACAGGCTACTGTCTCTTAATACCCAAAGATGGAATACAATGGTTTATTTTTAATTTCTCTGAATTGTTTTTGCAGTGAACTATCGCTGGTGCCGCACTATAAAATAGTTAACCAGACCTACATAAAATCTCAGTATACTTTTTATGTAAAATAAAACATTTGTTCAGTTAGCTGGAATACATTAAAAAAGACATTCAGCGCACATTTTTATGACATTAATTATATGATGTTCTGTTGATCTTTTAATTTTTTAACGAGTTTATGTTTTAAGTTTTGTTGATCTTCTAGTTGTAGAATTTGAAGTCTCACTAACATAGCTGTAGGCCTTCATCCTTCAACAACTCTTTGAAAACAAAATTTTAACCCAAAAACTGCAATAAACCTTTTACAAAGGACACCATCTTTGTATGCTGTTTCTAATTATGTTACTACATGTCTAGACAAGAATTTAAAAACCTAGAAAATTATAATAATCCAATGACACACATAAATTTGATTTCTTTGTCATTATAAGTAATCAAGCGATGGCTTTTTTTTTTTGGAATAAAACATAAATAATATAATGTATCTTTTTATTACGCCTCATTATATTATAATATAAAACATTTTTTTTGGGAGGGGGGGGGGGGGTTCTACACATTGGAAATACCTTGTCACTTAAAATACTAAAAAAAAATTACCATATTTATTTATTCAAATTTCTGCCAATAAAACAAATATAAAAGGCAAGGAAAGTCCAAATGTAAATGTAAAATTAATTGAGCAACAATGTTGGTCCTAAAGTTACTATTGATAAAATTGTATCTGGATTCATTATTGAAACTTTTTTTGTTGGTGAGAATTTATGAAATTACACTATAGTATATTTATTGAATTACATCACAACACATCATTGCTTCTGACACTTTTATGCTCATAGTCTATTTATGAGCCTGTACAACTGTCCCAAGTTTCTCGTTGCTAAAATAGCCAATAAGAGGCACTACAGTATAACAGAAACTTTTGAAGAACATTAACAGTGAATATCAATAGAAATTTAATTTATTTTTCAAGTTTAAGATCACTATCATTAATACAGACAGTTAATCTAAAGCAATCTTAATTCTGGCTGTTCTGGATATTTCAATCACATGTTTTGTACCGAATCCTCAATGAGTTCAGTGTAAAAAGTTCTAATAGTAAATACTACACCCATTTCTAAGTTAAGATCATTATCATTAATACAGACAGTTAATCTACAGCAATGTTTATTCTGGCTGTCGCACGTTTTGTACGTTTTGTACGGAAATAAGTGAAGTGTGAACACTTCTAACTAAAAACACTACACCAATTTTTGAAAACATTTTATCTGGGCACCGGACAGGATGGAAACGAGGCTCAGTGTGGATGTACCTTTCATCCTGGTCTTCATTAGAGGAAGAAGATTTTTGAGAAGCGCATCAAGTTGTGATGCGTAACAGTTGTTCTGTGTTTGCCTGGAGGCAACAAGTGGTGGGGTATTATCACCAGCAGACGGAATCATCAAAGCATTCAATTCAGACACTGTGAATCTTATGACAGGTGAAGTAAGCAAAAATGAAATAGATAAATGAATATAGTTATGATAGCTGTAGAAGAAGTCCACATAGAGGCTATATTACACAAAGTGTGTGATTGCAACATACACAAGCAATGGTAATGTCTGTAATTAAATAGGGCAATAAAAAAAATAACCAAAATTCTGTGGAGGTGCAGTAAAATTAAGTTACTACACTGACATTCTTTAAATGTAATGACGACAATGAAATGGTGAAAAGCTAAATGGCTATTTTATAGGCCCAACAAAAGCTGGTAACTGCATGGTGGAAAGTGTATTTCTTATCAGACAACCAGATTTGTGCTGTTCTTGGGCAATAATAACAAATTAAATTCGGTTTTGGTTGATTCAGGGTAAAAACTTCTTTTAGATAAAATGATGCCAAATAATCCCAGTCATACTATAATTCTAAATACTCAGTATTGCTTCAATTTGAAAGACTGGACTGTATACTGTAGTATTTTTTAATTGATAATTGACACAGATCATACTGGTTAAGAAAAATTACATTTTAGTACCTGGACGACATGTGAGCACATTGAATGGGCAATTTGCATAACATTTGCATACAATAGACTATAGATATATATTTTGAAAGTTTAAGTGTGCACTGTATATTTACTTTACACCCAATATAAGCACATGCTAATTGATAAAGCAACTATTCCTGTTTTGTACGCTCCTTTTTTTGGAAGAAAAACCCTTCGCTGGCGCCCTACAATCATTTTTGGGAAACAATAAATTAATTTTAATTATGGCAAGAAAAAGTACAATACATTATTCAAATTAATCTTTTATAAAGTGCTTTAAATCAATCTTCAACAAGTACACATAGTTTACCTTTTTAAATTAAATGGTCTTTTTGAATATGCCGCTAAGATGCAATTACACATTATTAAATCACTGAATTATAATGGTAATGAATGTAATAATCATTCAACCTAGTATTGGTCAAACATTTACAGTGCCGAGTGTTTTACAATATGAGTTCAATGTCTTATTTGTGTCGTTGTCCTAACAGATAGTTGATTCCCTCAATAAACTGTTTTATTTTTTTGATTTGTCTAGTAATGTCTGTCTGTAATACAGCATCACATCAATTCTGTATTGCAACGAAAATATTTAAATATCTGATTTTTTTTCTAAATTTCTATTATTTATTAATTATTTCATTTACTTAATAATTAGTTATCCGCTTGGTATACCAAGCGGATAACTCCTTGTAATTGTATGAGATCAATATTTTTTTTCTGTATTATTCTTCTTTCCTTCCTTCCTTTTTGTGAGTCGTGTTCCTCTAAAATGTGTAAACATAACATTTCATAACTTTGACAACATATGGGCATTTACGTGAAGTTGTGCACCTCCTATTTTTGAATGACGTCATAGTTGCGCAACGTGACTTATGCGCAATTTTATGAATTTCAATGATTGATCATAGATTAAAAACCAAAAGTCATTTAGTATTGACACTTTGAAAAAATTTAAGTCATATCAGGGGCAAACTTTCTACGGATTAAAAATGGCATGTTTGACAAGAAGTTACGCGCGCACGCGCATTTAAAATTTCAAAATGCGCAAAATTAATTTCTAATCAACTTTTTACGCGTTTCTTGTCATTTTGAGCATGTCAAAAATTCCCACGGGCGCGCAATTTTTTATGCGCGCGGTCCGCACATAGCGTTAAAAACATATTTTTTTCTCTTGAATTATATTTTTCAAGCCTTTCCCAGTGATTTTGAAAACAATTTAGACCTTTTCCAGTTTAAATAACGCCATACGAACACGTTGAATTAGACAATTCGTGCGCGTTTTTTATGAAAAAGCTTAAAAAATCGTCAAAATTATGTCTTTTTTTAAACAGTCATAGTTTCTAAAGTAAACCGTTAACCGTTTATTTTTATTACAAAATCTAGAAGTTGATGAGTTGTAGATATCGGATCATGCATCAATAAGGCTAAAAAAACATTGTGACGTCATCGTATGGCCACACGAATGTAAAATATAGGATTTTTGTCTCTTTCGTTATTGCTCATCACATTCAATGGAGCGCATCGCGCTTATCTGTATTCTTTTTTCTCCTACATTTATATATTGTGTAGGTCAATCAACTTTCTTTAGCATGAGATAAAAATATTTTAATTTTTATGACGTCATCATGCCTAAAAATTTTAATTACGTGGGTCATTAATTTCATCTTTACAGTAAATTTTAATCTGTAATAGCTCGTAAGAATAAAATGTGATAATCACGATTAAAACGTTTTCTGGAAGCTATTGGATTGTAGATACGAATTCATGTAAACATTTTGCCAATCGGATGTTGTGACGTCATCATATGGCCAGTTGAATAAAAAAAGTCGTATTTTCATATTTTGCGTAATAGTTCATCACATTTAAAAGGGTGCGCATCTATATTTTACGTATTCAAATTTCTTCTACACGTTAATATGTTGTTCCTGAGATAATTTCCTTCTGAAATTGCTATCTAAGTGTTTCATTTTGATACCGTCGCCATGTTAAAAATTGGAATAAATGGCGGGTCCCGTAATTTCACCTATTCTACACTGTATGTAATATGTATAGAGCTTATACTGTTTGCATGTATATACTATATGACACAAAATTCAGCACTAACAGCATGTCATATTCTTCAGTTCTTGTCATAATGCCATAATCTTTATCTGTGTGCAATATTCCAACGTATGACGTGCACGTGGCGTTTGTCGTGGTGCGGATAACTAACTCGTCAAAGTGACGAGTTTCATGTCTAGTTTATAAATTCTATTTGTATTTTTAGTTGTTGTTACCCGTTAAATTTTCATGTTATTTTTAGCATTGTAATGAGTCCATAATGATCAGCTTCAGTTGGATGCACCATCCTCGTTAAATATTGTTGAAATAAAAAAAAGTTTAATTCCCATAAATAAAAAAGGTGTTTGTTATTTTGTTTGATATTATTTATTTATACTGGGCGCCCTCTTCAGTCAAAACTGGTCTCCCAGAGGGCCCAGTTATGATCAGTGGCTGTGATGTAATAGTACATCGAGTAACCCCCTACTCGTCTCAAAAGAAATACTAGGTTTTTTAAAGTGCACATGAGCTAGATGTGTACACTGGACCTATGGTTTATAGTCCTTTATCCAAGAAGACTCGTTCTACCACCAGAACCATGAAGCGAGTGAGCCTCGAACCCTTGCCGCTGTCTTAACCGGTTGGCCACTCACATGTTTTTGGTAGTTCAAAAAAGTTGTCCATAAACAAATTGCAACTAGACTATTTCACACCACCAATAACAACAATTAAACAAATGAATTGGTACATAACACTTTCTGATAAATATGATATGATATTCCGACACTTCCTTCCTTATGGAAAGGGAATGTATATCCCAAGCTGGGAAACTAAACAAAAGACCAACAATAGAACAATAGCAACCACATCACAAAGGTCAGAGTAACGCAACACTGTAGTAGTACAAGTTCATTTAAATAGTGATGGTTCTAAATCGTGGGAACACAACAGTCCAACTTAACTTGATCATTTGACATGATTTCATGACCCATATAGGTGTCACAACCTATGTAATAACAAAATAACAAAGGTCACAATTTGTCCTGACCTACAGTGTGTCACAACAATATGTCACATGACTTTTTGTCTCAACCATTGTAACACTACCAACAAAATAACAATAGCTCAATTAGGAGGGCAATTGATTCTTTTCAAAGGCTAACCTAATTAATCTCAATCAAAATGTTGTGATAAACTAAGGTTTTCCTAAGTATTACTAATATTAATTACTATTATTACATAATAGCTGGTCTACTAATTTGATTTGCGAAAATGAGTTTGACAATAATGATGTGTTTTGATAAAGGATGATAAGGATTAACAGGCTGATGAGGATGACATCAATTAAAAAGTAGGAGGAAGTTAATGAAAATAATCTTTTTAAATAAAGATAATGCAATAAAACAAGGCTATATACATTACATATCCGCAGTCGCGTGCTCAAGTTAGTGTTTACCGACCAACCGACCGACCGACATAGTGAGCTGTAGAGTTGCGTTGCACGCGACTAAAAAGTCATCAGCAGTCTTAAGAAACCGTTCTACCAATCGTAAAAATATGAGAGAGTACAGTTATTTTCCTTTACAAAGTTATCTTCGGGTAAAAGACTGTTCCCGTTCAGAATCGTGCAAAAGAGAGCGTGTACATAGAGTACTCTACAGTAGGTCAGACTTATCTCACTTTGTTCTAAAGCGAGTGCATTTACTACAGTTCAGACTTAACTCACTTTGTGATAGAGAGTGGATCTACTCCAATTCAGACAAATACTTTAAAAAAGAGAGTGCATTTACTCCCGTTCAAATACTTTACGTAAGAGAGTGCATTTACTCCAGTGTTCAGACAAATACTTTACATAAGAAAGTACATTTGCTCACGTCCAGACTTGACTCACTTTGTGTTACACAGTACATGTGCTCTAGTTCAGACTCACAGCAGCTAAGTTAGCTCTTATCTAGTTCACAGACTTAATGTCCTCTCCTTGAAGGATGCATTAACTAATGAAAATATAGAACCAACAAATCCAATCCTCTTCTTGTACTACTTCATTAATAGTCCAAAATAAAGAGAACTCATATTGATACACATAGTGAACATTATTAACATTAACTCACAGTATTTCCGCACGCAATACTTTTAAATGTTAAAAGCATGCCAAGTGCTAATGTAAATAATGTAACAATGGCTATAATATGTTATAAAAGAAAGATAAAGAAAATGTAATATAATAAAGTAATTATTGTCTGGTACCAGTCAACATAAAAGATATGTGATAATTAGTATTACCAGTTATTAAAATAATAAATTGCAATAATATTGTTTGCAGATGCTTTTAATACATCAATATATATATTTTATTGCCTGTGAATGTACATCATTAGTAGGTGGTGTTAAGTATCTTTCTTTTTGTGTATGAAGATTGGTCTTTTCGGCAAACTACTGTACCGCTCTCAATGATAGTTGTATATTGATTAAGCATGAACTTTATTCTTCACTCCGGTAGTAGAAGAATATACTGCAATGTACTGATGTTATCAGTGTCAATATGCAAAAACATGGCTATTAACTATAATAACTACTGAACATACTATTGCTACAGTACATTCCCAACTCTCTACTCATTTCCTGAAGATTAACAATTAAAAAATATAGAATCATAATGGCTTGTCTTGCCTTTTTTCCATACTTTGTTATAGTACTATACCCTACACTCGCACTTTCACTAAACTCGCACTTTCCTTACACTCGCACTTTCCCTACACTCGCACTTTCCCTAAACTCGCACTTTCACTAAACTCGTACTTTCACTAAACTCGCACTTTCACTACACTCACACTTTCCCTAAACTCGCACTTCCCCTAAACTCACACATTCCCTACACTAGCACTTTCCATAAAAATTCTACATAAAATACAGATTCAGAGTCTGAGGAGGACACACTATTTCAACACTATCCCTAAACACACATTATCCTTAAACAGGTAATTCACAGATATACTTGTGAACTTTAACCAACAGAGACACAATACTGTATAGATTTTCTTTCAGTATATTACTGTGTCAGCAGATACAGTACAAGTATTAGTGGTAGATTGTATCCCACTCACACTCACAATATATTGATGACAGAACGCAGCTATATATCACTTAATTAATCATATTTTTTATTGATCATAAATTAACTTGCATCCTTCTCTAAAACATTATTCAATAAAAAGTATAAATGATTTATTATATTTTCGCATTGCAGTTGACATATTAAAAGTTGACAATTGCGATGATTCACCATCATAAATGATATCATTTGCTTGGCATAATCAAGGTATGTAAAATGATTTTGTAACAAATAACATTCTTGTCATCTGCATAAGCTTTGATTTATACCATATCATCATTTTTATAATTGCATGAGAGACCGCGCTAATTTGGCTGCATGTCATTCATTTGGTCGCTTGTCGCTAATTTGGTCACATGTCGATGTAGGTGTTTCAGTCCTTCCTTTCCAATATTATCAATAATATGTTCTCACGTCCCTTTCTTTACTGATAATATAATAATAATAAATAACATAGGATAAACATATTCTAAATACTTGAGTTATGATTCAACATTATTCTTTCTTAACATGCTGTACATCATTTCTTTAATGTAGTGCACATTCTAAACATTCTATGTCTCAGTTCTGAAAACTTTCCATTTCCACAAGAAAGTTCAGCAGTACAGAGCCAGTATATCAGTGACTTTCCCTCTCATTATTCGGACTAAATGTCATTAACAAACATATGTTTGTAAAACTACTCATACAGTACATCATTTCTTTATTAGAGTGCGCACATTCTAAACATTTTATTTATCAGTGTAGTTCTGAAAACTTTCCATTTCCACAACCAAGTTCAGCAGTACAGTACCAGTATCTGTGACTTCCCCTCTCATTATTCGGACTAAATGTCATTAACAAACATATGTTTGTAAAACTACTGATACAGTACATCATTTCTTTAATAAATAATAGAGTGCGCACATTCTAAACATTCTGTTTATCAGTCTAGTTCTGAAAACTTTCCATTTCCACAATAAAGTTCAGCAGTGCGCTCCACTTTGTACTAGCTTACAAGGTTAATTACAGTTCATTTCCAATGCTGGAAATGTGGTTTTTTCTTTTCAGACAACTCCGGATCTTTTGAATCCGGGTTATATTAGTTGCAAAAAGAATGCTTTATGCAAATCAAACGGTAGAATATATATACATATTTAGTAGTTTTTATATAAATATTAATTATTTACAGTGCTTAAAACAGAAACTTTGGTTTGTCTGTGCAAGTAATCTTTTGTATTTCGGTAAAAGTCGAAAGACACACTTCTTAAAATCATCATCACAGTATAGTAAGGAAAGTTTAATTCTACTATATAAAATTGATATTTCATTTTTAATAGTACTATATCATTAAGAGATGAGAATAGCATGCACATCTTCAAGCTATTATCCAATAGCGGTGCTCAATGGAATTTATTCTTCTCGTCCTTTGTATTTTGTATCCTCTTTTCGCAGGGAGAGGGCTATTGTCTGTTTATATCTAGATAACCTAGACACAAAATAGACTTTGTTATTTTCCTGGACTCCTTTTGTAATGTATTTGTAAAATAAAGTAATCAATTCAATTTTTAGACATAAAATACATAAATTTAGGGTTAGAACTTAGTTATTAGTGGATAATAATTTAATTACATGGTTTAAAGTGCTTTTTATGCCATTTTTCAATGACATTTAAAGCCATTTTGACTGAATACATCATATACTGTGTAAACACACATGATGACTAATTGTTACATAACAAACTCTGTATAAAGTTCAGTGAGTAGGACCTGACTAGTTGTTATTACAAACAAAGGATGCATACTGATCAACTCCCTTATGGCAACATGCCAATACTTGAACTCATCATATATTGTAATGATTGCGTTTTTATTTATCATTTCAAACAACTGTATAGATTAGTTGTAATGTATTGCAAGTATGAATTTCAATTGGTGCGATACTATACTGTATTAACACAACTTAAGGATACACAAAATACTGGAACATAAACAAAACCGCTGGAATACCATCGACAGGTAACAAACAATAGTTGGTCCACAAACATCAGAACTAAAACAATTATACAACAAAGACAAAGGACTGCAGATGATGTTAGATTAAAAATATGGCATACTGCCAAATTGGTCTCATAATATAGTTGCTATAGTAACAATTGTGAATATATAACCATGACCCTTTGACACAGTGGTTATTGATAATGATATCTGGACACAATGCTTGATTGACATCATGAAAAATTTGTAAAAAAAAGACAAAGACTATTCGACTGGTTTGGTTGCAAACTCCTCGCTGTTTCTATCTATCAAACAGTGTAAATAGTCGAGTAGTGTACCAGCAGTGTCACTATCTGAACAGTGCAACTATGCAAGCAGTTTTACTATAAGAGCAGGACATTACATGCAATGCGACTATACAAGCAGTGCGAGTATAGGAGCAGTGCGACTATATGAGCAGTAGTGTACTGTACAGATGGTCTTAGGAACAAACTATTTTGAAAATGACTAATAACTTCTGAAATTATTGAATAACCGTTTATTTACAGAACTGCGTAAAATTCAAGATTGTAACTTTGTAAATAGGTGTGGTTGTCATGATACAATAACAAAACAAAAAGAAAGTTCTCTATTAATAATAAGCCCACACACACTTAAAAACAAACAATGGCTGCCAGACAATACCATGGCAAACTGCCAAATGTATCAAAAGATATTAAGTTATTATAAAGGACAATTGCTGCTTTAATTGTCACCACACTTATATCAACTCTCTTAAAAGTTTACCTGTACAAAAAGTTACTCCAAAGACTGTGGCTTTTCGATACCACAACAACGCATATACTCTGGCACATTGCCACATATAAAAGTTCATTGAATATGTCGCTTTATGCTTCGTTGTGACGCACGTACAAAACAATAATTATGTTTTTCAGTATGAATAAAAAAATGAAAATAAACTTTACCTTTGGAAACTTGCAATTAAAATCAGTTGACTGTCATTTTAGTGACTTAATTCAAAAGAATTCAGTTTCACATCTGTAAATAGATCTTGCCATTTGTGGTGTTAGACATTCACGAGGGCGCTATTACTGTTTGCAGTATGGAATGCATTCAAATAATTTGTAGTTATAACTGTTTTGTTAAAGTAGAAACCCTCCTTTGGTGGGACACCTCTATTCGGGAGACCCCTATTAAGGGGACATTATGCAATGACATGAACGAACGAAAATACATGTTTTAACACTATTTTTTGGGTCTGTTTAATAGGGGTTATAAGGCAATTGACCTAATTGAAAAACTTTCAGAAATTATTTGACCATGGAGGATTTAGATTTTAATTAATTAATATTTAATTTATATTTTAAATAATTCCTCCATGATCTGACAAATACTTTATGAAAACTTGGCATTTCTCTCTGGCTCTATAGTTTATGCTTTTCATTTTTACCCTTTTAATTTGTACTGAATTAAGATCTATCTAGCCACAATACGGTTCATTGAGATTTTTCTAATATTGCTAACTATCTTGACATTAAACTAATACTGAAAGTTATAACTGCATACAGTCACAATCTACGTCATTATGACAATATATGTCATACAGAGTCACAATCCACGTCATTATGACAATATATGTCACAATTTCAATTGTTTATTTAGCTCTGAAAATGACAGTTCATTATCAGATATCATTGCAGCTAAATTATTGATTAGTGATATTAATTCTTTTTTATAATCTCCCTTGTCATTTTTCCAACCATGCAAATGATATTGCCCGTAACACAATAACTAAGTGAATAATAATATACAAGGTATCAATGCTTTGTTTCTCGAAGCCAAGAAAATGAAATCGTACCAAGACGTCATCTTGAAAGCATACAAATGATATTGTCCGTAACACAACAATGCTTTGTTTCTCAATGAAAACTGTTTTTCATTAAAGCATTCAAACAATCCAAGGCCCTGTTTCTGCTGCCAACTAAATACCGTATATTATACGGTATTTTTTGAATACCGTATATATACGGTATATTTTTGGCAGCAGAAACTGCGCTCATAAAAAATATACCGTATTTTGTATACCGTATTTTCCCCACAAAATTTGTGGATAAAATACGGTATTTACAAATTTATACCGTATTTTTTGTACCCGTTTCTGCTGCCAATAAAAAATACCGTATTTTTTTTTTACATGACAAAAGGTCACCATTCGTGTTTTTATTGTCTGTCGCTGTTAGCTGCTTTACACACATGTACAGATATATTCGGCGAAAATGTGGAGCGAATACGTCACAGTTTTACTAAATAAATGTGTGTGGGGAAGCTAAAATGTCTGACCAACTAAAAGGTAATAAAAGGGACAACCACATTTATAAAGACATTTCTAAAAAAATAAAGCAGGAGTATGGAATAAACTTGTCTCCAAAGCAAGTAAACTCAAAGCTGAAGAGCCTGCGAAAGCAGTACAACATTGCAAAATACAATAACTCGGGGAGGGAACGAATTAATTGTCCCCATTACGATGTTTTCTGTGCTCTCACAACATCTCTATCACTAGGGCTAGGCTGTTGAAAGTGAGACGTAAAACTTCCTTTATTGCGACTTTTAATTATCGATCAAATAAATGAATGGCAATTTGGGTAAAAAAGATGAAATTTAACACGACCACCCAAGAAGTATTGTTAGCAGAAACGGGGTACTAAAAAATACGGTATAAAAAATACCGTATTTTATACCGTATTTTTATACCGTATTTTGAGCAGTTGCAGCAGAAACAGGCCCCAAGATAAATATTAAAACATTTGTTTATAGAAATGTTTATATTTTGAAACATGTAGAACTAAGGATGAATGGCTTGCCATAGACTTGCCATCAATATTTTAATAAAAGATACTTAAATGAGAAATAACATACTGTATTGGAATCAATAAACAGTGTGAAACATCAGTTAAATAACTGTTTTAACATTTATTGGAATCAGTAAATCTTCAACTTCAGTGTGAAAAATTACTTAAATGCACATATGGAAATAATCACTAAACCCAACTTTAGTGTGAAAACATGACAAATAAATGTCTTAACTTTTCTATTGGAATTACAGTTACTAAACCAAACTTAAGTGTGAAACATTACTTAATATTAACTGTCTTTAAACATTTATTGGAATCAGTAAATCTAATTCACTGTTACATAAATGACATTGTAATATTTATTTCAGCTTACCTGGATTCCAAAACATAACCTGGAAAATTGAAATTACCTTTCACGAAGTAATTCTTTTCAAGCCTTGGATCAACCTAATTCTATCCAGACAACATGAAGGCAGCTGATGAAATATCCACATCCAACACAATTACCTATCAACTCAATTGCTACATAATTCTATACTTTTTACAACGGAAATATAACTCTTAACTCAATATGCTTCTTAAAAAAGTACATTGACACAGTATTCAGTAATTGGTGCACGGTTGTATCTTTAACTGCGTCATTTGTGAATGATGCGCACTGATTGCACAAGGGGAAACCCCTATATCTCTAATATTAAATAATACGGTTTTTAATTAGTTTTGGGGGATAGGGTTGGATTACTAAAGTGCCACACCTAACAATTTACACCTGGCGTCAACCTGCCAGGCGCTACGTATAACCAATCGCTTAAGCATTGATTATGCATTAGTTTGTCAACCGAGAACAAAGGAATCACTGTCAGACCAATAAATAGTAATTATAGCAACAATACCCAACAAATTTAATGAAACTATTCTATTCCAAAAATAACATTAATATTGTCTACAATTTACTTTCTTTTTAAACTAAAAAAATAATAACTGTTATGACTTGTTTATCAGTAAATTTCAATTTGATAAAAAACATCCAACTGCAATAAATCATAACAGATTTAAAGAGGAGAAAAGGAGAATACAGCGACTGTGTGTCTGCTGCATTTTACTTACTTAAAACACAATTTATTATTCTTACAATTTGTACAAATTATGAATTAATTATCATTCATTTAGCAACTTTAGATAATATTAAAGTTGAATTAATTAACAATGATTTATCTACTGATTGTAGAAGTGCAGAAACTGTATCCAATAATTGATAGCATTGTGCTGAAATTTTTGTCAAAGTTATTTTAAGATTTAGTTAATAACTACAGATATTTTGTGGTGTACATTTTTTCTTACTAATCTCTGTATATAGATATGCTGTATGTACAGTAGTTCATGTGTACATACTAAACATACACAATGTTATTAATGTTTACATGGGAATATACTCTATACCTAAATAATGTATTCTTTTAATACAAATAAACATTACTAATTACAAGCTGTACATAATGGCTCCTTTGTCCTTATTTTATATACACAGGGATGTAATCTCTTTACATCCATACCGCATACTGATTTAGTGCTTACAATTACACAAACCAACAGTAGTCTATGATTGCTGCTTAGCTGGATAAACCTCTCTCTCCTACAGTAAGAGAGGAATACATTACGAAAGAACAAAGTAGTATACATTAAAATATCACACCCTGTCGGATAATGGTATAGTCCGTTACCAGAGCGTCCTCAAGTGAGACACACCCACTTAACATTGTCATCATTTCTTTTCGTAACGCTGTTGTGTGTGTACGTGTAATACAGAAACAAAACTGACATTCCTGAGGAATTACTAAAGATAACAAAGAAAAATAAGAACGAAGCTAAGTGTTGTATTCTAGTATCACGGTTTCATGAAAGAATAGACAGGCTTAGTTGAGATTCGTTGCAATTTGACATTTTAGGGTGAAAGAAAGATACCAATATGTTGGGGTCTCCACGCTACGGTGAAGTAGGACTGGCACCTGGAGTGTATTAATTGCCGTACGTGTAGTGAGATATCCCCGTGCGACATTTGTGTCTGTTGGACACCTTATAAGTTTAAGTCACTTCCTAGGCCTACCGAACGCGCTTAGCCTGTTGTACCACCCTCAGAGGCGAGTCAAGTTGAATCGGCAGGCCCATGCTGTACTAAACATAGTACACCTTGCAAACCAGTCGTGATGTGTAAGTAACTTGTAGGTTCAATTTGTATGTGCAGATCCCACACCTGTTTTGCCTATAGATCTGTTTATTTGTGCAAATGTGTTGTCATTGAAAACATTTCCACTGAGAATAATGCTTACCATATTGTAAGAAACTGTTAAAGATTAAGGACTTATTGTTTTTAGCATGAGCCATAGCTTGGTTTAAATAAACCCATAATCAAACTTGAAATGCCATCGTTGAATCGTTATAATGAATCTATGGATCGCAAAATGAAAATAGCTGTGACGTCAGACTGAGGCACTGTATGTTCATACGTAAAATGTATAAGGCTGCCAACTTGAACAGTGTACACATGTGAGTGTAAACAGTAGCTTTGTTAACCACAGTCTGTATACAACAGCGATGTTGAGGCAATGTGATTAGAAGCCCATGTTCTTTCTACTATTAAGCAAGCTCTACATTGCCACATATGGCGACTTTCATCTTTGAGATGAAGGTTACACACAAAGCCACCAACTACATCATCTATTTTAACATCTGTTTTTTTGCAAAATTGGTTTTCACCATCTGTATATGTATGGGCGGCCATTAGGGCCAAAATAGACAAACGTTGCCGTACGAACAATTCCGCTCCCGAAAGGCAAACTAATGGCGTTAAAGACATAATTCCTCGAGTGACAAACAAATATTGCCGTACGGACACACAAACACATTGCCATATGAACAAATTGCCGTATGGTTAAATTGGCGTAAGGACAAACATTGGCGTAAGGACAAAAATTGGCGTAAGGACAAAAATTGCCGAAAGGACAAAATTGCCGAAAGGACAAAAATTGGCGTACAGTCTAACTAAATATAAACGTTGAGGGCAGCATAGTAATTTAAAACCACGTGACTGAAACCACTCTTGTGTGTCCAGTCCTGATGGGGAATAAAAACATAATCATGGAAGGCCAACAATATAGGCCAGCCGAGAATAAGCCTTCCCACTTTTATTTTTTCCAGCCACAACAATAACTATGAAACACCCTTTGTGTATTTTTTAAATTTTCAGTGTTACTTATGGTTTTTATGGTATTAGAAATTAAATATTTGTGAGAAAACGGCGGATTGCTCCTGGGAGTCACTTGGTGGGATTATACTAGGGTACCCTTAGTCGTCCAGTATAAGTTAGAGTAGGACCGCTGTAGTATTCCCGTTTACTCAGCCTTCATCTTTTAAATCTGAGTGTAACTCAATTATGATTTTTAATATTATAGTGAAATTTGATACTGTATTTGTGAGAAAACGGCGGAATGCTCATGGGAGTGGTGGGATTATACTAGGGTACCTCCTTGGTCGTCCAGTATAAGTTAAAGTATGACCACTGGTCCCGTTTACTCAGCATTTATCTTTTAAAAATCTGAGTGTAACTCAATTACAATTTTTTATATATAGTGAAATTTTATACTGTAGGCTATTTGTGAGAAAACGGCGGATTGCTCATGGGAGTCACTTGGTGGGATTATACTAGGGTACCTCCTTAGTCGTCCAGTGAAAGTTAGAGTATGACCACTGGTCCCGTTTACTCAGCCCTCATCTTTTAAATCCGCCGTTTTCTCACAAATACAGTATAACATTCAAAAGATAAATGCTATGTAAACTTCACTATAATATTAAAAATCGTAATTGAGTTACACTCAGATTTAAAAGATGAAGGCTGAGTAAACGGGAACACTACAGCGGTCCTACTCTAACTTATACTTGACGACTAAGGGTACCCTAGTATAATCCCACCAAGTGACTCCCAGGAGCAATCCGCCGTTTTCTCACAAATATTTCATTTCTAATACCATAAAAACCATAAGTAACACTGAAAATGTAAAAAATACACAAACGGTGTTTCATAGTTATTGTTGGCTGGAAAAAATAAAAGTGGGCTGGCTTATTGTCGGCTGGCCTATATTGTTGGCTAGCTTAACACAAGCCTTCCATGATTATGTTTTTATTCCCCATCAGGATCGACTGGACACACAACAGAGTGGTTTCAGTCACGTGGTTTTAAATTACTATACTGCTCTCAACGTTTATATTTAGTTAGACCGTACGCCAATTTTTGTCCTTACGCCAATTTTTGTCCTTTCGGCAATTTTGTCCTTTCGGCAATTTTTGTCCTTACGCCAATTTTTGTCCTTACGCCAATGTTTGTCCTTACGCCAATTTAACCATACGGCAATTTGTTCATATGGCAATGTGTTTGTGTGTCCGTACGGCAATATTTGTTTGTCACTCGAGGAATTGTGTCTTTAACGCCATTAGTTTGCCTTACGGGAGCGGAATTGTTCGTACGGCAACGTTTGTCTATTTTGGCCCTAATGGCCGCCCATATATATGTGCTAAGCCAGTCTTTAAATCAAATCTTTAGTGTAAAGTAGTCTATACGGATGACTCTTTGCTCAGATGGTAAGATTAAATACCGCAAACTCAGCTCATACTCATAGTCATCATTTCATCACTTCTCATGTACAACCTGGTATTCACTAGTGTACTCTTTATGACAATATTACTATCGGTATTAGGCCTACCTACTGTACCATGATACTATCGGTATTACTAGGCCTACCTACTGTACCATGATACTACCGGTATTACTAGGCCTACCTACTGTAGTACCATGAAAGCAACTTTTGGTTCATTCGTTTATTCCTATAAATCAACAAGTTGCTTTTCTTTATTTTAACGCGCTATACAGTACATTAACATTGTATTTTATAGTTACACTTCCTGTACATGTACCTATAGGTATTTGGTTTGGTTTTAATATTAGGATGCACTATCGGTTGATTTATGCAAATAATGTTATTAGTTAGCTGGAGGTCGTGGGTTTGAGTCCCACCCGATAATTACTTGTGAATTTTTTTGCAAGTATTCTCAAATGTACACTTATTATGAAGTACAAATTACGTCAGAGTAGGGCAAAACATCTGACCAATAATGTTATTATTATTAATAACATTTTAATGTGTAAAATTCCAACAAATGACACAACAGATGTTATATGAATGTTCTGGTTTAAGTAACAGCCTTGAACATCAATGTCATTAATACTATAGCAATTATAGTAACATTATTTATGGCTTGCATTTAGTGTGGCAGTTTTTTCCATTGTAATCTATTATTCTTTCATTGATAATAGTAAAACAATATGTATTGTTGTCAGTGACAATTGAAATACCAGAATCCATTAAACGTTTTCTGCCAATTACTAAATTGAAATGGCAATTTTCTGCATTTTCATACTTCACACACAACAACCAGTTGTACTGTTATCTAAATCAAACCCAAAATCTTAGAAATTTGGAAAGTACTAAGCTTATTAATCACCAATTTAAAATGCTATACATCAAAGTTTTCATCGGTTTCAACACAAGATGCCATAGTACAAACACAAATGTAATACTAAGTCTAGGGCAAGAACTCTGGAATATTGTTAGCATTAAACCATTTACTTCACATTAAAATAAACGAATAAAGGTCTGAGTTCAATTTTTTGTAAAGATAAAATCTTCTTGAATTAATGATTCCCTAACTTTGATAATAATGTATAGACAGATAATAAATAAATGTGTTGATAATTAACAAAGATAGAAAAAGTATACTGTACTCACATTGATAGCGATATCCGTTTGAAATTAACATGAAAATGTATAGATTGAAAAACTGAATGACATTTGATCTCGAGAATTAGTGATTGTTCACGGTATTTAAACTATATTTTTTATGCAGAAATCGTTCCCCAATTACAAATGAGTTTGCCTAGAGTTTGGTTTAACATCATTGCACGCCAAGAACAATTGATAAGTTTGTCCTTCAGCCCAAGGTCAGTATTTTGACAAGTAGCCAAATTTATACTCTCCTCCCTTGGCCATTACAATAAAAGCAACTAAACAATCTAGATCGCGTGACAAAACGAATAATTTAAAAGCCAATAATATAGCCACACTTCTTTATTTCTCGTCATTATCAGGTAATGATGTGTATATAAAATTATATTGTAGAGATTTATAACAAAACGATGATGTCATTGGCACAACAAATGCAAACAAATGTTGTTTTAATTGTGTACTAAGTTTTTTATATATCCAGATAAAATACAATTATTTGTTTGTATTTTTATTTTGTATTTAAATACAATACGTACTAAAAGTATTGTTTTTTATTGTTTTTTTTATTTATTTCAAGCCAACAGTGTAAAACACCAATAACAGGTTGAAAATAAAATAACTAAACTATAAAATATAAGCCAATATAAATATACAAAAAGTAAATAAGATTATTTAAATAATTTCATTAATAATACATTTAAATTGAGAGAAATTGCATTTTTAACTAAGACTTGGCAAACATATCAATTGTTGGCGTGTCATGATATTCAACCTAACTCTAAGTAAACCTTATTTGTAATTGGTGGAAACTTTACTGTACAGTAGTATTCATATATTTTATTTAATATTTTTAACCGTATTAAATTATTTTAAACTGGAAGAGTGTTTCCTATCTATTAGGAATTGTTTTTTTACAGTACAGTACATTTTTCTTTTACAATGTGCAACAATCAGTGTCAATTAATTTGAAATTGAATAAATTTAAAAACCTCACTTTTCACTCTTTATATCCAACTAGAGAACCTATACAAAGTGAGTAGAGCAAGTAAATGTCCAATTTTAAGAACAACAGGAAGCTACGTAGGGAAAAAGAAAGCTTTAAAAAAAAAGTGGAAGATGTACTGTACCTACTGTATTGGATTTTAAATCTGATATCCT
Source organism: Antedon bifida (assembly GCF_963402885.1). Classification (NCBI taxonomy): domain Eukaryota; kingdom Metazoa; phylum Echinodermata; class Crinoidea; order Comatulida; family Antedonidae; genus Antedon; species Antedon bifida. The sequence continues at coordinate 498,632 of NC_136234.1, forward strand.
CAAATCATTACTATTCGTACTGATGATGATAGTGATACTTCTGCAAAAATCTCAGAATTACAGACAAATAAAAATCACTTCTGAACACCAAACAATAAAAAAAAATACACATGCACAAGAGATGGTCCCAGGGATGGTCCCAGGGATGGTCCCAGGGATAGTCGGTATTAGGAACTTCCACTGTACTACAATAACTAATGTAGAATACTGCACTTTCCATTGAATTACATGAACAGTACTTATTACTGTACAACATTCAAAAGTACTGCTGAGTAAACTAGAATAAAAGCTTTTAATCAAAGTGATTTAATCAAATTAAATTGAAGGTATGGCATTCAAATGTATCAGCATCCATCATCAGTATGCATTATACAATAACAATAAAAAGACGAACCATATATCTAGTGACTGATGAAATGCCTGCCAGTAAAAACACCAAATCCGTAAAATGCATTTATAGTTACCTAAGGGACACGTTTTAGGTAACTGTAATCATAGCACTAAATTAAGTTTAATTGAATCTGATCACTATTGTAGTAAAAGCACTTCAACAATAAATATTTTATAAAACAATTGATTTTTTAAAGATAAATTTATTTAAATATAATTATGCTTGTATTGAACAATTGAATTTTATTTCTTCAAAACAATTTAAATTTGAATCATTTTTTTTTATATCATGCTCTTAATAAACCATTACAGTATTTTTTTTATAAACTCTGTACGTAAAAATTTTGCAGAAAATGTAAGTCTGAATAGCACGGTATTTTATGTTTCTTAGTTAATAATCCATCTTGTTACTCCTCGTTAGTTATTATCAAAAGTCTAATAGTACAAAGCAACTATTAAAACAAATCATCAATTAATATTTCATCCTCAAACCACATTCTGCCTTGAAATTTTCCAATTAGAAAAAAAAATGAACAATGGTAATTTCAAGGTTTGCTACTGTATAATATTAATACAGCAACGATTACTGTACCTGGAAGGAACATATGACTGACAATAATGCACTGGTAAATATTGTGTCTGGTTTTTATGAATAAAAATTAAAAATAAAAACATCAAGTCATTTTCAAGCCGTCTTTAAATTAGCTAATTTGGGAGCGAACTACCCACGACCTAGGAACAAGTTACTGTGTTTCACGTTAATTCATTGAGGAAAAATGAAAAACAACAACTTTTAATTGTTTCTAGGTCTAAATCAAATTCAAATTCCGAACATTTATTTGAACACCAAATGCCATATAAATAATTCAGACCAATCCAGAATTAATAATTGTCTCAGTTGGCCCTTTAACATAGTTACAATAAGTACAAATGAGATATAATGTATCAGTAATGATAAAATATTAATATGTTTTTAATATATTTCATCAATGTGCAATTCAGATTATAATTTCTCCCTCAGCTGAAATCTTGTACTAACTATACTGTATGCATAGTTAATATTTCTCTATTTACAATTTGTGTAGAAGCAGAGGGACATACCCGATGCAACAGAATATCAAGAGATACTGTTTTGCCTTTTGAAAGATAAATTAAACACTCTTTCTCTAGTTGATCACTCATTGGACAAAAATAATGTCTTCTTTTCAAAGAAAAGCTTTTTCTTTTCAGCTTACTATTTTGTAATTTATGCAAAGTCAGTTGTAATTTTACTGATTGTTATTTAGACATGGCAGGTGAAAATTGTTAATAGAACAGTATACCTATAGATCTAAAATGACTTAAGGTCCCTGGGAAATAACAATTGTACAAAGAGTTCAACCCTGCTGCTGCAAATTGTGATTACATCAATTAAAAGATTCAAATAAATTATACATGAGGAAAGAAAACCTTGCAAATGAGGATTAATTTTTTTGTCAATATTTATTGTGAATTTAATAATTTTGTGAGATGTATTTTGTGTTATACAGTAAAAGTGTTGCACTTGCACTGATGAAGGGCTAGTGTTGCCCGAAAGCTCTGCTAACTTTTCTGGCAGTTTTACTTATCGTTTTGATTTAGCTTTTCGCTTTTTTTTTTGTATCTCCATTGAGATCCAGCTACTGATACCCACAGCATTGTCATTTTTTTCAGTAATTTGCCTTTGGATTTATAATATTAGTTGTATTATTGTGGTCCCTGGGAAAATGAATCAAATATGAATTATGCAATTAGTACAATAAGTACCCTGCATAAAATGGAAAAACAAACAAGGGGTACCATTTAATTTAACGAAAGTGTAGTTTCTAGGAAAACAATATGATGGAAGAAGAGGGACCCTGGAAAAAAAGAACAATGTGAAGGAGGGCCCTGGGGAGGAGAACCCTGAGGAAAATACTCTTGGGAACAGCAAATATGGGTAAAAGGACCCTGGGTAAAAGGACCCTGGGTAAAAGGACCCTGGGGAAAAATGAATAAATATGTAATAATGCATTAAGAACTACACTACACAGTTCAAATACAGTGCAAATTTAATTACAAAATAGATTGTGCAAACATTAAGAAATCAATTTATGATGAGTCAGACTTCATCAGTATGATGAATAAAAAATAAAGAATAATTGAACAGGTGGAATACCCAAGGTTAAATGATTAAAATGAATTTCAAATCCTAAATCAATTAAATTAACCTTTTTTGTACTTTTTGGACAATGAGAGAAACAGGGAGAGGGGTTAGAGGAGTCAATACAGAGAAAAATAAGTCTACAGAACAAATTACTACTGTGTACTACAAACAACACATACATTCTAACAACATATTACTAACAATAGTTTGAACCAAAATCTTGAAATAGGTACAGTTAATAAGTATTTTTTTTATGTTTTGGATCAAACATTTAAATTGTAGTCACCACTTATACATCTTAAATGGATAATCAAAGGCCACAATTCAGTAAGAAGGTGGTGTTAAAGTTGATAGTTCATTTTATATCATTTGGTGCAGTTTTTCGAATTCTTTAAGGAGTTACTGTACATGACTCTTTCAATAGGTATCGTACTACACTAACTATTTGTTCATTCAGGTTGAAGTGGATAATCAATGTCAACACAAATAATTTATCAAAACAAATTATTTAAAATTGTTTACTACAGGGATTACAAAATAAATTAAAATAAACACTCCAATTATAAGATTCACAACTTAAAATGAACAAAATTGCCTTGTAACCTTGACAAGTATTATACAGGGAAAACCCTAATAAGTTACGGACAATTATTAATGAGCTTTTGAGTCTTACACTCCTCTGAGACCAGACATGCAATGTTAAGCCTAATCTGCATGTATTTACGCCTCAATATCTGAGCACTAATTAGCTGCTGGATCTTTGACCATGGAATTGGAAGGGGTATTCATACTGTACACATTCTATTCTATGTTTAATAAAAATAATAATTTGTTAAAGAAATTTATTGTAAAAGAAAACTACTTTTCACAGTGATTCTGTATTTCTGTACGCGTTTCTGTATTGTTAGCCAATTCTCAGAACTATTGTCCAATATCATTATCAATTATTGATAGGCAAATTCTATAATACAGTGATACCAGAATCATAGACTAATCTATCTCTCTATGTATAAAATCAACATACTGTACAGGGAGTACTAGCGTCACATGAGATGCACGTAGCACTGTATTACAGAATGTCCCTACTGGATAGATGATGGATACAGTAAGGAAATTGATTGGTATTGTCCATGGAGTATTCTTTACTCCATGGTATTGTTTGACATGGAAAATGCTTCCATTTTACAGCTACTTTTAATGTATTGTAATATACGTCGCTAAACTACCAATGCTTAATCCTAAATGCAATACTAATCTTTTAACTTAAGAACACAAACACTCACTATGCCTTGTAATCCACAATTTGTTTTTCAAAACCATTCAAATGTCTCAATATGTTATGGTCTGTTTCAAACTTAAGTGAAAGATCCTAAGAGATAAAGCTAATAAATAAATCTGATTGGTTGTTAAATGTAAGGGGACAAGCGATAAAATAGACGAAGCATAATACATCAAATCAACTGATAAAATGCATTTTTCTCCCCGGGGTTATTTATTTTCCTTCTTCTAAAGCATTTAGTGGAGTGATTTGTGATGAAAATCCCGTTTGTGATAAGAATACGCAGGCAATCACTACTTTGTTAACTTGTTAGTCCTGGGTTCAACTATTTCATCACAATAAAGTATGTCTGGGTACTACTCTAGGAGATGAATGAGAGGAGAGAGGTACAAGGAAAGACAGGGAGAACAACACGAGTAATTAGCTATACCTTCTCTTATCACCATTTGTCAAGTATTGTTTGTTGACAATAAAGAGATTATTATTATAAGTTGGAATATTTAAACCTTTATAAAAAATAATTATATATATTATAGAATACCATAGAGCTATAAATTCTCCATAATTATACTATAGTATTTATAGTATATGATTTTAATATTTCAATAAAATTCAACCTTAATTGAAGATTACCACAAACCACTAAACATTTGATTCTATAAATAACAAAATATTGATTTATTGAAAACTTGGTTAAATTATGATTTACTATTTCTCAAACTTGTATCTATTGACAAATTAAGGTATCATTTTGATGAATAACCTATTTTTATTTAAAATAATTGTTAAAATCCCATTTATTCGAAGGATTATGAAAGAAATTCAAATCATATTTCTTGCAGTATTACTATATATTAGTGTAAAGTAGGTGTCCTACATATGGTTTATATTTGAATACTTGGAATTGAAAAAGGATGTTTATAAAGTTTAATGAACAAATCTATGTAGACTTTGTTTACCTGATTCCATGCTTTCAGATAACTAGGTTATCCGCAATTACAAACAAATCCTGATATTTTATGATCTAGGCCTACTGTGTCAATTACACAATGTGATAGCAAATTCCCTACTGAAAAGTTAAGTCTATTTTGAATACAATTTAGCAAATGTAGTAATTTCTCACTTGCTAACTTTTGAAGTTGGAATCAAGTAATGCTAACAAATGACTGGCATAAGGTTTATCACAAATAGCTTGATTTCGCAAGGAACGTCATTCCACAATGATGCATGATGGGAAGGGTGTGGGAGCAAAAGTTCATGACGCGTAAGTACAAACAAAAAATCGTGTACGTACACATCGTCACATCATTTGCTCCCAAACCCTTCCCACCATGCATCGCGCAAACTATTTGTGATAAACCTTATAGCCAACCAATCAGAAATTTATTTATTTATTTGAATTATCACAGGCACATATGAAAATATTTTCACCATTCACCTTATTTTTATATAAACAGTCACTATTTTGTATAAAAATAAATAAAATCTATTTGTGTAAAAAAAGACCACCACACAGAACGTGCAGCCTATATACAGCCTACAAAAACAAGTAAGAAATGCAATGGCAATCTTTTTATAAAAAACAAGTCAAGAAAAAATGGGTTATTACAAGTTCGACAACTGTTCACGTCGCACGCCAAACGCATGTCATTGTTGTCAGCCGGACGCGGGGCATCCCCCAATCCAAAATCAGACGATAAACTGCTAAATAAAGTAGGCCTATGCCTACCTCAGTAGGGTAGGCCTACGCACGCCTGGCCGGATACGTTTCGCCCAGAAGCAGCTCCGCTCTGGCTGCTCACTATAAACATACAGAGTAATGCGAGAGAAATACATTTCAAACTTACTTGTATATTATAGTTTAATCAACAATACAGAAATCACTTCTATGACATCAAACAGTAGTTACCACATGTTTGCAATTTTAAAATATCCACGACATTCTTAATAAACAATCCTATGTTTTCTTCTCAGCTCTTCCTATTATAAAAATCCCCAGGCCAACATTAATCTTTTGACAAGAGAGGGCGCTTTATAAAAAAGTATTAATTTTCTGGATTCTGATTTTGGACATTAAATTTGAGTCATTCCGCAAACGGCGCATTACTCCAAATTCGACCAAAACAGGGACCAACAGAAAAAATTTAAGAATTAATTTTATACGGCTTTTATTTTTAATATCTGACTTTTTATTTCACAATGTCGATTTTAATATTTTCTTGTGAAAAATCAAAAACAAAACCACGTATTTGACCTTAAACTTTTAATTAATTTTATCCGATTATCTTTGATTGTACATTTATATTGAGCTAGTTTGATCCAGTCTGCAAACACTGCACATATATAATGCAATATAAACATTTTATCAGAAGAAGATGATAAGCAAAGTGCAACATCGGAGGCCAGAATACATCCATGTCTCGAGATAAATAAATGAATTTCTGGACCCTGGATCATCCTAACTGTCCTAACTGGTGCGAAAGACGAAAAACTAGGAAGCAAAATGAATGCGCCTACAATAATTGCAGACCAACAATAACATCTGTATTACAAATACATTTTATTTTAATAGCAGTAGATAGCAAAAATACACATTCGTGCATCATTCGCTGCAGATTTAAATTGTAAACGACTAAACGGAAATCGACGTCTGATTCTCTAAGTTTCAATTGTTGATGATTAGTTAAATATATGTTAATCACTTCTGTCCTATGTGCAGTTATAAAGCATACATCAGTAAACGATGTGATAAGCTGATCTTAATGTGCAAGAAAAACGACTCTAATACACCCACATAATTTAATTAACGTCACAAACTTGAATCGTTGTGTTATTATTATTACATGTTTGCATATATTGAGCGCTAATATGCAATGCCTATTATTTGCATATTTAATAGTTTATTAGGCATTCATTTTGATTTCACTGGTAATTGGCTCACTATTGCACGTAAGTAAATTTGCATACGCATTTACTGATTAAAGTTGACATTCATTTTTGGCTAATTTATATAATTTTGATATTCGATACGCGCGCACTCATAAAAAAATGTTTGAGTCATTATGTTTTTAATGCAATCGATGGATTATGATGCTATAATCAGTACTGTATTTGAATACTCTACTGGAAACTCAATGGTCATCCGTTAGTTGACCTTTGTATGCTGTCCATGTTTAAATATATCTAGACATCTATACTCTTGTTATTGATTTTACATTTCCTGCCATTTCAAGAAAATTCACTACAGGTTAAAATGTTGACTTGAAATGAAAACGCTCGATCACGTTTCTACGCTTCATAATTCAAGATGAATTATAAAACGAAAGAAGCAACTTGATTGAAAGAAGACATCGAAAGAGAAGTTGTAAATAGTTCGTTATGTTTTTTGGTCGACATTTTTATCAATTCTCTTCAAAATGATCTTGTTCCCATGCCGACTGAAGACGGCTTTTAAAAGGAATGACCCTTCCGATGTCGCTATGGAATGAGAGATGAGAGGGAGTGTACGTGTGCGTACGTGACATTAATTTCATTCTCTTCCATGTTGTTTCCAAGAATAAGCACCAAATATAGAAATGACATCATTCAATCTAATCTCTAACAGAAGCAGAGAATTATAACATAAGCACCAACTCACTGATAAGCACTCACAATTAAAATGTTTACACAGTGTAGAAACGTTGCCATGGAGAGGATGGTGATGTTAGTGACCATAAAAACGACATAATATAATAAGAATAGGCGACAGAAACAGGTCCGTGGCTCCTCACAGCTAGCATGCAGCAGAGTTGTTTGAACGCCGTTCCTTGTCCTAGCTCGGCGTCATTTATGTGCGTATGTGGAGTTGCTTTGGTGATAGCTATGACTGCAAAAGCGTCATATCATGTTGTAGATTACACAAGGTTACGCACTTGCTGTATTGATAATGTTATCCAGGGACGAGATGAGCTGAAATGTGACGCAATAAAATGTTCATAACTCACTTTCCCAAGCAACGTATTCTGTTACTAAGGACTTGTCATGAGTTACAGAATATTGTATTTACTATTAAAAGTGTTCAAAATAGGATAAAGATGCTTTTTAAGATATTACAGTAGATATAAAATCACACTTTGTAAAGGCTACTACTCTAGATTTAAACAAATACTTTTAATTTCGCCGCTAAAATGTAGGCATATTTTTAATGTTATATTTTTTACTGTCATAATGTTCACGCGTGCAAAACCTGATGCACGCTAGAAATATGGTATGTTACGTGTTTTTGTTGCGTACGCCCCTGTCAACCCCTGTTTTGTGTAATATTAGAAATTTAGAACTGAATTTCACATTTTGATTATAGAACAAATAAATACTGTTAAGACAATAATGAATAATGTCGGCGGCGAAAGCGTGTAGAGTTGTGCTGGTAGATGTTGTTGTTCAGACCTACATATCATTCTCTTCCTATTCACTTGAATCCAAAAACTTTCATAACTTACCGGGCCGGGAGAATGTGGCGAACGGACCTGTGATTTCACCACCCTGGGGATCGGAATGGTAGAATTCTGTGCGTTTGTCGAGCTCAAATAAAACCAAAAATACATTCATTTTTTTAAAAATAAGAAATGTTTTATTGCAGCAATCTGTGACTGACACAAAAGCAGCCTATCAATAAATAAACGTAGGATGTACGCGCGCACAACGCAAGTAATTTGACCAGATGGGATGGATAATTCCAACAGTTGCTTGTCATTGGTCAAATCACTTGCGTTGTGCGTACGTGCTTAAATTGCATGAGGACCAAGCTTAAAAGAAACACACCCTATCAAACTGTATGTGACAACCAAATGTGATGTGCCCGGATGGATATGATGATGTCATATCACTACCATTTGGACACAGCACACTTTTTTGTCAAACTAGTTTGATAGTGTAGAAGACAGATGAAGTGTGTCGGATGAAAAAAAACCAATGTTATTTAAACGAGAACAAATCTGTGATATTGTATTATTAATTTGCATCTTAATTTATAAATTATTTAAGTATGAGAGAGGAAAATCTGTTGCATTAACTTAATGAAAAGAAGAATAAATGTTCACAATTATTTCTTATAAATAAATAATTTATAATAAAAACACGGACCAAATTAATCCTCTAGAACGCAACGTAAGTACGTACCTAAGTACGCGGCGCGCTAATAATTTAACCATTCACACTCGAAAGTTCAGGTTATCCGTCGCTGTGATTTGTCAAATTAATTCAGTTGCGCGTACGTGAAAATTACGCCAATTCGACCATGGTACGTGCACATTGATCTTGCGCGTTGTAACTTTACTTCAGTTAGACCTGTTGCATACTATATTCCATTTTCAGAACCTCACATATTTCTGCACATACAGTATTTCGTTTTGATAGTCATAAAACTGAACAGTAATAAATTACGAATAAATACAGTTACCGGGCGTTACCATTTTCATTTCCGGAATACGTCATGCCTATTCGTACGCGCAAACGATCATGGTTTGAATAATGTTGATAAAAAAATGTGAACATTTTTTATGTTTATATTAGATGGTTTAAAAATGCGTAATGTTTCGACACGTAGTCACTCTTGGCCTTAAATATAACACACCTAGTAGTATTGACGATTGACGTCATAATCGAATTACGCACGTGTGTTTACGAGAAAGGAAACGCGAAGGGAGTAAGTAGTTGCTTATAATGTGCAACATTATTACAACATAAATGTTCTGGTCATTTGAAAGAACTTGAAACCATTTAAATGACGTCAATATTTATTAATTAGCCGTGCGTAGCTGACGCATACATCTACCACTTACATAATCTAATCTTAAGTGCGGGAGCTTGTTAAACTTATAATTTTAGCCATTAAGTGAAATAAACAATGATCCTCGATGGGAAAGCATTGAAATTAGCTTCAAACTACAGAACACTGTTTATTAGATGACCTTTTTAATCGGAATATTTTTTATGACGTCATGGTCAGCGTTTTAGATTTTAGCCAGGTTAAATTTAACATCGGTATATTTTTATTTAAAAATACTTTAATTTATATCAACTTATTATTTGAAAACGCTTCCTATAATATTTAAAGATTCCGAAAATCAACTGGCCATATAGATCATTAGCGAATTGATTAAATCGACCGTCTAATTTGATAAATCTGTGTACACGTTTGATACGATGAGAACAATAGCATAGACCACACATACGGAGAACAAAGACAAGACAGTAACGATTAGGCCTATAAATAATACGTTGCATTTGGGACTAAAAATACACGTATTAGAGCAAGACCTATTATTGATAATAACAAAAATGAGTTAATGGTAACCCTGGATCCGGGGTAAGAAGTGCGCAGACGACACGCGATTAGTCTACGTAATAAATTGAGCTAAAAATAGCATACATACATTAATAACATTACTATGCATTGATTAAACGCCATTAAACCAGTTTATTTTTATAAACGTGGTAGATGATTTTTATGATATTGTACCAAGATGTTAAAATATTATATCGGCGCACACATATCAACGCCTTTTCCACATACTAAGCTGTGTATGCAGGCAGTCCACACGTCACACACTTGTACGATTATGCACATTTTGACATAAAAACATGACGCAAATTATATACTGTGCAAATATGATTAAGAAATCTCCATTTTCTATTTAAATTTCATCTCTTAAATAATATTAAGCATGAATTGCACTCACCCCAGGTAGAAAATCTATGCAGCGGTAGCTAGAAGTTGCATATCAGCAGCAGTAGCATATATCACAGGCTGCAATAGCCTTCTCTTTTGTTTAGAGGTATATTTGCAATGTACAGGGTATAGTAACGAACATTCTCGTGTCACGCGTAATAGTCTTAATATGGTAAATCAACTTCCATATTTGGAAAGTCATTATTCAACCAATAGCAACCAATAACGTCACATCACCTCGATATTATGAATGCAAAGAAATAATTAGCAACGCACAATTATATCGGTTAAAAAATAAGTAATTTGTTTTCGTATAAAATAAATTATTATCGATGTGTTAAGGATAAAAAGGATAGGCATACGTAAATCTGACTTACAATTATTATTGATGACGCGTGCGGAGGCCACAAGTTGCGCTGCTTAAACGCTGTATCCGCGCAATTGGCGTTGTAACAGTCTGATCGCATTGATTTTTTTTTAAATATAAAAGATATAATATATTGAAAAAAATTCCATTGTGCGCTTACGTCCTTGAGTTGCGTATTTATGTTTCAACCTGCATGCTGTGATGTCCAAACTAACCATTTTTACGTTTGTATGTAGGCCTAGACTAGATAGAAAGTAACAACAGTATTTATATATTACCAGGGGTGGATTTAGGCAGGGGATAAACAGGCTTTATCCCCATAAAATTTAACAGTCATATCTTTTTTTTCAATAAAAATAATGACTACTTTTATTTTTCTGCAACCTGATCGTTTTTATCATTTATGTAATATTTTGCCGACCCCCACCCCCTTCCTCCCCCTCCTATAAACTATAATAACGCTGGATCCGCCCCTGATTACACGGATAATCACATCATTTTATTGGAAAATATAAGTCACTGAGTGGGCCCCTTATTCGACAGGTTTCAATCGAGTTTATAGCGAGAAAGTATAAGATCTTTGGTCGGAAGTATTAAGGAAAGACTATTATTTTGACCAAGCTAATTAGCATACGTGACCATCTCCATTAAAACTATTTTGTTTGAAATCACATAGCACATATTTAATTTATATATTTTTATAATTCAAAAAACAAAATTTTCTGCGTCAGTATATTTAATATTTTGTAAGACTGTTCTAAATATTGAAATTATTTATAAAATTTAATTTGTATTTCTAAATAAATAATATGATTCTGTGAAAATGGCGGATAACTTTGATTCGACAAAATAAACAAAGACTAAAAATGGTGTTTATTCCTTGTTACTAGAAGTCTAATTCGAAAAATGTCAACTATATATGTTAAATCATCTTTTTGTACATTTGTCAAGTAAGTAAAAACTTGTAACAAGTAGAGATGTGGAATGAAATAGAGTTCATGATGCTAGGCCTGGAAAGGCTCCATAACAAATTCGGACACAGTTGTTCAGTGGGATCGAGGCGGTGATTCATTGAGGCAATAATACATGTACAGTAGGCCTTGGCTAGGCCTGGCTTGCGTTGAGTAAGGTTTAAAATAGTGGATATCATTGTAATAACTAATAATATATCAAAGAAAAAAAATTCTTTCTCAAGTTATTAGGCCTATATATAGTTGATATAGTTCACTACAGTGACAATAATAATATTTCACTCCAGGGTATTTATGTATTAACTTGGAACAGCCATAACTGACCAAATCAGATGTCATTCTATGACAAGACCAACAGAATTGTATCTATCTCTTTTCAGAAACACAAATTTGGTTAGAATTCCACCACCTAGTTGCCATATGGTATGCAGATTAACAGGTGGCCTAGCAACGCTGTACAAACAAGCAAAACCATTGCATCAACAATCAAATAATACGAGTAAAGTTGAATTTGGTAATTACATACAAGACCAGAGTTGGCAAATGTTTAGGATAAGGTGTTACACCACAGTGAATAATACTTAATTCAATTGTTGGATCATTTTAATAATAAACATAATTGGTCAGATGTTTTGCCCTACTCTGACGTAATTTGTACTTCATACTAAGTACATTTGAGAATACTTAAAAAAAAATGTGCAAGTAATTCTCTGATGGGACTCGAACCCATGACGACCTCCAGATCACTAGCCTGGCGTTCATACCTCTAGACCACCAAGCTTGCGCTGATGGCTAGCCCAAGTAAGCAGCGGCTACTGTGTTATATTTGTATTGAACCACTATTACCTCAGAGTAGGGCAAAAAAAAAATATATCAAAATATGCCTGAACGCAAAGCTACTCCACAGTAGTTCAATGCAATTACAATAAACATAATAATATAAAAGAATTGAAACATTTTGAAAAGAAAGTTACTGATATCTAGTAAGACATTTTTTTGCAAAATTTATTTTAAAATTAGGTTGATTTTATGAGGTACAGCTATACAAACTATTTTGTTCCATTTAGACTTCATGTATGTGCTAGTCAAAGGTTAGTTATTGCCAATAGCTGTATTGACAGTTATTTTTAACAATGATGCAAAGTATATACTCTGACAAGTAGTAGTAAATTGCTAAATAAAGTAAGTAAAATCCCCCATCGCTCTTTACTGTTTCACCTCATACCTGCAGGTGTTAAAATATCGTAATGGATAGCCTAGCATCCTCTTGATAGGATGTAAAGCCGGTTGTTTCATCTATGACAATGTTACACCCAATCGCTCTTTACTTTGTTTGTCTAAAGGCATTAAAATGCACCAATAAAGAATAATTTGGCACATCCTCTTGATAGGATGTTAAGTCGGTTGATGTATTTATGACAACTTAATACTCAACCAACCTGAATTCTATGAAATGAACATACATTTGTGGAGTAACTAGGTGACTAATGCCTTTCAATTTCAATATAACCACCAAATATAGAAATATCAATGTTATTTTTAAAACTTAAAAGTAAAAGATGCAAATAGCTTTGAGGCAATTAATACAACAAGCCTTTATTCTGTAACTTAAAAAAAAGGTTGCATGAAAGACACACAAATATCTTTCTTAAAAACCAACATTACTTCTGTTTAATCATACTTGATACCCAATCTTTTATTAAACAGATTTTAAATAGGGGTGTGACAGGGCTTAAAACCTGTCCTATCTTTTTGACTTAGCCTCCACTTGAATCTGCCTATGTGCTTCTGTTTCTTATAAATTAAAAAAGTTAATAGACTAGAGAGTATTACAGTAATTGACAAAACTTATACTTTTTTAATTCTCAAAATTGATGTAAAGTTTCAACAAAACTTGCAGTTATTCATCTAAATTAGTAGTAATAATAGCATGTTGAGATCTATGAGTGCTCACACAAGTATTATAGACAATGAATGGTTAACATTGGACAGGAAAAGACGTACCTGAAATTTGTCTTTAATTAGTATAACTTGGATGGGAAATAGTTCAAGGTAATGTTGTAATTGAAACATATTTGATAGCAGTATTCATGTTATAGCTTGACAGTCACAAATAATGTTGTACAACATTTATAACAATCTCTGAAGTCAGTATCATTTATCTTTTAAAAAATACATTTTAAGAATTAATTTGTTTTTGAGTAAATTCAGTAGCTGCATCATTATATTTTAATATGACATTAATTACTAATAACATTGTCTTTTATATTTAAAAATATATGTAGGTATTAATTGTTTTTAAAAAATAAATTGAATAGTTTATTCATTAAATTGTATAAAAATGTAATATTATTGTTATTGTTATTATTGTTATTATTAATTAATAAATTGAAGAGTTAATGGAAGACCATGAAGCAAATTAAAAAGTTGAAAAATTAAATAAAATCAATGTAAAGATTTTAATTGCTGAAAAGATTGCATTGTAGGAAAGATAAGCTGCTGAAACTATGTAGAATAAGTTTTAACATAACGTGGATGTGATGATGACAAATGGACAATTTTTGCAAAATAATTAAATTAAACCATTAATTTAATTTTGTGTGAATTCATACATTTTGCATTTTTATTGATTAGAAAGAAGCACATACATCAAGAATTAAAATAATTATTTGTAAAATTGCACATTCTATAACACCTTAAGAAATTATTAGACTAATTGGAAATTAATAGAGAAGCATTTTGCATTTCAGTAGAGCACATTGTTTAATGTTCTGGCAATAAATATTAATTTAAAAATTTCAATGTTGATCTTCTTGAGATTATGTTTTTTCAAGGTCAGTATTGACTTTAGAGAAATTAAAATTCAAAGTCATAACTTATCAACTAAACACTGCAGATCACGTTTTAAATCCATTGCAAAATGTATTTTTATATTGTTCAGAACTTTTACAAACAAAAGAATATTAGTTTGTTTTTGATAATTTATCTTTACTGTTTACGATTTATAAATTTTTTTTTTAATAGAAAATGTTTCTTGTACTGATGAAAATGGAATTTTTAATGCCGATTTATTCAAGGAAGGTAATTCATAGTTTTAAATAGTTTCTTTCATTTATTATTCTAGTTTTACTATTCTAAGCTCTGTCTACACTATCAAACTTTATGTGACAAAAAAATGGGATGTGCCCATTTATGGACACAATGATGTCATATCTTTTTTTGTGAAACTAGTTTGACTTTATACAAACCTAGGCATTTTACAATTTGGGATGGGATGGGTGGATGAATGGGATGGTTGATGATGAAAACAAATGTGTATTAAATGTATTAATATATTTTCAGTGCCACTTTTGGCTAAAAGGTACAAATATGTGAAAGTGCTAGGCCGTGGAATATCATCCATCCTCATACAGGCTGTAGACACTCACAGAAGGGATGACTATCAAGTTGCTATCAAGATCCTTCACACCGAATATCAACTGCTTGGTTATCAGGTAGAAACCTGTATGGGTACAACACTAAAATTTGTAGAATATATGGATTTTATTGTGCTAGGCAGAGAAACCCACCTTCAAAATCTTCCACCCAGCATAAAGCTTATTTTGAACCACTCAGCCTATTTTGAACATAGCATCTACTCAAACTGTATTAACTAAATTCAAAGTCATCACAATTGATAAAATGAATATGTATAGCTTTTAAATCCGATTTTCCACTAGACGAATTTGTTTGCGTGAATCGAATGCGTCCGCTTATATGCATGCGTTTTTCTCAATAGAAAACAAAAACTCTACTCAACCATAATCATTTGAATTGTTAACTATTTTATTACAGGAAGCTGACACTGTACTAAGATTGAACAGAATAGATCCCAGTAATTTCTCAAGGGTAGTTAAACTTCTGGTAAGTGAGAAAATAGATCAGAAATCATTCTGATATTTAAAATGAACTATTTAATTCGGTAATGATGAGTGTCCTGGCACTAGACTTAAACTCAGAACCCCTAAATCAAGCTAAGTACGATCAAAGTGCCATAAAGTTTAAAACAATTCCCTTGTAGTTTAAACATGACATTTTGTGTAGGCATTATAAGTCTAGTCAATTAATATGTGCCCCTAGAAATTTCAAATAAACTAATGGATACTAACAACAATAAGAAGAAAAGGTTGAGTATCCCTGAGGCTCTTTGTTCTAATTGTTAGAATTATAATGTAAAACACCTCAAGGCTCAGGTAATAATTATCCAACTTATTTATTACTGACATACATATGATTGTTTTTTCTATTTTGGTATTCTAAATTACAGAAAGTATTTAATATATTTACTATTTTCTAGGAATAAAAGATCAAAGAAAAATCTACAATAGTATCCAACTCACAGTTATATTAATGGAGTATTTGCAGAATATGTATTATTGTAAAAATAATCTCTCCTGGTTATTGTACATTATTAGTATTACTGTTATCTAGTTATTATTACTGTCTTTATAAATTATATTTATTTTAATTTAATTTTTATTGTTACATGTTTTTGTTGTCATGATGTATTTCTGTGAGGGTCCCTAATGATCAGCTTCGGCTGGATAGACCACCCTCGTAAAATATTGTTGAAATAAATTTTAAAAATAAAACTCCAGTTATCCCTGCTAACAGGAAAACCTAACAATGTATCTCCTTTAATAGGAGTGTCTCCAGAATAGCGCTTTGCGTGGTAGAAATTTCACGGAAAAGTGTCCCCCGATGGGTCTCTTAAGCAAAGGATTTTACCCATTATCATTATAAATATTGTGGTATTATTTTTTTATTTTATTAAAAATGAAAATTATCTTTCAGAATACCTTCCAGTTTGGTGATCATTTTTGTATGGTATATGAACTTCTACATCCAAACCCACTATATGAAGTTATTAGTAAAAACTTACATCAAGATAAGGTAAATTATATCAGCATTTATTATACTACAGAACTACTCATAGTTTACTGCAGTAATAATTATTATACTGCAATTTTATTTTCAATTTATATTTTGTCAAAAACTGCAGATATTAATGAATCAACCTGAGAATGTATTCAAAATAATTTGTTATATTGAAATAGAGAAATTGTTTTTAAAATAGTTTTTTAGTGTTATTTACAGGTGTTTTGATCAAATCTGTTGAATGTAAACACATCATGAGTTTCCGCTGTTGATATTATTGATAACATCTCATCTTTCATTATAATGCATTCTTACAATTACATTCAAAATAAAATTGAATTGAACAAAGAATGTATTTTAAATGTAAATCTAAATACAGTCTACTCTCCAAAACACTCTGTTTTCAGTATTAAGTTCATTCCTCCTGGTTGCTTCCTTCCCTTCATTCGTCTACCACACATTTCTTCCTTCCCATCATATTTCTTCCTTCCCATCATTCCTCTACCACACATTTCTTCCTTCCCTTCATTACTGTGCTCCTTGTTTCTTCGTCCCTTCATTCATCTACCACAAATTTCTTCGTCCCTTCATTCATCTACCACAAATTTCTTCCTTCCCTTCATTACAGTACTCCTTGTTTTTTTCTCTATTAATTCTTCTACCATTAATTTCTTCTTGCCCTACATTTCTCCATCCCTCATCCTCTTATTTCCTCCTTCCCCTCTTTCCTCCTAACTTTAATTCTTACACAACCTCTTCCACTTAGATTTAATGGAAATATGACTTGAATGAAAAGCATAGCACATACACTTCTACATTGTTTATACAATGATACAATCATTTGAGCTTATCATTAATATCCATTTAAAGCATTTATAATGATAGATTTACAGTCACAATGCATTGTACATCAACATTGATGGATAGACAGTGTGGAATAAAAGCGCAGAGACTGAAGACAATGACTAACTAGTTATACGATGATTGATCCATTGTTACTATAATAAATTGAAAGTAGCTATTAACTAAAGCCGTCCTTTTATGTAGGGGAGGGCACAGATGAGAGATGGGATCTAACTACAGAATACAGTCTTAGTGTGTAGACTATTTCCATCAAATTCATTTTATTCATTTCAACAATATTTAAAACAGCACAAATACTTGAGTATGGTAAAAAAGGTCACTGGACCAGTGTTGCCATAAGGCATGCCGAATATAATACACAAATATATTTCGCAAATGTAATATTAATATTAAATTATGTTGATATTAATGCTGCGTGACACTCGCACTGAATAGTGAGAAGGTTAGTGTAAGGCCACCTTTCACATTACATCATGAGACGGATGAATATAAAAAATAATTTATTTACATATTTCTTGCTAAAGTAAAACTATCAAATCGTTATTCTCTCAAACAATATTTGATGACAACTGTATTGTATAAGAGAAATTAAAGGTTACTTGCATTAGCAAAATATAACAAGCTGCAAAAATAAAAGCCTTTTAACTAATTGGATTTGTGAATGGCCAGTTGCTTTGTTAAATATGAACAAATTTATTGATAGAATACCAAGGATGTTTTCACAATAGACTATGAATAGTAAGTAGGTGACAAATCTGATGCAGCTCACGGCAGTTTCAGTGATATGTACAGATTCTCTGTCCTCTATTTACAAATATGGCGTTAGGATCTCTCAATTTGCAACAATAACCTATGCATTGAGTTGTATTCGGTCGTCATCTGAGCCTATTAATGCATAATTGTGTCGTCTGGACCTAGAAACCACCTATGGAATAGAATGATGTTCCTAACTTTCCCTGCATGCCTACAATGACCTAACTTATTCCTAGGTAAAATTGAAATCTCCCTTTTATGTCTCCAGTGAGTGTGTAAAATAAGTAAAAGTGATGCCAGTTCAAATAGATGTCAGATGAGACCATGCTAACTACAATCTGAGCATTAACATGAGTATTATACTAAAACAACCTGACCTAAATATAAATTTATTTCTAATCTATATTTATGTCTAGACATCCCAATAGATTTTCCATACGGCATTATCTGTTTGTACATAGCAATAAACACTGTTTTATGCATGTGTTCACAGTATGTAGGTGCTATTTATTACAAACTGTTTGGTAGCATCATACCTCCCTGGTTTCCTAGTACATCAGCTGTCAGAGAACTTGCATATTCATTTTACTTTAAAATATTAGTAAATTACTTTCCAACAAGAATGATCAATATTCGGATTATTTGAATGTAATACCCCTTTTACACCGGCAGCAAAAATACGGATCCTGAATTATGTAATCCGAGTCGTACCTGGGACGCAAAAATGTAGGCTGGTGTAAAGATGTTAAAAATTACCCGGGTCGCTGAACCACCAGGGTAAGTGATCCTGAATGTATTCAGCGTCGAGTCAACCCGGGACGAACCCGTGTATTTGAGGTTGGAACTAATAGTATTTAAGATAAGACTTTGAATTTATTTAAGATTTTGTTTATTCGCTTATTTAAAAAAATAAAAATGTATGTTTATTTGTTATTCATTTTTATTTCAAGAAATATTCTATGAGTATACTCAATTTTTGTTTGTATTGCCATATAAAAAAAGAGCCTGAGGGCGGTATTTAGATTAATCTAAAATATTTACACAGGTTGGTATTTTACAGTGTAAACACACGCAATCTGTGTCATTCCCGGGTTAATGAATCAGGTGTGAAATGGAAATTTATCCAGACACGACACAGGTTTGTTCTAAGCTTGGCGGTGTAAAACGGTATTATTTTGAAGTCATCATTTCCTTAATAATGCATACCTGTACTGTGCGATTTCAACATCTCAATAATACCTTGTTAAAGTTTATACTGTATTAGAAAAATATCTATAATTTATTGAGCGACACTGTCCCTTTAAACTTTCAGGGATTAGTTCTCTAAATCATGTAGAATTATGTTATTTGTTACTGGAAGACATTTCCTGTTTGCATGGATACCTAAAATACATCTCAAATTTCATTGAATTAAAACCTGAACTATCCCATTCATTATAATGATAGATTTAAAGGAACAGTTTACATTGAGTTTAAACTGAATTGAGGAACAGAAACTTAAAATGATATATTAGCTTTACAGTTTGTAACGGTTACATATATCTACATATGATTACTTACCTTTAGTTCATTTAGTTTAAAACAGAAGAAACAATCATAAGTTTACACGTCAGTACTGTACTATTTACATCTGGCATTAAGCTGCCTCTTTAAATCTAGGATAAAATGAACACACCTGATATAGGACTTGAAAAGTGCACTCATCTATCATTTAACTAATAGTGAAAAAGTGTTTCACTATCAAACAAACTAATAAAACATCATTTAATAGATTATTAAACTACCATGCAATTAATTTAAGGTGATTACTTGGGGTGTATTCTTAAGTTCATTCTTTGGCATACTTAAGAATAAAAATTCTTACAAATTCAAATATTACCCATTGCCTGCTATGAAATTAGACTGAAGACCACACTGATTACTAGGTTCACGGGCAACACACTTAACATGCTCACTTAATCCAATAATAATTTTACATGAGGATTTTATAAAATTAAAAACAGTTAGCAATCAATACCAAGCCTCATCATTATAGGACTTATTTGTTTAAAAAGCTTGGCTTTATTTAGTGAATCGTTTACTATTGAGTGTATAGAAATGTACAAACATTTCATTTTGCTTGCAATGTTCAATATTTTTTTTTTAAAGAAATTAAAGTTGATTCGTAAGATTGCAGTTCAACTTTTACAAGTCCTTGGTTTTTTATCTCAAGCGAACGTGATCCACGCAGACTTAAAGCCTGAAAATATTCTGTGTTGTTCAGGTAAGTAAATTGAAAATTATTCATTGATTGAAGCATTAACAAATTCAATTATCTTTGTAGTAAGATTGAGTGGTCCCTCTGGAATATATCCAGATAATAAGGATAAACTTAATCAAAGATACCTGGTACACAGGTCAGAGTATTAACCTATGTACTTATGTATTCCAAAGTTAGTTGATGTGCTCAACATTATCAATTACTTTTCTGTCTTCAATGTTTATTTTGTTTGTGCAGGTATTTTTGAAATGAAGTTTTTTTTTCGCGTAAATATTATTACTTTAGTATTTATCAATGAATGTTAATTATGACTAAAAGATCATTTACACAATATTTCTTTCTAGTTCTATTGATTAAGAACTGGTCTGAAAGAACTCAATCAAATATCTTTAATTTTGACCTTTAATTTTGACCTTTAATTTTGACCTGTAATTCTAATTAAAACTTGCCTTGATCAAAAGAGATCCATTGACATATTTTAAAACAAACCCCAAAAGATCTGACCTATATTTATAATACAATAATAATTATCTTTACTCATTTATTAATGAGTATCGATAGTGTTGACAATTAAACAAGACATAGTGATAAATAGTGCATGATTTAATGATTTATTCACAGACGACATCTCCGAGGGAGTCAAAGTGGTCGACTTTGGCAATGCCATTCGTTGCATCTTTAATGAACTTTCGCTTTACTACGATGACTTCCAACTGCAAACAATACTGTACAGGGCACCTGAGGTTAGACATAATTATTCAATCAAGCATGACATAATCAGTCAAGCGTGACATAATCGGTCAAGCATAATATTTTTTAGACTGATTTTTTTAAATAGCTATTCAAATATTTATATTAGTCATATAATAAGCATAAGTCAATTATATTGAGAAGTAAGCATTAAGTACATAGACAAATCTTTGTACAACAACATGTTCTAACAAATATTCTATTTACGGTGTTTTTACTGTAATTGGTACTATAATACGTGTTTTTTTAATACAACTGGGCTTATTTAAAGGTGGTACTTAAATATTACTTATACTGTAAAAGGATCTTAATAGATTGTGATTATTTTAAGTTGGTTCTTATTATAGTATAGAGTAGATTTGCCATTAGGTGGTTTTCATTGTAGATATTGCACTGTGAAAGACACCTGCTCTCCTACTACTAATTGCAGAGTCACATGAGGTCTGGATATCTCCAACAAAAAGCCGTATTAATCTTTGTATTTAGAAGCATCTATGTTTGAATGTACTCAAGTCTAGACTTGACCTTCTGTTTGTCTGCTGCCTATATATGCAAAAAACAATATCGATCCAATCTTTTGAAGTAAAAACATTTTGCTCAATCATTCATCTCATATCAAACTATTCTAGTCAAGCATTCATTCATCTCTCTAGCCCAAAATTATTCCAAAATATCTTTACATTATCAATGACCATGCAAACATACATAAATTCTTTATTCATCTATTAGTGACATCAAGCAGTCCATTAATTTGACTAAGTCTGCATCCAACCAAAGCATATCTTAGCACTTTCACTCCTTTCCAATAATTGTTCAAAATGTAGTTTACATGATGCCATAATAGCTACATTAAAATTAGGCGGTGCAAAAAATGCTGTAATTAGCGTCTTATGATCGCTTGATTGAATTAATAGCTCATTTTACCTTCAGCAAAAAAGCACAATTGATCGCTTGTTTCATACCAATTGCTATCTACTGAATGTTCTGTAAAACATAATTATTATTTTTAATGTCGCGTTTTATACTAAGATTTCAGGGCGTTGGTGATTAGCATCATATGATTAATTCTTAGATTATAGCTGAACTTTCTCATTAGCAACTATTTATTACAACATTTGTCATGTAAAAGTCTAAATTATCCTCGTTAAAAAACTCATGTTAGTTTTGACAAAAGCAAAAAACTCATTGCCGTTTTGCAGCAAATATATTTAAGCATTCATGAAACACATTTTGAATTACTCTATATTGAGGAATTATTGGTTTAATAATACAAAGATTTACATTATTCAGTTCCATACTGGCTCTAGTGGTATGAGCACAATTCTCATTTAAACATGATCCAAAAGGATTAAAAGCTGACTTAATTTTCATAAACTTACAATGTAGATATTCTTTGAAATGCATACTAATCGGGTACTTCATTTACACACAATTGATCATTATTTTTATGGAACTCTTTTCTTGCATAATGATGCATAAAAAGATTAGTAATTAAAACAAGTGTTATTTAATATAATCTAAAATCTGAAACGTGTAAAATTTTGACTTTTGAAATGAAATTTAAAATTATATAATGAAATTTATCGAGAATATTATCAATAATCTAAAATTCATATTGAATAGCATAATTCAATATTTGTATGATACTTTTAATCTCCTTGTGTAATGTTGCGTATGTATTAAGGATATTGTTAATCATGCAATCTGTATGCCATCGTGTAAAAATAAGTACTTTGTATGAAGGTAAATCAAATAGAAATATAGAGGCTTGTTTGAATAATGATGCATAAACAAAGTATATCACAATTAATGCAGTAACTTGAATTTTGTAGTGCATTGCAAGATTGCCTTACTTAAACTTTAACTAAAAATAATTGTTTTTATGTAATGATGCATAAGAAATATTTACAAAAACAAATTATTGATTTTAAATGTAAAATTGAAGATCTTCAATTAAACATACTAGTGTAATGAAGGAACAATTTGGATCCCCTAGATAATAGAAGCTGCACAGTGTTATATATACATAATATACATTTTTAAAATAAACACTTCACTAATTTTATTGATGATCTGATGTGATAAACATACAGGGACATTTTCAAGTTCTACATCCTAAATTTCAGCAAAATGAATATATTGGTCATTTGGTGACATCACAAAAGCTTATTAAAATGTTAAGTTATTTTTATCTTCAACATAAGCCATATACAAATAACATTCTCTGCATTTTGTCAAGTATTTCACTCAATTTCTTAGAACTTTATTATTTACTTTTTTTATACACAAACATATTGTTTTATGCAAACATTGCAAATGTTGCTAAGTAAAATCATGTGATCTTACTCTATTGATATGAATCTGAATAATGGTCCATGAATGACCAATGCTTTCATACATAATTTTAAAACTGCGAGTCTCATGAGGTATATTTGTATCGGTTATATTGCAAATCCATATCATGAATTCTCATAATTATTAGTATATTACTGTGGCATATCACGCATTATTAGGCCTGAATAGCCTGCATAAAACTAGTAAATTTGAACTCTTATTCATATATTGAAACATTTTATAGAAATTTAGAGCGTTGAAAGTAGCATTTTATATCATTGTCACGCACACAATCTATTTTCACAATCAAGCATGATTCATATGAATAGTTTGAAACATATTTTCTTCCAATCGTATGAAACGAAGCCAAGAATGTTTTTCTTACTAACATCCTTACAAAGATAAAAAGTAGATTGAAAAATATCTGATCAAATTCATAAGTTATTTGTATGCATCGCAAGCCTGTAGTCCTTTTTGTTGAATTTGATACAGCAGTGATGGAATAAATGACCTAACTAGCTGAACTCATGATGAAGTTTACCCCTTTTGTTAAACCTCCCCCTCCCCTAACTAGCTGAACTCATGATGAAGTTTACCCCTTTTTGTTAAACCTCTCCCTCCCCTAACTAGCTGAACTCATGATGAAGTTTACCCCTTTTGTTAAACCTCCCCCTCCCCTAACTAGCTGAACTCATGATGAAGTTTACCCCTTTTTGTTAAACCTCTCCCTCCCCTAACTAGCTGAACTCATGATGAAGTTTACCCCTTTTGTTAAACCTTTCCCCCCCCCCCTCCCTGGTTACAGGATTGTGTGTAAGGAACTTGGCACTCTTGTAAAGAAAGCTGTTAATAGGTTTAACTGAAGACCCGTGGATTGACTCAAGTCACGCCAGAATTCAAGCCAAAGACCAAACAAATTTACAACTATTATTTAATCAATCTTGAATAACACGATTAAGAAAATTACATTAGCAAATCGTAATTATTTTATTAGTTTATGAAAATTTTAGAGAAAATAAATGTTGAATAGATAAATGCATAATATTATTCTGTCAATGAGAAATTCTAATAATTATAATCGACAAATACAATTCCATTTCCTACTTAAGTGTTCTGCTTTAAAATGTCATTTATTTCATTTTTAATATTTTTTTCCTCGAATGATTTAGCATACGTAGTGATTACTGTCTGTAATTTCAGAATTTCGTTCTATTACACTTATGACCTCATGCTTTCAGGTGTTTGCTCATTATCCAAGGGGCTGACCTGGTTGTACAGGGCAGCATTTTTCAACTTTGAACTCCCAGGGCTTTGAAAATAGATGTTGTAGTATTTTGAGTTGTAATTCCCAAGGGGCAAGCTTCTTAACTTTCATTTCCCAGGGTACTTCATTTATATGCAGTCTTATGTAACTAGCAAAGGTGCTCAATACCTGGAAATTGTAATCATTATGGGCGGGGCAAAATCTGCGATGCTGTAACATATTTTATTTAAAAAAAATGATGGTAGCATATAGCTGCTGAGAATAATAATATAAGAGAAATATATTATTCTAATATTCAAATTATTTTTAAATATTGGTTTCATTTTCAGAAAGACAATTTTTACACTCAATGCAAAACAAAATGCTTCCAATAAAAAGAAATTGTACAATAAAAAAGAAAACCAAATTGAAATAGCGCTGAATTAGAAGCTAGTTGTCAAGGTATGAGAAACAAACAATTTGAATAAGATAAACTTGTAAATAAAATCCCATTGCATTAGAGACTTATATTATAAGAAGATGTGCTTAAGTTCCTTGCTAGCCTTCTCCCACATGTTTCCTAATTTGTATACTTTGCATACAAAATAAAGCCTTAAGGGCACTCAAATTATTTTATATATATTATTAATATTATTATCATTAATACAGGTCTGTTTTCTTTGATCTCTTAAGCCACTTGCCAGAATACAATCACATCAATGTTATAAACTCTGACCACTTAGTCAGTTAATAATAGCAATAATTATCATAGTACAGAAATGCGTCTCTTTGTTCTTGTTTTATTCCCTTAAGGATTCTCAAGTGATTGCCCCTGGGCATTTTTCTCTGAAATCCGAGACACGCAAGGCTGCAAGTATCGTTGAAATGTGCGTGATACAGTACAATTGATTAAATTCCAAATGCGTAATTCATATTGAAAATAAGATCATCTCTCTAAAATAACAAAGCAAAGGTTTAAGGTGATACGTTTAGTTAATGGTGTTGTCATTTTAGCGTGGAATTTGTGTGTGATGAATGTACATGTGGGATCAAAGGTTAGACGTGTACTATAGACCAATACAAAAGTACAATGCATTTAAAGTTATAGTTCTGGATTAATGGTAATGAATACAGATGCGTACTATGATGCGTATGAAATTTGTTTCTTGGTGTGAATGCAGGCTTATTCACATATCCACTACTTAATGTTCACACTGAGACCTGATTCCAGTCAGGTGACTTGATACAAATATCATGAAAAATGTATATAAATAGAACTATACATACAAACGAATACAGTGTTTTTGATTTTTCAATTCAATTCAATTCAAAGAACATTTATTAATGAAAACATAACGCACCCATAGTCTTAATCGGGGCTCAGTGTGAAGAACATACTATAGCTTACTTGATAAGACCTTGATTCCCTGCCCTTATTGCATTGCTTCTCCCAAAAGGAATGATGGTGACTATGTGTCTTATGTTTATCATGATATCTCATCATTAATCATCCATTTCATTCAATTTACATTGTTGTGTTTGTACATACATGGATCATTAATCTATAACTAAATTCATTTTCTGTGATTGTAATAGTTAATGCTGTAATGAGAAAACATGCATTGATTTCTAATAACTTTACTCATTTTGTTACTTTTTACGAATCAAAGTAATTCTACTGCAGTTACTACATTTTTTTACTGCAGTAATTGTATGATTTGTATTTGTTTCAGAAGTTTAAGAGGAGTCATTTGAATAAACAATGGGTATATTGACCCCAACCCCCTACCCCTGCAAAAACCTGCTAAATAATTGGTTAATAGAGTAAAAAGAATGCACTGCAATAAACAAGTAGAATAATCTTAGTCTACCCTATGATAATTTTCATGCAACTTGATCCAGGAAAATTGGTTAGATAATCTTTTTTATATATATTTTTTTCATTTATACTTTATATTATTGTTGTTTGTTCTGCTTAGAAGCCAACATTTGTACAATAATTCTTTCATACTTTGTTTGAGATAGTGCTAAACTTACAACTTAGCCAACAAGATTAATGTTCTTTCAGTTGCATTCACACCTGAGAAGCGTCTAATGATTCTAGAAGATTATATCATTCACATCATTTTGTTTTAGTACACGCTTGAGATCTAAGCATGTACACTTGCAACACACCAGCCCAGATCATCTTACAAAAAGCGCAACGATCAAATTCCCACAATCATGAATCTTATCCGCAACCCTGACGTATGTTGAGAATTTATTGTACAATTGAGAATGTTTTAAATACGTTTTTGCACCTGAGTGATACTAAGTTAATATCACTCAGGTGCTAAGCATTGTAATTCTTATGTTTGGTCCTGCATCGTGCATACTATTGTCAGGTTTTGTTAATAAACAAGAAGGGTGGTGATATAATCTTATTCCATCATTTAGCTTAAAGGTTACCAGAGCGTCCCTTTGGATGATATAACAGCATCGCATCTCCTCATAAATTATGGCGAGACCTTCAAGTTGTATAATGCGAGATTAAATATCATGGCCAATTATGACTAAATGCCATAACCATTATTATACAAAATTGTTATCATAAATTTTTATCTTTTTATCCCTTTTGTAAAAAATTTGTATGTTTATTTATGTATGTATATTTAAAAATAAGTATGCATTGCACAACAAACAATTCACAAAATGAGAGATCTAAAGTTTACACACAGTCAGTATTCAACCATGGATTAAATGCAGCTGGCTTTTAACATAATAATTCAATCAATAAATCAACTAATCATCAAAAACTGAAAGTATCAAAGCGTGATAAAAGTTTGAACAATAAGTGTGAGAATTAAGTCATTAATTAATTGGGATTAATTAAGATGAATTGCGGGGTTAATCACTTTATAAGTTTAATCAAAATTGAACAATGGATGTGAATACAAAACATTAATGTTTATACAAGCTATCGATACATTTTTATTCTGAATTTCACACGATATGACCTGTAAAATGCTGTACAAAATCTCAGCTTTGCAATATGTTATAAGTATGTACAAGTTAAAGTTCTCAATTTGACACATTTGTAACACTCCAAATGCCTAATGTTTTCAGAGCAAACTTCAGTTTCTAAATTTAGCATAAATCGTTTCTTTGAGTAGACAATATTTTTGTACCAACAACCTATTTTTGTCAAGGAGTGTTTAACTTTCAAATGAGATGTTTAGCTGTTGGGCTTTGTCTTTATACATTCCTAATGTAGCGCTGTTATTTATTAGTTACATATTGTACTGCTACAAATTTTAGTTCGTAAGAAACAAAATTTCCTTAGAGGCAACAACATGATTTATGTTTTGAACTTTAGCCTTTATGTATGCTATGTAAATCATTCATGTGCATTATATGAGGGGACAATTGTCCTTCAATACTACATCGGGAAAGAGAGCTTTTTAGGTCACTAATCAACAAGTTGACGCCAATTTGTGAATAAATTAATTATGACACTCTTGAATTTGAACACTACGTACTAATGACTTTCATATTAATACATTAATAATGATTGAATTGGAATGATGTGAGTACATGACAGGGCCTGTTTCTGCTGCAACTGTTCAAAATACGGTATAAAAATACGGTATAAAATACGGTATTTTTTATACCGTATTTTTTAGTACCCCGTTTCTGCTAACAATACTTCTTGGGTGGTCGTGTTAAATTTCATCCTTTTTACCCAAATTGCCATTCATTTATTTGGTCGATAATTAAAAGTCGCAATAAAGGAAGTTAAGCCTCACTTTCAACAGGCTAGCCCTAGTGATAGAGATGTTGTGAGAGCACAGAAAACATCGTAATGGGGACAAGTAATTCGTTCCCTCCCCGAGTTATTGTCTTTTGCAATGTTGTACTGCTTTCGCAGGCTCTTCAGCTTTGAGTTTATTTGCTTTGGAGACAAGTCTATTCCGTACTCCTGCTTAATAAATGTCTTTATAAATGTGGTTATCCCTTTTATTACCTTTTAGTTGGCCGGACATTTAGCTCCCCCTCCTTCCCCACACAGATTTATATAGTAAATAGTGTGACGTCTTCGCTCCACATTTTCGCCGAATATATCTATACACGTGTGTAAAACAGCTGACAGCGACAGAAAATAAAAACACGATGTTGACCTCATGTCGCAGGTAAAAAAAAATACGGTATTTTTTATTGGCAGCAGAAAAGGGTACAAAAAATACGGTATAAATTTGTAAATACCGTATTTTATCCACAAATTTTGTGGGGAAAATACGGTATACAAAATACGGTATTTTTTTTATGAGCGCAGTTTCTGCTGCCAAAAAAATACGGTATAAATACGGTATTCAAAAAATACCGTATAAAATACGGTATTTTCTTGGCAGCAGAAACAGGGCCATAGTCATTAAAAAAACTATCATTCACAATTGTTTTGATAATGTACCAAAAAAAACCAGTTACTTGAAGGCATTAAAGTATAATTAATATATTCAATGTTGCTAAACTTTCACTTCTCTACCCAGAGGTCGCGCCACTAACAAAGACAAATGGCGAACAAATAAAATAACTTGAGGGGAAAAAACTGGGAATCTTCTTCTCAACCTATTCTTATTCTGTGTATTTATAAATCCTTACATTCCTTATTCCTTAAAGGCAGAGTACGATTCATTTTAGTTTGGCATGCTTTGCCCTATGTACATAGGTAAATCCATCAAATGTACTGTATTCCATTAGAAACAAATGTCATTAACCCGTCCCTTAATATATGACATTCTAAATGGATTACATACAAAAGTAGCTACATTTTATTTATTGATTTTAAGGGTCTTGGCTTAAATGCTTTGCTTATTTGGGTCCCATTTTTCATAACTTTTTGAAGACATATTTGTACATATCCTTAAGCTCTGTTTACACTATCAAACTTTATGTGACAAAAAAAATGTGATGTGCCCATATATGGACACAATGATGTCATATTACTACCATGTTTGGGCACATCACACTTTTTTTGTCAAACTAGTTTTATAGTGTAGACAGAGCTTTAGTTTGATAGAATACATTGAAAGAACTTGGGATTGACTAGAATAATATCACTTTGTTATCCAGCTATTAATATTGTAATGTAATATTATTGATTTAATGTAATTACTACAGTAAATGCACTCTGTAAACACAAGTAAATATTATTTTCTGTCTAGAATAATAATTTCAGCTTACCACTTACCTGGAAGCTAACACTGCAACAGCATGGTTTACAATATTCTAGTAAAATACTATGCACAACTCCAACAATTCACCAAGGCTCAATATTGGTCAAAAGGATACTGTACCATCCCCCAAAAGTAGTGTGTAATTAAGTGTAGTCACTTAGCTTGACTTCCAATTAGATTTAAGGACTGTTCCAGCTATTCTACAGCAAACCCTTGAGACCAGCAGCCACTACAGCTTACACACATCCACAGTTCACTGATTTCTTTCTTCTACTGTGTATGCTGTGCCTATGCAAATGAGTTTACTTAATTTGCATATGCATTGCACCTGCTTCCTGTATAGAAAGTTTACATGCATTTGATATGCTAATTTAATTTACATATTAACGTAATAGTAATATTTATATATTAATGACTTAATGCAATTACCAATTCATACTTTTTACTTATTTAATGTTTTAATTTAATGTTTTTTAAGGTTGTATTTGGCCTTCCATTTGGACCAGAAATTGATATGTGGTCTGTTGGCTGTATCTTAGCAGAGGTAAAATCCTATTTTATATGATTAAATAATGTATGGTTTATTATTACATTATTTAAATAAGCATTGACACCAACATACAAAGAATAATAAATGATATGTCATTCTTATAGCGATCTAAGAGCTCA
This sequence comes from Antedon bifida, assembly GCF_963402885.1. Classification (NCBI taxonomy): domain Eukaryota; kingdom Metazoa; phylum Echinodermata; class Crinoidea; order Comatulida; family Antedonidae; genus Antedon; species Antedon bifida. Next base: position 529,515 of record NC_136234.1, read on the forward strand.
CATTATTACCCCAGTGACACGTACAACATCCAATCCCAATACAAACAGAGGGCTACCCATATATATATATAACAGTTGTTATACATTTTTATTTCATTAATTACATTTTACTATAACTATTGGATAATTCAAACATTATTTAGTACAAATATGAATGCCTAATATGGCCTTGAAGACAACTTAACAGCTTATGAACCCACAATGACATTGCCATTTCCCTTTTAATATCTTCCACAATTTGATTAAAACATACTTCATTTAGTATTCAGATTGGGGTATTCACTGTATCATTAAAATAAAGTCGATACAAAATAAATATTTATACATTTTATCCTGACTACATCGATCGACCCAGATAAAATAAAAAGGTATAGTAGTTATTACAAAAAAAAAATCCTGACAAACTATATATTGACTGCACTGTAGCTCAGAGTAAACCTACCATAATATAAACAATTGTACACGCAATTTATTCATTTGTGAATTGTATTGGTCAGATGTTTCAAGTAATTTAAATGTTTTCAAAAGTAACTTTAAGGCATTAAGGGTCTTTCACACCTGTTCCGGCACGGTTCCGGTCCGGCGCCGGAAAATCCAATCGAACGTCAATGTTTCGTTTTCACGCGGCTACGCGCATATTGATTGGCGCATAGCCGCGTGGAGCGTCGTGAAAACGAAACATTGATGTTCGATTCGCCGGACCGGAACCGTGCCGGAACAGGTGTGAAAGACCCTTTACTGTAGTTTAAGTTTTATTGTTTTTACTGTTATTTTTATATTTTAGTTTAAATGTACTATTGTACCCAGGGCCCCAGGGGAGACCAGTCTTTTTGACTGATTGGGCCACCCTGGTTAAATATTGTTAATAACTAAATAAATAAATAAATGTTTTTCCTACTCTGACACATATTTGTGTACTTTGTACTAAGTAAATTGATTCAGACTTGATTGAGCCACAACCTGCAACCTTCAGATCACTAACCCATCAGAGTAGGGCAAACATCTGACCAATTACTCAACTCCCTTACCAAAGCTACTCCACAGAAGTTAAATACAATTATCAAATATTAATTGTACTGTATTGGTATTAGTGTTATTAATCATATACTGTTGTTATACTTATGCCCCCACCCTCCTATGTGAAATTCTATAACCTGTGTATACCAATATTTGTAATAATTTCAGTTGTATATTGGAGAACCGTTGTTTCCTGCCAAGAGTAGTGACTTTTTGCTGACCAGAATGATAGGGCTGCTTGGTCCACTCCCAGCTTCTCCGTTCAACAGGGGCAAATTCCATAATGATTTTATAGGTTACATTGGAGAAAAGCAACCACCACATGGTAAGGAACTCCTTATTTTGTAAAGCTCTGTCTACACTATCACTTCAGTTTTACAAAAAAGGTGTTATGTGCCCAAATATGGTAGTGATGACATCATCGTGTTCATATATAGGCACATCGCATTTTTTTGTCACATAAAGTTTCATAGTTTAGACAGAGCTTAATTGTAAAATAATATCATAAGGTATTATAAGTTAGAAACTTTATTCAATAAATTTAACAATTCTCATTTCATGAATTGATTGAATAGGCATTGAATCAAGCAAATCAAGTTTTGATATCCAGACAACAAGGGATCTAACAATGTTAAGGTCCCCCTTGTTGGTCAGGTTGGATTTTCAACCCCTAATATGTTTTTAGATAATTAAATCCATTGTTGATGTACATTAAATTCTTAGAAAACCCTCCAAGCTGCTGTATAGGATGACATCCCTCAAAATATTAAACAATTATACTAAGCAAGAACTAAATGTCAAAGTAGCTATATATTTAAGTACATTATGTGCAAGAATAGCATTAATATTAGTACTATTGCAATTTGGACAGTTAGTTTTCGTCATTTTCTTAATCATAATTTACTTGCGGTTTTTTTCTTCTAGTAACTGTGAACAAGATCAAACATCGTTTAAATGGTTCCCCAGATTTTACTTTTGTTACATTTCTCTATGGAATGCTGAAATATAACCCAGGTAATTTATAGAGGGACATGGCACATTGGTACAAAATCAGTTTTGTATGAGAACCTTCTAGGTACTGTATCTTGGTTTCTCCAAAATACAGCATAACATGTGTTTCACATTCATAGAGGGACATGGCACATTGGTACAAAATCAGTTTTGTATGAGCACCTTCTAGGTACTGTATCTTGGTTTCTCCAAAATACAGCATAACATGTGTTTCACACGTATTGGCTAGGATCATGTAGCAGAACTCGTAATATAACCTTACACAATACAGCATTACACATGTTTCACATGTATTGCCTAGACTATCATAGACCAGAACCAACCTGTAATCTAACTTTGCATGACACAGGCATCACATGTAATGCATATGAGACGCTGTATTACTGAATTATCCTATGACACTATATCCTACCTTATTTTGGTCCCTATCCACACTTTGCTTGAGACATTTATTTTTCTAAATGATGTTTAATCCTTAATTCACTAATGTTTTTAATGGTGTAGGCACTGTCTAATGTGTAACAGTCATGTTTAATTATCATATATTCATATATTTTTCTATTTCTACAGATGAGAGGATGACAGTGTCAGAAGCTTTTCAACATGCATTTATTGCACCAGAGGTCGCAGGTCGATTTCTTTTACATGGATTAAGTATGTCTACTTAATATTGAGTACTTAATGTAGAGTCCTTTCATAACCTATCAAATTGAATGTAATGTTTTAGTAAATACTGAATACTAGTGAACATTACATTTTGTGGCTTAGTGAGTGAAAGATTTGTCATGACAGGTTAAGATACTTAAATTCCTAGGGTCTAGCTTGTTGCAGCTGAACTCCATTTATTGAAGAAAAAAAAAGGCAGGGAATTATTGACTGCTTGATCAATACTTTTAACCAATTACAAATTAGTATTCCAGCAATCTGAAAATGATTCATCACAACAAAATATGACATCGTGACAGAAAACAAGAATTCTAAAAAAAAAATGACAAAAAAGATAAAATGATAGTATAATAAATTAAAGCTTGTTAAATCACTATTATCATTATTATCATTTGTCTCTTTCTTAATTTAGAAAATCCATATTCCACGCTGGATATAGATTCTAGTTTATACACAAAATCTCCTGATGTTTCAGCTGACATTGCTAAGGAGTGTTTAACAAAAGTAGAACTGCTTAGAAGGGGGACGTTTAGAAGAGCTGTAGCCGAGGTTTCTCCCTTCATATCTAAAAAGAAATCACCTAGAGTAAATGTACACCCTCAAACAGTCCACACTACCCAACAAGAGAGGGCAGTAAACAGAAATGATGTCGCTGTAAGCAGAGACATGGACTATGACACTACCCAACAAAAGAGGGAAATGGACAGAGGTGTTGTTGATGTCGCTGGAAGGAGAGTAGATAGACAGCATGATACTACCCAACAAGAGAGGGCAGCAACCAGGAATGATGTCGCTGGAAGGAGAGTAGATACACAGCATGATACTACCCAACAAGAGAGGGCAGCAACCAGGAATGATGTCGCTGGAAGGAGAGTAGATACACAGCATGATACTACCCAACAAGAGAGGGCAGCGAACAGGAATGATGTCGCTGGAAGGAAAGTAGACACACCACATGACACTGCCCAAAAAGAAAGGGCAATGGACACATGTGTTGTTCCAGAAAGGAGAGTGAATGCGTGCCCTCAGAAACCTCAAACAGCTCCACAAGCCAGTTGTGCTAAACATTCTCGGTCATTGCCCAGTTTGAATAAAAAAGGAAGAACAAGAAAGCCCTTTGAATATTTTGACAAATCAAGAAAAAATGGGTTAAAAAACTGCTTGGATGGATTTAAAGAATTGGAAAATTGTGACGATCTCAACAGCATTTATGGCAATGTAAATGACCCGTATGATATAGACAACATTTTTAATGATGTTATAACTCCTGTTAAATTACTCGGTGAAAAGCAAAGCCAACAAAAACAAAACATAAAGTTGAAAACCATGCAATGTAGAAAATCTTTAAAGATAAATGATGACAATAAGGAAGTTGCAATTCCAAGAAAATCACCCTATTCTGAAAAAAAGAGAATCGAACCAGAACTCGACTTAAAGAACATCGGAAATAAGAAAGAAATTGCAAAAAGTTCTTTAACAACTGTGAATAGAAAGCGAAAAACACTTGATAATAGCGAAATACAATTTTCTGATAATTTGACGACATTTACAACTGAAAACACGTTGAAAATTAAAAAACGACAAAAACTAAATGATGAGGAACAAACTATATGCTCACCTGAAGTACAAAGAAGCAGCTCTAGAAAAAATAAAGGTGAAAAGATCTTGAACAGTAAACTAAAACACAGAAATGATATGGATGATTCTAAAAAATCTCATCAAGAACTTGAAAAACATTCAACAAAAAAGCAAAGTAAAACTGTTAACAAAAATGATAAACACAAAAAAGAAATTAAGAGTAAAAACCAATCAACTTTGAACACAGAAAATTGCATTGATAAGGACAGCAGTACAAGTAAAACACTCAAAGTTAAGATTTCAAATGTATCAACAGTTAATTCCAACGTAAAGCAAGATTCAGTGGAACATTTCTTACAATGTAAAGATTCTGAAAAAGATTGGTTTCATGTGGACGGTGTGAAGAAAAGGAGGCGAAAAGAAGAAACATACTTTTATTCACAAGTGGTGAGTATACATCTATATATTTGTGTTTTATTTCAGTACATACTTGTACAGAACACATACAGACATAGCAACTACATCTGGACCAATTTTGGTCGTACCCATATTGGAATTGTCAGCCACATGACAGCATGGATGTACTTTATAAAAAGCAAGGCAAAGAACACTTAATATTAACTAGACCTAAATTAAAATTAACATTGCTATGTTTTTTTTTGTATAGGAAGATGACATTCTTTTACTGTAGTGGATTAAATAAAGCAGGTTCACTACCAGATTAGTAATCGCCCACAACTTGCAAAACCAACAGAGGGCGCCATAGTGTTGGGCCAGGCGTCGTTATGTTTGATGGATGTTGTTTGTGATTGTTCAATAGTTCAAATTCGATTAAACTATTATTAATACTATTGCGCATGTGTTGCTGATGATACTAATGTAACACTCACTATTTATTACTTATGATGTAAATATCAGGTTTATATTTTTTTATTAATTTTTAGTGTGATTTTGATTCTGTATCCATAAATGGATGTAAAACATTTAAATCAAATGAAATTGAGTGCATTTAGATAAAACACATAATAATGTAGTCTAGGCTCTAGACTGTGTTTCGATAAATATTTTGGTACATATGGCATTTCAAATGTGTAACACTTGAGCTTGAAACGACGACTAGTGGACTAGCATGAAAAAGACAATTAAATACAGACTTGGGCAAGTCTATAAATAATGTAATGTTAATACTTTTACTTTTTACAAATAATATATTTTCTCAATAAAATGTTAACAATAGAATTTAGTTTAACTTTCTTTATTTATCAAACAATATGCAACAATTCTCAAGTTAATGTATATGACTTTCAGTTTGGCGAGATGTTTTTTTTCATGAACGCATGTATGAAAATGTACTACAACATAAAATGTAATGTCTTATATATTCGATAACGATTGGAACATGATAAATAACATAAAATGCTGCCCAATCGCATTCACAAACTCATTAAGTCACATACAGTAATGACATTACTAATGTGCAAGACCTGTATTATAAAGGTTAATAGAAACATTAATGTTAGCCTTGGTACATCTTAGAGAGATCTTTAGAATGCTGCATGACAGTATTAGTCCTAAACATTAATGTTAGCCTTGGTACATCTTAGAGAGATCTTTAGAATGCTGCATGACAGTATTAGTCCTAAACATTAATGTTAGCCTTGGTACATCTTAGAGAGATCTTTAGAATGCTGCATGACAGTTATTAGTCCTAAATCAGAGGGCTGATCTTCAAATCTAGTGTGAGTGTGTATAATGAACCAAGCCATTAATACAAAGAATGAGAGTTTTAGGTCTAATGAAATAAATACACTTTATACATTTTTATGACTTGCTGAACATAAAATTCTTAAGTTTTGAATTTGTGGCTGATGATAAAGGTTTACCAGTTTGTGAACCAGTCTTGTCGTTGTTATCTTTCTCAAAATTTGAACGTTTAGCTCCATTCTCCATCGCATCTGTTAGTTTTCTCTTTCGGTTTTCTGCGGTTTTATTATTTTCATCACTGCTCTTAGAATTCTTGAGTTTTTCCGTCCATTCCTTCGAAATAACCAATATATACAGAATAAATTATTTAATAATATTTAAATATTACAAGCTCAGCCTAAAGTACATTAATAATAAAATAAACAAATGCCATTAAAAGGTTTGGTAATAAAAGTACCTTTCTCTCGTCAGAGGTAAGTCCTCTCCATGTTGTCATGGCAATCTTGGTAATGTCTGCATCTGTTAGTCCAGGATTCTTTTCTTTTAGTTGTTCATTGTTTTCTTCCATCCAAATACCAAATGCAGTTGTAGGTCTGTAAACAAGACACACACAAAATTAACCATGGTTGTGAATTGACAAAACAGTGAAGATAAAAGTACTTAAACAGTTAATTATACTAACTTTTTCTCAGATGTAGCTGTCTTCAGTGCCGGTTTTCCTGTCATTGATAATAATGTTGATTGGTTTTTCTTCTTTGCTGATTTAGGTGGGCTAATTAAATCTGTTTCTGTGTTCTTTCCTTTGCCTAAAAACCGAGAAAATTATTGAAAATTAAACGGTAAGATTTTAAGAAATACAGAAGTATGAATATTAATGCATTAATAGGTAAAATGATTTAGATGGAATCAAATTTTAATATTACTTATTAAATAAATTACAGGAAAATCAAATAACAATGAGATTAATTAACTATATTATTTAATTATGTTTGAATAAAAGTGGTGTTCCCGCCACAAAAGAAAAAATTATTTAGATGGTTGTAAATAACAAAACTAAAAACAATTATAACTACTTAAAATAAAAGGATAAACTCACCATTCTTTATTGTAGGTTTTTCTGTCAAATCATCAAAGACACTTGTACCCCGGACACCAGATGGCGTCTTCTTAGATATGGACTTGAAAGGGTTTCGCCTTTCTTGACTCGACGCCATCATTGATTTGGGAATAATATCTGGAAAAAAAACAAATAAAAATCACCAAAAACTATTATAGTCTCAACCTACACATTTAATTTAAGTTTGTGTTTACATGTCAGTGTGGCTTATTGTACCTTTCTTTGTTTTAAGTTTCAATGTTGGCATCATCTTTTGCTGTGATCCGTCCGATTCCTCATCCTCTTGGTCCATGGACGGGTCTTCTTGTGTCTGGCTACCCTGTTTCAGCCGGTCAGGTTTCCTATCATCAAAACATGCAGACAATACAATTTGATGCAGGAGTATTTATCAACAATTATAATTAAAATATTTTCAATTTTAAATATGAATTCACTTAATGATTCAGTAGTGTTGGAGTCAGTTAGTTCAGGCAATAGATTTGTAAGACCCATATGAACAACTTTTTATGTATTCTTTTATTCCATACATGAAATAAGATGAAATTGTTGATATTTTGGTACATTTTTAACTGTAAATTTAACATATATCTCTAAATGCCACGCCATAACTACCACTCTATTTGTTAAAACTTATATATTAATTGGTTGTACTATGGAATGTTTATATCAGAAATACAAGTATTAAAGCTCTGTCTACACTATCAAATTAGTTTGACAAAAAAAGTGTGATATGTCCTAATATGGTAGCGATATGATGTCATCGTGTCACATAAAGTTTGATAGTGTAGACAAGAACTTAAAATTACCTATAAGAATTTGTATATTGTGTTTCATCTTCTTCGTCACCCCATTCCTCCTCCTCTTCTTCCTCTTCCATCTTTTCTTCCATTCTCCTCTTTGCTAGCTCACTCAACTTCTGTGCAAGAGTGATCCTTCTCAATCGTGAGGCGTACTTGATTGCGAGACTTAATTCATGTTCCGATTCCATCTGCTCGCAAATTTCAACAGCACGATACTCTCTATCTGATTTACAGGCAAGCTGTTAAAAGGAACACCGAAAATAGATTTTAGACTTAACTTAATATTGAAACACACATCTAAATGTATCCATGATTGATTGATTACATATCATGTGCATGCATTATTTTGATCCATACTCTGGTGGTACATTACACATTAATTTTTAAACAATATTTTAGGCTGAATATATGCACATAATATACATTGCAAGTTCAGGTAATACATTGTACATTCAATAAAGAAATAAAAAAAAAATTTATATAAATATTTTTATTTGTATTCATCAAATAGATAGAATATTTTCATTTATTGCACTGGCCTATTAAACTCTGTCTTTCAACTCATGAAAATAGTCTATCCATTCCACTCATAAACATTAATTATTTTTTGTATAGTATTAATCATTTCAGCAAGAAGCTTATGAAACATTTGAAAGACATGAGTGGGTAATCAACACTTACTGCAAATAATTTCATAAGATATTGTTGCTTATCTCTGACGCTTTCTGATTGGTTCATTTCGTTTGTCTCGTAACCTTGCGATTCTATATATTTGTGATGTTCAGAAAATAGCTTTGTTTTCAACAGTTTTTCCTGGAGGAAAATAGATAAAAAATGACAAAATGGTTGTGTTTATTCCTCATCATTCGCTTACATTAATCATGTAACAGCCAAGTTTTAATTTTTTTACTTAATAACAATTAAGGTTTTTCTTCTACCGGTATATTTAAGTTGATAGAACCCACATACATACAAAATGTTCTTTTTTAGTAAATGAAATAAATAAATCAATAATACCTCTAGTAATCCCTTTTCGGTTTCAATCTCACAAACTGAAATTTGAAATGGCAGAATGATAGCAGATGGACGAGGTAACGTTGGGGGAAATGTTGACCCCTTGCAGTGAATGCTGCGCAGTTGACCTTGTTCCTCATTTACTCCCACAATCCAATAGTGATCTGAACGACTCTTGGCCTGTAAGAAAACATGAAAAAAACATTGCCAAAGGGAAAACTAGATGACATACTTCCCATATTATTTGAAAATGCCCGTAGAAAATATAATTTTGCCTCTACTGAACAATATAAAGAGGACTACAACATATAATTAAAGGTCTGTCTACACGATCAAAGTTTATGTGACAAAAAATGTGGACATGATGATGTAATATCACTACCATATTTGTGCATATCACTACCATATTTGGGCATATCACTACCATATTTGGGTACATCACACTTTTTTTGTCAAACTAGATTTGGTTTAGACAGAGCTTTATACAATATAGATGAATGTAGCTAAACTATTTTACCACTGCTTTTGTGTTTACAATTGGAACCCATGACATCATTTCTCTGCTTAACATTCTCACCATGCCCTCAGAGTCACCAGTTACAGGAGTGCCCTCTTCTGAAAAGCTAATACAAGATAAGAAACACATTGGTGTTTATACAATTCAGTTTTGGTGTTTACATTTTTTATTCAGGGTTTTTAATGCTAATTCCTTTTAGCATAATATTTAACTATGTTATCATCTGGCAGAAGACGCCACATTCCATGAACATACCCAAGCCATGTTAATGTTGACTTTGGTGTAATTGGTAACATTTCTCCTGCGATCACTTGTCGTTTCTTTCCCCTCAAATGTAACAATTTTACACCAAGGCACTGATCACCAGGAACACCTAAAATAACAAAAATTCAATAACGTTTTCCCTTAATTTCAAAATATCACAACACTATGTAGTGTTCTATAATGTTTGGGTAGCCTCCATTGCTTATAGTATTTTCTACTTTGCAATTCTATGTGTTTTTTCCCATTACTATATATAATGGCATACTGTACCACAAAACTTGCATTCAACACATTAAAAAACATTCATGTACCACTTACTTACTTAATTATGATTTATTAACAAAATAATTGTACAGCTGAGATTACTACACAATATAAAATGATAATTCCTTTACCTGTTCCCATGTGATATACCACAATCAATTGGTTTCCATGGCCGGAAATTGTTACAATCGGTCCGGGAATAGCAAACATTCCAAGCTGGACGCCACCAATGCTGAACATACGAATTAGCCGTTTATCAGTTCCGACTGCTAACCAGTTCCAACCTAAACAAACAGCCTACATAAGTACAAATAAGAGATAATAGTTTAGATAGATATGAAGGGAGGGAGGGCTTAGATACGAAAAGTTAAATGTTCCGAGAGCATTCCTCTACCATAATGGATCAGCCCGCAACCACAAACTCATGTGGAGAGCATTGGCAGCTGGTTTATCCAGGTAAGCTAGGCACAAAATAGACTCAAATTGATAATGACACTATTGACAGTGATTAGCAATGATAATGAATGCTCTATTTTACAACAAACCTTAATTTCTTCTCCCTTTGGCATAGATGTGTTCCATTCCTTTTGTGTATCCCACGATCCAAAGTGCAAACATGTTAACTGGCTATAAACAAAACGATTAAATTAAATATTACTCTACAGCTATCAACTCTATAGGTACTCTATGACTATTAACTTTACAGTTATTAACTGTACAGTTACTCTACAACTATTAACTCTAGTTAATAACTGTACAGTTACTCTACAGCTATTAACTCTAGTTAATAACTGTACAGTTACTCTACAGCTATTAACTCTAGTTAATAACTGTACAGTTACTCTACAGCTATTAACTCTAGTTAATAACTGTACAGTTACTCTACAGCTATTAACTCTAGTTATTAACTGTACAGTTACTCTACAGCTATTAACTCTAAAGGTAATCTATGACTATTAACTTTACAGTTATTAACTGTACAGTTACTCTACAGCTATTAACACTAGTTATTAACTGTACAGTGAGAACTGAAAATGAAAGCAGAGAATAATGTATTTAACAGACTCAAAAGGGCAAGATCTTCTATGAATAGAATGCTGCCATAAAAATCATCACAACTTGGGTATATTAATTATCAATTTTCATCTATAATTTCACTTAAGGGCATACATGCTCACCTTAGATTGTCCTCTTCGTCTTTCTCACTAGCAAGCACTACAGCTTGTGTAGAAAGGTCGGCCATTGTGTAGCTGAGTTGGTTGTCAATGTGCAAGGCATGATGCACTGAAGAATCATGGAATTCTACATCTACTGAACTTTCTTCCTCACTGTCGTATGAGCGTACAATACCCACATTGTTCCATTTCTGAAACATATGGAATTGCACACACAAGAATAAAAAAAAAAAAATGTGTAAGGGTAAAAATGTGTGTAACATTCAAATAAAAGTACAATAAATAAAATTAAAAAACATGGTCTACATTCAAAAGATTAAATGTCTTACCATAAACCGACAGGTCAAATGTACAGGTGTTGCGCCCGATATAAACGGCTTCTGTAAAGGTGTCACTTTAGGGCCTTCATAGATAATCTTTGGTTGGGCTGGTGGTTGTGTAACATTGGTACTATCTGCCTCAACTGTCTTACCCAAAATGGCATCTGTAATGTTCATAAGTGAAATTAATTTTTCAAATTTGAAAATTCCCCATGTGGAATGAATAAAGATTTTTTGCCTTTGCCTCAGAGCAGTAACATTTGTTAGCCCAGCTAAATTTGTAGTATAGACCACCCAGTAGGCTAGTGAATTTACATCCCTAGACAAATTTTGCAAGCTGTGCACCAGAATATGCTAGTTCAATAAAAATTACATTTGCCAAAATCTACAAACTAAAACCAAAACTTTTGTTTACCTAGAGACTCTTCATCAGCGATGCCATTAAAGTTTGACTTGCGTGGTTTTACCCCAATGTCGTCATCATCATCCTCATCAGCGTCGTCATTTGGAATATTATTTTGAGTTGTAGTTTTTAGGAGGGCAGCATCATCGTTGTCATCATCATCAAACAAATCTGCATACTGGTTAGGAACTGCCTTCACAGGTGCCTAGATATAAATAGAATGTGTAATAAATCTTGAAAGATAATAATTTATTACAGGAGTATACATTTGAAAGATGTTTACTGCCCTCTGGATAATGTTACTGTATATCATAGTACTTTGTATTTTAAGAAATGAAATAGAAATGTTATACCTATATATCTATTGTTGAGTGGAAGAATAAGGTGTTGATTTTAGGTTATTGTAGAGCTGTTTTAGTGTTTAATGTTCATGATAGCACTGCCATTGATCCGTGGAGGACCAGAATTTACTCAATTTTTTTTATTAATATTGAATATTAAAACAAAAACAAAACTATTTACCTGTTTTTGTTGTTTTTCTGGGATTACATTTTCTAGGAATCCCAGTTGTCCTGTTGTATCTGTGTAGGCAATCTGAGTTTTGTTCTTTGGATTCCACACCAGCCCACATATCCCTACACCTTTGTTGTTCTTAATACTGAATAATAAAATGTATATATTTGGGGAGGAGGAGACAATGTTCATTAAAGTAAAAAAGGATCATAGAACAAATTATTTTTCATAATAATTAATATATACTGAAATATTTATCTTATGAGACAAGTATATAATATATCACAATAACTTCTTATAAAAACACTATAGAAATTCAATTATCTGTCAACTATTAGTCAAAGCATATTCAGGTCTCTGGGCTATTTTATAGTAACGACTAAATGGACTTTCTTCATCAGTGCTTCTATGAATGGATGACTTGTTGAAGTGATAGTTGACAATGAAATAGGGCAATTCAAAGATTATAGAGTTATACCTTTCAATACATTGCCTGGAATGAACATCCCATATGAATATAGTACCATCTACACACGCTCCTGCGATATACTTCCCGCATTCAGAAAATATTGCTATGGAAACTGTTGATGTCACAGAATCATTTGTAAGAGAACATGACATATCCCATGATTCCCTTTCAATTAATTGAATTTCCTTTTCAACAGGAACACAGAGGAACTACAAATAAAAACATTATTGTTAATATTTGATTTCAATCAACTAACATTTCATGTTTTATGAATTTGTCACATCCGCTAGACATAATTATTCGCCCACACATATGTAAATCCTTTTTTTTTTATTACATATGCTAATAACATAGATATCAATAAAAACAAAACATTGCCTCAACTTCCAGAAGTAAAAATGTCTACTTTGGACATATTTTATTGCAATCATTTGATATTTAAGATAATAAATGTTTATTTGATATAAAATTTGTTTGGAAAAAGGCAGTACATAAAAAAAATACTGTACAAGGTTCAACTGTCTGGTATTCTGAATGTGTTTAATGGTAAAACAAAATTTTCCATTTTGTACATGAAGAAAAGTATTGGGAGAGAAAGTTCAGTATTGGCTCTATATAAATCTTTAGACACTCTTAAATTTCTCCCAAAAGCAGATCAAATTTCTTCCTTTTGTTCCCAAACCTAACCCTTTCTCTATGCTTCCCTCAACAAAGAAGATAGATGTGCATGAATATGTATGGATGTAGTAAACTATGTAGTTTTGGGTTGTCTGACAAAATGAAAGTACTGAAGAGATAACATGAGATAGGTGTTCCATAATCTTCAACAAACTCACCTTCCCTGCTGTCGGCTCCCACGATAAACGACAAAGTGTTTTGGAAATGCTGTAAACATTATGAATGTTATTAGTATAACACTACATTACAAATACATAAATGTTATATTTATTAATGTTAAACATTTTAAGACAAATACATATGTTATACCCACAAACTAATTTATTTTTGGAAATGCTGTCAACATTATGAATGTAATTAGTATATAACACTACATTAGGAGTACATAAATATATTTATTAATGTTAATTTTACACCCACAAACTAATTTGCATGTTTGTAAACAACTCCATATGGGTAAATATCAAGATGCATGATTTTAGTCCGTTTAAAGCCATGCTTCATATGTCAAGATTCAAGATTGAAAATATAGTTCTACAATGACTCAATGTTATCCTAGACTTAAATTAGTCTTACCTAAAGTCACTACACTTTGGCAAGATGCCCATGGACTTTTCCCAGCTCTAATGGAAGAAGAATGAAATATTTTATTAACAAAACAATAAATTACTTTATTCCACTTAAATTGTAAGATCAGAAAAATGCAATAATTGATTAATATCAAGTAGGTTTGTGATGGAAAGGATTGTAATTGACTACTGAATGACAGAATAAACTGAATAGATAAATAATAAGATTACTATAAGAATCAGATATAAAATTATTTCTGTTTATTAATTATTAATGTATTTTTATATTTTTACTTATTTTAGGAATTAATAATAATATTTCATTTAATATTGTTTCTTTTAGCCATTTCTTGGCAGTGGTGTTACTTTGTACCTAAAGACAATTTTACTATTTACTTTTGATAGGAATAGCTTGGTATCAATAATGATTAGTGACTCTGTATAAATAAAAGAATGTTTAAATTAATAAAAAAGAACAATGATTTACCTGATCTTCAATGCTCCATATTTTAACAGTACCATCACAACTTGAAGAAGCCTGTTAATAAAAACCTTGTTTTTGTCATTTTCTTTAAAATTTGTCCTCATTATGTGACAATTCTATTATTTCTCTCTACTGTAATTTATTTTTTTAAATTTTAATAATTTAATTGTATTTTGAGACTGGCCTATTAACAGTATTTTACGGCTTAAAGTTGTATTCAAAATAGGACTTATTGTGTATTCGCTGTCTTATCACATTTTATCAAAGTCATAAGTTCTAGTCATGGAGATGTACAATTTTATACCTCCATGTTCTACTCTTTTATTTTTTGAATGGGAAAATACCTATTAAGCTTATTGACATTCAAAATAAAAGTCATCTGTTAGTGTTAGTATTATTTTTCAATACTACTAATTATTGCTAAATTAATCTATATTCCATTTTTCCTACATTTACAAAAGGAAAACCACCTGTTTGTTATATTTTTAGATTATTCTTGCACAAACTGGTTGAACTAATTAATGTTTAAATCAATTTTATGATATATATAGAATTTTTTACCACAAAATCTAAAAATATACCTTAATGAAAATATCGCATTCAACACACTTTGAGTGTAATAATACTTTACTGAGGCGAGGTCATGCTATTAATAGTAAGGTGTTTTTTTATATAATCATTTTATTATAAGGACATTAGAAGAAAGTTTTATTATTGGAAATACTATAATCACTATAAACTATATAGAAAATAAAACTATATGAATAAATGGCATTAAACTTTATAGTTACATAAATATTGATGTGGAAGTCTTACAATGTATTCCTCTTTAGGGTCATAAGCTACACTCAATATTGGTGCAGAGTGTCCGTCAAACTTCAATTGAGTGTTGTCTTCAATAGTAACTAACTTCAATGAAAAATCACTACACAGAAGAATGAAATAAAAAAGAAATAATACCGTTTTAAATTATTTGTTCTGAAACCAAACCATCAATGATGGACTCAAAAACACAAACCATGTTGGTGTGTTGGTACTGTGGTAGACTAAACCAACATACTAGAAAATGGGTACCCAACCCAATCTTGGATAATAAAGTAGGCATGCAATGGATTTAGCAATAATAGATCACCATGTTTAAACTGAATAGATGATATCATATGTCATCACCATGTTTAAATTGAATAGATGATATCATATGTCCATTTAACATCCATAATAAATCACAGTACATTATTTTATACCTGCATTTATCATCTTTAACAGAGCAGTAACTTTATACTGCACGTACAGTAATACATTAGTGCTCTGGGCCTTAATTTTGAAAAAGATCATGTCATTTGATTTTAGATACACATAGAACGATCCTAAAATCACACAGGGGATGTATTTTCAACTGAACTATTTTTTGGCAATGTGTAGTACTCCATGCATCATTATTAAGGGTCACTCGTTCCATGCTGCTACACAATCTCTTCACTTCTTCCTGTCTTGCAACTGCTTTCATTCTTTACAATAATGAAGCATTGAGTGAAGCTGGTTTAAACATAGTTGCATACAACCATCTACTGTACTCACCTCGCACCAGACAGCAACTTTGTTCCATTGCCGTTGAATTGAATGTGGTGCACTGGAGCAGTGAAGCGTGCAACAATACCATTTGGTGCTCCTTCTGGAAATGTGTGTGCTTGCACTGTATTGCTATCTGATGCTGTCACAAAATTACCATTCTAAGAGCCAGAAAAAAAGGAGATATACAGATACATAACATAATTAGTGATTTTCATTGTTTCATTTATTAAAGATATGTTGTTCCCCTAAAAAATTTATTAAACATTTTTTGTTGAATATGCCATTTTAATGTCACATAATAGTTATTCACTTTGACAAAAAACTGGATAAAAAAACAATTTATCAGAAAAAAATGTAATTTAAAGTAAAAAATATGTAAGACAGTGGTTTTTGGTTAAAATTTCTGTTTCTTTTGTCTTTTTTTTACAGAAGTGAATAACTTTATTAAAACTGCAAAATAAAATTTTTAGTCTTATTTTAATAATCTTCATTATCTCCGCCAAGGAAATGTTTCATGTTTCTGGAGGACAATTCATCTTTAAAGTTTCTACACAAAAATTAAAATTTAAAAGAAAGATTAAGAAGCAGGAAACCATAAAACATTATTGATAGATGACTAATGTTTTTAGCGCAGCAAATAACACAAAATGTAAATTTTATATACTGGTAGTATTTTTTCACGCTGCTGCTCTAGCCCGCTACGTCACAAGAGATCATTCAGATATAAAGCAAGCAGCAGTTATAGTACTAGACACTGACAATGACATTTTTGCGAAAAAGGATTCTCGACAATAATTTATAGGTACCAGCTGCTGGACCGACGTTGTTGTTTATTAAATACATACATAGTAATTCGTGAACACATTCTATATTCTTTTCCTGGCATAGATATTTTGCACTTGTTATTTTAAAGGAGCCTTTGAGACCCAGTTAGCCTACCTTCATAGCAATGGCATAAGCATGTTCTCCAATGTTGATAGTTTCAGGGTCATCATCTTCAAATCCTTTCCAAATTCTTACATCGCCATCCGAGCCACACGTTAAGATACTTCCACTAACATGGTCATAGCAGATATCTGTGTGTCCTTCACTATGTCCATAACGAGGTGGTTTCTTCGTAATTACCATTTTCTATATGTATGATATAGTTTGATTTAGCTTTTTGCTTTTTTTTTGTATCTCCATTGAGATCCTGCTACTGATACCCACATCATTGTCATTTTTTTCAGTAATTTGCCTTTTATTTGGATTTGTAATATAGTAAATAAACAAGTATTTAAAATAAATATATTTCAACTATCATCAACTTTCTAAATAAAAATATGTTCATAAAATGTGTTTATTTGTGTTTTAGTAGTATTTTTCACCCAGTGACTATTTGTGTACAAGGTCACAAACGCGGGATGGGGATTTTGAAAAGTAAACAAAGCCTGTGAGGGTGCCAAATTTACACCTTATTTCATTCATAACGTTCGAAATACAACAATTTTGTTGATTTAAAGTTTAAAATGCTTATGATAAAACTCTTTCAAACTGAAGACTATACGCCTTTTTCACGAAACGGAAGACATCTTTGATCAATGACAAACAATGCCGTGCAGGGAAGCATAATAGAAATAACATAGCGTTTTCAGGGGATTTCAGGACATCACATGTTAATTAACAAAGTTGTAACTCCTGAACTGAGGATCGTATGATAAAAAAAAATTACTGTAAATGTTCTTAAAATATTGATTTAAAAAGATTGTTAAGAAAAGGTTTAATTAACATGGTGTCCTGAAAACGCTATGTTATTTCTGTTGGTTTACACTTCCCTGCACAACATTGTTTGTCATTGATCGAAGATGTCTTCCGTTTCGTGAAAAAGACGTATTCAAATGCTGAAAGATAAATTGAAAAATATAATATGCAAATTCCAAGCCCTAGCCTATCTAAGTATATAGGCCCTAGGCCTACGTACTGCTTTATTTATTCTATAATTAATTGTATATAGGCCTAGCTCTAGGCCAAGGCCTCTAGCTAGATAGGCCTACTTCTACTTTTTAATAGGTCTATCCTAACTAAACCTACCTAGGCATAGGCCAGGGCCTAGCTAGCCTACTACTAGTACTACTAGGCCTGCCCTAGCTAGTACTTTTTAGTTAGTAGGCTAGGCCTGGCCCTAGCTAGACCTACTAATTTATCCATATTATTATTAGGCCTATTACTCTAAAATGTATATTTTTTAGCCCTACTACTTGCTAGGCCTAGCCTACCTTCGTTTTTTCCTTTTTACAAATTATGGAGCATGAATAACGCAATTACACCAACATTTTAAAATGACGGTCTTGGTTTGTTGTATTATTGAAAATCTCGCGCGAAAATTAGTTTTTGGGTCAAAGTGCGATAACATTCCCACGTGACATGGAGACTTGAACCTTTTGTGACGTCATTACTTCCGATTGGTATTTTCCAACCTTCACGTCACACACACTTCTCGATTCACCACACATTGCACATTGAAGGGAAGGTCGGTTGAAAAGGAAATGCTCAAAAATATCGAGCGATTGACAGAGCGTTCATTTAGCGGGCTGAAAGTAGTAGAAAGAACGTGACTATTTACTATTTTTAATGAATACTGAGTAAGTTTATAACTTACAATAAACATTAAAGGTTTTGACTGTAGTGTGAAACTAGTTGGGCCACGAGTTGTTCGCCGAACTGTACCGTGGTTTTGTAAGTCATTTGCCTAGGCTGGACACACTTTGTTGGTGGTCGTAGTTATGGCTTCTTCGTCGAGTTCGTTTGCTAGCACAAAGCGGCGTTCACAGTCAACACCGGAGTTGCTTTTGATAGCTAATGATGAGAAGAAAGCACATCGTGATATAGTCACCAGATCTTTAGTTTTAAATCGGACAGATAACAATGAAGAAAATAATGATGATGAAAAGATCAAGACAAACGAAGAACCACCGATTCCCGTGGAAGCTGTAACTGTAATTACAACCGATTCATCTTCTTCTGGGACTAGTTTGACATGTGAAAATATTTCAATCCATTCAACGAACTCTCTTAGTAGGCCTAGTACTAGTAGTAGGCTTGAAAAAAATGAGAAGGAAAAGCATAGAGGAGCTGGGTCCCATATACAAAACGGTGCTTTTGCTCATCAAGAAGCGAATTTTATAACAGTTGAATATGATAGTTCTGACGATTCTGGTGAAGACACTACAAAGAATAATAAAAGAAGTCGTTTTGACCAGTGGAAAAGTAAAATTAGAACTTTATTTCGTGGTAAAGAGAAAGAAAATGACGATAGGGAAAACCGTGTTCAAGAAGCAAGTGATTCGGACGACGATAATATTACGTCTTCCGATTACGATAAATGTAGAGACCGAAGTAGATCTCAGTCACTTTACGGATGTCTTAGAAATTATGTACGTAAAGAAGACGAGAATCAAAGCCCACCGAAAAAGAAGACTAGCAGATCATTTTTTACAAAGAGAAGTCGATCAAGGTCTCGCAATAAAAAGCCAAAAAGTCAACCACCTGATAATAGAACAAGCAGCGATAAACAATGTAAGGAAACGGACAAAAGGCGTTCTGATTATCAAACAACTCCAGCGTCAAATGGAAGTCATGTGTTAACACCGATAGAACAAGCCGAGTTATTGGACACCGGGTTACCACTACCAGCTGGTAGTAATGAAACCGAAGGAACCGAGGCACCGTCGCAAGTTGATGCATCAAATTCAATCGTTACTCAGGACTTGTATGGACAGTTTGGTTCACACACACAGAATGGTTATATACCAAGAACAGTTCATACTCAAATTGACTACATTCATTGCTTAGTGCCGCAATTAAAATCCATTTTAGACAAACCATGTTATTGGGGTAAAATAGATCGGTACCAAGCCGATGCACTTCTAGAGAACAAACCGGAAGGGACTTACCTTTTACGTGATAGTGCTCAGGAGGAGTTTTTATTTTCAGTTAGTTTTCGTCGATATGGTCGTTCATTACACGCAAGATTAGAACAATGGTCGCATCGTTTTAGTTTTGACGCACACGATCCCGGTGTTTATTCTTCAGATACAGTCACTGGTTTATTGGAACACTACAAAGATCCAAACTGCTGCATGTTTTTTGAGCCAATGCTTACTACACCTTTACCTAGACCCAACCCTCATTCGCTGAAAGAACTTTGTCGTGGCGTAATCTGTAGCAACGTAACCTACGATGCTATACACTTGTTAAAATTACCGCAAAATTTTAAGGAATATTTACGAGAATATCATTATAAACAGAGAGTCAGAGTTCGAAGGTTTGAAATTGATTATTTACCGCATCAGACACGTGGAAGAAGACAGACTTTGACCAACACATGTATATCATATTAATTATTGTAATTGTAAGTAAAAAATATCATTTAAACACTTTTTAAAAATTGTTATGTACAGTCGTATCGTTAAGTTTATTCATGATTAATTCAATACAGTACTATTTATTTATTTTTTTTTATTTATTTATTTATTTTATTTTATTCAGTTGACAACCAACAGCGATGAAACCGCCACTAACATTTTTTTTAAAATAAAAATAGATTTTTTTTCAGTTTTCATTTTCAGATTGAGAAACCAGTGGTTTAGACATTGGGTGAATGATACACTGTACTTTGATAGTTTGTGAAGGCTTTTTACCATTTTAGGCACATTGTAAAACACTATAGCAGGTCCCATGTGAATTTTAATTAATTTTTTAGGGTTATAATATTACACGATGAAGGACACCCACTGGTTTTTAAATGAGACATCCCGCTGTAGATGAGATTAAGATAATAAATTAATTCATAACAAATTCACTATTTCTAATTGAAATTATTAAATTATGACATTTGTACTGTAAAACATAGACCACTGTACTGTAGGCCAGCCAGCAAATGCATCTTCTTATTATTGCATAAGCCTTGGGTTGTTGACTGTGTGTAAATAGACACTCCTCCGCCATTGTTTTGCCAACAAGTCACAACTTGTCTGTGACCCAACGTCACCTCACTGCTATTGGCTCAGCCTATTGTAGTAACCCTACTGTACATAGTCAAAGGTCCATGGTAAAAGACTGTAAGCTTTACAGTACATCACATTTCCAACATTATTAATGTTGGAAAAAAACTTTAATAAGTTTAAAAATATTCTGGAAAATAAATTAAATATTGTTTATTGGAGCTAGTGTATGTTAATCAGTATGCTAATCAATGTCATGAGTTTGCCAGATTAGTTCCCATAGTTTTTGTGGTTTTAATTGCTTACTTTGTCTTGGTCGGTCAGTCAAGTGTATCCGTTAATGATAGTGTAGTAAAAACTTAACCACATTTTAGACTATTTAATCTTTAGTTATCATTTAATTGTTTAGTGTAGCGGAAGTCTCGGACATTCTTATGAAGTGAATTCATTGGAAGAGTGCTCTCAAAATCGTTACAAGGATTCTTAATGTCAAGTTTTCTTTTATTAGTTTTTCTTCATACAATTGTGGTTTGTAATAATCCTTTGGTATTTCTACAAGAACTTATTTCGTATACTACAGTATAGAATTATTGTTGTAGAAAATTCAAGGGTAGGGTCTATTGTTCGAAATCACTGTAAAATCACAATCACTTCATTCCTAAAAATATCTTGCATGTCTTTGTACAGAATTTAGTTATGTTGGCGACACAATACCTTTTGTTCTATTTCAAATAAAAGTGGTTATTTAGCTTTTGGTTTTTACACAGGAAAGATTAGATTTACTTTTTACTCTTTTGTTTCCATTTCCACATAAGTGTACAGTATAGATCTTTTCCGGAAGTTTATAAAATACCATTGTTCAATCATTATGTTCATCTCTTAATAGGTTTTCCCCTGATATTTTTATTCCTCACCTTAAATAATGTTTGTTTAAACTATTGTGTTATACTGTACTTTAAAATGATTGCTTCCTTAGGTTTTCCCCTGAATATATTTTTAGATCTTGCCTCACATTGTAATTTAAACAGATGTTCCAATAAATAAAGGAACTGCTGTACATTCAGAAGTTTCTGAACTTTTCATTCATTCTTTTTATAAATTTCCACAAAGAGAAAACATACTGCATTGTACCATGGAACTATAATATATTATACAATATTATAGTTCCATGATTGTACATAACAAAAATATACGTATTCTGAGAGTTACAGCATCACACTACTGCACTACTGTAGTATGAAATTGTTCAATGATTTACACCATCTACAATATGGTAAAATTTTGACCCTTTAATGATGATATTTATTGTTCTAATTAAGACATTATTACTAGAATCAATTCGTTTTATGCACAGAGTTCATTTTGAGTTTTTTCACTTTTTTAAAAACCAGATTTCAAAAGTATTGTTTCCTGAGGATTTTTAGACCTTGCCTCATGACATTGCTAAATAGTAATAAGTATGTTCCTGTAAGAAAGGTTCCTGTAACAGAAAATGAAAGTTTCTAAAGTCAGTTCAGTATAATGTTTCAGGTTACAGAAACATTTCATTTAGTTTATGGGCTAGTGCTTTTTATATACCTGTAACACCTAAATAAATTCCTGTCATTTGATTCATTGGATGATTGTGTGTCACATGGCGTGCAATAGTACGCACTATTAACGATCGTTTAATGCTTTACAGTATACTGTACAGTATGTTTAATATTAACTACCACTTTTGTTTATTATGTACTTTGTATGTTTTTATTTTATAGGTCAATTGGAATGGTGGTTGTAATTTGAATATTTTTTAAAGAGATGACTACTACAGTACGTACAACATAAAAAGCCGTTCTCCTCATCTTGAAGATTCTCTCCGCCCAAGACTAGAGTATACTGAGTGCTAAAAAACAAACCACTGAGATCAAAACTGTTTTATCATTAAATATTGATTCAGAATTTTTTTGATATTTCAGGTTAATTTTAAGAATCTTAGCAAAATATTTAATTACTGCAGTACTGTCATATAAAACCTGATTTTAATTTAAGCCACATGGTATAATGTGATGATAGAATATCTATCATTTGTATGTAATGTTTTACTCCTACACTAAAATAACATCGGGTTTCATTTTCCACCATGATACCAATACTATACGATTCAACAGGCTCGGTATGTTTGCTTATATTTGCCAGTCTGTTTAAAGTTCAAAATTAAGTGTTTAAACAATGTTGGACCTCACAAGTTTGCCAACTTGGGCCTGTTCTGCTGCATACTGTATATTCTAGAAAACCGTTATTTGATTATACTATAGATTTTAAAATATGTATTGCATATCTGTTATAAGCAATAACTGGTAACATTTAACTGGTAACATTTAACTGGTTATTTTGAATTATTCACTCATCCAGTTGCTCACAGCTGAAACAGGCCCGCAGAAACCTTGTTGACAAAAATGCTAGGATCTACAGCATTATTTAATACTTTTTTTTAAAACTCATGTAAGTTTTTTCTATCTTGTTATTTTTCTTAAGGTACTGTAGTTATGTGTCACAAGCCTAAGTCGATTGCCAGTCATATATTGAACATGTCTGTTCAAAAAATTAAATTTCAAAGTTCAGTTCGTCTTTGTACTTTAATGAACCAAAAAAGCGGAAACAGTTTTTTCTCAATTAGTTAGGAGGCTAACAGTATAACATCGTCATGGTAAAGTAATACTGGAATTGGTGCCAAGTTTCATGAAACACATATTTGAATTTAATCTTTCACAAAATACTGTAAGCACATAGTGTCATGTTTCATTTCCGGAATCCACTAAGTTCAATAGACGCTGTTGTACAAGAAAAAGTATTATGTTTGTATATAGTTTTTTATTGTTAATAGTTATAAATTTTAATGTATTTGTTCATGTATTATATGTATTTTATAATTTTGTTTAAAGACACTATTCTGTAGATATGCTTGCTGATGTGTACCTTGTATATATTTTTTTAGTTATTGAGTTTTAACATGTAAAAACTTGTAATAAAATTAATCTACAGTATAAAAGGTAAAAAATCAAATAATATTTTGATAAAAATTGACAGATTAATCAAAAATAATTTTATATAAATTGTAAATATATTTGCATAACAATATATACGTCTGAATAATGATAACTGATTGAATTGGTTTTAGTGTTTACATATAAGGTTACGATTCAGCCCATGCGTATGCATGATCAGATGCATTCATTATGTTCAATAAACTTGGCGTTTGATCACGTTAAACTGAGTGGGCGGACATCCCAGCTGAGAACAGCCTAAACTGAGGACAATCAAATTCCATTTTTAGGCGTTAATAGCGACAGATTTCCTCAATTTTTCAAAGAGATATTGGTCTTTCTTTTTGGTTTCCCCTTTTTGGATTTCCCCTTTTTTGGATTTCCCCTTTTTTGGGTTTCCCGTAAACAGTATTATTACTTAATCCTTTTAAAGAAAATTCATTTGCTATTAAAGAACAAGCTCCTTTTCTGTTGTTCATTTTATGCCATGATTATAAAAAAAATCATTTGTATTTTCGGAAAGTTCCATATATATATAGTTAATATGATAATATACTATATAAACAAAGTGGTTTACTTTAATATCACAATATTTAATAATCATAAAGAACATAATATTTTATAATTCTTCTGTTGTTTTTGTTGTGAAATTCACTACCACAATAGCATCAGTCTTAAATACATATTTCCATTATTATATCATTATTTTATGTAATTACAAATCTTAGCATATGGTGCCAAACAGCATGTTTCAATATGATACGCCAAATATACCTGCATAATTACCATAACAATTAGTATCTACCAAGGTTAAGGCTTATTTAAATAAATTGCTTCCGCTCTTAAGTCAAGTATACTCGCTGCAAATTATTTTAAAATATAATATTTTAATCTGAGATATCATTGATTAATTCATTGACTACGACTAAGACTTAACCAGTAGTTTTGCCAAGTGACCGTGTCCAATCTTCTCCTGTTGGTTTTGCTATTTATATATATTTTGTATAAATACACAGTAAAAATTATTTATAACTATATTTATGACACTTTAACACTACAGTGTATAATAATATATTTAATCTGTAATGTATAATATTTTGTTGTTTTTGGCTTTTTAAAAGATAATATATAATAAGAATGTTATTTAGAATACAGTATGTGGATAAGAATGATAATAACATTCCTAGTTTCATTAATGTTCTCCACAAACATTGGACCAACTTGAATGTTGCTTGTTTGTTGGTGTGTTGCATACCTGTTTTAGTTATTGAATGAGTTTACAAATATCTTAAAACTGTCTCCTTTAGCATTCTGTTCAGTTGTGTTATTCCTGTTTTATTGCTACCACCATGATATACAGCAGTTACGTTCATGACTGACTATGCTCTTTTATTATTATTTTTTTATGCTTTGTTGTATTTTCTTATGCAATAATGTATTCATTCAAAATGAAACTGTATTTAACAATGGTTGATTGCTGTATTACAACGTGTATATTCAGTCAGTTTACAGAACAGTGCCCAACTTTCACATAGGAAAACCGGCACTTTTAATGTAAGGGAAGAAATTTAACTGTTCAAAATGGTAATATGTTCACATTGTTATTGCACAGTTTACATTATGTAGCTTTACATACAAATCCTTATGTTAATCATTGCTTCCAACTATACTGCAGTACCTTCAGTAATTTGTCATGCTTCCTTAAAGTGCTTAAGTCATTTTGAATTGTTATAAGACAAGACATTTATGTGATTATGTGGATTGCTGCTTATTTAACACATGATCAATTGAAATATTATCACCTGATCAATTGAAATATTATCACCTGATCAATTGAAATATTATCACCTGATCAATTGAAAAAAAATCAATTAAAATAGATTTTTTCATACCAATAAATTTGTCATACTGACATTTTTCTCTACAACATGTATTCAGAATTTTAAACAAAGCATTATTACCCATCGATATAAAACTTATAATGTTTATTATGCAAAACTATGTTTTAAATGATATTATTTTTATTCTAAAAATGACAAAATAATACAATTCAGTGTTTGTTTTCACTATAATACAAATTGTTGATCAAATGGCTGTATCCTAAATTGTTATATTGCATCTAAAATTAAAGAACTGTGTTGGACAACGTCAACATAGAATGGTCAAACTAATGTTATTAATGTTGTTTTTTATTCAAGTCTTTGTCAAGTCTTCATTCCCATGAGTTGTGTGATTTCCCACTATCACTCAAACTCACTCGCGTCTGTTGGCAATTAGTGAAATAACTAATACTGTTAAATCAATTCTTCATTTAATACAAGATGTATTTTTAGCATTACAGTACAACTCGGGACTCCCTTGGGACCGACAAAATGTCCCCTTAATAGAGCTGTTTCCTGAATAGCGGTAGCCTGTAGTGTTGAAACATTTATTTTCCCTCATCATTTCACGGGAAAGTGTCCCCTGCATAGGGGTGTCCCAAAGAAGGGGTTCTAATGTGTTTATTAATATTTAATCTTCCTACCTCAATTATACCATACAATATTAAATTGTAAAAAGCTTCATAATTTTCGATTCGATATTAAAACAATATTTTAATATCTCAAATTTGTCAGCTGTTGGAATATTCATGTAAACTGTCCAATCAGTGATAAATCAATGGTGCATATCGTCCAATTACAGGTCATGGTTATTCACCATCAACCAATAACTGAAGATCATTATGATTGCAGTTTCATTACTAACGCTAACGATGATATCTCCCTTGAGATTGTTTCTCGGTGTCATTTTTGCATACAGGGGCTATGATGACTCATACAGTTTTAATCGTGGAATATTAAAGCTTACTTAAAGTTTATTTTAAGCTAGGCTTATATTAATCGATATAGAAGCCAAAAAGGTTGGAGAGGGGGTTGGCATATAGTAATTTAGGCTAATTGATGGAGAAGAACTAAAAGGGATATGATGATGATGATATTAATTAAGAAATGAGACCATTAATTATCAATAATATATTAACAATTGGTCTAAATGTAATACTGAAATAAAGCATAAAACTGAAATCGTTTTTGAATTTGTTTTATTGTTCAAAAACTACAAATCTGCTGACTCCATTATGTGGCAGCTGCAATACTCTTTCTTCTCTTTGCTTATGCTTCATCGTTGTTAGAACATACAGTATTCCTGTCACAGGCCGGGTGTGTGTCAAGTGATCCTGTGTTACGTTTGATTTTAACAGCAGATAACTTACAGGATGGATAAACTATTTAATAATTTATCGTGCTTATAAAACTACTCATTTGAGGCTTAGGGAGTGGAGTTGAAAGAGTTGTGAGTTCCCCTGGCATTAGGTCAGGATTGAACCCCGGCACTAGGTCAGGATTGAACCCTGGCACTAGGTCAGGATTGAACCCTGGCACTAGGTCAGGATTGAACCCCGGCACTAGGTCAGGATTGAACCCTGGCACTAGGTCAGGATTGAACCCTGGCACTAGGTCAGGATTGAACCCTGGCACTAGGTCAGGATTGAACCCTGGCACTAGGTCAGGATTGAACCCTGGCACTAGGTCAGGATTGAACCCTGGCACTAGGTCAGGATTGAACCCTGGCACTAGGTCAGGATTGAACCCTGGCACTAGGTCAGGATTGAACCCTGGCACTAGGTCAGGATTGAACCCTGGCACTAGGTCAGGATTGAACCCTGGCACTAGGTCAGGATTGAACCCTGGCTCTAGGTCAGGATTGAACCCTGGCACTAGGTCAGGATTGAACCCTGGCACTAGGTCAGGATTGAACCCTGGCACTAGGTCAGGATTGAACCCTGGCTCTAGGTCAGGATTGAACCCTGGCACTAGGTCAGGATTGAACCCCAGACCTTGGGATAGTTCATATTTTCTTTGGTCTTCCAACGGTTCTCTTACTTGTTATTGTTCTTTAGAGCTAGTTTTTCTAATACAACATTTTAACTGAATTTTTTGTTTTCTAAAATTGATTGCTATTTTTAATGTATATTTCAATTACTCTTTGTCTTTATTTTATTATGTTTGTTATATTTTCAATTACTGTACCACTTTGGAAATCAGTGCACTAGTACTGAAAGTGCTTGCAGAATTAAAAAAAGAATAAATAATAATAATAATTTAGAGCTAGTTTTTCTAATACAACATTCAACAGTTCATACAGCCTATATATATATTCAAAGAGACTGTTTCTGTTTCTTAATAGTACTAATTACAATTTTTTTTTCCAAGCAATACAACCTACACCTACTTATAATGTACTTTAATCAGCATATTGCTAATAATACGCTTTTTGCCTTTAGGTTCATGACGTCATAGGAAGTAGTTAAATTTATAATGGTTGTTAACGTACATTAATTAATATTTATGAAATGATAATGATTTTTTTTGCATGTTAAAGCTATTAATTATTAGTGCTTTCGAAATAATATAGAAAAAAAATATTTCTCTGATGTACATTAATCAATATTGAATATACAGTAAAACACATGTTGTAATTTGTTATTTATTTGTTTATCTTATTTATTAAGGAGTACCGGATGTGGTTTCCTTCTATTAACCATTGACATTAATTCGTAGAATTCATACAGGAAGATGGATTAAAGGCATAAAAAAAAGATACCTATCATTAACCACCGTACCACTAATTATCCCACCCATTTCCTGTGTGTATTATTGTACACCTCTATCCTGGTCGCACCTTCATCCAAGTCACACCTCAATATCCTGGTTCACATCTATATTGTGGGTCACACCTTAATCCTGTCTCCCTGTACATTCACAACATCTTCTTATGCGTACATTCTTCATTGAAGTCCATGTAGTATTTTCTTTTAATGTTACAAATTAGTTTAAAATCCATTTCATTATATTTATTCTGTATTTTGATTTTTTTGCAAACAAATTAACCTCTCCATTAAATATTTCATCGTAATACATAATTTCTCTACACCCAAAGAAAAAGAAGTTTACAAAAAGTACATGCAATAATTACGTGCGGACAATCAACAAAGTTTACAACAGATGTTAAAACTACCTAATGTAAAATCACTTACACACTCTCAGGGGATATGTATTACATTTTCTCCCCTTTTTATCACTTGACATTGAAACATATGAATTATTCTATATTTCTGTTTATTTAATAAAACCAACAGCTTTTGTTTTCATTAACTTGCAATGTTAATACTGTGGTCACACCTACATCCTGTCCACTCTAGTTTTTTATCGACAAAAACCAGATGTGTTTACTTCTATAATATTCAGACACTCCTTGCGTCACGTATTAGGATTATGGTTTTTAACCTCAATTTATCAAACAAAGAATATTTATTGTTTCAAACATTCAGCATTTATGACAATGATCTAGGAAAGGTCCCTTTATTTTTAAAATGTATTGTCTCACTAAACATAGAAAATCAAACATTGAATAGGCCATTTTGCACAGACAATACAGTATATCTTAGAATGTGTTTAAAAACCGAGGGAAGAGTATCAAATAAAATCAATTTTCATTAAATTAGAAATTAAAGTTGAACATAAGGTATGTACAAAAAGGTCATCAAGAATAAATAGTGAAATTGAAGTGTGATTTCCCTGGAAAAACCAATAGGAACAGGAAGTACTCCTGTACAGTATTCTAAAATAAGACACCACAATTGACAATCAGAAGTTTCTTTGAAAGAATATTTATTTAGCATCCTATCCCAAGAAATAATACTTCATCAACGTTTAAAGAATACTGTCTATCTGTTATTCCTCTGTCCAAGGCCTAAAAAGGGTGGAATTTATTGATTTACAAGGAAAGCTTATCAGGAAAACTTTCATTAATATTTCTACTTGTACTTATCTCATTTCTAAGTACTGTAACTATTAGTAAACTATTATGTAATAATAATAAATATATGAAAAGTATCCACACAAAAATATATCAAATCTTCTAGATGGATTCAATTAAATCTACTTTAACATTTTATGTTAAAAACCAGTGATGATGCAATGTTAATTTATGAAATGTATTTACCATCTGAGTAAATTAAATGTTTATTTTAACATTGACGCAGACATTCGTTGGTGTGTGGGTGGACTTTGTACTAGAGTATGGAAGTGCAATGCCTTGTACCAAAATAGAATACAGATTTAGGAGTGTCAATACACCCACAGACAGCTTAAATCAAAGCCAGTAGAATATTCATAATTTACACTCAACAATTGCTTATTATTTCAATGGTAATATAGGCACATAATTATCATATGGTTATGGACTCATGTGGGCATATATTGGCATTATATTGACACCCAATATGGGTAAATTGTCTAAATATATTGTATTTGTTGTAAATGTAATAATATAATAAGATTTATTTGTAAGAAAACAATCTATTTAGTCTCATGATTCGATACAGTCTTAGTCAAAAAGAATATTTATCATTTCAATAAGATAAGATAATAAGATTTATAAAGAGCACATATCCACAAAGTGCTCAATAATAGGGAGCCTTTGATATGCAATGATCTATGCATTTTGAGTCGTTGGTCATAATAGAATACGCCAAAACAGTACAGAGGAGTAACAAAGCATATCACAATGTCCCAAAAAACTAGTTTCTAGATCCTTGAAAATTAAAATCTCCACATTCTTGTTCATTAACCGGATATAATGTACATTTTTTATAAACATATCTGGATTTGATTGTCCCAATTATATTTGACAAATCAAAAATGAATTGCTTGTTGTGTTTTAATTTGTTTACTTCATCACTGGCATAGCGACAGCTGCCCTCGAGTGGGTGACGTCTTCTTCTTTCCAAAGTTGTGTTACCGTCTTTATTTGGGTGTAAAAGTTGATACCCTGAAATCAAAAGAAAATCAAAGCCAGGTCACTCACTGCATCCAGCATTTGCATAATGTATTTGAAAATTGCCAAAAACAATGCATTTACCACAACTATTGTGTCTGAATTATAACCTAAATTCATCTTTACTTAATACATAAAAATAATGACAAAATATCATTATTTATATTAAATAGGCAACTAATGTGGGATTACACTCAGGGGGTGGCATTATACTCAAGCATTGGTCATATATTGTTTATATAATACACTATTTACAAACAACTTACCTGTTTGCCATAGAAATTAGTGTCTCCCATAAATGAGCCTCTTGACCCAGTAAATGAAAACATTGGTAAAGGTACTGGTATCGGAACATTCACGCCAACCTAATAATAAAATAAACATAAACATTAATGCACTGCTGCTTGTCTGGCTCATAAATATTTGTTGCATCATATAAAATGTATTTATAATTATGCATCTCAATAAGGAAAAAACCAAACTGGCCCCTTCATCACGGTACAATTTGTACTACCAGGGATCATTTCAAAATTATTTTACTGCAATTACTGCAGTAACTACATTTTTTTACTGCAATAAATTATTTCTAAAGAAGTCAGTCATTGGATTAAAGAGTGTGTATGGTAATTCCGTCACACTCCTCCATCCCAACCTCTAAAAAAAACTCTGCTAAATAATTGTATAAATAGGAGTAAAAAGAATGTAGTTACTGCAATAATAATTTTGACACAGTCCTCAACATACCTGACCAACGTCAATTTTTTCTGTGTATCTCCTTGCTGTTGCTCCGTTTGTTGTAAAGATAGCAGTTCCGTTGCCGTATCTATTGTTGTTGATCAGATCAACAGCTTCATCCAGAGTGTCTACTGTTAGAACACAGAGCACAGGTCCAAAGATTTCTTCTCTGTAACATTCCATGCCAGGCTAAAAGGACAATAGGTGCCTTGTGCTTAGTGAATTGTCAATTATATTTCAGTTAAAGTATGCATGACAGAGGAGTACTGTATAATAATAATAATGGTAGTCTTATATAGTGCCTAATACAATGTTTCTTTAGCGCTTTACACACAAAAATGATCTATAAAATATAATATATAGATAACCAAAAAAATAAGAAAAGCAGAGGAAACATTTACACCGCTCCGTTCTCCATTATGCCAGTAATTAAATTAACCAATACAAAAATCATATGACATATGATAATACTGTGCAACCAATGTTAAGGTGTGTGGGAGAACAGGACAGGATAGGTGTTGACCAAAGTGTATTATATTTCCTCCTTGATTGTTTCTTAAGCTTTGTCTACACTATCAAACTACGTTTGACCAATAAAATGCCCAGATATGGTAGTGATATGACATCATTATGTCCATATCATCACATTTTTTGTCACATAAAGTTTGAAAGTTTCCTTTTAATAGGGTACCCCAAAGGAGACTGTAGTATTCAACACAAATACAACTATAAGCCTGTACTATATTATGGTATATTATTACTTACCTTGAAATTATTTATAACATCGCACTCATAAACATGCGTTATGTGTATTCTATATTATGGTATATCATTACTTACCTTCACATCTGTTAATATAGTAGGCCCAACAAAGTTGCCTTTTTCGTATCCTGGAACTGACACATTACGTCCATCAAGCAAAAGATTAGCGCCCTCATCAACACCAGATTGAACCAGTGAACAAATTCGATCCTTGGCTTGAGGTGAAATTACAGGTCCCAAATCAGCACCGGGCTGATCGCCTGAATTCAAAAGAAAAAATATAGTTTGATCATCTCTAATCTAAGTTTGGCATACATTAGAAGCAGACATATTAGTATGAGAGTTCTGAATGTGCATTGGCCAAATAGAACTGCAAGTTTAATCAAACTCAAGACTTTTACAATCTAATTCTTATTTCCTAAAATATAAGTGCAGTGTTTTGACTTACCAGAATTAACCTTCAATTTCTTTGAGCGTTCCAACAAGTCTGGGATCCAGTCCTTGGCTTCACCAACAAACACAGCAGTAGACAGAGCCATACATCGCTGACCTGCAGCTCCAAAAGCTGCTCCTACAAGCTAAATTATAAATATGTAATTAATCTTATTGGTCATTTTAACTTGTCATCCATCTATACATAGAGAAAATATACTGTCTATTATTTCCTCCATGGTCGGTCTCATGCATTTCATTTATTTATCTATTAATTTGCTAATCATTTCATTAATTTATCCATTAATTTGTTAATCTATTAATTTGTTTATTTATTCATTCATTTATTTCATGAATATTGACTTTAAGGAGTTGTATTATAATGTATAGCACACAAGAAATCTAAATTACAGTAACTAGTTACACTAGAGGGCGGTATTCATTTTTCATATTAGTTCAGACAAATAACCAGACCCCTGCGGGGACCGAGGTTCTTATTTGTGAGAAGTTTGACATAACAATACAATAAGAGTGTACCTGATTCAAGGTGTTTTCTTTGTTGGCATCAGGCATGATAACACCATGGTTTTTAGCTCCCATGTTAGCCTGAACTCGCTTTCCATTTTTGGATCCTCTCTCATATATGTATTTACCAGCTTGGTCTGAGCCGACGAATGAAATTGCTCTGATAGCAGGATGATCACAGATGAAGTTAACGGCTGCATTAATAAAACAATAGTAATTACTGTACCAAAATACTGTATATTCAATTATTTTTTTATTTATTTCATATGTATCCAACAGCAATTGCCAATTAGAACGTCATCGTGCTTATAAATAAAAAAGTCTCATTCGAGAGTTGGAGTAGAAGGAATTTGGATTTACAACCCTGGCACTTGGTTAGGATCAAACCCTGTACCTTGGAATTGGAAGGCAAGCATGTTTAACCACCAAGTTACAGCTCCACTCAACTACTTAACCACTAATCTACAATTTCTACATTGCTAAAATGATGTAGATTTACCATCATGTTGTCCATGAATAACGTTGACAACTCCATCAGGAAATCCTGCTTCCTTAGCCATCTCCACCAGCATCATGGTGGCCCCTGGATCTCGTTCAGAAGGCTTAACAACACAGGTATTACCACACACGGCAGCCATTGGAAACATCTATAGGACAAAAATACATTCACTTATTTGAGAGTGATATGGGACATCAGATTGAGAGGAATTGGTTTGAGACCTATCCATGCCATATTGCTTGTACCTTAAGGCAAGATAATTTCTCTTTCAGATATGGGATCCCCTCATGCTAATCATGGTAGGTGTACATGAATTTGAATTACCTCAAATTCTGAGGACGAATTTAGTCTTACTTATTTAAAAAAATGTACATACTTTTGTTTAAATCCAGATGCCAAGAATTTAGAATTCTATAAATATAAAAAAGAACGACTTACCCATAATGGAATCATAGCTGGAAAGTTGAATCTGAAATAATAACAAACAATTAATTCATTGTTATACTACCTCACATAACAATCAAATCTGTATAATAATACTAGTATATAATACCATAATACTAGTAATATTAGTAATTTGCAGTAATAATAAATTAAATGTGTTAAACATAGTTGATGAGGTATACGTACGGAGTGATTCCTGCTACGACACCTAATGGAAGCCTCATGGTAAAGGTATCCATGTCTTTGGAGATCCCAGGTAGAGTTTCACCAAGCTGTAATGAGGTGATGCTACAAGTGTGTTCAACCACCTCTGTAACAACAAACACAAGGGCAGAGTTAACAGGTTGAATTTGTAAAGGATACTGAAATCTGGTTCCAACCCAATTATGCTTGGTCTAAGAAATTAGTGGCCTTAGTTGCTTAAGCTTGGTTCCCACTAGAGACACAACGCGAGGACGTAGACGCAATGCACGCAAGTTGACCAATGATAAGTGAGAGGTCGAATAATCCATCTGAAAACATCAACACTTTCAAAACACGACTAAAAACCTATTTTTACACAGAGGCATTTCCTGCTTAACTTTGTCAAGCGCCTTTGAACATTATTATGGATACTGGCGCTATATAAATCTGATTGATTGATTGATTGTGATTGGTCAAATCACTTACATTGCATTACATCCTTGTGTTGCGTCTCTAGTGTGAATCAAGCATTAGAGACCATTGCATAATAATATTAAATTTAAAAACATACGTAATCCTCTCATGACATCTCCCTCCGCATCTGCAAGAGTTTTGCCTTGCTCAAGGGTAATGTTCTTTGCAATTTCTCCCTGCCAAAAAAACTCAAAACTTTACAAAAATATATTGTCAACTAAATGAAAGGAATATGTTTTGGTAAAAAGCTAATCAAAATCATGATATTAACAGTCAATAATTAATTGATTAATCTGCAATTGATTAGTCTTACATTATATAAAAACAACAAGTCTTACCAAGTTATCCTTAATTAGCTGTTGTAACTTAAACATAATCTGTTGCCTTGACAAGATAGATTGATCACTCCAAGCTGGGAAGGCAGCTTCTGCTGACGCTACTGCTCGTTCCATTTCACCTTGTGTACATTTTGGTACTCTTGTCACTACCTCATTGGTTGCCTATGTAATATAAATAAAGAATTTATCATTTGATATATTAGGTGAAGATGAGTCCATGTAGAAAGTATGGGAATGAGCTGTTAAGTTGCATTATGTGGTAGAGTCCTTTTCACGCCACCTTATCCATCCTAATATTTTTTCAACCAGGTACTCATTTACAGCTGAGTAGACTGGGAGTCGCCCTTAGGTCTTCTGTATGATAGTTAAGCTATCACCCTCTATTTTATTATGTACTACTGTTATTACTTATTATTTTAGCTTTCTCTCTCATTTCTCTTTTTTCCTTTAAGTAACCATACTCTCCATTATAGTCCATCGTTTTAGTTGTAATTTCTCCAGCCACACAAACCATATAGCCACTGTATCTCTCAAAATCTCTTAAAACATTTCTCATTCCATTTTTTTTCAATCCTTTGTTCATTTTCTCCCAATCAATCAATTTCATATTTTCCTCAATCTACTCTTACACTGAATATCTTTCTTTTAAGCTCACTTACAGGGTTGTGTACATCGATCCATTCAGTAGCTTTTGATTCAACAAATTGATTGTCAATAAACATCTTGGTTGTGGGCTACAAAGAATACATAATTTGGATTAGTTTATATGGAGAACAGATAATAATTTCATTATCAAATTATCAGTTTTAACATTACAAAATATTTGATTTGACTGTATACTTACTGCTCCATGATGGCAATACCGTCTGAATGCTGAAATCACCTGAGAAGATTTTATTGAAATTTAATGTTAATCAAATCAAATTATTATGGCCCGGGTTGACGTTTCTTCTCTAAAGTAATACTAGCAAATCTGTCTAGCCTATATATTTACTTTAAGTTGATCTTTTTTATTATGATGTACCAACCAGTAAGCCATAACATTGTCACTAACTAAATCGATTCACTCAGTGTGCACACAATACTACTACTACTAGGCCTAATACCATTAGGCCTATTAGTTAAATTAATAGGCTTTCATAGATTCTATTGGCGGCCGCTTTCGCTCGCGGCCGCTTTGGTCATATAGCCTACCCTATAAAAAAAGTCTACACGGTTTAATATTTGCAAATATCATTACATTCAGTACTAGCATACCCTAAGCTTAGTTAAAAGTACCTGTGGTATTCTTTTATTAAGAATTGATGCAGACATAACGATTTAGTTTATTTTACACCAAAGTTCAGAGATATGCACACGTCGACGATGCAACACACTCTAGGCCTCTCCACATTGGATTTGGAAAACCAGATAAAACAAGAACCTCGAAGAAGAGAGTAAGAATAATATATAGGGCGCCACCAAGTTCCATCGATCATCAAAATTTACCTGTGTGCTTTTCTTCGACAACAGGTAGGAATTTTGTGGTAATTCAGTTTGCTCACACCCTGTTATATTCGTCCTTTCAACGCCTATTTTTACAAGGTAATATTGAATTTGCGTTTTGTATTATTTACTTGAATTGCTATTTTGTTGTATAGAATTGAAAGAGGGAACAACGCATGAAGCTAGCCTAGGTCTATAATAATCTAGCCCCTGGCCTGTCCTCATTGATTTATGAGATAGGGTGGCACTGGTAGTAGGAGTGTCGGTTTCTTTAGGCACTTTTTTTTGGGCCATACTATGAGTTGAGGAATGTTTAGCCTAGGGAAATGTATTCATGCTACTTGTTTTAACAGGGTGTGTTTGTTTGAGTTCCAACACTAGACTTTCAACCTCATTTTGTTTTAGTATGGCCGGCTATCTACAGACAGCACCACAGGTCCATGACTGGTATTTTCAATTATGAACAATTTTAAGTCCATGCTTATTCTCCGGCATAACACTGCATTCTGGATCCAGTGTTTTGAATTGGGGCGGGGTGGTATTTTTACAATAAAGAGCAATATATATTCATAAAACAAATTATTTATGTCTATTTATTTGTTGCCTTCCTACCATTCCATTTTCACAGTTTAACTTAAATTATTTGGTGACCTTAAAAAAATTAATTGTTTCTGTTTCATCAACTGTTACAAAATTATTCGTAAATTATTCAGATGAGAAATTGTTAAAGGTAGTAAGAATCTAATTTTGTGCCAACCTGTATTGTTTCAAGAATTCTACCATGAGTTAAATAAATTATCCTTTAATTTAATATACATTTTCTAAATTTTATGAAATAGGTTATACAATATTAATAATTAAAATCCCATTTAGCTCAAAATGTTCAATGGTTACTTAGTAGTAGTCCAACTCTACCAATGTTATACCCTTTGAAAAAAACGAAAAGTCCCAGAAACACATTTGGAATACCACAATTAATGGGAAAATATTGAATAAAATTGTCTTATATAATATGTTTTTAAAAACATTTACTAAAAAATAATTAAAATAGCATCCTTATTTTAATATTCATCTCCATTTTGTATACTGCCCTCAAGCTTACATATGAATCATACAGCAGTAATTAGCGGATATTCTTTGGTTACAAATTTGAACGCTTCGTCATTGATTACTAGCAGTAAGACTGCTTTCATATAAATAATCAATAAATTATTGTGGTACATAGAGACATTTTGCTTTATGGCTGATAGGTAAATATTAAGATATCGAGAATTGTACAGCTTACACTTCAACGACAAGTCTATCGTTCGGGTGACGAGAATATTTAACCCATGTGTATTCTAATAATATTATAATAATTTTACTTTAAAATAGACATTTTCTTAATCTATTGTCATTTCAGAATTTATTAATCAGCTATAAGTTCATCTCGTTTGCATGTTGTTAACCAATCCATTGCACCGTTGGGAATTAGATTGTCTTAATTAAGTTGAGTTCGTGCTAAAGGAAAATGGAGCGAGTACCACCAGAGAAATGTTTTGTGAGTATACCTTGCTAATTTTGATTGTTTACACATGATGGGTGTTGTACATTAGTTACCAGAAACAATCCATTTTAATGTTCCCAGTATTAACAATTAAGTTAATTTGAGGATATAAATATGTATAGCATTTGTAATAAGTGGAATCCATGACCAACCAAGAATCATCATTTTTATTTTATAATATCAATGACTTGATGTTTTCAATAAAGATAATAAACTATTTTGTACCTCAAAGTGTCCCCTCATAAAGACCTACTGTAGTTTTGAATACATCATCATCATTATTTCCATTAAACATTTAAATATACGGTACAAAATGCCTGATTTGAACCATGAAAAATGCAAATGAAAGGCAATGTACAGCACCACTGAACCATACTCAATCAGGCAGAGTGTTTCAATACGCGGTGAAATCCCCTGTGTTTAGATCGTGATTATAATTATGATATTGAGTACAGAATTTAGCTTGGTCTGTTAAACCGTGTATGCACTCAACCATGAAGACTCGCTATATTACCACAACCAGAGAATGTCTGTTAAAATCAAGTCTGAAATGGGAAAATACAAAGATGGCTACCATACTGTTAGCAACCATTTTGTTTTGATATAAAATGTTCTCAATTATGAATTGTCAAGTTATTTTCAACACGTCAACTAGCATGAAATTACAACTATCAAAGAAAATGAGTTATTACATTTGATTACGTGCTTTACATTCACAAGTTTGATCACTGAAATGATAGCTGCCATGTTTCGCTGCCTTTTTTTTTCATTCAAGGCAATAAAGTTTGATTTCAAATCATTTTGAATTTCACAGTCACTTTTATTTTATAGTTGATCTTTTTCTAAAATATCGAATCTGATAGTGATAGCATTTAATACATCATTAATATTTTATTATTTTCGGCAAACACAAATTTATACAAACATTAACAGACAACAAGAAATACTGTAGCTTGATTGCACATTTGAAATATTTTACTTGTGTGGTTATAATCTAATTTGGAAAAATAATAATAGATTTGCCAATTAATGTTGGGATTTACTGAAGTTTTTATATAATTTAACTATTTTAAATAGAGCTATTCGTATGCTATTACAGGAAAAAAGCCTTTTATTGGCAAAGTTGATGTAATAAATTGATATCCTTCGACAGAAATAGAAAAGACAAAAATTGTTTGGTTAGACCCTTGTATCTGTGGCGTTTCCCCTGGTTAGACTTTTGTATTAATTAACTATTGGGCTTTTCCCCTAGTAATAGATATTAAATAGTATATTACTAATCTTTCATTCAATTTCACTACTGTATGTATTTTTATTGTGTGGTCACAAAATCAACATAATATGTAAATCATGCATTGCAATTTGTGTACTTTCTGATTTTACAATACAATATGAGTTAAATAATAGAGTTAAATAATGATGTTTATCTCTTTGTCTATTGATAAATAAAGCAAAATACAAATTAGGTGGACAAAATATGATAGACAAGTGTGACCGACTTTTACCGAAATCATAAAAAAATAAAATGTTTAATACAAATTAAATTGTTCATTTATTTCAAAAATATGACGACGATGGTGAGACAATTGTTTTGTCATGATTCATACAGTCAGTATTTTTATTGTTTTTCTGTCGCCATTTTGCAATTGATTATACAGTCGTTCTTCTTGGTAATCTCACAATCTACTCTTGGTGAAATAAGTAACATTGTGAGTTAATGGCTAGGTACTTTGTCCAATAAATCATTCTCTATTAGTTCATAATGATTTCAACCAATAACATACTACAATCCTTCGTAACAGTAGAGATTTATTTTAGCATTATTTATTAAAATGTGATTTTATGTTCCTTAAGAAAAGGAAAATTGTTTTATATCTCAGACTTATTTACATAATGTATTTTATTCATCTGGATGTGGAAAGTAAAATATTTTAATAAAATATTCTACAGTGGTTATTATACAGTCTGGATGGAAATGTTTTATTTCAAATAATGTATAATAATATAGCTATTCATCTATCACAACTGTTATTATCACAAAAAAAATTTATTTGTTATCTTTTCGTCGTTTTTTGTGGGCTTCCTATCGCAAGCTTCTTGGGGTTTCCTGGAGGTCCCTTTCATCTTCTTTAACTTTTTTGTTCTGTGTTTTGTTTTTGATGAGATAATTAAGAATGTATTTAAATTTCTAAGCACCAAAACATTTCATATAACATTGTAAATTAACAGCACTTTTATTTACCATGTTGTTTTCACAAACACCCTAAAAACATCCCTTATGGCCATGAAATTTAATGTACTGTTTGTTACTGTACTTACTTTATTTATGTAGAAGAAACGTATTTGTTTTCTATTTTACATTGATTGAAAATATCTTAAATTTTGAATCTACTGTAGTAACTATAATATTACAGAAATTTAAATACACGTTCAAGCCTGCGGATTTGAGGTCAATTATATAGATTGTGGTCGCGGCGATTTACTGTTTCACAAGCATTGGATCTATAAATTCATGCTCTTTGTTGAACCGTTTGTCGTACTTGAGTGATTTCTATTGAAGAGGTGTGATCTGAATGAAATTAATTCAAAATATAAATTCCAAATTGTTAATAAAAACCTTTTATTTCCCTCCTATTTAAAGAAAGAAAAACACTTATTACCAGCTGATTGTTCATGTGTCCGTATTAGAGAATGATTGTTAACTAAGCTACCAAAAAACAACACCTATTTTATTCTATTAGAAAGTTACACAATTTCAGTCACAAAATTGGTATTTTCATTTTGTTAGAAGCCTAATAAAATGATGGTAAAAATGAATGAAAGTTTTTCAATAAATGCTGTTGTGATGACAGCAGACACTTCAAAATTCACACTCATTTCCCTTCCAATTTGTTACTATTTACTGTAAACAACATTCAAAAGTGGATTAACACTGTTCTAGAAAACAAAAATTTAATTAAAGAAACTGATTTTAATTCACAGTTACCATTGAGTTCTTGGTTTTCATTAAGCTTAAAAATGATCTTTTACATCCATGACATTTTAGTTTAAGATATTGGCATTGACAAGAGAGTGTGTCCCTAATACAGAACTTAACGGATAGACCTTGCAATATGTGATGAATGTACACTGACTAAAATATAATTTTTAATAACATTTTTTTCTTAAATTCATGGTTCTGTATCTGACAGACACTAGCCAACACTTTGGACAACCTTGAGTCAAAGTTTACAAAACAAAACACAGAATATATAGATTGAATAAACACTGAATATTTTTACAATGTTTTTGATTTTAATTCATGGTTCATTTCACTAGCCAGCAGGACAAGCTTGGGTCAAAGTTCAACAAAACACAATTGATATTAATATTTCTTAATTGAAAACTGACGTCATGTTCTTGTTTACCAGAATAAAAGTCAAGTTTGTTTTGTTAACAAACACTAAACAGAATTTTAGACTCCTGGTTCAATTTCTATTCAAGTTATATTCCAGTTTTATTTTTCTTGGCGTTCTATCCTTTCTTTTCCTGAAAATATTTCCATTATGAAGAATCAAAGTGTTTGAAAGCTTTCTTGTTAATTTTCTGTAATTTTGTTTATTTTATTTTACCGTGTTATTGCCAACAAGAGTTTTATTCAGAATGTTGTTTTCTTTAGTTATTTAGAAAAGGTTAAATTGTAGTTTATCTATAGACTTCATGCTGCTTTAAATTCAAAAGTATTGTGATGTAAATAATGGAATTTGACCTTAAAAACTAAAAAGCAAATGAAACACAAACCATACAGTTAATCCATTACTTCCAACCAGTTTTAAAAGGTTGGTAATTCACAGTATACTTTAATCACAAAGGACCTTATATTATCTATTGTCTTTTCATATGGACTTTATAACTGTGGATCAAACCAATTTAAGAGCTTAGTGTGTTTACTGTGTTGGTTAGAAACTTATTTTTACTTGTGTAGAATAGATGATTTCAGTGGAGTAATGGCTATGACTGCTCACTGGCTAAATCCAAGGCATCAGGACATAGAAAATGAGCAACCCCAATGCAACAACCAGCGTTGGAAGGCCACTTAGGAGTGCTCAACCAGGGCCCCCTGTATTACATCACTGGATGATTCACTACTGTATATTGTTCTTTAATTTATTTTATGTTAGTTATTAGCAAATGTATTAATGGGGTTATGGTCAAATCAAGCCTATTTTAAAATTAATTTATAATGGTATGTTTTTCTTTCGTTAGCACTGCGGCCTAAGTAAACGGCAGTTTGAGATGCTGAAGATTAAAGTGGAAGAAAGCAAACAACGAATAACACTGATGGAAAGCGAGTTCTTACAGAGTACACTGTACACAGAAAATGAATTGGATGACACGCAAAATGAGATGCATAAACTGCACAGTAAATATGAAAGGTAAGCCAGCAGCGGATCTCTAACACCACTTGACACATATTCTTAACGACTTGTATTATTTTAAGTTGTTACTTACCATACGTAAATTCTTTTACAACAAAATCAGAAAATATCTTGAATTACTGTTAAGTGTTTTATTAAATGTAAAGTATTTCAAGATTTTAAAAGCAGGAATATCTATGTGTGGCCCACCACCAATTTTGTGAGTGCTTTTGACACAAATCTGGAAAGAACTTTTATTATTTTTGTAAAAGGAAATGGTACAAAGATGTCTGCATATCAAGCAGAAGGAGATTCCGTGTTGAAATCTCTGTTGAGGCATTTTTTTCATTCTTGCAGATTTTTTTATCTTGAACATTTAAAAATTAATTAATTACCAATATGCTTTCTTTATTTCAATACTATATATACTATAAAGGTCAGTTTACACAGACGAGTGATAACGGTAAGCAGTAAAATGTAAGCGGAAAACAAAAATATTGAATGATTCCTTATGACCATTTACACAAAATGTGGAGCGGAAAACCTCTCACGATACATACAAATTTTATGTGGGACAAGCACACTGTTTTCCACCTACCGTTACCGCTCATCTGTGTAAATTGGCCGTAACAATAACATTTTTAAATTGGCAAATACAGGTAACCATAATAATTTATGTCAGCACTTACTTTTAAACATTTCAAATGCAGTTGTACTTGCAGTTCACAAGTTGAAAACCTTTTAAAGTGTTTCTGGATGTTTTATGAATCCCATGAAATTTATCATTTCTAATGTTCAAATGGCATTCCAATGCTTATTGGTTATTTGGATTCCTAAAGGCAAACAGAAATGTTAACGTTCAGTACACTCAACTTTCCAAAATCTTCTAAAATAAATATTTTAACTAGCCCACCTGTTTCCGGTAGAGTTGACCGATACTACAGTAAGGCCAAATAAAAAAATAATGTTAAAAATTGTTTCATATTCCATCCATCAATTTTTAAAGCTATTTTTAGTTATTTTTTCATGGTCATATTCACTAAAGATATTTAATTGAAAGAATCAATTAATTTTCCATAAAAATGTCATTATCGTTTTCCAACGCCTGTAAACGTCAAATTATTTTTTAGACTATTTTCCAAATACAAAACATTAAAAGTACTGTTCTTAAAAAAAAAAAATTATATTCCCGAACATGATTACATTTTACATTAAAAAGCTCATATTTATTTGAAGCGCCGTAGAACATGTTTATTTATTAAAAAGAAATGTAGTATAATATAAATAAACAAACCTTCTCTTGTTTGAAACAAATCAATTATCAATAATGACATTTAAAATGAAGATGACCCAATAAA
The DNA here is from genome assembly GCF_963402885.1 of Antedon bifida. Taxonomy (NCBI): domain Eukaryota; kingdom Metazoa; phylum Echinodermata; class Crinoidea; order Comatulida; family Antedonidae; genus Antedon; species Antedon bifida. The sequence goes on from NC_136234.1 coordinate 573,709, forward strand.
TATTCAAATATTGATTAAGACATACAGTACAGAAAGAATATACTGCTTCGCATCTACACGTAACCTTTCGTAGCCTACAAAGCCTGTACAAAATGTTGCAATCATTATCTCTTGTAATATTACTTTTACTATTTGAAATTGATTAATTGACATAAAATAGAATGCTTATGATTCAGGTTTGATACAGTATTGGGTTAGTCATAATTGCTTTCTTGGCATAATTAAAATAAACATTGAAAAAACTACAAAATATCATACAAATTATTTAAATTCATTATCATTTTTACAATTTTGTTATTTACAACTTCATTTATAGAGGGTAACCATTCCAGTCTGTAAAAATTATTGCCAGTTGATATCAGTTTATGGAATTTAAATAATAATAATTGAATTGTAGTATGCATCATACTTTGTTGTTGCTACATTATGTTAATTGATATTCTGTCTGAAGCAAGTGAGTTGAATAATGTCAAAGTAATTGGTAGTGATTGAATTGTTTACCGTCATTGTTTATTCTTAAGTGTCTCTTTTAGCGCTCTTAGAATGAATCATCTTTTAAAGGGAAAATTTAGATAACTTAAGGGTAGAATAACTCACTGTAAATATATTTGAGTCAGATAGGTTAGCAAAGGCTGTTTATGTTCAGACATAATTCCAGGGCCTAGCACCTGTCCAATGTATCATCTTAACAGAGGCACCTGCACAATTGCCCGTTACACAGGAAGGTGTCCCTTCAACAGGGTTGTCTTCTGAACAAGGGTGCCCCAAAGGAGAATTATAATCTGACTGGGGCAAAATTAAATAGATTTTTCAATAGCAGTGTCTACAAACATCATACACAGTGGCGTAACCAGAAACCGGTAGAGCGCTAAACATAATAGTCAGTAAAAAATAGGTATAAAAATTAGTTCATAAATTAATTTACTGTAGCTGTAAAAAGTGGGAACAAACACCTTGGATCCTCCACCACCACTCATGCATCAGCTATACAATTATAATTTCTCCTTTCTTTTCTACCTTGTATCTTCAGACAGCTCAACCCAGGTTGCTTAATTTCAGATCTACAGTGTCTGAGATTATTTGACTTGCTAATTTTTAGACTTAATGTAAGAACTCAATAATGTGATCATCAATAACTTCATACATATTAAGCCGTCAATAGATTATGCTCATTAGTAATATTCATAAAGAAAGATATTGTGCATGCTTTACTATAGGTACAACTGCCTCACAGTCTTAAGTACAAACTTAAAACAAAACTGCATACAGCAGGAATCAAAGGAAATGTTAATGTTTTGGGTGCTTTACTATGGGTGAATCGTCTATTTTAAGTACAAACTTTATATGTGTAGCAGATATACCGAACCATGATGTACTAAAGGCATATTTAAAATGATAATGACAGTAATATTTTACGATTTTTTTTTAGATTGGAACAGAGCCACAGGGAACTGCATGAAGTGAACTCTGACCTTGAAGAACGAATATTAGATATTGTAAGTTTATACTGTAATGTTAGATACACATGCATCATCATAATTGTGAGTGACAATAAAGAGATATTAACTATTAGTTACACAAACTACTTGGTGTTGGTAGTCTAGTTTGGATAAACAATCTTCCAAGCATCAAGTAAAGCCTGTTTTCCTGTCGACGTTATTCGATGCTATCGTTAACAATAATCGGCGATCTCCTACGTACTGTAAACATTGAAATGTTAACGATTTACAGGAAAAGGTACTCGCTATCGTTATCATTTCAACTTGATCAATTTCAAACGATCGTCGTTGAACTGTTAACGATCAATGACGATAGCGTCGAATAACGTCGACAGGAAAACAGGCTTAAGCAAAATGTCAACCGTGTGGAACATTTCTATATGAGGGCGTGGTTGCTGACTGGTCCGTTAATATTAAGGAGTGATTTAGGAATTTCTAACTTTTCATATCAAATCCCTAGCATGAGCTATTTTCTGTTTATCTGGGTAGGCTAGGCACGTAATAGACTTTATAATGTTATTACTTCTCCACGCCGCCGCCGCCATATTTCCCATCAAATTTTACTTCCTTTTTTCATGAAGTGTGCAGCCTATGAAAAGGAGAAACAAGCTTTGAATCGAGAGGTCGTGTCAATAAGTCAGAAACTACTCGATGCAAAGTTTGAGATCAACAAGTTGGAGGAAAAGAATGTAAGTTTTTTAAATGTTATTTTATTTTTATTTCTCCTGAGGTAATTTCTTTTTTTATTTCATTCATTTCAAAACCAACAGATATAAAAAAAGATGAGAGAAAACAAAACAATTTATACAAATTCATTCACATTAAAAAATGTTTAACAATCATAGTTCTAAAAAAAATAAACTAAAAATATATATGATCATCTTTATCATCATTTATTCAAAGTATTATTCATTCACAACATCAGGTTATCTTACACAAATGTTTGAAACACTGTACGTCAAAGTCTAACGATCATGTAGACATAATCCATAGTGTATAACACAGATTCAATATTCTTATTCAACATCAAGCCGGTATATTACACCAGGATTAAAGTCCATTATCTGTTGAAGGTTCTTAAATATGATATCAATTTTGCTTAGCAACAAAGACGTGCCTTCCACGTCAGAATTCAAAAAACTTAAAACATATGATTCTTGAAATGAAATGTGGCACTTTAAATGATCGTGTTCATCATAATTTATTTTCACGTCGTTATTATTGCCATATTACGTTTAACTTCCCTAGGTATATTTAAAGTAGGAGTACTACAGCGTGGATGTAATGTACCAAACTAACATTTCATTTGATTACATAAATATAACTTACTTCTGCTGATTCAGCAAGTTCTGATTGTTTATGCCTAAATAAATTTATGATTGTGTTTAAAATAATAATAGGTATAATAAAATAAGCTTGTGTAATCTAATAACATATTTTTATTTATTTATTTATTTTTTATTTCTACAATATTTACAGAGGGTGACGCTACCAGTTCTGTTTCAGAGGAGCTGATATCCAGCAGCACAATTTATCCAAATTAAAATAAAAAATAAAAAAAACTGTTTGTTCTTCCTATCTAATTAGTGCATTTGGTACCTCGCGTAAGCGGCCGCTGCCACATTTTTTTACTAACAATTAGATTTTTTGTATGGTAAATTACCTGCCGGTAAGCGGCCACCCAAACATTTCGTATTGACTTTTATTTATTGCATTTCTTCTGTTTTTTTACTACAGTACATCTGTACTACATGCTGTATGCAGCTTATGAAAATAGCTTTTTGGCTGGCTTTGATCATTATCTATTCACCTCATTTATTTATACTGTATATCTGTATTATGTTAAACATGTCTAGGTACAAAATTAAATCATCTTTTTCGAATTGAATTTACAATACATTAGAATAGTCTTTTTGACTGTTTTTTGCCATAACCTACAATGATACTGTTTTATGTTAAAATGTACCTTTTATAGCAAGCTGTAGTCGTATCGGCAGGTTACATTTTTGTATTGTTCAAGTGAACTATTTTTTATTATGCTTATCTACTACTTTGCTTGTCTAATGTCTTTCTGTATGTATATACTGTTTATATAAAGTCTCCTTCTAGACTGGCTTCATCTTCATTTATTCATGCTGTATTTCATTTATCTAGGGTACCTCTTTATCATATTAAATCAAAGTTCTGTCAAACCATCGTTTGAGCATTTTTTATGGAGTTTGTGCATATTATAAATCTTAATTATCATCATGATGTAGTACTTGCATTAAGTGCTTTGTGAACATTGTTTATTAGTCTTTATAATACTTTACAATGATTATTTCTGCAGTATTATAGTAACTTCAGTATAATATTCATTTACCTAGAATTCCTTTCACTACCTTATAATTTGTTATCATAATTGATAAGCTTAAACTTTACTATTACAGATAATATTATTGTTTAGTGATCCCCGAAGATTCAACTAAAACTACACATTTTGTCTTTATATCCATCAAGGTTACTATCATGATTTCATCGATTTTGGGCATAAATAACATTATAACTTTTTATTATTATTTTTTGCAGACAAGATTGAGGAAAGACTGTGAAATAGCCACACAGCTGCTGCAATGTACACCATCATCCAGCTATGCTCAACATAAAATATCAAATGTAAGTGAAAGGGTTTGATAACTACCTACTTGTTTTATAAAACATAGCCTAGACCCCATGTAAAATACAGTTTTTTGTATTAATGCCATGTAATATTTCATTCCCTTCCCTCACACCCCTCTCTTTCCTAAAGCTCTGTCTACACTATCAACCTTTATGTGACAACAAAATGTGATGAGCCCATATATGGACATGTTGATGTTATAGCACTACCATTTGTGCACATCACTCGTTTTTTGTCAAACTAGTTTGATAGTGTAGACAGAGCTTAACAGAAGAAAAGTTTGGTAGAATGTACTATAACTTGGTCAGGTTGCATTTCATTCACAAATTGGATAAACTTTTTTTCTTTTCCAGTTACCTCACGATGTCCAATATCATGTCCATAAGATAATGGGCGAGATGGCAAAATCAGGAGACAAATCTGCTTTAAATTCTTCATCTAACCAAAGTCCGACATCAACCTCAGGCAACCCAGGCTACATAACAGTCAGCAATGAAAATAACCAACCCCTTTTAAATAGTGACTCTGGCCTTTCTAACGGATTTTTAGCCGGACGCGTGTATGACTCTGTACCGGCGATCATCATAGCCAAAGCTATGCAGCGACGAGATGAGGAAGAGAAGAAAGAGATGGAAAAATTGTTTCCAAAAATGCGTAGATCAAAAATTGAGATGGCATCAGGAGAAATACATGATAAGGGAACCCAGACATATCAACCATATAGGAGTTCACTTCTTTGTCAGAAATGTGGAGAGTGTATCTCAAAAAACAAACCAGTTGAGCCTAATGAGGTCAACCTACTTGACCTTACAGAGGTCACACCTGAAAAAGCTCCACCAGTAAAAGAACGCACAAATGCAAGTTTGATCGCTGATTTATTAGTTGAGTTTGAAGAACAAGCAAAAGTTGATGTGAACTGTAATGGTACTAAACCTGTGGAAAGCAGCGTGGAATTACTAAGCATTTTAGACACACAGACAGTGACAGAACAAGAAGAGGACATCACACAACCCTTATCTGATGGAAAGTTATCAAAGACTGAGGTCGATATGTTTATGGATGCTGAAGAAGAAAAGACAGGTTTGTCAAGATCCAGTTCATCAACGAGTTTGCAAAGCTCAGCTTCAAGATCATCTGAAGCTACTTCTGTTCAAAGTTTGCCAACGGAACCTGTATCAAATCGACCACAGAAAGTGCCATCTAGCACAAGCTTACCCGGAAGTCCCTCAAGAAGAGTCATTCCGCATAAACCTCGTTCAGAAGCTTCAAAACAAAATGGAATCCAACCTAAGGAGAAGATTCAGGAGAGAATGAATGGCAGGTCGCAGACTAGTCACAGTACAAACAAAGTAAATAAGATAACAGATAGTACACAAGAAGAAATACCAATAAAGAATGATGAAAATGATATCGTAACAAAAACTAAACCGCAAAAACAGAAAATTGCGCCTTTGAGTCCGGTTAGAGGAACACCAGATGGGATAGCTTCTAACAATCAGAAGGCATTAGAAAGAGCTCCTGGTGATGTTGCAAAGTCTGTTACTCCCCAACAAGTATTCCAGCAAACTAGTGTATAAAGAATATTCACTTTGATTATTTTAATACCTTGATTCAAACAAAAATACAATCAACTCTCCCAATACCTCACTTCTTTGGGCTGTTTAATATTCTAGAAATTCTGGTATTCGGAATGTGTTTTAATAGTAAAAATGAATTTGGGACCTTTTGGGCCTCAAGAAAAGTATGGTTTTAGGAGAGTTCCCGCTTTTTAGATTTTCCAGTATTTGGAGAGTTGACTGTACAAGATAAAAAAACAACTGTTTAAAATTGGTACATTTGAGGTAATGTACACACAGATAAGAATGACATACTGTAGGGATACAAAAAGATACCAATTTTTTTTAAATTTGTAAACCTTGTATAAAGAATACTAAATTGAATCGAATGTGAACAGACCTTTATTTACACTATGTATTAACTGTGTTCACACACACACATTTAGCATGCTGGCATGTAAGCTATTGTAAATTATTCATACAATTTATATAATATTATATGCTTTTTGTATATGCTTTTGCCCAAATATTGACCATATAGCATTTATGCAATTTCATTTTGTAATCATGTGTGATTTTGTATGCATTTTACCTTATTTGTTTACCTTTATGTAATTCATATACCTTGATAATGGATATTAACTTAAAAAACCAATTATATGATAAGATACATTCCTTACAGCAATAATTTCAGATATGATGATTTCCTCTCATAGACTGTTTTAGCCTTGATACAAGGATGTTAGATTTAAAATTACAATAATAAAAAAAATGTTTAAATTATTCCCTAAAGGCTTTATGTGTGTGCCATGATAAATAAATATTAATGAATTATTGAAAATACTTATATATATAATACCGTTGAAATAGTAAAGTCCATAGATATAGATTCATTGTCATATTTGGTTAGGGTGTTTAGCTCATCTAGACAAACCAAATGGGATGCGATTGTATTCAGCAGTGATTCTGCGTTAGAATCTCCAATAAATGCAAATCATCATCTGAATATTCATGAGCTCAATATCTGGCGTCCATGGTGCGCTCTCTAGTCAAATATGACAAATTTACTATTTTCCTCGGGTATCTGCAATATAATTTTTAAACGACGTACATATTGTATTTCAAGTAAGATGACCTTTTAACATGTTACTGAGATTTTTCATATTATAAAAGGTTAATATTTGCTTCATACAAAAATAACTGAGCTTTGCTATATAATTATAAATTGTTATATAAACATTTTCATACAAACTTATCCTTTTCACATTGCCTAGCAAGTCTCTGAAGTTTCACACAGCGGGGCGTCAATACTCTTTGTATGGTGTGCCATGGTGTGTTTAAACAACAGGGTTTTGCTAGGTCGATGTGTATAGAAGCTCTATAACTTCTCTCTATTAAATATTAAAATGTTTTAATAATAGCAATCTTTGTGAAAAATCTTAGCAAGTTTGGTGTCCTTGAATTAAACAAATTAAATAATTAAATGAATTACAAATGAACATATCTGGGATAGTAATTCAATTTGTGTATGGCGCGCAGTGTTTGTGTATGGCACGCACTTTTTGTGTTACTTTGTTATATAAAACTATAATCAAATCAAAAATATATTGATGATAATCTCATTTTTGTATGGCACGCAATGTTTGTGTATGGCACGCAGTTTGTATGTTACTTAGTTATATAAACTGTAATCCAATGTATTAATAAGTCAATAGTAATTCCACTAGATTGTGTTAAGTCGCAATACATGTAAGTCATCTTAACTCATCTGCCAAATTAGATTAAGAACAACTCCTACTGATTGTATGATTTGCCCTTTTTTAGTGATGCCATAATTTACATAGTTTACTGCAGTAATGAGGTAGCTACTGCACGTTTACTTTGAATTCAGATTACTAATAATTGTAAACTTATTATTTTATATGTTTATATGTGATATGCACTTTGTGAAGTCCTTTGCAATTAAGAATATTGCAATTTTTGTAATTTTTGCATTTTAATTTAAACGCAATTTAAAATAATAATGCTCGTTTAAGAACTGATTGCAAAGTATATTAATACAGTATATTATAGTATATAGAAAAGCACTTGTATAGTAGTCCATCACATTCCTAAATTTTATTGCACTCTATAGCTTTATACAGATTTTAAATTATAAGTTTGAAAAATGTAAAAATTATTTAAAATGTGTAGTTCATAAATCATGCATGAATTATCAAAGTTTATGAATATTCATTAAGACATCATGCATATTGATTATATTACTGCTGACTGGTAATCTAAAACTGAATTTTACATTTATAACTGTTGAATAACTTTCTGTAAATATTGTTCATAATGTTCATAATGACAAACAACATTTTATGTTAATTCGTAGTTGATGTATTTAGTCATTAATGTCATTCTTCAACTTTACTATGTTTTACATGTAAATAGCAAGCAAAGGTGGTGTAGTAGCTGCTTAAATGGTTTCGAAAATATATTGATGTGTTTGTGGTAGTTTGTAGGGACATTCTGAAATATAGATTAGTATTAACTATAAACCTTGATAAAGCAATTCCTTCCATTATCCTATCATATGTACATAAAAACATCAAGCACTAAACAGAAGACATTCTTAACACACATTACAGTACAACAGATTCCATACTCCTTTCATTGTATAGCAAAACTCCAGCGTTTATACATACAGCGTCCATACACAGGTGTTTTCATATGGTGTGCACTAGCTTGGCAATGTGAAGGGTATAAGGATTCACAATACACTCATAACACTCACAGAAAACTTGTAAACACTCGCATTGATATTTTTTACAATTTCCTAATAGCCTAATGTACTTAGTGTTAATAAAAAGTCTCTGTCTATCTGTTGTGATTATTGTATATAATAACTGCACTTTTATATATAGTAATATAGTAAGTAGTCTGATTTAGGTTTTTCCTTTTAGAGCGCTCTGGTTGACTGGACCTCCTTTTCCACAAAGTGTTAACACATGTCCTTATAAAGAACATTCATTCCATGACAGAGGGGCTGTGTGAATCTAGGTTACAGCTAATCATCTTGAAATAAGTTGTTAAATACACAATTTTATAGATGTTTTATATTCGTGTAATGGTACAAATAATGGCATTTGGTGAATGATGAAAGGTTACATTTCAACTCGGCTCGCGCCTCGTTGGAATATAACCTTTCAGCCATTATTTGTACCATTACACTCATAAACATTCATTATTTGTATACTATTAAATTTAATTCATTAATAATGTATTGATATTGAGGTAGGGAGCTTATTCAAAGGTTTTAAACCTACCAGCTTTAATTAAATTATTATAATTATATTCATCATTTCTTATCCATTACAAACCATAGTGTCATATAGGTTGTATAGCGTATTGTTTATGACAGGAAAAATCACAATAATTTATACTACTCCTAATAATTTATCTTTAATCTTTGAATTTGTTATACTGTTACTGTAATAATGTTAAGCAATTTATTTTTCTCCTATGACATAAGAAGACACATGAATGTAATGTGTTTAGTTTAGAGTAAAGCATTGTCTACACTATCTTTATTTGCAAAAAAATGTGATGTGCCCATATATGGACATGATGATGTCATATCACTACCATATTTGAGCACATCACACTTTTTTTGTTTTTTCAAGTTACAGTACTTTTTATTCAAACTATATAAATAAAAATTATTTCTATTCCTTCATTACATAGCTTAGTCAGGGAGGTATAATACCTCCCTGACCTAGTCTACTCTTTTAGCAAACTTTTTGTTTGCAAACTATGAGTTCGCTCGAGTTAGCAAACTAAAGATTGCTAATGTAGACTTCTACAGTACGTCAAACTTTGGCACTCAAAGTGTGCCAAAAATTGTTTTGCAAACTTTGAAGTTTGCCAGTGCAGGCTAGACTATAATGGAGAGCTTTCGAAATAGCAACTCGGTTTAGGCGAGATTCGCAAGTCAGATACAGCCCTGCGTCGTCTGGAGGGAGGCAACGCGGAGGGAGGCAACACGGAGGGAGGCAACATAGAGGGAGACAACGCAGAGAGAGGCAACGGCAAATTGTGTTGCTTGTTCCACGGTCCGCGGAAGTTTTCTTGTATCTGCATGTTCACTATAAATTGCATGCTGTGTTGCGTATGCATCGCACACTGCCGCGTCACCTATTTCGAAAGCTCCCTATTAACTCCTTCTTAACAAACAGTACAATACCTAAACATGGATGGGTTATTTACATTTTATTGATGTTGTTATTTCAGTAAGTATTAATGGATTAGTTGTAGAACTAACTGTTTTTGCACTCATAGTTTTACATTATATATTTCTATTGCAATGGTTGAATATAATCCAATAGTAATACTGTATTATCATTATTTATATTTTAAGTATTTTAATATTTCCTAAGAAATCAAGTCAATATATTGTACAGTGTGTTTTAAAATAAATATTGATTACAGAGCTTAAAATGTGTTTAGATATTTCTGTTTTTATTAAAATTTCAAGTATATAAACTCCTATAAAAAATAGACACTTTGTCTCCAGCTGTCCATAGTCTGATTGATGGTAGGTTAGAAAGACACTCAAAAACTGGTAAAAATATTTGGCTGACGGAATAATAAAGTTTCATATTTTAAAAAAGAATGCAAAATTTAATTTTAATGTCACATAATAGTTATTCACTTTGACCGAAAACTGGATCGATTATTTACCTGAAAAAAATGTAATTTCAAGTAAAAAATATGTCAGACAATGGTTTTGGGTTAAAATTAAATGTTTCTTTTGTCTTTTTATAAATGAAATTATTTTTTTTTTAAATACAGAATAACTTTATTAAAACTGCAAAATGGCCTATTAAATTCTGATTTATTAATCTTCATTTTTCAAGAAGAGTATGATGATTATGTTAAATGATGTTGCGCCCTCTACCGAAAAACAACGAGGCATCGCGGCCACATTCCATGCTTTCGCGATATGAAAAAAGGTTAGCCCAACGCACTTCTCTGCAGTCCGCCGACAAAACTGAATTCAGACTGCTGATAGGCCTAGAAGGCTAGGCTTAACAATAATGGGAGATCAACAAAAGGCCAATAAAGATTCTTCCCAAGAAATAGATGAAGTACAAAAGAAAGCAGAAGAGCTAAAAAACACAGCCAATGAATATTTCAAAGGTTGAAAATATTTTATAATATTATTATATTGAGAATACTATATATCCTAGGCCTACCTAGCCTAGGCCTAGCCTACTCCCTAACTAGTAACTACGACTCGAGCTAGAGAAGCCTAGGGGTTCTACACTCTAGCTAGACTAAGCCTAGTCCTAATTAAGGCTTAGGTCGGTTAGGCACTCAGCAGGAGGGAGGGCTGGCCAAGCAACATTACAAGAATGCTTATATATTAGGCGACTAGTAGGCTAGGCCCTCTCTATCTAGGCAGAAGTTGTCTGATCAGATAAAAATTCAAATAAAATACAGTAAAGGACGAGGATAGGTTATACGTACAGCCGCTGGACGTATAACATGTATTTTGTTATACGTACCGCAGTTGGCCTCTGGGTATGTTCTGTATTGTTTTCCTGAATAAATAATAATAATCTTTAAAATATTAATAATCAACTGTGTTTATCAATTTCAGCTCAAAAGTTTGATTCTGCAATTGACCACTACAGCCAAGCAATAGAGCTGCACCCATGCTGCGCAGCTTACTATGGTAACAGGAGTATAGCTTACCTGAAGACAGAATGCTTTGGCGCGGCAGTTTGCGATGCAGACAAGGCGTTGGAGTTGGACAGGTCTTACATAAAGGTATTCCAATCCAGCGCTAATACTCCATTTACCTACTGCTATTATAGGACCAGAACGTAACCCTGAAGATAATTGTTGTAGGACAGAAAATGCTATAGTGCCTTCCAATGCACCTTAAGGTTTGGTGTAGTGATAGGCAGAATAGAGGTTGTATTATAAGTTGTAATATTGAGGTTTCAATTAATTTATTTATTCATGTCATTTACTTTAAATTTAAAGAGTTTGTAAAACTTTATTTAATTGAGTACTTTGTTTTTAAACATAGCTTTTGTCAATTTATATGTTAGTACATTAAACATCTGTTTTATTTTTAACATGTTTCTTTACTCAGTTATCAATGCTTTCAACTTTTTTATTTTTTAGGGATATTATCGAAGAGCGACTGCAAATATGGCATTAGGCAAATTTAAAGTAGCTCTCAAAGATTATGAAACGGTAATAGTTCTACTTATCCAAGTTATTCAGAAAGATTTACTTTTCCTTTCATGTGCTCATTAATGTTATAAACATACTGTGCATCTACATGTATTTTTCTTGTATACAAATCATCTTATCTGTAAATTATTTGTTAATAACTCCAGTCTAACTTCTTTTCTTTAGGTAATGAAGGTACGAGCAAATGACAAAGACGCAAAAGCCAAATATCAAGAGTGTAAAAAGATAGTACAAATGAAAGCATTTGAAAAAGCTATCTCAGTAGATTCTAACAAATGCTCCGTAGTAGACACATTAGATTTAGTTAATATGAGTAAGTTAAAATGTGTTGACCTACATTAATTTAATTATTGGACAATTGTAATTGGAAACTTTTGAGCTTTCACTTCAAAAGTTGACATAATTCAGTAAACTACAGAATCACTTCTGTTGGAATCACCTAGGGAATCTTTTCCCAAAAACATATGAGGTGCTATATATGTTTAACACTACAGCCAACCATATATAAATGGGACACTTGAGTCCTGAAAGTTGTTCCCCATATCAATATAATATAAAGACAGAATATTTTGTTAATTTTATGATTAGGTTAGGTTAATTTATCATGCTTGTCAAAAAATAATCAAAATAGCAACTACCTCAAAGTAACAGTAATTATGTGGTAGTTTATTTCTTTTAATTATATAGTAATAGAAGATGAGTATGAAGGTCCGACGATACAAGATGGCAAAGTGACATTAGAATTTATGAAGGCACTCATCGATCATCTAAAGTCAGAAAAGAAACTACACAGGAAGTATGCATATATGGTAAGACCACCTCCAATATGGTGTCCATTAGGAGTTGGAATGGTATTGGAAATTATAATATTTCTCTTCATTTTTATACCGATTACTAAATGTGGAATATGAGTGTCAAAAAACTTGAAATTCTTAGGGGGTCCAGTACCTGCTTTTTCTTAGGCTTGAAACTATACATAGCCATCAGTTCAAGCTTGGTGGTCGAGAAGTATTAGCAGTAGGCTAGATGTCTGAAGGTTTGAGTCACACCAAATAATTACTTATTCTCAATGCATCAGAATAGGAATAAAATAAACTTAGTCCCTGTTGCAAATCTACTTTGCAGTGTAGTCGAACCAATTATCCATCCTTTTTGGTTTTTAGATTCTAGTGCAAGTTTTTAGTGTTTTGAAAACACTACCATCATTATGTGAAATAACTGTACCTGAAAAGAGCAAGTTTACAGTGTGTGGGGACATACATGGACAATTCTACGACCTTGTCAATATTTTTGAAATCAACGGACTACCTTCTGAACAAAATCCATATGTATCCTTTTCTATTAAACTCCACTATCAAAGAATTGTTTATAGATGTATTGTCTCCCAAAAACATGAAAAATGATATTAATAGCCTTTGAATAAGCCATTTTGTAGTTTTAATCAAGTTTAAATTATTTGGTTGCAAATACCTGTCAATTGTAACTGCATTTTACAACCTTAAGTTTTGTGCAATAGTGTGTGTGTATTCTATATATATTAATCTTATTTATATTTCATATCTTTTGTTTATCGTACTAATATTTGCCAATCTTTAAGAATTTCTATAATAATAATACTTAGTTAAACTAGATTTAAATATATTAATATTATAAACTTGTTTAAGGTTATGTGAAAGGTGATTCCAGAGCTTACTACCATGAAATGAAAGACTAGACTTTGTTTTATGATAATGGACAAATAAAGCATTTTAGTATTCAGTAATACATATAAATATACTGTGTGCCGAGATTCAAAACAAACAATTGTGTATGATAATTGCAACCACATGTAAATGTCTCAAGTGTTTTTTCCTTCACATAGAGTACTTTAGTTGTTCAATGGGGATTTTGTAGATCGAGGATCATTTTCAGTTGAAGTTATTTTAACATTATTTGGTTTTAAACTTCTCTATCCTAACCACTTTTTCATGGCTAGAGGTAAGGATAAAATCAAATTTAACTTGATACATATACATCATCTTCATTTTATATTCCTGTTTTTTGTAAGTAAAATGGAAAAAAAGTTTCTAGACCTGACAATGAAGTGTGCAGACCGGGGTCAAAATAATGTAAATTTTCAAATATTAATGTTCAAATGTTAATACTGAAATGTTAAAAACTAATTGTTATATTATTTGTAGGCAATCATGAGAGTGAAACGATGAATCAAATGTATGGATTTTTTGGAGAAGTTAAGTCAAAATATAATGCACAGATGGCAGAGTTGTTTACAGAAGTATATAATTGGCTCCCTCTATGTCACTGCATTAACAGTAAAGTCTTGGTACGTCTATCAATGTAACATATACTAGCAAAGCAGATACCAACATTTTTTGTCACATAAAGTTTGATAGTGTAGACAGAGCATTAGGTAATGCTATTTATTTGTGTTTCAGGTAATGCATGGTGGTTTATTTAGTAATGATGAAGTAACATTAGAAGACATCAAAAAGGTTGACAGGAATAGACAACCACCAGACTCTGGTAAATCTGCGTCATTTTCCTCTAATCCGATTTTTTAGTTTCCTTTGTTGACCATATATTCCATGTCAAGATTTCCATGTGAATTTATAGATAAAGAATATGTATTAAAGATTTGCGATAATATCCACGTACATATTGTATATTCTAAATTATAATAAAAGAACTGAGAATGATGTCATAATGAATTTGTTATTGAGAGAGTTAGGTTCCAGGTTTTAGGTGCTAATGATAATGGAAAGTTTAGGGTTGTTTAATGAGTTGGTATTGTTGTTTTAGGTATAATGTGCGAGCTACTATGGTCAGATCCACAACCACAGAAAGGTAGATCACAAAGCAAGAGAGGTGTAGGTGTCCAGTTTGGTCCAGATGTTACAGACACCTTTTTGAAGAAGAATGATTTGAAGTATATAATCAGGAGTCATGAGGTGAAACCGGAGGGCTATGAAGAAGCACACAATAAGAAATGTATTACTGTTTTCTCCGCACCCAACTACTGGTATGTTTGTTCATAAATTCATAAATTTTTCTGATAACTATACCATTATTTTATCTTCTCTTTTTTCCCTTGTCTGCTCATCATCCCATGCGTTTTCATCTTTTCTCTGTTCTTACCCATTATTCCATTTCATTTCATTGTTAATTATGTTACTTGCCACGGGCCTTTGCTTTTTGGAAGTACCCCTCTTAATTTTCTGTAAATTAATTGAATACTATTGTTGAAAAAATTTGAATTTTAAATATTGTTTTTTTTTCCAGTGATCAAATGGGAAACAAAGGAGCGTTTATAACGATGTCATCAGATCTAGAACCGAAATTTACTTCATATGAAGCAGTAGTAAGTGTTGTAAATACAAAAGAAACGCACCATACCATTGTTATCACGTGATATTGTGACTTTGACTTATACAATATAAATCACTAATGAATGTGGACCTAATTTGTACATAAATACTTGGATGAATTTCGACTTAAAAATAAAAATCAGTAATGTATAGGAAAGAATTGGAAGTTTCCTAAAAATCCGACCTTCGTGATTTTTCGACGCAAGGTTGACTTTAAATATACCTTTTTCACAAACATTATGATGATTTTAAAATTTACATTTTTTTATTTCTCTTTAGCCTCATCCAAAAATTCGACCAATGGCATATGCAAGCTCCTTATTTGGTTTTATGTGAAGCACATATAATTTCAGCTGAAAGTGAAAATCAATCTAGATGTTTACAAGTTGTAGCCAGATGCGTGCATCAACCATCAACCCGCCACATATGCTAAAAACTAAAAAAACACCAGAAATATGTTTTTACAAAATTATTCTTGTTTGTAACTACTGTGGAGTAGTTTTGCGTCAGGATGTTGAGTAATTGGTCAGATGTTTCGCCCTACTCACCAGGCTAGTGATCTGGGTGGGTTTGAGTCCCACCCGAGAATTACTTGCCTATTTTTAGTATTCTCAATGTACTTAGTATAAATATTATAAAAATTACATCAGAGAGGGCAAAACATCTGACCAAAATTATTCTTACTTGGTTTTGTGACTGTCAAACCTGGTTCACACCAGGTTGTGGTTAGTTGGTTAGTTGTGGTTGTGTTAGTACACATACAAGTGTGATGTGTTCTCAGCATTTAGAAATAAACTATGGTTTATTTGTACTGTACAAATAATTGGGCAAAACAATTCTGGTGCCTGTGATATAAACGTACACATATGAATAACGATTGTTCAATTTTGGTTTCAAAAAGCTTAGTAAATAGAATTACATCTCTTGATCATAAAAAGAGATTTTTAATTGAAATATAATGAAACGATAATAATGATAATACTAGTGTGAGAAGCAACTCAATATTTATAATTTACCCTTTAAATGTGATATTGTAACAATAAAAATGAATTGTGCTGTCCATGTAAGCAAAAAAATTAATACTAATAAAATCTGTAATAACTTTAAAAGATATTTGGCTACATGAGTAAATGTGTTGTTGCCACCAATGATGGCAAGGAAAATTAGCGTGCTATGAATATATTAATAGTGAATTCATGTTCACAGTTTGTGTGCCATTACCAGTCTTATGACATTATTTGATAATTACATTAGTGTTTCTTTTTACATTGTAATGATATAAAGTATTAAACATATTTTTAACAAATGTTAATTAATTTTTACAATATACTTTGTAATGGTCTGCCGGTTGTAGGCACTGTTGAATCACTAAAAAGTTTTTCATAAAAAGAACAGTTTGTCATTTATTTTGTTATTGAGAGAAGTAACTGGGATATTCATTTGTCATATTTTGGTTGAGACTTGAGCATTGAGATTTTTCTCAGTCTTTCTATCATTCATTACATACAATTCAAAAGTACTCAACGAATCGTTGTGTTGACCAGAAAAGTTCATAATCGAATACAAGATACAATTCCAATACCATTATAGTTTCACCCTGCAGTTTACTCCCACCATCTCAACCATATGAAACCTGGGGCTGGCATTGTGGCTATCAATAAAAAATATTAAAGATGTATTGTCCCCCAAAAACATGAAAAAATGAGGATTAATGAAATCAGACTTTTAATATGTTATCTTGTAGTTTTGATAAAGTTAATCACTTCCGTAGAAAAAAAACCGAAAAAAAACCAATGTTTTCACTTATAAAGTGACAAAATAAATGGTTAAATTCAACCAAAAACCCATTGGCTGGCAGCCAATTTGACCATTTTTTGCTTTAAATTAGTTTTTTCAGGTAAATATATATTTTTTCAATCCAATTTTTCGTCAAAGTGGATAACTATTATGTTACATTAAAATGGCATATTCAACAAAAATGTTAAGAATTATTTTTTCAGGGGGACAATACATCTTTAAAAGAAAACAAAAATGTCAATATACTTGGACTATTCCATTTTCGTCACAGTTCAGTACTTTCTTGTTGACCTAATTTATTTTGAAGAATCCCGACGAGATTTTTACTGTAGTTGTGTTTTTATCATGGGAAATTCGATAAATCCTCATCTCGAAAGAGCTGAAAAGTCTGGTATTTGCCAGCTTAATGACATGGGAATCTCGCAGGTGAGGAAAATTTGATGTTGAAGCTCACAGCATTGAATATATCAGATGTAAATCGTAGGCTACCATCAAACCCACCCACCACCACCGTCGTCGTCCACGCCGATTTACGGCCTCTAGGCCTAGTAGTAGTAGGCCAACGTCTAGTAGTACTACTAGCTAGGTCTAAGTTATTATTAATATTAATTATTAGAGAGAGGCTATAGGTAGAGGCCTGCCGGCGCCTACTTTTCTATAGGGCTAGGCCTAGCATAAGGAATACATATTTATTTTTTTTAAATATTAAATTAAAATATTATTATTAATTGTGTTTTTATCTTTAAATTGCTATCGGGAATTAGAGACCAGCAGACGGGAATTGCTAGTATAAAACCGTCTTAACTGATGGTCTTAACTCCCCGATAAAGCCGGTTTAAAGTTAAGACCATTGCTATAAAACAGTCTTACTCTTAGCAAAGACTGCGTACATTAACAAATTAAAGGCATACTTTCCGAGTAGAAAACCAAATGAGGTAATGTTTATCACGCTTTACTACGCGAGAAAATCTATTCTAAGCCTATATCAGAATAAGATAACTGTTTTTATTTGATTTAAAAAAACTTGTTCAATTGGTTGTCTTTCACGATCAATAATGCGTATAAGCAACAGTATAGGAACAGTCTATAATAAAGACTACTTGCTACGTCACAAGCCGGCTAAGCACTAAGACCATCTATATGGTTCTTGGACACCTACCCCTAGACAGTTACCCCCGGATGTTTACCACCCGGACAACTACCCCTTTAAGACAACTACTCCCCGGACAACTACCCCCTTAGGACAACTACCCCCTTAGGATAACAACCCCCCGGACAACTACCCTTCGGACAACTACCCCCTTAGGACAACTACCCCCTTAGGATAACTAACCCCCGGTCAACTACCTATTATACACTGTTGCAGAGTCAGGTTGTTCCTAGGGGGTAGTTGTCCGGGGGGTAGTTGTCCTAAGGGGGTTGTTGTCCTAAGGGGGTAGTTGTCCGGGGGGGTATTTGTCCAGGGGTATTTGTCCTAAAGGGGTAGTTGTCCTAAGGGGGTAGTTGTCCAGGTGGTGGTTGTCCGGGGGGTAGTTTTCCGGGGGGGTAAATGTCCAGGGGGTGAATATCCGGATACGACCTAGGCCTACGTCACCTGCAAGAGGAATTTATTTATTCTTCTTTGTATCATTCAAAATAATAAACGATTAAAAAAAAGAAAAAAATGAGCACAGAAATAAAATATTGTATCGTGCAATAATTAACACAATCATGGATTGCACACCAACAGCACTAATGTGGGCTAGACTATTGACATTAACCTTATGTGATTAGTAATATATAAAGGTGCTTGCGCAAGATTGTCAACTGGCCAATCAGAACATGGCTGACATCTGTTCTGTACCCAAATTGCAAAAATGAAATTTACAAATTTATTTTAGTTGAGCATGGATATCCCGATTTGTCTGTAATCTGAAGGTCAAGTTTACACCTAGGCCCTCTGTAATTAGCTTTTCATAGAAAATAATAATTTATAGGTCAACACAGAAAAAGAGTCTGTTGACAGATTAATGGAACCAAACTATAACAAAGACATGGTTAAATACAAAATGCCAAGTATTAAGGTGGTCCATTTACACTAGGACGATAATTATTTATGATAAGTTGATAAATATGCGTTTTTTCTACAGAAAACAAAATAAATCGTAAAGGTTTGCATCGTAGAATAGGGAACCATTCATTCATTCTTTGTTTGATAAAATTAATTTTTAAAAAAACAGCATAAATGGTTATCCTATTGTATATAAAAACCAATAGATGCACTGATTATGTTTAAATAACATATTCTTTTTTAGTATTAAAAACTATCTAGCTTGTCTCTCGTTATTTGGAGTTAGTTTTATGCTATTATGCTACTGTATATAGTTTTAGAAGAATTTTCTAATTTCTTTTATTTTGTTTTGCGTAAGAAAAAGTATGTTTATTTAGTGAGTGTCACTGTCATGAAAAAAATTAATTAAATGGCTTAATATGTTCATTCCCAATGGAAAAGCTTTTTTTGATAAATTTGTTCTTAAAAATTCATTTACTACAGATATCTTTCTTAAAATCTATCTAGCACCCTCTATAATACCCAAAGAAATTGAAGTACTACTGTTATTTTATACTGTACCTATAAGTATAAAGTATGGTATATTAAATCATTGAGAAATTATTTAACAGCTTATAAATAAAAACATGATTAAACACAAGTGTGTTATTTAATACCCAAAGACATAGTACAGTAACACTATTGTAATTAACATCGTGTTTGTAACATTTCATGTTTCTCTCATCATCATGCATGTTAGTTTAGAAAATGCTCGAGGGGGCTGACGCAAGCCTTGGTTGGTAGAACCTACCAATTGTTCAATTACACTGGTATGTAACATTATATTTACCACAACACAGTATGTGGTGACAGAAATCTACATCATAACTGCTATAAGTATCAGCAGTTTTGTGATACATTATTCTTGCTTTACGCTGAGTATAATTTGGGGCTAATACAATGAGATTAACTGTTGTTTACTGTTGTCAAGTGATTTAACCTGATTTGCCATGGATTATCCTTTCCACTAACATGCAATGGGATTAACACATTTGTATTCCTTTTCTCTTCAGATAGGTTAGCTTTATACCAACCCCATAACACTTTCAAATAATTAACAGGCTCACATCTTGGATAGAGTAGAGTCACTCTCCTCAAACATTACATGGCCAGCAATGGATTATCTAGTCAATCAATACATTTTGTTTATTGGATATTTCACTCAAACAGAGAACACAGAAATTAAAAAGAAAATAAATGTTGTACTTATTGATTGAAATTTTGTTTATGATCTACATAAAAAGAAGATAAATAGGACTTTAATTCAAACACATTCCAGATATACAGTACTGGTACACGCACACGACTGATGAAAATGCAATATTCTTTATTTGTATTGCATATACAGAAATGGTGAGACCACCTACCTAAACAAACAGAGACCACCATGTGTCCCTATGCGCAGTAGTCAGCCTTTTGCTGCTGATACTGTGGCAACTCTATAGTGCTGGTGTTCTCATTTTGGGCAGGTGGTGTAAAAATTCCTAGACCCAGTTGAATAAGCAATACCCTGCTTGTCTATGTCAGAAGATCACTCTTTTGGCGCCTGTATTCTCAGGCTTGCCATACTTTGGCAAGGTAAAACCCTGGCTAGGAAATTCAACACCAGTAAAGTAAACCATACCAATATAATATTGAAATTCCATTTGTTTTTATAATATTTATTATTTTTATAATAAGTGCCTAAATTATTACTTAATCATTCAATATAATATTCATTTACTTTATTATAATGAATATCTCCAAATTTATGTTTTACAATTTATTATTATTTGTCTACATAAAATGTTATTAAAAATGTATTCATCTTTTTTAAAAAGCAGGGTAAGCCAAATCAATGATAAACCTACTTATCGTTGGGATCCTCTTAATCTAAATCATAAAATACATAAAAATTCATATAAAAAAAAGAATCATTCATTCATTTACAATTTAGAAAATTGTTTGTTGCATTTTGTGGCTGTTGACATTTCAGCTGCAGGGCTGACGGCTGAAATAATTGCCTAACACCAGCATTAACCTAATTAATATTGAGTACCCAGACTAAAGATTAGTAGACATGCTTAAGGTACATGTTGACTAAAAAAGATTGTGTACTGTAGACTTTGTATTTAAGCCTAATCAGTTGCCCGTGCCAGATTATACTGTGTAGTAATGATAATAGAACATTTGATGATAATTGATAGACATAGTAAATTATAATAATGTAATGTAAAATGATAACTAGCTTGTGCTTTAAACCTAAATCAATTTCCTTGTCTATTTTCAGTTTCCACCTCAACTTCTGAAGCTGACAAAAAACTTAAGAACTTTGGACATATCTAAAAACAAGTTGACTTTGATTCCTCCTTCTATCGGTAGCTTTTTGCAGCTAAAATCTTTGACAATCAATCACAATAGACTTGGTATGTACCTTTAAAATACTACTTATAAAGTGTTTGATAACACTGGTATAAAGTGTTTGATAACACTGGTAAATGCTGGTCTTATTCAGTACAGAACTTTAGAAGCAATACCCGCCCCAGAGAGATAACAAGGAATAATTTTGCCAGTTTAGCAAAACTTACTGCTAAAAACGAAAAAAAATACAATATAAAATGTTTCTAGACTCATTTTAAACATTTTTCTAATTCTTGATAACTTTGTCATATCTATGTCTTCGGCAGGAACCTTCCCTGCACCATGGTGGTTTTTGTAACCTATACTCTATATCAACTTCTCAAGTCTTGATAAAAGTACTCTTCCTACCATTAAGGTACACTAAAGTAACCACTGCAGCATACAGTCTAACCTACCAATACCTACAGTACTTCTGCATTTAGATTTTAATCTTCATCTTAATCCAGGTCTTCTCTACTTACATAATAATAATCTGTTGTAAAGCTTTTGTTACTTTATATTCAGATTGCGGTGAATATTGTAGCTCTATCGCCCTCTATAAATTTATTGTAATCGTAATATTTATAAAACAGCTGGCAAGAACTCAAAATAGGCCAACATAAAATGTAGAAAACAGATCCTTCATTCAATAAATTTGATTTGATTTACATTTCAATGATGTGTGTTTTTACATTAGACTTTTATTTACTGTATTGGATTTCAATATTATCCACTGAGAGGAAATAAAACCTGGGTTATTAATCTAAAAATAGATGTACTGTGTAACTAGGCCTGCTGTAGCTCGCCTGATCATCCAGAAAATACTGCAACAGATGCTACTTATTTTGTGTCACAATTTGTGCCATCCCTTCTTTTTCATCTTCTTCTTAAACTCATCTTTCTTCCATAATTTGAATCTCGCCTCAGTCTATTTCGTGTCGGTTTATCCAGGTAAGCTAGCACTTATAGACTACCAACACCACTTTTGGTTTGTGTAATTCAATTCATCTTTTACTGGTAATTCATATACAAATCTTTGTTAATACACTGCAGTTTAAATACATGAACAATGTTTAAAACAATAGAAGAGTATAGACAATATTTTAAAGTTTGAAAAAAATAATTTGTATATACAGTAAAAAATTTTATACAAGCCGCTAAAAATATTTTAATAAACCAAAATTTCTTTAAAATACCAACCAATGTGATTTACAAATGTCATACTGTGATTATTACATCAGTAGTTGCCTCAACTAGATGGTGTATTATTTAAATTTACTTTATATAGAGTTTGAAGTCTGTTTTTTTCAATATATTTTATACCTAATAAATTTTGAACCCTGTTAGTAGTTACCCATCCTAAATATTACAACTCGTTGTTGGCACAGTTTTTAGGTTTCATCAATTATACTTGGATCTTTATCAATCCAAGTATAATTGGTCTTATGACCTGTTACAACCTTGCTAAGGGTTTCCCCTCTAGCCTAGATAAAAACTGATTTTCTTCTCGTTTTACCTTGTTTATCCATGTCAAGTTTTATAGGTGTTGATCAGATACATACAGGAGTCCGCAAAGGTCAGAAACAATTTCATAAATTTTTCTGTTTCCTCCAGTCATTTTTTAACTCTTTTGTTTCTCCTACCCTGGTATCATTTTAAACAGTTTTGTTTTCCAACCCTGGGGTAATTTTAAAGAGAAAGATGATTTGTAGACTGTTATAACTTTTTCAAGGGGATTATTAGCAAAGATTCTTGAATAATCTGTCAGTTTGGTTTGATTGATTTCGTTCATTATGATGTATTCTAAATTGTTGCTATTTTTAGTGTAATCAGTTTCATTGAATTGAACTCTTTCATAACATTGAGATTTTGCACTTTTTATTGAAAAAAATATAATATACTGTAAAACACCTTGGGGATCCAACCCCTTGTTCTTTTCATGAAATTGTATCCTTGGATCATACTGTACACTGCCTTATTGAAATATTTAGTATGCTTTTATTTCTATAATAAAATGTTAATTTGTTGCAAACTTTTACATTTTTTGCTATAAATATTACTGTAGATATTATAGAGAAAGTTACTTGACAATGACAATCCTACCCATAGGTGATAATGGTTCTGGAAATTGGATAAAATAAAAAGTAAAACAAACAGAATCTACTGTGAATATGTTGATGAAAAGAGTTTTCATTAGTTACAAGTTATTGTAATTTTCTTCTCTTGTTTCATAAATAAACATCGTTGGTGCAAGGAAATACTGTACTTACAAAACCTTACTTTCTAAGCAGTAGCCATGATCCCATTGATTGTGGTCAGTTAGAAGATGACCCCTTGTTTATGCTCTCAGCTATTTGGTAACGAGATAATTTCTGGAGGTGTGTTGCGCAGTTGTTAATTAATCACCCGTTGAGATGAGAAGTTGTGAAATTTAACAGGATAGTGTTCGTTACTATCCCTTGAACGTGGCTCTTAAGCTGCATGTGTCCACGAATAATAATGACGATATTCTGAAATAATTAAAATGAAACCACTTAGGGGAATAGCTAAGGGCTACTACCGAAGGCGTATCCTTGCTACGGTTGCACCTTCCTTTATGGGCCTGGCCTTTACTCAGAAAACGTCAACATTTTTCGTGTGAAATTATGAAATGTTCTACTGTGTACAGTATCAAAGGTGTGCTTCTGTTAACCCACAGCTTTTTTACTGTGAATTGATTGTGAAACAAAGAACCTTTCGTTCGCGTAATTAATTACGCTAGTTGTAGTGAAAGATTTTGTTTGATAGCAGTGTTCTAAAAACAGAAAAAATCTATAATAAGATGAAATAAACAAAATTGGTTTAAAACACACTTTCCTGATTACTTTTCTAAGAATAAGATAACGCTTCATACTTTTTGTTCTTTTCAATATATTGT
The DNA here is from genome assembly GCF_963402885.1 of Antedon bifida. Taxonomy (NCBI): domain Eukaryota; kingdom Metazoa; phylum Echinodermata; class Crinoidea; order Comatulida; family Antedonidae; genus Antedon; species Antedon bifida. Next base: position 598,222 of record NC_136234.1, read on the forward strand.
AGTTTCAGAACAATCCCGCCATAAAACGAAGGCCCTGATAGAACCGAGCCAGATGCTTTACGAGTGGTCTAAAAACTACAGTACTGCAACAGTAGCCTATTTTTTGTTAAAATGTAAAATCATATTCTATTCCAATCAATTATTTTGAATGTTAAAAAGTGACAGTCAACTGCTTTTAATAATAATCTAGATTAATTGTTTAATTTTTCAAGGATCATAATAAAAGAATAAAACTTTTTATCAATTAAGTACTGTACTGATGTTAAGTACAAGTGGTTTTCAGTGTGTTAAGACTCCTGTGGTTCAATGTAATACCAGCCTAGAGCACTCAATGTTAATGTGTAAGTTGTTTACTTAAAATCGTATTGAAATTCATTATGACTTGCTATAGGCCTTTTTGTAAACTTTACCATAATGGGACCGGTAGTTTGAAAATTAGTAAGATTGGACTTTTAAAAGGATGCTGCATACAGTATGATTCAGCAAGAAACATTTTGTACAGATTTTTACTATTAATTCAAAGCATATTTGCCTTAATTTTAGTTTTTTACTTGTTGGTTTAAAGAAAAACAAGGCCATATACATGGCTGCAGTTGCGTGCTCAAGTTAGTGTTTACCGACCAACCGACTGACCGACCAACCAACCGACCGACATAGTGAGCTGTAGAGTTGCGTTGCACGCGACTAAAAAGTCAAAGGAATGACACAATCTGGAAACACACAATAGCTTCGCTCCTTGAGAAATATAACTAAAAAATGAAAATCTGAGAATAAGTAAAAACTGGCCAAACCTATCAAACCCAAAATCTTCTGCTAAGTTATGTCTAGAATATCTGGAATAGTTTCTCTTAAAAATTAATAAAATTAAAAAAATAACATTATTTTATACACGGTGAATGAGAAAAAGCCGTTTTGATTCAAATCCAGAATCTTCTGCTTGAAATTCAAACATCAGGGTTTGATACATCCACTGACCATTTTGCTCAAGTGGAGCAGCCCAACCATTTATGATTTATTTCTACAAAAATATAATTAATAATCGTACAACTTAGCTTGCTTGAAAATAAAACATTGAATAATAGTTTTAAAATATTTTACATTTTTATCATACAATATTAAGTTCAAAAACCTATGTTAATTGATCATGTGACCTTGTATGACGAATTCTATAGGATCTATTTCGGTAACGTTTCTTATGGTATGTTACCGATGTATAAGTTTGCGTTAGGACACCTGGGAAAAGTCCTCTTAGTAAAAATTTCACTGCAGAGGTAGTGATATTTTTAGCGCACTGTGCATGCCCAGAACTTGAGTTCCCACCAATTAGGCCATACCAATTTCAGCGGCCCGACCTTCTAGAGCATTGAACGCCACGATTCTTGTTAAGTTAATGCCTCGGGACGAATCATCATCGTATTTGGGTGGAGGAGCCCAATCAATAGCCAGAGGCGCATGTCACTTCTCTCACACTCGGATAAGTTTATCTAGCAAATCAATGACTCCATGGTAGTACGCACTGGGAACTGAATATCGTGAACAACATAGTATTAAGGTCACAATGTTAAATAGTTTGTTTAAGGAATTTAATTGGCGTTTCTATTTATTGTTCGTAAACGAAACTGTACTCTTAACTAAATAAAGAAATGTTTGTAGTACAGATCTTAGATCATGGTTGTAGATAATGGTAAATGGTCAATTAGACGATGTCATTGTCAGTAGTCCTGTTTGTTTATCTATTCTTTGTAAATTAGATCTTGTAATCTTACAAATTGTCTCATATTCAATTATAAATCAATGCAACAAGAATTAAATAAAACAAAGATTCCTTTTTTTAACAAAGCGGTACATGTTGGTAACTCAAACTGATAACTTTTTTCCTTTCTTGTTTAGATCTCCTTGGGTTAACATTAACAACCTCGCTTTCAACAATTTCTATATATCCTTTGTCCTTTTTATTGTTTATTCATTAAGATAATATTAGAGAACCTAAATCTCATTTTAAGAAATAACAATCTGGAATAATTTTGACAGCTTTACAATAAACAGCTGGTTTTAAAAATTTTAGAATTAAAATTAAAAGATTACAGTACTTAGTAAACATGCAAAATAATCTTGATTGATATATTGATATTAGGCTTATCAAAGTTCAACAATAAATCATGAAATTTGTGACTTAACTTGAAAATTTCTCTATCAAAAAAATAAACAAAATGCGAGGAAGTCAAAAGGGTGATGTTTATTTCAGAGACTTTATAAGGGTTATCCATCTAGGATTTGGCTCCAGGTAAAATAAATATTGCCTAATATTGAGTGAACCGATGTTTTGAAAAAATATTATTTGTAGTGCAGAGATTAAGCCTATGGGCAGGTGATGTATGAAACGTCTGAAAATTTAAATTAGTTTGTGACTGGTTTGGAGAAAAATGTTCTTTATTTAGAAAATGCTACTAAGAATTTAATCATGAACACATTACTGTCATTTTTGATAATTGTAGACGTTACTCAAGAACTGCTTGGTACAAATGATCAAAGCAATCAAACAAACAAGTCACTATTTTCTTTTACTTACTCTCTTCAAGTGTTGTTGCTTTGTGAATATGGTACAGTAGTTTTTATGTTTGATAATATTTGTTCTATTTTTTAACTTTCACTTTATACTTTATACAAACGTTGACTATTTATACAGTTGTTTATGTTATGCTTTTTTTTTTGCTGACCGCATCACAGTTTTTGAGTAACTACCGTGTCTAAAAAAATAAGAATTCCTTTTTAGTTATAAGTCAACATATTCTGAGTGCTTCATTGACTTTAGATAACTTTTCTAACTATAAACTACAGTAGGCTAAGTAACTGAATAATATTTCTGTACTTCAAGCAAGCAAAAATTCTACCTACTCATGTAAAAATTGTCGATCCTCATCCTATGGAATTGTCTACACCAGTACTAAGTTAATTTAGCAACAAAGACAAATTGGGCATTGAATTACACTAGTAGAGCTAGTAGGTTCATGGCAAATATCTCCAAAGCCTGTCACGATTTTTGTAATCTACATTTCATTATTTCGAAGGAAGTCGTCTGTATCGTGTGTAGCTTACCTGGATTACTCTTCTTCTATTCTGGGAAGAACGCGTTACAACACTAAATATATAATTCGTTGAACACCCCCATCAATTACAGTAATATATTTTTTAAATTCAGTAAGTAAACAGAACAAAAATATTTGAGAAGACATTTTAGCAGGAGATATTGATTAGATGCAGTATACTTTTGATGATCATATCTAATACAGTCAAAATTGACTTGTTATTCTTGTCCAGAGTTCTAAATATTCACTTAGTTTAATCTCAATGGCATTGCACCTTGGTAAGATTCAGCTTTTAAAACTGTTTTATGCCATTTACTACAGGTTTTTACTTTCTGTAAAGGTGAGTCCTGTGTTTTCTTTTAGAATGTAGAGAAATTAGGAGCTCATTGTACTAAGCCTCAGCATTTACAGCTGAGTTGACTGGTTGTCCTTATTGGGAATTGAACCTGGGGCCTTCTGTATGTCGACAGTGTCCTGACCAGTTTGGCTAGAACTTTCTGTGTATTGAATTAAAATGTAAAATATTAAATATATTGTTAATATTAGTATAAAATCTTCTATCTTGAATTCTTTTATTTAGTTAATTTATTTTTCAAAACCAGGTTTAGGATCATACAAGTCTAATATTAAATTGAACGTTTATCTAGGTTTTCGAAAGCAATGCATCTTTAAAGATAAACTCATAATGAAATGGAATATAAAATAATGTTTCAGTTTTATTTTGAAGAAGTGAAACAACAGATGTTATGAATTGTTGAGCAATTTGCCCTGCAAAAATGTTGTATTTTTGAATTATTATGTTTAAAATGAAATTATATTTATTGCCTTGCTGTATTTAGGCCAAGGTCTTATCATAATAATATTATTAATGCTTCAGTTTGTACGCGACATTTTAAAACAGTCACACAAAAAGCTTTTAAACACTTTCTGTGTACTTTATCTTATATTAACAGGATTAAGAAAAGTAGAAGAAATATTTTAAGACTTTCTAAGAAAAATCAATATTGTTGTATTCCATCAATCTACTGTATGATGAATGATACATAATTTTTACTGTATTTCAAGTTTTATTTTTTGACACATTCTTAGAATTTAAATTCTTAGTTAAGTAATTCAGTAGACTTTTGTCTTTCTCTGTTCATCTTTTTTTTTCCATTTGCTGTTTTTCTCTTCGTGCTAGTTTTCTTCATGTATCTAAGCTGCCAACCTCCTTCTTTTACCAAAATCTAGGTCGACAAATAGTAGGTCACATCGATTCTAATGTGGTTGTTTTCTGTAACTATGGGCAATTCACAATTAAATTTAATAGAAAAGTTTGAATAATGTGACCATTTCTTTGTAAAGTTAATCAACTTTAGTACGACCTATATTTATGTTATTTTATAAATCTCTGGTCTACATAAAATGATACATTCTTCTTAAAGTCAATAACTTTAGTACGACCTATATAAATGTTATTTGATAAATCTGTGGACTGAATAATCATTCTATGTGAAGTAGGTAACTTTACTGTAGTACAACCTTCTGTACTGTATTTTTATATTAATTTATAAATCTCTGGACTAAATAAAATTATACATTATATTATGAAAAGTAGGTAACTTTTGTACGATCTATTTAAATATGTTATTTTAAAAATCTCTTGTCTATAAAATTATATGTTCTTTTTAAAGTTGATAATTTAATATGACTTATTTTTATACTTTATAAATCTCTGGTCTAAATGAAATGATACATTCTTTGTATTAAAAGTAGAATAATAATATACAGTAGTAATAGTATGACCTATTTATTTTTATGTATATTACTCCTGCACTACATGATTATGGTATTAATTAATTCTTTCTAAAATCAATTACATTATTTACTTTAATGTTTGATGTACTATATTTATGCTGTCCTATTTATAATAAATATTTGCGTTTATTCATTTTATTTGTAAAGTTTTGATGGGGCTATAGTTGATCAACCATGGTTTTCCAGAAATAATACTTATATTTTCTTAATAAATCTTTAAATGTGAGGTTGTACAATTGCTTTATTCTTGGTTATTACACCTTTTAGAAAATTATCTTTGGTTTTCTTTTACAGGAACAATACCAAATGAAATTGAAGATCTAAAAAAATTGGAAACTTTGTCACTTACAAATAATAACATTACGTGTTTTCCGTCATCATTAGCCCGACTAACTTCCCTACGTAAGCTACTGCTTACTGGAAATAAACTAAAAGCTTTTCCAACTCAAGTATGTCAGTTGAAAAATTTAGACTTTCTCGATTTGTCTCAAAATATGATTGCCTGTGTACCTGATGGCGTTGGCGAATTGCAAGCTGAAGAATTGAATTTAAATCAGAATCAGGTAAATCTGAAATTATTATTTATATTATTATTGAGGAGGGCATTGACAACGAGTTAGTAAAGTGCAACATCACAAACCTTATTTTTCCCCATGACAATTTTATTTTTTATTTCGTCAATTGGGTGTTTATATTTGGTTAATTAATAGTAGTATGTTCTAAAACAAATTATGAATGTTTTTGTAATAATATTCTCACTATTCAACAATTGAACATTATTTGTATATGTATGTGGTTTGGAGTATTGGAGAGCCACTTTGATAGTGCTTGCACTGTTGGCAATCCACAGGGTACTCCGTCCACACTTCGTTTGTTAATGTTGGTTTCTTTCTGTTTGTATACCTGGAAATTGAATAAATAAAATAAAATAAATATACTTTATCAGCACCTCCTATTTTCCTCTGCTTTCATTCATACTATACAGCACCACCCAAATTTCAAATTTTGATTAGTCATATAAACTAACTAATCAATCAGAATTCGGATTAGGAAATATACTTATATACTTATGCTACACCATTTGATAATTCGTGCAATAAGGTGATATTGTGAAGCATTTGGCTAGGCTACATTTTCCCTACTTCTTTTTCCTTTAGGCTTTATTTTCTATTGCCTATTTTTCTTCCTTCCTTCTTCCTTCATCTCAACTCAATACTTTCCTTTGAATTCTGCATATGATTGTTATTTACTGTGGTTACTCCAATATTCCACATTTATTTCAATACTATTAGTTTGATTAGCTTGTCATCCTAAATTAATTTTCAGTTTTGAAGTTTCCCGTTCCTCTCACTGACAAGTCACATGAAAATAATATCCTGTGTTATAAACTGTAGTAGTAAATTCTTTATTTTCTTGGCATCCATTCCAAAAATTACCAAAAATTATATATTTATAATTTAATAAATTGATTAATTATTGGTATTTTATTGATGTTAATTGGTTCAAAAGTTTTCATCATTTAAGCAATCAAACTCAATATTATTCAATTAAAGTGTGTTTATTCCCTGTGGAGCCTTGGAGTCGCTTTGAATGGCCAGGAAAAGAAATTATGAACTTTGAAATGACTAAGTTACATTTCTGACTTTGATTTGAAACAGAAAATTGGAACAAATTAAATAAGTGTATTATTTTGAACATATCAATTTACAATAATAATTTTCATTTGATCAATACTTTTGTATTTGTAATAGTAATTACCAATAATTGAATTATTGTCATTAATTAATATGATATTAATAACATTTTTTTAAAGTAATTTAGCATTTTTTTGTTTTTTTTAGTACATATTTTATATCTTGTCTTAATGCTGTCTACTAATATAATAATAATACAATATTATAATTAGCTTTTTCTTTCTTCATACTACTATAAATATTTTTAACTATGCATGGGGCCTACTGCTAAAAACAAACAAGTTGTAGATACTGTCTGTAGTACAAACATTGACTTTGATGCTCTACAGTGTCTTGTCTCCAGTCCTTGCTTTTCTTCAATCTTTATGGATGGATGTGTGAAAAAGACTGCAGGACTAACTTAAAAATTATTTCAAGATTGTAATAACCTGATCTGTGATGTCTCCATTTAAATACCTCATTTGAGCTGGGAATTATCAAATGCTAAATGTTTACACAAATACTTTATCCTACTTAAATTAGAATATTCTACATTCTGAATCTCTTAACTTTAGCTGTGTCAAGAAAAAATGATACATACCACATGGTTACGCACCCTCGAGAATTAAGTTGGACGTGACTTTGAAAGACATTGGTAAACCAGCTGCCCTGGAGGGGGCTTATGCTAGGGGCTATGCTTGTATTATACACTGTATGTGTGGTGGACATTAGTAAAGAGCCAATCAATTGGATAAGATCCAACATTATAATCGTATCAATGTGCAAAGATACTTTTCATATACATTACACTAAATTTGTACATGTATTTTATCAATTCAATCAATATGCCAGTATTAGTGAAGATAATGTAAAAGGCGCACACATGCAATATTCCAAAACAGAAAATCGTCTATAGAAAGTGTAGTGATATAAGATGTCATTGACCCCTTATGTATTCATAACCCCTCCCCCTTCTAATACATGTTATCCACATCTATTCTAATGACCCTTTTAAATGGACCAAAATCAGTGATCCATAGAGACCCAAGATGACTAATAATACAAACATGGTTATTACCAAATTGTTTTTATATAAATCCATTAATAATTTTGTTATTTTAATGATGTTATTTATTTACATAATGCCTTCCTTTATAAACTTCCTTAATTATTGTTATTTCCTATATAAGTAGTGTTTAGTAGGTTATGATTGAACTGGTAATGGTGCTCATGTAGTGGTTAACCATAAACTTGTATTTTTATTGTGTTACCATCTTCTTTGCTCAATCCTCCAATTTGTTCTTAAACTGCAGTATTACAATAGATTGAGTACTGTAGAATCTGGTGCTCACAGCTATAAGACCAAAAGTCTATTAAACAAGTGACTTTTAGGATGGAAGAACTTAAATTAAATCTGGTGCTCACCGCTATAAGACAAAAATGGTAAAACAAGTAACTTTTAAGATGGAACTTATATTGAATCTGGTGCTCACAGCTATAAGACCAAAAAGGTAAAACAAATGACTTTTAGGAAGGGACTTAAATTGCATTAAAGACTGATTTTCTCTTTCCAGCAAATTAAAATCTATCAACTTGTTTTTCATCCGTTTTTTTTTTATATTTCACCTTTAATTTTATTATTAAGGGCAAGCAGTTGATTAGAGATGCTGAGTTACCCACCACTCCAACACAGCGTGCTCTTTTGCTTCAGGCTATTTGTCCGTAACTTCTAATTTTAAGTAGATTGAATATAATTTAGATAACAAATGAAATTATTTACACTATATCTTGCGTTCACATATTGAGGCTTCAAACAAGTTCATTTTATTTATATTTAGAAAAAAATTGTTATATTTCATGAAGAGTTACGGTTAGTATTACTATTATTTTGTTTTATCTACTGCCCTCTATTTTAATAGGCATATTGAAAAGTGGAACTGCACAGTTTTGAAATTTGTTACACCTCTCCTTCAAAATTTTCTTTAGGTTTTTCACTTCTTTGAGACATTGTTTGTCAGTGTTGTCCCCTCATTAAAGCTCAGATTGGATACCATTCTTACCTTTTACAAACATCTGGTACTAAATAAAAGCAAACGGCAAAGACTAGAGTTATTATTTTACAGCAATACATATTATAATTGGAAGGGCCTTACTTCGGAAGGTCATAAATTGGCATGAAGTCTGAATTGTCTTCACTATATGTCCCATTAAAAACTCAAAGCTTCTGGGGACTTTACAAGGCACCTGTTTTAAAACTCTCTATTGTCAAAAAAAAGAAAACGTATGTGTGGCATTTCTTAAAATGCCATAGGCAGTAATGTATAATAGGCAATGTTTTGTAATAGTCATTTAGAACAACATATTAATGTTATAGTATCCTGCCGTCTATTATAGTCTAGGCTTCTCTTTGCGCCATGGGCTTTTTCAATTCATGTCAGGATTCATAAACATCAAAATTTATTGCAATTGTTTATAACTTTTCAATTTTTTGCATTTCTTTAATCAGCACCATAATATCTTCATTCTTTCCCTCTGCCATTACGGCTATACATACATGCTTGGAAATTATTACAGATTAAATTTTCTTTAGGTTTCTTTTCTTGTATTTTGTTTATTACAATTCAAGTTTATAAATTAATTTGTAGACTTACTGTAGTTTACTCAATAAACATTAGTGTCTCAGGCTAGTAATATTTTCTGAAGTTTCTGCACCACCACTGTACTTCAAGTTATTTTCTAAAAATCTTTAAGTTGGCATCCATCTTGTTCATATTTCTGCTGTATGTTTGGAATTAGTTATTCCGAGCATTAAAGTGTTTATGAGTTAATTTATTGTAACATTTTTTATTGGTAGAGTTAAGGTCTTAGGAGACCAATACAATGAACTCTCCAAGTCAAATCAACAGACGTTTATCTTAATTATTTACTCTATTTTCTGACATCATTTAATAGTCAACAGATTTTAAAAGTTTGTGCCACACGTTGAAACAATATCGCTTTGGTTTATTTTAACAAATACCACGATAATTTTTTTTTTAAACCCAGGGTCTTGTTAAGTTTCCTTTTTCAATTTAACTTTGCCAGTTTTCAATTACGTTCAAGTCCAGTACAAATTTATCTGATTATTTAAAAACAATAGTAGCAGCGGAGAGAAATATCAAATAGTAATTTGGTGTGATATATATTGATGGCAAGAATTAGTCTGGAATGCTTTCAAGTGTTAAGTAGGACACGCTCCGCACTTTCAAGGCAACTCCACCAAACTTTAATCAATTTTTTTCTCCGTCAGACATGCTTCCTTGGAAGACACACTAAAAAACCAATTTCTTACAGTTTTTATTACTAATTAAAAAATATCAAATACGGTTAGTAAAATATGTAGTCAACAATATTCATTCCTCACTTGGGAAACTTAATGTACAAATTGTTAAAAATATATTGTTAAATGCAGTTTGAATAAAAACATTAACATTCATTTTGAAAATGTCACAGTAGGTTTTTGCTTGTGAATATTATTTATTCTTACATTATTAACATTTTATTTAAAATGTTTAAGAGACGGATGATTGGTATAAGCAGAGAAGCTCATTCTGCCACTTAGCTGATAATGTATTGGTGGAGTAGGTGCTGTTTTTTCATTGTCAGTGGCTTGTTTTTAACTTTTTGTTTGTTTCTTAAAAATATATTGGATAAAGAGATTATTGGAAGAACTTGGGAGGTGAAGTGTGTTGCAGTATTATATTAGGTACAGTTGGCAGTTAGAAATAGATGCATATAATACTATGTATCAATTCTTGTTTTATTCGTTTTATATTTTTAATATGTTTATTCTACGATTCTGTTGTTAATTATTTAAGGTGTTTCATTTAATAGGGACCACAGTGGAAATAAGTTGCTTTTTGTTCCTTTCTGTGTTTTTATTCATGATTGATCCATTTGATCAATCACAATGAATAAATAAAAAAATATATATACTGTATATAATAGACAAAACTCTTCATCATATACAGTAATAATTGCTAAATTAAATGTGGTTAATTGAGGGATTCGAACCCTATAGTACTTCCAGCTGTGCCACTGACTTTGCATTCCACATGTCATATAATAATGGTATATATTATTATTTATGAAGTGTATAGTACGTTTAATAGTACTACAAACAATACATTAAATATAAAAGAATGTATTTTAATTTGTGGTACAAATTTGTTCTAATTTCTTAGGTATTTTATTATAATATGCTAATTATGTGGTTTTTTTAAGTTCTTACTTTGGGTTGTGAACCACACATGGGTTTAGTTATTATAAATGAAATTTAATTATATTTATAATATATTGAAAGTCTATTTTAATATGATTTATTGCATTTTTAGATTCATTGTTTTATACCGCTCACTCTCTCAACTTTTATTGGTTTGTATAAGTTGAGGAGTTTTGGGTTTTTTTTAAATTAACAATAGTACATAAAAACAAGTAGTATAATAGTATAGCATGATGTTAACACCTAAATTACCATTGTGTTTTGTAATACTTTCACTATTATTAATATCAGTAAACAATATTATTTGTACAATATTTATCATAGGCCAAACTGTACACCAATATAAATAGTCTTTTAAACAAAAATAGGTCTGATTTCTGATAAAGGTGGTAAATAGTTGAACACCAAAACAATAGAACAAATATAGGTAATTGATTTTTGATAAAGCTGAAGATGTTAAACACAAATGTAAATAGCATCTAAAAAATAGGTCGTTGATTTCCGATAAAAATGGACAAATTGAACACCAATACAATAGTATTAAGCAAAAATAGGTTGTTTGTTTCCGATAATAAAACTGGTTAGGATGTGAATTGTCCAAATCAAACAAAATAATCTTGAAACAAATATATAATAGGAAGTGATCTGCCACTACCTTACCAAATAATGATACTACCTCAATGTTTGGTTGGAACTGTATTGTTATTCTCACTGTAAAACCAAATATTACAATGTGGTAATTTTTTGTTATGATGGTAAAGCCTGTAGCCAGGATTTTTATATGGGGTGTCTTTTTCCACAAATGAGCTAGAACAGTTTGCCTGACCATCACTTTCACTGCTGGTTTAAAATGGCACTTAAGCAAAACGGATTGGTTCAAATCCTCAACTTCTCCTTATGGGCTTGGATTGTCCATCCTTCTGATGTTTTAAATAACAAGCTGTAATTAACTTAACTTCTTTCTAATTAAATTCAGTATTGATAATCAATCGTTTGTGTGTTATTCCTGTTTATCCTTTTTCAAAATCAATAAAGCGTACTTTAAAGCACCAATCTTGGTTTGAGCATGTACTTAGGACCACTTTTAGCTACCAATCCTTCTATGGTGGCAGGAGAGATCAAGAGTCACTACTGCCTTCTGTTATACTGATGCATGAGTGTCATTACTATCTCTTAAATTTGCTTTTCCAAATTCTTCATATTTGTTTACTTCCAAAATAAATGAAACCTCCATAAACACCAAAACCTTCTCTAGGGGACGGAAGAGGAGGTATAAGATGAGTCACATCTCGTGTCACAGTAACTCAAACTGGATGTGGTACCACTTGACTTCTTGAACCCCCTTCTCGGAGCGTTTACGCCGCATGCATCGCCTTGATTGGGTTGTGAGTCACAAACCTTCTCTTGACATTTTCAGCCTACAACACTTGTCGTACTGGATACAAGTTGAATCCTTGAACTCTGTTCTCATTCAACTTCATCGCACCGGCAAAGAAACACTGAATCATAAGAGTTTGCGAACGCTAACGTGTTATGGTGCTTTTTTTGTGACGCACCCAGGCTTGTGTCAAATAATTAAATTAAATGAAAGCAAGGGAAATGTTAGGGGGGAGTAATAATACACTGTAACCTAAATTTATTTTTGAGCTGGTTTATTCTTTCCCCTGTAAAGAAAACCAGGGATCGCCTATGGCAGCACGTTAATGGCGGAAACAAGATAGGAAGCTCATTATTTGCAGATGGTGCCCTGAAATATCAAATCCTGTAAATGCAACAAATTCCCATTATTTTGCTATCCCTATTAGCGTTTCTATAAACATCAAAGTATTCAGGCAGAAGATGATAATAATTTGTTTGTCCCTTTTATATGAATTTTATTTCTTGGAAAAATGATTGAAAACAGTGTTTTGAGTTTACTTCATGAATTTTGTTTTTGCCCGGCAATTAAGTTTGTTTAATCAACCTTATGTATAATAAAACATAAGTATTAACTACAAATAAATAAACAGTACTTGTCTGTTTTGGAGTTAGCTATGTTTTATATGAAAGTATTCATATGATAGTAATATTATTTAGAGTACTATTTTCTTTTTTACCAAAGGTTTTTGAAAAGTATATTTTCAATTATTGTGGAACCCTGTATGCATCGTATTCAGACATCCCAGTATAATTAAATTATTAAGTATTTATAGAATTACAAATATCAAAATCAAAGCACATGTGGCAGACCTTTTGAATTTGGCTGAATTTATAGATTTTACTTCTTTTACCTCCCTTGTGCGTGTCATTCACTACAGTGCTGTCTACACTATTGTAATTTGTCTGGAGTCAGCTTAATTTTATATTTCTTTATCATTATCACCCCCCTCCTCCCCACATCAAATTACCATAAATAATTGGGTTTATGCTATTTTTCTGTACCGTAAATAACTAAAGTGTAGTCTTGTACAATTATATGTTTCTTAATATTTTCACATTTAGATATCAAGTCTGTCCGATTCCTTAGCTGAATGTCCACGGTTAAAAGTTCTACGTGTGGAAGAAAATTGTCTGCCAGCTACAGCTTTTACCAAAAAGATACTTGAGGAATCACGCATTTCAACGTTAGCTGTTGACGGTAATCTGTTTGAAATGAAACAATTTAATTTGCAACCTGGATATGATAAGGTAATCAGTTAATTACTTCTTAAGATGGAAAGCAATTAAATTGTAGAACACATTGCATCCTGTCTGAAGAAGTTGCTTCAGAAAACATGATGACGGCCAACTCTATTTAAAATTATATATTATTGTTATATATTTTTAAATTTGAAAGAGAATACCCAGAGTCACTTACAAGAAAACATGATTATCAAATTATAAAAGAGAGATATCCATCTTTAATTGTAAAGTTGCGCGCTGTTGGATGAGTATAAAAAAAAATTGACTGAAAAGAGATTGCTTATATAAGGATTTCGTGTCTAGCTTACCTGGTTAAACTGAGAATAGCGCCCTCTCTCATAGAGAAACTTTACGAAAAGAAGAAATGTGTTGATTGATTTCACATACCAGGCTTTTTCATCATTTCTTTTAAAAATGATTTTAAATGTCAAAAGCAGAAATTTAAAACATAAAGTATGTCTTAAATATTCAACATTCTTTTAGATTTGTTAGATATGTTTATTTCCACAACTTTCTGTGATATGATTGTAATGTTTCTTTCCAAGAATAAACATTCTTTTTACACACACTCTGCTTCAACTGAAAAATAACAAAACTTATACTAAGAAACTGAAATACCTGAAAAAATAGAGAGAACAACCATAGCGAGGGTGTGCTATAAAACGTTTTTGTGAAAACACCAATATGTCAATTTTCCTGATATTAAAGCAACAGACATAGTCTATTAGTATAGCTATTTGCGCAAAAAAATTATGTGGACAAAAAAACCCCCAAAAAGTTATGGTACACATACAAAAAAAGTAATATATAGTACTTGAGAAATGTTTTGTAGTGGCTAGCTTGGTTAACTGCATGCCTTCCAATCCAAACGTCCAGAGTTCAATCCTGATAGTGCCAGGGTTATAACTCTTTTAACGCCACTCACTAATGAGACTTTTTAAGCATAAGTTATAAACAAGTTTATTCATCCTGTTGGATGCATATAACATTTGAAAAAAATATTTTGCCAGGAAAGTATTTTTGTGAAGGAATCATCATACATACATTGATACACATCAATGATTCTAATGGTATTAATATGAGAGATACCGGTGTTCACATTAGTATTGACTTACCTGTATGTTTATATAAACCCTGATCTTAACCATTAATGTAATACTAGTCAGCTGATAAATCTTGAATTTCAAATAAACAAGTTGGTTCTTAACTAGGTTCATATTCTTTTTTATTTCTTAACTTTATTACCATTAAACAATGCATCTCTGTTTTCCTCAGTTCTTCTTTAAATCTTGTGTGTTTTTTGCACATTTTGGCTCTGACGTTTCCTTCATCCATTGTTACGAGCTGCAAAGGAATCATTGCACCAAGTACTGGTTGTATTTACGAAACATGATCAAGTAAATGTTACCAAAGAATTAATACAACTGTTTCTTTTATTTGTTTCAGTATATGGAACGGTACACAGCAGCAAAAAAGAAGATGTATTGAAGAGACAGGTGTATATCCTTCATTTGCATAACTGATTTGCATAATTAGCCACTGATGGCAATTTAAAGGCGGTATCAAAGCAAAGAAAGCAACAAAACAAAGATATCATTTGCCAATCACATGATCATTCATATATACATGTGGTTTGGCAATTTATAATATTTATATTTCTGAAGTTTTTGACATTTTTATATGACTTTGCGACAACACCACCATAATTTGTATGGTGTGCGCTCCTGGTGTGTGAAGTACACACTTGCTAGATATGTGAAAAATAATAGTGGTAATGTTGAACATTGTTACATTTTAAAATATACTATATATATTAACTGTTTTACTATATACAGTAAATTAATAATTGGGAATTTTGACTTTATAAGAAATATACATATTCTCAGCCTAATATAAATTTAAATTTCTAATACTGTATATAATATAATAGCAGAACAAGTATTTGCACAGATTACTGATATCACTGTGTTTAGGAATTGTGCAATAACAATTTAGGAGGAGGAGGTGTCCATAAATCAAGGAGCTTGATTTCTGGGGGTAAAGGGGGCAGGGGTTGGAGGTGCTAGAGGTGTCAAAGATGATTCTGCTCTTACATTGGATTGCTCTAACAAGAAGTGAATCATAAATATATTCTCCAATGAAATTTATTCAATAAGTTTATTATTATAAACTAGCACATACAGTAATGCACTTTTCATGTGTTTGAATGTTGTAAGACCTTGTGAATGTCATGTAATCCAACTGTTATGTGTTGTCATTTATTATTCAATGTTGTGACATTTGAAATGTCACCTACTTATTCTATGACAAGTAGACATAAGGTACTCAGCATCACGATGATAGTACACTGGCAGATAAAAGTAAGAGTATCGTTTATAAGATACTAATTTGCATTGTATTTGTTGATTCATTATCTTCAGTGCGCACTTTATAAAGGGGCTGTGTAATCTTACTGTTGACCTGTTCACACGATAAGCATTCATCATCTTTAGTGCGCACTTTATCATGCATTGTGTATGATATCAGTTGACTTGTTCACACGGTGAGCATTCATTATCTTCAGTGCCACTTTATCATGCATTGTGTATGATATCAGTTGACTTGTTCACACGTAAGCATTCATCATCTTCAGTGCGCACTTTATCATGCATTGTGTATGATATCAGTTGACTTGTTCACACGGTAAGCATTCATCATCTTCAGTGCGCACTTTATCATGCATTGTGTATGATATCAGTTGACTTGTTCACACGGTAAGCATTCATCATCGTCAGTGCGCACTTTATCATGCATTGTGTATGATATCAGTTGACTTGTTCACACGGTAAGCATTCATCATCTTCAGTGCGCACTTTATCATGCATTGTGTATGATATCAGTTGACTTGTTCACACGGTAAGCATTCATCATCTTTAGTGCGCACTTTATCATGCATTGTGATATCATATCAGTTGACTTGTTCACACGGTAAGCATTCATCATCTTTAGTGCGCACTTTATCATGCATTGTGTATGATATCAGTTAACCTGTTCACACGGTGAGCATTTATTATCTTCAGAGTTCACTTTGCATTGTGTATCTGTTTACTTTATCGGTATGACAAGCTTTCTCGACTTTATCATCATTAAATCATCATCGCATTCATCATAATGTTCTTCCTGAAAATTCTCTCAATCATCACCATCAGTATTGTGCCTAATGGGAGTAGCGTATTATCGTCGTCATCAAACTGTTACGTCATCGTCATCAAACTTTTACGTCATCGTCATCAAACTGTTACGTCATCGTCATCAAACTGTTACGTCATCGTCATCTAACTGTTACGTCATCGTCAATATCATAATCATGTTGTGATCTTTATTGTTAGTGCCGTCAAAACATATTGGTACAGTAGTAACAATTTCTTGAAACAAATTACGTAAATATTTTGGTTTTTGTGGTCAAACGGTAAGAAAACAAACGTGTACGTGCCAATACACACCTACTGTCATCACATAATGTAAGAGACCTGGGACTCGAGTTCTGCTGAACATAATAAATAATTGGTTAGTTCTTTTTTGTAAAACTGTATCATGGCGTATTTTTAAATATGTCAATTAATATTATGCTTGAATAGAATACGATAGGGAAACGTACCAGTATGCTTTTTTTACAAATTAATCTGACCTTCAAATCGTTATGTTGTCGTTGGTTAAGAATGATGTTCGAGTGTGCTTGCTTGAGGCGGCGTTAATTCAAATTCATTGTCAAGATGAATATTCGAATTCTTCTATCAACATTTTGACTTCATGATTGTGTAATCGAAACATGTCTGTGCAACATACTACAAGGACGAATAACCGCATTCAAATAGTACATTGGTGTTTTACACCGTATCTATGCATTAACATTGTACAACAAATATAAATAAAAACAACATTTAATTGCAAGGCCATGACGATTCCCTCGGGTGCTACTGTTTAGAAAACATTTTTCAAACTGCTGTTTCATAATTTATGATTTTTATGTATTTTTATTGCGATTCTATTACATTCCTTTCAGATTTGTCAATGCAATATCATTTCATATGTGAGTATTCGCTACCTCATGAGTTTACGCCGAGCGCAGTGCGTCAGATTTAAAACTTCTTAATTGTGACTTGTCAACAGAGTGAGTGAACTAAACACATTGTACTCCACGTTTCCTCTAGACTCTTGTTTATTTTTTCTGTGAATTCACTGCTGATGTCATGATAGGCAGCCAGTCGTATATTTACTGTGAATTCAGTGCTGATGTCACGGGCAGCCAGTCGTATATTATTTGAGAGTTCGTAAAAGATACCCTTTGTGTAATAACGTCATCGTCGTCATCATTTTGCAGAAAATGCCTCTGATGGAAAATGGTAAAACTTTTACGCGCGTACCATAAACTTTGAATCTCATACAAATTTCACCAATATCACCCTAATCTTGCGTCCAGGTATCATAGTCGATTAACTGTGTCGAAATTTGTCTAATTTAGACACAATAGGCCTACAGCATATCATCTCTTTCTGTAACATCCTACGGTATTCTATAGACCCTAACCTTTCCAGGATACAGACACCGTATGTATGTACATAGATGGATTTTGCCTATGATACTCTACAAATATTATCGTGTGTGTGTGATACAGCATTTCTTGGAACAGGAGTAAACAACAATCAATCAAATTTGGGGAAATATGCGAAATAAATGCTAATTTATGATAATCGTTTATTTAGGTTACATAAGATGACTAACATGCGGATGTCGTATATCAAAACACATCAACAATATTAATTAACACATTTCAAAACAGTTGCTCACAATTATGTGAAAAGAGCTTTATCAATGAAGAGAGTAAAACCGATCGCTTTATTTGTGAGTCTAAATAGTACATTATGTGTATTATAATCTCAACAATTAGGTCACAAGGCGATTAAGACTTTAGTTAATTGCGTTAATTAAGTGGCATTTCAACGCAATTACGTCATCGTGTCCTCTTATAGTCTTTTCACACCGCGTGTGTCTGCGCCGAGTATGACTCTCCTTCCTGTTAATGGAAGGCGTAAAAGTGACAGTAGTAGTGGGCCCAGTCTATAATACCCTAAATGCGTGACGTGTGAACGCTCATTTAGTTATGAGACTAGTTCGCACGTAGAAGAAAGATTTATTGCGTAATGATTTGTTCGCGTGGCATTGCCGATACTTGTAAACGACATGCGCAGTTCGCATGGCACTCTCTATCGATACTAAACGTGCACAGTTTTTTGTAATCTGTTTGCATGGCGCAATGCCGATACTATCAAGTAAACGTGTGCCTAAGCTGTTTATATAGTATACATAATGATTTGTACATGTCCAAAGACACATTCAAAGGAAATTCCTTGATGTTAGTAGGTGTACGCCGTGACTAATGCTGACAAGTGTATACGGCCTCTCTGGAGTAATTTCCAGAAGTAATTTATTTAATCGTAAGACCTATTAAGTCCCAATTTAGGTCAAATTCATTTGATTTATTACGCAAGGGGAAATTTGATGACTGCCTTACTCTGTCCCCCGGGACTTCACATTGACCAACACCAAGTTGAGCTGAATGTGAATTTGAACAATTATTTTGATAATTTTTTTTTTCGTTAAAGGTTGGTTCACACTTGGACGCAACGCAATGACGTAGGCCTATATGCAACACGTGATTTGACAAATCATGATGATCTATCGTGTCAGTTCAGTTTAGCTGTATCATCCCCTGTCGGATGTAGCCCTCCTCATGCTTCTGCCGTCTGTTCTGTGCTGTCCTCGCCCACGTGATGCCTGCATACTTTGTGATGTCGTCCCTCCATCGCCGTTTCTGCCTTCCCCTTTTTCTTGTGCCGGTTCTTGGTTGCCATTCTGTCATACGTTTTGTCCACCTGTTGTCATCCCTTCTTGCCAGGTGTCCCGCCCAACGCCATTTTGCTTCTTTTATTTTGTTCATTATATCTTTGACTTTAGTCAATTTCCTTATTACTGTGTTTCTGATTTTATCCCTAATTGTCACTCCGAGCATCTGCCTTTCCATAGCTCTTTGTGCAGTGGTTAGTTTTTGTTCCAAAAATTTTGTTGTTGTCCATGTTTCACAACCATAAGTCATTGTAGGGAGTACACACTGGTTGAAAACTCTTCTCCTGTGAACTATTGGGATTTTCTTGTCGCAAAGGATTTCTCTATATCTGCCAAAGCAGCTCCATCCCGCCTTAATTCTTATGAGAATTTCGTCTCTTGTGATGTCAGCCATTTTCACTGTTTGGCCCAGGTACTTGTAGCTATCAACTTGTTCGATCCTATCATTTTCAATTTCTATGGACTCATTGTTATGGAAGTTTGTCATGTACTTTGTCTTTCCTTTGTGTATTTTCAAACCAATCTTCTTGCTCTCTCTGTTCAGATCATTTAACTGTTCCTCCATGTCTTTGACTGTTTCGGTTGTCAAAGCAACGTCATCTGCAAATCTAAGGTCAGTTAAACTCTCTCCATCAATGTTGACGCCATGTCTTTCCAGGTTTAAATGTTTGAAAATTTCTTCCTCTATGGTTGTAGTGAATATTTTTGGTGATATTGTGTCCCCTTGTCTGACACATCTGTTTATGTGGATGAGTTTAGATACATCTTTGTCAAGGTGTATTGTTGCAGTGGCATCTGTATAAATGAAAAAATAAATGATCTATCGTGTCGTGATTGGTCAAATTACTTGCGTTGCGCGTATCAACTGTCTTCCCGCTGTATTTTAATGCTAACCTACAGTGCTGTATCTCCACTTACTATCTATTTCCAAAGTATCAAAGGAATATTTGGTAATACAGCATCCTCATTTATATCACATGTATATCATGTAAGGTTAGGTTATGATACTTCGGAAATAGATATACAGTACCGAGAAGAAGCGGCTATAACCTAGCTTAACCCATATGTATATAAACCCCCGTTGTAACGACCAGAATTGTATTTTATGTTTATTTTATGAGGTATATTTTCAATCCGTCAAAAGAGAAACTTCCTAGTTTATCAGACATGAACTTCCTGTGTTGTTATAAATTGTTGCTCCGTTCTCTGTGAGAACTCTCATTTTAACAACAATTTTGTACAAATCCTTGTCGATTAAAAACCCACAAATATCCAGGATGAGGAAGCAGAAACCACTCCAAGTAACAGTTTTAAAAGTTAAAGTCATTTAATCCGAGAGTGAGTGAAATGTATGTTAAGACGAGTTATACCGGTATTAAACCAATGTCTGTACGCTACGCGCGTCTAAATTTTAAACCAATCACACCAGAGACATTTGATGCGACAATCGAGTTGGCGTGCACGTCAGGGTGGCGCAGAGCAAAGATCGTATAGCGCCACGTAGTAAAAATACGCATTCATTCGTTTTTCTGCGATAGTTATTCTGGGTTGTGAATACTTGAAAACAAACTTAGTAAACATCACGGGACAATGCCACAAACAGGTCAAAACATAAGGGAACCTTATTAGGAAACTGATTGATTGACGTCTCGTCAACAAGATAGACACTCAGCAAAGCTTTTGACAATAGCAGTTACATCTAATGATTGACATATTGCAACTTATGTAGTTTAACTGTTTTTGAATTGTTTAAATTAGCAAAATGTTCTCCAGATGTCTTGCCAAGAGTGAGTAAGCATTTTCGATTTACACAATAATATCGTGACCATCCAGAAATCTACCGTACAAAATGGACTAAATTCAACGTTTATTACCATATACAGTATTGTTATTCCATAGAGAAATATAGACAGTCCCCCTGCTGTTAAATATTCCATTCCAATGTCACAAAATATAGGCCCTAATTAGTCACAAAATTGGATCGACAAAAAAAAATAACTTGAAAAACTGTAAGAAAAAGCAGTCCGAAAAACTATTACATCTCTTGTGTAGGTCAAAAATAGAAATGGTATGTAGGCCTAAATATCATGAAACATTTTGTGCAAGATACATTGGTTTACTTGTTGATGAAGTTTGTATTCACAGATCGAAGATTGTTTTAGCTTTTCTTTTTAGACAAGAAAATAAAGAAGTTCGTGTATTAGTTTACAGTTGTTGATGGAGGGTTGTAGGCCTAATGGTTCTTAATCTATCGTGATTGTTGCAATTGTGACGTTTTTATATCCAATAAATGTCACTATTCAGCTTCCCTCTGTTACCTATAAAGAAATCGGTCTCCATGGCGACCTAAATAACAAAATGGGTGCGGTCAGATTCTTGGAAATTAAATTAACTTCTTCTTAATTACCTACCTACTTTTCCATAATAAATCCATTGTGGTGTATACGTTTTGTACGATATTTATGGCTATTCATTTATGTTATTGTAGTTTTAATTTCTTATTTTAACTTACATTTGTGCCAGTTTTCAAAATAAGCCAGGGTGATATAACATAGGGTTTGTAGAAGTTGTGCATTCCTAGAAACAGTGCGAGTAATGACGAACCCATTCCTAACGAATTGGACACTTTTTGGCATAAAGACTTTCGGTGAAATGCCGTTGGTAATTGAAACTGAAGAGCTTCCGAGAAATGTCCCGGAGATAACTTTTCTTGATGGGTAATTGTAAAGTTTTTGTTGGCAAACGCGAGCGCATCAAAAATGACCACGTGTATTTTCTCGTTTTTAAATCATCGCCAACAAGTTTCATTCCAGATTTGCTTCTTAACTCTAGAAATTCAAAAACTTGGCCAGGAGCCAACATTTTACTTTAGTTGTAATTTTTGCAATTCATTCATCTGGTAAATATCAGGAAGAGTCGTTTTTAGCAATTTAAATTTATTAACTTTTAATTCTGAATTTTCTGATTTTAGAGTTTAAAGTGTTTTATGTATGTATGTAACGAGGAGGGAGGACCCGCCCGCCCGCGGCCCTGCCGTATTCAGAAGATAATTTTCAGAATTCTACAGAATGTGTAGAAGGATTTCATTTAGTTTTTAAACTATTCATTTTACGATCATCTGGTCAAGTAAAAGTAAATATTTTGTAGTTTGGTATAATGAATATAATCTGCTGAATTTGTACACTTTTTAAAATGCCCGTAAAAGTAAACGAGGCCAATCCAATTATGTTATACGCTCGCTCAGAAAATCAAAGATACCATTAGAATACTGTAAAAGTATGAAACGCCAGAAATTAGAATTTGTAGAACCATGGCGAAATATGTTTTATAAAAAAATTGGTTTCAGACTGAAAAAACATAATTGAGCATGAAACGCTATATATAAGAATGACATTATTATTATTATACAAAATGATATTTAAAAAAATAGTACATTGCAGTCGGGATCAAGTCTCTAGAAGTGCCGTAAGCACTTGTCACGATATGAGCCTTTCAACAAAAATATTAACTTATTTCTCGATGGTTATAGAACGCAATGAACTGAAGATGAGTTGGGCGCCGCAATGGGTCATCACAGACTAAGGGTGCCAAATAGAACTACTCCATGAAGTGGAATGGATGACTTTACTTAATTTAATTTGTTTATTCTTATAGCGAATTATCCACTGTACAGTAAAATCAATATAAACATTTAGATAAAATACAAATCACATAAACTATAGCAAAATTATAGTAAAAAATGTAAACGATAAAGCTAAAAGGTGAAGTTAAAAATTTAAGGACACATGAACACTAAGAAACGCGGAACCAATTTCTACAACGTCGTGACGATTACAACCATGATCATAGCTGTTGATACATTATTACGACGCAATACACTCTATAAATATTGAGGACAACGCAAATTCGAATGGACGCAACGCAAGTGATTTTGACCATCAATCACAAGCGACAGTTCAGATGATCCATCTCGTCGTGATTGGTCAAGGTGGGACCAGACCATGGCATTAACGTACGATCTCGATATGCTTGAGTTATAAATGCAGGGGCGGTCGCAGGACTATTTTAAGAGGGTTGTCCAAAGACTCCAGAGCTGTAGACGCTGAGTATTTGAGCAAGCAAATTGTTAAATGACACCCCTAGATGGCCGCAAATGGTACTCTTGCACGTAAAATTCATGATAATGCACCTCTAGTTCGCCGGAAATGTCACTCACTCTATAGTGCGCTAGCAAACAGAGGATTGTAGCCTATAATAATAGCCGGTAATAAAACATACGGGATTTCCAGTAAATTACCAATGGTTTATTCAAAGTAACTAATCCCTTACTATTCAATCAAAATGGTATTATACTAATATATTGTTGAAAAAATGGATTGCGTGATATGATAATGGATTGATGGTAAAACGTAACAAAGATACGATCTCGTGTGGTTATTAGGTATTCATACAGTGATAAAGCGGAGGATTATTTTTGTAGCGTTCCATTTAAAATAAATGTTGTTACAAATAAATATTTTGGTTGTGAACGTCGTTAAATTCGTTGGCGTCAGCATCACTTCTTTTACCAATTTTAACGATTAAGCTAACATCAAAACAACAACAACAACAAAATGCCCTGAACTCTGTAACTACTTCAAGTTCCGGGTCCGGATGGATATTGTATACGATGAAATGGGACTCAATTTTAATTTAGTGCCAGAAACAACATTTAGTATAAAATTAAGGGTGTTGCCCGGGCCACTAGGGCAACACCCTGGATTCGCCCTCATAAGGCCTATTTGCATGAACATGTGTATGTAAATATTTCAAAACCCCTTCATTAAAATAACTGGGTCCGCCCCTGAAATGTATAGCCTTACTCTTTTCCTGGTTTGACAGAGGAAGTTTTGGTGAATACAATGAACGCCCGGTCATCACCGTTCCGCAGGTTGTTGCTTTTAAATATAGAGTGTGTTAAACCCACCAAAATATGTCATCAACACCGCTGAAATTCCGGTAACTGATTTCTGTGTTGGCATTGATGCAGAAAATGACGCGTGTTCATGTTTGCTTTCCCCCAGCCTAGCCGTTATACGTCAACAATAATAATGTACGACTGAAACACGTGATAGCATTCCAACGTTATTTTGATTTGTTATAATTATGATTGAAGAATGGAGGAAATACATAATTTATTTCCACCAAATGCAAACGCAATCCAATTGGGGATAACAATATCAATGTTGTGATAAGGACAGGACGGTACCGATATGTCCGAGGCGATTCGTGGGGACGAATTCGACACACTAATTCGACACACATGAATTAGTGTGGTATGGCCGGCCCTCCATGATTATGGATATGTCTGTTACTAAAATTAGAACTTTGTCAAAACATGATTTTATGGAAATATTAAAATGCAATCATATGAACAATATACATCTTCTTGATATGTAAACATAGGGTTATATAGCCAATGTAGTCTAGGTTCAGTCAGCATTTCGACTTCATTGGAAATACATATTTGGCACAAGACAAACTAAAGACTTGCGGAAGTCTAAGCTATGTTTACACACTATCAAACTTCATGTGATTGTGACAACAAAACTAGTTTGATAGTGTAAACAGAGCTTTAACATAATGTACATTAGTTAAATCTTGTTTCGAAACTGTAGCAAGAAAAAGAAAAAAAAAGAAAACGTGCTTCGAGAAGTTTGCGAGACTATTTTGCTGCTGATAATATACTTGTCAAATTGAATAATCCGATTCGTGAAAACACACGCATACAATTTTATTGATATATTTTGATAACTCATTAGTAGAATCAGATAGACACTGGACGTGCTACCGGTTATGGAAGAAAGGTCGAAAGTTCGATCGAACATCATCATCGGCAAGAAGTCAATTCGTGTACAGAAAACGAAGTATATACTAAAAAGTATAGAACGCAGGGGTTTCGTTTAAATAGTTTAAAACTTGCCAACGTTCGTTGCATGACAAAGTGTCCCCTTAATAAATACAGATGTCCCTTGAATAGTTGTGTCTCAAAGGAACGTCTTTTTTTAAATACGAACCTCGGTCCCCGCAGTGATCTGGTTGATAATTTGATTTTGCTACCTCTCTGTAACATAACTAGAATTGGTGTGCATTTCCATTATTGCTATCAAATTCAATGATACAAATTACTTGTGAAAACTGTTTAATTGGACAACCAGACATGGCAAAATTGGACCAGCTAGACGTAATTTGTTGTAACCTAGGCCTACATTTCAGTATTTTTAGATTATTATTTTCTTTAAAAATATAAGTAATTTAGTTAAAGAAAATTTAAGTTTAACTTAAGAAGTTTTAAGGTCAATTCTATAAATACACAATACTAATGATACTGTACAGGCATCCCATATGTATCACATGAGGCGCCTGTATTATGTTATGGTTAGGCTGGTTACATAGCATATAGCATCACATGTGACGCTGTATTACAGATGTTTTCCTATGATATTGTGCATAGATACAATATAACCGAAAGATCGACTACACATTAATGTTCAGGCGTTGGTTTTACCGAGTAGGATAATGCTTTTCCATCATATCCATCTTTAACTTACTTTGATTATCGGAATGGATTAATTTGACGTTTTCATTGCTTCAACAAACTATTTTGTTTCATCAACGTCTCATCAAACATCTTGATTTACACACCTCCTTGGTTTATCGTTCAAAAGTATCGAACTAATTCTAGGAAATAATTCCAATTATTTGTATAATTGACCCCACCAAAGTATTTTTTAACTAATGACTACCATTGTTCCTATAGATAAATTTACAGCTAACAAACGGAAAATATTTAAACCCCAACCCTTAATATGTATTAACCATACCATCAGGAAATAAGGAACCACAAAACATTTTTAGAATTGTTGACAAACAAAAAATTCCTTTATATAACTCATTACAAATGATTTAATTCAGGAAAAGGGGATGATAATATCAATCAGTATTGTTAGGCGCTCTGTTCTTTGTAGGGCGCCATATAAAAACTTGTATAGAATAGAATCTTCTCTGGTTGAGCAACATTACGGTCAGTATACCCCATTATAATCACGTGTGTGTGTGAATAGAATGAGGCAGGTCATTCACCTATTTCGAAGTTGGCAATACAATTACAAATAAGCCTCTTTCACACTATGGCAGTTTAAAAATTGGCAACACTCAATAATTGTGATTTCTACAGCAACCAATGGCACTGGTGACCCATGGCCTAAACATTGTACAATTTAAAGTAACACAAGAATGTAAGCCTACGCACGACGCAAATAATTTGACCAATCACAAAGCGTAAACTTACATAACTAACTTAAAGACGACACCACTCGGTTCGGATTATCACGTTACAAAATTGATATTCATGTTTTCGCGCTCTTTTCGCTTGATATTCTCTAGATATATACGTAGTATTTTAGCCTACTGTATTTAACAAAATGTGTAGCCTGCGTAGGCCTATATTTACTAATTACGCATTTTTATTCTCTGGCTAAATGCTGATTAACAATTTTGACACAAAAAAATTGTTTTTATACGATTTTATTAAAATGTATTTAGCACTTGGAACTATTGACCCTATGTGCTGTGTCCATGAATTAACATTTTTCTAAAAATCAAATGGTATTTAAAAAACCTACCACCAAAATTACGCGTATTTCGGTCGATGCTGATCGTATATCAACATACATGAGTCCCAATTATTGTTTGAATTACTAAATATGAGTTAATTAAAACAATCCGCGGAGGTAAAATAGGTCAATTATATATGTGTATGGAATTATTTCATCTATTGTTTTACTGACGACCTTCACTATTGACCAAAAGAATTCTGAAAAAGTAGGCTAATTCTTTTGAACAAATTTTCGTTTTAATGTACTGTACATTAAGTTTATTGACGTGAGAGTGTGTATCAAACACGCCGCGCGTCTCATTTCGTCGGTTTTAATTACGCCCTCCAATCCTCATAATAGTTTTCGATTCTGGAGAGATGGTGTAGCCTAAATTTGGAAAAATAGTACTTTTCGCGTATGATCAGACCCTTGAGATGAATATTAAATATAGGCCTCATCGTCAAGGTCTTGGTAACAAACGTTCATAAATTCATTATAGTAGGCGTTCGTTGCGAACATATTGTGGAATAAATCACACTTAGTCGGTTTACTTCCTATACTTACACTATTAATCATCATAAAAACATCAATATACTATCGCTATGTTTAGCAAATATCTAGCATTTTCCAAGAATAGTCTTACGTAATTCATTCAATAGAAAATGTCAAATCGTGTCATGCCTAATATCATGTGTAAGAGTACTTCCGTTGCTTCGTCCTTTGGATAGAACGTCTAGAAGCCGTTAGATTCCTACGTCATGGTGTATTTGTTTATGCACATCATCACATTAGTATTATTTAATGCTAAATATAGGCCCTATTTGATATTAGTGCTGTATGGAATTTACAATAAATATACAAACATTATAACTTTTGATGACAGAAGAATAATTTATTAATAATAATAATAATATCAACATTAATTAAAACATCTTATATTCAATCATGATTGTTTCATTTTCCAAATATCAGTCGATGTTTTTCAAAGCTTTTATCACCATGAAGAAAGAATTCATTCCATTCTGGTTATACAATTATTAATATGTACAGACAGTCGTATAAATATATAAATAATGATTACAGTTGTCGATATCTTATTTACAGTGACCTTTACGTCCATTAGGCGGCCTATATATATTACGTAGAGTGTCGCAACGTATATTTACACTGTTCACGTCATCAACTTTTAATAACATGATCAATTAACAGAATCAGATTGTATTAACATCCTGTTTATTCGTGATATGATTGTGATTGATTAATATTAATCGTGTAAAAAGCAATTAAGCATCGCCCTGCTTGCGTTAGAAAATCCATAGTTGACGCGTTAGAAAATCCATAGTTGACGCGTTAGAAAATCCATAGTTAACGCGTTAGAAAATCCATAGTTACACGTTAAACTATTTTATACCCAACATTAATCATGAGTTCAAACTCATCTGATATAATACTGGTAAATTAACAGTGTACAGTATTACGTAATTTTATTACAGTACGTCCAAACATGGAGGAATTATTTAAATAATTCCTCCATATATGGCACGCCAAAGTGGCAAGAATGATAATAATAGTTTTAATTTATCTCCGCTCTTCCGAAGTGGAGCAGTTTATATAAAATATCATCGTTCTGAGACACAGACGTTGAATGGACTGGGGTTGAGGCTAATTCCATAGTGTTTATCTATGCTCGGCGATGGATTGTCCGGCGATGACGTAATTCTGAAGGTGTGAAACAAGCTGGTGAAGAAAAGATAAAGTTCCATACGGGCTAACGATTCCCCCGGACATCCACGACGACCTGAAAACAAACAAACCAATAATTATAATGTGATACAGAGTTTAGTAATATTACATATTTTATTTCATGTGATATAATGGCAAGACAAATGCACGTTTAATTATTGATGAAAATGGTACGCGCACGTCTAATTTGTTCTATTCGTTATGTTACTAAAGCATCAAATGAGACAGTGATAATGAATCATAAAGTAAACCGCTTTGTCTAATTTAGTTTAATAAACCAACCGATTAATTCAATTACTTTTTTTTTCATTTCTAATTGATTTCTTTTATCGCAGAAAAACAGGTCATTTCTCCATACCGTCTAGTAATTCTGCGCACGTTCATAAAAATATGAGCATGCCTATAATGAACTTTTTACTCAATAGGCGCGTAGTCGCGGGGCGCGTAGTCGCGGGGCGCGTCATGGGAACGAGGACTTCGCTAATGTTAGACCTACCTGCTGAAAATGGCATGAGACCCGGCTGAGAAGTGACTACGTTGCCATCGGCATCAAGGAACCTTTCTGGCCTAAACACTTCTGGATCTTTCCAACATGTTGGATCAACGTGAACAGAGTACAAATTAACAAAAATAGTTTCATCAGCTGGGATGTTGTAGCCACAAAGTTCAGTAGATTCTGTCGTTTTGTGAGGGTAAGACAACGCCGTGATGTTTGCCATCCTCTGAACCTCCATCAAGGTTGCCTCTGTGTATGCAAGTTTTGATCTATGTTTTAAAGATGGTACTGCACCATTACAGACGGTATCTAATTCTTCCTGAACTTTAGCTTGGACGTCTGGGAAAACAATCATATAGAGAAGTGCCCATCTGAGTGTAGAACTCATTGTTTCGGTTCCAGCAAAAATTAAGTCATTAATTATATGAAAGAGATATTTTTCATTGAAAAAGTTTTGTTGATCTGGACATTCGGCTTCTCTGCGTTTGATCTCTTCCAAATACGCGTCAATAAAATCTCTCTTCAATTCTGGATCGTACGTTTGCTTGTGCTCATGGATCATACCATGAAGAAACTTTTGCATCGCGTTATCGATCTGAAATACTTCTTTCAGTTCTGGTGTCGGGAAGTGTCGTAGGAAAGGAAAGAAGTTCACGGCTGCTGCAGTTGTGCCAATCTCAGAGAATCTGTAAATGGAATCAACCAGAAGTTGGAAAGAAGCCTCATTGTAATCGAATCTTCGACCAAAACAGACGTTGCAGATGACATTGGAAACACTTATTTCTAGAAAGTGGTCCATGTTGAAGCTATTACTTCCCTTGTCTTTCATTGCAGACAATAGGTAACCGATTTCTTCCATCATTTTAGCTTCAAGGTTGCTCTTTCCTCCTCCGAGATTACGGAGAACTTGTAACGTAAACCGTCTCTGCTCTTTCCATTTCGGGCAACAGTCAGCAGTGACAATACCTTTAGAAAGAACACAAAAAAATCTATGTTAATGATTACTATTGTAGTAGGTTAATGTTCATTTGACAACCCGTCCCCTAAGAATATTATCTTTATATTGAACCAACGAAAGCTTTAATTTTTCGGATTGTTATATTACCGCAAATGTGTACGTGTAGTTTATGTATGATATAATCAATCATTAATATAAACAGGAAAACCAGAATTAAATGAAGTTTACCAGAATATCGTAATTGATATCCGAATCATTACGTATAATCGAACACTTTCCGGTTATGGTTTAATAATACCGGTAGGCACTTATTGAGTAACGGGCTACTACAGTACTGTACAGAGATTTGCGGTCTCCAAAGACGAAAATTAAAAAATAATTTTGGGAAATTGGAGCGACTCGGTCACGATTTTTACATTGTGCGTAAGCACAAATAATATCAATACCACAGCCTATCGATATACCCACACATGGGATGCATCCATATTTGGTATTATATGGATCAATCACGAATAATTAATACCGACTATTATTTCAAAATGTGAGGTTGTAAAAAATATAACCAAATATAGGCTATAACAAAACTGCCACCGTTGATAGACCGAGACGCAATTCTTCATAGGCTCGGTTTATGCACAATCGTAACATTCTATAAAACAGTTTTACGTTTAAACCGAGTTATCTGTGACACATTTATATTATGTATTGTTTCGTTCACATGATAATTTGATTTGCACACTAGTTTTGATTCTCACACCAACGGCTTCAATCGTTAATATTTCTACGGTGAAGTTTTTCACAAAGGTGGTCCATCCAGGCATGCCGACAGAGCATCTAGGGTCCATATTTGCTCTACATACAACCCGAGTAATATTCTATTTACGTTTGAGATATGATGACGTAGGCCTATCAAACATGCTGACGTTGATTTTAAAACCTTATCTCTGTCTGTTGTTTTTTGTAACTAACTTTCTTATTATATTGTTTGAATTTAATTGTTTGTGTCATTTCATTTATGTTTACAATGTTTCTTCATCTGAACTAATTTTGTTCCTGTAAAGAACATTATTCACATTTAGTTTAACTTTCTTCAAACCTAAGAATTGATGAAGCGTACAGAATGTACCTTCTGGTAGCCCCTGGAATACGGATCTCCTTTCCATATCCGCCCAAGCAAGGAAATCAAACATATACACATCCGCATCATTAAATAAAACCAAAACAAACTTATAGCTTTTCTAAATAAATAAGCAAGTAGGGCTAAGGTGTAAACATGGAGAAATAACTTATTTCTCCATGGTGTAAATAAGCAATATAATTCGTTTCCACTAGCGTACATCAAACAAGACGTCCAAACGTTGAGAACATTTTAAATTTTAAAATAACATAATTTGTATAATGTGCAAACGCGTATACGTCTTAACAAAAATAATTGCCGGTATGAGCTGCAGGGCAGTAGGAAACTATATTACTATTAGTGATCTGGGATTTCCCTATACGTCATCATACCGAAGAACCCTTTGCAAATACATTGCATAACTATTTTCGTTTTATTTCCGAATAATGCGTACTAAAGGTAATAATCAGTTCCGTACACATTTTGACCTTGCGGTTGTTTGAAACTGCATTTTTAGTTCCCTGTTAACTATATTTTGAGGCGGGTGGGTTGTGTGTTAACAAAGTACATGTTTACTTAATACATTTACGGAGTTAGGCTTAATTTCTACTAGTAAAGCCTACTACAGTAAGTATAGTAATGAAAAAATAATTAACAAACCTTGTCCATCGGTAAGCATGGTTGTCAGTGCCAAATGCGGTCTACCCTCAAACACCCGTGCCTGTTTTACTAACGCTTCCCGAATAACTTCAGCTCCGTTTAAAACTGTAACTCGCTGGCTGCCCATTTTTACACAAAAAACGTCACCATAAACTTTTGCCATCTCCATAAAAGTTAAGTGCGGATTTTTACCAATGCTCAAGACGTTTCCAAAAAACGGTAATCCCCACGGACCCGGGGGTAAATTATCTGTTCGTGTTTTACTCCATCGCTGTACTATTACAATTGCTGCTAAAATGACTGTTGTTAAAACCAACACAACCTGAGCCCACGTCGAACCAAATAATGCAGAAGTATACATACTGAATTTCGCTTTAAAAACAATTATTACAAGAAGTCCAAATCACAAAAATGATTTTTTAAAGTCTATCCGATATTTTCCGGAAATCAACGAAAACATTGAGCTATCGTGCTTTCGGTAGTAGTAAGTGTGTTATGACTTGTTCGTTCATCGAGAAAGATATTTATTGCAGAGTTTGTTTGAATAGCTGTCATGAAGCGCGAATTGATATTCCAAATATGGTATTGATGGGAGGAGTTTTAAATTGTGTCACTGCTACATCGGATACGTGACGTAATTGGAACAACTCCACGCTCGACTCATGCTGTTGAGTTCGTGAGATAAAACTACTAAGACAATTACATAACATGACAAATATCACTAGGCTTACATAATGATGTAAAGAGGAACATGCGATATGACATTTCAAACGAATTAACGCCGCCAAGTTATTATTTTTTTTTCATTCCAGCTTAAACAAGTTTAAAACGATATTGCTGTTTGAATCTTGACCAAGGACTGTCAGGAAGATTTGTGGTGTCAACCATTCTTCTGCCAAAAACATAAATTATATTTAATTAAATTAACGAAGCATGTGTTTTGTTGTGATATTGTGTTTGACAAAATCGAAATCGATCAAATCACGTCGAGCTGTGTGCCCATTGATTGTCACCATATTCAGAGATATTTTTTAATTAGGTCTCGTAAACGTTTTTGCGTTACGTCTATGGCAAACCCGCGTGATGGCATTGACGTGCGCCAGAGGTTACACCTCAATCACGGGATGCGTGGGGCATTCTGTAGGCCTACTCGACTCTCGTATCATCAAAGAGTGGAAATGAAAAATGTTAACCAAGTCTCGAAGATATGATGATCAAACAGGTCACGAATAATTAGGTTAAAAATAATATGGGCAGTAAGAAACGTTTCCTCGATGCATATGACTATGCCAAATGTACAGTGCTCCTAAAACAACTTAGCTACAGGTCTGAAGAAACGGAAGAACTATCTGAGCCAATAGGCCTACTTTACTGGAAAGCTTCCGTGCTTATGTTTGAAATTGGGATAAAGTTTTTATCCTGGATTACAGTAATCAGACTATGAGTTAGTCAAGAGACGTATTTCGAGTTATTAGTCAGTGGGCCTACAATATTTTGGAGGATGACGGTAACACTTCAGACGACGAGACTTAGAAACACGCAACACGAGGACGTACGTAAGCGCCACGCAAGTAATTTGACCAATCACAAACTTACCAAACGATCACTTCCACGACTACTATTCATAGTGATACAGTAACTATCATATCATGTCATAATTTGTGTTTGTCAGTTAATACAATACAACCAATTGTATTATCATAAACATGATCACAATCCCGTCTTTCACAATTGTCACATCTTGCATTCACCTCTGTTACTTATATTTTCCTTAATTTGCTTGTATATGTTATTTTGTATTGTTAAGCGCTTGAGTATAGCCGTACAGAAGTACATACCTACTGTATTAATGTTTACAAGAAAGGGGGCGCACTATAAAATCTGTGTCATTCTTTAAAAAATCACAAAACATTAACGCCGTGTTTCTGCAGCCAAACATTAACCGATATTAACCGATAAAAATTAACCGATAATGTTGTTTTGGCTACGGAAACACGGCCTTATTTTATAAGGAGAAAGCCAAAGCAATCAACATCACTGTAGCTAGCTCACATGATCATGATTGCCTTTCCGTAGTACAACCAGAATAAAAAAGTAAATAATTTATACAGGCCTCTAATTGCGTAATAACATAATGTTCTTATTAGAATATAATATAAATTGATTTCAGAACATTTACCATTTGCTATTCCTGTACTATGAATGAACTGAAAGTACCATCCGAAAAGAAAACTAACGTCGGCGATCTACTCTATCTATATAATTATACTTTATTTCCTGTAACTGTTTCTAACAGTTTCAATTACTTATTACTTAATTATGTAAATTCTAAAATAAAGTAATTTATAAACGTTGTGTTTCTCTTTAAAATGGGGACAGGCCTAGGCCTAATAGTAACATAAGTAGGCAACAACAATTCATCATTTCCATCATGATCAGACATAATGCATGACTTGCTGTCCATACGTATATTCTATTACGTCACTCTCCATAATAAATATGGCTCTCTCTTTTTTCGCTCGACCTCGGAAGGAAGGAAATGACGGAGCAAAAAAAAATAAAATACTAATTTGATAACTAGGGCATAGGCCTAGGCCTAGTTAGACCAGAACAAAATAAACATATAAGCTTTTCTTGTATTAGTAAATAGGAAATAAAACCTGTCATGGAGCGTGTAGATTTGGCTAATGTAAGTACAGTCCTAGAGGCTAGACCTAGGCTATATATATAGCTAGGCCTAGGCCTAACGACTAAGGCTAGGTAGGCCTAGTAGCCTACTAAACATACACAGAAGGAGAGAGTTTTGGAGCCTCCCTCCCAGGAGAAGTCAGTTAAGTTGTCCTTTACGTCTCCTAAAACTCAAAAACGATAGCCTTGCCCAGCGTATGCTGTATGCAGTAAAAATAATTTAATTTAATATGATGAAATAGAATGCAATAATAGTAATACTAATATAATATTTCTATTTGTTTTTTTGTATATAGACATATTTCTATATTTTAATATTTGTAATAATTATTTAATGTACTGGAAGTTGGAGTGGAGGGGCACACCATTCCCGGTGATAGTGGTTATTGTACTGCTCTTGCCTCTCCTCAGCTCTCCACTTTGTTTGTTTTTGCATCATGTTTGTTTTTGTGTTCTGTTTATTTGTCTGCTGGAAGCAATAAAATAAAAAAATTTTTTTTTTAAATAATTCCTTTGTTTTTGTGATGAATGATCATCATCAAAGACATGTGTTTTCTATGGGTACGGGAACAATGCATACCAATATAGTCACAGTCATATGTAATGGTGCCATGTTTTCTATGTATACTTTCGTTCTAAAAGTAGAAGATCATTTTGATAAAATAATGATTTTACATGCACAATTGCCATTTATGAATAGTACTTGATAAATCACTTAAAACACTACCAATAAATGTTAAAAATCGAATCTGTACATGGGAAGCAAAACATTACCGACTACTTTTTTTTATTAGAAAATTCAGTTTTGCCTGACAACCAAGGAAGAATTACAAGAGACCATTTTCAGCTACTGGAAATTCATGGTTCCAGAAGTCTTCAAATCCGGAGAACTTGACAATGAAAAAGAAAATAAGGATCTGAAAGAGGAGCTTTTAACCCCTCTTGAGTGGTTCATCTGTAATGGAGAACCAAACGTTATGTTTGAGCAGCTGAAACAGAAAAGTAAACCTCCACAAATGTGTGGAAAAGTCTTCAAGTCTGGCGAGTCTATTTACTCGTGCAGGTATTGAAATCTGCAGTTCCATAATTTTGTATAGAGAAGATACGATTTGGAACACTATTGCTGTCAATAATATAGTGTTTTGGTCAGATGTTTTTGCCCTACTCTGACGTAATTTGTACTTCATACTAAGTAATTCTGGAACCCACGACCTCCAGATCAGTAGCCTGGCGTTCATACCACCCAGCTTGCGCTGATGGCTAGTGGTTAGATTCGAGCCCAAGTAAGCAGCGGGTACTGCACCAACAGGGTTGTAATTGTATTAAACTACTGTGGAGTAGCTTTGCGTCAGGGAGTTGAGTAATTGGTCAGATGTAGGGCAAAAACAATTACTCAACTCCCTGACGCAAAGCTACTCCACAGTAGTATAAAGAAACAGGCAATAATGTTAGCCAATTCCTATTCAGTTTTTGTTATCATTATTATTATATTATGGTAGAATAACTCTGGATACACTCCCCTTCCTCTAAGTATAATAAAATAATGTAACTTTAAATTTGTTATTGTTTTTGCGTAGGGAATGTGCAATGGACCCAACTTGTTGTTTGTGTGTAACTTGCTTTCAGAACAGCAGACATAAGAATCACAAATACAGGGTTTGTTTTCATTTTATACTTTTAAAATCAGAATAAAACACAAAAAAGATTGGCTGCTGTGTTTATTTGGGATATCTTCATAACAATACCGTAAATAGGGTAAAGTTTAAGTTAGGGCTAAGTCAGTAAACAACCTGGTAACTATAAACACCTCTACAAATAGGGAAAAACCACCAAATTGTTATAATTTAAAAAAGGTTATTATTGTGTATCCAACACTATTCTTTAGACCAATGTTAGGGATTTGATTTGATTTATTTTGATACAATACAAATACAGATAAAAACGAACAAAAAACATTTTGTATGGTACCAGGTATAGCCCTCCAAATCACCAAATTGGATTTACATCATGAGGAGAATTTAATTTGTACATCAGAGAAAGTTGATATATTATTGTATGTATTTCAGATGACAAGCTCGTCCGGAGGTGGATACTGTGATTGTGGTGACACTGAAGCATGGAAGACGGACATTGCTTGTGATATGCATAAAGTACACTCATCACCAGCTAATGAGGTACATTTTAAATATTGATGTTTATATATTGCATTCATATATAATAGGTATTTAATGATTACATTCAATTGTTATTTATTATTATTTCTTTATATTGGGTTATAAAGACTGCTCTTCCAGAGGGCCCAGTTATGATCAGTGACAATGTGCGTACTACTAGTACACCGGGTAACCCCCTACTCGTCTCGAAAGATGTACTAGGTTCTTTAAAGTGCACATTTGCAAATTAAAGAAGAAATATAATTTTACTTTGATTATTTTATGTCATTTTAATAAACATACATTGTGTTCTTATTGTAGGACCCTTTGGAAAGAATACCTGTAGATATGCAGAAATGCACAAGAGCATTATTCTCTATCATATTTAGATATTGTTTTGATGTGTTGACTATGGATATTGAAGGCAGTCTTCCACAGCAATTAAATCATGAGTAAGTCTTTCAGGGGCCTGCTGCATATAATATTTAAAATTGGTTACTTAAAAAGAGTTTGATATTCTACAATAATATTAGTAGGCCTAATCATTTTTTTCTCTCAGAATTTGTACACGCACACGTTAAAGGACCATAAAATGGACTAATCTAGTCATTAAATTACATAATTAAAAAAAATAAATACAAAACTAGTAAAATAAATCAAAATCATTGTTATAAAAATTGTGTAAATAATTGTTTTTGTAGGCGATTGGAGGAGAAATTTTGTACAATGTTATTTAATGATGAAGTACATACATATGAGCAGGTGATTGAAACGTTGAAGAAAGCTGTAAGTTGTACTGAAAAGCAGGCCATTGGATATGCTACCAAAGTTGATCGCGAGGTAAGGATAATACCAAGGCAATCTAACAACAGGATGCTGAGCTCCGGAGATTAAAGGGTTTATCTGTGGCTGCGACACGAACACTGCACGCCACTGCGGAGAATATTTACATGGTATGGAACTGTTAGTATTTGTCGCAGCCAGACATAAGATCAAAGGACGAGTTTCTATCTTGGCAAGGAGAGCTCAATGTCCTGTTGTTAGAATGCCTTGGTTATACCTTATTCCATTCCATACATGGAGATAATGACACATCTCCCCTTATTGGTTAAAAGTCTGTCTGTCCATAGATTAATAATGATAATAATAAGCTTTATTTATTCAGGGACACTCAGTAATGGCTTGGACACACATGCTTTTTTTCAGGGACGAAGCCAGGTCCGTCTTGGCAAAGAAGATAATTGTAAAAAAGCCAAAGGAATTATTATAAAGAA
Source organism: Antedon bifida (assembly GCF_963402885.1). NCBI lineage: Eukaryota > Metazoa > Echinodermata > Crinoidea > Comatulida > Antedonidae > Antedon > Antedon bifida. Next base: position 636,309 of record NC_136234.1, read on the forward strand.
TACAAACAGGACAGGAACAAAGCCGCTGAAAGTGAGCGTAATGCACTACGCCATCGTAGCTCACCAGACCTTTGCTTTAAGGTTACTGGAATGGCTTACTCAACTTATCACTATCTCAGGTAGGGTTTACTGCTATCAAATCATGATATATGTACTATACAATTAACCAAAAGAAAAGTGAACATGAAACCGCCCTGTGATATTTAATAAAAAGTACAACTTGCTGATGTCTGATTATTATTGATGTTATTTGCTTTGCTTTATGCATCACATGGGTAAATAACATTGAGCAGTGGAGACTCTCTAAAGATTATACATTTTTTATTGTCCCAGAAATTGTACTTTCTAGATAAATTCATAAATTCTAAATTAAGATAAGATAATTAGTCACCCAACTTAGAATTTTTAACAGGACTTTTTTAAAAAGCCTTTTATTTACAATGGACTTTATATATAGAATAACTTACTGCTCAATCTAAAAGCAATACCCATCATAAATTCATTTAAAACAAAATACAAACAAATACTTATTTCAAACTATTTAAAACATTAGTATTCACAATTGCCTTAAGACTTCATTTTTTCCTTTATTGTGCCTTTTTGTTTAATTTTACTTTGTCAATTTGATGAAAGAAAGAAGTGTTTTTTTCTCTCACTTAAAGCCTTGGCTTAATGCGTCCTCCTCACACAATTGTATTTATTAATGTATGTTCTGTATTATTATATTGTATTTTGTGTGAAACAATAAAACTTTATTTGTACTGTAGATGGATTACGATTGATCCTGTGTCAAGTTGCTCTTCAACCGATGCAAGATGATGGTCAGTCAGTTACAGAGAAAATCATACTTATTGATTCCAAGTTATGGAAAGGTACTATGAACATTACAATAGAGAATTAAGTCACTCAATTGAATGGAAAAAGAAACAACGTTGAATAAGAGGGTTAACAATAGCCAATCTAGGCAAAAAACAACTCATAGTTGGTGAATGTTATTTTGTAATGAACACAAATTTAATCTGGGTAAACTGTATAGAAATAGATAATATACAGATAGATAGGTGCTAGGTAAACATTTAGCTGGAATGGTCATTTCATCCACCACTGTCCATTGTTATTGGTCAGATGTTTCGCCCTATTCTGATAGTTGTACTCTATTGTTCTAATATAAAATGTAATTCTTGTTTATTATGAAAGGTGCACGTATTGGTTGGCATCAACTATTTATGGGAAGCTTACTCATGGATCTAGAGTACAAAAAACAATTTGCTGTATTGTTTACTAAAGTAAGTAACTTTCAGTTTATTTTTACAATGAGTAATCAAACTTTACCCTTTATCTGACACAATTGTACCGATTACTCATTTCAAAATCAGATTGACTAATACAGGTTTTGTAATAATAAATATGTTGTTTGTTTGATTTCTTTCTCAATATGTTATGTTAGCCTCTGATTTCACAATAGACTTGTACTTGATGTTTTCTAGCATTACAAAGAGGCACTCAATAAATGTATGTTAGCCTCTGATTTTACAATAGGCTTTTGAGTTGATTTTATTTAATACTTGTTGTTTTCTAGCATTACAAAGATGCGCAATTCGACTTCATTTTAGACGATCATGATCACAATATGTCCATTGTTTCTCTGTCAGTCCAGATGTATACAGTTCCATCTGTGGTAAGTCAATATCAAAGTAAACAGGTACTTGTAACTTATATTGCCACCATTGTTTTATAACAATAACACTGTTTATATTTGTATACATCTACAGTACAATGTATTATTTGTATACTGTACACAAAAGGAAATCAGTACCCATAAAAACAATTGACTACAGTATAAGTTTATTATTTATATTGCATTCAATATGTCACACGAAGACAATACATCCAGTATGCAGTCAGACTGTCGGAAAATCTGAAACTTTCCCGAAAACCAAACTTTTCTTGAGATCCAAAACATCTCCAATTCTTTATTTGCCATTAAAACATATCCAAATATTTAAAAAAATCCAGACATATTAGGCCAGAGAGTTGACTGTATTTATCTGATCACCTATAACTCTATTTGGTGTCATGTGCAAGCCCAACAAACGAATGAACCCCCTTTTATCCCGAAGTGCCCTTTTCAAACTGGAGACCCCAGTGGAAGTGGTGGTAAATTAATTACTCTAGGTCATGATGTTTTACCCCTTTGTGGAAAAAAGAACCCCATTTATACAGGGGCGGATCTAGAACATTTTGGGGTGGGGGAGCGAAGCGAGCACACCCAGGTGGGAGGGCGTCAAGGTCTCCCGATCGGGGTCCAGGGGGAGAAGCACTAAGTATTTATAAAAATGAATGTGGTTACTTAGAAACAGTAGATAAAAAACAACAGACAGAGCTGCTGCGTATAATGTCATCAGATTTAATGCGAAGAGATATGCTAGCGCATATTAACGCACGAGGGTAAGGTATACGCAGCATCAGTACTATTATTGGTACATCATTTAACAATAACAACGTATATTGATTGTGCAATTTATTTTTTTTATACCTTGTTTGGGTGTGTGACTTAGCCCTAGTTGGTACTGCTAAAGGTTCTTAATCGACTTAGCTGTTTCAGACATTAAACACTTTTTTTTCTATTTTTCAGTCAAGATTCTTAGTGGCAGAACACAATCTAATGGCTAAGATCTTAGACACTTTCTATGAATACACTAGTAAATATCATGTCAAAGGTAACTATCTATAGATACAAAGTTTCAATCATTATCATCATCATCATTATCATCATTATCATCTTCATTATCATCATCATTGTCATCATCATCATTATCATCATTATCATCTTCATTATCATCATCATCTTCATTATCATCATCATCTTCATTATCATCATCATCATCAACAATGAATGTCAATGTCATACTATGACACTATGTAATGAATAACAGCTTACAATATAATGTTTATTAGTACTACTGTAAACATATATTTGATATTTCGAGAAGATTGGTATAAACTACAATTCAATTGTTTAATTTGTGTTTTTAGATGGAAAGTTGAACTTTGAGAGAGGAAGTAATGCTGGACTCCGCCGTCTTCTTTATTCATTGATTGATTTGAAGTACGGGTTTTTTTTTTACTATTACTACTACTTAATGACCCCAACAAGTGTTTCCTTAATTTGGTGTCCCTTCAATAAATTTGTCCCCTCAATAGGGACTGGCCATAGTGTTAAATCGTTCTCGACATACCATCTCAATTTTAGAATAGAACATAAATATGAATGAAAAATGTTAGGCTGCTTAAACAAAGTATATTGCTGTAACTCAAATGAACCAGCTAACCCTTATACTTTGTAATCAGAAATAGCATAACAGATTATCCAAATCAATGTTTGACATTATCTATGTTATTGAAGCATAAATACATACATTTTTTTAGATACGTGTTGACATGTAAGCCTGATGAATGGACTGAACCAGTAAAGCATGGGGTAATTGAAGGATTACAGTCTCTGCTGAAGGTTATGCAACTCATACAGGTAAGTTAATTAAACACCCTACTACCAAAATGGTAGCTTCTTCAGTGCAAGATTTTCTTGCACTCGTAATGAGTACACATTTTCTTTTTGAATTTAAATTTATCAAGAAGTTTGTGTTTATATATTAATTGAGATACATTAAGCTTTCGAGAAATTTTCTTATTTTATGCGTTCTTCCCACTTTTTTTTCTTTCAAAATAGTTCATGAATAAATATACAATTATTGCACAATATTTAGTGTATGGTACATTTTTCTTAAAAGGGGTAATGTATAAAAACTAAAGTTTATCATAAAAAGGTTACATTAAAATGAACAATTTACACCAAAAAAATACTTAAAGGCATGTTATTGGATTGTTAATCTTTGACACCCTCGGCTTCGTACATTACAATAACAACCATCATTTTTGTACACATGCACAAACGAAGATTAAGTTGATGAATATGTATGTATAATTGATGATAAGGATGAGGAAATCTGTGAGAATGAGAAAAAGTCGGCCCAACCGAGATTCAGACTCTGAATTTTCTGCTTGGTATGCAGATGTCCTAACCATTAGACTACTGGGGCTTTTATGGTATTGTTCAAAATGTTGTTTTCAATTAGGATATGGATAGTGTTTCACGGCAAACTGATCATCACATTGAGATTGAGCCAGAATGGGAGACGGCGTTTCATATTCAGACACGTTTAGAACCTTGCGTCAGCCTCCTTATGGAATGGATTGGATCTGATGTAAGTAAACAAAGAAAACTATTTATAGGCATTACATCATCCCTGCCCAATCAAACAAGTTGCCTTTATAATAGTACTTCTTCACAGTTGAAAGGGGAAGCACTCTCCACATTTGTTAACTGCCCCTGATCACATTAAGATAGCTTTTTGATTTTGTCCCCAAATATTTGTAGCTACAGTGCACTTTATTTAAACATGTTTTAAGGTCAGTAATTCAGCCCACTTTAATTAATGCAATTTAGCTTGTTTAAACCTACAGACATATGTTTTTCTTTATAGCAAAGTTTATTAATAAGAGCTTACCGAATGGTTATGATGAAACTGAGAGAAGCAAAGAAAGCAAAACCAGTCAAATTTGACGACAAAGAAGGTAATAACTTTCACATTTATTTTTACATTTTTTTAAATTTTAAAGTAGGAATCTAATAAGTTTACTCCTGATGTCTTTTGTAGTTTGTGGTCATTCAGTGTCCTGTATTAAGTATGATGTCTCATCACAATCTATCTCAATTCATGTACCGATTACAAGACTACTGGCAGGTAACATGCTCTATATATTATTAAGATATTCTTTGTACATTAAAAAAGGAGAGTAAACTGTGATTTCACTTTTGTTAAGTTAACTACTTTTTATGAGTTTATACTTGACCTTGGTAGAGTGTGTATCATAATATTGTAGTTTATTTTTAACTTACAGGTTTGCATCTACACCTTGGAAAATATAATTTACACTTCTACAAAGAAGGCCTTTTACCAATGGTAAGTAACCATAGTAACATCACAATATTTTTGCTAGTGAAATTCCCACACTACCAGAAAAGAAATATTGACCCATTAAAAAGTATTATGTTAATTTGTTTATGAATTAAATTAATAAAAATAATAATTATAAATTGCATGTTATAGTGCTATTTACAAAATCTGGGCATAAAAGAAACATTGTCATATCCGTCTTTCAGGGAGCCCTTACACCAATGGAATTGATGGAAGATGCGTTGCGAATCCAAGTTTTAAAAGCACAATGTCAGGCAGGTCAATGGCGGCGTAACGGCTATGCATTACTCAATCAGGTAACGTGTTTGTATGTCAAATAAGGTTGTGAATGAATTCATAATTTCTTTTAATTATTCTGCTTATGATGACTTATTTACTTGGCTCAAATGCTCTATTTTACACAATGTGACTTTGTTGGACTTAATGATACATAGTCTAAAAGTTAACATCCAGTATCCAATGAATTATCATACTTTATGTTTGATTTGTTGATCTAGCATTCATTCATTTTTTCAGCTTTATAACTACAACAGTGTAAGGTTTCAAATTGAAACTTATGATAGAGACATCCTAATGCTTCAGGTATGATACACATTGCATATGACAATAGAACCATTTTTTTTTGGAACACTACTATATTATTACTATTCAGAGGACACTTTCCGGAAATTAACAATGGAGCTTTTACTATTATATTAAAGTTTTATTCTATTCTATTTTATATTCTATTCAGGGGACCCTTTGCAGAGTCCTGAAGGTGTCCACTTCATATGGGTTCTATTGTATATGATTATACACATTTTTCATTATTACGTTGATTGAACCTTGATTTGATTGATTGTTTGGTATCAAAATTAATTAAATGATTATGACTTAAAGATGTATTGTCCCCTTGAAAAAATAATTCTTAAAAAAATTTTTGTTGAATATTCCATTTTAATGTAACATAATAGTTATCCACTTTGACAAAAAATTGGATTGAAAAAAAATGTATTTACCTGAAAAAAATGTAATTTAAAGCAAAAAATGGTCAAATTGGCTGCCAGCCAATGGATTTTGGTTGAATTTTACCATTTATTTTGTCATTTTATAAGTGAAAACATGATTTTTTTCGATTTTTTTTTCTATTGAAGTGATTAACTAGATTAAAACTAGAATATAACATATTCAAAGTCTGAAATAATTAATCTTCATTTTTCATGTTTTTGGGGGACAATACATCTTTAAAGTTCTACCTAGTTGTTATGATATATATCCTCCAATATATAGAAATCTATATTTATTTATTGCATTTTGCAGACATCAGCTGCCTTAGTATCACCTGAGGAGTTCTTAATTGCTGTGTTGAATCGCTTTGATCTTGTTCAATGCATGGATAGACAGTACAATACACAGGCCCTATCAGCAGATGTAAGTTGTTTGTAATCTTAGGGTTTGTTTCTGCTGCATAGGGCTGAATAGACCACCACCATTACCACCACTATCACCACCACGACCATCACCATCACCACCATCACAACCACCGTCATTAGTGGCAATGGTGATATTGAAGAGGGTGCTCTATCTTAATGATAATAAAGAATGTGACAGTGATAAAACCAATTCATTAATAATATTTGTGTTTTATACTTTTAGGAGGTACAAGCTAGACAGCGTTATGTTACTTTGCTCAAGGAGTTTCTGGAATTGGTTATTATTGTAGTTTGTAAGTACATACTTTGTCAACCACAACCAACAAATTTGCCAATAATAGAAGTGTTAACATTCATGTCAATAAGACAACAACAAAACCAACAAAATAAGAATAAGCTAAGAATTGTAGGTCTAGACAGAAAGTAGAAACATTTTTAATTAAAAGTATATAAACTAATTAATCTATAGAAGAGATAAATAAATAATAAAACAATAATAAACATAATAATCTATTAAATCTGTTTGATACCTGACCATAAAAGGTGAGCGTTATGTAGTCGGAGTTGGTGAGATATCGGACACGGATCGAGTCAAGCGTGAAGTAATCCACCAGCTGTGTATGTCACCAATGGCTCACAGTGAAATCAACAAATCCTTACCAGAAGATGTAAGTAAACAACCCCTTCAACAAAATGGAATGATCCATTCTAAAAATTTTTACTGAATATCTTCTAATTTAAAATATGGCAATTAATACAAGAGAATCATTCCTTAAATGGCAGTCTATCCTGAATGTGCACTTTAAGCAAACTAATAAAGAAAAACCAAATAATGTAGAATACAAATGAATTAATCTGACTATTTTTTAGTAGTGGAACTGTGTAGGATACTAACATGTATTTATTAAATTAGGAAAGGTTTATGGTTTCACTGGCAGTATTGAATATAGCTCATTGTGGTCATAGAGAGAGGAATTCCCTATATTCATTATGCAATTGTATATACACACAGTGAGCTAATCTACTTATGTTTCAGTACCATCATGAAACAGGCATGGACAAGGTCATTAACCTCGTTGCCAATTTCAAGTAAGTTAAAGGGCCTCTTAAATGAGGTGTTGTTACTTGCTTTTTGCCTTTTATTTGTACAATGTTTGATGGATTTTGCAGGCCCAAGAAGAGACAGGTGCAGAAGATGTTGTGAATTTAGTGGGGGTTTTCAAGTAAGTGTGTTGTAACTATGTAGACCCACAGTATGCAATGTTGTGAATCTATTTGCCGTTTGAAAATAAGTGTGTATCCAATGATGTGAGTTTTTGTTTAGTTTGTGAAGCATGTAACCTAACAGATTTGATTTTCTGACGAAGATAAATTATTAATTAGGAAAAAAGTGAACTTTTGAAATTTAGGCCATCAACGTTTTTTGTTATGTTTATATTTCAGAAAATCTGGTACAACTGGAAGAGGAATTTATGAATTGAACCAAAGATTTCTGACTCATTATAGTCCATATTTCTACCACTACACTAGAGCAGATAAATCCAAAGTAAGTAGTGACATAGTAGTGCCGCCCAGTGTGTAGATATGATTAGTACAGTTGCAGGATACTACTTGTAATAGAACCTAAACCAAATTAGAATGATGTTTCAATAGTGTGAATTCTGAATAGACCTTATCAGGATCAATTTTCAAATCCTAATTGTTCAACGTGATGATACTGAAATTTTCTTTTTCAATTTCAGTCAGAAGAATATCAAAGAAAGGCAAGGAAAACTTGCCAAGTCAAGTCTTTAGAAGGTAAGTTGAGACTTAGTAAGATGTAGCACACACACTACCAAGTATATGCACTTGCCTATCTATGATTATTGTTTGCAAATCTTTAATAAATTGTGGCAAATTAACTACCTTTACTTACTTTACTACCTCTGTACTTTGTGTGTGTGTGGATATTACGTGTTTGCCACAAGTTTAATTTGATTCATATAATGTTTGCACCTCAATCAGACTTTTGTAGTCTATATCTGGTTTTTACATTTGTCTAAATAATATTCTGGGGTGTTTTTTTAGTTACCGCCATGGCACCACCCTTGCCCCCTTCTCTATGTGCAAGCTATAGCAACATAGTACGATTGCTTGATTGTGATGTATTCGTGCACATAATCAGCACAACGCTTGGAAGAACTGCAACCAGTAAGTTCTGGTCAGAGAGTCTTGCACACAAGGTGAGTTCATTCTTACATTAGTTATTGGAGGTTGTTAGGTAAATCTGGATACAACATACTTCATAGGCCCTGTATAGAGTTCTGCGGTGCTGACGTCACAATGGTAGGTAGCGCTGCGTGGTTGCTAGCCAATTAAAATGAACTCTATATTATATAACTCTTGTTTATTTGTCAAAATATAAAACAATGCCACTTTCTTTTAGGCTCTCTATCTGACTGGCATAGCATTACTGGAAGAAGAGCGATTATATCACAAATCAGAAAATTTTCAGTTCACTGCAAAGGCTTTAAAAGGTCAGAGTTCAATTCACCATAACTGCCATACAAACATGGTATACTAATAGAGATACTGTACCTTGTTATTTAAATTGAATAACTGAGTGTTTTATGTAAATTTAACAACGTAATACTAGACCATAGAGTTATTAAACTTATCTTAGTCAAAAACTAGAGTTAACTCCAACCACAGTTGATTCTCTAGATGTATAATACATCTATGTGCTACCCATATATCTCTCTTTTCCCTCTTTTTTAAAGGCGATCCTAGCTTAATACAAAATCTACAAGCATTGGTTGGTAATCAACGTATTGAAGTGTATAAAGACCTTGTGCAATGGGTGTTAGAGGTACAGTTATTTTATTTTATGTTTAACTAAATGAAACCATATTAATATCATACATATGTACATTATGTGTACTGTAGAAAAGTGTTTTATCACTTTTCATATTCTTTGTTAGAAATTGTCAGAGGTTTCAAAACTCAAAGGAACCTGTGGAACAAGTCCGCAACCTGACGTGCCTTCCGTTGACAACAGTAAAAAAGAAGAGGAAAAGAAGACCAAAGCACAGATGGCACAAGAGCGAAGAAAACGTATAATGGCACAAATGTCAAACATGCAGAAGTCGTTTATCAAGAAGAACCCAAATTTGTTTGAGGATGCAAGTTCACAAAGTGACAGGAAGTCATCCACGACAAGTATGGACGTTGAGTAAGTTATAATGCAAATGTTCAATTCGCTTCAATATGGATGTTGAATAAGTTATATTGCAAAGGTTCAATTCACTTCATGTATTGATGTTGAGCAAGTTATTTATGCAAATATACAACTTTTGTGATGTACTGCAACAACATTTTGGTAAATTCACTATTTTGGCTGGGTTGTTTCTTTCAAGCTTCTATTTGCATAAGTTAAGATTTATCATCTATTTTGTCAACCTATAATAATAATTATTGTACTGATGATGAGAAATGTCTGACCTCAAATTAAAAACTGTTTGGATTCTAATAAAATGCTTTGTTATATTTCTGCTTATTATTAATAATAAATAACAGTTAATTTTTTTAATGATGATGATAATTAACCATCACTGAATTTGTAAAAAAACTTTTTACCCTGCAGTGATGGGCCGGTGTCGTATGCAATAGCTCTAGGCCCAGAGCACACAACTGTATCAGAGGTTGAGCCCTCACAAGTAACGTGCATCTTATGTCAGGAGGAAGAGTTGATCAAACATGCTGCTCCTGTTATGGTTCTAACTGCTTTTATTCAACGGTAAACACATGCAGTTATTTGTACAGTGTTTTTACTTGCCCAAACAGGAGTCACTGAAAACCAGAAAATCTCAGACAAACATAATTTTCTCTAAAAAGAACCAAATCCATTGATAGGGAGCTTGGACGATCACCCAAATCACCTGTACTAAAAGCCTGTCATTTCAAGTAAACTGTGTTTAATCTTTTGTTTTATAGATCATCTGTGTTGTCAAGAGCCAGACACAAGAAAATTGTTGATAAAGGTGAGTGTTTTATTTTAATGTATTAATAATAATTTATATAACGCAAATTCCATATATATTTATGTTCACATTATTGCCCCAGTTATTTCGATCAAACATGTATGGAAACATACTTCCTTCCATGATGTTGCAGCCAGTAATCGATGCAGTTGGTGCTTTGACCTAACCAGGTACCCATTTATACACCTGGGTGGAGGGAAACATAAGCAAAGCTTCTAAGGACAAGGGCAATGTGACAAGCAAGCATTATTAATTTAATAATAGTATAATATGTATCACGATAGTATATAATAAATATCGAGACAAATTTTCAGTTGGGGCATACAATATTTGATGGTTGTTGTTTCAGATTCATTTGACCCCCTGCTGAAGTCGACTGACCTTTATTGGGGAACACACGTGAGCAGTTGTGGTCACATTATGCATGCTACTTGTTGGCAAATGTAAGATTTTGGCAGATTATATTTATTTCATTTACAAGGTGCAAAACACAAACAACTTTATTCGTCTTCGCAAAAATACAAAGAAATGTCGGTTGACAAGCAAATCCTATTAAAAAGATACATATACATTGATCTTTATCTTGATATTGTCAGATATTTGTTAGCATAAAGCAAGAAAACACAGTTTACCTTCAAAATTCCCATTATTATTTTATAAAATATTAATTATAATTCAGTCATGTACTTTGTAGTTTTTATTTCATTTCAATTGTTATTTTAAAAAATTTAAACAGTAGTAGAAGAATTGTTTTAGTTTTCTTTTCTGTAACAATAATATTTTTTTATATGTTTTCGTTTAAAAATTGGCATAAAAAATAGTTGAAATAAGTGTCCATGTATAAATAAGGGTTATTATTATTATACCCACATTATATAACCATACAGTGATTGAAATCATAACATTTGTTTTCAGATACACAGATTCACTAGTTGCCAAAGAGAACAAAAGGTCAGGTCGATTCCGACGTCACCTCAGCTATGATTTAAGCAGGAATGAGTTCCTGTGTCCACTCTGTGAAACTGTAGGCAACACTGTTATAACACTTCTTCCTCAAATTAAACCAGTTGACAAAAGGTAAATCAATATAATAGTGGTCTTCCATATAAAAAACACACAATACAACTATTATTTATTTGTTCAGAGTGGCCAAATCAGACAAAGAGACTTCTTTGTACTTAAAATAAACATAAAATATAAGAATAACAGTAAAATACTTAGGAAAGGTTAAGTTTTACCCGAAAGCTCTATAATTTCTTTCTGACTGTTTTTTTTCCTTTATTGTTTGATTAGTTTTTTGCTTATTTTATTCTCTTTATTCTCCATTGAGATCCAGCCACTGATACCCACAGCATGGTCATTTTTCTGTGCTTATTTTATTTGTATCTCCATTGAGATCTAACCACTGATACCCACAGTATTGTCATTTTTCTGTGCTTATTTTATTTGTATCTCCATTGAGATCTAACCACTGATGCCCACAGTATTGTCAGTTTTTCAGTATTTTGTCTTTGGATTACTAACAGTATATAATACACTTTGCTGTGCCTGAATAACTATAACTTTGTACTTATAATGATCTTATTACAGTAAAGCATGTAGTAGTCTTGAACAGCTTATGAAAACGATAAGAGGCGTGCTCAAGGAAGATAAAGCAGCCAAGGAGAAGGCAGAACGGGAGATGGATACAACCACAGCAACAGACGAGACTCCTGCTAAACAAAAAAAAGATGGTGAGTTTGATTTGAAAATCAATGTTCTGAAGAAACGATAGAGTTACTATGTTAAAACTAGAGAGTCTACTCCAACACAGAGTCAATCAAAGTGTACTTTATTGAACTGCAGCAATTTGAGGAGTTCTCTTTGCCTAGTTAACTATCTAATTGTAAAATAATTACTCTATGGTGTAGAAAAGTTCTCAACTTGGAAATGTTTTATAGTTAATTTTATCATTAGGCTTTATAGTTCATTCAAATGCATACCTTTTATATACATTTTTTACTTATTAATATTTGAGTTATTAGCAAACATTTTGTTTCTTTTTTTATTTAAGATCATAAAAGGCCTTTTAGTTCTAAGAGCACCAGTGGATTCTCAAGTTCTGAAGTTTGGCGATTACGATTAAGTTTTAACCAACAATCAAATACAAAGTAAGATCAATAGCTCAATCTTACTTTCAGTATTCTTATTTTGTTTTACTACAATATTCCACAACGTAAACTTTTTGTTTTGAATATTTACAGACATCCACCAGTTGACAAAACTGAAATGTTGAAGACGTTTTCCATGTCTATTTACACAGTAAGTAAGCTACAAACAAGACGTGTACTTAACAAGGTCTCTATGTTTAGGTTGATACTTCAGAAGTGATGACACATCTAATGTTCTTTCTTTTAGGTTGGTTTGAATGTGATGCCTGATGATACTAATAAACGGATACCAATCATGTGTTGGGAAGCTGTAGCCTACACTATCCAAACAGCAGGTTAGATTTTCTAAGTGTTGTAGCTGTAGAAAAAAAAAACATGAAAAATGAAGATTAAGAAAATCCGATTTTGAATAGACCATTTTACTTCATAAAATAAAACAGAACAAAAATATGATTTCACTTGCATAAAGACAAAACTATTATGTGACGTTAAAGTGGCATAAATATTCAACAAAAAAGAAATTTTTTTACAGGGAAAATGTATCTTTTAATAATGAAATACTTGTACTTTTTGAATGGCATTTGATGAAATTGTTGAATTTGGTATAGGCTGTATAATATTACTATCTGTTTATATTCAGAGCTTTATCTTCGAGTTGAGGAGAAGCCATTGTTTGGATCACTTCCAAGCAGACAGGCTGATTGTTTTGATGCTTTAGTAAGACTAGGAGCCGAAGGTATCGGTGTGTATAACCATCAACATGTGCGAGCACATCTCATCAGGCTGTTAAATGGTAAACCTTTTTATTTACTCATGAAAGTTATGTTATGGATCTAGCTGTAGAATCTTCCACATTAAAAAGCATCTTTATAACCTAGTATTGATTGAGCTTTTGGTACCTCATTGTGTGCTGTTAGAAAAGTCAAAAGCAACATTTAAATTTATAAATAATGAAGTACAATAATTTGTGTAAACATTCTGTAATAACAAAAATGTGATTAGCTCATATATGGACACAATAATGTCATATCACTACCATATTTGAGCACATCACACTTTTAAGAGGGGCGAAATCAAAACTTGTGAGAGGCAGCCCAATGTTCCTTCTGTCAGATTATTTTCTCTAACTTACTTTCATTACAGTGTTGCTTCCAACAAGTCAAGCTGGGCCTAGTATTTTAGATGTTGATATATTTACACTGCTGGTAAGCCTATGCTTTTCAATGCCTGTGCTTAAGGACACGCAGCAAGAGATGCAGAATGCCGCTGTGTGTGCTGATCCAATCGTTAACGGACACATCATGAAACTTGCTTTCTTAGGGCATCTTACGCAGATTCTGTTGACTTGTGATTTGCCAGAAGGTAAGATACAAGATACTACAACTGTTTATCAATAGGGCTTTTGATATGCGACGACAAACGACCAACCTAAATCAGGTCAATCGTTGTCGGTCGTCAACCGGATCTAGAAAACATAAAATCTGTCTCAAGGTTGGGCGAGGAAACACGTCACAATGTCCCCGCATGCTCACAGTGAATTAACATGACATACTTTGGTTGTCAGTCATTTCAAATCGGAAACTTCCTTCCTAATCTTTGGTCAAGAGGTAGGACATATAATAGCGAGCTTTCCTTTCATAATAATTAAAAAACAAGAGAGTAATTCATCAGATTGTGAAGGTTGATGAACGTGGTTCTCATTCTGTTAACAATTACTGTCTCCTTCGTCTAATGGCCAAAACAAAAGCTTGTTGTTATATTACTGCATGACACTTCACTGCTTTAAATGCTACCATTTCAACATGACTATCTTTCTCTTCCTGGAGAAGTATTATCCTTATGTCATATCGTAAAGAATATCACATATAGCTTATCTTTATTATGCTTATTTTATAAATTAATAGATGATGGAAGTTTATTTGAAGAAGATAGTGATGGTATGTACTGTAAAGAAGCCAAAAACTTGCAGAAAGTGTTGAAAGAATTATGGTTATTGGCAGGGTAAGTAGACTATGGTTAGTCAGTATTCTGTTTATGTTTGCTTGGAATATTTCTTTTTTATGCTATTTTTTCAACCTTTTCTATAGTACATCTGCCAACGTTTATATATTCCTCCATTTTTGTTTATGCAGAGTGAAGAGAGGTGTTCCATCTGCATTTGACCTTTGGAATTACGTAACTAAATCCTGCCTTCCATTTCTACGGTGTTCAGCTTTGTTCTTCTATTCGCTGTCTTCAGCATCATTTCCATTAGAATTGAGAAGTATGTCGATTTTATATGAACATAATATAAAGTATTGTAACATATGTTCTATCTACCGATTTTTAGTTTGAATCTTATTTCTTGTCATTTTTATTGTAGGCCGCAATTATGATAATAATAATTTATTTGGAATCTTTAACTATCTCAGACTTAACTAAAAATTAAAAAAAGTGATTTAACATAAATTAATAAAGTATGTACAAAATATAAAAAGTAATAATGTATTTACGTACTATGTAAAAAAGTCAGTGGTCCCTAGTTTTCTGTTTAGGGACCCACTGGCTAATCATATTCAATAACATTGCTGTTTATAAAGCTCTGTATATTTCGATAAAAAAGTCGAAACTACCAAATATGGTAGTGATATGACATTATCATGTCCATATAAGGGCACATAAAGTTTGATAGTGTAGACGGAGCTTAATAATGTAATTTTCTTCCTTTTGCAGTCAACATCTTTGATGAATTTAGCGTATTGTGTCGATATCTAGCAGTTCCAACAAATCTTGCTAGTTTGTTTGATTCTAAGTTTATTCCTGGTGTACATGAGTTACTTCAAAAGTGGTGTTTGCATCCATCAACTCAAGAAAGATTGAATAATCAAAACACTTTGTTTGTTAGGTATACCATTTTTTCTTTTGTTTATTTTTTCCCCCATTTCTTCCCCCATTTCTTCCCCCATTTCTTCCCCCATTTCTTCTCTGTACTTTGTGAGCCTCAGTACTAAACTGTTGTTAAAAAAAGCCCTTTATACAAAACTATGGCCAGCACACAGTACCTAACTCTTTACCAAGTATCATGCCTAAGATTACAAGAGTACCAAGTTCTTTAGCATACATGTTAGGAATGTATATACCCAGGACCAACAGCTTTACATCCATTCAGAAGAATGAGGCAATGAAAGTAAAGTATCATGCCTAAGATTACAAGAGTACCAAGTTCTTTAGCATACATGTTAGGAATGTATATACCCAGGACCAACAGCTTTACATCCATTCAGAAGGATGAGGCAGTGAGAGTAAAGTATCTTGCCTAAGATTACAAACAATATGGTACAGAAAAGGATTAAACTGGGTCTCAATTTAATCTGCCATTGTTTGCCCTGATACTTTTTTTTGCCAAATTCAAGATATTACAATTGTTGTTCTACATGCAAAGTCACAATAATTGGTGTTTGTTTTGCTAGATATCCGATGCAGCCAAATAAGTTTATGTCACTACCACATGATTATAGTGACCTTATGAACCAGGTTGCCTCATTTGTGTAAGTCTAAATTAATTCATAATTTTTAGCAGTACTGTACCTAAGCCTGTAGCCAGGAATTGAAGGTTTCCACAAAAGAGGAAAAGTCGTTGTGAGCTATGCTAGTTAGGCCTAAAAGTCGTCATGAACTAGGCTAGAAAAGCTCTGTCTACACTATCAAACTAGTTTGACAAAAAATGCCGAAATATGATAGTGATATGATGTCATCGAATCCATTTATGGGCAAATCACAATTTGTTGTCACATAAAGTTTGATAGTGTAGACAGAGCTTTAGAACTATTTACCATCACTTATGTTGGTAGTCTTTAATTTTAAAAGGGAACTTCAGAGCAAGAAACGAGGCGGGTATGGGTTGTGGGTTGTCCTTGTTCAGGGACCACTGGATAATTATATTCAATAATATCATTGTTGTGTACAATAATGTAATTGTCTTTTTCCAGAAAACATCGTCTATCCCCTTTGGGCTTGGTAGCTTACAACCTTATGTTAGAGCATTGAACTACAGTATTCAATGAAACAAATTACTAAATTAATATATGAATTGTTATTTGTTGCTTTAATTAAACAGCTGTCCAAAGTCCAGTGGTATCCAAGGTGAAACCCGTGCACCAGCAATGTGTTTGGTTTGTGGTAAGCTAGTGTGTTCACAAAGCTATTGCTGCCAGACTGATGTTGACAATGAAACAGTAGGAGCATGTATGGCTCATGCTTTAGAATGTAGTTCAGGAGTTGGAATGTACTTAAGGTAAATAACATTAATAATTATACTGTAATTAGTAGTGACTTAACATTTATTAGTAATCAATCAATGGTAACATTATATGTAACATTAATAATGATAATTACTTCATACTAGGGCAATCCATCTAACATTTTTTAGTAACCCATCAATGATATAATGTAACATAATTAACTTTAATTAATATAATTATATCTGACTCTGACGTCATTAATCAATCAATATTATTAGTTTTACCATGAAGGTGACACTGTCAGTTTGGCTGATTTTTTTGAGGTTCTCAACAAAGGGACAATTACAAAGTGAAATCACACCAGTCCCACCCTATTCCACTTATATTCCACTATATATTCCCAGTTTCCTGGACTTTCTGCATTCTCACTCCTGAGGACGATCAAAGCATATTGATTGAAACGTCGAGAAACTGAACAGTTCTTTTCAGAACTAATATATGTGGTGTACTGGAAACGTTATATCAACATTTGATTTTGCCATGCAAACCTTCAAACAATAAATTACAAAGTTGTAAGTTTTTTAAAAAAAGTATGTTTTATATTACTATTACAGAGTGAGAGAATGCCAATTACTGCTGGTGTCATCCATGTCTAGAGGTTGTTTTCACACACCACCTTACCTTGATGATTATGGGGAATCAGATGTTGGATTAAGGTATGTTACTCTTAGTCCATGGGATTTAGACTTTTAACTCACACAAACAAGGGTCATTTTTTAGCTAAATCCCATGGACTATCTAGCAAAGTCAGGTTTATGGTACACTATGTGTTTCAAGAAGGAATAGAAGTAAAGTTGAGTGTCGCATGGTGTACCACAAACCTTAATTTACCAATGTTTATTCACTATGCAAACATTATGTTACTCTACTATGTCCCTGAAATGTTGTGATTCAAAAGTACTATATGTTGTTTTATTACTGCAGTACTTGGTATGTTACTCCTGTGATATATCCATTGATTCATGTTACTGCAGTAGATGGAGTACAAGATGGTTTGTTTTAAACTACTTTTATTTTATTCTGTAGGAGGGGAAATCCTTTAAGACTTTGTCAAGATTTGTACCATAAACTTTACATTCTTTGGTTACAACATGGTATACCTGGCGAGGTGATTCACAAACTGGAAGCAAATAATAACTTGCTTCACATTGACTGGCAAAATCTCTGATATCGCTCGATAAAGCTTTTGGTCGCATGAGGTACCTGGCGAGGTGATATCATGATTCAGACATATTAGAAATTTTACTGTGGGTGGAACGTTGCATTTAAAATGAATTCATATTTAGCAGAATGGTCCTAAAGCTTTGCCATTAGACTATAAATTCTATAAATACAGGGATTTAATTAAAACTGCCATTTAAACAAATTTATAATGAATAGACATTGTATTATGTAACTTTTATGTTTAAAAGTAGTTGTCATAGATCATATTTAATTCAAGGACTTTTTACAGTACAGTCCTTGCTTAATTATTGCTGTGCAATTTTGTTTTGTTTTTTCAAAATCATGTTACTATATACATGGAGAAAAGAAAGTATATAGTACATTTTTAAATGATTGATAGATGTTTGGTTTCTAAGTTAATTTGATCCTACAAATCACAGGATAGAAAGCTCAGGGTTTATTTATTGCAGTCACTTTGGTGTATTTACACCTAACAAGCATTATGGCACTGTTCATAGGTTTCTGGACATATGCTTAAAGCTCTGTCTACACTATCAAACTTCATGGGACAAAAATATGTGATGTGCCAATATATGGACATGATGATGTCATATCAATACCATATTTGGGCACATCATACATTTTTCTTGTCCAACTTGTTTGATAGTGTAGACAGAGCTCAATAAATGCTACGATTGTAATCAATATTTTGAACATATGTTTTGTGCACATAATTTCTTTTTGTCGTGATAGGGATGTAATCTAGGGCTGTGTAATGAGTTCACTGCATGCTCATATTTTTCAGTCTACCTAATCAGATTCAGATTTATTGGTCTTTTAGGAAATTCATATCTTTTAAACAGTCTCTATTATTATATTTATAAAAGCAAATTCATTATACCTTTCAACATTTTGTTTTTCTTACTTTATTGTACAGTATTGTGAAAAAGGTATATATTATAACTATTTGAACCTTTAATGAAACATAATTATAGTACAAATGGAGTGAACACATTAATATGGTAGGCGTGTTTTTTGATCAGGGTAGTACGTCATAATAAAGTGGAATAAACCGTTAATGATCATTGTGTCTGTCATGTGATATCAAAGTGTACCAGTAAAATTACAAACAAAAGCAAAAATATGATTTAATTGAAATTTTATGCTTTAAAATATGGTCTCTATCTAACATGAGCAAATTATAGTTTATTTTATTAAGTAAAACATTACATCACATTACAAACATAACACAATTTACGTGGAATACTGAGCAGGGTAAGGAGACCACTTATCACCAGGAATGGTGTCACTCTACAATATATCTGGCAAACGTACATAACATATTTTCATGCTGATTTTTTTGTAATTCTATCGCTTTCAGACACATTGATTGTTTTTTAAATATAATTAATCATTCTGTTTACACTTTTATACAGTACATACATACATTGTAGCATTAATTAATTTAATTTTGGATTCATTTTCGTTTGCTTAATTGGAGTTCATCATCATTTATAAATCTACTTTAATTCTAATCTAACTAAACCTAGTAAATTGTTGTTACAATTGCCATTTTAGGTACGTTATCGCTTGTTCCATTGTTGCGTAATGGTGGGGGAGAACCTCGTGGAACTGGGGGTAGTAATTCATCTTCGGGGGGTAAGCTATGCGGTGGTGGGGGTGGTAAGTCATCTGCTGGTGGTAAACTCTGTGGTGGTGGTGGGGGTGGCAAATCGTTGTCGTATGAGTAGTTTTGAGGTGGTGGGGGACGTGGAGGTGGTGGTGAATCCTGGTTAAACACCTCATCGTCATAGCTTCCAGGTGGCGGCGGCATATCATCGCCGTCGTCATCATCATCATCATCTGCGTATTCAAACTCATCAATATCTGCATCTGAAAAAAACAAATTATGTAATATTAGTAGTAATAAGGTAATGATTGGGTCCCAATATAATTGTTTGCATGGATGCTCGTTAAACTCTATTGACATTAATATATATTGGTCTGCGGCTTAAGATTCATTCGTTCACCCATGCATTCGTCCATTCATTCATTCATCCGTTCACCCATTCTCTTTTGTTCTTTTGTTCATTCATTCATTCATTTTGGTCTCGATCTCTCTCCATTATTTGAATCCCATCCCATCCCATATAATAAATCAACCCATTATTTCAACACATGCTTCAATCGTAGCAAAGAATCATGAAGCAATGAAAAAAATCACAATAGCTTACCATTTGAATATCTCTGTGTATGCACGTCTATCGAAACATTGTGTGGTGATCTTCCATTTACTTTCTCTCGTTCGTGGTGATGATGAGTTGACGTTTTGTTAACTGTTGCGTAGACTGGCGTTGGCGCATGAACGGGAGGTGACGCGTATGTGGGTTGTGACGACGCGTGAGTTGGTGGTGACGCATGGATAAGTGGTGGTGCCCGCGTCATTTGAACGTTAGATTGTACTTGCGTCTTCTGCACTGGCGTTGTACCGGCTACCTTTTGCGTCTGTGAAGGAGTAACGTTTTTTACAGGAGCAGGACTAAGCATTTCTTCGTCGAAATCAATATCCATCGGAGCAAAGTCTTCAGTTTCGAATCCCTTCATAGATTTCTTGTTTTTCTTTGCTACTTTAGCTTGTTGTTTCTTTGCTAGTTTTGCCTCTTTCTTTGCTTGTTGTTCTTCCTTCTTTCGTTGCTGTTTAGCTTCTTTACTTTCCCCTAGTGGAGATATCGGATGTACTGATGCTGGAGAAGGTTGATTCTCATAATGGACGTGAGGTTGTTGAGACGTTTGCACCGTTTGTCTCTGAGCTTGTGTTGGTTCATGAAATGTGACTTCAGTGTACGTATCGTCATTTCTTGGAGTTGTGTATTGTGAAGGTGTGTTTATTGCTCCACTGTGTCTGCCAACGACAGGAGGAGGAGTCGCCGACGTGGCTTGTTGTCGATGAGCAACAGGACTGCTACTAAATGTAGTTGTCTTTGTGTCTTGTGTCCTAGGGTGTGCACCAGGACTGCTACTAAACGTGGTGACCTTAGCTTCGTGTGTTTCGGCTGCTGCTGCCTTGTTTAACGCTGTTCTCTTCTCAGCGGCGGCGACTACTTTCGCCTTTACTCTCGGAGGAGTACTACTGGAGATGTGACTAGATTTCCGAAGTTTTCCATCGTAAATTGGAAAGTATTTTGGAAGGGTCTCGCTATAAATACGTTTGTCGTGTTCGGACATTACACATATTATTATCATATCCAGCTCTTCGATCTGTCAAAAAGAGGAGATGCACGAGTGCAAGTTATTCTATAATTTCAAAGAATGATGATCAGATAGATATGTTCATTATCCTTGATATAATTATCAGAAATGAATAACACTGACTTACCGCTTCGTAGTTATGGGGATTATCCAACCATTTTCGTACCGTCATCATTGCAACATCAGCTGCTTGGTCATGAGGGTAACCTATTAGACAAAACGAATTAAGAATGTTTTTAACTTACAAGAAGACGCAAGATAATCATGGGATCGTGGGAAATGCAGTGAAAGAAATAAAAGTAACATATTAGACAAAACAAAGTTAACATAATAACGGACTTTTACTTCAAAACGCAAGAATGGGAAAAGAAGGAAGAATGAAAGAAATGAAAGAGAAGCTTACCATAGATACCGGTTGATATACATGGAAACGCTACCGATTTGATTGGTGGTTTCAGGAACACGTTCCCCTGTGACGCCTCAGAATACTCTATTCCAATTGGTTGTTTATCATCTTCAACTTCAGTTTTTTCCAAGCCTAGTTTTTGTAACGTTTTCTTATTCTTTTCGTCTTCGTTGCGTTCTCTTTCCCGGAAACTGCTTATCCGGTAATATCGTTCATTATGCATTTTTACGACTTCCATACATTCGTGGTAGCAACTGCTTAGAAGGTTTTGGTGGATTTCCTTCACATCATCGTTGACAGTTGGACCAACTGTATGGATAACATCTAGAGTATGTGAAAGTTTAATAAATACATTTTTCAAAGTTTAAGTTTTAAATATAGTATAAAGCTTGATTCCCACTATGTCGCAGCGCAAGACGTAAGCGTAACACAAGCATGACCAATCACATACGATGGACTTATTCTGTTTTATTCTGTTTTTATTCTATTCTGTCGCTTGTCATTGATCAACTCGCTTGCGTTGAGTTATATGTCATTTCGTTGCGTACTTAAGCTCTTTCTACACTATCAAACTAGTTTGACAAAAAAGTGTGATGTGCCCAAATATAGTAGTGATGGTAGTGGTATATGGGCACATCACATTTTTTTGTCACATAAAGTTTAATAGTGTAGACAGAGCTTTAGAATGTTGCTGTATGGTAAATTTATCAAAACGAATAGTATTTATGGCTACAAAATTACTGTAGAATGAATGTTAAAACTTACATTTAGCTGGAAGCCAATAACCTGTGAAATTTGGAAAAATACATACGTTATTAGAGAATGAGATGGTGATGTGTACCCGTCTCATCAAATATGAAACCCGGGTTGGCCCGATTTGGAGGAATATTGACGATATTACGACGTTTTAGTAAAATGTAACACATTTTGGTGACTTGTGTAAATGGATTACTATAGCCCTCCACTACCGCCACCACTCACTGAAACTGTTAACGGTTCGATTCACACATATTTGCATGTTCTGCCTGAACGCAAAATCATTTTTATGTCATTCTTTACGTACGATAACAACGATAGGACAACCAGTCTCAGGCGGAATCGTTCTCTTATTTTATCAAACGTAATTACGTACTCAGACTATTGCATATCCAGCCGAAGTATTCTCTAACTCTATTTTCTCAAATGAAATTACGACGTAATATATGGCACAACCAGCCGAATCATTCAAGAAATATATTTTCAATGGAATTAATTTACGTACCACACGTGACCATGGCATACCCGGTCTCAAGTCGAATCATTCTCTTTCCAGGTAAGATTGGATGTTCCAAGCATTCTTGTCTCATTAACGGTCCAGCTCGTGAATGTATCTCACCATTTAAGCCAGGTCCTCCCTTAAGAGGTCCGTTTGTTGGGTTAACGATTGCATCAACACAGAGACTCGTTATGTCTCCTAACCATAGACAAAGTTTTGTATTGAGCTTGGGGTTAGGCTTGAAGAAAATGTCATCTGATGATAAATTACAATAGTTATGTTAGATATTAAGCATTGGCATGATATTGTAAAAGTTGATTAGTATAGGTTTTATTGTGATATATATTATTATGAAGCAGCAGTTTTTAATCTTTTCTTATTTAATATTTCCTGTGCTCTTGTTTTAAAAAACACGTGGCTGTATCGGTATTTAAAAGATTTCTTACTAAACGCGCTGCTTGAAATTAACAATAGACTGCTGGCCAATCAGAATCAATGCATATTTTGTTTCCAAGTGCACGTGATTGTTCGCTGTTCAAAACATTTCTCACTAGCACTACACGCGCTTGGAACTACAATAACTGTCGTCCAATCAGAACATTTCTCACTAGCATGCCTTGAAACTAAGACTGTTGACCAATCAGAATCAATGTATATTTCCTCACCTGCCTTTGGTATCTTTTCTGTTAGTGCATACTTAGACCAAGGTGTAAGTTCATTCAACTCAACAAAAGTTCTGTTTTTCTTTTTTACTCGTTTATCATCCACTGACATTTCCAGAAAATGCTCTACATAATTTTAAAAGTTATATAAAAAATGATACTGATGATAATGGTTAGAGTTTAGGTGTCGAACAAATTAAAAATACAATATATTAGAGAAGAGTGAGAATAATTAACTTGATTACGTTAAAGTAGGATAATTACCGGTCTTTTTTACAGTTTATTTATCCAAGGGTCCTGGGTTCAAGTCCCGTCACATGTCAGGATTTTTTCTAAGGACAACATTACAACTCCACTCCCAAAGACTTGTAATAAGACTTTGTTTATGTAGAGCATCTTGTGTATATGTTTGTCTTGTGAACCTCTCTCTGAGGGTCCCTAATGATCAGCAATTACAACTCCACTCCCAAAGACTTGTAATAAGACTTTGTTTATGTAGAGCATCTTGTGTATATGTTTGTCTTGTGAACCTCTCTTTGAGGGTCCCTAATGATCAGCAATTGCTGGATGGATCACCCTCATTATATATTGTTTGTATAGTATAGTTACAACACATTACGCCTAGGCCTACATCTGCTGACGGAAATAAACGGTATATCCCAGGGATTTCAAATGAAGATTAGATCTTTAGTACACTACACAAAGTGAGCCGTTACAAATATTTGTTTATTGATAACATCGGTATTTGAAAAATCGTGATATTGGTTAACATGTCACCGCACCGCAGAAAGTGATTGCTGTATTGTACAGTAATACAATCAACATTTGTACATGAATCATTTTGTGTCGTGTAGGACGCAATTGTTTCGTTAGGATTCAAACTGATTCAGTTAGAGGAAAAAATGGCAAAACCAGCACTGTGGTCATGTTATAAGACAATATAGATTATCTGACAAAAATCCTAAAAAGTATAGGAAACCTTTTGCCATTTCCCCACTGACTGGATTCACTAAGTGGTATGATATAGTACCACGAGAACTCATTGTTCACTGGATAGATAAATCGAATTAATGCGCACTTGCCAAATTTGTATAAATATATCCGAAGCAAGTTTCACGAAGGACACTGAATAAAAATATTGTCTATTTTCCTTTTCTACACGACATCTTACTGGTTATACCGTCCTAGGATACGTTGTCAATTTCAACAATTATACAAAAAAATGTACTTAAAATAAAGTGAAATTAAAGTAAAGTGAATACCACCACCAAATTCTTAAATATTATATTGACATAAGTGAAATACTTGGTGGTATTTAAGTGAATAATTAGTGAATAGGGCCCCAGATCGCACTCACCATTACTACCTTGCCTATCTACAACGATTAGACCTACTTAAGACAAACGTATGATTCAAACAAATTTCATCATCTTTAATTAGGCATATAGAATAATTAGATAATAATAATTGCAAGTTTAGGAGACCTACTACAGTTTACCGTAGGTTTGTGGGTTCGTGCATCATCCTGGAAACTTTTTTTACACGTAGATTATTCAGTAAAAGCACAATTGTCTTCGTTAAAAACATGTAAAACAATATACCTACCAAAAACAAATATTTCCAATCCATCTTGAAAATCACATGATCCGTATTCTCCCGCAAATTTAGCAGACTGGGACATAAGTCCACGTACTGTCGGTGAGTCTGGCGTTCCATACCTTTGGTTTCCGCGTCGTGGCCTCTGCTGCGGTGTCCTTCTGGGAAGGGACGAATACGACGACGAAGACGCGTAGCTGCGACTTGTCGTGTTCATACGGTCGGTACTCGCATAGCTGCGACTTGTCGTGTTCATACGGTCGGTACTCGCACTGTAATACATCTTTAAATGAATCAATCAACTGAATTAAGAAACTAATCCATTCACACTTAGATTTGTTGGTGAAACTTCAACGTTTTTGGATGAGCAACTGCACGGACGCTATTCAAATGTTTGAAATTATTTGTTTATTAGTAAAAGGGCAAAGTCTGAGATTAAGTATTAACCATGTTTACTTATATAAAATCGTGAACCAGGGGCGTTGTTGTTGTTTGAACGAATTAGCAATCGGGACTAATAA
Source organism: Antedon bifida (assembly GCF_963402885.1). Taxonomy (NCBI): domain Eukaryota; kingdom Metazoa; phylum Echinodermata; class Crinoidea; order Comatulida; family Antedonidae; genus Antedon; species Antedon bifida. Next base: position 662,062 of record NC_136234.1, read on the forward strand.
TTTAAATGCGTGAGACGTATTGATATTTCGTCAGGGATGAACATCAAAAAGACAAAACTTAAACGCGCAAATACGGTGCGTATAACTGATGGCTTTTGTACGCGCGCAATTTTTAAAATTATATTTATTTATTGCATTATCAAATAACATTAATTTACTATATTCATATTATTCACACAACAATTATTATAATACACAATGACAAACATCGGATAACTTAAACAAATAACAATAAAAAAAACATACATCATTCTGTTGGATTAGCTAAATATAAATGTTAAGAAAAAGTAAAGTACAAGTCAGCCAGATAGAAAAGAAGATTTACAATTCAATTATTATTTAAAATAACACTATATGAAAAGTTGAATTGATGTATTCATAGTTGGTATTTACGATTGAATAACATTGTGTTTTCGAACCATTTAATGAATGTTATACATTAGTTTATTATCATTCATTCATTCATCTTTATTTCGGAAAAAAAAAGTAATTCTCCATAGCTCAAGCACAAATTATATATAAACAACAATATAAATATATATATATAGATATATAAAAAAAAACATTGTGTTGATACATGGAACATTTTGTGCATCATTGAGAGATGAATGAGTTGGTGTCTCACGAAAAAGAAAATCTGGTGTTATGTTGAGGATTGTGTAATACAACGTTATATGTTGCATAGTTCTTTTAAGAATGTGTAATCAACATTTTATATCACATGTTTATGGTATACACGAATCGCATGGACAAAATCAATACTTGAAATTGATTGATATGTTTGATATGACGTGATGACGTGATACGAGGCATGGTTCACTAAATTACCGCGCTCGTTGGTCCTGTGTTTGTCATCTATCTAGTCATCTTTTTGTGGTGGATTCAATGGTAGCGCTTCAATTACCTTATTATAAATACACAGTAAACAATGGGATTTTGATAATCAATTTATTGACGACATTTTATCTATATAATAATATATTCATATTGCATATAACATTTAAACATTTGCTGTGAATTAGGGAACACATGATCCAGTTACTGTAGTTAACCTTTCATAGATGTTACACATATGAAATGGGGGAAAAGCGACATTCCTCAAAACCTGTATCAAAGAAATAGTATTGTTACTATTTTACTTACACAACTTACAACAACCCATTCTCTGTATTGACAACACATTTTGTATGTAAATTAACACATCTCATGCAAATCCCAAATAAATAACTTCATTAATAACCCTAATATAGGCCTATATCCCCTAGAAATACTGCATCAACTTCTAACATCACCACATTTCATAACATAGGTCGTAGGTTAAACCTAACATCTGACCTCTGTCAAACTACACTCTTAATAGTATTGTTCTAAAATTAACCTCACTCTTTTCTCTTCCAAATAGTAACGCACGCTACGGTCCACTGGTTCTTGTGCGCAGTCTCCCGTATAAAGAACGGCATTTCTTTGTTTTCAATTTGTTCAAAGTTTACTCCTAACACCTTTAGTAATGTTTCCGAGGCCCACACTGGATTGCCGTATTTATCTTTGAATCCCCCAAGCATGTGTTTCTGAAAAATAAACATGACATCATTTGTTATAATTAACAAATTGTTTTTGATAGTTGATAGTCCATGTAGGCTATACTAGGCCCATTTTGGAAAGCATCTGGCATTTGTTTAATATAGATGATGACTGATATTTCTGTGTTTGTATATATATTTATTTTATTTTTATATTTCTGCTTTGTTGTTTTAAGATTAAGGCTTCTTGCTGTTGGGTGTGCTTTGGAATAAAAATAATATATAGCACACTACATGGTGTGGTCACACTTTTTTCAAGTTTGCTGATATTTATATATTTACAAGTTGATACATCCTTAGAAAGTTTATTGATGATCTTACCTTTGGAGTATATTCAGGACTAAAAGTGTAGGGGGATGTAATCACCAAGATTCCACCAGGAGCAACCAGGCTTGATAGACGATTTAAGAAGTCTACAGGGGTGTGTAGCCTACAAATGAGATTAGCAGCCACAACACAACCAAACTGGCCTAGATCGAGAGGCAGGTTACATGCATCGCCTTGTTGGAACGTAACTTTGCTACGATCCTGTGAAGAAAGATTTTGATTAATGTATTGAATAACCCTTTTCTACCCCCAAATCACTCCTCCCCAACACATCACATGGACCACATTTTACCACATTAGTAAAGAAGCAATGCCTCTAATAATAACTCATTTATTTTTGCTACTCAAAACACCCTTCTCCGACACATACAGATCATGTTGACCACTCTCTCCCCTGTAAACCTTCTTACAACTATTCTGGTTGCAGGACTTACAATGTTTGAATCAACTACAGCTGTACAGGGCGTAGTCAACCGCCACTCCTCTTGTATGCTATACTCTATACTGCCATTTGCCTTCATTATATTGCATGCTTCAACGAACGCTTGACTGTAATCAATACCTATCACATCCTTAAAACCTTTCGTCAGTTCAAATGATGTACGACCAACTGCACATCCGATGTCAAGTGCTCTGCTTGGGATTTTATGCTGTTGAGATAAACAGATAGACACAGTTAATTAAAAATGTATGTTAAAATTGTTTAGGACGTTCGAGGTTTCAATTGGAAAGTCGTTATCATATTATTATATGTTTAATGGACCAACAGCTAACCTAAAACTAAATGTTTCATCATCTGAAGGACGGTTTTCTGCAAAGTCATCTAGGCCTAAACAAACACTTTACACAAACAAATTTACAGCTAATTTTTTTTATATATTTACTTTGTCTAATGTAGACAACACCCTGAGGCACTCATCTGCAACTCTTTTTGGAAAGTCCAATGCGTCTTTAGGTCCGTAGCTGTATCGAAGAACTTCATGTGGCGCTCCATAGTGAAATACTAAATATTCACTCAGCACCTTTTCGGATTCGTAATCAGTCGCCTCTTTGTTGGCATCAATCGACTTCTGTAGGGACAAGAGTTTGTAAGTAGAGTATGCAGCTACACCTGAACTTACTAACAAAGCACCTCCAATAAAATAATGTTGATAATTGCTTAGTAAATTCGACATTTTAAAATATTTTTTAGTAGAACTGAAAAAACAGTAGGCTCAGTAAACATGTGTACCGGTATGTCATAAATGCAAATGCTTCCCTCTATCGTTCGTGCACGAAACATGCGTTTGGTTGTATTTGTTTTCTCAACATGTCGCATGAGGACTAATTTTTGGAAGGAAAAAACTTGTATTTATCGGTATTAATGCGAAAGTGACACAAAATAAAAATGTTTCTGACAAGGATACACTGTAAGTAAACTGATATACATAGTGTAACTTCTGACTTTTTATAGCTAGGCCTAAAATTAGCCAGCCGTCCTGGCTAGGCAGGCCGGCGCTATTTATGCGGCTACACACTACTACTAGCAGGAGAGGCCTAACTAGGTCTACGATCCGGCTCGAAGACGATTCGGCCCGCCACCCACTAGGCCTAGACATAAACTAGTAGATAAGCAGCCATAGCTAGCACAGCATCTGTGGAGACTGCTGCTACTTCACTGCAGGTATATAGGGATAGGCCTAGAGTCTACTCAGTTTTAGTAAATAAATAATAGTAAAAATATCGGCCTAGAGGGGCCTAGCTAGTTTATTTTAAATTAAATTAAAAATGTGTTTGTTTTTTTGCAGTGGCAAAGAAAAAAAGCAAGTATGTACTTTACCATTTCTTCTTACTTATATAGGCCTAGTAAAATATGAAGGTATGACCAGCCCTGGTCTGACTCGGACTACATGTCAGTTTTTGTTGTATTTTTTCTGGGGTTTTCTAATTTTCTAAAACTAAATGAGTTTGATACATTCTAAATGCTTTTGTTTGTTGTGAAACGTTTTTTTTTTAAATGATTTTCAGAAATGTGTTAGTAGTGTTGCGGAGTTTAGCAGGAACTAATTCCATTAAGATAATGAGGAGAGCAAGAACGGCAGACAAACTTGTTCGCTATTTATTTGATCGAAAAGGTGAACTTTCTATATTTGGGTTTTAACAAATCTCCGTTTTTTCTGAAGGCCCCTTTCAAGCTAGAGATCAGCAGTGAAACTGTAGTAAATAGGCCTAACTAGCTTAACGATTTTTGCCCTTTTGTGGAAAAAACCCTCTGAAATAAATGACCAATCTCATTCCACACATGTACAGCTGTTCATTTAATGCAATTTGTTTAAATGTATTTAATTAATATTTTATCTTTTTCAGTGAAACAACATGTCATCTATAAAGAGTTAAAAAAAATCCGATCCATTTGAAACTTCAAAGTCAGATGGGAGGAAATGTTGTTCGTTTTATTGAAAAAGAACTGTTGATGTTCAAGAATATTAGAAGATACATAAATAAAAACTATTATTTGTGTTTGATTTAGAAGCCAAAAGGATAATATTATATGTTAAAAGATTGCACATGGAGGTGCTGAAACCAGACTTGAAAAGTTGTCTACCAACAAAGATTCTGAAAAAGCCATCTTAAATGAATATAATTCCGAAAGAGTTGTATTTAACTATAGAAACTTTATTTTCTAATACACAAATCATATTAACTTTGGTAAAAAAGAAATGTCATTCAACAATAAAACACAGTATTGCATTTGTGAGCATTAAAACAAAATAATATTACATTTTTTACACATACTAACTTTTTTTGGGAAAAACTAACAAATGACTGTCCTACTGTCAAGAAATCCATTTATGTTTACTACCAAGAAACTTGCATTGAAATTTAAATATCTGTTTGGTTTACATTGATTACCAGTGATGATACAGATAAAGTGTATATCCCAATACAGTAAAATGTTAGGTCTTTATATTGTTGTTATATACTCTAGATACATAATTAACACTTGGTAATAAATTGACTACAAAAGTATAGTATCTTGTACATGTATTTGTTAAATGTTTTGGTTTTTCTACATCCTAATTAAATATGGTCAATAAAATATTCTAATATATTTATTAAATCATACATAGTCACAATGAGTTGATATGGGGTTAAAAGGCACATACCCCATAACCGTTATTCCAAAACTAGACTAATGTTATGTCCTTATAGAAAAAAATAAGCAATACAAAATGAGGTCCTCGAAAAATCCAATTGTTGCACAATTTTAATTAGTTTAAAATGTTATTAAATTGTTATTTTTTTTTTACTATACTTCACAATGGCAAGTGTATTTAGCATGAACTTTGTTTTAGTTGTAGTTTAATTTGACTTCATTAGACTGCTCAGTACACCCCTACTCTTTTCGATAAGTGTACCAAGTTTATTGTGCTTTATGTGCAGGACAGGACCAACAGATTTATGTCCCATCGAAAGGACGAGGTGCCTAAGGATACAAGAAATATGGCACAGAGAAGTGTTCTCTCGCATGCTAGGCCCATATCACTTACCATATCGATTAGAATGTTTTATTGCTATATATATATACATATGTTATGAAAGACGATTGTCCATCTAAGGTGGACACCTCATTTACATGCTAATTACACTTATTTAAAATAGTTTGTCTGGAAATGTCCAATGAACAGGGATTAATAATACTGTATTAAAATATATTATTTTACCACTAAATTGCACCAATCTAAGTAATCAGCTGATAATTGTTGTTAGATCTTACACCCACAAGATACAACAGTAATACTAACTAAAAACTAGAGTATATATATACTATATTAAAAAGCACCTTAGATTATTTGCATAACTGAAGCAAAGTTGCATGTACAAAAAATGTCCAGATTCTTAAACAATACAAAAACTAGGAATTACTAAAATGATGATAGTTTACTGTATATACAGCAAAGATAAAAAGGTCCTATTATAAGCATGTCATCTTTTTAGTTGAATTAAAACTTGGTTCCCAATTGGATGCAATGCAATGATAGTGAAATTGAGTTCACCAATCACAGCAGCAGTTTGGATAGTTTATCGCGTCATGATTGGCCAAATTACTTGCGGTGTGGTTACGTCCAAGCATTGTGTCCAAGAGAGAACTTGAAAGATTTAGGAAGCACACATTTTTAAAGACACTAACATTTGCGACTATTTTGTGATTTGTACTTATGTTGCCCAAGCGACAAAAATTGTAGAAAATTAAAACATATTTCTTAATAAACTACTAGACCTCTTTCTTTGACGTCAAAATTGCTGAAATGATGATTTTTCTATAGTGATTTTGGTGCAGTAGTAAGTTGGTTGGCAAGACTTCATATTTATCCTAAAACACACAAAATCAGCACCAAAAAAAACTGCCAGACCATGTTCTTAAATTGATTCTGTGTAATATCCAGTAACTAACCAGTATAAAAAAATGATTGTGAATTATTAAACACATTTTGTTAACCTCTTTAAAATATCCATTCTAGTATTTAACATTCCAGACAGCAAAAAGTAAACTATGGCAAGTCTGCCTCTAGGAACAACCTTAAATAGGCAACACTTAATGGAATTCTGCGTGAAAGAAACTGTAGAAAACTCTGGGGTACGTCCTTTCCACCAACTTCAATCTAAAAAGGGAAAAAAAGCAAAGTTATTTAACTGTTTTGGTTAGGAACATCATAATCGTGAGTTTGAATCCAACTTTACTTATAGTACGTTTGCCTCTCTTCACACAGGTGTACAATTGGGTAAGAACAAAACACAACTGTGCTGATTACTAGCTGCAACATTATGGGAGTCTGTTTACACGTTTGATCCAACAACGAAATAATGTGAAGCGCTTACAGACTTGTGCATTAGTGCTAAATAAGAATGACAATATTATTTTTAAGATACTCACTTGCACCAAATATGTGACGATTGAATACACCGCATTCTTCTTTATCACTGGTTCAATAACCCATCCACTTGGATTTAACTTTGACCGTACAATACCATCTTGGCTTGGTGGGCATTCTGGCCAATCCACTGACCGTGCGGCTACAATGTGTCTCTGACCGTCCGTCCTACTTGTCTGAAGCAAACAGAAGTCTCGACTTTCCTTGCGGATTATCTGCGGAACTTCATGTATCATGTTGTAGATAAGAAGGTCGTTTCCAAGGTCACGAACAATGTTCATTTTTTTTAGCATGTTGTCATAAATAAATCGTGTTCTAGGGTTTTTAACTGCTTTGAACACCGCGTCTGGCGACGCCCTGATCAAGCCTTTGCCGAGGAAACTGTAATAAACAAGTACATACACCCTTATCATCATAACTGTAATATTTATTGATGGATTGATAGATTTTTTATGTTGGACAATTATTCTGATATTGTATTACTCCACAATTAAGTTCTGCTTTAAGGGGGATATCCTTTCTAAGGTTTTAAGTTTTAGCTTTCTTGGGTTGGAACACTGCCTTCCCGGCCTAGCATTCGTCAATGACAGTCAATATATTCCCACTATTCAACTCATAAAACATTATATATTTGTATACTTTTACCTGTAAAATACAGATCCTCTTTCTTTCTTCTTTAATATGACAACATCTTTTTCTAAGCATTGGAATCTAAAATATAAATAACATAAATTACTAGAGGTAACAATTCTTTTTCTTAAATAATAGCAAGATTTCAAACAAATATTAAATTGACCCAATACATTGCTTAAAATAGGGCCTACACGCATGTGTAGATTTCAAGTGCCAATTACCATATCCTTCCCTATCTACCGTGAAAGCTCACTATTAATTTTTAAAATTATTTAAAATAAGCTTACGTCCATCCACCAGTTTGGAGCTGTTGATCCGCCTCACTTGTATTCACATTGATGACACCTGCTTTCAATGCTTCTTCTAAGACTTCACCAGCACAGTGGTTCGCAAGAGTACGATAGTCAAAGTTTTCAGCTGAAATATAATAATAAAATCTAGCTTTAAAACAAAGAATTATTGTATGTATCATGCTAACATTTCTGTAGTGCATTTCCAACTTCAAATCACGATCAAATCACTTAAAATAAATGATAAAAAAAGAATGAAAGCAGAACAAAAGAAAAAAAAAATTTGTCTTGAGATGTTTCTTGTTGTTTAACTTAACTGTTTGTAACTTTAATTTAGAAAATGCAACATCAACCGAGACACACTTAAATAAATCTTAATTAATTCTGGTCATTTTGTATCAATATGTGTAACATTTATGTACAAGAATTCAGTGTAGCTTTTTAGTTTAGTTTTTAATGAGGATGTTGTTAGAGATTAATACCTCCACTCATTAGCCTTCTTCTTTCCAGCATCTTGGCAGGATTTTTGCTTCCTTTAGAAGATCTTCTCTCCTTTCTTCTCACTGGCGTCGGCATCCCGTCACTCTGGAATCCTGTGTCGTCACTCGACGAGTCCCATGTCCATGATACGTGGTCACTTTTCACACGCCCCGCTACCTGTTTTTGGGTTGTCTCGTTAGGAGTTCCGCCGCTACATATTGCACGCTGGTCAACACTCCCAGGCTGGATATCTTCCATAGAATTGTTGTCGGTAACAGCAATACCACTTGTTGGTTGGTTGCCAAAGCCTTCAGTGACATGCTTTAAAGATTTGCGTCTGAGAGGCGGAAGCTGTAGTCTTCTTAGGCCAAAGTAATGTTTGATTGCTGCAACCCTGGAAGCCACTATTTCAGCTGTTTCTGGCAGATCAGATTCTATGCACAGTATGTAATGAAGTATACAACCTTTTTCAACTGTAATAAAACATTAATGTACGTATATTAATTGGTATCTACAGTAGTGTAACCTAAGAGATAGAGATCAGGATCGTTGTTTAGGATGCACTGATAAGATTCACTGACCATGTAATCGTCTGTCATTTTTATTTAGTCGGGATCCTTATTTAGGGTAGACTAAGACTCCATTCACACTTATGATTTGTTACAGCCCAGGCCGAGAAATGATAAAAGTAAAAAATTTGAGTGCTTTGAGCTGAACATGGAGTGGCCTAAATTAAGACTACCTTGCAAGTTGCTTCATGTGAGCTAAGGCCTAAATGCAATGAAACATGACCAATGGCATAGAAAATGTTCAATCAAGTTTTAATTTGGAACACAAGTATAAATGCACTCGATCTGGACCAAAAAGTGTAAACGGAGACTAAAAGTCAGATCAAAGTTTTTGTTTAGGGTCGCCTGACAGATGAACTGATCATTTAATCATCATTTAGTTCCTCATAAATAGTAATTGAAAACACACAACTGAATTTTAATTATCATATTGTAAACAACACAAATAGAAACTTGCAATTAAAAAGTTAAAGTTCTATCTAAAGTACTCTCAATGACACTATTATCGATTTACTACGTTTTAAAAACATTTCCCAATTTAATCTATCGATCAAATTGAAGTACTTGTATACAATTTCTTCAATGGTAAGTTCAATATGTTCCACCACCAACCTCCTAGTACTGGCCGTAAATAAAAATATGTCCAAATGTCCGGGAGGCTTTCAAGAACAATGCCTTTGTTCACTTTCTTACAGAACATCCAGCAACATCCATCATTTTCCTTCTGCCATGTCCTACATGAGAGAAAAAAATATTAAATTCAAAATGATAGGTACATATTTAGTTTCCAGATGATCTTGTTATTCAGTTGTTATCTCAAGCTTTCTTTTGAATTAATTAGCCTAGTTTATTTCACAGGCAGTAAGTCTATGTCTCGGTTGGAGCAACTTTGTCATTTCGTATCTTAGTTTAAACACAATACTGTACTGATTTATAGCACTATTGCTGGTTGTTCTCTTAAATGTATTTTATTCGTGATTGTATTCTGTTACAGACTGTACATGAATTATTAATCACCTTGCAATTCTATTCAGCCGGACTTCTTCCAGTTGTACTGGTTTGCCAGTAAACATCAGATAAGGCATCTTAAGATAAAACTTAATCCTGGAGCACAACAACTGGATGCTTCCAGGACTCTTGAGTGTTTCTGTAACAACATCCGTCATGACGGAATGATCCAAGTCGAGTCCGGTACTTGTGGGCATGCTCACTTGATCTGCTTCCAAGACGTGCGAATCCCATTCAACCTTTTTGTTTACATCTTGCAACATTTCCTTTACTTCCTGTTTTATACAAAATATAAAAAAAATCACAATTTTGTTGTGTTCTTGTTAACGCTTTTTGACACCCAAAGGTATATATATCTTAACATTCGGCAACTGTTCAATATTTATTTGTATACACTTGTGACTATCATTATGCATACCTCTTGAGGAAAAAAAAAATGGTGAACATAAGACGTAAACATTGAAACAAATAAACAAACCTCTGGAGACGCCGAGATTGCAGAAGAACATCCATAGAGGTAATGAATACGTCCAGTTGCAGCCTCATCATTTAAAACCTGCCTCCACAACCGTAATTCATGATGAACACCGTTTAGACTCCACCCACTTTCTGAATCGATTGGAAGAAGCTGAAAATGGAACAAAATGCCATTACTGTACATTTAGTATTAAAAAAAAAACTAGTTTTCACTTATTTGTATTTTTTCTGGCACCATTTCTTTGGTTTGTTTTTATTTTACCTTTCTCACAAAAGTCTGGTGTAGAGCCTCCAGTCCCTGCGGTGCCTTGTTACCATGGAGATCCACTTGTTCATTATCCTGAAATGATACGATATGGTTGGTTAAGCATTGTAATAATTGTAAACCCTTTTTAATATTATTTTTTAAGTCATTTCTTATCAGAGTTTATAAGACCTCAAAATATATTGTTGTTGCATCTGTGGATTTATAAAAAAGAATATGAATATAAGCCGATAAATCTAAGTGAACTTTAACCTATGCTAGAAATACAGCATATCAGTAATATTGAGCTTTTGATTCATTGAAATAATATATAAACCATATATATATATATAATAAATTGAAAAATACATGTTTTTTTTGCGCACAGTTTTGGTGGATTATACTTATAGATCCAGGCAAGACCAACATCACAATATGAGTAGATTTTCAACACTTAGGAATACATAATGTGTTTATGTAGGTTGATATTCATACATGTAGTATCTTTGTATAGTAGTTTACAATACATAATTACATACACTCTTTAAATACTTAACATTACAATATTTAAATACATTACAGTACAGTTTGTACTGACTTGAATGTACTATAGACACCTACCACATTAAGTGATGACTGATATCTTTCAAGAGCAAAGAAATTAGCCTGACCCTGATCTAACTGGCCACTCTGAAAAAGTCAAATCAGTTTTATAATTTTGTGACCCAAAACATGGTTAGCATACCTAGACAGACCAACACACCACACGAGTATATACAGTACCAAGATAATACAGAAAAGGTGGAATATGACTTTCAATTAATGACACCAACATAAAATGTTAAAACATTCAGGAGTGTGGAACCATGGGGTTACGCTAGGGGAGATATGTCCCCACTTTGACAGCTAAAATTGAATTCTTGTTATTAATTACTACAGTACTATTTGATATAGAATTTTCGACAGAATATTAATATTGTATATTATGTAGTTCTCCTTCATTTAAAAAATCCTGTATACACCCCTGACATAACTTACAATATGGTATAATTTACTGTAACAGTAAATACAGTATTGTAAGTTTACACAACATCAACCCCGTTGAGCAAGCCTAAACTATTCATGAAACATGCATTATTATACTGTACACTACCACCACCCTAACTCCTGAACAAGAACAACCAACAACAAATGGAATAAAACAAATTTGAAGAAAACAAAGAGAAGTAGAATAGTAGACAGTATTATTGCATATTGTGTATATTAGATCATACTAATAATTTTGTCAAAATTTCAAAAGTTAAATTTTATCATAATATTATCACAGATGAACTTTCATACTAAAAAATAGCATGTTATATTATTATTCAGTGTCATTGTTAGTGTTATAAGGAAGTTATACTGTATGTATGTATTAGAAGCTTCTTTACAAACGTGATACTCTAGGATGTAATACTATAGTACAAGACAAGGCTGGATGTTTGTACAAAGATAAGACTGTAATTTCAATGAATAAATCCTTATATGAAGATTTGAATTGAATATCACAATTTGAATTGGACTAATTTTAATTTTGGATTTTGTATATAGTACTTATACTATAGAAACTAACTTAAGTTGGTTAACTCTAAATAATGTGGAAATGTGAAACCATTAATAAGTAAACATTTTGATAAATTACTGTATTTATTGAAGTATTATGTAATCAGGAAGATCAAATTATTCTGAGTTTCCTTTTGAGGAATTGTTAAAAAATAAAAGTAACACACATATTTAAATTTCACTGTACCTACAAACATATGAACAAAGCAATAAACTAAAATCAATACATTTTATCATCTATATTTTTGTCACATGTTGTACTGTATGAATTTTTCTGTAAGAATTAACAAATATTACTACCAGCATATTCTGCAGTGTGATCATCATGGTATTCACAAGAATAAATGAATATTAAACGCTCACAAATTAAGTGAATCATGAAACATGGTCGGAATCATGTGCACGTTCAAAGTGTGATATTTGTTTCCAAACGAACAAAAATGCAAATACAGTTAGTGCATTGCAATAATAATATGTCGTGCTCAATCTGTCATGTGATTGTAATTGTGTTCATATACATTTCCAGTGCAACATGTTTGCTTTCACTTGTTTGTTTTAGTGAGGCAAACATGCACCTTTATAACTTGTTTTGAGTTTTATATTGTAATGACTATCATGTAATTCAGCTTTTGGTTGCAATTTAGATATAAAATAAAATGGTCTCATACTTTTGAAATTTTGTTTCCTTTTTTTCAAAGGTCTAAAATATCAAAATGACATACAGCATATTTAAGTGTGTTTTTATGTTTAATGTGAATATATCACCAATATTATTGAATGACAGATAATCAGTTGACCCAAAAATGATTAAACCAAAAATTAATATCCAAGCTTCCAAAGTAATTAAACAACCCATGAATATATATGGTAATAAATAAAGTGTCGTCTTGTTTCATCCTACCAATGCCTTGGAACGCTGATATAATACAAGTTCATATGCCATGAGAAAGTCTGAATTTAAAAACAAAATTTCATAAATTCAAATAATGCTAACACTTCACACATGTTGGTGTTTATTATTTACAGCATGTACATTACAGTATACATTCTACTCTATAAACTTGCGCAATCACTTGGCATAATGCCAACAACCAAGCCCCTTGATTAAAAAAATTTAATGTAAAAATCAAGAATATTGAAAAAGAAGAATTAGCAGCGTATCTGACTTGTTTAAGGCTAACCTTGATGGAACAAGACGTCTCAACTGTTTGATATCAATTATTATCAAATTATTAAACAATTTACTTACCTTGCTATCAAACCAGAATAGTGAAATGAGAAGTACCAGCAGAAATATAATGGACAAGGTTATCAAACACAAGAATACAGCGACCTCAATGTGTGGGAATACCAATTGCGTCCAGGCATCCCATAATAACATCTTGTGGTCTTTATGGACACATATCAGATGGTAACACTAATCTTTAATGAATAGTGTTAACTTTTACTGTATGCAGAGAGAAAAAAAGGACAATTTTATTATCTAATCTTGATATTTCAAGCGAGTAGGAGGGTCTAATTTGTTTAATCTCAGCCTAAATTTAATAGATGTTATTATCCTATAATATAATATTGGCAAGAAATAGCTGATTTTATAAAAGATTTATTTATGATATAAAAGAATCGATAGTCCATAGCACTTGATCTTGGACATCTCCCACCCCCCTCTACAAGATATGGATATATTCGCCCCTGTGTGTACTGCATGATGTGTTGCGACTGCTAATAGGTTTGGACGAACCGACCACAAGAAGAATAGCACTGGGACTTCATAAGCTTTGTAGAGGGTACAACAACTTCCTCAACACAATTGAAAATTCAATAGGCCTAGGCCTAGCCTAGCTGTGTGTGTGATATTCTAAACTGAAACCACAGATATCGGAACCTGATTTAATACAGATCAATACTTGGGATAAATTAATATTATTTGATAGTTATCAACAACATTCTATTCATATTTTAGGCATATAAACGACTTATTCATAATCCTAGGCCTACCTTACTTTCCCGTGTCTAGCCCGACGTACCTCAATTGTGTGTATGATTTTCAGAGATAGATCGTCGCCACCGTTTCGGGTCCCATATTTATCCTATCTCCTCATAACCGAGGTATATTCAGAGAGTCATTTCGACGATCGAGCATTCTCTACTTCTACGGAGCGCCATTTATGCCTTTATTTACTTCCGAAATAGTACTACGGTAACTGGTTCAGTGGACCAAAGTTAGCACCAGTGGAGCACAGTGATATAAAATAGAAATAAGTCACTAATTGTAATATCTTTTCGTATGTTAAAACACTGTGCTCAAGTGGACCCAATTTGGAAACAGTGGAGCACAGTGATATAAATAGAAATAAGTCACTGAATTTTAATATCTTTTCGTATTAAGCATATTTGAATACCTTCCGGTATGGTACCATACATGTTTGACAATACAGTGTCACATATCTCTATTTAAAAAAAAAACAATATTAAAAAAAAAAAAGTATCCGTCGAGGTTCGAACCCCAGCCGATAGCACTCAAAACTGAGCATTACCCGTTACGCCACCAAGTACATGACTGAAAAGCTGATAATAGTCTATTTATACGTGTATTACGTAATTGATCATTACGTCATAAATATCCTATTAACCTTGCTGAAACCAAAATGATCAGTTAGCTCAGTCGTCTGAGCGTCGTGTTAACAACACGTATGTCGTGGGTTCGATTCCCACGCTGGTCGGTGGAATAGAGTTAAGGCTATGCGAGCCACTGTGTTTGGGGTTCACAGATCATACGTCCCCCTTTCCACCACACATCATGAGGCGACAACATCAATGCATCTGGTGATGTGGTGGAAACGACCCCAAAAGGCTGTGGCAGGGCCTTAGTGCTGAGGCAGGGAGAGCACATTTACCATCTTTTTTTTTTTGGCTCTCGCAAAATGCTTTGGTGGTTTAAATTTTATGTTTAGCGCCCTCAATTTATTTTAATGTAAAAAAAGGGAATTAATTCTCTTCGTTACGTGTTTAGAAGAGAATTAATTTTATCTCATCGTAGTTTGGTATGCCGTGCGTTTGTTATGCAAATGAGTGTGCACATGTGCTGTGGGAAAGATGGTATTGTTAGTCATTGGCGATCAACACACAACACTGTTCAATTTTTATTTTGTTAATCTTTTACATTAGAATTGTAATTCTACCGTTACACATTATAGTGTACTTTTAAATATCCGTTTCATGCAAGATATTGTATTGTAGGCCTACTAATATGTTGTGAATAAAAGTTTATGGTAGAATAAATAAATAAATATGTTTTAAGCAGATCTTCGAAATTGAAGCATAATTATGAAGTCGAGTTTTTTAAAACCCAACCTAAAATTCGCATCTGGATAGTTGACATTTTAACATTATCATAATTATCATAGGTGACTATGTATAGTAATAAGTAAAAGTAAGTGCATTTCTGGGCTCTATTTTCATTGCTCTGCCTCAACCATGGATGGGCTAGTACTGGAGACTTAATATTTAATTTTATATTTCAATGAATAGGTGTACTTTCCGGGGACAAGCTCATATGAGTCTTATATAGTTTGTTTCATTCAAATCATGTAACGCCATTTTTTCAGCCGGGAACCTACTGAATACAGCTCTTTTATTCAAAATTGTCTTTGCTCAGCCCCAAGCATGGTGGGGTGCTGAGGATTCTTATGCGTGTTGTTTGAAAACATAATAGATGTCATTTCGGGTACCTTGTACCCTATTTTAAACAGTTTGGTATGTGCGTGCGTTGTTATGCAAATGAGTCTGTGCAGGTGTATTATGGTATAGATGGTATGTTAGTCATTCGCGGTCAACACGCCACCCGTTAAATGTTGATGCTGTTAATTATTTACATTAGAAGATGTTTCAAATCATGTAAATAAAATATTTTCCAGACCTGTAGGCAAGGCAGCCCAGTTGTAGATGCATGCGATATTGGACTGTATGAAGATTTAAGGTGTTGTAAATGTTAGTTCGTGGTGTGAGAGGATGAGCTTTAAAGATAATGCGAAGTGCTCTATTTTGAATGGTCTGTATTCGGTCAATATTCGATCTGATTCCCCAAACACTACATCAATAGTCAATGTATGGGAGGATTATAGTGTTATAGAGGAGTATGGATGTGTGTTTATTAATGAAATGACCGAGCACGCGATAAGATGGAGATGGACAAGCCCAGTTTGGAACGGAGTTTATTACATGAAAAGAAAAAGATAAATTTGAATCAATGTGAATGCCAAGATGTTTCTGTTTGTCAGTTTGTGATATGGGTATATACGAAACGATATTAAAAGTAGTGACTTTTATTTCTATTTTATATCACTGTGCTATCCTGGTGCTAAATTTGGTCCACTTGAGCAGTTACCGTAGTACTATTTCTATTATTGAAGTTAATAAAGGCATAAATGGCGCTCCGTAGAGAAGTAGAGAATGCTCCAGTCGTCAGAATGACACTCTGAATAGCTCTGAAAATAGGGAGGTTTCGCAACGCTACGAATACGATAACGAAAACGGATACGTCATACATTTATGAAACTTTTGAGCTGATCCCCATTTCATATTCGTAAAGCGTATTTGTGTTGACGAATATCACCAGTCATATTCGTAACTACAAAACGAGTATAGTTTTTGATTATTTTCCACATTTTGCATTTGAATCAGAAATGATTCATGATTATAATATAATTATAGATTTATTGAAAGTAATTTACTAAAAGTAATTTACTAAAATAACAAGTCGATTTTGATAAATAGCAGTTTTTAAAGTGCTCACTCGCTTTGATGTTACGCTAGGCCTAGGCGCTTCGAATTTACCGCAGTCACATTTTTTTTTTGGGATCGACGGCGCCCTCGATTTTTGCAGGCTTACGAAAACGAATACATGTGCGTGACGTATTCGTTTTCGTTATCGTATTCGTAGCGTTGCGAAACCTCTCTTATACCTCCATAACCATAGAGTTGATGCAGACGCTAAATACAATAAATACAATAAATAACATTACAAGATGAGAAAATATAGAAACACTTTACATACTATTACTATTTCCATGGATCTTCTTTCCATTTTGTTGATATCATTTGATTTTAAAGCATATTTTTTTGAAAAATAGTAAAGTTACAGGTTTCTAAGTATTATATTGTTTGAGTATACTCATCAACTGGGACAAAGAGAGGATGGGTACAAGAGCCAAATTAAGGGCATTGGAAGAAAGGCAAACACGGCTAAAAATACAACATTAACATTACTCCTTTTTACATCGCATAGGAAAACTCCAGAGTGGTGGGACAGACAGAATATAATTAAAACACTAGTGTTTTTGTGTTGTTGAATCAAAACGAAATAAAAAATAATTTGATTTAGATTACATTTTTGTCTTTAGTTGTACAGTAAAAACACCCGCATAAACATCTGTTATAAAAATGTGTAATATATCGCATCATCAGTTATTAACAATTTAAGAATTCGATACAACTTACCATCGGCAGTCGTCAATGCCTTACTCTGCTGACCCAGGATTTTTGTTGACTGGGCTAATATTAAAAAATAACAGCCAATAAAATAGAAATTAAGGATCAATCCTTCACAAAATTAATAGGCTGGTTGTATACCATGCTATACAATTAATTTATATTTCTTTTATATGAAATTGAGAAATTTTTTTTCAGTTTTGCCCTATTTATTTATTTATTATTTAGTATTCTATCTTATCCTGATGTACTGATTGTGTGTATTGTACTTTTTAAAACTTGTTACCAATGAAATCAAGTGATTTCACGTATAGTCCATGGGATTTAGGCTTTTAACTCACACAAATTGCAAGAAAAGGTTTTTTTGATGAAATGTGTTCTTTAGACCCTACTGAACACATTTATCAACGTTAGGACATTTTTCGACAACGGGAAGTAGCCTAATTTGCATAATTAAAAATGGCGGCCATTTTTAATAACGTACTATGTATCTTGGAAACCGCTAGTCACAGATACTTAATTATGGTGTTAAAATCGTTAGAATATATGTTTTTATATTCACTTTAATGAAAAAGTTTGTCCAAAAATGAATGGAAGTGCTATTTCTAACATTATTGACCTTTGACCTTGATTTATCATATCTCAGCAACCACTAATTGGAGATATACAAATTAGGGCTTAAATTGTTCAGAAACTACACATTTATATCCAGTCTAATGGCATGTTTTTGCCAAAAATGTCGGATTCTAACATTATTGACCTTTGACCTTGATTTATCATATCTTAGCAACCACTAATCTGAGAGACACACAATATGGCTCAAACTGTTCAGAAACTACATATTTATATTTAGTCTAATGGCATGTTTTTACAAAAAATGGCCGATTCTAACATTATTGACCTTTGAACTTTGCACTACATAAAATTGCATAACTTTGAAAATATTGTACATATGAAATTATTTTTAGTGTCAAATTGTTCAGAACATACATGTTTCTATAGAATTCAATGACACATTATGTCCAATAATGACCTATTGTATGGTTATTAACATTTGAACTATATTTGAAAAGGATTTTTAAACCCGGAATCTTCTTCATGTAGGCATTCATTAGAACATGTGATTTGGCACTACTTGTTTAGAATATGGTGGTAATTTAATGTGCATGTAACCAGTTGAAAATATTCACTTTAAAAAAAAATATATTAGACTATGTATACATACATTATAGGTTTGGATTATAAATAAATTTTAAATTAGGTCTTACATCTTACTCAGGATAAAGTTGGTGTTGACACTATTAACAGAGCCAACAAAGATGTAGTTTTTTTTTATGATATATTGTACATACTTTAAATAGGCCATGCCATTTTGCAGGTTTATTAAAGTTTTTTTCAAGTTAGTAATTTATTTTTTGATCAAATTAAATTGGCATTAAATGGCATATTCAACAAACAAATTTCTAAAGATTTATTTAGTTTATATTTTGGTAAGGATAGCATCACTCTTGAGGGCATTCTTTTAGGTTGAAACATAGTCTTATTAAGAAGGCCTTTTCTACTACTAGACGCATTGTTGACAACTGGAATTTTAAAACATATTTAGTTTAGTTTAATTAATTGGCTATCGAGACTCATAATTAGGCTGACCACCACTTGCAATATTTTCACCATATACAGTAAAGACCTCAGTTTCGTATGGAATTTATTTATTCATTTCAATAACCATCCATATACAGTATGACTACTAGTGGTGTATAGTTTTTAACCTTTTATAATTTGTTTTTGTACTTTTTTTACGTGAATGTATTGTGTATGTACCATGTTTCTATGTGGTTTAATTTTTACCATTTTTTAACCATCAATTTTAATGCTTTTAATATAAATATCTTGTAATTCAGCTTCAGCTGCGAAGACGATAAGAAATAAAATAAACAAACGTGTAAACTTGTAGGCAGTTTATGGATGAATGCAATAGTTTATGGTTATAAATTTAATGTACCATGGCCTACTTTAAACTAAACATAATAAGTCAACGTTGCAACTCTTACATTTTAGAGTGCCAAATCACATGTTCTAATGGATGTCCACATGAAGAAGATTCCGGGTTTAAATCCTTTTCAAATATATTAAAATGTTAATAACCATACAATAGGCCATTATTGGACATCATGTGTCATTGGACTCTATAGAAACATGTATGTTCTGAACAATTTGACACTAAAAATAATTTCATATGTACAATATTTTCAAAGTTATGCGATTTTATGTAGTGCAAAGTTCAAAGGTCAATAATGTTAGAATCGGCCATTTTTTGCAAAAACATGCCATTAGACTAAATATAAATATGTAGTTTTTGAACAGTTTGAGCCATATTGTGTGTCTCTCAGATTAGTGGTTGCTAAGATATGAAAAATCAAGGTCAAAGGTCAATAATGTTAGAATCCGCCATTTTTTGCAAAAACATGCCATTAGACTGGATATAAATGTGTAGTTTCTGAACAATTTAAGCCCTAATTTGTATATCTCCGATTAGTGGTTGCTGAGATATGAGAATTCAAGGTCAAAGGTCAATAATGTTAGAAATAGCACTTCCATTCATTTTTGGACTAACTTTTTCAATAAAGTGAATATAAAAACATATATTCTAACGATTTTGACGCCATAATTAAGTATCTGTGACTAGCGGTTTCCAAGATACAGAGTGTGTTATTAAAAATGGCGGCCATTTTTAATTATGTAAATTAGGCTACTTCCCGTTGTCGAAAAATGTCCTAACGTTGATAAATGTGTTCAGTAGGGTCTAAAGAACACATTTCATCAAAAAAACCTTTTCTTGCAATTTGTGTGAGAAAAGGGTCATTTTTTAGCTAAATCCCATGGACGTGACTAGTAAGGTGATTCGCTGCTGTACCCCTGGGTCATAGAGTCTAGCCTCGCTTAATTCAGGCAAAGACTGGAGTCCACTTTGGTATTCCGAATGTTTCTCGGTATACCGTTTCGGTAGATAGTGTATAGGATAGTGCAGTATGTGGTGGTGTGGTGGGAGAAGTGAGTGTGGCCGGAAAAAAGTCCTGGGACCTGCCTTCGATTCGAAAATATTATAGACCTAGGCAACACTAGGCCTAAGAGTACAAAGGTTTTAAAATGTAAGTAGCAATCGTTTAAATGTACGATATATCATACGTTAATAAAAGACAATAAAAACAAATTTCCGCTGACAGGAGGAGCGTGAGAGGAATTAATGGGTCGGTGTTGTGTGCAGTGGAGTGTGTGATTTGGTTGCCAGCCCGACGACCTAAACTAACCAGCTACTACGTACTACTGTAGGCCTAGTTAGAGGCCAGGGTTCATAATTCAGAAATGCACTAGCCTACGCCTAGATGAATCTACTTGCGGCCTAGCCTACACATACCACCAGACGAGAGAGTGGGGGAATTCAATCTTTAAATTTTTAATAATTAATTTCTGTACCACCTATTCCTGTATAGGCTAGGCTATAGATAGGCATTTAATAAATAAATAATATGATGAGTAAAGACTACTATAATTATAAATAATATTATCCACAAAATTTCTGTTTCTCTTTCAGATATAATAGGTATATAATGTATCTACCATGATGAACAATAGAAACAATAAGTTGTTAACTTCCTTAAACAGAAGTTTACAAGATACTATATCTTCCGATGTCCTGCCATCAATTAAGACAAAGAGTCCGGAAGCTGAGATTAGCCACACTAGGATCTTTCAAAGCATCAGTAACTGGTTCGCAACTTGCACTCATAATCAACGAAAAGTCGTTCTCTGTGGTATCACCGATAGATGCTCTAACACCCAGCTGGAATATTTATCAACGGCGTTAGAACCAGTATTCCACCGTGACTTCAGGAATGCACTAACTGGCAACTATCCAATTTGTACATCAATTACAAGGTCTTTTGATATCGGGTTGCGGTCCAATGGCTCGGCTGATGATTTTGGTAGAAAGACGTCAATGGACTCTTTTGTTAGTAACTATGTAAAGGATATTCTCTCTAATGCAATAAATCGTGTTGTTAAAAGACCCGATGAAGTGGTTCGGTTGAAGCGCAGTGTATCGGGACAGTTTAGTAATATGATGTATGAAACTGGAGATGGTGGTTTGAACAAAGATGAAGACTTGCGTAGTGTTGAAAATAGTAGATTACCGCCACTTAAAAACTCGCACTATAGTAAGTATCATTTCCAAAACAAAAACATTATTGAAAACCACATAAAGATACAAGATACCAGAAATTTGAATTTAAAATGATACATATGGTGCATAAAAAAAGCAAAAAAAGCCTGTTTAACACTACTAATATTTTACTGTATAATTTTTCTAGGACCAGGAATGTTACGGACAGGCCCAGTAAAACATTTGCCCAAGATAATTCACGGTAACAAAACAAATGATGTACAGACGGCCAAAAAGAAACAAAGAAATCAAAAGAACAATTTCCAGAAACAAGTGCAAACTCTTTGGCAGGTAATAACATTCACAGAAACACACCAACAGCCTCTGAATGTGTTGAGTGCATGCATAGTGTATCCCTCAGTAATATTTACCAATTATTGCAAATGTGTTTTCTTCATTTCAGTGGATAAATTCATGGGAAAACTATGAGAAGATTGATATGTTAGTGCAGCTCCTGAAGCAGTGTAATCAAACTCTATTACAATTCTACACTCAGTGTTTGCTACAAAGGTTACAGGCTCGCAATGATATTAACTGTCTACCAGACAAGCTACTCATGTACATATTTTCGTTCTTGCCCGCTGATGATATTAACACGGCAGGCAAAGTTTGTCGACGTTGGCGTTACATAGCAGCACAAGATGAACTCTGGATATTAAAGTGTAAAGAAATTGGTATGAAAGATTTATTTGTAATCTTTGGAATCAATTCATGATTTTTTACTTCTGTATTTAGTATTTAATATGACCACCATCAAGCTTAACTATTTATTTTGTAGGCTACACTAAAGGCATTCCAGACATAGCTCTGTTAATGGAAGACTCAATGGATAGTTGCCTGATAGACTGGCATGAGGCATATTATGAGTTAAAGTTGATTGTAGACAACCTTCAAATGGCAAACTACCAGCCTTCAGGTAAAAATAGTCCAATTTTGAAGGGGGTGCTGATTATTGTCAAGAGACGCCTACAGTACGGTATTCCATATGGTATAAAGGCTTCTGATACTGCTAGACATAATACTGTACAATGTACAGAAATTACAGACAAATTTACAAATGCTTCAATAATTTATTAGGTTGCTTAAATATGTTATGTTAAATCTGATTAAAATTTAAAATATGTTTTTCTACCACAAGGTAAAGGACTTAGAGTAATTGATGTACTTACGCCAGCAAGAATTACTCCACCTGAAGAGTTTGGTGAGTTTACTTACACAATTATGTGTCTTCTCATTCGTTTTTTCTAAGGCATGGATATTAATAATAGTTACTTTTAAATTACCTTTTGATTTTCAAATTATTTACAAATCTGTGATTTTTATTTAGATTCATCCAGCAGCAGTAGTACAATTTCATCAATGTTCTCTGAATTATCAGATGATAGACAGCGAAGTACTGTAGGTAAGTTAACAAGTTGTACTATACAGAGATTGTAACAGACTAAAATAAGAGTCTAACCTGCCTTCCTACCTACCTGCATGCTTACCTATCTGCCATGTTTTTTTTTCGTTTTCAGTTGATCTTCCAATTCAACAACTAGAAACATTTCAGAAAGACTCAATTGATGATATCCCTGAAACAGATGCAGTAGAAAAAGATAATGAATTAAATAAGTAAGTCTCATCTTAAGACTCAATTGATGATATCCCTGAAACAGATGCAGTAGAAAAAGATAATAAATTAAATAAGTAAGTCTCATCTTAAGACTCAATTGATGATATCCCTGAAACAGATGCAATAGAAAAAGATAATGAATTAAATAAGTAAGTCTCATCTTAAGACTCAATTGATGATATCCCTGAAACAGATGCAGTAGAAAAAGATAATGAATTAAATAAGTAAGTCTCATCTTAACACTCAATTGATGATATCCCTGAAACAGATGCAGTAGAAAAAGATAATGAATTAAATAAGTAAGTCTCATCTTAAGACTCAATTGATGATATCCCTGAAACAGATGCAGTAGAAAAAGATAATGAATTAAATAAGTAAGTCTCATCTTAAGACTCAATTGATGATATCCCTGAAACAGATGCAGTAGAAAAAGATAATGAATTAAATAAGTAAGTCTCATCTTAAGGCAATAATGAATTTAAATCTAGTCCATCTTTTAATTTAATCTCAACAAAATACTATTCTATAATTTAATGAACATTTAGGTCTCTCTCTTTATCTCTTTATGAGTTTAAAAAATTATTAAAAACCAAATTGTTTAAAAAAGACAAATATTTTTATGATACAGGTGACAAGAATATTTGTATTGGTTACCTGAGGCATCATGAAGCTAAGCTTGTGAGGTGCCTCCGTGTAAAATATTGAATTGTATTTTGGTTGAATAATGTCCTTATACCTAAATTATTTACCTTTGTTTATGACTTTTATAATTAAGTAATTTTGGAATTGAATATTTTTACAAGTGATTTCATTTCACCGCGGCAATCAAGAAGTAAGTTGGAGGTTAAAGAAGAAGACAAGAAAGTAGTGAAAAAGAAGAAAAGAAAACCTAAGAAACCTAGAGAAGACAATGAGAACTTGGCATTGGACATTAGGCCTGACCACGAACAAGCCAAGAGTGTGCTAGTAAGTGCTTAGTTCTGTTCATGAAGTTTTCTTTTATATTTTACTAGTTTATGTATGTTTATCTTGGGGTGGGTCGAACTTAAAGTTTTCATTGTATTTATATGCAAGTTTATCTATTAAATAACTATTTTATCATAATGTTATTGTATATTACATGTTTTTATGTCAAAATAAATAGAAAATGAATTGACAATTTAGTTTTATATGCCTCCTAAATTTAAGGATCATGTTGCTGCAGTAACTGGATAAGTGTTTCAATTTTGTTTATGAGTCAGTCACTCTAATAAACAGTGTGTACGATCACACAAAATATTAAATTGAGACACACCCGACCCACAACATGATGAATAAATGGCACAAAATAGTTACAGTAGAACACACTATGTCTATGCTTGAATTGTATGATCACCCAAAAAAGGCTTGCCGAATAATAATACTGAAGTAACTACATGATAGTTTTTTTAGTTTTTGACTTATTATTTGTCTTTTTTCACATTTGTGTGTTTAGATAGCTGGTGATGTAGGCATGGAAGATGAGACAATGGCAGGAGAGAAACTAACAAGACATCTAAACAAAGTATCCATGATGGTGAGAGCAGTGAAAAGGGTTCGCAGGTTACAGGTACGTTGTTTCTAAACTTTTAAACAAAACTAGTTTTCAATTTATGTTACGGTTGATATCATCAAACATTTTATTTTCAATTTTAGTAAAACTAATACTAAACAGCACATTAATTATTCAATCGCACTGAAAAGATGTGTTAAAATGTTTGTTGCTGGGAATATTTGTCGGACAAACAAAAGGTGATGCTTCTTGTGAATCAGAGGTTGATAATACAGTACAAACTAAACATGACAAAGCTACACATTATTATCCAGGTGCAGAACTTGTAAGTGAGGCTGGGAACTGATACTAAACTTTAATAGCCCAAACGAAAGTGGATAGCGTAAATTCTTTACTAGACATTGCCTGTTATGGATACTATTACGCCACCTTCCCTTGTTCTAAATATATCTACTGTAGTTATCCCCTAGTTGACATAATAACTATTGACTTTAATCAGTATAATAAGCATTTGGCAATGCGTTGCATATTTGAGGACGATACTTAAGTACATGGGGCGTTGCTGATCCATCATTCACTCAATCAACCAATCAATTTAACAAAATTAAATCAATTGGTCAACCATCAATTGGTCAATCATCAAGAACAAATTTAACTTCAAATCGTCACTTTGGGATTTAACTTTGCAAATATTAAGTGAAAAGATGACAATAATTATTTGCACCTTTTGTATGTAAATTTGACTTCAAAATTGTTTTTAATGATTACGTTTTTATTAAATTGTATACAAGTTTCCTCAAAATTATTTTTATTTCCTGAAATTATATTTTGAAATGTACAGAGGAGATACAGACAGAGTGCACTTGCGGGATTCCGATTGACATCAGTCAAATAAAAAAAACAAAAGACTAAGCCTTTATTGTTAAAATAAAACTAGCAAGTCGCACTGCACATGCTCACAACATATTTGAGCAAACAGTGTCATCTTATATTACTGTACTTTCAACTTCACTCTGCACATGCTCAAAATGCAGATCAGGTTCTTGCAATTTAATTTAAACCATCCTACACAGAGTACAAGCCTCACCAGGGCCGTAGCCAGGATCTGTCATGGCGGGGTTCGGACACTAAGTATTTGGGTAACTGTTTTGTTAAATGACACCCCTTGATGGCCGGAAATGGTACTCTCGCACATAACATTCATGATAAATGGCACCTCTAATTGGCCGGGAAAAAAACACTCTCATGCAGCATGCTACCAATGAGCAAAACGATCATACTTTTTCCCTCCTCCTCACACACGTGGACTATTTAAAGGATGATAACATTTGTTAGGTAGTGAGGTACATTTGTCATGTCATCCATTTTTTACTTTCTGCCTACTGTACCTCACCCTGCACATGCTCAGAAGAGAGCATTTATCATGCCATACATTTTGTACTTTCTACCTACTGTACCTCACTCTGCACATGCTCAGAAAAGTGCAATTATCATGCCATCCATTTTGTACTTTCTGCCTACTGTACTGTACCTCACTCTGCACATGCTCAGAAGAGTGCAATTATCATGCCATCCATTTTGTACTTTCTGCCTACTTTACCTCACTCTGCACATGCTCAGAAGAGTGCAATTATCATGCCATCCATTTTGTACTTTCTGCCTACTGTACCTCACCCTGCACATGCTCAGAAGAGTGCAATTATCATGCCATCCATTTTGTACTTTCTGCCTACTGTACCTCACTCTGCACATGCTCAGAAGAGTGCAATTATCATGCCATCCATTTTGTACTTTCTGCATACTGTACCTCACTTTGCACATGCTCAGATAAACACATGGATTGTAGCAATTAATGGTGCATTCATTACCCTCCCGTACCGACTGCCAACCTCACTCTGTGATCAACGTAAGTGAGTTGATTTCTACTGATTATTTTCAAGTGTTACCATATGTTTGTGGTCAGACATAGGAAATTAGTAATACAAACATGCAAACTCTACAATACCATAAACAACTGACTTGGTGAGAGCCCAATTCCCCTGTGGCTCCTCAAGTCACTTCTCATTTGCCGTTTTCATCTTATTTCGTTTAGAGCTATGATTGGTCACGTACGCAGAATGCTTAGTTGCGCATTTTATGAAGCGGTGATACAGAAGAGACTGTATGCACATAGAAAATATGTTTACAAATGGAGTATTTGTACTTGCAACCTGTTTTTTTTATTCTCTGATTGTTAAATGATACTAAAAAAAAAATACTTCAAATATTTCAATCAGCTTCCTTTTATACACGCAGAAAGAATATTGACATAAATCATCATGGATGGTAGAGTGTGGTCTGTTTGCATATTAGCAATAATTAATAATCAATCTGAAGTAGCACTAGCATTTAATAATATAGTTTTCTACTGCATTTTTTGCTACGCTATTTTAGCAATAAGGCTCATTGGCTAACAGTTTTCCTGCAGTGCATGTAATAATTGTTTATTCCAATTCTTATTCCTCATTTTACACTCATTGTAACTATTTTCACTATAACCAAATACTTAGTACAGAGGTGACATAGTACATAAGATTAAAGTAAAAACACTTAAGTGTTCTTGCTTATCTTTCTGTACCCGTCATTATACATTTAATCATTGTAATGTTATTTGTAAGCATATCAGTAAATTAGACTTGTCGGTTTATTCCTGTCATGTGGGTGGAAGCGATGCTTAATGAGAGCATCTTGTGGTTTAAGTTCGTTGAGAGGTAACAACTCTTTCTGCTCTCATTCAAAAGTTATAAGTAGTTAAATGGTTACTGCTGTAATGTAATAATTAGATTCAGAAGTTCTTATCATCATTATCTTTATTAGCAGAAACCAATTTGCAGAAACCAATTTGCAGAAAAACTGCTGATTTACATGGGGTATATAAAAAATGTTTAGATATAATAAAAAAGTAAAATAATGTTTATTTAGTTTACACCAAACATATTGGTATTTTATACTGTATAGTAATTATGGAGGAAGCTTTATTAAAGATTTTTTACCAATGAATTGATTATCGCAAGAATGTATGAATATTGGCGACTATATCCTAATTGGGCGTGGGGACTTTTGAAATGAACAGTAATTGTTGACGGAAGGAATGTGTGGATTTGATGCTAATCTTTGAGTTTTATTTGAAGTTTGTGTATCAGTAAATAGATGGGGAAAAACCAATATTTTTCTTACTTTATCTGCTCGTAATGTTTGTATGATTATTTTTCTCAGGGTCACATGAATGCTGTATGTTGTCTTAAGTTTGACAGACGACGTATAATTACCGGATCATCCGATCACTCTCTGCGTGTGTGGGACATTCGAAGCGGACGCAGTATTCATAAAATATACGGTCATAAGGTGAGGAATCTTGCCCACGCAAGCGTCTGAATCAATTAGCAATGCATTTCAAATGTCCTAATAAATTATTTCAAATCTTAGATGAATTTATGAGTATTATGGTATTTGTGTATTAAAAAAGGAAAGTACTGTAAACAAAAATGGTATTTGAAAAACATGTTAAGTATGAAAAACATTGTTAATAGCCAAATTTATAAAGAGACTCGGGACAAGTTTTCATGTGACTCACCCACGTTTTCCCTAGAATCCAATCTCACCTCACGTTTTCCCTAGAGTCCAATCTCACCTCACGTTTTCCCTAGAATCCAATCTCACCTCACGTTTTCCCTAGAGTCCAATCTCACCTCACGTTTTCCCTAGAATCCAATCTCACCTCACGTTTTCCCTAGAGTCCAATCTCACCTCTCACTCAAAATAACGCCTCATTTCATGTTGAATATGTTTTTAATTTATAGAATAATTATGTTTAAATATTATAATGCGACAAATAATTGAAGTATCTAGACAATAACAGTCTACGTTCATGGTAATGACCGTAGACTGTATTTACACAAGCAGTGACTTCATTAAAAAACCTACCATCAAAGAAGTTCTTTTTTTCTAATTCCTTTAAAATCATGGCTTAATATTCTACAAAAAAGTGACCACTTGTGACAACAAATATAAAAAGTACATTCCTCTTCCCAGAGGTCCTAACCAATAAACCTCCCATCCCACCTCGCTTCCCAATTTGTATTATGTAATAACCAGATTGTATCGTTTTGAATTGTAAAATTAGTCAACATGAATCACCCATAATATTCCCAAAATAATTTTTATTTAAGTTCTGGTCAATGCTTTGATGACTGAATTCCCTATCCTATTCCGATCATGGATGGATTATTATTTATCGACAACAGGGGTTTAAATTTAAGTTGATTTATAATCATATTGGTTTCTACTAAGTCTTGTTAAATCGCATTAAGTTTACATGTCTATTTCCTCCAATAGCAAATGTTTACATTAAAATTAAATTAATAAATAGGTCCCAATGAAAAGCTAAAAATTACCCATATGTGGACTATAGAGGTTATATATAGCAGGTCATGTAGGCAAAAGTGCTCGATGTAAAGCAGAGCAGAATATAAATAGTCAAAGTTGCTAGTTGAACATTTTAATGCACTACAGGCTGTTTCATAAGGAATACCTCAATCTTCAGGTGCTGTATATATATTTAAAATTTCATACGCATCCAACAGCGAGCAACTCACCAATTATAGGATGGATAAACTATAAATTAATGTGCTTATAAAGTCTCATTTGAGGCATATGGAGTGGAGTTGAAATTGTCGTGAGTTACAACCCTGGAACCTGTGATTGGAAGGCAAACACGTTAACCACCAAGCTACAGCTTCACTTCATATAATGTAAATATTATAAATATTGAAATGATTTAAGTTTTTTAAATTTTGATTTAACAATTGTAATTTTCTAAAATTAATTTTCAAAAAAACAATTACAAAACACAGATTACATTGAAGATCATGCCAAAACATGTAAGAAAATCCATAGAAAGTAAGAAAAACAATCCACTTATCATACCAAGACAAACTCTGCGAAAAATCAATTTCATTAATATTAGAAATGAATATGACACTTGACCTCGAAAAAACTAAATGACCGGAACGTCTGGGAACTGATAGTGATGACAAAAACAGTCTGAATAATATTTTCAACATCTGACTGACAAATTGTTGATTGTTTTCTGTCTGTCTCTTAATCTAGAATTATAATTATGTCAATTTGTTTTTAATGATTTGCGTTGTATGGTTTTAATTAATCAATATTCGTCGACATAAAAATAAAGTAAACAACAGGGGGCGTGCTACTTAATATACGGCCCATATTGAAGAAAACTGTTGATTTGAACAGGGATTTTACTCTTCCCTGATTTGAATAAGCTTAGGTGGTCTGTTAAAAATTCAGGACAATAAGTTGAAAATTGGAGACATTATAGAAACAAACAAACGTAGTAATATACTCAATAAATTACTGTATTTGTTTTAGGTAATATTGAATAAAAAGCTATAGACTTGTAATTGATGATTACCGTACTTTGAATGAGTTGTTGTTTTGTGTATGAATACTACCAGCACAAAACAATAAATGTACTGATTAAATTTGTTTTTTTATTAAAGGGTGGCGTGAGATGCCTTGCGTTCAATGACCGATGGATACTCAGCGGGTCATGGGACACAACGGTCATTATTTGGGACGTCATCAAGTTTATCCAAATAGCCATTCTTGTTGGACACACTGATGTTGTTTCTGCTCTTCAACTTATTGGTTTGAAATATTTGTAAGTATTTGTTAAAAAATTGTTACAATCGAACTTCAGTTTTTGGGTAGACCGATATTGTTCATTTACTGGTTGAAATATTTATCAATATTATCATAGAGATATTATACAGTAGTGAACTAAAATATCTCTATGGTAATATTTAATAATGTTTACAATTAAAGTTTTATTTTTTAATCTCTAGAGGGCACCATACAAATGGGCTTTTTCCAAGTGAAAATTGTAGATTAACAATTTATTTTTCTTGAAACTTACTTCCTGAAAAACTAAGTTTGAAAGAAATTGTTAGGTAAAAATCTCCCAAATCCTTTTCTACAATTTGAAATGGATTTCAGAAAACCAAATATTCTAGAAAACCAGTTACAGTACTTCGGGCTATCTTTTCTTTGTAGCTACATTGAAAAATATGTTTTCACAGTATCGCCACATCGAATAAATAACAAAATTATAGTCCTTGATTGAATTTAAACGAAAGATAGAAAAGTTTGTGTTCTTCTGAATGTTTAGTAAGATATCGGAACTCAGTTCTATTAATATGTCATGATTGAGATGTTTTGCAATTAGGAAAATCATGTTTTTATTGATCATGTTAAACATAAAAAGTTAAAGGCTAAAATGATAAGTTCAATAGTGCAATTGTTTGTCAACTTGTTAATGTTGAAACATAATTGATTTTGATGTTTTATAATAAATGATGACATCTAAAAAGAAGAAAACATATTTAAACGATCATTTTCAATTAAGAGAATAGTAATGTATTTGAATGAGGACAACAACTATATTTAGAAAGCGTACATTACATACAGTTTTAAATAAAATGAACAACAAATATCATTAATTTAATTTGATG
This sequence comes from Antedon bifida, assembly GCF_963402885.1. Classification (NCBI taxonomy): domain Eukaryota; kingdom Metazoa; phylum Echinodermata; class Crinoidea; order Comatulida; family Antedonidae; genus Antedon; species Antedon bifida. The sequence continues at coordinate 693,612 of NC_136234.1, forward strand.
TCAATGATAGCCTTGATCTATTTTTAATTTAATAAAATTAAAATATTTATATTTTCAAGGTTTAAGAAACATAAACGAAAAAATAATTAAAGAAAGTGTCAATCACCTTTTGTTACTGACACAATGCATTCATTGCTAAACATAAGGATAACATTAGACTGCTAAAAACATTGTTTTGTAGTAAAAACCTTTTAATATCAATGGACATTTTTTTGTAGGGTTAAGGGCTTGTGATTTTTGTTGATATTCTTCAAATCCCTTAATATAAGGTTATTTATCTATTGCCAACTTCCAACTAAATACACAAAATCGTGATTTCCAATACAACTTGGTTATTCTATAATAGCAACTTTTGCTACTCTACTTGGCTTATTTCTCGGAGCCTAAGCATAGCGTTTTTTAGGCTTCCTTCCACACATACTATGCTTTTTAATTACTATCGAACTATTATTATTATATGTTTTTTTATATGTGTGGAGAATTTATTGAATGAACGAATCTAAACAAAACAGTGATAACCCAACTCAATTTCTTTTCTTATAACAAAGCTAAAATACAGTATTATGTTTATTTTTTGTCCTTAAATTGATACTTGTTTGGTGATGACCATTACTCTTATGATGATCATAAGATTTTATAGATAAAATCAATTACAATTGGTTTGTCAATTTCTAATCTAATTTGCCAGCATTGAACTCTTTCTCGTATCCATTTAAGTATCCATTAACAAATAATAAAAAAGTTGTCTTAAAATGACAAAAACCAGAACTTAAATATAACTAATCCACTGATTTAAACAGCATTTCAACCGATATGATGGACAGGGCTTATTTTGATAGCATCAACATAAGCCTATACATATCAATTATTAAGCCAAGCTAAGCAGCATTTGTAATTATTTGATAGACGGGATGATGCTATGACAAGTCGGTAGCAGCGTTTATTCTTCCGTTGTAAAGCGATTCAAACAGAAGCTTCTCAGAATCACAACAACGCTGTCAGAATCCTGCCGACTCGGCCTCGCACCCACAAATAATTCTGTCTCAAAAAGGTTTTTTTTTTCATACTTTGTTTCAACTATTAATAATGTCTCAAGGATTTTTTTTTTCATAGATTGTTTTGTAGTGATAATGATCTATTAATCTTGTTCATGTCTTCTTTGTAAGTTCCGTCATTAACTTTTATTTAAAATATCCTGTCATGTGCTACTGTATATTGCTTTCTCAGTATGCATCCAAGGAAGTGGGTTTGTCACATATTTTCTAGAAGATCTTAATTTTATCATTTCATTACTTTTAAGGCGATAAATATTGTAATATCCTACAGAAAACAAAAGAAATTGGGTAGTAGAAAAATATCTATTTATCATTGTTTCTTTTTTTCTTTCTTGGTTGTCTTTGTCTACATCTTCTTTTTTTTCTTCATCATGAGCTATGTCCTTAAAGATGGTTGGTGTTTATGGCTTTCCAAGTTCTATTCTTCAGCAACTCTGGAAACGACTTCAACATTCAGTTGACTATAAACCGTAGGTCCAATGTACACATCTAGCTCATGTGCACTTTAAAGAACCTAGTACATCTTTCGAGACGAGTAGGGGGTTACCCCGGAGTACTAGTACATCACAGCCACTGAGCATAACTGGGCCCTCTGAGAGATCAGTCTTTGACTGAAGAGGTCGCCCAGTATAAATAAATAAAAACAATAGCAAAGAATATGATTATTTCTTTATCACTTTATTATTTTTGTTTGGCCATTACTTTAAATGATAGAATAAAATTAATTGATTGGTTGAATTCAAGGGAAGTGGGTTTCTCACAACGCATACTTTTTGCCTTTTCACTAGAATAATTTGTTAGAAAGTGAAAAACAACAATTCTGTTGTAAGTGTAAAAGTGATTTTTACATAATAATAAGAAACAACATTTACTTATTTTTTGACATTGAATACAAATTAATGTTTTTAACAAGAGGAAGTGGTTTCTCTTTCCTTTTTACATTTAATTAATGTTTTATTTTACTTAACCACAGATACCCTACTACATTGTTGTTATGTTAGCAGGTGTGATTGAATAATCTTTCTATTTTCCAATTTTTATTTTTTTGTTGACTTGTGTGAAGTATTTTACTGAAATCAAATCGGTAGGCCTATTGGGTTTGACCAACTGACGTTCTTCTTACCAACTAGCCATCCATTCATAGAAAGTACTAATGTAGAAGTATGTCTATAGAATAGTACTTTGAATTTTAGTAGTATTTGTATTTATATTCTCCAAATTCTAAAATAAAATACTCCTTTTTAATGAAGAATTTAGCTTCCAATATGTCAACAAAATAAAATCATTATTTTTGAAATATATTTGAAATCATAATATTTGACATGCATCATTTAATTTCTTCATTTAAATGTTTATTTCAATTTCCTATTTGTTCATAAAATTAGATGAACATGCGATATTGAATTATATCCGCCAAAACTGAATCGTGAAAGTTTAAAAACTTAAAGGAAATCCTGTTGTCAGTGTGGTTTTTAGCTTTAGGACTCAAAAATAAGATTTGAAGAACAAATATTGAAAAACATCTTTGATATGGAGGCCTCGCTTGTGAAATATATGCTAAACTTTTTCAGTATTGTATATATTATCATCTTTATACTGTACTTATATTTAAGTGGCAGTGGTGTGACAGTGGCTGTGTGTGTGTGTACTAGTACACCGGGGTAACCTCCTACTTTTCACAAAAGATGTACTAGGTTCTTTAAAGTGCACATGAGCTAGATGTGCACACTGGACCTACGGCTCATAGCAGAACCATGGAGCGAGTGAGCCTAGAACCCTTGCCGATGTTATGGCTACGTAATTACGGTTCCACAGTTGTCTTAACCACTCGGCCACTCACTCGCTCGAGTAACTAAAGTAATTTCGAAATGATCCATTGGTCACTGGTAAGTCTACCAACAAAGAAAACATACTTAAATCTTTTGGTAATGGACAGTCCAGTTTTCCAAATCCAATTTTAATAGCATTAATGAATTTCAAACCTTCAAAAACCTTCAATTACAATTTTTTTTTATAATGTTTAATTCAAGTTTACTTACTTTAATGCATATTTTCATCTCTACAAAATTTAATGATGATATTTAAACTACAGTAAAAAAACACAAATAGGAAATATAATATATTTTATATTAATGTAGGTTACTTAAGTTCAAATCATTGTACAGTACTCAGTTTTATTTATCTTTCCGGAACCACTTAAAATTAGTAAATCATTGTGAATGCACTTTAAACAGGAATGCCATATCAAAGTGTTTTCTATTTTATTGGACATTTATGATCCAATATTTACTAAAGTTGAGTGTGGTTATCACGGAGGTAGCGAATGATTGACATATATGATTATTTTTCCCAATTAGTAGTCTTGCGTCATATTGAATGAAGTTCTTCCGTTTAGTGTCTTGGTTCACATTGAACTTAATGTCTTCTAAATTAGTAATTTGGTTCACATTGAACTTAATTTCTTCTAAATTAGTAATTTAGTTTACATTGAACTCAAGTTTGTTCAAGTTCCTCTCGCTTTATAAATTGATTCTCTCTTTTTTTTAAGGTTTGATTGAAAAAATATCAGTAAACTGTACTAATACTGTATTACAAGTTAATTAATAGTCTGGGGCCTATTCCGGATTCCTTACAAAGCCTCCGTGTGTGATAAAAAAAAAAATGGCCACCGAATACAAGAGCTTAGTGTGTACGTCTTTATGAAATATAATATTTTACTGCTGAATAGAAAAATGTTTCTTAATATGATTTTACTTGTAAATAACATTTTGTTGATAGCTATGAGTTATGTTCATGTTTATAAAATGATTACCTCAAATTTATTCAAACATCTCTCCTTAGAGAGTTGTGAAGTAGGTAAAAAAGTACAGGAACCATTCAATCACTTCCCCTCCTCTGGGGAGTATTATATGGGTGAAAAGTACCAAAATTTATCTTTCTTCACCCCTCCCCAAGAGAGCATTAACCCTTGTAAAAGCCTAATATAAATGATTACTAACAAATGGTCAATAGTATTTATACAATGTATTCCTTCATACAGAGTTTTTGTGAGTTTTACATCTGTTGCATTTTGACGTATAAATCAAAAGAACTTACCGCTATTTACGCTGATGTCATACTTAATGTGGTTGCCAAAACTTGAGAATGTGTGATATAGTTTTTCGTGACACATGTTTTTGTACTAATTTATGTTGGTTTTTCCAGTAGCTCCTTCCAATCCAGGATTTTCTCGGTCATTCGCTTCAATTAGTATTGTACTTCTAACTGTCTTTTAAAATGAGTAAAATGTTATTTAAAGAAATATTATAAATGTCTAATACTTGCTGATTGATTAAAATAAATTGAATCATTATTTTCGGGGTTAATTTATTTTTTAAAATCACCTTTTGAAAGTTGGTAACCAAAAGAGTGCCTACCTTATGTATTCAGTTTAGTACTGCCTGCATTAGGCCTACTTGTACTTACTATCTATGTAAATGCCAATTTTACCTGTCTTGTGTGAAAGAAAACTTGGCATTAGTGAAATCTGCTTTAACCAATTTTTTTTTTTTAATTTGTTAAAGGGTAACTGGGTCATACGACACAACAATTAGACTTTGGTGTTTGGAAGATTTTAAGTTTTTACGAACATTGACGACTCATGCTAAATCAGTCACATGTCTTGCTATTGATGGTGAAAATGTCATATCTGGTTCAACAGATGGGTAAGTATTTAACTAGGTCATGTTCTCCTGCTGTTACTGCAGTAAAATCATAGTATAATGCAGTAATTACCTAAATGGAAAATATTTTTCAACTCTTTGATAAACTAATAGTTGGGCATATCCTAAAATTAAATTAAAAATGCTGACATTTAGTCTGATATTTTTAAAAATTTAATTTTTTTTAAGGACCATCTTTTACTCTTATCTTGAAACCATAATGATGCAAATAAATTTATCTAAACTAAAATGTTAAATATATTTTTTCCTTGAAATCACATTTTCATACCAGATACTCTGAAAAAAAGTAAGCCTAACATATATATTAATGAAATTAATCCAACATATTTTTTTTTCTTTTGATATACACGCCCTTTGGCAATAGTGGTTCTTGACAGATTTTGTCTCACCAATGTGCTCCATTTTGAATGTTTCAGTGAAAGAAAATAAAATAATTTGATGTTTTACAATTAAAATTGACATTTTTACCTGCAATGTACTTTTTAATCATAATTTATCATGGGAATGTTTCATACACTTAAACTTAACTTTTATAAGATTAAACTTAGTTTTCTTGTTGAAGTCAGTATATATGAGTGTTTGTACCAATAAGTGGTACGTCTGGAGCCAGAGTGTCTTCTCCGTAATGTACTTGAAAGGAAACATTAATTTGAGCAAGTTGGAAACCCATCAATTTATTCTATATTCTGGTAAAAACAGATCTTGGTGTCTTCATGATTGCTCAAGTTCAGTGGCAAATTGATCCATCAAAAATCTGTAAACATGTTTTTGAGTGAGATTATACATCTCAGTCTTGCCCTGACAACACTACACAAGAACATTCCTGGTACAAAGCCATCATTGAACCCACCCTTCTTGGATTTAAAGGAAACCCAAGCTACTGTGCCACTTTGTAAACAATATGGGTTTTTTTGCAATAGTTGACACTTTATTTCTGAAAAAAGAATGGGGGAGTATTAATAATTCAATACAGATGACTTGATCTCAAAATATCGTAATCCTTGTGACCTTTTGACCCAGACAGTGCTGCTGTAAAGGCGTTGATGGAGAAAAGCTAAATTATTCTATGATTGTATCAAAACTTTTTCCAGTCGTATCATAAATCAAAAACAGTACGTCTTCATTTATTGCAATTGAACTGTGAAATTTAATATTAATTGCCTGAATTATACACACAATGATCTCTTTTAAGATCTTCAAGATATTTACAACTGGTCATATATCAATGGTAGTTAGTTAAAGTAATAGTCTTAAATAAAACTCTTGGAAATTCCCAATGTTCCATGTATCGTATGATTTCTCATGTCATGTATCCTTGTTTCCCAGTTATTTTAGCATCTTAGTACGACTATAATAGGATAAGGGAAAGAAAGAATAAAGGTGGGGAAAGCAACCCAATTATGTGAATGATACAGTATGCCTCTTTCCACAAATGATAATCTTTCAGATTTATTCTTTATTTATTTGCAAATATAATATGTAAGCTAATAAACGACCTACAAGAGTCGGAACATCTAGCAAAAAAATTCAAGCAGATTTCTAAAAACTCAAACATCCTAAATGAAAAATAAGTTTCCTTGTGCATGTAACAAGATTCTTGTTAGCCTTCCCCTTTAAGTCTTAAAATGTAAACAGCATAGAAGGTGTAATGCATTAGGAAAGTAGAAAGAAATTGCCAAATCAATGTTATTGTCTTAGCTCATAAAACTGTCGGCTTACATTAAGATAAATACTCAAAGGAAAATATTGGAATGCCATGTTTTATGAATTCAGCTGTAAACTGTTCTACTAAATAGAACATTTATAAATACAAAGGCTACTATGTTTATTCATTGCCAAAGATCATAATTATCTGTAACCTCAGGAAACGGCAATGAAATAAAGTTTTTTTTCATCTTTTATCTGAAACATTATTTGCATTTTGTTTGAATATTTTCATTTGGAAGGTGATAATTAAACAAAACACCACATAACATCTGGCCTGTTGGAAATTTAAAGAACCCAGTGCATCTTTCGGTAGAGAGAGTTACTCTATTACAGAGCGCTGTTAGGTGGTGGCAGCACAGGGATCCTTGGAATAGTCAAAATTAGATTCTGCATAGTAAACGAGGATAAACTATATAACATTCTTTAACCAAAAGATGGTTGATTAGACTGTAACATCAAGATGTTCTCAGCTTTTCTATCAATATTCTTATCTGATTACAATGCAAGCTTTCATTGTGTTTCTGTCCTGTGTCCTACTCCATTTCAACTACCATGTACCATTCCATGAGAGAGAGTAAGGGTATGTTCAGACTCACGGCAGTAGGTTTGTTATCTAACGCAACATTCCAATGCCTTGCGTAAAACGCTCTGATTCTCCGGTCTAAGCAGATAGAACTATATGCATACATTCATGACAAACGCATTACAGTTTACATTGTTTTTTGCTATTTTTATTAAATCTACCCTCTCCTGCTGCATAACAGCCCCCTAATGCTATTCCGCGAACTAGTTCAGACACAAAAATATGTACGCCGCTTACATAACGCAACCTTAACGCCGTGAGTCTGAACATACCCTTAGTCTGTTCTTGTCCAAAGGTTCACCTGTCAGCCATCTGTTTCAAAGGAATAATTCATTCTGATGTGAGCCCTCTATTGAAATTGCTCTCACTGACAACATATGTAATACCAATTTGCGGCAACCCAATTCTTGTGTGTTTTTCAACAGGTCTTTTATTCACCCATTTGTTACTTGAGTTCAAAATCTTGGAAATGAAGACTATAGTTTATATTCATCTCATCTTACTTAAATGTAAAGGTCTTAAAAAACTATTACAATATTGTGAAGTAAAAAGTGATAAATAAAACATGATGAGAAAACCAGAACAATATCAATATGTTTATAACATTAAATTAAGTTCCATAATGTGGACTTAGTAGTAAATCAACTCCTACTATTAAATACAAAAAAAGATTGATATAGTGTTGCAAGAAAAGTTTACCTCGGTTCAGTTGAAGTAAGATATAAATCTTTTTTTTATCCAAGCTTGCTGATTCTTTAATTCCAATTTCCAAGTGGTATTTTATTCAGAAAAATATACAGTATAGTACATGCTTACCAATTTCCAAGTGGTATTTTATAATGAAAATTATACATTATATTACATGCTTACTCTTGGTGCTAGTCCAACATATATTTTTTTTTGGGGAAGGTCTTATTTCAGAGTATGCATTAGTAGGGCCTTCATAGTTTTAGAGAGTAGATATAGTTAGCATTAATTAAGAGATGGGTTCAACCGAAGGTGATTTATCGCTGGAAATTAATTGATTTGCCTTTAAGAAATGGTCAATTAATTCAATTTAAAAATAGGAATTTGAATGTACTAACTGTAAACCTGCAGTTGAATTTGTTTTATTTTAATGTGTGCACAGTTTATCCAATCTGGTGATGATGTGCGTTCACATACAGAATGTGTTGATGTCTATTCTTTAACACCAGGCACATTTGTTATAGTTTATCCAGCCTCCGGGCTGTTTCTGAGCTTAATATGAACTTTATTACTTTATTCTCAATTGTTCTCACCAAGATCTCACCAAAGCCTGACAACTTTATTTAGAAAGATATTTTCCATCTTTCATTGAATGTTTAGTATTAGCAAAGCCATAGCCAGAATGAGGCTTTCAATTTTCACCCCAATTTCCCAGCAGAGATTGTCATATTTTATATTAATAATTATATTCAAAGCATCTTTCCTCGTCTGTTTTGGTATATATGTATTTTGCATGAAATTTTCTTATTACATCGCTGACATTACATTGAAAGAGTATGTTTGACAACGCACGAAACGTTTTCTAAGTTCACTTTTCCTTCATGTATTAAGAAAATTGTATTCAAAATGTATACATATATGTTTACTATTTTTTTTTATATGACCAGGTGTTCAATATTCTTAATTTTTGAAAAAAGTTTTTTGTACGTAGGCTTACTTAACTGAAACATAAGGTTCCTCAAGCTGATAAATAAAGATTGACCTGTCAGCTTTTTTCCTATGCTTTGGAAAAGTTCTATATAAGTGTCATATGCTACCTACCATATAAAGAAAGTAGATTGGCTAGGGTTCAACTGATGGCAGTTGAATAGAATTTGGCAGTAAGAACTAATCAATTAATCTAAACTCGAAATTTAATTTACCCAAAGGAAACCAATAACATACCCAATACCATAAATTAACTATCAGTTCAGGAAGCTATCAATTAATGTCTTAAGTCAAACTTAAATGCATAGACCATAGTTTTATGTAATTAGTGAAGGTTGGCACAAAAGCAATAAGCATCCTCTATAGGCTGTGTTATTCCACAATCCTGTAAAACTGACCTGTTCAGCCCATCTGTGGCCATTGAGAAATCTTTGATGCACAAATGCGACAAATCTTCAATGTACATTACATGTTTATTTTTGTTCTTAATTTTCTCACCACAGGTAGGATTTAAAACATGGTTCCCATTAGGGTGCAACGCAAGGATGTAAGCATAACGCAAGTGAGTTGACCAGGATGATGGATCGTCCAAACTGTTGCTTGTGATTGGTCAACTGATCATTTTTTTCACTTTCGTTGTGTCCTAGTGGGAACCAAGCTTTAGAATATGTGTGTATAATCAGTGCTTTTATTTACATGTACTGTAAAAAATGATATAGACATTCTTTCTAGAAATCGATCAGTAGTAAAATTTGACCATGGATATTTGAAATAGAAGACCTTTCAATTCCTAGGGCCTACGAATCATTGGCCATTGTCGGATTCTAAAATAGAAGGGCAGAGTGCCTACAATTTTAAAATGAAGTGTTTAACTACATTTAGGGGGTGCTGTGCCGGCTAGGACCTAGAGAAGGAGTCTGTCAAATGAATGTGCACAATGAAGTAACATGACATAACTACTTCCTAGGTCGCAGGTCATTGCAAATCAAACAGACGTGATAGACCTTTTTAAGTAAAAGTAGGCTCTTTGTAAAAACAGGTAAACAGCATTATTAAAACGGCCTTGACATAGGCGATGTTTGGGAATTCCTATCTTTGATAGTACCTGAATGAAAGAGTAATCTGCAAAATGTCCGTTAAGACTTTTCCTGTGTAATTTGCCAGTTAATTGTGGTCTATAATGAAATTAGAATATTTTTGTTGAAAGTGCAACAACCTGAATACTTCTTACCTTTAATTTCTACACCGGTGTAATTAAGTAAAAAATGTTCTAAACAAGTAAGACAGAACAGTTGGTTGTTTGAGATGTTTTTATTTTGTAAAATGTAATTTTATCAAATTTATGTTGTTGTTATGAATGTTTATATTTGTGATTTTTCCATGTACATCCATGTATATATATATAAATCCAAAGGCAAATTACTGAAAAAATGACAATGCTGTGGGTATCAGTGGCTGGATCTCAATGGAGATACACAAAAAAAAGTGAAAAGCTAAATCAAAACGATAAAGTAAAACAGCCAGAAAAGTTAGCAGAGCTTTCGGGCAACCATCAGTACAATAATATATATATATAAAGATTTGATTTTATTAAAAATCTGAATGGTAATATGGAAAATAAATACAAAAATCATGCTAAACTTTTTGAAACAAAAATGTCCTATGTTGATTGGTGTAGTATAATTTATAAGTTAATTCATTCATTTCAAGATTTATTAGATCTAATAATATAAAATTACATCATCAAATGTGTCATTTCTTTATTTCAGCCAGATTTTTCCCCAAAAGTTTGAGAATGAATGTGTGAACACAGTAAAAATAACTTTATAACTAAGATATTGCAGTATTATGTGTTACAACTTTTTATGTTGTGATCTCTGTGAAATGGGTATAATATTAAAACCGTATTGTCCGTTTCAGAAGTAAAATAAAATCCAGACTGCTAGTATAGATTACCTTTGCTGATTATATTATTGACATACAGTATGCCCCAATGTAGAACAAAAACCTGAAATATTAAAACCGCTTATTACGTCAATAAGATCAAACTAATCCATCTAATTAAACAAAGGCGGTTCTGTATAATCTGTGTGACCTCAAAAATAGCACATAGCGAAAGTTTGACAGTTTAAAAAAAAACCATTGCATTTTGTAAACTCACCTTGGGTCAATCTTGAAAACACCTTGATTTTAACTACAAAAGAAATTTGCTTTTCCTAATTGCCTCCCACCGATTAAACTTATCTCAAAATTTCTCTTTAATATCAACTCTCTTAGCTCGTGTACGCTAATAGGTTTATACAAAACAGAAAGGTATGTTTGTCAATTTCAGCAAGCCCCTGGATTCAAATTTCTTAGCTTGTTAATTTAAAAACAAAGAATTTTCTTTCATAATCGCCTCATATTTGCTTCCTAAACCACATAAAAAAGTGTTTGTATTTGATTAAAATTCACTTAACTTGCCAAGAGCAGTTACATATCGTATGTGAAAGTAGCTTTGTATCTCTAGGTAGTACTGTAGCTTCTGTAGGTAGTACTGTAGCTTCTGTAGGTAGTACTGTAGCTTCTGTAGGTAGTACTGTAGCTTCTGTAGGTAGTACTGTAGCTTCTGTAGGTAGTACTGTAGCTTCTGTAGGTGTACTGTAGCTTCTGTAGGTAGTACTGTAGCTTCTGTAGGTAGTACTGTAGCTTCTGTAGGTAGTACTGTAGCTTCTGTAGGTAGTACTGTAGCTTCTGTAGGTGTACTGTAGCTTCTGTAGGTAGTACTGTAGCTTCTGTAGGTAGTACTGTAGCTTTTGTAGGTAGTATTGTAGCTTCTGTAGGTGTACTGTAGCTTCTGTAGGTGTACTGTAGCTTCTGTAGGTAGTACTGTAGCTTCTGTAGGTAGTACTGTAGCTTCTGTAGGTAGTACTGTAGCTTTTGTAGGTAGTACTGTAGCTTCTGTAGGTAGTACTGTAGCTTCTGTAGGTAGTACTGTAGCTTTTGTAGGTAGTACTGTAGCTTTTGTAGGTAGTACTGTAGCTTCTGTAGGTAGTACTGTAGCTTCTGTAGGTAGTACTGTAGCTTCTGTAGGTAGTACTGTAGCTTCTGTAGGTAGTACTGTAGCTTCTGTAGGTAGTACTGTAGCTTCTGTAGGTAGTACTGTAGCTTCTGTAGGTAGTACTGTAGCTTCTGTAGGTAGTACTGTAGCTTCTGTAGGTGTACTGTAGCTTCTGTAGGTAGTACTGTAGCTTCTGTAGGTAGTACTGTAGCTTCTGTATGTGTACTGAAGCTTCTGTATGTGTACTGAAGCTTCTGTAGGTAGTACTGAAGCTTCTGTAGGTAGTACTGTAGCTTCTGTAGGTGTACTGTAGCTTCTGTAGGTAGTACTGTAGCTTTTGTAGGTGTACTGTAGCTTCTGTAAGTACAGTAGTACTGTAGCTTCTATAGGTGTACTGTAGCTTCTGTAGGTGTACTGTAGCTTCTGTAGGTGTACTGTAGCTTCTGTAGGTAGTACTGTAGCTTCTGTAGGTAGTACTGTAGCTTCTGTAGGTGTACTGTAGCTTCTGTAAGTAGTACTGTAGCTTCTGTAGGTGTACTGTAGCTTCTGTAGGTAGTACTGTAGCTTCTGTAGGTACAGTAGTACTGTAGCTTCTGTAGGTGTACTGTAGCTTCTGTAGGTGTACTGTAGCTTCTGTAGGTAGTACTGTAGCTTCTGTAGGTAGTACTGTAGCTTCTGTAGGTTGTACTGTAGCTTCTGTAGGTAGTACTGAGCTTCTGTAGGTAGTACTGTAGCTTCTGTAGGTAGTACTGTAGCTTCTGTAGGTGTACTGTAGCTTCTGTAGGTAGTACTGTAGCTTCTGTAGGTACAGTAGCTTCTGTAGGTTGTACTGTAGCTTCTGTAGGTTGTACTGTAGCTTCTGTAGGTGTACTGTAGTTTCTGTAGGTAGTACTAACTGTAGCTTTTGTAGGTGTACTGTACAGATTTTGTAGGTAGTACTGTAGCTTTTGTAGGTAGTACTGTAGCTTTTGTAGGTAGTACTGTAGCTTCTGTAGGTAGTACTGTAGCTTCTGTAGGTAGTACTGTAGCTTCTATAGGTAGTACTGTAGCTTCTGTAGGTAGTACTGTAGCTTCTGTAGGTAGTACTGTAGCTTCTGTAGGTAGTACTGTAGCTTCTGTAGGTAGTACTGTAGCTTCTGTAGGTGTACTGTAGCTTCTGTAGGTAGTACTGTAGCTTCTGTAGGTAGTACTGTAGCTTCTGTAGGTAGTACTGTAGCTTCTATAGGTAGTACTGTAGCTTCTGTAGGTAGTACTGTAGCTTCTGTAGGTAGTACTGTAGCTTCTGTAGGTAGTACTGTAGCTTCTGTAGGTAGTACTGTAGCTTCTGTAGGTGTACTGTAGCTTCTGTAGGTAGTACTGTAGCTTCTGTAGGTAGTACTGTAGCTTTTGTAGGTAGTACTGTAGCTTTTGTAGGTAAGTACTGTAGCTTCTGTAGGTACTACTGTAGCTTCAACTTATCAGGACAATGTGACTATTTCTGTTTACTTGTTACTATATAATTGCATACTCGTCATCTACTTTAGTACATTTCTTGTGAAAATACTCTAAAAAATGATATCTGCATAAAGAGAGGTTTGTTTATAGTATTGTACATATTCACAAGACTATGGTGCTGCTCATTGCTGTCAGTGTCAGGGCCTAATCCTCATTTCCCTATGTAATAATACTTGATGATTTTAATGAAAATAAAATTACATAAAATTGGCTAGCTTCAACATTTAGCTTCTATTATAAAACTAATTCTTTTGAACACATTAAAAATGGAGTACAGTATTAATCTGCAGAAAAACTACAGATATTTTGTGTGCAAAAAATAGAGATCTATCCTTAGAAAATACAAATGTATAAATGTGTGAATACAAAAATTTAGTACAGATTGGACTCCCATGAGGTCATGTAATTGCTAATTCAATTGAACCCTATCTTTCCATACTATACTAAAATTTTAACATCCTAAGTGTCTAATTCACGTGATTGGATGCAAGCCTGTTGGCTGTTGAAATATATTAAATGCTCTGGCATTTCAAGTAAACTAATTTAATATTATTATGCTCTCGTTTTGTCCCTTAGGTTGATCAAGATAACTCGGATATCTGACGGAAAAGTTCTAAATACATTTGCTGATCAGACCGACCCAGTTGCCACATTAGCGGTATGTATTGTGTTGTTTCGTTGATTTTGAGAACTAGTTCAGAGGGTTATCCCAGAGTCTCTAGCCTCTAGACTGTATCTGGCCACTGAGATTATTACATGCCAACTTATTATTATTATATACGAGTCCTTGTGTAAGATAAACAGAGCAGCAGTGAACCTCTGAAATCAAATCTTTGCGTTCTTTTTAATATTATTGCATAAAGCATTCGCTACAAAACGTTTTTTTTTTATCTGAAATACAAATTAATCAATCCCATTATTTATAAACAAAGCACAGAAGCTTTATAATTAATGTATAATACATTTTTATAACTCTTATATCACTTGCTGGTTATAATAACTAATAACACTAATTTGTTCTTGAGCTATGGAGAATTATTTTTTTCCGAAATAAAAGATGAATGAATGAATATTATTATTATAGTTCTGGGGCCTGTGTACAAAATTTTGAAATTGTGTTTTCTTTTTTCATTATAAAATTGTGAATTTCAAAATTTATTTATAGGCTGCATTTCAACGGTTTTTGTTTTTTTTTAATGGAGAGGTTAAAATATATTTTAGGGCAAATTACAGTTAACCCTTTCAATGCCTGTACCCCTTTTAATGCATAATGATAACATTATACTACTAAAGCCAAAACCTGTTATGTATTCGTAATTGTTAAAAGATTTGGCAGGTACAGATCAGTTTATGGTCATACTCTCTTAGTTGCTAATGAGTAGTTTCCTTTTAAAAGGATATCAATTAATAATAGTTGGCCAATCAAAATGCATTTACAATTTGCTTAACATATTGTGTTTGCTGCCCTCTATTTTGGAAGTTTTGTCTAACTTATTGTTAATGAACTTCAGCACTTAAAAGGAGGTGAATCGTTTTTTTTAGTAAAATACTTGTTTTCTAATGAGAGAGAATTACTTTGTTTCTATTTTCTGCCATAAAATGTTAAGAGAAATTTGTATAATGAAGGAGATAATAGAGAAATTCAGATCTCTTAAAGCCTTCAACATTGTAAAGTCGACCAATCATAATAAAAAAAGTTGTTTAAAAGAATTGTAGCTGTAGGTGCTGTAAAAAAATGCAAAATGTGTTAAAATCGGCGAATTGGAAACCTAATCAACTTATCTTGTATTTGATTGTTCGATTTAGTCCATGTTTGAATTTTGTACCTTTTTTAAGGAGGCTGTGGCAGGTATACTTATGCCACCATCATCATATCTTTCCTGCCTTTGAAATCCACCATGACTATTTGACCTTTTAAGATTATCAAACTGATAAAGTCTATTTCCTTTGGCTTATGGTTGCTATAGCAACATTCTTCAGAGACAGATGTCAATGGCTTTTATTTGTCCAAAAGTTCATTTGAACTCCTCTACGATTATTTTTTTAAAGTTTTTTTTAAGTTATTGATTCGTATTGGTAACACACCTTTCCATGAACTCCTACAATTTGATTAAACTTTAAAAATGTTATTTGTTCGTACTGGTGACACAAATTTCCTCTATCCATGTGACAAGTTTTTCTAGAGTTTTTAATTGGTCGGTCAGTTGGTGCAGTAGGTGTGATGTCATTTCAAGTTTCTAGTTCAAGTCTTATGTAAGAACCGTGTGTGTGGTAGGAAGATGAGCATTGTTTATAGACCTTTTCATCATGTATGGTAAATAATTTGTAACATAATGTTTCGGGTGGTCAAAATTCCAATGTCGTTCAATGTTTACGTCAAAATAAAATGAAACATCTCACTTTCCCAGTCATGTAAAGTAAACTAATAAATTGTTACATTGTGCGTTTGGCTGCATTATCCTATTGTCTGTCCCAATTCACTTAAGTGCCATCAGTTGGTGTTTATTGGTCTCTGTGATGAGAAGAAACTAACTAGTATCAGTTTGTTTATACATAGCTAATATTGGTTCAATATCCACTACAACAATTTATTTCATTATGCATTGTTTCTTATTAGATTTTGTTTGTTTGTTTGTTTATTTTTATACTGGGCGACCTCTTCAGTCAAAGACTGGTCTCCCAGAGGGCCCAGTTGGTGATCAGTGGCTGTGATGTACTAATACACCGGGGTAACCCCCTACTCGTCTCGAAAGATGTACTAGGTTCTTTAAAGTGCACACGAGCTAGTTGTGTACAAACCAGATGAACATTTACATAACATTTTTAAAAGATATTAATTTGTGGTTAAAATCTGGTGATTTGTACATTGTACATTAAACTGTTTCTTTCTTTCAGCCTTTACATCCACCTCTCATCTATTTAATTGGCTCACCCACTCCCCCTGTTTCCTTCTTTTGCCTGCTCCTTAATAAACTGTTACATAAGATTAGATCTTAATATTTACTTTCACTTCAATTGCAAATCTTAACCCCCTATTTCACCCCTTCATTTTGACCCTGAGTAAGAGAACTTAGGAAATATTATTTTCATAGCTTTAATTGATCAAGGCCAAAAATTAAAAATATAATTAATGACTTGATCCTAAAACTAATTAATTTTTGCTTAGTCTTCAATGTCAGAGCCAAACCCTTTTACTTAATTCTAAAATCTTTTTTTTTTTAAATAAAAGACATTTTAAGCCAGACTAGAGTGTTTTGGGGATAGTTGACAGTATTGGTACCATTTTTAAAAGGGGAGGATTCAGGATTAGATTCAGGATTGTTTGAATGCTGACTGACATACAGTACAGTATTAATAATCTGTCAAAAAGTAGTTTACAATTTCATTTTAACTTTCAAAAGGAGGAGGAAAGAGGAGGAATTAATTGTTGAATACGCTGTTGTAAAAAGCTTTTCTAGAAAGTAACAAATTAATTGTACAATACTTTTTTCCCGATCTTTGTTAATTTAAAAATATCGTTTTCAATTCATCATGAACTTATGAGGAAGGTTTCCTTTTAAGAACATTGTTACAAAAAAAATTCTCTTTTTTAAGTTTAAGTTAAGTTAAGTAAGTATGTGTTTGTCCATAATACGCTATAAGCAGGATATAACCTTCAATAAAAGGAATAACTTGTTAATTCAATTAATTAATAATTCAATGATATTTCAACAAGTTGAATATTCCTCTACATTATTCTTGTTAAAAGTTATTGCAACTTATTGTCTCTTTCAACATTTTATAAAAATTTCAACTCTTTTTTTATTTCAAGGAAATTACAGAAAATTAACAACTGGCAAGATTAGAAACGTTTGTTTAGGGACAACAGTAGCTTAGTCATCGTACTCTATTTTATACTTTTTTGCTGCCATATTTAAACAGTTACTCGCTTTCATAAGAGGCATAAGTGTCGGTAGACAGGGACTGTGGGTAGAATGAATGACCCCACCTCTTTGGTACTTCTAAAATTATATACTCTACCAATCTGGTCAATATGAATTTCAATCTTTTTCAAAAAAAAATTACAAAGAGTGTTATAAAATTTACTACCAATAATTAATGATTTTAACTTGCATAATAAAGATTCTCAAGTTTGTTCTTAAACTATAAATAAGGTAATAAATAAGGTATATTATCAAATATGTGAATGCTAATTGGCTGGACAATGTGATTTGTCATCAACTTAATTTCAATTATAATCGTGCTTAAACGTTTGTGCCTCGTGGCAACATTCGTTCCGCTAGTTATTGCGGTTCAGTACTTGCATGGTGATGATAAAAGTACTCTTAATGTGTATTGTGTTTACTATCTAATAACAGTCGCTATTTATGCTAAGCAAGAACTTAATGAGACAATAAACTCTTTGCTATAAAAGCCCATAGTATTTGGTTGATTTCATCTAAAAAGAAGTCCACTTGTGAAATTCTATATTTGTAGGAATTGAGTAATATGGCCGATTTAGTATCGTAGTTAATGTTTTCAAAAGTTAATTTCAGAATTTTAGAAACAAAAATATAATCATCTAATAGTAAATGGTTTAAATTTGTATAGCGCAAACAGGCCTATTAAATGTTTTTTATTTTCTATTTCATATGAAACAAATATTGATATAAAATTAACCTGGCTCAGTAAAATTATATTTAAATTTGAGAGCTTGCAAATTCCCTTAATAGTATAATGTCAGTTTTGACAAGAAAAGAAAATGAAAGACACAATTTCCCTAAGGTAAAATCAAAAGTTTTAATCAGACCTGTAATACATCGAAAAGTAACCAATTTAACAATCCTCGTTTGACCTTACCAAAACAAATTCCAAAGGAAGGGGTTGCGTTTGGCATACCGCGTTTGAAATCACTTGCACGCACTCTGGGATACTCTGCATGATTCTGTGCTGTGGTTAGTGCGTTTATAATAATGTGGTGAAGACAAAGATGTCGAATGTCATTTATCAATACCCCTAACAGTTAACATTTTGTAATTTAAAAATTAACCTTTGACACGAAGAAAAAAAATCACCAAACAAACAAACAAAGGTATGATTTTGCTTACTGTATAAAGGATGTAATTACTGATTTGTCGTTATGTCTTATATCTGCTGAAGTACTAAATAATAAAACGATTCATTCCTGGGGTGAGAAACAACATTCGGTTTATATAAAACTGTACACGTTTACAGGCTGTTGATCTTATGTGCAATATCTACTGTTACAATACATTTAAATGTAGGCCTACTGTATGTTATCATGACCCTGAACTTAGTTGCGATTTACCGGAATTTAAATTCACTTCCCCTTTAAGCTTCAAACCCATGTTAGTTTTGATGCTTGCCTGTTCATTTTAATTCCCAGTGATGAATCGTTGTGTCTCTGTCACGCCGTATATAGTTTTGAGAGACAGCGAACCTGTTATATAATTTTATCTATTAAAAAAAAACCACCCCACCAAAGAATATAATTTATTTCATTTTTGTTTTTCTGCAACTAATTTATTTTAGTGATCTAAATCTATATAATATCTATTAGTTATTCTTTTATTTGTCTATGAAGAGGGGGAAACAGTGACAGACTTACAAGAGTCTCAATCGTACATGTCATCCTTCAACCAAATGATACTTCATTTTTTACTTGCAATTGTACCTAAACGATGTTGATGTTTGATTTTGGTCAAAATAAATGTTGCATTGAATAACAATTGAAATTCCATTTTAAAAATTAGGAATATTTTATATTCAGGTCGGCAGGTGCAGGTAGGCTTATTGGCTGGCAAGGGTTTTTTGTATGACCTCGTGGTAGTAGTACCCTCTCCCCCAAACCCAATTGTTGTTGTATAAGTATCATGGTATAGTAAGTGAACTTATCTGATTTCTATTTTGTTAACCTATGGAAGGCAGTAACTGACAAAATTAAGACTGACAAAGAGATTAATTGGTGAGAATTAGATAGAGCTTACTTTAACCATATTATGTCTATAGTGATAAATTAAGAAGCCTAAATAATCAGCACTAATGGACTATTAACAATACTAAAACAATGTTTATTTTAAACATTTACATTAAAGTTCATTTTGATTGGAACCTGCACTTTTTATGTGGAAATTTAAGTTTGAGCAAAGCTGAAGCTATTGGAGAATTTTAAATAATAGAATAAAAATAATCTATTTTATGTTTTAGATTTATTTATTTTTTTCCTTATAGTTGATTTATTTATTTGTTTAATTAATTAATTTATTTTTATTTTCCTATCTAACAGTGAACTCAAGGTTCACCACTAACAGTAGGGAACTTAGACAAATATCAAATGATGATAAAATACATAAATATTTTTATTAAATGTAAAATACATATATACTGTCCTCAACTGCACATCTGAAATAAAAGTGGAAACAGAGGTTACATTTCACTGAATAAGAATTGAAATCGTGAGAACTTGGCTCTTATATAGAAGTATAACCTTGGAGGCCCTCGGCAATCATTGTTGGTTGGTTTAGAAACTTAATCAAATGACCAATTACATATCCTGAACCTATCTATTTTGCCATTGCTTTATTAGAACTTTGCGATCGTAATAAGTCAGATACAGTGAGGCATAATTCACAGTGATATTGCAACTGCATGGATGAGGGCAAATTCTACCGTTGCTCAGTTACAAGAAAAAAAAATATCTAGGATATTAGGACGTGTACTTAAAGTATGTTAGTACTGTATGCACTGTATGTTTCACAGGTTATAGTAAAATTGAAGTTAAAATAAATAATTTGCTGTTAAAAGCATTATATAAGGATAAGAAATATGAAAACATTTATTAACATTATATGCAAAAATATGCAAAAACTAAAAATGTTTATTATTTTACACTTTTGATTATAATTGAAATTGAAAAAAATATTTAAAAATACTGTTTTTTTAAACCATAATATTGACTTGATTTATTCTCCTATAATAATTTGTTAGTAGTAAATAACGTAGAAAAGGAATTAGCGAAGGGTATGAGAATTATGAATGAAAAAAAATCCTAAAATCTGCACTTGACAATCATGTTAATTAATAACAGGAAACAATATGACAAAGGGATTATCATTCAAGGCTGAAAAAGATGACTGTTAGTCTGCGAACAGGTAACGCTAGAAAACAAGGTGTTTTTGATTATAGAAAACACGCACCGTTCTGATTGGTTGATTGATTGTACATTTCATAGCAACCTAGGGCCAAATCGGGACACAGGTACGATTTGTGACTCTGACTCACAGAGGTCAAGTCCTGCCAAATTGGTGATTCAGATTAGATGGACTTGTACTAATAACTGTGGTGTTGGACATAGCTCTCCTTAGGAACATTTCACTACAACTTTTTGATGTATCGGGAAGAACAGAGAAATACCAAATTCTGTTTGGCTGCAAGGCTGAACTAAGATCTGACCAAATCTTATGCTCTCTTTTTAAAGCCCCATTCCTACATTTTTTAGGTCTAATTTAAGGTCACAAACTACATTGAATGTAAAAATAAATACTCTATGGTCCTATTGCGATAACTTTTTTCATCTTTAAATGGTTAAAATGTGAAAAATAAGTTGATTGTAATAATTTAAGTGGCCTGCTATAAATCCCAATATGCATTGAGCGCGATATTTGATATTTTCATTTATCTTCTGTGATTCACTTATTTTCAATCGATGTTGAAGGCCAAAACAAATGGAAGAATCGTAACTTTTCAGAAAAAATACCGGGATTTCCCCAATTTGTTAACAAATTTTGGCAAAAACAGAAAGACAATTAATGATTGAATTTAAAAATGGAATGACCTTGTTTAATGTTTTAATATAGAGCATATGCATTATTTTAAAAAAACGTCAAACATTGTAGGGAATGGGTCTTTAAAGTAAACTTTTACTTACGACTTTGAAGCGTAGGAAAAATGTTTATTATTATATCTAGCTAGACAAATTAGGAACATAATAATGAGGAAAACTGAATGTTTGATGCCATACAATATACACCTCTGTTGAATATTTAATTAAGTGCTACATACAGGGCTACATTAGGATCTTATAAAATGCTGATGATAAATTTATAAACAGCCTTCATACAGCAACAAGTTTAAACTTCATTATAGAAAAATATAAGAAATATGGAATTTAAAATGAATTTATAAAATTTAAAAATGTTATAGGCCTAACACTGATAAAACATTAGAAAATAGTAAAAAATGTGATAATGATGGTGATGACATGACTATGATGCAATTAATGTGAATAAAAGTGGTGTTTATGCCACAAAAGACAGAAAAAAAAAACAAGTTTCATACTCAGGTGATGGTTGCAAATATACAAATTATAAAAAAAAACAACTTTTGATATATTTTAAAAACTTAATTTGATAGGCTTGCCTGCACGAAGCTTGAATACATATATTAGCACCAATGTGACCGATATTCCTATGAACTCACCACTGTTAATACCTCATAGGCCATGACTGTTATGACTTGTATTACCGGTTTTTGCTTTTCTTCTAATTTCAGACTCATCACAACCTAATCCTGGGAGGCACGGCGCAAGGTACTGTGTATTTCTGGGACAAGTTGACAGGACAAGTTCAAGCGGCCGTTCAGCTTCATGAGAAAATCATACACAAAGTAGCATTTTTACCATTTGATGACGGAGATGCTCGCTTCATTACTGCATCGGGGTAATTCAATGACTTATATTTCAGATTTCAGCCATAGAAATATACTATGAACATTTACAAACTGACCATACTATGTCCGGCAACTTCAATTGCTATAATTTTAAAAACTGCTTTAAAAACTTTGCCATTTAAACTCTTGCATTTAAATGTGCTGTTAATTGTATAAAAAAATACTGCATTACCTTCCAGTCAATAAAGGTGAACCAGGTCCATATCAGGGGTAGATTCAAGGGGCTGGCTGGGCCCCATAAATTTCAAAGACATCAAATTAAGTTCAGCACTTTCTTTCACAATTTTAAACCCTGAGCCTCCCCCTATTTCAGCTGGATCCCCTCACTGCACATTACTTTGTTATCAAACAAAGTAATAATAAATAATGGTATTATACAACACAATATAAAACAAACTTTATAATCAGTCAGAGCAATATATGTTATTCTCAATATCCATATTTCTAATGCACTATGGTGACATAACATGCTACAGTCACTAATTAATGTTAACATATAAACAACAACATTGTTGACAGACATTCTAGTTCTCATCAGTTTCTTGACATGTGTTTCATTTACTACATCTTAAGTGACATTTTAAAACAGTCTTTCATGAAATGTATGTTTTATTCTGCCAGAAAAAACTACCTTAAATTTACCCTCTCAACTAAAATTTCCCGACGGAGGAAACCAGAGGATAATTCAAAGAACAGGTGTAAAAGTATAAGAGGGATCATATTTCACAGAGAAACATTTAAATGTAAATCACATTAATATAATAGTTTCTTTAAAAGTAATATAGGTAGTCTATAAATAAATTTATTTTAATATACTAATTATATTGTATAACTATGAGTACAAAAACAGGTGGTATTATGAGATTAGATTTCAAAGGAACTTTTTGTTAAATAACAAAATTCACCATTTTTAAAAGTTTTTATTCATATACATCTGTCAATCTTTCCATTCTGCTACCTTTCCAATTTGGACTTTCATGTGAGATGCCTGAATATGAGATAGGATATCTGTGTCATGGTTTGTATTCTTAAGCAAGCTACTTTCTCAAATTTATTCATCCTTTGAATTGGACATAAAGCTGTTGGTCTCATGTACTGTACAATGCACAAAAAAAGAACTTGGTACATTGTCTTAAGCGTTGGATGTCTCCCGGTGTGATGACCATGTTAGGCGCTGCACTGTGGCTGCTAAATTTACCTTCTTCCTGTAAAATAAATTACAATATTTACAAATTATTGTATTGTGATAATCTAGAGATTTAAACCAAATGTTTTATATAAAAAAACAATCTTAGCTATCAATCATGTTTAATGTGCAACATACTCACTGCAAACACTTACAATTCATGTTATATTACATATGTAACACATACTCAAATCGCATACAAACAGTTGACATAGATTTGATAAGATTAGGGCATAGCCTGTGGCCCTACCCCAAGGATATAGCAGCAACAGCAACACAACATATAAATGTAATGACATAAATGCCATTGGTTAAAAGTTAATTTTTGTTCTGTAACAGCTGTAGAACAGGAAGCCGATTCTAGGTCTCGTAGCAATTTTTAAAAAAAGTTTATATTTTTCAAGCATGTTTTACAATAAAACTACCATTATTCCACTTTTTAGCCATTTAGCCTTTATAGGTGATATTGTTACATTCAAAGACAAATAGCTAAAAAAAGAGTGTGTTTTAGAGCTGAGGCATGCTACCTGCCCTTTCCTTCTACAGTATGCTTTATAGATTCACCATACTGTGAACAAAAAATAGTTTTAACTAAATTTGAGTCTGTTTGGAGAATCTATTGATTTCATACTATTCACGTTTGTTTTATCAAAATAGATGACCTGGTATCGAGTCTAATGTTTTGTCGGAAGTGTAGTTTTTGTCTGTTTAAGGTAGTTGATATAAATAATGATGATACGTACAGCTTAGGGCAGGTTTGTCTGTTAGGCAGGAAATTCATACATTTACAAAGGGCCTGCAATGGGTTGTTACAGGCAATGAATTTATTTCTATATGAATTAAAAGTTTGTGGTTTTTTTTTTGTCATCCTGATAGCTTCCGTGACTACCTCAATTTCATAATTTCATTTATTTGGTGGGAACTAAACTTGTGTATAGTGTGTGATGCTTCGTATAGACTTTAGTACCACATGAGTCCAAATAAAGTAATTACTGTACAAAGATGGACACATATTTCCATTTGTAGTTTTGAACAATTTCTCCAAAAAGGATGCATCAATTAAAATTAAGTAGAAAATGAAATTGACAATAACATATGTGTTCATATCTTTCAAAATTCCTATGTGTTCTGTACTGTGTCATATCCTTTACAATTTCAAATAATGGTATAAAAACATTCCCTCAATAACATTTGGTTAACTCTTCATTTTTGACAACTTTCCTTTTAGTTTAGGGGGTTTTTTTCCTCTAAACTTTGTGCCAAAACAGAATGACCATGATTCCACAATTATTGTATAAATTATTTATTGAATACATCCTCCTAATGAACATTTAAGGTCTGTTTAATTTTCACAATGCAGAACAAAAGAATTAGGGCGATGGAAGAAATTAATATTTTATTGGCAAAAACAGTTGACTGTGTCACATGGATTTTAGCAAACTATTTGAATCAGTCTATTACTCTAATGTTGTTCTGTTCTTCCCATTTTCCTTGCCTCTCTCTGTCATTCCTCAAAAAAGGATTTTAAAAGAATAGATATTGAAAAATTAGGAGCTTTAGAACATAAATCTCAATATGAGTTTAAAGAACTCTTTTGGGATATACCTCAAGGTGATACTTCCTTCTGAATCAAATGAGGGACAAGTTTTTACACTTTGTCAGACCCCTATTCAGGGGACATTCTTATTTCAAAGACACGATGTTGGGTCTTGAAGGTGTCCCTTAATAGGGGTTCTAATTGAATCGCAATTGCCACATTCATACTTTATTGATGCCTTTGAAAAATCAAGAAATAAATCTTATTACCAAACATTTTTTTTTTCTTCGTGTAAAAACATTCTGATGTTGAAGATTATTAAAAATATTGACATTAAATTAAATGTACTATTTTATCAAGGTTACTGTCACCACGTGTGTTATCTTCGATATAAATGCGGATTGAATTATAATTTATGTAGGAAATCACAATTATAACATTCAACTGTGTGGTTTGTGTGCACTTTATGTTAATGTGCTAGGTGTAAGAACATGTTGTATGTTCCCATTGACCGTAGGCAACAAGCCAAATTACTATGACTCAAAAAGCATGTGGTCAAGTCCACACAACAGAAATAGGGCGATGTAAGATATTGATATTTTGTTGGCAAAAACAGTTAACTGACCTGGGTATGCATTTTAGCAAGATATATTTGAAGCAGATTGTTTTATATAACATTGCTCCATATGTACCATTGATTAGACATTTCATATAACCATGCTCATTGCATTGCCTGTATCCTTTAGGCAAGACACTAAACACACTAAATATGTTTGCCTCTCTCCACCCAGGTGTACAAATGGGTACCTGGTAAGGTCAAAGCACAAACGAAGCTGATTACTGGCTTAAACTTTATGGAAGTATGTTTCATTCCAGAAAACAACTTTCAATGATTTTCTTTCCTCCAATTTATCAAGTTAAAAATAAATCAATATTCCATACCTTCTTTTCTTATGATGATATATTCTTTAAAAATAAATCAGTCCTGGCTTATAAGTTAATACTAGTGTAGAGACATTATATTGAGAAATCCTAGATTGTTCTCTTTATATTTAGGGCTCTTTTTACATCAGGAATCCCAAACTGAAACAATTGTGACAATTGTGCAAGTCTTTTCACTTCTGGTTTGATTTTGTAATTTTAAAAATGTTTTGGATTTTGATAAAAAAATTCTAAATCAGATGAGTTTTTACTGTTTTCTGTTTTGTTTGATATAGGCCTCTGATTTAAACATTAATATGAAACATAACATATTAATATTATGATATTGTTAGTTATGGTCAATAGCCATGTCAACTTTCATTTCAACTTCCCTTGAGTCCCCACACTTTACAAAGTACTAAAAATATAAAGAACATTTTGAATAAAATCAAAATCATTTCTAGGAATGTATGTGTTTTGTATCAGTCGTAGTCAGCTACTTCCTTTCCCCTGTAATGCTCTGTTGTTGACCTTTTGTGTTTTTTCATTACCATCATAAATGACAATTTAATTGAAACCATTGCGGTCTACATTTTTAAAGTACTTTTCTAGTAAAAAAGGTTTCTATGAAACACTGTTTTCATTGTATTATTATGTTTAAAAAATCCTGGAAAAGCCCTCTATATGAAGAAAAGGGGAAGTGCCAATAATATTAATAGTCTGTCAAAGATATCAAAAGTAGTTTCAGTCATTTCATTGTAGATATATCCAAAGGGGAGGTAATTTTTCAGAAGAAAAAAATCACAAAAAAGTTACTAAGGTTTATTTGTTTTTGATAATTATGTTATTGAAATCTAATCTATCCCCACACTTAAAGCCACATTCGGTCTGTTTACTAAATAAAACTCATGTTTTTCGGTCACACTTCAGGATCAGGAATGCGTTTAAATGGAAAACTACACCAATTTTTCACGTATTACATCAATTTCACATATTGTGTTCAGTGTGAATGGAATGCTACACAAATTTCTCATGATTTCATGTACTGTGTTCAGTGTGAATGGAAAACTACACCAATTTTTCATGATTTCACATACTGTCTTCAGTGTGAATGGAAAACTACACCAAGTTCTCATGATTTCACATATTACATCAATTTCTCTTGATTTCATGTATTGTGTTCAGTGTGAACATACCTTACTGTTGTGTCATTCTATGATTGAGCAGCAAGAAGCAATACACACATACTCATTTGTTTCTTACTTCCTACAGAAACGAAAACCTGACCCAGTGTTTTAGGCGTAAACTTTGAAATTCTCTGATAACAAATGATAACGTGTCCCACAGCTCAATCAAGATTTACCTGTGCAAATTTAAAACACAAGAAAAAGCAAGTTTTTTAATTAGATTCTGCTTGGTCACCCTTTGTTTTAACCACATGAGAGGAAAAAGTAATTTTTTTGTTAAGGTCATTTTTATTGACCACTAAGAATTGTTTCAAAATTCATTCTGTTTTTAGTATTTTTTTCACCACTTATTAATAATAAGCAGATTTAGAGTAATTCTATAAAGCAATATTGTTAAGCTCTCTGACCTTTGGTGAAGCAGAAAGGTGATGACATATTGCAAGCAGTCTGACGTTCTTAGATGCTGTTTAAATGTCTCAACATTTAAGTTGCATTGTTTATTACAGTATTTAGCAAGCATAGTTTTATTATTTATCATGTAATATGTGGTTATGATATTATTGTGTGTTAAGAGCCTAACGCATGTGCGGATCAGTAAGCAAAAGGGCTATAAAGCTAATACAACATGTACAATAGTTGGCAACAACAGCCTACAACCAGTTGGCCTAGGACTAGCATTTCCGTAGCATTTTATTCCAATTAGTAACTTACTTTGACTTACAGTAATGTAACTTAAGTTTTTATACAACATTAGACAGTTAGACCTCTTTTAGTGAACTTTACCAGTCTAACACTTTACAGGAAATTGAAGGGGAGCTAATTTATAGTATACTGTGGGATTGGGGGACGGAGAGGGTTTCTAGGGTTAGGGGGAATTTGGAAA
The DNA here is from genome assembly GCF_963402885.1 of Antedon bifida. NCBI lineage: Eukaryota > Metazoa > Echinodermata > Crinoidea > Comatulida > Antedonidae > Antedon > Antedon bifida. Next base: position 721,328 of record NC_136234.1, read on the forward strand.
TGTGCTGAAGAACTACGTAAAATAGAATGGACAAATGCACATATACCTCTATTAGTAGGTTGTGTTCTTTTGATATGGACAATTGTGAAACAAGTTGTAAATAGCAATAGATTTGTGGGCAATAATATGTGATAATCTCAAAAGCTTTAATTCTGGGGAAAACAAATTCTGTCTGAAAGCTTGTGATTTAGTTTATCCATTCAGAAACAGGAGGTGGTGAAAAGTTCATTTTATTTAAAGCAATGCATGATAAAATAAAAATAAATATTCACAAAAGCGTTATTTACAACACATTGTACTACTTGAAGGGAAATGAGAAAATGCAATACTTAAAAATATTACTAAATGTTATAGTATTTTTTTCATGCATTAGTTGTTGTCTTTTCAGAGATACTTCTATTAAAGAATGGGATCTTTTCACAATGACATGTGTTCGAGCTTTGCAAGGCCACAAAGGAGCCGTAAGAGACGTACAGGTAATGAACTAGTTCTTGTTCTTTTGTGGCTAAATCTAAGATGTGGTCCATGATGTGTTGTCATTGTGTTTCGTTGGAAAAGAGAGAGAGAGAGAGCATTCAGGGTGGTTTTCAGAGGATCTTGTGTTACTACCTTGGAGTTGGAAAGACGAGCAGTGAAATAGGCCTAACTAGTGTAGCTCCTTATGACCCCGACCCCACCCCCCCCCCCCTCCCCCTATCTGGAAAAATCCTGGCTTGATGATAAAATAGCTGCGTTCTAGTAGTAATTGTTCTATCTTCTGTACTACTGTACTTAATTTATGTATACAGGTATAAACTTTTATATGACAATTTTACTTTCAATTCACTTGGGATGAGGCTTTGTTTAACCTCCACATTCTGTTCAATTGGAGTGATTTCTACCAATTTGCTAATATTAAATTGCTGGCCTGATTATATTTCAAATCGGCTCTGAGGGGGTTGAAGATTTTTAAAACACTCGTAAATCTAGGGGTGTGATGTTTGAAATAGCTCAAATAAAATGCTTGAGGAAGAAAACATTTTCATGGGTGATACTTTAACAGTACAGTATGTGAAGATTATTGGAGCAAATGCATGGGTGGGTGCGCGCACCTCCTTGATTTAGACCCCTTCGTCTGTGAAATAACTTGAGGACAGTATGTCCCACTATCTAGTGACATCAAATAATACAAAGTATTTTGTCATCTCAACCTAGAAACATGGTATAAACAAAGTTGAGATGCAGTAGAAACCCCTTCTTTTTGTCAAGCCTATGAGACACTTTTCAATGAACTGAACTAGGGAAACCATCATATCAGGGGTACTCCTATTATTAAGGGGACATTTTGTTGGGTCCTAAAGATGTCCTTTTAATAGTTTTTTTTCGCACCATGAATGCAACACAATTTTGTTTCATAATATGTGACTATTTATATAACAATGTTATTGTACTTTTGCATTTTTTTGGTGCCTAAAAATAAATGTTGAACGATAGAACACATTTTACTATAATGTATTGGGAATTGTGCTTCTGTTGTGAAAAAAAAACACCAAAAAAAAAAACGTTTTCCAGTAAAATTGAACCTTGATCAACAAGACCTGAAAGATTTTGAAAATAAATTCTCAACAATCATAACTAGATAATTAGAAAGTATAAAAATGTAATGGTATTTCAGGTGTGTGTCCCAGCAGTGTAAGTGATCATAATGATGTCCCAGTGGAATCATAAATTACAAACAACCCAACATTGACCTATGGTGTGGGTTACCCTTTCATCTAATATATAATTAAATAAAATAAGAATCTAAATTTTTATCTGGCACATGAATTATGGAATTTATGTGAAGATATTTATATAAATGTCAGTGAATTAATCAGTATTTATAGGATAAGAATGAAGTATAAAGTATACATTTTAGTGTGATTTTGGCCATGAGAACAAATGTGGTACAACAAGAGGATTTGGACATAGAACTCTTGAATAGTGGCTTTATACAGTGATTTGACTTTAGGTAAAAAGAGAAATATTTTGGCATACATGGCATTTCATACGTTTACAGACAAAAATCAACTGGTGGACACCATGAACAGGCAGGTCTACCATAAGCCTAGAGTTTTACCACCGAAAAAAAAGATGTTACTTGCCAGAATGTTGATCTGCAATATAAGGAATTATGTGAATTGATTCGCCAAATAAATAATATTCAAAGTTATCAACTTTAATTATTATTATTTAGAAAAATAACATCTGCACCAAAACATTTCAAGCACCAATTATTCGGCTAGAAATGGTTTTCCTGGTGGTTGAAGCACACATGGAGGCTTGGGAGGTCTGTGAATGATTGAATGAATAAATGAAAAATAAAACAATTATTATATAAAAGGATTATTTTAAGATTAAATAAAATATGACCATACAAATTGTCCCTATTGCATTATTAAAATTATTTTTTAAATTTATGATGTAAAATAACTTCCCAATCCATAAACACAAAATACAAACTATAAATTACTTTATCCGACTTTATCCGTCATTAACTTTCAATACCTCAATCGTTATTTGTGTTATGTTAGATTTTTTATTACTCAGTTTAAAGTTTAGTAATTTATGTGCCGGTAAAGTTTTTTGTTTACTTGCCTCACCATTGAACGCTGTCCGTGTTCTGATTGTAAATAAAGATTATTTATGGAATTTTGTACATTTATTTGACATCAAGAATGTTCAAACATGACATTAATTGTCGGAAAAATGTAACAAAATGAATTAATGTTGTTAAGTACGACTGAAAGCACTTTTTGGAATGAGGCCTTGTGGGAAATTTAGTTTACTAAAAACTTAGCAGACATTTCTTTCCTTTTATAGAGAGTAACCCATCCAGATGAACAAAATAATGCTGCTTGATATTAGGGAGACCATTTCCAATCCAATATTATAAATATCGTTACAATTGACAAGTACGTAGTACTACTACTACTGATACACACGTTTCTCAAATATTTCTCATTTGTTTTTTCTGCCTCTTTATTTTATCAGGAAAACACTTTTGGTAAGTAAGTAAATTTGAACTCCATGTCTCAAAAAAGTATTATACAATGGTATTTTATCGAACAAAAAAAATTGAAGTTAAATTACAATGGAATTTGATATATAAACAAGAAATATTTCTTACAAAAAACGCTGCTCGCTTATTGACGTAACAGTTTTAAAGATATATTGTCCCTCTGGCAAATATTTTTTATTTCCAATTTGTTTTTGAATGTGTCATTTTATTGTCACATAATAGTTATTTTACCTGAAAAAATGTAATTTAAAGCAAAAAATTCAAAAGTTATGGAAAACCATTGAAAGATAGATGCTGAAGTTGGCATGCAAAATGGTCTAATTACTGTTTTTGTATCACCACGTATGAGCACACTTAACTCCAGAATGTCGCTGAAATTAAACTGTACATCAACAGCAATAGAAGGAAATTGGCAAGGCATTGCTGGTATCATAGGGTTTACTTCCAAAGCTACTGCAGTAATGAATACAATATGTTGTGAAGCATTATATTCAATACTTCAATATCAGAATGCAGATAGGTTAAGTATTCAACACTTTTCAATATCCTAAATTCATTTCCTGTTGTTTTTGGTCCTGGTTTCACTGAATTATATAAGTTTTTGTTTCAAAACTTTTAAATGGGTAATTCCAGATACCATTTATTATTTATGTTGAACCATTATGTGTCCATATTACTTCTGTAACTGTAATTCCAGATACCGTTTATTTATGTTGAACCATTATGTTTCGATATCGTCTTCTTCTGTAACTGTAATTCCAGATACCATTTATTATTTATACTGAAACATTATGTATCAATATCGTCGACTGTAATTGTAATTCTTGATACTATTGTGCATTGCATGTCCTGGTGATGAGGTTGGCACTGTGGAGCTGCTGCAGCAAATTTACATTACTGCAGTAACAAACCTAACAACATTGTAACATATTTGGCATCAAAGTTGTAATGATTTCCTAACTATGTTGTATTTCCAATACCCTGCTGTTTACAGACTTGAACATGTAACTTTTAAACACAAGGAGTGCATATGTGTAACAGTTTCCTGTCTATAACGCATGTTTAATTTTATATACAAACTTTAGTCTAAATAATTATTAATTGTGTCTTAAATTGTATAACAAAATGTTTTTCTTTTGACTCAAACATTCCAGAGTATATGAAACTTTGTTGTGTTTATTGTACAGTATGTATATGCATTGTATTTGTGCCAAACTTGTGAAAGTTGTGAAGAAAAAACATGTTTATCTGCTTTTTGCTATGCTTTGCAATTGTAATAACATTTAAAACTTGGTGTGAAAATCGTATAAGAAACATTCAGCGCTTATCTGTATTTGCTATACATTGAAGAATGTTCTTTCTGTATGTGCTTTTTGCTATGCTTTGCGATTGTGCAATATGCACATATATACTTTCCTGACCAAAATTGGTGAACGTTTTCTTTTGCATGTTTCATCTTCTTAATTACAGGTAAGTCTATACTTAAACTACCACTATCTAATACTGCTAGGAGTTAATGTAGCATAGTTTTGTAGGTGTAGGTTATCATGCTATACATTATCATCTTCAAATGTTTTCTGTTTGACTACCAACTGTTTTATTGTCGTGTAGGTTATACCTTCTCTTACTTTTATGCTTTTTTCTGTTTGTCTGGCTTTACAGGAAATCGTCATTATCATACAATGTGTGCTCCTCAAAATGTCACAGGTTTAAAAAAGAGTGCCAAGATTACCTATATTTTTTCAATCGTTTCCTGTGCTCTTTCAGGTTTCTGAGGATCGTATTGTGAGCTGTAGTGACGATGGAAATGTTCGAATTTGGGACCTGATGACACCACAGTTTAGGCCAGGGGACAAAGCTGATGAAGACACAATTGAGACGAGGACAATCAACCAAAGACAAGATAAAAAACACACAATTTAAGCTGAACTCAGCAACATTAAGAAGACATGTTTTGCTTCAGATAATATCATCTTCCACATTCACAATCAATATCATAATTTCAATCAGAAATGAAATTATTTAAGAAAAAACACGCAAACAGAATCCACTCTATACACAAGCTACTAATGAGAAAGATTACCCTGAATAATCCTAATTATTAAATAATAATAAACAAATATTGAATCTACTATGCTGTAGTGCCAAATGAAATCACCATACCAATGCACAAATAAACCCTTCATTCACCCCTTCCTTCCCTCCCCTATGCCTCATCCGTTCTCACTAATAACATTTGACTTTGCTCACCGACACAATTAACATTACTAACCTGAGTCGCGCTTAATATAAGTTAATAACTTTATTTGAATGCTCATTCCCTGGACATTAGCATATTTTATTTGCTCCTCACAAATGTCAGATCTAATAAAGTAGTATGTTTTGGTCCTCATACAAGCAGAATGACCCAAAGTTGTCCCAACAAATTCTGTACAAATTTTCATCACCCCATGTGTAATTTATTTCACTTGTTTTAATGTTCCCTTGTGTCATATTATATTCCTCCATTTACATCGAAATCTCTGTCAACAAAGGCAACAAGTTGTGTTCGAAATAAGGAGAGCAGGAAGTAGTGTGAATCTAAACACATTCCTCCACAGAAACATTCTCTGATTAAAGTTCTGGTTCGTTGATGGTGGTCATGTATTTTAAACGTCAGTGTGTTCTTTTTTACATCATAAACATTATTATGTCATTTTAAATGTTGGCATATTTATTAGGTGTATCTACAGAAGAATGAAAACAGAAGTAGGCCTATAACTTGTAGGTGAAAATTGAGAATGCAAATGTTCAAAGATATAAGCCAAGGCAATCGGCCATTTACGATTCTAAATTATTATCTGTATGTAAAGGAAAATGTAAATGTCTTTTAAGTATACATAGCCATATGGAATCTTAATCTAGAATTCCTACTACAACAGAAGCAGCGTTTGAAGAAAACCTGTTTTGAATATAATGTTTATAGATTTGAAATTTTAAAACACTATGATGAGATCTCACCACGAAGAAAATCAACAAAAATGTATCATTTCATCTTCCTTTATGTACAATAATAATTGAAACTCTGTAAATTAAACAGATATAGTTATATATATAGTTATATTATTCTAAATTTGGTGTTAATATTTTGTATTACAGTTGTGCAATTAAAACGTTTTGATAGACTATACCTATCTACACTATTCTTTTGTTTTATGTTTTTATTTTAGTCGCGTGCAACGCACTCTACAACTCACTATGCCGGTCGGTCGGTCGGTTGGTTGGTCGTGCAGCTGCTGCAGCCATGTATATGGCCTTGTTTATCTTTCCGATGGTAAACATTATGGTACCCATAATAATTTCCACTTTATATTTTTGTTTCTATTCCTGAAAAAAAAATTAGACCTATTTTTAACGACGTCTCTGCGATCGCTTTCAATTTTCTACCCATTCGTCAAAGCGTGGTTATCGCTCTCCTCCTTCCCTGTACACTATTGAGCCTCTTCATTTCGTCTTCTTCAATATTGCGACGTATTTCTGTCCGTCGGGCAACTTCAATTCGTTAGGCTTTAAAACTCGCCCTTTTAACTTGTATGTTTTCTCATTTTGCGTTGTCTTTTCACACCGCCACATTCTAGAACACAGCAGTAGGCCTACAATGTCCTTCCGTCACAAACTTTAACCGAACCACCAAATAACAATAACCCCTCCCACCCCACACTTTCTCCTCACAAAACTTTCCCTAAACTACCGTAATAATTGGATTATCATTTTAAAATCAAATTTATCTGATCTTGACTTTTCATACCAGAACTGTGACAGTATGACAGGCTGAGGCTGGTTGAATCTGTCAGAATACATCTCCGCACACAGGAAATTATATTATAATATCATTTAAATGAGTAAATATTTGGAATAGGAATTTAATCTCTGTTGAGAAAATCTTTCACCAATTTTTTTTTCTAAATTTATTTTTGCAATAATAATTTCTCTCCGTGAATTAAAAATGTTGACTGTGTATAGATGGAGCCTCCTGTATAGGAGTATTTTGTTGTGTTCATTCTCTTTTGGAGAAAGTTGTTCCAAAATAGACCAAACGTGCTACTATAAATATTTCTACGTTTATTATTTACATTTTAAAAATCTTTTTTAAACGATTGCGGCCGATTAATGATCTTCTCTTCTCTTCTTCTCAAAAAGTTGTCTACACTTCCCCTTCTTGCTTAAATCATCGGGAATTATTGATTAAACCCCGCAATGTTATCGATTATATTGTAGTTTACCAAATATCCGTTTTTGTCGGTCTGTCGTTTCAATAGGCCTATATTTTACATTTTTATGAAAAGAAATTGAAGAATTATAGTTTATGGCTTACTACTAATCAAGTGCCGGTTGTACTAGGTCTGCAAACCGCCTATCGGGATACTGTCATTACAACGAAATGTGATCTCAATATTTGGTGTATGTTAACAAACGGCTATTAACATCTATTTTAATTAAACACTTCTCGCTTACTTAAACCTATCCTTGACGTAACTTTAAAATGAATACATTGCTTGTACTAATTCTTAGTTGAAGAACTTCTTAGTTTACACTTTATGTTTGATTTCACCGCTAAAGTTGATGAAGCATATATTGAACACTTCCAATTGTTATATTCTAGTCATTGTATATATACATTCAAACAGGCTTCTTACTGAATTTAAAAGTATTAATTACAGGTAACATAAGCTAGTTGTTACACCTTTCGTGTAACGCTAACTCCAGTCGCGTATTTCTGTATATTTTTACATTATCGAGTTAAACGTGTGCGAGAAGTTTGAACTTAAGTATCTTTAGTAAATTAAATTAAGTATCCTGTGTCATGTGACTAGCTTTCGGGCATATTCCTACATGTTTGACAAGGTAACTGGTGTAGCGGTTCCTTTCATTTTTTTCTGTAATTTTTTTATTACAGGTGTTTTGAGACCGTGAAATTGTGACATGAAAACTTGTTCTTACTTTCTTGAGATTTCCCATTATCGGATTTCTAAATGTTTCTTTTTTTTCTCTCTCTTTTGTGGGTAGGCCTATCTTTATTTCCATTAGGCCTATATTCATTATAAATACATTTTCTTTTCATTGTAGGCCTATTAGTTTTTTCTCAACACACAGTTTCTTTTAATAAGTGACTGGTCGCCAGAACAATTTGAATCTTATATAGTAAAACTAGCTAACGTAAAAGTAATACATTCTATACATGTCCTATTTTTTAATAGACACATCAGCTTTTTAAATGTCTACGAATATTTAAAAAAGTTGACCAAATTTGGGAATACAAGTGAATACAATAATAATAATAGTACGCCCTCTTCCGACAATGTTGCAACTCCCGTTTGCGATGCTGTACATTTTATAATAATTGATATTTTAAAACGCAATTCTAGTGTTAATTAACTGACTTACAAACAGGAATTTCTTCAAGCTCTATACTGAAACAATCGCGAAGATAAAACGTTTAAATTGTTCATTTTTATTGTTCAGTGAATCGCAAAGCAATCAATTAGTTAAGTGCATGCTTAGTTCCTGAGTTTCACTCTTAAGTATAATATGGTCAATTGAAATATTGTCCTGATTATTCGTAGTGATTGACAAATTTATATCCAGTCAATTTTAATCAACGATTAGGAAGAACTAAAGAACGCGTCTGTGAAGTTCGTAATAATACATCGATTGCTTCCCAACTTCCCATTGTCTCTTTTCTTTGTGAGGCCTAGCATAGCACATTTTGGAAAGTACCTGGTATTCACCTAAGGTTAGACATTTTCACAAATTTTTACAACACTACTATAGTACAGTATTATAGGCCCTACATTTTAACAGCGACCTTTCACCAATTTGCGCACACTTCTGAACATTTTCGGGAATGGCTTTTTGACTCGACAGCTGTGTATAGTCTTGTGACGTTCGTGAAAAAAGATCGCTTATATATACACAAGTAGGCCTACAGTTGAAACTATTTTGTGCGCTTAATGCGTGCTATACTTGACATAAGCATAATCATTTTATGAGATGATAATATTAATAATATTTACTTTCATAATGGTGTAGTTGAGATGGTGGTTTAACAATGTTTACACTACACCCTCTCGCGGGAGTGATTGATGACGTAAAACATCTTTATATTCTTTTGTAGTTGTTATCCCAAACGTATGTCTCTTACGTCATCACTGTCGCCTATGTCCACCCTCCTCTTACCCTAAATTAAAGGTCGCAATATGCCGTTCACATTCAAAATTTACAATACTGTAGTATATGCCTACTGCATGTAGTGATATAAATAAATTATGACAATGAAAAGGTGTTTGTACGGGCGCCTCAATTGTATGTCTTGTTATAATTTTACCAACAAGAAGATACGATGTTTGTACGCGTGCGTCAACTTTATGTCTTGTTATGCTTTCACTAACAAGAAGATACGGTGTTTGTACGCGTGCGTCAACTTTCCGTCATGTCACTAAAAAAGGTACGGTGTTTAAACGCGCGCGCCAACTTTTGTCTCATGATGTCACTGATGCATTTTCTTAGAAAACAAAATATGCACACCCATTCTCTCTACACTTCATTGCCATGCTTGCTACAGTAGTAAGTAATTGAATATTTTCTACCAGTAATAGTACCATCAATCTAAAAACGTGTCCTCTTTCTAATATAAACAATTTATACTGTGTGGTTTGGCAATTAAATCCACCCATCAACACAGTTTCTTTCCAAAACAAATTAGTATTACTAAGCGTAATTTCGGTGTAGAACAAAGTGATTATATATAAAAGCATTAGTTTTTCCTGATAAGTAATTAGTGTATTTATAGTTGTTTTATTGTTGTTGTAGTTGATAGCCACCAGACATTTCCGCTGATGACGAATATTTTTGATGAGGAACATAAACACCGACTGTGAAATCTCCTTAAAGTGACCGTGTAAGCAAGACTTATCACGCCACTGCGGGTAGTTTAATACGCGCGATTTAATTTTAAGCGCCAAGATGTCACGATCCATTGGCTTTGAAGTTTGTATAAAAAGAATAATTAATTTTGAATTTGATCGTAAATTAATACAAACTTTGAATAAAACTACTTTAAATAATATTACGGAGAAGTACTGTAATAGCTATTGGATTCGTAGGACGGTAATTACTCGGATACGCCACAAGTGGTCTCTGTGCAATACAATCGGTGCGATTTATGCTCTCTGCAGTTAAAAGTCCACATTAAAATTAGATGCAGGTGGATAGGTTCAAATTTGGTTAACAGTTGTTGGTTATATACCACTTATTACCCAGCATGAGATTTGTATTGCCGCTGGTCATATGTTGCAGCAACAAGTTTTCCAGTTCTTTGCTCACCTACTTTCTGCCACGCGATACACTACTATCATAGTGCCTTCTCTTGAGTAAACAAGTGTTTCAATTCCGTATCGGGCTTAGGTATGAAATCCAAAGCCTCCTAATTGTAACCGAACACCAAAATATATCGTTTCTATAAATTAATGAAACAAAATTGATACAGCGGTGGATGGTATTGCCACTGCCGCCTGAGGTCATTTTCCTTTCGCAAACAAAACATTGTATCATGGTAAAATTACATTGAGAAAATATGAAACACAAAACGCTTTCCTTTTTTTGACAAAAGCTAAACAACATTTGAAATTCTTCAATTTATCTTTAAATCAATTTAGGACATAATTATGAGAATCTTTCGTTTTACACTTCTTACCTTTGGAATGTACTTTTCTCCAAATCCTCTAACTAACCCAATTATTGATGATCATCACATCTTATACCGTAACTTCAATCTCCATCATCAGATTGAAAGATTTCACTTAAGGTGTCCGGCGGTACAGTACATTATTTTATCAACGGATATCCCATATAATATTTGCCTATAGAAACAATCTATTTGACGATGTAATTTATATGAAATAGCCTACCGGTACAAAAATGCCGCTATAGTTTGGTCCGATAAATACCGTATTTAGTTGTATATAGATGGGATGAAACAACAACAAAAAAATCATCCTATACGTCGCAAAGGAATGTTTAATATACAGAACAATTTGTATACGCGCGCGTTAAAACACTGTTAATACCAAACATTGTGTGTGTACGCGCGCGTTAAAACACTGTTAATACAGAACATTGTGTGTACGCGCGCGTTAAAACACTGTTAATACAAAACAATTTGTGTACGCGCACGTAACTTTGTCTGTCTAAAAGTCTTATTGACGACTTAAGCATGTTAGATGAAATTATTTCACAGGTACTCTCATTTCCGCGAATAATAAACTGTTTAATTCAATTGAAACCTAAACCGATATGCTTATGGCTATGGCTGCATTTGCCCAGAGGTAAAGGCAAAGAAAAAATTGCGAAATAGGCTATTATTGTTTATGCTCAGTGCGTTCTTGTTGTTGATTGGTAAATTTTATATTAGGCAGTGTACAGGTAAGATATATAACACACCTGTGTATAATGATAAGGGAAATGCGTAATGTCTGACTGTTAGCACTGTGCAAGCATGACAATGGCCTCGTTGTTTCGTTGTTGTTTTGCTTTGCAAGTTAAAAAACGATTTTCAGAAAAAAAAGGGGGTGGATTTTTAAAAAAATACAATAATATATGGTGTTCTGAAAAATATGAAATATCAACTTGTCTTATTTGAACAGACAGTTTAGTTAAACGAAGTTTCAACAATTTTCAAACCAGTCAATTTGTGTTTGCCTTAGCGCGGTAGCATTACTAGCCCCGTTGCTACTACCTAGTAGTAGTTACATCGAAATCAAAGGCCTAACAAAACGAATTCATTAAAACATTTTCACTGTTCATCATGAATACCGTAGACAAAATATGAATCATTTTTTAACATTTAAAGTTTATAAGATGAGTCACTGTAAAAGAACGCTGAGTTATAATAAATCTAATTCCTGCAAAAATGAGCAGGTTTGTCCACGATAACGCACAAGAGAGAAGTTGAAATAGCCTGACGTATATTAATCTTAATTTCGCACAAAACAAAATATCGTTTATAGTTAATTAATTGCTATGTATAGTTAGACCCCTTTAGCCAATAGTTGTCAAATATGATGAAAACGTTATTTACGTTAATATATTTCAGTTATAGTCTGCATAGTAAATAGCGTCTCAACCAATCCAATCACTTCCTAAACGAATGACGACAAAAACTTAGTTTTGAGATGGAGTATCTCTTATTTTCCCTTTAGCCATTCGGCATTTTTTTGCAAAATATGTATTTTTTAGACCATTTTCACAATCCGATAGCAGGGAAGTTATGAATTGTACTAATTTGATGAAACTGCTAATAATATTTATATAATAGATCTTGATTGTGTATATGAATTTGCCAGGGAATAGGAGATATGTAGCGCCTCCTATAGACCTTTCGTACGTGGCGACTTGAAAGAAAATGCTGGTGACACAATGGCGGGTTACCTAAAGAGTAAAAGAGTTTAGGTATCTTGCATAGAGGAAAGAAGATGAAAGCAATTGTTGTTAGTAACTAATAGCGATGTTTTAGGATTTATTTATAGATTAGCAGCAACGACGTTAATAATGATGATGAAAATTAGGAAACATAGAAGAATAAAAAATGATTTGATTTTATAATTAGGCGGTGAATTCTTACAACCACGTGTTAATATATACCTTTAGGATCATTCCTTGCTGATTGCACCAATTAATTTCATTTTCGACCAATATTTTCAAGGTGAGGCTTATGGAAGACAGAATACCGCTTCTTGTTCAATCGGGTGTTGGTATTTTGATGAGAAAACCAAAACTTGATTCTCAGTCCTCGCACAAGTGTAGAAAGAACGTCACATTTCCTCTGTTGCTCTGTTCCCCGCTTCATTTTATATGGGTTTTAGTCTCAGGAGAAATTTAAATTTTACCTCATGGAAACGACTAAGCTATGGATAATGCATTAGTTAGAGTTTACTTGAGAATGTATATGCTGTGTATTAGATCATTTTGACAGGTCCACTCGTTAAACAAGTGTATTCAATTATATTTTTATTATTAGCTAACATGGGGCTAATTTTTGTTGTGTTTTATGATATATTATAGTAAGGGATATTCATTGCCGATGGAGGTGTTTGTATCCACGTCATTTATACAATTCGAAAACACCTTACTTTTGTCTATTAAAAATAGGCCTAGTTTCTTTCTAAGATTGGCGTCAACTTTGAAATAGATATTTAGCCGTACACTGCTTTGTTCTATTCGTCACGAGGCGCATAATTGTCTCTGTTTAAAAATTGATTTCATTGGAGACGACTTTTTACTCAGATTATCTTTGTCATTTACGCAATATAATATTTTATAAATAAACATACTAAATATACATGTCTAAATTGTTTTGTAAGTGTACAATACTATGAGAGTGAAGTGAACTTAGGCCTACATTTTAATATTGATTTAATTTCCAGATAATAGTATAACTATTACGTATTGAATATTCAGTATAAATTTTTAATTGTTTTTTCAGCTAGTTGTAATAGTTATTTTACGCCAAAAGAGTTGTTACATTGATTTCTTTAAACACACAACCCTGTCCTCGAATTGATACCTAATAAATGACACTTAAAGTAATTGTGTTATTTTAGGATGGCAGGCATTTCGATAACCGTACGTGTTCAAGTCATTAATGCCATTCTAAAGGTAATGTTTTTATTTAGAAGGCTGGACAATTTATACAAGGTATTAGTAGCAAATAATTCACGACATATGTGACAATTTGGCTGTGAAGGACATTATTGTTTCCGTTCCCTGGATGTGTTTCAAATGTTAGCAGTTTCATGATTAATGTGGGGCTATTCTTATTGGCTTAAAAGACTTTATTGTTTCAATCACCTCCATGATTGTTAAATTAAATACATTACTTTTCTGTAAATACAATTGTTTGTTTTAGCAATATAAAAAGTAGGCCTACCTATTACACAGGTATTCAAACTTATAAATGTATTTCTTGTTTTGACGTAGGCTATAGGCCTATTATATTCTCTTTTCGTTTTCAATTTTTGTATTTATAAATTGTACCATAGGTATTGCCAGTCAATATTTCCCGGTGTTCAGCCAATAATAATAATTTGTTTTGTGCCAGAATCGCAAATAGAAAAATTAATATCGAACTTATATTTATTTTATACTATAAACAATATTATTAATATATAGCAGTTTTGTATAACCTTTTGTGACTCGGCCCTAATGATGACGTAATACCGACGTTTCGCTGCTTATGGTTGCCAATATTTGTCACGCAATAGTGATTATTCCGTTAAAACATTTAAAAAAACTATTTTTTCCGGTTTTTTTTTTAAAGAGTCCCCTTTTTACAGTTATATGTATAACTTTTCTACCATGGGAATATGATTCTTGTGGGCCTTAACCATTATTACGGAAGATATTCGAGGTCTTGTAGCCCACACAAGTACTTGGCTATTCCAAGGTGATGTGTGCAGGCCTGATGTACAGGCCTTGTTCCTTTTAACATAAATTATTGGTTTAAATAATTATACAACATTTAAACAAATTGTTGTTTTATTGTTAGTTCAACTAGTCGCGAGTAAGCTTCAGATCAGAATGTCCAAATTTAGCTTTAGTTTTTCAGCAAATTAGCAGATGAGTCTGCAAAGTTTATATCTGTAGAAACCTTGTGGAGAAAATAAGTTAGTACTCGTAACTTATTTCTCCATGGTATAACAACCCAAAAGCGTAGGACAGTACTCGGTGTTATAATTAACGTTTTGTATAAATAGAATAATAATAATATCATATTAACAATAGTATTTAACCGTTACATTAATTAAGTAAATACAAAATATTCATTGTATCCCTTGTGACTAATAATTGCGACAGACAAGCATCCGGGTTACTGGTACTATCGAAGTTTTCTTTTCTCGTGGGAAACATTATTATCACGTATTCATCTTTTTTGTATTATTTCCACGTGATGTGTGTGATTATTTGTAGGTCTTCTGCTATTTTCCTTTTTCGCAAGTCCGTCTTTTAAAACGAGTGTGCATTTCCGGAACTAACGTTCTGAACAATGCCTTAAAATTTCGAAATCTTTCAAGCTAAGCCATTACATCTTCTTTTGTATCCAATATCAAACATGTTACATTGTAATGTAAAGAGAAATCTCAACCAATCACGAAATTTCCAACGTGGTTACTCCTCCGTCTTTGATACATATTTTGCTTTGTAATAAAACATGTTTACTAGATTCATTTTAGTGCAAATGAACACCTCTAATTACCAACCAATTTAGTTTTTATGTGGTAGAAATACAGTAGTAGTATTCATGAATTCGTGTAATGTAGGCTATATTTAATCCGCAGATCCCACAATTAAAATATGTCGTAATATTTCTTGTTATTAACCAATTTAATTAGCTCAAAAATTATAATGATTTTTTCATTGATTAGTCCACTTCTCACGGGATCAAGTGTAAACAACCTAGTTGCTGTGTAAAACTTGGCCCGCTTACTGAGCCCACAGCGCGGGTCACCCTACAGCTCTGGAGGGCTCTGACAGGCCTTGTTTTCCCACCGGTGGTGCGTTTGCTATGCACATGGCTTCCGAGACTTAGACCAGCTGTTTTCCCACAGATCAACCAACGTCATTGCTGCAATATTATCGTTCACAACGTTTTTATTGCTGCAAATGATTTTTATTCGAAGTGCATGATGTATCTAAAATATTATAACACACGTGTAGGCCCAGCGTGCGGTACACCAAACAAAAATTACCGACTCACCTTTGTAGATCAATAACGGCTTGAGAACACCTGTTATGCAGGTGTCACATATGCACATACAAATAATTTGATTGTTTATAAGCAATTACTCGTCGGAATCAAGTTTAATTGGATAAATACGCGTGCATTAATCATTTTTTTGAGGTTAGGTTTCTGAAATTGTGAACTTTGCTACGTTCCCTATTGTAGTTTCTAGCACCGTATCAGTATGTTCACCTTGGATTTTCATGTGTTAAATTTAAAACCTTTTAAAATCAAATTTTAGATAATAATGATTGGCATTCAAGTTGTTTTAGATGATGTAATAAAGTATCAATGGAACACAAGTCAAGTGGGTATATTTACCGAAGATTGGTTTATTCATAGTAGATTAGGCCTAAGTATAGTACCCAAGAAACAAATCCATCTAACGTTATAGAAACTGTCAATGTGCATTCATCAACAATCAAACTGAATTACTAAATAAACTTAACTCTTTCTTACTTTATCTGTTGTATTCATCTGGTCGATGTGTTTGTTTTGCTAAATACTTTCTATTGTATCGTGTAAAAGACGATTAGTACCCACTTTTTGTCTGTTAAAGAATACCCTTTCCTAAGAATTGTTAACGAGATCAAAAAGTTAAAATGCTAAATCGTTATTTAGCAAAATTGTCCTTCAGCACGTGCTCGATATCTTTCTTATTATTGTCATTTAGGCCTACTCTGTTCTCGTTTCTAGTTTGTTGAAAATAAAAAGAAGTTCTACTTATAATTAATATCAATACAAACTCTATTAAACAAAATTTTAAATTTTATCTTGAGCATTTCTTCGATCAACAAAAGAGATCGAGAATGATGTTTATGTAGGCCTATATAATTGCACTTAGGCTACAGTTTGATTGATGATTTCATTCATATTTTAATTCAATTCTAGTTTCTGTAATAATATCTTGAAGAAAAATGATGAACCGTGACAGGTGCAAACGTAACATGTAATTAATAAATTGTTTGTGTTACCGGTTTGTGTCTTGTTTTGGATATTAGTAATTAGTTATATCAGCTAATTGCATATAAAACAAATTACTAAACAAAATATTTAGATAAATGAATTATTTTATATAATCTTATTAACGAACGATAAAGTGGATGAATCACTTATTGAGTTATGATCAAGAGATGGACAATTGTCATAGAAAGATATTTAGGCCTAAACCAAAGAAATTACGGTAGGCCTACTTCTAGACAAAGTGTTGCCACTTTGGGCGTTCCATTCAGTTTAGGTGTCAAGGAAACGCGACCAATAAAGATTGATATAAGACCGAATTAATTAGACCCGGGTGATTTTTAAAGAAGTTTTAGCATATTATTCTAATTTTCTATTTTATCTAAATAATATTATTTTTTTTCTTTTTGATATAACATTAATTTATTTAAATTTGGTCTTCTGTGATTTAGTAGTCTGGTTATGTGTGTTTGGAAATGCTTATACAATATTTTATGTTGTAAATTATTGTAGAGTATTTGTGATTCACGATGCCTGTAATATATTGCTAATCGTGTTTAGTGGAACGAATTAGTATTATGTCGTGAAAGACATGATAGTGAAACATCTTTTACCACACACACGCACTACATTCTACAACATGAATGTGAACACGTTTGTTATTACCAAGGTACATTATTAATATAAATTGTATATACATTAATAATTATCACCTACCCGAACATCAACACCATTTGGTTAATTTTTAACCCTTTACTCATCTTGTCAAAAAAATAAACGTAGATTTTTTTTTTCGAGTTTCAAATACTTTGTTACGGCATCAAAGGTTTGTTAAATAGGCCGCCTCCGCCTCTACACCTGAACGTGCTCTTTCTAAATTTGTGGCCGACTTTAATGTTTCGGGAACCAAACTACAGGCATTTTCCCTGGTATATGATAGGGCGCATTCGTGCCTGGCAAAAATCAATATCAGCGGACAATTTACTGCCTTATGTGACGAGAAACAGTGAAAGCTTTGTTTTGTTTTTTCTTAAAATGTCACCAAACGTAATCTTATTAATTGTTAGATAGATACATATTCAAATCTTAAACAATGTCAACGTCGTCTTTAAAAAAAGGAACTTCAATTGCAGATGAACTATAAAACTTTGATTTGTTGGTTTTGCGCTTCATGACCACATGGCGATATTCTCATGGTTTTTGAAGGGTTGTTTTAGGCCCCGAAGCCGAGCTTATTTTAAGAAATTTGTGGTTACAGAATCAAATATTAGGCCTAAGGTATAACTCATAATGTTACTGTTAGTTATAAGTTTATGGCGCTCACAACACGCTTCTCCTCCCTTTTTATCTTTAAGTGTTTTTAATGTAGAAAGGGATTAAAGAGGCCTAAATTAAAATATCGTCATATTAAACTTGAAACGTAAGACCTATTAAACTAAACTGCGAAACTATAGGCCTAATAAAGCTGGCGCACTTTTTTGCGTCACAAAAAGTAGATACAAATAAATATTCGTTTTCGAATTGCGCAAATAAATTCGCCTTGTGGAAAAAATGTGTTCATGGCGTTCATTGTATTTGTATAGTTAGTAAAAAGGTACAAATTAGTACAAAGGTGGTAGGCGTAACTCAAATGTAGGGTATGTGTAATAGGGGTAAAAGAGAGAGATGGTACCATACGCTGTTATTCTCTGAGTGTTTATAGTTTGTCATATCGAAAACTAGACAAAATTGAATAAACCTGTTAACACATTTGTGCGCATGCTTGGTCTCTCATAAATCAAGTAAAATATGTTTAATTGTTTCTTACTGTTTATAATTAATACGTTTGACCTATGATACATGTCAATAATAATTCTTTTTTAAAAATCAGTGTCATGGTATGTTAGGCCCTAAGTAAATCAAACTCTTGCATCTAGCTCATCGTTGTTTTCGGTTCACAAACGAACATTTTTTAAAAATAATAATAAAAAAACGATTGCATCATTGACGGACACCGAAACCCAAATGTGTACTTTTGAATGAATACATAAATTAAACTATTTGATTGTGGTAGCGCTGGCAACATATCATCCTTAGACCACACAAGCAAATCAACATTTTCCCTTGAGTCATCTCGTTTTGTCACAAGTTTAACACCAACAATCTGTTTAAATTATCACTAAAGATAAATTAACAAGACATTAAGGACACTCTTTCTTGATTGTTATTCAATATTAAAAAATTATTAATTATTCTGAATCATCATTAATCTTGTTTTGAAGTAAATAAAAACATGTTCGCTAAGATCTTTTTTGCCCCTTTCGCCAGCATTCCATAACTGCGTTTGCGCGCGTCAAACACATCATCAGAACGCGCAAAATGATTAAACTACTATTACTAAACTACTCATTTTGTATTTTAAACTCTGAAACCAAATGTATAAACCCCATATGATTGTTACGAACTAATTGTGTTATCAATCATTTGCTTAATTTAAAATCTTAACTGAACAATCAATCTTTTAGAGGATGTTTCTTGTTTGAGGTTTGTACGAGGTCTGAAATCAACCCGCGGGGGAAGGGAGGTGGAAGGTTGAGCAAACTCGGTCGTTTTGTGGTAAGTTAAATTGAAACATCTAGCAGGCAGGTCTAGCATTTGATGTGTGCTCTATTTTAAAACACCACACAATGTAGCCTGCTGTCAGGATAAGCTTGTTTCTGGGAATCAGTAACATTCAAGATTACACATGATTTAAGATTTAATCTAAGATCCTTTATTGATATTTCGCTCGTTTTAAGCCTGTTTTCTACTAGCGCAATCGAATATCCCTGAGTTCTGATTGGTTGTGCAAGTCTCGCATCACAAAAAGTGGATGGAAATAAGAATGCGCATGCATACTGACGTTTTCGATTTGCGAAAATACTGACGTTTTCGAATTGCGATGTAAATATACGTATTATTAGTCGGTTTCGTGATTTATTTATTTATCTTTATTCACCTTAAAATCCTTGAAAAGTATTTGTACTCAATAGGGAATCGTACGTACATATGAACTCTTTACATATAGACCGTTTCACGGTTCCAGGCTTTTTCCAGACTTTTTATGTATCTACCTCAGTATTCCATTAACAAAGTTACTAATATCTATTTTTATCTAAATTAACGTGTATTTTACCTGGTTATCAGCAAGATATTCTCTCAACAGTAATTAGATTTCTAGGAGTGTTTGAAATTAACCAGACAATATATTTCTAAAGGCTAATTATCGGACATCTACAATAAATCCTGTCCAAGTGTGTTGGATGGAATGAAAGTGACCGGTATGGAATGACCATTAATCGTACATGTTGAAAAATAGAATAATAAAATTATAGTTAATAAATTAAAATAGTTAAATTTCAACCATATTATACATACTTATAACTAATGCGTGTGGGCGCCCCTATTTGCTGTAGGCTACAGCGCGCAAAATCTCAAAACTTAATATACGGCCGATATGACCTGGTCAGTTGTGTACTGCACTCTGCGATGAGTCACTCCACAGGGATTAGGCATTGAAAGGTTCATTGAAGGCTTAAAATAATAATAATAAACAGTTTTGATAGGCTAATGGTGTACAAAGTGGCCAACACTCGACCCACTCGTTCAAGTCCGTAAAGAGACTGTCCATTTGAAGTTAGTTGTGTCCCAAATTGATTAACGTAATCACCACCGTGACCGCGTAAGCAAGGCGCAATGACATGATGCGCAATGACATGATGCGCAATGCACATGCGTAGTTTTTCCCTCTGTATTTTATATGAGAACAGTCGCATTTAAAAGTTGTCAACTGTTCTTTCGTTGGGTGCACTGGTTTCCTAGTTTTATAGGAAGTATACCAGGTCTGTATAACCAGGGAAGAGTTAAGTTTAATTTCGGTTTTCGAAACAATAATAATAGAAAATATAGCGTAAAACATTTCAACCATATTTATTCAATTGCAAGATACTCCATTTTAAGTAAACTTTCACTTTTCTAAGTATTAACCAAGCTGGCGTATGCAGGACATATCACATTTGTATTATAAAAACACGGTGTATGATGTAATTACTTAACATGAAATCTTCATGAACCTTGTATGAGCTAGATCAAACTATGAACATCATAGTGAAGTAATGAAAACCAAAAATCCCCTGAGTTACAAAACGCGAATAGCATTTAAACAAGCGGAGCAAGAGAGTGTGTACCGAGATTAGATCGAATGGAGTTTGCAGATACGAGTCCCTTGGGCAGAGGCAGAGAGCCCTAAAAATTCTGAAATGTTTCGCGATAAAATACGAAGTAAATTTGGAGTTTCGCCAAGCATTTACTACCACTCTCGTTTTTCCGCATTTACCGTATTCATTTCTTGTACAAAATGAAATAAGCGAATAAGTGAATCATAACATTGCTGTACACTTTCAGAAAAAAACCCCACCAATATAATACAATCATTAATACAGTTACTAAAGCAATATAACTCCGTCAGATAAAAATGTTTTTAAAGTTGCTTGCTATTTTAAAGAGACGCACAATGTTGACGCTCGCGCGCGTTGAAATACTGATGGTAATTCACATTATTTGCACGTGCGCGTATCATAACAAATATTGAACAAATAAGATCAAAACATTAGCAAACAACACATACAAACATAATGCTCCTCAATAGAGGTACATTGATATCGCTATTATATACTTGAACATATGTACTTGAAACGAGTAGATTATAAACACTTCCTACAGGATTTAGGCAAATTAATTTCGCATGTGACTTTAACAGGGGTTACAACTATAAACTAAAACTTAACAGCAGAACAACTTGACCTGTTTTTGTTCAAGAATTCAATAAGCTGTAGAACGAAATCGACGAGTGGTTTGAATTCAAAGTCTTCAGAGCATGAAGAGTTTATAAATTGGCAATTTTAAGGATGCGTCAAACGAAAATGTCTTTGACTTGCAAAATATCAAAATTGGTAACTTATTATCGTGATATAGTTTGTATTGACAAAAATTAGATTTATAAATAATACAATGTGTGGTCTACTTTGAAATTTACGGTATGCCTAATGTAATATTTTTAAATGTCGCAGGTTTTAAGTTGAATTCTAAATTAATGCTATACATCACTTTGTGGCTTATAGGCCTAGACGGACCTAATTTGTGGTTAAGTGTACGTCCATTGACCTACTTTTTGTAAGTCAACATTAAAATGTTAAATGTACCAATTTTAAAACGTTCCAAAATGAATTTGTAGAATTGTCGTCTTTGACAAGACAAAATAAACGGTTAAATTCAATCAAAAACTCGTTATCTGATCTTTAATGTGACGTTTAAATGGTATGTCCAACATTTTTATCGAATATTTTCGCGCGAATCGAAAAGAATGGTTGAAAATATTAATACGCATGCTCATTAGTGAACTATTTCGATTCGTGCGAATAAATTCGACTCCTAATGGAAAATAGGCTTGAATCAGCAGACATGCATGTGTGTACACTTTATAATACTTAGTGTTTCCTTTGAGAGGCACATGTGCTAAGTGTTTAACTTTCTACATTTTCTTAAGCACATCTGAACACTACGATAATGCATACACAGACACCTTCCGTCAATTTAAAAGCAAGATTATGGAACGCCAAAAGGGCAAGATTGACAAAGGTTATCTTCGGTCAGAAGAACTTGGGAATTTTAGATGCGAATTATTTGAATATTATTTGAATACTATGCAAGACTGATTACAGTTGTGCATTAAATACTTAAAGTGTTTAAGCATTTTGAAGCAACTTGCCTTTTAATAAATCCTGAACTAAAATCCTTGTCTGATCTGCCCCAACGAATAACAACACTACTACAGTATTATATAATATGTTAAATATCTGAGATGGCCTAATGTCTTCACATCAAGCAGAAGCGATTAAGCGTCCGAATTTCGGTTAAGGATTACCGGTACCGTTTACAAATCTGATCCGGTCCGTTTATTCAGCATCATCGCTGACCTATGTTGAATTCACAACAGTAATTAATCAATACATTTTGTTTTAATTGGCTTTCCGATCCATACCTCTACCTGTCGCATCAACTTGGCGCGCCATACCTAAATAATAAATCTTGGGGTGATAGTCTGTATAGCAATAAAACAATCGTATAGACGACGATTTATAGCCTTCAACAGTTGTATAAGTGGGAATCTACAACATTCACACGTCCAAAAATTAGAAAACGAAATTTTAAAGGTAGCCTATATTATGAAGACATAACACAGACATGATCGTCTGAGATAATCTTCCAAATTTAAACTATTTATACCATCATATAAAAAGACACTTTAAAGTCAATATCTTGTCGAAAAACGTGACAGAAGATTACATCAACAAGGTACAAAATACACACATTGCTTTTTGACGTTGATATATACCACAAAGTTAACCAGTAAAGGAATTTTAAACGTAAACATATCGGCAGATTTACGTGCAGTATTTGTTTAAACTAAACCTTTTAAAGGCAGTGAATGGTCCATTAGTGGCTTGATATTGTTACCTGCCCCGCGCGCATTGTTGAAACTCGGTACAAACGCTTTGACTTGTCACGCTTGCCGTGCGATATCTCTTAAACTAAACATGAAATGATGTAATAAATAACAGTCAAATTGACTAAATTGTTGTTGCCTAAATAAATACTCAACACAGTGAAAGATGTGAACGCTGTCTGTCAAACACTTACACCTGGTTTCTCTTACCTGTACTTACCTGTACATTCCTAACTATCTGCTTTTATCTTTGGCGGTCCAGGGATGTAAACAGTTTCTGGTAGATAAGTTCGGTCTAATTTTACCTTACATTCGTCTAATCTCAGTGTGCGGCTTAATCCTCGTTCTGTTTTTCATCATCCGTTTCTTGGTTAAAATATTTCAGCTTTGATCGTTGCACAATTCTTGTTGACCCGTTCTTGTTTCTTTACCTATATTAATACATTTTATCGGATTGGTATGTTGCTGAAAATCGCAGTTTAGAGCGCGGGAATTTATATAGTAATGATGAAAATTATGATTATCTCTTTAACATTTATGTCATCGATTAAAAAGTTGTAGAGTTCCAGTATTGGCGTAAATGTACGATCAACTATGTAAACATTTGGGCAAGTGTTTCTTTCTTCTAAGTCGTTTCTGTACTTCTTAGTATAGTTTTAAAGAGCGGCATGTTGTAATCAAAATCAATTTGAATCTCAAAGAAATTGCAAGTGACGACAATTTAGAGATATAGTGGATACAGTATCTGCAACCATTAACAAAGTTACATGGCTTTTGGTAATTGTGTATCGACACAAATATTATGTTTTTCCAAAAGATGATTTTTTTCGCTCCCCCTTCCTTTCGACTTACTATCGTGAACTTATTGACTTAAAGTCTAGACTTCTAATAAAATAAAATAGACAAAATAACTGAATGCATTCTTGTGTTAAAATTTCTGTTCAGTTTTATTATTTTATACTTTTAACAAACAGAACAGTGTCAGACAAAAATGGCTCTAACGGTGTTTACTGCGCATGACCACGGACGGATACTTTCAAAATTCGTACAAAAATGTAGGTGTACTTTTTTTTCTGCGTGCCTTTGTACATTTATTTATTACATTTTTTGAAAATTTAAGATAAAATTATGCTTTGATCTGTCCTTGGTCATGCGCAGTTGTTACTATGAATAGGCTGATTGCCCATAATCGTCTTTCTACCTAGTAGATGTGACCTATGACCCAACTTTATCTACACATATTAATAATAATAATGATAGTAATACTTTATAAATTTTTGGAGAACCCAAGGCAATGAAATATCATTATCTGGACGGCTTAAAGCGTTGTTTTATTATAAACTTTGGTAATTATCATCAAAACAGCCCTGAGATTCTCCTGACGTCACACATTCAGAAATGTGTGTGTTTTTTTTTATTTATAAGCAAATTAATAATACTCTTACTACTATCTCAATCAGTATTCTAATAAACGAAAAAAAAAGTCCCACCGAAAAATGTCATTATTTTATACCACCCATCGTTCCACCAATCAAAATGTTCGCTCGAAACCAGGTCATTAAAATAAATTTAATTACCATATACAATGTATGGACGGACTTTGTAAAAAATATAAATGCATAATGTATGTTCAGTGCCATTATACGAATTGAGTTGCTTTTAAGTAGTATATTTTACAGTATGAACATTAGTACGAACATTAGTAAGAACATTCGAACAATTTCGCATTTTAAAAACTTAAATATTCTTGATAACTTTCTATTTACGTAGAATATTCATTAAGACATTAAAAAAACAGTGCGTTCAAAATCGGATAATAATGTTACTGTTTTCGTACGCGCGCGCCAACTTTGTGTCTCTTGTGGTGTCGCTGACAAATTGGTTTGGATATAGGATATTGATAAGATTGAAAGACAGATGTAAAGAAATTGGAAAGACCTTTATCCCTGAATGGTTTGGTCGAACGTGATCAGGTAAATAAGCCAAACATATGGGGAGAACTGTAAATAGGGCAATGACATGGCTACTACCTCACGAGGTCAAATCATAAAGAAAACGACATGAAAATTACAATATTTATCCCTAAATCTTTCACTTTCTGGAAAGACCAAGAAAATTTAAACAGGTGTTTCGTCAATTTCTTTGATAAAAATAAAAGTTGTTCTGTAAACCTTTTTCAAACGGAATGAATGACCTCTGACATTTTCAGTGAATTAAATAGATTATTGTACATTGTTTTCTTTGACAAGGATTTTGAAATAAAACTACAGAAAAACAAAAATGGTTAAAAATCAACAAAACGACAGTTAAACCACGCCCAGAATACACCCAAACGTCATCAAGTTGATTTGCATATCTACGTCTAGGCTTGCTATTAACTCTTTATGATACTACTTAAAGGTTATTATTATATTATCACGCAACTAAATATCGCATTGCGCCAGTTTCAACCGTTTTGTAAAGTTTTACGTATTTTACGACAGATTAATTTTGATTCGTTTGAAACAGTAACATGCCTCAATTAAAAACTCTGTTTTAAAACTCTCTCATCATTATAAATATTATTCTCAATAAATAACAACTAAACAAATATAATAAATAACAATTTACAATTGAAACATGTTACTGTAGCCCTATCTCGCATTAAAAAGCATAATAGAAGGATTTCCATATTCAGTAGTAGGTTTTGTATCAGACACTAGACTGTCTAAAATTCCTTACTCAAACACCGTCATCGATTTATCTTATCAATTCATTTCCAGTCATGAATGAGAATAAGATCACTTTTTCCCGACGTGATACACAACGCAACAATAACGGATAGAAAAATGCTCTGCTATACATTTACATCGTAAACACTACTTTTAATATTAGGTACAAAAATAAGATTATTATATAGCTAAATAATATATGAAAACTTATTTAAAAATTCTTTACAAACTTTGTACAGTTGAAATTAAATAATATATATTTTATTACGATTTTTGTGTCAATAATTGGCCATATATGTTTTGACACTTTTGCGTTTTATTCTATACGCATGCGTATTTTATATGCTGACCTCTGCTCAACTGACCTCTGCTCAATTGCAGTTTGCTCCGTAAAGCCCACAATAGAGATCTCTATATTAAAACATTCTAAAGTCGTGCTGTTAAATAAATATCAATTCTTAGCATTCAATTGTTGAATTTGAATTGTACAGTGTGGTGGATGTTCATAAAAAAGCAAACCATCTAGGTAAAACATGTTTTATTTAATCCAATTTGCTATGTTTTCAACAACTAGGCTGGTGTTGATTAAAACCTGGTTGTTCATTCTTGCTTGCCTGAGGTTGTCGATGTTTCGGCAAATCATGCTTATTTGGCGATTGCTGGTATCAGTCTGACGCCCTTCGCCTTGCAAAGCAATGAATTTACACCTCTGTGATAGCATCCTCCTCCAGTCAAAACGCCGTAATTACGTGGGGTACAGAGGGTAACTTCTTCAACCCAATATTGGGTAAATTGCACATCATTTTGCTAGCCTAAAAAGGACATTAGCATTTCAGCGGCAGCCACACCCCTCAACCACCATTTCTTTATAAACTTTTAAAACAACTTTTTCATTTTCGTCCAAATACAGAATACTTATACTACTTAAGTCTGTTGGGACGCAACAAGCCTTCGGCACAAGTTGTGGGTTTACAGAGTTTACTAGAGTCTGTACAATCGCGTGATTCGTGGCGTTCAAATGGTCAGAAATTGGGAAAGGGCATTCCCCACGACAGTAATAAGCTTCGTACCCAGGAGGTGCAACAATCCAATCGTTCCAACCAACGTCGCTGAAATCAACGTAAAGTTCATGTTTTTGACAACTTGGTTTTAGTCTTGGTTTGCGGTCCTTCTTGTTTTTACGATTGTTGCCACTTGCACGTTTGATTCGACCATCGTCCGTATATGTTACAATAATCGGTTGTTCTTGGTGCAAATTGTCATTATCAATATTATCATCCTCTTGCTGCGTGCTTCTTGACATTCTCACGTGTCTTTGCGTGGCAGGTCGGCCATCTTTATTGACCGTTTCAAGCATTAAACCATAATTCTCTTCTGGCAAAACTCTCCATCTTTGAACTGCAGGTTTAACATCAAAAGTTTCCCATGTAGTGTCGTGTGATATTAATTTCGTATCGATAAGACGCTTTATTACATCTCTGTTTTTAGCGACTGGTTTTAAAATTTCATAGATATTTATCCGTTGTTTTTCTTCCTGGTGGTCAGTGTCTCTTTTTGCTAGTGTGTGATTTTTCTTAAATAATATCCTTAATTCTACTGCTGTTACCACTTCATGTTCCGGAATCGTTGAAATGTTAAAGTGAAAATGATTTCCCCTGTGTTCTTTTGAAAGTTTCCCTGAACTCAATGTATCTGAAAGAGAATAAAACGAATTTGTAAGCCTCTTTGTTTTCTGTACGGTCACTGTAAAGCGTCCCTTTGTTCTCATTTATTGTGCGAACAAAATAAAAGAGTCTATAAAAAAGATTTTGCTGTGGTGTTAATGGGTACATTCACAGGCAAGATAATGGAATTATCGAAACCTAACTGAGGCATTTTTACCAAAATCAATTAATGTGTTAAGATAAGAAAGTTACTGTACCTTCCTCAGGGTGGAAGCTTCTCACTGTGTTTGCTGTACTTGTTGTAATTCCGTCAACTTTAATATGACTCCTGACGTCATCTTCATGTTGTTTTTGTTTAATGTATAGTTCCATCATATAAGGTGGAATAACGATATCCTGTTTCGGCGTTGGTCTCTTATTAAGTCCAAACATGGTGAGTAAATTGTTTTCGAACGCCTTTACTACGTCGTCTTTGCTAAGACCCCTTCGTTCCGCTACTGCTTGTATAGTTCCACTCAGCATACCTTGCGCCCGACACACGTCAAAACAAGCAACCAACAACAACAATAATGTTGTCACGACGAATTTTTTTTTGGAAACATACACCATGATGTTTTCTGAAAACACAAAATAATACTTAACATTAGACACATTACTAGCTCAGCCCATGACTACTGTACGCGGTGCGCGCCAAGCCTCCAAAGACCATGTCTGGAAACGCTTTGTGAACATTACGTCAGGTTAGCTGCTGTTGTTGTCTATAACAATGTATGATTAAGAGGTGTTGAGCTCACTTTAAATTAGAAACCAAACGTATTAAAGAAGTCACTAGACATGAAACTCGTCACTTTGACGAGTTAGTTATCCGCACCACGACAAACGCCACGTGCACGTCATACGTTGGAATATTGCACACAGATAAAGATTATGGCATTATGACAAGAACTGAAGAATATGACATGCTGTTAGTGCTGAATTTTGTGTCATATAGTATATACATGCAAACAGTATAAGATACATATTACATACAGTGTAGAATAGGTGAAATTACGGGACCCGCCATTTATTCCAATTTTTAACATGGCGACGGTATCAAAATGAAACACTTAGATAGCAATTTCAGAAGGAAATTATCTCAGGAACAACATATTAACGTGTAGAAGAAATTTGAATACGTAAAATATAGATGCGCACCCTTTTAAATGTGATGAACTATTACGCAAAATATGAAAATACGACTTTTTTTATTCAACTGGCCATATGATGACGTCACAACATCCGATTGGCAAAATGTTTACATGAATTCGTATCTACAATCCAATAGCTTCCAGAAAACGTTTTAATCGTGATTATCACATTTTATTCTTACGAGCTATTACAGATTAAAATTTACTGTAAAGATGAAATTAATGACCCACGTAATTAAAATTTTTAGGCATGATGACGTCATAAAAATTAAAATATTTTTATCTCATTCTAAAGAAAGTTGATTGACCTACACAATATATAAATGTAGGAGAAAAAGGAATACAGATAAGCGCGATGCGCTCCATTGAATGTGATGAGCAATAACGAAAGAGACAAAAATCCTATATTTTACATTCGTGTGGCCATACGATGACGTCACAATGTTTTTTTAGCCTTATTGATGCATGATCCGATATCTACAACTCATCAACTTCTAGATTTTGTAATAAAAATAAACGGTTAACGGTTTACTTTAGAAACTATGACTGTTTAAAAAAAGACATAATTTTGACGATTTTTTAAGCTTTTTCATAAAAAACGCGCACGAATTGTCTAATTCAACGTGTTCGTATGGCGTTATTTAAACTGGAAAAGGTCTAAATTGTTTTCAAAATCACTGGGAAAGGCTTGAAAAATATAATTCAAGAGAAAAAAATATGTTTTTAACGCTATGTGCGCACCGCGCGCATAAAAAATTGCGCGCCCGTGGGAATTTTTGACATGCTCAAAATGACAAGAAACGCGTAAAAAGTTGATCAGAAATTAATTTTGCGCATTTTGAAATTTTAAATGCGCGTGCGCGCGTAACTTCTTGTGAAACATGCCATTTTTAATCCGTAGAAAGTTTGCCCCTGATATGACTTAAATTTTGTCAAAGTGTCAATACTAAATGACTTTTGGTTTTTAATCTATGATCAATCATTGAAATTCATAAAATTGCGCATAAGTCACGTTGCGCAACTATGACGTCATTCAAAAATAGGAGGTGCACAACTTCACGTAAATGCCCATATGTTGTCAAAGTTATGAAATGTTATGTTTACACATTTTAGAGGAACACGACTCACAAAAAGGAAGGAAGGAAAGAAGAACTAGACATGAAACTCGTCACTTTGACGAGTTAGTTATCCGCACCACGACAAACGCCACGTGCACGTCATACGTTGGAATATTGCACACAGATAAAGATTATGGCATTATGACAAGAACTGAAGAATATGACATGCTGTTAGTGCTGAATTTTGTGTCATATAGTATATACATGCAAACAGTATAAGCTGTATACATATTACATACAGTGTAGAATAGGTGAAATTACGGGACCCGCCATTTATTCCAATTTTTAACATGGCGACGGTATCAAAATGAAACACTTAGATAGCAATTTCAGAAGGAAATTATCTCAGGAACAACATATTAACGTGTAGAAGAAATTTGAATACGTAAAATATAGATGCGCACCCTTTTAAATGTGATGAACTATTACGCAAAATATGAAAATACGACTTTTTTTATTCAACTGGCCATATGATGACGTCACAACATCCGATTGGCAAAATGTTTACATGAATTCGTATCTACAATCCAATAGCTTCCAGAAAACGTTTTAATCGTGATTATCACATTTTATTCTTACGAGCTATTACAGATTAAAATTTACTGTAAAGATGAAATTAATGACCCACGTAATTAAAATTTTTAGGCATGATGACGTCATAAAAATTAAAATATTTTTATCTCATGCTAAAGAAAGTTGATTGACCTACACAATATATAAATGTAGGAGAAAAAGGAATACAGATAAGCGCGATGCGCTCCATTGAATGTGATGAGCAATAACGAAAGAGACAAAAATCCTATATTTTACATTCGTGTGGCCATACGATGACGTCACAATGTTTTTTTAGCCTTATTGATGCATGATCCGATATCTACAACTCATCAACTTCTAGATTTTGTAATAAAAATAAACGGTTAACGGTTTACTTTAGAAACTATGACTGTTTAAAAAAAGACATAATTTTGACGATTTTTTAAGCTTTTTCATAAAAAACGCGCACGAATTGTCTAATTCAACGTGTTCGTATGGCGTTATTTAAACTGGAAAAGGTCTAAATTGTTTTCAAAATCACTGGGAAAGGCTTGAAAAATATAATTCAAGAGAAAAAAATATGTTTTTAACGCTATGTGCGCACCGCGCGCATAAAAAATTGCGCGCCCGTGGGAATTTTTGACATGCTCAAAATGACAAGAAACGCGTAAAAAGTTGATTAGAAATTAATTTTGCGCATTTTGAAATTTTAAATGCGCGTGCGCGCGTAACTTCTTGTCAAACATGCCATTTTTAATCCGTAGAAAGTTTGCCCCTGATATGACTTAAATTTTGTCAAAGTGTCAATACTAAATGACTTTTGGTTTTTAATCTATGATCAATCATTGAAATTCATAAAATTGCGCATAAGTCACGTTGCGCAACTATGACGTCATTCAAAAATAGGAGGTGCACAACTTCACGTAAATGCCCATATGTTGTCAAAGTTATGAAATGTTATGTTTACACATTTTAGAGGAACACGACTCACAAAAAGGAAGGAAGGAAAGAAGAATAATACAGAAAAAAAATATTGATCTCATACAATTACAAGGAGTTATCCGCTTGGTATACCAAGCGGATAACTAATAATACAGAAAAAAAATATTGATCTCATACAATTACAAGGAGTTATCCGCTTGGTATACCAAGCGGATAACTAATAATGCTCTATTGTGCTACGCTTCATTTCATATGCCCACGTATTGGACAGTTAAACGATGATCAAAACAAAACTATCGTAGCAGACAAAACAACCCTTTTGTGAAAAAGAATAAATTAACAACATTTTCTGAACGTTTCAGGCAAGTAGATGGAGTGAGTCATGAAAATGAAAAACGCAGGACATCGAGTCTTAATAGTATTTCCTTTATGACCCAAATATTTCAACTTTAAAATTCAAAATCCTCACTTTTATGATTGATTGTGAGTGTAATTTCCCAATCGAATGTTTCGACCAATCAGAGGCGTTTTTGAGATATTACTTTGCGAAAGCGGATTGCACAAGTTTCGCTAGCCTCCTTGATAAGATAGCGTAGACGTTGCGGAGCCGGGAACTCCCCATCCCGCAGACACGAGTTGTTAAGACTAAATTGTTCCCGAATATAAACACAAAGTAATAATTACTTCTAATTGCAGTCATCCATCTTCACTTTTGAAGTGTAGATGAAATTGGAACCTTGAACAAAACGATCATCAATTGCAAAGTACTTTATAGCTTGATACGTCGATGTATCGCTTCTTGTTTACGATCTACAAGTTATCTTATTATCAATGTTCATGCTAAGTATTAGGAATTTATAGATACTTCATTGAAATTATATTTCATATCAAGATTTTAGTTGTCTTTTTATCATCATATCATATTGTTAGAAATATATTTATGAAACTGCCGTGTCATTAATATATATATATATATATATTGATTAGGGTCAACTAATTATTTTAGTAAGTGATTCGCACCAGTTTTTATTTTCTTTTCATATACGGATAAAACAGTACCTTATTATGTTTTTCTAACGAAATAATTCCTGTTTTTAAAGATATTCTGGCATATCAATTTTTTTGAGAAAGAAGTAGTTTAGTAAATAGAGAATAGGCCTATGTATGCATTTTTCTAGTTGTTTGATAAAGAAGTAAATAAAATGCATTCTGGGTAACGATCGACGATCAGAACTGAATTTCTTAAATATGAGATAAATTGTATTATTAGAGGTATTAGAATTGGCTGTATATTCAGAGAGAAGTTTAGTCATGAGTTATAAAAAAAAGTTCAAAGCTATAGATAGTAATATTGGATTCCTTGTGATCAGAGGAATCAGAGAACGTATAACAATATAGCAAATGTGAAGATTCGTCCGATTTTGTATAGTTTTTAGATGAGGCGTAGGCCTATGTATGAAAGTTAAGTGATGGGCTGTATGCAAGCTGGCAGAGTAATCTATTGTAGGTCTTGCATAGTGGTTCCGGCGCTAAGCTACAGTGATTCATACAGACTCGAGCTCTCAATTTCCGTCTGAACGCAAGGGCCTAGCAAAGCAAGTTTTTATCCCGTCAACTTGGCAATCTGCTATTTTAATATGTAGTGAGCTAGACAAAATATCTATCGAATTTGAGAGAAATATACGCGCAATTAATTATTTTTTTCTCATTAGTTGAACTTTGCAGTTAAATATTTACACATATAAATGATTAAAAATAAACATTTTTGACAGTTGAGTTGTCATTTAAGGATATTCATTTTGTATTAAACACATCCTCATTAGGCCTTAAGTCTTGTAGGCCAATTATTATTTTCTGCATTCATATTATGTTTTTTTTTAAATCAATAATGTTGCTGATATTGTAATCTTTTTCTAAAATGGAAATATGCTGATAGACTGTTTATTTCTGTAGGCCTAATTATTTATTCAAAACTATGATTTTTTCAATTTGTCAACTTTATACTATACGGTACATTCAAGTTCACTTACGTACAGAGAGCAATACGTAGTCCTTAAACTACATGACTCTGAAAAAATCTTTTATTTTTAATTACTTGCATTGACCCGATCTGATATAAATGTCTGTGTTTATGATTAATAATTTAACATACGCCTATAAAAGTCTGAAAGATGACCTGAGTAGGCCTATATTGCCTCGTGATATCATTCGTTTTTAAGCCAAATACGATGCGTGTGCCTTATTTTTATTGAAATTATTTATTATATGTAATTGCTTTTACGTTATATACTCTCCTATCCAGTTCACTTCTATATTTTTAATTATTTATAAAATTTAAAATTATATTTGTTACAAAATAGTGCGCTAAACTCTGCATAGGCCGTGTCATATGGTTGGGCCCTATTGGATGTTATGATATTATATTTGATATTTGCGCCTGGCGAGGAAGGGGAGTGTTACCACTAACTTAGTTTGTGACAGACTGGTTTGTGAGAAAATAACTGGATATGAAATACATTGTTTTGTACAATTGTTATCAACACATCTGTAAACTCATACCGTACGGTGTGTTCGTCTATTTTTAGTAGCCGCGATTTTTTTTTCTTGTGGCTTTTTAAAATCCATCCTGACCGCCAAATATCTTATTCACATTTTTAAATATAAAACGTCACGTTAAATAATAGAACTTCAACTTATATATCGACTATAATGATATGCATATTTTAGTATAAAAGTATTAAATAAGCCAACTGCCCTATAAACAACAGATTATTAATTTCATTTAATAAACATTATTCTGTGTAAAAATAATAAGAAATGAAATACTACTAGTGTAAGAGTAGAGTTGTTGACAAACTCAGAATACTTAGTTTTCCGGAGGGAAATGCAACAAAACGGCAAATTCTCGACTGTTTAAACTGTCTTATCTACACGTTACACACTATTGTAAGGGCCTATCTTGTGTAACTGAATTAAAGGTCTATATGACGGTTCTCTTCCGCTCCTTACAACTTCATAAATCTTTACAATTATTTTAAATAGCTATAAACTAAGCTTAAAAATATTATTTAAATAATAATTTGAATATATGAATATATTTAAAATCGTTTAATATTGGTTTCAATAATTATTCAAAGATAAGTACGCACACATAATATTAATAGAAGGACTATTATATGTACGAGTTACTATTTGTTGGCACGTATCACAAATGCACAAAAGTTCAAAACAAGACGATAAAAAAAACATACCTTGCTGTGTGTATAAACCAAGATAAATAATATCTTCGATTTTAAATAATAATCTCGTATTAATCCTTGCGTTCGGTAAATATTCCTTGTTGTTGTCAACAAAAAATCGCTTGTTTATTATTAATATGCGTAGTTCTCCATGGAGACTAAATGTGTACGTATTATCCAATATTTAGGAGCCAATGTGTCTAGCAACCGTACTCTGTCTATCGCGTGTGTTTCCCTGCTGCCCGTATACTCGATAACTGTAACATACATATAGTTTAGAAGCAATGGGATGTTCCAAAGCGTACCAATCATACAAGTCGGCCTTCGGTTGGCTTCAGGCAAAACACGTCAGTGCGACAGTCAGGGTGACTTTTGCGTACCTTTTGATCGTTTTCCGGGCACAAATGCTCAGTGTGTGTGCAATAAAATGACTTCATTCATTGGTCTGTGTATTTTCGGAGTAAAGTTTTGATTGCAAACTTTCGGAAGAAATTAATTCCGCGTGTTTAAGTTGAGAAACAATTAATACGCTGTTAATGCTGTATTCTCCATGGTACCGTATGATATCCACTTGAACGAGGCAAAACCAGGTTGCAGCCTTTATTTTTATTTTAAAAGACAAAACGTTTTGCGTCATTGGGTCCACCCACGGAAGAGATTGTTTTTAATTGGTAATTAATTTAGGCAGTTACATTAATATGTTCCATTACTTTTACAATCACAACAGTAAAATGTAATTATAAATTGAATTATATGGATTAAATTAAAACATTTAAATGCGTAACACTTTCCGAAAAAAATTACAGAATCATTCGTCAGTAAAACCGAGTCTCATAATTTATAACTGCGTGTTCAAATGATAATAGGTTTGTACGCGCGTGTTTAAATGATAATAGGTTTGTACGCGCGTGTTCAAATGATAATAGGTTTGTACGCGCGTGTTCAAATGATAATAGGTTTGTACGCGCGTGTTCAAATTATGATACAATAAAGTGCGTGTTCAAGTTATGATGAAAACGGAACGCTGTTTCTACGCACTTGATCAAATTATGACATTGTAGCGCGTGTTCAAATGAAAACGGAACGTTGTTTATACGCTGTCTTCAAATATGATGAAAACGGAACACTGTTTGCACGCCCGTGTTCCAAGAGGATGTACGTACGTACGTACGTATGTTGTAACGCTTCATTCTAATTTCAGAAACTGTCTTGTTAATTCATAACATTTCAAAACAACATTATATGACAATTTTAAATACCGGTAGTCGCTAGTTCGATCGATTTTGATACATCTTCTAATGATGGACTTGCCTGCTAAACCACATTTTGAAGTTTGAAACCTTAAAATGGTAGGCCTACAGGTATTGTGAATTACCATAAGTTATGGGTTATATCAAGTGAGGCATCGGCTTGGCCAATAACCCTCAAGACGTTATCGTATTATGGACTGGAATGTATCCGATGCATTGGTAATTAGTGAGACATACATCAGGTGTGTTACAGGTTGTCTATTTTAACTCTAAATGCTGCCAATATGTTTGTTGTTGTAGGAATAATTGTTGTATCTGTTTAATTTTTGTAAATTTATTCTGGGCGTTTGATAATAATGATTTTACTACGCGCGCTTAATCTTCTTCATAATGCATTACCGAAGATTTTCATTATATTAATATCTATATATGTATGTATAATATACTTTATATATTGAAAGTATATACAATGGCATGAAGTAATTGCAGTGGTATCATATTTTTGGGTCGCGCGTGATTCCTCAAACCTGATTCCATCATTTTATAAAAATGCGCGTACATTAGTTGATCGTATTCTTGAATCAAAATGGCCCATATTATAAATAAAAGTAATACTGTATGTGTATAAGCTTACTGTATCAGTCAGTTCACATACGTATTATCCTTGTATTTCTAATCACTATCTCTCATTTAAATAGTTGCAACATTCCAACATTTGCAAATTTTAAATACAAGTCAATTAAATACACCTCCAAAGTTTTGTAAAACTTTTTTAATGAGGGCGCTGTAAGTATTTTGAACCATATCACAACTGCACTTTAGATTAAAAATAACATCAGTACAGTATATTATATTACTTCCGGCCGTACGTGCTGCGCCGACACTGAGCAGCCAAAATAATGCATATTGATTGCAAAATTGAGAGTCAAATTTATAAATAGAGTTATATAATTAAAACGTGGGCTCATGAATTATCCCTGTTTGTGGGGTCGACGAATGAGCAATACAACATGTTTTTCTGATAATTTATGTGTGGGTTTTTGATGATTTTGTTGTTTGTATATCCGGCTATTAGAACAACACATTTATTTAAACGACCTGTTAAGTTGACATAACTCTTTGGCGTTACGGCAGGCACCTACAAGGAAACTCGTTACCTACTTGTACACCCCATGGCGCAATTACTGGTACAATTAATCAAAACATGTCACGGGTGTATTATGTGTTTGTTTAAGTCAGCAAGCCACACGTTTAATAGTCATACCACAATTCAACATTTGAGCATTAATGAGGATATTTTCAATTAATATATAGCGAAAGTAGACTTGAACTCGGACGTACTGTTAACATCTCGAAACCACTGTTAACATGGAGAGGACGCAGCAGTGATTCATTAAGAGAATTGATAGCTCGCTAGGTTGCTACCGGTTCATGCCCGTTTTTAACTTTAAAGTTTGATGTATGAGTTGATGACGTCAGTAGTCTGGTTCACTGCAGTATGTAAAAAATGAATTGAGGGGTCAGTGTGACCAATTGTGTCGGATGTTCGTTGATGTTGTAGATAACGATGATGATAATGATTATGATGCTGATGAAAATAGTGGTAACGATGATTGATGACGATTGTCACGTGGGTGCTGATGACGAGCAGGATGAAGGAAGTTAAATGAGGAAGATGACGAAAAGAGGTGAAAATGCTGATAGAGAACGATTGTGTTGACGATGATAAAACGTTTCCACTATAGGATACACAGTTACCCTCAAAGCTTGGTTGCCGCAATGACGTAATGCAGTACACACAATAATGCAGGCAATTTGACCAATCCGAAGCGAATGACTATCCGAAATGCTGCTGATTGGTTAACTTGCCTGCATTGCGTGTACGTACACCTTTGCATCCTTTGAGTGGTAACCAAGAGTAACTGCGACGACGATTGATCTGTTGATTCAAATCCTATTTGAGCCCTTAAAGCTACACTATCAAATTGGTTTGACCCTTTTCGACTAAAACAAAGAAATTGTGCTGTGATTCCTGAACACAGAGTTGTTATTATGAAATAAAATAATTGTTTACACAATTGGGGGAAAAATCAAAGAAATTGTATACGAAAGTTCACTCAAGCATTTTATTTAAATAATTATTTTCTCCATATAAAAATGTTTACATTTTGTTAGCAAACGCGAATTCCTTCTTAATTATTAATTAGATTAATTAATGATCATTATTACGTCACTTGTATCGAACACATACCAAATACATCAAACAAATAACATTCACTTGTTATCATGCACCGTACCAATTTATACTCCTGGTTGGAGATACACACGTACTGTCGTGTTTTATGCAAACTTATCGGTTCTAAAGATAAACACAAAAAATATATTTAAATAAAAAAGCAGTATTGGTCCAAAACGTAGGACATATTTTCTAGCGTCAATAATACCGTACAATAAATAATTTCTCATTCGGTACTGTACTAAATACGTAAGCGCAACGCAAATGAATTGACCAATCACGACACGATGGCTTATCCTAATTGTGTTCGCTTGTGATTGGTCAATTCATTTGCGAGAGAACTAAGCTTTAGCGCGCTAAATACGCAGGCGTATCCACGCTCTGACCCTTACGTCACGCAAAACGAATCATAATTTTGTCCAAAAACATTCAACGCTACCCCCGGCCCTTTATTGTACGAATAATATATTGCACATCACTCACACAAGGTGAGGAACAAAGAAACAATTAAATTGGCGATGTTCCGTTAATTAAGTCATGAATGTGATATTGAATAATATTGAATGGTCGACTAGACAAGAAAATGAGCCTATAGAAATAACAGAATGCACTAAGTGTGCTTAATACTAAAAAGTCGATTATAAAGTACAAGGCCTCAGGTAACAGTGAACTGTACATTCAATCTTTTAAATGTTAAAGAAACTCTTTTGCTATGCCTGTAGGATTAACATTGGATTATTACTCAGTCGGTACTATTCTGCAATATTGCTGTCTAAATTGGTTTGATTTGTTCTATTTAGGATTAAATATGTCTGGAGAGTAACATGACATCCGATGTTCAGAGAGAATACAGTGTGCTGTTTATTTGGTCTGAACCAAACCCTGCTATTGCATGATATGTTTTTAGTACCTTTTTTTCTATACAAGCCGTTCTGTCATTTATTTTACCGTGGCTTCGCTTTATTCCATGTTGCCATTCTATTTATTGTTTTCCTTCTTACGTCACCCGCCCCCCTCCCCTCACTTATCTATTTGTTCAAATACTATAATAATTCTGATTTGACCACAATGGAATGCAGTATTTATATATTCTCAACAAGTCCCATCATACGTTGTTTGCAACGAGTAAACAATAGTATCAAGTGAGCTACCTATTTTTAGCATTTTTAGCGTGTTTTTGCGTTTATTATACCGTTATATTTGTGTATTTAATTTGACTAAAATAAACATATCATCTGGAGAACTGTGTAAACAGTACATGTTGGAATGTCTACCTACATCCGCAGTCTTGTACCACCATATCCTCGTACTGGCGAAGAACAACATTGTCATTTGTATCAAAATACAACATCGAAATCGGTGATAAGTTTGTCGGTGTACAACAGACGGGAGGTGCGGCCGATTTGTCTAATGACACGACCAGAGTCTGCATTATAGCGTGGTTTGTTGTGTTAAGTCTTTCGTTCATTGGGAAGGGGCATTCCCCAGCACAATAATACGCTTGATACGTCATCGGTGCGATAATCCAATCATCCCATCCTACGTCTTTGAAATTCACGAGTAGTCGATTTCTTTTACAGATGTTAGGATTGTTGTTGTGGACGTCTGCGGGTTCTGCGTCACGCCGGATCCGACTCTTGCACTGGCTATGGTCTATTGACACGACGATTAGCGACGTTTGACTAGAGAGCAGATCCCGTTCGCTTTCTAACGAATTACCGCTAAATTGAAAAGCAACGTATAGTTGAAGATTCTTCATCGATTGCGAGCGAAATTTCTCGACAAGGTCTAGAATATCAATGACTGCGTATTCGTCAAATTCGGATGTAAAGTTATGCAACGAATGAAACTCTAAAATTGGTTGATCGTCAAGAAGATTGTTTTCATTAAATTGATTTCGTTTAAGTAATTGGTAAAGAGAAACTTGAACTGCCGTGTGTCTATTGTTTGCCTCATCTCGGTTCTCAAAAATTCCGAAATTGATTTCAGCTTTTGTTATACTTTCGGTCTCTGGGATTGTTGACAGGTTGAAGGAAAGTAACTGATGGTAACGGCCACTTCCGGTGCTTGATTTACGCATGCTCAGACCTGTCAATAAAATGATGATAATACACTATATTAATTAATACAAATATAAGTTAATTAGTATTACTATGTCAACATACTTTATATCTTTATTCACTTTATTGCAAAGATCTGAATTGATAGACCAACGCGTACGGTATGCGTATAGCGCGCAATAAATGACGGCCATCAGAAGCAAAAGGTACAAAATAATAAGGTGATTTTTTTGATTTATTTTCTTAAATGTCAAATATCAGTATCAGCAACGTATGCTTACTATAGATCTTTATAATTTATTACGGTTTTACATTGGGTTTATAGGCAGTTACGCAGAAGCCGTGGTGGTCGAAAATTTTCTGTAAAATTGCTGGGCACTAAAGATTGTTTTCAAGCCATTACAATGATATACAACCATCTCACTGCGAGATATTTACATACAAACACGTAGAAATTATATAAAAATTAGTTAAAATACTTTCGCTGGTATTTAGGTTTTATCACCCGTACTGCAACAAGTGGTCTGTCAACTACCATTATTCATTGCGATCCAAGATATTTCACAAAAAATATTAACATAAAGAAAAGGTATCCGCCTTTTAAAGTCTATGTTACTTTACATCGTCTAAAGCGAATAATTGTGTTATCCACTTGCTCCTATACCAAAACTAGTCGTTTTTCGTTCAACGAAATATACTGTAGGTAGAAACTATAGTCGTTTTTCGTTCAATCGTGACCTAGTAGCCTAGTACATCTATACAAGTACATTTGTCGTTCCTTACCATGGAAGACTATTTTGTGTGTACGTATCGGCTATGAGGTATCTTTTCTAATGTATAGTCGACATACCTGTATTTTGCAAACTTCTAACTGTGTTGCCCGGAATATCATTGTCATCGAATCCACATCTGCTACTAGTCGTGAAGATGTTGTGTTGGTGCTGTTCCTCTATCCTTCTGTACATATCAATCATATAGCGAGGAGCCGTAACGTTTACCCCAATCTTTGGTTTCTGTGTCAAACCAAAGAAGCGAAGGATTCGACTTTCCATACTATTGTCCCAATTCTTTGTCTCTCCATCAACAACTTCCAATAAAAAAACAATGAAGATCAACACCAACCATTGTACAGCAGGTAAACAAACCCTCATTTTGTCAGTTGTCAGTAAATCACCGTCAAGTGAGTGAGCTACACCACCCTCGGGGTAAAACTCGGCGCCACAAATTTACTTTTCTCCTCCACGCGGGACAACTTGCAAAGCTTTGCTTTAAAACTGTTTTTCAAAGTTTATGTGACGTTTTCGAATGACTAAACCACTTACATCTGCGCTCTGTATGTTGTCATGCGACTTAGCAATAGTTTGAACGCAAATAAATAGCTTACTTCGTGGTGGGTCAGTATGTTAATGCCAGATGAACTTTCAGTCGGAAATGCTTTTTTTACTCCTGTCTGAATGATGTTGAGATCGTCTGTCTAGTCGCAATAATTGGACCCCCTGATTGGCTGACTCATCATGCTACTCATCTGTATCGGCCAATTACAGAACGATTATTACAGTATTGTCTGATATGTTCATCCCCTTTGTAAAAATTTGTAAAAAATGTGTGTATCCTATAAAACAAAACGTTAATTCTGCACACGCTATATATTACACGGATTAGTATAGTATAACAGGGATTTTTTCAAAAAACATTGCCAAATTTCGACCTTTTTATTTTTTGACATAAATGGTTACTATACGTCTATAAGATACTTATAACGCAATATATGCACATATATAGCAATATTATTGCATAATAACAGTATTTTAAAAAGTGCGTATTTTGCCCATTTTTCGAAAAAAATCCATGTAGGCCTATATATAATATAGTACAGGGATTTTTTTTATAAAAATGACCAAAACATCGACTTTTCCAAATACGTTTGACTACATAGCGTGATTCTACTCATGGTCGAAATCCCTGTACTTATAGTGCAGGGATTTTTTTTTCGAAAAACTGGATTTAAGCAAAATAGTGAGGATCTACTTTGAAAAGAATATTTTTTTATAAAAAAATTGACAAAATATCGACTTTTTAAAATTCAATTATTATGCGTTAATATTGCCATGTGTATATAGTGTATATCATCATAGTAATTTAACTAGTTATGTCAGGGTCAAAGTTTAACATTTCTCTGAACACATGATGTCATTCTG
Organism: Antedon bifida; assembly: GCF_963402885.1. Lineage (NCBI taxonomy): Eukaryota > Metazoa > Echinodermata > Crinoidea > Comatulida > Antedonidae > Antedon > Antedon bifida. The sequence goes on from NC_136234.1 coordinate 763,804, forward strand.
CGCATGTCACAGAAAAAATAATCAGTTATGTCAAAAATACACAATTTCCTTGTGCTACAATTCAATCTGATAATATTATCTTGCGTTATGTCAAAAAATAAAAAGGGTCGAAATTTGACCATGTTTTTAAAAATAAAATCCCTTACTATAGGCCTACAGTTTTTTTTAAATGATCACAATATCGATTTTTCAAACTGCATTGATCAGGAAATAACATGCACGGCATGTAAAAAAATAAATTGGTCGAACAACTATACTTTTTAGTACACTTCGAAATTAGTTACTATCTACTAATTGTAATAATAGAGGTACACAAGCAGCAGCTGTTAAGGGGTCCTATTATACTTGTACAATTATTACGGAAGATGTATTACAAGTACTTTGGTGCCTTCAATAAACCATAGATAAACTATCATTAGATTATATTGGTTAATACATTGATAAGGATAGCGCGTATGGCACCGGTGTACACACATCCTTGTCTAGCGCGTGGATCATTTGATAATCTGTAACTGAAAGATTTCCCATAGAGCACATTATTGACAATGATCTTATTGCACCAATGCCAATATTGTGTTAATCGTGTAAACATGGAGAATGCTCAATCTTTAGCTCTGTGTCTAAACCATGGCTGTTTTACTTTTGTCGTTTTGTTTTAGCTTTTTCTTTATTTTATTTTTACAATTACGATCCAGCTAAAGGCAAATTAATGAAAAATGACAATGCTAAAAGTTAATATAATAAGTTGTATATAATTTATTAAACGTTGTATAATGAGGGTGATTGAAAAGCTGATATGCATGAGGTCCTAAAAACGGGAACGATACAAACATGAAAAAGAGAAAAAGATTAACAAAAAAAACAATAATTAATATAGAAAATACATATAAATACTTTGTAAAAATATATATTACATAATAGGATACTATTGATTTAGTGAATTAAAACACTATTATTACATACATTAGTACATAGGATACGTTAATTTCAATACAATTAATCGATATATTATTACTAATACAATTAATCGATATATTAATACCAATTAAATTATAGATATATTGATACCAATAAAATTATTCGATATATTAATACCAATACAATTAATCGATATCTTAATACCAATACAATTAATCGATATATTAATACCAATGCAATTAATCGATATAGTAATACCAATACAATTAATCGATATCTTAATACCAATACAATTAATCGATATATTAATACCAATACAATTAATCGATATATTAATACCAATACAATTAATCGATATATTTAAACCAATACAATTAATCAATATATATATATATATATATATATTTTTTTATTCAGTATATTACACAGAGGCGCCTTACAAGATGGAACCACCTTAGCTTCAAGGCGCCTCAGACTAACAAATATAACATTTTAAAACAACTAACAGAAACATCAATCAAATCTTCCAGAATTAACAAGAAATTGTTGTACATAATAAAATAATAAAGCATTTTCACAATTCGAAAGAAGATTGGAACCAAAAATAAAAATTTCACTTAAAAATTTAAAATTATATGTTAAAGAAAAATCCTTGGCTAAGATATATTATTAATATCAATAAATCAGTATCACAAGTATTGATATCAGTTAATATCTTCTTCATAATTTTATATAATTTTTTATCAATACTGTTAATTAATACCAACACAAATGATTAGTTGATAAAAAAAAAAAAAAAGTGCGTATTTTGGCCATTTTTTAAATACTGTTATTATGCAATAATATTGCTATATATGTGCATATATTGTGTTATAAGCATCTTATAGACGTATAGTAACCATTTATGTCAAAAAATAAAAAAGTCGAAATATGGCCATTTTTTGAAAAAATCCCTGTAGGCCTACTAATAGTAAGGAATTTTTTCGAAAAATGGCCAAAATACGCACTTTTTTAAATACTGTTATTATGCACTAATATTGCTATATATGTGCATATATTGTGTTATAAGCATCTTATAGAGTATAGTAACCATTAATGTCGAAAAATAAAAAGATCGAAATATGGCCATTTTTTGAAAAAATCCCTGTACTATAGTAAGGGATTTTTTTCGAAAAATGGCCAAAATACGCATTTTTTAAAATACTGTTATTATGCAATAATATTGCTATATATGTGCATATATTGTGTTATAAGCATCTTATAGACGTATAGTAACCATTTATGTCAAAAAATAAAAAGGTCGAAATATGGCCGTTTTTTGAAAAAATCCCTGTACTATAGTAAGGGATTTTTTCGAAAAATGGCCAAAATACGCACTTTTTAAAATACTGTTATTATGCACTAATATTGCTATATATGTGCATATATTGTGTTATAAGCATCTAATAGACGTATAGTAACCATTTATGTCAAAAAATAAAAAGGTCAAAATATGGCCATTTTTTGAAAAAAATCCCTGTACTATAGTAAGGGATTTTTTCGAAAAATGGCCAAAATACGCACTTTTTTAAATACTGTTATTATGCAATAATATTGCTATATATGTGCATATATTGTGTTATAAGCATCTTATAGACGTATAGTAACCATTTATGTCAAAAAATAAAAAGGTCGAAATATGGCCATTTTTTGAAAAAATCCCTGTAGCCTACTATAGTAAGGGATTTTTTCGAAAAATGGCCAAAATACGCATTTTTAAAAATACTGTTATTATGCAATAATATTGCTATATATGTGCATATATTGTGTTATAAGCATCTTATAGACGTATAGTAACCATTTACGTCAAAAAATAAAAAGGTCGAAATATGGCCATTTTTTGAAAAAATCCCTGTACTATAGTAAGGGATTTTTTTCGAAAAATGGCCAAAATACGCACTTTTTAAAATACTGTTATTATGCACTAATATTGCTATATATGTGCATATATTGTGTTATAAGCATCTTATAGACGTATAGTAACCATTTATGTCAAAAAATAAAAAGGTCGAAATATGGCCATTTTTTGAAAAAATCCCTGTACTATAGTAAGGGATTTTTTCGAAAAATGGCCAAAATACGCACTTTTTAAAATACTGTTATTATGCACTAATATTGCTATATATGTGCATATATTGTGTTATAAGCATCTAATAGACGTATAGTAACCATTTATGTCAAAAAATAAAATGGTCGAAATATGGCCATTTTTTGAAAAAATCCCTGTACTATAGTAAGGGATTTTTTCGAAAAATGGCCAAAATACGCACTTTTTTAAATACTGTTATTATGCAATAATATTGCTATATATGTGCATATATTGTGTTATAAGCATCTTATAGACATATAGTAATCATTTATGTCAAAAAATAAAAAGGTCGAAATATGGCCATTTTTTGAAAAAATCCCTGTACTATAGTAAGGGATTTTTTCGAAAAATGGCCAAAAAACACACTTTTTAAAATACTGTTATTATGCAATAATATTGCTATATATGTGCATATATTGTGTTATAAGCATCTTATAGACGTATAGTAACCATTTATGTCAAAAAATAAAAAGGTCGAAATATGGCCATTTTTTGAAAAAATCCCTGTACTATAGTAAGGGATTTTTTCGAAAAATGGCCAAAATACGCACTTTTTTAAATACTGTTATTATGCAATAATATTGCTATATATGTGCATATATTGTGTTATACGCATCTTATAGACGTATAGTAACCATTTATGTCAAAAAATAAAATGGTCGAAATATGGCTATTTTTTGAAAAAATCCCTGTACTATAGTAAGGGATTTTTTCGAAAAATGGCCAAAATACGCACTTTTTTAAATACTGTTATTATGCAATAATATTGCTATATATGTGCATATATTGTGTTATAAGCATCTTATAGACGTATAGTAATCATTTATGTCAAAAAATAAAAAGGTCGAAATATGGCCATTTTTTGAAAAAATCCCTGTACTATAGTAAGGGATTTTTTCGAAAAATGGCCAAAATACGCACTTTTTAAAATACTGTTATTATGCACTAATATTGCTATATATGTGCATATATTGTGTTATAAGCATCTAATAGACGTATAGTAACCATTTATGTCAAAAAATAAAAAGGCCGAAATATGGCCATTTTTTGAAAAAATCCCTGTACTATAGTACAGGGATTTTTTCGAAAAATTGCCAAAATACGCACTTTTTAAAATACTGTAAATTTTTTGTAAAAATTTGTAAAAAATGTGTGTATCCTATAAAACAAAACGTTAATTCTGCACACGCTATATATTACACGGATTAGTATAGTATAACAGGGATTTTTTCAAAAAACATTGCCAAATTTCGACCTTTTTATTTTTTGACATAAATGGTTACTATACGTCTATAAGATACTTATAACGCAATATATGCACATATATAGCAATATTATTGCATAATAACAGTATTTTAAAAAGTGCGTATTTTGCCCATTTTTCGAAAAAAATCCATGTAGGCCTATATATAATATAGTACAGGGATTTTTTTTATAAAAATGACCAAAACATCGACTTTTCCAAATACGTTTGACTACATAGCGTGATTCTACTCATGGTCGAAATCCCTGTACTTATAGTGCAGGGATTTTTTTTCGAAAAACTGGATTTAAGCAAAATAGTGAGGATCTACTTTGAAAAGAATATTTTTTTATAAAAAAATTGACAAAATATCGACTTTTTAAAATTCAATTATTATGCGTTAATATTGCCATGTGTATATAGTGTATATCATCATAGTAATTTAACTAGTTATGTCAGGGTCAAAGTTTAACATTTCTCTGAACACATGATGTCATTCTGCGCATGTCACAGAAAAAATAATCAGTTATGTCAAAAATACACAATTTCCTTGTGCTACAATTCAATCTGATAATATTATCTTGCGTTATGTCAAAAAATAAAAAGGGTCGAAATTTGACCATGTTTTTAAAAATAAAATCCCTTACTATAGGCCTACAGTTTTTTTTAAATGATCACAATATCGATTTTTCAAACTGCATTGATCAGGAAATAACATGCACGGCATGTAAAAAAATAAATTGGTCGAACAACTATACTTTTTAGTACACTTCGAAATTAGTTACTATCTACTAATTGTAATAATAGAGGTACACAAGCAGCAGCTGTTAAGGGGTCCTATTATACTTGTACAATTATTACGGAAGATGTATTACAAGTACTTTGGTGCCTTCAATAAACCATAGATAAACTATCATTAGATTATATTGGTTAATACATTGATAAGGATAGCGCGTATGGCACCGGTGTACACACATCCTTGTCTAGCGCGTGGATCATTTGATAATCTGTAACTGAAAGATTTCCCATAGAGCACATTATTGACAATGATCTTATTGCACCAATGCCAATATTGTGTTAATCGTGTAAACATGGAGAATGCTCAATCTTTAGCTCTGTGTCTAAACCATGGCTGTTTTACTTTTGTCGTTTTGTTTTAGCTTTTTCTTTATTTTATTTTTACAATTACGATCCAGCTAAAGGCAAATTAATGAAAAATGACAATGCTAAAAGTTAATATAATAAGTTGTATATAATTTATTAAACTTTGTATAATGAGGGTGATTGAAAAGCTGATATGCATGAGGTCCTAAAAACGGGAACGATACAAACATGAAAAAGAGAAAAAGATTAACAAAAAAAACAATAATTAATATAGAAAATACATATAAATACTTTGTAAAAATATATATTACATAATAGGATACTATTGATTTAGTGAATTAAAACACTATTATTACATACATTAGTACATAGGATACGTTAATTTCAATACAATTAATCGATATATTATTACTAATACAATTAATCGATATATTAATACCAATTAAATTATAGATATATTGATACCAATAAAATTATTCGATATATTAATACCAATACAATTAATCGATATCTTAATACCAATACAATTAATCGATATATTAATACCAATGCAATTAATCGATATAGTAATACCAATACAATTAATCGATATCTTAATACCAATACAATTAATCGATATATTAATACCAATACAATTAATCGATATATTAATACCAATACAATTAATCGATATATTTAAACCAATACAATTAATCAATATATATATATATATATATATATTTTTTTTTATTCAGTATATTACACAGAGGCGCCTTACAAGATGGAACCACCTTAGCTTCAAGGCGCCTCAGACTAACAAATATAACATTTTAAAACAACTAACAGAAACATCAATCAAATCTTCCAGAATTAACAAGAAATTGTTGTACATAATAAAATAATAAAGCATTTTCACAATTCGAAAGAAGATTGGAACCAAAAATAAAAATTTCACTTAAAAATTTAAAATTATATGTTAAAGAAAAATCCTTGGCTAAGATATATTATTAATATCAATAAATCAGTATCACAAGTATTGATATCAGTTAATATCTTCTTCATAATTTTATATAATTTTTTATCAATACTGTTAATTAATACCAACACAAATGATTAGTTGATAAAAAAAAAAAAAAAGTGCGTATTTTGGCCATTTTTTAAATACTGTTATTATGCAATAATATTGCTATATATGTGCATATATTGTGTTATAAGCATCTTATAGACATATAGTAACCATTTATGTCAAAAAATAAAAAAGTCGAAATATGGCCATTTTTTGAAAAAATCCCTGTAGGCCTACTAATAGTAAGGAATTTTTTCGAAAAATGGCCAAAATACGCACTTTTTTAAATACTGTTATTATGCACTAATATTGCTATATATGTGCATATATTGTGTTATAAGCATCTTATAGAGTATAGTAACCATTAATGTCGAAAAATAAAAAGATCGAAATATGGCCATTTTTTGAAAAAATCCCTGTACTATAGTAAGGGATTTTTTTCGAAAAATGGCCAAAATACGCATTTTTTAAAATACTGTTATTATGCAATAATATTGCTATATATGTGCATATATTGTGTTATAAGCATCTTATAGACGTATAGTAACCATTTATGTCAAAAAATAAAAAGGTCGAAATATGGCCGTTTTTTGAAAAAATCCCTGTACTATAGTAAGGGATTTTTTCGAAAAATGGCCAAAATACGCACTTTTTAAAATACTGTTATTATGCACTAATATTGCTATATATGTGCATATATTGTGTTATAAGCATCTAATAGACGTATAGTAACCATTTATGTCAAAAAATAAAAAGGTCAAAATATGGCCATTTTTTGAAAAAAATCCCTGTACTATAGTAAGGGATTTTTTCGAAAAATGGCCAAAATACGCACTTTTTTAAATACTGTTATTATGCAATAATATTGCTATATATGTGCATATATTGTGTTATAAGCATCTTATAGACGTATAGTAACCATTTATGTCAAAAAATAAAAAGGTCGAAATATGGCCATTTTTTGAAAAAATCCCTGTAGCCTACTATAGTAAGGGATTTTTTCGAAAAATGGCCAAAATACGCATTTTTAAAAATACTGTTATTATGCAATAATATTGCTATATATGTGCATATATTGTGTTATAAGCATCTTATAGACGTATAGTAACCATTTACGTCAAAAAATAAAAAGGTCGAAATATGGCCATTTTTTGAAAAAATCCCTGTACTATAGTAAGGGATTTTTTTCGAAAAATGGCCAAAATACGCACTTTTTAAAATACTGTTATTATGCACTAATATTGCTATATATGTGCATATATTGTGTTATAAGCATCTTATAGACGTATAGTAACCATTTATGTCAAAAAATAAAAAGGTCGAAATATGGCCATTTTTTTGAAAAAATCCCTGTACTATAGTACAGGGATTTTTTCGAAAAATGGCCAAAATACGCACTTTCTAAAATACTGTTATTATGCAATAATATTGCTATATATGTGCATATATTGTGTTATAAGCATCTTATAGACGTATAGTAACCATTTATGTCAAAAAATAAAAAGGTCGAAATATGGCCATTTTTTGAAAAAATCCCTGTACTATAGTAAGGGATTTTTTCGAAAAATGGCCAAAATACGCACTTTTTAAAATACTGTTATTATGCACTAATATTGCTATATATGTGCATATATTGTGTTATAAGCATCTAATAGACGTATAGTAACCATTTATGTCAAAAAATAAAATGGTCGAAATATGGCCATTTTTTGAAAAAATCCCTGCGCAAAGGGTACAGCTCAATCTTCTCATTCGGAAAGGTAAAGAACGCAAAAAGAAATGGACAAGAAATGGACAGAGCCATGTGGGGTCATTAAAACTGAATTGGACTGGGTCATTAGATAATGAGGAAACGGGACAATTGGCCAATGGGGCCCAAGAATCTAGGAGGTTGTTTTGAATACCGGCATACTAAAAACTGTCAATAGGGGTTTATCACATGATCGATGTATTAAATGAATAAAAATATTAAATAATAGAATAATAAGACTTTAATTTTATGTTAAAAGTTGAGAAAGTCGACATTGTTTTATCCAATTTTCGAAACAAAATCCTTGTACTATAGTAGATGAATTTTGTTTTTTAAAAAACGGTAAATTCGACTACAATATGTGTGCTGTATTAGTTATTAATTAACTAGTTAAAAAACCCACCCTGACTTCTAATTGGCCAACAATATTCCAAGTAGTTTGATATTAAGTTAGCCTTTTTCAAAAATTGAGACAAAATTACCGTTAACTTTGTCTGGGGCTTTTTTTCTAGGCCACATGGTACCATACGATATGTGTAACTGTCAGAGGAGTAACTAAAGGTTACTGGATGATAACCTCTATAGTATGAGTTATTATCACAATATATTATTAGAATTGGTGGAAGGAATTATTTGATTCACATTCAAATGAATTGTAGTGGAATTGCTCTTGAAATAAATATAAAATATTTGAGAATTTACACTGCTAAGGAAATACTCTTGACAAGAATATAGAATTCACCATTTAATGTACACTCAACTGCAAAAAGTTTCCCCTCTGCTTTTTTTGTAAGGGCTTGGGACCTTCAAATACAAAGTGCAATGAATGATATAATGTAAATTATAATGTAATAATTAAAACTGAATATAATTTATAAAAATTACAAAATAATTTACAACATTAATCATTGCTCTTTGGATTTGGCAGCATTAAAAACTTTTTTTTTTTTTTATTATTATTAAAAAAAAATTGAAGATATATGAAAGAGTATAAAAAGTCTATCCATGGCTACAAAAATCATTTGGAATCATTCTTGTTGCTGCTTTTTTTTCCGCTCTTGACGAAGGCGACGGATGGCAACCATAGTCGATTTCCATTCTTCAAAAGTCACATCAGATGTTGCAGCACAATACCAATTTCCATAGTACTGAGTGTGGTTCTTATTTAACCTTGGTTGCTTACACTTTGAGCACACAATCGCAGACGTTCTTGGTTTGTATATTTTGATCGGTTTCCCTTCCGATATGTCTTTAGCCACTCGTTTTCTGTACAAGAGGGTAGTTCTAGGAATACGAGTACTGCTAGCCTCAGGGACTGATGGTGGTGGTTTTGCTATCTCGCCTGGAACTGGGATCGACTGTCTGTTTCCTAAATAGGCTAGGCCGGAAGTGTTTTTTGGTAGGACAAATGTGAAAGATGGAGCGCTTGTATGAACGTTTAGCACCGCTGGCTTGGTTAAAGGTTCAAGTAGGGTTTTATCAGAGACAAGTTTGGGTACTGTTGCTGAGATGCCAGATTCCAACACTTGCCGCTCTTGCTTCTTTGATGTTCTGTTGTACCTGTTGTAAATAAATCAAACACAGTATTTAAAAACTTGAATGTATTTACTGTAGTGTAAAATAACAGTAATAACAAGTTAAAACTCACCACTGGATGAGTGTCGTACGATTTATCTCCATCAACTGAAGCTTAGCAAACAACATCAGGTGTCCATTCGATAGCACTTTCCGACGAATGTTCTTGTAGCCTTTGGTAATGAGCGGCCAGCGCTGGAAACGTTTACCTTCGATAGATACGGTAGATGGATACGCTTCACACAGTTTGGTAATAATGCACTCCATATATCGATTGCAGTCCGGCCACTGAGCTGGTCCGGTGTTCTGACCTAAGAAGCATCTTTTTAAAAAAAAACAACAAAGAAACGAGTTAGATTTAAGACTCATCATGCAACAAAGTGAAAAACGCTGGAAACTGCCTTACCGTCGAGTGCTTTCAACACCAGGTATTACGGAAGTAGTTTTACTTTTCTTGAACCTGCCTTTCGTCAAGTAATCTTGATGCCGTGCTTTGCGCTTAATGGTTTTGTCATAAGCATCCAGGTTGTTCCACAACTTTGCGACATGTTCAGCATGACTTTGACTTATCACTCCACTGTCTTCCTTAAACTGCATAAGGTAGTCTGCCAGGGCTTCAACTTTGGCGTAGCCTGGAATGTTGTCCGGTCCAGTGGAATCCTCAAGTTCCTAAATTGTAAAATATGAAAACAAAATAAATTATTAGACTCGTGCATTGTATTTCAAAACAGAAACAAAATTTGTGAGGTAGAAGCTAATAATACAAATTTAACTCACTGTGTCAATAAGGGCTGCTTTTCCTTCACCATCATCATCATTACCGTCACATAAAGGCAAGGGCTCCAGCTGGGGTGGTGAGATTTCTTTAGCATTTCGAGGTTTAAAACAACGCTTAGGTGGTTTGTAGTCAGGTTGAGTCTTGTCATCATAACCTTCATCAACATCAAAAGTGTAAATTTCTTCATCAAAGTCTTCATCATTAATGGTATCTGTTTTGACAGGAAATTGAGTTTCGAGTACTTTGTTCGACTGGCTATACAGGTACTCCACTCCGATGAGTTCTCCAGTGTACTTGTTTGGAATGATAAAACTTTTGTACACTTTTTTGCCAATCACTTGCTCTGCCAGTATGTTGAGAGCATGCTGATGCAGTCCACTATATGTACTGGAGATGGGTGCTCCAGACTGGGTAGCAGCTAGTGCACGGTTTGCATTCCATCGAACAAGTCCTTCCATCAGGTAAGCTTGGAAATGTAAGTCGCTAGCACGCTCACCTGAGAAAAAAATAAAACATCCATAATTATGAAATTATACAAAAATCAGTAGATAGGTTTGAAGATTTGGTAGATACCAAATAAAAAGTAATACTGTACCTGGAATAAACCTGTTAAGGTGAAGGTGAAACGATTCCAAAGAAGTGGAGCCTCTTGCGCAACGATAAACTGGCAAGGTAACTCCACCCTTAAGCATCTCGCTGGTTTTTGTGTAGAGCGGGATGCCTTCTGGATCCTGGATGCAGGCGATGTGTCGCTCTTGTGAGCTCCAGATATCCCAGGTCTGTTCGGAGTCTAAGAGTGGGACGCCCATTGTGTCACGGCCTTCTTCACCATCGAGGGAAGTCAGGAGCTCTCGGATTAGGTCGGCAGTCTCGCGAGTCCCTCGTGTTGTCCTGCGACAATGTAAAGCATACTCCTTCTTGCTGATGTTTTTCAATATGATGTCGTCTGTTGGGTTGGAATGCTTCTTGCTTGCAATGAGCTGTTCACGCTTGGCGAGCTTCAGACGTTCAACATCGTCAGCGCTCCACTCAAAAATGCAAGCGGAAAGACGTTTGAGAAAGATCGGATACAACTGATGTGATTCTGTTGAACAAGCTGCAGCAATTCTCCTCATGAAGTGCCAGATGTCCAGGCGAATTTGCATGTCAGGCCAGGCGCTGAACATCTTCCTTATGCTTGAATGACCGCAGCAGTCACGATCGACGTAGAGAATATCGGGAGGAGGTACGCCTGCCGAAGCATATCGGTTAATGATACCGTTTGTCATGTTGTTTAGGCCACATCCTTCTGCAGCAGTCAGGACTGTAATGAGCACCTGGCCGTGCTCATTTCCGACGTTTGTTGCCCATGCTCCTGTTCCACATGCACGACCGGCTAGCTTCCTTACAATCTGAAAAAAAATATAATAATTATTAGGAAGAAAGCTTCCCGACAATCTGCAAAAAAAAATTTAAATAATTAAAAGCAAATTGCAGAAATTACTTACCCTTTTGGTCGAGTCAATCTTCAACACTCTTCCGAACGTCGATGTGATAGAAGCCTTGAGTTCGTCGATTCTTCCCATTACTTCGTTGCAGTAGATGGTGAGGAACCATTGGACAGTGGGAACAGGAATCATTTTAGACACCTCATCAAATTTAGAAGCAGCAATGACATAATCATCATGAGAACCACAGAACTTCTTGCAATTTTCTAAGTAGAGAGCCACTCTCTCATTCCACCGCCTTGTGTGTTGTTCTAAGACTTGTTGGCGAAGCTGTGATGGACTGTTCCCGAGACCACGGTACTTTAGAAGCTGCAGGACCCGGTTGTCGCAGGCCAAGTGATACGAAAGTACAACAGGAAACTGAAGGCGATGCGCTAAATCAAGTTGCTTTAAAATGTTTTCACTCCAGCCAATTTGTCTTTGTTGGCAGTTAGAGCACCTCAGTTGTTCTGTTGCAAGAAAGTAGTGGCAGTCTAAATCCAGGACTGGACGAACGATTCCATGGAGGCCGCCTGATGTTAGTGGATAGCTCTTGCATTCTGGCCGAGGGCAGACCAGCTTGACCTGCCAAGTCTTGCGGGGCAACCAAAGAAGAAGACGATGACCGAAGTAACTGTTGGCCATGGGTATGTTTTTGTTGAGCGGATCCGGTTGAGGTGGATAATACCAAAGTTGTTTGAGTTTAGTTGAATCCAACTCTGCGGTCCCTTTCTTCGATTTCTTGAATAAGGTTTTTGAAATCCACTGTTGATCAATCTCGGGCAAGTTCTTCTTCCATTTATCTGGTATGAGACAATCTGCAAGAAAAACCAAGACAAAATTGTATAATTAATTAAACTACATTATGTAATTTTCATTTTCTAGTTTTAAACATCAAACAAAATAATTAAAATTACATGAAATAAACTACCTTCACTATGTTTGATAGTTTCTGTAGTGGATGGTATAGTACTAACAGGTTCATAAGATGTATTTGGTTGAGCTGCAAGATGGAAAATTAAAGAATATTTAGCAGTAAACTACTTTCATTCGCTATCTACAGTATGCTAGAAAGCAATATATTTAAACAACACGATTTTATGATTGAGTATAAATGAATGCATAAAAAAAAACCTAAACCCAGCAAACCTACAACATACACAGGCACTAAAAATGCAAAACCTCGAATTATTAATTTAAAAAATGCACAAAAAACACAAAATATGAAATAAGTCTTACCTGGTGCATATGAGGTTGATGGCTGCAAAGAAGCATCAAAGACATCAGTACCAGAAAGTGTTTCATCTGTGACATCCTTAACCTTTTGTAGCTCAATACCAACAGGTATGTACGATGTCTGTCTAGTTGGGCATTTCCTGAGGCGTTTTATTTCTTTCATTGCTATGGCTTCTTTGCCTTCTGGGAAAGACTCCAAGTACCTCTTAAAGTTGAATTTGTTGATATTAAGTGAACTTGTACTTGGAATTTCATTAGCCATTTTAATTACAAAACATACTGCATATTCCAGTACATTTTCGACCATCCACTTGAATGTTTGTCCACTGTATTTACCATGCTGAAACCTGTAGCAGCCCAACACATCACATTCATCTTTGGTGTTTCCACCCAGCCTGCACACCTCCTTCAAGGCATCTTGGCGTACATCATCAGGAGTTAGACACTTGCCAGTTGGTCGTTTTCTCAAGCTGTTAAATACTACAGCAGCAGATGTATCTTCAAGAATTAAGGCACCCTCTTCACTGCGCCGAAAAGTTGGTCTTAACATACTGTACTGTCTATTGAACACCTGCAAAACTAAAAAAACTGATCAAAGGCAAAAATATATGTAAGTAAAGTATGTGATAAAAGAAAATGTTACCCGTATAATGCCACTGTGCACCGTGCAGTTGTAGTAAATGGCTGTAAATAAAGGAAAATCAAATCTAAATATAATATCTGTGGGTTAAAATTTCTCAAGTAATAATTAATAGTAGACCAAGACTTTAAATGTAAAATATTAATAAAATGAATCACATAGCATTAAAACATATCTACTAAGAACAAACTATTTTATCTAAATTAAATTAAGAAAATATTACATATGAATAATTATGTTTTTTTTTCAATTAACAAAACTATATAAAGAATTACAACATAAATTAGAGTAAATTGAATAATCTTTGTTTATTAAACAGTGTATGTATTAACTCTTTGATCCCTGAGCACTTCCTTTAATGCAATCAAATTATTTGAGAATCTTATCTAAATCCACAAATACAGTTGATTGCCTAATTAAACGAATGCTTTAGATCAAAGAGTAGAAGCCTACACTTAATTAAACAATCATTATAATAAAAGTTAAATTGTTTATCTATCAATTAGAAGGCTTAGTCTGTTTCCCATGGATGCTATTCTGATACAGCACACATTTAGTTTTTTATAGTTTAAAATTATGTTAGGCCTAAAATCTATTACAGGCTACATAGGCTAGTCTAACTAGTAGTAGTAGTAGGATTGTTAATATTAAATAAATTAAACTTTGAAGAATAGCTTACTTTAAACTAAATCGATAAATACTAATCTAAGCCTAGGCCTAGTCTATCTAACTACCCGTAGTAGATAAGTTTTGAAGAAAAAAAATAACAGGGAGCCTTAAGTAAGTATAGCATCTTACTAGGGCCTATAGCCCTTGCAGGCGCAGCCCATGGTTTGACTTACAATTCATGGCAACCAAAAAAGTCTTTCTATCTAGCCTAGCCTAGGCGGCCTATATAGTAAATACATTAATTAAAGTAAGTGTCGAGTGACACTATATCTAAACCCTAACTAACCTATAAAGGCATGCGTTATTGTTAATACTTTATGAAATATATGTAGGCCTATTGGTAATTAGGGGAGGGAAGTAATAATAGCAAATGCATTTTACCCCACAGAGCAGACCGCCAACAAGAATTAGCGTCGACCGCGGGGCTGGCACCCATACAAACACATTTGCTAGGCCATAGTCACGGCCTAGGCCAAACAAGTTATCAACACTTTAAATGCATGAAATCAATTTCGCTCTTACCTTTAATTTAATGCAAGTACACGTTCGAGTTGAATACAGCTACTACCAGAATTCGCCTTGAAATTAATAATAATAATAATAAGTCTAGAGGATTTGTAAAAAGATGTTGTCGCATGTAAATCTGGACAAAATCTCATCATTGTTTGTGTTGTGAAAAACTTGTGGAAGTCAGATATTAATTACGTCACTTTTCAGTGTTCTGATTGGTCAAAATGACGACATTTGGAACACTTTTCTAAGGCTCTGCTTACGTCACTTTTCAGTGCTCTGATTGTTCAACTTTTGGAACGCTTTCCGCTGCTCTGATTGGTCAATCAGTTGTTCAATTCATTGTCCAATTCTACAGCACACATTGGGTTATTTGTAGCGCAAAGGGTACAGCTCAATCTTCTCATTCGGAAAGGTAAAGAACGCAAAAAGAAATGGACAAGAAATGGACAGAGCCATGTGGGGTCATTAAAACTGAATTGGACTGGGTCATTAGATAATGAGGAAACGGGACAATTGGCCAATGGGGCCCAAGAATCTAGGAGGTTGTTTTGAATACCGGCATACTAAAAACTGTCAATAGGGGTTTATCACATGATCGATGTATTAAATGAATAAAAATATTAAATAATAGAATAATAAGACTTTAATTTTATGTTAAAAGTTGAGAAAGTCGACATTGTTTTATCCAATTTTCGAAACAAAATCCTTGTACTATAGTAGATGAATTTTGTTTTTTAAAAAACGGTAAATTCGACTACAATATGTGTGCTGTATTAGTTATTAATTAACTAGTTAAAAAACCCACCCTGACTTCTAATTGGCCAACAATATTCCAAGTAGTTTGATATTAAGTTAGCCTTTTTCAAAAATTGAGACAAAATTACCGTTAACTTTGTCTGGGGCTTTTTTTCTAGGCCACATGGTACCATACGATATGTGTAACTGTCAGAGGAGTAACTAAAGGTTACTGGATGATAACCTCTATAGTATGAGTTATTATCACAATATATTATTAGAATTGGTGGAAGGAATTATTTGATTCACATTCAAATGAATTGTAGTGGAATTGCTCTTGAAATAAATATAAAATATTTGAGAATTTACACTGCTAAGGAAATACTCTTGACAAGAATATAGAATTCACCATTTAATGTACACTCAACTGCAAAAAGTTTCCCCTCTGCTTTTTTTGTAAGGGCTTGGGACCTTCAAATACAAAGTGCAATGAATGATATAATGTAAATTATAATGTAATAATTAAAACTGAATATAATTTATAAAAATTACAAAATAATTTACAACATTAATCATTGCTCTTTGGATTTGGCAGCATTAAAAACTTTTTTTTTTTTTTATTATTATTAAAAAAAAATTGAAGATATATGAAAGAGTATAAAAAGTCTATCCATGGCTACAAAAATCATTTGGAATCATTCTTGTTGCTGCTTTTTTTTCCGCTCTTGACGAAGGCGACGGATGGCAACCATAGTCGATTTCCATTCTTCAAAAGTCACATCAGATGTTGCAGCACAATACCAATTTCCATAGTACTGAGTGTGGTTCTTATTTAACCTTGGTTGCTTACACTTTGAGCACACAATCGCAGACGTTCTTGGTTTGTATATTTTGATCGGTTTCCCTTCCGATATGTCTTTAGCCACTCGTTTTCTGTACAAGAGGGTAGTTCTAGGAATACGAGTACTGCTAGCCTCAGGGACTGATGGTGGTGGTTTTGCTATCTCGCCTGGAACTGGGATCGACTGTCTGTTTCCTAAATAGGCTAGGCCGGAAGTGTTTTTTGGTAGGACAAATGTGAAAGATGGAGCGCTTGTATGAACGTTTAGCACCGCTGGCTTGGTTAAAGGTTCAAGTAGGGTTTTATCAGAGACAAGTTTGGGTACTGTTGCTGAGATGCCAGATTCCAACACTTGCCGCTCTTGCTTCTTTGATGTTCTGTTGTACCTGTTGTAAATAAATCAAACACAGTATTTAAAAACTTGAATGTATTTACTGTAGTGTAAAATAACAGTAATAACAAGTTAAAACTCACCACTGGATGAGTGTCGTACGATTTATCTCCATCAACTGAAGCTTAGCAAACAACATCAGGTGTCCATTCGATAGCACTTTCCGACGAATGTTCTTGTAGCCTTTGGTAATGAGCGGCCAGCGCTGGAAACGTTTACCTTCGATAGATACGGTAGATGGATACGCTTCACACAGTTTGGTAATAATGCACTCCATATATCGATTGCAGTCCGGCCACTGAGCTGGTCCGGTGTTCTGACCTAAGAAGCATCTTTTTAAAAAAAAACAACAAAGAAACGAGTTAGATTTAAGACTCATCATGCAACAAAGTGAAAAACGCTGGAAACTGCCTTACCGTCGAGTGCTTTCAACACCAGGTATTACGGAAGTAGTTTTACTTTTCTTGAACCTGCCTTTCGTCAAGTAATCTTGATGCCGTGCTTTGCGCTTAATGGTTTTGTCATAAGCATCCAGGTTGTTCCACAACTTTGCGACATGTTCAGCATGACTTTGACTTATCACTCCACTGTCTTCCTTAAACTGCATAAGGTAGTCTGCCAGGGCTTCAACTTTGGCGTAGCCTGGAATGTTGTCCGGTCCAGTGGAATCCTCAAGTTCCTAAATTGTAAAATATGAAAACAAAATAAATTATTAGACTCGTGCATTGTATTTCAAAACAGAAACAAAATTTGTGAGGTAGAAGCTAATAATACAAATTTAACTCACTGTGTCAATAAGGGCTGCTTTTCCTTCACCATCATCATCATTACCGTCACATAAAGGCAAGGGCTCCAGCTGGGGTGGTGAGATTTCTTTAGCATTTCGAGGTTTAAAACAACGCTTAGGTGGTTTGTAGTCAGGTTGAGTCTTGTCATCATAACCTTCATCAACATCAAAAGTGTAAATTTCTTCATCAAAGTCTTCATCATTAATGGTATCTGTTTTGACAGGAAATTGAGTTTCGAGTACTTTGTTCGACTGGCTATACAGGTACTCCACTCCGATGAGTTCTCCAGTGTACTTGTTTGGAATGATAAAACTTTTGTACACTTTTTTGCCAATCACTTGCTCTGCCAGTATGTTGAGAGCATGCTGATGCAGTCCACTATATGTACTGGAGATGGGTGCTCCAGACTGGGTAGCAGCTAGTGCACGGTTTGCATTCCATCGAACAAGTCCTTCCATCAGGTAAGCTTGGAAATGTAAGTCGCTAGCACGCTCACCTGAGAAAAAAATAAAACATCCATAATTATGAAATTATACAAAAATCAGTAGATAGGTTTGAAGATTTGGTAGATACCAAATAAAAAGTAATACTGTACCTGGAATAAACCTGTTAAGGTGAAGGTGAAACGATTCCAAAGAAGTGGAGCCTCTTGCGCAACGATAAACTGGCAAGGTAACTCCACCCTTAAGCATCTCGCTGGTTTTTGTGTAGAGCGGGATGCCTTCTGGATCCTGGATGCAGGCGATGTGTCGCTCTTGTGAGCTCCAGATATCCCAGGTCTGTTCGGAGTCTAAGAGTGGGACGCCCATTGTGTCACGGCCTTCTTCACCATCGAGGGAAGTCAGGAGCTCTCGGATTAGGTCGGCAGTCTCGCGAGTCCCTCGTGTTGTCCTGCGACAATGTAAAGCATACTCCTTCTTGCTGATGTTTTTCAATATGATGTCGTCTGTTGGGTTGGAATGCTTCTTGCTTGCAATGAGCTGTTCACGCTTGGCGAGCTTCAGACGTTCAACATCGTCAGCGCTCCACTCAAAAATGCAAGCGGAAAGACGTTTGAGAAAGATCGGATACAACTGATGTGATTCTGTTGAACAAGCTGCAGCAATTCTCCTCATGAAGTGCCAGATGTCCAGGCGAATTTGCATGTCAGGCCAGGCGCTGAACATCTTCCTTATGCTTGAATGACCGCAGCAGTCACGATCGACGTAGAGAATATCGGGAGGAGGTACGCCTGCCGAAGCATATCGGTTAATGATACCGTTTGTCATGTTGTTTAGGCCACATCCTTCTGCAGCAGTCAGGACTGTAATGAGCACCTGGCCGTGCTCATTTCCGACGTTTGTTGCCCATGCTCCTGTTCCACATGCACGACCGGCTAGCTTCCTTACAATCTGAAAAAAAATATAATAATTATTAGGAAGAAAGCTTCCCGACAATCTGCAAAAAAAAATTTAAATAATTAAAAGCAAATTGCAGAAATTACTTACCCTTTTGGTCGAGTCAATCTTCAACACTCTTCCGAACGTCGATGTGATAGAAGCCTTGAGTTCGTCGATTCTTCCCATTACTTCGTTGCAGTAGATGGTGAGGAACCATTGGACAGTGGGAACAGGAATCATTTTAGACACCTCATCAAATTTAGAAGCAGCAATGACATAATCATCATGAGAACCACAGAACTTCTTGCAATTTTCTAAGTAGAGAGCCACTCTCTCATTCCACCGCCTTGTGTGTTGTTCTAAGACTTGTTGGCGAAGCTGTGATGGACTGTTCCCGAGACCACGGTACTTTAGAAGCTGCAGGACCCGGTTGTCGCAGGCCAAGTGATACGAAAGTACAACAGGAAACTGAAGGCGATGCGCTAAATCAAGTTGCTTTAAAATGTTTTCACTCCAGCCAATTTGTCTTTGTTGGCAGTTAGAGCACCTCAGTTGTTCTGTTGCAAGAAAGTAGTGGCAGTCTAAATCCAGGACTGGACGAACGATTCCATGGAGGCCGCCTGATGTTAGTGGATAGCTCTTGCATTCTGGCCGAGGGCAGACCAGCTTGACCTGCCAAGTCTTGCGGGGCAACCAAAGAAGAAGACGATGACCGAAGTAACTGTTGGCCATGGGTATGTTTTTGTTGAGCGGATCCGGTTGAGGTGGATAATACCAAAGTTGTTTGAGTTTAGTTGAATCCAACTCTGCGGTCCCTTTCTTCGATTTCTTGAATAAGGTTTTTGAAATCCACTGTTGATCAATCTCGGGCAAGTTCTTCTTCCATTTATCTGGTATGAGACAATCTGCAAGAAAAACCAAGACAAAATTGTATAATTAATTAAACTACATTATGTAATTTTCATTTTCTAGTTTTAAACATCAAACAAAATAATTAAAATTACATGAAATAAACTACCTTCACTATGTTTGATAGTTTCTGTAGTGGATGGTATAGTACTAACAGGTTCATAAGATGTATTTGGTTGAGCTGCAAGATGGAAAATTAAAGAATATTTAGCAGTAAACTACTTTCATTCGCTATCTACAGTATGCTAGAAAGCAATATATTTAAACAACACGATTTTATGATTGAGTATAAATGAATGCATAAAAAAAAACCTAAACCCAGCAAACCTACAACATACACAGGCACTAAAAATGCAAAACCTCGAATTATTAATTTAAAAAATGCACAAAAAACACAAAATATGAAATAAGTCTTACCTGGTGCATATGAGGTTGATGGCTGCAAAGAAGCATCAAAGACATCAGTACCAGAAAGTGTTTCATCTGTGACATCCTTAACCTTTTGTAGCTCAATACCAACAGGTATGTACGATGTCTGTCTAGTTGGGCATTTCCTGAGGCGTTTTATTTCTTTCATTGCTATGGCTTCTTTGCCTTCTGGGAAAGACTCCAAGTACCTCTTAAAGTTGAATTTGTTGATATTAAGTGAACTTGTACTTGGAATTTCATTAGCCATTTTAATTACAAAACATACTGCATATTCCAGTACATTTTCGACCATCCACTTGAATGTTTGTCCACTGTATTTACCATGCTGAAACCTGTAGCAGCCCAACACATCACATTCATCTTTGGTGTTTCCACCCAGCCTGCACACCTCCTTCAAGGCATCTTGGCGTACATCATCAGGAGTTAGACACTTGCCAGTTGGTCGTTTTCTCAAGCTGTTAAATACTACAGCAGCAGATGTATCTTCAAGAATTAAGGCACCCTCTTCACTGCGCCGAAAAGTTGGTCTTAACATACTGTACTGTCTATTGAACACCTGCAAAACTAAAAAAACTGATCAAAGGCAAAAATATATGTAAGTAAAGTATGTGATAAAAGAAAATGTTACCCGTATAATGCCACTGTGCACCGTGCAGTTGTAGTAAATGGCTGTAAATAAAGGAAAATCAAATCTAAATATAATATCTGTGGGTTAAAATTTCTCAAGTAATAATTAATAGTAGACCAAGACTTTAAATGTAAAATATTAATAAAATGAATCACATAGCATTAAAACATATCTACTAAGAACAAACTATTTTATCTAAATTAAATTAAGAAAATATTACATATGAATAATTATGTTTTTTTTTCAATTAACAAAACTATATAAAGAATTACAACATAAATTAGAGTAAATTGAATAATCTTTGTTTATTAAACAGTGTATGTATTAACTCTTTGATCCCTGAGCACTTCCTTTAATGCAATCAAATTATTTGAGAATCTTATCTAAATCCACAAATACAGTTGATTGCCTAATTAAACGAATGCTTTAGATCAAAGAGTAGAAGCCTACACTTAATTAAACAATCATTATAATAAAAGTTAAATTGTTTATCTATCAATTAGAAGGCTTAGTCTGTTTCCCATGGATGCTATTCTGATACAGCACACATTTAGTTTTTTATAGTTTAAAATTATGTTAGGCCTAAAATCTATTACAGGCTACATAGGCTAGTCTAACTAGTAGTAGTAGTAGGATTGTTAATATTAAATAAATTAAACTTTGAAGAATAGCTTACTTTAAACTAAATCGATAAATACTAATCTAAGCCTAGGCCTAGTCTATCTAACTACCCGTAGTAGATAAGTTTTGAAGAAAAAAAATAACAGGGAGCCTTAAGTAAGTATAGCATCTTACTAGGGCCTATAGCCCTTGCAGGCGCAGCCCATGGTTTGACTTACAATTCATGGCAACCAAAAAAGTCTTTCTATCTAGCCTAGCCTAGGCGGCCTATATAGTAAATACATTAATTAAAGTAAGTGTCGAGTGACACTATATCTAAACCCTAACTAACCTATAAAGGCATGCGTTATTGTTAATACTTTATGAAATATATGTAGGCCTATTGGTAATTAGGGGAGGGAAGTAATAATAGCAAATGCATTTTACCCCACAGAGCAGACCGCCAACAAGAATTAGCGTCGACCGCGGGGCTGGCACCCATACAAACACATTTGCTAGGCCATAGTCACGGCCTAGGCCAAACAAGTTATCAACACTTTAAATGCATGAAATCAATTTCGCTCTTACCTTTAATTTAATGCAAGTACACGTTCGAGTTGAATACAGCTACTACCAGAATTCGCCTTGAAATTAATAATAATAATAATAAGTCTAGAGGATTTGTAAAAAGATGTTGTCGCATGTAAATCTGGACAAAATCTCATCATTGTTTGTGTTGTGAAAAACTTGTGGAAGTCAGATATTAATTACGTCACTTTTCAGTGTTCTGATTGGTCAAAATGACGACATTTGGAACACTTTTCTAAGGCTCTGCTTACGTCACTTTTCAGTGCTCTGATTGTTCAACTTTTGGAACGCTTTCCGCTGCTCTGATTGGTCAATCAGTTGTTCAATTCATTGTCCAATTCTACAGCACACATTGGGTTATTTGTAGCGCAATAGTAAGGGATTTTTTCGAAAAATGGCCAAAATACGCACTTTTTAAAATACTGTTATTATGCAATAATATTGCTATATATGTGCATATATTGTGTTATAAGCATCTTATAGACGTATAGTAACCATTTATGTCAAAAAATAAAAAGGTCGAAATATGGCCATTTTTTGAAAAAATCCCTGTACTATAGTAAGGGATTTTTTCGAAAAATGGCCAAAATACGCACTTTTTTAAATACTGTTATTATGCAATAATATTGCTATATATGTGCATATATTGTGTTATACGCATCTTATAGACGTATAGTAACCATTTATGTCAAAAAATAAAATGGTCGAAATATGGCCATTTTTTGAAAAAATCCCTGTACTATAGTAAGGGATTTTTTCGAAAAATGGCCAAAATACGCACTTTTTTAAATACTGTTATTATGCAATAATATTGCTATATATGTGCATATATTGTGTTATAAGCATCTTATAGACGTATAGTAATCATTTATGTCAAAAAATAAAAAGGTCGAAATATGGCCATTTTTTGAAAAAATCCCTGTACTATAGTAAGGGATTTTTTCGAAAAATGGCCAAAATACGCACTTTTTAAAATACTGTTATTATGCACTAATATTGCTATATATGTGCATATATTGTGTTATAAGCATCTAATAGACGTATAGTAACCATTTATGTCAAAAAATAAAAAGGCCGAAATATGGCCATTTTTTGAAAAAATCCCTGTACTATAGTACAGGGATTTTTTCGAAAAATTGCCAAAATACGCACTTTTTAAAATACTGTTATTATGCAATAATATTGCTATATATGTGCATATATTGTGTTATAAGCATCTTATAGACGTATAGTAACCATTTATGTCAAAAAATAAAAAGGTCGAAATATGGCCATTTTTTGAAAAAATCCCTGTACTATAGTAAGGGATTTTTTCGAAAAATGGCCAAAATACGCACTTTTTAAAATACTGTTATTATGCACTAATATTGCTATATATGTGCATATATTGTGTTATAAGCATCTTATAGACGTATAGTAACCATTTATGTCAAAAAATAAAAAGGTCGAAATATTGCCATTTTTTGAAAAAATCCCTGTACTATAGTAAGGGATTTTTTCGAAAAATGGCCAAAATACGCACTTTTTAAAATACTGTTATTATGCACTAATATTGCTATATATGTGCATATATTGTGTTATAAGCATCTAATAGACGTATAGTAACCATTTATGTCAAAAAATAAAAAGGTCAAAATATGGCCATTTTTTGAAAAAATCCCTGTACTATAGTAAGGGATTTTTTCGAAAAATGGCCAAAATACGCACTTTTTAAAATACTGTTATTATGCACTAATATTGCTATATATGTGCATATATTGTGTTATAAGCATCTAATAGACGTATAGTAACCATTTATGTCAAAAAATAAAAAGGTCGAAATATGGCCATTTTTTGAAAAAATCCCTGTACTATAGTACAGGGATTTTTTCGAAAAATGGCCAAAAAACACACTTTTTAAAATACTGTTATTATGCAATAATATTGCTATATATGTGCATATATTGTGTTATAAGCATCTTATAGACGTATAGTAACCATTTATGTCAAAAAATAAAAAGGTCGAAATATGGCCATTTTTTGAAAAAATCCCTGTACTATAGTAAGGGATTTTTTCGAAAAATGGCCAAAATACGCACTTTTTAAAATACTGTTATTATGCAATAATATTGCTATATATGTGCATATATTGTGTTATAAGCATCTTATAGACGTATAGTAACCATTTATGTCAAAAAATAAAAAGGTCGAAATATGGCCATTTTTTGAAAAAATCCCTGTACTATAGTAAGGGATTTTTTCGAAAAATGGCCAAAATACGCACTTTTTAAAATACTGTTATTATGCACTAATATTGCTATATATGTGCATATATTGTGTTATAAGCATCTAATAGACGTATAGTAACCATTTATGTCAAAAAATAAAAAGGTCAAAATATGGCCATTTTTTGAAAAAATCCCTGTACTATAGTAAGGGATTTTTTCGAAAAATGGCCAAAATACGCACTTTTTTAAATACTGTTATTATGCAATAATATTGCTATATATGTGCATATATTGTGTTATAAGCATCTTATAGACGTATAGTAATCATTTATGTCAAAAAATAAAAAGGTCGAAATATGGCCATTTTTTGAAAAAATCCCTGTACTATAGTAAGGGATTTTTTCGAAAAATGGCCAAAAAACACACTTTTTAAAATACTGTTATTATGCAATAATATTGCTATATATGTGCATATATTGTGTTATAAGCATCTTATAGACGTATAGTAACCATTTATGTCAAAAAATAAAAAGGTCGAAATATGGCCATTTTTTGAAAAAATCCCTGTACTATAGTAAGGGATTTTTTCGAAAAATGGCCAAAATACGCACTTTTTTAAATACTGTTATTATGCAATAATATTGCTATATATGTGCATATATTGTGTTATACGCATCTTATAGACGTATAGTAACCATTTATGTCAAAAAATAAAATGGTCGAAATATGGCCATTTTTTGAAAAAAATCCCTGTACTATAGTAAGGGATTTTTTCGAAAAATGGCCAAAATACGCACTTTTTTAAATACTGTTATTATGCAATAATATTGCTATATATGTGCATATATTGTGTTATAAGCATCTTATAGACGTATAGTAATCATTTATGTCAAAAAATAAAAAGGTCGAAATATGGCCATTTTTTGAAAAAATCCCTGTACTATAGTAAGGGATTTTTTCGAAAAATGGCCAAAATACGCACTTTTTAAAATACTGTTATTATGCACTAATATTGCTATATATGTGCATATATTGTGTTATAAGCATCTAATAGACGTATAGTAACCATTTATGTCAAAAAATAAAAAGGCCGAAATATGGCCATTTTTTGAAAAATTGCCAAAATACGCACTTTTTAAAATACTGTTATTATGCAATAATATTGCTATATATGTGCATATATTGTGTTATAAGCATCTAATAGACGTATAGTAACCATTTATGTCAAAAAATAAAAAGGTCAAAATATGGCCATTTTTTGAAAAAATCCCTGTACTATAGTAAGGGATTTTTTCGAAAAATGGCCAAAAAACACACTTTTTAAAATACTGTTATTATGCAATAATATTGCTATATATGTGCATATATTGTGTTATAAGCATCTTATAGACGTATAGTAACCATTTATGTCAAAAAATAAAAAGGTCGAAATATGGCCATTTTTTGAAAAAATCCCTGTACTATAGTAAGGGATTTTTTCGAAAAATGGCCAAAATACGCACTTTTTAAAATACTGTTATTATGCAATAATATTGCTATATATGTGCATATATTGTGTTATAAGCATCTTATAGACGTATAGTAACCATTTATGTCAAAAAATAAAAAGGTCGAAATATGGCCATTTTTTGAAAAAATCCCTGTACTATAGTAAGGGATTTTTTCGAAAAATGGCCAAAATACGTACTTTTTAAAATACTGTTATTATGCACTAATATTGCTATATATGTGCATATATTGTGTTATAAGCATCTTATAGACGTATAGTAACCATTTATGTCAAAAAATAAAAAGGTCGAAATATGGCCATTTTTTGAAAAAATCCCTGTACTATAGTAAGGGATTTTTTCGAAAAATGGCCAAAATACGCACTTTTTAAAATACTGTTATTATGCACTAATATTGCTATATATGTGCATATATTGTGTTATAAGCATCTAATAGACGTATAGTAACCATTTATGTCAAAAAATAAAAAGGTCAAAATATGGCCATTTTTTGAAAAAATCCCTGTACTATAGTAAGGGATTTTTTCGAAAAATGGCCAAAATACGCACTTTTTAAAATACTGTTATTATGCACTAATATTGCTATATATGTGCATATATTGTGTTATAAGCATCTAATAGACGTATAGTAACCATTTATGTCAAAAAATAAAAAGGTCGAAATATGGCCATTTTTTGAGAAAATTCCTGTACTATAGTAAGGAATTTTTTCGAAAAATGGCCAAAATACGCACTTTTTAAAATACTGTTATTATGCAATAATATTGCTATATATGTGCATATATTGTGTTATAAGCATCTTATAGACGTATAGTAACCATTTATGTCAAAAAATAAAAAGGTCGAAATATGGCCATTTTTTGAAAAATGGCCAAAATACGCACTTTTTAAAATACTGTTATTATGCAATAATATTGCTATATATGTGCATATATTGTGTTATAAGCATCTTATAGACGTATAGTAACCATTTATGTCAACAAAATAAAAAGGTCGAAATATGGCCATTTTTTGAAAAAATCCATGTAGGCCTACTATAGTAAAAGGATTTTTGCGAAAAATGGCCAAAATACGCACTTTTTAAAATACTGTTATTATGCAATAATATTGCTATATATGTGCATATATTTTTTCTTGAAAAAATCCCTGTACTATAGGCCTAGTAGGCCTAGAAGGGATTTTTGCGAAAATCGGCCAAATTTAGACTATTATTTTTTGGCTTCCGCAGAATCACACAAAGTTTGCGCATGTTACCTCAAACATATTTTGAAAAGTCGATATTTTAGTGATTTTTCTGAAAATCGGCCAAATTCGACCCAATACTTTGTTAGCATGCGCAGAACAAATTGTGTGATTCTGAGCATCGATATTTTGACCATTTTCGAAAAATTGCCAAATTTCGACTCTTTTTTTACTAGTTACTACATTATGATACTAAACGGGATTTCAGGGTGTCATATGATCAATAAATCAAATAAATTTTCCCATAACTCACATAATGAACTTAAAGATGCATTTTCCCCATGAAAAATAATTAAAACAAACGCCATTCATTAACAAACAATTAATAATTAAAACAAATGCCATTCATTAACAAACAATTAATAATTAAATAGGCCATTTCAATTTCAAATTATAGATATTTTTTAGAAAAGTAAATCATTTTATTAAAACTACATAATGGCCTGTACATTGATTTTATACATCTTTATTTGTTCATGTTTTAAAGGACAATCCATCTTAAAGTATGAATTCAATAACTTAAACTACTACACTAATATTCCGTGACTGAATTCAAGATCCATGGGACACCAGCCTAATTGCAGACCACCAATGGTGTGGGACGTGATGGCAATGTACTCACGATCACATCCGGTTACCGGTGTACACAGTTTGACTTACTTACTAACGTATGTTTATTAAAATAATTCTTTTGTACAATATGATTTAAATAATATTTAATATGCTCTAAATTTATTGAATGAGGTTTTGGATCCTCCTACATCCTAAGAGTTGACAAGCACTTTCTGTATCTCATATCTGGAATTATCATCCTTTTTGATAATTCATTTCTTAGTAGTTTAGTTCTCACTATGACGCAACATTAAGATGCGTTCCCACTATGACGCAACATTAAGATGCGTTCCCACTATGACGCAACATTAAGATGCGTTCCCACTAGGATGCAACACAAGGATGTAAGCTTGTGATTTGACCAATCACAAGCGATGGATTATTAAAACTGTTAATTGTCATTGGTCAATTCGCTGTGTTGCATCTCTAGTGGGAACCAAGCTTAACGAAGTACACGCAACAACCAAGTGAGCGTTCTGGTGATCTGTGATTGGTCCAAATGATTTGAGTTGCATCTTTAGTTGGAATAAAGGGAGATTTAGCAATACAAATGAAATAGATGAAAAGAATTTACATTATATAATTATATACATGAGATCTTTACAAATCCGATTCAAATTATACAACACAAAGTACATGGAGGTAGGAGAAAAATACCTGAAGAACAAAAGACACTGTTGTTAATTGGTATACAGTATATCAATGGTATAAATACATCATTTACACATTTATATTTAATATTTGAAAAAGTTGGCATACTGACTAAAATACAGTATATACAGTAGCACACAGTCCATCGGTTTTATCATCCTAGTGTTTTTTTGTGTGTTGTAATTGAGTATTTTTTCCTCGGACATCCTTTTTGCTTTTCCCGTCAATTTTTTCTGCTCAACACAGCTCTTGTAATTGATTTCTTCTCATTATGGCTGAGTAATTGTTGGTTTGTAATACACAATAAAATATACAATTAATAAAGTTTGTTGATATAGTGTAATAATACAGTCAATTCATACAAATGAATGTTTTGTAGTGTTCAAATCAGTATAATGGTCATCAGTCCCAACTCCAGAGTCTGTACTATAGTTTTTGGAAACATTTGAATGTGGATCCAGCCGTTGATGACTCAAACATTCTAACTTTTTCTCCAGGAGTTCTTCTTCAGTTGGAACTTTCAATATCAATGAGTTTTCTAAACCAGAGCATCTGTCTGCCTGCTCCGCTGTCGGTACTTTCTGAATCAATGATCCGGTTTCAGAGTCCTGAAGAGGATCTTCGATACTGGTACTTGATGAGGATGATGAACTGGATGCATGGTAGAAGCATTCACGATATGGGTCGATACTGACATCAACATATGGTGTATCTTGTTCTAACATATCTTCTAAATGATATCTAATTTCTGTGAATGTTGGTCGGTCATCCGGTCTGTCATGCCAACAAGACAACATAATACTGTATCTAAAAGATAATGATTATCACTATGGTTTTTTTTTATAATAATGACAACGGTGACAATATTGGTGATAATAATAAGATATACTTACAGCTCATGTGAGCAGTTTTCAGGTCTGTCCATCCGATAACCCTGCTGAAGTAGCTTCAGTAACTCCCTATTGTGTATAGCGGGGTAAGGTGTACATCCCATAGTAACAATCTCTGATAACAAAACGCCATAAGACCAGCTGAAATAAAAATTGTTAATTTAATTAAGATATTTATATATTGTGTAAAGCTTTAGGTGGTGGCTTAACTGAGTAGGTAAATTCCTGTAAAAATACTACCTTGTTGTTAAATCGATGAGGGTGGATAGTTTGGAGGCTCGAATAAAACCCCTCCTCCTATTCCTGAACTACGCTTTTCAAATAGAGACTAGCCGCAGTCCAACGTATTTTGGATGGGAAAAATAACCCACCTGTAAAAATGACAACTGGCTTGAATGATCCATGCTGCTGTGATTTATAAACGTTTATAGAGTTTACTTACACATCAGATTTATTTGTGAAAACATGATCAAAGATGGCTTCAATTGACATCCATTTAATCGGTAACTTTCCTCCTCTTCTGTTGAGGTATAGTTTGTCGCTGTAAATGTAGCGAGTTAGACCAAAATCACCAATCTTGGCAATCTTGTTGTCTGCTACTAGTATATTCCTCGCAGCCAGATCACGATGAACAAACCCTTTTTGAGATAGATATTCCTAAAATAAAAATAAAGCAACATTATTCAAAAGCATAACATATACAATTGTATAGCAATATCAAGTTGAAGCACTAGTCTTGTTAGACCACTGAAATAATGTTGGGCCCGGTGAACCATCTGGGAATATCTGGTACTGTTTAGTGATATGACAAATGGATTGGATGGGCATGTGAGACAGAATAGAGACATCTCAGTGAGAGACATAGGTGCAAGTCTGTCTATGCCAAATTGCTTGTATTTTTAGGCAAGATTCCTTACTCTTATTGCCTAGTGCTTTCGATGGGTGTAAAAGCATACATACAGTACATGTTAAAAGAACTGTTACCTACTAAGAGTAGGGGATTGTCTCATGGTGTGCTGATCTGTGTAGGTGGTGTACTCCTGCCTGTCCAGTGCCTAAATTTCTCAGTTTCCAGGTAAGTACGAGGACGATTATAATTACAATTGTTCCTGCATTACACCAGAAGTATGTCTGGTCTTTTTTACGCTACACTGCGTTCACATGAGGTGTACGGCAACGCATTTACAGATTAAAATTTGCAGTGTTGCTTGAATAATTACTACAATGTACTTACCATTCCTAGTGCAACTTGTCTTGCAAAAGACAAAAGATCCTTTGGTGTAAGTGCACTCAATTTACTGTTTAAACCATCACCTTGCATCTCCTAAAAGTGTAATAATTAAAACAATTTTAAATTTCAACACTTAGTAAGTAATACCTGTATCAAGTTTGTAATAGTTAATACTAAATGGAAAGAGCTATGCGGGATATAACATACATTTAATCTGTGTGGTGGCATTCGATCGAGAACTTTTAACATAGTACTTACTTACTTAATTCATTTTTACTATTAAAATAAAAAAAGTAATTAATAGATTTTCAAAATATTTCTCAATTAAATATGGCAAGTGAACCAGGCAACCTTTATACATAAATTTAAACTGCATAACTTACCTTGTTTCTGTGATTTCTTAGATAGTTTAACAGATTTCCATGTTCACAATGTTCAACCACAAGGCACATGGGTTCTTCACGAGTGCAGCATGCCAACAGGCTTACAACGTTCGGATGATGTCCTAGATCTTTCATAAGTTCAATTTCACGTCGGAAGTTTTGTCTTTCGTCACATTCAGCAAATCCTTGATATATGTTTTAAAGAAATGTTTAATAAAATGGCATGAAATATGCCTGTATGTTGTAATAACATATTATGTTCTTTCGAAATGAATGATTTGCAGACCCCTTGAATTAATGTTTCATACTTTTTAGAATTTGTTTTTTTAGTTTAGAATATGAAGCATATATTGGCACACATTGGCAAGCATGTAGTGATCTATTGTTTGAAGGTTTGCATGGCGAAATCGAAATTATTAATCGAAATCAAAATCATGTAGTGATCATTCTTTATTGCTTAGGTTTCTATCCCAACCCAGCATGTAGTGATCATCACACTCTCACCAGTAGTCTTTTAAGTTTTCTTATCTTACCATGTAGAGCTTTCACTGCCACAACCAGTGTGTCACTATTGCTGCCTTTAGCCATATGTGAATTCCTCAACCAACACCTTTCAACTATAGCTTTAGTAACTTGTCCAAATGCTCCTTCACCCAGTACCTCTTGAATCTTTAAGCAAGAGCTTGGTAATTCCCATCGATCTGGAGCTAGTGGACTGACAAAAAAATATAATACATTTGTCATTAGATTTATAGAGAACCGATTTTAGGATAAGTTTTTAATACTTAAAACCATACTGTATCTTAATATAATTTATTATTGTTCTGATGTGAAGCTAATAATAATATAAATTTTTCCTTATTCTTATTCCTTTATTATTTTACCACAAGACAGAGGCAGCTCGACCCCAAAATGACAGAGAAATAATAGTACAAATAATTTATTTCCTTGGTTCGAATCTCGTCTAATTCTAAGATTTTTCTCATGATTTAAACAAACCATCTCAAAGACTTTGTTCATGTACAGCATATTGTGTGCATAATGTTATTCTCCCACACACTCTCAAATCGCTGGTAACATATAACATTTTAAATATAATGCGCATTAATGTTTGTCATGTGAACTGTTTGCCTAATATCATTGAGACATTATCGGCAATCTGGCTAAAAATAAACAAACAAATAACAAACAAGAAACCTTTGCTGTTGAAGGGTGCTCTGGGTCTTTGCGTAAGTCTCGTACAGATTCAACACCATTTCTTCACCAGGTAACAACGATTTGTGATCTGTTCGATATTTTATTATACAACGACAGCAAATGCCTGCAGTGACAAGCAACAACACGGCAAGGAAACACAATGGAATGACAAGCTGTAAGGCACTAGATGACGGTGAATCAGTCAATGATGAAGACCTAGAAGATGTTGGCTTATGTTGTTTCAGTGTAACATAAGTAACGACTTCTGGGAAGAGTGTTGTTGGTTCTGGTACAGGAACTGAAACATGAATGAAAAATTGATGTTTGTTATGTAGAATTGTATTCAAGGATTTAGCTGTAATAATGGTAGAACATTATGTCTACACTTACTCCACACTAACAAACAATAATAACACATACACAAAGATGATATATCATGGTAGAAAATGGGGTAAAGGGGTAGGGAATAGGGTGAAAGGGAGAAGAAGAGGGGTACTGTAGAAATCAGGTGAAGGGGAGGAGAATGGGTTAAAGGGGTAGGGAATACTGTAGGGTGAAAGAGAGGAGTAGAAATGGAAGAAGAAGAGGGGTACTGTAGAAATCAGGTGAAGGGGAGGAGAATGGGTTAAAGGGGTAGGGAATACTGTAGGGTGAAAGAGAGGAGTAGAAATGGAAGAAGAAGAGGGGTACTGTAGAAATCAGGTGAAGGGGAGGAGAATGGGTTAAAGGGGTAGGGAATACTGTAGGGTGAAAGAGAGGAGTAGAAATGGAAGAAAAAGAGGGGTACTGTAGAAATCAAGTGAAAGGGAGGAGAATGGGGTAAAGGGGTAGGGAATAGGGTGAAAGGGAGGAGTAGAAATGGGAGAAGAGAGTTAGAAATCAGGTGAAGGGGAGGAGAATGGGGTAAAATGGAGCAGTAAGGAATAATAATAATTATAAAAACTAACTTGTAGTGAATTCTTTTGCATGGAACATTTTATAGTTCAACTGCTCAGTATTCCCTCTCCGCACTATGACCTTTAAAGTAATATTTGATTATCATTACATAATAATAATATATACATTTTTTAAGTCAAACATTGATTTAAATATAATGTCTTTTAATATTAGGTTTTTTATAGAATTAAAATACCAGGTACAAGTCCAACAATCTGTCTAATAACATAATTAGGGATGTTAGTATGGGAAGAAAGGTAAAGTTCTGGGCAATAATTCCATCTAGTAAGAATGAAAGAAGTAATACCTGTATTGCGTAGTCAGTATTTGGTAACAAGCCATGTAAAGTAATGTTAAATTGATTCTGTGGAAAGAATATTGGCATAGTTATATCAACATGCATCATTTTGTAAAGTTTGGGTGTTCATGCAATACAGTCACCTCACTCTCCAAACACCTGGCCTAATATGTCTGGTATTCTGAATATGCTTTTAATTGTCAAAAAGAATTTTTTGAACAAGTATGGAAGTTTATAAAGCTGCTGAGTTATATTAGATAAATTTAATTCCATATTGCCTAATACAATTTTAATTAATGATGGTAATTACATTTGATAAATTAAATTCCATATTTCCAAATGAAATGTAACTTACTGGTAGAAATTATATGTGATTAAATTCCATATTTTCTTACGCTCTGTCTGTACACTATCAAACATTATGTGAGAAAAAAATGTGATGTGCCCATATATGAATACGATGATGTCATATCACTACCATATTTGAGCATATCCCCACCCTATTTGGGCACATCACACTTTTTTTGTCAAACTAGTTTTATAGTGTAGACAGAGCTTTATACAATATAACCTTTTTTATAGTATATTTAAAAGATTAAATTCCATAATGAAATTTTACTTACTGGTGGTAATTCAATTTCTCCTTCAGTTATTATTGTTATCATAATTCCTTCATTTGTTGCATTACCCCAATGTACAATAAATGATGTTATTCTGTCAACAGCAGTAGCGGGCATTTCTTCTTTCCATTTTGTCCATTCAACGTAAACAGATACAGTTGAGTTTCTGATGTCAGGATACTGTTGGATCTCAAGGTCGTTAGACCGTAGCGATGAATCATGCGCTAAAATGAAAATAAATAAAGTTTTGATATTTAAAACCTTACAAAATTTTGTCCAACATTAATTGAGATAACAATCAAAATAAATGAAAAATTTGTAAAACAGATCGGACATTATAAGATAAGATAAGATAAGATAATAAGAATGGTTTTCACAAGCGCCTTGAGCACTTTGTGGATATGTGCGCTTTATAAATCTTATTATCTTATCTTATCTTATCTGTACATACAATTGCTTGACAAAATATACTATGTTGGTAACTACCTATTGATCGTTGAGGTTCTATTAGGCCATGCTGACCATATTCAACTTTCACAACTTCTCTTACTTTTTTTGGAGATAAACAAATACAGACAGGTTCAAACTGAAAGAATGGAAACAAGCAAAAGATGATAACAAAGAACTACTTAGAGAACATTTTTCAGGACCTTTATTTATTATTATTTATTTATACTGGGTGACCTCTTCTAGAGGGCCCAGTTATGATCAATGGCTGTGTGTGTACAACTCATTCTACCACCAGAACCATGGAGCGTGTGAGCCTCGAACCCTTGCTGATGTTATGGCTACGTAATTACGGTTCCATTGTCTTACTCGGTCACTCACCTAGCCCAAAAAGCTTAGTAGCTCATTTGTAGAGATGAAAACAAAAAGACTGAATAATGTTTATGCAGCATTTATTTCATTTGGCTGTTGAATAGCAGAAGGGTTTTACTTAATACTCCACTCTTTTCCAAAACTAACAACTTTGGATTGGCTTAAAATGATTTCTGGACAATCTGGTATTTAGAATGAATTCTACATCATAGGAAAACATTTATTTCGGTAGAAATAATAAAGATTATTTTTAACTCACAGTAAATATGAATGAGTGACCAATGAGATTACTAGTTTCTCCCAACCAATCAGATTGTGTTTCATTTGTTAGATGTGTAAGAGTCTGTAAAAACAGAATTAAATATTAAAATATTTGTTCTACAGGATAAAAAAAAATTATACAAATAATAAAGAATTTATTTACCTTAGGAAATTTTGGAGCAAGTGGGTTTTCACCTCCAGTGTGATCTATCTTTACATTCCAATAACTTAGTGTATTCTTCCATCCTATGAAAGAAATGAAAACAACAATTAACAGAGGACTCTCTCTCTCCTCAATATGTATGTTATTGTGCTAAAGTCAAAATTTTTTTCTCTAAAATTATTTTTTATACACTTAATATTTGATGTCAAAAGTTCAGGTTAGTGCCAAGTAGCTTTCATATTCAACCTTAAATAGGCACGACTTAAATATATTGACTGAGGGGGATTTTATAAGTAGCTCAGGCACTGAATTAATTTTAAAAATGAATAATTATATTATAAATGCTAGTAGCAAGAAATATTTCACATTCATATATAGAATTTCAATTAGTTTTTTAACTCAATAATTCCTTTTATGGAAAACACATAATGAAATTACATTTAAAAAGAAATTTATGTGACATGACTTACCAACATAAGGCCTCAGATCGATCATAGCATATAAATTGTTATTTGAATTTGAAAATATAATAGACGGATTAACAGGCACCGGATAGGCTGGAAAAAGATAATATTATAAGCATGAAGCATAGAGATTGGAAAAAGAATTTAGTAGAAAATGACTGAGAAAGGAATTACAGCGATTTTGTGGTGTTAAAAAAACTTTTAATATAATAAATAAAATGGAAATATTACTGTGTACAAATCAGGCCGGCAATATTATGTATTAATATTTAATTTCTTCTACAAACATTTTCAGTTAGTCAGCCGATTATGAATAAGTAAGGAATTATTGCGATTTTGTGGTATTTAGATGAGATATGGTACAGATGAGAAATATTATGCATTAAAATTTTATTTCAGTTAAAAATCGACTTGTGGCTTGATATTAACAGGAAGGACCATTTATAAATGTGGAGATGTTTATTTCGACCTTTAACAGAAATTTACAGTTTAACATATTTTCACAAAATGAAGACCGTTTCCTCAGGGGCGGAACTTGAGTAGTAGTGCTATGGATTTTAGAAAGACAATAATATTATAGGCTAGTACGCTTCTTAAAAAATCTTGGATCTGCCTCTGTTCCCCCTGGTTGTGGTCCACCCAATATGTATAGAACAAATCAGTAATTTTTGAAAAGACAAATAATTTGTGACTTTGAGACATAATCGTTATTCAATTACAGAAGTTAAGACATCTGCCTTTTTCTTTTTCAAAATAAATGTTTACCTGTGTAGTTAACTACGTTACTTATTGCTTGAATTCCTTCATTATTGACAGCTACTACTCGTATTAAGTAAAAACATTCCACTAATTTCCGCAATACATGATGCATGGAATTAATAATCTACAGTATGTTTAAAAAAAAAAATCAAAATCAATTATAATATCTTCCTAAGCATTCAGTTAAATCAATAAAGCTTTATGTACAATTATTAAAAGGTCACTGATTATGGTGATCAAATGGTATAGGCTAAACGGAATATCACAGTTATAGAGTTAGTTAACTCTTCTTTTCAAGTACTCTCTCACTTATGAGGAAGAGCTAGTGCTACCTGAAAGATCTGCAATTTATGTTTTGATTTAGTTTTTGCTTATTTTATTCAGATTCAGCCACTAATACCCACAGCATTGTCATTTTTCAGTGCTTATTTTATTTGTATCTCCATTAAGATTCAGCCACTAATACCCACACCATTGTAAATTTTTCAGTAATTTTCCTTTTGATGTAATAATAATGTAAAACATACAACTAAATCTGGAACCGTCTTCCAATCTCTGATCACCCGTTGTTTCTTTTCTTTATTTTCTATCTTTTCTATCGTTTCTATTTTTAGTTGAATCACAAACACATTCAATGTATTGCACATATTCTTCACCAATTGCCAATTGAGTTCAACAAAATCTGGTGGATTAGCGTCAGGTCGTAGTTCATCCAAACGAAGACTGCCACATCCATCTTAATACAAAAAAAAAGAGTTACTTTTATTTGGAATATATGCCAATACTCCCTGAACCACTGAGACTACTACAAGTCTATATTAGGTTGTACGCATGGAACATATACAAACGACTGTAGGTAGTTACAAACAGTCTTACTAGATACCATATGCATCAAACATCTCTATATATATAAATAGTACCACACACCCTTAGGTTAGGGTGCTAACACACTTTAGTACTCTCTAAAGGAGAATATTTAGAGGGTAAAGCCTTGTCTACACTATCAAACTTTATGTGACAACAAAATGTGATGTGCCCATGAAAATGATAATGTCATATCACCGCTACCATATTTGGGCACATCACACTTTTTTAGTCAAACAAGTTTGATAGTGTAGACAGCTTTAGGTTCAGTTATATTTAGTGAGGCTAGGGGTTGAGTACATACATTAGCGTCTGGTATTTAGTAGTAATGATCATTTGTATACCTAGCAGTAAAAAAGCTGTATAGTTTGCTACAAAATGAGGAAGAAAAGATGAGGAATGCAGTAAGTGTATATTAAGTATTGTGCTAACACAGCTGGAATATTAAACTTGGGAAGAATTTAAGAGAGAATGAGCTGAAAACTACAACATATTCAGATCAGAAGAACTTCAAATAATCTATCTTGTATCTAAACCATCTGCTCTCTTTCATACTCTCTTCTAAAAAAAGATAACATAAAACAGTCTAATTTAAAATTAAATTTCTCAGAATGACTAAATGGTATAATTATTACCACACTGCAGAACAAGAGCAATTTATATAATTAAAGACAATTTGCTTCATACGTTCTAAGAATTTAACATAACAAATAATTATGACTCAACGCTATTAATTCAATTCAATTCAATTCACATTTATTTACTCATCGTTTATAAATATAGTTACATAATATAAATCCAATGATTTTGTATTCTCCAGAGTAAAATTGTAAAATTTTATTTTGATTGGTACTTGGTACTAAAAAAGACAAAAGAAAGAACATGCACACAAGAAAAAAAAACTTTTAATCAGAGGTTAAGGTATCTTAGTTTATAAATGAGTTTTGGAGCCATTAGTGATTTACACAATTAAAATGTAATTACTTAATTTCCAGTATATCATTGAGTTTCTCTATGCGTGTAAAAGTATAATTTAATAATATGATATATAATAATTTTGTGGCAATTATCTTTATGTCACAAAGCTACAAAGGAATTTATTTGCCTAATAATTTATTGTGATTCCCACATGAGCAAATTAAACAGCAAACTTATTATACAAAGTTCTGTCTTTCTGGATATGAAAAGCAAATAGAAAGATATTTCCCTTTCAAGTTGTTCAAGTTCATCTACCCTTCTAAAAGTTTAGCTACTCTTACGCTTGGGTTCCTACTTTTCTAAATTCTCTGGCATTTTATTTTTACTAATAATACGCTAATAATGCGCTATATAAGTCTGAATTATTATTATTAATTGGAGTAGTATTTAACTGGAGAGGTCCTTAATTGGTGAAGTCAATAATTATTGTAGTCTTGAGTTGTATGGATTTCTTTATTGATGAGGTTCTTAATTAGAGACTTGGAGACGGCAATGTAAAACAGGTCATTAACCAGTAAAGTACTCCATAATCATTGTATGCAGAATTGCTTTTTGTAAAATGGTGTTGGCAATTGACGCAACATGTAGTTAATATAAATTTGACAGTAACTATAATAGACATATTTATAAACATTTCAAAAGGACTTGATATCTACCTAGTGTGCTTATATCTAATTGGTGGAATCAATTCTTGGATGATAAATTAATAATTACTGTTTGACATTTCAAAGTTAAAAACAACTTGTTTCAGATA
The DNA here is from genome assembly GCF_963402885.1 of Antedon bifida. Taxonomy (NCBI): domain Eukaryota; kingdom Metazoa; phylum Echinodermata; class Crinoidea; order Comatulida; family Antedonidae; genus Antedon; species Antedon bifida. The sequence goes on from NC_136234.1 coordinate 802,994, forward strand.
CCACTACATGCACTACATAAGATGAACCTAACTCTTAAAGATGTATTGTCCCCCAAAAACATGAAAAATGAAGATTAATTAAATCAGACTTTGAATATGTTATTTTGTAGTTTTAATAAAGTTAATCACTTTCATAGAAAAAAAAAATGTTTTCACTTATAAAATGACAAAATAAATGGTTAAATTCAACCAAAAATCCATTGGCTGGCATCCAATTTGACCATTTTTTGCTTTAAATTACATTTTTTTCAGGTAAATATATTTTTTTTCGATCCAATTTTTGGTCAAAGTGGATAACTATTATGTTGCATTAAAATGAAATATTCAACAAAAATTCTTTTAAGAATTATTTTTTCAGGGGGAATACATCTTTAAGAGAAAACATTGCTGCAACAATCGTCAAAACTGCGTAGATAAATTTAAACACTAAAGTAAAATAGAGGGCATCACAGCTGACAACCATCATTAAGATGTAGTGACCAACTGATGCAACATCTACTTTAAAAATTACTTACTGTTTAAACTTGAGGATCTATTTTCACGTATTTCTTTTTCAGAGCTCTGAATCAAAATACAAAAACAATAGATTAATTAAATAGACTACTTTACAGGCAGCAAAATAAACACATGTTTTATGAAGTATGAAGAAATTGGCCTAGAGAACATCCTGGTATTTTAATAGAGTTTTGATTTTAACAGAGAATTGTAAGTAGTAGTGTGTTAACTCGCAAACCATTTACACAACTCATTTTATTAAAAATTCAATAAATTAGCAAAGATTTGAATGAAAAATTTGCGCAGTCATAAACAATCTCCATCACAATCACTATATTTGCTATTATTAGTACTTTAGCACTCAATTTGCAAATTTCTCTGTGAATATAATGAGTGGTTTTAAAAGGTTTATATGCACACTGAACCAAAGGATAGAATGAAATAAAATATCAGCATATAGAGTACCTAGTTTAGTAGTACATTTGATACTCCAGTATCATTTAAACAACTGATAATGTAAATGAAAGCAAGTAAGAAGTAAGAATCAAGAACTGATGATGACGCCGGCAAATGAAACTGTACACAAACATCTACGTGGGCATTGTAATTGATTTACTCTAAGGTGCTATCCATCAATTGATAATACAGAACTTACGAAATGTAGTGAAACATTAGCTTCTGAACATACAACTTGGGATTCTTCAATGGTCATCTGAAAGAAATAAAATATTTTGTTTATATTAAGGATAATGAATATTTAATACATCTTTGAGAGTTATGTTTAGAAACAAAAGAAGTTTTACATTTATGGAGAAATTTGATGAATTATATATTATATTTCAGAAAAGTCAGGTTTGATATACCGTAAATATATAAGTCAAATATTCACACTTATTACATCTGTAAGAATGTTTCAATTGGGATTCTGAAAGAGGGAATAAATACCGTTTAAATTATGTACTCAACAGAAGAAATTATAATCCACCCGACTGAGATTTGAACACATAACATTCTGCTTGATATGCAGATGTTGTAACCATTATGTATAATATGTTAAACATCAATTCAAAAGGCAAATTACAGCTGTAGAGATAGAAATAAATAAATAATCAAAGACGCTAGTTAACACTTAAATATTTTAATGCAGTATATATATATTAAGTGTTTATCAAGATGGTTTCTTTTTCTTTTAAACATTTTGCTTTATTGTTCAGTGAGTTACCTTTTGCTAGATCGCAGACTTATAGACAATGGCTTACCAACTTAATGACTTCCAAGCTTTATGTATTATGATTAATGCTTAAATAAATAAAGCAGTGAGAAAAGAAATTTTAAAATTATAAAACGACCTGACATCACCCCCATCCCACCTTGTATTCGGAAGTTTAACACCGACTAATTTGACCAGTGTAAGATTCAAGATTGTAAATGGATTTGATAACATTTCAGTCAATTTGTTTTAATTAGATACAGGTGGAATGACATTCAGTCATTCTAATAAATTGAAGCATTCTTGGTTGAAACTAAATTTAAATTAGAAAATACAACTTTTACCAAAGCAGTCAAAATTACTTGCTATATTTCATCTGTCATACAATCCAATTTATACGTGATTTCATCATATAAAAGACATAGACAAAGAGTTCCATATTTGTTTTCATGAATTTCTGTAAGGACTAATACATCTGAATCTGAATTGATAATTCTTCATTTCATGCAATTTTCTAATTTTACCATACAACTTATTAAGAACTTCTATCTATGCCTGTGAAATAATACCAAATTACTCTATAAATACTATTAAGTAGAGGTTTTATGCCATCAGTAATGGCATATAGCTGAATTGGCTTTAGGACTGACATCATCAAATTCTATATCCATCTACCAAGTTGGTATACTAAAATTGACCATTTATCTAATAATAGGCCTTATTACCGTTCAAACAATCGTATTCAGAGTGTCTAATCCTTAATCAGAAGTAAACAGAACGTTAAAATAGGCCACAACAGATTGGCAAATAGAATATGAAGGTCTTCCTTGAGTGTGTAAACATCTTTTTTCTACATCTATTAGATGACTCTGCTATTTTAATTCAAATGGTATCATATGTCTGTGGTATATTTCAGTAGCAATTAGGGAGAACAACAATAGAGTTACTTATGCTTTCTTTAAGGCTTTTACTGAATCTTGAAATCAATTAAATCTAGGACGATTGTAGTCGTTTGTTTTCTCTGATCAAGTTCATAATTACACAATAATGCATCTTAAGGTGCTGGGTTTAAATCTTTGAATGGAATTTTTCCTATTCTTTAAAAATATGTTTAAAATATTAAGAATTGAATTTAATAAATCATTACAATTATAATACAATTAATATCAATTAATACATGACCTAGGTCAATGCAAATTGAACCTTTACCAATTGCTTCAGAATGTTTCTGTTAAAAATATGAAAAACAAATTTAATTAATAAGTGAGGCAAAGGTCATCATCATGGTTCTCTGTAAACAATTGTTGACAACTTGTGTCAGTATAAACAATTAAGACACTCTAATGGTGTCTCCCAACAAAGGCATTGTCATGACAACAAAATCAGCGCAATTTTTCATTACACTTACATCCGCAGCTGAGCATATTGTATGATTGATAAACTATGCCATGAAATCAATAGACGATAGAAATGCCATCAGCATTGTCGAGTGATTAAGAAAAACAATCGATTGCCGAGGTGTGAGCAGTCGGCCAATTAGCAGGTGGTGTGCAGACATGAAATGAAGACTTGCGATTGTTTTGAATTTTAGATCATGAGGTTTCAAGACTGCATGTAAAATGGATGTTATTTTAATCATTTTCTTCACAATTCATCATAACAGATGTTTTTACTTTTGTAGATATATAAAGTTTAAAAAATAAAGGGTTTTGAAAAATGTCAAAATGGCTTCTAGCGTATTCTGACGCATATCCGACATGGTAACCATGTTCACAGTGTACGCAAGCACTCATGTGCGATCCTAAACGGAAACATAGTCCAATAATTTGTAGGTAGAATGCGTGCATGTATTGTTCCCCGGCGAAGGAAGGTCACTTACTTGACGTCATACTACAGTAAAAGTTGATTTGCCTATCTATATGCATCTATTTTTATCAGAGAGCAGACCTGGAAGAGAGACTGCCAACAGGACCACAATAGAAATAAGCTCCTAAGGTTTTTTGGCAATCCATGGAAAATCTAGAAATGTATTTTTCAGTAATGTCAATAATTGTTTAGTATGTTATGTACTATATTTATTAAATGATTTTCTAAGTAAAAACAAACAAGGTTTAAATAATTAAATTGCAAAACCTGTTATATTTAAATGGCTGAAACTGTTACAAATATATTTCTTCAAGACAGTTAAAGATGTATTTTCCCCAAAAACATGAAAAATGAAGATTAATAAAAAAGACTTTGAATATTTGAATTGAACCACGTTTGAAATCAATGCTTTAGTCTATTTAGTTTAGTAAATAAATAAATAAATAAATAAACAATAAATAAATAAATAAATAATAGGCCATTTCGCAGTTTTAATAAAGTTAATAACTTCCGTAGAAAAACAAACTAAAAATAATAATATTTTCAACTATAAAAAGACAAAATAAACAGTTAAATGCAATCAAAAATTCATTGATTTCCAGTCAATTTTTGCTTTAAATTACAGTTTTTCATGAAAATATATATTTTTGATCACATAATAAATATAATTTGACATTAAAATAGCATATTTAAGCAAAATATATTTCAATCAATATAGCTTTAATTGATTTAAATCAACATTTACTATGGCAGGTAAAAATCAAGGCGACATTTAACCTGGAGAATTATTTGAAGTTATTGAAAGATCTTGTGACCATCTTGAAGTGGAAAGAATTAGAGATAAATACTACACTAGGATTTAACCAACATTTAATTAAACTAACTGATTACAATTTGACCTGAGCACATACTTAGTTGCAATGCAATTCTTGTCATAAATCTGCTTTTTATGATTATTGCAAAGACAACAAAACTAAATGAAAGAAAGTAGTTCATGTCATGCTCATATTTACTAAACTAATTTTCAGAAATGTTCTACGTCTGTCACCTCACACTTTTATGTGCTGCTGTGGCGTTCTATTTGACGTTGCGTGGATGATGTTGTCATATAAAATAATATATATTGTGTTAATCATTTTTACTAAACTTACATCTACATTGCTTTATATCCATATGATTAAAATAAGCATAACACATTAGAGCATTTTCTTTTAAAATCGAAGCTCCTCAAAAATGGAAAGATGTTTTCTATTGGATTTGTCAAACAAAATGATTTATTTATTATCTACAATCCTACAAAATGCACTTATTCATGGAAAGATGTTTTGTTTGTCGTTTATATCTAGTTAAACTCGTGTGTAAACAGTTTGTGGTTTATTATTATGATTATTGTTATGGAAATATGAAGTCCAAAATAAATAGATATGAATGAATGTGGTACATTATTTCATATCAGTAATTTCCTCAAACAGGCCTCAATACATTTCATGGTCTTATCTATATTTCACTATCGTAACATTTATAAATTGACAACCTATATCGTAGGATCACCCAACATATCGATCAAGTACCGTCTACCTCACGTAAAATATAACACGCCGATTACTTGAATCGAAAAGAAAATCATTCATCGCAGTTCTAAATATTCAATTTAGATTTAAAAAAAACAGCTGCGAAAATTTCCAATAAAAATGTTTCGTTTAATGTTACCAACGTCTAATGTAATCAGTATATCATTTTATAAAACGTATCGGTAAAATTAAGTGGTAGGATATAAATAATAAGCACATACTTAAAATGATTTACAAGTACCAATATAATACACATTGAGCAGCAGGCTTCTTACATTGATTTTCAACTTAATTTATCGAGGGTATTTGAGATCGTTTTTATTCCATTTTAAATTCTATGATTGTGGTTGAAATTGTGTTGTTTTCTTATCTGAAATTGGATTCCAATTTGTGTCTGATTTTTGTGAGTTAAGGGTCACTAAAATTTCATACAGTATATAAAAAATACAAAGTCCAATGGTTGACCATTTAAAAGAATTAGTAATTCTATCAAAGTGACCATCTCCTCCACTCTATTGTGGGTGCAGCTGTTATTGCCAGAAGTGGTCATGAGGAAAGTACTAACTGGGATGAGGGACTATAATTTAAAATATCTGAAATAAATTTCTTTTTTCTGTGTCAAATCAATGAGTAATATAATTTCCATTTTTTGATAAATAAAGGAATTGTACTGTAATGAACAGAGATTCAGTATTTGTTACTCTGGTGATGGAACAAGTATTTCCAAGCCCATTCGGATGTAGCAAATGAATTAATCTAAAAACAATTTTTTTTATATTAAAAATACACCAAAAGGATGAGTTGACAGCCATGGTGAAATTGAGCATGTTTTGGCCCTATGCTTTAAATGGAGATAGAGTACAACAAATATCCGGGGTTCTCAGCAAAATAGTGCTATAATATATTATATGTTAAGCTCAATTACTTTTGGTGTGCTTAGAACACTGTTGAAAGATAAATTTGTAGTTAGGAGAGGACATTTGCCAGGGGAAGAAGAAAGTTCATAGAATGTACAATAACTTGTCGTGCTGCCTGCAGTATTTTCAACAATAATACAAATGTTAAGAAAGAGTAAAGCAGGTGAATTGATGATACAATACTAAGAAAATGCTACAGATATAAGATACAAAAGACACAAGAAGACTTAAAGGATATCAAACAACAGGAAAGATGATACGCTGGAGAACTAAATATGCCGTTCACATCGATGATAACAAACTAGAGTACACCAAGTTTTACACCTGGATTAAATAACTCAGCGTCAACAATTCTTAAATTAATCATAAAGCATAGCAAAATTACAATTTGTTTGGTCGAATAAGTTCTGTCTAGTCTCAACTGAAATGTACACTGTACAATAATTTTATAAGTAGTTTAAATTAGATATTTTTTAATAATACAGAATTCTTTGTATATGGTACTGGTACTGGTACTGGTTCAAATAACCGTCTCACAGAGACATCTGGTAGCCATTGACTTAAAGTTGGCATTTGGATGTGTTACTTTTAAATGTAGGCCTACAGTATGAGAGTGACTACTACCAAATTATCTGAGCCAAATGGTGGAGCCAAAAATGTTAATAATGAAACAAGAATCAAATATTTGTTGTTTTTATATGATTATTATGTCATTACAAAAAACATATTAACATTATTGATTGATGTTTATAATTTTTTTTAAAGTCACAATTTATGATTTCAAACAAACTAAATAAAAAAATGTCTTTTTCTTATCAACATTTGTTTTTGAAAAATAGCTATAACCATGTCAACACATTATGCTGCAATGCTTAAACTGCAGAGGTGTTATTAATCTACTTGGTCTAAACAGATAAAGTGTTTAGACGGCCTACTTACGACATTAAATCATTCAAAAAAGTTGAAACTCAGCTCTTCATTAGCATGTTAAATCAAGTATGAAAATACTGTCGAGAATTTAATGACAATTTACCGTTTTATACATTATTAATACAAATAAATTTAATGGAAAATATATAAAAACTAAAATTGTATTTTAACAATCAATGTATCTATTCAATAGAGTCAATGTAAGGAAAAATTCTCCCAATTAAGGTTGATATAATAAAGATGAAAAAAAAGAAAGTAAAGAATTTCATGTTTGTAGTAAACATTAAATTGTAGTTAGGTGACCCATTTGGGACCCGACAATTGTCCCCTTAATAGAGATGTCTCCTGAAGTCGGTGGTAGCTTCAACAAGTATTATATTTCCTCATTTGTTTTATAAGGAAGCGTCCTTTTATAGTAGTGTGTCCTAATGGACTGTACACTATTTTTGGTTTTGTTTTATTTATTATTATTATTGATGAAAAATATAAAACAAATAGTAATTGGACGTAGAAAATAGTATGAAAGAAAACAATGTCTAGTGTCTCAAAGAAAATACAGCTATTTATTAGAAAATATATCAGAAAAATAATCAGTTTTTGTTAAAATGTTGTTTGATTACTATAAGTAGTACTAAATTAAGAAATTGATTATCCTTTTGTTTTTACCACCACGACACAAACATCAATTTTGTTTGAAAGGTTTCAATGGAGAAAAAATCTCATAAATAAATAAATGATAACAAGCCATTTTCATAATCATTAATCAGTAGAATTATTAAAATGAATGTGTTTGAACTTTCAAAACCATCTTGTATTCGATCAATAAAAATGAACTTCCAAGTGGATGCTTATACAACGCTAACACATACATTATAATAGTAAGCAAAAAACAATGTATGAACTTAAGTCTGCGATCTGAGTGAATGCTTATACAACGCTGAGACATACATTATGGTAGTAAGCATAAAACAATGTATGAACTTAAGTCTGCGATCTGAGTGGATGCTTATACAACGCTGAGACATACATTATGGTAGTAAGTATAAAACAATGTATGAACTTAAGTCTGCGATCCAAGTAGATGCTTATACAACGCTGAGACATACATTATGGTAGTATAAGCATAAAACAATTAACAAGTTAGTAAATCATTAGTTATAAGAAGCAGTTAAAAGGATTTACAGGTTTTTGTAAGGGCCTGCCTCGACCGACAAATACAAAATAAACGATTATTTGAAGTACAATCAATTGCTACTAAAACTAAACACGGTTTCTCTGCAAGGGAATCATTGATTTCTTGTCAACTAATAATTACTTCAATTTTAATCATTTAATTTATACTTATATATTTTACAAATTGACGCAAATGTATGATTTAAAAGTATGTTTGAATTAAGAGGCAAATTTTAAATTATATTTTTGCATCAATCTATCTCAATTTTTTAAAATGGAAAAGGAGTAAATGTTGTATTATCATTAAGTTTTTGCACTGATGAAGGGCTAGTGTTGCCTGAAAGCTCTGCTACTATTTCTGGCTGTTTTGATATAAGTTTTTGCTTATTTTATTTTGTATCTCCATTGAGATCCAGCCACTGATACCCACAGCATTTTCATTTTTTTCAGTAATTTGCCTTTGGATTTATCATTAAGGTATTGTTATATTTTGTTATCTATTTTAAAATTCAAGATTCATTAAAATGAACTGTAAAAAAGCTATTTTATTCTTTTATGTTCTTTTCCCTTAAACATATGCAGGGGGTAGGGGGGGGGGGGGGGGTGGTGGTGCTTAGTGTTTACTCTAGGTAACCAGTCTATATCATTATTCAACAACTACATTATACCAAAAATACTTACATTGTTCGATGAAAGACAGTAGGAAATACATCTAAGCCTATGCAGCTCATCATCTCCGAGAACATTCGATTCCTCCTCAACTAAGTCTCCAAGACAACTTCCTCCATTGAAAAAAAAAATAAATAGAACACCATATAATATACAATTATGAAACATATTTCACAACAGTCAATACTTGTTAGCGTATACTGGATAAATGATATGGATGGTTGATGCGACTATCTCATCTTGGAACAACACGTGGAGAGGTTGGAAGCAGGTGACTTGAAAGTGGGTGGAGCTTATTTCATCTCTATTAAAATACCTGTAATGTACAAGTACTTGGTATTCTGAAGTTTTGATAGATTAGATGAAATAAACCTCACACTATTTAAAAATGTTTGGCATCTATTTATTTTATTTAAAATATGGTTTCAAATATGTGCAACTAATTATTAAAAAAAAGTATGTTTATTATAGCAAGAGCATAAAGTAAAACTTGATATATCATAAAAAATGTTTAAAAAAATATTCCATACTACAAACAACTAAAATTACAGTAATTCATAATAATATTAATTAAAAATAATCATATAAAAACATTTTAATAAAGACGTGTGTAATAGTATGATATACCCTATTCAGAGAAAACTTATTTGTTTATCGGCGCTATATAAAAACAAGCTAGTTAGTATTGTTTATCGGCGCTATATGAAAACGAGCTAGTTAGTATTGTTTATCGGCGCTATATAAAAATGAGTTATTTAGTATTATTATTTCATTGGGACTACATTACTACAATAATATCAATATCTGATGTATATTTGGGCAATTTTCACAAACGATCAGACATTCATCACTTGTACTTTAATAATAGCCAGGTGTGTGTGTTGAATTACATGGATTAAGTACAGTATTCCTGTTTAACATTATGTAAATGCGTAAAAAACATACATTTTTCTGGATGATAAACCAAACAACAAAACACCAAAAAAATAGATATTTAATAGATTTTATTAATTGTCACAAGACATTGTTTACTCCCAAGGCTGTTATTCAATTTCACTAGCTTCTTTGATAAGTAATATACGATAGATCTTGATTGCTGATTGACGTAATTCAATGCACTGAAAGACCAATCACAACATTGGCCATTATTCAACAGGCTATACGCAATTACAGCCAGACGCCAGGAAATTGGTTTTCTTTTTTCTGTATTGTGTATCGGCGACCAAGTCGGTCATTTCGCAACTACATCCAATAATGTCTTCATTATTCTTAACATTTATACTAAACATTAACAATCATCACCACCATCATCATAAATGTCAGTACTTCTCTCGTCACCATCATTCAACATCATCTCTGTCATCACCATCATCAGAACCATTATATTATCAGCACCGTCGCCACCATTATCCTCTTTACCATTGTCATTATCACCGTTGCCACCATTATTAACACCATTGCCACCATCATCTGCTCCACCACCAGCACCACCACCACAACTATCTGCTCCACTATCACCATTAAATCCAATATAATCATTATCACAATCAATATTATTTAGCACATTATTAATAGTTAAAATTATATTCTTACAAAACTAATCCCAATAATTGATGAAAAAATAATTATCATCATTACCACAAAATAATCTGTTGTTGGACTTTCCTAGTTAGGGGTCAATCACCCAAGTATAAGTCTAAATTCTTAATCTACACACGTTTACAAGAGGCGTCAAGTCTTCTTTTTTAATAAAGCCACTTCGTACTATCCAATGACCATTTGACTGTAAAACGTGCAGCGACACATCAACAAAACAGGTCAGTTTAAGAGGGAAAATTAACAAGCCGAGTCATTAAAAGCATCTTTGAGCGGATGAAGCGTTGGGAATTACTTGTTTCATTAAGCTTGTTCTCAGTATTCAGCCACTATATCCGGTCTAAACTAAATCACAGTATAAGAACCAATATTAAAGGATCTCGGTTTCATCTACAAGGTGTAGTGTTGATACTCAATCACTAGATATATTACAAACAATCAAAGTTATTTACTATCAAAGTATCTTATGTCAATGTTAAAATATTTGATCTTACAAACAAGAAAAATCTACAAACAAGTATTTTCTGTACTGAATCATACCTGTTTGTCTATTTTATCCATAGTTTTTTTTTATTAATTCATAAATATTAATAAAAATTCAATCTGCAGACCTTTATCATCAGCTCAGACTTGTTTACATTGTAATTTTTTATTTGATTGGATTGCTGTGTACTGTCATGTGACAGGATCATCGCATTTTTTGATGGAATATAAGATTTCCGTATCAATAATATTTACAGAATAACTTCTCTTACTCCATTATATACAAAAATACATACAAAGTCGTGCAACATTATTTAATTTAAGATGTTGATCATGAGCTGGGATTCAAAGTCTGAAATTCTATAACATTTATTTAATTTTTTAAAAAGAAAATGTATTAAATTCAAGTCATTAAAATCCCTTACAATTGTCTTTCTCTAGATTTAGGTCATGAAGATAAGTCTTTTATCATGACAAATTGATCAATCTATAACAAGTTGTTGTTAATTAACAAATTGTTATCCCCAAATATGGTTTGTAGAATCCTATAACTCAACTGCTAGACTAAAGGCCTCTTCACACAGACAATTTATTTCCTGTCTATATATTCATATATGACCAGCCATTAACTTAGTGTATAAATGCAGTGTATAAATTTGATTAATTTCCGATGTTTTGTTCTGAATCACTGAATATTATGACCACCAGATCAGAAATGAACATGTGTACACGTAAAGGTTACAATGAATGTAACAATTAATTACCAACTGTATCGCTGTGTCCACACTTGACTGTCATAAGGGGTATTGAACACATCAAAGGTAATTAAAGTATCTCCACTGAATTGTTCAACTCAAATATCAAGTGTACTGAATGAAAGATACTCATTTAAAATAAATGATTTACATTATAACACAACAAAGTGTATCCTTGCATTTGGTTGTTTACTTTTGTAACATGTGTTCCATTTTCTCCCATTTCAATGGCCGCAAACTCACCTATTCAACTCAGTTTCACCTCATTGAATATAACAGTATTTCAGCTGATTTGATTTGAATTTATTTGGAAAATCATTATAATAAATACATACAAAGTGACTACTGACATTACAGAGAAATACATTTATAAAAGAATCTCCAATCAACTCATTTGTATGATATTGTACATTGGTATATGTACACAGGCAACATTGCACATTCAGGTTTTGGTAAATATTTTTAAAAAGTTGAGCCTGGTAGTCTAAGTACTGTTACAAATAACACAGTTCATAAACCTTCATTATTCGTATCTAAATTCATAATTGCTAATTTCACAAGTAATTCTCAACAACACAATTGCTAGAATTCATATAGACTTAAATGATGGTAGGCCATTTTTAGTTGTGTGCAAACGCGACTCTAAAGCTCACTAATTCGGTCGGTTGGTTGGTAAACACTAACTCAAATTTGAGCATGCGACTGCAGCCATGTATATGGCCTTGTTTTACCCATGATGAATGTCACATATTTAAATAAATAAATAAATCCTAAATCCATCTAAAATTTAAAACCTATTAATAATATTTAAAAAAAATTAAGGTAATCAAAAGACATTTTCATGGTAATTGATGCCTACATGCGCCCACATACAATATGGTTTTCAAAGACACATTTCCGGAAAAACTAAGCATGAACCTTCAGTATTAACTACCAGAAAAATGCAGTTAGTCTCAAAATATTCTTAATATTCTAAACTCATTTTACTTGTCAATTTAAATTAAACTTTATATTAATTTTATGCTTAACAACACACTTTGGGCTTTTTGGTTTACGATTATAAATTCAAATATTCAAAACAGAGAATGACTCAATTGTCTTTAGGTTAGGTAACCCCTTTTAAAAGATGTTTTTGTAGGCAATTACAATTATTATTTTCCATTGCTGATGTAATGTCCCCCCAAATCATGAATATTAATCAAATCAAAATTTGAATAGGCTATTTTGTAGTTTTGATCACGTTTATTCCCTTCCACAGAAAAAAAGGCAGTCTGTCCCCTGAAAGTAGATATCTTTGACCAAGATCATAACAAACAATATTATAAACATCTCAAGCATACATGTGATGCTGTTTTGATGTTGTTTTTCACAAATTGTTATCATAGTTAGGATGTCAAAATTGGTCACCCCGGGCAAATGATTGTAAATGCTTTGAACTTTAACATGTTATTTTGATGGTTTTATGTCCAATGACATAGTGCTTAACATGGATCATGATATGTAACAGTTCTTTCTTTATCTTACGCTGCATCTCTAATGGCTAATAAAGAAAACAGTGAACCGGACTTGGACACTAACATGCACATTTCAATATTGTTCGTAATATAGAATGATTAAATAAATTACTTTGGGTGATTATATAAACATAAATTATGCATCATAAGCTCTGTCTACACTATCAAATTAGTTTAAGAAAACAAAGTGTGATGTGCCCAAATATGGTAGTGATGCACAAAGATATGACATCATCATTTCCATGTATGGGCACATTTTTGTGTCACATAAAGTTTGATAGTGTAGACAGAGCTTTTTGGGAAGTATAACAAAATAACCTGTCACACATTTTTTTTGTCACATCAAGATTTAAAGTGTAGAGCTTTATGCTTTCACAAACATTTTGGGAAGTATAACAAAATAACCTGTAGGGTAAAGAATTGTAGTAGTACACTAGACCCCTCATTTGTGACACCCCTATTAAGGGGACATTTTCTTGTGAAGCAAACAAGGGCCAATATATGTTTTACCATTATGGCCAACCTCTATTCAACCTCTTAATATGGGTTCTACTGTATTGCAAACAAAAACAAAAATGTATTAGTAATGAAACTTTGACAAATGATTCCACTATTTAATTGATTTTGTGACAAAAAATAAAATAAGCATACAAATCAAATTTAAAACAAGCATTTGTTTACATACCTGTGTTTGTTGCAAACGTCTCAGTCGTCTCCCCTCCATCCAAGCGCTTTTGTAAGATGTGTAAATAATTAAAATGAAATTCCGCAAGAGGATTTTTACTTCAGAACATAAATCTAAAATGTTGTTAGACAAAAGTTAATAAATTATTAATTGAACGAATTATTTAGTGACGTGCAACAAACTAGTTGTTTTTGTTCAGCATTTATGCATTCAAAATTCTTTGTTAAACATAACCAAGAAATCTGCATAGTTGTGGTGAAGCATCATTCTTTTAACAAATTCTTGTACAGTTTAATGTCTAGTAATGTCAACATCTAATCCTGCAATATCAATTCTGCAGATAGCAAACAGGCATATACCATATCGCCTAAATCTTAAATCAACTTACAGTAATCCTAAGAATAATATTTCTAAGACCATGCTTTATATGTTCAAACTATTGTCTATGAATTGGAAAGTTAAATCATGTATCAACCAAACTGGCTGACAGAGGAGCAGAAACACACCACTTTGAAAAAGAGGCTACTGTATATATACGATCAAGAGACGCTGTACAATCCCATATGGGATAAGTTCGCTGTTAGAAGACATGATACTGCACGCTGTTGATTTTCGCTAGACATAATACAGCTGTTGTATCAAGTTGATTCTATTAGTTGGTTCTTCTTTATTTGCTTATAGTAACTCATTTATTCTCAATCATTTGTTTATTTTCATGTGCCATGATCAATCACCATTAAAACTTAATGCTAATTGACATGTGATTATTAATTCAAATGGATTTCAATTGTTAGTTTTAGAGCTTTCAGATTCAAACACATTTTTTTCTCAATAATTATTGATAATTCAATCTCCGCCAGAATGGCTAGAGGTCATGAGGTCGATCACTTGTGTTTGTGTGTGTATTTCTTTCCATATTTTTTAGTTAGCAGGATTACTCTAAAACTTATTGCCTAAATTTTATGAGATTTTAAAGGATGGTTTCATAGCTGTATGGGAACACGTCATTACATTACATTTTATCTTCACATGCTTCTACTACTGAGTAAAAAGGGGAACACAGCCTTTATTAGCCATGGAGATTTAGTTTCTTTTTGCGTTTTCTACCAACTTACTTAGTGGTCTGTTTTGTACACCGTACTGAACACCGTTTTCGCAAAAAAAAAATCATAAGAAATGCTACCGGATAGATTGTGACAATCTACTTTTGAAAACATTTATAACTTGTAACATTTTGACATTTATTTTCTTAAGCTTGCAGATACCTCACTCATTCATTGTATAATCATGTTGAGGCGCCGACAGCAATATTCAGAGGCGTGGGTTAAACTCAGTACATCAGTTTTATTCAACTCTTAACACGTCATTGTCTTGCAATGAATGCCTCAGTTTTATACGACCTAGATTTATCAATTACGGTCAGGTTGTTGAATATCGATGTGAATGTTCAACGACATCACGTTTGTTTAGCCCGGATACAAAGTCAATGAATTTCATTTTTAATCGTTTTAAAGGGTTGACCAATTATTGCCTTTTGGTTACCTATTCTCTTCGTTCCTGGTTAAAATTTAAACAAATAATACTCGCATGACAATGTGATTGTTTATTTCTGGTTTTTAACAGCTTTAAAACATTTTATTTGTGTGAAATTCTTATTTGAAGATATGAACATTTAATGTAATAAATTTCAATTTTATAAAAAAAATTATTTTGCAAAAAGTTATAATTATTACTAAATTAAATGAAACTACAAACAAGAATGATATCACATGGGAAATTATGTGGATTTAAGATGTGCTATTAATAATGTTTTGATTCATAACAATTATTAAATGTCATAGGAATGATACATTAACACATGCTCTAGCATGATTGAACAATGTAGATATAAACAGTTTAACAAAATATGACGCAGGATTTTATTGACGCATGTAGGCCAACACTAGGGCATTCAACATTGTTTATTTTTTTTCCAAATTAAATGATCAATGCGGATGCGAGTAACCACAATTATTGGTTAATAACATTTTTTTATATAAAACATGTTATAATGTACAGTACATGAAACAAAAGTTGGTGGCAATAGAGAGGTGTTGATTGTGTAATGTTGATAAAATGTGATCATGTTGACAATAACGAAAGTTATGATATGGTCATTATTATATTTCAATCATAATAAAATAGCAATATTCAAATAAATGTGACACATGCTATTTATTGAATTGTTACTTTTTTGTTAAAATTTATTTAAGAAAGTTATAAACAATGTTCTATTTTAGCCCTTGTATAACTAAACAATAATAATAATAATATGATTCCAAATAATATTGCAATCAATATTTTAATGTCATTTGGCGTAAGTCCTATTGTATATTATTTAAACCTAATCAGTGCATCTATTGTTATTGTAATTTCATTAAAAAAATTTCAAATTTGTAGCTTTTTATTTATTCATTGAAGAACAATCAAGTTATTGTTGCTTCTTAAATTAATTTAAATTAGCCTGTCTTTAATTATATAAATATGTTAAGAATTACTAGTTTTCTTAGAACTGGAGTAACATCTAATTCCAAGTTAAAATCATTCTAATAGTTGACACATGCTAACTTTATGAAGCACGTCCTCCGGTATAGATGTAAAGCTCCTGGTTTAGAAAAAAGATGGGAATAGAGTAAGGGAAAATCCAGTGGGGTGGCTCTAAGGTACGTGATCCGCCTTTGAGAGCTAAAATATTAATAAGTAACTATTTTGATGTCTATTTTTAACTGTCTATTATTATTACACAAGGTCTATATCTTAGCACTCCTCCATTAAAAAAAAACCCTGGTCCTGCCTCTGTAGAGTTCTAACATTTCAATTATATATTTATAGTGACAGCTTATAGGCTCTAACCAAAACCAAAAACAACAGTTTTAAACACAGGATATACTAGATAATTAGTAGTCATCTAGTAATTAGTATTAGTGGCCTGTTTATCATTATATATTACAATAATTCTATATTTGATGAATACATATCATAAACTATAAATAGAATCTATAATAGGTAAATCTATTATAGTTATTTATTTATTTTTACAAGTTATAAGAAAAACACCATTCTGTTAAATATTTACACAGTTTCTGATAAAAAGTTGTTTAAATAACTTACCCCTATTGTGGTGCCTAAATGTACTATCCTGTTCCTAATTCTTCTATTTAGAAACAAATATTCTGCTTTTGCCATTTAAGGTCTGAACAAAACAGTTTAGTTTTATCATATGTTAAGCTTCTTATTATCTAAATATGAGTCTACCCCTGCTACTTAAAATAAACTATATACAGGTCATGATTATAATTTTTTTTTTAAATAAATAAATCTTTAATATAATAAATTCTTAGTGTACCACTCATTTTATATAATTACCTTATTAAACTAATTTATATCATCAATATATTTACATAACTTTATTATTATATTGAATTTTGGTACTCTGTTCAGTTTAAATTGCTGAAAATGGTAAAAGATACGTCTTGAACCAACATCGGACAAACTTGAAATTCACCCTACAATGATGGTGGTGATAAGAATGAGATGAGGCTGGTGATAAGAGGCATTGATAAGGGTGATGAGGCATTGATAAGGGTGATGAGGCATTGATAAGGGTTGGGATGACAGTGATAATGGTAGTGATGATAGGGCTGTTATCTAGTGTGGTGAAACTTTGGTGGTGATGAAGATGTTGATGATTTAAGAGACGATACAGCCACTGTTGTTTTTAGGATCCTTATCCGTTGGTTTGATGTCCTTTTCTTTTATAGGAGTAACACTCTCATCCTTCTAAAAGAAAAACAAATAAGTAAATTGTTAATATAATAAAAAGTGATAATTAAAAGAAAAAAATGAGCTCTTGAGCACTTGACACATACACTAAAGACATTCTAAGTTTTGAAACTTGAAAATAATAGTATTGGATGAAAAAAGACTCATACAGGATTAGAACCCAAGAACCTGTAATTCAAAGGTGAGCACATAAACACTGACATTAGTTCTTTACTTGTGTTAACAGTATCATTTTGTTACTACAGCAGAACCACTCTTTTAAACTTTGTTTGGGTCCCAAAGATGTCCCTTTAATAGGGGTTGTACTCTCTACTTTATACTGAAATATTACTACACCCCAAATTATTTTTACAGAGTATAATAAGTAAAAAAGTTAAACATCAATAAATCCATCAAATTAGTCTTCTTTTGTTGTTGTAAAGTGTTCTGTAACCTGATTAGTGTACGTAGATCACATGACCAAAGTAGAATAGATAGTAGAGAACAAACATTTTATAAGTGTATTGTTCAGAGAAGAACAACCATAATAGTACAACTTACAGAACAGAAAAAAACATGTTGGTTAATGATAATAAACTTTTTGATTAATTAGAATTAAGATTAAACACTAGCCTAATCTCTACAGTATAATTAGCAGCTTGGGGTTAATAATACAAATTGTACTAATCTCTCATATACATATCCCAATACCAACATGTTTCTCTTTACTTACCGAAAAACCAAAAAATTCTAGAAAATTATTAAATAAATTTACATAAGGGAATTCATCCTCAGCGTTTTGAGTCTGTAAATGGAATACCAAAAACATTAATCCACAAGAAATTGACAGCATTATGAATTTATACAATGCTATCATATTTCTCTCCTCCTAAAGGCTTTAGAACATCAATTTGGTTTGAAACAAAATTGGATCTGGTGTGAACAGCCAAGAGTGAGAATTCCAGCAATTTAGTAGCCCTAGCTAACAAATTGTTGACCTTTATAGTACACTAAGAAATGTATTAATGCCTTGCACACCTTATACATTAGTGAATATGATTAGACCAGTACCATTTTTAATAAATATTAGTAAGCCAACAATATGTGTTATGCCTCTCTCACATGTCATGTTGTTTTCTCTTCAGACTGCTGGCTTGAATGTCTCTCCTGTGGAAGTAGTAGTAGTATAATAGTATATCATCAGCTAGGCTCACATGAATACAGTATATTATTATTTGAAATGGTCAGTACTGCTAAATTCCTGTGACTAGCAATAAGGCTTGTTTTCAAAGTCTAATTAACTAAGTCTTACTTGCAAAGATATTTTTGAACTAGATCTAATCTGGAACAAGCTTAGGAAGGATTTAAAATAAAACCTCTTAAAGATTGTAACCTTTAGTACGCTAGCGGAAGACTCAAATGACTGAGAGACAAACAGGTTGAAGCAACTTGTTGTTATTTGGTGCTTGTTTGAAGTAACCTAGCATATAGCAAATACCGGTAAATCAAAGAATTCCCAAAATGAGCAAATTAACTTTTTAATGCCAATACCCATTTAGTAAATTAACCTATTACAAAAATGCCTCTATTAAGCGAGACATTATAAACAATTATACCATTATACTTCGTATCAATAGGTTAATTAACCCAATTTTCCAGCATTTTATTCAATGCTCAGTTCAATGACAAAAACATTCATTTGACCCAAAGTGCTGCTATTAGGAATTAATATATTAATTACTTCTACATACAAACAATTCTGATGCCAAAACTCACCTTAAGTGGAATAAAAATTTAAAAGCAGTTTTGTTTTCATAAATGAAGTTGTAAGGTCAATTGGGCTGATGTTATGTGAGATGTATTGTTTAATAGTAAAGTACAATACTCTATAAGCTAAAGTAAAGTTGTGATTGAGGAACAAGTGCTTTTATTGTTTATCATGACAAGATTTAAAAATAAAACTGACTTTCAAAAAAAGACGCTTATTACTTGCATTAGTAGAAAGCTTTGTCTATTAATATCATTTCACATTTATCTACCGTTCCGAAGTCTTCAAAATCTCTTTCAGGCCATCAAACAAAAGGCCAATTTTCAACATGCGCTTTTTCCATTAAAACAAGTCCCATTTAATTTTCTGGGAAAAATCAGTTTGAAATACTTAATTACTGAAACAAATTTAACTGCTGGTTAGTCAAATGGGTTGTACCTATACTGAAGTAGTTTTGCTCGTCCAATTTCTCGACCAATCTTACTGAAGATCGGTATCATTATTTAGCGTCCTTGAAAAACGTTTGATGCTCTGGCGTAGCGCGCTCGCATTTAATTTCTGGGGAAAATAATTTGAACTACCTAATTACTGAAACAAATTTGACTGCTTTTTATAGCAGAATTTATACAAATTTTGAATTTGACCATTTTAAGAGAATTCATGTTATCTTCGTTTAATATATATATATATATACTTTTTACCAAATATTAAATCTGACATTCATATCTGTATTTTTCCTTTAAAACAATGTGAGTACCACCAAATGGTTAGCAATTAATTTACCATTGCATGCATTTCCAGTAAAAAGAGAGAGAGAGACAATTCTGTAGTGAATTTACGATTTCAGCAAAATGTGTAGAAATTACCTGAGCAGGAGCAGAATTGGCAGACATGTGGAATCCATCGTAGATTTGAGGAGTCCAATTTTGGTTTAGGCCTGTAGGGGCATACTCCTGTGGACTAGCTAGCCCATAAGTAGCTTTTAATTCAAGCTCTGGTACTTCTTCTGGGATCTTCTGATAAAATCTAGAGAGAAAGAAGTTTTCAGAATTATCAAAGATGTTCCCACAATGCAGCATCATTACCCACAATCCATAAAATACATGTTAGTTAATATTTTGCATCAACAATTTTTACATTAGGCATTTAATCTTAAAACTATTCCATTATTATAGTCAACAGATAACCGATAAAATTTAAAACCAATTTATTACATTTTTTTTAAAATTCTTATTTCTTTGAGATGTCTAAAACAAGGTTACTTACATGAATGAATTTTCTCTTTCAACTTTTTCCAATGTTCTTTTCACCTCTGGACCAAACCTTCTAAAGAACAAGTGTTGTTCAGGTTTTGCTATTGTTCCCGGGCCTTTTGCTTTAGCATATTCTTCGCACACTATTTTACACTTTTCATAAACTGTAAGAAAAGAAATAAACTATTTGAACAATCCAAGATTGTCTGATAGGGGTGATTGATTTCAGTTGTAGTGCTATTTTCAGAGATAAATAAGCCAATGTTGGTTTATCCAGGTAAGCTAGACACAAAATAGGCTTACATCACATTATACACTAAAAGTACACATTACAGTAACCAAGAAATTCTTCAGGTTTCACAAATGTTAGTAACAGTAAGAAAGGTGTTCACTAAATGACATTGCTCATTTTCACTGTAGGTCTAATTTATATAACTTTTACTGGTTAGGTTATATTGTAATTTTAGTGTCAATTAGTGTGTGCTTTAATTTTCATTATTATTTAAATATTTTACTTACACGTATCGCTTTCTTTGACTGAACGAATGGCTTCACCACACTTTTCCTTATTCAGCAACACTTTACAATTGTAACAATGTGCCTACAATAATTTATTATAATATTACACTTACACAATATTACAACTTTGTGTAATTGTCTGAGAAAACTGAAAAAAAGTAAGCCAGCCAAAGACAAAATGTATTGCCTTGCTATATAATATTGCATGTTTATGGAGTGACTGGGGAGAATATTTTCTTTAGTTGATTTTGAAATGCATTTAATGAGGTGGAACAAGGTGAGGTTATCCCGGTACTTTACTGTTTGCAATACTAATACTGAACAACACATGATACAAAATTAGCCAATCAAATGGCAAGGATATAAGGAGAATAATTAATAATTTAAAAGAAAGATTGCCAAATAGATATCAAGTATAATACTTACGTATGAGAGATAAAAAGCGAACTTAAGATTAAAATAAAGGCTCCACTTCGTGACGGCCGGATCTTCTATACTTTTAAGTGAGTCTCGCGCTTTTTGAAACAATCTTGCAGTTTCATTTGCAAGGGCCGAGATTAAACTTGCACTGTGTTCCAATTCAATCGCTCTCGCTAAGGTTACTGTAACAAAAATTGAATTAATTAAAATCTTGGTAAATGATATTAGTATTAGGTCTGGTTACGTATAATACTACTAGGCTGTCTTGTAAATACATATCTATTTGTTGTATTGTACATTTCGTTTAAATATTTGATTATAAAAATTAACATTTGTTTTATACAATAAGGGTTTCAGATATTATATTGAGATATAGTTTGCGGCACACAACGTATGTAGTTCTGAAAGAACTCAACGTTTCGATCAATATTATTCGATCATCCTCAGGAGTGAGAGTTATAGATATTAAATTAAGGCTGTTGTTTCTAAGCTGTTATAAGTCCATTATTATAATGATTTCATTTTTAGTTTGGGATGAAAATGATACATTTAGCATAAAGCTACTGCGATAAAATACTCTTGTTGAATGTAATCAATATTTGTTATCTATTTGAAAAAGCATACAATTTCAGTACAGTTGTATTCAAATGCACAACTGAGACACATTCTACTGTGTTGCTCTATCTCTATCATTAATTTTCCCTAACCAATCTTGAAACTTAAAACCCCAACTACTCTGCACAATAAATTATTGTAAATTCATTGATTAATGAAGTCTAGTCATTTGATTACTTAGGCTCCTACTGAATCCTTGCAAGAAAACAATTTTAATTTTCTTTTAGAGATAACTAATTTGAATATTGTATCTAGTCTATAGCATTTAAGAATAACCCATTATTATTGTTATATTCAATATTGTTAAGGCAGGATTAGGACCTTTTCAAAATTAAAAGGATCAAGGACATAAGATTATCTGTATTTTCATGTGTCTCTTTCATTGCATATATTGTAATAATGTTGTATGCATGCACTGTACATGCATGGTCCTAGAGAAAAATAATCATTTACTGATCTGGGCTTAAATTGACAAAATAAAGAAAGAAATGGCAGGTATCAACTTCCTTCTAGGCTTCCTTACCATTGGGCCATAACCTCTATACATCAAATAATATTAAATTAATAATTTCGGAAGGGTTCTCAACAGGTGGCCTGCAATTGCATTTCTTATGAGAAAGAGTTTTTGCTTAAAATTGTAACAATTTGATTAATATTCTCTAAACTCATACAACAAGCTTCAGGGAGTTTCATCCTCTGTACCCCAGCCACACTGTATCTGCCCACGAGGCAATTTCCAATTACAATAGACAACTGTTGAGAACCCTTGTGTTAAATGATGATGATCACAGTATACCTTCCTGGGCTTCAGCTGTACATTGTAAAGTATATGCACTCAATATTCTGGTATCCAGATCAGAAATGGCAACACCCTCTTCTTTTAATTGTGGTACAAGGCTTTCCTAAACAAAACATGGTAAAAGATGAGTTAATTGTGAATATAGGGAATGAGCTGTTAAAAACTTTGGCATTGTGTGGTAGGGTGACCAGTTTTTTCCACGCTGCCTTTTGCTCTCTAGTATTTTTCACCCAGGTTCTCAATGTTTTTGATTACAAAATAATGTTGTCAATATACCTCTATATGCTTAAATATTCCAGCAGCAGTTCGCAGTGCTCTGTGAACTTCTTTAGCCTCATCTTCTTCAACCCTTAAAAAAGAAAATGCCATTTAAGTTCAAGCTTACATTAAAGCTAGTTGTCCTGATTTAAAATCCTGTATAAAGTAATTCATTAAAAATAGTTGCTTTGTATGTACAGGTATTTTAATTGGCCTTTCACTAAGGAAGGGCTAGTGTTACCCAAAAGGTCTGCAATTTCTTTCTGGCTGTTTTAAACTGTTTTATTTATCTTCATTGAGATCCAGCCACTGATACAGCATTGTAATGTGTAATGTGTAAAATAGATGCAAACATTAAATGCTGACTTACTCCTGCTTGCTTCCAGCAAGTTTAGCTGCATGCTTAGTATACCATAGAGCAACATTATACAAAATACTAATCTTCTCAAACACTAAATCGTTTTGTTCTCTGAAAAGAAAATAATAATACTAACTGTATGAGAATTTAGAAGGAATGGAAAAGATGGATGGGTGGAAGGGAGGGATAGATGAAGGGGATGGATGGAAAGGGATGGATGGAAAGGGATGGATGGATTCGAAGGAGATGATGATGATGAATCATAATATTTTGTTTTAAATATATGCAACAAAAAACTTACACAAGTTTTGATATCAATGTGTTGGACCACTTAATCCTAAATGCATGCCTTAGTTTACTTTCTCCGTCAAACCCCCCGCCAGGCTCACTCATGGCACCTTCTTCCTCCATGCTCATTTCACCCTCAGGGGCAGCTTCTAGTTGTGGTGGGGGAGCTGATGCTTGTGAACTGCCTTGAGGGGCAACAAGAAACCCTTCAAGTAAGGATAGGTACTTTTCTGTAGCATTTTGGATGGTTGTTACCTCGTTGCCTGGGTCTGGTAGAAGCTGCATAAGGGCAGCTCTAGCATCTCGTGTTTCACTAAAAGAAGAATCAAAAAGCAAAGAATTATAAATCAATATTAAAGAAAACAGTTACATAAAAATAAAAAAATGGGGAATGCAGGCTCTCCTCTTCAGCTACCTCCTGTTTATTGAAAGAAAGTGCAGTAGTAGTACCGATTATATTAGGCCAAAGGTCCCTAGACTGTATAACAAATATTTATGATATGAATGAAAAATGAAAGGAATCCATAATTAATATACTGTAAACAAACATATTACAAAAGTATAGATAGGCCTATAAATATAATTTAAATTAAAAATAAAACAAGCTCCATAAATCTAGGCTTTCTAGTAGGCTAATTACTAAAACAAACAAGGTAAAAGCATTATGCAGTGTGTTGTTGAAAAATAACACATCATGAGTCATCATCATATGGCATGTCATCTCTTCTAGCTAGGCCTAGCTAGATAGGGTATGGTAGGGGTTGTAGGGCCTATCCTAGCCTAGCCTTACTTTTATTTTTAGGCCTAGCCTAGGCCCTAGTAGTAGGTTATATAAAAACCACGACATGAGCCTACTTGCATATCTTTCTTGCTAGTGGAGTAGTCGCTTGAATTCCAAGATCAAAACTTAAAACAATCGAAGCTTTGAGAGGATTCCGATGAAACCAATGAGCCATTTTATAAGAAATTTACATCAATTGTTGACTCAGAGGACATTAGGTATATAAAATATACGGTATTGGTAAGTTTAGTTTGTCAACAACCACAATACGTCTGTATGAAAGTCTATGTACAAAGTTGTTGTACATTACGGTTCGCGTAGACTTTCATACAGACGTATGTAGTACTACGCTTAACCTACCAATATGGTATATTTTATTTGCCTCTGCAGTGAAACTCGAGCGAAAAAGATCCCGAGCGGGATTTCCACGTAACAAAAACAAGGGAGACATTTAAATAGTGTAGTAAATTATTTGTAATTTATCAAATATATTAATTTTAAAAAACCCCTGCAATGGCCGCTGAAGGTAATCCAGATCACAGTGGACAAGCTGAACTGATGTCATTCTTAGAGAAGGAGGGAATTGTAACAAAAACATATGACCATCCAGAAGTATGGAATTATTTATTTGTTTATTTACACTAGGCCTAGGCTAGGCCTATGTTTTTTATTCAGATCCAGGATGTAGAAACACCAGCTTGTACCTCATTCATATTCATAATTTCATAATAAATATAGTTGATAGAGTTGATGTACAGTACAATGTATAGTTTCCTACAAAGGCAAACCATCCTCACTAGGGCCTAGGTGACTACTGTATGAACAAAAGAGAATTTATTTTATTTTGTAGAGATCTCCCATACCATTTCTGAACATTAAAAGTCTGCGCACCATAGTGAAGGATTTTTTTTTACGATTAATTTGTGGTTTTTATTATTAACAATAAAATCCTTTAATTTCCAGGTTTTTACTGTAGATGAAATGATGCCATATTTGGAGAAAATGAACCTAGAGGGCGCAGTAAGCAAGAACTTCTTTGTAAGGGACAAAAAGAAACGTAATCATTGGTTGATAACAGCGCATCACTACCAATCGGTGAATTTTAACACACTTAGCAAGAAACTCGGTGTATCCGGAGGAATACGCTTTGCAGATGAAAGTGTACTGAAAGAAAAAGTTGGAGTTGGCCAGGGGTGTGTGACACCACTCGCCGTTTTAAACGACAAAAAGGGCGAGGTTAAGTTGGTAGTTGAGGCAGATTTCTTGAAAGAAGGAAAACATAAGCATCTACATTTCCATCCAATGGTTAACAGCGCTACATTGGCAATAACGCCGTCAGATTTTGTTAAATTTGCAAAAGCTACAGGACACGAACCAATAGTGGTTGATATGACAGAGCCCACAGATTGCTAAAATCTTTAGAAAAGAACTCATGAAATAATATCAACAATGTTCTTACAACGAATATAAAATATTCTCCTTTTTTAAAATAAATTCTACTGTATTCAGATTATTGTAAATTGTTCTCAGTTTTTTTACAGTATTTTGTATTTATTATAAATGCATCATAAGCATTTGTGAGGGTCCCCAATCAGCTTTGGCTGGATGCAAGGTTGTAGTGAGACGTTAAAAGAGATGCTTTAAATATAATTATTAATATAAAATATGAGGATATCTGCTGGGAAATTGGGGTGGGTAGTGAAAATTGAAAATTTCACACGAGGTGAGCACCTCATCTGCCTACAGCCCTGGGATGGACCATCCTCGAAAAATAAACTGTCAAAATAATTAGTTTTCTCCGGGAAAGGTGTAAACTCTTAAGACTAAATGGACAGGTTACATTGTACAATTTTCTTTAAAAGACATTAGTTCCGTACTTCATTTTACCATTTTTAGGCCTTCCCCCTCTCCTATTAAAAATTCTGTATTTGCTACTGGATTGGTATTCATGGTATATTGCATTTTGAATAGACTGAATGGAGAGTATAAAATCGTAGTTTTACTGTACCATTCTGCATTGTAAATAATATATTGAATAAAAAATAAATAAATACAGTAAATAATACAAGTTCATTAGCAAAATTAAAATTCATGACAAGAAAATAAATATAATAATATTTATTTAGAGAAGTAGGCTTAGAATCAATCTTAGTCACACACTCAGTTCATTATCAAATCAAAAATTCCGCCCTATTCAAGTTTCCTTTTTTTCCATTCAGGATATTTACATAAAAAATAATTCATGGTATACAAAAGTAATGTACAGAATTTATATATATATACTGTATAGAGTGCAATATACAAATCTAAATTTATATAGGCCTATAGATATATGTACCACAAATGTTTTACCGTATTTATTCAAATAAACGCCCTGCTTTGAAAAAATGCTTACATCCAATAAACGCTCCCACCACACACACAACATAATTTTGAATAAACGCCCCCTCAGATAAATGCTCTGGGGTCTTTATTTCTTTCCTCAAATAAACGCCTGCCACATGCATATACATAATTATGTATTGGTGCATTATAACACATTTCTAATTTGTAGTAGAATTCCCATCATCTACAATTGACAAAGTACAATTTTGAAGAATTTTTACTGTATTTTATCACCTCTTGATATTAATTGTGTTTTATTTTTTCATTTTTAGGGAGAATTTGTTGATTATACATATGTTACCATATTACACCCAAAAAAATAAACACTTCCCTCGAATAAACGCCTCCCTCAAATAAACGCCCTTCTAAAAACACTAACAAAAAATAAACGCCCCGGGGCGTTTATTCGGATTACTACGGTATACCATTAATAGACCTCAATACTATTGGTGTGCATTAAAAAGATACAGTTTTTATACTGTAACATTGGTATTGTACTAATTAAACCCAATACCTCATACATTTAATGGTAATCATATTAATCATGATTTCATCTTTCTAACTCTTTCAATTTACAATAAAAAATAAAACTTTACATAAGATTTAATTTTGACAATTAAAATATTCATTATGCTTAACACACAGTGTTCAAACTTTCTCTATTATAATTTTGAAACAAAATAATGTATACTGGTTTCGTGTAATTTATATATAATATATAAATTAAAAAATATGTGAAGCCGTATTCGACAATCACAAACACCTCGCAGTGTTCACGCATAAACAGAGTAAGTTGTTTATGCTGCTGATTATCTGATCAAATTTGCCTTCAGACTAATGTGTATAGTTTAAAATGATTTTAAAAAGAAACCAATTATGTCATGGTTCATGTAAAAACACCCCTTCAAATTACGATCTACCTTACCCCAATCAAAATAAATGCTCCTCTTAAAAAACTACCTCTCCTTATTAGCCAATTTATTTTCAAATTATAGATCCCTTGGTTCTTATGCGGTAGTTATTTGAATTCATATTTCTGTAAACTTTATTATTGTGGATGTGTGTTTATTTAAAAATAAATATTCACCATTAAATTTATTAATAAATTGGCAAGATAATAATTTTAATTAAAAAAAAAAATAAATAAACCAAATAAGTACAAACATAGCAAAGATGATTGATGCTGGAATACATTTCCAGTCTGATTTTGTTTAAATAGAGTTAAGAGGCTTTCACACTCTGGCCGCAGTTCAGGTTCATGCCAGATTGTGTGTACAGCGTTGTGAAAACAATACATGGAATTGCGCTGTTATTTTACTGGGGCAGGTGTGAAGGACGCTTTATACAGTATCAACTTACTGACTTCAAAAAGTTAGCTGGTTGCTTTTGATTTGCTATGACCTAGTTTTGGTGGATTCTATGTGTTGACCAATGAAAAAATACAGGTCTCAGGTCACCACAAAGCGACCAATGAAAAAATACAGGTCTCAGGTCACCACAAAGCGAAATCTCCCTATTGTGTATTAGTTCAAGTTACATTTTCCTTCCCAGGGCTCTCTCATCAATCAATCTCACCAATGTGAGCAATAGTACACCCTTAAAATAAAGGCGTACCAAGTTTTTAAAATGCACACAATTGAATTGTGCACACTGGACCTACAGTTTATAGTCCTTATCCAACAAGACTTGTTCTACAACCACCAGAACAACGCAGTCTGATGGCTGTTAACTTATGCTGATGTTAAGACACACACTGGCCTACAGTATAATATATAAATGTAAATGTTAGAATTTTAAAATTTCTATACAAAATTATTATAAAAAGTATTTGCTGTACATTTATATATGTGATTTAAAGTAATAATAATAACCATTAATTGAATAAAAATCTCCTTTCAACAACTTAATCACTTGTTGAATAATTAAAATACATAATTCTCTACAAATTTATGGCAGTTTTTAGTCAACAATTCAACTAGATGCAAAACGTCTCTAGTCAATTGTTGTCTTTAGGAATTTTAAAACTCTGTGAAGCAATTCTTCATGTAAAAAGTCGCTTTGTAACAGCTGAGCTAAACAAAAATGCTCACATGTGTACAAGCTTGTATTAAAACACAATAGGCTTATTCCGCTGGTAGCGTATGAGCTCCTTACACTGCTCGCAAAAGATCTACTCGCACCGCTCAGAGAGAAAAAACGTGGAGTCCAGACAGACCAGGGTGGTCTTGGTCTTCCCTGGACAGATCAAGCCTAATAACAGATCCAATAACCACGCTTTTGTTTCCTACTGATTCATTGAGAAATTGAACTGAAATTACTCATGCAAATCAGCTGGTACATTACCACATCTGAGGACCTTTCTTCCAAAAGCGCTATGTCATAGCATCATCCAATTGAGTATCTGTCAGATTGACTGTGCTTAGCACAAAACCCATATCATGGTTCCATTTGATATAAGTTGTTTGAGTGACAAAACATATTAATTCAAATAACTGGTAATAATTAAATTCCAAGTATTGCATAATTTATTTGCACTCTTCTTGATGTCAGCCAATTTTCAATCTTATCATGAACTTTGTATTGAATTTTCCATCACCTGGTAAGATCTTTTGCGATTTTCTTTTACTTTCCCTGAAGATTCTGATTGATTACTTAAGTCCGTCGTTTGGTTTTTACTTTCACCAGAGTACTCAGCTGTCCTAGAAGGACTTGAACTACTACTTTCTGTAGGAGATTCAAGGATGGGTGAAAATCCAGCAGAACCCGTACTAAAACTTTGCTTTAATTGGTTGAGATGTGGGTATGGCGAGGGAAGGTTGACATGCGTTGACGTTGTCGTCACTGAACTCTCACTATAATCACCACTCTTATGATTTGGACTTTTATATGGGGTCGTATTTCCTTGCGAAGATCCCTGGGAATGTGAACTTTCGCTGGAGCTGCTTCTTGTTTCCGTTGACGAATCTTTTTTCATTTTACGACGTTTAGCTAACGGTGCGTGCGACACATCCATTAGAAAGAATCCTTCTCGATGAGCTTTGTGGAAAGCTTTGAGAGTTTCTTTAACTTTTGGCCTAACACTGGTGCTAAATATGTTGAGCACACCGGGGGTCATCAGAGGTGTTGTACTGTACTGTGCACCCTGGATCCATTCATTTCTGCTAAGCTCTTCCATGGTTAAGCGACTTGTAGAATCTACATTTAGTAAACCTAAAAATATGAATGATTTCACAATTATTAGCAAACTGACCACAATAAGCAACATCATTGCAGATTGGTGCTAAAGCATATGCAATGGTAGCTGCAGACCCTAGAAATGGTGCCTGAGGAATCTAAAATGGTAACTGCAGACCCTAGAAATGATGCCTGGGGAATCTAAAATGGTAACTGTAGACCCTAGAAATGATGCCTGGGGAATCTAAAATGGTAACTGCAGACCTTAGAAATGATGCCTGGGGAATCTAAAATGGTAACTGCAGACCCTAGAAATGGTGCCTGGGGAATCTAAAATGGTAATTGCAGACCCTAGAAATGGTGCCTGGGGAATCTAAAATGGTAACATAAAAATTATCCCTAGGAGGCTGAAATGGCAACTACAGCCTATATAAATGGTGCCTGGGATGGGAAATCTGTAATAATAGTAATCCATAAAAATGGTACTTGGGACAGCCATTTAAAAATGGTACTTGGGACAGCCATTTAAAAATGGTACCTGGGCATCTGGAATGTTACTCTGGGTACTCCCTACAGCCCCTAGAATGGTGGTATGGTTACCTTTTATCAAATCCTTTGCAGCTTCAGACACAGACTGCCATTCTTTACCATCTAAGCTAAAGTCTCCTTGTTTTATCCTCATCATGATAGAAGCAGCACTATTATCACCACTATTCCTCTTGGCCTGGAATGGCACATGACCTGACAGCATTGTATACTAGGAAAAATGATGAAAATCAACCAATGTTAACAAGTAGTGACCACTAGGATGCAACACAAGGGACTTAGATGTAATGTATCAACAGAAAGTGATGCAAGTAAACAACCAACAATGCATCAGTGCCGCAAATTGACCTTTTCATCATTTGAGAGAGTCTATGAAAAATCAAATCAGTTGATTTTATGCAATACTGTATCACCAATTAGTTGACAACCCATTTAAAAAAAATTGGAACTACGTTTTAGTCAAGAAAAGTTATTTTTGGGCACTTTTAGCATTAAAAGAACATCAAAACAGCTTACAAGAATAACCCCTAGACTCCAGATATCACATGAGGCATCATATCCCTCATCTTTATGTGATATTTGATGCAAGACTTCTGGTGCAGCATAAGATAATGTAAAACATGGCGTCATCAATGGCTGGTTGAAATTGGTTACACGGGCAAAACCGAAGTCTATGATTTTTAACTCCGCATCGTCACTATCATCTTTGAATAATATATTCTGTTGAGAAATGTGAAAATTATTTTATTTAAAGTTAAATTTATGATTGTTTTATTTCATGGTAATTCCAAGTTTTTCAAGAGATTAAATAGCGCTGTTATGAATACAATGCAGAGGACATAGAGATAATTGATAAATAACAGAATGTTGTTTATACTGATATCTTTAGGTACAGCTGTTTTATCTTGGCTCAGCATATCAATTATAGGGGGCTCACTATACATAAACTTGCAAATCACAATTGTGTATAGATACACTGTAGTCAGTTGTCTGGTGGAAATTCCCCTGTTATATCATTTGGTAAACACCCAAGCTTCACTGTTAATTTAAATACTATTTTAAAGGTCAAAGTTCACTGCTTGAATTTTCAATATATGTACAAATCACTCATATTCATAATTGTATTTGACATACCTCTGGTTTTAAATCCCTGTGTACAACTCCTTTGTCGTGCATAAAACTCACAGCTGACACTAATTTTCTCATGATAGAGCTTGCTTCGACTTCTGCAAATTGTTCTTTTCTTCTTATCCTATCTAACAGCTCACCACCTTGGCATATTTCCAGTATTATATAGGTATGCAGCTAAAACAAGATACAAATATGAAATTAACTAAACTTAAATCCATGAACTAGAAGGAAATAACAAGTAGTGTTTACACAGTATGTATGCTTATCATTTTCTGAGAACTGAGCATTAAAAACTGGAAAAACCCAACACACATTCTTAGAGAATAACAACAAATACATTTATCTACATGATAACAGCGATATTTTTATTCTCTACCCAAGCCTGTAGCCAAGATTGTTAAAGGCCTCTTTTCCACAATGGATACAAATTTAGCGCAATTATAATACATGTAATATAGTAACAAATATATAAATCCAATTACTGAAAAAATTACAATGCTGTGGGTATCAGTGGCTGGATCTCAATGGAGATACAAATAAAATAAGCACTGAAAAAATTATAATGCTGTGGGTATCAGTGGCTGGATCTCAATGGAGATACAAATAAAATAAGCACTGAAAAAATGACAATGCTGTGGGTATCAGTGGCTGAATCTCAATGGAGATACACATAAAATAAGCACTGAAAAAATTACAATGCTGTGGGTATCAGTGGCTGGATCTCAATGGAGATACAAATAAAATAAGCACTGAAAAAAAAGCAAAAAGCCAAATCAAAACGATAAAGTAAAACAGCCAGTAAAGTTAGCAGAGCTTTCGGGCAACATTAGCCCTTCATCAGTGCAAGTGAAGGAATTTGGATAAAGTCATAGCATAAGAACTGGCAAGTGCTGCCTGGGTGGACAGGAATAAAAGAAATACAACAAAGGAGACAGGGTGGTAAATGGTGGGTGGAGACTGAGTAAATATATACTGTAATTCATTTTTTTTAATGTCTCACAAAAAACGTGGACAAATTTTAATGCCTTTACCTCATCTTTAAATTCTGCATGTAATTTAATAATATTTGAATGGCCTTGACATAACTGTAATGTTTTCAGTTCCTGTGAACAGTCTATTCTCCTACTCACGATCTTCACTGCATATTCCTGACCAGTTTTTCTATGTTTGCATTTTCTATAAAATCATATAAACAAAAGAATTAAATAATTTGTTCTATTTAAACATGAATAATAATAAAATATATTTTATTATTTATCAAATTTACCTGCAAACTGAAAAGCTTCCATCGCCAAGTGCGTCTGATTTCAAATCCAATTCGTATAATTTATTAAATGGAGAATTCTATTTGAAAAAAAAGAATTGTAAACTATTTTTATATTCATAATTATCAGGGGTAAAGCTTTGTCTACACTATCAAACTTTATGTGACAACAAAATGTGATGTGCTCATATATAATTATGTACATGATAATGTCATTCATATCACTACCATATTTGGGCACACGACACTATTTTTGTCAAACTAGTTTGATAGTGTAGACAGAGCTTAACACCTGTGATAATACAATTACTTTAGGTCCACAAATGAAATTATATACTATACCTTCAAAGCCAATATATTGCTAATTTGAGAATCCGTCGGTTTATTTGTATTGGGAGGAGACAGAAGGTTGTCGGTGACAGCGTTGTCGGTAAACAAGATAGAGGGCGCTATGAATGAGTATCCCTAAAAAAAAAGAAAGACAGCAACATAGTTATCTTTTGGTAATGAATTTCAAGAACATAGCCCAAAAATATAGGCAGACCACAGACCTATGATTGAAATAAGTTTGGACAAATTTCACCATGTACAATATTAAAACATGGCCTTATCACTTTTCACAATGCCATCCCATTGTTTTGCCCTTATGTGTGATATTGAGGGTTTTCCTGTTTCTCCCTTTGTCCATATTACAGCAAAATATCAATGGAGCACTTTTTATTTTCAAGTTGTATTTTGATATCACTAGATAAACACTATGATAATACTTACTCTAAACACTCTGCAATCAGCTGTGTTAGGTATAGCAGCTGGCGATTCAGCTACCACCATGTCAGTAAACTCTGACGCAAAATTACTGACATCCGTTTTATTCCTGATGACAGGTTTGAACGGAGCTGGAATCTTCCTTGCCATTAATTTTGACCAATTCAATCCCTAAAAAATATAATTTAAAGATTCAAAAAGAGTTATAGATAGTGCAAATTCATTTATAGTATTCACCAGCCCAATTTCTCAAGTTTACAAAAAGCTGAACATACAATAGTACCTCAATTGTTAAAATGGCAGATAATAATGCATGACATGTGATACGAAATGACAATGATGCTTAACATGATTTAACTGTAGTGGAGCTGTAGCTTGGTGTTTAACATGCTTGCTTCCAATCCCAAGGTACAGGGTTCAATCCTGACCTAATGTCAGGGTTCAATTCTGACCTAGTGTCAGGGTTGTAACTCATGACTCAACTTCACTCACTAAGCTTCAAATGAGAATTAGTTTTAAAAATAGTTTATCTATCCTGCAATTGGTGAGTTGCTTACTGCTTGATGAGTATGAAATAAAAAAGCTACAAATTAGCGTTTGTTATACCTTGAAAAATGGATGCGTTTTGATTTCATCAGCACCTGTGGGACCTGAACCAAGACGTTGACTTGGATTCTTGACTAGCAGCTTGGTTATAAGATCCTTTGCATCATTACTAAATGTAGTTGGCATCGGTGCATTAATTGTTAAAATTCTCCTGTATAAGCAAGAAATAAAATAAATAAATATAAAGTTAAATGTTTTTTCTTAAACATGAAAAATAAAAGTAAAATCAAACTTTGAAGAAGCTATTTTATTAAAAAGATATTCACTTTCTCCACTTCCCCTCCCCCCAAAAAAACAAACACAATAATTATGATATTTAACCAGAAATACATTGTCTTCCAGAATACTATCTGCTCTACATAGCTGATACACTTATGTTCTCTATTATCTCTGTTTAGCTTAGCTAGCATAACCGGTGATAGCCTACATCAGGCTTAGTGCAAGTCAACATTTTCCAAGCAAACCAGGAATAAGGCGTCTGAGTCATAGCTCTACTTTTCACAGAAGTCACATGACCAGAACATAATTCCAATTATTCTGAAACAAATTAAATCAACCTACTTGGATATTTCAGATTGTGAATTCCTTTCACCGTCGACAGTAAAGGGTGACGCCCCTGTTAGTAATTCATACATAAGGACAGCCAATGACCACCAGTCAACTGCTTTGTCATGGCCACCACTTCCACCCTTTACAACCTCTGGAGCCATGTACTCTATCGTGCCACAAAACGAATATGCTCGGTGAGTCTGTTGAAACAAATATAATTTCAGTCAACTCTCCAAATACTGCACACCCTTGGGTTGGCCCATAGTATGTCAGGATTTCCAGAAAATCTCATATTATGAATGTGGTATTAATGATGAAAAAGAATGAGAACTTTTGGGCATTTAACAGAAGTCTGCTTTTAAGGAAGATTCCGAGAGAGTTTGGTATTGGAAGAGTTGACTTAAATAAAACGATATATTCTGAATGTGAGCTTCAAAGAGGTCTTGTACCACAAACTACATACTGTAACATTAGTACAGTAAAGGATTTTATAATGAAATATAATTTAAATAGATCTGCGTTTGGGAGATTTTCTGAATCTGAAATATTTCAACTATAAATTTAAAATGCAAACATGAGTATCTACTAATATAAGCTAAGTACAGCTATTATTTTATAATGTAAGACATTTACTACAACATGACCTTAAAAAATCAATGATTTTATTAATAATTAAAATTCAAATTCAGTGCTTACAGACTGAAGGTCATGCACTGTCAAATCATTAATTTAGTTTATACTTGTGAAAACTAGAATTGATCTAAATTCATCATTTATTTAGTACAATATCAATACTTCATTAAAAAGATACTAGTTGCTTTTGGATATGTACAAATGAAATGAATGTTTTTAAATTGCATTTGCAGATGAGAAGACAGGGAAAGAATGGTTGTAACACTATGTTTTCTAGAATACATATTGCCCTTCAAAATATTTAATATGTACTATTTTCAACACAAAGTATGTAGATTAATTTGATTACAAATTTGATAACAATTACACAGGACACTTTATACGTTTTTAATTATTTACTAACTTCAAACTAACAAATTAACACATCGATCAATAAATCAATAATGATCTATACCATCCTAGGTACATTAAAGAATAACTTAAATCAATAATCCTTGTAAGTCTTAACTTAAACTTTAAAAGAATCAACATTCAATTTAGCTTACAGAATCAGGCAGAAATTCTTTACTCAGTCCAAAGTCTGTCAAGATAATATGGCCGTCTTGATCCAATAAGATATTTTCCAACTTAATATCCCGATATATTATGCCAAGCTAAAATAAATAAAATGTGTTAGTTAAGGCTAATGCCCTTTATTAGGAGTGAGTGGATGAGAAGGTGTGGGTAATTATTGTATAGTTGAGATATATGTCAACAAATACATTGCCTAACATGATAAGAGGTGTAATGCTTAAGGAGGTGGGGCGGTTTAAGTACATTCTTACCTTGTGCAAATGTTCTAAAGCCAGAATAACTTCCCCTATGTATATCTTAACCTCTGCCTCTGTGAAGTGTTCCCTTTGATAAAGATGAGTGAACAACTCGCCGCCATTTACATAATCTGTAATTGTTAAAAAATAGTCAACATCAATAAATAAAACTAAGTTAAAGTTGCATAACATTGGATATGACACTACAGTATGTTATCTATTAATCTTTTTTAGATAACGTAGATAACTCAATTGAGGCTAAACTCTTAATATATTACATACAGTAGAACTTTAACTAAGGGGACACTCTCCTCCTGATGAATGAGGAATGTACACCTGTATGTATAACATTATAGCCAACCCCAATCCGGGCCCCAAAGATACAGTACTGTATGTCAATAATAATATTATTAAAAGTTAATTATTATTACTGTAAGTTTAAATCTAAATCTGGCATTTATTGTGGGTCAATACGATAGGGTCAAGATATTTTTTCCATAAAAATCTATTTCATTTTTCTTCTTTTTCAAATCATTTTACAATGGCCATCATAAACTGACACATTGTGAAAGACACCTGCTGTACTTGTATAATAATTGACAACCAAACCCATCCAATATTTTGAACTCCAACTTCTGAAAACTATGGCAACAACTTGTTTCAGCAGTTATTATTATTTACAACCCTATAT
Source organism: Antedon bifida (assembly GCF_963402885.1). Lineage (NCBI taxonomy): Eukaryota > Metazoa > Echinodermata > Crinoidea > Comatulida > Antedonidae > Antedon > Antedon bifida. Next base: position 840,271 of record NC_136234.1, read on the forward strand.
AAAGTGCAAAGTTCTGTTTTTAACAAAACATTCTTAGTTGTACAGTATATTGAAATATAAGAAGAACATACTAGGCAGAGAGAGTGTGAATGCCCTTAGAGAGATTGAGTCATAGTTTAGTATTGGCAATAGCTAGCATAACATGTATAGTTGTTAAGTATTCACTATGAGTAATGCACTGTATGTTTATTAATAGTAGGTTGGTACAGTCACAAGTAGTGTCATGTACTCCACAAAGAATCAACTTAAATTTGTTTTAAAAAATCACAATAAAAAACCGATAAAAATCACCAATAATATATTTAAATATGAATTATGAAACATTTTCTATCAAGACTGAATGAAATATAATACATATGGGACTAAGTATGCTTGTAAAAAATGATTATATTTTAAGCATACTATAAATTGTACTAAAAAAATGTAGTGAAGTATTGAACATATATATCTAAAATAACCAAATATGGACATTTATATTGTAATTTGTAGTAACATTTGAATATTAAAAAATCTCATTAATAATCAAATTCTAACTATGGACATTTTATATAAAATATGCTGTAATTTGTAGCAACACATTGCATTACAAAATCCAAAGTAATCATATTTTAAACATTGAAATTTGTTATTAAAGTTAATGTATTAAGATAGTTGCAGGACATTCAATATGTTGTAGATCTGTGATTTGTTTGGCTATTTGTAATTAATGAAATCATGAACTTAACATATAAGGTGACAAGGTATATGTCATGTAATTAATATCAAATTTTAAGACATCCTGGCAACTAATTACAATAATGCCATGACCTGAAACAAAGTGCATGATATGTTTTAACTTGTAGAAATTGACCTTCCTTATAAAAACCACAAAATCTAGAGTAGACATGTATAAGAATTACACATTCAGACAACAATAGTATTTTCAGATTTTGAACATTGACAAAACAATTATAGTATGTATGCAAATTGAATATTACTATACAGAATACCATGTTTTATTTAAATTCAAGCAAAAATAAAAAAAGAAAAATGGGAACCAGAAAAAAGTAGCCCTAGTTGGAGAGAAGAGAAGGACAGTGAAAAGAAAAGAGAAACAATTACAAATCGTTAAGTATTAAAATATATGAGGTATTGGAATAAATAAATATATTTGTATTCAGAAGAAAATATTGATACAAGCTCGAACAGTAGATAATTCTAGTATGCATTATCTTACCCAGTATAAGATGAAGTTTAGAGTCTGTCTGAAAAGCATAATGTAGAGTGACCAGGAAGGGGCATCTTCTGACCGCCTCCAACACTTGACGTTCAGTCATCGTATGTTCTGCCGTCTTTGCTTTCTGGACAATGCTCGCCTTTTTTAGAACTTTCATTGCAAACAGCTGACCACGATCATTACCGGTCACTTTACGTACAAGGAATACTTTTCCATATGCTGCAAAAATAGATTGGTTTAATGGTCTCTTTTACACTATTCAGATAATAAGTAGATATATTACAACAATATTTCAAACACTAAATTTGTTCCAAATTTGTTCAAGCTGTTTTTTACAGTATTGTAATAATTACATAAATTATTTTACCTAAAATGGCTAAAACAAACTAATTACTATTATTGATTTTGTACAGTTTCATCAAACTAATGTTCGTATTACACTAATGTTCACAAAACGATTTGAATTGAAAAATTAATAAAGAGTTTAGTTTAATGATTATATTGTCAGTGAGTGAGCAGGTGGTAAATTGGGTAAAAGCTATAAACTAAAAATGAATTTGATTAATTATCAACTTTTATTACAAATTAAATATTAATTTGTTTGTTATCAAAAATGTTCCATAAAGTCATCGTTGATAGTGTAAACTGCACACCATTTATGCAGTGTCTTAATCCAGTGGAACAGCCTTAATGATTCACATTCATCATGTCTAAATGTACCTTCTTATTGCATCCAGGGTATGTAGAGATTATCAGTCTTGACAGCTACTAGCTCATTATGTATGTGGATATATCCAGGAGTGTAAAATATTCCCAGGGTTCATTATATTCTCTGCATTGTACCCCATCATCATTCCTCCATGGTGGTTTCATATATTTCCATCATCCAGGAATTGTATTGACAATTGTAATAGTATATTGTTTATATCCTATGGTTATATCCTATGGTTCCAAATATTTAATGTCATTTATATTTTTTTAAATATACTGATGATGATGATGACTTACCTCCGGTTCCTAGAACTTTAAGCAGTTCAAAGTCTGTGCTATCAACACCCCCGGGGTGATCTGTGTAATTAGCTAAAATAAAAAATAGAAAAATGTTATAGTTATGCAACAAAAAGGGGATAATACAGTACGTTATTAATTTCTCTCATGATCATACACCCACCCACCCAAGTCATTGTCTTAGACTTTTGTATTAGACTTGCCCCAAGTCTGTATTTAATTTGCTTTTTTCATGTTAGTTTACCAGTCAGTGTATCTAATGTTGTCTGGAAAATACGTATTAAATAAACACCATACTGTATGTGCCAATATTTATCTTTTACCAATATTATTATATTAAGTTGAAACACAGTCTAGAAGCTACACTTTATATGCTGTCCATATTATGAACAATTAAATGTTGGTCAGTTGGATTCTCAAAGAAACATCCCTCACTCAATATGTATTTTAATGACGGCTATAATCATATTCCAAGGTCTATAAATAACAGATTGCTTGGTCATGCTTCAATGGTTATGATAATATACCTTAGTTTTAACGAAAAATATGAAATAGGAGGAACGAATGGAGGAAAATAGACTGTTCTAGTTAATATAAATCATTATATAATAAACAGTAAAGGTATAAATGGTTTAAGTTCATTGACCTTCAAAGGATGAATGAAGACTAATAGTTTAATAACTATAGTACTGTATTATATAATTTATTTCAATCTTTATTTAGAGAGTACGGCAACCCTTCAAGATTCTAATATAAATTTACGTAAGGGCAAAACTTCGGTAAATCGCATGTTACTTCTAGAATTTTTACTCGATGGTATATACAGTTGGTTCGTACTTTCGTATAAAGAATATATTTAAAAATTGTTCCTAATTTGTACCCTCTTCCCCATCCCTCAACCCTAATGTTATATACAAAACACATATTGGGTTTGTTTAAATGAGTCCAAATCAAAAATTTGTGTCTCTTTCGGAAGTAATTCCTAGGGTGCTAATTTTAGTTGACTACATAAATCATCGTGTCTATTTATTCGTTTCTGTAAACGACAATGTATTATAGTCCTGCAGTACGTACATTTAAAAAAAACCAGTTTTTTTACATTGAAATTACTGTGTATTCGAGAACCATCTGTGGGCACGACCTAGATGGTACGCGAGCAAAGCAAGCGAACCATCTAGTTATTTAAAATTACTATTAAACCACTATACATAAATTAAGAATTATAATTACATTTGACAAATTAATATTAAATAAGGTTTTAAAAATTAATATTGGAACATTCTTTTAACAATTTTTTGTTTTGTACTTCAATTTAATAAGAACATGTTTTACTTGGAAACCTTTTTGTGAATTTAGATCCTGGAGGATTTATAGAACAAAGTTGTAAACAAAAGGTAAAAAGGTGTTGAATTGATGGTACAGTTAAATGTACAATGCAGTTTATTGATGAGTATGGTGGGCCACAATACTTGTTTACAGAGGTTATCATTCTACAGTACTGTATGTAGCTGTCCTGTTGTTTAATTACTAAACACCTTTCTTTTAAAGGGCTTTGAAGAACATAATTTATTTTAAAAATTAATAAATTTAATTAACAATAATAAAAATAAATCCTTTTACAAAATTAGTCTTAATACTAAATTAAGCAGTATTATTTATATATTACATTTATTTTATCAGTAGTTAACTAAACGGCACATTGTACAATATTTATAAAATAGTTTGTAGGAAGAACCACTTAGCTATTTGTAAAAACAAATACAATAAAAATAGTTTATTATTGTTCAATAATAACTAAATTGAAAATAAATAATAATAATAATATACTATTAATTTATAAAGTGTTACGAATATGATGAAAACAGATATTGGCCATTGTAATTAATATAAATAATAAAACAATCAATAAAAACACTAGGCCTACTTACTAATAATAATACACAAGTTAGTAAATTATTAAAATTACACTCAACTCTGTTCTAAAAAAAAAATTAATTTACAGCATGACAGCAACAATATTAGTTATTCTTAGAAGTACAACGTTTTTAGAATTAGTATACTAATATATTCTGGAAAAAAGCTGCAAGGAATAGTGAGGAATTTAACGAGTTTCATCGTATACATTACGACTATCCTAGGCCAGCCTTCAGCGACCTACTGCTGGTTAACATACTCGGGGTCAATGATGCCTCGCTATACTGCTGCTCTCGGTTGTGGTTAGTTAGCCCAGACACCACCTGCAGATGAAATCTTTGATCTTGCTAATTCTAGCTAAATTAACACATATCTTACCATTTTTTAGCTCATGTTTTATAGTCTTAGTCCTATTTACCATTTCCTGAGCCATCGTGGGTTGGTATAGTGACTATAACCCGGGTATTTTTCCCGATATTTGTACACGGAACTGCTCTAGAGTATCATACTTTGCGGTCAAGTCAGATACGCTTGATGAACTTCCTAGCCAGGTAACTAACTTCCCACTGAATATTCATTAGCTGCATGCTGAGGGCATTTTTTTTTTCCATCCCAAATTTATGTAATAAAAATAAATTTTAATCTAGAGGTCACCTTTCATGGGCAGATCCAGGATTTTAATATTAACTAATATTAACTAGCACTAACATTTAATAGTAATAGTCTGTCAAAAATAGATATCAAGTGGTTCATAATTCATTTATTTTAGCTGTCAAAGGGGAGCGCACGATGCCCCAAGCAAATTTTACTCGCATTCTCCACTATTTAAAAACATTAATTTATAAAAATACAAATAACAAATAACATTGGTTTTTTTTTATTTACAGTAAAAACTATGGTCAAGACCATTTGATTGATACAATACAAGTATTTTTAAAGTCTGCAATAACTTCACTTAAATGGTTAGAATCCTTGACATTACAAAATTAACATTATTGTAGGCATAACAAGTGTACAAGTTACTTTTTGTTTATTATTACAGTAGTAAATTTCGTAGTCGAAATGAAATATCACATTTAAAAGTAATATTTCAATAAATATTTTATTCAGAGAAAGAATAGCTTTTCTTACAGTTGATTAGCGCTGATAATCAATGAAAAAGAACCCTGGATTAATAAACTTATGTACAGAAAGAATAAACTTTCTGTGTACAGGTGTTATCATGGAGCAACATGGTGTTATCATGGAGCAACATGGTGTTATCATGGAGCAACATGGTGTTATCATGGAGCAACATGGTGTTATCATGGAGCAACATGGTGTTATCATGGAGCAACATGGTGTTATCATGGAGCAACATGGTGTTATCATGGAGCAACATGGTGTTATCATGGAGCAACATGGTGTTATCATGGAGCAACATGGTGTTATCATGGAGCAACATGGTGTTATCATGGAGCAACATGGTGTTATCATGGAGCAACATGGTGTTATCATGGAGCAACATGGTGTTATCATGGAGCAACATGGTGTTATCATGGAGCAACATGGTGTTATCATGGAGCAACATGGTGTTATCATGGAGCAACATGGTGTTATCATGGAGCAACATGGTGTTATCATGGAGCAACATGGTGTTATCATGGAGCAACATGGTGTTATCATGGAGCAACATAGTGTTATCATGGAGCAACATGGTGTTATCATGGAGCAACATGGTGTTATCATGGAGCAACATGGTGTTATCATGGAGCAACATGGTGTTATCATGGAGCAACATGGTGTTATCATGGAGCAACATGGTGTTATCATGGAGCAACATGGTGTTATCATGGAGCAACATGGTGTTATCATGGAGCAACATGGTGTTATCATGGAGCAACATAGTGTTATCATGGAGCAACATGGTGTTATCATGGAGCAACATGGTGTTATCATGGAGCAACATGGTGTTATCATGGAGCAACATGGTGTTATCATGGAGCAACATGGTGTTATCATGGAGCAACATGGTGTTATCATGGAGCAACATGGTGTTATCATGGAGCAACATGGTGTTATCATGGAGCAACATGGTGTTATCATGGAGCAACATGGTGTTATCATGGAGCAACATGGTGTTATCATGGAGCAACATGGTGTTATCATGGAGCAACATGGTGTTATCATGGAGCAACATGGTGTTATCATGGAGCAACATGGTGTTATCATGGAGCAACATGGTGTTATCATGGAGCAACATGGTGTTATCATGGAGCAACATGGTGTTATCATGGAGCAACATGGTGTTATCATGGAGCAACATAGTGTTATTACACTTTTATATTTACCTCTCAGGTTATTACGGCTTCACATTAAATTATTCATTAAACTAGGTATTGTAGTTATAGGTCAATGGTTAGAATGTACAAAAATAACACAATGAGGACCTAATTTAAGAAAACATTTGAGGAACAATAGGGCTGCCACATGTGTTTTACACCTATTGTGTACATTAGACAATGAATGACCCTTATGTACAATGAAGGACAACGCTCCAGTTTGAAATCTCACAAGACAAGCATTCTCAGACACAGTGTATTAAATACATTATTGGTGAATGATGCATATCAATCTGTATCTTATAGAAGGTCTCTGTAGCACTCTACAAATATTGTAGTGATATGCTTAAATATGGTAGTGATATGCCTAAATATGGTATTGATATGACCTCATCATGTCCATATATGGGCACATCACATTTTTTTGTCACATAAAGTTTGATAGATGTGTAGACAGAGCTTTACAGTAGCATTAGCAGTGACTATAACATGATTGAATTGCCCTCTTCAGATAATGGCATACTGTTCATAGAGTAGCTCTTTTACTTTGAAGTATTCCTCAGATACACATCCTTCTACGGTAATTCCACCTACATCATTCTACAATAAAATATAACATACATTGACTGTATCAAGCAATGCTTTTGGAACTGGTAATATAAATGTAAAATATAATAAGTAAATACTTTATATAGTATCAGAGTAAAGTCCATTATACCCAAAAAGGCATGGGACCATTATTTTTATTTCAAAGTGGTCTGACTCTGGTCAAAGCTTGTTTAAATGTTATATAATATGTATATGGAATAAAACATAAAATAATAAATGAAAATAGTATGTACAGATTTTTTTTAAACCCGATGAAATGGGGTCTCAAGAAACAAAGAAGGATTGTATACATGAGATCCAAGGTTAAATTAAACTTTCTAATCTAACAACAAGATAATACAAATTCCTTACCCTTTTGATTGCGACTAAGTTGTTACAGACCAGCACACCTCCAGACATCTCAACATTGATACCATTTCTTGCCAATACCTGCTTCAACGCTTGGAACCTCGGAGCATTCAGGAACACCTGCTCATGGTCTACAATCTATTGCAATGAACAACACATATTTTAAATGTTATATGTTACTACAGTGCCATGAGAAGTAGCACTGGGCAGCTGTCCATCTAATCCAAATTTCCTCAATTGAGGATGAATATATAAACACTTTTTTTATTCACTGTAAATTTGTTTGAGACTGTGCCTCTGATATAAAAGAGATACAATAAAGTTCAGTACAGTGTTATACTGTAATAAAGATAATTGGAAAATAAAGTTTTTTAAAATCAATCTAAAAAAAAAGTACGAAGGGACATCATCATCCTGTGTGTTATGTATTAATAATTGAACGGACATAAAATACTTACATCAAGTGCAGATAAAGATTCTAAAGTAGGTACAACATCTGTGTTCATAATGGCTGTAAACAAACAATATTAAAAGTACCAAATTAGAATACAAATAATGAATGTTTTAATATAATAATGATATTTCATTTTTCATTTGACTGTGTAGATGTTTATTCTACAGTCATACACATGCTTATATGTTTTGAAGAGTTTCAACTCGTCAGGTGCCTGCGTAGTCATGAGGCATGTCGTCAAAATGAAAGGTTGGTACAGTAATAACAAACAGTAAGAATAAATCAGCAATTTACCCTTAGCATCTAGCTGCCCATCAATCCAGGCCAATTCTGCATCTGGTGTCTTGGCAAACTCCAATGAACTAACCATAGCATCAGTCAGCCGAACCTAAAAAAAACCACAATTATTAGTACTTAATATATATAAACTAAGTATTATATAGTAGTATATATAATATATAATTTATTTCACATTTTTTTTAAATATGTCATTTTAATGTCACATAATAGTTATTCACTTTGACCAAAAACTAGATCGAAAAAAAAATTATTTACCTGAAAAAAAAATTATTTACCTGAAAAAATGTAATTTAAAGCAAAAAATACTTTTGTATGCAATCATGTACTGATGATTTTATGAGTAGTAGCTCATAAATAATAGTGTATATTATAAATAATTAAATTTTTTTCTTGGTTGACAGATTAAGAAAAGAGTTCTGTACATTGAACAGGTAAAGGTTATCTTTTAAAGCCAACATTACATAAGTAAACTGACCTGGTATATATGGCTTTCCATGGTAGCATCTACTACTTCATCAACTTCTGGTGTAAACACTTTGCTACCAGGAAGCTGTGCTTTACAATAATCTGCCAGGTGTGTAGTCGCTTCTCGAGAACCGTGCACCAAGATCTAGTAATCACATAATCAATTTTATTTTACGAGGGTTTTTTTTTTATTAGTAAGTGGGAAGGTGGGAAGGGGTGGGGCTTGACATGCTGGTGAAAATTCCAACAGGGCATATTGTGAATTTCAAACATGATCTCTCTCTTAAAACATTTTCCGTCATTCAGACATTACGCTTTCCACGATTTATTTCCATATTTTTCTGCTTTTGAAACATAATAGTAGTTTTTAATAGTTTCTAAGCAGGTTGATGATTGTATAAATAGTTGCAAAGAAAAGGTTTACTAACCAATTGTCTGGGTTTAACTTGAGTTATTAATTTCTTCATTGATTCTCCATCAGAGCGTCCTTCAAAGTCAATGAATGTAATAGAACACCTGATATCAACTAGTTTTTCAGTAGCCACACACTTGGTTGGCATTTCCACTTCTGTAAATACGATAAAATCAATGTTGAGAAGTATGATTCACTGTAAATGTTTTAAAATATAAATAAAATACATTTTTAGGATTTGAAATGTAATTCTCCTCACCTTCAATATTCTCATCAACCTCCATTTTTCCTTCATCCTAAAAAAAAAGAAAACAAATTAAAATGAAGTAAAGAAATACATGTGTAGATAAATAATATCTAATATATTTGGTAGATAAAGATAATGGTTGGGCAAATGAGATATAAAGTGGGAATTCTATATTTAACTTCTAATCACGATTTGCGTGTAAAGTCTTATTGGTAAAAACAATATTTGTATTAATTATGGAATTTGACAGTGTTTCAATCTTTATTTTCTTTATGATTTAGAGTAGATTATTATTACTTTTTTAAACTTTCGACTTTAAACTTTTTAAATTAATGTACATTGTCTTTCTTTTCAGGAGATATTGTTGAAATGGTTAAATAAGAGGAAAACAGAATTTTGAAACCTTACATCTTTATCTTCATTTTCAACACCAGTGGCGTCAATGAGGGCGTAATCCTCAGGTTTGATAATTTCTCCATATTCGTCCCACTTAATTCGTTCCTCATGGAATGGAAACATGGGAAACGATTTACGGGCATGCTTGAAAAAACTTGTGCTTTTCTTTCCTCCCTAAACACAACATAATATAATAATAATAATATAACAACAAAAAAACAATTTTTGATGATGTTAGAGAAAGAATTGCAAGTTGTAGTATGTGTAAAATATAGTCCACTATGCTTTGATACGTCTACTGTACTGTATAAAGCGCAATATAAATATGTAAATTATTATTATTAATTATTATGTAAAGAAATATATAAATATATGTGTGTGACTTTGTCATTCACTTAATGTCCATTGACAAAGAACATCAGATTGTTGGAGTGATATGCATATTTGTGTTGATTTTATTTTGTTTACTTACGTCAGATTTAATCATGAGATCATGACTTGACTTATTTAGTCCTTTCATGTCAGCTTGTGACTCATCATCACTCTCATCGCTGCTAGATTCAACTTCTAGTCTAAAAAAAACAAATAATTAACATAATAATTTGATAAATAAAAGTTTCATAAACACATTTTAACAATAAGCAAGGTAAATGAAGTCAATTAAATTACTTGTTTTTTGTTGCTTTTTCGATATCTTCTCGTTCCTTTTCCTTTTTGCGATAAACCTCTAATTCATCTCTTTCTAACGGAACTCTTTTCTTAATCTGTCAACCAAGAAAAAAATAAAATTATTTTATAATATACCCTATTATTTATGTGCATACAGACTACAGCTACTACTCATCATCAGTACATATGATTTGTGTAACTACAGCACATTATGTTTCTACAACATTTTAAAATAAAATCTGATTTAAATTTTTTGATTCCATGCATGATTGGTTACTGTTGACCTAGCAACCCAAACTGACCTTAAGCCATAGCTTCTGTTTATTAGTGTTCTGTATAAATTCTCTTGATATCGTCGTTGGTGACGTCCTAGACGTCAATATAATACTGTTATTAGGTTTAGTGCTCCACTGTAGAAATAGATCTCTAGAATACCCGCACTCCATGTCTGGTACACTTGCCAAAACCACCTATGGTAAAATATAAAGAAGTATTTAACAAAAAAATAATTTGAATTTAAACACATGCAGTATATTTTACGTATCAAAAGTGAGCAGAAAAAATTGACTTATGAAAATTGGACTTCAACAAGGATTTATGAAAGGTGGAATAGCAAGTACCTTTGGTTCTGGAACTTTTGCCAATTCTTGTAATGAATGGCAAAGTAGAAGATGTTTGAATTGAAATGGGTTATTTCTTTGATCCTCGAAAGAACGCATCACTTTATCACTCATCCATTCCATCTTGTTGATAAAGAAAAAAAAATTTAATTAGAAATCATCATTAAACCATTTTAATGTATGTGAATCATTTTTTACTCTTAGGAAATGTATTTCAATAATTTTATCACCCAGATTGACTAAATTTATTGTTTCTTTACAGAATATTATATTAAATTTTATATCAAATATAATCCCACCCCGTAATTTATGATAGCTTTCCGACATAATGTTTTATTTGAGTAAAAGCAAAGCAGTATCCAAGTATAATGCCACTTGTTAATTTCTGCCCAAATTCAAACGCAGGCTGTCTGAGACTATACAAATACTATCTTTAAAATTGCTAAATGTTTCTTGCTTACAACACACAGTACACAGAATGATAGCTTACCATAGATTTGGCAAATTCTACAACATTGTAACTAACATTGTTCAGCATTGCTAAGGAATAGGTACCCAAACCAGACTCTTGTTTGTGCCAAAGTTGATCCTAAAAATATAAAGTTTATCGGTATATAAAGAAACCTTATCTACTACTTTATATATATACTACAAGCTGTGGCAAAATTATTAAGTACATTTAAGTACTTCACATTATATAAGATTACAGCTAGTCAGGGAAACACACACCCCCGACCCCCCTCCCCCCTCCCCACTCTTGACCATTTTGACAACTAAAATGAAAATATGAACTATTTTTTGATATACATGTTATCATTCTACCATTTAAAAAAATCCTTTGTACAATATAAACATAATTGACATTCGAACATGAAATTAAAATCCAAGTTTACCAGAAGAAGTGAAAGTTCGACGACCCTTCCAGCCGTGTCAACAGCAATAAGTACATTTCCATCACTTCTCATTGTATTCAAGATTATATCTGAAAAAAAAACAAATTAAAATTAGAAATTTGTAAGTTTTATTAAATGTGAAAACATTTTTATCTGGTTTCGATTTAGTAATGAGATAACTGATAACTGATGAATTCGAGCTGACAACTTAATGAAACTGTTTTGACACCTAAGTTACTTTACTGTTTTACAATACATGAACTCTACCTCATTAGAGTTTTATTGTTGTCCCAATTATAAAACAACTACTTGTACAACCCATTACTCTTAATTTATTGACGGGCTGCCACCATCAATTGTCAGGTGATGGCTTTGATTATTTGCTTACTATTCACTTTTAATCAGAAAATTACATGCAAATGGGTTGTTTAATAATACATACTCATTAACTGTTCATCTCTCTGTCTTCTTTTCGTCTGTTGATACATTGCATTGTACGCATCTGTAATAAGCAGTGACGGACGACTGATAGTCTCTAACACACAGCCGTTTAAATGTCTCTCCTTCTTGTGGTTGTAGTCAACGGCATACACAATCTCTTCTTCACCGTCTTTTACAATCTTCCAAATTGTACCGCCTACCATGTGACCTGCCGGTAGCGCTGTGATTACTAAACCATGACCTTTGCCTGTTTTAAAATTGAATTTAAAATCATTTAATTACTGTTCATTTATTTATTTCTTGTTTATACTGGATGATCTCTACAGTATAGGACTGTTCTCCAAGATCCCATACTCTTTCTTTAATATGCACATGTGCAATGTATATACATGTGACATCTCCTCCAATGAGAGTAAAGTATCTTACCTACGCATACAAGCAATATGGCAGAAACAAGTCTTCAGCCCATTGAGAGTAGAATGTTATTTTATAATAGAGTTATGTATCAATTACGTGTTGGGTAACAGAAAGCAGAAGGCATTTCAGCATATACAATGGTTAATGTATGCAATAGATTGTTACCTTTTAGAGTCATGCTCTGTGAATATTTAACTTGTGTGACTTTATCAAATGCTGCATCTACATCGTCCAATGTAAACAAATCAAAGTCTTCTGTGTTGTGCCTTGACTAAAAATAAATAAACAGGATTTCTTTAGTCACTTTATTCAAGAAATGCTGAATATGATTGTGTAGAATGTGGGCTATACAAGTTTTAATATATATATTATTGTATATAAAAATTACCATGATATTTTTGCAATTTATAAAAAAGAAGCAATTATTAATTTGACAAACTAGTTTGAAAACAAGGCCATATACATGGCTGCAGTCGCGTGCTAAAATTTGAGTTAGTGTTTCCCGACCGAACGATTGACATAATGAGCTGTAGAGTCGTGTTTGCACGCGACTAATAATAACGACTAATTATATTTCAACAGTTGTTAATTCAGTTTCAATCGCAAATAACATAATACGGTATGTGTACGTACTCTTGTTTAATTTTGAAACCAAATGACGTCCGTTTGATCATTGGTTGATTCGAAATCCATATTTACATACCGCCTGCCCCCATATAGCCAAATACAGTATGATAATCTACATCATTCTTATTGGATGTTTGCGGTCTGCAAATAGATTTCTATACATGTGTCACAAGTCTGTATTTTCAGACAAAAATCGAAATAAAAAAAATAAATAAAAATGACAATGATACAGACTTGGGACAAGTCTAAATTTGACATAACTATTACAAACAAAGATACAAGAATAGGCCTAGATTATGGGATTACTTGAACAGGAAATGCAAAACATTAAAATGTACATTGTTTTTCTATGTTTTGTATACAGTATATGAATAATTGTAAAGCATATTGTGTTGAGTGTTTTATTACTTATTATACTGCATGATTTGGAATATAAAGTATGGAAATTTGATGAACTGTAACATTCGATGAACCCTGAAATCAAAGATTTAATAAATAAATAAATAAATAAATAAATGACTAAACAAGGAAACATTTACTCTATAATATTATTCAAACAATCAGGAAAAAGTTAACAAGCTGGTAATATAGAATAGAGCTAAGGAAACATGTCTTCATCTGGGAATGAAAATGTAACAGAAAATGGATATATAAATGAATATCTCCCTGGTATTGAAAGAGAACTAGAATCGAATTTGGTTTCTGTGAATGAACAAAGAACAGACAATGACAGGTCTGGTGTTGAACTAGAGCTACAAGATATGTCTTCATTGGACAGAACAGCTACATCCGAAGCAATGAGAATGAGCGATAGGTCAGATTTGGAAAGAACTGAAATCTTAGTAACAAGGCAAAGTTATGTCGAAGACGGGCGTGTTTCGTCTATGATTGTATTTTTCCTTATAACTTCACTTAACATTGGTTTTCTGTTTGGGTTTTATGGTAGCGGACGCCACCGTGTGCACGGGGACACGTTAGATTGGAATTGTATCTTTTTCTACTTAATTTCCATAACGATAATCATATTAATTCTTCGAAGAAAGAAATCATGGCAAAGGTTAGACCTTATTAGATGTCCTAAAAAACAGTTTCTTCCTAATGATGAATGTCAACCACTCCTTTTGGAGGGCTCTTCTCCAGGAAATATTCTCTTACAAAACTACTCTGAACACCTTGTCGGTCTTTATATCTTCGGTATTTGCTATGTCATTGTAGCAATTATAAATATTATAGTTGTTGTAAAGTGTGTTCCTTTATTACATAGACAAGAGACAATTTATCGAGAAATTGTCTATGTGATATACAACTTTTTAAAGGTGTTTTGTACAATTGCTCAAGTGGCATTCTTCAGAAGTTTCAGAGGCGCATCCTTCAAGAACTGCTCTTTTTTCCAATATGCATTCATCTTAACCATGTCTGCGAATATTCTCAGTTGGATGGCAAGCGTTGCAAAGGAAAGTATTGTTGTACTTGGAATGCACGTGGAATATCAGGAACTGACTTGGTCCTTGATACATTTACAGCCAGCAAACATTACGTCAAATAACTATGATGAGGTCGTCTGGTGCTATAATATGTATTCGCTGCGAGTACATCTTCCCATACAGAAGTTCCTGAGTATTTTAAAACCATTTTCACAAGAGTACAATATTTTAGCTGTTAGTATTCTGATCAATTACTGGATGAGTTTGCATTCGAATAACAGATATACCACAGGCAGGCTTGGCATTACAGACGACATCAGTACTGGGAATACTGATAATAGAGATCGCGAAAGAATACAGTTCCAAACAAATAGCAGAATTCAACAGATAAGTACAGAGGATAGCATAGACGCTAGAGTACAATCTATGGAATGCTATCGTTGTTCATGGAGAGTATTGATAATATTTGTGGTACTTGTACTACTGTCTATATTTATGATAAGCATGACAGAGTTTTATACTCTACACCAACACGATAGCATTAGTATCATCCTAATATTCAGTCTAATCGTTTACAAATCTACAATGATCATTGCTATAATACTTGCTAAAAAGTACCTAGATAAAAACCGACTGAAATGGTACAAGTCGCTCAACAGAAGCGAAATACTTCTTCTGATTTGCTTAATAGGTGTATTTGTGTTGAGCTGCTGTGACGGTATATCGGCAACCAGCAATTTCATCGCAGATTTCCATAACCTTACAGAGACAGTTGACGTCGATACATCATCGGAATTTAAATATAGCATAGTGATGCAGACCGGTCTAATTGTATTGACCGTTACAAACTTGGTACAATCAACTCAGCAAACAATGCTCATCCTAAAATCTCGGAGATCTAGGGGTGTAGATGAGGGAGGTAACACGATCATTCGTCGTTGTTTGATTTATTTGATGATTGCCAACGCCACTCAGTGGTTGATACTTTTACTCGTTTCTCCGGATAATGAAAAGTATTCTACTGCTACAAATGACTTAACGTTCGGAAACACTATTGTAATCATCAATATTATATTCCTTCCCCTTGCTGCATATTATCGATTCACTTCCATTGATTTGATGTACCAAGCTAGCAAACCGCTTTGAGCATGTGTATGACTGTCGAGAAGTTATTTATGTCTTGTGCCGTTCCATGTATTCAAAATATAAATTTGGGCAGTCTCTCTAAATATTTCCCATGTTTATAAAGCTGCTTTTTGTTTAACCTAGTATTTAAAAATATTGTTTCTGCACATATATAATGCCTGTTAATGTATATAGGCCTATATTTAGTAAATTAGTAATCGACGTAAAATTAGCATAACGTTTTGTTTTGTAAATAATTATTCTGATCTTTTGGTTTATGGAGAATGCTTATTATTACGCTAAATGTTATGCGTAATTAAAAACAAAACTACTTTTATGAAATAAACGCTTGTAATCATTTGTTTTAAATAAACACACAAAAATCTTATGCTTATGTAAGTGTAATTACTTGGATTTGACAAACATTTAAAGAGCCACTTGTAGATTTACTGTTACAAACAAAGTAACAATGATAGTAATGTAAAATACACAACTTTAACATTTTTGTTGTACATTGTTTTTCTGTTTTGTATACAGTATGTAGTAAATATATGAATAATTGTAAAGCATTATGTGTTGAGTGTTTTATTTACTTATCATACTACATGATTTGGAATATAAAGTATGGAAATTTGATGAACTGTAACATTCGATGAACCCTGAAATCAAAGATTTAATAAATAAATAATGAAACATTTTATAAATAGTTTATTACTCAAATAATTATTCAAATCGCGTATGTACTCGTTTCAAACAAACAGGAAAAATTAACAAGCTGGTAATATAGACAAGGCCATATACATGGCTGCAGTCGTGTGCTCAAATTTGAGTTAGTGTTTAACGACCGACCAACCATCCGACCGACATAGTGAGCTGTAGAGTCGCACGCGACTAAAAAAGTGTGATGTGCCCAAATATGGTAGTGATATGACATCATCATGTCCATTATGGGCACATCACATTTTTTTTCTCACAGAAAGTTTGATATTTCATTTACTGTAGACATTGTAGATATTGTAGACAGAACTTTAAACTTCAAATAAATACCTGATAGAGATCATACATAAACATTTGTCCCATCTTGTAGACTGGAATGGTTGCATAGATTGGACAGGAAAGGCCAGACTTACCAACCAAATAAGGTAATAGGCCTAAATGGGTGTTATCTGGATAACTTAGTAATACTGCATCAATTTGTCCTATGTGTCTATGTAATGAAGAGAAAGAAAAAAACAATTAAAAGCATTGCATATGTCAAAAAAAAAATAAAATATCAGCTAATATTAATCAAAAGCATTTAAATTTTTTT
Source organism: Antedon bifida (assembly GCF_963402885.1). Classification (NCBI taxonomy): domain Eukaryota; kingdom Metazoa; phylum Echinodermata; class Crinoidea; order Comatulida; family Antedonidae; genus Antedon; species Antedon bifida. The sequence continues at coordinate 857,486 of NC_136234.1, forward strand.
TTATTGTTTTAAAACGTGAAAAATGAATATTAATTTAAAAAAGACTTTAAATAGGCTATTCCGCAGATTTAATAAAGTTAATAACTTTCGTAGAAAAAAAAAAAAATAATGTTTTAATTAACAAAATAAATCAATTTTTTTCAATCCAATTTTTGGTCAAAGTGAATAACTATTATGTGACATTAAAATGGCATATTCAACAAAAACATTCCAGGGGGACAATATATATCTAATTCTTATTCTTCTTAGTGCAAGTAGGCTTAATTGTTTGCCCTTATTCTTTATATAATTCAATAGTGATGTATACAACATACTTGTTGACATTCTCCATATGCTGTAAACTGAAATGTTCATCCCAACCACAATCCAACAGAAACCTGAATTCATCAACCTGCAACATGTAGCAGAGAGGCGTCTCGTCCAACACGCCCGAGAAGGGCGTTAACCTGATAATTGAGGTCATCCTTCTTATAGCTGATTGGATCGTAACAAATTAAATCTAATAAATAAACAATTTATTAATGTTAAAACTAGGATTTTTACAAAAATGTGCAAATCGTTTATAACCTAGTTATTAGAGACCTACCAGTAGTACTAATGCACTTGTCAATTGTATGACCCACTATACGACCCCCGGGAGAGGTGCGTCATTTGTCCGATGTGAGTCATACTTTTGAATACCATGACGCACCCGTGCGTCAAAAAGGTGACTTACCTTTAGGTGACCATGACTCACCCATTTTGACGCACTGTGACCATGTTGTTTATGATATGGTGGGTGGTAAAGTGACGGACATTGACACACCTTGTTCATTGATGTGACGTACCATCTAGGTTTTTTGACGCACCCCTGCGTCAGTAATTATTTGTAAATGACACACCCATGACGCACCTCTCCCGGGGGTCGTATAGTGGGTCATACAATTGACAAGTGCATAGTAGGTAATATAATAATAATATATTATAATATAATAATTACTGCTGAGGGGTTTCTGTGTCAAAAAACCTAGATGGTACGTCACATCAATGAACAAGGTGTGTCAATGTCCGTCACTTTACCACCCACCATATCATAAACATGGTCACAGACACAGTGCGTCAAAATGGATGGATTATAATAATTTGTTATATTTATTGTTTTGATTTGTAACAAACAAAGAAACAAAAGCTGAAAACAAAAATAATCATTACATCATTTGCCTTGTCTGATTTGAATATGAAAATAACTAACTGGGGTTTTTGTTTTAATTTCTAGGCGCAGCTGGGAAAAAACCTAGGCCTTGGCTACTAGGTCTACTTAGTTGAGTACATCACCCTCATTACCGGCCGCTACAATACTATAATAATAATAACGAGACAGTATCATGAGAATATGCCTCCCTCCTTGGGCCTGGCCTAGCTTTTAACCAGACTGGCTAGATAAATTAAGCTCAACGTTCTTAGCTGATATTGAGTCCAATATGTTAATAAAAATCAATATAACAATGTTATACCGTTATTCAGCTAAAAAGCATGATAATTTGATAGAACGGAGAGAAAATGAAAACTAGAAGACTTCCCCCGGCGGCGGTATTGTTGAAGGAAGCATGGAAAATCAGCTTGAGCTGCATAATAGCCCGCCCTCAAGAGAAGAGCGTCGTATGGATGATTCACAAACTGTAAACAACAAGTGTCAGAAAAAATGAAAAGATTCGCTACGTCGGCCTAGACTCTAGGGCCTAAACTATTTCAGCTTTGTAATGCAATTAGGAGTCGTAAACAAGTCGTAATTGTTATGGCCGAAGCTCAAGTTGGACCTAAACAATTACATTTTACACCGGGGTATTCTGAAATTGACGAATTGGTTGAAACACGTAAATTTGTAGTTGAAAAAGCACGTAGAAAAATGGCGAATTTGAAAAGGCAGCTAGAGGAAAGCAGGTTTGTTTTGAGCGGCTGCGGGAATGAATGGGTTGACCCCCTAGGCCTATCCATATACAGTAGCTAGGCCTAGGCCCAGAGACCACAATTCTATTCATATTCATACTGTCCTAATATACTGTTTTGATTTATGACCTTGACCTGCCAAGAATGGACAGTAGGCCTGCTGGAATCATCAACTTGATTAAACTGATAAATTGATTATAGCCTAGCCTAAATTAATTTAAATGTGATATGTTATAATGTTTTCTCTCTTTTACAGAATGAAGGATGGTAACTCTCAGAATGGCTCATTTACTGATATGTATGGAGGAACTGAACCGTCTGTTAATGAAGAACTAAAACAAAGGCTGTCTCCCCTCAAATCACGATATAAGCAAGGTTGTAATATGAAGCAAGGTTGTAATATGAGTATAATATAAGTAATACAGTACCCTAATGATATCTCCTCCACACTAAAAAAGAAAAACAACTCAATACATCCCATGATGAACCTAACACTCTCAATATCTCCTCCAAAAAGTTCTAAAAACAGTAATAAAACAATTTTTTTACGACAGAACCAAGAGAAAGTCCAGCTGTAATAAACCATCAGCAATCAAGTTCTCCGAACAGTTCGTGGGTTGGTAACCAAGACAACGGGCAACATCAACAAGGCTCCAGTAATGTACATTCTCAAATTTTCCATTCAGGGTATAGTCCTATTCATCCAAATTATGGCCCCAGTCAGCCAAATTTTGGCCCTGTACATCCTGGGATCAGTACCCCTCAGTCAGGTTACGGCGCCCTCTTAGTACCTCTATTCTCAGAGCCAACACAGCTAAGATCACCACTGCACAATAATGTCTCGGAACCGGCTCAAAACAAAAACACTGCAATGAATTCGTCTAAAGATGAAGGATGTCAGACATCAGGACCAAAAGAAATGACAACAAGAATCGTCCAAGTTGAGAAAAGCTTCAATATACCAGACTTGGAAGAGAGTATGCCAAAGTTACTATTTGAACTCTCATCATCCAAAGATTTAAATAAAGAGGTTTGTTTTGATTTGAAGAATTACATTATCTTGTCTACTTGTACGGTTTGATATTGAGTGTAATAAAACTAGGTTAAAACATGTTACTTCATAAACTATTTAACATGTTTTTTCTGAAGTTATTAAAAAAATAAAGTTCTTTATGTTATTTTGTTTTACTTACAGTTAGCTGAGAAGTTAGAAGAGGCTGAATCTGAAATAGAATCGATGAAACTGATGCAAGACCTGGCTGAAGCACAAATTGCAGCTCAGATAGCTGCTAAAGGAGCGGGTACTGTCTTTCTCATCCTTTTCCACACATCATACCAATCATAATCGGTATTAAAAAAATCATGTTGATATAACAATTCAATGTAACTCAAGTCATTTTCTCTTCAACATCACCAGTAACAGCATTATCATTATATATTCAAAATAATGGTTATTATTCATATTTTTTAACTACAGCAATTGTAGATGAAATATACACAGCTCAGAAGGAGAGAGATGAAGCAGTGATGGGTCGATTGAGGCTAGCCAATGAGGAACGAGACGAAGCATTGGCGAGGTCAAGGCTTGGTGAAGGTGACGGGTCAGATTCAGGGACTGATGTCAACTCCAATGATGAAGAGTTCTTTCCTGGAAACAATGTCAGTTTACTAGCTAATTATCTTTTTAATTCAATACACAATTTAATGCCACCTGAAATGTTATACAGTTGGGCCTCTTAATACTGGACTCACTGAAAACTCTGAAACTCTCCTAAAACTGGACTTTTCTGTCCAAAAGGTCCCAAATTATTTGTTTTCATTAAAAACAAATTCCAGAAATTAGACAAATGTACTTTAACAATCGTTTCTTGTTTGCATCACAAGTTAAAACTAATTGACACAGAACAGATGGTGATTCAAGATTGCCACAGACACAATAGAAAATGAAAACACTTTATTTTATCATTAATATATATTTATACTTTTCAGTCTGTTTCTGACCTACTTGGTAAAATCAAACATGCAGAATCTGGCCAAGAAGTTGACCGGTACGGCTCGTCCATTATAGACAAAATATCAAACACCAAAGACCGCAGGAAGCACATTACCTCAGAAGAAATGCGAGCCATTATACATGAAAGAGATGTAGCCATTGCTAAGGTAAAATATTACACAATAGTTCCAGGTTTGGGTAGGTCGGGGGTCAAAGGATGCAAATTTGTTGGTCATTCAGTTATTCCCCTTTCATATACTCCCATGGCAGAATGTGATTGTCTAAACATTAGGTTATTGGTAGTGGTCCATTACCAATCCATAATCGCAATAAGTTTCTGACTTTAGAGTGAAGGAACTGATATTAAGGGGTCCTCTTTGAATTTAAATAAAATGCATATGCAACAATTTATCTGTGTTTAAAATAATAAATATAAAACAAATCAATTAAAATTCAGATGATAAAATCATTAATTAAAAAATCTCTAAATTTCCATTGTGGATGGAGCTTGTCTATAAAATCAATCAACATTGATGTACTGTATTTAGTAGAAAGTGTCCACGCCAGTTCTTAAATTTAATGATTGAAGTTTCATTAAAATTTCATTAATAATTTATTTGAGTGCTAATCAATCAGGCCATTGTTTATTATTAAATAGCTGTCAACGGTGATTACACGGACATGTCTCATCTAAAAATTAGTTAAAACTTGTGTTTTCATCCAGAATTTATCTTTAGAGGTATACTTGGTGAGTTTGGTTGAATTGTATAAAGATGTAACCACATTTTTCACTAAAATGCTGCACGTTATCTATATGCCTGTTATGACCTCCTTTATTATGAAGTAGTATTTCTATTGAATTGAATAATGTTTACAACATCAATGTCATCATCACCTTATGATTTTCTGTAATATGGTTGAATGACAGGTTCTCCAATTATAAGGTGTTGAAACTAATAAACTAAATTCATTGATTATATTTATTTTCTTACCACAAATACAGTGTATGCTAAACATACAAACTTCTGAAAGATGAAGTGAAACTAAAGAAAAGAAAGTAAATCATCAAATTTATTTAGCATTTTAATATCACATGCAAACAGGTGTCAGCCAGAGTTCTCACCATCGTGCCAAGAGTGCCGGTTGGCAACCAGGGATTTGAACCATACACCTTGTTATTACTGACTGCTGCTAAAATTCTACAGTTTCACAGGTGTCCATGTTCACAGGTTTTTTGGTGTTTGATCTTTTACTGCCCTCTATAGTTTTAACACACATGTTTTAATATCCTGAACCATGGAGGAATTGCCGGAACATTATATAATAACTATTATATAATGAACAATGGAGAAATCTATAGGCCTTCTTCTCCATGCGTCAGTGCTAATAAAAACAAATTTTACTCAAGGTACTTTGGCAACAAATGTAAAGTTCAAGACTTTGAAGTAGATTTGAACCAAGCTGAGACCACACAGGCAACCCCACATGTACCATATTCAAATTGTCTAACACCACCCTCCCTCTCTCTAAAATTTATCCTTAAACTAATTTCAAAGATAATGTTTGCTACTTTGTATTAAAGCGGATTTGAACTAGAGACTCTGTGATTGAAAGCCATGCACTCTACAACTCTACCACTTTATGTAACACCACCCTCTATAGTTGAGCAAACACTCTTATCTAGGCTCTAGGTGAATGACTGGCAATTTGAGCTGTTTCGCCTGAAGCAAGCTTTGAAATTGACAAAAGGCAAATATTTGCACTTTGAAACCTTTTGTTCATATCATGAACCTTGCCTCACTACTCTTTCGAGTGAATTGCGTTTTCTAGGTTTTTCATATTCAAATTTACCATTCTAAAAAGCGACGGGAAAATACCGTACTGATTAATATATATTGGCAAATATAATATTGAAAAAATTTCATAAATCAATAAAACATGTTGCGTTAGAGTGGGAACACAATTAAACATTATGTTAAATCATATTCACGATTTTAAACTAAAATGCTAATGTGAAGGAACTGAAAGAAAATTATGTAAGTAGGTGATCTATTATAAACACAGATGTATGAATTATAATTTAATACACTTGTTGTTACCAAAGTCCTATGTAGTAGAGTCAACAACTAACATGTGCACATAATAATCAAGTTTTTAGAAGTGTAGGATGTTAGGGTATTGGTTCATATATTGATGTTAATGGGGAACTTGCGATTGCGTTTTGCTTAGCAACAACTTAGGTCAAGTTATTTCATTGTATGCACGCCGGTTTGGACAAGGTTCCTCGCTCTATTCCAATGACATGTAAATTTGCAAATCCTAGATTGTCGGTCGTCTCAAATCGAAAGCTCCACAAAAGTTACTGGCCATTAATAGCAGAGAAACAAGCAATTGAAAAGTGTAACAACTAGACCACCTCATTTGGAATTTTTCCATAAAAAACACTGGAAAATCTCTCTAAACTTGAATTTTCTGAAGGTCCAACATTCATAGGAAACTTAGATATATATATATATATAAATAGAAATGAAATTCACAAAGTGTGCTACTAAAAACTTGATTATCAATATTGTAAAATAAAATCAATATAGGAGTAGGAAGTTCATTGCAAAAATATTAACAAGTTAGCTGCAGTTTAAGTTGACTAAAATAAATATACATTTTTCTACAGTAGTTTTACTAGTTTTTGTTCAAAATATTAATTTTCCTACTTAATGATATTTATCTTTAGTGCAAGAAGCTGGAGAGGCAAGTAATTGAAAATTACCGTGCCAGTGAGGGCACCTCAAGTAAGAACAAAGAACTTCAGGATTTACAGGTAAGGTTCATATCTATTATACCGATTTTGGTGTTGGTTTACTCCAGTGACACTCCTTATTGCTCACATTTCTCACAGATTTTTTCATTTTTCGTTTTAAATTAATCAAATAATATAATATATCTGAAATAAAGAATAATTAAAATAAAGAATAATTTTAAAAACAATTATAATTATAAGGTGTTTCTACTTTGAAGAAAAAATCATTTTCTATTCTGATTATAATAAAAGTTCTAAAAAAAGAAACTACCAGTTTCAAATGATTCCTGTTGCTGCTCTCAACACAAAGACGTATAACTTTATATGTTGGGTGCCAAACTTCAGAAGATATGCATTTACAAATACGAGTGAACATGTACTTTACTTGTAGAATACATTTGTAATTTTAGAATTTTGTTTGTTTCTGTACATATCAAACAACATAATGACCAGAAACTTAATTGTAGATTAGAACGCATTTTAGAATGTAATTATTGTGCATCAGCAGCGAGTTCAAATTGTTGATTCGGTCTGTATTGATAGTTAAACAGATAGTGTACATTGCTGGACTAACTGCCAACGGGTCTCATAAAACAAATACCGCATAAATGTCAATTTGGAAAAGAAATTTGTCAACAACTGTAGAACCAGGAGCAAAGATCATTCAATTTGTTTATAAATATTGTCTCTGGACAATTATCTTTGTAAAGACAATATTTTATGTCTAACTTTACTTATTGAAGTGTATGATAAATGTTGTAGTGATTTTTCAAGTAAATATACATAGTATTGTATATATTGCTACTCTGTGTCAACTTGTTCTGTCTGTATGTCATCATAATACATGTAAATATTAAATTATTATTGACTAATATTTGAATACAAATTAGTGATAAGTTTGTAGGCATAGTTTGAAAAACAATCAAGTCTTCGTTTAGTTAGAACTACTCAAGATAGACAGACATACTTTTACATTTTTGCAGTTCTCACTTTCCTAAAGTCTCCTTGTTTTATAAAAAAAGACAATATTATAACAGATACAAATCACTAAATGTTCATTTAGAATTCAGAAGAAAAAGAATATTTGAAATAGAATAGAAACTTTAGCAAAGCAAAAGAACAATTATTGATTTTTGGACTTGAGAGACGACGACATCACATTTAGTAATCTCCACTTTTAACCTACTGAACTCGCATGATGCAATATTTGCCTGATAAATACGGAAGTGTTATCTGAATATGACCTAGCAAAAGCGAATAAATCTACAATCCAACGAAGCTGCTGAGCGCGGCAATCCAACTAACGTAAACATGGCTGTTGGAACGGAAATTGGACTAAAGTACGGTTGTTGATTTCACTTGATAATTACACATATCAGTTCGTATCTGTATTTGATGTTGTACTAGACTAACTGCCAATGGGGTGTCTAGAACAAATACAGCATAATGTATGTCAATTTGAGAAAGAAATAATTGTCAACAATTTAAAAAGCAAGAGTAAAGATCATTCAATTTGTTTATAAATATTGTCTCACGACAATTATCTTCATTATGACAATATTTTATGTCTAACTTTTGTGTTTGTATGTGTGTGATAAATGTTGTACTGATTTTTCAAGTAAATATACATGGTAAACACTATTGCTTTTAGGTATTCTATGTCAACTTAATTAATATGTTTGTATGTCATCCTAATACTATATTACATGCAAATATGAATATTGGTATATGTTGTAAATATTTACTTCTGATAAATTGTATATAAATCTGTTCTATCTACAATGTTTGTGTACATTACTGAAAAATTCATACATTAAAATTGGTTTTGGAATAAAATATCTATAAATATAATTATTAATATGATATAAATTAACTCTGCTGGGTGGTGAGGCATCTACAGTACCTCATGTGCCTCATGCTGGCTACGGCCCTGTAAACATTCCATCTTTGTAGGATTTTTAAGTGAGTAATCAAAATCTAATCTAAAGTGTAGTAAATCCATTCTGCTGTAAGTAACTGGTGGTTTAAAGTATATAAGTAAGTGTCTAATGTTTTATTTTGAACTACATCTGCAGCTAGCTTATCAACTATTTTGCCCATATAGAGCAGCACCAGCTTGAAAAGACCAGTACATCATACTTGTAAAGAGCATTTAATTATATAAGAGGAGACTTAATACTTGTACAAAAGCACGGACAATTAACCAATTAGCGATAGTACTAATCACCAATAATCTTCTATTACAATTCATTGTATAGTCTTGACACTTTTATACAATTAACTTTCATTCATTTGATCAATTTCTTTTGGGCTGTTTAGATTTAAATAACAGTTTAAACCTTGTTGTATTTACTGTAAAAATAAATGCATTTGTTTGTTGGCCTATAGAGTAAACATATAGCCTGGTAAACCTGGTTAGCCCAGGGCCTAAGGAAAGTTTGTAAAAGTTACAAACTAAAATAAATGTTGTTTTATAGTTTAGTTTATCAGCACCATCAGGGAGTGATTTTGAAAAGCTTGAATATTATACAGACAAATAGAAAAGTCAAGAAAGATTTCTAATCAAATATCTTGTTTAAACTATTAGTCTTGGTCAATTTACACTGCAAATCTGGCTGAAAATGAACACAATAGGTTTTCTGACTTATGGACTAACTTTAAAGGGATCATGGAATAAAAGTAAATTTGAATTTCTGCCCGAATGAACTCTCTTGTTTGCCAATTTGTTGGTTCAAGTTTCTGCTTCATATGCCTGATTGTATTGGCTCAACAGCTTCTTGTCGTCATGTTTAAAAAAAAAATGTTTTCCATTTCACTAAGCAAAGTACACATTCTTATTAGAATCATACTTAAAAGACTAAGACAAATTGACATATAATTGGAATGTTTACCAATGCTTAAGTTTCTGAACACACCTTAGCAGATCCCATTCAGGGCTTCCCAATCAAGAGGTACACATTTAAAATTACGGCCGTAGAGATTGGTCGTAAACAGATCTATTGTGTTCAAAGGTTATGTGAGATTTTTTTTGCGCGCTGTTTTTCAACCATCACATTGTGTAATCAGTGGACCAGTGTTTGCTGTATCCGTGACGACAGCAGATTTAGCCAACACCTGTGTTTACCTACGTGATTTGATATGAAACCGTCATTAGCATAATAACAAGGGGCAGAATCCTTGCACGGCTTTTAGCTAGATACTAGCAAAAGGACTAATGCTAACAGCGATCATGATGATGCTATTATATTTTCATGTTAATGCGGGTTGAAGTTTACAGAGCGTTGTTTTGTCACATTGAAAGCATGGGTAAATTCGTGTTCCATTTTGACGATGAGGTCAAGCATGTAAACCGAACAGAGGTCAAGGAATGTCCATGTATGTAGGTCAATGACCTGTGAATACATTTAAGAATAATTCACTCTATTTTATTTATTTTATTTCCAAACCCAAACACCAGCAAAAGAAATTCTCCAATAACAGGAGGGTGAATTATACTGTAAAATACAAATTTGAAACACTTATGTTTAAAAAAAATATATATTGTTTGAATTTAATTTATCCCATAATGTTATTCTTTTGACTGCTGGTAAAATAGAAATATTTCATATTTGTTTAAAAATGAAATGTATGCAAATTAAAGGAAAGCTGTTCTTTAATATCCAGGTCCGTATACAACAAAATTAAATTGAAACATTACTTATTGTGTAGCACCATGTACATACTATGTAAATATTTGTACTGTATATAGTTAAATTTGAATTTTAATTATATTAAACTCATAAAAATGTGTAACTGAAAAGTTCAGACCAAAAATATGTATAAAAAGTCAATTTGTATAAAAGATATAAACTTTAGTCATAAATATGAACTGTATATAAAAGTACCGATAAAAATAAAAATATATGAAATGTAAATTTGTTTCAAGAAAATAAATTCAACTTCACTTGAAAATATAAATATATTTGCTTGTTGAAAAAAAAATAGAAAGCATAAATTTGTTTTGCAGTGAGAATATGAAAATGATTTTCTAGAGTAAATTTGCTTATTTTAAGTATCTGTCTTACAATGATAAGTACACATGCTTTGTGTGTATATTAACTCAATTCGGACAACTCTATGTTAATAAAAATATGTTAATTTCATATTGATTATATCTAACAATTGTATTTGATATTAATTTTAGGCCTATACTAGGACAAAATATAAAAGTTATGTAGATACGGAAATGTAAAAACATTAATAAATGGATATCAGTGTTTTTCCGAATCTGGAATAAATTAGCTCCCAACCGGAATTACATATTTTTCTACTAGTAGGTATTGGTTAGGCCAAAAAAATAGCAATTTAATCTTATATTTTGTCTATTGTATTGATAAAGTACTATATTTGTAAACTAAAGTATTTAGATACATTTTAAATCACCTGGCATAATTGAAGTTTGTACAGTACCTGTAAAATAATTTCAATTAATTATTTAATTACTAATTTGTTGATTAATAATAGACTTAATTATGAACCAACAATTTTTGGAATGACTGTGGTTTTGAAAAGGTAAGCTACCTCTAATTCAACAACAGCGATTGTAAATCCTACCCGCAGCAAATGATCAAATTACACGTGAAAACGCTAATACCCTTCTTTTTACTTGCTCAAACATTTGACAAGAATTGCTGAATTTATCTTATAATAGCAACTAAGGTCGTAATTGCTTGAAGGAGAATAATACGTATGCAGCTACCAAATTGTTTTTTAAAAGCAAATCGTTTAGACAATTACAACCATTGCTTAACTTTGCCTATAGCTCTATTTCTATTCAATTCTGTAATTATGGTGTTATTTGGTGTAAAATAATTACAAGAAACTTGCTAGATTAAACAACTATTGTAAGTTTTACATTTTATGATATTGTAATAGAAATAATAGTTAAAGTCCCATTCTCTAGGTTTTTTTAGATCTAATTTAAGGTCACAAACTACATTTAAGGTAAAAATAAATACTATATGGTCCTATTTAAATGGTTAAAAATGTGAAAAATAAGTCGATTCTAATAATGTAAGCGGCCTGCTATAAATCCCACAATGCATTGTGCATATTTTAGTTTTTCTTCTGTAATTCACCAACTTTCGATCGATCATGAAGGCCAAAAACAAGAACCGTAACTTTTCAGCAAAAATACCAAGTTTCCCCCAATTTGTATTCACGTATTCTGGCAAAAACAGAAAGACAATTAATGCAGCAACTAGACGTCATGCTAGGCCTATAGCTAGCGTACGATGTTTGTACGTCACTGCTGTTTACCAGCTAGGCCTACAAAACTAAGCCTAGTTAGGCTAGGCCTAAAGACCGTCTATGAGAGGACATTCACTGTGAGCTACTTAGGTAGTGCATTGTTTCTCTCTTTTTATCATAATTTACCATAAAACATACAAGGAAAAGACAAGGAATGACCTGGTTTAAGGTTTTTAAAGTAATATATATGCATTATTTTTACAAAAAAATTGTAGGGAATGGTCTAATATTTTGTTATAGTAAATTGAACTACTATGTGTAAATTTCACAATCAGATTGCTAGTTTAGTATAGTTAATTTTAATATATTAATCCAAAGGAAAATTATTGAAAAAATGACAATTCTGTGGCTGAATCTCAATGGAGATACAAATAAAATAAGCAAAAACCTAAATCAAACTGATAAAGTAAAACAGTCAGAAAAATTAGCAGAGACCACTAGTCCTTCATCAGCACTGCAACCAAGTGAGTGTACTTGGATAGACAATATAAAGCTATACTTTATTGAAATGCATCATCTCCTTTTGCTTTCTTAGTACTTGTGATTTGTTGTTCAGATTTTTAAAAATGTGGAAAAGTAATACAGGAAGTCGTTGGGAAATATAATAGACTATCAGTATTATATTATATACTTAGTACTGACTAAAGTAATAAACAAATGAGATATACAGATCTAATTGGGACTGTTGTGTTGTTTGCTTCTATTCGGCAGGTACACATTGCTTATGGCCTTGCGTACATTTTATAACTTCCAGTTATTTACGCCAAAACTTCATTACACTTACTAGATTAGTTCATTTGTAGTTACTTTAATAATGAACGAAAAATATAGTTCAGTAGTGAAGAATTACTGCAGTAGCTGCAGTAAAATATGACCCACCTAGTTCTAGTTGAATAACCGTTAAATTATGATGAACTTATTGAGGTACATACTTTGTGGTAAAAGACATAGCTGTCCGATTGTTGGTTTAGCTTCACTTGTATTGTTTAAGGTGTTGATTGGCACGGCATTACGATCGAAAGACTTACTTTCAATATCGCAATAAGAAGCTTTAGAAACCTTTACAGGTGGTTAGATTATTGCAGCTCGCTCCAACCCTGTGGCTCTCGACCCGCTGTACTACCATTGTCATCTCCCAACAACAGAACCAATCAAATTTTAATGGTTAGCAAATTGTTAACTTGATTGTTGTATTGAAAACTTTTCAATAGTCGAAGTAATTGTATGCAGCACAATTATTTTCAATGCCTTGTATATTGCGTTTTATTCTTTTACGTAGTTTGGTTTCTTTTCTTTTTTTTCCAAAATTAGAGTTGGTTTGCGTAGTCTATTGTGCAACTTTATGATTGGTTATATTGAATTTTGTACCTCAATTGATGTTTCACAAAGCAAGAGTTTCTGTATGGTATTATTAAACCACAACACCTTTGGAATAAAATTCATAAACTAAACTATAAAACACTGTTAAGTACTATTTTTATTTTCAAGAATTTTGCAAACAAATTACAATATAACTTATATAACTTTAGAGTGATAGTACAAAACAAACAAATTCAGACACCAACACAAACCTGGTAATGATGAGGAGACAACCAACACCAATGGGGACCTTAACCATACCCCTACCCGCACCCTTTCTGATGCCACTGTGTTACATTTCTTTTCAAAGATATTTTTAAATATTTTATTATAAAGATAGGAAACTACAACACTACTACAATGTAGTATTATTCTAAAATTATTACTAATGTAAATTTTATAAACTATAAAAGGACCAAGTTGTGGCTGCACAGTAGAGGAGGCACAGGCCTGTACACCTTTCAATGAATAGTAGTAAAGAACTAGAAGACACAGGCCTAGAAAATGTAAAGCTTTAATCATAACATAACCACTATATTATTTAACAGAATACTTCATATAGATGTTTAACAAAATAAACTCACCCTAAGTTGAGTATAAAGCTGAATAATAATGTGAAGAATACTGACAAAGCAGCAGACAACTGTTCTACCCTTCATAGTGGCCATGTTAGAATGAACATATGATAAATCAGTGCCTGGATATTTAAATTAGCTAATTTGAATACTTATTTACTAATTTAGCAAATCTGTACTAGATTAAACAAATTAAACAAAATTACATTAAAACAAATCTTTTCTATAATATATTATATTTAATTATTTTTAATTTAAATACTTTTGTTTATAACTTAATTTAAATCATATAAATCATAAATAGAATTTCCACAACAACATAATGTTACATATTGATATTCATACACATGCTTACATTATAGAATGTTTTTTTTATCATTCCTATTTATGTGGTATGCTCAATATTTATTACCAATAATTTCGTCTACCACCACATGTTATTTCTCACATTAAATATAATCTTGAAACTAAAACATGAAATCACAATTGAAGTGAAAGAGTTCAGTATATTTTTATTGCCAAAATCAATATTTTAGTGTGTTTTTGTTGAATATGAATTTATTAATTTTTTCATCTTTTTTTTTACATCTTTTTTAGTAAAAGAAATTTTATTTTTTATCCAATTCTGATTCACTTGATTTTAACAATAATCGAACACTTTCATTACATATAGTATTTTAAATTTTTTTTTAAAACACAAATTGGATTAGTTTTATTCCAACAAAATGAATTTATACAATAATCATGTACATAAAACTAACAATGTCACACTTTTTTATAAATTCAATCTTTTTAAATTTAATTTTGTTATGTCTTTAGGTCCCTAATGATCAGCTTCGGCTGGATGGACCACTCTCATAAAATATTGTTGAAATTAATAATAAACAAATAAATAAAGTAAATTCTCAGCATTTTGTATGTACTTCCCCACTGTGAGTGTCACAATCTTCAGGAAATTTTACTAATTACCTAATAATTACTTTTTTTAGATAAATTAATTTCTAATTAGTTTTTAGATATCGTTGGTCTCTAGAACGTTATTATTTTCTCATCTTGTCTCCAACATTTGCGATGCCAATTATCTAAAAAATAAAGAAAAAAACAATTATTAGTTTAAATATCTACCTAAGAGGAAAGCAATTATTAAATTTAAAAAATACTTTTTTTCCTATTTTAATTTATACATTATTGTTATTATACATATTTCTTTTAAAATATGCAGTACACAAAAAGATGATTGTACATCTTACTTTTAAAAAATGAAAATTTAAGAAGAAAAAGAAATTTAATCTATACTATTAAATTCGAAATAATTTTAGACAGATGATCAGAATAAATTATTGACCATTTTGCGCCAGGAAACTAAAATCAATGAGAGAGAGCAGTTGAGACATACATTGACTTTTATATTGAAACGCAACAAGGTAAATAAGGCTTGGGCGACGGCGGCGGCGGCATGCCCAGGGTGCCACTTTACAGCTATCTATTGACCAATAATCCAAACTTAATGAACGTTTTCTGGCGTTATAATCCTTGTAATGAAACACGCTGAATTTCTCGCGTCGTGAGAATGTTTACACTAAAAGGCATATGTTGCCAATGATTAATATATTATTGAAGTTTTGAGAATTTAATAGTAATATAATCTGTCTGCCTGAAACTGTTGAATTTCTGTCTTATTAAGACATTTCAATTCATTCAGTTAACATTTACTTAGAGTTGTATTCTTAGTTAACAATGTCAAATAATACATAGTAACAAATTATCTACTTTTTAAATAAATTCAGTCAACAAGTCTTACAAATATTTTACTTTGCATGAATAGGTTACATTCAAAATGGCATTTTGTTTAGCAAATATTTAACAGGTAGAATTCATAGAACAAATTTGTGTTCTTTTTGGAAAATTAGTTGATCTATTTATAGAACTTTGCACTGAAATAGTAAGTATTTTCTTAAAATTGCACAGTGAAGTACATAAATGTATTCATGTTTTCTCAGAATATACAAAATAAATAAACAATTTTACTGCCATTCTTTGAACACACTTTTACATTATTTCTATTATGTAATTTTAACATTATTTTATTGACTAATAGTTATTAATTTATAAATTATAAGCTTCAAAGTTCTTCATGCCATTAATCAAATTTTCATTTTCTATTCTGTTCAGATTCAACTTCAATCCACGAGACAGGAACGTGACATGGCTATAACCAAATCCCGCAAACTCGAGGAAGAATTGCAAAACCTCAGGATGTATTATAGGTATTTTGCAAAATGTTATAAAATAAGAGTTATTATAAAATTTATTAATTGTTAATTAATTTTATAATTGTTTATTTATTCAAATGTTTTTTTGGGGGGACAATACATCTTTAACACATTTTATATCATTTTCTATTTACTAGTTTACACAAGTCACTATCGCAAGAAGCAAATCTCAGAGACCAATTCAACAATACTCTTGGAAGCATAGAGGAACAAGTCAAAGCCAGAGATGAAGTACTTATCAAAGCACAAACAGACAAGAATCACCTGACGACACAGTTGAAGATGTCGTTGGACGAGAGGAACCATGTTGCCAGTGAGTTACAGCAAAGCGCTGTAGTGCAGAGGGAGTTGAAGCAGAAATGTGACAAGTATGTTTTTAGTTTAAACATTGTATTGTTTGAATTTTCACATTACATCATGATGCTAAAAATAGAATTTGCCAAGCATGTTTCTTGCTTTCTATGCTCCTTTTTTATTTTTTAATAGTCATCCAAAAGTCGTCATCCTAATTTTTTTTTTGCCAATGTAATATTATTAGACCAAGCTTATTGAAATGGAAAGTATGCATATTTCTGACATCACGCTTACTAATATTATTTATGTATTAAATAAGGGCTGTAATAATAAATCGTATGCCCTCTGTCAATTTCTTCACTTTGCCAAGTATTCCACTTAGTGTTTAATTTATCTGTTTATTTTTAATATTTAGCAATGCTGGTAATACCTACTCTTTAAGACATTATTAATATTATAACATGAAAGATATCATTCCATATTAATTTGAATAATAGTTTTTAATTACTAATCTGTGTGAACTGTCATACCGTCATTATACCGTCATTATACCAATATCAACTGGTTATAATTAATATGTTATATGATACTAACAGCTGCTCCCGATCATACTCTTTTAATTTTTCCCAAATTATAATTGGGAACAAAATCATAATCTTTTTGGGAATAACCATACTGACGACGAAACTTTGTAACTGTGAGAAGCGGTCATGTGCGTAAATAAGACCGTACCTATAAGCCCCCTTTGTGCAGGTCATCACGCTTGAATGAACATGTGTGAACGAAACATGCTATTTAGATTTTCGTGGTATTATTAAATTAAGAATATATACGGTAAGTGATACTTAATAGTACGTATGGTTTGTTAGACAAACTGAATTTAAATCAGTTTACTTAAGAAAGTCAAATCGTGTGTAGTGTGAGCTGATATTTATTAATAATACTAAATTATTTGAAATCATTAGTTTTCCCTCGGGTGTGTTCATTAAATAACTTGTATATATTTAATCTTGTTCGACCAATTTCAGATGTAACAATATTATGCATGAAGTGGAAAATAATATACAAAGTAATATCAGTCCACTTGTATATTTGTAGGTGGATGGATATAATTATTGAAAAGAAATGCATTGCAGTTATTGATAAATTTTACCAATAATTTAAAAAAAAAAGATTTTATTTGGTTTTCTGCCATCAATTTGTAAATTTAATCAATCTCAAACATTTCAGGCAAAAAGTTTCCAAAAAGATTATCCATTAATATGAATATAGATCTCGTGGCTTGGCTTATATGAACAATACAAAGCATGTTTAAAGGCATGTACAATTTTTAAAGTACAGTAGCTTCATTTCGCTGGTTAAGGCTTCTTCTGTGAATAAAATGTCTGTGTATACAACATTTACAAAAGATCATGGAAGAATAAGTCTTCTCTGTGAGTTTATTGACTAAAGCTGTATGGAAATCATTATGATATATTCTTCACATTATTACTTTGTCCTATTCATATTTAAGTTTTTTGTGTTTTTTTGTATTACTAATATTATTTTATTTGATAATTTCAAATAAAGATTTAATTTGACTGTTCGGTCTGACCCTGCCCCATATTTAGAATCCATCTAGTGAACTGCATTCAATGATGCCAGTATATATTTCTATTATTCTTCGGTTTATGGCATGTAGGTGGAAAAATGTTTTGTTGTTTTCAAACAAGACTTCAATAGCTAAAGATCATATTCTGGTAGCTTTTGTATGTACTATTGTTTCTTTGTTTTTCTTTCTTACAGACTTGAGCGACTTGTTGTAGTTTTGAGGAAGAAGCTAGCTGAAGGCAATATAACCACTATCAATTGAAAGAAGAAAGTTCAAAAACTTAATGCCTTATTATGATGTTTTCATTTTTCTAAGCAACAGTGTAATTTTAGATATTTCATTCCATAACATTTATTTACATACTTTTAAGACATGAAAAATGAGAAATGATTGGTATTTATTGCCGATCAGAAAATAAAGTTAAGTGCTTAGAAGATTATTTTCTTGTGTTTGGTATGCCTAAAGCGCTGTCTACACTATCAAAAAAATGTGATGTGCCCAAATATGATATATCATCACATTTGTTTGTTATATAACATTTTTATAGTGTAGACAGAGCTTAAGGAAAAATACAAAATGTTGTTTGAAAATAAATTAAGAAAAGCATTTGAAAATATATACCAAATAAAAAAAATGATATTAAAAAAGAAAATAAATTGTTTGTATTTGCCAAAAGGATGTATAATGTGTATAATTTGTTATTTATTATTGATTAATATTGATTGGTATTGATTGAAATGGATTGATGCATATTAACATTTTCACTATTGATAATGAAATACATTAGATTTACGTTACCAGAATTAGAATTAGTATATCAATTTTATCTAAAATCTTTGATTGAATAAGGATTTATTGATAATACGATATTGAATTTAATTGATTATTGATTTGTAATCAGCAACTCTACTGCTAATATTTCTAAATTTGAGGTCATGTGACAATTCTCAACAATTATTGCGCAATTGCATATATATATCAGTTATTTAATATATGCGAAAATAAAATTGATTTTGGCATTTTTACTAAAAATTTGGTGTAAAAGATAACATAGGTATAGTGTATATTATTTTCTTTGTTATTCGTAAACAATTTTACATTTTTTGAGGGTTTAAATTTTATATTTGTTAAATTTTAGTACTTAGTTTAGATAAAGAAGTCATTAATTTTGGTCTACAAATGAGATATAAAATAATATTAAAATACCGTCCAAGATGCCTTGAAAAATCATTCCAGTTATATTGTATATAGTGAATGCCATTCCAAAGAAATTGCTTTATTATTATGATATTACATTCCGTTCATATTTATTCACTATTCTGATTTGTATTAATAACTTTGCCGTCCGTTTTTACTTTAAAATTACATAAATATTAAAATAAATTATTATTTTTCGTTTAAACATTACTGTTGTTATTGTTAAACATGATAAGCACAGTAATAGTGGATTAACTGTAATGTTAGATGGCTACTTAAGTATTCATTGTAAAATACATTTTCTACATTTTATAAGAGAATCATTGATAATATAAAATCTTTCCACGTTAGTTTTCAAAAAAGACAAAAAACAAAACAGTATTCTTCACCTTGATTGATTCGTTCAACTTGTCATGATCATGTGCATTTATGTAAAGAAAGATAATATTTTGGTTTTGTTAAGTTAACAAAGAAGGTGACGCGTTAAAGTTTTAGTTGACGCGTTTATGTTTCAGTTGACGCGATGTGACAACATACCGCAAACTTAGAATGTCCTGTATATTTATTCGTAATACCATTACTTATACATTTTGTTTGCATTAGGAAATTTGTTCGAATTGAATATTACTTTAATATATTTACTTTAACTTGCTTACTTTGAATTTTATTATTTGAATATGTAAATTTAGTTCGAAATATGTAAATTTAGTGAAACAACAAAAAACCTGTTATTTACATTTTGTTTTTGAGAGTACTAAAGAAGGATATTAAAATTATATTTTGTTTCATTTTCTTTATTAACCATGAAACTTAGTAGCAGTGTTTACATAATGAGCTGCAGGTAGTAATAAATTATAGAAATGTACAATTGTGTGTTTGTGCGTGTTTATGTCTCCAATCATGGCGCTATATCAATTTTTTTTTTCATTTCATTTATTTCTATATCATCATCGCAGCCTTAGCTGAATTACAAAGATAGTTACATTTACTCAATATTAAAATTTGTATAAAAGTATAAAACCAATGTTTCATACCGTACTTCACTTCATTATATTCACTATAGGTCTAATTCTTATATAAGTTATAATTCTATATTCTAAAGTTTCATCAACAATTTTCGGATTATCTTTGAGTGTTTATTAATGTTTTCACCTAAAATTGCCCAAGCTTGGATTAAAAATACGGTGCAATATTTCTCATTTTAAATTTACCATTTTCATTCCGAAATTTCGTTTGAATAATTCGTTTGTTTTCTAAATATAAACACAGTTAACGTTAAAGTCAAGTATCATTTATTGTCATTTGTTTTTAAAAAAAACATAGAAATTCTGTTTGCTCTATTGCCGGAGCACAGTATATAAATTATAATAAATATACAATAAATATATCCAACGAACACAACACGAACTCAAAACAAAAAACATTACAAAAAGTGTCTACGTGATGTTTAAGGCTCTAATAGCTCCTGGAAAGAAAAAGCGCCGTGAGCCTATATTATAGCCTATTGCGCCAATTCCAAAACAATTAACAATGACGTAAGTCACTTTTATTAATGTTACGGTACATCCTGGTATTCGTAATTATAAATATATATCTAACAATGTCACGTTCAACAGGAACCGGTAGTACAAATATCAGTGACATGGTAATTTGGTCACGTTTACCAGGATACTCAGAACCGGTGGTAAAGTTCTAATATCATTGTCTTCGCAATATTTTGTTGCGTCGACTATTATAGAACAAGAATCCGGTAGTAGTTATTTTTAATATTGCTGGGGTGTTTTCAGGATGTTCATTTCAAAATAAATATTTATACTTTGTCTAGTCTGTGACTTGTTAATAATTGTGTTTAGTAACTCCACATATGAGCGCAAAATTCAAATAACCAACCAACACATCAGAACAGAAAACTAGTTTTTTCTCTCTTTTGTAGCGTAAACACCACTTTTATTCCACATTAATATCATGTCATCACCATAAAATCTAAATATTATTTTCATTTTTATCACGTGTTTGTTATTTTCTAAAGTCATTACAATTTAATCAACTTCATCAGTGGTAGGCCTACAACATTTTTAAAATTTGTAAGTTCACTTTATATATTCCATATTACCTCCTTTTTTCATTAATTCTTATATTTTTCTATGCAGAAAATAGTACAGTTGTAAAAAAGAAAATGATGTAGGCGTATTTTAGTACGCCTACATCATTTTCTTTAAAGAGTCTACTTTAAAATAAAGTATAATATCAATGTCCGGATGTCGTACAAAAATAACAAAATCCTGCAATTCACCTTTAAAAAAACCTAAAGAAGTTTCTCCAACTTCAATTTGACTGGAACTAAAGTCTTTAATAACTCGGAACCAAAAAAATACGTAAATACACCACAAAAAAAAACACATTAAGAAAAGGTAAAGATTTATTGGTAGATATGTTTCGGAATCATAATATGTACACTAAAGTTCTGAACTATAGGGTAGGGCCAGCACTACTCTGATATACATCGACTTTTGTTTATGTTAATGTTTATCAATGAGTTTCTCGATAATAAATCTTTCTGTGAACTTTCTGTTCTGAATGTTTTACGGTTGAACTATTTAATGTTATTTTTTTCTTGAATTTCACCATTTAACTTTCTCTACATTAATGTTTAATGGTTTTTTAAACCCCAAGGTATACTACGATCACATATACTGGTGGTAAAACTAGGCCTATTACAATTATTAATATGATTCGTTGACTGTGTTAATATTTATTTTGTTTTACAGAGGTAGGATCACATATACTGGTGGTGATTATCAAATTTATTAATACCATGACTGTGTTAATATTGATATTTATATCGTCAAACAATATCTCCCATATTGGAATAATTATGTTTTAAAAGACACGGTACCGGTAACTTGGTGCCCAACCAATACTTGTTTTCGATTTGTCCGTAGCCTAGGCTGTAATGAAAGGCTGATTTTCACGATACTCACGGGAGAAACGGATACAGAACGGTTCATTTTGGATTATGAGACAGAAAAAATATTGTACATTTGATTTCGAATATGCTTTTTTCATTATTTATCATATTTTTATATGGAAATAATTATAAAGTACTTATATTTTGTTTTCATAATTACATACCTTTTGATAATTATTTCGTTACCACAGAAACAGGCCTAATTTACCAATTTTATATTGAAATACAAAGATACTATAATTACATATAAGCCTTTTGATAATGATTCAATATCTATTTTTATGAATAGAATAATCTTCTCTTTCACGATTGGTCATTTTAATTATAAGTTTACGTGATGTTATTCGTCGAATACCATTATTGCATCTTTTACGTAAATAAGGTTCGAGGAGCCATCGTATATACTGTGACCCGGTTATGCTGTATACAGTTCAAATTATATCCCCAAACTTAAAGAAATCCATTATACAGGATTTTCAAAGACATTGTTTCCCCGTCTACTCTGTACCATAATATAATTTTCTAGCTACGGTGTTGACTTAGAAATCGAACCCCGAGTAAACACGGCCGATGCTCAGTGCACAGTCTTTCATATCGACTCATCAATAACAAGCCTTCGGGAACATTAATTGAAACTTTAATCACTCTGTAAATGCAAACCCAATAATAACCACAAAATATCTGGTCTCTAGTTTATGTTACATTTTAATATTTGAAGTACAATTGAACATGGCGAAACTGAATACATTAGGGCCATCTGACCCATTTCTCCCATAATCCAAAACATTCCCCAGAATATGGAACATATATAAATATTACAGCATTAAATTAACGGTATCTTAAAATTTGTTTATTCTGTCTGTTATTCGTGCATTAATTCTTTAATTTCAGATATTTTATTTTATTCCTTTCAGTGTAAAATATAGAAAATGGATCAGCAGGCACACTCACAAAAGTATGCCAGAAGAGATACTCGGTTTCTGATGAGGGCAGTTACTTCATTGACTAAAACTATAAGTACAGCTTCTAACTAAATTTGTTAATCAATGTTTAAAATGATTCAAATATAGGCCTATTTTAAAAATCGTATTTCTGCTCCCACGTGTTCTAATCACTGCGAAATAATTGATTTAAAAAAAAGAAGACATCGATTGAAACATGTGCACGATTCTACAAACGCGAAATAAATTTATTTATTATACGGATTTTAAGAGGATATAATATTTTTTATTACGGTGTTTTCAATTCAATGAAATAATTAAGTGTTCTTATTATGTAAATTCAAAGCTGAATAGCTGTCATGTTCTTATATTCCAAACTGAACGAACGTCTCTCTCCATACTAAACGGACTTCTGCCAAAGTCTAATCATTTCATTTAGCTTCTAAACCCATCGATAAAACAACAGTTTTAACAATTATTTCAAAGCAAGAACGTTAATAAATTAGCTTGTTCATTCTGTCCTCATTATGTGTATTAGTTTTTTTTTAATTATTTTTTTTCCAGAAAGTGTTGAATAATGTGTTATGTTAAGAGATGTTTCTCTAATGCTGTACTGTATGTTAGTGCTTCCTGAATGTTCTGCACATTTTTCTGGCTGTTACTTTATCGTTTTGATTTAGCTTTTTGATCTCCATTGAGATCCAGCCACTGATACCTACAGCATTGTCATTTTTTCAGTGATGGATTTGGATTTAACTTTAATGAAATATTAATCAACAAGCATGCGCAAAAACCAAACGAATGCTTTAAACTTATACGATTGCTTACTATTCTTTAGCAATAATTTCGCTATCGGGAAAATCTTGATCTGCGCAACACATGCTCGCCCATCTCTCTTAGTGTACTATTTTTTATTGAAACTAACATACAAACTAACAAAGAGTTTTCGATGTCTATAATGTTGTTTATCTAAATATTAATTATTTAGTTAAAATGCTAATGTTTTCTTATATTGATCTGGTTTGAACATGGTGGCTGTCCTCCTAAAATAAAACAAAGCGGAACCAAAAGTGAATGTCGAGTTTTATCTCTGTAAATTGAGTTTCATATTTGAAAATTAACAGAGAATATGAAAATTATAAGTCAATTAATAATACCATAAATTTTCCCAGATTTTTATCATTTTATGTCTCTATAAAAAATATATAAAACCAAGGCATAATGTTAATATTATATTAATGTTCTTTTATTAACAATATTTAGTTATGTTTCAAAGAAAGTTACCGAATATTTTGTAATGAGTTCGGCGTTCTTTTTCAGTTAATTATGCGGGAGTACTTTTGGTTTGTTTTCATCATTGTTTCCAACATCATCAAAAACATTATGTATGTATGTGTGCGTACACTTTATGTTTATCGTCAGGTTGACGCTCTTTCTATTGTTTCGTCGAATGACCAAATCATGTCAGACCATGAGAAATACCACGACTGTTTCATTTATTGTAATTATTAAAAATTGCCTACTTATTAATAGATTTTGAGACCTCAAATTCGGTATCACTTTTTAACAAAGGAAATATTCTTTTTTAACTTGAATTTCGACAACACTGACACCACGAAAGCGCAAAACTATATACATGCCGCGCGTATTAACGACGATTGTACGCGCGCGTAAACTATGTGTCTTGTTATAACCCGAATGAGAATGTGTATTATGTCACATGATGACGCTCCATACATTTGCCTGTCGACATAGAGCAACAGATAGGCTGCATCGATAATGAAAGAATTGACAATCAACCAATCAATCAAGTCAGTTTTGTAGTGACCTACGGTAGGTACACGGTTTACAGTCGTACACAATGTATTTGAAATAAGGACAAAGGTGAAAATACAAAATGTCAATTTGTTATTGATCATCATTATCAAGTAATGAAGTTAATAATAATAATAATTTTGTAGTAGGCATATGCATTATAAATCTGTCTCAATCTGTAAATAATTTATTTGACTTTTCACACGTGATGAGTTTTCACATTAAATTGGGTATTCACTCCATAACATAAGACCAATATGGGAACTTTTCTGGCGCGAAGTAATTAGACCAAAATCATACATTCATGCCGTGACGTCATCATTATCAAGTTGAACCATGAACAACCCTAGAAGTGAGTGCAGGTATTTATCCTAATCCACCAGACCACAACTATATATTCTGGTGGTTTTTTCAAGTGCGGTTTTCTATTAATTCATTTCTATTACCTCCTTTTTACTTATTATGCAAATATCCAATTAAAAATCAAATATGACGTTTTACCCTTAGCCCTAAATGACCCCGAATGACCCCACTCATAATTAGGGTATTCATTTTACTCCACACCTTTTCTCTGTAACTGCATCTACGTATACCCTCGGGCTTCGCAAAAAAATAAAAAGATGTACATCCGTTCTGTATTATTAGATATACTAATTTTTTTTTTAATAGCTCATGTTTACCAATCCACATTTTAGACACGATGTTTAGAGGCTGTAATATATGCAGTAGGCCTACAGCAGCACACATGAAGACGTCTAGCGTGTTTCTATAATATCCAAATCAGCCATATTCTTGTATCATATTTAAAACCATTATAGGATAGCACGCAATTGATGTAATACTAATCATAATTTTTGCAAAAATGTTTATTTCTTGTAACCTAATCCATATTTTTACTTTCGATGTTAAATTGTATGTAGGCCTATGATTGTTCATTTCTACTGATGTTCTTGTATGTCTAACTATTATATTTCTTTTGTTTAAATGAGGAATTTCTTAAACGGAAAAAACTCAAAATTCCCATGTATTGAAGAATCTCAAATTTGCTTAGAAAAAAAAACTTAAAACTTTTTTATTAAGTGAAATATTTTTGCTGAAGTCAGAACAGCCGGTAAGAACATATGTGTAGTACTTAAATCTTAGATAAAGAATTAAGTTCTGAACATCTTTAAAATCACATTTTACACTTAAATATTTTTGACTTAAGCCCTTGTCTATAATTTGAAAAAATCTGGAAATTACACAAAAATAACAACAATAAGCGGTAACAAAACAACAATCGCAATGATTATTACGACATTTTTACCGGAAATTTATTTTCTAAGTGAACAATCACATCCAATTTAACGAATTATTATTTCTTTTCAATGTTTATTATCCCTGATATCGACAAAATCTCCGTCATCATTTCGTCATTATTTTGTGTATAATGTTTATTTGTTGACCAATGTCTATAAACGTTATCTCAAATTGGATAGGTCGTTCACCTTTTGATGTTCTATGTTGCTGTTCTAAATGAATGCTTATTTATTTGGTTGAAAAACTGTAGGCCTACATTATTGTTACTGTATGTTTGTAATACTATATGCCTAATTTAATTTTTAAATGACAACGTTGTACAGTTCCCGTTTTTTAAATGTAAAAACAAATAATGTGTCAGGCCTTTGGTAATGTTAACCATTTTTCTTTCATTTATTTGTTTTAATTGTTCTTTTTTATACAGTACGCCTATTTATTAGCTTTTGATAATTTAGGCCTACTTATAGTCTGAAGCCCTTTGTTTTTTCTTTCATGTTGTCAATTATTGTTTTTATCCTTTAGTAAATGTTGAACGAATACATTTTTTTCTTTCCAAGTTTGTCTAAAAATCAACATTTAATATGTTTGTTTTTTCTGGGCCTACACAAGTTTAGCTTGCTTTAAACGACAAACAAAAGTTCTTTCCATTTTTAGCTCCGATTCTACGAAAATTGTCGATTAAAGACCAATAAAATGAAATAAAATGGTTTAATTTGATTTGATCTATTTCGATTCAAGTACAAATACAGATAGGCCTAAAAACGAACAATCATTTTGTATGGTACCAGGTAGCCCTCTAAATCCCCAAAAGGGAAGGGGTCCCTCTCTTGTTATAGCAGCAGTAACCCTGTGTTAATACATTATTCATTCATTCATTCAATCTTTTATTTCGGAATCTCTGGTCCATAGAAAGTAAAAATTACATATAAATGAAAGAAAATAAACAAGACAAATTACTACTACTCATCTCAGGATGGCATTCCAACTTGAGAGCATCTTCGACTTAACCTTTTTTAAATTATACAGTAGAGTATGTCTGCTTGGCATTGTTGTATCTTTCGACACAATTCCCAGTAGAGATAAGATGCTAAGCGAGCTAAGAAGCTCAAATTATGCGTTGAATACATAATGTACTCAGTCCGTCCATCTCTCACCATCTACTTACGGTACAAACCGAATATAAATCGAACGAAAATACCGTTTTTAAAACTCTTATGAACATAATTTATAATCTAATAAACAAGTATATAACCTATACATTTAGAATGGATTTAATGGGATTGATTAATATATTTAAATTCGAGATTTTTCGTCGATTTCGTAGCCTAACAAAATAATATCACGTTGTTTTTCATCGAATCAAACAAAGAGAAGATGTCGCCGAGTAGGCTATACATACGTCTTTTGATTCTACTGAACACATTCTTTAAAAAACGAAATAGTATTCTTTGTCCATATGTCTCATATTGCATTTAATTAAGCTACGTGAATAACACAATATTTCATTATGATTTTAATAGAATTATAATAGTTTTTTCTTGTTAATGTAGGCCTAATTTTCTTTATATGGATATAATATAATAAATAAAAGAATGAATATTATGGCCTATATAAGCCTTCTGGAAATGCTAAATTCATAATATTTAGAAATGAAAAATATAATAAAAGAAACATAACGTACAAGAGGGCATATGATCATTTTTAGGCCTAGGCCTAATCGTTTGATTAAATTATAGAATTGTATAATGTTATGCAATTTTAAAATAATTCGTAATTCAGCCATCTTATTCCGTTTATCTATCTTTAAAAATCTTTTTTATTTTCCAAAAAAAATAGAAAAATACAGAACGGTACGTTTAAAAAGAATATTCCTTTTATACTTTGCTTGGGCAATAGATAACCATTACATTGTGTTGTCTTTTTTTTCTTTTCAGACCGGACTTATTTTTTATTCGACATGGTTCAAAGTCTACCTGTGATTGTATGATGAAAAATGCTAATAACATATTTCTAAACATACGTAATTTGTTAAATGACTGAACCATCGCTTATTCATGCAACAGAACTGGACTTTGGAACATAAGTGAGAAATTGCCCATTCATACACTGAATCAATAGCCGCCATGTTGTTTAGTAAGAAGCCGGTTGAATGGTGATAGACCAAACCTGGCGATATTAACGATATTGCATAACACGGATAGCTTCTGAAATTATTTTGCAACAGCCTTAATATAAATAATATGAATTTAGGTTTATGAAGACTATAGCCTAACCATGAAACAAAGTAGACTTGAACTAGTCACGTTAACCATTTAGTTATCCGAACAACAAACGCAACGCGCACGTGTACTTTAGAAAATGCGCACAGATTACGCCAGTATGACCTGAAGAAAACATTTGTTGTTTAGTGCTTTATTCTGTCTATTTTGGTACAGAATACCGAAGAGTATCAGCAAATAATATATTGCAGTCTTTTACTTGAATATTTCTACAGTATGTATGAGGTCTAAGTCAGCAATTGTGTATAGGCCTAGAGCATCTTGGAAAATAGTATCTCTCTATTGATAATTAGTAGGCCTGTACTGTATCAACGAAATATTAATATAAACAATAAAATAACAATAAAAACAATTATTTTATCTGTTCCACCAAACAATTTTGTTGATAGAGTTGAACATTATAATTAACGTTTATTAACAATGTTGTATATTATTACTAAAGTGTCACACTGTTTTGTCATTTTCATGTTGCCTTTGGTCACAACTTGTAATAAAAAAAAAAAAAACAATATTTGAACTCAACACAAGGATGAATATGTGATCCGCGCAACGTGCACGAAAATATGTGCACGTTGGATGTATTTCTATGACCTAATGAATAATTATTAAGAACCAAACTGTACAGTAACATTCTTGGTTACAAACTGTTTTTATCAGGGTGTCAATCTAATATCGACAACCTGACGGCCTGCTGGCTAATAACCTTCTTGATTTTTGATTGTTCTAATAAGGTCTTGAAATTGTGGTTCACAAAACCGGAACAACAATACCCATAATAGAACCTGTTCCATTTTTTGTGTTAAGGGTAACAGGGGTCATTACAGGTCAAACCACCACCTAAAACAATATGGAAAAATATGGAATGAGGTTTGAACATTTTCTTTTGGTTTCTATTTAAAAAATCGTTCATTTTAAAATGACCGTAGGTCTAGACATGGTGTAGCAATGGGATTCCCAAAATGAAACATCAAATCACATCGAATCTGATAAAATTTGTTAATTAAAAGAAGCAAATAAATGGAAAATTAGGTTATTAAACAGGAAGCTCAACAACATTCTGTATGTTTCATTTATCAGGCTCAAGATGTATTAGGCCTTTTATTCTAACATTAAATTTAGGAACATGTCAATAGGCTATTTAGGGTTTTTTTTTGTTAAAGATGTATATGTCCTCCACATTTGCAGTTTTAATAATAAAGTCAGAGCCACTTCCGTAGGAAAAAACTATAAAAAATAATTATTTCACTTTCACTTCACTTACACAACAGACAGAATTAACCAAAGACCATTGTTTGACAGACGATGATACTTTATATGTTTGCTTTAAATTACAGTTTTTCAGGTAAAATTTATTTCCGATCCAATCCTTGATCAAAGTGAATGTGTCATTTTGGTACATATTGAGAATCAGAAAGCTGAAGCTAAATAATGCTTACGACAAAAACATCCTACAACATTTAGGCCTAGTATGATCTGACATGCCGACATTATCCGATCGTTTCTGTGGCGCGTTTCATGCACATTTTGGAATATTATTGTTTAGACTCTAATTTTAAACAACAACGACACGTATTTTTCCTAAATATACCAAATAGATAATTAACACACAGAGATATTTATAACATGTGTTCCTTTATGTTGAGTTTTATTCACTTGATTATCGTTCAGGTTTAACTTCTTTGTCATACCTGTCCGCGGTCACACACACGATAACAATCTTTTAGTCCGTAATTCAACGCCACTTATATTGCCAGAATATAACTAATGCAATAACCCGTGTAATAAATAAAATAAAACATTTCAATTGCTGGTGTTAGTAGTTCGAAATGTTTGCACAATAGGTTATGACTTCTCAAGTAGATTTTTATGTAACTTTTTATGAAAGTTTGCAGCTGGTTTCACCGTAAATGAACTGAGCATGCCTTATATTGAACTAAAGTTTTGGGTTATCTAATATTTTATAGTATTACCCGCGCCTACATCGACTTTTCTAAAGTTCCGGTAGTAAGGCCTAATATCAAAACATTTTCATATTACGCAGTTTCATAAAAGGCGGTTAACGAATATCGCCGTCGTACGAATACACACGAGTTGACGTAGCTCGCGTGTGACGATTTGCTATGTTGTTGTCAAGCTACACGTACTATAGGCAATTCTGCATCTTTTTACAAAATGTATTTGCATGGACCTACTACAGTATTTCATATATTGTGTAGGCTCTATAGAAAACTAATCAACTTGTTTGTCTTACTAATTACTTGTTTTTTTTTCTTTAAAGAGACTAGAGCAATCACCTCCTATGTCTTGTTTTTTAAGCAGTAAATAAAACTGATATTATAAAATAAATAAATGAAACTATTAATTTGTTTTAAAAATAAAAAGTGTACAATCTTTTTATGACGGCGTTTAGGCTTAGGCCTACATTTTACATAACCAAGAAACTTTGGACTGGCCATTTGGTTTATCAGTCTTCATTGACAGAGAGACAGCATTGTTTTCTGTATTGAAGTTATCTAATATTGAATTGCCTAAAAGGGTGGTCTTAAAACCAGTACCTAATTTGTGTATTACATGAGGTTACGAATTTATAACGCGCTGTTTCTAACCAATACAGATACGATGCAATATTATTTATTGTCATTTTAACAAGAAGGCACAAATGAAATTTGGTTGGTTGATTTACATGCAATTAGACAAATGAATACAAAAAAAGCGTCGTAACCAGTATTTCTAAATAATTTTGACCAAAACAAATGATTGTCGGCAGTTCGGCTAAGCTTAAAGAATTTTAGAGGCTAATGCCGATGAGTTTACTGGCCCTCTTTACAATTTTAGCTAGTTTGTTATTTTTACACATGACTAAATGCACGCACAGTTTAAAATAAAATACATAAATTAGATTTTAATATTAAAAATAATTCAGTTGTATTTAGTTAGTAATTTAGTGAGTAATAATACGACAAAATGGAAGCCGAATACGACATGCGTCGATTTGAAAACAAAACCAAACGTTGGAGAAATATGACTTTACGCGCTAGTGATAATAAAAGCAATGTACTTACCAAATACGTTAAATTAAGATGTTTTACATGTTTTTAAACATTGTGAATCTAATATGATGTTCCTTGTGTGTCTTTCAGCCACGTACTGACTAGAAATAGAACGCTAGAAAACGCACTATGTCTGTGTACAGAGCAGTTAAACACACAAAAATGTAATCACACAGAAAGTGTGTTTATTCAAGAAGGCACATTGCACTACGCACAAACAAACTACAAATCTAACTAAAATATCTGCAATATTTTACCAATTTTTAACGCTTTCTAACATTTAAAAGTATTTACCTATCTTTCGATCACATTATTATGTTATTTAAATATATAATTGTTGAGTAAAACGGTAGAATTATCCGCTACATATTGCGGTGTTCTGTTCTGAATTAAGGCCCTCGGGGAAGAGGCTAGTTTCATTTTGTATTCGACTGTGTATTGCTTGTGGCGTCCGTATCTATTTAAACGCTAAGAATAGATGGCAAACAAAAGTACCAGGTGTTGGAATAATAACAATTATCCAGCCGTTTAATTATATTTTGGAAAATATTATAACTTGTATAAAATAATAGAAAATCTACTGCTTAAAGGCATACACTATTTAGGTGTAAAGCAAGGTGAATTATTAGTATAAGCTTATAGTTGTTTATCATAATGTTCATTTAAATAGGCTTCTACAATATTGTATCTAATGAAAATGGCACAATCAAAATATTTATCATTATCTTTTATTTTTAATATTTCAATGACAAATCATTATCCTTATTTATTTATATTATTTAATTATATATTATAATATACCGAGGACATTAGTGCTTTAATTTACCAACATTTCATAAGATAAAATCCAGAATTTATTTATTTGGTATATAAAAAAATCATCACAACAATCCCAGCGGGCAAACCTTTACAAACCAATTAAATTAACGTTAACAAAACGATTGAAAAAAAACCAAAAAAACTCAAAGTAAATCTAATCTACGTCTATTGTAGGTATAACAGCAGTAATTAATTACCGTTATAAAAAAATAGATATTATAAGATGATTCAATTCTTTTCGTTAAGTCCGTGGAAGTTGAAAACTCTATAAATACATATTAATATGCCTTTGATTCGTATTTGTTATAATTTCTCTTTAAAAACATATTAATGTTTCTTGGTATTTGGATATATAGTCGTGTGAACACGCACATGGTATCAACAGATGTAGGTGAAATACGGTGTCAAGCAGCAAAACTTGATAGCAATGAATTCGGCATATTATTTCAGGTCCTTCTATCAATGCCTACAATTTAATGTTCATTTTACCTTACAGAATAAATACTATTTACTATTATGTAGATTGAATTCGAATTGTATACAATATGAAAAATGATTTTTTTTTCACTGGTATTTTTATTTCTAGGCCTATATATTCCATTGATTGTTTATTATATTGCTTATTAGGCCTACAACTAACATGATGCACAAAATATTACTTAGACCATGGAGGTATAATTTATTTTTAATTATTATTAATTTAATTAATTTTTATACCTCCATGCTTAGTTAGACCTAACGAAACATTGTATTTTTATTCAGTATTTCAATTATTCAACTTCTGTACTTCATCATTTTTTCAATACTATTAAAAGTCAGTGTTATTTTTCATTGTTAATTGGCTAAACTTATAATCACTATTCTATATTATTTTATTAATATTATCATTATAGTTTATAGTAAAAATCACTGTACTACAAATTATTTGGTTATCGTTATTATGACTAAAAAAGTATTATGATTGAATGTTGCAAGAAGCATCATATTCATCAACAGTACGGTAGTTTACAGTACTAACCGGTCAGACACATAGGAATAATATATTATTTTGAAACAGGATCTATAAATAATAGGCCTACTAATGATTAAATCAACAACATATAGTTCAATTTTATTCTCAAATACATATTACTGTTAATAATAATAAACTAAATTCAGTATTTGTATATAGGCCTACAAATAATGTTTTGATCTACGGTACTCAAGTTTAAACATAATTTGACACTGGGATATTATATAGGCCTACACCATGCTTAAGCACTAATTCGGGTGACATCAATTACTACAATAGAATACATACCTTAAATAATATAATGTATAAATGGTATAAATATTTCTACTAATCATCCAAATAAAATGGAAGTATAATCCGAGAGAGTTGGTTGTAAATTGCGTGTGTCCTTTGTGAATATTTACAGTTGGACTGTTTTCACTTGTACTTTGTGCTAAGAACTGTATCCGTTGAGACCGAATTACAAACAAGTATACGAACTAATATTTAACATCTCCTCCAATGTAAATGAATGTTGCTTGTGATATATAAGATTTGATTTTCGTTATATTTGTTGACTCTCAGCAAAGAAGAGCCGAGCAATTTGAGATTGAGATACTTGTTTATCTGTAAATGTTTGTCAGTATACAAAAGTATCGCATGTTGTTGATTTTGGCGACGAATAAACGCAGATGTAATTCGTTTTAGGGTCGTCTATTTACATTTGGAATAAAATATTTACAAATATGTGACAATCATTTAAAGTATATTAATAGATCAATATATAATAGATTAACACATTATCTAATCGGCCATTTTATAATGTAATGATAATCTATCTGTGTGACTTTACTCTCCCATTTTATTGTCTTCTGTCTAGGCCTATGCGCGTGCATTTCAGACTAATGGCGACTTCTTATATATCGTTTACATAAAATTGGTCTTTATAGCGCTAATTAAAAAATGAAATAGGTCTAAAAAATAATTATTTTGTTGTTTCGAATTGGATTCAATTAATTTGTAATGAATTCTACATATTAACAAATGAACATAAAACAACGTTCGCTTTTCGGTTTCTTTACCGCTGGTTATAAAAAAAAAGCACACTTAGGCTATATTATAATTATATTATTCTAAATCGACTGCAAAATTAAAAATATTATACATTTCATCATAGAATAATATTTTATATTTCCATGATAACGATATTTTTTTACATTTTTTAATAGGCCAATAGGTGTATTGCACATATGGTATATATTATAATGTATTAGATAGGCCTATTTGAAATAAAAATCTTTAAGGGACTATTGAAATATAAAACAAAATAAAAAAAACTATTTGCAGCAACAAGAACAATTGTAACGAATTTGTGTGAATGTATTCGTTAATATTTGTTATTTTGTGTCATAATGACCCGCGATCATGCAACATAGACGTGTTTCGGTAACCTTACCTTAATGATTATCGGTTGACGAATTCCGGGAAAATAACAGAAATATAGGCCTAAGCCTACCATCAACACATTCCTTAACAATCCACAAACTATAAATGTTATTTTAGATAAATTAAATAATTCAATTATATTATCTTTAGGCTTACAGTAGATTATGTTATTTTTATTTAAAGCGTTTCAAATAGGCCTCGCACGCCTCCATATTTTGAAACTGTGTTTAATAGCAAATATGCGTAACATTATCATGCGATTTCATTTTAAATGTTTAAATTATTGATAACCAATAATAAATACATTAATCATGTACAATGTCTTTGATTCGACAAGGTCAACGATACAGGACCAACTTCGCAATCATCAAAATTCCAAAATAATTATTCATTTTGAGTTTTATCATAAATTGAGGTCGCATTTATCTAATGTTATCAACTTGATCGACCTTTATCGATAATCTCACGATGGCCACGGTATATAATGTCCTCTTCCGGTATTTAATAGGTAACTTATAAAAGTTAGCGCACCTACTTAAAATAAATCACTTGATAAAGCATTATATTGTTTGCATAATAAAGTAATGAAAACAGTAAGAGTGTATACAAATTTGTATTATAATGTGGTACCGTAAAAAATTAGTAAAGAAATGAAAATTCAGGAAAGTAACCATTTATTTTCGATAGGGCTAGCTTACTTTTATTATCATACAGACAGGTAAATGATAAACAGTAATAGAACAAAATTATACATTATATAATATTAGGTGTTTTTTTTTCAATTAAAAATGAAGTGTAATATAGTAATAATAACCAATAATTCACGAATATACAGTATTTTGTAATTAAATTGTAAAATTGTTTCAAATTTTTAAACAGTTACTTGAAAAGAAATATTATTTGTTCGTTCTTCGTGGTCGCTCACTGTCTCAATCGCGTAAATAAATATTTGCAAGTATACTATGAATAATTTGCCAAAGTCTGATGTGCTTGTTGACCTAATATTTTTTGCGCGCAATTCAACCGAGAACAGACAAGAATATTCAAACTACCATTTCGTATCAATTTGGATAAGAGAAATTATGATACAGTTTGATATTTAAAATATATAAAAAGTTCGTATAAAAAGGATTGGTCGATTAATTATCTTATTAGGCCTATCTTTAAATATATATTAAATATTTAAATATTATATTCCTATATGAACAAAAAAATAACAAATACAGTTCGAAATATTGATTCATAATGGCTTGCCTCACTTTTTCATAGTTTATTTTATATCATCGTCTGTTAATATTTGTATCGTCGTCTGTTTATATCGTCGTCTGTTTCGGCATTTAGGCCTAAGAAATGTGCGTTTTTAGTCGAACTTTAACAAGTGAAGCAAGTCACATTATATCTATGAAGCAATGGCTTGCCACTTTTGTTTTCGAAGTTTGTTTTACATTAACATTAAAGTATACAGTACAGTAATAATACCAAATAGTTCGGAACATCAGACCTGTCCACACTGCCGGTTGCAAACAGGAGGTAATGAGTCTATCACTTTTTTATATACAAATTTCGAAGCGTTGATAAACTGGTTGAGAAGCTATCTATAATCAGATCAATCAATAAAATTTAAAAAAAGACTGTTTAAAAACACAAAATAAACATTTTTTTAAAGATTTTTTGTCTTTTATTCATAAGAATGACATGATCTATTTAAAATAATCAATAATTATTTATCTTAAACTAATTCAGCAAGAAATTGATTCAGAAATTGATTTAAATAAACAATGGTAGTAATCAACAGATAACAATCATGAATAATGATGGCATCTCAAGGTTCGAGGAGAGACACATTTAAATCAAGGTATATGACAACAAGTGATTTGTTTTGGCACTATTTTACATCAGTCTAAAAGACACACTTACGATTCAAAATTACTAAAAGTATGGACTGGAATGTTTCCCCAAAAGTATACCATCTAAAATGAAATCTAAAAAATAAAGTTCAACAACTTTATTAATATTTATCTTCAATATTGCAAACAATTATGCGAGTTAAAATCTATTTAGGTAGCAGTGAACAGTCTCTGCAGCACATATACAAATTGATTACTAAAAGTAAAAAAGTTCTACACGGATATTTTTACAATTTACTAATATTTAACATTTTTACTAAAACTAACTCGATAAAACCGAGTTCGGACGTGTTTACCTAAAGATTTAGTTTTGTGAGTTTCTGAAGTTTTAGCTAAGTTTTAGAAGTAAATAATATCTTTGGCACATATAAAGAAACCCCACAGCTAAATGCAAGTAAATTCAAGTCTTTGGCATTAGCTTTAGCTCGCTTTCTTTGGGTTTAGGGAACAACTTCGTTTTATAAAATTCACAAAACACGAGCTTTTTGCTTACCAACTGAAGTTGTATATATAACCGCTCATACAAATAAACAAATGATTGTCAAGGTAACAATTTGGTAACCAACGGCGAATAAAATCACAATTAGCACCTTTTTTACATAAAATGTTCAATAAGAATTCTTCAGTTTATATTTGTTGATGATGGTTAGCCTGGGCTGTAGTGAGTTGGCTGTATGTAACATCATTTGGCGCGGAATAGTCCATAGTAGCTTTAGCCATCTGTACAGATCCTGTCATACCAGCCATAGCATTATACGGATACCCCAAAACTTCGTATCCTTTCACGTCGTATTTTTGTTCAGGTGATATGATACTGTTAATAGAGAATGGATGGGTAAAAGACGGGTGCTGTCCCATGACAGAGTGCATCGGGTGGTGCATTGGTAAGTGCATGGCTGGCATCTGACTTGGGCCTAGTGGACGGTTTGAAGGCATGTTCATATGATTAGGCGTCATCGATTGTACTGGTTCCTCTTTTGGTAATTGTTGGACCTGTTGCTGTTGGTGCTGCTGAGGTGAATGCATGTTAGGGTCGCTGTTTGAATCTAAGTGATGTGTCGGTGATGTCGTGGTACTTACGGAATCTGTAAGTCTGCTACCTTCAGAATTTGCGATATCTTCTCCGTTTGACGATGACTTTGGTTGTCTGTGTTCTTTTTTGATACATTTGAAACGCTTCTGACGGCGAAGATAACACCCGTTTTCAAACATGTTTCCAGCGTCTGGATGCAGTGTCCAAAAACTTCCTTTTCCGGGACGGTCGGGTGTTCGAGGAACTTTTAAAAAACAGTCATTGAAAGAAAGACTATGGCGGATTGAATTTTGCCATCTTTGTTGATTCTGGCGGTAGAATGGAAAGAGATCCATAATAAATTGGTAAATGTCGCTCAATGTTACCATCTTTTGTGGCGATTGCTGGATAGCCATCGTGATGAGAGAGATGTACGAATAAGGTGGTTTAGCGTGCGTGTACGATCGTCTGTATGTTTTTTCGGCGCGTGCACGATTGAGATCTGCTGCCTGCGCTTGTGCAAGACGCATACTCATTGAATTGTTCATCGGATTCATCTGTGTCATGTTCATCGCCTGCATTGATGTCATCGTATTCATGGCATTCATTCCCATTCCATGTGGAGTCATTCCGTTAATGTTTCCTTGCATCGTACCCATGGTATTCATGGGGGACATTGACATCGTCATAGACCCCATTCCTGTGGAATGAGGACCGGTACTGCTAGCATAAGTGTTCATGCCTCCCATCGCATTCATATGCCCCATACTGTTCATATTCACGGGCGACGCACTTGGATATCCTGGCTTTGGTGAAATCATACTTGTTTCTGTCGTCCTGGCCTGGTTGTTGACTATTTGCCTGGGGATGCCCAACACTCAATATTCAAGTGAATTTCTCGTCTTTGTACACAAGCAGCCACTTCTATGATTACACACCAAATAGTTCTTCAAACTCAGGTTTTATGTATAGTGAGCAAAGTACGTTTTGAATCCGTTGTGTACTCACAACTTGCAGTCAAATGATCGCTGTTAAGTGACCCCGTAAGTAAATAACCGGCAATTAATTAGTCCCTCCCCCGCCTATTGTAGCTACGTCAACCAACCGAGCCATCTCATTCGTCAATTACTTCTCCTTTATCATACAACACCCAATTACAATGCGTGTATTGTGTCCGCGTCACTTTTTTTTAAGGTGTCCGTCACTGTGTTTTAAACTTACTTATCTTGTTATAGTATAATAAGAATTAGCCGCACTGAAAAACCCCAAACGACACCGCAAAAAGCAACAGGAAAAATAGAAGAGATATGTCGGTGATATTTGCGGTGATTTTCAATTTGCTTAGCCAACCAAATGATCACATCAATTTGTTTATACAATACATGAATTAGGCTATATTAATTGGTGTATTAAAGTTGTTTATTAAATATTGGCTTTTGAACACGAGACTAATATTACTGAAAACCATTTTTACATTTCGTTACATTTACACGACGACCGTTCAAAATAAGGCTACCGGTATAAATTTATTATAAATTAAAAAACTAAATTATTGTGGGCTACATTCAAATTGGAAAGATTTTTGAATACTTCGTAGTTATTTTAAATTTTTGATATTAGGCCTATATGTACTTTTACTGTTTATGTTATGTTTTCATACCACTGTTCTAAATAAAAACAAAATAAAAATCTTTTTAACAAACCATTTTCGCAGTATAAATGGAAATAAATTCGTTCTATTACAGTAAAACTGTTGTTCATGAGTTGCATTGTGTTGGGTAATAAACGAATTTTATTTTTTCTCTAGAAAGAAATAATGAAAAATATAATTTAATTGTACAGTATTTATAATTCAATAGATCTCACTAAATTAATAAAACGAGTTTAAATAAATATGATTTGAAATTGTTTTAACACTCTATATTCAGACATTTAAAACTAAAAATTATTGAGAATCTGAAGGGATTTTGTTGGTTTTCTGTTGTAAACAGCTGAATGTGCCACGATGTTCATTATCTAACATGCAAGATTATCTCCACTCTTCCTTCCATGTTATGCACCAACACGTTTAAATATCATCATATTAGCACTCTTTTAAATTTTCACACAATTAATGGATTTAGACCACTCCATATTGTTCTTCTATTGTCACTCGATTAGAGGTGAGTTTTACTCAAAATAACTTAATTAATACCCATGTTTAAGTACTTTTCAAACATTGTTAGCGAATTAACGGTGTACCGAACAGGTGTCGTAAATGCTGTGTTACATACAGCAAAAGGTGACTTAAAACATGAAGCTCGCTATGCTTAAACCATGGAGCTATAACATTAGTTTTATGTAATTAATGTTATAGCTCCATGCTTAAACAACAGTTCAAATCATTCCCAACCGAGAAGATCGCATTACGTAAACATATCGAGGGTGTGGGTATAGAGGCATGGACACTGTGTCTTTATTGCAAAAATCACTTAATGATCTATAAATGTTTATGAAAATAAAAATAATAACTCATAAAATACAACGTATAGGCCTATTGGGTTAGATGTTATACTGCTTTATAGTAATCAATCCAATGAAGAAACAGAACGAATTTGAAATTGTTGTTGATTACGGTATATTATTTCACTTGATTTACCGTAAGATGGATTGTCCCCAAAAAATCATGAAAAATAAAGATTTATAAAATCGACTTTGAATAGGCCATTAATGAAGTTATTCACTTCCATAAAAAGCAAACAAAAATTATGATTTCACTTATTGGCCTAATAAGACAACATAAACAGTTAAATTTAACAAAAAATTCATTGTCTTACAGACAATTTGACTATTTTTAGCTTTAAATTACAGTTTTCTAAGGTAAATACTTTATTTTGGACCCAATTTTTGGTCAAAGTAAATAACTATTATATGACATTAAAATGGCATATTCAACAAAAAAATTGAAAACAATTATTTTTCAGGGGGAAAATATTATATCTTTAAGATATTAAAAAAATAAATCATTTTTTTTCGGAGTTAATTATCAGTTCTATTTTAAAGATTTGTTTTTTCTTACAGTTATGATTCTGCAATTATTTTTTATTTTACTCTGTAAATAAGTTACTACATGGAGTTTCTCCGTGGTTTAGGCCTATATAAAATAACATCAGCGTAATATCAGGGAAGAGTGACATTCACTATAATTCCCTGCATAGAACTTGAACATAAACAACATTAAATTACTGTTGTCATTATGAAATCACATGAAATAACGAACGTCAATCAACACAAATAAGCGGCACTTGAAAGGGTTGGCGTTGGCATCCGTTGGCCTGTGTTGTCATAAACAATTAGTAAAGACTAAATCACTGTATGTAATTGCAAACATTGGCCCTATTGTAGCATATCAGTACAATATATTCATAAAACGTTATTTCATAAAAACATGGAGGATAAAAATAACTTTCATGAGATTTATGCTGTGTTTGGCAGTTATTGTAATATGTACACAAGCTTGAAAACTAAGAAATGCAGTTGTATCACAACTTTGAACTGTCTTATTTTATTTTAAAATGTGTGTTTTCTTTTCCATTGCCGTTCCAAAATTAGCAGTATTGTTGTATTAGTGTAGTTTTAGTTTAAAAAAAGTAAAAATATAATAAAATAACTTTGAGTCAACTTTTATGTTTTTAGTTTCTAATCAAATAGGACAAATGTGCTACGTTTTACCATTAACCCATGGAAGAGATGGTAACATTGATATAAGTACACACTATATTACAAAACATTGTAAGTATTTACTGGAATGATTTCTATTCTCTTTTTGCTTTTCCTGTGCCCCATTGCAAAAGTACTTATATACCAATAAAATTATTATTATAGAAAATTATTATGCAAGTCATAATTCAATGTTTCGATCGAAATAGGAAGTGGTATAATGGTCAAAACATTTGGTTAAATAGAAACTTTAGTTAGGCCTAAATGTGACCAGGGAGTTTATGGCCTTTCTGAAATTGTCAACAAAAAACGAAATATTAAAACAAAAGTTACGGTATGTAATAACAAATGAGATCCTAGATATATACAAGAGGTCATTCGAGAGGTCATTCCCGATGACGACATAACTGTTGAAATATTGAATACAATTCTGCCCTGATTTACAAAAGGGCATTATCTCAAAAAATGTAGTTTTGAGTAAATAAGCAAAACGTGTTTGAGTTTATCTTTAAATCTAGAGAAAAATTAATGGTTTTTCAGTTATAATAGGTATTAGTACATATATAGAAAATATGTAACATGAATTTTATTTTAATAATTTATTTTTTAGGGGGTCAAAATTGAGATAATTCCTTCTTGTAAATTATTCATACTAACTAATAACAATAGATAATTTAACAAAAGGCATTATCTCTATATTTACATAGAATGTACACTACAAAACTAATCTAATAGCACAAGACAAATATGTTGCAGTAGGGATAGGTTAAAGTTAATGAGAGGGAGTAACATGTGGCTGTTGGGCGAGGGTGGGGAGGGTGTTTGTGGGGGTGGGGATTAGTTTAGGGGGGGGGGGGGGGGTGATTGTGGTGCTCGATTTGGAAGGATTGAAGTTGGTGGATTTTTCCAAAAGTTGTGGAATCAATTTTTTTATTATGTTGTCTTTTTTAATTTGTGGAGTTCCTGTTTTTCTTTAAAAACTCTCTA
Source organism: Antedon bifida (assembly GCF_963402885.1). Classification (NCBI taxonomy): domain Eukaryota; kingdom Metazoa; phylum Echinodermata; class Crinoidea; order Comatulida; family Antedonidae; genus Antedon; species Antedon bifida. The sequence continues at coordinate 899,993 of NC_136234.1, forward strand.
GACATATAACTGGTATCCACATATTCACATTTTCAGTATAATTTTGTTTCAACCTTTTTAAAGAGTACTTCTTTAACATCATGAAGTTTTGGTACGCGTAGAAGTCGGTATGAGACATTTTGTTGTCTATAAAAAGTACAAATTTATTAATATTATGCAAATATATTAATATAAAATAGAATAATCAATGTAAAGGAATAATCAATGTAATGGAATTCAATGTAATGACTACGCTTACTTACAGCCACACCCAAAAAAAAAGTAATTCAAAAGACTAAAATACGAATTTCCGAATGCCATTGTTTTATAACAAAAGTTGCTTGACATTGATTTAAATATCAATTGGAAAACACTACAAATGACCATTGGACTTTTTTTTACATTTTCAAGGATAATAACGAAGACATAAGTATTATTTAGTACTATTAAACTTAGGCCTACTCATTCAATAAGCTTATGAAAATGTCCTTTGCAGCTATGTTCTTCCATTTTAGTTTGATATCCACATAAATTTATTTTAGTGTTGTCAAATACAATAATTTGATTAAAAGTATTTTAAAACATAGTTTGAGCGTGCTAATTAGCATGCATCAAGTCGACCTCTGATTGGATAATTGTTACTGCTGCAGTATGCAGTCAAGCGATCATTTCCTGTTGTGTATTGTTTTTTTGAGATAATGCTTTCTACTGAATTTTTTGTAGGTATGAATAAAGATAATGCCCACACTGATTTTAATTTTTTAAATATTTTTAATATTTATAGAAAACATTTTTAGTAGCTGTTAAGTTTAAATGATAGATTATACCCTCAAAAGTCATGTAAGACAAAAATCTCAATTTTGAAAAAAATTGAGATAATGCCCTTTCGTAAATCAGGGCAGAATTGTTTATTAGGTTTTTAAGTATATACTTTAATCTTAATATGTACATAAGTCAATGCTCGATGATACAAAGTGATCGAGGAACAATTAAAACAATTAACAGGTAAGCCTAGTTCCTCATTTTCACTTTACCTTCTGGAATACCACGGAAACAATAATCATAAGAGGTCATTGAACTCATTATTATTATCAAGTTTATTGCTACTTACCTCGCATTGAACAACACGACTAGAGGAAGCTCGCTTTCTTTTAATATTTTGTTGACCCCGTGTATTTTGGGCTAAAAAAACAAACAACTATTTGTTGTATAAAGGGTATATTTTGATTATTTTTGAGAGAAAATATAAATTTAGAATCATTTAAAAACACAATAGTGATATTAAAAACTCCATCTATTTGATTATCGCCGTGACAAATTACATGACAGTGCGCTTACGTCACTGCGTTGCGTTCAATGGGAACCAAGCTTTAGTATATGAGATTCACGGAAGACAAAAGAATACACTAATGTGTTAATGAATTATGATAATGTGTGAAAACGCGCGCATGTTGTAAAATAAATCACAACTATGTATGAGAATACTCTGTTTGTATCAAATAAATTGATTGCCATGAAATTGATGTATGCATCTAAACAACCACAATATTCGATCCGAATGAACCCGATACTTTAGTCGAGTGTTCGAGAAATCACGCCGATTGAGTATTGCGGAATCCGATACATTCGTACGGCTGTCTATAGTGCGTATGACGTTCTGTACGCGTAACAATAATACTTACATCTCTCGCACGTGACACTTGGAGTAATATATAAGTCGATTTCTATTTTACATTACAATTATCTAGAAGCACAGACCCAGGTGGTGCCTTTCATTTAGGCCTACACGACCTATTGTTTTGAACGCATTCAAGATAAATTGGCGTTTCATGTATCTCACGTCGGCTTTTGTTCTCAAGGTGTTGAAACTAAAATGCCGTTGGTTAATAATTGTCACAACAAATGACACCTTAAGATGTTTAGGTGATGAATAGAGGTTTAAATGTATGTATTATATAGCAATTAAAGGTATTATTCCATGTAAGGCCACCGTCCACTTAGTATTAAGTTGTCCACACGTCGTTCAGGCCCCTGGGAGTTTGAAATGACAACGGGGAAATTAGTCTTTTTAAAGAATCTTTTAGATCAAAAAGAATGATTTGCAATTTAACATCTTGATAAAATGACAATCTCTGGCCATGCTCTGAATGTACCATGCGTCCTGTAGCCACGTAACTTAGGCCTACAGTGTATGTCCAGCATAACGCAAGGCCTTTCCCAAAACAAGATACAAAATTGACATACAATTTTTCAATACAAATTACAAGCCTAGCAAATAGCAAATTACAATTTACGTGCAAACACAAATTAGGTCTTGTTCACACTAAATTAACGTAGTACGTGTACTAAATTGACAGACACGGTAACACGCGCGCGCGCAAATAGTCTGAACAACAATCTTGGATATAAAATAACCACTTTACGGATTATGTATTTCAAAAAGAACAAGGCCTGCAAAATCCCAAGAATAAACAAGCAATCAAGGGTGGATTAAATACAGTGTGTGGTCTAAAAAAAAAGCTTTCCATGCTGAATTATTATTTTTATTATTGATTCAATTGTTCATAATATCAAGTTGTCTAATAAGGTTGTTGTTGACAGGGAGATCTCCTTGTTATTAGAAATTATTGTATTGCTTACATCGTTCGAATGTTGTTGAATATATTGGCAAACTTAACTTAATCACATTCAGACTAATATAGTTAAGTTCGCAGTCATAATCAACATACTATTTTCTACAATTTTAAATTTCCAATTACAAAAATATATCTAATTATGCAATGCAATAAAAATACATCCTTTAACGCAGGCCTATCGAAATATTTAAGATAAAACGATTATGATAGCTAATTTTTAGCTTTGTTTAAATTCGATATACGTTTAAACATTTACACATAGGATCAATCGTACGTTGACTTCATGACTATCTGTTGCAAGAAGGCTACAATCTTCAATTCCTAACTCACAAACTCTCAATTACATAAAATTAATCCCAAAAATTATTTCATAAATACATTTAAAACTATCATTAGGCCTTTAAAAGGGAAAAAAATAAAATTACAAGGAATGAATCAACCTATATATGCCTATAAAATTGTATGATAACACATGTCATTAGCGAAACGTTAGATAGTCTGATTTTGGTGTCGAATTACCGCCTATTAGTGACAATCGATATTGTTACTCACGCTCATTTTATTTCAAAGTGATAGCTTTATGTGCAAATTAGCCACAAACTGCGGCGACAATATTCAATTATTATTCACTCATTAGAATATATGCACTTATGACTATGTTCTTTAGTGCTATTTCAAAACCAGAAATTATTATTATGACGCCAGAATCACGTCAAGACAGTGGTCTCTATCTGTTTTTTTTTTTATAGAATCCCGTTAAAGGCCAATTTACACAGAGACGAGCGGTAACGTATATATCTATCCTGGGCGGCCAAACTCCGCGTTTGGTATCATTCATAAGAAATTACATATAGATTCTATAGGCCTATTAGTTTATTTTCTGCGTGGCGTTACCACTCGTTTGTGCCAAATTGGCCTTTGTTGAGGCATACCAATTACTATAGGCCTATTGGACCTCACAAAACATGGAGGTAAATCTCCATGTACATTGATTGAATCCATTGGTTTAATAGTGAAGAAAGGCATTATACTAGAATATTATAATATACTACAGTAAAATCACTACTATAAATTCATATAATGTTACTAGGCTAGATACCAATGTCATGTCGGACTATGTATGTCTACAAAGGTATGGCTGGCCGTTACATGGAGCGGAGGGGTGACGCATTGCGACTTCGACTTATTCGGCAATTTAAACTTAAATCACCACCGTATATGTGTTACCTTACTTACCACACACACACCCACACTTTAACATTAATTGTAAAACATGAACCAACTGAACAATAATCATTAAATATTAAACGTGATAGTGCACAAATTCTATACAAATTACTGTTGTTTTTCCTTTTTGTTCTTTCAATATTACACTTACTAGTTTTCTAGGCCGGTGAACTTTATTGCATTAAATCACTTGCATACCGATAAGAGTACCATCTGAGACCATGCTGGTGATAACAGGATTAGGCTTTCCAGAGCCTAAAATCAAACTACCAAAATCATATCGTCTGAAACTGACTTAATCCCCCGTCTGTCATTTGCAGGTCTCCAAATAGAAGTCGTTTTAATCCATGCATTAATCCAGATGATAAATATTTGATACAAAAAATAAATTCCTGATTTAGAAATTCAATGCAAATTCAACAGATTAGCATATTAGTCAAATTACATGTGTTTGTATACCTATTTTTACTAGTAAAGTAAAGTACATTTTGATCGTTCTTTGTGTACTCGACACTAACAACAAACATTTACCAATTAGGGCTTTGCTTTGCATCGTGAGGGGTATTGAGTGTCAATATCTCCCCTGCTGAAATAAGCATTGACTGACAGGAAGGGGATATTTCAGCGGGGAGATCATTCTATCTGTTTTACATTGGTTGAGAGGGGGTGGGGAGGGGTACGGTGCTTGTGGTAATTCAAATATATACTAATGTAAATTACTTTGTTAGTTGTCTTTAAATTATTTTTATTATATTGAATGTTAATGTACTCTACTGAACCACTTTAAGTGTCATTCAAAATACATAATTACGGTCCTATAGTTCATATAATAATACAAGATACACGAAATGTTATTTGTCTAATTCGTAAAAATAAAGAAATGTTGGTTATAGGCCTACAGTGTTGACTTGACAAACATTGTTTTAAAGTGAGAGCAACGAAATATATATTACTTTTACCAGTAACTTATCGATTAAACTCACAGTTCAAAAGTAACATAACATTCATTTCCAAGCATTGAGTTTAAATCATGTAGACATAGGCTTATGATCTAAAAACAAATATATATATATATTATATAGGCCTATCGATTTGTACTTTTGTCTCAATAAAATTTGTCATTTTCACTGAATTTAAATTGTACTGATTATAAAATACATAAACTTAACTCAAGACTTTGAATACTTATCTTGCCGCCTTGATGTTTTAATTGTTTATTGCTAATGTGTTAATTTGCCCAATATATTATGTTCGTTATCTATCCTGCCTCCGGTCTGTGTGCGGTACTGGTGGACGGCGGATTATCGCAAAGCGGTGTGAATAATACTCCCCCATTTCACAGATGACGAAATTCGGTAATGCACCAGAGAAAACGTTAACAATAAATTACAGTAAATCATTTAAAATTTAGCTGCCAAAAAATACTACGAAAGTTTTGACTGACTACCGTAATGCCGGATGATAACAGGAACGACACAATGTGCAGCTTTTGTGTTTTTGTTGTTGTTTTTGTTGTGTTTTTGTTGTAGCTTTACTATTTTACGATATTTAAAACTTTTAAAGAAACATTTACGGTGTTCTATAATTTACTGCATTACTTGAATTAAACTTTATGTATTTAAGCAAACATGATGGTGTTTGAACACATGATAAAACAAAACATTATTATTATTTTTTTAACAACAATATTATTTATAGGAGAAATAATTTAATTCGTTTCTCCAACAATATATTGAGTGGAGGAAAAAAAATGAGAACATTAAATTGAAAATTTGTTTTATAATATGGATCTACAATAAAATATTTGCTTAGGTGAAATAATTTTGTTTCAGTAACAATGGACTCTGGAGAAGTGAGAGCAAACAATTTGCATAAGTCCAATATTGCGCAACAGAACAGCATGAGACATAAGTACACCATAAATATACGTGAGTTTGGCTAACATGTTTCATAACACTAAAAAACTGTTGTTAATGAATAAACAAATGATACGAGGAAATAAGATAATAATATTAATTTTCAATTTTGTCAGTATGTATTTTCCTATGGTTTATGAACAAAATACCAACACACCGTGTCTGGATAACCGTGATTGTAATACCATTTATATAAATCCAAAGGCAAATTACTGAAAAAATGACAATGCTGTGGGTATCAGTGGCTGGATCTCAATGGAGATACAAAAAAAAAGAAGCGAAAAGCTAAATCAAAATGATAAAATAAAACAACCAGAAAAGTTAGCAGAGCTTTCGGGCAACACTAGCCCTTCATTAGTGCAATACCATTTATATATATACAATTACTGTATTTAAATTCAATTCAATTCAAACAACTATAGGCCTATATTTATTACAATTAGTTTATCATGTGCTAAAAGTGTAGCTTGCGGCACGTTAAGCGCCTCTTACAGATTGTAGGCTGGCGAGTTTGATTAGCGGTCCAAAACAGATAATCTGTGAAAATGGCGCACAAATCCGACCATATCTGATTTAAAATAAACAAAAGAGCCACATTAAGAACATTTAAAGAAAGTGTGAAAATAGGCAGCTTAACTGGCGCTTTGAATAGGCGGCGATCGTCTGTTAATACACAAGTGTTTGAATTGCATTCATCCTATTCTTTGCCTTTTTTAAACTATTGGGCCTAGTGAATGCGGAACATTATTAAGCTATCGTATTTGCTACATTTATCTCTTGATTCTTATATTTTAGAAATCGGAAAATACAAGTGTCCCATTGGAATTATTTCCGGTTTGTTAAAATGTTGCCGTTGGGGGATGTTTTAAAGCAGATAATGGCCAATCAATCTCAAGGACGGGATGTTTGTTGTTGATCAACAAGTTGTTTTTAGTATGAGCAGGAACATTTCACTCTTCTCCTTGGTGTAAGATATGAGTTTTGAAAGTAACATTATGCCTAACTGAGCAGGTGTATAGAGGTCTATACTATAATAACTCCTTGATAATGACTATATTTAAACAAAATTAAAGTTTACATTTTTTTTTAAACGGTTTCAGTCACTAATTAAATGTGCTTATAGGCCACATTTAGTTTTATGTATAATCAGGGAAAAGTTAAATTAACTCTTCCCTGGTATAATATTACTGATTACTGGCCCATTGTCTAAAAAATACAATGTATATATGTAAACGTGATTGTATTGGGTAAACCCTTTCGCTTTCCCTTATGATTTCATTTATGGTTCTTATCAATTAGTTTTATAACCCTGTTATCGACATCCTAAAGTGTATCGACCGTTGTCAGGGGTGATATACCCCTATACGTCGCGCCATTTTCGCTCTTTCGAAATAATATGAATACTGTACTATACTAGTACCATATTTAGGCCTATAGAAATGTGATCAGCTATTATTAAATAATAATTATTTTTTATTTGTTTGTTGTATTGATTTTGTATCTGCTTGTCTATATATTTATTTTAAGAACGCACCGTGTATGAATGTATGCCACTGTTGTAAAGGTGTAGCTGCAATAAAATTATTATTAAATAAATCGGCACTAATTTACTTAAACGGGTTTTAAAAAAAAACTTGACATTAATACAATATTTGTATTAGAATATTGTATAATAGAAAATTTTACATACATTAAATAATTTAGTAGTATTACAAATTTAGACGAGGATGAGGAATTTATTATTTTAGGAAAATATAACGTTACTATTGTGTTTGTTGAATAGTCGAAATGATAACTGACGCCCTCTGCAGTTAAACAAAGTTGTTAACGGTTTGAGGGCGATATATAGTTTTTGTCATAATTCAGGCAAAGGATCCTGTTACATTATAAAACGTAATAGGCTTAGTTAACGATGTAAACAAGAAATAATTTCTTAAAAAAACAAACAAACAATTATTTTTGTTTAACAATCAGTAGTAAACATTTTGTGTAAATATAGTCTGGCCTACTGTATAGAACAAAAATATAATCATAAACTAAACTACAATATGTAGGCCTACATATTCCAGGGTAGGAGCATTTAATTTATAGGTCCATGGTAGGAGCATTAATTACTCCCTAATTTGACCCGGCTCACATGTATATAGGCCTAGGCCTACTACCTAGCTAGGGATAACGATGCAACATTAAAAGTTAATAGCATACATTGCCTGTTGATATTTTGTATCAATATTAAAATAAAGAAAGAATTATGAAAATCTAAGTAGGCAATTGTATGAACTTTAAAAATGACGGTTTTTAGTAATATATTTTGTATATCAACATTGTAAAATTCAATCAAATATGATATTACATGTTTATTAAGTAAAAAAGAGTGTTTATTTAACCTAATATTCAAAGAATTTCAATACATATTTTTCCCGTGTTGGACAAGTCAACCAATTAAAGGGCGAGAATCCAAAATCGTTCAACCGTGAGCCCTCATAGGCTCTCTTTTCCCAGACGTTGTTTGGGTCCAGCAGCTTGGACCTATCAATTAGTCGAGTTTACAAAATATCAAAAATGTCAGCCGTAGATATAGCTTCTGAATGAGTAGTCCTCTGGGGATATAGCTGGCTAAAGCCCCGGCGCGAAAAACATGAAAAGTTAGTATCAAAATCAGACTTTTATAGGCCATTTTGAAGTTTTAATAAAGTTAATAATTTTTTTGTATCCCATTTTTGGTCAAAGTGAATATCAATTAAAATGGCATATTAAAACACCAATATAGTTATCTTTAATAACAGTACCATATCATAGACAACTCAGCCTCGAGTCTTAGAAGAAGATGGAAGAGGGGGTATGCCTTACCTATAACTGAAAGTTTACACTTCAAAAGTGAGAACAATAAATTCCTCTACTACTAACATTATTACGAAATGGCACGGTAATAAATTTTATAGAAGGGCGTTTTGTAATGACGTCATATAACTCATCAGCATACCAGCACGGCGCTTATAACCGGAGCTGCAACAATAAGTCAAACAATGTGTTTTTTATTTGTCTATGGTTACAGTAATTTTATTCAAAGTAATGTTCAAAAAGTACTGACGAAATTGAATCATTTATATATTTTGTAATGTTCCAAAATACGGTTTATTTTACTACCAGGGTATTAGAGTGTTTACACATTTACATTACTGATGTCTAAGAATTATGATAATGATAAAAACTATAGTGCGTTAATTAAGTGCCAATATATAATTTTTTAAGGGGCCTTTTCTCCATTTTATCCAATCGAATCATGTTGTTGTATGAGATGTTTTTGTTTTTTAATTGTGTCTCAGAGAGCAACACCATTTTATACATTTATATGCATGATATAATAAATGGAAATGATGACCTTTCCACCAATGATGCATGAAGGACTAATCTCTACGGTAAGTTGTTTTATGTTTATTACTTTTCTGTTTTTTGTTAACGCCATAGGCATATAATAGCCTTTTCTGTGAAACGAATGAGGGACGACAACCTCTCATGAGATACCTCTATTAAGGGAACACTTTGAGGGGTCCCAAATATGTCCTCTTGATAACAATTCTGTGACTGTAATTGTTCGAGGCAATATTTGATTTTCAAATATAGCTCGCGTATACCATTCCACGCTAAATTAGGCCTACCCTAAAACGAACAAAGGATACAATTAATTTACAATGTCATAAACATGAATAGGAACAATATAATGGAGATAAGGTATAAGACATACCTTTCTCTTATCAGGTTTCATTATTTATATGATTGTTTGTTAATTGCAATGTAAAGCGATTAGCAAAATGAAGAAGTTGCCGCTGTACTCAGTTACCCGTCTACCAACACCAGACACACCCTTTCGGTGTCGCCTGTCTATTCGGTCGAGGGAACGGCCTTTGAAGTGGTAATTGTGTTTGATTTAAACTCACGAAACATTTATAAGAAATTATAATAAAATAATTTTACAGGATGATATCAATCACAATTTATGATTGCAATATAAAGACTCCAAACAAATGAATGACGATCTGTTTAATGTCACTCTTAGTAGGATTGCCGATCAGAACGGTTGTTTTAAAGTAAGTAAACGTTTTTTTAACAATTTCATTTTAATCATTCATATTCTTTTTCGAATACCAAATAAGGCTATCCGGATAGAAAATGAGTTGAAATTAAACAAGCTTAAAACAATAAAACCCAATATTATTAAACTCGCTAATTAGTAAATAAATTATTCGTCTTAGGCCTACGCATTGGTTCAACATTCGTTCTTTTGATTAGATTTATGTCAATTATTAATAATTATTATTCATTTCATTGTTTTGTCTTCTACCGTCGCGATTTTTTGTTCTTACATAAGTTGAGGACTGACTGTGAAAGACAACTACAGTACTTCCTAAATGTAACTTAACCTAACCCTCTAGATCATTACTCTCTCACTATAAAGTAACAAGTTTGCATTAGTGAATTGTAGTTTGGTCAATTCTTATTGATATATGACTAATATTCATGTTGTGACGTTTTTCATGAGGGGTCCCCAACTTAAGTACGAAAAGAAATATCGCAGCCTGCTCGTCCGTCCGTCGTTAGTATACTACAATTTATTGACTTATGTAGACTTCGTTCACCACAGCTCTATTGATAGTGATACCTAAAAATCTAAAGGTAACATATGACGAATATATGTTGCTGTATCACGGAACTTTCCTAGGATGCTGAACAATTTAAGTGACAACCGGGTATAAGGTTATCTCTATTCAATGACTTTAACACGATGTATACTATTAAACCTGTAGTAGCGAAATGACAGCAATGTGTGTCTATCTGACTTATACATCTGGGGGTAAAGTATTAGATAATGTATATGTTACTGTTTCTACCGCGCACTAATGCTCTTTTACTCGATTTGTACAACCTGTTGAAAATAAAAAAGCACATTCTGAGTTTGAATAAATAAATAGACCATAAAAAGGCAACGGGTTTATGTGGCAAATGTTACGAGATGTAGGCATTGTGAAGTATGTCTACGTGATGATTATATTGCATTCAAGACATTAGAGAATCATAACGACACAGATAATAAATTACTTTATGGTTTTTTCAAATGTCTGAAACCGAATAGCATGGTGACGCAAATATTGTGGAGGAGGGGACGTGAAGGTTTTCGTAGTTCAGTTCTGAAATTGGTTACAATCGTGTAGGCCTATGAACTTGAAGAACGGTAAAGGATACCTTATTCCGTATCGTTTTAATGCTGTGCCTTTCGGCATCAAAGTGACTTTCAAGAGGTTTACAACGTATAATTGGGTTTTAACAATCGTCCAACGTTTATTATCTCGCAACAAATCCCCTAATCAATCAAGAACGGTAACGAATAAAAAAAAACCGTATTACGAATCGGTGTTTCAATACACCCTTCGACATCAAACACTGCCAAGAGGTTTACAACGTATAATTGGGGTTTAACACTGCCGCTCAAAGTTTATGTTATCAGATGGGCCTCATAATCGATCAAGAACGGTAACGAATAAAAAAAAACCGTATTACGAATCGGTGTTTCAATACACCCTTCGACATCAAACACTGCCAAGAGGTTTACAACGTATAATTGGGGTTTAACACTGCCGCTCAAAGTTTATGTTATCAGATGGGCCTCATAATCGATCAAGAACGGTAACGAATAAAAAAAAAACCGTATTACGAATCGGGTGCAATACTGTTTCAATACACCCTTCGATCAATCTGTCAAGAAGTTTACAACGTATAATTGGGTTTTAACAGCCACCCAAAGTTTATGTTATCTCATAACAACTCTAACCAAATATTAACATACCGTCAAAAGGGAATAGTAGCCTACCTATTTTTCCGCGAGCGTTTACGCATATTTCAATTATTAAATCAGATACCGTATAAAGTAGGATTACTCATTAGTTAACAGTATATCCATGGAAATACATAAAACGCGAGTGAGTTGAGTTGTTGGCCAATCAGTTTGGATGATGATATATCGCGTTATGATTGGTCAAATTACACGCGGCGCGCTTACGCCCTTGCGTTGCGTCCAACATTAAGTTCATGTTGCAATTGCGTCTTGTTTTATATTTTTGGGGATCGGGTTTTTCGCAGACCCTCTTGAAATCAGTTTATGATTGATGAGTGTTATTAAATGTATTCAAAGCAAACACAGATGCACAATAAATATATAATAGGCACTGTACCGTCTTTTCACAAGAGAACAATCTTAATATTATGAGGCGCCATCGAACCAGTCTCTGAATACAAATATGAAGAATATACATAACAGTTTAAAATAGAGCCTATTGAATAAAGGGCCACGATCTCCTTCAGATGGCATACAAGCTGACCAGTGAGATTTACTCTGAGTAAACTTTGCAAAGACTTCCATCATTCATCAGTCTTTAAAACAATTTGTTTATTTTTATATTTTAAAGTTTAGTCACTCAGCATTCTTGATAAGTTTACCATTATACATTGAAAAAGGCATAAAAGCTGCTCAACGTTCTATCAGAAAAACTGTGTTTTTGATACGGTAAGATTTTTATCTTAATATCATAGCAATTTAAAAAGAATTTTATATAGTAAAGACAATTACCGTAGGCCTACGTAGGTGATTGAATATCGAACACATCAAGAGATATCGAACATCAATTTTAACTGTTGCTATAAATTATGTAACAAAACTTGGTTATATATTAAATACAGTTACTTTCGAGGGAAAGGACGCCAGTCAGACAGATATAGGCCTATTGCAAAAAATAAATAAGAAGAAAAGGGTTTATTCCATATAACTTTTTATAATCAACAATAATTTGGTGTTCAACTTGTTCCCACATCGAGTGACATTGTGACGTTCAATAGGGTTACCAATCCAATAAGCAACATGTTTTCAATAAGTGGTCGTTGTCATAACAACCACCGAGAAACACGTCAAATCATTTGATATCAAAATAAACACGCTCTTCATTCGGAGCTGTTTCCGTTTATAATAATTTTTTTATTTGTCAAATAGAAATCCTGGATTGGTCAAAAGTTAGAACGATGTACAATTCATCTCCTTACGTTGTAAATTTGAGAATCTGTTGACAGGTTAAGCAATAAACTACGCTTCATATTGGTGTCGTATGTCCCAGTCCCGTGGGGTATTTTGTGGCCTTCGACGATCGTATAAAATTGGTAGCATTGTTACCACGACTTTCATTTGAGTACTAACACGGGTTAAAGTATTCCTCATCGACTGTGAACGTGTATTATTTATCTTTAACGGCCTAACCGAGTGAGTCTTGAGTCTATCTACTAACTTATCCGTGTGTGCAATTTCAGGCTTGATAAAGTTCTTACAAAGTTAGTCGGTGGTTGTGGAAAGAAGACACGGTAATTCTAGTTATACTATTGAAAAAGAAGCAGGAAACAAAATGGCTGATGATAACTGTAGCGGAGGAGATCCAACTACCTCAGAGATGTTTAAAGGTACGTTCAATATCATAATGATTAGATTGGATAATATAATATAGGCCTATGTTTATATGAATATAATACGCCCGATTGGATATTATAAAAAAGTCATTACAATAATGATGGGCCTATTATTGTCTGTTTTATGGAATGCCATATTGACACCATAATGGAGGATAATTTAGTAATGCCGATTAGATGATGTAGGTACAGGAATTTAAAAACGGAAATGGTAAAAATTGTCCAGAGAATTAATTCACACAAAAACATGCATTGAAAAAATATGGTAGAAATTCGACAAAAATTATCGTACCATTAGCAATGACCTTTGTTGTCGTGGCAACCCGACAAGACATTTGCCCAGAGGTGGATATCGTAAATTTGACCGTGCTGAAAAAATGGAATCTATGTTATGAATTATTATATATATAAAACGAACTGGCACGATGCAAGATAAATAACGTATTTACTCAAATTATAAATGCAGTACAAATATTCTCAATCATTATAAAATAACCGTTCATTTATATTTTATTCCAAGTCACAAAGTTCAAAGTGACAATAACTAACCAATGCTATTTAGTGTGTACATTAATATTTGTATGTTTTTTTTTTAGAATTTGCTAATGATACAGGGTCATTATTGACATTAATAACCTTAACATTAATGTCATTTACAACTATGTTCCTGTACTTGGAGTCCAGTATGTATATTAATCAAAAGATAGCAAGTAGTCGACGCAGAGTTCGTCTACTTTGTATTCTGGGAATTTATCCTGTAAGTTTTACATTATTAATAATAATTAGTAAATTAAAATTTGTTTTCAAAAGGCAAACATTGAAATGTCTGCCAGTACACCGTTTAGTAAATATAATGTATTTTAAATTATACCTATACCATTGTATTGTTTAGGTATCACCAATAGGCCTACTCACTTTATCTAAATAATTATCTTTGATATAATTAGTGTTCGACTTTCGAATCCAGTCATTACCAAAATCTCGGAGTAATTAAGTATGTATTCTCTATAAGGCACCCCCATGACTAAATGTTAGACAAGAAATTTGAAACATAAATACTAACATGGCCAATTAACTTTGTTTAGGTTTTGTCTGGTACCTCACTAATTGCTCTGTACGTTCCAGCGGCTCATTTGCTGTGCAGTTTTACAGGCTCTATGTAAGTACGCACTCATTTTAAACGTCTCTTTCCCTCACAAAAGTACGGGGCGCCGTTCGGGACTTTAAAACTGAAGAGTTTACACAGACTATAATGTCACTTTTGCTTACTGTTATTTTCCTTTGCATAGTTTCTTTTCAGTGGCGATGTTCCAATTTCTGATGTTGGTTTTCGACTTTTACGGCGGAAAGATGTACGTAATAGAGGTTTTAAAAGATCAAAAGCTACCGCTAGCAAGTCCCCCTCTCACGTGTTGCTGCCCCTGCCTACCAAAGATGGATGTCAACGAGTGAGTATAGATTATAAATGTTTATAAATTATTCAGTTAATCAATATCGGGTTTAGATAGTTATTAATAAATCGATCAGTCACATGGTTTTAAAGACAATAACTGGCCTATGCAAAGTTCACAATTTAAGTCGATGGCGTTAACTCGAAATTATTCACTCCTTACTCGAAGAAGGCAGCAACGGCGTTCCATATTACACTAGTACTCGAAAGTTTTGAAAATGAGTACTAATTACTGTATTCCTATTTGTTTGTTCATTTTCTAGAAAGAACCTACGATGGGTAAAGCGGTTGGTGTTACAAGTTGCATTTGTACGACCTATCGCGCTGTTTGTTGCGTCCGTCTTGTGGGCGAATGGGTCTTACAGACCAAAGGTAGGGTGTATCATCTTCTTGGATAAAAAAAAAATATATGAAGATAATTTATCTACATTACATACATACTGTTCTCTCTAAAATTAAATACAAATACCGAATGCACTTCTAACTTTATAAACTATATGCCTATTCAGTTTTGAGAATTGTTTTATTGATAATTATTCTAACATTTTATTTTAGTTGGCGTTTGACGAGGCGTTTCTGTACATTCAACTCATCTCCTTCTCTTCTACGTTCATCGCTATATACGGCATCGTCATGATCTTCAGGGCGTCACGGGAACCTCTGAAGGATTTCAGAATCACTCCAAAGTTTCTAGCCATCCAGATTGCCTTGATCTTGACAAATGGGCAGACGATCTTTTTGGCGCTCTTGGTTCTCATTGACGTCATTCCGTGTACACCACCGTTCAAGTCACAGACAAGAGCAAATTGTAAGTTTATCCGATTAATCATGAACAACTATAATGACGAGCTTTCGTTTCTAAATTGTAGACGAAATATACTGTAATTTATAGGACGTGACCGTTTTACCGTCTTCTTTGTACCGTCATCCCGAAACTACCGTACTGTCCGAACTTTGCCAAAACGAACGGAAGCTATGCTATTATCGACAAACCCGATTGCCAACGACTACTGTCGATAACGATGACTGTCGAGACTGGAGAACGACTGACAAACCAAACAACCATCTAACTGTTAATTTTTTTATTTACACAGACGTAAATGACATGTTAATTATCACGGAGATGTTCTTTTTCTTCATCATGGCCCGAGTGTATTTCCGAACGCGAATCGGGAATGAAGAAAGCCTTCAACAAGTGAAAAACAAAATTATGTTGAACGCACAGAAACACTTTCCAGACTCTTGTCCAAACTGTGGCTTCAAGAATGATACAACTGATGACGTCAACGGTATAAAGATCATCAGTCATATTAACGGGCAGCAGACGGACGAGGCAACCTCACCAGAAGATAAGGAGAACCTCCTAAACCAGCAAGGCATGTTTACGATCCTTAACGGCGGGGAAACTGTAAATGTTTAAAAATAAGAAGCTACATATAGCTTGCTATAATATTACCAATGTACCGCGTCTTAAAGTAGCCCACTAAGACGAAAATGTTTAAATAAACAAATGCTGTAGGCTAATGTTTGTGTCGGGCGCAGCTGTATATAGTTAGCTTAAGCGACGTTTAACTGGTCTAAGTCCTAACTAAACCATTCAAGAGATGTTTATGATCCTTAAAGGTGAAACTGTAAAATAGTTTACAAATATCTAAAGCAGCTCGGCTGCGTCATAGCTTTCTATGAATTAAGTTTTTGTCGGGCACAGCTACTACATTTTAGTTAAAGTAGCCTAACTGGCCTGAATTCGGCACCTGCTTTCATTCCGATCTCTTTGTTTACTTCCAGCTTTCGGTATCTGAAGCTTAACTTATTTCTCTATGGTCGGAGTCGAGTAAGTTTCGTATTTTTGAGAATGTAAATACCCATTCTCTGATAAAACAAACTTGATCAGTGCATGCAGGAAAACATTTGATTTAAAATTAGTAATATATTGACAGGGTTACTCACCTAACGTTCCTCGCTTTGTATTTGTAAGTTAAGCGTTTTAGAATAGCATCATAGAGGTAAATGATGACGTAGGTACCCATAATTCCTCAAATATTTAACAAATCTAAAACGGAGGATACTATCCCATGGAGACTAAGCTTACGGCTAAATGAAAAGGACTAGCTTAGTAAGAACGCCTGGATATAGTCTAGGCCTACATGTCACAACGCACATGATAGAAATATCTTTTTTCCACTTTATGATGTCATTACCATCTATTACCACTACAAATGGTGCTTTTTCTATTGAATAGCTACTGAATTCCGTACCCAAGCGCACAGCTACTTTTTACGACCTTTTGAGATATGCAATTAAAATACTTTAATAATGACTTAATCATGTACAGCATTTAATTTATTTGTTACGGTATTTAAAAAAAACAACTTACAATACAGTTAATTTTATTTAAGTAACTGATAATATATTTAAGTAACTGCTAATATATTAATAGCATACTGATTTTATTTTATGCAATTTTGATAATGACGTCACATATACAGTAATACGTTTTGGTAATTTCGAATGCAGATGTACTAGGGTTTTTTACTGCCAATTATATAGCCCTACTGATTTTAATATGCTAATTAGATTATTACATGTGTTTCGCAGTTTGGTATTAACATACTTTTAGAAAAAATGGAATAATATGTTATATGTTACCTGTAATTGAGAGCCTAATGTTAATTTTAAGTTTTGTTTTGTTGCAGCAACATCTTTGTTTAAAGTTTAGAATTAAAATTATTTTTGAGTTTCTATATACTGTATTTTAATAAATTCCGTCCATAAAGCACACTTCTATTTTGTAGTCGGTCGAATTAAAATGATTATTGCGCACTGGCTAACAAACAGTTAGTGCACCAAATAGAAATGAGGAACTTGGGGAGTTGCGGAAAAATCTACAACGCCACCAACGTACGATTTGTGAGATATAAAGTGTGTATGGCACGCCGATAACCAATCAATTATGAAACGCACGAAATGCATAAATACCTTTAAAAAACACACTGATACGCAGTATAAGATGAACATGATACAAATATATTATATTTTACTTGATGGCAGTAACATTAAGTATCAACATAGAATTCTAAATTCTATAATCAATTATTACATCAACAAAAATATGCAAATTACAAACACTGAATTGAAGAAAAAACACTAATATATTACAATTTTATAATATTTACATTATATTAATAATTTTAAAATACTGAAAGAAGTTAAAGACCCCTTCCCTGCAATTTTGGACGTTTTTTGGAAAATAATACATATATATTACTTTAAAAACATTAAACCATGTCATTCCTTGTCTTAAATGTACGTTTTATGGTAAATTATGATAAAAAGTGAGAAACAATGCACTACCTAAGTAGCTCGCGGCGATCGACCTCTCGTGGACGGTCTTAGGCCTAGCCTAGGTAGGCTTAGTTTTGTAGGCCTAGCTGGTAAACATCGGTAACGTACGAACATCGTACGCTAGCTATATACCTAGCCTGACGTTGTATAGTTGCTGCATTAATTGTCTTTCTATTTTTGCCAGACTCCGTTGATACAAATTGGGGAAAACCCGGTATTTTCGCTGAAAAGTTAGGAGTCTTCCATTTGTTTTGGCCTCACAATCGATCGAAAAGTGGGCGAATTACAGGTGAACTGAAAAACAAAAATATAAATCCGCGCGCAATGCATTTTGGGATTTATAGCGGGCCGCTATAATTATTAGAATCGACTTATTTTTCACATTTTAACCGTTTAAAGACGAAAAAAAGTTATCGCAATAGGACCATATAGTATTATTTTTACATTAAATATAGTTTGTGATCTTAAATTAGATCTAAAAAACGTAGGGAAGATGCAATTAGTTTACACTGGGTTTCAACTATATTTTTCTATTTTCATATTTAATTTGTAAATCTAGCACTTGCCTAACATCACATCACTAATTAGCACAAAGTATATATACTGTCGACTGTCACGTGTAGTCCAAGAGCATTAGTTCATAAGTATAGGCAGACCCGGAAATTTTTGGTAACAAGCTAATTTTTTCAGGAAAGGTCGAGAACTATGATTGGAACATTATACTAAAAGTCCTGAAAAATCCTCCTTGTGCTCTCCGAGAAATCCAAGATGGCGTCCAAAATGGCTGCCATTTTAAATTGGTCTATAACTTTGTAACCGCTTGTCGTAGAGTATCGATTTTGGTGTCAAATAGTTCACAATATATACATTCCTATTTGCTCTAACAGAAAATGTTGTCAAAAAATGGCCGCTACTACAGTTTCTGGCAGTTTGACCTTTGACCTGGTCTTATCATATCTCGGTAATGGCTTGTCATAGAGTGAAGTTTTTGACAATCCGGAGTATAATATATGCCATGTACATAGTGTTCCCTGCCAATTGAGCATTTCCATGCGAAATGTATATGACCTGAACATTTCATTCTCACACTCATAGTATCATAAAGTCTATACATTTCCTAAATTACATAAAATTTCTACTTTTCTGAGCAAAAATAATTATCATAATTTCTATAATAAATAATAAAAATAACGACGTGATTTCAACAAAAGCACTAATTCGCGTATGTACTGTAATGCGAGTTACAGACGAATAACGCATTTAAAATGTATTCATGACATCTACATATAGGTGACATTTTGTAGCATTTTCAACCATAACTAGTATGAGAATTTCAATTAACGTGTCCCATAATATTCTTTGTTCTATCGAAGTTAAATAAATGATTATTTTGTTTTTTTCTTGTATAGTTCATACCCTTATTACAGTAAAATTTACCCTCAAGGTTATTGTTGAAAATAAAAAAAAAAAAAAAAATTTGGACGTTTTTTGGAAAATAATACATATATATTACTTTAAAAACATTAAACCATGTCATTCCTTGTCTTAAATGTACGTTTTATGGTAAATTATGATAAAAAGTGAGAAACAATGCACTACCTAAGTAGCTCGCGGCGATCGACCTCTCGTGGACGGTCTTAGGCCTAGCCTAGGTAGGCTTAGTTTTGTAGGCCTAGCTGTTAAACATCGGTAACGTACGAACATCGTACGCTAGCTATATACCTAGCCTGACGTTGTATAGTTGCTGCATTAATTGTCTTTCTATTTTTGCCAGACTCCGTTGATACAAATTGGGGAAAACCCGGTATTTTCGCTGAAAAGTTAGGAGTCTTCCATTTGTTTTGGCCTCACGATCGATCGAAAAGTGGGCGAATTACAGGTGAACTGAAGAGCTATATTGTGTAGTCGTTTTTTGATAACTGAGAGCTATCAGTGTGTATCATCCTCGTATATAATTGTTTCTTAGTTGTAATAAAGATCACATTATTATAACATCTAGCATATTTTTATAATATATAAATTTATAGGTACCAAAACTAATATTTTTATTTAAAAAAAAATTCGATAAGTATTTTAATAACACTGAAACAACATTCTTAATATAACAAATGATATGTAGTACTACTAAATCAATGTCTAATTGCATAGGACTATGTGTACAGTATTATGATCAGTGTAGTCAGAATTTGATAACTGAGCACGCATCTTTTAATATCTACCTCATCAATAATTAGCATTGATATCATATATCACATTGTTGGATATGATCAGTGTATTCATAATTTGATAACTGAGCACGCATCTTTTAATATCTACCTCATCATATTATTAATAATCTATATCACACTGTTGGATATGATCAGTGTTGTCATAATTTGATAACTGAGCACGCATCTTTAATATCTACCTCATCAATAATTATTATTAATAATCTATATCTCATTGTTCGATATGATCAGTGTAGTCAGAATTTGATAACTGAGCACGCATCTTTTAATATCTACCTCATCAATAATTATTATTAATAATCTATATCACATTGTTCGATATGATCAGTGTAGTCAGAATTTGATAACTGAGCACGCATCTTTTAATATCTACCTCATCAATAATTATTATTAATAATCTATATCACATTGTTCGATATGATCAGTGTAGTCAGAATTTGATAACTGAGCACGCATCTTTTAATATCTACATCATCAATAATTATTATTAATAATCTATATCACATTGTTGGATATGATCAGTGTAGTCAGAATTTGATAACTGAGCACGCATCTTTTAATATCTACCTCATCAATAATTATTATTGATAATCTATATGATTGTTGGATACGATCAGTGTAGTCAGAATTTGATAACTGAGCACGCATCTTTTAATATCTACCTCATCAATAATTATTATTAATAATCTATATCACATTGTTCGATATGATCAGTGTAGTCATAATTTGATAACTGAGCACGCATCTTTTAATATCTACCTCATCAATAATTAATATTAATAATCTATATCACATTGTTCGATATGATCAGTGTAGTCAGAATTTGATAACTGAGCACGTATCTTTTAATATCTACATCATCAATAATTA
The DNA here is from genome assembly GCF_963402885.1 of Antedon bifida. Classification (NCBI taxonomy): domain Eukaryota; kingdom Metazoa; phylum Echinodermata; class Crinoidea; order Comatulida; family Antedonidae; genus Antedon; species Antedon bifida. Next base: position 921,147 of record NC_136234.1, read on the forward strand.
TTATTAATAATCTATATCACATTGTTCGATATGATCAGTGTAGTCAGAATTTGATAACTGAGCACGCATCTTTTAATATCTACCTCATCAATAATTAGGTTATATGCATGATATGCATATAACCTCTTGATTCTGTCAGGATCTTTATTTATTTATTTATTTATTTATTTATTTATTCTTTCCTTAGCACTATTTTGTCCGTGAATTATCTTGGCATCAGTTTCATCTAGCTAAGTCAATTTTTCAGAGTATATTCCTTATGGCCAGGAATCGATGTGGTCATGTTTTCACGGTGCGCAATCATAAATTACGCGGTCTACGCGCGATTTAATGAAATCACGTTTGTAATCATATCTTCACAAGCACGAATCACTTTTAAACAAAATTTGGTACTCATAAATTTCAGGTCATATTTCATCATATGGCAATAAAATTATGTGCGTAGCGCATATAACGCATGCGTACGCGCGCTTAAAAGTTTTAAAATTGTCAAAATTTATTTTCGATGAAATTAGAGTACGTTTCAGGCAATTTTAAGCGTTTAAAAAATTGCCACGAGTGCGCAGAATTTTGCACGCACACTGCGCGTTAAACGTTAGTGCGCACTCTTTTTGCCCGATTTCTGTTTTACAACCTTTCTTTAATAATATCATCATATTTGATTCACTTTTCAACTCGAAAATGCGTTATACAAGCACATCAAAAGTGACAGGCTACGCACGTATAAGTTAACAAAATAGTGAAAATATGCTAAATTTTAAAATTAATATATATCGTCAGAATGCTGGGGAACACCTATTTTTTATTTCATTTTCTTGAAGTGTATGTATCATATGTATGATTTATTATCAAATTAAGAGAACAAAAGTTGATTAAGTCATCATTAATTGCATATTGAATTAAAAAAAATTAATTTCGACAATCAAACAAATTTTGACATTTTCTTAGGCCGAAATAACAAACTTAACATTAACTTTCTTTCTTAAGAATTTCATATATTAAAGTTAAAAGTATATAGTTTGACAGTGCATCATTTAAAAAATTTTTTAAAGATGTCATCATAGTAATAAATTATAATTCATTGCGGTATGTAATAATCTATCTGCACCAAAGTGGCTACTGAATAGTAAATACACGGAGGAATCTTTCTACATGTTTTAGTAAGTTGTCTATGGCTCGGTGGTCTGTGCTCGTGTCTATAGCATTCAAGGTACCGAGATCGAGCCTCACCTTGGGTAACGAAACGAAATAAGATTTTTTTTTATTATTTGTATTGTTTGTTCAATTTTATTTCTTAGTGTATAAATTATACACATGATTTATAATGAAATCTAGATAAAAAGAAACTTATGTCTTTATTATTATGTAACAAATGTGGTTTATGACATTATACGCAGAGGGATCTTTGATCGGATTGCGATACCGGCTATTGTATTTGCGTTAGCAAGATCCTAGCATATATTATAAATAATTAAAGATTCTGAGAAAATCAATCAATCAATATATCTTTTACAAATCAATTATCTTTATTTTAATCAATGCATATAACCTATAATTCGTCATAGTGACGAATTAAATCTAGTTAATATTAATAATCTATATCACATTTTTGGATATGATCAGTGTAGTCAGAATTTGATAACTGAGCACGCATCTTTTAATATCTACCTCATCAATAATTAGCATTGATATCATATATCACATTGTTGGATATGATCAGTGTAGTCATAATTTGATAACTGAGCACGTATCTTTTAATATCTACCTCATCAATAATTATTATTAATAATCTATATCACATTGTTGGATATGATCAGTGTAGTCATAATTTGATAACTGAGCACGCATCTTTTAATATCTACCTCATCAATAATTATTATTAATAATCTATATCTCATTGTTCGATATGATCAGTGTAGTCAGAATTTGATAACTGAGCACGCATCTTTTAATATCTACCTCATCAATAATTATTATTAATAATCTATATCACATTGTTCGATATAATCAGTGTAGTCAGAATTTGATAACTGAGCACGCATCTTTTAATATCTACCTCATCAATAATTATTATTAATAATCTATATCACATTGTTCGATATGATCAGTGTAGTCAGAATTTGATAACTGAGCACGCATCTTTTAATATCTACATCATCAATATTTATTATTAATAATCTATATCACATTGTTGGATATGATCAGTGTAGTCAGAATTTGATAACTGAGCACGCATCTTTTAATATCTACCTCATCAATAATTATTATTAATAATCTATATCCCATTGTTGGATATGATCAGTGTAGTCAGAATTTGATAACTGAGCACGCATCTTTTAATATCTACCTCATCAATAATTATTATTGATAATCTATATCACATTGTTGGATACGATCAGTGTGGTCAGAATTTGATAACTGAGCACGCATCTTTTAATATCTACCTCATCAATAATTATTATTAATAATCTATATCACATTGTTCGATATGATCAGTGTAGTCAGAATTTGATAACTGAGCACGCATCTTTTAATATCTACATCATCAATAATTATTATTAGTAATCTATATCACATTGTTCGATATGATCAGTGTAGTCAGAATTTGATAACTGAGCACGCATTTTTTAATATCTACCTCATCAATAATTATTATTAATAATCTATATCACATTGTTCGATATGATCAGTGTAGTCAGAATTTGATAACTGAGCACGCATCTTTTAATATCTACCTCATCAATAATTAGCATTGATATCATATATCACATTGTTGGATATGATCAGTGTAGTCATAATTTGATAACTGAGCACGCATCTTTTAATATCTACCTCATCAATAATTATTATTAATAATCTATATCACATTGTTTGATATGATCAGTGTAGTCATAATTTGATAACTGAGCACGCATCTTTTAATATCTACCTCATCAATAATTATTATTAATAATCTATATCTCATTGTTCGATATGATCAGTGTAGTCAGAATTTGATAACTGAGCACGCATCTTTTAATATCTACCTCATCAATAATTATTATTAGTAATCTATATCACATTGTTCGATATGATCAGTGTAGTCAGAATTTGATAACTGAGCACGCATTTTTTAATATCTACCTCATCAATAATTATTATTAATAATCTATATCACATTGTTCGATATGATCAGTGTAGTCAGAATTTGATAACTGAGCACGCATCTTTTAATATCTACATCATCAATAATTATTATTAATAATCTATATCACATTGTTGGATATGATCAGTGTAGTCAGAATTTGATAACTGAGCACGCATCTTTTAATATCTACTTCATCAATAATTAATATTAATATCATATATCACATTGTTAGATGTGATCAGTGTAGTCAGAATTTGATAACTGAGCACGCATCTTTTAATATCTACCTCATCAATAATTATTATTAATAATCTATATCACATTGTTGGATATGATCGGTGTAGTCAGAATTTGATAACTGAGCACGCATCTTTTAATATCTACCTCATCAATAATTAATATTAATAATCTATATCACATTGTTGGATATGATCAGTGTAGTCAGAATTTGATAACTGAGCACGCATCTTTTAATATCTACCTCATCAATAATTAGCATTGATATCATATATCACATTGTTGGATATGATCAGTGTAGTCATAATTTGATAACTGAGCACGCATCTTTTAATATCTACCTCATCAATAATTATTATTAACAATCTATATCACATTGTTGGATATGATCAGTGTAGTCATAATTTGATAACTGAGCACGCATCTTTTAATATCTACCTCATCAATAATTATTATTAATAATCTATATCTCATTGTTCGATATGATCAGTGTAGTCAGAATTTGATAACTGAGCACGCATCTTTTAATATCTACCTCATCAATAATTATTATTAATAATCTATATCACATTGTTCGATATGATCAGTGTAGTCAGAATTTGATAACTGAGCACGCATCTTTTAATATCTACCTCATCAATAATTATTATTAATAATCTATATCACATTGCAATATATGATCAGTGTAGTCTGAATTTGATAACTGAGCACGCATCTTTCAATATCTACATCATCAATAATTATTATTAATAATCTATATCACATTGTTCGATATGATCAGTGTAGTCAGAATTTGATAACTGAACACGCATCTTTTAATATCTACCTCATCAATAATTAATATTAATAATCTATATCACACTGTTGGATATTATCAGTGTAGTGATAATTTGATAACTGAGCACGCATCTTTTAATATCTACCTCATCAATAAGTAATATTAATAATCTATATCACATTGTTCGATATGATCAGTGTAGTCATAATTTGATAACTGAGCACGCATCTTTAAATATCTACCTCATCAATAATTATTATTAATAATCTATATCACATTGTTGGATATGATCAGTGTAGTCATAATTTGATAACTGAGCACGCATCTTTTAATATCTACTTCATCAATAATTAATATTAATATCATATATCACATTGTTAGATGTGATCAGTGTAGTCAGAATTTGATAACTGAGCACGCATCTTTTAATATCTACCTCATCAATAATTATTATTAATATCTTATATCACATTGTTGGATATGATCAGTGTAGTCATAATTTGATAACTGAGCACGCATCTTTTAATATCTACTTCATCAATAATTAATATTAATATCATATATCACATTGTTAGATGTGATCAGTGTAGTCAGAATTTGATAACTGAGCACGCATCTTTTAATATCTACCTCATCAATAATTATTATTAATAATCTATATCACATTGTTGGATATGATCAGTGTAGTCATAATTTGATAACTGAGCACGCATCTTTAAATATCTACCTCATCAATAATTATTATTAACAATCTCTATCACATTGTTGGATATAATCAGTGTAGTCATAATTTGATAACTAAGCACGCATCTTTAAATATCTACTTCATCAATAATTATTATTAATAATATATATCACATTGTTGGATATGATCTGTGTATTCATTTATTTGATATAACGCATCTTTTAATATCTACCTAATCAATAATAATTATTAATACTTAATGTTGGATATGATCAGTGTGGTTTTGTTAAATTTACTGTATACGAGAGATCGAGTCGATGGGTTTTGAAAATGTGTTATTCTTTTGTTCCTAATCACCCTATTGATTTGTATCCGTTTGTTGTTTAAATTTATACTTTTAAGAACGCATCGTTTATGATGAACGTGTGCCGTTGTAAAAATAAAAATATTCCATATCTTTTTATGTTTCATATGTATTGGCTTCTATTGAGGGTCCCAGTTCTTCTTAACAGAATAAATTTGCAGTGAATGAATAATTTGATAAATGAGGACGTGTGTTTTAACATCGATCTATACAGACCGTATTAATACTCTTCCAGAAATGATATGTTGCTATAATAGGCCTATGACGAATTTCCATTACATTAATAATTCAATTAAAAAGGAAATGTGTCAGAAATACTAAAGAATCCAGTAATCTTGTTGATTAATAATTAGTTGTACCATTTCTGATGAACGAACAGAAAACTAAACTTGCAGCCAATCAAAAAGCTGCTGTACTGTATAAGTAGGGAATTTTAGGTAGGAGTTGTTTTAAATGTCATTGGTCTCGGCTTTTACAAGCTTCTGACCTAGTTTGTGTTTTAAAATGTCAATTTTGGATAAATTGACAGATTTTACCATGTAAACTGTGCAAACTTAATGCAAACTTTAATAAAAACACCCCACAAACATCATTCAAACCACTTAATATTGATTATACCACTGCTAGAACTATAAAAGAGGACAATTTATGAAATAATTTTATTGAAATAGCTCTAGGTTTGATTTTTTAGGGTGAAAAATGTTAATTTTGGATAAATTTACAGATTTTACCATTTAGAACTGTAAAAGAAGACAATTTTTGAAATCAATTTATTGAAATAGCTCTAAGTTTGACTTTTTAGGGTGAAAAATGTCAATTTTGGATAAATTTACAGATTTTACCATTTAAACTGCGTAAATTTAATGCAAACTTAAAAAAAACACCCCACAAACATCATTCAAACCACTTAATATTGATTATATCAAAGTTATCAAACTATGATTACACTGATCATATCCAACATTGTGATATAGGATATTATTAATAGTTGATTGATAAGGTAGATATTAAAAAACTAAACAGATAATATCCAACAGTATGATAAAGATTATTAATATTAATTAATGATGATGTATCTATATTAAAAGATTTTTGCTCAGTTATCAAATTATGACTATACACTGATCATATCCAACAATGTGATATAGATTATTAATAATAATTATTGATGAGGTAGATATTAAAAGATGCATGCTCAGTTATCAAATTATGACTACACTGATCATATCGAACAATGTGATATAGATTATTAATATTATTATTGATGAGGTAGATATTAAAATATGCGTGCTCGGTTATCAAATTATGACTACACTGATCATATCCAACAATGTGATATAGATTATTAATAATAATTATTGATGAGGTAGATATCAAAAGATGCGTGCTCAGTTATCAAATTATGACTACACTGATCATATCGAACAATGTGATATAAGATATTAATCATAATTATTGATGAGGTAGATATTTAAAGATGCGTGCTCAGTTATCAAATTCTGACTACACTGATCACATCTAACAATGTGATATAGATTATTAATAATAATTATTGATGAGGTAGATATTAAAAGATGTGTGCTCAGTTATCAAATTATGACTACACTGATCATATCGAACAATGTGATATAGATTATTAATATTACTTATTGATGAGGTAGATATTAAAAGATGCGTGCTCAGTTATCAAATTATGACTACACTGATAATATCCAACAGTGTGATATAGATTATTAATATCAATTATTGATGAGGTAGATATTTAAAGATGTATGCTCAGTTATCAAACTATGACTACACTGATCATATCCAACATTGTGATATAGGATATTATTAATAGTTATTGATAAGGTAGATATTAAAAAACTAAACAGATCATATCCAACAGTATGATAAAGATTATTAATATTAATTAATGATGATGTATCTATATTAAAAGATTTTTGCTCAGTTATCAAATTATGACTACACTGATCATATCCAACAATGTGATATAGATTATTAATAATAATTATTGATGAGGTAGATATTAAAAGATGCATGCTCAGTTATCAAATTATGACTACACTGATCATATCGAACAATGTGATATAGATTATTAATATTAATTATTGATGAGGTAGATATTAAAATATGCGTGCTCGGTTATCAAATTATGACTACACTGATCATATCGAACAATGTGATATAGATTATTAATATTAATTATTGATGAGGTAGATATTAAAAGATGCGTGCTCAGTTATCAAATTATGACTACACTGATCATATCCAACAATGTGATATAGATTATTAATATTAATTATTGATGAGGTAGATATTAAAAGATGCATGCTCAGTTATCAAATTATGACTACACTGATCATATCGAACAATGTCACATAGATTATTAATAATAATTATTGATAAGGTATATATTAAAAAATAAACAGATCATATCCAACAGTGTGATATAGATTATTAATATTAATTAATGATGAGGTAGATATTGAAAGATGGGTGCTCAGTTATAACATTATGACTACACTGATCATATCCAACAATGTGATATAAATTATTAATAATAATTATTGATGAAATAGATATTGAAAGATGGGTGCTCAGTTATAAAATTATGACTACACTGATCATATCCAACATTGTGATATAGGATATTATTAATAGTTATTGATAAGGTAGATATTAAAAGATGCGTGCTCAGTTATCAAATTATGACTACACTGATCAGTTCCAACAATGTGATATAGATTATTAATAATAATTATTGATGAGGTAGATATTAAAAGATGCGTGCTCAGTTATCAAATTCTGACTACACTGATCATATCGAACAATGTGATATAAGATATTAATAATAATTATTGATGAGGTAGATATTAAAAGATGCGTGCTCAGTTATCAAATTCTGACTACACTGATCACATCTAACAATGTGATGATATTAATAATAATTATTGATGAGGTAGATATTTAAAGATGCGTGCTCAGTTATCAAATTATGACTACACTGATCATATCGAACAATGTGATATAGATTATTAATAATAATTATTGATGAAGTAGATATTAAAAGATGCATGCTCAGTTATCAAATTCTGACTACACTGATCACATCTAACAATGTGATATATGATATTAATATTAATTATTGATGAGGTAGATATTAAAAGATGCGTGCTCAGTTATCAAATTATGACTACACTGATCATATCGAACAATGTGATATAGATTATTAAAAATAATTATTGATAAGGTATATATTAAAAAACTAAACAGATCATATCCAACAGTGTGATATAGATTATTAATATTAATTAATGATGAGGTAGATATTGAAAGATGGGTGCTCAGTTATAAATTTATGACTACACTGATCATATCCAACATTGTGATATAGGATATTATTAATAGTTATTGATAAGGTAGATATTAAAAAACTAAACAGATCATATCCAACAGTATGATAGAGATTATTAATATTAATTAATGATGATGTATCTATATTAAAAGATTTTTGCTCAGTTATCAAATTATGACTACACTGATCATATCCAACAATGTGATATAGATTATTAATAATAATTATTAATGAAATATATATTGAAAGATGGGTGCTCAGTTATAAAATTATGACTACACTGATCATATCCAACAATGTGATATAGATTATTAATAATAATTATTGATGAGGTAGATATTAAAAGATGCGTGCTCAGTTATCAAATTCTGACTACACTGATCATATCGAACAATATGATATAAGATATTAATAATAATTATTGATAAGGTAGATATTAAAAGATGTGTGCTCAGTTATCAAATTATGACTACACTGATCATATCGAACAATGTGATATAGATTATTAATATTAATTATTGATGAGGTAGATATTGAAAGAGTCGTGCTCAGTTATCAAATTATGACTACACTGATCACATCTAACAATGTGATATAGATTATTAATAATAATTATTGATGAGGTAGATATTAAAAGATGCGTGCTCAGTTATCAAATTCTGACTACACTGATCACATCTAACAATGTGATATATGATATTAATATTAATTATTGATGAGGTAGATATTAAAAGATGCGTGCTCAGTTATCAAATTATGACTACACTGATCATATCGAACAATGTGATATAGATTATTAATCATAATTATTGATAAGGTATATATTAAAAAACTAAACAGATCATATCCAACAGTGTGATATAGATTATTAATATTAATTAATGATGAGGTAGATATTAAAAGATGCGTGCTCAGTTATCAAATTCTGACTACACTGATCATATCCAACAATGTGATATAGATTATTAATATTAATTATTGATGAGGTAGATATTAAAAGATGCGTGCTCAGTTATCAAATTATGACTACACTGATCATATCGAGCAATGTGATATAGATTATCAATAATAATTATTGATGAGGTAGATATTAAAAGATGTGTGCTCAGTTATCAAATTCTGACTACACTATCATATCCAACAATGTGATATAGATTATTAATAATAATTATTGATGAGGTAGATATTAAAAGATGCGTGCTCAGTTATCAAATTCTGACTACACTGATCATATCCAACAATGTGATATAGATTATTAATAATAATTATTGATGATGAAGATATTAAAAGATGCGTGCTCAGTTATCAAATTCTGACTACACTGATCATATCGAACAATGTGATATAGATTATTAATAATAATTATTGATGAGGTAGATATTAAAAGATGCGTGCTCAGTTATCAAATTCTGACTACACTGATCATATCGAACAATGTGATAATAATTATTTATGAGGTAGATATTAAAAGATGCGTGCTCAGTTATCAAATTCTGACTACACTGATCATATCGAACAATGAGATATAGATTATTAATAATAATTATTGATGAGGTAGATATTAAAAGATGCGTGCTCAGTTATCAAATTCTGACTACACTGATCATATCGAACAATGTGATATAGATTATTAATAATAATTATTTATGAGGTAGATATTAAAAGATGCGTGCTCAGTTATCAAATTCTGACTACACTGATCATATCGAACAATGAGATATAGATTATTAATAATAATTATTGATGAGGTAGATATTAAAAGATGCGTGCTCAGTTATCAAATTATGACTACACTGATCATATCCAACAATATGATGTAGAGTATTAATTATTGATGATGTAGATATTATAAGATGCATGCTAAGTTATCAAATTTTGACTACACTGATCATATTTGATATTGTGATTGATGATGATATATTCATATAAAGAGTTTGTTCTTCTGTACAATACTCACAGTATTTTTTAATCCATCCACATGAAGAAGAGACACAAGAAGAGTTGTTTGAAATTGTGAAGCCTCACAACCTTACTAATTGTGATGACATTTAATATAATATTACAGCCATACACAAACAGTAAGGTAGTTAGGGTCACTACAATCTATTAAAATAATTAACATTAATTAACTGGAAACATTGTTAATTATCAGTTTGAGTTTGACTTTTGTCTCTTTTGTTGTAGAATTGAATCTCTCTTTATCCATTGTTTTCAACCTGAAAATAAACAGGCCTAATACCTTGCCATTAGCAATGAAATCAACTTACACACTAATATTTTATATAGATAGGCTGTCTATGACCCCCAGCCTACCCCTAGCTAGGCCTATGCCTCTCTATACCATTCTGCTGGCTAGCTAGCAAGGCCCTAGGCCTAGTCCTATAATTATTAGCACAGGTCTCATATAGATAGGCCTAGAGTGTTTAGACTGAGCCTGGTTATATGCCTATTTATTTAACTAGGCCTAGGCCTAGGCAGGCATAATCAGCCTAAACTAAGGCCTAATAAACTAGTCTAGGCCTAGGCCCTAAAAACTAGAATACATAGAGCTAGCTAGTTAGGCTAGCCTAGCTACTTATTAGCTAGTAAGTAGGCCTAGCTAGCTAGCCTACCAGTTCCCTAGTAGGGCCTAACCAGGTGGGCCTACCCTAGCTAGGCCTAGTAGTAGGCCTAGTAGTAGTACTACCCTGTAGTAGCCTACTAGGCTAGTACTACTACTAGGCCTACCTAGCTAGACTAGCCCTAGTAGTAGGCCTAGGCTATATGCCTAGTAGTACTAGGCCTACCTAGGCTACTAGCTAGAGTAGAGAGATGCTAGCCTACCTAGGCCTAGGCCTAGCTACTCTAGGCTAGGCCTACTATAGGCCTAGCTAGGCCTAACTAATCTGCCCTTTTTGGAGGCTAAAATATTGTCTAAAATAAGCTATGACCTACAAACATAGCTTAACTATCTGTTAAGGGTGACACTTATGATGGGTAATCATTAAAATATGCTTCTAAATCTACCTTTTTGGCTTGCAATCTTAATATCCGGCCTAGGCTAGGCCTGCACGGATCAGGTAGCGAAACGAACGAAGTGAGAGCAGAGGAGGAGGAGGCCTAGCTAGGGCCTAGGTTTCAGGCAGAAAAGAACATCTCGTGTTTGTGAAATTATATATCTATTTATAGTTATTTTAAAATATATCCCTAACATTTCAAAAATTATATATATTACTGATAATTAATTATAAGAATGATACTCTACCTAATGATATAATCAATTAAATGTGTTTTTCGTACGAAATTAATTATATACGAGGATGGCATAAGTGATAGTTCTCTGTTATCAAAAAACAACTACATAATATACCTGAACTGAAAAACAAAAATATAAATCCGCGCGCAATGCATTTTGGGATTTATAGCGGGCCGCTATAATTATTAGAATCGACTTATTTTTCACATTTTAACCGTTTAAAGACGAAAAAAAGTTATCGCAATAGGACCATATAGTATTATTTTTACATTAAATATAGTTTGTGATCTTAAATTAGATCTAAAAAACGTAGGGAAGATGCAATTAGTTTACACTGGGTTTCAACTATATTTCTCTATTTTCATATTTAATTTGTAAATCTAGCACTTGCCTAACATCACATCACTAATTAGCACAAAGTATATATACTGTCGACTGTCACGTGTAGTCCAAGAGCATTAGTTCATAAGTATAGGCAGACCCGGAAGTTTCTGGTAACAAGCTAATTTTTTCATTATATTAACAATCCGCTTGGACTAGTTTAACTACAAAGTTAGTCGGTGGTTGTAGAAAGAAGACACGGTAATTCTAGTTATACTATTGAAAAAGAAGAAGGAAACAAAATGGCTGATGATAACTGTAGCGGAGGAGATCCAACTACCTCAGAGATGTTTAAAGGTACGTTCACTATCATAATGATTAGATTGGATAAGATATGCAGGGAGTTGTACAACTCCCTGAGATAAGTAAGCCTATGTTTAGATGAATATAATACGCCTAATTGGATATCATAAAAAAAAAGTCATTACAATAATGATGGGCCTAATATTATTGTCTGTTTTATGGAATGCCATATTGACACCATAATGGAGGATAATTTAATAATGCTGATTAGATGATACAGAAAGTAGGTACAGAAATTTAAAAACGGAAATGGTAAAAATTGTCCAGAGAACTAACTCACAAAATATGCATTGTATTGAAAAATATGGTAGAAATTCGACAAAAATTATCGTACCATTAGCAATGACCTTTGTTGTCGTGGCAACCCGACAAGACATTTGCCCAGAGGTGGATATCGTAAATTTGACCCTGCTGAAAAAAAATGGAATCTATGTTATGAATTATTATATATAGAACTAACTGGGATGATGCAAGATATTGATAACGTATTTACTCAAATTATAAATATAGTAAAAATATTCTCGATCTCTACTCACACATTGAGTGATACTCCAGTTGGAGTTTATCAATTATTCAATCAAGATCAAGATCAAGATCATTATAAAATAACCGTTCATTTATTGTTATTCCAAGTCACAAAGTTCAAAGTGACAATAACTAACTAACGCTATTTAGTGTGTACATTAATATTTGTATGTTTTTTTTTAGAATTTGATACAGGGTCATTATGGACATTAATAACCTTAACATTAATGTCATTTATAACTATGTTCCTGTACTTGGAGTCCAGTATGTATATTAATCAAAATATAGCAAGTAGTCGACGCAGAGTTCGTCTACTTTGTATTCTGGGAATTTATCCTGTAAGTTTTACATTAATAATAATAATTAGTAAATTAAAATTTGTTTTCAAAAGGCAAACATATTAGTCTGCCAGTACACCGTTTAGTAAATATAATGTATTTTAAATCATACCTATACCATTGTATTGTTTAGGTATCACCAATAGGCCTACTCACTTTATCTAAATAATTATCTTTGATATAATTAGTGTTCGACTTTCGAATCCAATAATTACCAAAATCTCGGTGTAATTAAGTATGCATTCTCTATAAGGCATCCCCATGACTAAATGTTAGACAAGAAATTTGAAACATAAATACTAACATGGCCAATTAACTTTGTTTAGGTTTTATCCGGTACCTCACTAATTGCTCTGTACGTTCCAGCGGCTCATTTGCTGTGCAGTTTTACAGGCTCTATGTAAGTACGCACTCATTTTAAACGTCTCTTTCCCTCACAAAAGTACGGGGCGCCGTTCGGGACTTTAAAACTGAAGAGTTTACACAGACTATAATGTCACTTTTGCTTACTGTTATTTTCCTTTGCATAGTTTCTTTTCAGTGGCGATGTTCCAATTTCTAATGTTGGTTTTCGACTTTTACGGCGGAAAGATGTACGCAATAGAGGTTTTAAAAGATCAAAAGCTACCGCTAGCAAGTCCCCCTCTCACGTGTTGCTGCCCCTGCCTACCAAAGATGGATGTCAACGAGTGAGTATAGATTATAAATGTTTATAAATTATTCAGTTAATCAATATCGGGTTTAGATAGTTATTAATGAATCGATCAGTCTCGTGGTTTTAAAGACAATAACTGGACAAATTTCGCCTATGCAAAGTTCACAATTTAAGTCGATGGCGTTAACTCGAAATTATTCACTCCTTACTCGAAGAAGGCAGCAACGGCGTTCCATATTACACTAGTACTCGAAAGTTTTGAAAATGAGTACTAATTACTGTATTCCTATTTGTATGTTCATTTTCTAGAAAGAACCTACGATGGGTAAAGCGGTTGGTGTTACAAGTTGCATTTGTACGACCTATCGCGCTGTTTGTTGCGTCCGTCTTGTGGGCGAATGGGTCTTACAGACCAAAGGTAGGGTGTATCATCTTCTTGGATAAAAAAAAAATATATGAAGATAATTTATCTACATTACATACATACTGTTCTCTCTAAAACTAAATACAAATACCGAATGCACTTCTAACTTTATAAACTATATGCCTATTCAGTTTTGAGAATTGTTTTATTGATAATTATTCTAACATTAATTTTATTTCAGTTGGCGTTTGACGAGGCGTTTCTGTACATTCAACTCATCTCCTTCTCTTCTACGTTCATCGCTATATACGGCATCGTCATGATCTTCAGGGCGTCACGGGAACCTCTGAAGGATTTCAGAATCACTCCCAAGTTTCTAGCCATCCAGATTGCCTTGATCTTGACAAATGGGCAGACGATCTTCTTGGCGCTCTTGGTTCTCATTGACGTCATTCCGTGTACACCACCGTTCAAGTCACAGACAAGAGCAAATTGTAAGTTTATCCGATTAATCATGAACAACTATAATGACGAGCTTTCGTTTCTAAATTGTATACGAAATATACTGTAATTTATAGGACGTGACCGTTTTACCGTCTTCTTTGTACCGTCATCCCGAAACTACCGTACTGTCCGAACCATGCCAAAACGAACGGAAGCTATGCTATTATCGACAAACCCGATTGCCAACGACGACTGTCGATAACGATGACTGTCGAGACAGGAGAACGACTGACAAACCATACAACCATCTAACTGTTAATTTTTTTATTTACACAGACGTAAATGACATGCTAATTATCACGGAGATGTTCTTTTTATTCATCATGGCCCGAGTGTATTTCCGAACGCGAATCGGGAATGAAGAAAGCCTTCAACAAGTGAAAAACAACATGTTGAACGCACAGAAACACTTTCCAGACTCTTGTCCAAACTGTGGCTTCCAGAATGATAAAACCGATGACGTCAACGATATAAAGATCATCAGTCATATTAACGGGCAGCAGACAGACGAGGCAACCTCACCAGAAGATAAGGAGACCAGCAAGGCATGTTTATGATCCTTAACGGCGGGGAAACTGTACATGTTTAAAAATAAGCAGCTACATATAGCTTGCTATAATATTACCAATGTACCGCGTCTTAAAGTAGCCCACTAAGACGAAAATGTTTAAATAAACAAATACTGTAGGCTAATGTTTTTGTGTCGGGCGCAGCTGTATATAGTTAGCTTAAGCGACGTTAACTGGCCTAACTAAACCATTCAAGAGATGTTTATGATCCTTAAAGGTGAAACTGTAAAATAGTTTACAAATATCTAGAGCAGCTCGGCTACGTTATAGCTTCCTATGAATTAAGTTTTTGTCGGGCGCAGCTACTACATTTTAGTTAAAGTAGCCTAACTGGCCTGAATTCGGCACCTGCTTTCATTCCGATCTCTTTGTTTACTTTCAGTATCTGAGGCTTAACTTATTTCTCTATGGTCGGAGTCGAGTAAGTTTTGTATTTTTGAGAATGTAAATACACATTCTTCTGATAAAACAAACTTGATCAGTGCATGCAGGAAAACATTTGATTCAAAATTAGTAATATATTGACAGGGTTACTCACCTAACGTTCCTCGCTTTGTATTTGTAAGTTAAGCGTTTTAGAATAGCATCATAGAGGTAAATGATGACGTAGGTACCCATAATTCCTCAAATATTTAACAAATCTAAAACGGAGGATACTATCCCATGGAGACTAAGCTTACGGCTAAATGAAAAGGACTAGCGCGCTAGCCTACATGTCACAACGCACATTCTGTATCATGATAGAAATATCAACTATGCAAAAACGTGTTTCCACTTTATCATGTCATTACCATCTATTACCACTACAAATGGTGCTTTTTCTATTGAATAGTTGCTGAATTAATTCCGTACCCGAACGCACAGTTACTTTTACGACTTTTTGAGTATGCAATTAAAATTACTTTAATAATGACTTAATCATGTACAGTATTTAATTTATTTGTTACGGTATTAAAAAAAACAACTTATAATACAGTTAATTTTATTTAAGTAACTGATAATATATTTAAGTAACTGCTAATATATTAATAGCATACTGATTTTATTTTATGCAATTTTGATAATGACGTCACATATACAGTAATACGTTTTGGTAATTTCGAATGCAGTATACTAGGGTTTTTTACTGCCAATTATATAGCCCTACTGATTTTAATATGCTAATTAGATTATTACATGTGTTTCGCAGTTTGGTATTAACATACTTTTAGAAAAAATGGAATAATATGTTATATGTTACCTGTAATTGAGAGCCTAATGTTAATTTTAAGTTTTGTTTTGTTGCAGCAACATCTTTGTTTAAAGTTTAGAATTAAAATTAGTTTTGAGTTTCTATATATTTTAATAAATTCCGTCCATAAAGCACACTTCTATTTCGTAGTCAGTCGAAATAAAATGATTATTGCGCATTAGCTAACATAAACTCAACAGTGAGGCACCAAATAGAAATGAGGAACTTGGGGAGTTGCGAAAAAATCTACAACGCCACCAACGTACGATTTGTGAGATATAAAGTGTGTATGGCACGCCGATAACCAATCAATTATGAAACGCACGAAATGCATAAATACCTTTAAAAAACACACTGATACGCAGTATAAGATGAACATGATACAAATATATTATATTTTACTTGATGGCAGTAACATTAAGTATCAACATAGAATTCTAAATTCTATAATCAATTATTACATCAACAAAAATATGCAAATTACAAACACTGAATTGAAGAAAAACACTAATATATTACAATTTTATAATATTTACATTATATTAATAATTTTAAAATACTGAGAGAAGTTAAGCAGTAATTATGCAATTAGTTTACACTAAGTTTCAACTAATTTCTCTATTTTTAATATTTAAGTAATTGGTAAAAAATCTAGCACTTGCCTAACGTCACTAATTAGCACAAAGTATATATAAATTTCATATAAAATTAAGTAACTAACATACTAGCAGTCTGGTATCTAACATCTTTGTTAAAGCACCATTTTTATAAGCATCATGATTCATTACTTAAATTAATAATTTAATAATTTTTAATTACTAATAAAAAGGGTAAAAATCTGTTAATAGCTCTCAATTTAAGAACTGTAACTTTATTATTAGTAAAGGTCAACTTTCTAAAAATGTACTTAGTTGGCATGGAAAATTGCAACTTAAGAGAAAAAATATGTCCTATTAAAAATGGTGCTGAAAATTGAATTATTATGTCAATGTATTTCATTCTTGATCTCCAGCTGTAGAAATTACTATACCGCCCTCTGGTGTCAACACTATTTGGAAGTATAAAAACTACACCTACTACAAAGTAAAGTACAAGTGAGAGACATTCACTTTGTTCATATCAATTGAGTACTGTATGATCTATTTGAACATACCAACATCAAAGGGTAATCATTTTGGCGCTAGTCTGTGGTCCAATTTTACAGCTAAGTTTTTTATACAGTAATATATGTATCTACAATGAACACAGAATAATTGCGTACAGAGACCTGCTTCTGTTTATACACCCACTGCTTTTTTATATTGTCCTTTTCTTGTATCACCACTGTGTACATTTTTTCTGGTGTAACATCGAGTGGCACTCAACACAGCAACGGCAAACCAAATGCTAAATGCAACCCATGATGCAATCTAAGTAGATAAACAAATATTACTATAATAAATAGGTACTAATGCATCAACAAATTAACCAAACTGATGTCTCAAGAGTTTCATCAAGCTTAACTGTTGCTATGTTTTATAGTGTAATAATGACGTGGTTATGACGTCTAATTATTTGGAAAAATTGAAGATATATTTTAATGTTAAGTATTTACAAACAAATATTATTACTATGATGTTTTTTTTTATAGTATACTGAAAAAAATGCTGTGGCTGGTCTCAATGGACAAATAAATAAGCAAAAACCTAAATCAAAACGATAAAGTAAAACAGCCAGAAAGAACTATTCCTTTCCTTTCTTTTTATAATGTAATGGTTGGTCACATGACACAGACCTTGTGTGATTTACTGGCATAGATAGTGAAGACATGTTTATGTTAAGTAGGTGCTCACATAATAAGCAGGCATATCTGTTTATTGTTTTTACTGTACCTGTGCATCGTTCAGAATATCGTAAAAGCGTTTCAGTCCTGGGTTTTTAAAAATATCCCCAAATGTCTGATACTCTCTACAACTGTAAGGGAAAAAAATCAGAAAAAAATTCATACAATTTTGTTTATACTTCAAAGACATTTATAAAAATATGCAAATATAATAAAAGTTGAATAATGAAAACAGTTTAAAGACAGTTTAACTATATTATATAGTCAAGGAAATTGCCTTGCTATAGTTTTTGCTACTATGTGGGCCTGTTTCTGCTGCATAAAAAGAATCGGATAAAATCTGTGTGAATAAACAGGACAAATTTGTGGTAACCGGTTAAAAGGCAGCGCAAAATATCGCTGGGCAATTTTTAGCTGCAACACGAAATAACGGTTATTTGATTGACAGCTGCTGACTCCGAGTCAACTACACGGCGGGACCAATTGCATTTTGGGTAATTCTAACGATTTTTGTCAACAACCACTCATTGATTTAACCGGTTATTTCGGAGCACAAATTGAGCAGAAATGCGGTCCATTTTATAATAAACAGTTAATTTGTGTTATGCATCAGAAACAGACCCAGTGTAATCTTATGGTAATGAGTATAAAGGTCATTAAATATTATTTGGCACAGTGTAGTTATAATGGTATTATCAAATTACAATACAGATCTGTTTGTTTAACAATTAGTCATGTAAATATGAATCATAGAATTGTCTATTTAATTTATGTTTTAGAATTACATGAGGTATGTAAAGAAAAAAATGGTCATTAATCTAACAGTATATTATTAAATACAGATTGTCACTTGCCAATTCTCTCTATGTCACATAGGTATCACATGTGACACTAGTATCATATATGTGAAACTGTAAACTGTTACACTTTTGCCATTCGCATTTACATTACAATTTGATTTGAATGATCCAGGTATGAGCTGGACTAGGTCTAGGTATGAGTTGGGCTAGATTTCAACGGCTAGCTTAGTAAACTAAGTACTGTACTAAAAAATGAAATGAGGATGTAGAAAGGCTGCTGATGACTTACTGAGGAAGACTAATTGGCGACACTCCATGTATTTCATCGCACAAACTCTTCAATCCCATTGTTATCAATATTGAAACAATGAACAGTAAAACACTTAAAATGCCATAGGCAAAAATACTTGCTATTTTAAGGAATTGTCTGTAAAATGAATAAAGATAACATTACACTTGAAAGAAAGAGTACCGTCAGAAAAGAATAATTGTCAACTGATTCACAAAAACATAATTAGTAAATCAATTGAAAATAATCATCATAGCTATCAAACAATCAATCTAAACTCTGTCTACTACACTATCAAACTAGTTTGACAAAAAAAAGTGTGATGTGCCCGCCAAATGGTAGTGATATGACCATATATGGCAGTGATATGCCCAAATATGATAGTAGTGATATGACATTATCATGTCCATATATTGGCACATTGCATTTTTTTTGTCACATAAAGTTTGATAGCGCTGTATAACTTTGTTGTCAGCAATAGAGGATTTAAATGACATTTCATTTCCTGAGTCAAGTCATGTACAGTGCAAAACAAGGTTAGGCATAGAAACAAAAACAAATTTAATTATCTTTGAATTAATTCATTCACTCTATATAATCATTTCATTTTTAAAACTTGATATACAAAATATATAATTTAGTCACAGTTTTTATTTGTCTGATAATAAACATTTTTTGTCCCAGTATATACTGAACCATCATTTTTAACTGTGGTATCGTATGATTGATAGTTACAATGTTAATAGATGTATTAATTACATTGATGTAATGTACACATTAATGTGCAAGATTTCTAGAAAAAAAAAACTTATTATTGCATAAACCGGTTTAAAAGAGAAAATAGAATGTAGTTAGTGAAGTTAGGAAAGTGAAAGGAATAATTGAATAAAACTATTCAGCAATGTATCAGAAATAAGGTATTATAGAAAACTCCACACAATATGGTTTTGTTAAGGATGCTACTATTACTCATTTCCTATAGGACATCAAAACCAAGACCTGGCAATAAAAAGAGAAACAGTTCAAAAATAAAAGTTGGCAACCAAACAATAAGAGGAAAATTGTTAAACAATTATAGCGTAGTGATGACACATAATGAACCCAATGCCGGAGAGGATGAGATTATTCACAACAAGAAGATTTAACAGACATTTATTATTAAACAAAAATAATGATACATACGAGCCCTCTCGTCCACGTATTAATTTGTACAGCCAGTAGGCTATACAGAAAGCAGCGTAGAAAAATGAGGCGATATGAACACTGACTGGAAAACGACATTTATTGGAGTGAAAGATGGCGGCATTCTTTGACATGACCTGGATATCAGCAAACAATAGACACGATCCGTCATAGTCATGCTGAAAGAAAAAGATTTATTATTAAAATATTATTTATCTCAATGGCTTATATGATATGCACAGCAGGAAGTCTCATAATTATGTCACAAACTGATACTGATATCTTATACATGTACTTTATTATTAATTAATTAGTAATGCCGCCCTAGCTAGTATAGACAAGTGTTTATTTTGGCAAAAATTCCAGTTGTCTCAGAGCTAAATTTGATTTGGTAAATCTTGCTGGCCTTACTAACTAGGCTAGCACTAGATAAAGCATTAGATAGGTAGGACTGTTTTAATAATTATTACATAATGATATTAAAGATAGACATAATTTGTTAGGCTAGGCCTAGACTATATAAAGTCAGTCATACTCTCTAGTATACTAACGAAACGGTCTCATCTCTTCTTACTCGCATTCATCGAAAGACTCAAAACCACACCACCTCGATCCTGTACTGATTTGTACCTGCCGCTGCCATCCCTCGTATTTATACAAATGTACCCTGCTAAATCCAAATAACTTACCCTTGACATCGCAAGAAACGTCAAAGTAGCGACATTTCCTCCACAGGCCAGGGTAAGGAGGATAATTTCAACAATTGAGTACCGGGATTCCACAGCATTCGCCGCCATTCTGTTGTTATTGACCTTCTGATTAAAAATAAGGTGATGATGGAATGTACTTATTCAGAGTCAATTCATGCGTGAAAGATGAATCACCAGATCCCACACACACCAACGACACAAAAAGCACAAGCCTGTTTTGTTTTGAGATTCTTTTGTGGTTAGTGGAGTAGTAGGCCTAGTCCTACCAGTACTGTATGATGAATGTTGTAAAACGACTTTTTGATCACCTCATACATATACATAGGAAATAAACCATTTCCAGTTTGGACTTTGCTCATAGAAAATGATAACATCTCTTGTCTAAACAAAGGGAAGCGGAAGTGTTTCTCTGTGATCACTCAAGCGCAACGAGTCAGTTGTGTGGTTTTGGTACCTTTTTACCTTTGTAAATGTTAACATTCGGAATCCAAAGAAAGGGGTTGGTCGTATACCACCAGAGGAAGTTGTATATTTCCCCTCGCTCGTTTCACTAAAGCGCTCCTTAGGGGTGTCCCAACAGTGGGGTTCTCACCATGTAAAAAATGGGAAGCTACGGAGCTTTTCAGAAATTTGATTATTAAGCTGTCATTATTATTTAAAGATAATTGTTCCCATTTTTAGTATGCCACTTTAATGTCACATAATACTTAGTTACTCACTTTGACCAAAAACTGGATCGAAAAAAATAAAGGTTTCTTTTGTCTTTTTATAAGTGAAATGATTTTGTTTTTACAGAAGTGAAAAACTTTATTAAAACTGCAAAATGACCTACGGTATTTAAAGTCTGATTTTATTAATCTTTATTTTTCATGTTTTTGGGAACAATACATCTTTCAATTTCTTTTCAATAACAGAATACTGTATATTTTTATTATCATTCTTCGATTTTGTTTAGACATTCTCTCAAGAAATAATCACTGCCCGTCCTCCGTACACAGAATGAAAGAGAAAAAAAAATACGATGGCAAACCAATAGAGAGCACTTGTTTGCACTGATCAAGTAATTCAATTCATACTACAGGTACTAATAAAACAAACTACTTGTTTTTATAACAAATTCACAAAAAGTTATTTATTCGATACTGTCAGCATGATGTACAGCACAATGATTATGTAGCTTACAGATAATTACAAGTTATAAAAGTCTCAAGAACAGAAAAGCACAAATTCTGAATATCCCATCGCTAGCATAACATTAGTAAATCCTTAGAGAGAGAACACTTTTGTACTCCTTTTTCAGACACCATTCAATGTCTCTAAACTCCAGAGTCTGCTAGGCGATATAGAAGTGGTATACTGGAAGGATAAAAGTAGCCAATAGAAGCTTAGGAATACTCGATCTGTTTTTATCAACTCCTCCCTCCCAAATTTTAAAAAAACATAATACTGTAAGTACATTAAAAACACCAGAAAATTTAAAACAATTGAACTTAGCGACTTTCTATATTTACAGCAGTGCCATTTGTATGGTTGTTAGTGGATACCATGGCTAGCATTCATAATCGTTGTAAGCCAATGGTATTCAACGACTGGTTCAACGCCGCACTGGCGGTCTATCGTAAGCCGGTCTTTCATAAGCAGTTCGTTCATAGCTCCGATCATAGCCTCGTTCGTATGTGGACGGTGCTGCTCTATCGTAACGTGAAGAACTAAAAAGGAAAACAAATTATGTATTAAAAATAGTTGTTTTTTGCAAAAATGTTTCGAAGCCTAACTATACACCTGCAAATTTATACTTACGATACTTGTGGTGCGGCATAGTCACGAGCATATTCTCGTTGGTATTCTCTGGGATAATAGTCTCTACCTCTTGGTGGAGGTGGCGGCGATCTAAAAAATGACATTTTTGGTTTAATATTATTCGATGATAGCAATACAGGAAGTGTCTTTTAACCAACAATCCCAAGCATCAAGTTATCAGATTTTGAAGGGCTTAAAGATAAATTTTGACCTGGGCCACCATAGAAAATTGGAAGCTGTGTTAAACTGAGGGATAGCTTTTAAACAAGGAAACAATAATGATAATCTAGGAAGAAACGTACACTCTATTTTGTGTTGTGAAAAATGATCAACAAGAAATGAAAGTAATAGTGTCATAAATGAAGCTTAGTATGTTTGTTGCCATTAAGATAAACTTAATGTGTAATGGTCTTAAGTAATAGTACATTCAAATTGATGTTTTAATCAATTTACTAGTGATGAAGTCTACCTGAAATGAAAAGTTATGGGTTAACTTGTCCTACAAGAAAATAAACATTTACCCATTGTTGCCACACGTGAACAGACTGCCTGGTTTAAGCTGTTCGCTACTCAATTTGAGTGAAGTCTAACCTAGCGATACGATCTTATGAAGACTTAACTTCCAATGTGACATGTACTTAAGTGCGTGTAGAATTCTGATCTCATGCGATTAAAGACTACATACCACGCATTGATATTTTTGCTTCCAAATTGAGGTAGCATGATAATTTGTGATGCGAGAAGATATAAATTGCATAAATGATGTGGTTTACTACAGGTGTCATTTAAACTCTGAATTAATTAAGTTGCTTCTGCATAATGATTTTGCTCATTTATATGCATGCCACATGCGAGGTTGAAAAAATGTGTTAACATGGAATTTAGAAAATTTTGGGTTTTTACAGTTGGAATTTGAAGCGTCACACTAGCTATTACGGTACTGCGTTTTGTTAACTGTAGAGTGTATTGCGTAATGTATTAACGGTAGAGTGTATTGCGTAATGTATTAACGGTAGAGTGTATTGCGTAATGTATTAACGGTAGAGTGTATTGCGTAATGTATTTGCGGTAGAGAATATTGCGTAATGTATTAACGGTAGAGGATATTGCGTAATGCATTAACGATAAGGAATATTGCGTAATGTATTGACGCTAGAGAATATTGCGTAATGTATTGACGCTAGAGAATATTGCGGAAAGTAGTAGAATACATTGCAGTATGTGCTAACAGTGCATTATGGCTTCAATATTATTACAGGATATTTTTACAATTTGCTTACTATGAACATTCAACATCGAAGATTAAAATATTTAATTTGTAATGCACTAGATCGCTATCTGCTTCAAGAAAATGTGCTTTTTGCTGCTGCTGGTATTAGCGGCTCTGATAACCTTTTAATATGTTCAGTGCGGATCTGAATAATGCTAAAATTGCTGGGCCGAGCGTAATTTGATCTAATTGCGCATGTGTACACTTGCGTTTTACATTTTGACTACTTTTTTGTCCAATCTTAAATTTACTGGAAGTTTGATAACCTTCTTGTAAACTGACTTACAATTACACAGAATTAAATTGCAATAAATTTTCAGCTCTCAACTATACTCAACAATATGCTGTTGCAACAATGTGTGCTGTAAAATCATGCTATGACCATGATATTGAATTACGTTAGAGCTGCATACTTTACTTCTTCTTTCGCTGAAATAGAAGGCCGATGTTAAACAAAAACAAATTAGACTTCGCTGCGTTTTCCACTATGCAACACAGGTACTTACTAGCGAATTATTACGCTACTACATCAAATTCCTCACAATCTACATTGGCAGCAAGCGAATTATTGCGCTACTACATCAAATTCCTCACAATCTACATTGGCAGCAAGCGAATTTAATCAATATACAACCCACACACTTTTATTACGCCAAAAAAAAAAATGTTTACAAAATAAAACTTTTTACTGAGACAAACGATGAGTTTCTGTAATTTCAACGAAGAAAATACGATGAATTGACGTGCTGTAAACATAAAGGTGTTTATTTTATCTGCGATGCGATTGTTGTACCTGCTTCGATGTTGAACTGAAATAAAAATCTTAGATTAGAGAATTTAGGGAGGGCTATGAAAGTGGGTTACAATATTACTCGCTATACCAATTCAATTTACGTGGATTACAATATTACTCGCTATACCAATGCAATTTATGTTAACGCTCGTGTTAACCCTTTCATTGAATAGCAATTTATCATTATTGACACTTCGCTACAATTGACCGCTTTCTTCAAACAGGCCATAGAGACCAACAGCTTATATCTAGCTTATAATACCTTCGTCTCGGCGGCGATCGACTGCGATAACTTGGTGGTCCTCGCGAATCGAAGTTTGAATATGAATCTCCATAGCGAGATCTTCCTCCACCTTCATCGTAATTGCGGCGATAATTTCCTCCACCATAGTCACCACCATAGGATGGCCTTCCTCTTCCTCCGCCACGACCATCCCGATCTCTTCCACGTCCTCCAAACCCGCCGCGTCCTCCCCTTCCTCCGCCGCCTCGTCCACCTCGACTGCGTCCTCTTGACCGCTCTACTTTAATACGCGTTCCGAGAACTAAATTGCCGTCTAAATTTCGTAACGCTTCATCAGCATCTCTCGAGTCCTCAAACTCTATGAATGCAAAACCTGGAGGATTGCGTGCAAGCCAAATGTCTCGCAAGTGTCCATATTTGCCAAATTCACGCTCTACGTCAGATTTTGTGGCGCTAGGGTTTAGGTCCCCGATGTACAGTCTGGCTTCTGAAGGCATCGTTTTATCTAAAAAAGAGAATAATTAATAAACATATCAATGAAATGATGATATCTAATCTAATAAAAGAATCACTGGAATGGATACTTTTTATTTAATAATTATAGTTCACGAAGTAGAGTAATACTGTATTGTGTTTCATTATATGGCCGGGGCCACTCTCACCTCGCTGTCTAGTCTCCTACACTAGTACGAGCTAGCCTATATCTACTACTCTGTATCCTCCTGGGGCTAGACCCGGCCTACCTAGCTAGCCTAGCACAACACAAAAGTCCCAGAACAGTAGTTAGAATAACACATGAAAATTCATCTCATTGTTATTTATTTTAAAAATAATATATCGAATTTGTTATCTTAAAAGGATAATATTTAAAATGTACTATAATCTACATGTATCCACAATATTATAAAAGCGAAATTTAGAATCAAAATAGCACCTACTACTGTTACAACGCTGGGCGTGCTTTTTCACAGAATAAAGAAAGAACGCCAATTATTCATCACGTGACAAAATTGGGCATCATTAGTTGTGTACATTTTTTCCAAGTAGATTACTTACAATTTAAATAAAATGTTATTATTGAAAAAAATATATCAAAATAATAATAGTTAAGAATTTTTATTTATGTAATTGTATAAATTCTCGATTTATTTTATTCTATTTTCTTATATAATAAAACAATAGTATATTCATGTCAATGTGTGTTCACTGAACTGTGAAATACAATACAACGTACCAAAACGTAAACATCGGTTCTGGAAAAATAATTTAAATATCGTTTATCATGGTTTGTGAAAAATGTAAGATTAAAACAAAAAAAAATACCGATGGGCGGTGACAAAATGTATCTATTTAATGCAGTAGTAAAGAATGTGCCTAGCTAGCTATGCCTAGATTACCAGCCACCTTATAAGTTAAACGTAAATGTAGGCCTCTCTAGCTAGCCGGCCTAGGCCTAGGTTTAGACAGTAGTACTTTCTGTGTGTAGCAGATAGAGGGCGAGCCTTATCAACCTTGTTGTTGCCTCTTTACACAAGCAATCCACAGCTAGGCCTAGCTCATACATCTAAGAAAGACAAGCTTAAGTAGAGTAGAGTAGAGACTACCTACTACACTGTACTAACTTGATAAGTACTGTAGTAGTAGTAGTAATACAATTTCATGCATATAATATGATTATTATTAATATAAATATTGAATAATGTTTATTGATATTTATACTATTATAGGTCAGAAGAAACTTGGCAGAATAGCTACTCCAGATCCGTGGAAGGCAAAGGGTGCTAGTAGTAGCAGTAGTGGTGGCGGAAAGATGAGTAAGAAATACAGTCTTTTAATAAGTCAAAATTATTATTAATTAAAATATACATTAAAAGCTAATAATAATAATATACTGTAGTTGATTTTAAAATTGGTATTTTGGTTCTAATATTTCAGCTAGTTGTGGCAGGAAGCTTGGAGAGAATAAACTTTTAACAGCTTCAAAATCAAAGTGAGATATTATTTTTATATTAACAATCGATAGATACATATTTAGTAAAAAAACTGTGTTTATGCATTTTAACTGTTATTTTTCAGATATTCTCCATACAATAAATCATTCGTTAAATGCCGCATATGCAAGCAGTCTGTCCATCAAGTGGGTTCTCACTACTGCCAAGGATGTGCTTATAAAAAAGGTAAAACTATACAAATCAGTCGTGGCCAATCACAATCTACTTCTATTTCTGCTAATTTAACGAGTGGCCGAGCGGTTAAGACAGTAGAACCGTAATATGTAGCCATCATACTGTATCAGCAAGTGTTTGAGCCTCTATGTTTGGTAGAACAAATCTTCAGGTCCAGTGTACACAATACAGTACAGTATTGGTAAACTCTCCCAAAACTGGACTTTTCTCAAGTTCCAAAAGGTCCCAAATTTATTTTTACCATTAAAAACACTTTCCATATACCAGACTTTCCGGAATTTTTTTCCTTCTTTTCAGGTATTTGTGCAATGTGTGGTAAAAAGATTTTAGATACGAAGAACTATAAACAGACATCGGTGTGAAAAGTTTAACGCAAACTATGTAAGGTTTACGTTTTTAAAGACAGAACCAAAAATACTCTCATTGCGACACCCAATGTGTGTGATAACATGGTTAATTTTAATGCTAGTTGGAGGATACAGTATTTCACTGTTTCACCTATTCAGATGGATATTCTAAAAAATAAAGGATTCTGGCAACCAATCAATCAATCAATCGTAGTTGGTACAGCTGGTAACCAAGAGCCTTGTATGGGTACCATCCTGCATCTGTACTACATTTTTATATTATATGTATATACTTTTGATAAATAAATTTAAAACGTTGATTATTAGTGTGTTGTTTAAAGTATCACTGTAAAATTATATCTTTGTTTTTGATTATGAAATCCTCTTCTGCTCAACAGACAATCCGTTAAGTACTGTTTTCATTTGAATAGTAGATGTTAATTAACATTAACTTTGTAAGCTTGTTTATTGAGTACTATTAACTCATTGCTTAAAATACAATACGGAATAAAAACTATTAGTTAAAATCTCAATTGAATATGAAAGACCAACCATTGTAACTCACTGTTCTACAACTACTTCCAATTGGTATATTCAAATACAAATTTGTATTTGAAGTACTTGTGGGACAGTGAGTTACAATGGTTGGTCTTTCAAGGCTTCTCCAAACCTTTAAAAAGTTCTCCCAACTAATAGCAAATAATATTAATTCCACAACAGAATTTGTACACAAAAATTGTATTTAATCCTCAAGTCTCATTTTTGATTATTTAATAAAAAAAAACAGCCTCTATTTGCACAATAAATGCAAAACATTATATATATTCCCTCATATATTTCTTGATAAGAATCATTGTAATTGGCCATATCAGCTATTAAAAAAATGTCCATGAGCTCAGCTCAAACTGGGTACATATTAAACACAATAAAAACGATATTTTTAAAATACGCATTCCACGTTTTCTTTGATTTGTGGAAAAAAAATCTTTGTATAAAAAAATTTGAAATAAGATATAAAATGAACATAATTTTATCAAGAAAATGTTTTCCTACTTAAAAAAAGGTTGATTACCATTAGAATACAGTTTTTCTGCTGCCAGAAAATTGAGATAATCTTGAAGGAGTTTTGAGCTTAGCATTCAGATTTTCTGATTTATGTTTCAAGGTAGTATATTATAAGACAGTAAGTCACTGAAAGTAAGTAGTATATTCTCTTCATTAAGTTTAAAATAGAGTAGAACTCCTCTTTAGGGATACTCATATCACCTATTATTAGGGCCAATTTACACTGACAAGCGATAATGGTAAATGGAAAATATAGAATCTATGACCATTTACACAAAATGCGGAGTGGACGGGCGGTTGAGCAGAAACCCGCTCAGGATAGATACAGATTCTACGTGGGACAAGCTACGCGGGTTTCCGCTTATCATTACCACCCGTCTGTGTAAATTGGCCTTTAAGGGGACACTTCCCATGAAACAAACATGGGCAATATATTTTTCAACACTACAACTAACCTATAAAATGGGTTCTACATTTTTTCTAAATAATACAAACATATTTTTTAAAATATACATAATTACAAAAAAAAATTAAAATCATTTTACAAATATAGAAAAGCATAAAACATTTTTGGCATTTACAAAAAACTAGAACTTTTCACAATAAACTGTTATCCTATTCATTAGCACAAGTGACTATAAAACACATAGTGTATTTCATTAGACACTCGCTCCTCTTAGGAATCCATTATTGTGTGAACTATTATCAACATGTAAGCTGGTCTAATCAGGAGGCCTAAACATCTCTCTCAAGTCAACTCGGGCATAAACTAAGCGATTAACTTGATTCAAATAAAGTATGGTATACAAAAATTGCAACAAGGTTGACTTGCGACCGAGTTTTACCAAGTTTTAGATCAAATTTGTCTACAATCTACGTTCCAGATTTAATTTCAAACTCAAAGCTTCATAATTTATCCCTGTGTAATGAAATTTATATTTAAAATAATTCTTTAAACTAAGCCATAGAAAATGTACAGAGCTTTAAAATGCATCAGAGATAATTTTGCCAGTGTAGCATAGCAAAGAGCTATACAAAACTATTTTAATGCTACACATTAGAAAAAATTCATCTTTCTAGACTCCAAATTTAGTTTTGATTAGAAATATGGCTACAAAACTTTAAAATGAAACTATTCCCTGTACAGTACATGTACAATACAACAACTCATTAGGAAGGTAATTGGCATCACAATTAACAACTATCACCTACAGTATACTTCTATGAACTACTCTACAAATTACATAATAATCGTTCTAATCTCAAAAGCTAAATCTGCAAATTATAATATTATTGCATAATTATAATGTAATATTTACAAGAATATTGTGTTTAATTATTTCCTGCTGTCAGTGATTGTTTTAAAATAAATTTACAATCAACATCATTAGCACTTTCATACTTTTTAAGTAAATATAACTAAAATTTATTAATATGACTTTTAATATAAAATTGTAAAATATAATTGTGATAATCTTTAATTGTTAATTAGACTGGGTATATTTACACAAGAATTGATGATGTCATTGCCAGTGTGTTTATAGGAAAATAGTATGTTTTACACACAAATTGATGACATCACAAATGACTGACAAGGGAAAGATATTGTACATTCAAGAGACAACTTCAGCCATTGGTCATGCATTCATGAGACAACCTCAGCCATTGGTTTAAAATGTACTATTCTAAATCAATAACAAAAGTGCTTTAACAAATATAATTGAAAGATAGGAAACATTTTTGCACATTGATTTTGGAAATATAATAAAAAAAACTAAAGCTAAGTTTTTGTTAGATAACCAAGCATATTAAGATGTATGCTTAGAAAACCTGTGCAGATGGTGTTGAGAGTTGACTCTCTAGTTTTATATAATAGCTCTAATAAGCTTAGCTTTAGTTTTTGATTGGTATGTAATAACTGTAAAATCACTTGTGTCTAGATGACAACATCCGTAATTGGCGCTTTATCAGAGTTTGGATCCAACGTTGTAGAAGATGTATCTCTAATACGTCGAACAATTGTTAAGATTGCTATTGCTAACCAAAATAAAAAGGACGCCCACGATGCACCCTGCAAATAAAACATAATTTATAAAACGCTAAACACAAGCTGTTGAGTAGTTTTTGGTCAGTAAATTGTGTAAGGGGTGGGTTTGGTAAAGTTTTTTCCCTGAATAGTGATGTCATACTGTATATACATTGAATAACACAAAATAATAGGTATGATACTCTGTCTGTAAGTAATCATAACAATGTGTGATGACGCAAAAATACCATAAAGTTAATATTATCATCATAAATCATAAAACAATCATAAATTATAATAACCAACATAAGACGATAATGTAAAACTGCAAGAAGAAACATAATTGATTACAGTTAAAAGTAGATTAAATCCAATGACCTGAACCTTACATGTCATTTTATTTTCAATTTACTTTTCAATTTCCTCATTTCAGTTTTTACTGAGAATCTACTTTAGTAGATAATTGAGTTGCAATACAGCCTTACTTATTAGCATACCATGCTTTTAAAGTGCTCTTATACAAGATGCTGTAGGTTTATCATGCTATTTGGACATGCATTCAATTATAGACAAATGACACAACACAGTGTATTATGCTTTCTCCAATATTCTATTAAAACTTTAACAAAAATATTAGTAATCATACTTAATGTTTGGATTGATGTGAATTTAATTAGTAGTTCTCTTTCACAAAAAAAAAAAACATCTAAAATCCAGTACATTACTAATACTGTAGATTGGATGAAAGAAAATAGAGATGAACATGACAAGATTTTGTATGCAGATTTCTATTGCACATGCACAATCAGAATGCATGTTAGTGCATGCTTTGAGCCCCGTCTACACTATCAAACTTTATGTGACAAAAAAAAGTGATGTGCCCATATATGGACATGTCATATCACTACCATATTTGGTCATATCACTACCATACCATATTTGAGCACATCACACTTTTTTGTCAAAGTAGTTTGATAGTGTAGACAGAGCTTTGCTTTCAGCAGGGTCTCATTATTGCTTATTTCCCATGATTCATGATAAAAAAAAACAGAGAAAAAAGTAAATTTCAATCTTTCCCGTTAAAAACCTATTTCATTTCAAAATCAACAAAAATGATATGAATGACTGTATTCAATTAATGATACAATAACCTAAATATAGTATCGTATTATTAGTGTCTTAGGTTTCTATTCTATGCAATCTATTTGTGTTGGATAATAAACAAAATGGGAACCTGCAACCAAAAATTAGGAATTAAAACTAAAACTAAGTGTGAGAACCACCTTCTATTTAAATAGGCTGTAAAATTGGCTTTTCCTCTTCTGACCTCGGCCCTCCATCGATTTTATTATCACGACAACGGCGTATGATGGAGATAAACAGAATAGCTACCCAAAACAGGACCGATAACCAGGAAGTGTTCTACATTTAATCAAGTAAGCCTTTGATGATTGTTATGGTATCAACATTCAATAATTCAAGCAAATGAATGATAATGGTTTTTTCAAATTGTATTGTGAATCAATTAACCATAATATTGCTATCAGTAATCTATGAAAAGATCAATGAATAGAGAAAACATATACAAAGGAAAGCAACAAGGATAATAATGTTTAGAAAGGAAGGTTCCTGGGACACATCTTATTTTCATAGATTGAAAGTGCTTGAATTATTATCTATTGATGACTTGTTTAAATTACATAGACTTTCATTAGGATTTAAGGTGTTGAAATGTTACTGTCCTCATTCTTTCAATGAGTATATTAAAACTAGTGAAAGATGTCCGGGTAGGCTTGTACGTTGGAATTCGAAAGGCAATACTTTTCATAATTCTGTATTTGTTTCCTTTCCTAGACTATGGGAGCAAATACCAAATGACATAAAAGATTCACAAACAATTTCAATATTTAAGGCTGCTCTAACAAAACACTATATTTCATGTTATGTATAGTTTATTTGTATTGTATGGAGTGAGTGCAGAATCTGTTTGGGCTTTAGCCTATTCTAATTCCTGGTTATTTTTACATTGATGACCGAATAAATATTATTATTATTATTATAGTCAGTGAAAGTGGTGAGGTTGTCAGGAAAGCCAACACTCCCTTGGAAAATGTTTATTTTAGCAGTCTTCAAGCTCATAGAAATTATAAATATAAATTTGAAAAGTAATTTTAAGATAAACAATTTTAGATAGGGTCCTTGATCAAAGTGTGGTCGAAACCAACTTTAGAGTGATATTTCAGGTCCATAAATGTTTCAAGCTTTGTGATATACAGTAAGGCAATACTAATAATTATAGAAACAATTTATTTATATAAAGAATGCAGGGAAAATTTAGTTTTTGCTCTTTTCCTCAGCCTCCTTCTCAACTTTGATTAGAATTTTGTTTTCATAATGTGATTCTGTTTATTAGTGTTGGACTGAAATAAAGAAATGACATATAACTATATCATGTGATTGTCAAGTACAGTATGCTAGGCCTACTTATCCTTACCTGTCCAGAGGTGAGAAACTGGTAGTATTTACCAACATCAAAAGGATCGTGTTGTACATAACCATCAGGCTTAGCCTTTGTGTTCCAATCTATGTCACTACCTTTTGAACAACTAAAAAGGACAAACAAAATATCTTCTTAGTTGTATTTTAATATGCATTTATTTTGAACTTGGAATAAAAATGTTGATGAATGAATGAAACAACAATATTAAAATAAAAAATCTCAAAATTAATTATTAACATTGTCTTAAATTCTTTGATTATACTTACTCCATGTCGTTGTCGCCACTGCTCACTGATTTACAGAATTGCCTGAAACCTACGCTAACAACACAGGCTTGAATAAATATACAACAGGCTAAGCAACAATTGACAATGATGGCTGGTAGTACAAGAAACCGGCTGTAAGATAAAAAAACAACATGAGTATTCACTATAACATAAGTAAAGTTGTTTATAACCTTCCTCCAGTGATTCCGGTCATTTTGATACCCATGTGTATGGGAATTTGCACACAATCTTTCTATCTATCTCTCTCTTTTTTTTCTATTTATTCTTTATACTGGGTAGTCTCTTCATTCTAAGACTGTTCTCCCAGAGGGCCTAGTGTATATATATATGATGTACCTGATGATGACCTATGGTCGAAAGTACTCGTATAATAAATATTTTATTTTGAGGCAGAAACAAGAAATTTGTCTGTTTTATATATGATGAGTTTGTGACAGTGGCTGTGTGTGAACTAGTACACTGGGGTAACCCCCTACTCGTCTTGAAAGATGTACAAGGTTCTATAAAAATGAGCCAGCTTACACAGAAACTAATTTGACAAAGTGTGATGTGCCTAAATATGCTAGTGATATGACATCATTATGTCCATATATGGGCACACTTTTTGTACATAAAGTTTGATAGTGTAGACAGAGCTTTAGGTAATGGTTTAATACTCACAATTCTGAATTCTTTAACAATATGTAACCAGTGTATGCACAATATATAAGTGCATAAAAAGAAGCAATTACTTGTAAAGTGACACAGAAATGGCAAGCTGAATTATTGCCCAGGTCTTTGAAATATAATGTGGTTTTATTGTACCAGGCTGTCTCAGCATACAAGATACAGTTGCCACCAAAGCTATTCTGCAAAGACAAGTATTTCAAACAGTTTTTTGATTAGTGCTCTGAAGGAAGTGTTAATAATTTTTTTATTTTTTTTTCGCAAAAATTTTCTTTTCCTCCGACTACTTACTATTTAACAGCTTTTATAGTTATTCTGTTTTTTGTGTTTTTTTAATTTAAAAAAAAAATTGGAACTTATTTCTTCCTTACTCCAATAACGATTTGGAAGGAACAAATAAAAGTGATTCTGATTCTGATTAGTAGGTCTGTACTGAACACGGAGAAGTCCATGGCCTGTAGAATACTAAACTATGTTTAATCCCTAACCATCAGTATTATAAAAAAAAGGAAAGGCTGTAGTAGGCATATCATAGCAGCCACATCCTTCCCTTTATCAGGAATTTTTTACACAATGTTATCTTTGTGCTAATTTTAATACAATAGAAAAGGTGTACACATTGTTTAAAATTTCGTCTAAAAAACTTTTTATTTAAAGCTTTTTAAAAAAAATTAAAATGAATATTGTTGTCTCTGCTGTACCCAGCATAACATAGCGCTGTGAGAATTATTATTTGTTTATCACTGCTATATAAATATGAGTTATTATTATTACATGTTGGTTAAAAATAATACTTAAAATAGAGTTCCAGAACTACTGTATAACTAAGCAACAACTTGTATACATTTCCTTGTTAGTGGTGTTTGTATGATTTAACCATGGAGGTTTTTTCCTCCATGATTTAGCAATCAATTTCTAACATTCTAATTTTTAAGAAATCTCAACTTCTGTAGCTTTTCTTTGTAAATTATACACATTATTTCATTGTTGACAACTTTACTTTAAAAAATATCTAAAAATAAAATATATAAAATGACTGATTATTAAGCACAGGTAAAATAATATTAAATAATTCAGTGAAACGGTCACCGTGCATATCGACCGCCGTTCATTTTGGCCGGCATACACTTATATATGTATTATTTTGTTTAGAATTCCAAATAATCAATAGAAGATAAATATGTTTGTTCAAAAATGTATGTACAGAAAAGCACCGTCTGTAAAACACAGGGATATTGTTCTGTCCTACAACAACAAGCTAGCCTGCTTGGCTGTCTTGCACAGTGTAGCAGCAGCAGAGAGGCCACTCCCCCAAATAACATGTGATCGTTCTGCCTGCCAAACAACCTGTCTTACCGCGATCGCGATTTACTTGAAAAAACTTGGGCCTAGCCCTAGCTAGCCTATAAGATTATAAACTTCAATGAAGTACCAAATATCACTTACCCTTGAAATACCTATTGTTATAGCAGCCGCAAATCCAGCAAACCCAGCTGCAGCCAAAAGAACAGCTTGAACAAACAATAAAACTGTATCCATTTTCCTTCTTGTCAAAAAAGATAATTGCGAACGCGAGAAGTAAAGAAAAATTTCAACTTTTCGAAAATAAAAGGAGGAAATCGTAAGAGGGCGAACTACCACCAGTGCGAATGCCCCATCCCGTTTTCCCCCGCAATTCATTTTGTTTTTACACAGTTTTGTTTAAAAAAAGCTCCAAACCTCTTTATTGATCAATTTTGCATTTACTGTTTAATTATTATGAATTCATTGTACGGTAAGTTTGATGTTTGTATGTATAGTATGAGTACTGTAGATGTATTTTCCCCCCAAAACACGAAAATGAAGATTATTACTTAACCTTAAAGAAATTAAGACTAACATGTCTGGTGACTCCTAAGGTGAAAAAAGATATACGATGGATAATTTTTGCTATAGCATGAAAATAAAACTCTAAAGTTTAATAAAAATATTAGAAATGTAAAATTAAATTTATATTACTTATATTTATTCATCTAATAACATTTTTTACCACACCGTTTATTTTTCATAGTTTTTTAAAAATGCCTCTATTTACAACATTTGTGTACAAAAGAGATTTTAATGTACTATCCCTCACTGATAAGAAAGTGCTTATTTTCAACAAGCTCGTGTAACACAAATAAACTCCCAAAAATTATGAAACATAGAGGAAAGTATAGATCGATAATTATTGGAATGTATGATCAATAGAAATGTTTTACCTGCACCTAGCCTTTAATTTACAGTTTTTTCAGGTAAACATTTTTCGCTTTTATATCCAACTTTTGGTCAAAGTAACTATTATTTTTGTGACATTAAAATGGCATATTCAACAAATACAGTACATCACAGGACATTATAACTTTTTGATAGAATATGAATGAACTTGCGTACCTCCATGATTCATGCAAAATAAATATACCCCTGGATCTGGTTATCGCTCGCGTATGCGCGACCGGAGTCGAGAGTGTTCCCAAAAGTGCGAGCAATGGGTCATCGGGGGTTAATCGACCCATTGGCGATCACACAATATTTGACACGGTGGTCCAAGTAGTGGTAGAGCTTATGAATGTTGCTAGAAAAGGAATTTAAAACTACGCATTATTTATATGATCATGCTTCTTATTATATTAACTATCCCTTTGATTGGTAAGTTAACATAACGTGTTATATTTAAGCCTGATTTAGAAGAAAACTAGGTTGGCCTATAAATATCATAAGACATAAATATGCAAATCATAATGCTCAGTAATGGTAAACAAAAAAGGTAAACGCACTATCAATGAATCATAAACAGTAATATGATGGTGGGTTGGGAAAAAGGGGGTTGGGGAAAAGGGGATGGGGTGAGGGTAAGCGGTCAACCACCGTGCATCATCATCTCCATTAACATTTATTATTCACTAATTTTCTTTTTTATGACAGTTGTGTTGCTTTACTATATTCGGCAGTCATTTATTGGCAAGTGTCGTAGCGATGCTAAACTTGACGGCAAAACCATCATTATTACAGGGTCAAACACTGGTATTGGAAGAGAGACTGCAAAAGATTTGGCAGCCAGAGGTAAATGTACAAAACGACGTTTTGTTTTCATGACACCGCTTACTACACTAAGCAGTTATTGAGTGAAAAAAAAGAAACATGCACAACAGAATGATGTTTAGACTCAATAGTTGCATAGCCTAACATTAACATTTCAATTTATATAGCGCCTAGTGCCGAGTCATGAGAACAAAAGGTTCTATATTGTCATATAGAAATCCTGAATGATCTTGCAGAACAATAATGCCATACTTTTCCAATTATAGGTGCTAAGTTGATTCTAGCCTGCAGGAATACAGAGAAAGGTTATAGCGCCAAGCAGTACATAGAGCAAACAACTGGACAAAAAGAGGTTTTTGTGCAGAAACTGGATCTAGCGTCGTTGGCATCCGTACGAGAATTTGTCAAAGAATACAAAGACAACCATGACTCCCTTGATATCCTCATTAATAATGCAGGTATTCTCTACCCTTTAACCAGACATTCTATTTTTTTATTACCTAACTGAATACAGTGACGTAATGCAGTACAGGGCAAAGGCCCCTGGTTTAGTACTCTTAATGCTTTCCACCAACGCTGGGTGGTTGCATTGAGGGTGCAAGCTCTGGGGCCTCTGGCAGTAGCCAGTGACTCATAGCCGTTATGCCACTGTAATAATAATACTACTAGTAATAAAATATATCTGCATGGTTGTAATACATGATCGGTGCACAATATTAAATCATCAGGAAATATTGTAAATTATATTTTAAATATTTTACTAGGTGTAATGTGCTGCCCTCAATGGGAGACGGAAGATGGATTTGATATGCAATTTGGAACGAACCACCTTGGCCACTTTCTACTCACCAATCTGCTACTGGATATGTTAAAGGAATCTCCAGCAGCTAGGATCATAAACCTCTCGTCTTTGGCTCATATTGCACCCAAACAACTTGCTCTGGATGACCTGAATTTTAAGAAACGTTCCTTCAACACCATCACTGCTTACTCTGAAAGTAAACTTGCTAACGTTTTGTTCACCAAAGAATTAGCCAAGAGGCTTAAAGGTACATAAAGTGAAGATTATTTAGGCTGGG
The DNA here is from genome assembly GCF_963402885.1 of Antedon bifida. Taxonomy (NCBI): domain Eukaryota; kingdom Metazoa; phylum Echinodermata; class Crinoidea; order Comatulida; family Antedonidae; genus Antedon; species Antedon bifida. The sequence continues at coordinate 959,927 of NC_136234.1, forward strand.
AGAGTGTTGGGATGCAAAGAGAAATTTAAACTATATTTTTTGGTAATTTAAACCTTCCAATCTTTTCGCTTAAAGCAAAAAAGCATGAGGCTTTATTTATCCAACCAGTTATTTTTATCTTATGGAATGAATTTCACGATTTTAAGGGAAAAAATAGACAAATATTCAATTAGGTTATTTTGAAAACTTTAAGAAAAAAAACAAAGTAAAGATGTTTTTTTTTATTAAGCAGATTTGATAAATCACAACTTCACGACCCATAATTATTTAAAAAATATTGTATTCACTTCGATCAATGGAACCTTTTCAAATTTAATATGATTTATTGAACAGGTACAACTGTAACGTCTTACGCAGTACATCCAGGCGCTGTGGATACAGAACTGGTGAGGTACATCACAGATACATGGCCAATTGTTAGGTTCATACTACCACTGCAGCAACTTGTATCAAGGACTCTGTGTAAAACATCGGAGCAAGGAGCACAGACAACCATATACTGTGCAGTAATGCCAGGCATTGAGAAGGAGTCTGGTAGCTACTACAGGTAACGGAAATGTAATACTTTGTTTGTGAAAAACTAGCTAGAAGGTCTCATTTAGAATTGGGTACCAAATTTAAAATGATTTTCATCATGTACTACTTATCCAAGAGAAATATAATAAATAATTTCCAATTTTAACTATTGAACAACGAATAAATCTATCTATCTAACACCTGATTCTCAGTGCTGTCTCCACATACTATCTATTTCCGAAGTATCATAGGAATATTTGGTAATACAGCATCTCATTTATATCACATGTGATGCCTGTATCATGTAAGATTTGGTTACTACAAGATACATGTGATGTATTACCAAATATTACTTCGGAAATAGATACAAAATCGGCAGGTTTAAATTAAGTCATATATAACATAAAAAATATTTAAATTAAATTAAAATTGTATTTATTTATAGCGACTGTGCGTTGAAGAAAAGCAGCCCTCTTTCTTATGATGAGGATTTAGCAACAAAACTCTGGGATATCAGTTGTGAAATGGTTGGAACATCTAGAAATTAGAGGGGCAAACAATGTAGTATATCCCTTAGTTAAAATCAGTGATTTGAGATTAATTTGATGAACAATCATAAACTGAGCATGCGCATTACAGTCATATCGCTTGAGTATGCGAGAAAGCATTGTTTGAATTGAATCACATCAATATACATGTAAAAATAAGATGGATGATCATCGCTTAGAGCTGTAGTGATTGGTCCCACCTAAGGTAGTCAGGCAGCTTGTTAGATTGTCCAAGCTTGGAGTAGTCAACTGAATGAAATGAGTTGAAAAACAAACTCTAAACTTTCTGTGCTGCAGTATGTTTGAAATTTACTGCAGCATTCTTACTATGATACAGTAGAAGATATTTAGGGGTTGTTCATAGTGTTTCCGCTTACTAGATGTGTTAGTGTCCCAATGGAGGGGCAGTTGGTTTAAACCATGGTAATCTATAGTATTACAGTACTGTGTTATTTAAACCATGGACCTATAAATTAGGTCCATGTTTAAACTCGCACAAGATGGCCTAACTTTAAAACAAGTTAGATTAAAAGAAATGTTCATGTATGCAGTACAGTATTAGTTTCCAGTAGTATTATTAATTATAAATAATAATTAAGTTTTAAATAAAAATTATGCATTTTTTAATGATTAATGTAAGTTAGAATATTTCAAAACCTTGTACACAATGCATAAATATGTAAAAGCTTCTGAATTATATAAGTAATAAAACTTCCATAGTAAGTGTACAGTACATTGTTTTTTTTTTGTTCTGGCTGGCTGTTAAGTAAAACATGAATACATGTTTAAGAAACATTCAAAAGCACATCCACATGTAATACTAATTTTGTTTTTATTTTCAAGCAAAAAATGTGATCACTCCCTAAATTAGTTATTAAAACAGTACAATGTGTAACATAATAAAATAATTAAAATTCCCGTAAGGGTCAAGTAAGCACCAGTTGTTAACTTGGATACAATTTGAGTAACATTTTTCGTTATAGCATTAAGTTTTACTTTTTGTTCATCTTCTACACTGGTTTTACTCATAATTTTTACTCTTGGAAAAATATAGGAAGTTAACAGATAATATAAATGATAATACTTGGGTAATAATTTTTTGAATTAAAATACATTAATCAGGCTAGCATAGTTATAGACGGGATTCCTTACTTAAGATGCATGGGCTCACTCCATAAAACATGTCTATAGACTTACAGTAACATCTTCCAGTTACAAACATTCTACAGCATCTCTGGTACTAAATGGCTGAATGTAGGTCATGTGACTACAATAATTTGAATATAAGCACAAAACAGTGCAAATAAATGAATTACTGGGATACATGTGTTAACTGGGACTTATTACTCGGATTTATATACATACATAATTCTGTAAATTATGGAGGTGTTACTGTACCCCTGATAATGACACAGAATCTTGAATCATTTTAGTTCTTTTCCATAATCATCAGATTCCTCTCATTCATACACTAAATATTACAGGTAAATACATTTTTGTTACATATTGTTATATATACATTTTTAATTGTTTATATATTTCTTTTAATGACTATTGCACATTCTAATTTCAACTGTTATTTGAACTACATTTATGAAAATACCTTTATCAAATATGTCTACCACGTCTACAACCATATTCTTTCACATTTTAAAGAAAATTGGTTGCCAGAATATTCATATCAATTCTACAATCACAAGATTGTTGGTAATTAGCTTAATAACAAACAAAAATCATGCACGCCACTAGTACTCTTTATTGGTATAAGTACAAAATAAAATGTAAACTTTATTACAATTAAGCACAGATAAATCTTTTATAAAATACTACTTCTTACCCGGTTCCCCGTCCCCTTCCTACTAAGTATTCCCCACCAACCCAAATCTCAAACATATTTTCATTAAAAAATTAACAATTTACACCTACATACAGTACATTGTTACAAAAGTATGACTATATTGGGAATATGTGTGTTTCATTGAATTTTGTTTGATTGTCTTTTACACAGTGTAACATAATACAAATGTCACACTACAGAATCCCTATATTATGTCTATTAATCAAAGTTTATCCATTAAAATTGCTAAAGTCTTTCTTTAGCTTAATACTTGGAGCTGCCATTGCAACTCTCATTTGCTGCTTCGCATTGCGCACTGGTTTCTTAGCCAGCATCGCTTGATTAGCACGGATGGCACCTTCAAGTTTGGTCTTCAGTTGCGGAGCGGCGCCCATCACTGTCTTGAAAGGAGCGGGATAAAGCGGCGCAATCTTCATCAGACGTTGTAGTGAATGATCATGAAGTGATTTTGCTGGTTTAGTTGCTGTTGTTGTACTGTCTATTAGAAATCCTATTAATATAGGCAGATACACAGCCATCAACTGCACTCCTGTAAATAAGAACAGAATTTAAATTAGGTCTTAAATTATTTTTTAATTTTTTTTTTTTTACACCATATTTAATGAGGGTGATCCATCCAGCAATTGCTGATCATTAGGGACCCTCAGAGGTTCACAAGACATACATATACACAAGATGCTCTACATAAACAAAGTCTTATACAAGTCTTTGGGAGTGGAGTTGTAATTTCCTTAGAAAAAATCCTGACATATGACGGGACTTCAACCCAGGACCCTTGGAGTGGTAGCCAAGCATCATAACCACCAAACCAAACAAGTATTACAGATTTCCTATACTTTACATTGAATAACTGTCGAAGTTCAAATCATTTGCACTTAAATCCAGACATTTGACAATCACAATATTATCCACTAAGTAGACTAATACATTGATGCCATTCTTATTATTCTAGTCACATGCTTAGTGAGTCCTTTGTACTTAAAACCAAGAACTGAGTATTGTTCTATACAGTAGCACTAATCTATTAACACGGATCCTGTTTTTTCTACTTATTTCTTTCTGTTCTAGTACACAAAGAATTAAGTACAAACTTACTATAAGTTCTACAGTAACCATTTTTTACTAACAAAACATCAAGTACAAACTTACTATGAGCTTCTTCCGTTAGACTAACAAGAAGCTCTAACGTTTTACATGCTTCAATCGCTACAAGTGCTTCATCGTCGGTATCGCGCTGGTTACCGCTCATGTTATGCAAATATTCCACAATCTTTGGACCCATCGCATGAATGTATGGCGCGCTGACGTCTTGTTTTGGACATTGGAAAATGGAGCTTAAAGTTTGCAGACACTTCAGACGCAACTGAAACAAAATAAAGAATCAGCATGTTAAGCACTTGCTAGATACGGACAGATTGAAATATTTAGATACAAGAATTTTACATGTAACTTACTGTTACTTTATCAGATAGAAATGCTTGCTTAAAGACTTCGATTGTTTGGTTTTGAAGTGAAGTTGTCATGGAAACCTTTGCTGGTGCTGATGTTGTGAAAACAGCAAGCGCTAACAGCATGCTACACAAATCGACATCACTTCCTGTAAAATAAAGGTTTATGGTATCTTATGTTGAGAATGTTTTCATATTCTGGTTATTATGCTACGTTTGCAAGATACCATGTTGAGAATGTCTTGACGTTTCATTTTGTTTTTGCTACAGTACAACCGTCTTCTGGAGTAATGACATGTTTGGTAATGAAATCCTTGATTAAACAACCAGTATAATATCTCAAACAAAGGACTACATAACATCACACTACTAACCTGGTTTAGCCGAGTCTAAGATAGTTGCAAAAGAGCTTTGGAGCAAGCTCACCCACTCATCGCTACAATCTGGATTATTTACCAATGGAGACGAAGCAAGTAGTTTTAACGACTGGAGGCTTGCTGCGACAGTAGAAGGAATGATGCCGTCGGTAGAGGAGCACGCTGTCTCACGTAGCACACCAGTAGTCAGGAACAGGATTGTTGGTAGGACAGACACACTTCCTAAAATCGGAAAAATGAAAATGGTAAATATTTTTTCTGTTCTTTTACTAGCAGTCACTATTCATGTTTAACACTTCCTGAAATTGGAAAAATTTTAATGGTCTTTTGGAATTGAGTGATTCTGAAAAATATTCTTTAATATACGTTTTTTCTATGTTAGAACTGATATTTTGGGACAACTCTATTCAGGGGAAAATATATGTTTTAATGCTAAGGCCAACCCTATTCAGAAGACAGCACTATTAAAGGAGCACTTTGATATCGACAGTGTTTCCTAAATAGGGTTCTACCAAAGTATAGAAACTTAAATTTAATATCGAACCTTTTGGTGAACACAGCTCCGGTAATGTTGTCATCACGCTCAACGTTTCTGAAATGAGTTGATTTGCTTCTTCTGAGAGACCAGCTCGTTGTTTTGTCAACATGGAATTTGTTGGCATGGCTGGATTAAGTGCTGGAATCTGTCTAATCAGAGTACAAAGACACACTTCCAACGTCGCAAACACTATGGATTTACCTGGGGTAATTAAGCCATCCTCTCCCCCCTCCCCTAAAGGTTTCTTGTGATTAGGGTGAATTGTATCATTACCTGAAAATAACCAAAATTGAATAATTTGATAAAAATATAAATACAATTATAGGAGTCATTGAATACGATGTAAAAAAAGTTATTTTAAAAACCATTATTCAAACATACCATTTTCTAATGAATTACTTTGTTCAGCCATTTTCTCTGTAAAAGCCTGCAAAACTTGGCGGACAACTTTGAGAATAAGCAAGTGTGTATTAACAGAGTCTCTTGTCAGTAGCAATCTGTGCATAACATTTAATAGTTCAACTGCTAATGTACGGTCTGACATCAAACGACTACGTGGCCATGTTGAGTCCAAGATAGTATAAAGAGCTTTCACACAGTATGTGACATTCTCTACAGGTTGGCTGGATCTTGGAGATGATATCGACTCTACACAAATTCCTGATAAATATTGGGAAAATAAAAGTGAGTTATAGTAAATAGTACTACACAAATACCTTCTAGTTATGTTAATATTTATAAAATTAATTTCATACACATCCAACGAAAATAATTTGCCAAATACAGGATGGATAATGAACTCTTATTCAAGGAATGAAGTAGAAACAGTTGAGAGTTACAACCCTGGCACTAGATCACGATTGAATTCTAGATCTTCGGATTGGAAAACATTTTAACCACCAATATACAGCTTCACTACAAATATGTTTCTAGTTAAATTTTATAAATGAAACAATAGTATGTTATTTTACCTAATATGAGATGAAAATTATCATTCTTTATTTTGTTAGATCCAGGTTCATTTGGAACTCCTAAAACATTTGCACTAAGATCAGTTGAGGGCGCTACCTGTCCGCCAGCTAGTGCACGGAAGCTATCACTTCGTTCTTTTTGAATTACGTCAAATCCGCCCGTATTCAACCACAAGGCGGCTGCATACATGATAGGAGCCCACGATTTCTGATAATGACCTCTAACACTTTCAATTGTTTCTGCATTATAAAAAGCACCCCCAGTTGATGGAAGCTGGCTTGAGAATTCAGAGGGGAGTGATAGTAGGGCGTGGTCACGTAAAGCAGCAATCCAACATTTGCTAAGTGCGTTTAATTCTGGTTTGACCAGGTCAAGTAGGTCATCTGATGACCTTGTTGTGTAGTTATCATCATCTACATTTGTTGTCGTTGAATTATGCTGCTGCATTGCAACTATATATACCTGAAATAAATATGAATTATGAAGATTAATTAAACCTTAAAATCTACAAATGTACTTTAAAAAAAAGTCCCTATTACCTCTGGCCAAGGTTAATTCATAAAACGAGACATTCAAATGCACACACTGATTTAACAAAGAAAAATCCCTGAGAATTTAACTTACCTCTGCCCAAGCTTTGATCACTGCCAGTTTCTCCATGGTGGATGCACTCTCACTATATACAAGAGATGACCCTTTACCAGCCTGCAATTTACTTAACGATGACACTAAGAGCTGATGAACACGACGGAGGTCATTGAGGTCATGGGCAACACCACTACCGATCCACGTACTGGATACTTGACATGCCATTGCTGTGACGTCTGATGGAGTGTCTTGAGAGAATGCTGGTCTTAATGCAGCTCCGACCTAACAACAATATTTTAACAAAATTCATTTTTTTACATAATTGTCCTAAAAGCTCTGCCTACACTATCAAACTTTATGTGACAACAAAATGTGATGTGCCCATATATGGACATGATGATGTCATATTACTACCATATTTGGGCACATCATACTTTTTGATTGTATAGACAGAGCTTAAACGAAAGTCTTAATCTGTAATTTGTCTCAGGAATAGAATTTTTATTGCACCCTATGTCATCATTATCATAAGTAACTCTAACAACCATTACACATTAATTACCTGGGCCTGATACTGTTCCATAATAAAGTGACCTGGAAACTCTGGTTCAGGAACTTTCGCAAACTTGTTGATGACATCAGCTAGCAGCAGTAGACCTGATTTACGAAGCTGATCGCTGTTTGCTGTGGCCGACATAAACGCCATTCGTACAAGGTCGGACAGATGTAGTACAAGATAGTCACCTGAAAATAGGAATCAATTAACATACATTATAATTATAGCCTATATACTAATTGTGATTTAATTCTATTTTGTTTCTAGAGCTTTTAGTAACATTATTAAAATTAGCCTGTATCATTAAAATGGTTCTTTGATAAATCATCAATTACTAATGACTATATTTCTAAAAAATCCTCACTTTTGTTTGTTTGTGTTCGTTTCTCTCTTGCCAAGGCTAGGTCAAAGTGCACCGTTATGCCATTGCACACTTGGAATACACGCCGTACACTCTCTACAGCAAACATTTTAGTTGGCCAGCGTGGTGGAACTAAAAAAAAACAATTTATTTTAATTTTATGTACATATTGTGTAAATTATCAATATTTGAAAATGTTTCAGGAAATACATCTATTATTGTATCAAGCTCGAAAGGATTCTACATTCCTATTACCTTGAATATTATGACACAATGAATGTTCTTAAGGCCAATTGACACAAACAAACGTAGAATCTGTATCTATCCTGAGCAGAAACTGCCCATTCGCTCCACGTTGTGTGTGAATGGTCATAAGGAATAACATAGATTCTATATTTTTATTACCGTTACCACTCGTCTGTGTAAATTGGCCTTTATTGTAAATTGTTATAATATAAGCCATTCAGGTACTACCTGTTGGATGTGTGATAACCTTCTCTCCAGTATGGAATGTTGTATCATCATCACCTCCTTCATCATTATCATTCCCATCAATATTATTGTCATTCTGGCCAGGTGTACCTGCAGCTGAATCTGAAAAACATAAAAAATACTTCAAGTCTGAGAAAGAAGTCATGAAAGAAGAAACTTATATGTACTTTTATATATTTAAATAATGTAATATCTAACTTAATGGATGCACTGTTTGTCTTGTAATTGCTATGTATTTTTATGTAAAGCACCTTTGAGCATGATTATTCATGAAAAGGGTGCTATAGAAATTTGTTATTACTATTATTATGTAACCATATGTAAATATATTGTTTGAAGGTTTGCATGGCGAAATCAAATGTTTATATAAGTTTGCGGTACACCACGTATGTTAGTTCTGAAAAGAACTGTTGAGTTTCAGAGATATATGTAAATATATCTATGTATATCCTCTGGTATAATCCCACCCTGCTAGAACACAAAATTGGGTCGAATTTGGGAGTGGAACTATACCCGGGGAAACCATGGTTCAGGAAAAAATGATCATGTTAAGCGAGAGGCCTGGCTAGAGAAAGGCCTACATCTAGACCAAAAGTCAATACTGGGACTATACCCAGAGGAGATATGCCTGTTTGTGAAATCAGACATAAAGTAGGGGGTGGGATTACATCCGAAGTGGGATTATACCCGAGGATATACGGTAATTTTTAAATATACTGCATAATTCAACTGTATTGTATATCAAACATACTGTACCTTTGGAATCTGAGAGGACACTTTTACACAAAGCCAGCCATCGAGTTAAGTTGTCGCCCGCCATCTCCAATAACATACTGATTAACGTGTCATGGACGTCTGATCGTAGTTTATTATCGGTTTCTTTATCAAGCATTCCAAATAGGACGCCTTCTAAACCAGTTTCTGTAGATTTAAGTTGTATTGAACCAATTGTAATATTAATAATTAAACAAATAACTAATGCAAAGATATTTTAGACTTGGCTAAAGCTGTTTGTGAGTAGCCTCTGTGACAAATAATTAAATAAAATAAAGACTTTGTGTAATAAGTGTCTTAAATCTATAAGATGAAGCAGGAACCTTTATCTTGTACATAGAAAGGGACAGAAACAGACAGGGGTGAAATGTCAAAGGTCATTTGGTTATAAGTAAATGAGATATTGTTACACTTACCAGTTATCACTAAAGTATCAGTAGGCCCAGTATTATCATTGCTATCTTTTGCAAGGGACATTGCGTAATCACTGACTTCACGTGCCTCGCGCTGTGATAGCTGCCGTAAACAGGCAACAGCTGCTCGTCGCAACAGTAAGTGAGGACTGCAGAGGGCGTTCTGCAAGTGAAAAAGAAACACAATTGAGACATACTGTGCTGATACAATTATGTCTTCCAACACCTCTAGCTCTACAAGTATACTTGCAAAATATTTTTTAAAAAAACAAGAAAATATAATTTAAATTCTTGGTACTTACACATAAGTGAGGAACCAATGTGGATAGATTTACATGACGTGGAGCAAACATGTGAAGCTGCTGTAGACATGAGATTGCTTCGGAGGCGACCAGCGAATCAGGATGGTTCTGCATGATTGCACAACCAACTAAACAAGAGAACCTGGCTGTTGCAATGTTACCACGGTTACCTAAAACAAATATATAAAATTTATATAGCGTAAAATGCAGGGGGCCTCTAAGCTCTGAATAATCAACAGAAAATTTAAAAAGCACAAAATTAATTATGCAAATTAAAAAAGGTAGGATTTGAGGAGTTTTTTGAATGTGGCAAGTGATTCAGCTTTCCCGATTGAGTTTGGAAGGGCATTTCAAAGAACAGCAGCTGACCAGGAAAAGGCGCGTTGTCCATAATAAATAATATTATTATTAATTCTTTATTTATTATTATTTATTAGTGCAAATAAAATGTGTACCTTGAAGTTCAGGTCCAAGAGTGGTGATGAGAGCTGCCAGGCATCTTCCTAAGCACTGATGAACTTCAATGTGAAATGGTGGCACCGTTAACAGAAGGTTAAGTACAAGTGACAGGGTTGGTTCAACGTAAGATCGGAACATTGGGCCACCAGAGTCAGCAATTAGGGCTAGTGCATGAAGGGCCCACATCTACAAAACAAAAATGGTGCATGTTAAACACACTACAATAATAAAAATTGTTTTAGATATTACGATGTCTATTACAATCTCACAAATTTACTTTTTTTTAAAACAATTCAACAGTTTTAGAGCTGACTGTGGTATATATGATGTCAAAATAAAAAATGTCTTTCTTTCATTCTTGAAAGAAACTGAAGAAAAACTAGTTACCTGAACAGTTGGTGAAGTGATATCTTGTGCTAGAGCAAGTAAGATGCTCACACTGGTGTTGAGGTGTTGCCCAGCTCCCATTCCTCCAACATACCGATGTAAACAGCCTAATGCTAGGGAATTACCTGTCCTCGACACTACATCTCTGGCTGACTTTAATCTGAAACAGGAAACATGGTTACATTTCAATATTGAGAACAATGAATAACTACTTGTATGACTAGAACATATTGGAAATTAATCTAAAAATCAAATCTGTTGCTGTTTATATTCTTACCTATCGAAACACATCTGTGCTGTTTGCGCAATAAAATTGTTGTCGCCCCCAACTTGTTCCATTCGTCCCAAAGCCTCTCCTGCGGCACATCTTAAAATTGGATTTTGATTTGTCAAAGCACTCTATTACAAACAAAAATAATTAAATAAGTTTAAATTTGGAAAATTATAATTGTTTATAAATCTAACTATAAGATAAAATCTGAGATATTCTCACCATAATAAGATTGTTAGCAGCTACTCTGACTTTTGCATCTTTTAAACGTCTTTTATTTTCTGCCAAACCCTGCCAAAAGAAAAAGTAATCATTAAGTTTATCATGACAAAATATAACATTATTATACAGTCAACTCTCCCAATACCGGACTCTCTGAAAATTGGAAACTCTCTTTTCTTGAAGTCCAAACAGTCTCAAATTCATTTTTACAATGAAAAACACATTCTGAATACCAGACATATTCCAGAGAGTTCAGGAATAATAATTATTCTGTATGTCAGTTGTTCTGTATATTCTACAGATAAACAGATCAATATTAATCTACTATTCATTTAAACCAATTCATGTAAGTCAACTACCTTTAGAGCACTAAGAACTGCAGTGAATATGTTAATCTGAACAGCTTGTTGTCGCGTAGATTTCGCCTGTCGAATACATTCTGCAAAATGCTCCAGCATCTTCATACGGTGTTTATCCGCAACATATGGAAATATAACACCATAGAGGGTGACTGAAGCATCGATGACGGCTACGCCTAAAGGCAGGGGTCCTGGTACGGCTTCACCCTGTGTATAGAAATTTTGATTTATTATTTGTTTTCTTCTATCTTAAAATAAATGGAGAATACCAATACGTGTTCACTGTTTTGTAACATTCAAAACAAATGCTCACCTCTGAAACTGTCCAGTACATACACGAGGGGTCATGCTCCAGTGCTCCGGAACCTGAAGCACTGTTTGGCTGCAGCTGAATTTCAATGACCTTGTGATCTGTGTCTTGAATCCATGACTGTAAAATGATGCTGTCTTCCACGTGGCAGTGGTGACGTAGTAAGGATGTTGTTGTGTTTGCTGGATTGTCTGTCAGAGTGAATTCTGCTACGAGTTCACGCAAGAGGACGTTAAAGCTGCCTGTAATCAGAAAATATGGAATGTACACTTTATTTGTGGTTATGAATTCTTTACTGTATAATAATATGTGGCCATTAGGTGAAGGCAGTCTCTTACTTTCATATGAGGTTGGAGGAATCAGACGTAGAACTTTGTAGAGCCTAAGACGAACCATGGCAGCACATGCCTTGAGGTGAGCGCCGTAAGACTTGATCACGCCATGTATACTGCAAAGAAAATTAAACAATCATCAAATGGACCTTTCAATATTCAGGGTTTAATCCTGAACTAGTGTCATGTTCCACCCCAATCCCTAAACGTCAATTTACACGAGGGGTAACGGTAATACAAATATAGGATCTATGTCATTCCTTATGACCATTTACACATAACGCAGAGCAGACGACTGGTTTCCGCTCAGGATAGATAGATTCTATGTGGGACAAGCTACACAGTTTTCCACTTACCGTTACTGCTTCTCTATGTAAATTGGCCTTAAGCTTCAAATGAGACTTAAGCATGATAGAGTTTAATACTTACTCTGCCAGCATTGACATTGCACATTCCAATGGGGTCATTAACCTCCTTATCACATCTTCTGTCACAATTTCTTTGCAGTGTTCTATAAAACTTTCCATCGCTGAATAAAACAAAGAGTTCAATAATATAAAGATTTCTACCTTTGAGGAGGGCAGTGAATGAACTCATTTATCGCTATTCTGGGCAATATGCCAAAATGGAGACTAATGATTGACTAATTACTATTTGCAAACAATACAATATATATACAGTATATAATTAACAATTCTTAAATATACAAAGAATGTATAACCTACCACACAAGGCACCTGCACGACCTTCCAGCGTGACCTGCCACGTGAAAGCATCCCCACGTGCCTTCTCCGACTCAAGCTCTTTCGATGAACGTGGAAAGGCATTCCGCCACAGAAGCAGTAATTTAGGTAAGTGGTTCTTAACTACAGGGCTACCTAGGGTCATGACACCAGCTAAGATAAGCCAGCCAGCCTGGGTCCGATGCAATGACATTCTGCTGTTCTGGGCTGCTGTTCTTAAGAGGTCCTCTGCAACATTAAATATTGCCTAAAAAGTACAAAAATGATGATAGTAAAGATATTGGAAATATGAGAAAACTTGGTGCAAGCGTATATTTAAACTAGAAATATGATCAATTTTTGTATACACAAATTTAATTTATTAGATTCTTAACTAACGATATTAATGAAATATTACCTTTCCCTTAGAATGGGGCAAGCCCAATGGGCATTCTCTTACACCTCCCAAGAGAGCAGTAATAGCACCACTATACCCAGACACAGCCTCTGGTGAACCCCTAAGATGCTGTAAATTATCAATGCATCGATCAAGGAGTGGAGATAGTTGCGATGGTAGTGCTGTTGCTATGCAACGTAAACACCATGCTGCAGCTAATCTGGCTGAATGACTTGGATGTAAGAGTACAGATGAAACCGTGTCACAAATATCTAAAAGAAAACAAAAATTGTCATTACTAAATGACTGTAAACAATTATACAAAGAAGACCAAAGATGTTAATCCTACAGTATAATGCTAATGTAGAGTAGGACAGTATTCTCTGTGTGAAAGCAACTTACTGTTTGCAGTATCCGTAAGAAGAGGTGCAGCACATGTGGACAGACCCTTAACAAGACTTCCTAATTCTTGCAGAGCACTGATCAAGACATGTTGTGTGTTGGAGGCATCTATAGTAGGTCTGTTGTCTGCTGCCCCATCTATTGGGTTATCACCTATAAACAAATATAGTTAATTACCAATTACCAGTATACAATATACAGATAGAAAAGTAACTCTAATATCATTCTCTTAAAAAAACGTACTATCAATTTTCACATGGGAAAACTGTGTACAATGGATCTACGGTTTATAGTCCTTATACAAGAAAACTAGGAGCGAGTGAGCTGGCCGACATTGTTAGCTCTTTTTAGGTACGGTAAACGGCTTCCCTGCTTTAACTGCTTGGCAATTTGACTGATGTTAACATACTGTTTCTTACCTAACAGATTCATCTGTTTTGCAATAAATGCACAGAGTTCCTTGGCAGCAGACACCTGCGCTTTCTCTCCCAACATTTCACCAATCAGAGATCTAATGATAAACGTTACACACTTCCTTGAATACACAGCATCAACGTGAGTCTGTGTTGCTTTAGGGTTAGCTAACAATTCCAGTACGTGAGTTAAAAATACAGAGATGTTTCTATCTAACCACAGACCACCAAGTGTGCGTACAAACACAACGTAGGCCTAGAAAAAGAACAAAAATATAAAGAATATGATTATTATGTTTACTTATACAGTAAAACCCTGCTTTGGCAGACCAGGGGGGTGTAGTTCTGCATACACAATATTCGCAAAAAACCAACCCCACCCCTCACCATGAAATCAACCACCGTATGCCTCTGCAGACCCTATTCTAGGGGATACTTTCTTGACAAAGGATCAAAGGGCAGTATGTTTAAACACCACGACCAACCCATATTCAGTGACACATTAATACAGGTTCTACTGTTCATAAAATCAACAAATCAAAATCATGGAAACAACATTTGCACATTATTTCTATACTTACATGCGTCACACCAACCCGGACCTCTCTGTTGACTGTACCGCTCTTTAGGTATTCCCCCGTGCCACCACCTTTAAACAGTCCTGTTGGTCCCTTAACAAAGCCTGCAGCAAGGAGGTTGAGGGCTTCTATCATGCTTGTCTTTTTTAACTTTGGATCTAAATACATAAGAAATGAGTGCATTACTTTGATACTATTTACAGAAAGCAAGCACAGACCAAAACATAATCATAAGATGAGATGACTATGTCACCTAAGTTTTTTCTCTTAGTTTTTTTTCTTTTAAAAAAAGTTTCATACGCATCCAACTCGCCAATTACAGGATGGATAAACTATTTTTATAATTCATCATGCTTATAAACTAAGTCTCATTTAAGGCTTGGGGAGTGGAGTTGAAAGAGTCGGTGAGTTACAACCCTGGCACTACTGTAGGTCAGGATTGAACCCTTGACATTGGGATTGGAAGGCAAGCACGTTAACCACCAAGCTACAGCTCAACTACATAACATTTACAGGAGATTGATTGTTGATGACAATCAAAAATAAGAATATGAAATTCAGAAATATTACCTCTTAACGTGCATGTTTGAGTGGTTGCGAGCAGGACACCTAATAACTTGGCGACGGCACTTCTAACATCATAGTTTGATCCGTCCAAAGCACGATAACAAAATGATACTACAGTCTCTAGCTCAGTTGTGTACATAAATACAGCGTCTTTGTGTAATTCCAATAAGCACTATCAAAACACAAACCAAAAGTGGTGTTGGTAGTCTATAAGTGCTAGCTTACCTGGATAAACCGACATTGGCCAATGTTGGTTTATCCAGGTAAGCTAGGTACGAAATAGGCAACACAAACATCATCAGTTCAAACCAATTGGGTACTCTATCATCTTAATAATTAACTTGTTTATATCTATTTTATTTCATATTTAATTACTTTATATTTTAATATTTGTAATATTTAGATTTTTTTTCTTCAATATTCACCCAGAACCTCCTCACAAGGCACACCCTTAGAATCAAGGAGTATTTGTAACATATTACAATATGAGCTTAACAACAGAAGGAGGTGAAAATATACAACAATATCAAATTAGATTATTTTAGATTATAAAACCACCCAAATGGAAAATAAGATTGTTTGGCTAGCCTGGAAAGTGTTACGTTGTCAGTAGCCCAATAATGTTATAGCTTTGCATGCATTTTGACGGGTTTTCCAAATAAAATCCAGGTAGTCTGCAATCTTACCTGTGCAGCTGCACACCTGACAGCCATTGTTCTGTCTTGCAGTGCTGCTCTGGCTGCCTTGTAGATGTCTTTATGGCAGGAATGGCCTGCTGATCCTAGACCTTGTAAGATCTTCTCTAAACATAGCATGATCTCACAGCGACCAGTTGACTTTATAAAAATTAAAATACAGTACATTATAAATGTTAAATTTAAAGGTATCATTTACAGTCAGGGGAAAAACGGCAAAATGTTTCCACTTTCTAGGATTTTTATCAGATAGTCTATATTGTTTTGACAACTTTTATAACATGACCACAGTGCTGATTTTGCCATTTTTCATCTAACTGTTTATATTTAGTTTTATATTGTTAACAGGGTTTCGTTTGAGTTTTATATATATATTTTAGTTTTGGGCTCTTTTCCGAGTCTAGGCCTAAACTTGAAATTGTGCGTAACAAAATGATCTCCCCTATTATTCTTTTGGTCTCCTTTATCTCAAATTTTAACAGAAAAAAAAGAGGAAAATCTGCATTTATTTAAGGACGCTTTTCAAAATATGATTTCTATAATTTCTCAAGCATTCAGTGAATATTGAATTACACAATAGATAAAAGGATATACAATACTTATGAAAACAACATGTACATTGTTTTCTACTATAGATAATTTCATTTCTGGACAATAAAGTATTCAGGAAAAGAGACAGTTTATCTGATAATAGATAATGTCCATGCTCCATAATACAATAACTATATTCATGGAAAGAGAAGTATTGTATTCGAGTAATAGATATTTTATTAGCACACAAAATAGTAAATCTCAAGGGAAAAAATTAATTATGCTAAACTGTTTATGGATCATTCTCATCAAAATATTCAAACATGTGACCTGAGGCTACCGTATGTGTGTTAGACTGTTAAATTACAAAAACTATCAATGAATTAATTAGAAGGTAGAGCGAGTGCAACGGAAATTTATGCTTTTTAGAAAGTAGTGATAACATTTTTACTGCAGTTGCTGCAGTAATTTATTAATAAATATGTGAAATACCTCTGCATTCTTTAGGGCTTTGATCAGGTTTTGTATTGTCTCCATAAAACTACTACCAACCATTCGACCTAACCTCTCGTACATTGCACCAATTATAGCTACTGCAGCCCTATAAAAAGTGAATAATTTAAGAAACATATATAAATATATAATAATAACATATAATTTATTGGGAACTGAACTTTTGTAACAGTGGCACACTTCACATTTTGAATGTGCGTCCAACAAAAATATATAATAAATGAATGCACAAAATAGACAATCTTACTTAATCTACAAAACATGTAATAAAACCCATTCACTCCCCTTCCTCCCCCTCCCCAAAGATAACAAGTATGTCACCACTATCATCATCAATCAAATTGTAACTACTATATGAGACAATTACAAACAGTGTATACCCGAGTGTATAGCACAGTTTTAGAACTAGAAATAATACTTTGTTTATGTATATCATTGTGATTCAAGATTCATTCATTAAATAGTAACGGTGTTCTACGTAAATTATGTAAAACACTCATTAAAAATAGAAACATTTCACAATAATTATGTATAGTCATGCAATACAGTAGAAGCATGAAACATTAATGTTATTTCAATGAAATGTGAAATAAATTAAAATAACTAATGAGTGGGGAATTCAGACTGAAAACAATAAATAACATTGAAAGGGTAAATAAATTAATTAGATATTTGAGTGGGTGGAATTATAAATGTTTGAAACTTGAATACATTAATGTGACAAAAATTCCAGGAAAACAAACTGTAAGTCACATGAATTAGATAAGTGGCATTGTGGGAAGACTGAAAATAACTGAATGATGAAATGAATCATAGATGGCACATTTAAGGAAATGATAAGCAATCATGTCAAAATCATTCTACTGTAGTTACTGCAGAAACTATATTGTGTTCACTCTTTAAACATTATTTGGAATTATTCAGCTAGGTTTCTGGGATAATCACTGTTTATTATATCAACTGCTTCATACACTGAAACAAACTAAAAACATTATGTTATGAAAGTAACAATGTAGTTACTGCAGTAACTGCAGTACAATAATGTTGACATAACCTCAAAAATTAAACAGAAAATAAACTTACAGTCTTGTTGGAAGATAACTAGGTGAATCATCTTTGCTCTTAATGATGTCATTACAGAAATTGACCGTCTCGAACATTGAGAATGTGTCGCCAATGTGATAGATGTTAGCAAAGCACTTGCCCAGTAGTAGTCGGGATGGTGGTCCATGTGATTCTAATACTTGACATCGTAGCTGTTTCACTAATGTCTTCTGCTGCTCTTTGATATCCGACTAAAAATCAAAAACAGAAATATTTTATCTTACTGATCTAGGTATGGAATTGGGCAAACATTATTACACTCAGATTTCATTAACAAAGGAATTGACCAATGGCTGTTCCAACTTAGCCTAAATTAGAGGGTATGCTCAGAGATAATACTTGGGCATATACGATATCTAAATTTATGAGAGAAGTAATGAGGTAGTCATTCTTCTGAAGAAGTTGTTCATGAAAGGAACAACGAAACCGTCAAGAAAAGAAGGTATTTACCATCTAATCTCTTGTAATTGGTTTGATAAAAAAAACAGAAATTCCAGAAACTGAAAACAATTAATGGCTAAATCAAGATTGACAATACTGTATATAATATTTGGCAATACTTGGCCAAACTACATCATTGTTACTATGTAAAACTAAAGACAATTTTTAATATATTTATTTAATGTTTCTTAAATAAACTAACAATAAATATTGTACCTTTTGTGCAGCAGATAGAACTTTGTCCAAGAATCGCAGCCATTCGTAGACAAATATAGACTTCTTTGAGTCGGCTATTTGCGATAGCGCCTCCTCGTTCAGGAGTAGACTATGTGAAAGCTCCATGGCGGTTTGTTGCTCGTCCTCAATATCATCAGAACGATTATTTTGGATGCCGTGTTTATTACCCGTGATGGAACCTATTACAAATGTAAAAAAAACAATAATCTTTGTTTCAATTGCGATAATGTACAATGGAAAAATCTTGGGTAAATTCTAAAATTTGTTACTGATTTAGAAATTAGACATAAATGGATAGAAACTGTGGTTTAAAATACTGTAAAAAAAGAAATAAGGGATCAATAAGGACTTCAATTTTTGGTGTTTGGCTTTGAATATAATTAAATCAAGAATATTATTTTAAGAAATATGACAAATGGCAGGCTAGTGATCTGGAGGTTGTGGGTTTTGAGCACACCCAGCAATTACTTCTCAATCTACTGTACTGTACATATAAATTATGCAGTACAATACTGTATGGCAAAATATCTGACCAATTAAAAACAAAACTAGAAAATGCACAACACAAATCATTTTGAATATACAGATAATAGAAAAACATTGTTCATGAAATAATCATCATAACCTGTAACCACTAACCATAATGAAAAGCACCATCACCATGGAAACAATGAATCATTTGTAAAACATGTATTTTTGTTGCAATCCAACATAATCATTGTTTCCTTCTTAAAGTGTATATTCATTAAAGCCATCAGAGATGAGATAAAAGAACTTGAAACTGACATGATACTAGAATACAAATCATTGAAAAGCTCAAGGAACAACAGACAAAATAGCTTTAAGCTGAACTTTTCACATTTTATCAAATTTTACTCTACATAAATTTATTTCCCTAAACAAGCTTAATTTGTTTTTCTCTGTAATCTGATTACATACAATTAATTTACAGACTCAATTTTATTACTTTAAAATAAATAGGCTGAGAGACAACTTTATCCTACGTAATGTTTATTGACTCTCACCGTACGTAAAAAATTGATATGAACAGCCTAAATAACCAAAATTATAGTCCAAACTATATTCGTAGAATAAACTCTCCTAATAGTTTGCTGGACACCTTTGGAATGGCTTTTCTCCATGCTAAAGTAAAAGTCCGGTTTTCCAAAAGTCTAGTATTCTGAATTTAAAAAAAAAAACAAATTTGAGACCAGAAAATGTTAGTTTTGGGAGACCCTCTGATTGTCAGAGTGTGGTAAATTGGGAGCTATTTTGAGATATTTTACATTTAAGCTAGATCCATAGTAAGTGAGTAGACACAAATGGGGATCATCCACCCAAGTTTTGTATGTTTTTACTTTCTAGGAATTATAGTTGTTTTTTTTTCCTTTCATTTATCCTAGACCTCTAATTAGAAATCAGGAACTGAAGAGAGGAATTTTTAATTAAGAAAAGAATACAAGGTCTAAAATGACGACGTGAATTTGGGGCTAAGAGTGTAATCTTAAACCAAAAATCAATATCTTGTATATTTTCATAATGATGACATAAAGTAGTCAATGAACAAAATATTAATTATTATAGATATCATTTTATTAAACAGTACATCTAATTTAGATGTAAATTGTTGTTAAATGTATGGAATACAATTTGAATGAAATGTCTAGTTTAATATTATCACGGTATTAAAATCCCAGAAAGTTTCTAAATTACCCATCGATCTGGTGGTGTATCTCTAATACACAGTACAGACAAATTTAATATATTACTAAGACTAGGTGAAATTGGATCAATTAAAGAAATCAATACTTGATGCCGCAGGACTTGAACCAAGACAATCGACCTACTTCTTCGGAATTCTCCTTTTATGCACCATTATTATATAAGTACTAATCTAAATTTAAGCTGAACTACTATTGCATACCTATTACATTACTAATTACTGCAGAAATCATTACAAATGATCTGTATGTACTGCAGTAGAAGAATTACCATACTGTAAATGTCTGTCATTTACTGTAGTAACTTACGGTCACAGTTACATTTTAAGAAAATTAGTAATCTAAAATTGAGCAAACCTACTATTTGCGTACCTATCAGACATCTTGGGCACTGTTATTAACAATACTATTTACTGCAGAAATCATTACAAATGCCTGTACAGTAAGATTACCATAGGAGTATCTGTACTGCAGTAGAATTATTACTCTAGTAACTTACAGTTACAGTTAAATTTTAAGAAATTTAGCAGCAAACAGTTAAATTACAACTCAACTGCAGTTTAACTGTTCAATTACTGCAGTAACTACTAAAACTACTATAGCAAATGCAGTTTTAAGTAATTCACATATCATAGATACTACAATAGTCGTAGAATGACCTGATGAGTACAACTAATTGATGGTAAGGTAACTTGATACGAAGAAGACTAAAGTGAGTCACTATTCTTTAATTTATCTGTGAATAATTGAAGCAATCATGAAACATAACACATCATACAAGTGTTCATGCTAGCTTGACTAACAAGGTGACGGAATGTGCATACATTACTTATATATTTTATTTGATTAATGATAATGTTCCAATAACAAATTTAAAATTATTTTCCATCTTATGTAAACCTAAATATAATCAAATTTTTATTTAATCAATTACATTTTGTCAACATATTGTTTTAGGTCAATTCATTCCACCCAGGAGTAAAAATGTGTACACATGACACAACATTATTTTAAACCAATACCAACATTATTTATTATATCCCGACAATATGCTTTTAATTTGATTAAAATTACACGGTATTCGTCTGTAGGTTAAATTTAAAAATTATGTATGGACGGACATACCATATGATTTACGTGACAAGATATATTTGAGTTGGTCCCTTTTGGTTTGAGTTGATCCCTTTCGTAGAAATCAAATTCTATCTATGAGCTGTCCTATTGATTTTGTTTCACTGTGTAAAAATATTCAAAGTGTTTCAAGCACCAAGATAAAACAAATCTCAGCAATTTACTTTACTGCACAATCACGGTATAAAATAAAAAAAGATTTTCTCATGTAACAACTTCAATCATACTTCTTGTTTTACTTTTTTAGTCAATCATGGGAAAAAAATAAGCTTATTAGAACTTGCTTAGCATTCACCAATCACACTTAAGTCAGATATATTAAATATTAAGTATTTCACAAATATTTAAGGATATATATTTAAGTGGTATTCCCATAGATAGTAGAATTGTTTAATTCTAAGGATGTTTCCTTTAGCACAAGAAGTACACTGCATCTACTTCAGTGGTTACCATAAGAACAATAATCATATGAAATGATCGTTTAGGAGAAGCTTAGCTAAGTTAGTAAAATCTCCTAATAATGTAATACCTAGCAAATAATAACCTTAATAACACCTCAAAAACTATAACAAATGAGCGGAAGATGGTATGACAGCCTAATGGACAGCCTTGACAGATAAAAAATCATTTTTATTACTTAATAATGAATGCCAGAGTCTTGGGAATATGCCAAGAAGGCTATTAACAAGATTTAGTCCTCACTTAGCAATGCATATGATTTTAAAGTAGGTACTACGTTTTTCTTTCCAAATGATGACTGATGTAGGCTACAGTACAGTAATAATTAGCTGGTACACTGAAGTGTTATTACACAAATTAGTATAATACATTTTATACCATAATAAATAAATAAATAAATATAGTACACTAGTTTTTGCGTGTACAGAAGACTAGGCCATCACGGTTCTATATAAGCAAATAAATATGATATACAGTAGGTAGATCATTTAATAAAACTGGAAAAACAGGCAAAACAAAAAATAAATTTTAAAAAAATTGCAGAAAACTGACTATTACTTAAGAAATTAAACAAAAACTGACAATTATTTAAGAAATAAACAAAAACTTACTATACTTTTATTTAGGAAAGATTTTAGAGTTTTTAGAAGATTTTAGAGTTTTTAGATAAATTAAGAGTTATTAGATTTTAAATCCATAACCACCAACAATCTTAAACATAAAGGCTCATAAAGAAATAAAAAACATGGCAATTAGCAAATTTGGTTTTAGATGTATTTCTTTCACTAGATAAACCTGCATTCAAATCCACAGAATTATTTATACATCCTTTTTTCTACATAATTTGTTAGATGAAGATAAACGATACTAATGTAGTATCAATCATTTGTAAATCTTGATATCAAGTTAAACGTGTTCTGGATAAAAATATAGTATCAGCTTGAGTACTATCTCCCAATAACTACTTGTATTTTATCTGACAGATTTTCTTTCTGACACAATTTAAGAACAAAATAATTATGTCGTAATCACTGATTATCTGTTAAATTATATAGCACTTCAATATTAAATTTCTACATCTTATTGTATGCCAAATATGCGGAGACTATCATTTAAAAATATAGTACAATTTGTCTTTTCCCACAAATCTGTTGAGTTACCTTAGATTAACAAAGTATAAATCCTATAACAGTAAGACTCCATCACTTAAAAACCGTCGTTTATATTTTACTTTTTCATCAATTTCTGCTAGCTAGCTACAGTATGAACTATTTCCTATCACAGAATATAATAAACCAAATGCTTCAGTATTCTTCTGTATTTTGTACGATATTCGATCGTCATCGATGATATAATAGCGTTTGTTACACGCCTCATGGATCAACAAGCGTCTCTGATTATTGTAGTGTAACAGTTGCGATGTAATTTGCATAATTGATAACGTTAAGTCCGGGTTAACGCCAAACAAATCAAATATATGGTAAAGAATTCGTTGATTAATTCAACAAGGGAGATTTTCAATTGATATTGAGGAAATTAAGCGTTTTATTACATAAAGAAATCTGAGCAAAAACACCTTGTAACAGCTTGGGTATAAAGGGTTACAGTTGTAAAATTAGTAGTATAAAGTCGTCTAAATCTTACAGATTTCAATGATGTAAGAAACATGGCTGAAGCAAGACATATAGATTTGTAATTCTTGCTCTGTTAGTATTTTAGTGTTACCCAGAGGCATAATGCATGGGGAAAAGATTTAGTACTCCAATGCTGGGTAGTTGCATTGAACTACTCAAGCTTTGGACTCCGCTCCAGGACCCCTTGGTTTAGCCAGAGAGTGCTCATAGCCATTACGCCAGCAAGTTCAAGAAGTGTTTAAGTCTATGTTAAACATAAGAAACAGAGAACATGGAAGTTCTTCAATTGCTTTTTATGAGACAACAATAAAAGTGACAAGCATAATTTGCGAGACAATCAGAGATGGGTCAAACACAAGCAAACATAAACTAACTCAAAATCAATATAATGACGACGAGAGACAGTAATCTCCAAACCCTATTCATTTATGTCTAATTAGTTATACTTACGGAGGTTAATTAATTTATTATTGATGTCATAAATACATTATTGTAAATACTAAGTATCTGTAATAAGCTAAGCATTGACATACTCAATAGTAATTACAGATTTAATAATTTATATACATTAAATATTTAGCAAGATTTAATTGCACAATTTTAAAACCAATAACTCTTTTGTATATATTTTTTCAAGTTGAATTTGCGTCCAACATTTCAGGCACTATTTGCTATACTATTATTTCCCTACAATACCCCTGACCAATAGAACACGTTCCAGATGTTGTCTAAATATGGTTGAAAAGGTATGTATAAAAATGAATATTATACATTTAACTTGTGCTAAGCATAACAAAATTCTCACATTCTCACTCTTGAGGACGATCAAAGCATATTGATCGAAACGTCGAGGAACTCAGCAGTTCTTTTCAGAACTAACATACGTCACGTGGTGTACCGCAAACATCAACATAACAAAATTACAAAAGGACAAAAAATAAGATAATTTGCTAGAATTCTAAAAATATAACAATAGAAAATAGAACTGAATGCAATGGTTTAACGAAAAATATACTGTAATTTTTATTTTTTTTTATATCCTATAGTTAGCTAAGCATTCAGTAAATTAGCAATTGGCAATAAAATCTTTTAATACAACTTAATATTCTTTAGAAAGTGATATAAAAGCAGAGGAAATGTGAAGTGACGCATTAAAATAGATAGAGAACCCATCATTACATTAATGGGTTATTGACGGTACATTAAATGTATCAGCCTAATGATGTTCAACTTCAATGTTTCTAGAAACTAAAATGGATTGCCAATATTTTCTAAATAATCTTTTTACTGTAATTACCATCATCATCATTTTTACTAATTACAAGTTCAAGGTTGATGGCCATCTTCTGAGAAGAAAATTAATTCAATATTTCTAAAAATCAATATCAAAAAGAGGCATAAAATTATTTGATTTTACAAAAACTTGGATAAGACATTCAAATGAGAGAAACTAACTTACAAATTGAAACCTCAGATTATGAAAGTCAAGGCCAACCAACCTAAACTAAAATCACCTCATCACAATCCTATTCCAGCAAAGCATTAGAACCAACCATGTAAATTCATTAACTGCAGAACGTAGTTACAAAAATCACATTTTGTTTAGAAATTTGTGAATGTAATTTGATTTAAAAAAAATTAAATTGCCTAAAATATCGACCATAGAATCTTAACCAAAAAAGCTACTATAGTAAGTTTGACAATTACAAAAAAATACTATGATTTTACTGCAAAATAAAACAAATTTTAAAATCCACCAAAAATATAAATAAACTTACCTTCACGAAAAAGAACATTATCAATTAAGGAATACACCGCGTTTTTAACTCTTTTTCTGTTGTGATGAAGCATATTTTAATTTATATTTCTAAATTAAAAATAATATCCTTTTTTGTAGAACAAAACTTCTAAATTTCTCTTTGAAATCAAATTTTACTTCTCCTCCTAGCCATATACAACTGTTTCGACTTGGCTGATAAAAATCGTCTGATAAAATTCCTACTAAATAACTGTTCTGGCCAAAAATACGGTCATTTTCATGGCTAACTGAAAATCCTTATCACCCGACAATTAGCCTTAATACCTGTAGACTAGTCTGGGTTAAAATCAACAGTACATAAACGTAATAAGCAAATGCTGTTAAGACATCATCTATGCATCGATTCCTTGAATATTACCTTGTGAAGCAATGCAACCTCTCTGACTCATCTGGCATTTATCAAAACAACAGATTTTTTCTCAACTCATTATGAAGATCGCAGAATGTGCATTAAACGAGTTAGGTATATACTCTGCTGGTATTTTAAGTCATAATTTGGTGGACGGCTTGAATACTGAAAACTTTACTTGAATTTAAATTTATTTAAAAAATCATAAAATGTACATTAAACATACTAATATATTTACAGAAACTTGAAAAATCATAATAAAATATTCAATAATACTTTTATGTTTAGTTTTAAAATAAAAAATGAATTACATTTTCAGTCCAGTATGCTAAATATACTTAGTACAACAATATTCTAAATAAAATAATTCTTAATTATTAACACTATTAACAAATGTATGATCTTTATATTCATTACTGTACATAAATTAAAATTAGCAATCTGACTAAATTTAAATAGGATGATGCTAAACAAAAAGAAATTACATCGTAAAAAGAAAAATAATATTGGAAAACAGCTGTAACAACTTTAAATGTTAACGTCACAGAACTAATTTCTTTCTTAACCATCTAACATAAAACAGCTTACGTTTGTAAATCACATCATACAAACCATAATCCTGACATTTAAGTTTACAATTACGTTACCACTGATTTATTACACAACAAAAAATGTTTTATTTTATATAACGAAATTCAAAGCCTCCAAACAAATGTAATACTTTTTTCAATTGTTACAGAGTGGTGATAAAAATTTGATAGATTTAGAATAAAGTTTGTAATGCAACTTTTTAAGGTTGTGTAGAAAAATCATAAATCTATAAAAAGTATAAACTTTTATGTTTTTTTTAATTATAAACTAAAATTAGTTTTATACTATACTAGTACGTAGTGTAAAAAAACAAAATAAAATCCTCCTGGCCTTTCACGACCAAATTGCATACAATTTACAAAGTCAAAGAAAACAAAAAAAAAACAGAAAAAGAGGAACAGGAGGGTGGAGCATTGTCACATGACAGACCAAGACAGGGGTCTGGGTATGAAATTTGGCAAGGATCTGTGCCTGAAATCCTAAATTAAGGGGTGGGATGTTACTCAATCATACAGTACAGTAATTTTGTTCTCTATTTTTTAGTGATAGCAGACAATGAGAAAAGAAAACATATGGTAAAGAAATACAGTTTCTTTTTTTCCATTAAAACCTAAAAAAAACTGCTGTAATCAACAAAGAAGGAATAACATGACAATGACTACTTTACTAAAACTCAATATTCTACTTAAACACCTGCCCTAAATTCAATGTAAAATACTTGAACAATAGTACTCCAAGCATTTTCATTGATTTTCCTTTTAAACATAACTGAATATTCTGACACATTTATTACTTTTGTTAAACAATGAGAGTATTGCTGCTGGTGAGAAATATTGAATAAAAGGCGTGAATACTAAACACATGATCATGATTGCGATTAGGAATAAAGGAATAATCATGACACACACTGTAGAGGGAGCAGTTTAAAAAAGTAGCACAAATAAAAAACTACTGATCTTCGACTAGGCCTAAAAGAAAATCTATTGTTACGCTGTTGTAACCCTATCCACTGTAAAATAATAGCTGATTTTATGTATTTTCATTTATTTAAAAAAAAAATTTAAAAAAGAAATGGGAAAAGTATAAATTGTGATACTGTCTATACCTTTCTAGTACAGTCAGTTCTTTTAGGGTAAATTAAAAAAAATTATTAATCAATTCAATTTTTTTTAAAGAATCAGAATGATCCCTTTAATGTTATTGTGCAATAATAAGTCCAACTTAACTAATCTATTTTTTGAGTCAGTTACGAAACATAACCCATTTTTAAATGACTAAATCTACAACATTACGTCGATGAAAGGGACAACAAAACAATAAAAAAATTACCAAAGAATTGGTAAATTGATAAAAAGACAAACACATCATTAAGAACCTTGTCTAGGAAATAAGTCTTCACTTAATGTCATTTATGAGTTGTAGTAAGACAATAAATTAAACCGAGTAGCTGATATCTGCCTCTAGAGGGTGCTATACCAGGTTAAAGATCATTCTTTTATATGTTGTATTACACACTAGGGTACACATTTACGCAATGATACACTATTAGTATTCATAGAGCATTCTTAGTGATGTCCATTTATTTTCATCATAAATTTAATAATATAATGATGTATTTAATTAAATCTGGAGAAATTGTGAAAATTAGGAGGAAATTAAATTAAATTTAACTATCTTGTAGGTTATTGGTACAGGATTATAATAGTAAATTATCAAAACAATACTGTAGTAATTAAAAAAAATGAAAAAAAATCTGAAGAAAATTGATCTGTGTAAACTGTAGTGGCCAGGCAGCGTGGTCAGGCAGTGTGGCCAGTTAAAATTAAATAATGGTGTAAATTCAAATAAACATTTCATTCGTTCAATGAATAAAAAAAAGTTAATAATGAAAAAATTATTAAAACATATGACGGTAACAATTAACAAAAATTGTGTTAAGAAATATGTTTTTACTTAAAAAGACCACATATACTTTTAAATTTTAAGGCGTGTCAAGGGACTACTACTGAAATAAAAAGTAAATTATACTATTAGTAAAATTAAAAGAAAAAGAATACAACTATACCTCATTTCTGTATACAGGTTTTGCACATGCTCAGTAGAATTTTGTAAGATGAGGTTCTTCATGCAAAACAGCAATCGTGCAAGCAACAATTAAAAAAAAGGAACACAAAACAAACAAAAAAGTTAACATAAACATGATGCATTTCAACTTTTCATGCTAAATTATAACAATTTAATAACAAAACTACGTCACAAATATTATAATAATAAATTATATATGCAATAGTAGTTAAGGTTTGTAGCACACAGTGTGAAAGGAAGTTAAGATAAAAATGTTTCTAATGTTTTGTTTTTTTTCATTATCTCAAATATTACTTTCTTTTTTGAGGATTCTCAATGGTACACCTTAATACATAAAAGGACAGAATGTTGATATTTTTTTTTGCCCACACTTTTCATAAAGGAATACAATTAACATTTTAAATAAGGATTTCACTCGATAATTATTTATTAATATTATTAGACACATATCTGAACTTCATGCACTAAAACAAAAATATACATGTTTTGACATTTGGACCATGGAGGTCCATGGTTGGACTGGGCCGATAGAAACTCCTACAACTACACGAATGCTTGAACATGCCTATATAATTAATAGACAATTTTTATTTACATGCATACTGTAGTTGACCATGCCGATAGCCTCATCTAAAATGCAACTAAACTGGCTACATTATTGATATAACAAATTTATTACAAATTCAGGATAAATAAACAAAACAGTCAAAAGTATTATTTTTGATAATTAATTAATTAAATGATTAATGTTAATAAGGAGACAATCCTTTTTTAGAGAGACACGCCATTATATATATAGTCCTATTAATAATAACAATAGTTTAAAAACAAGTTTTCCAGTAAAAAATCTGGCTAGGCCAAATGTCCTCGTTGTGACGTAACATTTCCCCGGAATAAACAAGGCAGACAGGCATTAATGCTCTCGCGAAAAAGCATGTCATCTGGCCTAGCAACCACAAGTTATGATTAAGAACTGATGCTTCCCGTTTCACCTATCAAATTTACATAGAGCATAATTTCATTAACAAAAATACATACCTTGGTATAATAACAATATGTAGAAAAAAGAGACGTTTTTTAATAGGGTTTTAGAGACAATTTAAAAATTGTTTTACTTCAGACAACACACACACGTCAGGGATGGCAGAGACAAGAAATAGTTTACCAAAGAACAACCCGGAAGTAAACTCCTGGTTAATTGTTCATCGTTTGTGATTGTTCAACTTCCGACTTAATAGCGTATTACAGTGGTTATCAAAATGAGTCGGTATAGATTTGATAAGTATAACTAAGGTTTTTGCGGCTAATTTGTCCTTAATTTTCAAATATAAATACGTTTTAAAATAATTATATTGAAATGTATATAATGAAAGTATATTATTGTGTTTTATTTCTATAAAATGCCTTAAATTTAGGTGACTCACTCTCTATTTCACAACAACTCTTACCATACAAACTCAATGACCCTGCGTACTCAATCCAAATTACGTGGCAGACTTTTTTAAGAAACGAAAATGATGACAACAAATTAAATATGTTTTATAGTGGTTATGATATTTGAACATATTACGATTTTAGGACGTCGGTAAAATCATTGTTTAAAATTTATAAAGCTAACAAAATATTTTAAAATGGGGCTTTGTAAGTGTCCAAAACGGAAGGTAACAAACTTGTTCTGTTTTGAGCACCGCGTCAACGTATGCGAACACTGCTTGGTGGCGAATCATCCCAGGGTAAGTATGGTGAAGTGAGATGGGGATAGGCCTAGGTACTAGGCCTAGCGTTAGAAACACATTTATATGATTGTTGCGGTTAATCTATTATTTTTTAGTTTTTGATCACTCACATATTTACAGCAATACATTTTAAAATATTGTTTGGAATTATTTTTATTCAGCAAAAAATATATATTTTATTTTTATTATAATTAAGAATTAATGTCATATCTATCTATCTTCTTTTTAGTGCATTGTTAAATCCTATCTTCATTGGCTTCAAGATAGTGACTATGACACAAACTGTACTTTATGTGGGCAGACACTTGCTAGTGGAGATGTTGTAAGGCTAACATGTCATGGTAAGTCGAAAGCAGCACTTTTCTTTTTCAGAAACCACTTTCTTTTTAGTTCAATACAATCACCTGTTACGAGTAGTGTATATAATCAAATATATTTTAAGGAGGCTCTAATATCTACTAATGACAGACACAAAGTGACTAAGATCAAATTTGCCGTTCTAACTTACTATACAATTTCTTCTTGCCGCAGATGTATTCCACTGGTCATGCTTGGATGATTTTGCTAAGGAGCTTCCGACGAATACAGCACCAGCAGGGTATACTTGCCCGACGTGTAATGAATGTATCTTCCCTAAAAGCAATATGGTATCACCCGTAATAGAGGCTTTGAAAGGATTCTTAACAAAATCAAATTGGGCAAGAGCTGGTCTAGGCCTACCTGCTGTAAGTTATTATTGTAGTGTATATCAAAATATCAACATTTGATATCGTCATGCAAACCTTCAAACAATGTAGTGTATATCAGTTATAATAAAAGAGTGTTGTTTGCTTACATTTTAGTACACTATATGTATATATAAATTCTGCATATATATCTTGCTCTTTTTTCAGTTTGAAGACAGCAACAGGTCATTTGATAGAGCACATGACAGTACTGACCAATCATTTAGCCAACAAAGTGGACAAGCACTAGAACCAAGGAACACATTCCCAATAGAGGGTGCTCCATCACAGTCGTCGTACAGTAGTCCGCAAACACACACGGTAATAAATGTTGACACCGGTACACCACATACAAGAACAGATAAACTTGCCAACATAGTCAACCGTAAGTATACTGTATCTCATTTTCAGATTTAACCAGCATTGTAGTGTTATGTAAATATTACCAGATGTAATTGTAGATACTAGACTAACTAGTTATTCCACCCAACCTGAAGAAGCTTCTATCCAGACCTTCCAGCCAGCTCAATTTTAACTAAGAATTTCCCAATCAATTTTCTGAATTATTGTTTCTCTTACAGCTCAAGCTGGTCGTAAAATGTATGATGCCACAAAAGGAGATGATGTTGTGGACATAGTTCATGATCATGACGTTGATAAATACAAGAGGAGAAGCGCCCTCCATTGGTTTGCAAGATGGTTCAAGTAAGTTAAATAACTGGTTAACCATTTTGAATTTATAAAATGTAAAAAACAATAGGTGCCATGAAAAACAATGATGTTATTGGAAAAAAGAGAAAGCGGAAGTCCATGCCATCACCTAAACCTCCTCATTCAAACCAGGGTTCATCTTTGTTCCAACCAGGGTTCATCTTTGTTCCAACCAGGGTTCATCTT
Source organism: Antedon bifida (assembly GCF_963402885.1). Taxonomy (NCBI): domain Eukaryota; kingdom Metazoa; phylum Echinodermata; class Crinoidea; order Comatulida; family Antedonidae; genus Antedon; species Antedon bifida. The sequence continues at coordinate 991,757 of NC_136234.1, forward strand.
CGTTCCAACCAGGGTTCATCTTCGTTCCAACCAGGGTTCATCTTTGTTCCAACCAGGGTTCATCTTTGTTCCAACCAGGGTTCATCTTCGTTCCAACCAGGGTTCATCTTTGTTCCAACCAGGGTTCATCTTCGTTCCAACCAGGGTTCATCTTCGTTCCAACCAGGGTTCATCTTTGTTCCAACCAGGGTTCATCTTTGTTCCAACCAGGGTTCATCTTCGTTCCAACCAGGGTTCATCTTTGTTCCAACCAGGGTTCATCTTTGTTCCAACCAGGGTTCATCTTCGTTCCAACCAGGGTTCATCTTCGTTCCAACCAGGGTTCATCTTTGTTCCAACCAGGGTTCATCTTTGTTCCAACCAGGGTTCATCTTCGTTCCAACCAGGGTTCATCTTCGTTCCAACCAGGGTTCATCTTTGTTCCAACCAGGGTTCATCTTTGTTCCAACCAGGGTTCATCTTTGTTCCAACCAGGGTTCATCTTTGTTCCAACCAGGGTTCATCTTCGTTCCAACCAGGGTTCATCTTCGTTCCAACCAGGGTTCATCTTCGTTCCAACCAAGGTTCACAATAATGAACTGCAGTGTGCATTACATGTTGTTCACATGTACTGTGTGATTGAAATCTGCACTTGTTTGATTTTATACTATTTTGTATCTTTACAGAAGTCGAACTAGTGAAAAGTCTGCGGCCGATCCTGGTGGTTCTATGAAGCGCTACGCCGTAATCCTGATCATTGGTCTCATCGCATTCTTTACTTTAGTCGTTATCTTCACACAAGTAGGCAGGGCGTCCGCCGACAAAGATCCGTTCTTAGATCCCATGGCAAACCCGAACATTCGAGTTGGCCGCAAAGTTTTAGAAGCTGTTAGCTTTTGATGATCAAAAATATACTTTAGTGTAAAAAATATTACAATTAATAAAATATTGTATAATCCAGTTTTTGTGAAATGTGCAAAAGGAATTGTTAACAATGAATAAAACAAAAAAACATGGATTATCGATGGGCATTCATTGTAATGGTTCTCAAACCAGAGCCCCGGCGGTGAACAAAATTGGAAGATTCCCCTGCACATAAGCAACGTAATGGAAGATAGTTACAACATTGATGTTTGTGATACAGTAATATTAATAACTGTAATGTATTTGCAACAACGGAAAGGTCAATTTTTATTATATAATTTTAAGGGTTTAAAAATTAAGTTGCATTAAAGAAATTCCAAATACCAGTTGGTTTAGCTGAATTTTTTCATTCAGTAATGTTGAGAAAAAATCTACGCACGTCGCCTGGATATTGAATTCGACAAAACTGTGAGGAATCAAGTGAGAAAAAGTACACATGATTAATGACGTCTCCGCATGTGGACAATGAATTAACATAATGCACAAATTGAAAGCTACTCCCACGAGAATTTAGTTGGTGGGAGGGGGGAAGGGTGTTCCATTATATAACATAATGTAATTCGAGCTATTTTATACTACATTGTTACTTTATTGTTTCTTTTGCAATATGTAGGAGATTTATACTGTACTGTATATTCAAGTTGTGTATAGGTTATTATTGTCTAAAAAGGGTATTATATTTAATCAAGGGGGAAAGTGTAGATAGTCGATATAAAAGGTTGTACAATTTTAGAAACTGTATTAGTTTCATTCTTTAGTCAGAATAATCGATGTATTTTTTATGAAAATATTACGATTTTTTCTCGGCACTTGTTATTTGTTTCCGAATAAAATATTGTACATAAGAGTTTGTTTTATACAGTTATGTTACATTATTATTATTCATTAGGAACCGTCCCCATGGCGGGTTTTCAAATGTAGTTTTGTACACATTTCCAGCGTACCACATCTGTACAATAACAAAATGTGTGTATTAAGCATTTTTCCCACTAGGACGCAACGCAAATGCGTAGATGCAACGCAAGCAAGTTGACCAATGATATGCGTAGTTCCGAATAATCCATCGCTTGTGATTGGTCAAATAATCCATCGCTTGTGATTGGTCAATTCAATGCGTTACGTCGTTTGTGTTGCGTCTCTAGTGGGAAAACGCTCTCACCCAAAATATAATGTTATTTTTTGTATGGTTACTGACAGTTATTATATCCGGAAGATAATAGCAATTAAATACAGATTTGTTAAAATGACAATGGCTTACTCACCTGTGTACCAGTCACTGTTCTGTAAAGTTGTCTCCAAAATTACCCCATTGCGTGTTTAATTGATGATAAGAAAGACAGAAGATTACGTTAGTTTTTATAACTTTGTCCGATCCAAATGTCAAATGTGAAGATGTGGTAGGCCTATAGTGAATATTCCACTATACTATATTTCCGTGAACCTATATGCTGGTATCATGAAAAAATATGTAACATTTAATGTACAGTATTTTTATTATGAAATACTAAGATGTATTTGAAATTGTTAAAATGTGCTGTATACACTTTTGTATCCGCATAAAGCATCATGTACCGGTATCAAATAAAGTCAACAACAGAAAGTGCGTTTGCAACAGTACACAATAGTATATTAGGACTGATAAGGCTATGCACAGCAACAATTAAACAAATTAACCGAGAGAAATTAGGAAAAGTTTCATCTTTGACGACCAACATAGATATCGTTGGCACGAAAACAAAGGTTTGATACTTATACCGCAGAGTGCACAACCAGCAGGTATATGCAAATGTATTTATATATCTATCCATATTATGTAAAACAATGACCAAGAGAGATAGTTTAAGTCACAAATGCTAAAAATATATAATATTCAAATATACATAGCGATTGAACCAAACAATAATCAACACAACAACCCACCTGTTCTCTATATTTAGTCATGGAGCGTTGCTAAGTTTCCCCTCGACACAACTTTACATTAGAAGTTAATTTTCAATACATTTGAGTACGCCACCTGGGATTGTCTACGCTTTATAAATCATCAGACCTCAACTCATAGATATAATGTATACCTTGTATACTATATCCCTATGGTGAGATTCAACATGCATAGTGATTCAATCTCCATTTATTGTATTTTTAACCATGGAGATTTAATTTATACATCCATGTTTCAACTTAGTTTTTGGGTTTACTGATAGATCGATAAATTGATTTATTTCATATACACTGTTGTACTGGGTTGCCTAACATTTCACTGAAGTACAAGTGTATTAGCATAGCCTAATTATCGGCTTTGTGGCTTAAGTTCTATAAAAGTGTGATCTTAATTGTCGAAATTCTTTCGTTATCAACAGGTGTACCGTACCCATTGCCACCAAAGGTTATAATTCTGTGATAATAAGGTAGACTTCGTACTTATTAAAGTAAATATAACGATATGTCGTTGACACGGGTGACCATATGCCTATACAGTTAGAACACAATCCCCTTAAAATTGATATGAAAGGGTTCCTAGCAATATCATTTTATTGGCTCAACGTGTAGGCTAGATCAATCAGTCATTATTTTGAAATTTTAAAATCCTTTCATATCCATTTTAAGCGGACAACTTAGTGTCTCATTATATGTCTCTCGCGTAGATACTTGCATTTTTACACCATAAGAACGGCTTGTTCATTTTGAACAAATCGTACAAAAACCTCTTAACTTGGCATATTTGACCAGTATCATGGATAAATTATGTATAGTGTCACATGTATCACAGGTGGACCTATACAGTATTTAAAGTTTAAGTTAGGCTTATAGCATGTGATGCATGTGACACTGTTACTAGAATTTTCCTATGATACTGGACATATTATACATACTCCGAGAATCGGCTTCCAATCTCGGCAGCCATAGGTATATACAGTATAATCGGAAAATTTTAAGTGAATTACAATTTCGCACGAATATATTTTTTTCTTTATTATAAACACACATTATATTGATGAACAATACGGTATATACATTATTGACTTCAGTTAACGTTATATCATTCATTCAAAGTTTGATGTCGTACACGTATACAAATATTGATTGTCTCATAAAAGGAATATTCTTTTAAATAAACTCGGCAACAATCACGAATGCAACACGACGTTGGCTTAGTTCGAGTGTAGCATGTTAATCCGAAATTATACATGTCCTCCCGTGTTGAACAAATACTTTTATTATTGACGTTGTTATGCATTATAAAGGGAGGGTTCAAAATGTAAGCAATAGTTCAACCCATATAAAATAGTTTACACAAAAAAATATGCTTGTATTTTTGAAATGAATAAATTCGGCTATTAACACACACGTCATTGAATTACAGTGTAATAAAATGTCCATTCGTTGTAAAAAAAAAAACCAAAAAAACTATTATTGGGAATGAATGGAAGTTAAAAGTAAGCAATATATTGACTCGATACAATTCGTTTTGCATAATCAATTCACACACATCCGTCACAACAGTAAAAAAAAGATAAATTATTTGATTTGAACTTGCACACTGGTCGTAACGCATCATAGCTTATTCTGAGTATATATATAATAGATTTCACCAACAGAATTCATCGAACTTTAGCGATTTTGTACAATCATGCATTCTTTAATATAAAAATTTGACCCAATATCCACGTAGGCCCTACTCAGATCAGATAAAGACCTTCATTGTCTAAATCGTCATGCACACAAAGGCTACTGGTTCATGAGAAGTAAGTGAAAGTTTAAAATACAATATTCAAGTACACACCCAGTGTTCTGTTATTTACGGTGTGAAATCATAAACGCTGCGTCAATCAATAAATGTACGTTATAACGGTTGGTTTGGTTGCGCATAAGTTCCACTGACGTCAGAATGACATGTTTCATTGAAACGCCAAGTCATTACACGTCATTTTAGACGCGTCACAATGTCTATAAGTAACTTGTGTTTTGTCCATTATAGTTTGATTCATAATAGTTGGGACTCATGTCGGACATGGCTGCAATAGGTGACATGTATCTGAATGCTGTACCTAGATGTATAAACCCGTTACCGAGTGCCTTTGCAGCGCGGCGACCAGCCTGCAAATGAAAACAAAATGTGTGAAGTAAAATCCGAACCAAGTTGCACTTGGCCACAAGCCATGGAACAATATATCTACACACAGTGTATAGATACAGTTATTTATTAAAGATTCTTTTTGATGATCTAATCAAATATATATATTACAATAAACACGTTAAACTGTTTTATTCTTGAGCTTTTTCCTCCTGATTCCAGATGAACCTTTTCACAAGATATTACCTTGAGTCATGTCTTTTGCATAGTACCCCGATATATACACTGAATTCATCTAATTACGATAAATGTTACTATAGTATTTTATTATTGCACATGTTTTATAGACATTTCATAAAAACATATCTTACCTTTTTTATCCTCTTTGATTTTTTCTTTTTCTTTTTTCGTTTCTCTTCTTTTTTCTCATACTTGTTCTTTTTCTTCTTGTTTTCTTTGTTTTCCATATTCTTATGTTCATTATTTTCTTCAACTACTAAACTTGTTATTGAAGCGTGCATTCGTTTCTTTTTCTTCTTCAATATATTGAATTTCATCTTGTGTTTCTTCTTGTCTGGTTTCCCGTCTTCTAAATCGATGTCTTTATTGTCTTCAACAACCAAACATTCTGCATCGGAATCTTTTTTACCTTTTAATAAACTAAACTTTCGTTTATGCTTTCTGGTTTTCTGTTCTTCGGGTTCCATAACTTGCTGCATGTCTTTCGTCATCACCAAATCTACACCCGGATTTTGTTCAGACTTATCATCATCCGCGGAACTTACAGTATCCGAGCGAAGCCTAGATTCTTCATCCAAAACAGAATACGATGAATTCTTTTGCAAGCCTTTTAGTGACAATCGTCTAAATGACGAACGTGCCTTCTCAGGCTGTGCTACCATTGTCACTTTGAATATTTTATCCCTTGTAAAGTCTAAAAGCTTATTCAGACAAACAAGAATTAGAAACAATTTTGAACTTCCTGTCGTAATACCTGGAGACCGTGAAGTTATGTTATGAATATAATAATATTCCGAAGTCCATTATAGGCCTATGCGTGCATGGTTGAAGGTCAATTGTAAAATCGAGGGCTCTTATCGCAGCTTACCTAAGAATAGTAACAAAGGTGAAAAGAAACTTTTGAAAGTAGAACTAACTTTATTACATAAAGATAATACCATTTAATAAGTAACAGTTACGGATCGATCGACTAGTTACTCTGGTTAGAATCACATGCAATTAAATATATAAAAGCTGGAGACTACAACTCGGTGGCGAAAATGGTGCCCTTCATTTCACATGACAGCCAAAGCATATGTGATTATTCCTTCAAAAGGGAATGTAACCAATGTCATGCTGGAGACCTGTCATTTCAATACTAATTAGTACGGCCCTCCTCTGGATCTCAACCAAACCAAAAACATCTACGCCATTACTTACCAGTTATACTTTGGCCAGAATCTCATTAATAATAATATATATTATGCTTTGATAAGTGACACAAATAGGGCAATCAGGCCCGTAACCAGGGGGGGATCGGGGGGATCGTACGATCCCCCCCGCTGAACAGCGAGTTCCGCTTGGCCTCCCACTTTTTTTTTGCTGGGCATACTAACACAACACGACGATTGTTCACTACAGGCCTAGTCAAGCCTTAATAAATTTAATTAATATATATATATATATTTTAACTAAAATATAAAAACCTAACACTAAAATTTACAAGATAAGTTCTATTTGATAACTGCTGAACATCGTGGTTCTGGAGCTAGCGAGCTGTACACAGAGCATAGTTGTTTGCTTGACATAACAGGGTATTCCCCTACACAGGTCTCCGCGTGCGTGTGACGTGCCCAGCCAGCTGCTTGATAGAGAAAGCATGCAGCTCACACGCAAGTGCAAGATGCAACGGTTGAGTGAATTCAGAGATCATCTTAATTCCATGGTTTTTTACCTAAACACCACATGATGGTGAATATGCCTGTTAAAGTCTCAATGATACGATCCCTAATGTACCATGTTGTTGCTAGGAGGCTTGAAAGGAGGAGGGATCTAGCCTAATTTCGGTCGGCAAGAGAATGCCGTCCTCTGACAATATAAGGTCGGCAATTGAAATTTGTGGGCTGGAAATTACACCAACTTATACTTATAGTTCATATACAAAAGAGAATAGCCGGAAATGTAGAGAAAAAAAAATCGAGGGTATGGTTCCAGTGGCGGATCTAGCGGGGGCGTATGGGGCGTCCGCCCCTTCCCCCCCCCCCCTATTTTTTAAAGATTTTTTTTTTTTTTTTTTTAAATTAAATAGATTTTAAAAACACGTATCGTTTCGACGGTCATCAATCACCGATGGTTTGCACATTTTCATATTGAAAATAGTACGTCGGAGCACATCGTCAGCTTGATCGCATTCCACCAAGCATGTACGTCGACATCCTTTGTGTACTATCAATCTCTAGCGTCACAGTTAAGTGTAAAAAGAGCAAGTTGATAAAAGCCACGTGGTGAGCTTGGTCGCGTTCCACTAAGCAGGTCGGCATCCTTTGTGACCGTCACTCCCGTATTGTAGAATAGCGGTACCTCAGACGATCAATAGAGTTGATGAAGCCACATGGGGTCTGTTTCTGCTGCATAACGCAATTTAACCGGTTATTTTAAAATAGATTAAAAATAGATAACAATAACATGGTCAGTGCTACTATACTACGCGCCCATTTATTAAGTACAATAAAAACAAAGGCTAGGACTGTATAGTGCCTATGAAAATTATCCCGTTAGGGCTACATTTTATTAAAACGTATTACTATTAAAATATTAACAATGCTGCAGCATTTCATGACCCATGTTGTTTTATTTGCTTTCCCGTCGATGATTCTCATAAACACATCGCGATGACATCATGACAAAAGAGGTGTTTTTGTTTTTTTCAAATCACTAAATATAATGTAATCGAGCCGGACCGCTAATTTTTAAACGATCGTTTAAACCAGGTCGTTGAATATGCCGTGATTTTAATTGTCAAAAACATGACCGTCAGTAGATGGCTCGGAGTTTCGATAAATCTTGCGTCGCATGTGTTGCGTGGTGAAAACACTCTCAGCAAGTTTGCTTCATTAATATGCATGAGACTCTGTGACGACCGCTTTAACGTGACGTCATGTTACTGCTGCATGCGAAGAAGTAGTGACCGCGATCGACCCGGCGCGCGTGTAAGAAAATAATACCGGCCTAGGCTAGGACAAGTTTATAAAAGCTGAAAAACATCGTCGCGTTGTAAAAATTTAGATGTAAAGTACAGGCAAGTTGTTAGCTTGCATTTGGTACCCTAGGTAAGTATCAGATGCATGTTCCACATGTCGTAATTTGCGAGCTTTAGAGTGTTTGGTAAATGACATTATGAGATGTTTGTAAATCGTTTTAAACGACTTACAATGCGCTAGAACGCCAAAATTTCAAGGGGCCCTCGGCCCCTGGACCCCGACCGGGGGCCCTTGGCGGCCCCCTGGCCCCCAGCCAATGTTTGCTCGCTTCGCTCGCAAAGCTACGCCACCCCTATTTCAATATCCTGGATCCGCCCCTGGGTTCCACTAAAGAACTTAACGATCCACCCCGCCGTCAAACCTGGTTACGGCCCTGGCAATATACTATAATAAGCTTAACCCTGTACTTACATTGAGTCCAATTTGGAGATCAATAAAAATCACGTGAGTATATTGATTGAATTGTGTAAACAGTAGGCCCTGCAACGTTGTTTCCAAAGATGACAGCTAATGGTATCTGCTTGTTGAAAATGTTGTTGTTCACTTTGCTTTCTAAACCCCGTTTATATTATTTGTCCCTGTTCACGTGAGGTAAAACTGGTTTCACACTGTGATGGTCTTTTTTTGTTAAATTGATCAATAGTAAATCTGAATGCTATTTTATGCCTGGTTACACCTTTTCGGCAAATTGAAAAGCCCAGACCATTCTATGAAAGGGTGCTTAAATAACACTTGTTGTGTATGTATTTCATGAGGGGGCTTTAACGCTATACTACTGAAGTAAACGCCTACCATTACGCAGGGAATGTGTAAAACATTGTCTTACAAATGTTTTATTAATTTTGTTTTGGCAAACCAACAACAATTAAATTCTGGTAAAAAAGAAATCTTTATTTTGGTTGAACCTGCACTTTTCGGTTGGAACAGAAGGAGATATCTATCATTTTATAGCAAAGGATGAAGTCAAATATTATTTTCTCCATCATTAAGACTGATAGTTCATCGTCATTTTGTCAGTTTGTTTCCTCCTCTTCTCGCAAACAGTATCATTGTCTCTTAAGCGTGGTTCCCACTAGGACGCAACGTAACGCAACGCAATAACGTATAGACAGAACTTTTGTATATATAATCTCATGTATACTTTTACGTGTGTTAACTAGTATCAGTATAGCCATAATAATGTGTTGTTTTGTAAACTATAGTAATCAATAATATAATAATGTCTACAGTCTACATCCAATAAACCTCAAAACATAATCCACATATTTTAAGAGGCACTATATGTCAACAAATAATTATTAGTCCTCTCTCCATGACGGTTGTCACATAATGCTTTGTATTATTTTTTATTGTATTTATATGTTTCATATGGACAGTTTGTCTGAAATAAAGTTGAATTGAATTGAATTGCGTAATCATAAGTGGGAACCGACGACGCAACATTGCTGCAAACATCGCAGGTTTGATTTCACGCAGGCGGGGGCAAACACAATTATTGGAAGGGCATTTTCTTACGTTGCGTAGGTTGCGTTACGTTGCGTCGCTAGTGGGAACCAAGCTTAAAGCTTGGTTCCCACTTTGCGTCAATACGTCACTGCGTTGCGTTCTAGTGGGAACTACGCTTTAATCCTCGGTTTCGTCACCATGGCCACCGCCAATAGGCATACGATATATCCATCCACGGTGATCATCACTTTCATCATCAACTCATTATCCGACTTCAGTCAAACTCCTCTCCTCTCTCAAACCTTCTCGTATTAACTTGTCACCATGACCACCGCCAATACAATACGACGATCTAATTTCATGCGATGCATTTATCGGCTGAGGCACCGGTAATTACATAATTAAATTAATAATGAATGGTTTCTACAATTGTGATGTCATTTAATAACTCAATAGTATTATTTTGTTTTACCCAGTAACTCAAAGAACTCGTTTTTGATCAATAAACTCAATAACTGAGACACACCTCCTCCTGCTCACCGATCAAGATGAAATCGAAATTCACGGATAATTGACTTATTTTGTTTTTCTCAAGACATAACAACCACATATCAGAATGGAAGTAATACCAAAGGTTAGTAATAAGTACACTATGTTAAATCTATATTTTTTAGGCCTAGTTTACCGTCGTATGTTTTCGCCTATGACTCAACGTAATTAAGATCTTTTGATGTTAGCTTTTTTGTTGTAGGCCTACATATTCGCGAACTGATGTAAACGCATATCGAGTGGAAGTATCGCTAACTTTGGGTATATGAATTCCAACTTGCCCGGGTAAGTAACTAAACCCCAAACGACCTTATCGATTCATCATTTCCTAAATTATTATTTCTATTGTACTTCTAACTGTAATTAACAAACGGTCTGAAGTTGGTACTATTTACCACGGAATTTCAGGAAAGAAGTATAAATTAGTCACTCCTTGGTGGAAGGAAAGTTTGAGTTCTTACTGGAGTTGATGTCTATAGGCCTACTAAGTTTCAAAGATGCTAGCCTATTTATTGTATTAAAACATAGAGAAATTAGTTTACAATGCATTCGATAATGTAATGCTCGGGACGTGAAATTTTTCGTGTATCTCAGTTGTCACCTCTTTCTGAAACCTATGGTTGCATTTTAACTTTAAAAAAAACTATTGTTGCCTAACAACGAATCATATGGTAGGGTAGGCCTATAGATCAAGACCATATCAAACCAAACGACAATTCATAATGCTATAATCCCTACAAATCGTTACACCATATTGGATATCAATATATGTTTCTACTGAACTTGTTATTGTTATAATCACTTGGTTATTCTCTACTGGAGCAGATCATGCTGCAAATAAGATTGGTAGGCCTACTGCTCGGTTATACTATAGTATTACGGTTGAAACTACATAAAGAGTGACGGACAGTTGTTAGAAAACCATAGCTTGTATTCATGTTTTTTATAATTTTTTTCAACGCTTCGTTTCAATATTGTTAAAATACTAATTATTTTTTAAATGTCTATGAATTATATTATAACAGTCATTATAATAATACTGAACACTTGGCGTTATTATGCTCAAACGCCTAGTGTATTTCTGAACGCATCGTGTTCATTGAACACCAAAATTACGCGTCAGGCGTCCGAAAAGTTTACCGTGTACACGCGTCAGGCGTCCGAAAAGTTTACCGTGTACACGCGTCAGGCGTCCGAAAAGTTTACCGTGTACACGCGTCAGGCGTCCGAAAAGTTTACCTTGTACAAAACCGTGTACGGCCTGACTGCCGACCGACCTCAATATCTTACTGTCAATATTATTCTGCTGTTTTATCATTGAATAACGTAACCCCACGCATCACAAGATTTAGAAAATCCCCGTACGTAAATGAGAAACTATCGATCGGATATTGTAACAAATAATAATGTAAATTGGAATTAACTTGCCATAGGCTGGAAGCATTTTGATCAAGCAATGATCATTCATTCGTTGTCAAGGCAGCGATGGGCTCGGGCGCCTCTATCACAGATCCTGTTTATATGGTAAGTTGTATGTTTCATGGATGCTATTGGCTTTAGAAAGTAAATGTTGTTCAAACCAAGGCAAGGCTAACAACAGGACACTGAGCTTGTAACAGTTCTTTGATCTTATGTCTGGCTGCGACAAATACCAACAGTACTGTACTTTATACATATTCTCAGCGGCGTCGCGCGGGTGTGGAACTGATCATGTCGCAGCCACGGATAAACCCTTTGATCTCCAGAACTCAGCATCCTGTTGTTAGATTACCTTGCTCACACTTTTTCTGTGTCTTGTTATCCAAGTTGATAGTTTATCATTCCATAAGGCACACAACATATTATGTGCGATGTTTTTCCTCCGAAGCAAGACAGGATGTCCATCACCTTAGCGGTAAATTAGTCTCAAACCAATTTTTGTTTTATTTTTTCTATAGAGTAGCGTGATTGCAAATGACGAAGTTAAAAATCTACGAATGTCGGATCAATTTCCCAATATAAGTGACGCGTACCACTACAGCGAACTGCTAATTCAGGACACTTGCTTAGCACTAAACGGTATAATCACTCAAGACATCAAACTCGGCAAGAAAGAGCTGCTCAAGGATTCCAAGTTTATACAATGCAGATTTTATGAAACTATGACGTATATAATGTCACGTCAGGAAAAGGATTTGAACCAAGTTCTTATGGAGTATAGGTTGCCTAGGTTACGGTATGTACGCGGTAGTACAGTAATAGAGCCTTTGGTAGACGTTTTGCTGGCCCGACGGCAACCAGATACTGTTTTTATAACGGCTCTTTACCTGAATAAGGCTGCTAATGCGTACAGCCCTGATGTTAGAACTGTTAGGTCAGACATGGCAAGGTTGGCGTATATGGTTTTGGACAGAATCACCAGATGGGGTTTCTATTTATGGATCGGTACGCTGGAGGAACTACGTAAAATGGAATTAACGAAGGACTACAAAGAATTATCGTCTGCAGAGGGAACGGTAGAGAGTCAGATTGTTTTTCGGAAGGATACGCTGGTGATACCTCGGATAGGAAAACCTCTTCCCGCCTCTTTCACAAAGACATTACTCGTTAACAGACTATCTGGTGACTTTTGTCTGCGTTTGTATCGAATTGAACCAGAAATGACAACATGGGGGAATCGTGATGATGATCTTGATAGGTTGATAGAATATTATCGTAATCATCAAAAACTGTACGCAGGTCATGGTACTTGGGAAGTACACGAACAAATTAATAATATTAGAAGACAACTTAAGAAAGTTCGGGATTACATTGATGTAAGTAACCACTTTTCATTACATTTTGTGTGGGTTTTTTCGCGCCGAGCTCTTCTTGCACATTCTCTTTCACTCTACGTTAATTACACGCTTTATTGTTGACTGTGTGCCGAGCTAAAAAATGCGGAATACGAATCATTTACTAATTAGGAAAGTTCTCAGTTGCAAGCCATAAAAAATGACATGTTTATTTTTATAGCTTATACGAAAATGAAAAAGCTAATTAAAATGCTGCCTTTAATATCATTTTAAATTTGTTTTTAGGCAGAATTATACAACAGAGCACGTGCGGCATTAATGGTGACCCGGGTCATGTATATTGATCTAACAGTGGTTAAGAAAATGAACCATCGCCAACTTGACGAAACGAACTTTCTTAAAAGTCACATTGACGAAATGAAGAACGTCATCGAGGAAGGTTTGAACAGAATAGGATCATTGAGTAATGAAGATGATACGTAAAATGATCTATTGATTAATATGTAAATCATGATGATGACGACGATAATTTAAAATGTAGAATGTTTAAATATGATGGAAGTTTTTTCGCGTATATTGTACGGTAGGCCGTCGTGGCGTATACAAACTCGATCTCTATACACGTAAGTTATGATACTAATTAAATGTGTTACGTTCAACATTAATTCGTTTAAAGCTCTGTCTACACTATCACACTAGTTTGACAAAACAGTTTGATGTGCCCAAATATGGTACTGTAGTGATATGCTCAAATATGGTAGTGATATGAAATCGGTAGGACTATGTCCATATATGGGCACATCACATTTGGTTGTCGCTTAAAGTTTGATAGTGTCCAGAGCTTTAGTAGAGGCCTGAAATATGGTACACGTCTGTTAGGCCTAACCGTTGCGCATTTTACAATAAATAACTTTTTTTAAAGAAGTCTACACATAGGTACCACGTATAGCCTATTTATATACAATATTTTTCAACTAGAACATATCAACCGCTTTGTATTTCTATTGGTTTTCCATTAAAAGACAAGGTCTCTGAACGTATTTAAATTACAACGTATAGATTAAACGCAAAATGTACATTTGATAAACAATACTTCTTTTGTTATTTAATTTATATATTATCCAATAGCTAATAAAACACGTTTAAATAATTACGATCCATTGTTGGTAGTTTTGGTCAATATTTTATTACAGCAATAACAGCCCATACTGCACGTTTTATTATGCCTTAACAACGATGTATCAATCTTAGCATGCATGTAATAAGAACTGAACATGTCCTTTCATCTTTCACCTCATGAAATTATTTGTTCCATTGCACTGATTCATTAGTCCTATATAGAACGCATCAATCAGTGTTCTTTCAAACACATAAATTTCTACACGTAAAGTAGGTGCTTAAGCTTGTTAAGATAATTAGAAATTGTCTCTAAGTTTGAATGGGAAGGGTCTTTAACTGGAGTACTACCAAGTAACCAAGCAAGACCGGTATATAAGTTTGTGTTCACACTGGTTGTAATACGTTTGTATTTGACAGTGATAGACGTTTTAATGTGTCGTGGGCTTACGCCTTTCGTAAAATCAACATAACCGCTATAACCGCTATATCGCTATTTTATGATAGTTCATATAATTTGTGAAAATATTGTTACTGCTCTATTTTATATCTATATGAATGTGTAAAAAAGAACGTTATTGTTTATAGAATATTGATTCGCCCTATTTTTGTAGTGCTTCATTTATATGCCACCAATTGGCAGAGGTCTATCTATATTTCTACTGTTTTCTTAAGAATCAATGACGTTATATATTATACCTTGTTTTATAAATTCTTGAATCATCTCATGTTCATTGTTATTTTTTTTCTTAGCTTTGTATTTTTTAGTCAAATTAGTTGTTTTACCAAAGCGATGCTTAGACATCATGTTGATATCTGCAAATCCTGCGATAGAAACATTGTCGCAAATGTGCAAGGCTAACATGATTCCGATAGCTCTTCTAGTTGGAGATGGTCTTTTCTACAAAAATACAATTAAATACTGTATAAATATCGAAACAGTTAAATACGGTGAAGTGTTTGTTTTGCTGTCATCAAAGAAGGAATATCGATTTCAAATACAATTATACTTACAGAAGCAACAATAAAACAACAATGACTGTTTGTAGAAACATTGTCATGTTTACACAGCCAAGCACCAAACAAATTAACTACACTGGTTATGAATGAGGCTGCTCTAGATGCAAGAACAGCTGTAGGCGTTGTGAGCTGCTGCGTGCGTTCGTCCTATATTTTACACGCTACATCGTTTACGCGCGCGTACATAATCCGCTCCATTTTTATCAGCCTTTGAACGCGTATGTGAGCAAATTAATTATAATCGCGTCGTGATTGGTCAAAATACTTGCTGTGCTTACGTGTTTGCGTTGCGTTCTGTAAAACTGTTTTGTCAAATATTGTGGAGTCCTGTGTACGTTTAAGATATCGATGCTAATATATTACAATAAACGTTCTAGTTTTGTTGAATAATGATTAAGATTGTTACTCACATGGATTTTTGATGTCCTTTGATACTTGAATATCTTAAAAGCTACCTCTTCAATAATAGCGGGATTTAGCATGAGCATGCTGGCAGTTTGTCGCTGATTTTTCCCAAAGTTTCGCATCTTTGATTGTTTCTTCTATTATAAGATAGTATGCATGAATTACACATATCAAGTTGGCTCACGTATGCTCATTATGTACAATATCATCATTAAAATATTATTGTAAATTGTGAAAGGTTTCATTTAGCCTATACTTGTGTTTATACAGTTGGTCATGAACTGTACACATGATACAAATAACAATTAATTTGTGTGTAAAATAACAATTGTTTGGTAAAATAACATTTTATAACTTAAACGTACTGTCTTTTTATGAACGCGTTTCACAATCTTTCCAATGTGTTCCATGTCGACGGGTTTGTACGCAATAAATACTATTATTGCGTTGACATTTTCAAAATGTTGACTTTTTCTACCTCTGGAGTTGACGATATTGATGTAGGCCTTATTGGAAAAATTCTTGTTAACTCGAATTGACTGTAAATCGTTGATACTAAAATAAGAAAAGAACAATTGAAGATTAGGTCTATCTGGCAATACACGATGTTCTATCGACACCACATTATTCCATCGCTCAAAAAAAAAATAAATAAATAAAAACTCAATTTACACAACGAACTGGCACGTAAATTACATTTACAATTGATTTTATTTCTTTTAATTTTATGTTCACTGCCGGCCGTGCGATGAATTTCATTTCAAAACTATACATTGTTATTTATCGATTTTCAAAGCAAATATATACTACCGATACTTTATAGCAATATTGATGATGGTAATGACTGATTTCATAATAGATATAGTAGCCTTCCGATCCCAAGGTTTAGGGTTCAATCCTGACCTTGTACCAGGGTTGTAACTCACAACGGCTAACTACGATATCAAATAATAATACTAAAATATATATATTGAGTCAATACATATACATAATATATGAGAAGAAACCGCAAATGAAATTGCTTACGTATTTTATTCAAATGTATAGTTAAGTTAACTTTTACTCATACGCGCCTTATAATGACGTCATACGCACCTTATAATGACGTCAAATGAATCTATGACTTTATCAGCAGCTCTTTCTCCAACTACCAGACAACGTGCAGAGGACATACTGAAATAAAGTATAAACTTAAACAGCACAGGTTTGCGATTATATTATTATATTATTATGACACGGCAATTATTATGTGTATAAACAATTTCTAGCGTGTATATCTGTTGGTAAATGGTATAGTGTGACAGTACACAGATGCCGATATTTTGGTATAAAAATTGAAACAAAGTACAGAAAAAAGCGTTGATAAAAGCTTGGAGGATTCTTTTTTACCCTCTTCCAATATAAGCAAGGATAATAACCATAACCAATACAGATTGCCTATAAATATCATCAAGTAAGAATACACGAACCTTCTTAATTTATTTTTGATATAACTGTTTGCAGGTTGTAATACCTCCAACATGCTTTTAGCACCATCAGCTTGGAAAAAAAAAGAAAATTAGAAATGATATGCAAAGCAACAATTTCATTGAACGAAATTCAATAAAGGAGTTTTATTGTAATTTAATAATTGTTTAAGCTTGCAAATAATCGAGCTATGTGTACTTACATACTCCGTTGAGTCCAAATGGTAAAGGATAAACCTTGTTAGTTCGACAATTAATAGAAGAATTGTCTAAAAACAAGGACAGCGAACGATTCAATCTTCAAAGAAAAAGAAAATTCACAGTGAAGAAAGAAACAGTATATTTTGTGAGACCCGTACAAACCTGACATTGTGAACGAGTAGAAATCAAACTTTAGGTATGAGACGAGAGGGATTAGTTTAACGACGACGGCGAACGGTGGTACCACCATGTATACTTACGACGAGTTCTCTCTTAACCGGGCTACCAAGTCCCAGGCGGATGGTCTTGATAAATTCTGTTTCATATTAAGGACTGGTACAGGTCTTCAACATACCAAACGGGGTATGAAAAAACAAAATCATATGAAATGTATTAGAGGTTGTTTGTTGAGGCCTATGACTACTACCTGTACTACTCTTCAGTTTACGTCATTTGTCCATTTGTATCTTTGATGAATGATTGCACGATGTCTGTAGAATATTGTATTCTAAATAATAATAATCGAGTTGATATATGATGAAAAAGACCACAAACCTGACAATGATGCGTGAAGATTCAATACCCGCCACACTCATTGCATCTAAAATAAAAAATACAGAGTTTAAAGGTATCATTATTCAAATTAATTCAACTTTCAACATTATATTATGATTACTGGTCATGTTTTTAGTATGGCCTGACACAATATATGTTGAAAGTTTGGTAAGGAAAGTTGATGGCAGGCATGCTTCTTGATTTGTGACGTCATACAAACATGACGTCATAAAATTATGATATCTTAAGATTTGTTAGTATATTTCACGGAGGAAATATCATTTTTCTCCATAGTATAGTTTAGTTAAAATAGATAAATAAAACTTGGGATGATAATCTCCTATACTCACCTCTGTTAGTCAGGTTGCCTTTAAGTTGTGACGAGTGAGACGTATGGTAGCCTTGTAACGACACTCCTACGCAGGTTATTGCTAACACGCATGTTAGATATGCGTACAACCTTTTATGATGTTCTACAAAGATCATGTTTTTTTAATTTGGAATAGACCTCTAAAAATAAATGATACACACGTAGTTAGGCCGCTTATTTAAGATAGAGAAAAGTTTTGTGGATACTCCTAAGTTCAGCTTGCTTACTCTATAATTTAATCGAAATTAAATAAGTGAAGAATTAAAAATAAAAAAAACTTTACCTAAAGACGGTCTTCACTGATAGTTAGCCGATTTATAAAAGTTGCCTAATAAACACAAATACACGGTTAAAACTAATTTTGGAGTCGAATAGAATAAATATAAGTGCGCATAGCCTCAAAATCCGATACGTTTTCCCTCACAGTACGCAATCCAATGTAAATGTTGCAACTGTTATTTACAAGTGTAAACATATGTTTCAGTTGAAAGACAACTTACGTACTAAAGAGGACACACATATCTATGATCCTCGAAAAAATAGCCGCCAATAAAAAAACAGCAGAAGGTGAAAGATTAAAAAAATGATTCATGATAAGTGTAATCAACACAAGTACTAAGGACTAAGTACCATCATCGATTATGTACAGTAATATTGTGATATCATTCTTGCAATAACCGGATATGAATTTTTCGTTTAATTCTCGATCTCCTGGCTTAAGATGTATAATTATTTTATGTTTGTTTTAGTTGAACATTTATATCTTCAAATAATGATGATGAATTCGAAAATAAAAATAATAATACATATAATTACAAAAACTAACCAATCAGATTCGCGTAATACGTATTCACGTGACCATCCTAGCGACCGAAAATTTGATTGATTTTTCTTGATCGCGGGGGTACGGTACACGGCGGTGTGGTTAATCGAAAATCAGGCAAACTTTGAATAAATTAAAACATAAAATGGCAGAAGGTAAGCATAAACATACTACACGATTCGCTTTGTGTTATTGTCCGAACTTCAACTGCCTTTAATATCTACCATAAACCCCAACACAACTGTTTTCGTATGTTTGAATTTGCTCACTCCGGCCAACCAAGTTGATTAGAGAGGCGCAGCAGTCTTGTTGTAGCCGCGTGTGACGTGACCTTTTCATGGTAAAGATAGGCCTAGCCTATCCTTGGATATCCTTTCAATATAAATAAGTGTATTGTGTTTTTCTTACAGGAGTCTAGCTGTATGCTATGCTAACGTTTTTGTTGAAATGCAGTAATGCTTTTTTTTGTGTTATCCTTCCCATTCATAAATCAATCAGACAGAGAGCTGGCATGATGAGATCAACAACTCCCTAATGTTTTGAATAATTAAAAAAAAAAATTAACTACTTTGCTATGCTGTTCAAAAGCATTATTTGATCAAGGTTCTGTATGTTGTGTAGTCAAGTGTATCCACCCAAATCCTTCCCTTTATTAAGTCCATTGATGATGATATCTGGTCAACAAATGCCTCCATAGCTCAGGGGTTAGAGCACTGGTCTTGTAAACCAGGGGTCGTGAGTTCAATTCTCACTGGGGGCTTTCTTTTTTTTTTTAACAGAATTTCTAAAACATTGATTTATTAAATTATCTACACAGTCTCAGTCATTTTTAATTTGGTGTAACAATTTTTTTTTTAAATACAGTATAGAATAGGTATAGGCATATATATTTTTTTTTTTAACACCACGACCAATGAAAAGTTAAAATATTCTATCATGAATTATCACAGGTTATTTTAAAGTGTAACATTTACTATTTAAAATCAATGTGAGTTTTTTTGCAAATTCTTAGTTGTAGAATGTAGGAACTCTGATAAAAGAATTCAGAAAGATTATTTATTTTGCAGAACAACAGCAGAATATACCACAACCAGAAGCTGGTGTAGCAGCACCCGCAGAGGAAACTGCTGTAAGTATAATTCATATTATTAAAAATCCCCAATCATTTTTGTGTGTGTGCCACTAATGTGTATTCTCAGTCAATTGTTCTTTTTGTAACCATGTTAAAGAGCCAACTGAGACAAGTTTACTTCTAGGTTGGTCTTAATTGTTATGCTCTGTATTATTTATGGCTGGCATTTAATGAAATAAATGTTTGTTGAATTTTAATAATAGACCAACAAATCTATTCCTAAACCAATACCTCATGTGGGGTGTGGTAATCCCTTTTCAGGTTAAATGAAGCTACATGGGGCTGTCAATATTTCCTCTCTAAACTAACAACTCTTTTGATTGCAGTTGAAAGCAGACACACCCCATGCAGAACATGGCCTCACAGAAAATGTACAAAAGATCATTGCTAGTGAGAAGGCAGAGACAGACAGGCCGAGAGCAAAAGTAGAGCTACAGTCTCTCCCTACAAGGTCATACCTTGACCAGACAGTAGTACCGATACTTTTACAAGCAATGTCAGCTTTAGCAAAAGAACGGTTAGTAGAGGAATACAGTTTATTCTACCATTGCAGTAACTGCTATGTACAGTATTACTATATTTAAATAAGCGCCCCGCTTTGAATAAATTCCCCCATAGAACATCATTTTGAATAAACGCCCTGGGGGCTCATGCATATAAAAAAAAAATAAACGTCTCCCTCAAATAAACGCCACCTAAAAACCCTCCTGAACAACAAATGCCCAGGACGTTTATTCAAATAAATATGGTCTATAGTATAACATTTTTTGGCGTGTGGGGAGGGAAATCTTACACGCTGTTGTTTATTGACTGCCTCATAAACTTCTATTGGAACAAACTAAAATCATACATTACAGCAGTAAAAATGTAGTTACTGAAGTAGAGTAATTTTGACAAGCTTAGTGATTGTTGGTACATACATTAATTATTTAAACAATGATCTACTTTATATTTGTCTTCTTTCAGACCGCCAAACCCGATAGAGTATCTGGCAGCATATTTACTAAAGAACAAAGATCAATTTGAAACTAAAAGCTAGATACAAACAGTTAAGCAATCACTCTACTGGACTTTCAATCTTGGTTTGAAAATTCCGATAGAATTTTGGTTAATCGTTACTATTTACAGTCTTGAGTTAAAACGATGCAAATTTAAATAGCAAAATGAACTATTCCATAGCACCAACAAGACCAATATTTCACAGTGAAAAGATGAGCATATTTCACTGTTACTTTAGTTTCCCTCCAGCATAAACATAGAGACCTCTCGATTTGCGATGAACAGGTCAATTGATATGTCGTCATCAAACAACCATCAAACCTGTTGAGGTGGGAAGCATGGAAGGACAACCCAATATTCCTGCATGTGTACAGTGAATTACATACTTTGCTCATCGCAAATCCAAAGCTCCCTATTAAAAAGGTACTAAACCAATTCAGTAGTGTATAGATATTTAAAAGGTAGAGAGAAAAACTCAACTGTTTTACATTAATGTATTAATATTTATAATTGTTACCAGGATAGAAGCACAGTATATTTTTTCCCTGTAACTAATATGTAAAAATGTTTATTCATCATTGTTTAATCATGTGATATATCTTGACCTTTTTATTGGTTGTGTGTTTGAATTGAATTTGAATTTAAATATCTTTCGCACAAGTATTCAAATTCCATTAAGTTAGACAATTCTGTAGTACTGTATTTTTTTTGGGTTTTTTTTTCAACGTAGACTGCAGGCTTTTCCTATGGTGTCTACCTCCTTTGTTTTAAAGATCTCACTCTTATTTTAAGTTACAGTCAAGATGTATTCTTAGGGTTATTATTTTCACATATTAATTAAGGTTTCTCCTTGTGTATATTTGTCAATAATTATTGGAATTAAAAAATAAAGTTTAGACAAAAGTAGCCAAGTGTTTGTTGTTGATTTCTGTGTTGTATATTATTTATATTTTATTTTTTTGTTTTGAGGAGCCTATTCACCACAAGCTTTGCTTTCTTTTAGGCTCCTCCACTTTATATTTATATAGTTGTAAAGTGAAATAAATAAATGAAATCAAATGATATAAAGACACTGTGATATCATGGAGTAATAATTAGATGGTGATAAAAAATTACTCCAATGATACAAAATAATGTTGATGCTCATGACACATGGACACAGCAAAGAAAAAAAATCAAAAGTCTGTGCTAATAATAAAGGTCAAATAGGTTGCAGGTTGACTTGGTGTAATGGCCGAAATCTGTTAGCAAATACTGTGTGAAATATTTTACTGATTATTGTATTATCTGTTTCCAATTCTGTAACAGTACTGAGTTTAGTGTTTTATGCAATGAAATGAATAGTGCACAGGTATTATGTATAAGGAAACCATATCTTTATTTCTACATTCTGTATATAAAGATCATTACAACCCTTTGTTTACACAAGAGACATAAAAAGAGCTATTTTATAATAATCACAGGCAAACAATATACCTGCACACCCCAACAATATCTACATATCAAACCTTACTGTCTCTTGTTTGGTATAAAATAATTATTAGTAGGGAATCTATACATCCTTGTGGTAAATGCATTTGTTTCAATGATCTTGGATTTGTGGAAAAAAAATCAATCAATTTCCACATTCTTACAAAAACATCACTAGCCTGGTGCATCACATACATCCAAGGACTCAAAATAATTGACAGTTTTTAGAGTAATTTTTCAATACTGGACGCTTATACATTCTGTTCTAAAATCATTCATAATGGCCAAAAGCTGACAACATGGGAGCACTCGGCACTCTCCCCCTTGGTCACATGACAGTTCCACAATCGGAACGCGCATATCACACATCGGTTGGTCATTTTTCAATCTGTTTTTGCCGTCCTCTGCGAACTCCGGGTTTGCCTTCGTGAGGCTGCAGGTGCTGTTTTCTTCTTTGGCTGTTTTTTAGCAACCGGGCTATTTGTACTATCAACTACAACTTTACAATCTTCATTTAAAGTTTCATTAGAATTTTCCTGTGAGCTATTACCTTCTTCGTGTGTATCTGATATTTTCTCTTCAATCTTTGTTTTCTTTTCTTGATTAACAGTTTCTTGATTATCATCTTCCAATTTCCGTTTCCTTTCTAATTCTTTGCTTTTCTCCTCAGGCATGATTTCATTTGTTTCAACTGTACTTATTTCTTTGCTATTTTGTACATTCACTTCAACAGGTTCAGTAATATCAAGGTCATTTTTCTTTTTATTTTCCTCTTCTTGTTGCGCTTTTGCATTGGCTTCTTTCATTTTAAGTAGCTTCTCATTAGCTTCCTTTTCTTTCTGTTCTTTCAGCTTGTTTTCTTTTTCTTCTTTCAGCTTTGCTGCCTTTTCCTTTTCTTCTTTCAGCTTTGCTGCCTTTTCCTTTTCTTCTTTCAGCTTGGCTGCCTTTTCCTTTTCTTCTTTCAGCTTTGCGTCCTTTTCTTTCTGTTCTTTCAGCTTTGCTGCCTTTTCTTCTTCTTTCAGCTTTGCGTCCTTTTCTTTCTGTTCTTTCAGCTTTGCTGCCTTTTCTTCTTCTTTCAGCGTTGCGTCCTTTTCTTTCTGTTCCTTCAGTTTTGCTGCCTTTTCTTTTTGTTCTTTCTCTTTCATTTCCTTTACTTTTGCTTCCTTTTCTTTCAGTTCTTTAGCTTCCATTTCTTTATGTTCTTTCTCTTTCGTTTCCTTTATTTTTGCTTCCTTTTCTTTCTGTTCTTTCAGCTTTGCTTCCTTTTCTTTCTGTTCTTTCAGCTTTGCTTCCTTTTCTTTCAGTTTTGCTGCTTTTTCTTTCTGTTCTTTCAACTTTGCTTCCTTTTCCTTCTGTTCTTTCTCTTTAATTTCTCTTGCTTTTGCATCCTTTTCTTTCCTTTCTTTAGCTTCCCTTTCTTGTTCTATTTCATCTGTGTTGTCTTCCTTTTTAACTTCCTTTAATTTAAGTGATTTCTGCTCTTTTTCTTTAATTTCCAAATTTGTTTCTATCTCTTTCTTAATGTGTTGTTTTTCTTTTGGTTCTGTTTCTTTCTGTTCTTTCTCTTTAGTTTCCCTTTCTTTCTGATCTTTTGCTTTTTTATCAAGCTCCAGCTTTTTTCTCTTCTCTTCCTTTTCTTTCTTTAAACGTTCCTCTTCAGCTTTAAGCTCTGCTTCTTTTGTTTTTCTAATCATTTCATCCTTTTCTTTTTTCTCTTTATCTAACTGAAGCTTGGCTTTAATCTCATTTAGTTGTTTTTCCTCCTGCTCTTTCCTCTTCTTTGCTTTTGCCTCTTCTTCCTTCATCCTCCTTTCTCTTTCAATCTTTTCTTGTAATAAACGTTGTTGTCTTGCCTTTTCTTCAGCGACTTTCTTCTTCCTTTCTTCCTCTTCTTTCTCTCGCCTCTTTTGTTCAATTGCCTCCTGTTCTCTCTTGATCTTTGCTGCTACTGCATCTGTTTCCAGCACTGTCATTATAGTCTTGGGAATGTGTGCTTGCTGAAATGTAACAAAAACAAACTTTCTTAGTAAAGACAAAAAGTCGCCAGCGGTTACAATAAGTTCACTATGTTCCATTGAGATGAAAAGGAAATAACTAAAGAAAAACAAAGAGGAAGAGAATGGGTATAAATGTTATAAATCACCTGATGGGGTGTGAATGATTTGACATGTTCCAGTAATGGAAGTCGCAGATCTGGACTGGTTTCAAACATCACTGTCAGCTGACTTGGTGGTAACTGGAGTAAAACTTGGAATGATTGGGGCTTTGTTCGCTGAAATAAATCAAAATTATTTGTTATCTCAATTTGAAGAAAGGAAGTAAAAACATCAAATAATGACCAGATAAAGGAGAAGATATACCTGATGAACTTAAGCATAATATTGTATTATTTTCATAATTTTATGGAGAAATAGTTAAACCAGGTAAGAGTGAAATTACTTAAGTAAGTAGTTTCATTCTTCCTTGGTTAAACAAACAAACCTCACAGCACTTGATGAATCCTTCCCAAACTTTTGGATATCTCCAAACCTGTTTAACAATAAGCCTTTGTAAGATATTCATGACAAAGCCAATGAGCCTGGGGTACATGCTGAGAGACTGTATAACAGTCCTCATCAGCAGGGTTGGGATTGGTGTCTGCTCCATTAGTTGTTGCATTACCACTGCTAACACTTCTTGGGTATAAATGTTTTTCTGGCTGAAACACAGGCTTGTTGCTGGTGGGAAAAAAGAATGAAATTTAAGTTAATGGATATTTTTTTATTATTTACATATTTGGATGTCAACTTAAATAATTTATAAAATCTACTATTACTTATCTTATTGTTTTTTCAACTTGTTAAAAATATGTGATATAGAAAACATATTAGTTAAGAAATAAAATCTTCATTATTATATGAAGTCTGTTGTTGTTTTTGGAATGTTATTTATATTTTTGTTTTGAGGAGCCTATTTACTACAGGCTATGCTTTCATTTAGGCTCCTCCACTTTATTTAAGTTATTAGTAAAGTGGAATAAAATGAATGTTTATGTATTGTAAACCAGTAAAATAACTTATGTTAGAAAGAATGAAGACACTAACCTTTAATAACTGATTTCATGTCACACTTTGTCATGTCTACATTGTGCAGTGCTACAAGTAGCTCAGCAGGTGTGAGAGGGCTTTGTCCAAGGCCCCCTTCCTGATGACTCATCAGTAATCGGTGAAATACTTCTTTAACTACATTTGGATTCAGTTTTATCAGTTTCGGTAGAGCTGCCATTACTTCACTCTGGAAACAACAAATTAAAGTTTCAATGGAGGTTGCAGACATAAACAAAATAGATTTCAAGAATAATAAGTAAACAAGATTACATATTGAATACTTTAAAACAAAAATACCTTCTCAAGTCCAATTAACACAGGTATTAAGAAACGAACATCAGGCACACGTTTCTGGTATAAATCACGCACTCGCTTGACGAGATCTTGAGATGGGGGTACTGAAAACAATATAAAAAAAACTTGTTGTAAACATAATCATGATTTGGTTTGTTTATAGCAAACAATGTTAACAGTAGTATTAATAAATATGATTTAACAACTAAATTAAATTAATAAAAGTGATTTTATTACCTTTATCAGTGAGTATATGTAACATTCTAGTGATGAGTGTCTCAGCTCCTTTGGGCGAGGTCTCTAGAAGGGTTAAGAGTTCTGGTGACGACATACCCATGCCACGTACAGGCGTTTCAAGACTACGCAGCACAATTCGCTTGATTACTGCTGATGCTGCTACGTATACCGTAGCCAATCTGCAATTAAATTTGACATTTTTAACTCATTAAACACCGACTTAAGCACAATTATCTTTGGGAAAAAAAAAACCTAAAAAGGTTTAATCTGTCAATGTATACACCTTCATCATCGAATTGTATAATTCAAATCATAAATATTTGTTTAGAAAAAAACTTAAAGGCTGTGAGACCAAAAGAAAAAAGTCCTACAGTAGGCCACTCTTGGAAAAATAAATTTCAATTTTTTTAAGCTTGTATATATGAACCTTGCGGTCACTGTTGGTTTGGAAAATAAATAAATTATCTAGAACCAATAAATGAATATAACTTACTCATGAATTAATTTATGGTTTATAGGCAGCAATGCTAGGTACAAATTAAGACATATTTTGGCAGTGTCTTCAGTCCAAGTTTTATTAGCTTCTACTCGCTTCTCGGGTGCTGATAACGTGATGACCATACTGGGTGGGGGCTTGGTACCTGTTAAGTGTTGTAGACTGGTCGTGGCAAAATGCTGCATAAATAAAAAATAACATGAATATTAGTAATTACAATTTTGTAATGAATATTACGAAATATTTTTATATAAATATAGATTGAAACGGATTTATCACATTATAAATATCAGTTTGAAAAGGACTGGAATTTAAATTCATTTATTGCAACAAAGTAAACATTGTTGAATTTACAAAATTTCTGCAGTGATTGAATTGTTGAGCTTAATGTTGACTTTGGAGTGGAATTACTACCAATCCAAGGGTCCTGGGTTCTAGTCCTATCATGTCAGGATTTGTTCTAATGACGATTTACATCTCCACTCAAAAGACTTTGTTTTATATAGAGTATCTTGTGTATATGTTTGTCATGTGAACAGGATTGTCACCTTTGAGAAGGATAGTGAATTAATTCGCTTATGGTTATCCTTGTCAATTCGTCTAAATAAATAAAAAAAAACAAAAAAAATTGCAGATAGTTGATGCAAGTAAACCAATACCTCTATATGCTGTCTCATGTCTGCTTTCTCATAAAACCTTTTTACATATTGTGTGGCTTGTGATCGCACTTCAATCTTCTCGTTCCAAGTCAGCTCCAACATGTTATCGAGATAGCGCTCCATGCTGGCGGGACGATTTAATATAATGTCACGTAAAGTTTTCATACCAACGAAAAAATGATTCTGTAATAAACAAATTATATTGTTTTGTATTAAACTTTGCACACAGCACAATTAGTGTCAAAGGTCACAGACAGCAGAATGTAATATAAAACCAATGACATTTCTTTATATTTGGTGGCAAGTCTTGCTAAGAATTTGTATCTACATAAAACACAAGGTGGACAACATTATTCTGCACAATATTATTGTATTTAGGAAGCTTTTGTTTATCGACAATCTACGCATACTGTGTCGTTTGTTTTCAACTTACCTAGAATCCGCAAAAAACAAGTTGAGGAATCAAGTGCTGAACCATAACTCAATGTCTCAGCATGCTCAAACGGATGATGTAACTAGTTCCTAGGTAATTCACAAATTATTTCCCTACTAGTCTATTTCTACCCAAAATATTAAATCTTATATCGTACCTCATGCTCACAAAATCTCTTTATAATCTTTAAGGCGTTTGGTGTGATAATTGGCGACTCCAATCCCAGTCTTGCAAACACACTATAATAATATAAACATTATTTTATAGTAATAATAGTAATATGGTATGTAAAACGCGGCCTTCTAAAAACAAATATAATGATATCCAAAGAGGATAAAACATCATCATATAAAAACCTACAATTGACCAAACATACACAAAAATGTAAGATTTACATACTACATATTATGCCACTATTATTCACTGTCACTGTGAAGTACTCATTACATTATTTAAACTCCTCTTCTCTAGTTGCTTATGATAATATTGTATTATAACATGGGTTCAAGGATGTGGCCAATTAGACACGCTGAAATGAGTCACATGTGCGCTCTTTATTCTATCATGTAGTGAAGTGAAAAAACTTCGCAGCAAAAAAACATAACAGCACTCTGCATGTAAATCGTTTTGTAGAATACCGATCACGCTAGACTTGCTGCACGATTTACGAGTACGAATTATCTGCACCGCAGCCCCATGCATTAAAAAAAAAAACAAACACACACCACTTCTTGTGTCAATTCTACTACACAACTGTTTTGCTAGGCTAGGCAGTGATTTGGTCGCCGAGCAGTGGTGCTTGCCATTGTAGGCCTAACTTCTTTGTAGGCTAGGCCTAGGAGTATTCACCCAAAATGGTATAAGTGAAAATAGTTCATAGACCCATGGTATAAAACAAATAATGCACAAGTCTAAATTCGTATGTTAGTGGAGATGCAGCGTACTCTCAGGTATTTGTATATTATATCTTACCCATCTCTTTGATCATCCCGTACTAGTAAACTTGCTAATATACGGCAGAGAAGAGTGTCATATCTCTCAAGTGAGGACGAATCATCTCCAAGAATGAGCATATAGCCTCTGTACTTAGCATACTCTTGGTACAACCATGAGAATGCTAGATCAATATTGGCACGAAGATCAGATAGAACATACTCCTGTAAAACTGCAAAGTAAATTGGTGTTAGTGTGACACTTTCCAAATGAAGAGTATTTTAGAAACATGGTACTATATAAAACGTTATTCTGATATTATAATCTAATTTTTTTTTACCTTCATACTCAAAATTAGTCTTTAACTTACCATTTATTAATGGTCCACCAAACTGTGTAGTTAAAAGAACAATCATTTTGTTTCTAGCTTGTAATGCTGGTCCCTTAAGGTTTTCTGAAATGTAAAGTTGTCAAAATGAAGTCTACCATTTATTGCTTTATTTTTTTCCAGGGTAAATTATTCATCCATGGTACATTAGTTATCCAGGGGTACATTATTTATCCAGGGGTACATTATTTATCCAGGGGTACATTATTTATCCAGGGGTACATTATTCATCCAGGAGTACATTATTTATCCAGGGGTACATTATTCATCCAGGGGTACATTATTCATCCAGGGGTACATTATTCATCCAGGGGTACATTATTCATCCAGGGGTACATTATTTATCCAGGGGTACATTATTTATCCAGGGGTACATTATTCATCCAGGGGTACATTAGTTATCTAGGAGTACATTGTTCATCCAGGGTACATTATTCATCCAGGGGTACATTATTTATCCAGGGTACATTATTCATCCAGGGGTACATTATATATCCAGGGGTACATAATTTATCAAGGGGTACATTATGTATCCAGGGGTACATTATTTATCCAGGGGTACATTAGTTATCCAGGGGTACATTAGTTATCCAGGTTACTTATGCTTGGTACTTTACACATGTATAACAATTAGTAAGTAATACTGTAGTATGCCATTTTTTAAAAAGCATATTACACAGAGGAGCCTTCACATCATACACCTTAGCTTCAAGGTGCCTCAATACTTACTCCCTGAATCTATTATTCTCTGTAATGCCATTGTCATCATTTTATCCTCTAAGCTTGTACTAATTGGTTTTGTAACATCTGCCAACTTAAACTGTTTAATACGCTTTACTCCCTTTGGTGCTGCAAATTGCGATGGTTGCCGGAAATTGTCACCAGCCGAACCACTTGACCCACCTGAATGAGCACAATAAGTAAGTACTTTTTATAATGATACATGTTTAATAAGTTTCAATACACTTCATACGTTTGGATAAAGATCTCTATAATCTTTTGCAAAGAACCAACTAAGTTTCTTTTTTGAGTCATTCATCTTTTTGGGCCAACTTCTTTTATTGTGGATTGATAATTTGTAGTTCCAAGAGAGCTGACTGTATTGTGTGAGATTTAAAAAAAAAGGTAGATATCCTCGTACTCACCGAGCACTGGAATACCACGTGGTGTGGGCATTATTCCAAGATCATCTGCTTCGGTATTAACAATTTCCTGTAAAGTGTGATAGAGAAATAACAAATTACATAATATATTTAAATATTGGATTTATTAATAAAGCTCTCTCAACACAATCAAACAAAAAAGTGTGATGTGCCCAAGTAAGGTAGTGGTATGCCCAAATGGTAGTGATATGACATCACCATGTCCATATATGGGCACATCACATTTTTTTTTGTCAAAAAGTTTTATAGTGTAGTCAAGGTAGTTAATTCTTATTAATATGCTGTACATACAAAGATTTAAAACAGGAAATGGCAAAATTGTTAGATAAATGAAAAGGAAAGTGTTTAGTTGCAAGATTGGTAGGAAGCTCTCTGACCATACGTAATTTCCTAGACTTAAACACCGGACCTAAAAGGTCTAGTAATCTGCTCAAGCTCAGATAGCTAGCCAGGTGCTAGATTATGGTGTGGCTTGTATGTAAACATCAACACAATATTAAGTAATAGTCTAGATTTATTTTTTTACCTTTTTAGGCTTGATACCAGCAGGAATAAACTGTGTTGCCATCATCCTTGCCAGATGCTGTACCTGACTATCTGTACCAGCTGCTGCTATAGGTGTGTACATTGCCTGAAAATGAGCTGGCATCGACTCTGGCAATGTTACCTTTAGTAGCAATATAAAGGCAATTTTAAAATATATTGGTATATGTGAGTTTTGGTAACTTTTGTTAATGTTTTTCTCTACTGTTTTTCCTCATGTTTTCTACTTTAATGCAATAGTTTTTACTACAAAATCAATATAATGTAGTTACATCATGCTTGAGTACGTACATTAAATATATTAAGAAAGCAAACAAAAATGCATTCATATATAAAAATACTTACCATACTGATGAGCACAATATTAGCAACATTTTCGGAGCTGTCTAAAAGAGGTTTAATTTCTTCTGTTAATAAATCTAATGGTGTTTGTTTTGAGATCGCTTTCACAGATGATGGGGGTTTCACTGGCACTGATGTTGTCGCTTCTTCGTCCATTCCCTCATCGTCATCCAAAATCTAGTTTGACAAAAAAAATAAGCCAAAATATGGTAGTGATATGATATCATCGTATCCACATATAGGCACATCAAATTTTGTTATCACATAAAGTTTGATAGTGTAGACAGAGCTTAGTTCAAAGTTTTATATATTATACATTTGTTTTTTATTCTAAATAAATTAAATATTGAACTGTATTACCTTTGCCTTTTTATTTGTTTGGTGGTTGTTCTCGTCTCCTCGTGACCTTTTTAAATTTTCTGACCTTGGTACTGCTTTAAAAATCTAGAAAACAGAAATTGAAACATTCAGTTTCTTCAGTTATAAAACACAGCACCATTATAACCCAAAGAAACCCACTACACTACTCCTTTTTCGGAGACAGAATTAAATTATTAGTAGTACTTATTTTAGAGAAAATTGTACAATTAGAAACAATCTTAGGATACCTCATGGTCACTTGCACCTAGATCTTGCAAGAGCGTTATAACACGGGCGTGAAACGTCTCCGATGATGGATGGCGTAGAATCGACATTAAGTGAAGTTTAAGATTTTTACGAACACTGCTAACCTGTGACTTTGCTAACGTTGGTGGCAGGTTTGCTTAAAATATAAAAAAAAATAATTTTTTTAAATTTAATATCAAGATTTCCAACGCATATTCACTAATCAGACTTTCCCTCAGATGTAGAAAGTATAACTGGACATGTGCACAACAAATCTCATTCAAAATGATGTCTTACCATGTAAAGCTTCTAAACCTTCTATGACATCTTTCATAAACATGGGTCGTTGTTTGCATATTGATGTTACTACCCCCATACACGCTATCAGATTCACGCTACAAAACAAAAATCATTTTAAAATATGAACAAATTTATTATTAGTAGTAGTATGTAAAGCTCTGTCAACACTAACAAACTTTATGCAACAAAAGAAATGTGATGTGCCCATTATATGGACATGATGATGCCAATTTACACAGACGAGCTTATAACAAGCGTGTTGCAATGCTTAAAACTTTGTCCACACTATCAAACTTTAATATATGACAAAAAAATGTGATGTGCCCATGGACATGATGATGTCATATCACTACCATATTGGGCACTTTATTGTCAAACTAGTTGATAGTGTAGACATAGCTAAAAGGCCAATTTACAAAGACGAGCAGTAATGGTAATAAAAATATAGAATCATGTTATTCAAATATGACAGAACGCGGAGCTGACGAGCGTTTTTTTTCCTGCTTACCGTACCGTTTGTCTGTGTAAATTGGCCTTGAGGATGTTTAAAATGAAATAAAAACACTAAACAAAAATCTAAAATATACTGTTAGTTACATACATGTATAATTTGAAATAATAAATATATATTTGATCTGTTCACTTACCTGGTGATACTTGGCGTTGCCATAAGTTTAAGTAACAAGTCCATACCATTTATAGCATCTGCTTTTATGTGACGATATTTCAAAATGGGATGGTCTTCAGGAATCTAATAAAATAACAAATTGGTAAAAAAGTTGGTCAAATTTGATACAGTAAACAGATGGTAAAATAAAATGCTACTTTTAACAAAAACATTTTTACCTTATCGAGTGATATGTCATCTATTTTTTTTTTTGGAACTTCCGAATCAGCAGTTTTTGGTGATGAGGTAACAATTAACATTTCCATAAACTTTATTGCATGTGTACGAACACTGGAAAGAAAAAGAAGTAAAATCTATAAAAAAGGAATTTTAACAGAATGTACAGATCTCAGTCAGTAAATGTTTAAAAAGGTCAATTCTAGGTCAATTCTAAGAATAAACAAACAAACCTACCCGTCATTTTCTGAATCTATCATTGCCTTTATTTTTGATTTCATATCTTTAAAATTCTGCCACATTGCCTCCTTCTCCTCTCGTACAATTTTTGATTTTAAAACCCACTGAAAAAACAATAAATCAAAATATTTAACATTAGATGTTGACAGTTATAAGCGACAATGACAAGAATATGAAGGAGTATGATATAAAAAATACTATCCTTGCTACTGTAATAATAGGCACCTGATTCCTGTGTATGATACTGTATCTCTAAATAACTGTCCAGTGTCATAGGAAAATACTGTAAGACAGTGTTATACATACCACATGTGGCACTTGTATAATGGTATGGTTAGGTTAAGCGTAGAATTATTATGTAGGCATCACATGTGATACATGTAACACTGTATTACAGAATTTGTCTATGAATGATACTGAACAAAGTCCAGAGAATCTCTAAATAACTGTCCAGTGTCATAGGAAGATACTGTAAGACAGTGTTTTATGTACTGTATACCACATGTGGCACCTGTATTATATTATGGTTAGGTTAGAATTATGATGCAGGCATCACATGTGATACAATGTGACACTGTATTACAGAATTTGCCTATGAATGTGATACTGAACAAAGTCCAGATAATCTGCTATTTAGGATATTAAACAATCTTGATTATTCCTGATCTTTTTATCAGTTTACCTTGATAGCCACACGGTATAGTTGAGCATTGCACAGTATAACCCTCTTAAGCACTGCTACATTCTGAGCAGGATCACTCAGAATCATGTTTAAGTGCATTACCACCGTAACAAGCAGTTCATTATCCTTTTTACTGTAGAAACAAACAAATTTAATTCATATCATAAAACCCTATTTAATGTATGTGTAACAACAGCAAAGTTAACGATAAATCAAATAGTTTATTATTGATTCTTGATGTGAAACTAAGAATTCATGAAACCGGTGTAATATTTTCAAAAATTTAGAAATTAAAGAATTTAACATACCATGCCTCTTCTATAAATCCAACAACAAATCTTCTGACATCAGCAGACTTGTCATTTTGAAATTGAAGTACTTCCTGCAGTGAATAAAAAAAATATAAATTATAAAAAATATAAAATAAGTTTTAGAGCACTGTAAGAACACACATTCAGTTCTCTCAAAGGAAAATGTATAGCCAAGGACGGATCCAAGAATTTGGGGGAGCGCTGCTAACATACTATTAATAGTCTGTCAAAACTAGATATCAAATAGTTTATAATTTCATTTCAGGTGTCAGGGAGGTGCACCGCTATCTACATTTCACCCCTGATAGATGTCTGCTTCACCATGAATTTATTTTAAATGTTAGTTTACTCATGTGGCAAAATGTGTATTAAGCGCTGACATGATTGTACTTACATCTAGAAAGTTGTCCAACAAGGTAGGATCTTTATTAACAATTAATTCTTGAACTTGCTTCAAATTTTGTATCTTTTGTGAATCTTTGGGTAACAATTGAGTTTCATTGATCAGTTCAACAACCTAAATAGAAATAAATATTAATTATTTTTGGTTTTTGATAACTTATGTTATCGTAACAAAACATACAAACATGGCAAGCAAACATTGATTAGCCTAGGCTAGGTAGTCGGAGCAATCTATACTGTTTATAGGCAGAAAAGAAAATATTATTTATATTCATACATATTGTAATGTTAGACCTAATATTTGATACAGACCTAGGAGGAGGACTAACAGTACTACCAGGCCTACAACTAATTACATGCATGTATTGTGACTGTGCTGTGTCACATTGATTTTCCTTTTACTTTAAAGTACAAAAAAAAAGAAAAGAACCGGTATTGCACACATAAAAATAGCTTTTATATCGTTTAACACTTTATCCTAAGAACCAATACCGCCAGTTATTAAAAAGTGCGGTTTATATTATTGTAGGCCTAGGCGCCCTTATTTCATGTATGTGTAATTAACGAGGTGGACAATAGGCCATGCGGCCAGGACCGCGATCATACCGACCTTGTCAGCGGTACTGATCTGTTTAGCGTTGGCTTGGCTAGCATCTGAATCTTCTTCAGCAAAAAACTGGGATGCTATAGATCGACGATGATTTGTAGACATTTTAAAAGCTTCTAAATAGTTTATTAAATATTAAGAGTTTTTTTTAGTAGCCTAGAAACTACCGAATAATCATTATTTTGACGGAATATTTTACAATTTAGAAATTAGAAAAATGAAACAGGCCAATCGACATGCTTAATTTACGTAGCGCCCTCATTAGTTGAATCTCGAAATTATATAGAAAAAGCTATTTATAGCTCCATGCTGGAATAAGTTATAACAAACTTTTGCAAAAATACAATATGTTGCAATTTTAAATTAATACTCAGCCTCACCTCTCAGTTCACTCGCAAGTCACATGGCAGATTCTTCTTGCACAGTCGTCAAATAGGTCTATGTTTTAAATAAAGCTCATGTCTCAGACCAATATTTTCTCTACACGTTCGACCATCATATTATAATATAAAATATTTTTTTAAAAACCCCATACCAATATCTCTTCAAAGTTCAATCAAACCATGGAACTATAATATAAACCAAGTATACAGAACATATATATATATAACAAAAAAATCAAACAGAATAATACAGTTGTAACACTCAAGTAATTTATTCTGACAATTTTAATACACAGGAAAACTCTTGGTAAATGACTATCCCAAACATTAATATAAGCAATGGCACTAATGATTCCATTACTATATTTTAGAAACAAATGTAATATATTGGATATTGGAAACGTTATACAGCATTACATTCCTTTTTTTTTAAATACAAAATATTTTACAAATTAGAGTACGTTTACTATAAATTTTATACATTTTGTACAATCTAAACGGTTTCAGCGGTAAAAAGAAAATCATTATCTCTTTATTTTAAATATGTTAATTGTCAATGCCGTGAACAAACATGACGAAATCTATAAAAAAGGCATTTACACTTGTACAACTAAAACAGTTTTGCTATTATCAACTTCTCACTGACCAAACAAAAGTAAATGTCATTGTGTCACTTGTCAATGTCAAGTGATTAATATGCAGTTAATATCTCTCAGTTTGCTTTTTGAAACATTTATTGTGTTCATGTTGATTTGAATACAACACTGATGTTGATAGAATTGGTGAAATTCTTCTTTCTTTTCTTCATCTGCGAGTTTATGAAAACATTGCTTACATTATTTCTAATCGTCGCCCTCACCCTCTTCATCCTCCTGCTTGATAACAGGTACGCCTGTAAATAAAATAATAATAATAATAAACTTTTATAAAGTGCTATTTACTGATGTCTCACAGCGCTAAAAGACCAACAAGAATTATTGAAAAAGGTGAGATTTTAGAAGTGACTTGAATTGCTTAAGAGATTTGACGGATATGGAGTGGAAGCTGGTTCCAAACAAGTGGCGCTTGTGCACAAAACGCCTGGGGTAAGATTTAAGGTGTGTTTGGAGTAAAACAAGAGGATCAGTGCAAGAATAAAGTGCAAGTACAAAGAACAGTAGGCAATTGTTAACAGAATTAGACTACTAAAACTCTCTAAATGTATTGCTCTCCATTCATTAAGCTATGTCTACACTATCACAATTTATGTGACATATATATACATGATGATGTCATATCACTATCATATTTGGGTATATCACTACCATATTTGGGTATATCACTACCATATTTGGGCACATATTAGTGTAGAGAGAGAGCTTAAGAAAAGAAACAGACAGACAAATAATAATAATTTATATTCATAGCTACAATCTTAATAATTAGTTACCATCTAATTTCTTTAGTTTAGGTAAACGTTTGGTAGCTTGATCTCGCCAATCTCCATCTGCAGTGTGTTTCTCTTCCAGAGGATTGCCTACACAAAAACAAAATAAAAAATACATAAAAACTCAAAATAAAGACAATGAATACTAACATACATTCAATAAATTAACAAAAAGTTAGAATAAATCTCTGTCTACACTATCAAACTTTATGTCATATCACTACCATTTGGCATATTACACTTCTTTATTTGTCAAACTAGTTTGATAGTGTAAACAGAGCTTTATTATAGGTAAAAATCTGTCATTTTTACAATAAAGTTAAATGAACAAAACAAAATGAACCTACCAACAAACACAATGTCTTCAAGAAGTGGCAGACCGGCTAATTTTTCAAATTCTCCAAAGTCTTTAACTGAATTATTTGACATGTAAAGTACCTTAATCAGATAGAAGAGAAAAAATGCAACAATAAAACAAATACAACGCCCTTTGAAACTTGATTATTGTCGGGGTTTTCTGTTAATTCTGGCATTCCGAGTGGTTTTTTTTTAATGGTAAGTTTTGGAAAAGTCTGGATTTTAGATATTTTCTGGTTTTCCGAAGATGGTATTGGTTGGGAAAGTTATTAAATCATATAATTTTCTCTCACCTTTAGTATTTTTTTCTCTCACCTTTATTTTTTTTCTCTCACCTTTAATTTTTTTTCTCTTACCTTTAGTTTTTTTTTCTCTCACCTTTATTTTTTTTCTCTCACCTTTAGTTTTTTTTTCTCACTTTTAGTTTTTTTCTCTCACCTTTAGTTTTTTCAATACTTGAATGCCTTTCAGCTTTTCAATAGAATTGTATGATATCCATAACTCTTGCAGTGTGTCTGCGACAGCTTCCTGTTGAAAGACCATGTATTTGATTACTATCTGGGTTGTTATTGTTCAATGATACTCTTCTTGTATATTACATAGTATTTTGTTTTTTCATTCTGAATGTATCTGAATGTTTTTGACAAAATCTTAGATTATATTGAACTCACCAAACCATTTAAATTCTTGATATTGTTTCTTCCTAAAGATAAAATCTTTAAATTTTCTATAAAGATAAAAATGAGTAATTTATATTTAACTGAAATATACTTGCATGCGGCAAGAGTTGATAATGAAGCGTCCATTTTCTCAATAGGGGGAACTAAATTAACATTCCGACAGAGTGTATATAAAAGTATGTATATCCATGCAAAGAGATTGTATATTCAAAGTATTAAACAGTAAAAGTGGCTGATTCTATATAATCTGATACTGTATTTTCTAATACTGTGCTTACTTAGCCCATTCAAGTTTCCAATTTTTTCTATACAATTTGTTGATAGAGACAGCTGCCTGTTAAAATAAAGAAAGCATAGCAATTATTTTTTCTTTATACAAAATACATAAAAGTAAACAGAAATTTTTTGTTACAAAAGATATAGAACAATTTTATATTAATTATTCTTAAAATGGTATTATTTAACTGAACTTACTCGCATGCGGCAAGAGTTGATAATGAAGCGTCCATTTTCTCAATAGGGGGAACTTGCATGTATAGCCGCACTACTTTTGCTTCTGAAGGTGGACATTCTTTGTTTTTTTCGGCCTAATTTATATAAAATGTTGGTTGAATAAGCAAAGTGAAAAAACAAATTATGTATCAAAATTGTATATAAAATTTAAAATAAATTTAATGATTTGTTGTCAAATGAAGCTGTTATTGTCGACAGTTGATGCCTCATTTTTTAAGGTATTTATTATTTATTGGTCTAGATTAGATGTAAATTATACAGTGCGAAGTAGTTCTTGAGTCAAGAAAATCAGGGAAGAGTTAAAAAGACAAGCAAACCTAGGCCTACCCATTTGGCCAATGCATCTTTGATCGTTGTTCCTTTAGACTGAATAAGAAAAAAGACAAAACACATTTAATTAAAACTAATTACATTTTAAGCTACTATAGAATAGTTACAATATGTAGAAGTTAATAAGAAATATAAAAAAGTATTCCATCATACCATTTTATTATCGAATAATTAACTCTAACCCTCTCTGAATCTGAATCAGTAAAAATGTAAATCATAAAGTTTATGTGTGACCTCTTGTGACCATGGCAATATCAAAGAATGACGGGAAGGAAAAGGATTTTTATCAAGCATTGTTATATTCACTCATATTAATTCACACTATATAACAGTCACACTATTTTTCTTATAAAATAAATATTAAAATATGTTGTTTTGGATTTAAAATTAAGTCTAGAAGAAGATATTTTAGATTTGAATTGCTTATTTAACATTATGATATATATATACGTACGGACTCAACATGTCAAATAATCTGAAACCAAGATGGCAGCCTCCATACCGCAAGTGAGTTTTTGAAGTGGTTTATTTAAAATGATTAAAAACACATTAAATACTGATTTATAACAGTAAATATCAATGTATCTTATGAGATTACTCTATGAAATAACCAGATAATATGCTGGAAATGTTTAGCTAAGAGGCCTAGGCCTAGCTAGGCTAGGCCTATTAAATTAAGCTAGGCTAGCAAGCATACTTTTAGCTACCTACTACGGGTCTAGTAGAGATGCTAGTCAAGTCGCCCTCTAAAATAGTCTAATATGTGATTTATGTATGTGGTTTGGAGTATTGGAGACCCACTTTGATAGTGCTTGCACTGTTGGCAATCCTCATGGTACTCCATCCACACTTCGTTTGTTAATGTTGGTTTCTTTCTGTTTGTATACCTGGAAATTGAATAAATAAATAAATAAATAGACCTGGCCTAGCCCTTTACTCTAGCTAGGCGGTGGCCTATAGCTATAGTTTAAGTAGCCAACCTCCTAGTTATTAATAATAATAAACATTATTTATAGTATAATATAATAAAAATTAATTCATTATAATTAATTAATAAATAATTTATATAAAATAAAAAAGATTTATTTGAAAAAATACAATATTTTCTCAATTTTTAATAACCTAATTTTTGTCAATTTATTATATTTATCCTAATAATGCTTAAATATATTTCATTATTTCCAAATTTCAGCGTTTGCTTTTATCAAGAAAATATATTCATCAATCAGGTTTATTGAAGTACCTTCTTAAAGATGTGAATGGAATTAACAGGTGAGTGATGGTCCAAATTGTATGTATAACTTATAACAGATGTTATGTACTGTATGAGCATGCTCAATTTAGAGCATGCTCAATTTAAAGCATACTGACACTGTAAGTAATAACAATTTAATAATATCTTGTATAATTTTTTTTTTTATGACAGAAGTCTGTTTGCTCCATTTTTAAGATGTCTATCTATTAGTGGTAAGATTTTTGTAAAATGTACTTATTACTAGGAGATATTGCTGTAAATTGTTGGAATCTTGTTTTAATGTCATTGCTTCTACCAACTCAAAAGGCAAATTAACCTAATTCATTGTTGAAATTATGTTATACAAAATGTTAGACTATAATTTTATTTATAGGAATGTCACATCCATCTCAACCAAGAGACTAATATAATAGAGGTTTCAACTTTTGAATTTTCATAAAAATGATTTTTCATAAACTCTAAATTTTCAAAAATTTGTTGTTTAGGACTTCCACATGAGAGATGCACTTTATTGGTAAAATCATCAGCAACACCTGTTCGCTATTGTTCAGACACAGTCAGGAAAGAGGAGGTACTGTATGATTATCTGGCATGGTCAGATGTAGCCATTTTAGCATGGTCAGATGTAGCCATTTTTTATCATCTTGATAATCCTCAAATAAAGCCATTAAAGTTTGATGATTTACCCATATATTTTTATAGCAAATTACAAGTTAAACCAATAACACAATACTGTGCCAAAATTATTGTAACATTTTTTTTTATCCCAGCCAAAAATCGAAACAACTACAGAAGACGATGAACTTTACAAATCAATTGAAGTTAGAGTCAAAGGTCATGATGAAGCCGTGCTTAACAGTTATGAAAAGTTTGTTTCCATGGCAGCCAAAGAATTGGATATAACACTGGATAGTGTGTAAGTAATGAAGGTCTTTTGCTGTCATGCTTGGTTTACAGTTTGTATGGTTTTATTCTACACCTGTCCTTATTAAATTGTAAGTTCTGGGGTTTTGAGCTTTCAATTTCCATAAAAGTTTCTGTATCAGTGTCCAATACAGTAGAACCTACAATTTACGTATGGTACTGGACCGAAAGATGTACGTAAAACATGAGATTCGTAAAATCACATACATTGACCGCAAAATACGTAGATTGTAGCTAAAAATTCTGCCATGTTTGCCTACTTTGTTACTAGCCAAGCTAGTCCTCGCATCTAGCTAGTTATCGGTCATTTTATGCGTATGTTATTTAAAACCATGTTTATAATTTTGACGTAATAAATTGAATTGACATTTTTACATTCTACACTTTATTGTCTTTGCAGAACGAAACCCAAGAAACACATGAAGCGATTATCACTCCTGAAATCACGATTTATTCATAAAAAGCACTTTGTACAATATGAAATCAGAACACATTATAGAGTTATGTTAGTAAGTAGACAAATACTCAATACAACACCTCAACTTTATTGGGAAGGAGATAGGGAAATATTAAATAAATATTTAAAAAAATCTATTATTTTTATTTTAATCATTTGTTTACTTTGTTGATTTTCTCTTATAGTTTAAACATCTAACAGGTTCTACTGCAAGTGTTTTTCTAGAGTACATTCAGAGAAATTTACCTGAAGGAGTGGCGATGAAGGTCACAAAGGTCAGTATTTTCTCGAAGCATTCCGGTGTCTTGACTATAACCCAAACTTTGGAATATATTAATATTTATTTCAATAAACAGCAAAGTTATATTTTGACGTTTTGTTCATTTTTAGTGTGCACTTGAAGCAATGCCAGAATACATCAAACCGCCATCAGATGCTGACCTGGATCAATTAGTCACTGGCCTAGATAAGTTCAAAGTTTAATAATAGTATTCAAGAATCGGCACTGATGAGTTAACACAGTTCAACAAGTTTTGCAAATTGAAATTGAGAGAAAAAAAACTTGAGCAAAACTTGAACTTAGTGGTTGTACATCAAACACAGTGAATATTGGTCTGAAATAATTAGCTACTGCTGTGGGGTTGTGTGAAAGTTTAGGAAACTGACCTGAACTTGTTTACGAAACTGACCTGGAGTTATTTATCACTGACCTGGATAAGGTTTAGCGGCTGCAAATATAATACCATTGGAAATTGGCCTGATATTACTGCTACTGCTGTGGATTGTGTAAAAGTTAAAGAAACTGACCTGGACTTATTTATCACTGACCTGGATAAGATTTAGCAGCTGGCCAGCATAAGAAACTAATATGAATTGGCAGCAACACTGCTCTGGATTGATGGAAGTTTAAGACAAGAAATTAATATTTGTAATTGACCTGAATAAAACACAGCAAAAATGAATGCACTCAGTTCAAACTTGTCCATACTGTTATTATAAATGTCGTTTGTTGCTTAATTTCCATGGTAACAATTGAAAAAGAATACTATTAGTATTGATCAATAAAATATAACACAAAAATTAATTAATTGTATTTTATTCACTGTGTAGTTTTGTTACATTCTCACTCTCGAGGTTATTTATCAGTTATTTTCAGAATTATGTGTACCGCAAACTTTTATCAACATTTGATTTCACATGCAAACAATATTTGTTATTTTTGTTTGTTTTGATGATATTAAAAAGATTTAAAAAAATAAATCATCTGCTTCTATACTTACTCTAATTAGTAATAATATAAATGAAAAAGATAAATTCTAATAATATAATACAATTTAATCAATAATAATATTGTAATTGATTTATATTTAATGCAATAATTAAACTAAGGTGGGCGTTACTACTCTGCGCTCACTGAGCATGCGCATTATGGCGTATTTTGTTTTTACCGGAAAAGAAAGAAAACAAGCACAGCCTAAAATAAGAAATTACCGTGTGACTTCACCACCTGTAAACAAGGAACTGATTTTTGAATGTTACAAAAACAATTTTTTTAAATTTAAAATTCCTTTGCAATAAGTGTTATAGTTTTTAGTAGCCATGTCAGTAAGATATTCATTAAAGGTAGGCTTAAAACGGGAGTGGTTTACGTTGGAAGCTAGGCCCAGCTATGTCATTCTGTCGATATTAACTTTGAGAAGGGGGCGCGGCAGCTTTTTTACAGTGTAGGCCTATCTGCTCATGTGACCATACATGGGCCTAGCTAATTTTTATTTTTAAAAATGGTTTCCAAACTAAGGTGGGTCTGTCGATAATTTGTGTACACTGCTCCCCAATAGTTTCTTATTATATTAAAGATGAAGTTAATCTAAATTTTTAGAAATATTAAAAATAAAATAAATTTTCACTTAAATTTTAAAATTATTGTATATTAAAACAAAAAGGGAGATGAGGAAGATGAAGGTTACTGGAACCAAAAAGAAAAACGGCAGAACTTCTTCGATGATGCAGATGACGAGGTGAGCTGATTGCAAGAAATAGCTTTAAAAATAAATTGTTTGCATAATTTTATGTTTTCAAATATCCATTTACATTTTGATTTAAAAAAAAAATTTTAATCAGATATGCACCACAATTCCACCTATAAAATTATTTGATCTTACTGATGATAAGAAAACATACTGCAGTATACAAAAAAACATAATCCATGTTTTAATTTTCAGAATGAAATAATTGATTGGACAGGTACACGCATAGAGGAGTTCACCGGTTCACAGGTTACATCTGCCAGGGGAACTAACAAAAATGCATCATTTACAAAGCCTTCTAGGCCAGTAGAGATAGCTAACAATTTTCCAAAAACAGGTACAAATAAAGAAATATCCTCCCAGTCTGAACCCAAGCCTGAACAACCCAAGCCAACTCAAACAAGTGCCAGTAAAAGTTATCACAAAAAATCTGCTAGTTTGACGATTGGTAACGTATTGTGTAAATTTATTTTGTCATCCTCCAAACATTTAACATGTTACCATTATCTTCTCTTCTTTTGCCTTCTTTTATAACTAATTCAAATTCATGTACCAATTCATAAGTCTCAGTGCACTTGGTTAAAAAATAAACAAAATTTAACACATAAATATGGTTTGAATTGGAGAACCATCAGTCATTGTTTGATCCAAAATAATGAGTTTGATCCATTATCCACACATTTGACATAGCTACTACCACCCCAGTCTTGCCCCCCCCCCCCCACTTACTAACCAACCTCTGTTCTCTTGGTTCTAAAATAGTTTTTGCTTCATCACTAAGCTTTTTTAACCTTTTAATTTGCACAGCTTATACATCTACAATGTGATTTCTAAACTTAAATTCACTTAATATGTCACTAATTTAAAGTAGATTAATAATGTTAATTCTTCTCATCTGCACTCACATTTAACATGTAATAATAATTGTTTATTTATAAAGATAGTTATCCAGCATAAAAATTAGGGAGCACATTTGTCTGCATTATTTAAAAACGCTACTAACCTAGATAAAAAAATAGCAGAAACTAAAACCACTTAAAAGTTTGCATTGTTATTACAAAATAATAATATCATTAATTTACTTGTATTTATTTTATTATTAATTAAAGGTGAAAAGATATCAAAACCATCATTTATATTAACAACCTCATCAGAAACAGGTACTATCATCTTCATTTCAATTGTTTCTATTTCCACTATACATATGATGGATGCATATCTCTGCTACCTGATGCACTATGAATCTATTGCTTTATAACGTTCTTAAATAATTATTTTTTAGTAGGTACTAAGAACTTGTCCAAACCAACCTCCTCTTCAGCATCGTCTCTTGAATCAGGTACAGTAGGATTGTGTTAAAAAATA
This sequence comes from Antedon bifida, assembly GCF_963402885.1. NCBI lineage: Eukaryota > Metazoa > Echinodermata > Crinoidea > Comatulida > Antedonidae > Antedon > Antedon bifida. The sequence goes on from NC_136234.1 coordinate 1,036,601, forward strand.
TGAATAGAGTTTGGCATAAATGAATTTCTAAAACGACATCGCACATTACGTGGTGGGCAAAGTCTAATACCAGACCTATTTTGGTTATAACAACAATGTAATGGATGCGTCGGGTCATTCATAATTTTATGTATTTTGTGCGCAACATCTCGTTTTTCGTAGATTTGAGATAATGGTGTGATATTACATTTAGTGATACGCTGAGCAATTTTTCTTGACATATTCATTTTGTTTTTGCATTGTTTTGTGTTTAAAAAAATGATTTCATTTTGACCTTTTTACTTTGGATATTAATTTCAGCTGTAAAAAGGGACTCCAAATTAAGCCATACTGAAGTTTCTAAATTGTACGCAGAAGTTACTTCACTGAAGAGAAAACTACAGGTGATGAAAACAATGAAGTCTATTTGTATTCTGCTTGTTTATATTTTTTTATTTTATGTCTTTAGGCAATGTGGCCAAGGATTACCAATAGTGAATTAATCACTGTCCTATCAGATAGATGGTATTCTATTTTGTGATTTGGTAACCCCTACTCTTCTTGAATAATGAACTGCGTTCTTTAAAGTGCACACAGGTTATAACTGTGAACACTGGACCTACGGTTTATAGTCATTATTTGAAAAGACTTGTTCCACCACCAGAACAAGGAGCGAGTCGGCCTGAAACCCTTGCCGATGTTGTTGGCTTTTTAGGTACGGTAAACGGCGCCCCTGCCTTAACCGCTCGGCCATTTATTTTGGGCAAAATTGGATAAAGTGCTGTATAATAAGTAATTAATGTTCTGCTCACATTTTTTATCAGAGTTCAGAACGATCAAGATGGGATGCTCCTAAGGTATCAGATACAATAATCAGAATGGTGATGGGAGAGCCTTTCTCATTAGAGATGTACAAGTCGTTACCTGATAAACTTACACTTCTTGATTCAGCTATTGAATATCATGATGGTAACTCTATTACTGCAGTAAGTATTGAAATTCAGCTATAAAATACAATGATGTTAACTCTATTACTGCAGTAAGTATTGAAATTCAGCTATTAAGTACCATGATGGTAACTCTATTACTGCAGTAAGTATTAAAATTCAGCTTTTGAATAACAATACGGTTACTCTATTACTGCAGTAAGTATTGAAATTCAACCATTGAATACCATGATGGTAATACTATTACTGCAGTAAGTATTGAAAATCAACCATTGAATACCTTGACGGTAACTTTATTACTGCAGTAAGATTATTTGCTGTGTTAGATTTATCAAAACAAAAAGACCTTTTAGATATACATCATGAAATTAAGTGATTTAATGGTAAGCTACTGAGAAGAAGATTCCGAATCTCAGTTCAGTCAATAAATAATAATGATTTATGTTCACAAAATACACACACACAACCCAAAATAGCTTGAGAGATATTTTCACAGTGGGAAAATGTAATTGTAATTTTTATATTTTTAGATTGTTTTATTTCTCAAGAAGACATTAAAGAATTCAATATTTATTAGTGAACTGCGTAAAAGACCTGTAGCAATAAACCACTATGCAGTGTATCTACGGTCAATGGGAGATGAAGAAGTTTTAGCCTCGCAGCTCCAGTAAGTTGTCTTCACCTCCAATCAATTCAAAGACCTCCAATTATTATGTACAGTACTGTAATTCATTCTTGGCTACTCCACACCTGTAAAGGTATAAACCACCACTTGACAGTTTGTTGATTAAATGTGGCCAGTCCTATTGTTATCTAATTAACTGTGGATCCGAATTTCATCTGTCGAAAAACTGTAATAGCAGTTTTTAAGTTCCTTGTTGTATTGGTTTTATCATCTATTCTTTTATCGGTAATTTGTTTACTTTTATTTTTAGAATTCTTGGACGAAAAGAGGAAGCAGCTGTAAGTATATTTTTAAAATCCATTTTATCATTTTATCTTACTTTCTAAAGCACTTGATGGTTGTCAAGAGGAAACGTTTACTCATGTTTTATCATATTGTATTTTTTAGATGTGCAGATACCGGTTAACTCTGCAGGAAAGCTCACCACAAGCTAGATATCAAAGTATGAAAAAATGCACTGAGTAAGTACTTGAAACACTCAATTCATGAACTTAATGAGGTCGGAATATGTTCATATAAACCTTAACTTATTCATGTCTGAGGTAAGAAAATGCTTAATGGACAATTCCTTTATATTTTATTAGTTCATATTTTGAGGGATCCAAGATACTTCATCGTGAAACAGTATTACTTCGTGAACAGTGTTCACTGTTAAATAAACAGATTTTAATTGAGGTAAGTACACAATGATTTGATTTATAAATTTAGTTTAGCATTATATAATTGTTATAAATTTAAGCTAAAATTGATATCATATTGAAACTGTAAGAATTAAAGTGTCTCATCAAACTCCTTTAGTACACCCCTATTCAAGGACACCTCTATTAAGTGGACTGAATTGGCCTCAGAATAAAGTTGAATACATGGAACGATTTTTATGGCATATAAGATAGACACTGTATTAGTAATATCATTGTACTCCATACACTAATACCATCATACAAGTAGTAACCATTTCATTGTTTCTATTCTAAGGGTGCAGACTCTAAAGCAAGTAGAGAAAGAAAACCACCTTTTGCAGATTGTCCAAAAGAAGCAGAATTATATTTTCTACCGTTGATAACAACTTTATATTATTGTTGTAAATATCATTTTAACCAATCACAGGTGTGTGGACATTTCTATCTATGTACAGTATTGTATTTTCATGAAGTTTAAAAAAGATCTAGGCAATGAATCCTCAGTTATAAGTATTCAAAAAAGTGTATTCTCAAAATATATCAAATTGGGGTGGAAGTAATGTTTACTAATCAACTGTCTATTTTGATCTGTATGTTGTTTTTACAGTCATCAATAAGTAGTCCAGAATCTTTAGTTAAAGAATTTAATATGAGCGAGAAGCAGTATGTAATGACAGCAGCTAAAGCATGTGCTAACCAACGTAAATGGGCCGACTTAGACACGCTGTTAGCACCAAAGGTATTCAAATCATTTTTTCTCTTAATATAATATACTGTATTTATTTAATTAATGTTGTCTATTTAATTGTAATCTAAGTTTTTGCTAACCATAATTTCATTGGTGTTGTGTTTTTAGATTGGTGTTCTTTTTTCAATTCTCTTTTTTAACATTGTTTTTTAAAAACAGAAATGGATAATGAAAACCAAGAAACCAACAGTGGGCTTTGATAGAATTGTGGGAATTTTATTGAAAGCAAAAGCGCCAAACGATGTAAGTGTTTATATTCACATTCATTTTAACAAACCTCCCAAAAGTGGGCGCAACAGCTATGAGCAGTCACTAACTAAATCCAGGGGCCTCGGAGCTTATAGAATGTGTTTTCTTACTTAATCGATTTTCAAAAACGTATTCAATAGAGCTCTGCTCAATTCCAATTCTTCAAATTAATGAATTTGTTTGTCTTTCAGATATTACAAAAATACATGTTGATGATGGATGATACAACTAAGAGATTAGAAACTGCCAAGAAGTACAAGATCCATTCTGTTGTCATAGAGACACTAAAACAAATGCGAGACTTAAGAGGCTTGCAGAATTACAGGACTGAGGTCACGTATGGGTCAAGTGAGGACATTCAACTTCAAACACTTTTAAAGAACACTGTAAGTATTAATTAAAGATGTATTGTCCCCCTGAAAAAATAATTATTAAACACTTTTCTGTTGAATATACCATTTTGACCAAAAATTAGATCAAATAGAAATGTATTAACCTGAAAAAACTGTCAAATTTTATAAGTATTTTAGACAAAGAAGATTAACAACATGCTTATTTTTTTTCAGAGTATAAAATGGAAGACATGAATGTAGTTTTACAATTGGTTGACCCCAACCTATGTGGTTTGTATTTTACCTGATAACTTATCCAACTTTAGTACCACACAGTGTACAAACACAAACTTGACCAATACAAAATGGACAGGAAATTTATCAACAAGGTCCGACAGCAACAGTTTGTTCTAAGAGACTAATGTTATATTGACCTAGATTTAACATGTCAGTGAGCATACACATGGATAGAATTAAACAGTAAATTATTGTGTATATATCCTTCATTATTGTCTTTCCAATTTTAACTGTACAATATATATAAAAGAATGTGTCACCTTTAGTAAACGATGTTGTGAGTGGAATGAACAGTGGGTTGTTTTGTTTGGTTAAAAAAAGCAATGAACATTTATATTATATATAAGAGAATCAGAAGCAGCAATGACTGCTGGGATGTTCTTCCTTTTGAACCATTCCGAGTGAAGCTATAAAATGCAAAAATATGAAATAAGTCCTTCGCAATAAATATAAATTATGTAACAAATTTGTGTTTAGCTGCTGGTTGAAATATATGTTTTATCGTATTACAATGAAGAGTAAAGGGTCTTTCACACCTGTTCCGGCACGCTTCCGGTCCGGCGCCGGCAAATCCAATCGAACGTCCATGTTTCGTTTTTACGCGGCTACGCGCATATCGATTGGCGCATAGCCGCGTGGAGCGTCGTCAAAACGAAACATTGATGTTCGATTCGCCGGACCGGAACCGTGCCGGAACAGGTGTGAAAGGCCCTTTACAGTATTGTAGTGGAGTGCTTGCAATAAATGATATAATATTGACAGATTATAATTACACATTCCAAATTACAGTTTCAAACTTGTGGTGTACTTTAGTTTCCTATCACATCACCTAGCAAATCTACACAGTTTACACATACAGGAGCGTCAATATCTAAATATAGGTAAACTGGTAAATACAAAGAACATTTGCTCTCTATCAAATATTGTAAATAGATTTTAAATGAATATGAAATATATAATTATCGTTTTAGAAATGTAAGAATGTATTCTTTTAAATTTTATTATTTTTATATTGCGTGAACTATATTAAAAGCACCTTTGAGTTTTACGTAAAATAAAGTACAAATAACCTATTTCCACATCGTTGTCTTTTTATACAAATTCTCATCTAATACTATGGTTATATACAATAATTATTTATATATAAAAGTATCAGAGGTAGCTTTTATTTGTATCTAAGTGAAATTGCTGTAGAAGCAACTGTTCACTAGATTTTCAAGTTTATAAAAACATGAAATGTGACATTTATAAATAAGTGATGATTACAGTATACAGTATTCATAATTAATATTCTTGATTTTGTTTCTTTTCTTCCATAATTTCTTGAGTTTTGCTATAACTAACGTGATGTAGATCCATGTAAATCTTGATCAGGGCTTCGGCTAATAACACTTTCATAACGTAATCCCAGTACTGGAAAAAATTAAAACGATTTGAATGTGATACTTAAGTTGTAATTAAAAAAACATAGCAAATATGTTGCAAAACATAACATGTACTACATATTTTGCATTTTACCTTATTCCAACAACTTAATTACCCATAATGCAAGATTAATTGTTTTACCTTAGGACCTTTGGCACAAAATATCTTGACAAGTGTTTCAACTACAGTTTCCACTTGCTCATCTGAGAACATGTGTAGTGGTACTTGAAAGTCCAAGTCAGCTGAAAAGAAGTGTATTCATTTTAACAGTCAACTATCTAGTATTTATTATTGTTCATGTAAACACAAGTGTAAAAGTTCATATCAGAATCAATTAAACTTTATTTATTACCAGATGCCCAGAATCAACTCATAACATAAATAATAATTGATATACAAAATGAAATTTCTTTCTGCCTGTTTTATCGTTTTGATTTAGCTTTTTGCTTATTTCCTCTCCATTGATATCCAGCCACCGATACCCACAGCATTTTTTCAGTAATTTACCCTTTGATTAATAATTGATATACAAATATATTTACCTTTTTTTGGACCACCCTGTTTGAAAGAAATATGTCGTTTACTAAATTTACTCTGAAAAATAAAAACAAAATTGTGTGTTTAATTTTATTTCCATATTGATTCACATGGTTAAGGGATAGTATGAACATAGAGCCAATAACGGTATGAACATGCGACATTCTGTAGTATCTGTTATTTAAGGTCTTTATCAATTCCTTATATGGGCAATTCTCACCGTTCCTTGGAATATGTCTCTTAAGTACTGCTCATTTTTCCAAACCATATACGCTATCTCCTCCAGTTGCAATTCATCAATGTCTCTATGTAAATAAAGCAATACTAAAATATTAACACATTTAAACATAAATTTATTTAGAGCATGAAACATAAAGGCTAATTTACTAACACAAACAATTAGTAATGGTAAGTGGATATCAAAAATGTAGAATCTAGGCCTATGTTCGTATTTCTACCAAAAATGCGGAGCGGATGGGCGGCAAACCGCGCAGGATAGATACAGATTCTACGTGGGACAAACATGCGGTTTTTCTCTTAACGTTAAAGCCTGTCCATGTAAATTGGTCTTAATACTGTACTGTTTTGTTAGTACTATAGTAACAGTAGAACCCCTCCCTATTGAGCCTTGTGCTTGTCCCTTACTAGCAGTGTCCCCTGAATAGGGGTGTCCCCCAAAGGAGAGGTTCTACTGAATAATGTAATGCTAATGCAACAACCACAAAGAAGTACAAAATCAGCAAAACATACCTAACTTGTAGAATCCTATTCTCAAGTCTACATTCATACTCATCATCCATTACACTGACTGTCTCTATCGTCTTGTAACCATAATTCACTACGTCTTTTCTTCCAGTTATTCCAAAGTTAAAAAGATCAGTTTTCTGTTTTTTAGAGCAAGCCGGGTTAACCTTTTCATTCCAAAGCTGTGAAAATCTTTTTCTTGATTTACGTTTATCAACATCCTTTTTAAGGGTAGAAACAGCACTAGTAGATGGTAAACAAGGCTTGGAATTTATCGATAAAATCTTAATTGAACCCAGATTATTTTTCATCGTGCCTCGATCCTTAAATTTATATTTTGGTTTCTTGGTCACATTGGTTGTCTCACAGTCTTCACTTATGGTTGTGTCACAAGAATCAAAATTCAATCGAGTACACTTCTTAAAATGTCTATCTACTAATGGCAATCTCTTTCTTTTCCCAAATACAGGACTACTTATTTCTTTTGGTGATCTTGGATTCATATCACTAAGAGATATCATATTCATAAGACCATCAGGAGCTTCTTTACCAGATAGTTGTTGGGAGAAGCTGACTCTCGGGAGATCGTCATCAGATGTATCTGTTGTAAATACACAAGGCTCTGTTGATTCTATTTCATGTCCGTTGATCCCTTCATCTTTTTCCTCATCACTGATTAATTCAGGGGATATTGCTAGTAATTCACTTTCATGTTTCTCATTTGGTGAACTCTGACATTGATTTTCATCCTCATATGACATCATTTGAGTCTCTGTTCCAATAGTTTCATCAACATTACATGTTTTATACTTATAAACAACCTCTTTACCAGTGTCCATAACCACTTTTTGAGGAAGGCAACTGGAAAGTTGTTTTTTGGCAAGGCAATTTTCTTCACCCGTTTCATCTGTTGAAAAATCTGGTGATGGACGCCTTTTGAATTTCTTGACAGGTTTTACAATTATCCAGCTGTCGTCGTCGTCTTCACTTGTGTCCGACTGTGTTGAATCTTTTCCTCCGTTTTCTTGAGAAATTCTCTTGGGAAAACTTTCAGTTTTTGCAGAATGTGTCGGAAGATAATCATCCTCTCCCACATCTGAAATGATATTTATATCATCAAATTCTGAAATGTTTTTCTCAGTCAGGTTTGTGCTAGTGCTTGTTAGTGATTTCTCACTTGTTTCCCTAAGAACATCACCTACTGACAATGCAGATTCTTCTACTATGCTTGGTTTTTGTAGAAAATCATCATTTACAACTTGAAGTGTCCTTTCTTCCATTTCTTCTTTTTTTGTGGGAACAAAATTGTCAATTATATCACCTTTTGTAAAGCCACCCGTCATTAGGTTGTGATATTGTTGATCATTTACACTCGGATCTGATTTAATTTGACTTTCACTGTTGTTTTCTTTGTTAGGTAGTTCATTTATCTTTGGACAGTCAACACTGCTAGACCTTCTAGCTTTTTTAGGTAACCTCTCGTTGGGTTTCAAATGATCTTTATTTTGTCTTTTTAAAGAAAGTTTACTTCTTCTTCGCTTTTTTGGACCTTTATTTTGTAACGTAATAGATTTTAGTGCTTTTGGGTTCAATAAATTAGCTGTCGCTTTGGATTTACAGGCATTTTGTAGTCCTAACAGAGCTGCTTGGTCAGAAGTATTTTTTGATTTACTTTTTTCTGTAACTTTGTTATGTAGTGCACATTCATTTGTGATGTTTTCTTTAACAGTGACATCCTGAAGGTGTACATTCGTTTCTTTTTTCAGTTTACGATCTACCTTGTTTTCAATTTTAATTTTTGTCAATGTATCTTGAACCTTGACATTTGAAATGGTATCTTGAACCTTGACATCTGACATGGTGTCTTGAACTTTGACATCTTTAAGATCCTCCACATCTGGAAAAACAGTCTGTGACATCACCTTCCCATTGGACAACCAATCCTCTGTGTCTTTATTATCTGCTTCACATTCCATAATCACTGCATCACCATCACTTTTTCCACATTCTTTGTGCATATGTTTATCACTTCTTCCACATTCTTTGTGCATATGTTTATCACTTCTTCCACATTCGTTGTGCATATGTTTATCACTTCTTCCACATTCGTTGTGCATATGTTTATCACTTCTTCCACATACGTTGTGCATATGTTTATCACTTCTTCCACATTCTTTGTGCATATGTTTATCACTTCTTCCACATTCGTTGTGCATATGTTTATCACTTCTTCCACATTCGTTGTGCATATGTTTATCACTTCTTCCACATTCTTTGTGCATATGTTTATCACTTCTTCCACATTCGTTGTGCATATGTTTATCACTTCTTCCACATTCTTTGTGCATATGTTCATCACTTCTTCCACATTCTTTGTGCATATTTTTATCACTTTCTCCACATTTTTGATGCATATTTTTCTCAATTAAGTCATTTTCAATAAACTCAGCAGCAGACAGTTTAACTTTCTCTTTTTCCATATCTTCCAAGCTTTCATTTTGCAGCATAAATCCTGCATCTTCCTTTAAATCTGTTTTGATTGCTTTGGTTCTGTGATTGACACTATAGCAAAGTTAGTGTAAAAAAATAATATTGTTTTTATAAAAGAAATAATCTTACTTGAATAAAAGTATAAATCTTTGGGGTGGTGTTTGACATCAGTTGGAAGAATGGCAGTAGCCTATAACACGTAAAAGTCTACTTACATTCTTTTTAGATGGGCCTTTTTTTTATGAGCAGACTCTGTAGCTAATTTCGCTGTTTCTTCTTTGCTAAAGTAGTCACTTATTCCAAGCTGTTTTTTGGGCAATTGAGATGAACTCATCAGAATGGATGTTGACTGGTCATCATCGATTGCTGCTGCTGCTGTTGTTGTTGGACACACAGTTACTTTTAACTTTTCATCAAATAAATCCAATGACCTGAATGTATCTATAAAGTATACAACCAATATCCTGTATTTATTTGTAATTATCTTTAAACACGCAACTTATACCTTCATTCAGAAATGAAACTGTGATAGCAAATAAGTTTTCATTACCTTTTTCATCTGGCAGTATGAATGATTGATAAACTTCTTTATCCACAAAATGAAAGCCATACTTAATCATGGATCCTATTTTTTAATGATAAAATAGGTTATTAATATTAGTAAGACACTAGGATGTCTAGAAAACTAAGGAGATTGAGGAAATTCGGTTTCCCATTCAACGTTGCTTAACTTTGGTGATCTGACGAGAACCGGTGTATCAACGCAGTATGGCCGTATATCCAAAACGCAGTATGGCCGTATATAAAACTATAAGACCTAAGATATCTTAGTTTTCTAGACACCCAAGACGCTTGCACATTTTTATGAATTATTCTGGCCCACAAATATCAATAATTATATGGTAATATAATTATTGCTATCCAACAAATTGAAAAAACATACAAAAATCAACATCATTAAAAGACTCTTGGGTGGGCTTCTTTTTGAGATGGGCTTCTTTTTGATGTTTTACGATATGGGATTATAATTGAGGATGATACTTTAAGAAGGATCATCAACAAAAACAAGAAAAAAAATAAATTTAAAAAAATGTAGGCTTATCACTATCAGTATCTTTGCAATCTGTAAGAAGATAAAAATTTTGTTAAAATGCATCTTACCAATACCAATCTCAACTTGCTCATCTTTTCTCTTTTTATTGGTTTTTCTTTGACTTTCAGCAAATCTTCTTCCAATTGGTTCCTTTAACAACATTAGCAATTCCTTCACACAAGATAAATTGCAGAAATTAATTTAAATATAAAAATGTAAAAAATAGATAGGCCTAGGTAGGTGCAGATTGAGAAGAATGCTATTTTAAAAAATTGTTTAAATTACCTGTAGACAGTGATCATTGAACCAACCACTTTCCCTACGGTTCTTGTAATATATGCTTAGTTGTAAAAGCAAAACATGATATTTTCCAATCTGAAAAAAAAAAGGGTCAAGTTATGAAAAAAGAAGGTAACTACCAATAATAGGCCTACTACTACTAGACATATTACTAGTACTATACATCATATGGTTGGTTACTAGCCTAGTAAAGTTACTCTTGACTTAGCTATAGTAGTAGGCCTCCCTAGAGAGAGTGGACTAGTAGTGCTGTAGTAGTACTAACTGAGTAGTAGTTCGGGCCCAACTATGTGGACGTTCGGGCCAAATTTTGTGGATGTTCGGGCCCAGCATAATTAGACGATCGGGCCGATTATAAAAATAAAGGAAAGAATTGGATTTATAATTGTTCACCATAAAGTAAATTAAATGTGTTCTTTCCACGAGTTCATGATACAAATGTAATAAATTGATTAATCTTTTTCTGTGCTTTCTAACGTACGTGCACGTGGTGTTTGTTGTGCTGATGATAAAACTAACTCATCAAAAACTGACAAGTTAAAATCTAGCTAGGCCTAGATATTCTTGGTTTTGAACTAAACCATTCATAAAAGGTCAGTTTCTGCTAGACGGTATATTTTTGGTAGCAAAAAATAACATAAGAATAAAATAAAAGAACATCAATCAAGCCCACGACTGCTGCTACACGTCAGCTATCTATGATTGCCCCAATTATTATTGTCCGTGGCCCTGATCGTCTGTTTACTTAGTTACTAAGTTAGTAGTAGTAGTAGGCCTACTAGTAGCACCGCCAAGCAAAGCCAGGCTAGGCCTAGCCTTATTTAGCTTAGTTCTAGTAGTCTAGTAGTAGGCCTATAGGCTAGCTAGCTACTACTAGTCTAAGTAGTACCCTATCTCTATATAGGCTAGGCCTAAATAGCTAGCGGCCTAGCCTAGCTAGCCTAGGCCTCCTACTAGACCTAGGCTAGTAAGTAGGCCTAGGCCCTAGTTAGGCCTAGTAGTAGACCTACCTAGGCTAGCTACCTAACTAGGGGCGCCTAGACGGAAATACCTAGCTAGTAGGCCTGGCCCTGGATCGTTAGTAGGTTATTATCTATTAATTATTAGAGGTATTCGCTAATAATAATACAGTTAATAATTATTTACCCGCAAAATAAAGCTTTTTTTTCTAAGCATCTTATATTTGTTTTCAAAGTACCGCGAATCGCGCCGCCGGTGGACACGACGGATGGCTATAATAGGCTGAATGGCTGATGGCGCTAAATTTTATAGAAAAGGAAGGTGGCGCTATTTGTGCTGAAAACGTCACCAAAATCACTAAAAACCCTGCTTAAATTGGTCACAACTTCACTGATACTCATCCGATCTTGTTCGGGAAAAGTAAAATTTGTCTAAAAAGTAATAATCTTTACAGCAAATATAAATATTAACTAATGCTACCTATTTTTTTCGGGACTTTTGATTTAAACGCAACCCACTCGTGATATTTTTCAGCGTAAAAACAGTAAAATCGGTTGAAATTACCCTGCTATGATGAATACAAATTCCTTTACAGCCAAAGCCGCTGATGAAGACTCCATTCCATAGCTCAATTTATTTTGTAAATTATATATGAGTGCATTTGATTGGTTAAGTACTTTTTTCCGGACCAATCAAATTTGTGAAGCCTCTTCTAGAAACTCCACCCATCGTGCTTAAGCGTTAGAATAGCCATGATGGTAAGCACGACCGAAAAACACTCGTCAAAGATCTGATAAAATAAATGCTTTATTCATATTTTTATGAATTAAAAACATGATAGTAGGCTGAATAATAAAATGGAGATTCTTATAATGTAAATTTTAAGTTCTAGTGTATTATAATTAATTGACACTAGCGATTTGTAAATAAAATCTTCATTTTTCTAGCGGTTCACGATGACCGCTGGTGGGTCTTTTTTCTGTAGTTATGAACCTATGCAAACGTGTATATTATATATATAGATAGATGGTGGTAACATTATATTTATTTTGTTTGCAGTTTTACTTGTTATTTAATTAAAACCAAACATATTATTACTATTTTACAAACATTCATTTTAAGCAATTTATGTACAATTCTATATACTCTATAGTTCACTATGTCGGTCGGTCTGTCTGTCGGTCCGGTATCACTATGCATTGTAGCACGCGACTTAATGGCTGTTGGCCTTGTTTAATGAACCGTTCCTATTAAATTATTCGCTTCAGCTAGGCCTACCATTGCCTGTAAACGGTTCGTTTTAATGACCAACAACGCAAATAAGTTTTTAACTTAAAATAAAACCTTGGACGTGACCTACTACTGTAAAAGGAATTAAATGTAATCCATTAAGGATTAAATTAAAGGGTTTTATAGCACGACACGACACGTAACTCGTTTACTTTGCGATCTGGATCGTTGAAAAGTGGGTGCGGGAACCATGTCTGCTTCAGGTGTAAGTACCGTATACTTTGATATAGACTTTCATTTTTTACAAATTATATAGCTGAAAACAAAATATATAGGATAATTATGTCTTATACTAGGCCTATTTTGTATTTATTTTTGTCAGACGCTGTACGTTTCTTACACTAAGAACAACTTCAAGGCATACAAGATCCAGGCGGCTGCCAAGTACAGTGGTGCTGTCGTAAACGTTGTGCAAGATACGGATACATCTCCTGACTTTTTAAAGAAATTTCCTCTTGGAAAGGTTACGTTTATTTAGTTTCTGTAGGCCTACTGTTTTGCGAAATCCTACTTTTAGCTTTAGGAGATTTCCAGAATATAATAATTCACATAAAAATTGCATATTTTATTAATGAAGAAAATGAACTTCTGTTCTTAATCCTCGACATATCATATTTCGTTTAAAAAAAACCAGTTACAATTACTGTACTTTCAATATAAAAAATGTTACACCGACTCTGAAAATTTGTATAAAGGTTTGGGTGTGGACTAAAATTTCAAGTTTTTAATACAAGTCAATTTTGGAGATTACCATTAATACCTAGAGCCGCCGCGTTGACCTTCAAGCAAATCCCGAGTTTTGTTTTGTTCATATTATTATAATGCGACATTTATTTTGTGGATGGCCTTTAATAGTAATAATAAGTAATATTTAGCAAGGCTATCAAATTATTAGCTTTGAACCGTGTAAGTAAGTATAATCCATCAATGGAACTCAAATTTAGGAAGGAAGGAAAATGATCAGGTTCATACATGAACCTATATAAATTAGATAATTTATAGGTCCATGCAAAAACTGTCTATAGTAATTAATTAAAAGGTACGGTGACGTTCATGTAGACCTAATTAATCACCTTAATCACCGTACCTATTATCTAATAGGCCCATGCATGGAGAAATAACTAACTTATTTCTCCATGTATGAACCTTTATTTTCCTTCCTTCCTAAATTTGAGTTTCATTGATGGATTATACTTACTTACACCGTCCAAGGCTAATAATTTGATAGCCTTGCTAAGCATTACTTAAACTATTAAAGGCCAAAAATAAATAAATAAATGTCGCATTATAATAATATGAACAAAACAAAACTCGGGATTTGCTTGAAGGTCAACGCGACGGCTCTAGGTATTATTAATGGTAATCTCCAAACTTGACCTGTATTAAAAACTTGAAATTTTAGTCCACACCCAAACCGTTGTACCAATTTTCAGAGTCGGTGGGTTAAAATGTTTTATATTGAAATACAGTAATTCCCATGGTTACTTTATTGCTGTAGTGAAATATTTTAATTTTCTTTGATTAGTTTCCAGCTTTTGAGGGAAACAATGGCACTTTACTCACTGAAGCTGATGCAATAGCTTTCTACGGTAAGCATGTACTTTTGCGCCGAGTAGATTTTCGCAATAATCAATAATACAAAGTTTAACATTGTTTTGTTTGATCGACAGGCTATGTGTAGTGGTGTGCTGACGGTGTGGCTACTCGGCTGTGATTTGTTTTCCTTGTCGTCTTAAACGACCATTGCCATTTGCCTAGTATTTTAGGGCGAGTTTTCTTACGATTCTTATGTCATTTAAACCAACCCGAAATTTGCCGCATTAGACGCCAAATTAAGTACCTATAATTTGGCAGTAGGCCTAGGTGTCGCATCCGTGTTCTGACTGCAAGTATAAATAAAGGTTAAAGTAACTCCTATATATAAGTCCATCCACCTTTTAGTTTATTTTATTTAACTGAATGGGGAAAAACATTTCTCCTTATGCAGTTGCTAATGAGACGTTAAGAGGCAGCAATGTACAAGACCAAGCGCAGGTACAGATGTTTGTGAACTTGGCTGACAATGAGATCTTGCAGTCTGCCTGTAACTGGGTTTTCCCAACCCTTGGCATTATGAAGTACAATAAACAGGTTAGTTACGTCAGACGTTTACTATAACAATAACATTTAGTGACAAAAAACAACAAAACATTTTCAAGATAACAAGTGACTGAATAACACAAAGTAGATATAACACCATATATTTAGCAGGAAAATATATAATATAATATAGTTTAAGCTGTTTTTAGTCGCGTGGACGCGACTCTATAGTTCACTATGTCGGTCGGTCTGTCGGTCTGTCGGTCCGGTATTTTAGCACGCGACTTATGGCTGTTGGTCTTGTTTAGTTCCATTCCAAAATTGTTTACATCTCTACCCAGCTACCTTCTTTGTTTTCTACTCTTATTCAGTCTCCACCCACCATTCACCATGTCTCCTTTTGTTGTATTTCTTTTATTCCTATCCACCCAGGATTAATATAATATAGTAGTAGGTATACCTAACTAATCCATTACAAAGGCTGACAATCCTAGCGTCTCCATTTTGGCTTTAAATGAATTATTTACCTAGAGATCACTGATCACTTGTGTATGAAGAGAATGCTAATTATTGCAGTTTCTACAAAGATTTTATGTTTTTGTATTAAAGAACACAGAGCGTGCCAAGAAGAAGCTGATGAAAGTGATGTCCTACCTCAACGAATACTTGACAACAAGGACATTCCTTGTAGGAGAACGTGTCACACTTGCTGATATTGCTGTTGCTTGCAATCTATTGATGCTTTACAAGAAAGTAAGATGATTTATTCTTATCGCAAGTGAGAATTATGTATTGTAAAAATGGTATACAAATTAATAATGACGTTTTATATTCTATCTATTTCTATTAAGCCTCGCCTCGTGCATGAAATTATTTGTACCATTGCACTAATAAAACAGTAATTATTAAGCCATCACAAAGGCCGAATTACAAATGTTGACGCAGAATAGAACATTAACGATGCACAACTATAACCAAATCTCTGTATACACTAGTTTGACAAAAAAAGAGTGATTTGCCCAAATATAGTATTGATATGCCCAAATATGGTAGAGATATTATAACGAATAGCTGAAGTTGATATTATAATATTCTTTTATAGAGGCCTAGAAGTAAGGCCTACAAGCTGTAGGCCTAGCCTACGTATGCCCATGCAGCTGTTTGATTACATTTTTTACGTCATGACTACAGGTGTTTGATCCCGGATTTCGTCAGCCATATGGTAATGTTACCCGTTGGTTTGTCACAGTTGTCAACCAACCTGAGGTTCTTGCAGTCATCGGCAAAGTAAGCCTTTGTAAAAAAATGGCTCAATTTGACGGTAAGTAACAAATGACAAAATAAGAAAATACATATGATTACAAAATTGACTCGTCAGATATTCAACATCATCCGTAATCAAGTTTTGTCTTGTGATTATTTACGATAAGCATGCCTAGAGTGGGTCAGCAGATGATGATAATTGTTGGTTTGAGACGTAATGATTCATTTTAATGAATGAACGTCTTATTGTTAGCATTTAACGGTCAATTTTGAGATTTTTATATTCGGGGAATCTATATATAAATTTACGTAAGGAAAAAATTCGGTAAATCGCGCGTTATTTCTAGAATGTTTACTCGATGGTATATGAAGTTGGTCCGTACTTTCGATACTGATTTTAACCACCTGATGTAACCATGGTTATTAATTAAATTGAGTTAGATAATTAGTTATTGACGATTAAAACGAATTTAGGTTCAACGATTTGCCCCAAATAAGGGTGTTTTCCGATCGTGGTATACACTGTCTAATGAATGTCCATCTTGAAAAATACCCGCATACAATAATACGAAGATGCTTCGCATTTTCCTATCTCCTCCTACGATAATTGTTTTTAATGGCTGAAAACCGGTTGAACAGCTCGAGTACAGCATCATAATGTTGAAGACATGCCGATTTTCTTTAAAAAATACTATTTTGATAGATTTAATATACGTTTATACAAATGTATTGATTTGCAATGAATGGAACATTCCAAATTATTTGGTTTAACCATACCATCTAGTTATTACAAATTTATGAACAACCTGTGAAAATTTCAGGTTTCAGAAATAATTATTTTTAGAGATAGTACCACGTATCTTTAAGCAAAAAACAAATAATTCTGGTATTTTCCAAGGCAAAACAACGTATATCTACCATATACGTTGTTCTGCCACGGAAATGCATAGGATTTTCGCTTCAAATTCTCACAATCAGCTAAGTTACGTAATTTTGAGACAGAAACCGCTGATGCATAGCAACGATCTTAACTAAAAGTAAAAGATATATTAACCAATACTAGGCTTATTAGGCTAGAAAACTAATATAATGTATTAAAATGTATTCTAAGAATGAACTATTATTTACGAAAAAGTTCAGGCAAGCTTGAAGCTAGGCTAGGCTATTATTTTTGACAGACCTACCTAATCTAGCCTAGTACTCCAGTACTGTCATTGGCCTAGCCTATAGTAGGATGGTCGTTTTTACATTGTTTGTACGTAGGCCTTGTAGTAGCAGGCTAGGGTAGGGCTATAACATAAAAATGTAAGTAAGTCTATATCCTAAATTGTAGATCCAAATGACTAAGCCTAGCTACAAATTCACTCTTTATTAAGCCAACCTAGTTCGTAGGCTGCATTATTAGTGATCGCAGCCTTGTACAAAAAGAGCTTCAATTCATTGTTTTTACTTTAAAATCATCACAGTTACGTTGTTTTGCAATGGAATGACCACAGTTACGTTGTTTTGCCACAGAATATCGCAGTTACGTTGTTTTGCCTCAGAAATAACTTATATTCTATGCACGGCATTTCCAAGGCAAAACAACGTATCTGTTAAAAGTGGTAATAACTTTTGATCAAATTGTTAACATTATTTAAGATTTTGAATTTAAAAATAATTATTATTTATATATACTCATGCAAAATTTCCCAACATTACGATAATTTGTTGTTGAAAAGCAAACACTCAAACTTCAATTCAATTTTTCTCAAAAAGCAACATTTTGTAGTTACGTTGTTTTGCTTGGAACGGCCGCAGTATATAACTAGAGGGTACTCCGAGAGTACAAACCTCCGCCTACTGTAAAATTCCCCTACATAAAATGCCCCCTGAATATTTTTTTTAAACATTTTTTTTTATTAGTTCTAAGTGTAAATATGTTAACTGCACACTACAGAGTTGTGGATGACAGTGTGGTGTAATGGTTATGTATCCAGCCTCTCACAGTTGAGATCGCTGGTTCAAGTCCCACTGAGGAGGTTTTTTTTTTTATTATTTTTTTATTTCTTTTTTGTTTTGTTTTTTGTGGACCTTGATCTTTGCCCTGACCCTTCATTTCGTTTACAATGACAATACCGTCAACTGTTGACGCTTGTTGGACGGTTTTGATCGATGCTATGCTGTTTGTACAATCGTTGCAGTGCAGCCTACTGTAGACTAAGCCTAATAAATAGCATGTGCATGATACAATGCGTTGCGCGATAGCCTAACTCGTCACCGTGACGAGTTCAAATCCAGTTAATGTTTTTAATCGTGCGATGGAACAAATAATTTCATTCGGTAAAAGATACATTTGTTTTATTTTCATCTCATGAAGTTATTGGTATACCATTGTACTCTCATGAACACTATTTGTATACTAATTATTATGCCATTCTGCAAATACAGGACAGTTTACTGACACATCTGAAGAGGGAAAGAAAGACAATAAACGAGAGAAGCCACCAAAGGAAAAGAAAGAACTAGAAGAACAAGAAGTGGACATCCCACCAGCACTAAAATTTGTAGATCCGTTAGAGGACCTACCTAAAAGGTATGGGTAAATGGCATCTGACTTTTCAGTTGATGAATTGCAAAATGTGTCCATTTTGAGCTGTTATAAAAGGCCTCTCACGTCTGTTCCGGCATGGTTCCAATCCGGCGACGGCCCGGCGAAAAAAATCTGCGTCTCATGTTTTCAATGATGTAGATATACTCTGTTCACATCTGTTCCAGTTCGGTATCCAGCGACGGCGTCTGCTTCCAGTGGCCATGAGAACCGGTTGAGGCAAGGCAATATTTGTCATAAATGAAGTCGACGCTGTGTAGGCAAAAAAGTATTCTGGCGGGCATCCATTATGTCGTCTGAGAAGAGGTGATGGGTGATTGAAACTACAAAATTCTCTATTACCCAAGTTTAATTAATCTTCATTTTTCATGTTTTGGGAGGAAAATACATCTTTAAGATGTATTATTAGTGTCGAGGATTTACTTTAAAATAATTGTTTATAATATTATAATTTGATTAATTTACTTTTAATCTTTTGTGGAATTAAACAATTTAACTACATAATGCAAGCTCACTGACCTAGGTCAGGTCAATCGATGTGTCGTCGGCTGTTGCCTGGACCAGAAACCATCAAACCTGTGTCGAGATGCAGGACACACGTCCCAATATCTCCGATGCGCACAATGAATTAACATGACATAGTTTAATCGTCGTCGAAAATCGATACCAGGCTAGACTACTTTGCTTTATTTTAAAGCTGCTTTGAAAACTCACTTTTCTTTCTTACTTTCTTTCTTCAATGGGCCTAGTTTAAATAATATTTCATTTATTATTGTTTTATTTATTTAAAACATAAAACAATATATTCAGACCGTTTCTCAAAAAATGTTTTTTTTACACTATGTTGACCGACCTTTTTAATATAAGAAATCAGTTGATATCTCAAATTTGTTCTCTTTTTTTTAGCCCATTTAATCTTGATGCATGGAAAGTTAAGTACAGTGGTCCGGGGTCACATGAAGATTGGTTTTTAGACAATGTAGATTTGGAGGGCTGGTCACTGTGGCATGGTAATTACAATTATAAGGAGGACCTTAAAAAAATATTTATGACTTCAAATTTGGTTCAAGGTAAGTAACTATAAACAAGCCGAAGTATTAAAAGAGTCCACTTGATGGAATCCTTGAATGTTGTTATATGATGAGAATAATATTTCATGTATTGAGACTGTTCTATAAATTTAGATCATGGGTGTTCGAAAGTACATTAATTAAATTTTTTTTATTCAATTTGCTGCGCTACTGCAGCTTTCCGGCAACATGGAAATAATTCTGAACATTATTATAAAAAAAGTTAATTAGTGCCGTTCAATATCACATTTCAGAACGGCACATTATAAATCTTAACCAATCAAATAGCAAGGATACATTCATGATGATGATGATTACTGCCCTGTCCGCTGAAAAGTCTGCCGATATTTCCGCTTGCGCTGCTCCGTAGGCCTATATCTCTTTTACTAGTTTTTTTTCAATCGGATCTTTCATTGGCTAGTTGTTTAAGTTGTTTGATGTCTTTCTTGGTTTTCAGTTGTCCGAGATACTTGATGTTTGTGTTCTGCTTATAAAGGGTTTAAAAAACTAATAATGTTTATATATTTACAGGAGGATGTGTTAAATAACTAAATAACTAATAATGTTTATATATTTACAGGCATGCTTAGCCGACTTGACAGGTTTCACAAGTATGGTTTTGCTGTTGTGTATATAATTGGTGAAGACTTCAATAACGAAATATCTGGTATCTGGCTCATGAGAGGTCAAGATTTAGCATTTTCCGTAAGATATTAAAAAAATATTGGTATAAACTAATTTCAATACAGTTGAATCAAGACCTGAGTTATTTTAACAAAGTGACAATCTTTTGAATGCAATGCAAATTAATTACCTTCGCCCGGGAGATGTAAAATTTATTTTACATCTCCCTGCCTCCGCCAAGGAGGTTGTATTTTCACCCCTGTATGTTTGTGACGTGTGTGTGTGTGTGTCTGTGAACAGCCTGGAGGCCACAGGTTTCATCCGAATAATAGAGTAGGGGATCGTCTCCCGGTGTGCTGATCTGGTAGGCGCTGCACTGCTGACTGCCTTGGGTCTGTGTGAAGGGCCTAATCCGAATTTCCTCAGTTTCCAGTTAAACTTGAGGACCAGTAATAGTACATTTACATTTAGAAATAAGTATTAGTAAGTAGTACTAACCGTTCAAAGTAAATGACTATACACATTACTTTTTTTTAAACTGCAGTTAGTTCCAGACTGGAATTTTGACGCTATATCATACACATGGACAAAATTGGATATAACACAGCAAGCCGACAAAGAAATGGTTAGACAATATTTTAGTTTTGATGGTCCGAAGATTAAGGATAACTTTGGTGATATTCGGCCCATAGCAGATATTAAGGTCTTTAAGTAGACATGGAATAATGTTACTATATATAACAACTATATATAAGGTTCAGTAATGTTGATAGTATAAGTATGATTTAAAGAGGATACAAAAACAGAGTATTACGAAAAAAGGAGGTAAAAGATGTATTAACAAATTATGACATTGAATGAATAAAGGTGACTATGACCGAAACATGTTGTAAAAATAAACGTATGTTGAGGCAGTTTTAACTTGTAATATTTGTGATAAACAGTACGTCGGGGAAACAAAAAACACTCTCGTATGAGAATGACACAACACAGATCAGCTATCAAAACATTAAAGCTTGATCAACCTGTAGCCGAACATTTTAATTCAGCTGGTCACTCGATTGCAAATTTCAGAGTTATTGCAATAGACCACGATGTCAAATGGAGCGACAAAACTCGCAAAGACTGGGAATTACAACTTAAAACTACAAAACCTTTTGGACTTTACCAAGCTAATAGCATATACTTGTGTTTAGATTTTGAAGGGTCAGGGTCAAAGATCAAGGTCCACAAAAAAAAAGAATAATAATGAAAAAAAAACCTCACCGGGAATTGAACCAGCCATCTCAACTATGAGAGGCTGGATACATTACACCTACTGTATTACAGTACTATTACACCAAACTCTCATCCACAACTTTGTAGTGTGCAGTTATCCTATTTACACTTCAAACTAATAAAACAAAATTTTAAAAAATATATACATTTTATGTAGGAGAATTTTACAGTAGGCGGAGGTTTGTACTCTCGGAGTACCCTCTAGTTTATGTTGCTTTACCATGTAATAATATAATGATTAAAACCAAAACTATACACGGTGTACCTTTTAGAATAGGTGCAGATTAAAACGAAAAAAAATCATTACAAATTAGTAAAAATAAAAAGAAAAAAACAGACATAATTATTTTACGTTTATGATAAATCGCCAAGCTGCAAACACGACGAGAAATATAAAAATGTCACTGAGAATAATAATATTAATATAAAAGTAATATCTGTCAATTTAGTAAAATAATACTTTTTACCTACGTTATTTTTGTTTTAGTGCATTAGTGCCTTTATTTGCTTTGGTTATTTAAAAAAATTCACAAGATGAGAAGAGGGCAATATCTATGCTTACAAACATCACAATGTTTTTCTCATAATAAGGCTTATTACGATAATCAGCATAAGGTAAGCTAATTGGTATTTGCGGTGCTGTTGTCGAAAGTATATCGCCAACAACAGGCTTTATTCTAGGGGTAACCATATCGTTTGAAATCGTGTCCGTAATAACGTCGCTCTTATGCGGCGCTTAATGCACAAATAAAACACGTCTGCAAACATCCTGCCGCCATAATGTTGCATCAAATCCGCTATCATCTTCCTGCTTAATGCCTGATTCTGATTGTGTTTTTGCATCTCGTTGTGGAGAGCCTTTCGAATGTTATTTTTGTTATAACATTTAGGTAATCCCGCCTCATTGATCTACATTTGTTCTGTTTGCTTGTATTGTTATATGTTTGGTGAAATAAATGATATGATATATATGATATGTATTTAAAGAATATTACCCAGATACTTTACTGAATAAATAGCAACAATTACAGAAAATCTATCATTTTTTATTATTCAGTGTTTTGCTTATAAGGACATCTTATTCATTTAAAGACATTAAAACAAATGTTGGGTAAACGAAATCCAAACACTATCGAAAAATAAAAAAGGGAAATGAAGAGATATAACAAATCAAAAGGAATACATTTAGAATTACTGTAATAAATGGGCATCATTGAAATACATCGTAACCATGGTGGCTTTTCCTTCAATAACATCCATTATTAAATCATTACGGCAGTATCAGGGAAACTGAAAATCATTATTTATGTTTTTTTCAATGGAGTCAATGATGACCAGTCTAATCTTTAATAAAAGTCTCTAATCAATGTCGGATGGGAAACTGCATACCCAAAAGTTATATATGTGATACAGACAACGATTGCGGTGATGGCAGCGATGAAATTAACTGTTGTGAGTATTGTAACACAGTGTCTTGATTTTGACAAAAATAATAATGTTATGACCACAAATAAATGGAATCTCCACACTTTCAGAAAGTGTTTTAGGAATCGCGTACTGATGTACTGTACTACAAAACCCCCCATTTAGTTTCAAACTAAATCTTAAGATGACAAATAATGAATGTTTATATTCGCGTGGAATGGTACAAATAATGTCATGATCATCATTCACCTCATGACATTATTTGTACTATTCCACTCATAAACATTTATTATTTGTATAATGTATTACTCAGTATCATGGTGATATAAGATGAAGACTTTGAAAATTACATTCACTGCACCATACGTACGTTATCAAGGTGCTGTATTCTATTTTGTAGACCGTTCTTGTCCAGATGACTGTTGTCGGGGTTTTAATTTACAAGAAGACTAAACTACCCAACCAAAGTAGAGATGAAATTGACACTCTTAAACGACTGAGGTAATTTTTAAAAGACACAGCAGTTAATAAATATTTGAACTACAAAATTCAATTACGCTACGATATGCTTACATACGTGGCCTTTATATTATGTAGTCTAGGTAATTTTCTTGGCGCAGCTTAAGTAGAATAATTATTTATTATAAGAACAGCTTTGTGCATTGCATGTTATGTTAGGGTGGGTTCCAGCATTGGCTTTGGACTGGGGTCAACAGAACCAGGAAACGCCATCTTGTGGAAATATCAGTCATTTTCTTAATGTGCACCTATTTTTAATTACCAGAACCATGGTAGGAGGTTTGCTGACCGTTACTCCAGTCGTTGGAATTCCGTGGATGTTTGGTATAATTATGCTCTTTGATGATTCTGAGACAATGCAATACACATTCGTTATTTTGAATAGCACGCAGGGATTCTTTATTTGGCTGACACAGTGCTTCTTTAGCAATGAGGTAATTAACGTGCGCGTACAAACCGTGATAATTAGTATTACTAAACAGATACATTTTTTTCACATATGTCGTTTCATACGTACAACAAATGAACCCGGATCATAGTTTTTAGAAAAAAATCGAAACTTATATATATGACTATATCATTAAAATACAATAACTACAGCCTTTTGGCAAGTCTACGTCATAATCAATGACTAACTACTAACTTTTTTATTTCTGTGTTTTTTAAAAAACATTATCACATGCGTACTTTACTATAAGCAAATGTGTTGTATTTCACTTATACTGCAGGTAAGATGTGCAGTGAAGAAGAGCTTGAACAACAGAATAGGACCTGTCTTTGATAACACCAGTTCTAATACTATTAACACACGTTCAACGGCCATCGAAATGAAAGAAGTGGAGGACGAGTAATTTAAATTTAGGATTTAACTTGTAGATCTAATTAATATTCTATTTTACGTCATAAGCATATTATTAAGACTTGGCGAACTTGATATCAACAAAATGTAACTAAAGCTTGGTTCCCACTAGAACGTAACGCAAGGACGTAAACGCAACGCAAGCGTTTTAACCAATGACAAACGAAGTTATAGACAGTTAGCAATCACAAGCGAATAAGCCATCGCTTGTGATTGGTCAATTCACTTGCGTTGCGTTACGTCCTTGCGTTGCGTCGCTAGTGGGAACCACGCTTTAGTATAAATAAATGTGTATTTAAAAATTACCCAGATCTTTCAATGAACAAATAATATACAATTAAGCAGCCATGCTATTATTTAGTCTTTTGGATACAGATAAAGACTTATTTATTTGAAACATTTAAAATAACTATTATTGAGTAAACCAAACGAAAACAAGACACTATCGAAATATCTATAAGGAATGCATCAAGGGTCATGTCACTAACATTGTTTAATATAAATGATATTGATGATATTTTCTTCTTCTTTTATTTTGTCTTATATATTGTATTGTATAATAAAGAAATACAATTCCTGGTTTCTTCAACGTCCGCAAAGAGTATTTTTTTTAAAGGAATAATGCTTATGATTGATTATGATTATTTCTATTTATTTAGGAATCTTATGTTGAATGTATGAACTGAAATGAGCAATGGCAAAAGAATATAAGACCATGTTTCCCGGTTGATTTTTAGAACGCTGCTTGCTTTCTTTGTGATGTAATGATGTAAAAAGTAAAACTGTGTTCGTCCTTCAATGTGGGAAATTAAAATACAGTAAAATAGAATAAATCAATATTAAATATTTCCCATGAATATTATTAAATTGCAATTGCTGTTGTGTACTCTATTTTGAGTGTAAATTGTGTTTTTAATGAGTTTCTATTTTTGGCAATATAATATTTCATTTTCAAAAACAATAAAGCTATCATAATGTTGTTACCAACTCCCCTTGTCCGATTATTCGTTTGATAACCATTAAGGCACATCATTTATACCTGATTATTAAAAATGAAAATTGACTTGTTGTTCATACTGGTTGGTCGGTTCTAATATTTTGCTTCTATTTGAGAGACTGCGTTATAAATCATCAGTTGTGCGTATAGTGTTCAGATTTTAAAGTCACAAATGAAGTGGGGTTGTTTTTGTTAATCTAATGAATGTTATTTTGTTTTATCAATACAAACTATGTAGACAAAACCAAGTGTATAAGTGGACAATCATTTTTCATCAGTTTCTATCAGCTTTTTTACGCGTGTGACGTCATAATTCGGTATTGGAATGTGGAAATACTCTTTCTTCTATATCATAGGTGTATATCATGCATTTGGTAAGTGTTTGTATACTATTTTAAATAATTCCAAAGGGATGAAAGGGAGGGGTGTTATGGTGGTATAACAAGTTTTTTCGGATAAGGACTTAAAACGGGAAGTCCTTTGTTTTGTTTATAGTTGGTTCTAAAGCTTTTATTAAGCAAACGACTGAACTACAAATTATCAGGTTTAAGAAAGGAATAATGTGGTGATGTGGGGCGGGAAGAGGTGTTTTTTGCACTTTATTTAACGTTATCTTTATTGGTTATTAAGTGTTATTAAATTAAGTATTCACATTTTGGTTTTTTTTGTACTAATGTTTGTTGTAATTTGTTAGGGTTACATGTTTAAAGCACTTGTGCTTATTTTATATCCCATTCCTTTATAATATTTCTATTGTATTTGTATATGTATTTGATTAAGGAAAAAAAAGGTCGATGATTGAAAAAGTTATTGTGTCGGACTGTGACGTCATAACTTTGGATTGAAATGTTGCGATTTGTTCCATATTTTGTATTGCTGTTGAAATAAACACAACATATTCCCCAAAAACATGAGAAATGAAGGTTATTTTGAATAGGTAATTTTGCAGTTTTTATAATGTTAATCACCTTCGTCGAAAAAAAAAAGTGTTTTACTGATAAAAAGACAATAAACGATTACATTCAATTGACTCACTTTAAATTACAGTTTTCCCGGTAAATAATTTGTTTACCGATCCAATTTTTGATCAAAGTGAATAACTATTATGTGACATTAAAATGACATATTAAAACATACATCTTTAACATTGCTTTTGGGTAATTAGGTAATGAATGTAACCCCGTAAAATGTAAAAGTGTCGTTTTGGAAACTGCATAGCCACAAGTTATATATGTGATATTGTGGAGGATTGCGGTGATGGCAGCGACGAGATTAATTGTTGTAAGCATCCTCGGTTACATTATTATATAACTAGTGTCAGGGTTTAGTTGTAACTCACTACCATTTCAACTCCACTCCCTAGCCGCAAATGAGAGTTTATAAGCACGATAAATAACTTTTTATCATGTTCTGTGTAAATAGGCCTACAAGGTTTTGAAAGAATAACGAAGTTATATACATGTATCATGCGCGTGTATCATATCGCAGGCGCGTTCGGTTATAGACGGTCACAAATAATAATAATTATAATATTGTATATAATTTGCTGTCACAGCGCAATATGTATGTAATGATCAACAAACCCAATGTTTAAGTGGTGAATGTACGCCCACGGCCTTCGTATGCGATGGATATGAAGATTGTGATGATGGATCCGATGAACTCATGTGCAGTAGGTGTAGTTATTTTGTCTTTAAACGCATTTTAATTATATATTGTTTAGTTGGGGAGCTAATACAAAATTCACTGATGTGATGGAAGATTATAAGTAATGAATCAATCAATGGGTGTGTCATGTTATGGGCTTGCTTTTTTAATATAGCCCTAACTGTATCTCTATGATTTTAAATACTTAATGACAATCGTTCAAACTTTACAGTCCTAACTGAGGATTTTTAGAGAGAAACGTCTCATTTACTTGGTAATTATATAGCCTTGATTTAAAATACGGTACGCCCCAGTAGCCGTATAGCCACCATTCGCACTTTAGGCTAAGTGAAACACTTACCGTAAAAATTAATAAAATCTCCTATCTAAGTAAATACAATTTAAGGAAAATACTTAGATATTTATTGAGTTAAGTGAAATATTTAATATTTAAATAAAATATTTCACTTACGTTTTAAGTTTTATTAATATCTCTATGCTTCAAACTCAACGTTCTTTTGTTGATTTTGTAGATGACCAGGAATGTAATGCATATCAATTTCGATGCGAAAGTTACTTAGGAACGCAATGTATTTCAGAATTCTACGTGTGCGATGGCATTCTCCATTGTAAGGATTCATCAGATGAGGAGAATTGTTGTAAGTTCACTATGAATTAGGAAATACAGTAGTATTTTAAACATTTGGTCTGTTCTGAGAGAGCCATAGGAAGAGTGTGGTTAGGCTATCAGCATCGGTAACACGGGACGGTCTATTGAGATTTGTTTGCATGTTGCGTAAAATTATGTCTTTCTAGATGGTACGCTCGCGTACCATACTAGGTCGTGCCACCAGATGGATCTCGAATACACAGAAATGTCAGCGTAAACAAACTGATGATTTCAAATGTACGTACCGCAGGACTATAATACATTTTTGTTTACAGAAATGAATAAATAGACATGTTTAGTCAACTAAAATTGAAATTACATCCGAAAGAGAAACTTGTCAAAATTGTTGATTTGGAAACAAACCCAATTTGTGTTTTGTATATAGCATTAGGGTTGAGGGATGGGGAAGAGGATGGGTACAAAGAGAAACAATTTTAAAATATATTCTTTATTAAGAAGTAAAGAAATTTGCGATTCAAATGGCGACCAAAAAATGTTTAATACATATTTACAGTATTGTCGAAGTATTGCACTACTATATCTAAAGGTTTTAAGTTTATCCCCCAAGGACTAAATAATTAATTTAAAAAAAACGGCCTGCCTTCAACATTATGATGCTGTACTCGAGCAGTTCAACCGGTTTTTAGCTATTAAAAACAATCATCGTAGAAGGAGATAGGTAAATGCAAAGCATCCTCACTCTTATTATTGTATGTGGGTATTTTTTAATTTTTTAAGATGGACATCCATTAGACAGTGTATACCACGATCGGAAAACTAAACGTAAATTGATATATAGATTTGTGATAGTTCGATATTGTAATATTGTGCAAATATGTACATTATTTGATTGTGTCCACTTAAGACAGGATAGAGTGCATTGTAGAAAAAGAATAAAATAGCAAACGTTACGTCATGTCACCAAAAAAAAAAGAAAATATTAATACGCATGCGCACTAGCCTTAAACAAGTTTAACACTTAAAATAACAGTTTCTGACGTTCTTTAATGTTGTAGATAAGTGTAACGCATTCCAATTTCAATGTCCAAATGAGGAGAAATGTATTGAAGAATACAGTGTGTGTGATACTTATCCTGAATGTGCAGATTCTTCAGATGAGGAAAATTGCTGTAAGTTCATTGTTTATGTTTGCGCCACATTGAGGAAGATTCGATGTGTTATG
Source organism: Antedon bifida (assembly GCF_963402885.1). Lineage (NCBI taxonomy): Eukaryota > Metazoa > Echinodermata > Crinoidea > Comatulida > Antedonidae > Antedon > Antedon bifida. The sequence goes on from NC_136234.1 coordinate 1,065,561, forward strand.
TCCTCGACCTACAGTTAATTTACTTATGACGTCAGTGAATTTACTTATGACGTCAGTGAATTTACTTATGATGTCAGTTAATTTACTTATGACGTCAGTTAATTTACTTATGACGTCAGTTAATTTACTTTTCACGTCAATTTATTGCGCTCATGCGTTTGGGGGTTTGGTTTGGCATTTTCGTCCACAGACCTTGGATATTGTATAAAAAAACATGCGCATTCGGGTGTACGGTCGTCGCGTAGAAATAGAGTGCACGACGATGACGTAATGCATAATGTTGTATAAAATTCTCATTATTGGCGCCATTGTCGGAACATTGCTTTGGTCTGACGTCCTGTCTCTCAGAATTGTGTAAATTAAGATACAAAATGTCCATATGCAATAAAGTAGCCTAGTATGTGAGTGATGTTTCACTGAAGAGACTTTCGTTATCAATTATAACTACCAACTAAGTAATCATAACACTGGCAAACACTGAATCTATACAACTTATCTTTAAAGACATTCATACATGCCAAGAATCTGAATTTAACACTGAATCTATACAACTTATCTTTAAAGACATTAATACATGCCAAGAATCTGAATTTCGATGTTTAAATGGACAATGTATCATTGATTCATATCAATGTGATGACGTCATCGACTGTAATGACCATTCAGATGAGGAGAATTGCTGTAAGTTGATAGGCATAATAATAATAATAAACTATATGAATATCATATACTACTAGAACTGACATAAATGTTTTGAACAAAAACAAACGTTTTACAATTTCTTAATTGACTTGATTTCTAAAAATATATATCGGGAAAAAAACACCAAACAAAAAATGTTGTTAATTTGCAGATCCTGGTTCGGTATTATCTAGGTCTCTACTTAACCTCCGGAATGCGGGTCTAATAGTAACTACAAGTGATTCTACCACCGATAACTTTGATGATATGCCAACCTCACAAAAGACTCTTGTCTCAACTAACAGTAAGTTGGTATTTGGTTCAAAACAATAATCTTTTCGGCAGGCTGCTTCTACTAATCACACATTGCGTAGACTCGCCTCTTGTCGAAGGACGATGACAAAATCCAATCGACCAAAGTTTTACATGAATTCACATCTACAGCTCACCAGCTTCAATGTTATATTAATGAAAGAAAATTCAGAAATAACATTGAAATGTTTGGGAGAAAATTGATAACGGGATACCGAGACGCCCTGTTAGTTGTGATGAACTCTGACGAAGAAATGAACATCCAATTATTAAAATTCAAATGACCATATAATGACGTCATAACATCTGATCGGCACAAATGCTACAGTAACATACCTCCATATCTACAACTCATTAGCTTTCATAATTAATTAAATATACGTTATTGTAGATATGATAGAAGATAAAAACACCGCATCACCACGTTTTACTGTCATCAGAAGCACAGAAAAAAGAAATGACCTAATTTCTTTCCAACAAAAAACTTCCATCTCAAATTTGGAAGAACCAACTATTACAGACATTGACAACCTTCTCATGGGCTCAGAAGAACCGACTTTACGTGACCCTACAGGCTACTTTGATGATTTACCAACATCATCACTACAGACTCTTCCCTCAACTGACAGTAAGTAGGCCTAAAGCAAGAATTTAATCAAGGTTTTTTTTTTAAATTGATATTCCAAACATACATCTATACTATAAGTACTAACTACATTAACTGCAAGTTAACCATATAGCTACTCTGACACCAACCTCGAAGACACTACAGGCAACCTCCATAACAAAGATATCATACTTGGTTTAATCCAATAGGCAGGCTATATACAAAGCCTAAAAATTTCAATTCATCAATTCGGTGCGGTTAAACTATGAATAAACGATAATTGATTAAATTTGTTTGTACTGTATAATTTTACAGATTATATTTCAACACATTTTGAAGCTGAATCACCGAATTTGTCTTCTATTATTGTTGTTTCTGAGACAAAAATCATCACAGTTTCTACTACGACTGAAGGCAGTGTCAAAGGTCAGTTTAAAAAAAGACAAGTACATCATATACGTAAATTAAAAATAATGGTAATATGGTGTTCATGAAAACACCATTATTACTAACGCCAGAATGTAATATGTTGGGTACCCCAGTGCCTAGTGACCAGACATTTCATGAACATAAAGAGCCTACAAAATGTCAGGTTTTCCAAATAACGATATGGTTTATTTTGCAGACGGACCATACAGACTTGTTGCAAGATTGATAGAAGTAGAACAAATAACTGAGCATAAAACCGTGTAAGTTAAATTATTTGTTATTCATTTATTTATTCTTTATACTGGGTACCCTCTTCAGTCTAAGACTGTTCTCCCAGAGTTATGGTATTACGGTTCTACTTTCTTGACCGCTCGGCCACTTGACCGCTCGGCCACTCACTTGCTCCGATAATTACAAATGATTCAATTACATTATACTGTACTTTTTGCTCTTTTTGCTCTACATCCTCAAAATTCCCAATTGTTCGACAAATAAAAACAATTCTATTTTCAGAGAAGGAGAATTTCTCCCAAGCGCGTCTGACATTATTGAAGTTGCCGTTTACGACAAAAATAACAAGTCTATCAGTACAGAATGCGAGATAGTGTTCAATAATATTACGGTAATAAATTGTTTTATAGAACACCCAACATTTACTTAAACATTTAAGTAAAGTATACTTTCAAACTGTTATTTAAAATATTAACAGAAGAATGATTAAATCAATTGAAGCAGAGTTTTGGAGGTCACACCTTCTTTCACTTTATAACTTAAATAAAGTGGAGGAGCCTAAATGAAAGCACAGCTTGTAGTGAATAGGCTATTCAGATGCAAGACCCTTAAATAATAGATAACTTATTCATCCCTGATTTAATCTTACGCTGACCGGATGCCAACTAAATTTTAAAATATGATAATAATATATGTCATTAAATTATTGTTATTATCATCGAAATTATTAAGTTATTTTATTTGCGTGTAAAATTATTATTATTCCTTCCGGATTTCAAACATTTTTATCGAAATCAATCGATAAAATAAAAACTCTTTTCTAAATAAAATGGAGGTTTGAGTAAAGTCTCGGTACAAAAGAAAATTTTTATTTTTTTTTAGAATTCAGCTTCAGAAAGCGAAACGGGTGTGCTACATTTACCAGTTTGTCATTTTACACATGAACATGGGAAAAAGTCGTAAGTCACATTTGTTTGTTCCATAACTTTGTGGTCCGATGTCTTAGTTTTGCCTGCGGGAAATATTTGTTCTTTCTTTGTTTAGAAATCACTACATTAAGAGAAAATAAATACTGTAGGCCTACAAGTTATGTAAATGAAGAATTAGCCAAATGGAATGTTCTGTGTGCATTGGAGCGTATTACAGCATACATAAATAAATACTGTATCAAGAATGTCAAAATATCATATGAATAAATGTGTAAATAATAACGAGATTTAAATGTTTTTTTCTCTCTCTTTTGTGAGGTTCACTCACCTTTATTTCATTCCAAAACATAATCATTTTGATCATTATTATGTTTGTGTATTATCTTTTTTTAAATATATAAATATTTGCATTTATAAATATTAAGTTTCTGCTACAAGAGATCATTCATACATTTGCATTACATATAAACTGAAAACGAGATCTAAATGTTGGCAATTTACCCACAAAAGAGAAAAACGAGAAAGAAAAAATTGTACTCGCGTGATGACATTGGTAATTGTTAGTAGGCCTACATTTCCCATGTTCAAATTTAAAGGTGAAATATTACTGAAAATTACAATAAAATAACCGTTTTCCAAAATATCGAATTGTACGACTATTTTTTGTTGTTATAGTACAGCATTATTACTATTTTTAGGACATGGTCAACAGAGGGATGTCTAACGTTGTACCAGTACGACTACGTCATCAGTGGCGTTACGTGTAAATGCAGTCACCTGACGTCATTTGTGGTTCTCATGAAACCGAACTATGTGAGCTAGCTTTGCGAAACTGCCTTTGTTTAGTTTGCTACGACAATGAAACCAATCAAAAATAAAAATACTAATTATTTTACTTTTTTTTACTTTATTTGTCTTTTCAAAACTAATTAAAATTGTTACTGCGATGAATTTTGTAGATTATGTAGTATTTTGGTCATAGACATTGCGAAAATATAAGCCATATTTATTCCTTATTTCCATCTAATTAACCTACATGTTCCTCTTACGCCTTTATTCCAGGGTTAGAATACTAAAGAACATTATTAAAATGTTGGTATATAAATATTTTCTTTATTATTTAGAACAATTTAGAGAATGGGGAGAATGTAATGTCTATGTTGACAAACATCACAATTGGAATTTCTTTTGTTTTTCTCATCATAACGCTTATCACGATAATCAGCATAAGGTAAGTTCATTGGCGTCGTGCTTCGTTAGTCTAGGATCTAACGTAATATTTTTTTTAAATAATATTTTGGCACATATGGCGTTTTATACTTGAGCTCAAAAACATAAAAAAATTCAGACAAAACTCGAAACTGGTGGACTACTGTAACATAAAAAAGACAATAATTACAGAGACTTGTGGCAAGTCTACGTTATGAGCGTATAAGAATCACACGTTGAAAATGTTATAAGTTAATTCGGAATAATGTCCACTATTGGTCGATTTTGAAATAAAATTAATTTTGAATTCTGTGTCTGTTTATCGTGTCAATATTAATTCTGAATTCACTACCTCAATCCTCATAAATCAACTTCTTTAAGAAAAACTCATTGCAGTAATGATTATTTTGTATATTGCTTTTTCGAAATTTCGAAATGGTATTCCTTTGTTTTGATGGAATCTTAATTCTGAGTGTAAACGATTTTGTTTCCATTTATTTTTGCAATTTCCTGTGTTTTGTCGAATAAACAATTAGCAGACCAATTGATATGCGGTTAATGGGGTTATTATTTTATTTTAAATTAGTTATTTTTAGTATTATTTTGTTAAATGATAAACATTATTTTTCTATTAGAGAACTAAGACATTCTGACAGGTATAGATTGTTACGTCATCTGGTAATCGCTTTACTTTTGGTGCATTTCTTCTTTTCCTTATTAAATCTAAATGTAAGTTCTCTCTTTTTTGTGTGTTTAAGTCGTTTTTAAAAAGTGTATAGAAACTTTCTACGCGTGGAAAATGTTACCACTTTCTTCATCTTTCATCATTTGTTTCCAATTAGTTGATTAATCATGTACACCCACTACCACCCACACAATACTAATTATCATATACAACAATAGGCCTTTCAATGACTGTATTCAATGAAGGTTAATCCATGATCCTGGAAGAATACATGGTTCTTGCTGAAACTATAGAGATATTATAGTAAACTATAATATGCTAAAACTAATCACAATATTTGTGAGGTAGGGAGGATATTCCATAATCATTCACTTTAAACTAGATTATTATTCCTATAGATGGCCTATACATAATGCTTGCGCAAAAACGTACGCGTAATGTAAGTGATTCGACCAATCACAAGCGATAGATTATTCAAACTGTCTATTGTCATTGGTCAATGTCCTTGCGTTGCGTCTCTAGTGGGAACCAAGCTTAACTCAACATACAAGTGAACTTTTTTCCTAGTAGATTCGTAATCAAGTTGCGTGTGCTTTCCTTGCTGGATGTCTTCACTACAGCTTGATGGTAGCGTTCTTTTGGATGTTGATTATGTCAACAGATATATACATTAAGATTAAACACTCATTTATGGATCATGAAAAACGATTTGTTTACTGTCGTTACATCGGTTGGATTGCACCCGGTATTGTTGTTCTCATAACTGCGTGCGCAACAAGAGAAAATTACGCATCCGATAGGTAAAGCAATACTTTTATTTTATACACTAGTTATCAGCGAGTGAACGTGCGCGTGCCGTATCAGCGTTTTCACGTGCGCGTCCAATTTGTAGTGTTACCATATTTGTTTAGAATATAAAGGGAAAACTACTGTATACTCAATGCCTACATTATGTTCAGTTGGTAGAATTAGATTGCTTAGATTACGGAGTTGATTAAAGCCGATTTTCCACTAGGCGAATTTGTTCGCGCGAATCGAAAGCGTGAGCTTATACGCATGCGTATTCATGTCTCCTTCCAAATCCATCTCTACACATGCGTATAAGCTCACGCTTTCGATCACGCAAACAAATTCGCCTAGTGGAAAATCGGATTTAAATAACGATTGATAAACCGTGTATTGGCTTTGACTGTTTTTTAATTTAATGTAGTAATTTACAAATAAACTTTCAGTATTTTTTTAAAATATAAATTACAGGTGTTGGTTGGACACTGACTCGGGTGCAATATGGACTTTCATTTCTTGTGTCTGTATTACTATCATGGTAAAGTAACATGTATATTCAATATAACACCCTGTGTCATGTTGATATCATTTGTGGAAAAAAATCACGTGCGCCATGACATTCATCATAGAGATGACGACTAACACGACAGTGCATTTTATTTTATAGATCGTTCTTGTTCAGATGACTGTTGTTGGGGTTTTAATTTACAAGAAGGCTAAACTACCAAATCAGAGTAGAGATGACATTGACACTCTTAAACGGCTGAGGTAAATTCTAAAGCAATAATAAATAATAAACTAGTAAAACCATCAAAACAGAGGCTTCTCTTCCAAAACACACGGCAGAGCAATAACCCATTGTACTTGGGGGTAGGGCTCATGAAAACTAGTTGCCGACATCTTGGAAATATCAGTCTTAATGTACACCTATTTTAATTAACAGAACCATGGTAGGAGGTTTGCTGATTCTTACTCCAGTCGTTGGAATTCCGTGGATGTTTGGTATAATTATCATTTTTGATGATTCTGAGACAATGCAATACATATTCGTTATTTTGAATAGCACGCAGGGATTCTTCATTTGGTTGACGCAGTGTTTCTTTAGCAAGGAGGTAATTAACTTTAAACCGTTACGAAAACGTTCGCGTAAAAATATTGATATTGACGCGCACACATTTTTTCGTACGCATGCCTATGCAGGGATAATATTTACAGACCTAAATAGTAATGGTATACAGTACTTCAAAATTAAATACGAAAACACTTTTGTATGTGTTGTAAGTTTATCATTATAATAATAATAATAATAATAATAATTACATTGCAGGTAAGACGTGCAGTTAAGAAGAAACTGAGAAACAGAATAGGACCTGTCTTTGATAACACCAGTTCTAATACAATTAACACACGTTCAACGTCCATCGAAATGAAAGAAGTGGAGAACGAGTAATTTGTAAAGAAATATATTTATCAACTCACCGTTAAAATTAACGAATTTGGGTTTACTACCTTCTTGAACTAATCCATTTTCCTGCTGACGTCATAATCACATACATTTTTAATAAGACACGAGACTGGCTTATCTAAAGATAAGTACTATATTTCTCTATGTCCAGACCAAAAAATAATCCCGTCATAGTAAATGAATGAAGATTCATTCAAAGATGAGCAGTTATTTATCAATTTATAGAGAGATAAACTCAGAGATAACTTATGTCAAGTGAACATAAGTACATATTGTAAGAATTAAATTTAGCCCAGCATGAAGGTAAAAATGTCCTGAATACGGAAAATTCACGTTATACTACTAAATACTACTATATCATTTAAAAATAACAAAATTAAACTGTGTAGTGTAATGTACAGTATTTAAAAAATGTTTTATAAGATCATTCACTGAATATATACAGAAGTACCAATTACAAGTGTATTCAGTGGTTATTCGGTCTTTTGATAATACAGATAAGGACAAACGTCTAGCAAACTTTAGTTCTAAACTCGAGTAAGAAAGGTTTTCCAAAGTTTGCTAGTGTAGACCAGTTGACAAACTTTGGCAAACTGCAGAAAACAAGTAAAAACTACAATAGCAAAGTTTAGACGAAGTAGTATACACGGTTGGTAAAGTTTACTTGTAAGCATACACCAGTTGACAAATCTATAATAGCAAACTCCGACTTTACAAATTTGGTAAACTTTGCTACCATTTACTAAACTTCGGCACTGACTGTAGAAAATTACCGCAGAAGTTAGGCTGTGCAACTTCTTGACAAACTAGTTTGCTAAGGTTTGTGGAGTCAGCCAATCAAATAACTTCCTTTGGGTGGTTTGCAGTCATGTGATCCTCCAGATAGACAAATTACATCCTCAAGAAATGAGTCTAGACATCAACCACTTCCCAAAACACTGCCAAAGTTTGCAAACAAAGTGCGGTAAAGTTTGCTATAGAGTGTAGAGGCTGCACTACACACTTCTCCAAACAGCGGCAAAGTTTGCAAACAAAAGTTCGGTAAAGTTTGCTATAGAGTGTAGAGGCTGCACTACACACTTCTCCAAACAGCGGCAAAGTTTGCAAAAAAAAGTTCGGTAAAGTTTGCTATAGAGTGTAGAGGCTGCACTACACACTTCTCCAAACAGCGGCAAAGTGTGCAAACAAAAGTTCGGTAAAGTTTGTAATATAGTGTAGAGGCTGCACTACACATTTCTCCAAACAGCGGCAATGTATGCAAACAAAAGTTCGGTAAAGTTTGTAATAAAGTGTAGAGGCTGCACTACACATTTCTCCAAACAGCGGCAATGTATGCAAACAAAAGTTCGGTAAAGTTTGTAATATAGTGTAGAGGCTGCACTACACACTTCTCCAAACAGCGGCAAAGTTTGCAAAAAAAAGTTCGGTAAAGTTTGCTATAGAGTGTAGAGGCTGCACTACACACTTCTCCAAACAGCGGCAAAGTGTGCAAACAAAAGTTCGGTAAAGTTTGCTATAGAGTGTAGAGGCTGCACTACACACTTCTCCAAACAGCGGCAAAGTTTGCAAAAAAAGTTCGGTAAAGTTTGTAATAGAGTGTAGAGACTGCACTACACTCTTCTCCAAACAGCGGCAAAGTTTGCAAACAAAAGTTCGGTAAAGTTTTCTCCCGAGTTTGCTATAGAGTGTAGAGGCTGCACTACACACTTCTCCAAACAGCGGAAAAGTTTGCAAACATAAGTTCGGTAAAGTTTGTAATAGAGTGTAGAGGCTGCACTACACACTTCTCCAAACAGCGGCAAAGTTTGCAAACAAAAGTTCGGTAAAGTTTGCTATAGAGTGTAGAGTCTGCACTACACATTTCTCCAAACAGCGGCAAAGTTTGCAAACAAAAGTTCGGTAAAGTTTGTAATAGAGTGTAGAGGCTGCACTACACACTTCTCCAAACAGCGGCAAAGTTTGCAAACAAAAGTTCGGTAAAGTTTGCTATAGAGTGTAGAGGCTGTACTACACACCTCATCAAACAGCGGCAAAGTATGCAAACAAAAGTTCGGTAAAGTTTGTAATAGAGTGTAGAGGCTGCACTACACACTTCTCCAAACAGCGAAAAAGTTTCAAACAAATGTTCGGTAAAGTTTGTAATAGAGTGTAGAGACTGCACTACACACTTCTCCAAACAGCGGCAAAGTTTGCAAACAAAAGTTCGGTAAAGTTTGTAATAGAGTGTAGAGGCTGCACTACACACTTCTCCAAACAGCGGCAAAGTATGCAAAAAAAGGTTCGGTAAAGTTTGTAATAGAGTGTAGAGGCTGCACTACACACTTCTCCAAACAGCGGCAAAGTATGCAAAAAAAGGTTCGGTAAAGTTTGTAATAGAGTGTAGAGACTGCACTACACTCTTCTCCAAACAGCGGCAAAGTTTGCAAACTTGGTATATCTTGATTGATATTATAGTGTAGACGAGGTTTTCACAAAAAAAACTTTGTAAATATAAGGGAATTATTGTATTTTGTTTCATCTTTGTGTTTTGTGATGCACAAATTGCAATATGTCATCTTTTGATAATTTATTGTTATCTCTGTGCTGTTGCGCACTATGTAAAACCACGCCATCTTCCCATTTCCATAACAGTCTTGTTTTGGAACAGTCCCTGTAAGGACAAAGCTTGTAAATGAATTGAAGGAAAGTCGAATGTGTCCGCCTGCTTCTAATAAGTCAATAAGCTCAGATTTTTGGATCTCTACATAGATCTTTCGATCCAGATTTTTGGATTTAAAGCTAATTTTTTATTACACCGCAAACGATGAATGCTTTTTTTAACATTAACTAGGTATAACCTTCGAGTTCAACATTTTGTGTTGTTGTTGAAGTGATGAGAAGGTATCGCAACAGCACAAAAGCTATTGCCTTAAAGCATGGGTAGTAATATATTTACTGATCCTCTTTGGAAATCTGTGCTTTAGCACTGAAAGTGTCATTCAGTATAAAGACAGAATAAATAAATAATATGAGTCATTATAGCGCACCTGAATGTGTTTTTGGAACTTTGGTTAAAATGTGTACAATTGTTTGCAACGCAGGCATATTCAAAAAACCATTGCAAGCCAGGATTTTTACAGGGGTTAATTTTTCATAAAAGGGGTAAAAATTGTAATGAGATTCAGTCATACATAAGCATATTTACCATACTTTTACTGTTGATCTCAAGTTTGAAAAGGGGAAAAGGAATAAAAATAGGTTTTGTTCAAACCCCTGAACCTCTCATCTCCTCTCCTGGCTACAGACTCTCTATAACTGTGTTTTCCCCCTTCAACATTATTTATAAATTGTGTTATACATAATTAAGTTAACAAAGAATTTAAAGATTACCTGAATGATGCTACCGAGTCTAGTGGGCATTCAAACAATGACTCTCTGTTAGTTGAATTGAAGAAGTATTTTCTTTGCTGAGAACGACTAAAATTCATACTCCAAGGCTCTGCAAAAAAAGTTATTAAATGATTCGGTTACTTACTTAAAGTTAGTGAAAATATTATATATTTAATCCGTTTTTACATTGTTACTTCATGTTTGTACTGTACTATTTTGTGCCATGTTGGGCACTGTTATACCCAGATATAAATAAAGAATAACAATTAATATTAAGTAGTAATCAGTCCAGTTATGTTCGACTGACCATACCAGGTACCCATTTGTACACCTGGGTGGAGCAAGCAATCTAACAACAGGCAGATCCATTAGGTCGAGGTTTCATCTTTGTTTGATTTTCGCCTGGCCAATTGGCTTCCGCAAATGTAACCGGTAACCACATAGTATGAATTGACTGTTACAAATTCATATCTTGGTAAGGCAAGCTCAGAATCGTGTTCTTTGGATTGGGTGGAGAAAAGCAAAAAGTGAAGTGTTTTGCCTAAGGACACACACAAGCAATGTGGTGAGCGTTGGTTTCAAACTCCAAATCTTACCATTTGTAATTTTTATAAAATGTAGTCCCAAAGGTAAAAAATGAATGTTCTCATCAGATCTAAAACACAGTCTTGGAATCCGTGAACCTTTAACAATTTTCATCTCCAATCTAAAATAAATGTATTGTTCAACAAATCAAATTTGGTGTAGCGTAAATAGGTTTATAATATAAAACATATAATTTTCTACATAAAATTAAAGAACCTCGTAATATTAAGTGGGAGAAACCATCAATTTATTGAAATTCAACAAACCAATCCTATAATTGATAATGATCACTCTTCCCTGCTATTCAGCTACTAATAAATTAAATGCGGTTAGCCTAAAATGAGTTGTGATAATGAATATAATATATACCTTTGAAATATCGTTTCTGCTTGTTCTAGTCTAAATACTTCCTTCACTCTAACTGGAGTAAGATCTTTTCTACTAGATTTGGATATGCTACGCACAAACAAGCCTGCTTTTACAATTCTGAAACAAAAATATGCAACACTTATTAATAGAGATTTAAGATAAAACTATATCCATCACCCTGGTTGTTTCATATACACTTTACTCACCTTTCAGTAAAGTGCTTTTTTCTTACATCCTCTCCAGCTAACCACATACAGTCTACGATATGTATTGCTGTCATCCGTCTCTGACCGGAACCCTAGAGTAAAGAATAATAACAATGTACATAACCATACTGTTACGCATTTTATTTATTTATTAGACCAACAAACCATAATGTAAAATATACAGAAATGAATTTACTGCTAAAGTAAATAAGACTACTATAACTACGAGTCGGCAGTCCCATACTCATACGTGTACACGATTTTCTAAGTACATTGTATCATATGAAAGTGACATTTATTGATTGAAATGATGTTTCCACTGATGAATGAATTATACATAATTCAAATATGTAATAATTAATCATGGTAAAGAGACAAGTGAAATGTTTCAATAATTTTCTTTAAAATATGTAACAAAACAGGTTGTTTAATACGATTTTCTAGTCTAAAAAATGTTTTAATTTACAGCACCTCTCCTCGGAGCTCTTGTACTATTTCTGCTTCAAAAAGAGTATCTCCTGGTAGTTGAAGATTGATCTTTTCAAACTTTGTCCATTTGTTGTTGAATCTCCCATCACATTGAAAGACATGCGACCTCTGCAACAAGATATGAACAAATATATAATTTATGCATTTATTTAATCTCATAAGACACATTAAGTTTGGTTTTTACATGGACGCATGTTGTAGGCGCAACGCAAGTGAGTTGACCAATCACAAACGACAGTTTGGATGACTCATCGTACTGTGATTGATCAAATTGCATTGCGTCCAAGTGGGAACCAAGATTAAACCACCGATTTTCAAAATAGAAGATAATTACTGAGGAAAAAGAACAAGTAATAGATTAATTAAAAAACAATCAGTACACACACTGTTACAAACACACACAGTACATAGGTATGTACATACACAATCATGGTTGCAAGAGTTCCTATTTAAATATGAAACGAATGGGCATAGATCTTAAGCGTATTTGTGTATTTTTTACAGTACTTACTCCAACTCCCATTATGTAGACTCTACTGCCGCCAGACACCATGCAACGATAGTCGTACACGCTATGAATCGATGGAAGATTTGAGGGATCAAGCAATGTGACTGCCTCATGCAAATCTGTTTGTTCCTAGAAAGATGACACCAGTTATATCTGTAAATGTCATGTGTAATCTTTTGTTTGTCTTTAGGTACAAGTAATATTGCACGAATAATGCAATTTACATACTTAAACGAGAACCTTTAGGGACCATGGCAAAGTTATTCTACTGCAGTTACTGCAGTAACTACGTTTTGTTTATTTTTTAGCAAGCTTTTTTTTAGTAATCATATACCCACAGTTTACTGCAAAAAACTCCTCATAAACTTCTACATTGAAACTAAAATCTTACGTTACTTCAGTAAACAAAAGGTAGTTCCTGCAGTAACTGTAGTAAAATAATTTTGACATGATCTCTTAGCAACATTAGGTTGGCATATTTAGAAATGAAATAATCAACCTACTTACATAATTTGTATTAACTTTGCACAAGTTTTCAAATTTTGTGTTAGGATCAGGAATTTTTGGAGCTGATCTGGTCCTGTCCGGGACCTAAAACAACGATTTGCAAAACAACAAATAAGCCAAACTATACACCAAACCAATTAACAAAACCAACCAATGAAATTATATATTATAAAATAATTTAATATGATATACAGCAAAACATTTTTTTTTTAAGTTGACTTACTCCCCAGAGCTTAAGACAGTCAACTCTTGTATCTGCCTGCTTTGCCTCTGTAAGGCTAGTATTCCTGACAAATGCTTGGATTTTGGCAAGTGCTTGGGCCTGAGTACGAGCCTGTCTAATGGTATAAAACAAAGACAGAACAAATATAAAACATGGGTTTATTATAGTAAAAAAATGGGTATCCTGTAGCCTTTTGTAAGTGTGGTAAATGTGGGTAATGATTTGGGGCAACATGTATGTCAACTTTAGTTACCAACCCAGGGCCTAGTAATAGAGCTTAAACATTAAATGTATACATCTATCACGTATTTTATTCTACATGCAAAACAATTGATATTCCTACTTTCCTAAACACCAAAGAACATAAATATTTTAGATACTAAAACAACTTACCTTTCATTCTGATTTGTAACATACTTGAAAAATTCTTCATCATCCATTAAATATTTCAGTGGTACTATTTCTAAGATGTCCGTCTTTGTGTTTGTAAGTTCATTCAATCTGTTGTTTATCTCAAACATGTAGTCGTGGATTGGATCACTATCTTTCCGCCGCCCCTTGCATACAACATATCTGAAACACAATAGATGTAGAACGTAGACAGAACACGTAACAAGAAATGGGTTTACATGTTCACGATAACGCATAAATAGAAGCCTTTTGAACACATGTGATGATCACAAGATTCTACGCACTGTAATTAGCAAAATTATGTAATATATGTAACACATGTTACACTGTATTACAGAATTTGACTATGATACTGGAGAAATTATAGATACAGTAGAGAGAATCAGCTAAATGTGATATGTACCAAATTTCTATGTTGACGTACAAGTAAGCAGTGGTGATACAATTGACAATAACTGTTTATGAGCATTCATATTTGGAAAGAATGTATGTACGTACCTTTCTGAATTTGCTGGGCGGCTTGTAATAGGCTTAAACAGTGAAACGCTATCAAAGGACATATACAGCAGAAAAATGAGACCAATGCTGAATGGTGTAAAAAGGTCAAAGGTCTTGCATACAAAGTTCCCTCCTAAAGGAGTGAAATATAAATGCATAGTATTAACAACTATCGAAAGGATCACATCAACAACAATAAATGACATAATGGTATGGCTTGTAGAATACAACAATTTGGTCGAATCAAATGTGAATCAAATAGCTAAAGGTCTGTCTACACTATAAAACTGTATGACAAAAAAATGCCCATATATGTACACATGACATCATATCACTACCATATTTGGGCACATCACACTTTTTGTGTCACAAACTAATTTTATAGAGTGGACAGTGTTTAGCCATGCACAAATATGGCTGTGGGAGCAGAGCAGTTGCAAATGACGCACTCAATGAGTGGGGTTAGATCACAACAATAACAAATTTCTACATAAAATCTGAACATAAAATAGTACCTTCAATTAATAACGCATGTGATATGAAATCAATTCAAATGGCAAGTATATAATTAATTGACAAACGATCAATAATTTATATAGATAAATGAATAGATAGTGAAAACCTACCTTCTCGGAGAACTGAGAGACCGCATAGGAACTGACACAGTAACAGTTGCTTTGTTAATACTTCTTGAATATTCTCTTGGCCTTCAACGGAAAATCCCTAAAATTAATTATTTATTAAAGTTTTATTAAAATAATATTCTACAGACTTGCAATAAGTCATAGATCCATATTCATTCACGGACCAAATATTTGGAAAACGCTCTATAAAAAACCAATACAGTAGATTAAAAAACCAATACAGTAGATTAAAATCCCTTTACTGTGTTAAAAAAAGAAAACTAAAGAAATGATATTGAGTACATACTGAAAAAGAGGAGAAAACACACAAACACATTAGGCCCATTATATGCCTACTGAGTCACTCATGATTGGTATAGTGCTTCCGGGGGACAAACAGGGTTCATCCTGTTTCTTGTCCTTTTATACCTCAGCTGTGGTGGTCGCGCTTATGTGCGTCACTATTAAAGTAGAGGGTGATTTTTCCTAGTAGTGGACGACCAATGTTTTTACTTTTTTTGTACATTGTTTTGTTGAATGTTGTATGTACCGTACATTTAAATGTTAAATAATGGTTACCAAACTGACAAGCACTCGCTTCTTTTGGTATATGAATAAATATTGTACATGTAATTGTGAATTGTGAATAAATGTGTATATTAATATACCTACCCCATCAGCCATAAAAAGATGAACACCCAGGCCATCCGTGTTATCCAAAACAAAACGTCTAAACTCTGTTAAGTTATCAGCATTCATAATATCACCATCCCCATTGATGCCTCCTACTCCTATTGGTCAAAATAGTGCATTTTATGTACAAGCAACTCCCAGAAATGAGTATGGCTGTTATTTAGAACACATGTAAAGATTAAAATTGGAAAGCTTAAGGATTTCTGAATTTTCAGAGAGTCTATCCATTTTACATATATAACCAAGCTTGCTTAGGTGAATATTTTCACCCAATGCATTTTCTGCTTTTGCCATATCCAGAAACGCTGTTGATTGTTTTCTATAGACGCCAATGCCTAAGAATTATAATAGCCCCCTCTATAGCCTGAAGTATTTTTAAAGTGTTATAGCACCCTCTCTTCTTTGGCTCTGCTTTTATAAATTCTCCATTTTTCTTACCATAATGAGGCTCAAAGTACTCTGCAGAGGCCGCAAAGAAATCCTCCAACTTAAAGTCATTTCCTCCCTTTAACGTGAGACCAAATCCCTTCGCATAGTTCTTTTTGCGCCACAACACATATTCTGAAAATCCCCCAGGACCAGCGCACACATCAGCAAAAAAGAACAATTGATTGGTGTTTGTCAACGGCTCCTATAAAACAAAATTTAAAAACAATTTGTTTTGGACACTGGGTATTTAAGTCAGCAGTTAATTAAAACCACTGTATAAGGTAAAAACAAAATTTGAGTATACAGATTAAGCTCTGTCTACATTATCAAACTATATGTGATAAAAAAATGTGATGTGCCCATATATGGACATGATGATGTCATATCACTACCATATTTGTGCACATCACACTTGTTTTGTCTAACTAGTTTGATAGTGTAGACAGTGCTTTAGATGGACACTTACTCCAGTTGCTTTCTTTGGATTTGTAAACATCATATCAAAAACGGTGTCCATATTAGCCATCTTCATAGCCGCACGATTTAGAAAGATCCCACCTCGGATTGTCTCGTAAGGATTTGAGCGAGTACGAGCTTGCCTCATCTCTTCTGGTTCCAACGTATCAAATATCGTCTGTAAATAAATAACAGGGGGATTACCACCTATCTGATAGGACAGTGATTAATTTACTATTGGTAATGGACATAAAATAAAAGATTAATAAAATAGAATAAAGATGAAAATGAAAGAGAAAAAAAATGCCAATTCATAAGGTATGCAAAATATATAAACTGGTTAATTTATGTTTTGCAAGAAATCATCAATCCTTAACTTTACTATGATATTTATCTTACTTTACCTTTGCCTTCAGAACTCCCTTTAAAATGTCCTCGCTACAAAAATTTGTTTCATCGTCAATTATGTATTTTCTCTGTAAACAAATGTAAATTGTTATGTTATAAACAAAGATATAGTTATTATCATTTTTTATTATGGGAGCATCAATAAGCATGTTAAACGCATCAAAAGAATAAATATCTTTAAAGATGTATTGTTGTCCCAAAAAACATAAAAAATGAAGATTAATTAAAAAAGATTTTAATAATGTTAATCACAATTGTGTTTACTCTTATAAAAAAGGCAAAATAAATGGTTTAATTCAACAAAATTTTTTTTTCGATTACATTGTTGGTCAAAGTGAATAACTATTATGTGACATTAATTGGCTTGTTCAACAAAACTTTTTAAAAATGATTGTGTAAATTGATAGTGTAGACATAGCTTAAGTATGATTAAAGCTGTATCTCTGTTTTGGAAGCATGTCTTTGATTTTACACTATAGCACAAATTATGTGGTATTATCACCAGTAAAAACATTTCTGGATAATCTGTAATTCCTTCAAAACAAAGAAATGATAAAATGATAATTTATACACTTTACATTGCCTTCTTCTATCCAACGCAGCATTTCTTCAAGTCTTGGTACAGGTCCAGAATAGGATGGTAGCCAATCAACTACCTCATGAGATGAGATCTGAAATAGCACATTGAAAAAGTAAAACATGGCATACGATTAAAATAAAATGGGAAGCGCAAATGATGAAGACAGATATCTGACTGAGCACATTCTGTGAAGTACAGGAGGTAAGTCAAATGATGAAGACAGATATCTGACTGAGCACATTCTGTGAAGTACAGGAGATAAGTCTAGGATAAAATTGATACATGGTACCCATTAATATTTGTTTTTATATAGCACTTATTGCACAATGCTTCTAAGCGCTTCACATTATTAGTTGGCCATTTTTTTCAAACAAATCAAACACATATGGTCACATACTCCCATGCAGCTAGTAATCAGTACAAAGTTGTGTCTTGATCTTCTAACCAGGAACCTATTTATACACCTGGGTGGAGAGAGGCAAACTTAAGTAAAGTATCTTGCCTAAGAATACAAGCAATGCAGCGAGAGTTGGATTGAAACTCACGATCAGTAATCCAACGTCCAACATACTGCGTAATAATTTTTTTTTTTTACAAAATTATTGGTATTTTTAATTTTACATACATCATCTTCATAATCCCAGGTAAGTTCGGTTGATGCTTCGAAACCTTTCTTCTGTAAACCAAGACCACGTCGCCCTCGTTGTGTTGATGCTTCCACTATATCAACACGTCCTTCTCCGTGCTTTCCAAGACCTGAGCCTTCTTTATGACCCATTTTTGCCTAAAAATAAACATATACTGATTAATAAAGTTCAATTATTGGTGCATGTTTCTCAATGTACACAATTTTCAATGCTTAAATTACTGATTTCATGTTTTTAATTCCTCATAAATAAAAAGAGAGTTCAGGGAGGCATATCAAAAGATTAATTTTCATGTTAATTTGAGGTTATAACATCCCAACACTGATTAAATCAGCATTCATCAAAGTTCCTTGCCGCTGTGTATCCCAGGCCTAGTATAAAAATAAGGCCGGCATTCTGCATAGCGCCAAATACCAAAAATGCAATTGGTCCTGGCGGTCAATTCAAATGTTATTGCAGTGTAATTGACTCAGGCTGCCATTTAACCGGTTATTAAAAATTTGTCGTCCTGTTTTGCTCCAAAGAAATTGTGTGTAATTTACACATGGTTATTAACCGTTATTTGTTCGCAGCAGAAACAGGACCATCATCATGTCGTGGTGGGCCAGGCATGGAAGGGCTTCCAACTAACCATCATTTTCTGTGCAAAGTCACTGTACATGGCTGGTTTGTCCTTTGATGCTCCTGGATGTGACTGAACTGAACCACTTTCTTCACTAGGCTTAGTCGGTGCAAAGAAAGACATGTTTCCTCCCATCTCAGAATAGTTACTTTTGCTAATTATACCGGATTCCTCTCCAGAATCTTCAGAACTTAAATGACTGCCAAATACTTCTTCTTGTGTAGTTCCTTGAAAAAAGCCTAATAATAAAAGTTATGCAACAAACTTAATTTGAATTGAATTATTTTAACATAATTGTACAGTAATACTTTAATTAAGTAACTAATATATATGATTTTTATTGCAAAATGATAAGGCTACATTTATTAACAACATACAATCTGTATGTACGTCTGCTTTTCGTATAAAATAAACATTTATCTTGTGCCATGTGACCAAAACAGTACCAAACATGAGGTTCAGTAAAAAAGAACCGGTAATTTATAATTATTCCTATATCTGTGATAACAGTATCTCAACTTAAAACCTAGGCCCTAGGCCTAGGCTAGCCTAGCTAGCCTGGGCCTACCTCCTGCAGCAGCATACCCTGCAGAAGACCCCGTTGAACCCGATGATCGTTGACCCTCATCGTAATCGGAGGAAAATCTTTTCTTTTTAATCGGACTGTAATTGCTACTTTCCCGTTCTTCGCAACTATCATCTTGGGATGAAGATGGGCGTTTTCTGCTTGACATTCTTACTCAATTTAAAATGCATTTGTCAGTATAAAATACCATTTGAATCTTGTATCTTTTCATTACAAAACATACTTACGTTCGATAGCTCCCTCTATCGACAGAATGAGGGCATCATTTTTATTTTTAAAAAAATGAAAAGCCTAAAGGGGGGTCATCCAGTTTCAGACAGTAAACCTTTTGGATGATTCTCTAAAATATTTTACATATCATTACAAATGTAATCTTTATCTATCAATAAATTATTAATTTTTTTAGTGCACAATCACACAACATACGGGCACTGAACGCCCAGAGCCTGAAATCTGGGATTTTCCCCGACAGTCAATTTTAACGAAATCCCAGGATGTTGGAAATTACAGCTTGTGACGTCAGCCAATGTAACATTGGATACAATCATATATATAACTGTAACAGAATTACTAAAAATAAAACTGTCATTGCCAATTACAGGATAGAGATGGCAACGGCAGGGAGGACTCACCAAACATTTGGTTCAGATGAACGGATTTTTGATCCGGAATGCAACGAGGAAACAATTGATGATTTTCTGTTCATAAACAAGCCTTCTCAGCTCTGTATTAGGTAGGCTATGATTTGATAGAGCATAATAGAGATATTATTACTATATCTCATCTCGGGATACAGTCAGGATATGCCTAGGCCTCCATCCGATTGTTTGTAGGCCTCCATCCGATTGTAGGCCTAATCTAGGGAAAGTTGGTAGGACTGTAAATTGATAATTTATAGATTTAGATATAGAAATAGACTCCACTTTCCTCCAAGACAATATTCAGGCCGTATCAATTATTCATAGGCCTACATTGAAACATGTTATAAATAGCCCCATAAACAGTCGAGTATGATGATGAGCAGCCAAATAAGCTCATAAGCGCTGGGCCGAACAAGTTTCGTATTAACGAGGCCTATGGGGAAATAATTTTAATCAAACAAGGGGGGAATTTATGGACACAATGACCAACCCTTATTCAGTGGACAAAAGTAACCAAACCAAAATGTGTACAGAGGGGTGTGGGGGTTGATCGTTTCCACAAAGGGGGAAACCCGTCATCATGTTACCACTACTCTGTTGATCTCTAATTTGAGGGTTTCAAACTAGAAGTTCGACGTTCGAACAGCAATCGAAAAAAGTGTTTCCTGAACACAAACTCACAGTAATAATTAATATTTTTGTTTAACAATAAAAGTGATGGCATAACGTGGATTCGAGTACTTGGACCTGGGTATCAGGAGGATGCTCAAACCAACTATGACGTCGGTCATCTTGCGGCATCGCTTCAAAAACTGACCACTGCACAACAATCGCAAGCTACGCTAAGCCAAGAAGAAACCAGTGAAGAAGATGACGAAATCGCTATAACTCAAGACGAAATTAATTCACTAGACAAGGAATTGACGTCAGGAAAATGGATGATTTTTCCAAATCGAGACTACGTTGACAACATTTGGGGAAAGATAGCAAAGGCAACCGTATCTGGGAAGCTAGGTAAAGGTGCAACTATGGCTAAAGTGGCTCCCGTCGGAGATAATGAAAAGAGCTCTTACATCGCGGTGTACACACCAGACTATCGCAACAAAGCCCAGGTATTTGACGTAGAGAAGAAAATGCGGGATATCGGCATTAAAGGCACGATGAAGTACAAGCCTGATATCAATACAAAAACCGGAGTTTACCGCCACAACAATTACAAGATGAGACCTAGTATCTATGTCACATATGATAAGTCAGATTCCAAAGGCAAGTCTGGTGTCAAAGACAAGACAAATCCCTCAACATAGAAACTTTCAACCTTTTACCAAGCAACGGTAAGACTTGAAATCAGTCGCATTCATTCTCATTCATGCTTCACGTTATTTGTTTCATCATCTTCTGTACGTCAATTCGTCACGCTGTTATCATCCGCACTAATGTGATAGTGACATGCAACATACTATATCGTACTGATGAGTGTTATATGCAATCCATAAGGAGATACTTTCCCGTGAAAAAACGAGGGGATGCAAATAAACACACGTACGGCCAACTCTGGTTACTGAATAACTCTACCATTGAATTAGTAACGCGCACTTGAATTGGTTTGGTGCAAGTTTGGTTACTTCTCATTGTTTTCCATTTCATCATCACACTAAATATAACTCGCAAAATCGTTCACGTCTGCTCATGTTTTTATTTTACCATTTATTTTAAGGTATTCTTTGTTCTATCATACTATAAAGCACGGTTGTAAAAAAGTGGGCCAAATGCGTATAAACCGCTGGAATAACTGGATTGAATTAATGATGACATTTATAGACTGTGCTTTTATTTTACTTCTTCCTTGAAGCCTAATTCCAGTTCTGTTTTTACTCACAGTACAATACTTTGTACAAATACAGTATTTATATTAAAATAAAGAGATTGTTCTCATCACCATCGTTTATCATTTCTCGTCACACCATCGAAAACGATACAGTGTGCTTTTTTTAAAAATAATGTTTTATTTGTGTTCTTTTCATTAGTGATGGAATTAATTGGATACGAGTGCTTGGACCGGACTATCGTAAAACACATTGGGTTCAAACTTGTGATGTTGATGACCTGACGTCATCATTCAAAAAGCTTACCCACAACCAATCAACGACATCATCAGATGAAGATGCCGCGGCATCTGACGAGGATGACAAAGGAGGCGTATCACAAAACGAAATTAATTCACTTGACGAAGAATTGACGTCAGGAAAATGGATGATTTTTCCAAAACGAGACTACGTTGACAACATTTGGGGAAAGGTAGCAAAGGCAACCGTATCTGGGAAGCTAGGTAAAGGTGCAACTATGGCTAAAGTGGCTCCCGTCGGAGATAATGAAGAGATGAAGAGCTCTTACATCGCGGTGTACACACCAGACTATCGCAACAAAGACCAGGTATTTGACGTGGAGAAGAAAATGAGAAATATTGGTATTAAAGGCAGGCTGAAGTACAAGCCTGATATCAATACAAAAACTGGTGTTTATCGAAATAATGAACATAAGGTAAAGCCGAGTATTTATGAGACGACGGATGAACATAGTCCAACAGGCTATCACGGAAAGGGTGGGTATCGCGGAAGGGGTGGGAGGGGTGGGTACCGAGGGAGGGGTGGGTACCGTGGGAGGGGTGGGTCTAACGGAAGTGGAGGATACCAAGGGAGAGATGAAAGGAATGGTGGATATTAAAGCTATGATAACCATGCGTGATTATTATAATAGTTATAATAGATTAGATTGATAAAAACACGACTTCAAAAGGACTACGAACATTCTTCGTTTGTTAATGTTGTTGCCTACCCAGAAAGTGACTGAGTACACAGGTGATTGTTGCTTAACACAGTTGAGATAAAGTTTCATTGTTTGCATTAATATAAAATGTTTTTAAAAATTCAATAAATGAAATGTACACCAACTTCAAGTACGAAGTCCAAACGACAAAGCATTTAGGCCTGTTGATGTATAACAACAGAATCTCACTGGTTAAAGTTGTTTATTTGTTGTGTCCTCAGCATAACTATTACTATAAGAGTAATTTAATAATAGGTTATAAGACCTTTTTCATCTAGAAAGCATATGTATTCAATAAAGTTCTAGTGATAAAGTTATTTCGGAAGCGCTTTTCATGTATTACCGTTTCATAACTGTGAATGAGATGTGTTAAACATTGTTGTCGTTATCTGCAGATTAGCGATTAAACTAAATTAAACACTATATAGGCCTGTTTAGACTTTCGACTCTTTCGAGAGGATAGTTACAGTAAACCAGAAAATGGCATCTTCGGCTGGGCATACGAGAAAACACTATGTATGTGGCCCAGGTCCGAATGATCGTGTATTTGATCCAGGAAAGCAGACAATCGATAATTTTCTGTCTCATATCAAGCCATCACAATTGAAGTCGAGGTAAGTTACACTAATACACATTTCTAGACATGCCAAACATGGCGTGGGCAAGGGTAGGCCTACTTATCCGTTTCCGTAGTCTTATGTGCCTAAGGGTGTAGGGGTGTCAATGTGAAGCAAATAAAAATCATCTCTTCAAAAATGAGGAGGAAATGGCCTCCCATCAATCTCCCCTGCACACCCGCCTAATTATGGATACGCCCATCGACACGAAACAGATACGCACAGATATTGTTTCAACTATTCCATTGCATATAGATCGTTCCCCGGCGGCAGAACTAACTCATGTCACCTAGTCCCGTCCACAGTGTATTACATTTAAAGAATGTTATTCCAGTTTATTAGTACTTAGTACTACTCAATACTACACTTTACTTTACATTTATACAGTAATCATGTTATATTCAATTTACTATAAGTGATGGAAATATCTGGATACTTGGAACTGCATATGGCCGTACAAATCAAAACAAACCTTATGATGCAGCTAAACTTGCGGCATCATTTAAAGAATTTAAAACTGCGGAGAAAGGATGGCAAAAAGATGGCTTTACGGGTATATCTCAAGAAAAAATCAATTCAATAGACAACGAAATAACGTCAGGTAAATGGATGCTTTTCATAGACGTTAAAAAAGTTGACAATATCTGGAGTGTAAGATAGCGAAAGCATGTTTTTTAGAAGACCTAAGTGACGGGGCAATCATGACTAAAGTGGTCAAAATGGATAGACCACGTGATGAAGACAGCTTTTACATCGCAGTGTACACACCAGATTATCGCAACACAACAGAGTTAGATGACGTGGGGAAGAAGATGCTTAGTATCATAGGTATCAAAGGACTGAATATTAAGTATAAACCTGACATTAATACAAAAGTTGGTTTCTATAGTGATATGAAAGCAAATCCGTGTATTCGTAAGCTGACATACACAGGCTAGTTTCAACAATTTGAGATGTTTGTGGGAGGGGGTTCCAGGGAAGCAGGACACTGCATTAAAAACTTATCTTTTTTTAAAACAGTAGGCCCTACATTTATTAATAGAAACGTAATTAATATAAATTGAATTCGTATCTCAAGTGATGGTGTTTACCTAATAAATTGGAAAAGAATTATAATTGAAAAAAAAATGTCTTTGGGACTTTATTTATCCACAATGTTTTGATGAGAGCAAGGTTCTATTATTAGATATCACAAAGTGTCAATATTTCGGCTTTCATAAATCCATAAATGCGTGTGCACTACTCAAGCAACTCTACAAACGGAGTTTTGACTCTAAATATTATTATTAAAAAGATAAATATATTGGCACATATGGCGGTTCCTACGTAAACTACTTGAGCTTGTAAACTCAGACAAACATCGAAAAGCCTCGAAGTCTAATCGTCTGGGTAAGCAACGTCGTTTGGTGGGTGAAATGTTAAGGCGATATAACAACAATTGAAGCCGAATCGACACAAACATACATCATAGGTCTACACCATGTGGTTACAGATTCGACGACGAAAGAGATCTGACACACTATGTTGAGAAATACTAAGGCATAACAACGCCTGTTTGACGTGTTTACCGCGAAACTTAAAATACATGAAATGCACGTGGTAGTTAGTCGGTCTCAGATTCACTTTTTCACGTTCTTCGCCGACAAAATCTGGCCGTTAGAGAGCAAAAATGCATGCTGTTATTAACCGGTAGTATTGTAGAAATGTATATTTTGATGAAAAAAAACTTAAATACAAGCAATGTGGACTAAACAGTATATACTTACGGTTAGGTTACAGTCATTAACAACTATCATCATGAGAATAGAAGGACTGGATGGAATGTAGGAATGTCCAGATTATGTCGATGACGGCGCTATTGACAAGTCCCTATGGCAAAATATGTAGCTAGCAAGCAGGATCTAGCTTTCTCAGAGTAGTTTTAGACAAAGTCATGGGGTGCAGGGGAGTTGATATTCTCACAGCATGAGCTTAAGTTTAAGTGGTTTAATTAGGCAGTGTTTAGGAGTGTTTTTTCTTGTCTATTATATATTCTCAAAAACTTAAACCTCGTTATCAATTATGGTAAAAATTCGATAATTTGTATCCATGACGTAATAACTGTTTTCTTTATGTTTGTTGTAACACCATATTTTGGTATGTAATCAAAAATAGCTATTGACGACGGATACGTTAAAATAAACTTCTCTTCTCAAAAAGTTATATATAATAATAATAACTATTATCTATGCTTTTGATTGCTACCCGAAAGTATAGTGCTAGGCCTTTTTCTTCCAGAGAGACTTCACTTTCATCTTGTCTATGCAGCGCAGCAACAGGTTCCATTTTAGATCGAACTTCTTAGAATAAGTATTACAGGCAGGGGATGAGTTTTTCCCTCTGACGACCACTTTCCCCATTTCTTTCAAAAGTTGTGCTTTTCGTTTCTTATCTCTCAGTGTTAAATGTTGAATGTTACAGTATTGCAGTAGTCATTGGAACAACTCCACAAAGAGCCAACTACAATTTACGTAAACACAACAGACTTCGAAGATTCAATATATTTTTATATTTTACAATACTGTACTGACGTAATGTCTTGATATAACAAATGCACAATTTCTTAACAATTAACCGACTTAAAATACATGCAATTAAAACTGGTACCACGTATAAAAAACACAGACAGGAAGTAAGCATACTAAACTACTGTAAGTAGCAGAACTTAGTTTTGGACACCAGTAGATTTGGAGTGATACCAATGAAGCTATACTGTACTCAATGTAAATATTCTATTAGAGATACTCCAAATATTATTATTTGGAAATGCAAAGATTATAATTTGTTTATGGTAACTTAACAGAAACATATACAGTTAAACTATAAAAATAATATTTGTAAAATTAAATTAAAAACATGTATTAAATTATTATTGAGGCTACTGTGTGACACCAAATAAATTAAAAGTATAAAATATTACAACTTTGAATAAGTAATTTGAATAATTAGTGGTTTAATGAATCAAATTATTTATAATTTAATTAATAATATTAGGCAAGCAGGAGAAATTTGTTTTTATTCATGGCTGTGAAATCAGAAATATCATCATAACTTGCAAAATGTCACTTTTCTTTAAATATTTTACATCTGGTTTCAATCAGATTTACTGTAAAGCCAATTTACACAGACGAGCGGTAACGGTAAGTGGTAATTGTAAGCAGAAAACCGCCACATCAAGCAGGCTGCTGATTGGCCATAATCCATGATTACCGCGCAGTATTTTCACAAAATCTGTTTCTATCCCGAGTGGATTTCTGCTCAACTGCCCATCCGTTTCGCGTTTTGTGTAAATGGTCATAAGAAATAACATAGATTCTATTTTTGCGTTTTCTGCTTACCGTTACCGCTCGTCTGTGTAAATTAGCCTTTAGAAGAAATATAATATTATTATATAACAAACGTTGCATCTAAGAAATAAATATAGATGATTTTGATTTAATGTTATTATTGAAAAAAACAAATAAATTGACGAAAGGAACATGTTAAGATTATTCTACCGCAGTTACTGCAGTAAGTAGACTCTTTATGCAATTATTTAGGTGAGGTGATAATTGTTCCTAATCTCTATTTATTGTCTTCCTAATCTCTATTTATTGTCTTCCTAATCTCTATTTATTGTCTTCCTAATCTCTATTTATTGTCTTCCTAATCTCTATTTATTGTCTTCCTTAAATTTGTATTCCAATCAGCGTTTCGATTTTTGTCTTTACTCAAGTATTATGCGTATGAAACGCCATGCGTGCCAAAATATTTGTATTCATACCAATGTTTAGTGAATCATTATTGTAGTAAAAAAAAGTGTAGTTACTGCAGTAACTACAGTTGAACGATATTAACATGATCCTTAAATTTATATAAAATGTTAAAATTGGTGTTTTTGGTGATAATAGACAAGTTGTATATACAAAATGATTGTCTTAACTAACCATCTACTTTCCCTTTGTACCTATTGAGACAAACTTTAAACACTGCCAGTTATTACATAGGACAAGAAATAAGCTCATAAGATATAAATCAAAGTCTTAATCGTCCTGCAATAAAATCTATTATCAAAAAAAAGGGGTAGTAATGACTCATCACATGTCTGTGATTAATATCACTGAATTGGGTCTTGCGTTCACATTAGACTTTCCAAGTCAGTATTACTCAGATGATCAAAATATGTTACAACTTGTATAAAACAATTTATGCAGTGTGAAAAGGCTGTTATGTAATATGACAAGCATTTTGACATTGACACATCAAGTCTTGAGTGCTCCTTCGTACAATAGGTTTAAGATAGGTGCTCAGGTGC
Organism: Antedon bifida; assembly: GCF_963402885.1. Taxonomy (NCBI): domain Eukaryota; kingdom Metazoa; phylum Echinodermata; class Crinoidea; order Comatulida; family Antedonidae; genus Antedon; species Antedon bifida. The sequence continues at coordinate 1,093,521 of NC_136234.1, forward strand.
TGTCTTTATTAACAATGGCCTGTCATTAAGATTGAGTAACTGCTAATTTCTTAAGATGATCCATAAATACCTGTAAACTAACATCATCAGTTAGCACATATGAGCCACCCTCCTAGAAAACAAAAACAAAATAGATGTTATATAAAAAAATTTATTAGATAGATTATCATGATTTTTTTTTTTTATTGTTGATCGTTTAAGTTACGGGGATCAAAACAGCTGGTAATCAATTCAACAATCTACCTACAGTAAATCTAAAAAAAATATTGTTGCAAAAAAAAAATAATTACGATACGATAAGATATATTACCTTGATACGAGTAATACATAATAATGTGATTATATTTTTATACATTATTACACATACATTACCATAAATCACATTTTGTTTGAATTTTAATACAATGAATGATTAAGTCCACAATTCTTAAAGGTGTATTGTCCCCCAAAAACATGAAAAATTAAGATAATTAAATCAGACTTTGAATAGGTTATTTTGTAGTTTTTAAAAAGTTAATCCCTTCTGTAAAAAAACAAATAATAATGTTTTCTCATATAAAATGACAAAATAAATGGTCAAATTCAACCAAAAACCATTTGGTTGGCAGCCAATTTGACTATTTTTTTGCTTTAAATTACAGTTTTTTCAGGTAAATACTTTTTTTTCGATTCAATTTTTGTTCAAAGTGAATAACTATTATGTGATATTAAAATGGCATATTCAACAACAAAAAATGTAAAAATAATTTGTTTGGGACAATACATCTTTAAGGAAAACAAACTGTATAAAGGTAAAAAAGATTACATACCTGGCCATATGCATACGTGTTGTTGTGTGTCTGTGATGGATTGACACGACAAAGCAAAAATCTAGCCTGTAAGCAAAGTTAATTTGGTTTTAGTAATTTCCCACGTAATACTATGTTTAATGAAAAATTAATCCATATCAAATCTGAATTATTCTTTGATGGTAAAATTAGATCATGGAGACAATAATGCCATGTATAATTAAGCTATAATTGAATAGCTTTTATGTAAATGGATTGGTTTAGTCAGAAGAACATTTATAATTGCATGTGTAATTTATTTTCAATAAAATTTTGTTTTAACAACACTTGACTGCAATATGGAACATGACGATCACTAAACACTGCATATAGTACTGTAAGTATATATTTATTATAAATAAATGTTTTTCACTGTAGTTTTACTTAAGCTTTATCTACACTGTGATGTGCCCATATATGGACATGATGTCATATCATTACCATATTTGGGAATATCACTATCATATTTGGGCACATTGCACTTTTTTGTCAAACTAGTTTAATAGTGTAGACAGAGCTTTAGGCTGTGTTTATACAACACCTTTCTTACTGTACTTTACATGCTTATTATGATATGCATGTATTGATGATGATGATGAAGATCAATCCCCTAAACTGAGCTGTTTATACATGAATGTTAACTGCTGTGTTATGAACAGGAAGGTCAGTCACAGCCAAACGTCTTGTCCACTGAGGCTACTTAAAAAGACTACTTCAGCTCACCAAACGGCCAAATCTGGCCAGTCTCAGGTAGCCTTTTCAAGTAGCCTTTCCAGGTGGTTTAGTAATGACACGAAATCCATTTCTGTTTATACAGCACGCCAACGTAGAACTGTGTTGATATATATTAAAGGATTGCATGGCGGATAAATGTTACTATATATATAATGGACAGGGTAGCGCAATATTTTTTCTCAAAACATTGGAATAACGCGATTAAATTCACCTAGTGGAAAACAGGCTTAAGTAATAACAATGATTTAATAATATTGCGTCACTTACCTGACTACCACCTTGTGTGCACTGAATATACCTTGGCATGGGAAATCTATTCTGTAAAATCTCTTGTGCATCATCTATAGGTGCTTGTAGTAACTGTTTGAAGTTGGCATGCTCTGGCTGGTCCTGGTACTTAGCTTTGAACCATGAATCAATGGTCTGAAAATAAACAAATCAAACAAAGTATTTATAATAGTAAAATATATGTTTACACTACAGTATATAATACAGTAGTATTGGGATACCCCTACTATTTAAACATCTATTAAAACATATCTTTGGAATGAACAAGGGTTAATATCTGTCTCAACACTACAGCAAACCCCTATCCATGTTATGCCCCTTTTTATAGGGTTCTACTGAATAAGATTATTTATACTTAAATAAATATATTAAAAGGCTACTAGGTTTGCAGAAATAATGAATCAATTTAATATCATTTGTGGCCGGGCCCCATGGGATTACATTAGGGTATACAAGTATATTTTGAAATAGTACCTCTCCATGAAATATAAGGATCTGGAAGAATGTGTCCATTAGAAGGATACGGTCTGGCATAATGCTACTGCTATCAAGAAGCACAGGCTGAAAAAATGAATAGACACACATTTATTTTAGCTTTTTTCTATTTATATAATGCATTTTGTACATATTTGGATTGGGTTTATAAATATTATTATTTGATGGTATGTTTTGTATTTTTATAAAGTAAAATCATGGTGGGAGGGAGGGGAGGGGACAATATATCTTTAAGAAAAATGCACATGTATTATTACGTATTTTGTAAATACCAGTAGAGAGCAGTATTTACTGAAAAACATCTTTTTAACTAAACTTTGTGGTGAGACCTCGTAATGATGGAGATATGTATTAAGCTCTGTCTACACTATCAAACTATATGACAAAAAAGTGTGATGTCATCGTGTCTATATTATATGAGCACATCACATTTTTTTGTCACATAGTTTGGTAGTGTAGACAGAGCTTAAAACAATGTGGGAAAATAAATCAAGGCATAAGATTCATCCATTATACTTACCTCAGTGCCTTTAAATGAGTAAGCATATAAAATTGGCTGAATCATGACAAGGCATTGTGTTAGATCTTCTCGCAGCAATAAATGTCTATAAAATGCCGTCTCGTCTGGGCTGTTGTTAAATACTTGTAAAAACTGTGACCTTCGTAAATGGAACATAAACTGTAAAAAAAATATTATAATAAAAAAGTTGATAGACGTATAATAGTCAGCCCTCTTTGTCTGAACTAGGACATAGAGTAGAGCCACAATCCTTGTGGTCAAAGTGACGAGATGATTTTAACCAGTAGGATTGTAACATGGACACAACAGGATTAAAAACAGGGCTTGAGGTGAACCAGTGTACCAGGGTAACCCAGACTCATTTCCGATAGATTGAATAGAAATAGAACTTCACTCAACCTTACCTGTGGGTAAAGAGAAAAATTATCAGCAAATTGAAACGAGTTGGGATCATCTTTATGGAATTCACCAAACTTCTGACAAAGTCGAATTAGATTTCTATCGAGCCAACGCAAAACGTCAAGTCCTTCTTCGTTTTCCGCTTTGTACGTCGCCATCCTCGCCATCAACACGCACGCAGCTTCTTGATCGAACCCGGCAGCGATGTGTTGTATATTTGTTGCGGCGTCGGCCCAACTAAAAATATTTATATTTCTTGTTATTTTAACATAATTCCAAATAAACACACATTTATGACAGAACAAAAAATGTAGTTTTAGGTTACTGTCAAATATCTCAATATTAGACAATAGACTAATCATATTCTAAATATAGTGATGAAATAGTGTTAACAAAGTCCAAGTTGTAAAAAAAATCTTTAAACCTTAGCTTTACTTCGCAACTATAACTAATTAGCTATATAATATATAATAACCAATAAAATACTTTAATTGTTAATATTTTAATAGTTTCATATTTCATACTATAATGCCATTTATAAAAATGTCTTTGAAATAATTGATTATAAAGAAATTGAAAGATGTACTGTAACCGTCCCCCATCCCCCTCTTCAATCAACCACACACCCTGCTTCAAATAAACAACCAGCCTACAACTACCCTACAGTAGTGGTCTACTCTATGTTTACATACTTTCTTGCCAGTGTAGTGACTCGTACACGCCGCTGCCCACTGGAGTGCTGATACTGCGTCACGAATTGTACACATCCTCGTCCGCCTTGAGGTATAGGAGCCGAATGCTATAAATAGAAATACAAAACTGTCTTTTAAACATCCCCATTAATGATAAACTTTGTTGAGTCTCAAAGGTATCCTCTTAAGCTTGGTTCCCAATAGAGATCCAACACAAGTGATTTGACCAATCACAAGGGATGGATTATTCAAACAGTTGTTTGTGATTGGTCAATACGCTTGCATTGCATCTACATCCTTCCGTTACGTCTCTAGTGGGAACCAAGCTTTAATTGTAGTTCTACTGTATACATTAATATTAAAAAATCTAGTTATTGTAAAGAATAATTAATAATAATCTTTATGAACACAAAGATGATTAAGTTATTAAAAAGGAAATGAACATTAAATATTTGACTAGATAGGCCAAACTAATATGAAATATGATTTCCTGTGGTTTACTAAATTATAATATGAAAGAGATATAAATGAGGTTGGTTTATATGCATCACTTTCATGTTTATCTATAGGCAATCAGAAAGTATTGTTTCATTAAACAATAGTGTTTAATCACATATACTTAAAATACTCACATCAAGTACACTAGTGAAGTATATATTGTTGATCTACCAATAAGAAATCAACTTTCATACAATAAAAAGAGAAAGGGGTTGATACAGAGTGTATATAAGGACAAGATATACAGCACTGCTTTCTGACCAACATCTAATCTACTGACGTCAGCGTACACTGATGCTTTTGATTATTTAAATACACAATATATGAAGAGGAAATAACGAAAAACAGAATCATACTTGTATACAGACAGGTATGTTTTTGATATACTGTAGCTTTATCAAAAACACATTCAGAAAACCAGAATTTATGGAATACCGGGCCACTTAAGATGGAATACCAGGCCACTTAAACCAGCAAAGAGTGTCTGGTTTTAGGAGAGTTGGCTTCGACTGACAACCAAATTACGTAATGTTAATTCAATGTGTGCATGCGGAAATCTTGGGACGCCTCGACACAGTTTTGATGGTTTCTAGGTTCCGATGACCAAATTAATATTTTATTAGTGTGCATGTGTAAATTTAAGACCTAGTGCTGTTCTATCAGCCAACACTATGGGTACAACAAGTTATTATCTAGTCATATTTGACCATAGAATGAAATGCCTAGTGATTTAAAGATGTATTGTCCCCCTGAAAAAAATAATTCTTACAAAAATTTTTGTTGAATATTCCATTTTAATGTAACATAATAGTTATCCCCTTTGACAAAAAATTGGATCGAAAAAAAAATGTATTTACCTGAAAAAATGTAATTTAAAGCAAAAAATGGTCAAATTGGCTGCCAGCCAATGGATTTTTGGTTGAATTTACCATTTATTTTGTCATTTTATAAGTGAAAACATGATTTTTTTCGATTTTTTTTCTATTAAAGTGATTAACTAGATTAAAACTACAATATAACATATTCAAAGTCTGATTTAATTAATCTTCATTTTTCATGTTTTTGGGGGACAATACATCTTTAAGAGTTAGGATTGAGTTACAGTTAGGACAAATTAAACCATAACAAATTTTTAACTTTAAAATTGATCTGTTTACTTTATAATGTTTATGGTTCTTAGCCTCGGTCTTTTAATTTAATTGGGAATAGTGCACTTTGTTTCCATGTCCTGAATCCCAATGGAATTAGTGTTTTACTTGTTGGGATATCCATTTAACTCGAGTCTAAAGCTCTGTCTACACTATCAAACTTTATGTGACAAAAAAATGTGATGTGCCCATATATGGACATGATGATGTCACATCATTCCCATATTTGGGCATATCACTATTGTATTTAGGCACACTATTTTTGTCAAACTAGTTTGATAGTGTAGACAGAGCTTTACTTCTCATTTCAATTTCATGGATATGTTGTACTATAATGTTTAATGTTGTTTATATTATACTGTATGTACTAGTTATTCTTATTAATGTACAAATCAATCAACACCATGTATATGTTTTTTTGTTGTATTTTAGGTACTGCAAGAAAATTAATGGCAGAACTTTCCAACACCAGCGAATCTACACTTGATGAATTCAAATTCAACGAACAGTTCTTATCAATACAATTTATACTATTACTGATCATTGCAATAGTTGCGATACCGGGAAACCTATCTCTCACGTTTGTGGTAGCACTTTCAACTCAGTTGCACAAGATCACATTTTTCTTATTAGCTCATCTCGCGGTAATCGACTCAACGTTAGTACTCGTGATTCTAATGGCGCATTGGAATCCAACAGACACGATCAAACTAACGTGGTGTTACATCATCGGCCCCTTAGTTACGCTATGCTACGGGTTAAAAAGCTGGAATCTTGTGCTTGTATGTTTTGATCAAAACATTTGGATCAACAAGCCTTTGAAATATTATCAGAAAATAACGACCACAAGAATTTCCATTTTTGTATCGTTAATCTGGTTCTTCATGATCTCTGTTACATGTTTCCCGCTTTTGATTGGTGAAAATTACATATTTCACCCTGATATACTACTGTGCACGCCGCATCCAAATCTAAACATTCAAGTCATTAATATTTTGTTGTGTATTGTAATACCGATTATGATCGCGAGTATTTATTACCTACACGTAGCGAAAGAAATCTTTAAACGAAATCAGCAGAAAGTTATTATTTGCAATGAAGTTAATTGTAGATATGTACGCCATAAGACTAACTTTAAGGTCATCAAATGTCTACTACTCACAGGGGGTAAGTGCAACTACTATTTTTATTTACATTATTTGTTAGTCCGCCATTCCTTTAATATCATTGAAGATGTATTGTCCCCCTGAAAAAATAATTCTTAAATTTTTTTTTAATACGCCATTTTAATGTCACATAATAAATTATTCACTTTGACAAAAAAAATTATTTACCTAAAAAAACAGTAATTTAAAGCAAAAAATTATCCAATTGGCTGTCAGCCAATGGGTTTTTGGTGGAATTGGTTGAAAATAAAATAAATAAACATTTTATAAGTGAAAACATTATTTGTTTTTGTTTTTCTTTCTATGGAAGTGATTAACTTTATTAAAACTACAGAATGATCCATTCAAAGTCTGATTTGATTAATTTTCATTTTTCTTGTTCTTGGGAACAATACATTTTTAATAATTTATAAAGCAGCTAATGATGTGAAACCTGTACGCTGTACATATTATTACCCCGGCCATTTCTTGATCATAAGGAAACATACTTCCATAATGCAGCTAGTCTAGTAATCAGTGCAAAGATATTGACCTTACCAGGTACCTATTTGTACACCTGGGTGGAGAGAGGTTAATAAGATAAATATCTAATGAATGAAAGCAAGAAATCGCAAAAAAAATCAATGTCACGTTGCGTGCAAACCGTTCGTCGTATGACGCTAATAATGTTTTTCTTCTCTACAGGGCTATACATTGCTTGTTGGATTCCAGTTGTTTTCACGTCAGTTTTAACAATGACAGGCGTGTCCGTTTCTCAATACATACAGTTGATTCTTCAACCCATCACTTGTATAAGTATTGCGATTGTACCTGTTGTACAATATAAGTATAACACTATTTTGCGCCGAGTTACTTTACAACTTTATCATCGTTTAATACCAACATGCATACTGAGAAGAACAGAAATACCGAAACGACGACCAGCAGTTTGTATCGAGACTGGAAAAGTTAACAGTACAAGACATGAACAAAGTACATCGTTTTAACAAAAGAAATTGGGGAGGGGGGGGCCCTATTTATATTTGGGGTTAGGGTGGGGAGGGTTGTTTATATTTAACTGTTTTGCTTCAAGATATCTAGGAACATTTTTGAAGCTTGAATGTGTTTTTAAAAACATTACTGTCACTGCAGATAAGTAAACTGTTTTCACTGATAGACCAATTCATTATATTTATATTCGTTCTTACACAGCACTAATTGTACAATTCTAAGTGCTTCACATTATTACCCCGGTCAATTTGGATCAAACATGTATGGAAACATACTCCCATAATGCAGCTAGTAATCAGCTCAGGTTTGACCTTACCAGATACCCATTTGTACACCTGGGTGGAGAGAGGCAAACGTAAGTAAAGTATCTTGCTTCAGGATACAAGTAATGCGACATGAATTGGATTAGTAAGTAGTAATCTAACACACTGCGCCACACGCCCTTACATTTAAAAAATCTGAACCTGTACACTTACAAACCAAGTATTAAATTGGATCCCTTCTTGAGGCTTTATACTAGCCAAGCATTCAACTTATACAATTAGTAATGCTAATTTATAAACTATACAATATGTTCAAATGTTAAAATATGCTCAAAACTTAATAATAAACCCTATATATTCTAAATTAAATGCACACATACCTGGTTTACAACTTCAAAAAAGATTGCTACCGTAGAACTAGGATAGAGACCGCAGAATTTCCACTGACACGTACCTCCCATACCAATCTCAGTGTCAGAGACACAAGGTCCCTTAAGGTTACTGGATATACAAGGTCCAATGGCACCAGACACTTTCAATTCCCTTGAAGTCTGTACACATGATAAAGTCAAATCAATAATCAATGTCTCTATTTTTTTCCCTCATTGGTACCCTGCTACTTATTATTGTTATATGTGCAAATGTTTTGTTGAAAGCATAGCATAGGTGTTTAGCACCTGTTTGGTCTTTCCTTGCCCCCTTTTATAACTGTTTTGTCTTCTTTGTAATGTATATGGCAGAAATTGAATAAATAAATAAAATAAATTATAAATACAAACTATATTGATAATAGATTCTTCAAATAATTGAATTCAAATCTCTTATCTGATTTTTTTTTTTAAGACAGTGAATTCAAATATTTATATTTTGAGGAGGGGGAACCTGGCAAGAGGGTTATCTTTTAAGAAATGTGATTGGCCCTAATGAACTGACCTTGACCTCCATTGTGGCACCAAAAGCCATCTTAAATTCTCCTTTAATGTCTTTAGCAAAGACCCTCTGAAATGTCTGCTTGAAAAGTGACGTGTTAAACGAATCACCCATTACCATATGGCCTCTGAAACAATACAAAGTACAAATTCTTCAAAATCTGTATACAATACTCTAAACAATAGAGGGTGCTATATAGAATATTTACAATACCTAACAATAGAGGGTGCTATATAGATATTTACACTACCCTACGCTCGCGCTAACCGCTCGCCAATTCGCCAATGGCGACTGGAGTCTCCATTTGGCGAAAATAATTATTGCCTCGTTCGCCAAATAGGCGAAAATACATTTCCAAGCCTAGGCCTAGCCTGGTCGGCGTGACTTCTTATGGGAGCGAGAATTCGCACACTTCGGTACTTTTTACCACCACAGCATTTTATGTGACGATGTCACGATCGCCGTGTTCATTTTTTTAGTTCTGTTTAAACATGCGCAGAGCGTGCCTCGATGACGTTTTAATGACACACAGTTAATGTGATTGGTTCGTGGCCGGCCGTCGTCGACGTGATGATGAGCGAATAAAAGGGGAAGTCCCTATTCTTCGACGTAGAAAATGAACTTCGAGAAGAAAATATAAACAGAAACATGTGGACGAATACTTCCGTAAACGAGGCTGTTCTGTTATTTAAAATAGGGAATTTTAAATTTAACAAAGTAATTACCTCAATAGTATAATGTTAACATGTTTAATTTTATTTCCCTTTCGATTATTCTAACCGAAAGTTGCGCTTTAAATTGAATAGCTAAGAAACAGCGTATACTACAACGGCAACCCTGGCCAAACCGCGTTTCGGCCGCCTACATAGAATGGGTTACGGCCGCTGCATAGCAAATTCAAAGCTTCTTAAATTTCTGCGGTACATTTGTTCCTAACGTACTTGTTTTATATAATAGATTGATAAATATTCCACTTATTAAATATTTAATAAATCGGTAAATAAAATTGACGTTTCGAAGCAAATATTCCATGATGAGAGGCGACATTTTTCGACATGCCTCGTGTGCGGCGAAGACTAGTTCAGAAAATGGAACAGTCCACTGCGGGGGTTATCCAATCATTAATTAACGCGCTAATACATGCATACCATGCACATTGCCTGGGCGACAGTAATTTAGTAATAAGCGGAGAACTAAATCCCCCGTAAGGAAAATGGTAAACACTGATATTTATGGTAGGGATTATTTTTTTCAGTGGTTGGTCTTGTTGGCTTCTTCGCACGAGGTCCACGCAAAGTCAAATAAAACGATGTGGTTTATCAAACAGAAATATAAATTAGCTTTAATTCAATACTAAATTAGCCAGATTTTGATAATGAGAAAGACTCAAAAATTCAATTTTTATCGTTAAAATTGACATATGAGGCGGATGTACATAATAATAATAACCGATTTACGTATCAAAATAAAGAGTATTTAAAGCCTGATAACATGCAACAAAAATTACTCCACCACCTATTATGGACCTCGTGCGATCGGGTGCGAAAATGGGTAGGTGTTTTCCAAAGTTATTTTTAGCGCGCGGATTTCGGCTCGCCGGCTTTTGTACCTCATTTTTAACTCGCGTTTTCTATTAAAATATTTAATAAACATAGATTAAAAATATATAAAAATAATCCCTTAAACAAGATCTTTCCAGGCATATAATTTTTATTCTCATAGGTACATAAGAAATAGTATATTTTTAACTTCAAAGACACGTCACTTTTTGAAATTACACGAACGTGTTAAAATCGCGGTAACGAAAATCAGCTTCATTGGGATACCTAATAATAATAATATATAAATGTAAAAGAAGTAAAATAACAAACAAATACATGCATTATTTATTTAATTAACATTTTTGCGAATTTTTTTGTTTTTTTAAATTTGGCTAAAGGATTTTCAATTTGGCTAATGTTTTTCAAAACCTTTCGCCATTTTGGCGAACGAAAATTTGACCTTAGCGCGAGCGTAGCTACCCTAACAAAAGAGGGTGCTATATAGAATATTTACAATATCTAACAATAGGAGATGCTGTTTACAACAATACCCAACACAATAGAGAGTGCTATACAGATGTTTACAATATTTCATATTTTAACACAGGGGATAGTTGAACAGTGGTTGTTGTTTCGTAAGGTATATATTCTATTTCAAAATAATTTAATGTATTTACCCGGTGTAATTACTACAGAATTTCAATTCCGCTAAGCCTGTCTGATCCAATGAACATGCGTACACATCAATGGTGTGCCCGTTATTAGCTGCTCTAGATGCAAGAGATTCATAATGCTGGAAAGATTAAAGAAATCAAAAAGTGTTGAAGTAATCCAATTGATGTACAACTTCTAGGACTCTAGCCTCTTCTTTTAAATAGAATTTTTTTTAATTTGATATGTTTATTTTTTTGAAGCAGAAGTATATTTATTATTTATTTTTGTCAAATGTTAACGTTTCATTTGAAAGAAGAAGAAATAAATGTTATTTGAAATGAAATCTTATTATAAATTATACAACTGAAGCTTTTAAATGTATGATTTTTACTAAGTGAATGTTGAGATTGATTCAATTTATCTTGTTATTTTATGCCTGAAAATTTGGGGGCAGAATTATACCTCATCAATATGATATGGTGAAGTAATGCGAGATAAAATGTTAAGGCTTGTTAGGCCTAACAAACTTCATTTCCAAAATCTAAGTTGTGTTAGATTCCAGGACTCATACCTTGCATGCTTTTCTCATATACTTTGCATTGTCTTTGTCAATATCATGATGAGACCGAATCGGTGCCTTCAATTCTTCTCCAACAACAATACCTGGGCCTTGAGTAGCTGGCCCTCCCATAAACAGCATTATACGTGCGCCAGAATTGGGAAAGGTGCACTAAAAGATTGAAAAGATTATTAAATACAAAATTACTATATCAGTCAACTTGCCCAAAATTTGGACTGGCCGAATATGACCTGCTCAGATACAGTGTCTGTATTCTTCCTAAAGCTCCGACTACACTATCAAACTTTATGTGACAAAAAATATGATGTACCCATATATGGATATGATGATGTCATATCATTACCATATATGTGCATATCACCACCATATTTGGGCACTTCACACTTTTTTTGTCAAATTAGTTTGATAGTGTAGACAGAGCTTTAGGTGAAAGTAGCCACTGACTAACCAACAGAAAAAGACAGTGTTTAAGGAATACTGTAAATGGTTGGAGAAGAAAACAATCTATATTGAAGAAATTAAATATAGTTTACCTCCAAAAGTCCAACAGCAATGGACAGTGCAACACCAGTTGACCGCAGAGGGCGCTTTCCTGAACTTACAGGCCATGGATCTCTCTGAAGTTCTCCAAGAAGGTCAGTTAAGTTCATGTCGCACTTGTGAACAGGTTGCAAAAATCTAAATGAATCAAGCAGATTTTATTATTATTGAATCATGTATTGTAAAACCTCGAAAACAAGCCCATGGATGTCCTTTTGAATGGCTTGAAATTATCAAACAAATATGAAACTTACATAGTGCATAATAATAGCATCTAATATAAAAAAAATCACAAATCCAGGCTGCTGATTATGATATTTTTGTCAGTGTAAAAAAACTTTACTATACAAAGACACGATTCAAACACTGAACACTAGTTTCTATTTCAATTTACAAACTCCAGAGATTATACTGTACACACACCATTACACCCAGCCACGGACATGCACTGGGACGTCAACATTTTTGCATTATGCTCTCCGGTGTGTGCAAACGCCATATTTTTGTGGTGTGAAAGGGTGTACAAAAGGGTGTACAATGATTGGAAAGTATAACAGAAAGTATTACTAAATATGGAATAACTAAATATTTTGAAAATAATTATATATTCATATAAACTTCAATCTATTCAAAATAATAATTATTACTGCAAAGTATAATATGGATTAATTATACCAAATCACCACATTGATTCAAATCCACCATTTTTCCCCCTTTCTTTTATAAGTCAAATTGGCTTTGTGTCATAATTACAGGGTCACGGTTTCGGTACTGCACCGGCAATAAACACCGCCAATGTTTCGCTTTTCACGACTATCCACACAGCTATGTGCCAATCGATATGTGCGTAGCCACGTGAAGATGAAACATTGACGTTAAATTTGCCAGCGACAGACCAGAACCGTGGTTAAAACAAAGAGATTCAAGAACAAAGTATAGTGATAAAGATAAAAACAGACACAGTAAAACAGATAATTTGCAGACTCTTTAAGTGTGATATTGAAAAGAGGCAGAACAATATTAGTTGCACAAGTTTCGAGATGGCAAAATACAATAAAAATTTGCTGAATTTGGCTGTATTTGATTTGACAATTTTGTTAAGCATTTCACAATCACAGATTACAATTAAAAAAAGCAAAGGTTAAACTGCAACATAACGAAAAAAACATCAGAGTATTTTTAATATACATATACAGAGCTTTTAGATAGCAATAAAGCTTGGTTCCCACTTGTACTTAGCGCAGTGTAAGTGAATTGACCAATGACAAGAGACATTTCGGATGATCCATTACGTTGTGATTGGTCAAATTACTGTGTGCGCACTGTGTGAGCCAAGCTTTAGTGAAACAATGCCAACAACGACAAAGAGTTAAATATGATTCGAACCTGTGTGGTGAATGAGCCCAGTTGTCAGGCCTATGATAGGTAAAAAGGTAATACATAGGGATCAATAAGCATACAGTTTTAGGCTTTAAAGTAAGGTATGCTTGCTGTCAAGTTTTTAAACAGTAACATACACATTTTTTTATCTAATCAAAAGAAAATAAATTTTTTGATAAAAATTGATAACTTAGATTTAAGAGGATATGTGTATTAAAGTAATAAATAAATTAATAATCAAAACAAAACCATACATAAAAAAACATTGTGTACAATATAATGATAAATATAAAAAAATAAAAAGTGTCCACCAATAATATAGTATATAATCTTTTATGAGGGTGGGGTTTATGACGGGAGTGGTGTGGAGGTGCGGGTAAAATATCAAAGAAACTACATGCTTATAAAATTGTTGAGCCTGGCATTAGGAAGTACTGTACAGTGTTACTGTTTTTTTTGGTAGCCTAAAGGCACAAAGGAAATGTGAATTGCCCGAAGTTTACACTAGACTAGTACAGTAAACAAATACTAACCTGTTAAGAGGGCTTTGCTGAGTCTGCTGTGCCCCTCCTTGTCTCTGTTGCTGGCCCTGAGCTTGCATTTTTCCAATCCCCAACATTTCTTGAATCTGTTTTGCAGTTAAATCCTTTGTCCCGCGAAACACATAACTTTTCGAGCAACCATCGCAGCCAAGCTCGTGCACCTGGACCATTCGCCCGAATGTGATTAGACCGATGAGGGCGTTTGGTGGAAGTAACGACAAGGACATCTGAAGAGATTCTTTCAGAGCCTGAAGATCTTCATCATCCATGCATGTGTCCAATACAATTAGGAATACTAACGGGTTCACTTGAGCTCTCTGCGTAGAAACAAAAGGAAATCATTTTAATAACAAACAGGCCTTGTCTTTTTAGGTGTGCTACAAATTTGCACTCCTCATATATTCAGGTGTGCTGTAGGTGTGCTGTTTTTCGTGTGTAGAAGTTTACCAAATTTAAGCGTTGTTGTAAATCGCACTCATCAAGGGCAGTTTAGGTGAGTGATCGCACTCGCTCGCCTTAAAAGACAAGGCCTGGTCAAACATACCAAGGCTTCACATAATTGTGAAGAGTTTTTCGATTCTTTCTAAAAATTCAACATCCAATAGTATAGAGTATAAATTAATTATTTATTTTTTGTTTATTATATTGTTCAAATTTCCACTATTAGGTAACACACAATACACATCAGCATACGACACACTTGGAAAGCAATGGTATACCCATCTATGCTAAAATGCAGAAGCTTTCTTAGTGCAAAAGTCATGTGACTGTATTCACCATTCACACTTAGGCTAAGCGAAACACTTACCCTCAAAATTAAAAAAAATCTCCTATAAAAGTGAATACAATTTAGGGGGAATACTTAAATATTTATTAAGTTAAGTGAAATACTTAATATTTAAGAGAAATATCTCACTTTTAAGTGTGATTGGTGTATAAGGCCATAGCCCCTTAACATACTGTAGAGGCTACTCAATATGGAAGGAGGGGAACAGATTACAAGCAACAATACTTACAGTCAAAGTGTATTCTATAGTTGAAAACTGTGGGATCAGTTCTGCTGGTTGATGTTGCTCTGTGATGCCTTTATATTGAGGAGGAAACTACCAATTGAGAACAAAATTATTCATAAATTTTCTAATTCATTTTCCATTCTTTGTAATAAATAAAAAAGCTGTTGATATAAAGTTTGCGGTACACCACATATATTTAGTTTAGGAAAACACTTTTAAAAACTAAAAATATGTGGTATTCCTTAAAAAAACCTTTGAGTATAACTAACACTCTTACTTACCTGGTTTCTTTGAAAGCAGAAATTACAAGTCCATAGCTTGGCCCTATAATCCACCTGACTGTAAATAAAAATAATTTCCTTTATTAACTTGTTTACTGTGATTTTAACTGATTTTTGTTTTTTGTTACCATCCATTAAATCATAATGGAAAACTTATTTGACTTACCACAATGGATTAAGGATAGCTCTGCACGTTGAACGACTACAAAGAACTGGGTCATACTGAATAGGAGGGAGGTCAGGTCGTTCCTTTAATGGTGTATAGAGGGCAGATAGTGGTACTACCATTCTCGTGGCTTCTAGCCTACTTGATGGCCAAACGTTCCAGCTGAGCCGAACTCCATCACGATCTTCGTTTTGTTGTATAAATTCTTGATATGTGGTGGTAGCCATTTTTCAAATAACCTGGTGGTGGGAATTAAATTATTATTATTCAAGCTTTTCATGACAACAACATACATTACTGCTGCTGTCCACGTCAATAGAAATTACTCAAAATTCCAACATTCAGTTTCCTGTTATAAAAAAAGTAAATGTTTGATTGATAGAAAATATACTGTGTGTATTATAATAATTAAGCATAAACTTAATTAATAGATAAATGAGTTGTATTAAGTCCATGTTTAGTTTACAATGTATACTTTTCAATAAAATGCTAGGCTCAGGTCGTCCCCCACAAACGGATCCAACGCCTACGCATTGTATCCTCACCTCGATGCCATACACCTGACTTGCCGTTTTGATAGAAAAGCCGGGAGGTGGTAGGCCTAGGCCTAGACTAGCTACCCTTATATTAATAACATTACCTGAATAGAATCAATTTATGTAGAATTCAGTAGTCGCTACTTACAATTTCAGTCAATTTGGAAGTCTATTTATATGATAATACTGTCCACGTCAATAGAAATTACTACAAAATTCCAACATTAATTTCTTACAGTCAGCAGTTCATCATTCTTGTTTTTTGACACGCCGAATTAACAAAATCTAGCGCCCTCATTTGCCACGCGTACTTTAATTTTTGTATGGAGCGCCGCGATAGCCAAAAATGTATCGTTATCCTGTTAAAGTTAAGTAGGAGGAGCTATTATTAACATTATGTAAATTGACGCAATTAATTGTATAAAGCTATGCGAACGTTTTACTAACGTTAGAACTATCTGAATAATATGATATGTCATATCATCATCAGCTACCGTGATTTGATGTATTCATGACAGTATCATCAGTAAAGGTACCGAATGGGATGTACCATTTATAGTTGTGCTTATAATTTTATAGACCCGGTCTAGATAACATGTCTACTCATGATGTGTGAACCAGGTGTTGGAATTGCTTTCTCCGCACGCCACCTACCACTAGATGTGAAAACAAACAACAGGATGACTTAATGACCTTGACTATTTTTACGCGCAGAAGAAGATATCCCTAGAAATTGATAACTTAGCATGCAAATACAATCATGACGACCCGCCCGAGTTTCATAGCAAATTAAACAAATGTTGTGAACTCATAGTCAGCTAGTACAGAGACTAGGCTACGTAAAAACTACGTCATTAGCCATATATGGACACACGTCCCCATTGTAGGTCCATGGGACCACCGAAGGTGTCCTTGAAACTAGATAGCTGGATTATTCCTCTAGAACGCAACGCAAGGACGTAAGCAAGTAAGTAATTTGACCAATCACGACACGATAGATCATTAACTGTTTGTCATTGGTCAATTCGTTTGCGTTGCGCTTACGTCATTGCGTTACGTCCTACCTAGTGAGAACCAAGCTTCAATACAATAGCCCGGGTTTAACTGCATTCATTATCATTTGTATAATGCGCATGATCTCTCTAATGTGGTTCTCACTAGAGACGAAACACAAGTAACGCAACGTTGACCAATCACAAGCGATGGATTATTCGAACTGTCGCCTGTCATTGGTTAACACGCTTGCGTTGCGTTTACGTCCTTGCGTTACGTCATAGTGACAACCAAGCTTTACGTGAATACCAGCGTCATTTACGTACGGTAGGTCATTCAAAATAATGAAAACCGTAGAGTGAGTTCCATGTCATTTGTAAGCTCTATTATTCCTTGACCATTGTATTATTCCTTGACCATTGTATTATTCCTTGACCATTGTATTATTCCTTGACCATTGTATTATTCCTTGACCATTGTATTATTAACAGAAACATACATGACACATACTATGTTCACGTCACTTTAATTGACCTTTCAACAAAATATTTTTAGCGAAATATTCAACTCATCTGATATATTTCATTGTCATAGTCGAATACAACAGAATGCACAACAACCAATTGCATAATAATTAATTAAAAAAATAAAATCAATGAAAGAAATCTTTTCACATAAAAGCAATACATTATTTTTACTGTTGATCGCCCGTATTTTCTTGTATAAATAAACTGTGCACATGTAGAGCTTAGTATTTATATTACAGTTATATACAGTTTGGTTTCATTTGGCACTCAGTGTAAAATACCATTAATTTATAAGTTTGTATACTATCGTATCTATTTAATTATAATACTGGTTTTCAACCATAATAAGAGAGGTATACAATTAGCTACCGTCTCTTGAAAGTAGAAATAAATGTTTCTGGTGGGCGAAAAAGCGGAGAATCCATTCTTTTAGAAAGGTCTAAATACACTTACGGTATAGTTAGTTCATAAACACAAGTTTAAAATGTTTGCTTGAATCGAATATTAGTGACAATCATAGACACAGTTTATTACGAGGATGTTTACCCCGAATATGTTTTTATACATACGTCCGAGAATATTCACGCAATAGGCGTACTCTAAAACCTCGGCTAATCTCAGAATAATGGTTGTCGCGTGTCGTCTGTTCAATCATACGAAACACATGTTCTTGCCCATAAATGCAAACAATTTTTACCGTTTCGGCATCGCAATTCTTTTCACTTTATATTATGACGTATCACTATGTACTTTTGAACTATCTATATTTTGTATTATCCCTAAATTCATTATTGTACCTGTACCATCGCACATTACGACGGTGATTCCGCAAGGAATATTCGCGATCCTATGTTTACTTTGACAATACGATGCGCACGGCAACGGTATATTGTGCAAGAGATCACCCGACCACATGTCAGCAAGAATGATGCACTTATTCTCGGTATCTGATGCCACGATCACATCCCCGGAAGACACAGCAATAGCGTCACAACCGCCCTCAAAGCCATGACGAAGATCAAATAGTCTTATTGCATTTCCATGCACATCCATCACCTGGATTCTACGATTCCCTGCGTCACATACTAACAGCTGCTCTTTCGCATTCAAGCACACGTCACTAGGCCATCTGAATTCACCAACGCCAGTTCCTTCATGGCCTATAACCCTTTTAGATCGACCGCCAGAAAGGGAGAAGACATGAATGCAGTTCAGTGATTGATCACTCACAAAAACCTCACCAGAAGAACTGACAGTGATGCCACTTGCTCGTGACACACCGTCTAGAATGACAGACTTTTGTAACTCCCATGATTGGTTATATACATGTAACCTATAACCAATGTTTGTGGTCTTGCTAGTGGAGCAAATGAGGTAAATGCTCCCCTCACCATCGGTAGTTGCCAAAGATTCTTCGAATCGCTTAGCATCAGTCGGTATGTTCCGGACATGAGCCCCTTCCAGATTAAACTCAATAAACCGTTCATTTTCAATGTTGTCAAGGAGAAACAGTTTACAACCTATTCCAACAACGTCTGTTATTCGGCCAATACCTTTGATGTCCTTCAGGATTACCTGGTAGACTACCTTCGACGTCTGCTCCTCTATCAAACCATTCATGGAAGAAAATATCTGATAGCGACCCATCTGTGATGGCTTAAATAACATTTGCCGGCCACCCTCAATCATGCAGTCACTCATGCACGGGACACGGATATCTTCGGGGCCAACACATATGGCATGCAGATCAAGTGTCTTGAGTCTAAAATCTACGACTATTTCATCCTTGTCATTGACAAATAGAAAGACAAGCTCCATGACATCACCGAGTTCAAGCCCTTCGATATTCCTCGTCCGGCTTCCAAGAGTTAAAACGTCTATGACTGCGATTGCTGGTTCCTTTGGACAATCTTGTAAGTTCACTGCCATTTTGAAGCCCCCTGGAATATGAGGTTTGAATTTTACAGAATAAGATCCATTTAGATTGTCAGTGACGTCAACAATCTTGACAAACGTTCCACCAGGAGCAGCTATGTTTGCCCGCAGGAGAAGTCCTCCCATTCTACATACGCCTCCAGCATGAGAGGGTCTAACTTTAATTGTGACGTCAAACCCTCGAAGAACGACTATAGGAACCTCGAAGCTAACTTTACCTGGTGTGATGTTCATAATAAGTTGTCCAATCTTAGCAGTTCCTAGGAGTTTTTTGATTTTATCAACCTCAAATGGGTTGATTTCATATTCGATATAATGCTTGGTATGCAACTCAGCTTTGAAGTCTTCCCTGATGATGGCGTCTAGGACTGGCTTCTCTGTCTTTCTTGCCAATTCCATGTCAACATCATTAGACTTTATGATCGGTAGAAAATAATCGATTATATCTGAATGTCTTTTGCTCATTAATTTAGCTCTTTGTTCTTCAGCTTCGAGTTGTTGCATTGCCTGTTTCCTAAACATGTCAACTCGCAAAGTTTCTTCGCGCTCTAGTTTTGTCAACGCGTCACGTAAGTCCTGATAGAGAGTTTCTATGGCAATGACCGCCTGATCTGCATTACTGTTGATAGCTTTCATGGCAGTCCTAATTTTACCCTGATATCTAGTCGCTGGCTGGTGCTTTTTTAATGCCACACTTACTATATCATCCAACTCTTTCCTATGTTCTGACGCAATGTGTGTGAGCGTTATGACGTCATGACCATCGCCTCTGTGACGTGTCTGGTGACATATTGAGCATATTGGCTCTTGGCATTTAATGCCTTTGCAAAAAAGCAACAATTCTGATTGAGGATGGAGTGAACAGAAAAATAGATTCTGGTTATCTCGGAATACGTGATCTGGACTGTGAACGGCACTGTGCATTTCTCTGCAGTTTCCGCATTCTGTGCATTCGTTACAAGACGAGGATGAATTCGGGCTGCTTTGGCACGTTCGCTGATCGTTGTCACCATTCACTGGTGTTCTAACACCCTGATGATCATTTGACAGACCATTTTGAGAATGATATTCCGAATGTCTTTGAGTGGTTCTCAAAATTGATTTTGAAATGTCAAATTTGTTTAAAGCAATCACAGATAAGGGTTCCAATTCTTGGTGGTGATTGTGCGAGTTCCTGGAATTCGTGACGATTGCTGTAGTGGAAGACATCTTCAGCTTATTAAGAAGAGTGCAATCTAAAAGAAAAACAAAAAGAAACTTTTATCAATTTAATTAATTAATTAATTAATTCAAATTACAAAAAAGCTATAAATCAAGTTATAAAAACAGTGTGGACCATGATCTTGTGATGTCATAATCATTATCATTTTGGTCGTAAACGTTTTTAATTCTGTATGGATCTGATAGGCTTGAACATACGAGTTGCTGGTCGCAGAGTGCGACGTATTACACCGTAAGTTCTTTACATTCAATCAGAACTCAATTATGTTAATATCTGTCTAGTATAATTGTGGCTTCAATTAAAGATTTTAGATTTATTCTACGTCAGTAACACCTTGAGGGCTCGCAAATGTACTATTAAATAAACATTATGCAGGCACTGCAACTAGCAGGGATGGTCGCTTTTGTTAATAAGGTACAAACGAGAAGGCAACAAACATAAGACTCTCTTTGCGGTTCTGGTCTGGATACATGAATAAATAATGTAAACGATATATTGTATACATTTGACACACCCTTCACCCCGTGTTTAAATTTATATTTTCACTTATGTTAAACATGTAAATATCTGGAAGTTGTATCCGGCAGTGGGGAAAGTCGTACTAAAAAGTTTAAGATGTATTGAAAATCCTTTTGTATTTTCTGAACAGGTAATTACTGTATCGTTATTGTTACTGGACTATAATTTTTCCCGCATCATTGGCAAATTCTGTAATACAATGTCACATATGCGTCACATGTGACACCTGTATCATAGGTCATAAGCCTAACCTGACCTTAACATTAACACAACACAGGCGCACATGTGACACTGTGTTACAGAATGTATCTATGCTACTCTCTACCAGACAATGCCATATAGATACAGTATACTTAAACGTTTGAAATAATTGTGTTGTATTGATGCACAAGTACTTTAGACGTCTCTTTTCAATATCATTGTGTTGAATAGCATGTTTAACTGAATTACGGTATAATTGAATTAAGCTAACTGCATTTAGATCTGAATTTACCTAGGATCCCTGACAGTTTATGGGAAAGTGTTTGACAGAATTAGTCCATTATCGATTCACAATTGAGTCCTGAGTTGAATATGGCTAAAAAGATGTGTTTAGTAATCATTATCTATCCAGTGATGCCTCGTAACGACAGCCAATGCCTACTGATGCCATTTTGAAGTTTGAAAAAATGGGAAATTATATATAGATAGTAATTACTGTGGATAAGATGGAAGAGAGAAGAGTCTCCACTCAACAGAGTTAAACAGATTGTTAAAGCACCGAAATGGTACAATGGAAAGTCATGTGAGAATCATGGGTTCGAGTCTTTCCTGTTTCCTGGACGAGGGTTTTTTTAATTTTTATTTCCATTCACAAAATCATAAACATACATAAATAATCATTACAAAACAAAAGAATGAAAAGGGGGGATCTCTGAAGCATAGTTTATTGTATTATTACTAGCATTGTCTCATCCTTCGGATGGAACTTAGACTGTTGGTTCCGTATACTGAAGATTGGGGATTATATAGTAGGCTGTATATACAGCTTTATGGCATTTGTTTGTAGTGTTTTGTTTATTTATTTATAATAACCATCAGCTAATTCATTCTATCCTTCTTAAAAGTGGCAATCCCGTTCACAAGACAAAACGTATACACAAGATGCTCTACATAAACAAAGTCTTAAGTCTACACTATCAAACTTGATGTGACAACAAAATGTGATATGTCCATATATGTACATGATGATGTCATATCAATACCATATTTGGGCACATCACACTTTTTTTTGTCAAAATAGTTTGATAGTGTAGACAGAGCCTTATTACAAGTCTTTTGGGATTGGGGTTGTAATTTGTCATTTAAAAAAATGACTTGAACCCATGACCCTTGGATTGGTAGCCAATCACCATAAACACCACCAACATAACTCCACTCACTAGGCCTACATGTATTATGTATTAACTTAAATGTGTCCGTGGTACTGATATTGATAGAGTACCAAAATCCGAAATAAAATTCATTGAATCTTTCTCTACGTTATATTATTTAAAATATAAGTCGCATAGTGTTTTATCGTGTAGTCAGGTTGTATTCGATTTAGAAGGCATTTTCATAGTTCACAATTTCTGTATTTCAGAATTTTAATTACGATAAGTCAGCGAGGCATGGAAGAAACCTACGGATATCGCATTAATTATGGTATTACCAAAGGGGGTTCATGAATATCCTGTCATTCAGAATGTGTATTAATAGTTAAGTATTTTACTAAAGGCTACAAAGATGGAGAGACGAAGGAGGGAGTGCGGGGGTGGGTTGTCATTAAGGGGTCCAAAAGGTGCCCCAATAATACGAGATCTACTGTGTATTCAATTCAACCAAGCTTGGTTCCCACTAGAGACGCAACGCAAGGACGTAAACGCAAAGCAAGCGAGTTGACCAATGACAAGCGACTGCTCGTATAATCCATTGCTTGTGATTGGTCACTTATGTTGCGTTACGTCATTGCGTTGCGTCCCCACTAGGAACCAATATTTGACGGTTAGGAACCCTGCTTTGGAACACACCTATTCAGGATACACTTTACCGTCAAACGAACGACAAGAACTAAACACACGACCAAGCCTATGAGGTCACCTTTTGGGTACCAAAAGTGTCCCCGTAACTGGTGTTCTACATTGTATTCATTCAAAATATTCGATGACACTTTACTAGAAATTTTTAACATAAAACAAAACCAGTAACATACACCACTAATATTAACTAATATGACTTCATTGTGTCTAGGATTATCGTGTGACAAACTAGAGAAATGAACTGACACGTGGTTTTACAATTTATTCCAACGTATACTTACGTCAGAAAAAAAATGTTACTATTATAAATTATTTGAAAATAGGTCTATATAAAAAGAGCCATTTAAAGTTCAAACCAATAAGCCATGTAAAATCATTTACACACGACTCACGTATTCACGACCTGCTTTAAAATCATATTCATTTAGGGAAAAAAGACATAAGTAGTATCCTATTATAACATGATTGATTCTAATATCCAAAATAGCTTACGTTATAATAAGCAGAATAGATAGTCTGTTAATTGCTAAAGGAATATTGTAACGTATTTCTAATGTTAAATAAAGAGCTACGAGGAATTATTGCTATATTTAAAACCGTGTTTTGATTGATTGATATTAGTATATAGGTATATAATGATTTCTTTCACTGAACTAGACATAGTCTTTTTCTATTATCTAAAACTCCGGAGGTTTGCAAAAGCGAAGTGAAAGGAGTTATTAAATGATCATTTCAGTATATACTAATGCACTTTGACCCCTCAAATTGATGATTCAAATCTTCTTTCTGAGAATTCCATCAACGTAAAACAAAATATAACATTTAGTGGATTCTTAGAAGAGATATATAGAATTGGGTTAATTTATATTATAGCGTTGAAGGCAAAGATAGGCAGGCGAGAAAACACATTTTTGCTATGGATGCAAGAAGTGTTAAACAGTTAACATTAAACAACATTAACTTCTAGCGTAGGCCTACATCATATGGAAGCTCGTATAATTAACGGCGTTCACATACTGTCAAGATTAGTTAAAATACAACTTTTGTGTGACGTGAAGAGTTGCACAACCAATCATAAATCAGGAATGTTCGATTCGAATATATTATTCGCTAATATTATGAACAACATGCTGCACTAGGGCGATATTCTCTACCACCCTGTACAATTATACTAGGGGATGATGGGTAAGTAGGAGTAAGCATCAAAAAGTGAGCTGATTAAGATGGCAAAACACGTGACCCACGTCTGGCATTTACAGAAGAAGATGAATTACTAAAAACAAGTCGTGCAAAATCACACATTTTATAAATTGGACACATAAGCTAGAGGCTGAAGTGTTTATGAAATTGTTACAATCGCAATCTCTCAAGACTCGAGTTGAGTGACATTCTTCAAGCCTGTATTTTGTCATATTAATCAATGTTTATACGTAGGCCTATAAACCGTTCAAGTATCGATAGTCACCAGTAGGTGTAAATTAGTCAACTTAAACAATATTGGTTGTATTACAAACAAGTAGATGCATTTTATGGTATTAAACCTACTAACTTGATTTGGACAGAGCAACGCAATCTGACAACAGGACCGTAGACTCGTCCTGCCAAGATAAGAACTCGTAACAACAATTTGATCTTATGTCTGACTACGACAAATTCCAACAGTACTGTGCTATATGTACATATTCTCCGCGCAGTGTCTGTTAAGGGGAATGGTACTGATCGTGTCGCATCCACAGATAAACCATTTGATCTCCGGAGCTCAGTCTCCTGTTGTTGGATTGCCTTAGACAAAGGCAGCGACGGCAACCCAAGACCGGAAAGTGTGGAGGACTGAAATAATCGGCCCCATTTTCCATTGGGAGAGAAGGAACTATTATTTAGACCTAAACAATAAGGTTTTCCAGAACATACAATAACATTCAGACTCACGTGGTATAGGCCTACTTTTATGTTGTATCAATAGGTACCACAAGCAAATCAATGTGATATTACAATAACAGTATTATAGCAATACAATAATAGATATGATAGTTATGATAATGATTCGATTATATAGAAACAGCTGTTACTGAACGTAAATAAAATTACTTATTAGTCTTTAATAATTGAAGCCAAAAGGACGTAAGTTCACAAAGGAAACAACACATTTTTAAAAAGTAACAAAATATTTAATAGTAAACATGTTTAAAGCTCTGTCTACATTATCAAACAAGTTTGACAAAAGAAGTGTGATGTGCCCATATATGGTAGTGATGTGCCCAAATATGGTAGTGATACAACATCATAATGTCCTGCTGATTTACTTTCCATCATGTTGTGCATTTTAACTGTATATCTAAAAACATTTTCAGATCGAATTTCTCTCTTTTAAGTTCACTAATGCACTACAAGCTGCGTTTACAATAATAATTATTTTTCAAAATATAAATTTGAATTGATAGCAATGGTTTGGTTTAATACATTATTGTCAGGTATTTCCATCCTATCTCTAGGTTATTTATTGTTATGAGATTGTCTTTTAATCTTCGTGGATTTACGTTTTACATTGAACATTAATTCAAAATCCATCAATTCAGTTACCTTAAAAGGTCGATCGGCCAAGCTTGTATGTGGACTACTTGCCTACGATATTTCGTCAGGTAAAAATATTACGCGTGCATTAAACTGTGTTCACACACGGCTTTCGTAAACGCGCGTCACAACATTCTGTCTATTCTTGAGTACGGTTCACACTGGTGATCGATAAACAATTGTCAGTTCTTCTTCATCATAATACATTAATTGTGTGTTTATACAATTATATCATGGAGGTATAAACATAGATAACTCCATGATTATAATGTATGTATCTTTTTTATTTATTTTTTTATTGGTGATAAAAAAACAAATAGATAAAGATATTATTGAGTAAAGGTACTTTCATTGCGACTATTAAAATGAAAATGTGTGGTGTTTATAGCATTCTTACACAAATAAAGGTTAGTTCAGCGACGTACGACGCAATAAGTTACGGATGGTTTTCCTTATTATTACTATAGCCTTAGGGAATATAACTTTGCCAATACATTACAAACATAAGAGGTTGAACCAAGACATAGCTGTTAGGTAAGTAAAAATGCATCATCAAATACGTTTTTGATGACAGCGTGTGTACTTGAAATTAAATTGAAGTCTATAAAAATGTATCATCAGTTTCAACAGTCGATTCGATTATGATGACAAATAATACAAGGTGATAATTCATTGTGCATTTTATTAAAAAAAATGTCTGTAAAACATTTCGATGCGCATACTGAATTTGTCACTCAGGTGTGACAGGGTGGATTGGAGGTTGTTCGCAGCTTATCCGTGTGAGTAGTGGTGGCACAATATTTTGGCAGCAGACAAGGCTGTGGTATATGCCCTACATAGAAATTGACATCCTTTTTGTTCCACGAATAGTACAATCACGCGAGACAATGCCATGGTTCTATTACTTTCGTATGAGGTAATTTTATGCCAAAAATTCAACGAAATAATGTCCACATGCTTTCAGTAAACAGTATCGTGTTTGTTCACATGTTAACACAAATAAATAACACACCATTTTGTATTCGCACAACTAACATTTGGAACAAATATTATGCACAAATGTAATCTGAATCACAATAGAGAATTCGACTAAAATGTTGCATGCTATTATAGTGTGCTATTCACTGCTTTACGCCTGAGGGTCACACGATTTATTATATCCATACTTTTAATATTCGTAAAACTACCAAATAAGGCAAAGACATTTAAAAGAGGATGTAAATGGCCCAAGCACGGCTAATGCTTTAGGCATCAATGCATGTAATCTGTATACTTTTCATAATAGATAGTTGACGGAGGAGGGATGATACATGATACAAGTTAATGAGCGATAAGATATGTAAACGGCGGATGAACACTAAATTTAGAAGAGAAGATACGCGAGTTGAACATTATAAATGCGCAGGATATAAGATCGGGGGTTGAATATTATAAATGCGCAGGATATAAGATCGGGGGTTGAATATTATAAATGCGCAGGATATAAGATCGGGGGTTGAACATTATTAAATGTGCAGGATATATAATGAGATCGGAGGTTGAACATTAGGTGCAGATTTATCTTTTATGCTTTTTTTCTATATTCTAAAATTGTGAAAACCTGCATATTTGAAAGAAATAAATTGATTTAATTTAATTTAATTTATTCACTTATCATTATGATTCACTTCGGTTAAAAATTGAGAAATTGTAAGGCATTTTGTTTATCACGGCTGAACAAAACAAAAAAATGGAGAAAGTGAAATTAAAGAGAGAAAGCTTCCAAGAAATTATTAGTTTAGCATAATAATTATATGTATAACTTTATAACCTATAATTAATTAATTTTAAAAGAAATGGATAAACAATTTTCAGGCATTTAAATCATCATCTATCCCTCTGTTATTTCACTTTGGAACACATTACCTTATCATCTAAAATCAACCTTTTGAATTATTTTAAGCACATTAATTGAGTGAATTTTTATTTCTTTTAATGTTTTTCTGTATTAATTTAGGATAGGTAGTTTAGGTGGGGGGGGGGGGGGGGGCGGGAGGCCGCTTAATAAGCCACTAGCCTTAACTGTTATGGAACTACTATCTGCCTTCTCTCCTGGAGACATGTCACCGAATTGCCATAAGTAAAAAAAAATAACTGAAATGAGATATATCTTCTAGTAATAATAAATGCTGAAATAATTAATAATGCAAAAACTGAAAGAAAGATGAGAAAATGCACACTTTATAACAGAATGTAACACATTATTAATACATAATTAATAAGGGCAACATTTCTATTAATATTATACATAAACGATTTTGTACGAGTTGTTGTTGTGTGGCTTTGTTTGCTGGATCTCAATGGAGAAACAAAATAAGAAAAGCAAAAACAAAATTACAGCCAGAAAAATGTGTAGAGCTTTCGGGCAACACTCACAGTAAATAAATAGTAAATACATATAAACAGAAACATAAATAAGCAAACCGCATATGTCATAACTATGTATATAAAAGGGACAATTAATCTGTTTTGGATCAATACGAATAACAGATTCATTGGACATCTCAACCTTACTCACAGACGTACGTGAAACCAGGCTATGATCGTTCTGAGCTGTTTCTAATGTGAGACGCTTCGCTTAATATCTACAAATATTAAAGATCAAATTGCATGCAATTTTCTCTAAATGTCAAACATTAAGGCAGCTCTAAATGAAGAATAACCAAATCATCAGATTACATGGAACTCAAATAACAGATAAATTACCATAATATACTATTGACATACAGTACTTTAGAAATTATCATAAAGTAACTTCGAATTTATTTTTTTTAAATCTTCGTTTTGTCATCTGTTTAGATGTATTGGTGTATTGTATCTAGAAATATATGGCAATATTATTTTGTCTAGTGACAATTCAGTACGAATTCTCTTTCGTGGTTTAAGGTTGTGATAAATAAAGTCACATGTGACGTAGTTGTATGAAACAAGCGCAGATACACTGCTGAGACTCCGATACCATGAAGAATATTAGCCAATTCTCAACGACAAAGTGCATATAGCGAGGCCGGGGATCGTCAGACTTTTAATATGAATTAAGCATATAAAACTAATGTAACGATGATCATAATGTTATTTTCCAACACGTTAAGTCTAGTTTCCACTTGAACGAAACGTAATTACGTAATTGCAACGTATGTGAGTGGACCAATCACAAGCGACAGTTCGGATGATCCATTGTTAAAAATGGCGTGCGCTTAGTCGTTGTTGCGTTGTGGAAACCAAGCTATTACGTGCGAATCAAGCTTTGTATAGTCAGAGAATGTGTTGAGTCGATGACGTACCTCTGTCTCTTCAATACAATTCACATCCAATTTATGGTTGTGTTTCGCATTTACTTTTTTGGTAACAAAATTATTCAGCTTCCTTCAATTTATGACCTATTTATTCATTATTTAAATTCATCACATTTCTTTGAATGATTCATCAAGCATACAGAATGGGGTCCCCTGCGTACTAGTGTAAATTGAAGCTACGCGCCTAATAGCCAATAAACCTAATTAGGGAACATTACCAGCTACCACACTAATAACAAAATATTGTGTTAATTAAACTAAGTCCTAATTTAAATTCGTCGTGTCTAATAACTAACCAATGGACCGTTGCCGATAGCTATCCTACTGTACTTTGTAAATATTATTATTGAATTGTAAGGCATATCGTTACAACCTTTTCACAACTGTAAGCTTGCTTTTGGACGCAGTGTAATGACGTAGGCATAACGCAAGTGAGTTAACCAATCAAAAGCAACAGTTTGATGAAGAGTACGCATGTGACCAGACTATCAAAGATCATATGCTGTATTTTAGGTTTCTTATCTCGCACGTAAGGTACATTTAGTTATTTTCAGATTCAAATAGCAATGATTATGTTTATCGTGGTACAATTTTATGTAATAAAAATGGCCCTTAATGGATTCAAATACTGGACTATCATTCTAGCAAAGAGCAGACAATATCTTATTCATGAGTTTGTATCGTTGCATGTATGCGATAAGTAACGAACATTAGGCCTATGCCTTTACTTGCCTGCGTAAAATGTAGAAAAGGTGGAGAATTTAGTATCTGATTATACAGATATGAATTATTATGTTACTATACTGGTAAAAATTCATACCGTACTTAAGGTCAAAACATCACATGCGCACAGCGCCGCGTAGTACACATGAGCACAGCGCCGCGCCATACCATGTGATCATTAAATTAATTGACAGAGCTATTGTGCTAAACTGATTCTGCAGCAATGTGATAATTCATTGAAAATTGTAATCTGAAATGCGTGTGTATGTCAAATAGTATACATGCTAGTCGCAGTTTGAATCGACGGGGTATTCTATGAATGACGCATGTCCGATGGTCAACTGAGAGACGGGAACGTAGTGGTCAAAGATCGGCAATCTTAATGTTGACCAAATGACTAACAATTCATTCATTCTATAAAGCTCTGTCTACACTATCAAACTAGTTTACTCAAATATGGTAGTGATGATATGCTTAAATATGATAGTGATATGAAATCATCATGTCATGGGCACATCACATTTGTTTGTCACATAAAAGTTTGATAGTGTAGACAGAGCTTTAGCTATATACGAATTCTTTAAAAACGAATGAATAGGAGTAAACCGTCAAATTTCAATCCTCATAAGCTAAATAAGAAAAACAAGGATCATGCAGAAATAAACTAAAAAGGTGCATTCAGTAATCTGTCATTATTTATAAAGATTTATAGTAACTTACAATGAAGGAATAATTCGTCTACAGATGCATTGCGACAAATAAAACTAAACAAATGTCTCTGTACTTCTAATAACCTATTAGTGTACTGAGATGTGTTTATCTTGATAAGAGGACAAGCGCGTACAGAAAATGATGTTTACAAACCAAGAGATTAATGATAAATTGTACTAACATTTTTTATCATCGTAATTACTATATACATATACATTATCATCATTCGTATTCAGTAGTCATCAGCGAAGTGTCCTCCTCCTCATCATAATCATATCATCTATATATCATTATATAATCATTTTGAAGGATATTGATCAATCTTCATCCAATATTCCTATCACGCTATCACATTATTATTATCATCAAATCAATCAAAATCACTCCCCTGAGACTTTATATTTATAAAATGAGTGACGTTCAATAAATGTGTATGCATCTTGTTCTACTCATTTCGGTACGTGTTTGTAACTTAAGCTCTGTCTACACTATAAACAAGAAAAGTGTGATGTGCCCAAATATGGTAGTGATATGCCCAAATACGGTAGTGATATGACATCATCATGTCCATATATGGGCACATCACATTTTTTGTCAAATAAAGTTTGATAGTGTAGAAAGAGCTTTATGATTTTTTTTAATCGCACCCGTTTCTCTCTAGTAGCTCCACACATGACGTTATTATGCTCAGTGTCATCGTTCTGTATGTCACAGTTTCACGTCACATGTGACCCCTGTATTAAGGGTTAGGTTACGGGATCCTATCACACTGTAATCACACATAATACATTGTGACACTGTATTATACAATTTGCCATTTACTGTACCTTTTATAGAACAAATTGGTTGTATACTTTATGATAAAAAACACTGATTATTGCCTAAATTACCATTACCTGTGATGGTTTAATTTCAATTGTGTAAGCTTAATTTGTCTTCTACTACCAAACCATGCATTTATATAAAACAAGTAACATTTAGTTTAATGACGTCATAAACATTTAACATATAACTGTTATTGAAATACGCGATTTAGTCACATAGACTGATACGTATTATCATAAAAGGGCCATAAATTATAAATTATCCAAATTTCATATAGGTCTAAAACATAATTGGAACTTAATGTTTACTATACTGTAGACCAAAGTAACATTTTATTAATATGATAATGTTTATTTATATAAAATGCATTGTTTTTGTGTTTCTAAACATACATTGATATTATATAAAAAGGTTGAGAAAGGTAAAATTATGTACTGTTTACCGACTACTTACCGGTACATTTATGCCGAATTTCCGTTTTCTGTTACATATAGTACGCTCATGTAAAAGCTATATTAGTTTCATTCTATGAATACTGAACCATCGAGACAGATTATGATAATCAGTAGCATCGTCCTCTTTTATACTATTTCTAGAGATGAAAAATTATCCTCTAAGACGGGCGATGACTTTAGACATTATTATTAACGTTATCATTTACTCATGAACTCATACATACCTCAGAACATGTGCTTTAAATCCTATAGCTACATACATCAGCTTCTGTAAGAGCTTGTGTCGGCATTAGCACTATGATGTGCATGCTCTTCTAGTCACTCAACTCAATGTATCGTCTGCTAGTAGATGAATTAATACATTACATGGCTTCTTATTATGCAAATCGAATGTGGTGGCGCACTTAAAAGAGACTGTATTACAAACTATGTTTTATATTACTAAGTACATCAATTTTTAATGCTAACTTTTTTTTTCTTTTAAATTACATTTGATATTTTGATTATCTTTATGAGCGTCATTCACGGAATTTGCAGCTCGGCAATTGTCGTATAGTGTAGTTTATGTGCATGTGTGCATCTATTAATGTTCCTATTATATAAAACAAAACTCCAGAAAAGGTGAGGCAAGCCATTTACTCTATATGTCGAAACGTAACTTTTTTTTAAATAATTATACTATCAATTAAAGTGGCTCATAGAAGCAAAAACTTTCAGGTACCTGAGTGAAATTTTCGAATCTCATCCGAGGATTCATCAGCATCAACTAGTCAGGCTGTCAGACGGTTTACTTTTTTTGTTTTATATTACTGTGTCATATTTGAACAAATTATGGGAAGATAATTAAATCTGTAAATCATTTTTTGACCAAACTCCATGCACGTAGGAGGGTCTGCCATGAAGCATCGGCGAATAACTCACATTTTCATGGTCACTCGATTAAATTGAAACACTGTTTTTATGAATGATGTTGCAGGTTTCACTGTTTTTTTGGTTTCTTTCTTCTAGAGTATTTAGAACTCATAAATACAATGTAAATGTATGCTTTCTCTCACTTGTTTTATATATATATTTTAAATTTCATACGCATCCAACAGCGAGTAACTCACCAATTACAGGATAGATAAACTATTTAATAATTTATCATGCTTATAAAGTCTCATTTAAGGCTTAGGGAAGAATGGAGTCGAAAGAGTCATGAGTTACAACGGTACGTGGCACTAGCGCAGGATTGAACCCCGGACTTTGGGATTGGCAGGCAAGCAGGTTAACCACCAAGCTACAGCTCCACTATATGTGTATGTCAATTTACTGTGTATTGTAAGGAAATCTAAAGCTCTGTATATGCTATCAAACTTTATGTGACAAAAAATGTGATGTGCCCATATATGGACATGATGATGTCATATCACACTACCATATTTGGGCATATCTCTACCATATTTGAGCACATCACATTTTTGTTTTGCCATATAAAGTTTGATAGTGTAGACAGAGCTGTATAAAATGTTATCATACAGAATACTATGATTTTCCAAAGAACCTTCAATTCAATATGAATTATTTATTCAACACACACTTCCCACATTACTATTATTAATATTTTTTCACTTCATATAAAATTAATATCTACAAATTCAAAGTGCCGGTGAAATATCTGTACAAGTTAATATTTATGCTTTTTTTTATACAATTTAAATTGAAATGGTGTATCTAAAATCCAAACAATTCTGATATGGGTAAAACATAGTGCTTTAAAATGATGGATTACAGGAAATCTATTTTTGCAACCACATAATGCTATAATGTGCAATAAAAGTTCATATTCTATTAGATCATCTTTCTGCTACATCTGTGAACGGTGTTAGCCTGGTGATTTGACCCATTGCTTTTGTTCGGCCTTCTCGCAGGAACATCCGTGAGCCAACTCGTAAATACTCGGGATGTTTGAAGAAATGGAATTTTACTGTCGCCTTCTCGTTTGTTTTCAAAGTTTCCTGTAATATTGAAAAAAAATTATTAATCGTTTTGTTTTTGTTTCAGCAAAATGATCACTAAATAAACCTCATAAAACTTAAGTTTTAAATAATATGTTTACTTTTTTTTTCTGTCTACACTATCGAACTACTTTGACAAAAAAAGTGTGACGTGCCCAAATACACTATGGCCACTTTATTGGGTATGAAAAATGTAAATGGGGAATAACCTGCAACTTGCAGCCTACTGGGCTGAATTGCGCACAGGTGTGGACGACACATACCACAATTTTCTATTCCCCTTTGTGTCTAGTGCTGCCACCAAACGGACCAGTACACCGGGGTAACCCAATACTCTTCAGAAAGATGTACTGGGTTCTTTAAAGTGCACACGAGCCAGATGTGTACACTGGACCTGCAGTTTTAAGTCCTTATCCGAGAAGACTTGTTGTACCACCAGAACAATGGTCGAAGGTGACCGCTGAAGGTGTCCCCTTAATAGGTGTCCCCTGAAGGTGTCCCCTTAATAGGTGTTGTGTGATAATTTACCTTGTCCATATGTACAATGGTAGCTGTTTGACACACATTACTGATGTGTATCGTGGCTTGAAATCCACAGCTTATTGTTGTAGTGTGATAGAGGAGGAGAATCTCTGCTTCAAATTCTATACAAGCAAATGGCTCCAATTCAGCCTTCAACAGAACAAGACCCTGAAAATAAAACAATAAAACAAATAAACAAAATTAGGAAATACTATCATTTTATGTGTACTGTAAATGATAACATGTGACTAAAGCTCTGTTTACACTGTCAAACTAGTTTGACAAAAAAAAGTGTGATGTGCCCAAATATGGTAGTAATATGACATCATCATGTCCATATATGGGCACATCACATTCTTTTGCTACATAAAGTTTGATAGTGTAGACAAAGCTTTAAGCTCTGTCTACACTATCAATCTAGTTTGACAAAAACAGTGTGATATGCCCAAATATGGTAGTGATATACTTGATGGTAGTGATATATATGGGCACATCAAATTTTGTCACATAAAGTTTGATAGTGCAAAAATAAGGGCTTTAGATTGAGCTGCAGTTCAACAGTGCACATTAAGCTTTACAGAAAAAAACTTTTATTTAAATATTATTGTTTAAAAACTTATTCTCTGTAAAATCAAATTGAATAACAATCGTACCTTTCTTAAAACTGATCTATCAATTTCTTTAAGAGATAACGAGGCAGCTTGGCCTGGCCTAACGATGCGACATGGTGATCTGTTGCGGTGTATACTAGTTATCTCAACCATTTTGAAATTGCCATTTTCAGAAGGACCTAGTAGTAGTTCATCATGCTCTCTCACAATGCCCCTGTAAAAGTTAACATATGTTTAGAGAACTGTAATGTCAAAATTGTATAATATTTTCAAAAAGGTTGCTATTAGATGTTTAAAGCTCTGTCTACACTCAAATTAGTTTGACAAAAAAAGTGATTGCCCAAATATGGTAGCGATATGCTTAAATATGGTAGTGATATGGCATCATCATGTCCATATATGGGCACATGACATAAAGTTTGATAGTGTAGACAGAGCTTAAAAGTTGAATAGAAAATAAACATATTATTTTGGCCTCTCAAGATAAACTTTAAACGTTTTTATTACATAATATTATAATATTTTGCTCTTGGGACTTGTTCATCTGCTGTCCCTAAATAATAGCTTGTTTCTTGTATTCAGATTGATAAAGAAGTTTAATGTTTATAGTACCTTAATAGAGAGCCGCCAACAACAGTGCCTACATGTGGTACATTAAATACTTCATCTATCTGAAAGGAGAATAGAAAACAGCTTAAACATAATATCTTATTGTCAAAAATGTTTAAAATACATACATAGAAGTGAAACCTTTAGATGAAATGTTTAATACATTCATACTTCAAAAATTTGACACAATTATGCAAGACCCATCACACCCATTACATTCAGACATCATTATAAGTAGATCAGGAAGGGTTAGACTGACACAGAAAAAAATATCCACAAACCGTTTCAGATTATCACCAATGTACATAGCATGCAATTTATTTAACAAAAACTTTTCAAGATAGTCACTTGCATCATTTGTATTTATTTTTATTGTTATCACATCATATTATTTATTCTACTCAGGTATAAAACATATCTCGAAATTGTTAGCAACTTTGACAATAAAGTTATCTTGTATCTTGTATCTTGTATTTATTATCAGTATAAAATAATGGAATCAACTTATGGTACACTTACTTGGAATTCTGCATGCTCTTGTATAAGTTTCTCTTGTTCGTGTGTTGTGTGCAGTGGAGGAACAACATGGAGGAACTTCTTTAGCATATCAAGGTTTTCTCCAGTAACACTGGAAACTTGGAATATTGGACATATACTGAAATTAAATGATTTGGTTCATTAAATTGTGCTTAGAGAGGACCAACATGTAGACAATTCTTAAAGCTCTGTCTACACTATCAAACTAGTTTGATAAAAAGTGTGATATGGCAAAATAATGGTAGTGATATGCCCATATTATGGTAGTGATATGACATCATGTCCATATATGGGCACATCACATTTTTTTGTCACATACAGTTTGATAGTTTGATTAAAGCAAAAAATACTTAAATTGTCTGTCAGACAATTGTGTTTGGTTAAAATGAAACGTTTCTTTTGTCCTTTTATAAGTGAAATAATTATTTTTAAAAATTATTTTTTAACAAAAGTAAATAACTTTATTAAAACTTCAAAATGGCCTATTTAAAGTCTGATTTGATTAATCTTCATTTTTCATGTTTTTGGGGGACATCTTTAAATAAGAAATCACATGATCATATTGTACCTACCTTCCTTGGTTGAAATTGATAGCTGCAGTAACAGCATCATCGATGCACTGGACATCATATGGCACTTTCTTACAACCAAGTCCTGTTAGTAGCCGATGAAGCTGCGTCATGCAACGTAGCAACATGGAATTTGAACACATGTCAATTTTGGTAACGACGACAAAGATTGGTACATGTAATGCCATGGCAACGCCCAAGTGTTCTTTGGTTGTTCCAGCTAAGAATGACAATTTTTGTATCATTATTAGTAAACAATAAAAATTTTTTTTAAAGTGAAATAATTATTTTTGTGGTTTTTGTGAATAACGTAATTAAAGCCCAGAAATGGCCTATTCAAAGTCAGATTTGAGACGATGACATCATATCACTACCATATTTCAGCAAATCACTACCATATTTGCGCACATCACACTTTTTTTGTCAAACTAGTTTGAAAATGTAGACAGAGCTTTAGTCAACTTACCAATACCAGTGTTTGCACTTATTACAAGCATTGCAAAATCTGGTGAATATCCTGTAAGGCCACATATAGTTGTTTTGATGTATTTCTGGTGGCCAGCTAGATCAATCAACGTTATTAGCTTACTAGCATTGGAACATATCTCCTCTGCAGTTAAACATCCTTTCTGAGTGTCACCACTGGTAATCACCTGACCAAAAAAAAAAAAATCAAAGTGAGCCCTCAATAGAAAAATATGATGCATGACTGACGTTATCCAGAGTTTTGGTAGGTGATTTGAATAGACTATAGGCGTGATTTCCACTAGAACACAGCGCTATGACGCATCAACGCAAAGTGCTGTATTGCATAATCAGAAGTGGGAACAGATGACGTAACAGTGCTGCAAACATCGCTACCGGAAATCAAATAAGATAACAATGCAATGACACTGGAAAACATAGTACAGCGCATAGCCAAGTACGTGGGGTGAATCAGGTCAAAGTCTACGGCAACTAACATTAGGCAAGATACTTTACTTAGGTTTGCCTCTCTCCACCCAGGTGTATAAATGGGAACCCGGTTAGATCAAGACACAACTTTGCGTTGATTACTAGCTGCATTATGGGAGTATGTTTCCATACGTGTTTAATCCAAAAAAATTACTGGGGTAATAATGTTCAGTGCTTAGAGGTTTCCCGACATTAGGCCATATATAAATCCAGGATATTATTATTATTATTGGTTGAAATAAAACAAATTGAAAGACCTCTCCCTCGCTGTTGAAGCCCAGCATCTCGTGACTAATACTAGATGTTCTTCCTGATTGGATTTCATGCAAGTGTCGGAATAAGTTAAGCCTAGCTCGCCCTCGGCCATTATCCAGTTCTCCCTGAGTCAACACACCCAGCAGTGTGCTTTTGCCTCCATCCACATTACCAAGAACAGCAAGTTTTAGATCGATAAACTAAACAAATAATACATGTGTGTTACAAATTTAATTAATTGTTGTCCTATTTCTTTCTGTCTGTCTTTTAAAATAAACAAAATATTATCTTTTGTGTCTTAAATTAATATTTCCTCTTCAAACCAATCATTTACAACCCTATGAATAATGGGCCTTGTATTGTCACTAAAATAAACGAGTTTTCAGACAAAATAACAAAAATTGTTTTAAAATACAGTACTGTAATTATCTCCAATTATTAATATAAAATATATATATTACCGGCTGATCATCAGGAACTTTACGAACCAACACTTCACATGCCGTTTTTTTGTCAACTTGACAATCGCTAACAGCTCGTTGACGTAAAATGGTAGTTGTGGCTCCAAGTCTATCAAATAAAATTCAACAATTAGCGCACACATATCATTTAGAAGTTTCAATATGCTACAATGTTCTGATAAATTGATAAAAAATTGAACAAAATTTACTTTAGGTAAAATAGTATTGACCAGTATTGGCACAGAACTTACTTTAGAGCCATTTTACGTAGTGTATGAAGAGATGCTTGGAGGTCAACGTCATTCAATCCCGCCAGCAGGCCACTGTCCTCCACTCCAATTTCATAGATTGCTTCTCCATAGCCCTCTCGCAGCCTCCATTTCATTTGTGTAACAAGATGCTCAAATCGGCAGGCAGATGGATTGATGAGTTTTAACTATACAAAAAAACACACATTTATTCAAAATAATATTAAATTACTTTTTATTATTAAGTACAAAAGATACGTCACCTACCTTATATTCAATATTTCCTTCTTCCACCTAAAAATAAAAAATAATTTTGCATTAAAAATTAGCAAGAATTCCATAACTAAAATCTATTATAAAATAATTAAAATTAAATAATAAATTATATACAAAAATATTAATAATATATTTAGTTAGAGAGGGCTTATTTTATATAACATCCTATCAATAATTAGAATGTAACGTTTGCAAAAAAATACTAGCTAGGCCCAGAAATCTGTGTAGCGGTTAACCATTCACTAGTACAGCAAGAAGGGCCTGTCACGCCAAATGAGGTACCGCTGCCAAATGAGGTACCGCACTTAATTTGGCGTCTAAGGCGCCAAATTAGGTACTATTGCAAAATGAAGTTCTATTGTCATTTTTTAAAATACAGTTTATATAAAACAATCATATTTAAGCCAGTATTAAACTACAATATGTATTATGTGTTGTTACGCCTGTTATTAGATCACCATTACATTAAATTAAATATAAAGCAGAAAATAGTTATCCT
Source organism: Antedon bifida (assembly GCF_963402885.1). NCBI lineage: Eukaryota > Metazoa > Echinodermata > Crinoidea > Comatulida > Antedonidae > Antedon > Antedon bifida. The sequence continues at coordinate 1,133,116 of NC_136234.1, forward strand.
TTTTTGATTTTCGTCGAATAGATCGAAGCGGAAGTGCTTCGGTCATGGTCCGCAAATTATATGATACGCCTTGTGTGCCAAAATCTTTTTACTGCTTTTTAGTTGTGCTGCAGTGCAGATTGTCTGTGATCAAGCAGAATCTGAGGATTTACCTGTGCTTGGGGGTCTGTCTATCAAGGTACAACATTTCGACGAAGCCAATTTAATATTTTCATTTTTTTTAATATCTGTAGAATGCGTCGTCATTTATTCTGAAGCTAATACTGTAGGCCTATATACCGTAATCAGGCGGTATTAAGGCTAGTTCACGTACAGTAGAATTCACGTAGAATTATGTGGTGTTGTTGCTTGATTGTAAATTGCCCAGATTCTTCATTAGAAAAGAACTGATATTAAGGTTAATTCTGGAACTGATATTAAGGAGTTTTTAGAACAGATATTAAGATGTCCTCTATAAACGGAGTCCTCACAAACTCATATAAGAGGTCCTCTTGTGAAATCAGGTTCCCGTCGAATTTATTTCAGCTAAATAGCTAAATTATCATGGATTTCGTACCCACCATTCCATCGATAGCTTTTTTTCTCTCTTTTGTGGCGCAAACATATTATTTAACACATTTGTTAATTCCCAATGTCGTTACAATTCATCAGTAACATTTTTACATTTATCAATTCCGTATTACCTCCTATTTCATTAATGTTCATATTTTTCTATACACTTGACAATGATCATCATTATCATCTATATCTCGTTTTAACATATTTTACACATAAAGAATTTGTGAGATTTTCATTTGTTTGTTTTCATTTTACAACCCGGATTATACAATGTAATTTATATACAAGATGAAACGAAATAAAATCAGATCAGTACCACCTGTAACTCTTCTGATAATCGTAGCAAATTAGAAATTATATTAGCATAATAGTATTTCTTAAATCTACCCATTTTTCTATACTTGTTTCTTTATTGTTATATGTTTCACCGTGATTCAATGTTATATAGCATATTGCTTTTAAATGAATTCCATAAAAATTTACCCACTGGCTTATTTAATGCTGATTTATTCTATAAATAGTGAAGGCTGCAAATGTGTAAATATCGGCCTAATCTACTATTCCATCGATATAGCTAATTAAATTACTGTATGTCAATAAATAATATATTAACTTGATTACAGTAGCATCCCACTCTCATCACCCCACAAAGTATAACAGTGCATGCATGTTCCACATTATGTACGACGTATAATTGATGGAACGAACAACCGAGATGAAAATAACGCATGCAATCTCCATTGCAAAATTAGGTTCCATTTAAGTATAAATTCTAATATTCCCGACCTCAAAATAATTAGTGTTATAACTAACTGTATTTAGCTTCCTAGAATTTCGTCCACCCCTCCAAACGTGTTTCCAACATCGTATCAAACAAGGTGACCGACTTCATTGCAAAATTAGGTTCCATTGCATTATTGCGAATTTAAGGTTGTTCCCCCGACTTCGAAGTAATACTTGCTTAGAATTTCGCTCAACGCCCCATTCCCATCCAAACTTTTTTCCCACATATGATCTGAACAAACGACTTTATTTGCGAATTCACGTTGTGTTCCCAACCTTAAAATAACTCATGTATTTAGCTTGCTTAGAATTTCGCTCACCACATTCCCGTCCAAACATTTTCTCACATCGATATGAACAAATGAGATGACGACTTCATTGCAAAATTAGGTTCAATTATTTGCGAATTCACGTGCTTTTTTCCAACCTTAAAATAAGTATCATGTATTTAGCTTGCTTAGAATTTCGCTCACCCCATATCTCATCCAAAGTTTTTTCCCATCATATGAACAAGATGACACGACTTCATTGCACAATTATGATCCATTATTGCGAATTTATGTTCAAATGTTCCCGATATCAAGGTAAAAAGTACCAGCTGAATAAAATATCTAACATATTGCAAAATTAGTCTCTATTATTGGGAATGTTTCCGACATCAAAGATTGTTAAAACTTGATGAAAATGCCATTAGGATTGGTTAATTAATTAGTTAATTACCATTATTTATTTATTGTGATATGCATGTTCAACTGTTACCTTCTATTACGGTACGTGACATGAAAAGATTGATAACAAAAGAGAACAACGTAATATCTCAAAATTTGGTTTCATTATCTATTTATGTTCTAAATGTTTCCGACCTTATGAGTTATTGTTTTGATGAAACAATTTGATGAATTTCCCCTCGAAGTAGGCCTACCTGTAGCCTGCCATCCCTTATTTATTTATTATAGGTCACACACACACGTGTAACAAATGAGATGATGAAATTATAACAAATATCTAACTAACAATTTGCGACTTAGGTTCGCCATTATTCCGAATTTATGTTTTAATGTTTCAGACATCAAAGTAAATATAGTGTTATACTGTAGGTATAATAAGTGAAATAAATGTGATCATGTAACTCATATTCTTAAAGAACTTATAAATAAAAAACATAAATAACATTATACATTTTAAAAAAACGGAATTGATTAAAAATGAAACTAAAAGGTTAGGAAACTGTATAGTTAAGCAATGTTAAACAAAAAAATATATACAATATAATCAATAGAATAACGGGATACATTCATATTCAACGAATAATCATTTTAATTGGACATAAACATAGAAATTCATAAAAACGAACAAAATAGTAACGGGAATAATGTACCGACGAAAGGAACGTCAAATCAAAATATTACTAGGAAATAATGCAGAAATGGCGTCCCATAACTCAAACAATCAACGTTTTAGCGCTAAAGGCAAATTGTCCCAGACCATGTCCGCATAACATGCAGACGTGACTTCAGACACTTCCCTTTGGCGCTAAAACGAGTAGTCTTCTTTTCCAGCTGCTTAGAAAGGGGTCGGTAGGCTTCCCATCATGCATGTCGAGTTTTCTATATTTTTCGATGGCAGTACCTTTCGTTTTTTACACTAAAATCGTAAATTTTCGTCGTATGTTTCAGTTATAATGGTTTAATTTCATACAATGAATAAAGATTATTAGGTTAGAAATACTCAGGTTATTAATTTTCAGTTTGTGTTTATTTGGAAATAAATAATATCAATATTTAATAACACGATTAGCTCGCCAGAAACGTGCTGCCAAATTAAGTGACCTAGCCTTGTGCGATACAGACCACGCGCACCTCATTTGGCAATGTCACTTCATTTGGCGTTACAGGGCCTACCAACCTCGGGCGGTAAATTATCCATCCTGCTGTCATCAGCTGCTGCGCCCGCCGTCAAGGTTTCAACCGCCGATTTACTTTCCAAGCCTAATTTCTGTTTATCAACCTCCATTTTCAAGAGTAGGCACTGATCTAGTTAGTCAACAAAATCACCAATTCATCAGAATAATTATAACAGTTGTAACACCATCCTTTTATCGCATTTCTTTATGACAGATTGCCAAATATTACACCAGCCAAACGTAATCTCCCCGCACCACCAAAACAACAACAATAAAAATAATATAATGTCAAAGGTCAATGATAATGTTTATGGAAAGGGCGCCACCAAATGATGCCTAATTACGAAAACTCTATCGCGTGCGTTTTCCGACTTATTATTTTTATTTCCTCAACCCAATATATTTACAGTCTAAACTTTTAAATACCCATGCTCACTGGATACTATGCATAGGCTAGCAATTTACAGTGTGTTTACACATAGACATAGGCATATAAACTTTATTCGTCAAAAATGAATTTTTGGAAATTTGCTTCTACTACTAGTGGCAACGATATATAAAAATACAGTTAAAATACTTAGCTAGGGTACATACATTGCACACTTGAAATCACAATCTACAATTAACATGTTATATTTACAAAAAGGTTATTTAAAAAAGATATTATTTTATTAAAATCAGTAATTTTTTAATAGGCCATTTTGTAGTTTAAGTTAAAAGCACTTCCGGAAAAATCCAGGAATAAGTATTACTTTTCCCTTATAAAAAGCGTTCTCAAATAAACAGTTCAACAAAAAAAATAAAAAATAAATAAAAAATTGGCGGGCAGTCAAGACTTGTTTTGCATTAGGTAAAGGTTCAGGTAAATCATTTAGTTTTGATCCAATTTTTGGTCAAAGTGAATAACTATGTGGCGTTAAAATGGCATATTCAAAAACATCTTTTTTAAAAACTATATTTCCTGGGGAAAAATATAATAATGATATATAAATAAATATAATAAATGATAATCTTTTTTAATGATGTCATTTCAAAATCAAATTGACTATTTCATTTAATTTTACTTCCTCCTCCCTGTAAATTGAAAACAATCTCACATGCTTGATATATTCTTTTCTTTAGACAATTCATGTAAAGAATTTCACGGTATATAAAAATAATAAAAAACGAAACTGTAGACTTTTTTCCCTCGACACACTCATTGCACATGCGTATAATTCGGAATGTAAAGCACCCACAATGCTCTCGTCTCAACAGCCATCTTTCTTCTTCCTGATTGTCATTCTTTCGGTGCGATAGAAGCACCCAAATGTAGGGAAAAAGTTGTTTAACTTTGTTAATTGCAACGTAATATATAAAAGGATGATATGATATACTTCAAAATAAATGACAATACTGTGTTCTGATGTGAAATTACTAGGAAGCATTCATTTACTTGCACGGAACAACTAAACATTGAGGATACCCTACGCATCGTCGGCTGCGTACACATCCTTTCGGAAGTTCGGACCCCGAAGCACCACCACACATCTGTCTGCCGCGAGTAGACGGTTGAACGAGTTCAGAAGTTTCACTTTTTTGTTTATTGATTGTTGACGTTCGATAACTTATTTATTTTTGTAAAAAGGGAAGATTTATTTGTACAATTTGTATTATAATGTATTATATAAATGGAAAGCGTTACTGTTCATAATTTGGAAGAACCGTGCGTCTAATTAAAGGGAGTGGCAATCACAAAGTGTCGATATCTTTTTAGGCCCTTTTTACTAGCAGCACTTGCTGAAGCCTAGCAGGAGCCTAGGCCTTGCTGCAATGACTCAATTTCTGAGAAGATAGGAACAACGTTATTTATAACATTTTAAAATCTGTGACTTGATTATGTGTTGCTGCCAAAACTGAGGATAATAATGGATGCAGATAGCAGGTTAAAAACATTAGAAAAACTTTACACAGGTGGGGTGCAGACCAGTCATGGTCAGGCGGTCAGCACAGAAACACTTCTGGACATTTTTGTACTACTTTTTACAGAATGTAGTAATTCAACTCTTCGCAGGGAGAAGTCTATTGCAGACTTTGTCATTTGGGGTAAGTTTGTATTTGTAGGCCTTCCATACATGTAAACATGCATCATCAGAAAATAACTTGACAATCTTTTTTACATGTACTGCCGCTATCTTTGATCGCTACTGGGAGGACGTACTGTAGGTCTCCTTGTCAACTAAGTACAAAGTCTGACTGAAAGTGCAGTTATCGCCAGTAATAGGGCCTATATACCAAGTATCGTCACGATCACTTGAAGTTTTATTAAAAAGTTTTATTTAAAAATGTTATGCATGTTATGTTGTATATAAAGTAAATGTCTATCACATTATTTGCCCGATAAGACTACACATTATACACACACATTGATTATAGATCTGGTCACCCTCTGTAGACTTGTTGCCACTGGATGCCACCAACCCTTGCTTTTTTCTGATATCTATCCCTACTCATAAGACTGTAAGTGTAAGTAAATCAATAAAACATTCTAGAATCCACTAAAATTGATTTATTCTCTAAAAAAGTGATTTCCTTATCACGCACTTTGGGGATAGCAAAATAGTTTCCCATCAAATAACAAACAATAGCATTACAATTTTGATTTTTGTTAACTGACAACAAAGGTAACATTGTTGTTTTTTAAGTGCTTAGGCTATCATTGTATAGTTGACAACAAAATATCATGTTCTGTGTTATGGCTCAATGATTAATCCAAAATTCATCCATTTCCCTCCAGGTCTTTAAAATAGTGCATATTTAATAAACAAGATGACACAACAAAATTTCCAAATTATCAGTATTATATTCTAGAACTGCATGTGGCCAGATTTCTTGTCAAAGCATTTCTATTCAGAGAGGTGCCCATTAAAAATGTTCACAATACGAATTAAATTATATTTTAATTGATTAACAGTTGTGTGACATTCTAAAAATATTTTCTCATCAGAGATCACAAGTTGATATTTGTTGTATGCATGCATGTAGGCTGAAAAAATACATAAAAAACAGATTATAAAAAATGATTAAATTAAAGCCATCCCACCCCAAATTTGAAAAAAAAACAAATTGATTGGTATCTTCACATTCGCTACTTGCCTTCTATCAAAGTATACATACAGTAAACCATCTGGCCACACAGTGCTCGTCTCACCACAGCAATTAAAAACACTTGTACAGTAAAACTACTGAAGTAGTGAATTATTGTCCAATATTTATTATTATTAAATATCTTTGGCAAAATGTAAGGCTCACCTTAAATGAATCGAAACATTTATTATTAAGTGTTACTGTACTGTAATTTTACATTCCTTTTTGTAATTATATTGTTTTATATTGTTTATATTATTTTCTTTTATTTGTGCATTGAATATTAAAACAAATAACATTCTTTTTTCTTCTAGCCAGCACACAATTACTTCACTTTTTTTCACACGCTCACAAACACATTACCAGTGAGCAGTCCCTTAATAGGATTGCACACTGATGATATTTAAATAAATTCACAATGTTTTGCTATTTAGTTTCATTCTTCTAGTTTTGTTCTTAGTCAAATCGGAATAGAAGGTTGTTGTATTATATGATGACCTTGTGAATTAATCATAAACACTTCCTATCACTGCTAATGAAGGAAATTGTATCAATTGAGCACTGCTTTCACCTGTATGTTTCATCTATCCTAACCAAGCCCTTCACCTACTTTTTAAAAATCATATTTATACAGTCCTTCAACCCAAATTGGTTTCAATAATTACAAAACCTGAAATGTTACCTTCGTGAGCTGTGACATCATTCCATTGATTTCGAATTTTGTTCATGTTATTGTTATATTTTTAGTGCATATGAATGATCTCTGTAGATACTTCAAAATTCATATTGTTCATTATGCCATTGGGACATAAATTTTTGGATGGGACCAATATTTAAACTTGTTTTCTCCAAACTCCATAGTACTGTATCGCTACAAATACAATACATTTTAGACTAGAGTTATCATGAAAGAAATTGTAAAGTAGGGCTGCATTTTTATCATACAACTTAACTTTTGTATGGTTATAAAGCCATTTTTAATTTCCTATAGGGATGAATGAAAAGATTAAATTCATGAGTCATACAATTTATTTAAAATCAATAGTGGGATACGATCCATAGGAATTCACATATTTTTTAAAAGGTAGCTGTCTGTCTTGTAAATTTAGTAATAACTCATATAAATTCATGCTTTAAATTTATCATTTCAGCACGTCCTATAGTCAATAAAATAACAGAATTACGTCTTCATCGAGATGACTTTGAAACGCTTAAAGTCATCGGAAGGGGTGCATTTGGTGAGGTGAGTATCTTATATCTTTTATTATTTGCATATTTATCTACCATAATTTTCTATGCAGTACAGTGAGTATACAGTAGACTGTACAGGTGTTGATGATGAGGAAATTACCCATGACCCCCTCCCACGATAATGGTTTGGGCTGCTATACAGTATGAACACACATCACGATACCAATGCTTTGAAGTTTTAAAATTGTATGAACTTTTTCAATTAGTAACTTGTCCCACGTAAAATCTGTATCTATCCTGAGCGGGAACCACCTGTCCGTTCCGCGTTGTGTGTAAATGGTCATAAGGAATAACATTAGATTCTATATTTTTATTACTGTTGCCGCTTGTCTGTGTAAATTGGCCTTTAGTAAACGATGAAAAATATTGCATAAGCAAACTGTAATAATATATACAGTAAAGATTGCAAAATGTCAAGTTTATTGAATTTAGAATCAGCACGGTAGATATTGATTAAAAAAAGTGATGTTTTCTGTAATATATTAGTCATCATCCATACAGAGTTGTGTTTTTATTGTGCATTGTAAAGTCTACTGGTTGTCAATACATTTGTTTATCCTGCTTTACGATTCATTGGAGCCAGTGAATATTAGTCAGAGTATAGATTTTCTATTATAATATTAGGTATTTGTATTGGAATTTCAGCTATGAAAGCTGACTATTGTTTCTGGCACCATCATTGGATACTAACTGTTTTTACTAGTAAATTCTTTGATTGGACATCAATAGATTGACTATGTACAAAAACAGTGTATTTAAAATAATTGGTTGTCAATGTTTCTGTAGGTGGGATGACGATTTTTTATTTTACTTATTTAATAAATAACTGATAACTGATATGGTAGTACATTTATGCTCCACCACAACACAGTGCCTTATATGTGAGTGAGTGCTGGGCAAATAATATCACAGTGTATAACAGCGTTCTGTGTCCAGCCCAGTGTTCAACTATTCAAAAAATAACATTAATGATTTAAAAACAAATAGTTTATCGTCAATGATATGAATTAGACATTCACATTCATGACTAAACAAGTTTTTGTTGCTGATTGTATGTTACATGATATATGAATAATTCAGTGAACATGAATAGAACACACAAGAATACATCTAAACACATATAGTGTTACAATTAGCTCTTGTCAGCATAGCATTAGCCAGGATACAGTTACAATTGCCACTTTACACTACGAGTTTAAGTAGCTTTAAATTTAGTCAAATCGTGTACAATCATATTGATAATTTGACGGGAAAGCAGCTTTTGACCACCATGAATAACTAATAATTGATGGAGTGTGTAGTACAGTGACCCACACCAGAATAACCCTTGGAGATAGTCCTATTTCTAGTGAGACACGCTATGATAGTCAGCATTTATTTATAAGTCCAAGATTGACTTTACAAAAACATAAGGCCTAATAGAGGAATTACAGGAACAGGAAGGAGTACAGGAATCTTGTTAAGCCAGAGATGCAGATGAGTCTGGTTCTAAAATCTAGAGGCTAAATTGTACCCTGTGTACCTAATGGTCCCCCTATTTTAAATTAGTCTCCTTTATGTTGAGAACAAATTCCTTCTAATGCAAATGTGTACTGGAGTGTTAGTACTAGTAGTACAGTTAGCTAACTAAAGTAAAAAAGTGTAGTTATGATTGTATGTATGTTTTGTAATATAGTAAAAATGGAATGAATGATTTAAAACCTTGTTTTTTTTTAATTTAGAAAAACATCTTTGGCAAACAAATGGTGCCTGATCCAATCCCCTCGCACTGGTCCTCCTAAATTAACAATTTAACAGGAACCAAATGAAAAGCATTGCGTGGTTCAGCTCACATCATTGTGAGTTACCTCAGTGTAGGCGGCTGATATCAATGCCTACCAGTCACAGTGTAGACAGTACACAATTGTGTGTTGCTACGATTCATTTCATTTTGTTTGGTACATCACTACTTCATGTGAAGAAGACCCAAATTATTTATTAACTTCATTTCCTTGTTACGTTGTTTTATTTTTGCTATAAAAAATCTATCTGAGTGATCAGAATTGATTTATAGTCTATTTCGTGACTAGCTTATCCGGATAAACTGTTTCCCCTTCGAGGGGAAAACATAACTCAGAAACAATTTTAAACATTTAAAAAATTCCCCTCTAAGACAGTGGTATCGTCCATACATACCTCACCAATACAACTATTGTTATATTGGTTTGTGTAATTTTTACTTTCCATTTCTTTTCAACTTTTCTTTTTTAAACCATTGTTTAATGGTATTTTCTTTATAATTTATTATAAACTAATTTTTTTCATATAGTTGAATTAAACTTTATGCATACATGTGTGTTAATTGATAATCATGGGTTTTTTTATCCAGACCATATGTTTTTTTTAGAAAAGGAATGCCATATTGTTGTAGATGAGGAAAAACCTTTCTGAACAATTCAGGGCAATCAGTTTTATTTAAAAAAGCCGTATTTATTAACTGCTGATCAATAGTTTTGTATTGCATGTAAATTGTTTGTGCCTAGCTTACCTGGATAAACCGACAATAGCCCTTTCTCCTCTAAGAGTGAGATATAACTCGAAAAGTAGAAATTTACATTTTGTTTTATCTTACAGGTTGCTGTGGTCAGGCAGAAGGAAACGCAAAAAGTTTATGCCATGAAACTCCTTAACAAATGGGAAATGTTAAAACGAGCAGAGGTAAATATGTTGTACTTTTGAATCCATGATGTGTGTCTGAATATTTTAATAACCAAAATGAATCATATTGCATCATATTTTATACATTGTTGCTAGAATTATCATTAGTGATTTAATATTGACCTTAATAACTAGCAAAAGTACTAATAATCATCTACTTAAGGAGTCTTAGCAAAAGTATTAATACTCATCGACTTAGGGATTTACAGTACTTGCCTAGTTAAACCATCAATGAATGAATGTTCAATTCATCATACCATAGTAAGCATTGAATCTGCTTTTGAATTGTTTAATTCAATTAAAATACTTGTTTACGATTAATGGCAGAATATTATTACCGCAGTTTGTATTTTATTATACTCATGCCGGAATGAAATAAATATCCATATTATTATTAACCCCTATATCAACACCCTATTATGAAATTACATTATTTCACTCTGGCATTATTTCACTCTGGCATTATTTCAGTAGATAGTTCTGATTATTGTTCATCATATAACAATTGTGGTTTGAATACATAGATACAAAGACAATACCCTTTGTACACCGATCAATCACTTATCAATTATTGATCTTTACTGATAAAACTATTATCTTTAAAATTCAAAGTCTAAGTTTTTCAGTGTGTCAGCTATTCATATGTAATTTGCAGTAATCTTAACATAGATTTTCCTAATGTTTGTTTTAGAATTATTCAATTGGGTTTTTTGATAATAAGATTGTGGTCAGCTCAACCCACCTAGTGCTTCCTGTTCTGTGGTTATCAATGTTGTATTACCCCAGTTTGACCCGGAATTGTCTTGGTCCTGTTCCTACTGCGAAAAAATAACTGATTATTAATTGTGTGAATAAATTATAAATTAGCCCCAATTTGAGCTGGTATACATCCTATCATAGTATAATAAAAAAACATAGATTTTCTTAATTCTATCGATTGGAAATGAATTGAATATTATTATTATTATTGTAGATAGAGATATTTATTAAAGATGTATTGTCCTACCGGTCCTAAAATGTTTGTAAAAGTTTTTTCTTTCGTTTTTTTTCTACAGAAGTGATTAACTTTATTAAAACTACAAAATAAACTGATTTAGTTAATCTTCATTTTTCATGTTTTTGGGGGACAATACATCTTTAATAGAAGTAAGCACATCATTTATTTATATGATAAATGATTGCTAATTTTAGACCTCTTCATCTCATGTGCAATGCTAAACGTCATTCACCACTGACAATCTCAGCTAGAGATTGGCTTCTTGCTGAGTTATGACCCGAATAAATTATGGGATGTAATGAGAGACAAATCAAACAAGAGCAAGAAAGCTTAAAATTCATCCATCTACAAGTTAGGAACAAATTTAACAATATTAAATTATTATTTCCACATTTTGTACAAGTTTAGAGTATCGGTATAAATGTATTTGAGTAGGCCTAGAGAGAAATTATGGTAATCTCTATGGGTAGAAAAAGTTTTATTCATCCTCAATCTACAACAAGTTATGAACAAATATAACAAACATTAAATTAATTTCCAGTTAGTACAATATGAGTAAAAGTGTGTTCCTTGTTTATGTATGTAGTGTATGTTAGTATTGATTAGGCCTAATAAGAAATAACATTAATAGCTATGGGGACCATTTAATAGATCTGCCATTTAAATTTATGTGTATGAGAAATCATTTTCCTTGTCTTTAAGAACTATAATTTTATATTTGTGAGGTACTTTATGGCCATTTCACAATTAACATTATCCAATACATTTTCTTCCAGAAATGTTCATCAGAATTTTATTTAGGTAACATTTGTTTTGTCATCTTAGCAAAGAAATTAAAGCTCATATTGTTTAAATGATAAGAATATTAATGTTGTAAGGTGAATTATTACATTTTGCTTATAAAAATCTTATTTAAATATTTTTGTAATTTACATTAAAATTAGATTAGAAAATTAAGGCTAATATTATTTTTTTTAAATATAAATTTAATTTCATACTTTCAAACTAATCCAAACATATTGTACAGTACTTCCAAATCCAAGGTGAAGTATAAAATAATAGTTATTAGTGCTAAGGCTTGGTTCCCACAAGGACGCAATGCAATGATGTACAGTTTAAACGCAAAATGCAAGCAATTTTACCAAATTTACAATGGTAATTTAATCGCATATTATTTGCGTTGATCTTAACATTATTTTGTTGCGTCCTAGTTGGAACCAATCTTAAAAAACTGCACTATAATAATCAGTTACAAAAAATGATGTTCGGACAACACGCAATTATGTAGGTGTCGGCTTATACAATACTGTATTATGTCTGGTTTCTGATATTTATACACGCTTTAACACCCAATTCCTTCGCAGAAAAATAGCCCTACAAATAACGTACTCGTATAAAATACCGAAGATGTGTAGTAACGTCACCATTTATTTCTTCTAAGCAAAAACAAGCCCTAAACATAACAAGCATAAACGACCAAAGATATGTACAAATATTAATATCGTCTTTCAACTTTCAAATTTCAACTTAAAATATGCACTATAGTAATTACTGTACATGCAGCTTGGATTTCAATCAACAACGTGCTGGCTTGGTTCAAATACCATCTGCCTTTTGCAGACGAGTTTAATTACAACTAAACAGAGCATTAACATGTTTAATTGTTAAGCTTTCCCTTTACATTGTCTCTTTTGTTTCTTGACACCAATAATAGCCGAGTGTTTCAGTATTATTTTATTTAAAACAAAACGCAAATGAATGAATGCTGCATATTAAAAATCATTGAGAAGGAAACAAAATTAATTTTCTCCTTCATAGTTCAATGTTATAAGAATAATATTTAAGTGCTACTAGGCCAAGTGATAATAATTTATATAAATACTAAGTACTCTATGAGAGTTGACTCATTTCCTACAGTACTGAAAAAGATTCATTCAGATAAAACGTTATATATTAATTTGATATTATTATTACTATTACTATTCTAATAAAATGTAAAATAAAATTGTAGATAAGTGGGATAATAACGTTCTTAAGATCTGAAACAATTTTGCAACCCATCAAACTTTTTTGCGACACATTTTTTTGATTTGCGGCCCATAGGTTAATAAACATGCCTTAATAAATTATAATAAAATTATAGTAATTTTTTTATTGAACAAATGTGATGGCGTATGTTGTTGGAGTAAATAATTTAAATTTTGTTTTACCTTCTTTATTATAATAAAATATTCTACTATTTTTTTTTTTGTCGAAATCTTTTTTTTATAATGGACTATTTGAATAAACATGACTAACTTTCAATTTAATAACATTTATAATGTTCATTTTTGCCAGACGGCCTGCTTTATTGAAGAACGTGATGTTCTTGTGTATGGAGACAGTCGCTGGCTGACAAATCTACATTTCGCATTTCAAGATACAGATTATCTAGTAAGTATGACTTGGCTATATTTTAGAAATCGGGGGGAATCCCCCTCTCTACAATGGACAATACCATTGTAAAGTGGGGGTGCATCATGTTTATTCAATTGTGTAGGAATCAAAGGAGCTAGAATCATTTTTCAAAAAACGATACATACAAAATATATTTCAACATTATTGCTGTGTGTGCAGTTTTTCTCTTTCTATTACAATGCATACATTGATCTTATTTTAATGTTATAAACCAACAAACTTTATTTTCAAAGAGGATGGGCCTGTAGTAAGTATTAACACGCTATGGTCTTGATAGACATAGAAGATTCAGTAAGACATTAGTAGACAATTGTAAGCTAGATAAATTAAATTAGTATGTTAATGGTAATGTACATACACATGCGGTAGGTGAGTGAACAACGTGATGAGTCATAGCAAATGATTCATTTTATAACATTAGTCTGTTACTTTACTCTAAAGAATGTGAACAGAACAATGTTGACTCATAAATATACAAACTTGACATTTGTATGTAGCTATGTTTTTGACCCTTGACCCCCAATCCTGGCTCAGTTTAGAGTTTATTCATGTTTTTGATATTTCCTTGAAACCTTCCAAAAGAAAAAAAAGAAATATTCTCTATGTAAAAATATGTTATGGATGTGAAAATCAATTTGGTCCTATATTAAGTACCCACGTATGTCCTTGTTGATCGGCTTCTCGATTTTTGTTTCCTGTAAGCAGGCTACGTCTACGCTATATTTTATGACATTTTGTGCTAACCGAGTCCCCTGACGTTGAATGTACTTATATTAAAAATCTGTTTCTTCACCATTTGGTCGTTCCTATCGTTGAAACATCAGAAATATAAGCGAAAACATTAGACTTAAAGGCCCAGAGCGGCATCACTTACACCACCGATGTTTTAGTCCATTTTGAAAATGTTGAACTTTTTTCTTTCCAGTATTTGGTTATGGACTATTACAGTGGTGGTGACCTTCTGACCTTACTGAGCAAACATGAGGATCGTTTACCAGAGTCTATGGCGCAGTTCTACATTGCAGAGATGGTACTCGCAATCAACTCTGTACATGAAATGGGTTACGTGCACAGGGACATCAAACCGGACAACATACTTGTTGACCAATATGGACATATTCGCCTTGGGGACTTTGGTTCCTGTTTGAAGATGCTGGAAGACGGGGCGGTAAGTTAATGTTTGTAATTCATGTTTTTTATACAGTTATCTTATGGAGTGATAGTGATTGAAGAAAGTATTAGGGAAATCCTGTTCATTGGTAAAGACATACAAATTCAAATAATTCTTGCCAAAAGTAAACTTTTTATAAGTGCTTTCAGTCGATCCTAGAATGGCCAAATTTAGTTTTTTTTATGTAAAATATAATTGTGAATTAAACATAATTATTAAGATACAAGTTAAATTTCTCAAATAAAATACTGCATGCGAGTAGAGACCAGAAAAAATTTAAAAATAAACTTTAAGGCATTAGTTTAATGGATGGAGCCTTCGTTCGATTTTGGGAAGGCCCAGGAACTAAACGTTAAAATGATGTCTTTGCCTACAAACTAAATAAACTAAGTAAAACGTTCACGATTCATCCAGATGATAAAGATATTATTATAATACTTCTATGTCCAGATACATTGGTTTACTTTCCCTATCTTTTTGCTCAACTACCCTGGGCCACTAGCTTCATCCAGGCCTATACTGTACTACCATCATTTTGTTATCAACAATGCCCCTATTGTTTGTGTGTGTATTGTGCTTTTACCCATCCTGCAATTTACTTCCCTGGAAGCATTATCTGTCAGGAAGCTTATGCTATATTTTAACAATGGTGTTTATTCATAATCTGGGATGTACTGTTTTTAAAAACAAAAGAATAAAAGAACCACCTAATTTGACCTGATCTTTTTAAGATGCCTTGATTGGTCTATCAATAAAATTGATGGGTGTTTATTTCAACATTAAAACTATATATTCCAGTAGTTTGATGTTAAACAAATTAGTATTTGAAAATTGTCAACTAAAATATCATGGATGAGGATGGTGTATCTGTGGAAAGTTTACAGGAAGAAAATGTAACTTTATGATATTTATTATGTCATCTTATTATACCATGGAGTAAATTCTTTACTCCATGATTATACAGTAATCGACACGATCAAAAACCAGAAACTCTGCCCAATTGTTTTACACAGTAGCTTAAAAAACACTTTCAGAATGCTGCCAGGATTTCTCGAAAAATAAGTATATTGGGAAAGTTGATTGTACATTACTGCATCAAACTTTATGTGACAAAAGAATGTGATGTGCCCATATATGGACATGATGATGTCATATCACTACCATATTTGGGCATATCACTACCATATTTAGATACATCACACTTTTTTTACCATTTTGTGAAACATTGGTTTTAAATTAATTATGTCTTTTGATTTGTTCTTGTAGGTACAATCATCAGTTGCCGTGGGAACTCCAGACTATATTTCACCAGAAATTCTCAGGGTAAAGATTTCATTTTTTTTCTCATAAATTTGGAGATTTCTTACATTTAGTTATTGTTTCCACCAGTATTATAAATTATTCTTTCAAGGAACCGATACTTAGTAATCAGCATTGTAACAGTACATAAGTGGTGCTTACTGTATTTATATAGTTGGTCTTAGTGGAAAATTGATATGTTAAATTTAAATATTTAATAGTAAATTTAGAAACTGAAACTTGATTTACATCTTCATAAAAGTGTTATTATACAGTTGGTGTATAATTAATTAATCTTAGTGAAACAATAAAAACAATATTAATTTTGGAAAAACAACTTGGTAATAAATTGTAGAAATTTCAAATTTTTTAATAGACTTTTTGAATGGTTGAGTACAAATAAATGTGAGCCGTTTAATGTGACATTAATATTGTGTACTATATACAATTAAGCTAAGTCTATTTTCGTGCCTAGCTTACCTGGATAAACCAACATTGGCCTATTCTCTCCGAGAAGAGAGCTACAACTCGAATATATAAAAAAATTATGAAACGCCCTTGTCAGATAATGGTAACAACACCACTTTTGGTTTGTGTAGCTGGGCTGCGAGACACAGATTATTCCCAAACATTTACATTTGTATCTTATCTATAACTAATTAGTATTGATTATTCTTAATCTTAGACATATATTAAAAAAGATTTTATAATTTTTTATATCTGTCAATAGTAAGACTTTATTTATTTATTGTCACATTTTTCAGAAAGAATTATTGGCTAGTGAAATCGCCTGTGGTACAGTACGTTACATATGTGTAATGTTAGTCACTGTAACGTTGGTGTTTTACTTGCAGTTTCTGAATTCTAACTCAATGATTTTTAACAATACATTTATAATCATATCCATTTTAATTAAAGGTTTATATACATGAATGTTTGTTATAAAATATTGTAATTTTGCACATTTTATGTAGTGCTGTTTACAATCTAAAATCTAACTTCAAGTGATTTTATGATTAATGGTCTGAATGTTTTTGGTTTTTTTATATATACAAGATTGGCTTGTTAATAATATATTTAACCAAACTTGCATTTCTGTGCATTGTTTTTGAAACCAAACAAAAGAACAGCATACTTTTCAATTGAAAGCCAAGCTACAAACTCAGTCTCTCTTCCCAAAAACATGCCTTCAAAAAGAAAAATCTGTAATTTTAAGCATAATAAATTGGTCGTAAATGCTAAAAATTATAATAATTATGGGATTATTTTTAACTTCATGAATTCTTCATGATAGTTAATAATAAAAAAAATGTTTCTCTTTTTTTGTAGGCAATGGAAGATGGTAGGGGTCGATATGGTGCCGAATGTGATTGGTGGTCATTAGGAGTTTGCATGTATGAAATGCTGTTTGGGGAAACGCCATTTTATGCCGAGTCATTGGTAGAAACGTACGGAAAAATCATGAACCATAAGGTATATATCGCGGTATCTTTATTTTCAATTGAAGAAAAAAAAATATCAAAACAATTCAAAGGCAAATAAAAATTCATAGCAACCAAAAAAGCTGAATTTAAGGATTTTTTAACAAAAGGCCTTTACATCAATTACAACCATTTTTTGAAAAAAAAAAACAACTAAACACATCACATTTGTTTATTAATTATTATTTGATTATATCCAAAATATGAAATGAACCCCACTTAATATAAGTCAGCTATCTTGTAGATCCATTAACCGCCCATAGTACATTGTTTTCTTGGCTAGACAGTCAAATCAATAATCAATTACAGATCACTGCTATTCCTGTTCCTCACCTCATTATGGCACTCCTTATTAAATTAATCTACTCAGTGTGTTAAGTACACGGCTGCGTAAATTCATTAAGTGTACTTATTGTTTTGTCATAAGAGACTATTCCTTAATAGCGCCACTGGAATAGTTAGTCATAGATTTTACTTTCCATTTTACTAGTCTAAAGAAAATTGACCAAAACAAATTATGATTTACATAGTTGTATTAGCTATAGCTTAAAAAAAAAATTATTTTTACCTCTTTTCAGGCATGCCTATCTTATTCAATTTCATATAATTATATTTTTTAATTGATTTGCTTTATTAACTAGAATCACACATATACATACAATATAAATATATAAAACAATTATAAAATCAGTACAATAGAAGACTGGAGTTAAAAGAATATGCCAAATAGTAAAATACTTATTTCCATTGAGGTCCAGAACACGGAAAAACAAAATTACACAGATTCCATACACAAATTAGAAAATCAAAATCAAAATCCATGACTTAAAATTTTTGTATAAAATGGTTTTTAAAAATTTTAAAAATACAAATTCAAAGAAAGACAAAATACAGTTAAAAGCAGTGACTCCAAATTATTTGATTATCGTACCGATAAGATATGATTTTTGTATTTTGTATATTTATTCATATTAAAAATAAATAATCTTTGTGTTGCGAACTGATATTCATTAATTACTAGCCCATAGTGAGAGTAGATTTGTTAGCCAGTACAAGCATGCAATTATACCTAAATTATCATTAATTTCTAACCCAAAAGGAAGGAGGGAACATAAAAATTAAATTCATTTAAATTTTTTTAGAATCAATTTGACTTCCCGCCAGAAGAAGCCGAAGTATCGGAGAATGCGAAGGATCTTATACGTAGGCTAATATGTGACGGAGAGAGTCGACTGGGAAGAAACGGATTAGAAGATTTTAAAAACCACTCATTTTTTGAAAATATTGACTGGGAGAATATCAGAAACAGTATGTCTATAATTAATAATTAATTAGTGTATATAAAAAAGATTTATATAAATATTTCTATTTTATATTTTTGTGTTTGCTTTAAAGACCGAGCAGAAAACAGCGTAACTTGTCCAAGTAGAATCTGTATCTATCCTGAGTGGGTACAACTGCTCCGCATTTTGTGTAAATGGTCAAAAGAAATAATATAGATTCTATATTTTTGTTTTCCACTTACTGCTACCGCTTATCAGTGTAATTTGGCTATTATATATAACTTTGTGTATTTTATACCAGAATAAATTTATAAAAATACATTTGTATAAACATAATTTGATTTTTTTTTTTCAGTGACTCCTCCCTACATTCCCGATGTGAAAAGTCCAACAGACACATCAAACTTTGATGTTGATGAATCAGATCTGAAAAATTCAGAAGCCATGCCGCCAAACACACATGCAGCCTTCAGTGGTAACCATCTGCCCTTTGTTGGCTTTACATTCACACGTAATAGGTAAGCAAAGAAACATTAATTTAATGTAGAATTTATTAAATACAGAGATACTATTTATATATTTTTGTGGTTTCAATCCACCCGATTCTTGGTAGTGTATCCCCACATAGGACAACACTTCCCTAGCATCATAGGAAATTTCTGTAATATGGTATCACATGTGTTCATAAACCATAACCTAACCCATAACCTTACATGATACAGGCACCACATATGCTGTAGTGTGGAATTTTCTTATGATACTGGGGAAATATTGTCCTATGTGGAGATACAGCACTTTCATCATATATATACACTGGGCCCTCTGGGAGAACAGTCTTAGACTGAAGAGGCAACCCAGTATAAAGAATAAATAAATAGAAGCACTAAGAATCGATAAAAAAATCAATATTTACTGAAAGACCTGTTAGTGTTAAATTGTTAATGAATAAGAATGTCTTTCTGTAGCTTTTGAAAATTTAAGTTTCTAATGATGTCATTATTTCTTTTAATTAGTAATTTATCTGACCTGGGGTCATTAGCAAACGCAAAGGGCATTGAAATCAAAACAGATGGAGTGGTTGACAGTATTACGATTGAAGGATATGAGAGGCGGATTAAACGGTTAGAAGCGGAGAAATCTGAACTTAACCGACGATTAACAGGTAACTATTGACACGGTTATCCAATATTACAGTTGAGCTCATAGAGTCTACACTGAGTTGGAGTTTTTTCTGGTTCAGATATGTTTGCAGTATCTTCCTCGTTACCACATTTTGGGGAATTATGGGTAATCTTGCTAGCCAGATTAATTCAATTCGTTTATTCTGTCAAGCACTCTGGCTCGAAAATTGTCTTGCTTGTGACGTATATAAACATTAAAATATGGTAAAATAGGTAAAATACAAACAGAAAGACACAAGGGGTAAATTACAAAAATTACATAAAAAGGTTAAAACATGGCAGTAGTAAAAAATATCATAAAAATGTAGAAAACAGTATCATATTAAAATTGGATAAAAGTATGTTCACCTGATTTGCATTAAAAAGCCTCATAGCAGATGGGAGAAAAGTATGTTGTACGTAATCTATTAGTTTTCATTATTGGGAAGCGAATTCTACCATTTCTGTTAAAGACAACATATTTGTTGTGTGGATGGCTTTCCACAGTAATAATAACTTCCATTTTTTTGGTAACAACTTCTGTGGAAATTTCTTCTAATGTACAGTATGTTGTGGTGAGAGTGAGAGGTCATTTTCGCTTTGTTTCAAAATGACTTTTTTTACCCATTTTGATTTTCTAGAATCGTCGACCCTCCTGCAAGATGCTAATATAACTGGACAAGGATCTGTTACCACGGATACTGCTGAATCAAAACGACTCAAATCAGAAATATTGATTTTAAAGAAGCAAGCTGCAGGTAAACACAGTTTATTTAAATTGGGAGAACGAAAAAAAAACAGCCGTGCATGACTTATGATTTAATTTCAGTAACAATTGTGAAACTTTTTTTTAATGTTTGCTTATTGTGGGCGTCCCAAGTGTGTATAATCCCAACCAAAATTAATTATTTAGTTTCATTTTCAATAATTTTTTATGAAATTTTTGTTATAGATTCTACAGATGAAAAAAGTCATATGGAAAGGAATTTAAAAGAAGCTCTAAGTATTAGGAAAGATTTAGAAAGTGTGGAAGAGGAGAGGTTACTAAAAATTAAATTTATTGAAAAGTCTAATAGGTAAGTGTACAATAAATCATTATTTATCTTAAACACTGTCTACACTATCAAACTATGTGACAAAAAAATGTGATGTGCTCCTACATGGACATGATGATATCACTACCATATTTGGGTACATCACACTTTTGTTGTCAAACTAGTCTGATAGTGTAGACAGAGCTTTATTTATAGCTCAAAAAGGTTCCAAAATTCTTTTCTGAAAACTAAACATTTTGGCAAGCTGAAAGTTGTTCAGTTTTAGGAGAATTGATTGTGCTTGTATTTGTTTATTAGTTCTTGTTTTGTAATGATGTAGAACTTTTTAAAATCTTGAATACAGGTTACTGAAGTCTGAGAAGCAAGAGTTGACAAAAGAATTAGATGATGTTAACGAACGGTTGAGGATACAAAATAAGGAATTAAAGGACGCCCAGTCACAACGGAAATTAGCAATGCAAGAATTCTCAGAAATCAATGACAGGCGAGTTTTGCAATGTTTTATAAAAATTAGTACCTAGTACCATTTTTATTTTTAAATAGAAGTTCCAAGCTTGATATTTTTTAGTATGTTTATACTATCTGTATACGATTCATTACGTTAAACAATTCATAAATACGTGTGTGCAACATTGCGACTTGTTTTCAACAAATCTTCTAGTCATTGTCCAACATACGTACGTATTAATGGTTTATCGTAAAGAATTGAATACAGATAGTTAACAGATGAAAACATTTTTCCAAGATATGTTTATACTAATAAACGTTTATTTCACTTTAGGTTGTCAGATCTTCGTTCGCAAAAACAAAAAATTTCGCGTTTATTGCGTGACAAGGAAGAAGAACTGGATGCCAGCAGTCAAAAAACGGAGAAATTACGCCTTGATTGTCGTAAAGCAGACAAGAAGAGGCGTGAGGTACGTATTATTTTATTTATTTTAATTTTCTGTTTTCATTAAACATCTGCATATATGTATTGCTTTAATTTTCCAAAAATGTAAACGAAAATTAGATTTTAAAGATATATTGTCCCCCTAAAAAATATTTTTTTAAATTTTTTTGTTGAATATGTTATTTTAATGTCACATAATAGTTATTCACTCTCACAAAAAATTGGGTCTGAAAAAAATTTATTTACCTGAGAAAAATGTAATTTAAAGCAAAAAATGGTCAAATTGTCTGGAAGACAATGAGTTTTTGGGTAATTTAACTGTTTATTTTGTCTTTTTATAGGTGAAATAATTTTTTCCCCCCGTTTTTTTTCTTATGGAAGTGAACAACTTCATTAAAACTGCAAAATGGCCTATTCAAAGTCCGATTTTAAAAATCTTTATTTTTCATGATTTTGGGGGACAATACATCTTTAAAGACTAAAAATTTAATTATTTATTAAGACTAAAATGTTTTTATAACTTTTTATAGCTTGAAGCTCAAGTTGAAGAAATGCAGACAGAATTAACAAAAGAAAAGAAACTTAAAAACCAGAGCAATATTTACGCTAGTCAATTGGAGGATGAAATTCGCCAATACAAGGTACTAATTAGTCAGTTTCTTTTCTGTGTGAAATAATATTTTACAATAGAGTGGATTGGAATAGAAAGATGTAAAATGCTCGTAAATTGTGGTTCCCACTAGCGACGCAAAGTGATGTATTGCATAATCACGCGTGGGAAACCGATGAAGCAATAGTGCTGCAAACATTGCAGGTTTGATTTCACGCAGACGGGGCAAAGACAATTTATTCAAAGGGGATTTTCTTGCATTGTGTCGCTAGTGGGAACCAAACTTTAACAAACCCTTAAATCCAGTAGTGTTTGACAACAAAAATAAACGACAACATTTTAATGAACTCCTCGAGCCTCAGAGAGACAGAATCTCTTGTAGAATTAAGATGGTCTGCTTAAAATGGAGCTGCTCTTGTAGCTGCTGTGAGACATGGGAACCCAGCCCTTATTTTCAGATTTACTGTACACTAAAGCCTCGATCGCACTGGAATTAATTTGGTCAAATTAACCGAGTTGCCGGCTAAAGTGACGAAACAAATTTCAATCCGAACACTGGCTACAATTCCCACACAATTAAATTAACCAGTCCAATAGTTACTTTTACCGACCACTGTCAAACTTGCCATAGTCTCTGTAAAACTAACCACGCAGCTAAAAAGCCTAATCCGAATGTGGAACTCATGTTAACACATGCGAGTCAATCGTTTTTAACATCATTTTTATATTTGGTAAAATTACGGTAAAACTAACTGCGTGAAAATATCTAAGTGCGAACGATGTTCAAATCTTCCGATTACATCGGGTTAAGCTGCCTTAGTTAAATGATATTTTACCTTAGTTTTTATACTATTTTTCACGTCCTGTGCGAACAAGGCTTTATTTAAGTTATGTGATTGTTGTTACATATTGTATATTCATATCTTATATAGCAAAGTGGTAGCATCAGAGGAGTAGATGCTGTACAACATCAACAGGAAACTGAGGATTTAAAGGCTGAACTTGAAAGAATGAAAGTATCACATGAAGATTTTATGTCAGAAGAAAGGACAAGGCATGCAAAAGAGGAGAAGGTATGTCACCATCTAAAACTCTGTCTACACTATCAAACTGTCCTATTGGTATATAAGTACTCTTGCCGTTGTTTTCTGTTCTGATGATGAGAATAGTTTCTCGAAAAATGTCGCATTTTAAGGCAGTTTGCCTATTCATTAAATGTCTCACTATAGTTATTTTAAATCAAACTTTATGTTGTAAAAATGTGATGTTCCCATATATAGACATGATGATGTCATATCACTACCATATTTGAGCATGCCACTACCATATTAGGGCACGTCACACTTTTTTTGTCAAATTAGTTTGATAGTGTAGACAGAGCTTTACAAGCTTGTTAAATTGCACATTCATTTGTGTAGGATGAATTAGTAAATAAAATAGTCCACAATTCGTTGGAAGCTATATAAAACGGTGGTTCTTTTTGACTCTGTAGTTAAAGATGTTTATTAAAATGTTTTTGTTTTCTGTGTAGAATCTTAAAGATCAGATATTGGACAACGAACAACAAATTCAGACATTAGAAAAAGATGTAGCAACTATGAAAGAACGAAGCCATCGATTGGCGCAGGACAATACAGATGTACACGACCACTTAATATTGGACTTAAAACGAAAACATGAACGAGAAAAGTCAATGCTCCAAGAGGAGAATCAGAAACTATCACAAGAAGTTGAACGGGTAATTATTACAATTTTAATTTTAGGGCAACTATTTAAAAGATATATTGTCCCCCTAAGAAAAATTGTTTTTTTCAAATTTTTTGTTGAATATGCCATGTTAATATCACATAGTAGTTATTCACTTTGACCAGAAATTGAATCTGAAAAAAAAATGATTTACCCGGAAAAAATGTAATTTAAAGCAAACAATATTTTACTTTTTTAGGTAACGAATCAACAGGAGAAGTTGTTAAGAGAACACAAGAACTTGGAAGAGGAAGTAAGAGACATGTCAGACAAGAAAGATTCAATAGCACATTGGGAAGCACAGATTGCTGACATCATTCAATGGTAAGAAAAACTGTTCTTGTTTTAGTCCCATGGGCTCTTTTATGACCCCTTATGACTGTTCTTATCTTATGTTCATGCCTAGCAAAGAATGAAGGATTGGAACAAATTGTCCATCAAACACAATAGACTTTAAAAAAAAAATTTCATACTCATCCAACAGCGAGCACAATGCGCTTATAAACTAAGTCTCATTTGAGGCTTAGGAAGTCGAGTTGAAAGGGTCGTGAGTTACAAACCTGGCACAAGGTCAGGATTAGGATTGGAAGGCAAGCATGTTAACCACCAAGCTACAGCTCCACTTTTATAGATTTGTCCACAAACTTTTTTGTATCACTCACGGTTGATTTATTATTTTAATATTTAGGGTGAGTGATGAGAAAGACGCAAGAGGATACCTACAGTCACTGGCAACAAAGATGACAGATGAACTACAGGGTTTAAAAGACTCTGGCCCAATGAGAGTAAGTCATTTAGATATTACTACTGGATTCTATTCAGCCGAGATCTGAAACTGAAAAAAATGCTGCTCCATTTATATATAAAAGAAATCCCTAAATTGTACATCATGTATATACTTACACTGATACAGTGACACAGATGGAGGGCTAGTATTGCCCAAAAGCTCTGCACATTTTTCTGGCTGTCCATTGAGATCCAACCACTGATACCCACAGCATTGTTATTTCTTACATCAAGAACGCAATTTAGCAACAAACCACAAAGCCATTGCTATGAGTCAAGCCACACAAGCATTCCCCCTACAGCAGCGACTGTTTTTATTAATAGAAACGTTGATTTTTTATTTATAACACTTTATTTTAACATCGCATAGCCTGCATACTTTTCTTCTTTTCTAGTTAGGCCTAGACTATGTAGACTAGGCCTAGCTAGATGTGAGGCCTTCATGCAGTAGGCAAACACGGCAGCTTTTTAGCTACGATCTACGTATTTGAGGTCAATTTAAGGTCAACCTAGATTAACATACATCTTTCGGTCCAGTACTGTACGTAAAATGAGTAGTAGTTGAACATGTATATATTATATAGTATATATTCTTTTTAAAAGGAAAAGGCTTGGCAAACGAGGAGGTCTCAGAAGATGGAAAAGATGGAACTACTCAACCTGCAGTCCAATTTGAGAAGCGAAATAACAGCTAAGAATGGTGTTGTAGAAGAACTGAAGAAAGTTAAATATGCCCATTCGGCTCTCGAACAGTAAGTACAAATCTGCCTTGAACGACATGACTTCAATACCTAATTTAAACATGTCTTACAAACTGTTACGATCTATGTAAAATCTTGGAACAAGTTGACAGGCCGAGTTTGACTTGACAGTTTCACATAATTTAAATTGTACTTAACATATAGAACTAATTTGTTTACAACTAATACAGTTTATTTTTAAAATGAATCGTTTATTTTCAGTAAATCAATAAAAACTGAGCAAGAGAATGTAGAGCTTAAGTTACAGCTAGAAGAGTTGAAGGCAAAAGTGGAAGAACTCGAGTCAAAACTCAGACTGTCTGAGCGTAAGTATATTTGTGTCTACTGTTATGTCGTATGTATTGTAGCCTACCTTTGCTATTCCAACAATGAGAATGTGTAATTGGGGTATGGTTTTGGAACTGCATTTAACATAGGATGCAGTGGCTGATCCAGAATTTTAAAAGTGTGGGAGAAGGGCCTAAAAATTGTAAATGAAGTTCTGAACTTAACCTAAATTGTGGGCTAGGCTCGATTTTATTTTTTTGTAAATAAGTTGGGATCCCCTTATGTGAAAGATAGCCAAACTACATCCTAAATTGAACGAAACTTAACCCTCTAAATAATCTCTCTCTCACTCACTATTAAGTCAAAAGAAGTTGCTCTTATGATTCGAACCCCATACATCGACATGTAAAGTCCATAGTCTAATCCACTCGACTACACAGACGGCTCGGAAAGAAGCATTTGCAGTAGTGAATTATAGTTAGCTTAATTCTTACGTCACACCTTATGGATATGACTAATGAATATTCATGTTTATTTTGTGACGTTTCATGAGGGGTCCCTAACTTGTACGAAAAGAAATATCGCAACTTGGGCCCCACACCCATTTGGGATCTACTTATGGGATGAGCATCACAAGGACAGTACATGTTACTTGCAAGCGTAGACAATGCTATAGATTGTAGTATGAGAATTTTCATCGTGCTAGTAGACTTTAGATATGCATGCATTTTAATGTTTGCTTGATGTGTTTCTTTTCTCCTCTTCTTCAAACTTAGACTCTGAGGGCAATCAATTCTTTGATTTCTTGCGAGGCTCTTCGTTTTTCAGTGAAGCCAAAATAGACAATAAGGTAAATTGAAGCTTACTACATTAATAAAAGCTAATTTGTCTATGATGATGGTAATGACCAAATTTTATTTATGGAAATAAAACAAAACAAAAAAAACCAAATTTGTTGCCTAAAAAATGGCAGAAATATTGAGTTGTCTGAAAAGTAGATAAATTTACTGCATGCAATTTTCTTATGTAGTTTGTGTTTTTAAGACACTATTATATATTGTGAGGAGATTGCACGCTATGGAATGTTGATATAGTATCCATCAAATATTTAGACAAACTCTTCCAATAGTTGTTGTATATATGTTATACAACTATCTATTTAGCATTAAATTAAGAATGAATTAAATATATGTATATATTCCAAATAGTGCTACTATGCCGCCATTATATTCATACGTATTAAGTATGTAGTGCATTGGTTAGGGTACCATATAATTTGAATGAATTGTTATGGTACTAAGCCAAAATAAACTCTATATTACTCTTTTTGCATGACTTTCCCAATTTGTATTAATAGATATTAGATGATGTAGATTTCGAACCAATCATGGAGACATCTGAAAATGTTGTGGAGGTGGATAGCGAAGCGAACGTTTCAGTGAGTTCTCACAAATTGTGTAGCCGCCAGTGTCCACTGGCCATTCATTTGGTGGACTTAATCGGCGATCAACATTGTGTGCTTACGTACCATTGAATTTTCTTTATGAATTTACTAGTGCATTTATTTTATGGTACAGACTCTCCACCACCTCTTGGTTTATGCCCGAGTACCAAAATATATTTGGGTGATATTATTTGATTGAAAATTATACCAGTATAGTAAAGTATATTATTATTAGAGGGTTAATACACCTGTCATTATGTCCAATCTGTATGTGGGAAAAGCCTAATACAACATAACCCTACATTAATAGTATTTTAATTTCATAATTTAAAAACAAAATAAGTTTTTTTCTTACATTCTGATACACCAATATCAATATATCCAATCAGTATGTGAGAAAAGCCTAAGCATAGCCCTACATTGATAGTATTTTAATTTCATAATTTAAAACAAATTAATAATTTTTTTTTCTAACATTCTGATACACTAACAACTAATCAATTTTTTTGTTTCAATATGCAGAAAACAAATATACCATCTCCTCAAGGAAAGCAAAATGCTGGGCGTCTGGAACCCAAAGCACATACGTTTGAAGTGAAATCATTTCATAGTCCTACTAAGTGTATGCATTGTACCTCGCTTATGTTGGGACAGGATAGGCAGGGATTAGCATGCAATGGTGGGTATTTATTCTTAGTTGTCCATTGGGCAAGTTACCTTTAGGTTTTTACTAGCCCATATGATTAAGTAAATTCTAAATCCTTAAAGCTCTGTCTACACTATCAAACTAGTTTGAAAAAAAAAGTATGATGTGCCCAAATATGGTAGTAATATGATCAAATATGATATGACATGTCCATATATGGACACATCACATTTTTTTGTCACATAAAGTTGGATAGTGTAGACAAGGCTTTAATCACTCGATTTAATGATCTTGGAGTCAGTGTATGTACGGCTTCTACTGGTCAAGACCTGTGAAAGACAAGTTAAGAATGCTGCAGACAGACAGACATACTAACCACATTTGTTTAAAACCAATGTTTTATCTATGTTACTGCAAGGATGACCTCTTCGTTTCTGAACTAATGACGAAATTCATTTTGTCCTCTAAGAAGTTCTGAGCAGTAAAATTATATTTTTGAAAGCACTGAAAAGAAAACTTTAAAAAAGAAAGGAATAATGTACAATTATCTACAAATGTCATTGTTAACAATTTTTACATTCTTTACCTTTTTTGTAAACAATATTTATCTTTGAAATGTGTAGTAAGTTTTCTTTATTTTTTTTTAGTTTGTAAGTTTGTTTGCCATTCATCATGTGCCGAGAAGACACGTGGTGTTTGCCCAATGCCACCAGACCAAAGCAAGCGGCCGCTCGGTATTGATCCGAACCGTGGTATCGGTACAGCTTACGAAGGGTACGTTAGTATACCAAAACCTGGTGGTGTTCGCAAAGGTTGGATGAGACAACATGCTGTTGTGTGTGACTTCAAGCTGTTTTTATTTGACATGGCTGAGGGTCGTGGCGGTGCATCCACTAACAAGATCACGCACGTCATTGATATGAGGTATTTTATAACATTAGAATAATTGTTTAGTTAATTTGAGTACAGTTAACTTTCTATATACTTGAAACTCCATAATTTCTTATGGTTAAAAAGCTCTATTTAAAATGAATTCTGAAATCCAGAATGTTTAGGTCAGCCCAAAGGTGTTCCCTTTAGTCAGCCCACAATTGTTCTATTTTGAAGAGTTGACTACATTTTAAGTTTCAAAGTTTTTCTCATCATACTGCAGGGATGATTTTTTTGTTTCTGAGGTAGTGATGAAATTCATTTTGTCCTCTAAGAAGTTCTGAGCAGTAAAACACATCAAATTGTTTTTGTTTTTGGAATTTGCTTTTAGTACAATTAGGTTAATGTTGGGCCAAGCTTGTTTAGTTCTATGACTCAAAACTACTTCGTAGTATAATTTTCTATTATCACAATGTTATTATGTACAATGTATTTTTCTAGGGATGAGGATTTTTCTGTTAGTTCAGTTCTACCAGCTGATGTAATCCATGCCAATAGAAAAGATGTGCCATGTATCTTCAAAGTAAGTAACAACAATATTTATTTGCTTGTTAAATATGAACTTGAATAAATTATATGCGAGTCGAAATGGCTGAGGAGTTAAGGCAGGGACACTGTTTACATACCTAAAGAGCCAACAATATCAGCATGAGTTCGAGGCTGACTCACTCCTAGTTCTGGTGGTGGAACAAGTCTTCTCGAATAAGAACTAGAGCCCGTAGGTCCAGTGTACAGTGTCCATGTGCACTTTAAAGAACCCAGTTCATTATTTGAGACGAGTAGGGGGTTACCCCGGTAAACTGGTTCACAAATTACAGTGATTCACAGTGATTAACTTACTATTGGTAATCCTTGGCCACATGTGCCTAAAGACATAAAATAAAATAAAAGATATAACATGATATAAATGTATATATTTTACAGGTGTCTGCCTCGCAACTAAATCCACCCAGGCTGCAAGCCCAGCTTCTACTGCAGGCGGACACGGAGGCAGATAAACACAAATGGGTACATGCCTTAAATGAATTAGTTCGCATTTTACGCAAGAATAAACTGCCAGATACGTCCGTGTTTCATGCCAAGGAAATCTACGATAGTTCGTTACCACTTGTAAAGATAACGCAGTGTGCGGATATTGTAGGTGAGTAAAGCGCTATTGTGCGCTATGTATGAAAATGAAACATGAAGTAAAATTGTATGAAAGATATATTGGCCCCCCTGCAAAAAAATTATTGAATAATTGTTTTTGTTGGAATAGGTCATATTAATGTCAAAATATTAGTTATTCACTTTGGATTGGGAGAAAAAAATTTACCTGATAAAACAAGAAGGGAAAACATTTGTTTTATCTATGTTACTGCAAGGATGACCTCTTTGTTTCTGAACTAATGACGAAATTCATTTTGTCCTCTAAGAAGTTCTGAGCAGTAAAATTATATTTACGTAAAGCACTGAAAAAAAAACTTTTAAAAAGATTAGGAAAGGAATACCCAATACCGTGTACAATTATCTATAAATGTCATTGTTTACAATTTTTACATTCTTTATCTTAGGTCATTTTAATGTCAAGATATTAGTTATTCACTTTGGATTGGGGGAAAAAAATTTACCTGATAATACAAGGAGGGAAAATGGGTTTCTCTTTATTTTTTCTTTTTATAGCAAAATAATTTTTCTTTTTAAATCAAATTATTCTTGCAGATGGAAATAAATTTGTAATGGGGACAGATGATGGGTTATACACAGTAGAAATCTCAACTGGTTACATAGTGAGGGCAGACAGTAAAAGGGTTTATCAAGTCAAAGTCTTGAAGGAGGACCAGTTAGTCATTGTGATATCAGGTACATTAAAACCAATTTAAAAGTGCCTGGAATTTGGGGATTTTAGGGGCAGGTCCTGTAAGTTGGCCTCAGATTTTTCGTTAATTTGAGGAACAGCAATGACAAATTGGAAGGAATCAAATGATCCCAATGATCAATTTATAGTATTGTATTTTTGCTTGTAAATATTTTTTAGCTTTTGTAGTCTAATTATAGTTATTCATGTCTTTTTATTTTCAATATGTTTTGTTTATTGGACCGCACCGCATATCGTGATTGCTGCTGATTCAAAGGTGCATGGTCAACAAATAAATAAAAATTATAAAAAAAAATTAATAACAATGAACTTCCTAACACAATACAGGACAGAAAAGTAGCAAAAATAGATCTGGTAGGTGGAAAAGTAAAATACAGAAAAAATGTATGATAAATGAACTTTGATGTTATGTCCAAAATTTTAATTTTAATTTTAATCATTTTTGTACCATAATTATGCCTACACTATCGAACTAGTTTGACAAAAAAGTGTGATGTGGCCAAATATGGTAGTGATATGGCATCATTATGTCCATATATGGACACATCACATTTTTTTTGTCTCATAAAGTTTGTTTTACCATAATTTTTAATATGTTTATTTTATTAATTACAGGAAAAGGAAGACATCTTCGTCTGTTTCCAATAGCAGCCCTTGACCAGGACGTGAATAGTATAAAAGTAGAAGAACCGAGAGGCTGTAGTATGTTCACTACTGGCCGGATACGTCAAGGATCCACGAATTGCTTGTGTATCGCGACACGTCGTCATGTTTTAGTCTATGAATTGAATCGTACGCGAGTACGACATAGAAAGATTAAGGACATTGCATTACAGCAGCCAGTTCAATGTATGGAAGTGTTCGGTGGCAGGCTTTGTGTTGGCCACACGTCCGGGTTTGGTCTGTATACAATACAGAATGAAGGAACGCATATGCAATGTAAGTTTCATTTCATTCATTCATTCATTTCGTTTTTTTTTTCACTTTACTAATAACTTATATAAAGTGGAGGAGCCTAAATGAAAGCATAGCCTGTAGTGAATAGGCTCCTCAAAACAAAAAATATAAATAATATAACAAAATTACGAACTAAAAAAAAACAACAGACTTCATATAATAATGAAGATTTTTTTCTTAACTAGTATGTATAATTTTATTTAAGTTTAAAACTTGAAAAATAGGAAGAATAGATTATATAAATTATTTAAGATGAATCCAAATACGTAAATAATCAAGAAATTACAAAGAAATTATCAATTTATTTTTTTCACCAATCTATTTTAATTTTTTGAAATTATGTAATGTGTGTTACTGCTGGCTGGGACATCCAATCAAAAGTGATTGAGTTGGAGTCCCCCTGGTCTAGCATGTTCTTTGTTTGAATTGTTCATGTAAAATCCGGAATAAATTGAATTGAATTGAACTACTAAGGATAAATATTTCTTTCCTTGAACTAGTATAAAAATAACAAAGTTTAAAAAAAACATATTATGAAACAGTACAATCAAATAAATTAGTATCTTATAATAGTAATTAGTTTTGTTTTAATTTCAGCATTGGTGAACCCAGATGACCCTTCGTTGACCTTCATTACATCATCACCTATGGACTCATTAGCAGTTGTTGAACTCAACTCAAAAGAGTATTTGCTTTGTTTTATGAGTATGTTTTAACATTTCATTATAGTTTTGATATCTCAACGTTAATATAGCATTATACAGTAAAATAAATTAATATCCAATTCAAATTCAGTATCTATTTTGTGTTTAATTAAAATTATTTCAGATGAGAAAACCTTTCTTGTATTGTGGCTAACATTTCATTATTGTTTGTTAATATCTGTAAAACTCTGTTTACACTATTAAACTTTATGCGACAAAATAAAATGTGATGTGTCCATATATGGACATGATGATGTCATATTACTACCATATTTGGGCACATCACACTTTTTGTCAAACTAGTTTGATAATTTAGACTGAGGTTAAGATAGCTTTATACAGTAAATTCAAAATCTTGTATTGTGGCTAAACTTTTAGCGGTTTTCAGTTCATTTTTATGATAACATTACCTAATGTATCTGTTTTTTTGTAGCTGTTGGTGTATATGTTGATTACAATGGTAAGAGATCAAGACAGACAGAACTGATGTGGCCATCACCTCCAACTGCAGTCTGTAAGTTGATTCATTTCATTATGAAATGATTTCGTTATGCTGTACATATTGGTCTTATTGTGTTTTTGATTTTCTTTTTCAATTGTATGCAAAAGGGAAAAAAGCAGTGACCCTTCCCAATTTATATTTTAACAATTATATATTATGTATCTTCTTTGCCAAAATAAATGTGAATATGAATGAATAGGTTAAAACATTGTTGAAATTTATTATTTATGTGCACCACCCCAGGGATGAACAACCATGCGTTGATCTGGTGGTTAAATAAAGTTTAATTGCGCCCTCTACCTACTTCAATGCAGTTACATTTTTTTCCTTTTCTTATCATCTTAGTGTTGTGAGTCTGTATACATTATACCACTTATAAATATAATTTTTTTTATTATGATATTAGGTTATGCAAAACCATTTTTGATTGTGTATAGTGAGACGTCCGTAGATGTATTTGACATTGAAGAAATGCAATGGGTGCAGACGATACCAATCAAAGGGGTAAGAATTTATTTGTGGCCCTCATTAAATTAATACTATATGCTCTATACTGCAGCTGGTTTTGATATTTAAAATACATTTCTTCTAAAATTATTAGAAAATTTCACACTGGTTATAAAGTGGGCATAATTCTAACATTTTTCAATAAGAACATTTCACACTGGTTATATAATGGACATGTGTTATTATGGTATCTAGGTTAAACCATTTCTTCAATCATTGATGATAAACTGGTATTTATTTAAAGTTTGATTAATTAATTTAATTAAAATGTGCTCTTTTTGTTTTAGACACGAGCGCTTAGTCATGATGGAAGGTTAAATCTGAGTTTTGTAACAGACTTGCACCAACCACGTCTTGTATACCTCAAAAACAAGAACTCTGGTGAGAATACTACTATTTATAATTCTTTGATTAATTCCCTAGAAGTATTTCAATAATGTTAATGAATTCAAATACATATCAAGCAAGAAACTAAATTTAAAAAAAAACACTTTTTTGATTAAATATTGATTGATTGATATCTATTTTTATGCCAAATTAAAAGAAAAACATTTTGCTAAAATATTTCGATGGTTTATTTATTCTTTATATTTCGCGGCCTCTTCAGTCAAAGTCGGTTCTCCCAGAGGGCCCAGTGTATAGTACTGTACTATGATGAGTTTGTGACAGTGGCTGTGTGTGAACTAGTACACAGGTGTAATACCCTACTCGTCTCAAAAGATGTACTAGTTTCTTTAAAGTGCACATGAACCAGAGGTGTACACTGGATCTACGGTTTATAGTCCTTGTCCGAGAAGACTCGTTCTAGGACCAGAACCATAGAGCGAGTGAGCCTTGAACCCTTGCCCATGTTATGGCTATGTAATTACTATGTATTCTGTCGTAACCGCTCGAGCACTCACTTGCTATTGATTGAGAAATGTTATATTCATATTTAATACTACCTGGATGAATGACAATATCTATGATAGAAACCTTACTAAATCTTTATTGTTACTGTGGGTGAAAGATGTATTAATATTAACTGTCTTTTTATATTTGTTTTATAGATGATAAAGGTCTTGAATTACCAGAGAAACCATCAAGAGATCGTAAAAAATTGTCATTCAAGAGCAAAGAGGAGATAAAAAGGTACGTATAAAGCATGGAGGTTACTAGAAAAAAGATAAAATGCAAGGTTTATTGCAGTAACATAAATCATACAGGTCAACGAACTGTATAGTTGGACTGAGCATCACTGACAGCTAATTTCCACAGATAATCGTTAACGATAAGCAGAAAACCGCGTAGCTTGTCCTACGTAAAATCTGTACTATTCTGAGCAGAAATCGACTGTTGTGTGTAAATGGTCATACGGAATAACATTGATTCATATTTTCTTTGATTGTAGTTTTATGTCAAGGTAGGTTGTTGCTAAAATAAACATTTATTACCAATAGTGAAGGACTGTGCATATTACATTTTATATCTTCCTTGATTAGAGTTTATGATCGAGGTAGGAAATTAAAAAAAAATTGATAGTTATTTTATATTGTGTTGTATTTCAGGACGATTAATAAGAAGTCAATGATATCCGCTCCATCAAACTTCAACCACTTGGCACACATGGGTCCAGGAGATGGAATACAGATCCTCAAGGATTTACCGGTTAGTTCCTGCTTTTTTTACTTTTCAAAACAAATAATTAACCAATCAAATTTTATATACTTGGAAATTGAATTGAAATATTATATTGGTTTATTAACCAACTTCAGAGTTGATAACCAACGCAGTTTTCAATAAAAAAGAACTGATATTCGGGGTTCTCTGTAAATCTAAATAAAATACAACAATATAACTTGAATTCTATGTATGTATGTATCAAGAATGACAATGGTCTATTTAACTCAGCTCCATCTCGTTAAATAGACCATTCCATCTTTCAACTCCTCTTTCTATCCATTGTACTCGCACACATTGATTATTTGTATAAGACCAGAATGTAGGATTCTTTTCATTATTAAAGCAATGTTAAAAATGAAATGAAATTAGATGGTAAATACCTTCTTGACCATTTCCTCGTTCCTTACACAAACAACTTCTTCAGAATAATTATTTTATATATAATTTTGACCTGTAATAATTTACTTTTACTATAAACCTTAGATAAACAAGCAACAAGAGGAGGTACCACACGGAATGGAACGAGTAAAAAGCATGTTCCAACCGTCTGGTCCACCACCGGTACCCGCTAATAAACCTGTCGGACGGCAAAGACCTCACACGACTATTCAGTTGGGAGGGAGTAAAGTAGACACGAACAACGTGAATGGTAATGAACGCCCTCCCAGTCCCAAGACGGAAATGCACTCGCCTGAGGGCTTTCTGCCGCGATCCGACATGAGTTTATTCGGAGAAGACTTTACATTTACGTCAAGTCACAGGTTGTCATTAGGTAAGGATGATACGAGTAGTGGTGCGTCTTCTGGTGGAACCTCAAATTTCTCTAATTTCTGATTCTTAAGAATTCCCTCAAAAACATATATTATATATATTTTTCAATTATGTTTGACTTTGTCTTTTCATTATCGAAGTAAAGCTCTGTCTACACTATCAAACTAGTTTGAAAAAAAGTGTGATGTGCCCAAATATTATGGTAGTGATATGACATCATCATCATGTCCATACATAGGCCACATAACATTTTGTAGTGTAGACAGGGCTTAAGAGAAGTTCATAATTGTACTATTTAATTGTTTAAAGAATTGTATTTGTTGAAAAGAAACAAAACAGTATTTTACACCCAGTATTTTGATGAATGTATGAAATAAATAAATAATAATAAACCCATTCTCCCATAAAGGTTTCCAAGGTCTAACCTTGTTTCTTGGCCATGTTGAGTGGTTTGTAACACATTTTTCAAATTTATTATATTCAATCAAAATAACAAATTGTAAAAACTATATTTTCATATGCCTGATCTCTTAATAATATTTTACCATCGAGTTTCAAATTTATAAGTTTTCAATTATTAATTGTTTGAATTATCATTAGTGGAAGTTGATATGGATAAATATATATATTCAAATCATCTTATTGTTAATATTATTTTATGTACAAATGTATAATACAGTAATGAGTTAGTGTGCAATACAGAAATATATCATTGTCTCAATAATTAAAACTTTTCAACTAACCATCATGAAAATAACCTTTTATTACTTTTAAAATCTTTTAGTTTGCTGTATTATATGAAATTTTCTTTATATCTTCTCTTAAAAAATGAAACATGCTCTTCCTAATTTTCCCATTAGTAGACATTTTACCACATATTTTATGCTGTTAGAGCAGATTTTGGCTTTTAAAAATTCTGTGTCCTGTGTAATGAATAGGGACTGGTAAATTGCATCGGAGCATAAAAAATGAAACATGCTCTTCCTAATTTTCATCTTAGTAGACATTTTACCACATATTTTATGCTGTTAGAGCAGATTTTGGCTTTTAACAATTCTGTGTCCTGTGTAATTAATAGGGACTGGTAAATATTTTTTCTTAAAAAATGAAACATGCTCTTCCTAATTTTCATAGTAGTAGACATTTTTCCACATATTTTATGCTGTTATAGCAGATTTTGGCTTTAAAAAATTCTGCATCCTGTGTAATGAAGAGGGACTGGTAAAATTGCATCAGAGCATAAAAACGTACCAAGCATTATAGTATAATGAACATCTTTGTATAACATGCTGTTGCAATGTATGAATTTGACATTAATGCAGAAGCTATCACAAAGCTAATTGTGTTGTGAACATGTGCACATATTTGTTGCGCCCTATTGTCCACATACATTATCATTTCACAACATTTGCCTCTCATATTTTATCAATAACATAGATTTAATCATTTTCTATCTGTTACGCTTGAATGCTTTTTGTAGATCGTTGCTTTGCCATGTTATTTCATTTCACTCATTCTTCCATTAGGTTCAAATAACAGCTCCAGCTCACCGCCAACTCCGCAGAGGACAAGTTTTGCGGAAGCTGACCAAGGCTCGGCAGGTTCGGGCTGGGATAGCGAAGACAAAACGTCAAACTAATTCATCATCTATTCTTCATAAACCATTTCTGCCATATTGGACCTTGTGCGGACCTTTTGCTTTTAATCGTTTCACCAACTACTGCTGTTGCTAAAATGTATATGAACATCAACTTGCGCTTTTCTCTAATCTGCTATTTTAAGTACGAAATCTTCCTCCGGTTAAAGACCTCTTTTGGGTGCGGTGTGGCAGCTTAGATAATTTATATTACGTGTAAAGATTCCGTCTTTAATTGGAGGGCGAAAAACAATTGCTGTTTCATCTTTGTTAATAACATTTTTTCATCTTTAAAGTTGCTTGTACATGAATTTTAACGTTTGGTAAAACTGCTGATTAAGTAATGACATACAGAAATCATGTCAAAAAAAATTGAATATAAAGTAATTATTATGAATAAATTACTAGATAAATTAACACCAATGGTAATATTTGTGTGCGTGTGTGTGTGTACTTAATAGATACAACATCGTTGGTTGATATATTTAGTGCCATAAGTGACGGTGGATATCTATTGTTTCCAGGGGAGATTTAGTACAGACAAAAAAAAGCATGGAGTGTGTGGCTGTGTGTGATTTAATTGGACAAGAAGGGAGAATTAGTTTTCACCCAATACTCTTATATATAGTATACAATGAATTTATTTAAGACATTTAAGTAGAATGCTTGCTTTTCTTTTTATATCCTTACATTTGAAAATGATATGTACTCTAGGAACTAACATTAAAAATCATGGTTAATTTAATGGTATATTGCAGGGCAAATATAGCTATTTGGTTTGCTTTTAATTTTAGTTGATTTATTTAAAATGGACATTAGACTTCTACAAAGAGTGCTTGGTGTATTATATATCAACTCGGTGCTGCGTATGGTGAATTTTTTTTTATCCTGTTGGTGGCTGTATTTAAAAATGGACAATGTAAACAATGCATGCATGATATCTGAATGCTAGCAGCAGGGTCAAGGGGTTAACATACCTTG
The DNA here is from genome assembly GCF_963402885.1 of Antedon bifida. Classification (NCBI taxonomy): domain Eukaryota; kingdom Metazoa; phylum Echinodermata; class Crinoidea; order Comatulida; family Antedonidae; genus Antedon; species Antedon bifida. The sequence continues at coordinate 1,171,997 of NC_136234.1, forward strand.
ATATTTTTATTTATAGGAGCTACGGATTGTTTTCTGTCTTAGTTGTATAGTTTTATTACATGTGCGTGAGACATGGTCTTCCAACTGACAAGACATTATAAAACACATGAAATGCATTATTTTATTTTTATGACTCAAAATAACGGTATTCAGTTGATTTAAGCAGTAATTAAGTTATAATTAAATCGGCTATAATAATAATAGGGAGTTTTCGATTTGGGATGACCTCTCGTTGTGTCATCAGCTGGATCAAAAACTGTTTTGAGGCGAGGAAACGAGTCCCAATATCCCACATGTGCACAGTGAATGAACATAACATAATTTGGTCATTGTAAATCGAAAGTTGCCTAATAACTGCACCCTTAGAATCTGGATTGATGGTTAGCTTTTTGCTATTTAATACACTTCATGTGAATAAAACTGTAAAAACAGACTAAAAACTAATTGTTATCCTCTGCGTCTACTCTGTGACTTCGTTTTTGTACGGTTTTCAAATTTGGTTTTGTTCCTCTGAAAGAAAGAAAAATGAATCAATTTTCATAGGCTGAAATGAAAACTGTCCCACCCTCACAAAAAAAGTGTGATGTGTCCATATATGGGCACATCACATTTTTTGTCACATAAAGTTTGATAGTGTAGACAGAGCATTATTCCCAAGAGGAACACTGTATGTATGCTGTGAGCCAAGTAAAGTAGTACCTTCTCCATATTCTTGGTTCTATCATGTTTCGTCTTTCATATTCCTTGTATCGTTCCTTCAGCCCATCTTGCTCTGGCTGTAAAAAATATTTAGATTGAATTATAATTTTTAAAATAGTATTAGTGCAATACATTATAAGGGCTGAGTGTACTGCCTTCTTACATTCCATTTAAAAATGTTTTAAAAAATGATTAATGTTTAACAAACCTTAAATTCCCTTAAGCTGGAAACCAGTTCTTCACTCAATTTAAAAGTTATTGGAGCAGGCTCATATCTGAACAAAATTAAGGAATCTATATTATAAAACTTGGGTTATTCCATTGATGGAAGTTTAAAGCACCTTGATTGGTCCCATCATTGATCAAGGGCTTCTCGTCCAGTGCCCACCTTGACCACAGAAGAGGCATGGGCCAATACGTATGAGGCATAGATGCAGGGGCTGCCATAAGATTCAGCAGTGCTGATTTCAAATGCCTAATGGGACCCCAGCTCCATATACAGCACCCAATATTCCCATCCAAGCTCTAACCCGGCCCAACGTTGCTTAACTTCGGTGATCTGACGAGAAGCCGTATTATACATGTGGTTAGTGAGTGGCTAATTTAAACAGTAAAGGATACTTATGTGGCCCGATTTGTTTCGTTTGATTTGCTTGTTGTTTCTTGATTGCCAATCTCTTGGATTTTTTCTGATTCATTACATCTTCTCTCTGTTTTATTTCATTTTTTATGGCTTTCAATCGATAAACTTGATGCATCTTAATATTTTCATCCTTTCCTTTTTGTATTTTATCTTCCTGTTAATCACAATAATATTATAGTAATATATTTTGGATTTTAATTCATTCATATTAATTGATTCCAAAATACTGTGCCACTGAAATATTCAGCAATCACAATGTACAAATAAAAAAATATTAAATAAAAGAAAGCAAGCTAAAAAAAAAATAAAATATGTTGATATCTTCTTTCAAAAACAGGAAGTACTGTCTACATGTATGCATTGTTTTGTTTCAAATATTAAAGCTCTCTGATTGGTTGAAAGTCACTTTCAGTTGAGTATAGTCTGCCAGAAGTTAGGTGTGACAGTGGCTGAAAATTGGATGGACTATTACCAAAGAATTGCCTGGAAATTAATATTTGCTGCTTAGTTGTTAGTATCTAAACTTCAAACATTTATGGAGTATAAAGTAATCCAAATAACAATCCAGTAATACAAATCAAGAAGATAAAACCATTACTAGGCCTAGGCCACCTAGGCCTAAATTCAGTAGGCTGGACCAAGCAAAGAAGGTAAGTCTCTTAGTCTAGAGTACTGTAAGCCTAGCTTAGTAGGCCTAGCTAGGCCCAATAAAATATGCTTAGCTGGTTAGGCCTAGCGTAGCCTAGGCTATCAAGTCTGTTTCATAATAATATATAATAATATATTTATTAATAGTTATACTGTAACTTCCTTTAAATATTATTTTTAAATACCTTGATTTAGATTTAGTATAGGCCTACCCTGGATATATATGTCTTTCAATAATTAATATAACATTTCTTCTCACAATTGTATATACTAGTTATACTGTAACTTTAACAAAATATTTAATATTTTTAAATACCATTTGTTTCAATTTGGCTTCTTTTTGCCGCTGAAGACGAGTTTTCTTCTTGCTTGTTTTGCCAACATTATCTGCATCTTCTGCATTCCCATCTTTGGTAGAAATATTTTGTTTTTCACCATCAGCATTGAATAGCCCTTCAGCCATTTCATTCAACCAATTTGTCTTAAACGAAAAGGATTAAAATACACTTATATTAATAATAATATATTCATACTTCATATTCATATAAAAAGTTGCCTTCACCAACAGTAGAAAATCAAATGACTGTAGTACCAGTGGCTACAGTACTGAGGCCCCTAGTTCAGGAACCCTAAGTGACCCTGCAACGCTGGAGGCCTTAGATGTCTTTAGCTTTTTTCAACATATTTTAAAGTCTGTTGCCTCCTCTGGGCTCTGCTCAGGGCCCCCTGTAAGCTCCAGGGTCCCTGGGTTTAGCCAGATAGCGCTCATAGCCTCCACTTATTAGTACCTGTTGTTCATTAGCATCTACAGTTGAGAATGCATGCCATCTTTTAAGTTTTTCTTCTTTCTTCTCACAAGCTACAGCTTCCACAAGAGCATCTTGCAACAAATTCTTAAAAATAAAATTTAAAACATTAATTTATAAATTAATTATATTGATAGCAGATTAACATTTTATAAATAAGTCAAATATGGCAATCTGAGACATCTTAATGGTTTTTATGCAAACTGACTGACTGACAAAGCAATCTAATGACAGGACACTGAGCTCGCCTTGCCAAGATAGGAACTTGTAACAGTCCTTTGATCTTATGTCTGTCTGTCTGTCATACATTCTCTACGGCGCACAGCGTCTGTTAATGGGCGTGGAACTGATAGTGTCGCAGCCACAGATAAACCATTTGATCTCTGGAGCTCAGCATCCTAGTTTGCTTAGAATACTCTACATAGGAAAGGAGATTTGAAACCCACCTGATGATCCTCAAAAGCAGGGTTATATGATCCTCCTGCTGGAACCATCTCAGACTCTGTTACTGGTGTTTTAGAAAGGTGTTGACGTCGACACTAAACAAAATTGATCACTTCATTATATCCTTAATAATTCAATTAATTTAGTTTATTTCATTTCTAATAAAATCTAATATACACTGCAACTGTGACTCAGCTTTCACTTGAACATCAAAATTAGGCCAATAAAATATTGATAAGCAACAATATGTATACTACAATGTACAAACATATTAACCTTTACACGTCTTTTCCTTGTAATAGTTACAAAGTGTCCACCATCATCAGGAGATTGCACATTATCGATTTCCCCACCTGTATGGAAGAGAATCAGTTACCTTTAACAAAATAGTTATAAATAATAATATCCTTGATTTATAAAGTGCCTAATGTTGTGAAACCTCTAAGCACTGTACATGTGACTACCCTGGTCACTTTTGGATCAAACACGGGAAACATACTCCCATAGATGCAGCTAATAATCAGCGCAAAGTTGCCTCTTGACCTTACCAGGTACCCCATTGTACACCTGGGTAGAGAGAGGCAAACGTAAGTAAAGTGTATTGCCCAAGGGTACAAGCAATGTGTGTATAGACTTACCTGACCACAAATCATACTGCTGCCTCCCACTCTCTCTTGCTTTGACCGCTTCTTGTCTGTTTTGTTGATACTTCTTTTTTTGTTGAGCAGCACTTTGCAGTCTTTGTTTCTTTACAGGACCAATTATTCCTTTTCTCTCTGCTTCTTCTTTCTCCAATGTTCTTTTATTCTTCCTGAAAGGTTTCTTGTATGTTGGACTGAATATTCATAAAAAATATAAAAATAAACATTTTATTAATTGTATATTATTATTATATTATTATTTAAATTAGTTAAAGACTTTGTACAGTAAACTAGTTTGCAATAAATTTTAACTGACCTGTGTACTGGTGATATTGATGGATTCGACCTGAGGTTTCGATGACATTTCAGCGGCTTCTCAATTTGTGCCTTCCTCTTTCTTTTACCTCTTAGAGGTTCTATAAAATTATAATGATTATTCGTATTTGTTTAAATGTAATCTAATTGTATGGAACAAATCCCAATTGAAAAAGAAATACTATCCATTTTATTAAACTAGCTAATAATGTTGTGATGCATGGATGGTGCTTGATCTACTGTACTTGTGAAAATTACCTTCGTCAACAATAGGCTTAGATTCTACAAAAAACAATTTATCATCAGTCTTCTCTGACACCAAACCACTGTAAAAAAAAGGAAGATCATTCATGAATCATATCAAGTTTAGTTTATATTATTTTATAGTTGTTATACATGTTCCTGTTATCTACTGTTTACTAACTATTAGGCCTACTAGTACTATTATTAACTATTTTTCAATATAGCCAAAACTACTATAGGCTAGTACAGTCTAATTCTACTGTAATTTTCCGGGGCGAACCGACCCCTTCCCCTCTCGAGTTGTGTTTATCGGCTGGCAGTAAGCCTAGGCCCTAGCCCTAGCTAGCAACGTCCAGCATATTTGACGAACATACCCTGTTCTTTGCTGTAATCTTTGATCTTCAAGAAATTCTTCTACATCTTTGATATTACTATGTTTTCGCCATGCTTTCTTTCTGTTCTTTGCAACTCGTTTTCTTGGTCCTATCTTGGTTTTAGATTCAGTCATTTTAACCAACAAAATATCAACACGATTGTCGCTGGTCAAAAAGAACGACCACGTTGTGCTCTAATAAGTTAAAGGTCACGCTGTGCTCAATGAAGCGCGAGTATTTTAAAATACAATAGTTTAGTATGGACCGCCAAATGTTTTTGCATATGCAATTTTAATGTCACATAATATTTATTTACTTTGACCACAAATTGGATCGAAAAAACAATTATTTACTTTCCTGAAAAAACTATATCAAAGTAAAAAATAGTTGAATTGAACCGTTTATTACTTGTGTTCGTTTTTTTTCCTACTGAAATGAATAACTTTTTTAAAACTGCAAAATGGCTGATTAATTTTCATTTTTATGTTTTTGTGGGACAAATACATCTTTGAGGTTCATTAGGTTATTGCGTGTCTTGTTCAGTTAATTAGTTCCATGTATTTATATATTTAATACATTTTAAGACATACATTTCTGTTTAGTTCCAGTTCGACTGCACCGTGAAAGTAAATAAATTCATTTAACAACCGAGAGACAGTTTATTGGTTACTGTAACATTGCAAATTTTAAAAAAAACATGTTAACGTCGGCAAACTAGTTCCCACTATGGCGATGTGCAACGCAAGGACCTAATTTCACCAATAACAAGTGATGGATTATTCTAACTCTCGCTTGTCATTGGTCAACTTGCGTTACGCTTACGCTTCCTTGCGTTGTGTCTCTCAGCGTAGTGCTTACGACCTTGCGTTGCGTCAAAGGGTGGCAAGCAATAGCATTTCCAAACGGCTCAACTAAGTAACATTGTAATATAGGCCTACACATAGCTACTTTAACTAGTAGGTTTAACATTCTAACATCATCATCATGACCTCATGATTACAACGTTTGGAGTAAGAGTTTCATCATATTAGCATCATGTGCGATCATCGCCTCTCTCTCTTTTCTTTCAAGTTCGAATCTTTCTCTTTCAATGGCCGTTTTTTCTATATTAAGTGCAAATTCTCTCTCAGCCTTCATCTTTAAGTATTCCACATACTCGACAAGAACACTATTTCTTTTCTCTGCTGCTGTAGTAAGTCCACACTGTTCAGTGTTGTTATCTAATAAAATAAAATGTAATGATGATGTACCGGTATATAAAATGTAACAAATCGTACATGATGATATCGTAAAGATATTGGTCAAACTCAACCTGCATAAAGCTTGGTTCCCACTAGAACGTAACGCAAGGACGTAAACGCAACGCTAGCGTTTTACCCAATGACAAGCGAAGTTATAGACAGTTAGCAATCACAAGCGAATAAGCCATCGCTTGTGATTGGTCACCTTTGAGGCTACACAACGCAGTGTCCCCTTGATATATAATGTCAGCATGAATTAGGGTTTGCTGGCTGGTGCACTTGTTCCTGTCGCACAACGGCCCCTCTTTAAGCTCGTTCCCACTAGGTTCCTACTAGTACGCAACGCAAGGACGTAAACCGCAACGCAAGCGAATTGACAAATTAAAAGCGATTGCTTATTCGAACTGTTGCTTTGGTCAATTCGCTTGCGTTGCGGCTTACGTACGTTGCGTCCTAGTAGGAACCAAGCTTCAATATAGATGCCCCCACCCCCCTCAACGGTACGTACGTGTTCCCAAAGGAATGGTTCTTACTTAACCATAACATTATTCTTACTTTGCTTGTCTGAATTCGAGTCTTTTTGAGGTTCATCTATTAGTGTATCATAAACCACTTTTACTACTGACTTCTCTTTAAGGTTAGGCCCAGGCGCCACTCTGTCAGCCAATACAAATCCTTCCCTTGCCTGGTCAATCTCAAGTCTTCCAACCTCTACTAATAGCCTTTCTCTTTCTTTATACTCTTCGAAAGTCCCTGCACTAAATATGTGATATACGGTAATATAATTTTGGAAGAGTGATAATTAATGTTAATGGTTGTTGCGGTGTTAATAGAATAGCACATGGTGAATGATGTTGGTCATGATCAGGGAAGAGTACAATTTACTATTCCCTGGTCATGATCATGTTGGTACGTGTGAACAAAAAGTAACTTTCTATACGTACCCTCTTAATGACCCAATGTCATTGGCTTTGAACGCAGACAGAAGTTTGCGAAATCTGTCTTTGCATCCACGAGGAGTGACAGGTCCAAGCTTCATTGCAATCGCTTCCCATTTCTGGACATTTTGAATGGGCCAATTATCGAACACCAGTTGAAGAAGACCAATGTCCAAACCCGGATCAAATCGACGGGATTTCCTCTTGGGAGGTGTTATTGGTTCATCTGCAGTTATTATTTTGTAGCTGGTATTGGATGTCGTATCCTCACAACTAGGCCTACTGAAATACGATGGATTGGTATAACTGTGCTTATAAAGTATATAATTACAAGACGTTGGTAGTATCAGTCAGAAGCAATGATTGCTCATAGCAAACATTTAAATTTCTGCTTAAATTCCGTCATCATGAAGACGAAAATAAGCTACTTTAAACTAAAACGCTGAATGAAGCATTACACATTATCAAGAAGTAGGATTTAATTATATAATATTTATACAGTAAACAGTATAGGGTAGGCCTATACATTCTAGTTGGTAGATTTTATTATCGCTCATTGGATAGGTTTAGAAGCAACACTACCGGCCGGCGGTATAATCATTCAAACCCGTGAGTGAAAAGTCAGGATGGATGAGGAGAAAAGAAACCTAATGCTGGTAGAAAATGATATTGGATGGAGAGATAGAAAGAAATATGCAAGTTGCTTAGTTTTGGACAATTGAACGTGATATTTCAATGTGGAACATACGTAGGCTACGTGTACGCACCACAATGTACCATTCGCCGCGCGCACGGAGAAGCAACAACCCGGGAGACGACGAATCGGCAGATTGGCCTTCTTCACACAGACAGACCGTGCTGCCTCTCTCCCCCTGCTTCTTCCCGTTTATTCTCATGTCCATCAAGTGATACTTATATTATTTTATTGAAACATTTTTATCAAACTTTACCGTACGTTAATAAAGTAGAGATACTAGACGTCTCCATCTCAATCTCTGTAAATGCGTTGTTTTACGGTTGAGCATCAATTTCAAACAATTTTCGGAAAGTAAATTCGTACGGTCGTCGTCAGAAGCACGCCATACACTCAATTTGTCAAAACGTTAATATAATTTTCAGCGCGCGTTAACCGTTTGCGCGTTCGATTACCGAACGCATGCGTACATCAAGTATTTGGTAAATTTGTTTACGGAGCTACGATTTCTATTCTTATCTTATAATCTCTATCTCCAAACTACATTTTTTCACTTGTGGCTGGCAAATTTGTCGGCGTGAGAAACGCTATGTGTACGTGTTACGCAATTACAAACTGTTTGAGACAATGTAATTATTTTGAATGAGTATAATCCTCATGTTTTATTAACACTTTTTACACTATACATTATTTAAATGATAAGTTAACGATATCATTCAATATCACTTTCTCAAAATAATCAAATCATGCGCACAAAAAACACATGTGTAATTAAGTTTATTTTCTTTCACTGTTTAAAGTAGTATTAGCGATGCGTGCGTATCATAGTCCTCTACATTGAAGTAACATTTAAAAAATCCATATAATGTCTATCACTGTAACAACATAAGTTAGGCAAACCAATCCACGTCGTTCTGTTTTGGTTCTTGGCGCTTTCTGAAGAAAGTCCATATCATTGTCTGGCCAATTCCAGCAGACGACACCATTTTATAGCCTAACAATTCAAGACGGTTCAAAATGTTCCTTGCTGTTTCTTGTGATCGATACTCTTTACTGCAAAAAAAAAAAAAAAATATTTATTTATATAATAAAAAAAATGAATGCAAATATTCTTGCGTTTTGTTGTTTTTTATTCTTTCGATCTATTTATCTATAGGAAAGTAACCGAGCATCAACCAGTGCGATATTCTAAATGTTTACGAATTAAATTAGGAACTATATAAGCACTGCACTTGGTATAAACAAATGGACAGACAGGGACTGTGATGACAAAATGGAGGTACATGCGACGTGTGGAGGAAAACAATCATACGGTAACTATAACTGTGTGTGGATTAATATCCCGATATACCATGAATTAACCGGTAAGTACAGATTGAATACTACTTAGATAAAATACCACAATAACAACATACGATAGATATTAAGCAGAAATCTGACATAAATGCAGACAAGTCCTACAGTGCCCAGCCGATTACTATGCCCTTTTGTATTAGTATTAAAGTCAGTGTCCAAGAATAATACATTAGGCCTATTTTGTACACACAAAAAAAAAACACAAAATTATACACAATACAATTATAATTGATGTCAACAAAATAAACAATACGATCAGTGAATAGGTTTAAATGAAATGTGCTCGTGGAACAAACAACCCTAAACAAAATATATACACCACCACCACCATCGTTATATAAAAAAGGCCGACACCATGTCAAACATACTGGTCAAATTATCTTCGAGATATTTTTCATAGTAAAACTTACCAATATATATATATCCCCCATGCATTGTATTTAATATCAGTTCTGTTGTGAGCTAGATATAATATGCAAAGTGCATTTAAACTGTATTAAATAAATGAGAATCGTAACGTAAATTGATAACTTTCCATTTATTTTCTCAAACATATCATAAACATGGAGAAAAGAAAGTTTATCCATGGTGTCATTATCTAGCTAGCTATCTATCTATTTTTGACCAATCACGACGCAATGGATCGTCTATGATTGGTCAACTCAATGCGTAGCATACATCCTTTCGTACATGAAATGTATACATTTCCATCTCCCCACCATAAATGTCCAATCACGGGATCGGAGCATCCGATTTTTCATGCTTCACTCTAAACTGATTTTCGGCGGGACCAAAGTTTTCCATGGTTTCTGAGACGATCCTGCCCGCAATATATATATATATATTGCACGCACTGTCAAGTTTGAAATCTACGGGTCAAAGCTTGGTTCCCACTGGGAAAGCAACGCAAGCGGCATTCCCAAGTAATTTGGTCAACAACCATGACGCGGTGGATCATCAAAACTACGTGCGCGCGTTTTGCTTGCGTTAAGCAAGATTTAATCTTGGTTTTTACACACTACTAGTACTAGGACGCATGATGCAAGTTGACCAAGCCAAGATTGGTTCCCACTAGAGACGCAAAACGCAACGTGAGTGATTTGACCAATCACAATTATGGATTATTCGAACAGTCGCTCGTCATTGGTCAACTTGCTTGCGTCTACGTCATTGCGTTCCGTCTCTAGTGGGAACCAAGCTTTACGTTGTTCGCACGTACGCCGTTGCGTTGCATCCTATTGGGAACTTAGCTTTACTGCTAAATAGTTAAATTTTAAGGAAACTTAAATTATCAGTTAAATATTTTTCATAATCACACCAATATTTTGAATAAGTAGCTAGTTTTATTACAACCTTTTAACAATAGCGCCATTATATTTTAAGTAAAACAAACAATTGAAAAACAAATATTTAAATGAGTGATACTAATGCAAGTAATCATGATTGTGTCTACTTTTCAATATTCTTTTCATACAATAATCATTTTTAATTTGTTTAAAAAACTGTACTGTACTATGTGGTTTCAGCCAAACACTATAGCACTTTCCCACACAATCATTCAATACAATTATCTTATAATTCAATATTAAATACTACATGGCTAATTTTCTGATGTATTTTCATTTGGTTTATTTCCATGTAAGTCTATTTAAAAAAATAGAAACCTAATTTTTGATACAAATAATTATTTATGACATTATACTGTACTTAAACTCACTAAATATAAATAGTATATATAATATGTAAATTTACAGACATACAGAAACCACCCAATAATATAACCTTGATTCACATGTAAATGAATGTAACCAAAAGGTACTAGAAGTGTGCACTAAGGGCCAATTTACACAGATGAGTGGTAACAGTAATAAAAATATAGAATAGAATGTTATTCTTTATAACCATTCACACACAACGCAGAGCGGACGGGCAGTTTCCGCTCAGGATAGATACAAATTCTACGTGGGACAAGCTACGCGGTTTTCCACTTACCATTGCCGCTCGTCTGTGTTCATTTTCAACATTTGGTAATTGGTAATTTCTACCAGGCTCAATGAGACAAGTACTGTATATTTGATATTGCACTGCTTTATGAGTTGTGTTTCTTACGAGTCTTGGAATCAGCGGCGTAACGCCTGAGGCCCCTGGTTTAGGAAACCTAAGTGGCCCTCCAAGTTCCAATGCTGGAGGTCTGTCCTTTCCTCTGGGCACTGCTCATGGGCCCCGTAAGCTCCGGGGCCCCTGGGTTTAGCCAGTGAGTGCTCATAACCATTACGCCACTGCTTGACATTGGTAATATCTTAGCAGAAAGGGGGATACTTTTGTTACTTTATTGTACATGTGAATTTGTTATTTACAGTATATACAAATATTAAATTAGTTATTATTATCAATACAGTTCTGCAGGGGTGGGCAATGAAGCGTCCATATACATGTTTGACCTATACCAGTCATTCCCACAACTTTGTAGCCGCGCTTTTCCAAGCGGTCAAGAACCTCACGTGGCGTTTCTGGTGAACGAAATTCGTGGCTGTGGGAATATGAGAAAAGGATTATTATTCTTCATCAACGAGAGAATTGAAAATCTTCAATCTTCCCCATCATCTTGTTGAGCACATCTTGTTGCCTTTTTTGTTGCCATCATTTTGTAAACCTTAAATCATTTCCCTTTCTATATCTTCCACAACAATTCAAATTTCAAAGCAAAAAATATAATATATTTAAAATAACAATGTTATAACAAAACTTAGTCGGGGCTCCAGATGGAGTTTCGTCTTAATATTAGTAAAAAGATAAATATTTTTGCACATATGGCGTTTCATACGTGTATTACTTGATCTTGAATTTTCAGACAAAAATCAATCGATGTGTAGAATAACATAAAAAAAGACAATAAATACAGACTTGGAGCAAGCCTAACGAAACTGTACATAAATGTCAATTATCGTACATCATAAATTGTAATGAAAGATGATGGTACCAGTATTTTAATGCTGTATGCTGTAGTGTTTCATTATTTAGTAGTGAAACACTAATAGATACTGTAAGCAAACGCCCACAAATGTAATTCATCAATAAATGTTTACGATCAACAGAAATGCATTACTGTACCAGGCAGGTTACAAGTGACATCTTTAAGCAGTTAAATTAAAAACTACAAATAAACCAAAACATAATGATACTACTTTTTAGCATTTTATTAATTATGTAATAACTATAGTATACTGGTTTATACATACAACTAAGTACACTTTTTAATCATGAGTTCTTTTGAGAAACTAAAATTACACTGGAAAGAAACTGAAGGTATTAATTTGGTTCAACTAATATAAAAGAAACCATTTCATTTAAAAAACTGCATGCATTGCATTGAAACAACTCTATTCACACTGTCTAAAAATAGTCACTGGCTGCCATACTAAACCACACAAAATTTGAGGCATTTTCATTTTTGTCTCTATGTATAATTTTACTATAAACTGATGAATAAATGAATCCATATTTGGTACAGTACTAAGCCAGTAACCATTAGATTTTGGTCTTCATACGTGTTCGCATGGAGGTGAGCCCAATACAGTAAACAGCGATAAAAAAAGGGAATAATGAAATGAGAGTCAAATCATGTGGTGCCCTCTGTGAGAATGTACAGTTAAGCTTAGTCTACACTATCAAACTTGATGGGAAAAAAATGTTATGTGCCTATATATATGGACATGATGACATCATATCACTACCATATTTGGGCACATAACACTTTTTTGTCAAACTATTTTGATAGTGTAGACAGAGCTTTAGACAATCAAAATGTGTATAATGATGGTAAGAATATAGAGATAGTACTTACAAGTTGTTTCCAACTTGTTTAGTGAGAACAGCTCCTAGTTCAGCCATTAATTCAGGATCCGATGACTCATCGCCACAGATCGTTGGACCACATTCCTATTTTTTAACATTTATTTATTGTTTGTCTTTTTTTATTTATATTTATAAATGATAAATAAAAAAACACATTCATTTATTTCATTGTTTGTTTATCGACAATAGTATATAAATATTTAATATGCGATTTGTATTGTTGTAAAAATTCATATTAATTTCATTATTGTATTTGTTTGTTTATTTAATTTATGTTTTCACATTTATTCGCCATTTATTAATTACCCATTACAGCATTTTTGCACATTAAAAATTCCAAATGTTATTACAGAAAAGTACAATTGGGGAACCCTAGGGGCCTACTTGGCCATTTTTCGAGAAAAATCCCTGTACTATTCTAGGTTTATACAAAAACTGGGACGAAACGACCGTAGAGCATACAACTCTACCAACATCACGCATTGACGTGAGTGACATCGTCAATGTTTCTTACGACATGCCTAGCATATAGACCTACATGCCTAGCTAGGGTTAACAACAGCAGCTGTTATTAAATATTAAAATATGTTTACTTACCAATCGTATCTGCGTACTTATTAACACATAAGGCATACTTCTGATTAAATCAAGTGGGATTTTAGATGGAAATTATTAATTTGTTTTTCGTTGAGGGACAGATTGTACACTTATCTTATTTTTATTTTTTTCGACAATAAAACTTAATTTCGATCGTCAACGCGCATATCATAGTTTCGAGGATTGACGAACTGTCACGATCCTGTCTCAACGTCCTCTTCTTTCCTGATCCTACCCAAAGAACTTATTATTTTTTAGCGTAGCACGCCAGTCGTCTTCGGGACAATTCCTCCTCCAAATATATTCAATATTATGGTAGTTTTCTATTACCTATTTTGAATATTATTGTGATTTTATTGCAGTAAATCGAACATTTTATTTATTAATATTCGACTTTTATACAAACCGCAAGTTCCACTTTTTATGATGACTGCGTTATACAAGTTAACCTTTGACCATATGTTTTTAATCGGTAAGCAGCACCACATTTAGGCCTCTAGTTAAAAACTTTATTTACAGTTTATAATAAAATGGCTAATATTAATAATCGTATACACGAATTATTAGCTTCATTAGGTATCGGTATAGTCATCGGCGCAGGTGGTGCGATTATTTTAGAGCGTATTTTTAATAGAACATCTCGAGAGCTAGGCAAGCTTTCCGACTTGGTAGCAGAAATTCGCGATGAACTTGACAAGCTGAAAACCGTTTTATCAGAGTCCACCGATTCCGCGTCGATTCGATCCAGAGGCGTAAGGAAGGCCGGTTCATATTACAGCATTCATCCGAGTAGTGGTGATGAAGATGATGACGAATTTGAAGAAGCCTACGAAGTGTTAGTATTTAATCATTCAAAATTTAATGGGCATATTTTGTTTAATTTTTAATAATATTAATTACTAAAATAATAATTAATTAATAATAATAATAAATAAATAAAATATACTATTAATTATATAGGCCGATCTAGGGACCACCATGCAATTCATCATCATGTGTTTGTATTTTATACTAGCTAATAGGCCTACTACTATCTTATGCCCATCAATGAGTGGTGAGGAATAAGTAAGTTTCAATAATAAACCCCATGCACTGCATCTCTAAACAACGCACAATAGACCACTTGAATTTTTGCATAATAATTAAAACCAAAAGTATTATATTATATTATTTTAAACTAAAATAATCTTGATGGGATATAGCATTTACTCACCATCATTGCATAATAAATGAAGTAGACGACAATATATATTTATAGTTTTTTTTAATAAACTCATTTTTTTATACTAAAATTGGAAGTAATAAATAATTGCAAATGGAATTATTTAAAAAAGTATTGATATGATTGTTTTGGTTATAATTTTTATATACTAATTTGATGGTTTTGTTCCCAAAAAGATTTACAACAGCGCCAGAATCCTTGTTGTACAAAGATGCACCAGAATACCAAGTGGATGATGAAGAGTTAAGTGAACACCTTAAAGAAGTGGATAAACTCTTCAAAGGCTCAGAGGATGATGTCATCAGTGCATATGATCTATTAATAGAAAGTAGAGAAAAGGTAACTGAAGCTAGGTAGAGGGATGATTCGGCCCGAGACAATTCAGCCCAGAGCGATTCAGCCTGAGACAATTCGTCTCATGGCAGATTCATCCCTGATTCCTGAAGAAGCTAGACTTTTTTTTCTCTTTTGTGGCATTAACCACTATTTATTCCTGAAGCTAGACTTTAATCTCTAGTAAACTATTCAGGCTATTTTTAAGCTACTCTCTATTCCTCTCAAAAAATGTAGTTCTAAAACCTAGATTACTGCTTCATGTGGTTAAAATTAAATATAAAAACTTAAACATTTATATTTTTAACTTGTTCTGCTTTGTGTTTTCAGTATTCAAGAAATGCTCAGGTTCTATGGCGACTAGCAAAATCTCATATGTTATATAGCGGTATTAAGTCAAAGCATGGCGAATCTATAGAACAAAAACGACTACTGTATGAAGGTACAGTAATAATTTAATTGCAAATGTTTTTTTCATTATATATATTTTGTGTAAGTTTAAATAAAATAATATTCCCAAACATATTACAATGCAGGCATTTTTCATTTAATTTTTATTATTTTAGTATTTATTTCACTTACTGTACTGACATTAACACCATAGAGGAAATAACACCATGTCTACGAAAAATGCCTTCAATTCATTTCAAAATCACACATGCACAATGTACTGAACAAGTCTCCCTCAGTCAAGATATGAATTGGAGGCATTTTCCATTAAATGTGTAAAACCTTGTCTACACTATCAAACTTTATGTTACAAAAAATGTGATGTGCCCATATGTAGACATGGTGATGTCATATCACTACCGTATTTGACTATATCACTACCGCATTTGGACACATCACACTTATTTTGTCAAACTAGTTTGATAGTGTAGACATAGCTTTGGGTAGTACTAGTAGATGTTCAGGAAATCATAGTGCATTTTGAGAAATATATACATCATAGAGTAACATTTTTTTTCAGGTTCAGAAATTGCTAAAAAGGCTTTGACCTTTGACAATGAGTGTGCTGATGCCCACAAGTGGTTTGCTTTGTTGATAGGCAGTTTAGCAGAATATGAGCCAACAGCTCAGAAAATATCAAATGGTTTCTTGTTTAAGGTAAGTCAGTTGCGAATCCTGGATTTTGAGATAGGAAGCTCAGGGCCTAGCAAATGTAAATGCCGAACCAACTGTTAGTGTCATATCTATTGATTGAGTGTCTCTCCTCTTGGATCTGCCTATGTACAATAAGTAACAATTAAATAATAATTGTGATGATAGAGAGGTATTATCACACTTCTGGTCAGTGTGTTGGAATATGTAAATGATCAAAACAATCTTTGGTTTTTTTGCATACAGTGAAACATTTCCTTATTGAATGAACATACTGAGAGCCTAGAGGCCAATTCAACTCATATTCTGAATTTAGAATTTACTTATGTAGGATTGTTTTAATTGGCGTCAATAAATTATGTTTTTTTTTTGCTTTTTGCATTTTACAACCAGCTTGGTGAAGCTATATTGTTGCCACCATCCTACATCAATGGGTTGAGCTAACACCATTCACAAATATATAGTTGTGAGTAACAAATATATATTTTCTTATGTTTAACTTTTTTTTTCAGGAGCATATATTAAAAGCCATTGAATTAAGACCCGCCGAAGCTTACTTGTATAATTTTTATGGAAGATGGTGCTTTGAGGTAATGTATTGTATTATTATTGTATTACTTACATCATAATGTATTTTATTCATAAATAAAATACAGTAGTGTAATGTTGTGGAGCTGTAGCTTGGTGGTTAACTTTGAGGGCCTTTAATGATCAGTTCCTTCACTATAACTGAATAGGCCACCCTCGGTAAACATGGTAATAAATGGAAAAAAATAATGCTTAATGTAACAAAAAAATGTGATGTGCCCGTATATGGACACGATGATGTCATATTATTACCATATTTGGGAATATCGTTACCATATTTAGGCACATCACAATTTTTTTGTCAAACTAGTTTGATAGTGTAGACAGATTTTTACGTTCCAGTCCCATTAGTCCAGGGTTGTAACTACCCCACTTCCTAAACTTTAATTGAGACTAAGTTCAAAAAGCATGATATAGAGTTTTAGTTTATCCATCATATATAATTGTTACTCGCTGTTGTCATTTCGAGTGCTGCCACCAACTGGCGCCCGTCTGTACACAATGAAAGAGGCTGCATGTACCAGTACCCTTACTTTTCCGAAAGATGTACTGGGTTCGTTAAAGTGCACACAAGCCAGATGTGTACATTTTGGACCAGTTTTATATCCTTATCCGAAGAGTGATGGAATATACTAAAAGCTCTGTCTACACTATCAAACTTTATGTGACAAAAAATATGTGGACATATGATGTCATATAACTACCATTGAGCATATCACACCTTTTTGTCAAACTAGTTTGTGTTTATTTTGACAGGTTGCAATGCTTAGTTGGTGGGAGAAGAGAGCAGCTCAGGCTATTTATGGTTCACTACCAGAATCCACCATTGACGAGGCACTGTCAAACTTTTTAAAAGCAGAAGAAATTGATCCTGATTTCTACAATGCAAATTCTCTGATGATTGCAAAGGTTCGAAAACAATTAAAATGTCATGATGTAATCCTTATTACAACCATGGAGAAATTCTCCATGTTACTAACTAATTAAATTAGATGATGTGATGTCTTTAATTTAGTCTGAACTGAAAAACATGGTTTTAATTAGAGAATGATTTAATTGGAAATCACCTAAAAGATAATTAGATAATTTAGTAAATTGACTAATCAATGTTGGCCACCACTCCAACTATTCCTTTTTCAAAACAACATTTTAAAACAACATTTATCTCATCATTTATTTTATATAGTAAATTAATATATATAATCCCCTTTTTTAGTGTTATATTCAGAAGAGAGAATACACCAAGGTGGCTGGTTGGTTGGAAAAAGCTGTATCAATTGGAGGAGAAACAGCTGATGTGAGTAGTCGTGTAATTATTAAAGAAACACCTTTGATTTTACTCTGTTATTTTCTTAAAAGCCTAGAAATCTGAACATTATTTAATGTTCCTCCCTATATTAAAAACAACATCTGTTACAGAAGAAAACCCTGCGTTTGGGACACTGTTATAATTTTTTGTTTCTTTCCTTATTATTTCCATTAGTCATACACATTCATAAACATACATAATAAGCATAGTACAAAGAGAGAAGAAGAAAAATGGAAAGGGGGAATCTGAGAAGCATAGCTTATAAAAGTAGAAAACCCCTGTTACAAAAAAAATATAAAGTGGAAATGTTCCCGTGAAACAAACACAGTGTCCTAAAGGTGTGCCTTTAATATGGGTTCCACTGCATAATGTACATTTTAGGAAGATAACACTACGTTATTATTTCTATTGGGTGTTATATTGCAGGAGATTACAGCAAGAACAGAAGCAAAGACACTGTTACCACAATACAAGTAATAAACCTCAACAAACTATACTATCTATCATCCTTCAAATTCAACTTAAAGATGGAGGTCAGTCAGATTGTTTAATACAAGTACTGTATGTTCAAAATTCAATAGTACTCCTAGTCAAAGTGAGTTATATGTGAATATATGCAATTTTTACATTTTGTATGCTAAAAAGTTTAAACAGTGCTAGAGATTTACAACTATATATTTAAAACAAATCACTGAAATCTACAGTTACAAGTTATAGATTATGTAATAAACATTTTATTTTGACTGAAATATAACATGAAATGTGGGTAATGCTACAATTTCTCATTTATTCACAAATGTTTTGTTTACATTGAGATTCCATAGACTACTAAACTGAGGGCAGCGAACAAAACTAAAACAAAACTTGTGTCTAATTTGTCCATGACAAAAATGACAATTAAGAAATGCATTATATATACTAATTTACAATATTTGTTATAAAAAAGTAACAATGCACAAACGTCTATTGTTTTGTTGCATGAGCTCGCTGTTTGGAATCAATGTTGAGACCATAAAGAGCTAATTCTTATACTCGATTATGCAGTAGTAGCGAATGAATGAACGAACGATGTTTTGGGAGGCGATGTATGGAATAGAAATATCTGATTGGTTGACACAGTTAGGTAATTTTGTTTGAATGTATATGAGTTGAAATAAATTTGGCTATTAATAAAGTTATATTGTAGGATAAGGGCTTCTAAAGCTCTGTCTACACTATCAAACTAATTTGACAAAAAAAGTATGATGTGCCCAAATATGGTAGTATGACATCATGTCCATATATGAGCACATCACAATTTTTGTCACATAAAGTTTGATAGTGTAGACAGAGCTTAATCTTTCAGTAGTTTTATAGGTTTTTTCCAGGTATTGCTTGCCAAGTATGATTCTCAATATGCTATTTTACATTAAACATTAAATCATGTCTGCGATAAGTCTATGGTAAACAACGGAAACTGTCACACCAAACAGCAACTCAACCTTAAACTGAATCACACTTTTTTGTAAAACTAGTTTGATAGTGTAGACAGAGCTTTATCGTATATTCTAGTCTGAATTTTATTTATTTTTATTATATCATTTTGGGAATATTTTGCTGATTATAACGTGATAAAAACGTTTCAAATTAAATTTGAATCAAGAGCTTCTAGTTGGACTTTACCGACAGCCGCAGTGAACATCATCAACTTAGTGGTATCCCAACGTATCTGATCCATTTGTGTAGCAAATTTAGTGAGTGATTGGTCGATTGTGAATTTTGTATACATTAGATGAAGTTTGTACGACGGAGTATTGTATATTTGTATTTTATTGGTGAAGTGACCAAATATTTTTAGAATAATTATATTGTAAATTTTTTTAATGGCAATAAACGGTTATAAATTATTTGTGTAAAATGTTTATATTTTCCTTGTTCGCATTTTTTTTTTTCATTTACGGTTAATAAACAAAACAAGAACAATCTTATTTATAATTTATAATAATTTTTTAATTTAACTTTATTTATAAAGCTGGCTAAATTAATGCCAGTTAATATTCAATGGCTCTCTAATAATAGTAATAGATTGTAAAATTACTAGGTCAAAACTAGAACTTATTTGAGTGAAGAAAGTATTGGGTACTAATGTAATTGTATCCAACTTCCATTCCATTCTCGCAAAGTCCTAAATCAACAAAATACAACTGCACGCATGTTAAGGATATAGAAGCTTCTGTCACGGTATTTCATCGAAAGACAAAAGAACTGAGAAACCTTTTTGCAACATAAAGTAACTGGCATTTACACAACGATTGGTACACTAGCCGTAAGGTATGTAATTGATATACCTATCTACTTATATACTTGCTTTTCTTGCTCTAAGCAACCGTGTATTTTTCATAATAGTAACGTACGATACGATGTATTGAATAATGTGTATATATTGTATAATTTCTCATCGAATACAATTGTTTTTTTTCTGTATCCTCTTTAGATGGTAGCCTGTCTCACAAGATGATGTGACAGTCTTGATCGTGGTAAGTAAATTGATATTAGGAATGTAATTAGTCTACGATAACAAAGAGGAGAAAGAGTTTGTTTGTTACACAGCGTTTATATTGCATGCATTCATATCATACATAGGCCTACACATGATATTTTATCACTGCAATATACTGGGAAGGTTTTAAACTAAATTTAGACCTAGCTTCACTTCACTATTTGCTAGAACTTAATCATTTCTTGAATTTTATAAAGCAATAGCTACAATTTTGGTATTAGTTTAAAATGTTATTAATAATCACTAACGACTGGCGTCACAGGCATTACACACAAATTCTAAAATTAGGTCACAACGCAAGTTTCGTGTCACAATGGGAATATAATTCGATTTTCGTTTTTGTTATTTCATTAAAGATGTAGTGTCCTCCAAAACATGAAAAATTTCAAATCAAAATTTAATCACTTCCATAGGCCAACATTCCATTTTATGAGACACAAAATATATACAAATATTTTATGCAATTTAATATAGTTTTATTGTTTGCATTATGTGTAGGCATATAGGCCTATGTTATTTGGTTTATTACCAGACATACTGTAACTCACCGTTGCGTATGGTTAACAGAAACACGAACATTTCACAAACTTTTTAAAAAAAAGTACGACGAAAAAGACGACTGGAATTAATATGTCGATACAGGGATGGCCCTAGACTAAACTATTATAAGGTAAACTTAATCTACTAATATAACCATTTTAAAGTACATTAGAATCTACTAAAGGGAACACATAGGAGATTCTTGTTTCTTATGAGCGGGGACGTACACAAATACCAACATTTGTCATTGGTTACTGTGGCGCTACATGTAGTCTATTAAATCTGTTCAGACGGCAAAACAACTTTGTAAAATGTTTTTTGAAATGTGGATTTCTGGCTGCGTATAGGAATGGATTTAGAAAGGAGTTTGACCAGAGCAGAATGTTAACTATCTGCCATATTAGATCACTAACCCAACCCCAACCATAGATGCTCTGAAGAGTGATCACAGCGGTGAACGGCAACCAGCAAACGCAGAATACGAACACCAAACTCGTTAACATTACAAATGCATTCGGAGAACGGTGAACTTGCTGATGATGAGTGCTCATTCTGGATGTAGATGCGTTGCTTCTATTACAAGTCTCTGATTTGATTGACTTGCGTTCGTCACCATTTTGTTGTAACGGTTTGCTATTCTGACTACAAGTGTTGGTTGTAGATGTATTTACATGGGTTCCAATACATGATTCTACTTTCAAATCGTGATTGGTGTCATTTTGTCGTGGATTGGTGATAGGTTCTTGGAGGCGTTGACTGTCGACCATTCTGGAGGTTTTTCGGTCCGGTTTTTCTTGTAGGCGTATCCTTATTGCTGTTCCTTAACAATGTGTTTCTTTTTAATCCTTTACACTGATTGCCTTTGAGTTCTTTTTGTATCATTGAATTCCGTACGCCACGTGATTTACGTT
Organism: Antedon bifida; assembly: GCF_963402885.1. Classification (NCBI taxonomy): domain Eukaryota; kingdom Metazoa; phylum Echinodermata; class Crinoidea; order Comatulida; family Antedonidae; genus Antedon; species Antedon bifida. The sequence goes on from NC_136234.1 coordinate 1,194,034, forward strand.
TCTTAATATAAATGTATACAACACTGTTAAAGTAAATCAAAAACACCAACGGTGTGTACAATATGATGGCAATCACTATCGTTATCGAAGCGTTCTGTGACGTTTTCCAATCGCATTTATATGTGTGAATAATTGCGAGAGTATTTGTACTAAGCTCCGACAACACAAAGACCGTCAAGGAATAAAACGCAATTATTGATAGCCAACCAAGTATACACATTACCTGTGTTCTGCGATGGGTTTGAAAACTGTTATACTTCTGACCTTTTTTGATGAGCCAATACCGATCCAAACTAATGAGTACAATAAGTAAGAACCCTTGGTGACTGGCTAACATAATCTGCCATCAACCAAACCTTGCAAGCGAATCTTCCAGTTGCCCAATAGCCGTACTGAAGGAAGAGGATGTTTAGAGGCATAACTATAGTCCAATCAACAAATCGGCTATCGACAGATTCAAAATGAATACATTTGCTGGTTTGGAGTTAATTTTCTTGTCGAAACACCGTGCAACAACCACAAGAATATGTCCACAAATCGTTATCAATGCCATAATCCACAGACTGATTATAACTACAACATGCGAAGTATCCTTTGGTGTACTCGTCTCAGTTTCGTTAAACATTTCTTCAGAATCCATTTCAGTGTTGTACGATTGGACCGTATACTTTTCTGACAAGTCAACCGATCATCTGCCGTTCTCAGTTAACCGTATGACACAGGACTTAGTAAATATGAATATAAGAAATGTTGCCCCGTTCCTCAAGCTGTTTAATTTATATGACTGGTGGAACTATAGCTACGAGTTAGAATAACGAAGTTAATTTGAGGTTTCAGTGATTATGCAATGTGAACAATAGTGTATGGTAATTAAAGAATGAAATCACCTCTGTAAAGACATTGATGACGTACAACGTTGAGTAAAACAAATGAAATCAAGTTAATTGTTTGGGCAAAAAAGGTGTTGTGGCAATTAAGAAGAAGATGAAATCAGTTTGAAGCAAGCAAAAGAACTGCTTATGATTGATTGCAATCAAATTAAAATGGTGACGAAACAGGAGAAAACAAGAACTGTCGCAGGAATACATAACAACACAGTACAAGTATAATCTCGGATCATTTAGAAGTCGCTTGATTGGTCAAATCATGGAGAAATACATTTACATAATTATTATTTTATGGCCAGTCAAAACAGAGGTATAACATGTAATGTAATGTTACATTTCTTCAGAAATAATAAACTATCGCACTGTTTCGTAGGACATTGTTGTGTGGTTGACCTCCATTTTAATTATTGTCTATTATCAGTATAACTTCAAAACTAAAAGACGGATCTTTATCAAATTTAAACCATAGATAGATGTGTGGTCACAGACGACTTTTTATTTTTGAAGAAATCTAAACCAGGATCGGGCCAATTCTGGACCACTTTTTTTTATTTTATTTTTACTAACTTTATGTCATAGTCAAAACTATACAAGAGGATCTTTATCACAATTCTTGATCTTTAATTTTCTCCCACTCCTGACGGTGGTTGGAATAATCTTTGGTTGGCAGCTCTTAAGTGTTTATGAATATAATTACTATGTTTAATATAGTTGCCTTATCTTTTCATTACGTCTAACCTAATATCTCAGCGGGGGTACTACGCTGTTCCGATTCTGTATTCACTCTTTGTTGTACCGGTACTTAGCAATTTATGGAGCGTGTTTTACGACTCATGATCTGCACTTTACCCCTGGCTAAGTATTTATTTGAAACGTTACCATGCGAACGATTTTACAACATCTCAATGGTACCGTGTTTACACGGATACAACATAGCAGATTATGACTAACAGTAGGCCTACATTAAGTATACGGATTATATCTCCGGTAATGTTTGTCTATCAATGTAGGCCTATACATTCTTCATCATCTTGCTAGTAAGTCATTAGTCTTACATTTTAGTTTCAAAAACCTCGTGGAACATTTTGTCTATTCAGCAGACTTGGTAAAACTAGTAGGCCTAGTTTTAACAAGTTTTCTATATTTTATTTTTTTTAGATAAAGAAAATGTTTGAACACTGACCATTGTTTGGAAAATGTATGGAGGTGATACAGGTATGTTGTACTACCATCTTATACGACTGTATAGTTTAACAACACTCGATCATGCATTTGTAATGACGTTCCTCGCGAAATCAACTTATATTCGCGATAAACTTATTATTCCACTGACACCTGCTCCCTTGCATCTGGGAAAATGTATCATAACTAAAAAATAACATCGATTATTAGATCCACATGTGATAATGTGTGAAGAAAATTATTATCGATTCCAGTTATTGGCGGGTAATTGAAGTGCTCTTCAACTAATGTTGTATTGATTTACACATGCACTGGAAGCAGTTGCACATTATTCGGCGGTCTGAACATTTTCCTGGCTGCAACAGTACTGTACTACATATGTACATCATAGGCCTATTCTCCGCGACGCGCGGTGTCTGTTAAAAGGCGTGTGGAACTGATCGTGTCGCACCCACCCTTTGATCTCCGGAGCTCAGAATTCTGTTGTTAAATTTCCCTTGATTTCATAGTCACTCGCCTCGCGCGTAGCACGCGTGTTCACGTTAAACTACCTAGTGTATGAAACGTCGAACAAATTGTTAATGTTAGTATGTATTTCTAATTATTTTAATGGTATATAGTGTTAATGTATATGTGGTTTGTTCTTCAGGAGATTACTTGGATCCGCTTAGGGCTTGTTCTCTGTCTGGTGAGAGTCAAGTTGACGTCGGAATCTCTGAACCTGCTACCAATGCTAAGTTCGGCGCAATTATCAAACAGAGAAGACGAACAAACAATAGAACATCCGTGTTGAATGACGTTGAAAAGGCGCGCCTGGATTTGTTGGTCAAACGAATTGATGGTCAGCGCGTGGTCACGCAGACGATATTAAACCGTCAGAAGAAAAAAGTAGAGAATTCCCTTATTGCGATTGAAGATCATAAAAAAGAATTTCAGAAATATAGCGATGGTTCTGTAACTACTGAAAGTGTAACCAGGTCGAACAAGAAGAATAAAAGATCTCTGTCTCCTGGGACAACTCCACTCAATGTGACCGGGATTGAGTTAAAAGAAAAACACCGTTTGACACAGAATGAAAAAGGTTCTAGTCGTAAAATGAAGATGTTGAAACACACACAAGAGAAACCTAAAGAAAAACAAGCAGATACACACGTTACTGTTATTCGTTTCCCTGCAATTGGAAAAATATTATATCAAAAGGAAATCAAGCCAAAAGATGTTGAGCCAACTCAAAAAATGCAATCGCAACATCACCAATCGCACGGCATGCGACGCGCGACAAGGGCGTGGTCTGAACCGCATTCTGTTGGCTCATGTAGGCCTAACGGCAGCAAACGCAAACATAGAAAATGTTCCAGAAAGAAACGTAGTTCAATGAGTATAGATAAATAAAAGCAATGGCTTGCAATAAAAAAAAGTGTAAAATGACCTTATTATAAAACATAAATGGTGTTTTAAATAGATTTAATGACAAAATTATCTTTGACGATGATCTTGATAAGCAGAAATGACAATTGCTAATAATAATTAGTTATAACAATATAATAGTATATTAGCGATACATATTAAATTAGTTACAAGCTGAGGCTTAGTGCTTCGGACCAACTTTTGAGTATAGTCCCACACGTATTAAGGTCACCAACTTACGCGGGTAAATAACTAAGTGTGAACGCGCCCCATGATTCCGCTGACAATACATGACAGCAATGATAGGATACGACCATAATGCCGGTTTGCCTTTACAACTTTATAAATTATGTATATCCATGGAGAAATAAGTTATTTCTCCATGGTATATCGAACTTAAACAAATATTGACTATAAACCTTCGGCTATATAGTGCTGTCAAAATAAATGCCTCAAAGTAAACATCCTCTGGGTTTCTGATAAAAATTGTGAACATTTACATAAACGCTTAGACGATTTTTTTTAATCGCATAAGAAGATTACAATTTAAATTGTTCGCGGCATAATTTATTCATCATCTCCGTAAGTACATCTTCATTAAAATTGCCTTTAGTACTATCATATTAATTGATCTAGTGGATATATAAGCTGGTATTAATCCCTTTCCATTACGAAAAACCATTAATAGCAGGATTAGTGATGGAATATAAAAATGGTTTTCATCTATCTTTGTCGCCAATAATACTAACATGACAGTAAGTAAAAGTGACATAAACATGTCACTGTGAATACCATCAAGGACGGTCTGACTGGAAATATTTTATTTTAAAATGGAATCTAAAGCTCTGTCTACACAAAGTTTTTGTGACCAATTACACGCGATAGTTTGAATAATCTATCGCTTGTGATTGGTCAAATCACTCGCGTTGGGCTCATGTCCTTGGCTAGGATATGAGTGTATCCAAAAGGTTATAGGCTACCCTCAATCGTATGAACTATGATTGATAGGCTGTAGAACTAATTTCCTTTGAGATACTATGTTATGGCAGTTTGGTAGCTTCTTTCAACTGTGTGTTATATGATCTAGATGTTTATACTTATCGCATTAACGGTTTCTGTACAATAATTATTGTAAAGGATCTGTGCATTAGTGGGAACTTTTCGATTACGTCATGATTAAGCTGACACCAAGGAGTGTACGAAGCAAAATAAGCGTCGCAGTAAACATGCGCAATTGCCTCTTATAATTCGTCAAATCAATTACGTTGCGTTACGTCCTCTAGTCTAAAGGGAACCAAGCAAATAGCATCGTTCTGACGTCGAATGGGAAAGTCCCTAACATGATATTCTATAAAACATATTCGTCGCTATTCAGTAAGTCACTGGGTGATTTTGTTTACAAGTCTACGATGTAAGACTAATGTGAACAATAAGTTAACTGTATAACTAGGTGACACCCTGCGCAGGAAATACTATTATAACCCCACTTGAGCAGCATGCCATGCATTTACAAATGTCCTGGTATTCTAACGGTACCCATAAATGCTCAGAACATCGGATTGTATCACCTCTTGTTATCAATTAAAATATGATAGTCAGGTTATAAATATTTTAATAGGAGATGATATCAACGTTCAATTAGTCCATTCCTATGGGACAACATATTATATTTGATACAGTCTCATAAAACTTTGTTAATTATCAAATTATAAGTGTTACGAGTATGAGTGTCGCATGCAAGGCAACATTTGATGATATTAACCTAATAAACATTGGTTAGTATGCTACTAAAATAATATTGGGCACACTTGCGTCACGTGATTGCTCTATTGGGAAGAGAGAATAATGCGCGTTCACGTAATGCGCATAGCTGTCAGGTTTTAGGAGAGCTAAATAGATTAGGTGAAGGACCTTTAATAATTGTATAACTTACAGTAATAATAAAATGTCTACCCGGCATGACGCGTAATGTATCAAACGTCATTCTAAAATGACATGTCAATTAAGTTTAAGAAATGATCTCCTTACCAAGCTATGTAATTTTACGAGAGCAACTGTTGGCTAAAAGGTTTAAGATTGCGAATTATTCGGCTTTAAGTGGAGTTCTATTTCCTTGTACTATTTTCCAGTTCTTAACATTCGAAAGTAATAACACTAGCATTAATATTATTTAGCCTAGATTAAAAAATTATTTGGATTTGCGTCATTTGTTCGAAGCATTCATTCTTCTTCAAATACTTGCATTGGTTTTGTTTGTAAGATTTTATTTGAAGTAGAAAACAACACATTTCACCTGGTAATACCTGGTTACGAGATTATTTTAGGAGTCGAGTGCATTGTCTAATAAGTGCTTGCGGCGATGTAATTATTGGCGGCATTGATTGGTGTTTATGTCTGATTTCCAACAAAACATATAACCAACATAAATAATATAAACATTAGAAATATCATCCAGATTATTTTCAAGAATCTAATGGACTGATTGATAGTTATTATAGAATTCTTAAAATGAGGAGAAAAGCATCAACACTGATTCTAAATTCTCTCTTTTCTAAGCTAGCTGCTTTTGATTATAAAACCAAACTACCGAGGCCTCAAAACCTTTAAAAATGTATTGTCCACCAAATAAATGAAAAATTAAGATTATAAAATCAAACATTTAATAATAGGCCATTTTGAAGTTTTAATAAATCACTGTAAAAAAAATCTGTAATTTTACAGATAATATTCTACATTTTTTGTTTGTTATTTATTTTTACAGCATAATTTTGTTGAAAAATACATTTTTGCAGTGAAATTCTCTGTTATATTACGAAATTCCGTAAACTTACTACATATCTGTAAATTGACGGGAAAAAAATAATTTAACAACATAACTGTTGGAATTTTAAATTCATACTGTATTTTTACTGAATGTTTTAGGTAATTATTCTGTAATTTTACAGAGAATATTTTACAGATACAGTTTACAATCTAATTATGTTAAAAATACATTTTTACTGTAAAGGTCTGTGTTATTTTACAGAAGACCATAAATTAACTACACATTTGTAAATATACGGCCAATAAAAATACATTATCTATAAAAATAGATAAATAATATAAATAGATAAAATCTGAAATTACATTAAAAAACTATATTTTTAATTAACATTTTATTTTACTGTCAATTTCTCTTTAAATTCTACACATTTCGACTATTATTTAATTTAACAACATAACTGTAAAATAAATTTACATTTTTACTGTATACTACTACGGACAATTTTAGATATCTGTAATTTTACAGAGAGTATTTTACAGATTCTGCAGTTACAGAAAAATTTATTTCAAAAATACATTTTTTGCTGTAAAGTTATCTGTTATTTTACTGAATACCGTAAATTTACTAACTTTACAATAAAATAATTATTCTCTTTGAAAATAAATAATATAAAATTACAGAACAAAATCTCTATTTACAATTAACATTTATTTTACTGTCAAAATACAATCAAATTCTCTTTTAATTCTACACATATCGACTATTAGTTTTTTTAACAACAAAACTGTTAGGAATTTACATTTTCACTGTTTTATTACAGACAATGAAGATATCTATCTAAATCTGTAATTTTACAAACATACAGAGAATGTTTTACAGATTCATTACGGCATAGGCCTGTGTTTTAATAGGCCTATATGTTTGAAAGTGTTCTGTTATTTTACGGACCATAGGCTTAAATTAACTATTATTATTTGTAAAATAATTATTCTCTGTGAAAATTAATAATATAACATTACAGAACAGTTTCTATTTTCAATTAACATTTAGCCTACTGTAAAAACACAATCAATTTCTCTTTAATTCTACACATATCCACTATTAATTTTAATTATTAAAATTAATTCCCTAACTGTTTGGAATTTACATTTTCGCTGTTTTATACGGACAATGGAGATCTATTAATTGTTTTCTGTTAGTTTACAGAGAATGTTTTACAGATTAGTTACGGCAATTAATTAATGTTTTGCTGTAAACCAGAACTTTCTGTTTTTTTACAGAATACCGTAAATTAAATATATTTATAAATTTACAGTAGGCCTAAATCATTCTTTGTGAAACAAAAAAATCTCTATTTTTAATTAACTATTTAAATTCATTTTTATTGAAATAAATAATAATTAATATTTTCTTGAAAAAAAACATTAAACTAACCATCATTTTTTTTTTTGACACATTGTTTCAATTAATTCATGGGCACATCGGGAAGAATATGTTTTTCCTGCTCATGATCATTCAAACGAAAATCTTCTAGAATCTTCTTCTATTGATTCGCGCGCGAATTGGAGGAAAGAGTCAAAAGACAGGGAAGAGGAATCACATGGCTGGCTGATGCTGGAGATCTGAGTGATCATCTGACCCAGAAGGAGCTACTGTAATATAAGGTCGAACTAACAAGCTTTTTCATTTGAACTTTTTAAAGATGTATTGTCCCTTGAAACACAAAAAAATGAAGGTCAAAATATTCTAAATTTAAATTGGCCATATCAAAATAATATTAAAGTTATTCACTTTAAGTCGAAAATTCGAGTCAAAAACAACAATTTTACGTAATTAAAAGCTAAATTAATTAATTACATTTCGTCTGGAAAATCGTCGCGAACGAAAGTAAACAAAGATTTCAAACCACGAGTATACATTATGCATGATGCTAATTAGGATTGTTTACAACTCTTCAAGGTTGAGAAGGTGTTTTTAAACAGATCGCGAGGAAGTTTTATGAGTACGCATACAGAGTAGCCAAATAAGCGCGTTGCATTATGAGGTATGTTTTGATTGAAAAGCTTTGACTGGAAGTCAAAGTTATTTTTTGAACCAAAAAATGTCTGTATTTCAGTTAAATGATTTTTTTTTCGACTAATTTTTGGTGAAAGTTAATAACTATTATGATACTTCAAAATGACCCACTTTTTTTCGAAATCTTTTATTTTTTCTTTTTTTGGAATTTGACAAAGGGACAATACATCTTTAAGGTTGATGAATGTGTAGGCCTACTTATTTGCATCTATATTCACTGCGTTGAGATTAGGTAGCCTAAAAACGAAAGGCCTATATAAATATAGGCCTGGCCCTAGGCTAGTGTAATTAGTATTAGGCATTTATGTAGGCCCTCTATAGCTAGACTTGATAACATATTATTAGTACTAACTATATTGCCTAGCTAATTGTTTGTCTAACCTAAGCTGAAATAACAATACATAGGCCTAAATAAAATTGTAAAATAATGAAACAAGATTTTTATTAAATAGCAATAATATAATAAGAAGTAAACAGTAAATAATCATATTACAGTATTGCAAATTGTATATAATAGAAAGTTGTATTACATTGTCGCCCAACCAATGCATTTATTTATTATACTAAACATTAAACAAGTAATATTGCATATTGGATTTTTATTCTTCATTGCAATGCTTACCTGTCCACTTTGTCACTATTCAACGTACTCAATCAAATCATATTCTAAGCATTATAGAATTCATAGAAATGTACATAATTTCAACTTTCCCTGTGGTGTTTCAAACTGTTTTAAATCATTTTCTACTTACTCTGCATTTAACAGTCACATTAGTCGGAATCATAAACAGTATCGAGTGGAAAATTCAGTGGTTGGACCTATATCTTCAGATATAGGCCTACCTATAAAATGCAATGTTGGTATATGTGAACAGTATTGTAGTGATATGTCCTCTTTAATTTAACACATGAAAACCCACATTGATTTTGGCACTCGGGTAAGTTGTCCCTATAGTACATGCACAAAATCATTTAATAATAAATCATCCTTCAAGTCTCATGTATCTCGATACCATAGGAACTATTTGATACAGAGTAGGTCCCCTATTCTAGATGATCAAGTTGGGCCAGGTAGTTCCAGACCTAGTACTGACATGATTCCAGAGGTAGAAGACACCCACACAGGGTCAGACAGTAGTTATGCTAATGTTAATGACCAAACACTTTCAGATAATAATAATACAAATAGCCAAGATGTTGACAGTTTTACTCATAACTTGGCACTTTTCTGCTTGAAACTACAAGCAGAACACTTAATCCCAGAAAGAACTGTACAAACCATAGTTGAAGAATTAGAAAGCATACAAACTATTGCTAGTGATTCTTATATGTGTAGACTAAGACAAATATTGCAAGATCAAGGTCTACAAGAAAACATTATTCTTGCCATAACCAATGAAATGGAATGTAAGAATGAATGGAATGAAGTTTTAGATAGAAAATCTGGAACCCTAAGGTCTATTTACAAGAGAAAACACTATTACCAATCCAAAATGATATATGTAGTGCCTGAATCTATATGTTTAGAAAGAAACCACCTTCAAGGATCTGTTTGTTGTCACTATGTACCCATTAGAGAAACCCTGCCTATGCATATGAGAGACCAATCTGTTCAAACCCATATCAAACCATTTCATAAAACTAATATGTCTGGTATTTTGTCAGATTTCACTGATGGAAGTGCGTTTATAGAGAATGATTTTTTTAAATTGCATAGTAGATCACTACAAATCATACTATTCCAAGATGCCTTTGAGATTGTAAACCCACTAGGATCTAGTAAAAAGAAGTATAAGATGTTAGGAGTTTACATGTCCCTAGGAAATATCCCACGACAGTTTCGGTCATCTATCAACAATATTCAACTTGTTCTTTTGTGCAAAGAAAAAGACTTTAAGAAATTTGGGCAGGAGAAGATTTTTGGAAGGTTAATTAAAGACTTGAAAGAATTAGAACATGTTGGGATACAGACCCCTATTGGTCTGCTCAAAGGTTGTGTTGTTTCTATTACAGGTGATAATTTAGGGTCACATTGTATAGGAGGATTCACAGAAAACTTCAGCACTACACCATATTTTTGTCGATATTGTGAAATTACACATGTTGAATTTGATACAGGAAATGCATTTGCTATTGGTAAGGAGCGTAGTCTGGCAAGTTACAATGATGCACTAAAATATCTTGAAGAGAATCCAGAGGTTAATTTATATAATGGAATTAAGTTTGACTCAGCATTCAATTCATTAGATTACTTTCATGTATGCCCTTCGGGTCTTCCTCCATGTTTAGGACATGATTTATTTGAGGGTGTTGTTAATTTTGATTTGGCTTTGTACTTGAAATATTTCATCAAAACTAAAAGTTGGTTCACTTACAACATTTTGAACAGAAGAATACAGAAATTCAAATATAATGCTACAGATTTAAGAAATAAACCTGCTGAAGTCAATCTAAGGGAATGTGCTTGGGGGCCACGCTGTACAAAATTGGTGTCTTCTCAGACTTTTGCCATTATTTATAGGTGATAAAATACAAGACACCAACGATCCTTGCTGGCAGGTATGCTTGCTGCTAAGGGATATTGTTGAATTGATTTGTGCTACGTCTATTTCTAGAGAGCAAATTTGTTACCTCAAAGTTCTTTTAGATGAGTACCTTGAAAGCAGAAAAACTATGTTTCCAGAACAAAAGCTGAAACCAAAACATCACTTTTTGTCCCATTACCCTTCTTTGATATCAAAGTTTGGACCACTTATCAGACTCTGGGCAATGCGCTTCGAAAGCAAGCATCAGTATTTCAAAAGGTGTGCATACAATTGTCATAACGTAAAAAATGTCACCAAGACTCTCTCTGAACGACATCAGCTCCTTCAGGCCTACTTTAGTGGTGGATCTGTACTTCCTGCTAAACTTGAAGTTAATAGGGCAATACCTATGTACCCTGATATTTATGAACAACGAATAACAAGGGCAGTGCAGAACCTTCAAGTAAATGCTGAAAATTCTGTTGTTTGTCAAGAGGTAACTTTGTATGGCACAGTCTATAAGAAAGGAATGTATGTACCTCTTATTATATCAGATGAAAACGTTTACACATTTGGTTGCATCATGATGATTGTTGTCAAGGAATGCAAAGTTGTTTATTTTGTTGTTAGACATTATCAATCTACATATTTGTCAGATATGGGTGTGTATAGCCTTTTAGAAGATTCTGAATCTTACATAGTTTCATGCATTGCAGTATCTGATCTGCTTGATTGGTATCCTCTTTTTTCATACTCCCTTAATGGTCAATCAGTGATTGCATTGAAGCACAAGTTCTGTTAAAAGTAGCTTTCATAACTAGCTTTCTATAATTATTTTCTATTCTTTTTTAGATTTTATGCATTTAAAGACACTAGACCTGCAATTTGAAAAAATAATGCATAAATAAACTTTAAATCAGGTCATTTCTTGTCTTAAAGATGTATTGTCCCCCTGAAAAAATATTTTTCACATATGCCATTTTAATGTCATATAATAGTTATTCACTTTGTCATAAAATTGGATCGGAAAAAAAAATTATTTACCTGATAAAACTGTAAATTAAAGCAAAAAATAGACAAATTGGCTGCCAGTCAATAAGTTTTTGGTTGAATTTAACAGTTTATTTTGTCATTTTATAAGTGAAAACATTATTTTGTCAGGGTTTTTTTCTACAAAATCGATTGCATTTTTTGCATTTGTGGGCGTTTCCACATTTGTGGGTTCAACAAGGTTTCTGTTTTTGAGACCCAACAAAACATTTTCAAGGAGGCTAAAACTACTTTTATATAAAGAAATCGCGAAAACAGAGAACCCAAAACTCCTCAATAGGAAATTTGTCTTGTTTTTTCTATCAAGTACTTTATTTTTTTTATACATTATTATAAATACGGTATATTTTTATTACCTCTAAAAATGGGCAAAATAATTTAGATATCTGCCCAAGTAATTAATAGGGTTCATTATATGCCAAATCAAACAATCATGGTTTCAGAGGTCATTATGTTCAAAATATGCCACAGCAACCTCTAATTTTAGTTGTGAAGCCTTAATTAAGCAATAATTTAAATCTAAGTTTTACCTCTTATACCCTGTAGTTTCAGTCTGTTTTTGATTATGAATAAAGTTTTACTATTTGACCTTTGATTTATGGTAAAAAAATATGCAAATTTTATTTTGTATAATATAAAGACATATAAAATAACACTTAATCACAAATTTATAAAAATGTTCACATTTTAGCCTAAAGTTTTCATTCATATTGTATTCATCAATATTATCGATCTAAAAATACTATACTTTATTGAGTTGTGCCCTAATTTTGCATAATAGTTAGAGTAATTTAGACATACTTTAGGTAAAAAGTAGCAGATACCACTACTTATTTAACTATGTAGAATTTCTATATTGCTATAGTTTAATTCATTGATCTACCTACCTAATTTATTGACCTACAGGAGCATCAAATATGAGTGATTTGAATGATACACTCACTACTGACACAGTAGACTTAGACTTACTCAAAGAGTATATAGTAGATGTTTTGAGAGTTTCAGATGATATAAGAGATGACATCATTGAAAAACTCTTAGAACTTGGTGTAGAAAAACCGTCAGATTTGGAGTATGTTAATGAGGCAGTCACTTGACCTACGAAAAATACAACTTCGTAAGCTATTAAAAAGCTTTAATGATGGTAAGTTTTGATATTAACTATTTTGTTTAAAATTTGATTTCTACTTTTATTGTTGTGTATTTGTTATAAAGTTTATTTGATTAAATCCATGTCAAAGTCACCAGAGGATTCACTTGATTAATTTAAGTATAGTGCATAATTCTAGTAAGAATGCATGCCATAGTTTTGGGATTCAATATTTTGATATTAAAAATCATCAGTGATGATAATTTAATGGTGAAACATTGAATCCCAAGATGATGCAATGTATTTTTAGGTTAATATTAGTAGTAGTATGCATACTTTGTTGTCAAAATTAGCTTTGTCAGACATGCTATTGGTAGGTAGGTTCTCGGTTGAAGTCCTTGTGAAGCTTGTCAATTCCCTGGTTAAGTGGGTTTAGGTATTAAAGTCCTCTAAAATATCTCTTTAGCGTGCCCAAATGTTTTGATCGCAAAACTCCTGCGATAATAGGCTCAGCACAGTAATGAGTTGTGGGTGGAGTAATATCCACCGCAAAAGGGACTGCCCCGTTTGCACTGCGGGAGCTCTCTCCAAGTGTTTATCAAGTGCTACTCTAAGTTGTTTAGAAAAACCTAATTCCTATATAGCAGACAAGTTGTTTGCACCCCAAGGAGCTATAACTGATATAACTGTTTAAAATAGGCATGATTTTCACTCTATGTTGACAGAAATTAATGAATAGAATTGCTTTACAAAATTTCTATTTTTATTTTACCACATTTTGCTTTATTTTAACTTCAATTATATTTTCCAGGGATGTATCAACCTTCTTCCACATCTTCTCTTTTTCCGCATGATTTTTCTTTTTGCACTCCTCCTCCCTCTCCTGCTTCTGCTCCTTCTCTAGAATCTTCTACCACTAATTCTCTACCTATGCTCCAATTTTATCCTTTCTTTCCTTCAATCCAGTATTCTTCTCCACCTCACACCCCTACTTCTAATATATCCCTTGATTGTTTTCCACCTACTCCTCCTAATTATCCTTCCTTTGTTTCTGATTCTCCTTCCTCACCAGTTCTTAGTTCCCCAAATCCCTTTTCTGTTTTATGGTATAGTATTGTTTTATTGCTTTCTATACTACTTTTTCTTTTTTTTGTTTTCATACTTTTTTCATACTACTGGTGAAAATATTTTGATTTATTATTTCCCTCTTATTTAATTTCATGGTGGGTAGGGGGAGGTGTGTGTAAAAAATGATTAAATTGGTAAGTAATTAAGTACCTTGGATGAATCATATTTTTTTACATAACCTGCTTATAGGCTGGGCTAGGAGATGGATCACCAATATAGGCCTATGTACTTGCAACTTAGAATCATTCTTGTACAATTCACAAACATGTGAATGTATTGTTGGCTCATTTTATCAAGGTCTTTTTTTTATTGAAATACAATATTATCAATCATTATTCAAATGTCTACACTTAAACCTTAGATTCGTACCGTGGTACAGCTATTATGCAAATTACATGAATATCACTACTCTAGATTTACTGTGGTATTCACAAAACATTTGGGCTCTCAAACCCTTGAGACTCTATTTCTAATTGGCATGCTACCATAATTTTGCTACCTTTCCTTAAATCATTTGTTCATTGCTGTCCATCACATTTTTAAATATAAATTTGTTTTACTTTCATAAGGGGTGCGATTTACCCAGCGGACAATAGGCTATTCTTCTACATCACCAAATTCAAGTTGTGCAACAGATTCTTCTCCAGACAGGTCTAGCGGTTGGAGTTCTTCATACACATTACCCTGGTCCAAAATGTCAAAAAGTCTTTTGGAAAGTATCAGAAAAAAGGAAAGACCTCTTCCATCTGAAAGGCGCGAAATGATTCGAATATTGGCCGACGACATTTCCAAGAAATTTAGTAAACCCACAAGGAGTCAGCTTGCCGAGGTTGCTTCAAAGGTAGTTTCAGAATATCCAGAAAGTTTTAAAGACTGTTTGGATGATATAGTAGTTGGAACTGGCTATAATTCCCTCCTACGACAACTCGAACACAGATTTCAAAACATTAACCGGTCTACCAAAACTTTGAAGAGGCCCAGTAGTCTTGATCTTGTGGAATCTGATATGCCAGCAAAACAAAAAAAGTCTGTTATTTCATCCTACGGCACTATTGCAATTGAGTATCAGCCTCTGCTACCAGCTGAAGAAGATGAATCAAGTCAGGATTTGAAAAAATAAGCTATGAAGGATATTCATTCAAGAAAAGATTTGAGTTTAGATGATGTAAAAGACTATCTTGATGATACATATCCTACTGTAAGGCTTCTTATAAATGATGGCAATAGCTCAATTGCAAATTTAAAGCAGGAGTGGCCATTTCTGTTTGAGAAGATTGGATTACTCCATCATTTCAAAAGATTAGTGGGTATTGATATAATTGACACTTTTACAGAAGCACTGACCTCTAAAATTCCCAGAGTATTACAGTTCATGAATGCAAAACAAAGTACAAATAAAGCACTCAGGAAAATCTTGAAGGAAATAGTGGAAGCAAAGCGTGATGGTACCAACAGCCCTGATGTTCTTGGCCTTTTGATGGTATTGGCAACATTTTTCGGGGAGGAAACAAGTGAATTAATAATTGTTGAAGAAGTATGTTATAATAATTCTATTTTAAGGTCAATTCATATATTTATCATTAATGTTATTGCTTTTACAAAATACACAATTGTATTTATTGTCTACCATTTCACTGTAATTATAATTTGGATTGCAATTTACTTCTGCACACCTACATTTGGTGATGTTGAGCCATGTGTTGTTTGTAGAACAGAAAAGATATTTTTAATATGAATTTAATCTGTTTTTAGGAGACAAGTTTAGAAGCCGATATTGACACTGAAGTTCTTCCAATCACTCCATGTATAATAGCTCTTGGTAAGTAATAATTCAATCAAACTCTAAAAAATAGCATTGGAAAAGTTTTTTTTTTCATGTTATTGTATTTACTGTGTTTGTTGTCATGAAATGTTATATATTCCATAAACACATTAGTTCTCAGAGAACAATTTCCATCTTTTAAAATGCTTATTTCACTATTCAATTCAATTATCTATTTTGTCAAGCGCTTTGGCTCGAAAATTGTCTTGCATGGGTAAAATACAGACAGTATGGGCAATAGGATAAAATACAAATGCAATAAATACTAAAATATCAGAAAAATTTAAAACATGGCAAGTAGTAAAATATCATAACATTGTTATTGTTAGAGAAAAGAACACTATTTACAATCTTGATAATACGTATATTGAGCTAGCATTAATGTTAAGATACTGTTAAATTTCCAGAAAAGTTCTTTGTCACAGCTGCTTTCTTTCTTTTTAATACAGGTACATCAGCACTGACCTCAACTTCTTTCATGCTAGTTGTTGACCAAGAAATAGTAAATTGCAACATCCACTCCCCATTAGAGGCATTATGCATGTTGTTTGCATCCTTTTTCGTTTTTAACATTGAATATGGAGATAAGAACATTGCAACTTTAGAGTTTATGCAACGGTAAGTATTAATATTTAAATGGTATTTAAGATTCATGTTAATTAAATGTTGCTTTTTCCGATGCTCCTGGGGTATGAAAAATAAAACACTTTCTACTTTTGTTTAATCAACAATGATGTCCCTTGTAATCACTAAGAATTATCTGAAGTCCCATGTCAAAATATAATGAAGAATAATTTGTCATGCCGTTTGGTTCGCATTAACCCTACTGGTTCCAAAACAAAGAAAACCTCAAGATGTAGTGTTAATCCAAAAGTAGTTTCTCTCATCAATGGGCTGAAAGATTTTGAATCTGATTGGAGCCAGTAAGAAAGTTTTTGGAAAGATTAAATGGAAATTCAGTGGTAGATACCCTGATGTGTTTTTTAAAATTGATGTTTTTTTTCAAATTGTGTTTTAAAAGAGATGTTCGGTTTTTTAAGATTTAATAGTGCCACTATGATTAAACAAATGAATTTACTGTTGAAACTAACCATTATGCAATATAATCTTTGTAGAGCCATAACAGAGTGTTCTTGGTGTTGGTTATTTTTTAGAATTTAAGGTTTTCTAAGTTACAGTTATATTATGAAATCATGTCTGGTAAGACAACAATAATAATAAATAGTCATTCAATGAGTGTATAATACATGGTTAGTTTCAACAGTAAATTCATTTGTTTAATCATAGTTGTAGGTGGCTGCCAAAATAAGTTACAATATTGAGTTATAAAAGAAACAAACTTTTATAGATACCCTGATGTGTTTTTTAAAATTGATGTTTTTTTTAATTGTGTTTTAAAAGAAATGTTCGGTTTTTTAAGATTTTATAGTGCCACTATGATTAAACAAATGAATTTACTGTTGAAACTAACCATTATGCAATATAATCTTTGTAGAGCCATAACAGAGTGTTCTTGGTGTTGTTTTTTTTTTTTAGAATTTAAGGTTTTCTAAGTTACAGTTATATTATGAAATCATGTCTGGTAAGACAACAATAATAATAGTCATTCTATGTGTATAATACAGGGTTAGTTTCAACAGTAAATTCAATTGTTTAATCATAGTTGTAGGTGGCTGCCAAAATAAGT
The DNA here is from genome assembly GCF_963402885.1 of Antedon bifida. Classification (NCBI taxonomy): domain Eukaryota; kingdom Metazoa; phylum Echinodermata; class Crinoidea; order Comatulida; family Antedonidae; genus Antedon; species Antedon bifida. The sequence goes on from NC_136234.1 coordinate 1,211,652, forward strand.
TACAATATTGAGTTATAAAAGAAACAAACTTTTATAGATACCCTGATGTGTTTTTTAAAATTGATGTTTTTTTTAATTGTGTTTTAAAAGAAATGTTCAGTTTTTTAAGATTTTATAGTGCCACTATGATTAAACAAATGAATTTACTGTTGAAACTAACCATTATGCAATATAATCTTTGTAGAGCCATAACAGAGTGTTCTTGGTGTTGTTTTTTTTTTTTAGAATTTAAGGTTTTCTAAGTTACAGTTATATTATGAAATCATGTCTGGTAAGACAACAATAATAATAGTCATTCTATGTGTATAATACAGGGTTAGTTTCAACAGTAAATTCAATTGTTTAATCATAGTTGTAGGTGGCTGCCAAAATAAGTTAAAATATTGAGTTATAAAAGAAAGAAACTTTTAGAGATACCCTGATGTATTTTTTTAAATTGTTTTACAAGATGTGTTGTTTAGCAAAGGTTATAATAGTTCCCACTATGCAGTACCAGATAGGTAAATTGATGGCATTATGGTATAATTTACAAATTGAGAAAAAAATTGGAAAGTAATTAAATAATAACTTATTATCTATATTATTTCCTCCATGACTATATGTTGTACTAAAGTAATTGTTTAAAAAATAAATGATTACAGACTATTTCCTGTTTATTTCAAACTGTAGCTGTTATTTTACAGTATGCATGGTCACTGTTTATTTGCTTGTATACGAACATCACATTGTATTGCTATTGTTGTTTTCTATTTTACGGAATTTCTGTAAAAAAAATGTCCCTTATACCATCAGTATGTTGACTTAACATCACATATGTAGTATTTTCTATTTACAGAATTGATAATAAAATAACAGCAAAAACTGGTGTAAACTACGTCGCCATACTGTCTGTTTTTTTACTTGACATCCCATATGTTGTATTTTTATATACAGAATTTCTGTTTAAAAAAATAACAGTAAAAACTGGTGTCAACCACGTCGCCATACCGTCTGTTTTTTTACTTGACATCCCATATGTTGTATTTTTATATACAGAATTTCTGTTTAAAAAAATAACAGTAAAAACTGGTGTCAACCACGTCGCCATACCGTCTGTTTTTTTACTTGACATCCCATATGTTGTATTTTTATATACAGAATTTCTGTTAAAAAAAATAACATCAAAAAGTGGTGTCAACCGCGTCGCCATACCGTCTGTTTTTTTACTTAACATCACATGTTGTATTTTCTATTTACAGATTTTATGAAAATAAAAAGTACAACAGGTGATGTTAAAGACCCCTTCCCTGCAATTTTGGACGTTTTTTGGAAAATAATACATATATATCACTTTAAAAACATTAAACCATGTCATTCCTTGTCTTAAATGTACGTTTTATGGTAAATTATGATAAAAAGTGAGAAACAATGCACTACATAAGTAGCTCGCGGCGATCGACCTCTCGTGGACGGTCTTAGGCCTAGCCTAGCTAGGCTTAGTTTTGTAGGCCTAGCTGGTAAACATCGGTAACGTACGAACATCGTACGCTAGCTATATACCTAGCCTGACGTTGTATAGTTGCTGCATTAATTTTCTTTCTATTTTTGCCAGACTCCGTTGATACAAATTGGGGAAAACCCGGTATTTTCGCTGAAAAGTTAGGAGTCTTCCATTTGTTTTGGCCTCACGATCGATCGAAAAGTGGGCGAATTACAGGTGAAAAACAAAAATATCAATCCGCGCGCAATGCATTTTGGGATTTATAGCGGGCCGCTATAATTATTAGAATCGACTTATTTTTCACATTTTTAACCGTTTAAAGACGAAAAAAGTTATCGCAATAGGACCATATAGTATTATTTTTACATTAAATATAGTTTGTGATCTTAAATTAGATCTAAAAAACGTAGGGAAGGGGGCTTTAAGTAAAAAAACAGACGGTATGGCGACACGGTTGACACCACTTTTTGCTGTTTTTTTACATTTTTTTTTTTACAGTGAAGTTGTTCTTTGGAAGTAGAAGAAAAACACCCAAAAATATTATTTCACTTATAATTAAGACAAAATAAACGGTTAATTTTAACCATAATTCATTGTCTGACAGACAATTTAAGTATTGTTTGCTTTAATTTACGTTTTTCAGGTAAATAATTTTGTTTTCGATCCAGTTTTTGGTCAAACTATTATGACATTAATATGACATACTCAACAAAATTATTAACAAAATATTTTCAGGCGGACAATATATCTTTAAACAATGTTTGCGCGCCTCTGTACAATTACTGACATTAGTTTGTTGAAGCCGTGGAAGCGTTAGAAACTCATACTATATTCATGCACAAACGCTTTTAATTTCAGATATTTACAGTTGTTAACCAAGCTATCTTAATTTTTTGTCTCCGTTGTTGATACAGTGCACGCATAATTTAACCAACAAAATATAGAAACAGTAAGGACAATCCAGGGTCCATCAAGCTACATCAAATTACAACCGTTCCAATAACACAGAATTAAGATAGGCCTATAGCCGACTACTCATAGTATTCATAGACTCTGTTTCAAAACTAATATATTTTTCATCAAGAATTCATAGCAAGTGACTTACAATTGTGCATACTAATTATGTTCACCTTTGACCCAAGAATATAGAGTAGTAATTTGTTTTCTGTCAGGACGTCTCGTGTAGTAACAGGAATATAGTTGATTGCCTGCAAGTTTACGAGGATAATAAAAACAGGAAGATTCTAACATTGCGCAAACATGGTACATACACTTGCATTTAGTTAGCACGTTATAAAGTATAAGAAAACACCATTTTGAAGAATAAAACCACGATTAGACCCATGTAATTATAATGTGTTTTAAAGAGTGCAATACCCATATAATAGACAAAATGACCATATATTTTGTGTTACATTTTTAAATAGTGAAATAAATAAAATAGAAACATAATTATCTGGTGAACAGGTGTAGTACGGTACTGTATGACGTAAATAAATCAAACCCTGGATGACAATGCAAAGTAATGGAACTCCAGTCTGCGTTACCGGTCCGGTTTACTGACGTTTGCGTTCGGAATCCGACTCCGTGTGTGAACGGTGCGATTCTTAAACGTTAAGGCCCATTTACACTAGGGCGATAACGATCGACGATAAAAAGATAAATATGCATTTTCATACCTAAAACAAAATAATTTGAACTATAGGATTATCATCTACTGTATGCTGCCTTTGATGAAAATAATATTTCCACACATCCAATCAAATGACGTCATGATTGGTAAGAAGAGCATGGAAGCAATAATATTGTGACAATACAACGATTTTATTGTTTTTATTGATCATGACGTCATTTGGATTTAAAAAAATATTATTTTTATCAAATACAGCATAAATGATTATCCTATAGTTCTAAAACGGAAACTGTTCTAATTTCTTTTGTTTTATGCAAGAAAAATGTATGTTTATCTATTTATCGTCGATCGTTATCGCCCTAGTGTAAATGGGCCTTTACACACTTGTTATTCGGTCACCAGACCGAACTCTGGTCAGTGTGGACATACAACAACCCAAAATGAAGAATCATGAGAAAACTCAGTATTAGACATTTAGGACATGGGCCAATTTTGTTGTCCAAATTCAACGTCCATGGTTGTTCGTATCATGCCGAGCGGGTGAATTACCACCCGAGGACCACTACTGCCGAACGAGCATTTAACCGATCTGATGTGGAAACATATTACTATTTATATATATACATAAATATAATAAAAATATAATGTAAAGAATTACTTTATTTCAGGTAGTACTGCAAAACAAATTGTCTACACACACGATTGTTACAAATACAACATTTTAAGATATATAAGTTTTGTACGGATCAAAAGATAAAATGTTATAATTCTAAAACATTTAAACTAATCCTATTATTAAATTTCATACATTGAAATGCAAGAATAACATCTACATTTAATTAAACTATATACAGAATACTACGTACTGTAGAAAGATGTTTTTCCCAGCTGTGACGCGTACCAAATACATTGAGAATCTCAATTGAAAATCCAAGTATATTCTTAAATGTATTCGAGAGTTTACATTAGAGTTGCGAAGAACATCTTGTACATGACTCCCTATCCCAGTATACATTATCATAATATCATAACATATATACAGAATATAGTGTATAATGTTGTATAATTTGGTAATAATAATCTTCGAAGGATACTAACATGTTTATAAATATTACAAATGTTACCAGGAGACACATACACAGTCATGATTTAGTTTGTAATACTGTTACAACATTGAGAAATGTTTAAGATTTACTGTCGCTCATTAGTTGTAGTAACGAGCCAATAAACTGAGAATTCGAATTGATCATACTTTATTTTATTTATAACTTTCAATATAAATTCACCTTTCAATTTATGGAGAAACTTTCGCCTGTTTTTCATTGAGCGAATTTATTATGCGTATCCATTCATTTGACTTTTTTCGGGGAAAAAACGCGCACCATCTGAGCTCAAGAATGTTCGATTCGTGCAAATAGATTTACATATAGAGTGGAAAACAGGCTTAACTTTTTTATACTTACTAAAGAAACCCAATTCTAAAATATCTTACGATAGTATAGTACATGTATTAGGCTTACACTCATGCACAAAATATTAGCCGCCAATTGTATAGTATCAAAATGTTTATCTGTTTTTTTATACGAGTTAAAATTATTATGAATTTATCAGTATAGTACTTTCTGTATTAAGTGATCTGATGTGCAAATCTAGAAAATCAATCGATTTTGGAAAAAGCAATATTGATTCAGGTACTGATTGAGCAATTTCAACAATATTAAAGTACACGATTGCTTTTGGTTGGGAAGGTGTGGAAGTAGTGGATTTACAAGTCAGGTATGAGAGACGACAACCAAAATCGAGAAGGGCACAGCACTTACAATACCAAAGTAAATATGCACTTTATATTTAATACTAAATTGAGACCAATGTTTGTGGTCTTAAAATTCCAGGCATATTTAATATAATTCTGATTAATTAAATGTAATAGAGACAAAAGATTAATATTCTAAATACAATTACACAAACCAACAGTGGTGTTGGGAATCTATGCGTGCTAGCTTACCTGGATAAACTGACATTAGCCCTTTCTCCTCGAAGAGCGAGATATAACTCGAAAGTAGAAATTCTCATTGAACACCCCTCTCCACAAATGGTATAGTCCATGAACTATGCTATGTGAGCCTCCCTACAAACCACCATCATCATTTCTAATTTTCGAGTTATATCTCTCTCTTCGAGGAGAAAGGGCTATTGTCGGTTTATCCAGGTAAGCTAGGCACGAAATAGACTTAAAGTTGATTTAAGTATTAGAGGAAGACGTGTAACCACGATTTTATTTTTTTTTATAGTAAATTATAAATAATTATAGACTACATTTCAACGAATTGTTGTCTCAACAACGTCTCTTTTATCTCTAGACATCATCTTGTCTCCATTAGTAAGAGAATACTCTGTAAAGATATTATACCTATGTCTACTAGTAAAATTATAGAATACACTTCAACTAATAACAACATGAAGCACGTGATTTCAAGATATAAAAAAATCAACATATATAACTCTAATATTTGTAAATCCAAATGCAAATTACTGAAAAAAGAACAATGCTGTGGGTATCAGTGGCTGGATCTCAATAGAGATACAAAATAAAATAAGTAAAAACCTAAATCAAAACAATAAAGTAAAACAGCAGAAAAATTAGCACGAATTTGTATAATATATAATAGTAACTATTGTAATTTGTATGGTAATGTTATCATAAAGGTAGAGTACAGTAGCTTTTATAATGTAGAATTTAAAGATATGATCTTGTCTTGTTTTATATATAACATTTATGTTCAATTCTATAATATAATATTCATTTTGGTGGCAACCCTTGGATTAGGAATTTCATCTCTTTCCCAAACACTTGTTTTATTATGGAGGAGTTCTCAATGGTTTTATTTTATAATTTGCACATTATTTTACCATGTATACAGTTAGAAGTATTAGTTTCTCTATGCGTTTAATATTTATAATTTTATAAAATGATATATTCATAAAAATATAAAACATAATTGGTTTTCTTCACTTTTTTCAGACTTTGTTTTCTAATTATCATATATCAAACGTAATAGTGGACCCTCTATATGTTGAGAAGAATGTCAAATTTGGCTTCATATACTAGTCTCTCTATCACATAGCATTTACCTATGTTATTACAATATGTATTACAGTTGAAAATACCTATTTCAACAACTTAATGTCCTACTGTAGATAAATAATACACCCTCTGGTTGTTTGCTTAATACTGTTGTGACTCAACAATATCAATCCCTTCAGCAAGTAAAAAATAAAACCTGAAATCGCCACAGGTAGATAAGTCCAAAATTACGAATTTCAGCGTTTGACAAATGCGACGATGACCTTCCACTTGATTGTCAAGCTTAACAACTTTTTCTGAAGGTTATGCGTCAGGTAGACATTAACTTGAATAATAATTCCATTTCTGAATATACTTCAGTTTGATAAATACAATAAATTATCATCTGCTCTCACATTTGGTTAAATATAATTTGGATATTTTTAATAAAGAAATTCACATGAATATATTGCATATACTGTGCCAGTTCACTTAAGCTGTAAATATTATAATACTGTATACTGTATATAACTTTTTAAGTGGTAAAGTGGGGATTGTAGTTTAAATACTGTAATGAGGCTCACCCTCCCAAATTTTATATTATTTTCATGAAATATTACATTATAATAATGATAATTACCAACCCACCCACTATCTTTTGGTTTAAAACATTCCAGGTCAAAGGTTAAAAATGATCGCATTTATTGCATTTATCCGATAATTATCTGATTTGAATGAGATAATTATTGGTTAATTTTTCTAGAGTGGAATCGGTTAAACCTCGTATCCACAGGCAGTTTACCGGTTAAATATCGGTAATTTTTATTGGTTAATTATCAGTTAATTTTTGGTTGGGGAAACACGGCCATAGTGTTATCAATTTACATACAGCTCCAGGAGTGGGAATCAGGTCATTAGCACAATGGGGAACGCACTTCCTTTAACAGCTAAAATGAAACTTTTTGAAAAACTATTAATACTGTATCTATTCCTGATTTTCTACCTTGATCACACAAAAAATCCCAACCTCTGTTTTGAACTACTACTTTGGTCACATACAATGGAAGTTTTTCAAATCTAATGCATGTGTACAAAGTAAACCCATTTTATTCCTTTAAAATTCCTGGAACTTTGATGTGAACTAATCATGAACAACTTTTAATGTACAAAATAGCTATTTTCAGCTTCTGTGTGAACCACTGCTAGTGATGCTTGTTGTCATAGTCTAGTATTCTATACCCTTATAAACTTTTATGTTTGTATTTCCGAAATCTCCATCACAGAGCACACTTGGTATTGCAGGACTGGATATGTATGTATTCCTGGCTTCACATTTAAAGAACAATAAAAGTTACTAATATACAGGTGTATCATGCAGGAAGAAACTGTGCATTTAAGAAGAGCTATAAAAATCCAAAAATGTTCAGATGCCTGGCTTCTTAGGTTTAGACTTGGTATTTCCGCCTCCACTTTTTTTACCGCCAAACATCATGTTTGTCCGAACCTTCTTACCTCCTGATGAGTTTGATCCAGTGGAGTTCGCATTTCCCATTTCAATTCCTTATTCAGAATTCTATGACAAAAAAGAAATTTTCAAATATTATAATATCATGTCCATGTACAGTGCAACCAACAACTAAAGTTTGGTCATTTTCCAGCACTGAGTGGCTTATCTTAAGAGATTCTGCTGAATGTAGCCTTCACGTCCCAAAAGACCTTAGTTCCTCAGTAGAGGTTCATGATAATATGTGCCTTTACATATATTTCATTTATTTAAGCTATTTTAATGGCTAGGTGCAGGAAAAAAATGTCTATGGATCATACATTCCAATAATTATCGATCTATAGTTTCCTCTATGTTTCATAATTTTTGGGATTTTATTTGTGTAACACAAGCTTGCATTACACCAAATCATCTAGGACCAAGACCAGCTGATGTTTAAAACCATATTCATGTTTCTAAAAAGTAAATGTATTCAAACAACAAACAAATATTTAGCATCAATACAGTAATTGAATTGAAAGACTGACGTTTGTATGACGTGAGGTCCATCCATAATATAGATATAAATCACATTGTTAGACTAATGATTAAATTATTAATTGTGATTTATTGTTCATTATTAACTTTGATTGATTGAGCGTTCTAAATAGTTGTCTTTGGAACAGATTACAACTCCCTGGATAATTGGTATAAACAAACGAGAACGAAGTCTGTATAAATTATCACGCTGATTCATTTATAAACCCACCATGCAATAATATTAATAACTTTAAGCCCCTACCACTATAATCAAACACAATCCAAATATAATATTCAAAGGTTATTAATACCTTTCATATCCAGTATCATCAATTATTTTTTATCTTTGAGTTTTGGTTCATAAAATAAAAATGTTATTATGCTGGTATGAAAATGAATATCTGATACCCAAGAGTCATTTTTTATTACATATCATATTGATATTGTTTCTTATTTCCTTTTCTAGTTCCTACAGATGCAATAACACTCTGTAGCTTACAGTTTTTCTGTGTAAACTTATAATATATTTTGGGATTTCAGTTTATATCCTCTTACCATATATTATATCATCTGAGGCTGTATTAAGGAGAGCATCCATGTTTAAATCACCATGTTCAATTTTTTGAAGACAGTTTGGAGAGAGTGGCCAGCTAGCCATTTAGGCTAGTAGCCAATAAAGCGGGCTTCCCCCAAATAATCACAAATACAAATATATTTTACACAAGATGCTCTACACAAACAAAGTCTTATTACAAATCTCAATTGTTGGTGTCCCCTTAATAGGCATCTGTATTTAACTGTATGTACAATTTTGAGTATACACATCATTTGTAGACATCCCTCTTTTCTGACACCACTATTTGGGGACACCCATATTTAGGGGCACTCCCATTAAGGGGACACTTGGTTTGGTCCCATAGGTGTCCCCTATTTTAATTCAATATATTGCAGTATTTACATGACATTTTATAGATTATCAGTCAATGATGCCATAGGGTCACGAATGCAATCACAGATCGATTCTGAATATTAATTTGTAATTCATATGAGTGCATTTAATCTTTATATTCGATTGAGATTTTTCTTTACGTCAACATTGATTATGGTAATAGAAATCTTCTATAAAGAGACAGTGTATTATCCTGATTGCAATTGGAATTGATTATTTGTGATCTACTCTAGTTGAATATCTGAACCTAGATTCCTGACTGTATTATTTCGTTTTGGAAATACCCGATTCTGTGTATAAGAGAGATTAGCCCATACCAAAAAAGCGACCACACACGTAAAAGGCCTACAGTATTTATACTAGGTCGACAACAAGTAATGATAAATAAACATTTAATCTATAAAAAACAAGTTTTTTTAAATATAGTATATGTATTATATGTCTTCTGGAAAATAAATGAATTGAATTGAATTGAATGGTTACCCTATTGTTTTAGATGAACATTTCTTTTGTTTTCTGTTGTTTGTTTCTGTCATTATTTTTTTATTATCAGGATTAAAGGAGAATAATAAATTAAAAATCACTGGACACTTCTAATCAGGAGACATCCCCAAACAGATACTTTGTTTGGTCCTGAAGGTGTCCCCTTAATAGAGGTTCTATATTATATTACACATTCTTTATGCACATATTTATGTGCAGAAAAATGATTGTCAATTTCAATATAAAAAATAATTTGCAAGTTAATGGTGTGTGGCATTATTGCAAACATTATCACAATAATTGAACGCTGGTAAATATTAGATTGTATTATAATGAATACACTTGATGTAATTTAAAATATTTTTTTTAGAAACTCTAATAGCATAAATGTTGTGAGACGATAAACTAAAGTCACATTTTAGTAATAAAAGTACAATCTACATAAATACGAATATGAATAAAAATGAATCAATTTAGTTTACAGGGAATATTTTTGGTAGTGTAGGATAGGAACATAATTTCTTATTTATCTACTATCATAATTAATAAATAAATAAATGAATTTATACTTTAAAAAACACACATAAAACATCTTGAATATAGTACAGTAAATGGATACAAAATAAGATGTTTGTATTTCGTCTCAGTTGTTACAACTGGAAATATGATTTCCTTTGGCATTGAATAATAACACTTCAAATAATCTTTCGCTTTAAATTTAAAAAAAAAACAGATTAAAAAAGAAATTGAGTTTGGTTGATTAATACTTTTATTAAATTGGCTGCCAGTAATATTTAACATATATCTTAATATTTTTGTTAAGTAATAAAAGTGTCAAAAGTTACATACAGTACAGTATATCATCATCTATTCTTTACAATTTTTTGTTCTTTTCCCTATAAAAAACTAAAAATCTCAACATCATTATAAAAGACGCAAAGAAAATAGTAACTATACAGTATCATAATAACAACAACATCCCAATGGCCTAGCAATATAAATGTAAGTCATCAAAAACTGGGTCTATGGCAAATAAATGGCAGAAAACCTCCCACCTGCCCAAACGTCATCATCATCATCGACAGGAATGGAACAAATTATTTGTCGCAATTCCAATTGCAGTTGCTGCTGCCGGTTAACTAAAAGTATTCATCAATTATTATTTCAAGGACTCAAAATGTGAAAAGTATTACAAATGGGATATTACACTTAATCAATGGTATTATAATATTCAATTCTGTACTGTACTATTCTGTATGTGCTTTTTGCTTAAAATGAAGTACCATTGATAGGTTGCAGTAGTTGATCTCAAGTAGTTGAGGCCAATTCTATTTAATTCAATTTTTTTTATGTCAAACTCATAAATATGGCTTAAAGATATATTGTCCCCCTGAACAATTTTTTTTGTTCAATATGCCATTTTCAGGCCTTGTCTTTTACAAATCATAGGTGTGCTACAAATTGCACTCCTCAATACATTCAGGGGTGCTGTAGGTGTGCTGTTTGTAGCACCAAATTTAAGCTTGTTGTAAATCGCACTCCTCAAGGGCAGTTTAGGAGTGTGTTAGATGAGTGATCGCACTCACTCGCCTTAAAAGACAAGGCCTGCATTTTAATGTCAACTAATAGTTATCCACTTTGACCAAAAATTGGATCGGGAAAAAACAATGTACAGTATACCTACAAATTTAAGCAAAAAAATAGTCAAATTGGCTGCCAGCCAATGGATTTTTGGTTGAATTTAACCATTTATTTTATCATTTTATGAGTGAAATGAAAAATGAAAACTTTAATTTTTTCCGTTTTTTTTTTCTAAAAAGTGATTAACTTTATTAAAACTACAAAATAATGTATTCAAAGTCTGATTTTATTAATCTTTATTTTTCATGTTTTTGGGGGAATACAAGACAATATTTAACATTTTATTTGCTTGACATAGGGAAGTAAAACACCAACAAAATCACAGGCTTGATGTCATAAAGTGGATACATTTTAGTTACTGCAGTAACTGCAGAAGAATAATTTTTAAATGGTTCCTTTTACAACAATCATGTATAACCCAGTCACAATGAGTAACAATTGATTATCTTTGCCTTTCACAACCATCACAATGAGGTCTGTCTGAATTCCTGATCCATGGTTAGAATAATTTACTGCATAACACCATCTAAAATAATGACTAAATATTAAAAAAATATAATGCAGTTTATTGTCATGCTGTTTTTAAATGTTAATAGGATGCATGTCATTTAAAATTCAGAATTTTAATTTCTAAAATGCAAATTGAGCAATAAAAATTGTTGTTTATAAATTTTTAAAAGTTTATTGTTAACAAATTATGCAAGAATTATATGAAAATATAACTGAATTTTAATCACCTTTGGTGCATTCCAAATATATTGATATATTTTGTATAATTTAATAAATAAAAATATTTAAAAAATAAAATAATATTTTAATGACTAAAAATGAATTTATTCCTTAATTTTTTATTTCAAGTCTGTAGAAACATGCACCTTTAAATTACAAAAAAATTTATCAAAGAACCGCAGCCAATTAAGCTAATGCATACAATAATAGGTTTCCATTCGGAAATATCAGACGAATTGGAAGAGTGGTAGAATTTCTTATAAATTCTAATTGAAATGAGATTCTATGCAAAAGCTGAAGAGAAAACCAAGCTACATTTAATATTTGACGAAATATTCAGTAAAATATGCTTTTGTTATTAATATTCATTCAAGTCATTTATATTCACGACGACTGTCCCACTTATAAATTATACTTGAAGTATATATCAAATGTATTCTTTTAATAACAGTTTCTAAGCTTATATTGCTTAATAACACGACATTGCGTTAATGTATACTGTATGACTCTATTGAGTAAATTCAATGAAGGTGCTGTGAACTCATTTAGAGTTTGCTTTAATAACGTTACGTAACGTAACTACTGAAATTGCCTAGTTATAATAACGCAAGCATTGATGTTTATAACAAATAACGTTCCCTCTTTCTATGAATATTGGAGGAACTCCATACATAGTTTTAAGAACAGAATTCATGACAGTTACAATAGTCTGATTCAAACCATAGTTAACATACTTCCACAATCCAACCTACATCAGCGTTGGTGCAAATTGGTATTTTAGGATAATGTAATTTTGTGGAAGTTGCTTATATTGTTAATTTCCTGGTGAAATTGTTTTTCTTTTTGTTTTTGTATGATTTGTATATGGATGTACCATCCGAAAAAAAAAGAACGAACGACTGAATGAATTAAATGGGGAAACATATGTCAAATGTCGGTACAAAAAAAAGGAGGGTGGAAGGGTTCAGTACTTTCCTACCCAATCAACAGTCCATTAAAAAATAAATAATATTCATTGAAATTAGAAATCTGTTTTTTATACAACATATTTTCTACTGTAGATTGGATGTAGGTTTACTCTCACATCTCACAAAATTATGCAACAACTATAAACCTGTCATTTATAAACTTAGTATAATTCATGTACTGCAAATCATTATCATTTATAAAACATTCACGTCTTGGGGGAACAGAATACATTATTGCCAGGCAGGCAAATTACAGACAATTTAAAATACAACTAAACTTATAATTGACAGATCTTTTTTTTCTTGATTACTTTGCATGAATTTAGTACTTTTAGCAACATACATTTTCGTCAATTCTAGTACTTACTAAAACTCTTGTTAAGAGGATGCCTTTGGGGCCTAACAAAGTGTCCCCTTTAATAAAAGGTTAGACATAATGTAACAAGGTATTGTCCCACATTCATTTTACAGCAAAGTGTCCCATTTTTTGAGGTATCCCAAAGGAGGGATTTGCACTACTGCATTAAAAATATTTATGTAAAACTGCAGAGCTGACAAGCAAAACAATATCAAACTGAACAGGAACATTGTAAACACAATTGGTGTTGATGAGCATGGTCGTAGCCACCAGTACGGTTGGTAATATTTCAACCGCACCACTTTATTTCTTGTGGCTACATCATTGTTGAGGTAACAGTACACTTGTACTGTTAACAATACGTCAATATAATTATAAAATGGTGTTAGTTGAAGTGTGATTGAATTACCAAGCGACTTCACATTAACGGTAAACATCAATTACAATGAGACATTGTACGTAAGTGCTGACAGACAATCATTATAATGTTCCGGAAGGTGTCATGGTAAAACCACTGTTTGCACAACCTCTTTCAAACACACAATAAGCATTACCGTACCTCTCACAATCAGTTAACAAGATGATCATGCATGATATCACTGACAGTGCAAAGTTGTTGTTGTATTTTGCAAGGGAGGGGAGAGGAGGATATAACAGAATAACCCCTTCTTTAGGACACGCCCACTAACTTAACAATCAAGTAATGCAATGTAACATTAACCACTAACATCAGGGTCTCCATGGGATCCATCCAAGATTCTTTTTAACAGGAGAGTGCTAATACAGTATGTAATATTAATAGTCTGTCAGAAATAGATACAAAGTGGAATCTCCTTGGTTCTACTACTATTTAGGTATTTCATTTGAGATTTTTCACAATTGCGAGAACCTTGAAGATTCTTTTGACAGTAAGCAAACAGGATACTATCAAATATCAACAAGCATATCAGCAGAATAACAATAAGAATCCACTCAGGAGTACAAAACAAACACGCCAAATTGTTATTTCATTTCGTATGTTGACATCTAAATTAGTACTACTTCAGTTATCTCAAATATTAAATCTGTTCTGTCAAAAACACTTTGATATAAATTTAATTGTAAAGAAAATTGTACTTTGAAAAAAAATAATTGGTAAGTTTATTTTTTATTGGAAGGTATAAAAAATCTTAACCTGTAAGCCAAAAGAACTGATAAACTTTAAAAGGATCGACATATATCCTATGACGTTGGATTGGAATATCTTTAATTATAGATAATTACAACCCAAAAAAGTGTTATAGTAAGGTTCTACTGTATAAGTAATAGTAAATCACATGATTCTTAAAATCTGTGCTGCATGCAGAGGGCAGATTTAAAAGAAAACAAAACATGTACATTTATTAATTTCTAAAAACTATGGCTCCCTGAATCTTAGCCTTTGTCTTGTCTAACTCATCACACACACTAGGACAGTGGTTGCTTTAATACTGAGCTTACTTTGGGACCCACCTCCATGGGACCCTAAACAAAACTTTACCAGTTGCTTTACCTCCATGGGAGACATCTGATTGCATGGCAACCAGCCGATGCTTTCATTGGTTTTAATACTCATAACAAAGACAAAAGTGTAAACGGGATTGACTTAAGATTTATTGCTAAAACGTAAACTTACCTGAGCTAAAAATAGGCGATAAGTGTGCAAAACAAGCTGTTTAAAAATAAGTACATCTACACTTGCTCAGTGTCGAATAAGCTGTGAGCAGTTTTTTGTTGTTTTTCAATTCCTGGGTGAATTCATTGAGGCGTAACGGTAATCATACGAGGCGCAATTCGCGGTTTTGTTTATTGACGGATATTTACACTTAATCAATGCTGATCAATAAATGTACGTATTACGTCATAACACCTGTTGTTCGTGAGAAGAACTACTTTGTGCTATTGTTTCTTTTCTTCTTTGATGTGCGATTAAGACTTCAACAATTTGAAATTGAGTTTTGAACACTAAAAACTACTGTAATAGACTATGGGAATGGGGCATCAATTTCGGATCATGTATAGGTAGATTTTTTTCTAAATCTTTAAAATATTAAATTAAATATAAATACAGTAATATTATATTTACGTTATATGCATCACTTCCCGCACGGTAACTTATAAAACAGTCGAAACAATCAATTACCGATTTCAATAATTAGTACTATCATAAATGGTATCCCGATTCAAATATCAAAATTGAAATTAATCTAATTAGTTAAAAAGGGGGTACTGAATTGAACTTTATTGTATCAGTCTAATGAGATATGCAACAAGTATACAGTAAATAAATAAATATAAAAAAGTATGCTTTGTCATGACGTGTGTACCCATCCACATGTCAGATTACTATTCTCTATTATAAATAGCCGATCTCCTTTGATCACCAAGGCAATCTAACAACAGGATGCTAAGCACCGGAGATCAAAGGGTTTATCTGTGGCTGCGACATGATCAGTTCCACACCCCTTAACCGAAACTGCGCGCCATGTGAATGTGTACATCGAACAGCACGCTGTGGCATTTGCCGCAGCCAGGCATAATATCAAAGGACCGTTACGAGTGCCTATCTTGGCAACTTTGACTTTGGACTAGGAAGTCGCCTAGCACCATTATAGAGCGCGCTGTTGATTCATTTTAATTTGCCAGACGCTAAAGAAAAAGACAATTTTTGTTTGATGATTTCAGAAAATAAAATATGAGGGCACATTTACTGATTTTACTTTAATTTTATTTCATCGTACAGACAATATTAAATTATGTAACGAAATCTTGAATAAAAATGTCGAATCATAGGCCTAGGCCTAGTGCTCTGCCCACCGATAGGTAGCATGTCGTATTTAGTACTTAGAACATTATTTTATTTACATGAAGCGTATTGATGTATTGATAATAGATATTTAATATATAATAAAAAAATAACCATGGAGGTACATAACCAAAAAACTTTTTCCTTACGGACTTATTTATCTGTATGGGGGCGCTGTTTCAATTTGGAAAACCCCTATTTAATATGACGTCATCATGAAAGATGGCTGCCATGGATTGGCGTATAATTGAAGACGGCAGTTTGTCGATTGGAGAGAAAACTAGAGGAATTTCATACCATCCAAAACTAAATACTCTTTTGGTAGTAACTGAAGATTCCAGTCTTCAAGTATTGGACGTTAATACCGGTGTCATCCTTCAAAAGTCAACGCTATGTGGTAAATATGTTTAGGCCTGGCCTATCTTCCTATCTCTGTTGTGTGAGCTGTGTGTGATGAGCGTATTGATGGATGATAGCCTACTCTACCGGGACTCACCACGCCTGTATTTTATGCTTGGTCACTAGCAAGATATAAACTGGTTAAAATTGGGTTATTGGGAAGTTTTTGATCGTTGTTAATACATTGGTTAGGCCCAGAGGAGGCTTAAATGTTAACCCAAAACTATATCATAATATGTTAAAAATTAATATTTAAATTTAATACTGTAAATTTGTTTTTTAAATTTTAATAAGTCTCGTTTTGTTTTTATTGAATATAGGCCTAGTTCATTGATTGCACAACATTATGTAAGATGTTGCAATTTTGTATTACATTCTAGATAATAACATTGAAAATGAATGTTATAATTGAACAGTATTTTTTGGCAATAAATACAAAAATAATTTATTGCAAATTATGAACAAAATACAGTCAATCAAAGGACTAAAAATGTGCATATAATTTATTTTGATTAACATGATGGGCAATACATGGGGAATAATTTTGTTTGAAAGTGCATGTAAACCAGTTTAAAGTTAATGCTTTACATTAAAAGAATTCCCAAGGAGAGCCCTGTATAATAAGCTTTTGTTTAAAACTAGTAATGGATAATGCATTTGTCAATTGTATGACCCACTATACGACCTCCGGGAGAGGTGCGTCATTTACAAATAATTATTGACGCAGGGGTGTCTGTGTCAAAAAACCTAGCTGGTACGTCACATCAATGAACAATGGTGTGTCAATGTCCGTCACTTTACCACCCACCCACGGCATGGTCACAGTGTGTAAAAATGGGTGCGTCATGGTCACCTAAAGGTAAGTTACATTTTTGACACACGGGTGCGTCATGGTATTCATAAGGTATGATGCACATCGGACAAATGACGCACATCGGACAAATGACGCACCTCTCCCGGGGGTTGTATAGTGGGTCATACATTTGATAAGTGCATAATGATATTATAGTACAGACCTACTCTACTCCGACTGGCAGTGGCAGTACATTATTAAAATGGTAGAAACTATTGCATACACTTAATACACAATCAACCAATCAGATGACAATGATGCACACTTGATTGTGCTATAATATTCATTAACAGCTTACATAAATTAGTCAAAAGAGTTCCATTTGTCAAAGATTACTATTTTTTAAGGTTGATTTACACTGGAGAACAAAGAGTAACAAAAAAACTGACCAACATAATACTTGTACCTAATGTATTGTATGCAGACAGTTATAGGGAATGTTTCCAGTATTTGTGTGTAGTATACTGTATATTTTAGCAGTAATACTGTTATCAGGGATTATGTCAATCCAAAATAATTATTTTACTGCAGCAACTATATTTCTTTATTGCAATTTTAGTTTTTATAAGCCTTAAATGTTTATGATGCAGTCTCTGAAATATATGATTACCTCAAAAAAGGTAAAGAGTAAACAAAATATAGTTACTGCAGTAACTGTAGTAAAAGAAAATGTTGGCAACATTCAATTTTGTGTTACAGCTGATCCAGGATCATCTGTAGAGTGCAAGTATTTAAATGAGGTAGAGCAAGTGCTCTTCAAGTCAGACTGTGTTGTTGGCCTGCGTAAAGACATCAGCGGAGTTCTTCTACTTGATTCAGCTTTGCAAGCTCCAGTCAGCAAGACCGATGACTTTGTTGTTGTTGAGCTTACTCATTCCGAGGTGAGGACTCTTAAACCCTGCTTAGGACAGCCCTATTCCATGGACACACCTATTCAAGGGACACACCCCTATTCAAGGGACACACTTATTCAAGTGATATACCTATTCAGGGACACACCTATTTAAGAGACACACCTACTCATGAGACACGCCTATTCAAGGGATATACCTATTCAGGGACACACCTATTTAAGAGACACACCTATTCAAGGGACTCGCCTATTCAAGGGATATACCTATTCAGGGACACACCTATTTAAGAGACATGCTTATTCAATGAAAACGCCTATTCAAGGGACACACCTATTTAAGAGACAGAGACTGTGATATACAGTAAATGAGGAGTACTACTGTATGTTTTAACACTAAATAGTCAACCTCATTTCAAGTGACACCACTATTAAAGGAATACTTTCATGTGAAATGATTTTCCAATTGAGAGGTAATATATGTTTTAACAGTTTGGCCAACCATTATTCAAGAAAAACAATTTGTGGGTCCCGAAGTTGTCCCATTAAAAGGGGTTCTACTTAAAAGCGGAGGACCTATTTATACTCTCCCCAAGTTTACCCAGGACTATATGCAGATATTGTACACAATAAAAAATGCTTTATGCTTTCTGTATACTAGGCAATCCAGTTACTGGCCTGCTTGAAGAAGGTTGCTTTACCTGGTCAGGAGTACTTAGAAGAGGTTAGAGATGGCTTACAGATGGGAATAATGACCTGCAAGGGAGCAGTTGACCATAGTAACCATAAGGTTGCCAAGGTAAACATTACTGTTATTGTTCGTTATAATTTTTTTTAAATAATATTTAATATATAATAGCGTTTAGTTTTGGTAAAATGCAATTTCACCATTTTGACCTTGTAAAGTACATAACACAGAAAGTATATATTTAGTTATTTCCTTGTTTTACACTATTTTGTTTCCTTAATTTTTAATAGTTTTTAAACAATTTAATGAAAACATAGTGGTGAAATCACATAACTTATAGCTTAGAATAGCTCCAAAAAGTCACTTTCAGTTTTCAAAAAGGCTATAAAATTGTTGGTACGTTTTGCTTGTACTAGAAAGCTATAATCAACTTTGATTAAATATAGAAACAAGTTTTATCAATGTCAAAGATAATATTTGCATAATACTATTTTTCCAGTGGGCTACAGTCAAAATCAACCTACCCCACACAGCAATTAGTTCGGTATGCAGTAGCCTAATCGCTGTCCCGCAAAACACCAATAAACCTGGTTTATCTATAGCATCAGCTATACTTGATCGACTTGACTCCTTGTACCCAACAAATCATATACCTGACTTCACTCCTGTAAGCTCAACGCGGACTGTCGACCGGGCCTTGATGTACACTGAGGCTGCTCGTATGAAAACGTTCACAGCTTGGCCCCACATGGATTACAAGTAAATTCTTTTTTTTTTTGTAATTTTATTTTTATTGTAACACTAGCAATTGGTTTAATGATCAAGTTGGGCATTTAGACCCCATTTTGGCGTCTATATTGGATCCAAAAAGCGAATGATGTTCAAATTTTTAAAAAATCAGTCACTTTTTTACAGCGCCATTCCAAAAATCATTGCTATTGTCCCAAAAATAGCGTCATTTTGATACCTCATGTGTGAAGTAGGACAAATATACAAACTCTATATCTTATAATATATATATTTAGTTTTAGATTAAACAAGTTTTGTCATGATATTATATATTAATGTGTTGTGTGCATTGCATTTTTCTTCTAGATGGGCACTGCCTGATGCTATGGCCCAGGCTGGATTTTACCATGGAGTAAGTATTCATTCAATATATTGATACATCATCATAACTTTTTGAATAGTATTAATAATGATTTTCATGGATACACTGTAAATTTCCATAAAGGAGGCTTGCAAAACATGTAATATTTTGATATAGGTTGCTGTATAAATCTCTGTCTTCAGTATCGAACTAGTTTGACCAAAAAAGTGTGATGTGCCCAAATATGGTAGTGATATGCTTAAATATGATAGTGATATGACATCATCATGTCCATATATGGGCACATCACATTTACAAGGATACAAGGATACAAGGAAACTTTATTCATCCCAACTTGGGAAATTGTGTTGCTGTCTTATAACAATTTTGTTGTCACATAAAGTTTGATAGTGTAAACAGAGCTTTAGTAATGATATCCAGAGATACGTTATCAGAAGCTTATGAAACAATTCATATTTCAATATTATTTACATGGTCATCAAGATAATAACACACCATTGATGTTATAATAGTTATCAGATATCCACAGATACTAAATCTCCATATTAGGAAGATTACAAAACATTCAATACTTTGATTATTTTGTTATATAATATATTCATTATTCTTATATTACTGTAGCCCACGGCACCTGGTGATGATAGAGCTCTGTGCTTTACCTGCAGTGTATGTTTGGTATGCTGGGAGCCTACTGATGAACCTTGGTATGAATATTGTATTTGTTGGGAACAAGGGGCCATGTCAACATTATTCTAATGAAGTTACTGCAGAAAAAAAATTGTATTCTCTTTAACCTGTTTTTTCCCATGTGTTGTGTGGGTGGGAGGCGCACTTGCAGATAAACGGGGGAAGGTGGGGGGTTATCATGCACATTGTTTATTAAAGTGACTACCTCATAAATTTCCTACAAACTTAAAATCATACGCTAATTACAAAACAAAAATGTAGTTTACTGCAGTAAAATCATTTTGACATGGTTTCTAAGTCCTTAGAAATTGTATATATTATAGAACAATTCTGGTATTGGCAAAAGAAATAAAATAAAAAAATATTAAATATAACATAAAAGAATAAAAATATTATACTAGCGATTGTATATAAATATTATTTTCACAGTTTTGTATTTTTTGTTTGTATGTACTGAATAATTACTTTTTCTTCATATAATTACAGGTCTGAGCACGAGAGGCACTCCCCTAACTGTCCTCATGTCCGAGGAGAACACACCCAAAATGTACCTCTAGCTGCAACCCTAGCTTCTAGCCCTGCCCAAATTCACGGGAATAAAACAAACCATGTAAGTACTCATTTTGTTTACTTTTATGATAGAACTATAAAAATATCTTATTTTATAGCTGTGTACTTTAGTAATTAATGAAGTTTCAATGAATAATTTGGAAATAATTATACTACTAGATCCCATTTAAGGGGACACATTTAAGACCTAACAAAATGTCCCCTAATAGTGTCCTCTAAATATTGGTTGATATAATATATACAGTAAAACCTCTTTTAATTGGACCGAGACCCAGCAAAGTTTCCCCTTAACGGTGTTCCCTAAATATCATAGCCATATTTATTGCCTTTTGATTGGCTGTATTTTTAAAGCATTTAATTTTTTAATACATAAAAATGTTTATCATGTATTGCCTTTTCATTGGAAAATGTTCCTTTTATAAGGGCTGGCCTAATGTTAAAAAATGTGTTGCCTCTCCTCCAATTCATAGAGTGTCCCCTTAAAGAAGTACCCCCTTAATAGGGATGTCCCAAAGAGGGGTTGTACGGTATTAGTTTCAGAAAATATTCTAGCAATAATAATGTTATAATTTTTACAGATATGTTGCATAAGTTCAAGCACTAGCAAACATCATATAGCCACCGCGACTACCAATGGGAATATTTGTTTATGGGATGTTACTAGGCAACTAAAAGTGTGTAGTCAGTTCACAGTAGCATTATCAAATGAGAAATGCAAAGTTAATTCAAGAAAGTCTAAGATGGCTAAAGCTAAGGAAGCTTTCACACAAGACTGCACTCAATCAAGGTAATTTATTTAAACTTAGGTCAAACAAGGCAATTTAACAACATGATGCTAGTTCGGCCAGATCAAGTAAAAAAATCAAACACATAGGACCTTTTAAAGTACCGAAATACAATTAAATAGCAATAAAAACAATGCAATGTATGGTATACATAGCCTAGAAATTGACGACTTTGTAGGAATTTGTCGAAGCCTACCGCATTTGTTACGATAGCATATCTTATTTGTCAAGCTCAGCGTTGTTAAATTGCCTTGAGTCAATTGACTACTCTACTATTATAATCTAGCATGATTACACTCAACATATTTTCCTATTTTATTGAGGAAAAACTAAAGTGAAATCTATTCCACTATTTTTGTGGTTAAAAGTTTAAAAATAACCAAATTTGCAAGCACACAAATCCACAAGAAAGAGAAATACTTTCAGAACAAAACAAATATAAAAATTGTTTTGGTTGACCCAATTGTCTCTACTCTGTTGTTTAGCCTCTATAATATGTAAGATACATGAATACAGATTTTACATATTTCCTGCCACTTCAAATAAACTAAAATATCAAGGTTAAATATCATATTCATCTCTTGTCTACTTGAAATGTATGAAGTCAGCCCTCTTGAATTAAAAAATTTATATTTAGGGATCATGTAAAAGTTATTCTACTGCAGTTACTGCAGTAATTACATTGTTTTCACTGTATGTAGTTTATGAGGCAGTAAATAATCACTGCAGTAAATAATGTGTAAAAAAGCTTGCTTAGTAATTATGTAGTTACTGCAGTAATTACATTGTTTTCACTGCAATTATGTATGTAGTTTATGAGGCAGTAAATAATCACTGCAGTAAATAATGTGTAAAAAAGCTTGCTTACTAATTATGTAGTTACTGCAGTAATTACATTGTTTTCATTGCAATTATGTATGTAGTTTATGAGGCAGTAAATAATCACTGCAGTAAATAATGTGTAAAAAAGCTTGCTTACTAATTATGTAGTTACTGCAGTAATTACATTGTTTTCACTGTATGTAGTTTATGAGGCAGTAAATAATCACTGCAGTAAATAATGTGTAAAAAAGCTTGCTTAGTAATTATGTAGTTACTGCAGTAATTACATTGTTTTCATTGCAATGATGTATGTAGTTTATGAGGCAGTAAATAATCACTGCAGTAAATGTGTAAAAAAGCTTGCTTAGTAATTATGTAGTAACTGAAGTAAAACCATTTTGAAATGATCCCTTATTCATCCATCATTACAGTGTTAAACAAAAGCTATTAGAAGAACCAAGTGATGAGAAGAAAGATAGTGTGGAAAAAGGTAGGATATCCAATTGGCCTTGCATACAATATATTGCATAATGTATATTGCACATACAAAAGAAATAATAATAATAATATTTATTCGGCAAAAGTTCTTAAAAGTACGTTTTACATTCCATCTTGCCAGGAGCAAGTAATAGGCATGAGCCCAAACAGAAAACTGCTCTTACTCCATCATTATTATAAAACATATAAATAAAATATTATCTATCATGGTCTTATTTATAAAGAGACAGTGTTGTGTCATGTGACCACAGAAGATCTATTCTGCATTTTTGAGTTTCAACTAAGTACCATAAATATATACATATAAAGCTCTGTCTACACTATCAAACTAGTTTGTGATGTGATGTGCCCAAATATGGTAGTGATATATGGTAGTGATATGACATCATCATGTCCATATATGGGGACATAACATTGCTTGAAGAATATTAGTTGCTTTCTAATCATACTTTATGTTTTAGATGAGGGATATGGAACTATTAATGACCTTTCCATGACCTGGTCAAACACACCACCTTCTGCTGACAATATATGTAAGTTTTATTATATATGTTATATTATAGTAGTATTAAACATTAAGGTAACTCCTAGTTCTTGACAATAAAGCAAAGGAAAATTTTTATAATAAATTTTAAGCTGTAATATAACCCTTTTTAAAAATTAGGCCATTGGAATGGACATACCATATCTTTAATAATAATAATAGTGTACATAGCTCCTAATAAAATGTTTCTAAGCACTTTACACACAAAAAATGAAATATCCTAAAATAACCAAAAAAGGAAGAAAAGCTGAGGAACCATTTACATCGGTCCGTTCTCCAGCACTTTCAAGCTCCCATATGAGAGCTTGCTGGAACAGTATTCACAGGAATAAAAGGCATCTGTCTATCCTATCTTACCAAAATAAGAAGAAAAAAGATGTTGCTTGCTTTTACAAGCCTAAATACCATAGACCATTTTCACTGGCCCAAGCAAGGTTGGCCCATAGAGGCTTTAATGATTGTTCAGTCCATATAAGTAAAGTGAACATTAATTATGTAATGATAAATACTTATGATGTTGATAAATATACTGGTAATGATAATTTTTGCAATGAATTTTACATTTAAGGTAATATATGGTTCCAAAAATATTACCAACTTCAACCATGTATTTGAATCTATGGTTGTATTGATTTATATGATTTTATTTGAGGTCAATCTTATTTTTATATTTAAACATTTTTTAAATGACTTGTTTTCAGGTGAAACATTTCAAGTTACAGCCATGCATATCATTGATTGTGAAAATGCACTAAATATTGAAGAAACTGCAACGAATGGAGAAGAATCCAATTCTGTTAAAGGTTGCCAGAAAGATAAAAACTTTTGTCACATATTTGTTGGAATTCATGCTAGTTTGCCAGAAATATCAAAGGAGTTGATAAGCGAGGAAAACTCTTTATCTAATAGAACTATATTGTCAGTGTATACGACATCAGAAAAGCGCATAGAGGAAAAAAAAGCAGTAAAAGCAACAAAATCCAAAACATCACCTTTGGAATCTGGCACATTAAAAACTGGGGGCGTATCAACTTTATCAGAAATACTCATACCACAAATTATATCTTTTGATGACAAGGAGGTAAAGTATGTCGAAAGTCCTTTATCGATCCCTCCTGTGGAGGCCGTTGAACCCGTTGATGAGCCAAGCCAGGACAGTGCAATGAAAGACGACTTTCAGTGTGTAACGCAAACCAAATGCAATTTTTCCATCAAGTTGCCTCCTCATATAGAAGACGAAAATTTGTTTGTGTCTTCAATGTTTTCTAGTTTAGATCCGAATTCTATTGTAGTTGTCCTCTCCCCTGTCAACTGTTTACCCGTAAGTAAGAAGATTGATGAAACTACAAAGTGCAATATAAGGGTTAAAATTGACCAGGACGTTTCAAAAGTGAATGGTCTTGCTAAAAACCATACTGATAAAGATCCTCCAAGTAATTTCGATAACGTCGACGTCAACGGAGAACTTTGCGAAAAAATAAGCTCCGACGATACATTTGAGAATGTTACATATGTTACGCCGGATGAAGTTAATTTAGGACAATCCACAAAGAATGAAAATCCGTACGGTGGATATATTTTAGTTTATACAATCTGTTTTGATAAGTTGGGAATGATTGAAAATTTACTTCTACAAAAGTGTTTCCGGATAGAAGATCCAAGCCGTAGTTTAAGCAATATTGTTCTGCTTCCAGGGGAGTCTAATGGGGATAAAACTGATGATACTGTTGATGCATCAAATTTATACAACCCGGATGTAATGAAGAAAACTGCAACAAAATCAATTGGAGAGGATGAGATAGATGGCAGTGTAGCAGCTGAAAACCTTGGCCAATTTGCGGCTTTAACTAAAGAAGGTGGCGTTATCTTTATGGATATTGGAACCTGTGATACTCTGGCATACCTTCCGCCTTTACCAATAGACGCAGGAAGTGCAGAAAAGAAAAACATAGATAAATTTGCTGCACTCGCTTACTGTATGGGAATGGAGAGGGTTAGCGTTTGTACAGAATCAGGAGAATTGCGATTTTTACAATTAGTTCAAGGGTCAGCATCAGACCAATCACCTAGCGATGATCTTGATTGTGATGTGAACTTGTCTAATATGATGTTAGCTGATCAAGACGCTGTATTTATGCAATGTAAGTTTTATCTTTTGAAATATTTTTTACAGTCACACTTCTTAGATTGTTATAATATATAATTTAATAATATTATTTGTCAAATATCAAATTGTGTTTTAGCTTCTGAATGCCTTGTCAACCAACCAATCACAGCAGAGAACCTAAAGCAATTGACGGAATTAACCAAGTTTGAAACTTTGATTCCACGTTTCTCTGCGACTGTGCCGCCGTGCTGGACTGAGATACAACAAGAGCAGCAACAACGGCGCCACCCACAACATCTCCATCAAAGACATCATGGTGATGCCACGCAACATACACGCACATGGAAATTGTCCACCACTGGGTAATAACTACTGTACTTTTAAACTAAAGCTCAGTGTACACTATCAATCTAGTTTGACAAAAAAAGTGTGATGTGCCCAAATATGGTAGTGATCATCATGTCCATATATGTGCACATCACATTTTTTTGTCAAATACTGTAAAGTTTGATAGTGTTGGCCAAGCTTTAGTCTCATTTGTAGGCTTAGAGAGTGGAGTAGAGTTACAATCCTGGCACTAGGTCAGAGTTGAACCCGGACTTTGGAATTAGAGGACAAACCATCAAGCTACAGCTCCACTACTTGTGGTGATTGTCCTGTTTTGTTTACTTTTTCTGTATACAACAAACACATTGTAATTTTTCCAATTCTGAAGAAGATTTTTCAGAAGTATGCTCAACTACTAATGACAACATTACTAAAATTGTAAACATATTCTTTTTCAGTGCCAACGAACACCTGTTTGAACTTGTTCTGTCTAAACCTAGTGTTGTAGGTCACATTGATGTTAAGCTGAATTTTCAGCACTTCTGTGATAGGGTACCAGGCATTCAAATAACATTGTTGAAACAGACCAGTCAACATGGTTTTAGTAAGTTTATTATTGTTCTGTGGGATGTTGTAAAAATCATTCTACTGCAGTTACTGCAGTTACTACGTTTATTTACTATTTAATCTGTTTAGGTAACTATGTAACAAGGTTTTTTTAATTAACTGTAGTAGAATAATTTTGACCCTTATTATTCAATTATCTACACATGCTTACAAATCAATAGCTGTTGTGATAGCTTCAGTATTTTAGCTAGACCCCAATTTCTTCAGAAACCACAGGTTATCGAGTTCATCATATTGTGTTGGCATTACTACCTGAAACATTTTAATTGCATTTAGTTCTAATGCGAATATATTAAAATTTTTTTTCTGTTTAGGCAAAGAGCCAACTCCAGTTGATTCATTAATAGACTTCAGCATGGATATGCTTTTCTCGGATACTAAAGAACGTAAATACCAAGAAAACGTTGCCTCGTCCATGAATATGCTGCTTGGCGATATTGAAGAGGGAGCAGAAGAAAAAATGAAATCTGTTTTTCTAGAAAGTCATAAAAACGACATCATCTGCGGTCCACTTTCGCTAGATTCTGTGATCGATGTACCAGGATGTAGTGGGCTTGTGACGCTAACAAGTCATGAACTGTTACAATCAAAATATAGATCTTTCTTGCTTCATATATGTACAAGTGAATCTGTTAAACCGGACGTTAAAAGATGTAATAGATCTAATAGAAAAGGTAATGCAAACATCTTTTAATCAGTTCGTTTAATTTGTAGAAAATTTAGTGAATTAAGGGAATTGATTACAACAATTACAGTAGGTAAAGGTGAGTCCTGTATTCTTTCTGAATGTGGGGAATGAGCTGATAGGAGCTCATTGTACTAAGCTTCGACATTATATGGCAGGGGGACCAGTTCCTTTCCATGCTGCCTTATCCATCAAGGTACTCATTTACAGCCGAGTGGACTGGGGATTGAACCCAGGTCTTTCATGTACGACAGTGACCTCACCACTAAGCTACAAACAACTTCCCTTCTTATAAACCCCCAATAACATTTTTTTCTTCTAGATCCGCCATTTATATTAACAATGTTTCAAAACCCCCCGCCAGTGACCCCTTCTGAACATATATCTGCCTTTGCCTTCACCAAAGACCTAGACAAAATCCAAGGTGTTGATTGGATACAAGAAATTTCAGTGACTATAAGGAAGACAAAACGCATTACCGTACTCAATGATAGGTGAGACTTTATAATCCTTTCTGAAGCTATGGTTATTCAAGTTTAATTCAATTCAAGTTCACATTTATTTTGCAAGAACATGCAGTAGTTAGCTCTGTCTACACTATCAAACTTTATGTGTAAAAAAAAATGTGATGTGCCCAAATATGGACATGATGATGTCATATCACTACCATATTTTACCATATCACTACCATACATGGACACATCAGATTTTCAAGTTTGATAGTGTAGACAAGGCTTTTTCAAGATACACAAATGTAAATAAAGAAATGTGGGTTTGTCTAAGTCTAAGCAATATCCTATACACACATTAATTGTAATGGATAAAAAGAAAAGTTTTTGGTTTTCACAATGAACTTTGTGTTCTGTAATTGTCTCTAAAATACAAGCCAAATACGGTAATTTTGTTGTTAGATCATTTAAAAAATGACAACAAAGAATCAACAATGTGGGTTTGATAAGTCTAACCAATATCCTATATCACACATTAATACATTGTAATGTATAAAAATGTAGCCTTTCTTTTTAACTGTTCTATTATAAAAAGTCTAATTGTCTTATATATATATATGAAGATTAGCTGGATTTAAAACTGGTAATAAATTTATTTTGTTCAGAGTACAACGATTGGCAATGTTAGAATCGTCAAGCTTCCATGAAAACATAGTTAATATTCTAATTGATTCTAAATCGAGCGGCCTTTGTGGCAGTCGGGAATTCACACGTAGTTTAGTATTGGACATCCTGTGTTGGGTTGCAGGTGTGCAGGTGTCTGAACCTAATAGGTAAGTTTATCATCTTAAGTTCTGTCTACACTTTTAAACTTTATGTGACAAAAAAATTTGATGTGCCCATATATGGACACGATGATGTCATATCACTACCATATTTATGCATTTTACTACCATATTTGAGCACATCACACTTTGTTTGTCAAACTAGTTTAGATAGTGTAGACAGAGCTTTACATTTTTAGGCCTTAAAACATTCTATTGAGAAGGTGAGTTTGTATTTTGATGTCATAGGAAATGGAAAGTTGAATATGCACTGTAAAATACAGTGCCTCTGAATAGTCATTGTTATAGCCGTATTTATATGTTTATTTTTGTTTGTTTAGAACGTCTTCATCTATAGTGGATGCAGTACGTAAAGAAATGAGTAATATAATACGAGTTTGTTTCCTTGAGTCTGGAAGATCTGTAGCGCATCGTTGTAGCCAACTTTTTATGCTGTGTATTGGGTAAGTTCACAATGTTCTTTTTTATGGATTTCTTGTGAGTACATATTAAATGTTTTGATAAAAACAGTTTTTATTTTATTTACTAATTATAATATTTTGTTAAAGGTGCACTAAAAACCGAGGTGAACAGCTTATGGCAGAGTTCCATGACATTATGTTGCAAGGTTTACTCCAGTGGGTTCCTAGAATCTTGAATGCAGCCTCTGCAGGGTCACTTCACTGGTTCTTCTTACTCCTTAACCTTGTAAAGTCTGGAGACTTGGAGTCTACAAGTGAAACATGTGCATCATTTCTGAATGTTGTTTCCAAGCAACTGCAGGAGAAAACGCTACCACAACATGCATTGTTACGAGCAAAGTAAATATATTTTGTTATTTTCAATATCAATTAATCTATTTTTTTTCCTGTTCATCTGCAAGTGCATCACAGTGGTATTGGATTGTAAGAGACCATGTCTACTGCAGTAACTACATTTCTTTACTGCAGTAACGTACAATTTAAATTTGTTTGAATGCAGAGAAATGAATGTGAGTCAGTCACTGCAATAAACAGCTTTTGTCAGAAAGCTTTCTAAATAATTACCTAAACAGGTTAAAGTAAACAAAATATAGTTACTGCAGTAATTGCAGTAGAATCCTTTTGACATGGTCCCAGATGACATCTTGCTTTACCCTGTAGCCAGTGAATTAACATGCATTTAAAAATGCCGCACTAATATTGGCTTCATATATTCTTGCAGCTATTAGCCTAACCTAATTGTATTTTTTTCTAGGTATGGGCTCTATGGCACACCATTGGATGCTGTGATGTTTGATGGTCCAGCGATCTTTCTTCCTGCCAAATCCAGCACCACACCATCCACTAGCAGCATTCAACAGTCAATGAACACGTTTGCACCCACTCTGCCAACAACAACTCCGCACTTTCAACAGAGCATGGTCGGAGATGGAAAGATCCTTGCCGGGGAAAATGGCAAAGGGAATGGTAACGGAAATGGGGAGTTGGTTCCTGCTCCTGGTGGAGTGATGATGAAGGGAATCCTGGAAGTGGAACCGTTACATTTTGTATGTTGTGCTACCAGTGATGGCACTCAAGTTAAGAAAACTGGTATTGGTAAGTTTTTGTCTGGTTCTAGTTTTCTTGGTTTTCTTAGAGTGTAAATTGGAGAATATACAAATACAACAAACCCCTCCTTTTGGACATCCCTATTATTCAGGGGACATGCCTTGTAAAGCCAAATTTACACTAGGCGAATTTGTTAGCGCGAATCGACAGTGTAAGCTTATACGTATGCGTAGAGAGGGATTTGTGAGATGGAAACTTGAATATGCATGCACATAGCATGACGCTTTCGTCTAGAAAAGAGGATACTTTCCTGTGAAACGAAAATGGGGCAATGTATGTTTTGGCCAAAATTGTATATTTTTAAATGTCTATATTCTCCATTTAATAAACATTTGAAGGTTTAAGCCTTGTCTACACTATCAAACTTTATGTGACAAAAAAAATGTGATGTGCCCATATATGGACATGATATGTGATATCACTACTATATTTGGGCACATCACTCCTTTTTTTTGTCAAACTAGTTTAGATAGTGTGGACAGAGCTTTACACTATCTCTTAAAAATTGTTTTTATTTATGTTATACAGAAGGAACACCAGTACCAAGTCTTCATGCTGGTAGTATGAATGCAAAAGAATCTGGTGGTAGCGGACCGGTATCAACCTTGTCAGCTTTATCAAATGCTATGACAGAACATCAATTGCAGGTAATGCTATCAATTTGAACACATCTTTTTTAGTGTAGGAATTGGTTCATTGGAAAGATGAGAAGTCACACAATTTATCACTTCACAGGTCGATATTTGACTCTTTGGAAAGAACTTTTTATTTTATTTTTATTTTAACCATATTTAATGAGGGTGATCCATCCAGCATTTGCTGATCATTTGGGACCCTCAGAACAGATACAATATACAAAATACAACAAGAACAGAAAAGTAAAAGAAAAAAAAATAAAATTAATTACAAGAAAATTTGAAAAATAGAAAAGAACTAAACACTTTAGTTCATTACATTCAATTTACAATAGACAGGCTTTTAATTTTATAATTTCCAAACTCACCCAGTATGACCTCATCCTTTGACCCCATAGTGGATTGGATGTCAATCATTAAACAATGCATATGGATACCACATTCTGAAAATAACACAGGATCAACTTATACATGCATTTAGTATGCTGTGGTATAACAAACATTGCTTTTTAGTTTATTTTGGAAACACTTTAACAGACTAATATGTAAAAAAATACAGTTTTTATTTATTATATCGTCAATAATATGCAGTAACAGTTTTTAGAGCTTATTAAAGTTTTTTTTCTTGAGAAATTAATACATTTTTGATTTTAAAGCAACAGTATAACACTTTTCTAATGTGCAACATAAATAACTTTTTTTTTTTAAAGTACACTATTCATTTAATAGGTCACTGTACACTTGCGTACTAATGGTGGTTTTTAGGCTTGTTCAATATTACCGGTGGTATAACCCCAATATTGGCTTCCTGCATTAAAATAAGTTTTTCTATTATAAATTACCCAACCATAAATGCACTATTACAATTTACAAACTAATAGTGCTCTACTTACTTTCTAGAAACAAAAACTGTACCCATTTGGCTTGCCTCACATGGACTACCCAAGCCAGTCTAAAGCAAGTAGCCTAAGCTACACATTACAACCCTATGTAGCAGGCCCCTCTTTGTATCTGAGCCCTGGCAAAAGCTTTGCGCAGGCTATCTCACAAGGCCCAGCAGGAAAGGTGAGCTTAACAGTCTAACCATTCAAATTCAGGATTAACATGGCAAATTTTACTGTGTATGTATTGCACAGATTGGTTCAGTATACTATAGAACACAACCACCTCCACTCAACACCTTGGGATACCCCTATTCAGGAAACAGCCCTATAGTATTAAGGAAACAGTTTCGCATGACACAAATTATGGGAAAATATAATATTAAAACTATATTAGCCATCCCCTATTCATGGAATATTTGGACTTCTTTCAACAAATTAGCAATATATTAAAACTATGGCCTACATCTATTCAGGTAACATCCTATCAAGGGGACAGTTTCTCATGGAACACATTAGACACAATATATTGACGCTACGGTCAACCCCTATTCAGGGCACACATCTATTAAGGTGTCAGTTTGTTGAGTCCAGAAATGTCCCCTTAATTTAGGTTCTAATGTAATTGTATTGCCAGCATACACCCTATTGTAATTTGTGTAACCTGTGTAACCAGATGCCTGAGTTGATATACTTGCATGAATATGGTATACAAAAATGTCATTCACTTGTTTTGGTTGAAATAACATAACCTTTTAAGGTTTGCACACTTGACAATACCTCCTATGTTCTTGCACAACTCTAACATAGCCCAGGTGTCTGTCAAATTCATTCCATCTCCATCTATGTCCACTTTTTTCTTTTAAGCGCGGTTCCCACTAGTGACGCAACGTAACAAAATACCCTTCCAATAATTGTGTTTGGCCCCGCCTGTGTGAAATCAAACCTGCTTGTTGCGCGTCAACGTTAGTTGCCGTAGACTTTGACCTGGTTCACCCCGCATATTTTTGTGCTATGTTTTTCAGAGTTCTTTTGCCCTACCGTCGTTGTTTGAAGTCAAACTGATTTCCTGTAGCAATGTTTCCAGCTCTGTTGCGTCGTCGGTTCCCACTTGTGATTACGCAATACAGTACCTTGCGTCGATACATCGTTGCGTTTTAGTGGGAACCACACTTTAATGAGCACCATAGTATTACTTTGTAGAAAATGTTTTAACTAATGCTATTTGTTACAGAATGGAATTAGTAGTGGAACATCCAAGTCCCCCGTTGTTGGTGGTCAGAACACAAAGTCTGCCAGTACTGTGTGCGTACAGAGTTTGATTCAACCACCCCAACCACATCTGTTGGTTATTGATAGAATGCATTCAGGTATGTTTTTTATTCTTGGTTGGTGTGGTTCTTAAAATAGGGTCAGAGAGAGGACATTCACAGCGAGCTACTTAGGTAGTGCATTGTTTCTCTCTTTTTATCATAATTTACCATAAAATATGTACATTTACGTATAGTATATAAATATATAGTAATATAAATATAACTTACAATAAATTCAACATCTCTTACAGGTGCACGGCGTTACGTGACGCTTGATTTCGGACGGCCAATTCTTTTGACGGATGTCTTTATCCCCTCATGTACCGAGTTAGCCTCACTTTCAATTGATCTGTGGTCCCAAGGGGAAGAAGTTGATGGTCAACGACTGGTGGTGTCGATGGACATTAGCAAAAGAGACTTGACCATGAATGACCTTCTGCCTCCACCTCTCTGTAGATATGTCAAGGTAAGTTTAATATTTTGTATAAATAGGTTTGAACAAAATAATTGAAGGTATTGTTGTATGTCGGTCTCTTATAATATATACTGACTGTGTTTGATTTTAGATTACTGTGATTGGTAGATATGGTCGCAATACCGTTAGAACAAAGATACCAATTGGCTGTTTTTATGGACATTCTTTTGTGTTTCCATGGGAACAAGAACAACATGTTGCAAGCTTACTCTCTTCGGCCGTAAGTTCAGCAGACGATTCGGTTTCTGTTGAACAGTACACACAATCTGTTGCTATGTTACGCGAAGATATTCACTGTCGTTATCGACTTGCGTGTGACCGTTTAGAACATTTATTAGATGCAGCTCATAGTACATATCAAAGCCTGGGCCAAGCATCGAAAAAAGACGAAAAGAACGGGATGTCTACTAAAATGCGAAAAGCGTACATGGAGTGTATCCAACTACAGAATCAATTAAACTTAGTTCAAAGAGTGGTAAATCGGTTAAAACAACTTGAAGATGATGACAGCCAGTTTGAGATGCTCGATAAAGAATCATCCATAAAAGCCGCTTCCGGAGATCAGCTCCGCGTCTTAGCCGAATACCTTGTTGTCTGCCTCATCAGTATAACGTCATTGAATCCAAGTCCTCCAGCGGCGCTCTTGCATATAATGAGTATGGAGAGCTGTAAGGCGCTTTTCAAGGATCTGATCATGTGTGGAACTCCACGTGTACGTGTCAGTACCGGAGCACTGCTGCAGCGCGTGTGTCAATCACAGGCCTGGTGGGGCGAGTTTCTAGCTACAACTTTAGAGGAGCTCTTTCATTCTGAACAAGTAGAAGTTTTCCCCCAAGAGAGGTTAGTATCAATAAATGTGTATTTATTTTTATTTTGTGGCTTGTTATACCACTCTTATTCGATCTATATTATGATATCAATTATTGTAACTAGTAATATGTTATTAATATTTTATGTGTCAATAAATGTGTATGGTGGGGTCAATTAAGATTATCCATTTAGATTAGTAATTTCCATAATTATGTAATTTAAAACAATGTATTCTTAATACTATATTGTCTAATTCTATTAAAATTAGTAGCACTGTTTTCCGGTTGAAGCAATTATGACATCCTTTTTTGTGTCATCCACTGTTTGCATTTTTTTCGTCATATTATTAAGTTTCATTTTTTTCTTCAGGGTATTTGTTCTGCTAACACTGATGGGTCATAAGTCAATTATGTCGGGCAACATGGGTGTGTTAGAACATTTCCTGGCACTTCTTGCTAAGATGCTGTCCCCACTACAAAATACACAAGGATATTATAGGAGTTGTAGAGGTAAACTGAAAGTTCTGTCTACACTATCAAACTTTATGTGACAAAAAAAGAAGTTTTGTGCCCATATATGGATATGATGATGTCATAACACTACCATATTTGGGCACATCACCCTTTTTTTGTCAAACTAGTTTGATAGTGTAGACTAGGCTTAACTGAACACAGCTTTCAGTTTGGAAAATTCAGTTTTCTGTACCACCAATATTAAGCTTTCGTTGAGATGTTAGACATAAGTGATAGTGAATGGAACTGGGCTTGCACAGATTTTTCACAAAAATGACCGTTTTCTTCCATCTACCATCTCCTTCTGTCTATTGTCCAAAAACGAAAGCTCATTATCATCTGCATCGACAGCTGTTCCATGTGGATAGAACATTTGCAATATAATTATGCTTTTTCTCTTATGTATTCTAGGGAACCTTGATTTACCATTGGTTGGTTGGGTACTGTTATTCTTATCACGTACACTTGAACAAGCAACGCCACCAGCGGCAGATGTACCAACTGAAGAGGATGAAAATGGCAATGATGTTGCAGCTGCTAAGGAGGCTGAAAAGAAAACCAAACGAAAAGGTAAACTTCTAATTAAAAATAATATGTACCTTAAAGACCAATTTACACAGATGAGCAATAATGGTTAGCGGACAACCGCGTAGTTTGTCCCATGTATAATCTGTATCTATCCTAAGCTGAAACCGTCTGTCCACTCTGCATTGTGTGTAAATAGTCATAAGGAACATCATAGATTCTATATTTTTATTACCGTTACCGCTCGTCTGTGTAAATTGGCCTCAACACTGACAACACTAACAACAAAGTGTCCCCTAAAATAGGGGTTGGTCATATATATATATACAGTATGCCTGTCATTCAATTCACAGGAAAATGTTCCCTTGATTGAGTTGTTCCAAAGTAGATGTTCTGCTCTATATTGTTTTATTGTGTCGCATGGATAAATACTAAATAGGCCTAGAATGTAAGGCTACATGCAGTCAACAGCACACATTACAATGTTTGTTTCTAATGCTAATCTAGTTTGATTTTTTCTTATGTTTTAGCTGGTAGTAGATGGGACTTCATTAACTTGGACCTGACAACGACAGAAGTGCCCAAGACTCAACGGGGCACTACAAATCAAGCTCAGTGTCAGAGGCTTGCAAAACAGATGAAAATGCACAAAGAACAAATTAAACAATTAGAAGTAAGGAGTTATTAAGTATTGACCATTAAAGCTTGATTCACTCTTGGATACAAGTACGAAGTGAGTTGACCAATCACAAGTGGCAGTTTGGATGACCCATCACATCATGATTGGTCAAATTACTTACGGTGGGCGTACACGCTTGTGTTACATCTAAGTGGGAACAAAACTTTAAGATCACCATAAAGAAGAATGTATGTATAGTGCCCGTTTCAGATTAATTTGAGCATGCAAGCACTCCGCTGATCACATGTGCTGCTGTCTCGATATTGCTAATGACCCGAGTGACTTAATTGCGACGTAGGAAATAAAAGGCAGAGAATTACCGAATGCAGCATTCGACAGTTGCAAAAAATTGGTCTGAAAACACATTTTTCGTACAAATTTTCCGTTCTAATTATCGGCTAATGGATAAAGGGGAATTAAAAGGTGCCCAGCGCTATTATCGGATAGAGGAAATTTTGGCTTAGTGCTATTATAATATAGATTATTTTTATTTAATTATAAACAATTCTTTTTCTTCAGAGCAAGCATAAAGCTATACAGACAATGTTGGTGGAAGAAGGTAAAGACAAAGACCCACTTGTATTGCAAAAGGTATTCAAGGAATACAAACAGCACAAATCTAAGGTAATTGTTCTCAAAATACTGTAAAGACATTTCAGGATTTTTTCTTTTAATTAGGCTCCTCCACTTTATCTATTTTAAGTGATGTGAAGATCTTTTTTTTCTCTCTCTTTCGTGGGGGTCACCAACATTTATTCATTTTGTTGCTATACAATATTACGTATTATATAAATATGGTGGTACGTATTACGATTCCGCTGTCTTGACCACAAGATCTAAATAAATAAAAATATTTCGGCCAGCAATAACTTTAAACCCCCTGACCACACCCGATTTTGGTACATTTGGTACAATCAGTATTACCTCATGGAAGCATTTTTAATCTAAATTTAAAAAAAAAATTTTCACAGCATTCCAAAGATTTACTAAGAATCAGACGGCTGGCCTACCAAGAACTACACAGCAAGGGGGAGAAAGACAGCAAGGGGGATGATGATGCTTCAGAGAAGCCAGCAGACATTTTCCAGGCCCAGATTAGACTACCAAGAGAGCAGTGCTTACCTGTTGTCCAGGGACTTACACAGTTGTTGCTATCCATGGATTTCACCTGCCATGTGGATCTATTCCTTGTAGCATGCAAGGTAAGATTTCTCAGATTCAAATTAAAGCCTAGTGAATTGGCTTTAACTTTCATAACTAGAATACTAGATGTATGGATATTAACATTAATTTTTTTACAATTCAGGTACTTGCAAGGATCTGCAACTCTACCAGGCCGGCAATTACACTTGCTGAGGTAATGACACAACAGCAGCTTCAGCAGTTGTTGATGTTGTGTGT
Organism: Antedon bifida; assembly: GCF_963402885.1. NCBI lineage: Eukaryota > Metazoa > Echinodermata > Crinoidea > Comatulida > Antedonidae > Antedon > Antedon bifida. The sequence goes on from NC_136234.1 coordinate 1,249,450, forward strand.
CGGGTCAAAGTTCAATTGTGGTGCAGCTTCTTGGGGTGGTCCATGGGCTTCTCACGCAATCATTTGTCTTCTACAAGATATCTTAGAAGGTTAGTTTTATTTGTATTATTTATTTATACTGGGTGACCTCTTCAGTCAATGACTGGTTTCTCAGAGGGCCCAGCTATGATCAGTGTCTGTGAGTGACAGTGGCTGTGTGTGTACTAGTACACCGGGGTAACCCCCTACTCGTCTCAAAAGATGCACTAGGTTCTTTAAAGTGCACATGAGCTTGATGTGTACACTGGACCTACGGTTTATAGTCCTTATCCGAGAAGACCCGTACTACTACCAGAACCATGCAGCAAGCGAGCCTCGAACCCTTACTGATGTTATGGGTACATATTATGGTTCCACTGTTTTAACCGCTCGGCCACTGACTCGCTTAGAGATTATAGTGCAAGCAGATACTACGACACTATTCTTGAAATAGACATTAGAGGGCGCTTTGAAAAGTCAAGAGTAAGAATGTCAACTTTGAACATGCTTTTTTTCTAGGAGAACTTTTACACCCGATAGAGGAAGCATCAAACCAAGGAACTCATGGAGAAGAAAGACTTGAAATTGATCCTGATCTCACGAATGATGCTGCACCAGAAATAGAAGTGGCAGGAGCTACTGGAGGCGCTGAGGTTAATGATGTTGCAGGGAACGTCTTTGACATCATGGGAGATACAGGTAGGGGTTTTTCTATTCTACAGGTTGGTGGTAGTAATATGTGTAATAATACCTAGAGATTAAGTGAGGTAGTGCTGTTTATTATCTCTAAAGCCAGACATAATACCATGTATTATAAAAAGCTAAAGGTATATTTTGAGAGCATAATGGTATTACAGTATTATAAGAAAAAAAAGGCCATAAAATACAGTGCAACTTATTTACACTCAATATGTAATGGTATGTGAATAGTAATGTAAACATATACAAACAATGTCAACAGACATCAAAACATTGATGCATTTTTTTATTTATTTTTTTTATTTTATTTCAACAATATTTTATGAGGGTGATCCATCCAGCATCAGCTGATCATTAGGGACCCTCAAACAATACAAACAGTAAATACAAAATAAACTATAAAAATACAAAATTAACAAAGATATAAAAAAATAAATATATATATATATATATATATATAAACACAAGAGGCAAAGAACATTAATTCTAAATATGTAATGTGTGTGTATGTTTCAATTTGTTTACTCTACAGAAGCATCTGATTTTCCACCTCTGTCATCAACACCAGACGAAAGTATAATGGTACACCCAATGCAGCAGCCAAGTTTTTTGTCAGACCCATTAGACATCGGTTATGCACTTCCAGACGATATTGATGACATCTGCTTTGGCTCTTCAAAATACTATAGTGTTTGGGAAGATGGCTACAATGCAAAGGGCCCCAAAAGAACTCTGAAAGCTGGTGCCAGTTCCGGTCGTATATTGTATCAATCAATGAACGGTAATGGAAACGGGAAAGGAAGTGCATCTGGAGCTCTGCAGAATGTCTCACTTGCGATGGATGCCAGGCTAGAACTAGGCCTTCAAATGCAAGCTGAGTGGTATTTAAAAATATCTTCTCTGACGGATGTAAGTGCTGTTAGCCAGGCACAAGTAACAGACTGCCTGCCATCTCAATCTGGACAATCATCTGCCGATTCAGGCAACACTGCAGATACCAACAGTATCGATACCCCTTTCCCATTGATGTCCTCAACGCAAATGTTAACAGTCTGTTTCAATCAGATTTTTGGAGAAATTCAAAATCAGAGGGTGAATTTAGAAGCATTGCTGCAACTTTGGCTCACACTTAATATCAATGCTACAACTGTGCTAGAACACAAACAAGAATCTAAAAAATTCAATGCCAGTCTTGTACCAACGATACCTCTACTACAGGATTCAATGTCAAATCTTCTAGCCTGCCTTGCACGGCAGCCTAACACACACCTGCAGACGTGGTGTTTAACTTTCCAGACACTCTGTTGCCTGGCAAACTCCAGATGTCATGACCCTGAAGAGACATCAGAAGCAGTGTGGATGGCCAATTTGATGGTAGAAGACCACAATCTCTTGCTTGCTCTTGTTCAGTTTTTCTCTGGCAATATATTACAACCAGGAGACAGCACTATTCAAGGCCAGGTAAGAAGTTTACGAACAAAATGTAACAAAAAAGTAATATAAAGTTTTCTTTAGTTTTTTGCAATATCTCTTTTAAAAAACATGATATAAAAGATCTATCCAAGATTATACATGTCTTCAAGGTTGGCTACTCAATTCCCTGCCTATTTCGATGTATCCACCAAAACATATTCCACATTTATTCAGTTTTAACAATAACAGGGACCCTCACTAGAAGCAAAAGCTTGTCTCATGAAGGCATCAATAATAATACATATAATACATAAAAAGAAATGTTAAATGAAACAATAAGAACAAATGATGTGATGATAATGAATATATTTTTACCAGGCTGGTCCATCAGTAGTACAGGCAGTCAAAGACTTTCTAGTCAGGCTTCAGATGAGAGTGTCAACATCACCAGAACCACACACCAGCACTTTTAAATCTCTTCTATTAAATCTTCTACAATTGATGGTTGTAGAGCCAAGGTTGGTGTCTTTTATAAAGATATTAGGTGGAGCTTTTGGTCTCTCATCTCTGGAACTCTAGGGACAATAAGGCTATTTGTTAAATTAATAAAATCTTTAAAAAAAGTATCTAGTGTTGCTATAAGGTCACTGCTGTTAGAACGCGAAATTGATCCAATATGGGGGATGAAATTGAGTCTAGATTATGATTTTTCCATTCTCAATCCTGTCGACCTTCAAAGTATATTGATCAAAACATTGAGACACTCAACAGTTCTTTTTCAAAACTATATATATGTGGTGTACTGCAAACTTTATATCAATATTATGATTTTTATTTAAAAAGATAGGTGGAGCTCAGGAATAAAAAATAAAAAGTAAAAATAATAGGTTCATTCGCAATAAAATGACCTAGTTTGATTTGACCCCTTTACTACCAACAATACAGGGCTCACTATAGTGCGACTAATCCGTCACAACTTTATGTCTAGTGTAATCATTAATTTTATGAATTGTGTTTCTTTAAATTGTGATTCTTTTCCTTTTCTACAGGGGTGCATTTCAAGTAGGAACAGGACCGTTGGATGCCCAAATCTTTTTGTTAGAGTGTATTCTGGAACAAGAATTTACAACGGTTGATGTAGCCAACACTGTCAACCTCATTGATGCCATTGTGCTGTTGGTTCACAGTCATTTGTCTTCTGCACAACAGGTCACCAGTCATAGTGCATCAACCAGCACACTCAGTGCTAGGTCCTGTTTCACTGGTCTGTTTGCCAGCATGCTACGAGGTGTGGAGTACAAATCCATCGACGGTGGTGTAGGTCGTGATGATCTGATGTGCTACTTATTAAGACTTGTCAACAATTTAGTTGAGATTCCGATTGACACGGTTGAAGTTCCCATCAGTGAATCCAACGTTCCTGATAACCATAAATCCAATCATCCAGATTCAGAGAATTCTGATTTGGAACCAATGACAGATTCCAGTAAGATCAATGCTGCTCAACAACAGCTGGATGCACCACAAGGAGCTTCTGGTTCTTCTTTCAGTGCCATAAGTGATGAAGAGAAGCAGCGAACTGGTGAAAGCTCTGAACAGCAAGTCAACACGACTGCCATCAGTGATGAAGAGAAGTCTTCTGCATCTACCTCAAGTACAGCACCAACGATGACAGAGTGCACTAAATATATCGCTGACATCATTCTGTCACAGTCTAGGACAGTAACTCTGCTATTGTCTGCTTTAAGTTACTGTGACAGTAACACAATGGCAATGATCATCGGGGGTGGCTTATGCCAACTGACAACAGAGTCTTTATCTACTGGTGAATCCGTCTCGGTCGGGGATAACATCTATCAGGTGCTGTGTACTCTGAATACAAAGGCAACGGTTGTAGATCTGATTCTTAAGAACATTATGTCGTACATTAGTGGGGGTGATAGAGGACATCTGCCAACAGTTGCGGCACCTCTGTCAGAACCTCTTCTCTGGTTTATTCTCAGAGCTCTCAGTTCAGAAAAGGCATTGCAAGCCTTTCATAACATGGGTGAGTTTTGTTTGTTTCATTATCTTTTGAAAACAATAATTACTGCAATTTATTCTGTAAGTTACATTGATTAAGTTAAGTTATATTCTAAAATTACATTTAAGAAATCAAAGTTGACAATTATATTCTTAGTTCAGATTTTTCACTTTTATTAAAATTCTATGTATGTTTTTTAGGTGGAATCCAAGTATTTTGTCGAAATCTTGTGAGCAGTAACCAAACAGTAATTGATACAACACCTAGCGCTATATCCAGTATCATGCAGAGACTCGGCGTTGCAAATAAACCTAATGGGGGCGCTGTTCCACCTTCAGCTAATATTCCAAAATCCAGAGGGTTGACATCAGAAACTGAAACCATTGATGGATTGTACAATTTCGCTCCACACGGTAAGTCATGATTTTTTTGCATTATTTTGTATTCGTTTCTCTTTTCTCTTCGTTTTGGTTTTTGATGCATTCTAGTGCTCTGGAATTTGGTTTATTTTGCATAAAAAGTGGTAACTTAAAATTTCTTATTTCATGTTCTTGTACTATAAATGTGGAATTTCTTTCAGGATCGATTTCGTCGAGTAGCCCAACGGCACAGCCAGCTGAGGTGCTTCTGCAACCTCAAGCACCACATCGCAGAGCTCGGTCTCCAGCTTGGTCCTATCATTTCTACCCAGATGAGTCTTGGTGCGATCTCACCATTACGTTACCTGGTGCTGTACTTATTAAAGAAATTCACATCCAACCTCATCTGACATCATTAGCCAGTAAGATCCCTTTCTTTGTCTTTCTCTCCTTTAATTAAGTGCCTCTCATAATGCCTCATGATTTATAGGAACTTTATTAACTATATTTATAATTCTATTATGATCAAAACTGTATTATTGTAGTTTTACTATTTAAATTTGAAATCCCAAGGAATTAGACATATTACTTATTTAAATTCTGTCTGCTCTTCTCCACCAGATGTGCTCTTTTTGGAGGCATGCAATTTAAGTGGAGTTGTGGCTTGGTGGTTATGATGCTTGGCTACCACTCCAAGGGTCCTGGGTTCAAGTCCCGTCACATGTCAGGATTTTTTCTAAGGACCAAATTACTCCACTCCCAAAGTTATTCAATAATACAAAATTGCGAATTTCAAATAAACAGCATCATGCTTAGGCAAAAATATGGGATTTTAATGATATTTTTAACGGTTTTTTTTCCTTATTGAAGCAAGAAGAAATATAGTTTTAATGATTATTTTATTTCTACCCGTATAGCCTGCCCATCAGCGGTAGCCCTTGAGCTCAGCAGAGATGGTTACACCTCTATCCCCATCAGTTCCCCAATATCAACTGGTGGCCTGACGTATATCAAGTTGCAGCTACAGAAGCCAGAGGTTACAAGATCAGTGTGCTTAAAACTACACAGACCAAGAGATTCAAGCAGCATTGGTCTGTCCCAGATTATGCTGCTTGGGTTGAGCGCCTTCTCAAATTCATCGGCCAATCAGAATCCATTCCTACTGACAGAAGATGCAGCATCAAAATCCAGGTTTGACATATTTACTTTATCGTAGAAAATATTTTCGTGGGATATCGATAGCTTACACTTGGTACTTGGATTGAAATTACAGTTAAAAAAAATAACTTTTTTCCTCAAGCTTGCTGAAAAACAATATTTTTTAGCACACATTGCAATATTTTAAAGATCAATATAATATACTGTATTTTATATATATAAAAGTATCTCTTCGGAGATCCCGCTTCGTGAATAAAATACTGAAAGATAAGGGCGTATCAATTTGATCTCTGGTGCGTGTGCATACAATTGAGGGACTAGTGCTGTTCCGCCGTACCACGCCAAGAATGCTGAAGAGTCGCTATCCAATCGGGTTTGAACAATACCATGAAAGCCCCACTGGTCTAATGATTAGGACGTCTGCATATCAAGCAGGAGGTCCGGGTTCAAATCTCGGTTGGGGCGACTTTTTCTCATTCTCACAGATTTCCTCATCTTATCGTTGGCAAATTTATTAATACATTTTCAGTGTATCACCAGGCGGTTTAGAATGAATGTTCTTTGCCTGTTGTGTTTATATATTTTTTACTGTTACACTTTACATGAATAAAGTTGTTGAATGGTAGACATTCATTTATTGCATTTCCAGTTAAACATTAAAACCAACAATACTATGATAATACAATAGAATGTGTTTTAATTTTTATTGATTATATTGGCAGTGTTGGTTGGCTACGCTTACTCCACCATTGTCTTACCTACTCACCCTCGCTGGAACCTATGATGTCCGCCGCTGCATCAACGTCCACTCCACATCTACTGACCACCTGCACTGCCCTCCTCTTGTCTCGGCACTCCCTCATCCGTGCGGCTAACATTGAGGTTGTACTGTTGAAGATTGGATTACATTCAACTGAACTGGGCTTGTCATTGTTTGATATTTTACTGAGAAATCTTTACTTGACTGATGATGGTAAGTTTTAAAATATGAATACATTAAGATATGAATGTGAAATGAATATATTAAGATATAAATAAGTTAAGATATGAATGTGAAATGAATATATTAAGATATGAATACGTTAAGATATGAATGTGAAATGAATATGTTAAGATATGAATAAAAAAAAATTAAAAAAAAAAAGTTTATTAATTTTGTCAATGCCCTTCAGTTTGATTGTAGAAAATATTCCATATACAGTGTTTGACAGTTTTTAGAAGTAGTAATACCATGATAAATGCCAGTTTAGAACCCTTCATCTGGGATACCCCTATTCAGGAGTACCCCTGTTAAGTGTACACCTTCCCAAAAATGCAATTTATATTATAATACTATGGCAAACACCTATTCAGGAGACACCCCATTAAGGAGACACTTTGTTGGGTACCCAGGGTGTTCCCTTAATAGGAGTTCTATTGTAATATTATATATGAACATTATATTTAACAATTCTTTTTTTGTAATTTCAGATGGTCAAACTCCATCACTGTTGGGAAGAGGGCATGGGAACTCTTCAGAATCAACTGTTGAGATTATCTACCAACTTGGTATGACTCAAGACCAAGGAACAAAAGAAAGGTTGATTTATAAAATTGTTTATAACCATATCGACTTCCTAAAGCTCTGTCTACACTATCAAATTAGTTTGACAACAAAAAATGTGATGTACCCAAATATGGTAGTGACATGCCCAAATATGGTAGTGATATGACATCATGTCCATATTTTATTGGCACATCACATTTTTTTGTCACATAAATATTGATAAGTGTAGACAGAGCTTTAGTCCCCTAACAACATCATTTGTGTGTTTAAAAGCCATTCTTCCTCATTAACTGTGTCTAGTAACTCGTTTTCATTTTTATCTACAGAGTACAGGCCTTGCTGGAGTGGCTGGGGGATACAGCACGGGTGGCACTTCACAAGCATAGCACATATCAACGAGCTCCACACACTCTCTCACCACTGGAAGTTGGCCTTTTAGCACCCTCTCCTGCTCACATACACTGTGTTGCAACTATTATTTGGAGTAGCTTTGAACTTCCTGTGCCATATGACCTTCGATCTCTATTGACACAGGAATTATTCAGGTATGTGATATTCTTTGGTCAAGGCATAGAGTTAGGAAATGGAGGGTGCTTAGCTTGGTTGTTAACAAGTTTACCTTTCAGTCCTAATAGATAGATTTTTAACAACTTTGTTTTATTGTAATGTAAACATTTTTAGTTGTGTGCTATCGTTTTTGTACATTTTACATACCGTATTAAGTAAATAAATATCCAGGATTCACTCCTGACCTTGTGCCAGTTTTAGTTTAAAAGCGTGATATACAGTAGGTTACTTACTGTTGGATTTGTATGGAATAAAATAAAAAAGAGTGTTCTAATAAAGATAATTACATAAACCAGTCTTATGTCTTGTTTTTAAGCTCAATTTATGAATGGTCAATGGTTCTACCCAGCACCTGTGCTCTAAAGAAGTCTGCAGACTATGTGTTGTGCTCTATGTGTTACGTACAGCCTTCCTTCTTTACATCTATGATGGAATGGATGGGTGTTGTCCATGATACAAGCTTAGAAATGGTTTCACATTTAACAGGTGGGTTATTGCAATATTTCCTCCAATCAACATCCCATTTAATTACACTTTCTGCAATGTCTACTTTTAGAGTAGCTTATCATCATTGGATATTTTTATTTAATACGAAATATTATTTAATATTCCAGATGACAGTAAGGGTGCAGAAAAGGGAGCAGGAACAGATGATGAACAACTTCCAAGACACCAACCAATCACAATTGAAGATCTAGGTCTTGTGATTCTCAATGAAGATCACCTGACAACCTTGTCGATAGCCTGCAGGTCTCCGTCTGCTTCCCAACAATTGATCACATCTGGTTTTCTGGCAATTCTTACACAGGCTCTTGTTGAATTTTGTGAATACGAAATCCTAAGAAATCAATCGGATTCCTCAAGTCCATCTCCTAGACCAGCGAAGTCTCCACGAGGAACCAGACTTAAGCATCGTACAGACTCGGTTTCTTCCGATTATGTGTCGTTAACTGCTGATCTTGTAGCTCCGGTTTTAAATTTCTTTGGAGAAGTTTCACAAGAACCATCTATGAAAGAGTGGCTTGGAGGATCTGAAGGAAGAATCTTCTGGAAGGCATTGTTAAACCTCTTGTGCAACAACTCCTCAAATGAATATCAAACTCAGACACTGCCATCCAACCGGAAGAAGTCAACAGTTCTCACCTCGCAGCAACGATCAGCAATTGAGAATGCTACCATCTCATTCCTCAGTAAAACAATTGCTTGCCACTCTGAGAACCAGAGAAAGCTGGCAGAGGTCATTTGCGATGTCATCTGTAGTAAGAATGATTCAAATGGCACAAATCTAATTACTGGATTTACTAGAAGACTTATACTGCAGTTAATGCTGGAGGATGAGAAGATTCTAGTTCATTTGAAGTCAACAAGACATCTGTACAAAGCATCTGGTTCCACACCAACTGGTCTCCAACATCCGAGCTTTGGAGCTGGTCATAAATTTAGAACTATTGAAGTTGACCTGATGGATTCAATTAGCAAGGTCTTATCACAAGTGTCAGGTGAGTTTAAAGAAAGGAAAACCAGTTAGCAACACCTCTGTTCATTGGACAAAAAAACAAATACGAATATATATTCTAAGCACTAGGCTAACTACCTGTTTAAACGACACCTCTATTAAGAGAAGACTTTCCCATGTAATGAACAAAGGGAAATATATGCCTTAAAAATTCAATGCATTAAGGGGACACTGAGTAACGCCTTAAATGTGTTCCCTTAATAGTAGTAGTATATTCAAATGCAGATCATTTACAGGATATTTTCACAGTAGAACAGCACTTGTTATTTGCCATACTAGTGTTGGCAACCATTTAACCAATTAACTGTGTTATTTACTATTATGATTTCTTGTTAATTATAGATACTCCATCACTGACGTCAAAAATTCTTGACAGTAAAACCGAGAAACTACCTACCTCTACAGACAAGGTGCTGTTTCCATCGCTGATAGCAGACCTTGCCAAAAGTAAACTAAAGAAAGTAGCTGCTAAACTTAGTGATGCAGGGATAAAGAACAAAGCAACTGATAAATATAGTAAGAAATAGTTGATTGATACTTGATTTAATAATAAAGTAGAACCCCTTCTTCGAGACACGCTGGATGTTTTTTATTTAAAATTTTACCATTGGCGGAAAACGGGAGATGACTGTACTATATAGTTAGTAATACTTTTATGTTCTATGATTATTGCATATTAGCTCTTGATATGACCCAGTTTCTATTGGATGTATTTTGAATTTAAATCAATTTTATTTTAGATTCAGAGTCAGATGGCAAGGATAGCAGCTCTGCTTTTCCAAGGCCGCCAACAAGAAGAGGACGTCTTGGTCTAAACCGGGATTCAATGAGCATTCTGACACTTTCGTTGCATCATTCAATGTTTCCAAACCAGGCCTTACCATCTAAGCTGACCCTAGGCCAGTTGATGGTGTTGTTAAAGCAGAGAGGCTTAGATGGTGGGTTCTCTCATCTGCATTTTACAATGAAACTTACAGGAAGATTAATCACAACACATAGTGCTAAGATGAACAGTGTTGACGGTAGGTTCCGATTTTTAGCGTTCTATATATTTTCATATACTGATATCAATTACATACAAAATATCCTCTCATGTTTCGATAAATAAATATAAATTATAAATGTTTCTGATTAACTGGACAATCATTTTAATAATCTTTTTTTTTTCAGATTCTTCATCAGACAACAACAAATCACCAGATGATTTTAATGATGCTATTCCAGATGCTGTCCTCTTAGACACACCTGCGCTTCCATCTTTCCTTCATGTCTTTGCCAGCATGAATGGTCTAGCCCTCATCGCTGAACATCTTCCCATGTTATACTCTGAAACACCACGCCCTGAAATAGCCACTAGCAGCTCAGTCATTGAGAAGAATGCAGATGATCAAATCAAAGGTGAATGGTTGCCATCAGAAATGGGAGGAGGAATGGAATCTGGAATTGAAGAAAATTGGGTAAATTATTTTTTAATCGATAAAATTTTGCTTAAAGGGTAGTTCCGGGCATATATTATTTTTATCATAAAAAAATAGAAACTTTATGTGACAACAAAATGTGATGTGCCCATATATGGACATGATGATGTTAATATCACGACCATATTTGAGCATATCACTACCATATTTTGGCACATCAAACTATCTGATAGTGTAGACAGAGCATTGTATCCATGATAGCTTAGCTAAGGGAGAGCATACAGCAAGTTTATTCAATATTCTATGTATTACTTTCTAATTTCAAAATGTTATTGTAGTACCACCCTCTACAGTTTCAGTACATGGAGGAAACAAATCAAGGAGGCAGTACAACAAACAACTCGCTACCATTGTCATCGACGACTACGCACCTAGGCCATAACATTGCCATTCCAGCCCATTCCCTAGCAGCATTTGGACTGTTCCTCAGGCTGCCAGGTTATGCTGAAGTCCTGTTAAAAGAACACAAGAAGGCTCAGTTCCTGCTTAGGCTCATACTAGGAGTTACAGATGATGGGGAAGGCGGTATGTACAGAAAAACCTAGTATAAGAAAATTGAAAAATATTTAACTTTGTATATATTATTCATAAAAGAACATGCATATTAGGGATTTTTTTTATTATGTTTAATAATATTCTTATTTTTAATTATTTTTAATGATTTAATAGTAATTGAATCATAATTAGTAATATATAACAAAATTGTGTTTAAATAATTGGTTTTTTTTCCAGGTCATATATTATCATCACCTCAGGCGTCTTGCTTACCCACACTTCCGTTCTCGATCTTAATTACTCTGCTTCATGGCTCACCTTTGACCACGGATGATGGAGTCCTACTACGTCGTATGACCCTTGACATTGGAGCACTACATCTTGTATTAGCTTGTATGTCGATATTGAGTCATTATGCTCCAAGGGTCACACCCCCAGTGGCAACATCTGAGGTACAATTTAAATTTATTTATGTTTGCCATGATTAAAATATTCAGCAAAATTAATCAGAATTTGTTGAAAATGAAAGAGGGCGCTTGTGAAGGTATGACCGAGGACCAATTATCGGCAGTCTTTCCACCAATGTTTGTTAAGCTTCTGAGTCACTCTTGTCTTTTACCCGCCATCTCGTCATATTTAAGAAACGATTCCGGTAAGATATGACATTATCGTGTCCATATATGGGCACATCACATTTTTTGTCACATAAACTTTGATAGTGTAGATAGAGCTTAGTTTGCTAAATAGGGATTTGAGGCATGTTGTTCATGTTATTAAATTTTTTTCTTAATTATAGGCATCAAGTAGCGTCAATGGAGTCGGAAATGCAGCCGGTTCTGAGAATGAAAAGAGTCAGAATTACTGGGCTAAGGGTACAGGATTTGGAACAGGTTCAACAACCTCTGGATGGGACGTTGAGCAGGCACTTAATAAACAAAAGGTAGAAGAGGAGCATGTGACATGCCTACTACAGGTGATTAATCATTTGTTATAATTATCTTAAAACTCCATTATCTTAATCATCATTATCAGAGTTGAAATCAAGATTGTCAAAATATTTTTGAATTTTTAATTTATTTTGAATTAAAAATTATGTTACTTTACAGGTACTGTCTGCTTTCATTAACCCCAGTGGGCAATTAGAATCAAAAGAGGGCGCTTGTGAAGGTATGACCGAGGACCAATTATCGGCAGTCTTTCCACCAATGTTTGTTAAGCTTCTGAGTCACTCTTGTCTTTTACCCGCCATCTCGTCATATTTAAGAAACGATTCCGGTAAGATCCAATTTCTTCTATTGAATGTTTCATTTTTGTATTTTTTAAGACTTTTATAAGAAAATCCACTATATTCTTAGATAAAGAGTTGTTAAATTAAATTGTCTAGCTAAATCAAAACTTCAGAAAAAATGGAATGAGCTTTTGTTTTTTTGTTAAGTCAACCTAAATGTAAACTGGTTTCTAGATTATTGAGTAGGCCCACATAGCTATGCACCGATTTATTATTGTTAACTTTAGCAGTGTCTAAACTAATGTATTATATATTTGATAGAATAAAATAAACTATATTTATTAATAGTAAATATACTCATCTTGTTTGATTCACAGTTTTAGATATGGCCAGGCATATACCCTTATATTGTGCAGTATTAGAGCTGTTGAGGGCGTTTTCTTCATGTCCAAATATGGTAGAGTTGCTTCTACCGTTACCAGACCAAGATGATGAAGTACCCACTACCACAACATGTATCACAAGCCTGCTGGAGAGCCTCAAAGGCTGTGTTGATACCTATACTTCCAAATTGCAGTAAGTATTTTGTAGCCTAGCTTTTGCATTTGGCTATCCCAAAACTGGACATCATGTTCTGGGGGAAATTCCTGTTTTTATTTTTAATTTTTTTAAAGTAAATAAATGACTTGCCAATTACAGGATGGGAAGCCCATGTAGTGTGGCAGTAAAAATCCTGGAAATTCACAGGATTTGAACTAAAGACCCTGGGATTGTTAAGCAAGCAAGACAACCACCAGAGCCACTTTTGTGGAATGTCTAGTTTTCCAAGTTAATTATTATTAGTAAATTTAAGCCCTCTGGAACATGGAAAAAGTTTGGTTTTGAAAGAGGTACTGGTATTCAGAGAGTGGTTGTTGGAAGAGTTGGTTGCCAAACATTTTAACAAATAACATCTAAAGTGCTACAAGTATAAATGTGAGCTACAACAGGAGCATGTCATATGTTTTACCATAAATATCTTCAAAAGTCCTACGTCTACTGTATGTATTGAACAGATATTTTTTACATACTATTCTTACTTGTAGACTGAATAAAGATAGTAAAGTTCCACGGAAGAACATCAAAGATTTTGCAGCTAATAGTGACGATCCTGAGACAGAGGGATTGACATTACTGGTTCCTGACATCCAAAACACTGTAGAGATTGTAAGGAAAGCTACAAAGAAATACAGAACATCAGGTAATGTATACCGATAGGTCTTGGAGGTATTTCCAAGATGTCTCAAAAGCTTATTATAAATATCTTATGTTATCTGTATCTTCAACGCCTAATTGTTCAATTATTTAAATTAATAGATTTGAGAAAAGAAGATCACGACAATTAATGTAATTTCATAATAATTAACAGTTCTATTTATTTGTGTATATGCTTTTTTAGATAATACAGATAGTGCAAATACGTCAACCTCAATACCACCACTACTAGCATCTACCCCGGAGGAGAGGTATTGCGCAATCATAAAGAAACTTCAATTTGGTATGTTCAAAGTAATATGAATTAAATTTAATAGATAGGAGAAATTCTGTAAAATAGGGATTTTAATATTTCTATTTTAAATCCAATATATAATGGTCTATACGGCATAATGTTATTACTCACTTACATCATTAAAATATAATATTTTCTTTTTTTAGACACTTACCAAATGGTAACAGAAGATGAAAATGGTAAAACACGGTTTAACATCCCACATCACTACTCCTCCAGCATTAACTTATCTGGTAACGTGAAAAACCCAAAACGAGCACGAAGATTAGCTCAGGAGGCAGTAACCATCTCAACATCATTGCCGTTATCTGCGAGCTCAAGTGTCTTTGTACGATGCGATGAAGAAAGATTGGACTTAATGAAGGTAAGGATAATTTCCTATCATCAAATTTCAATCTTTGACTTTAACCTTTATGATACAGTCAACTCCCAATACCGGACACCCTTGGGCTGGCCAAATATGTCTGGTTTTCTGGAAAGTCTGGTATTCAGAATGTGTTTTTAATGGTAAAAATGAATTTGAACCTTGAGAAAAGTCTAGTATTGTGAGAGCTTCTGTTTTTCAGAAAGTCTGGTATTGTGAGAGTCAACTGTAATTTAAATATATATTCATGACACTGGAAAATAAAATACATATATATATATAAAATAATATTTTAGAGGTTGCCTCTATGGTTATATATATATGTTAAAAAAAACAGAACATAAAATTGTGCTGCTCTTTTTTTGATACAGGTGTTAATAACAGGTCCAGGTGATACACCATATGCAAATGGATGTTTTGAATTTGATGTTTACTTCCCTTCTGACTACCCAACCTCGCCTATGCAAATTAATTTAGAGACAACTGGCCAACATAGTATACGTTTTAATCCTAACCTATATAATGATGGAAAGGTAGGTCAACTTTTTAATTATTTTCATTTTATTTCATACTCATCCAATATAACAAAGGATAAATAAACAATTTTCATTTGAGGCTTAGTGGAGTTGAAAGAGTTATAACTCTGACACTAGGTCAGAATTGAACCCTGGACCTTGAGATTGGAAGGCAAGCAAGTTAACCACCAACCTACAGCTCCACTACTATTATTATTTTACTAATTTTGATTTTAGCATATTTTGGTTCCTATAATAATGTAAAATAAATTGCTTTTGCTAAAAAAAGGAAGCACAGACCAATCTCTGACATCACAGCTCCAAGAACGGTTACAAAAAATCTGATATTGTACATTCAACTATCCTGAAACCAGAATCATCCGTAGATCATTTCAAAATAATTCTATGTAGATACTTTAGTAACTACAATAATTACTACAATAATTTTTATTTTCTATTTAGTAGTTTATGACAAGCTTGTTAAATAAATAATTGCATAAACATAGGTTTAAAAAGAAGGCAGTACAGTACTAAAACTGAGACTTTTCTTTTAAACTGTGTTGGTATTTTTGTTGTTTTCAGGTTTGTTTAAGTATATTAAATACATGGCATGGAAGGCCAGAGGAAAAATGGAATCCAAACACATCAAGTTTTCTACAGGTATTTCTACATTTTTAGATTTGGAAAATAGCTGATTACATTCAAGATACTCTAGTAATAATCACAAGAAAGCTTTATTATAAGCATTTGATTGGGCAAAATAACTATACTGGGTGACCTCATACTACCATCTATCCAATACAACCAATAAAACCGTATGATTTTCTATCCTACAGGTGCTAGTCTCCATACAGTCACTTATTCTAGTCTCTGAACCATATTTTAATGAGCCTGGATATGAGAGGTCAAGAGGAACGCCAGCAGGTACTCAGAGTTCCCACGACTACGATGCCAACATCATGCAAGCAACGGTCAGATGGGCCATGCTGGAAATGGTCCGTAATCCTCCACTAGTTTTTAAAAATGTAAGTTGTTTTAAATTTTTGAAAGTACTGTAGAACCACTCCTTGGAACACCCCTCCTTTGGGACGCCCCTTCTTTGTAACACCCCTCCTTTGAGATACTCCTTCTTTAGGTACCCCTTCTTTTGATTAGGACACCCCTATTAAGGGAACACTTTCTATTATGAGGGCACTTTGTTGGATGTCTCTTTAATAAACATTCAAATGTATAAAAGAAAAGATGTCTTATAAATATATAAGGTATAAAATGATAGGAAATATAACATTAATTGAACTTTTCTTTGGTTGTATTCATTTGATTAGGTAATACAAAATCACTTCTACCTGAAGAGGGCAGAAGTAATGGCGCAGTGTGAGGAGTGGGTGGCGTTGCTTACAAGATACTGTGAGAACAAGCGTGTTGGAAAGACCATGGCTCATCACTTGACAGCATTAAAGGTAAAAACATTTTGTTGTATTTTTAATCTATAATAAAAGCACCAGTTATTATATAAGAAAACCCTTCATTTATTTGAGAAGTGCAAAGGTCTTAGGCCCTGTTCACACCTAGTGTTTTAAACATATTGTGTGTATTACTCACAGAGACATACAGCTCAACTAAGAGAAGAATTGAAGAAGTTAAAACCACCAAAGAACTTGGAAGAGTTTGAAAAAGAAGACAAAACAAAACCAGATGAGACGGTGAACAAGCAAGAAGAAAAAAGCACCAAAGAAATCGAAGAAACAAAATTAGAAGAACCAGAAGAAGAAAAACATATGACCTTTGACCAGTCAATTTACGATATTGTGGAGTCACCATATGTAACGGTTGAGAACTCATTTCCCAGTGTTCTGATGGAAGCCTTCGTTAATGACGAGGAGCCACCCTTTGGTTTTGATGAAGTTGATTTTTAACAGTAAAACAGGTGATATCATTTAGTGAAATCAAACCCATTACTTGCTGCATATAACTGTATTGGGTAGAAAATTGTGTGTGTCGGGGGAAGGGGTTTGTTGGTAGGTGTGTGGGTGGGTGAAATTGGAGTGTGTCTGGGTTTAGTGTTTAGTGTGAAAATATTTGCGTGAAATCAGAATTCCAGAATATTCTGTTTTATTTGCAATACATAGCAGTTGTGTTTTGTTATACCGTGTAATTATTACATAGCTGTATATTTAAGCAGTGTCTATGTTGATTGTATAGGCCTATTTAGAGAACTGACTGCTGATTTTATTTTGTTGAATGTTGTTATACAGAAATATTAGTATACTGTAGGTCTGTTTGAGACCCATGTCTAAATACAGCTGAACAATAGAGGGCATCGTTGATTACATGTACAATTATTTATGTAAATGATTTATATGATCTGATAAAAGTTACTTAATAAATAGCACTAATACTAGTCAGTCAACTTTAGGCCCCCCTTAAGATGGCCCAAACAGGCCACAGTTAGACTGGCCCAAAGTTCCTGATTTTCAGACTCCATTTCAAATAGGAGAAGAGACCTTTTGAGCTTTAGGGAAATTCTGATTTTTTGGAAGAAGAAGTTGTCAGGGAGTCTGATTTTGGGAGAGGTGAGGTGAAACAAGAGTAATAACAAAAATAAACTATCATGTACCTCATAGAACTAATAAAAATATTTTCGGTAGTACAATACTAGTAGAGTAGATCTATCTAACTTTCTAATTTTGGCTAGCAATCACACTCTCTTGCTAACCTACTGTATGAAAAAGCGCCAATAAGAATCATAGAGTGGATTTTTGGGTTTTGAACCCACCGCCATATTATTTTGAAAGCCAGCATATTTCCTGCAATAAGACAAGGTAACAACTTTTGTGATAATATTATTACAGCCTAAAATTAGTTTAAAATAATCTGAATGGAAAGGTAATTTTGGTTTATTTTATTAATACATATAATTATTACCTATGAAAAAGTATATTGTATCCTACGTATACAGAAATAAATTTACCTGAAATTTGATCACTATATTTCTTGCATAATGCATATAACAGCTTTTTTTATTATGGTTCATTCAGTGTATAATAAATTATTATTAAACTGAGAATTATTGAAATTTAATTTAATAGAAGAATGCAATGTTTCAAATTTATATTTTATCATTGTAATCTATCGGGAAAAATGCATATTGAAACAATTTATAAGGAAACATGTACATACAATCTTCCGTGTAGAGCAAGACAAATTTAGCGCAACAATATGCATTGCGATATTCAATTTGCTGTAGTCTAGAGGATACAGCAACATTACATATAACATTTTTTACACTAGTGAATTATCTGGGACACAGTCTATAACAGCTAGTCCGCACTCTATCCAAAACTGTCTATAAAAATCTTACAGTGATGTGTTATAAAAAGCTTGGAGAAGTATTGAATATATTAGCATCTATTCTAGTCTAAATATAATTTAAAAATTAATTTTTTGTCAATTTGACATGTTTTTAATATTTTACTGTACAGAGATGCGAATATATCACAGATATGTTTATAAGTTGTGTTCAATGTGGAGTGTGTTTAAACTAGAGGCATTCCTCCCATTTAGACTTTCTAAGTTTTGTTAATGCTTGCGTACTTTATAATCTTTAAATTAAACGTGCTGTAGTGAAATGTATGTATGGAAACTCAGAAATTACATATTTTTTACATTTTAAAGCAGTTTTCTTGTTTAGCAGTAATTAATGTTTTGAGATTAAAGCAAGAAAAAGTGCCTATATAAAAGTAATTGCTAGAAAAGTCATAAACCAAAATATATCCTTAATTCAACCACAATATTTAAGCTATAGTAACGTCTCGATATGTGTACTGTTTGTCTTTTCAAACGGAGATGATGATAATAAGATTTTTCTTAACATGTCTGTGTGTGTATTAGAACTTTGTGAAGTTGTATGATATCTGAAAAAATAAAAATGTACAGTTATAATAAAGTTCATTATTCAAAACTGGTAAAGAGTTTTATAGCAAATACGTAAGTACATATAAATAGATTAAACTTGGTTATGGAATTTGTTGATTCAGTTGTACACGATTGGTACAAGAACATGGAAATAAAAACCTGAAATTCAAGGCATAATAACAGAAGTTGTTTTTTTTTATTTGGTTTCAATATTTTATTTAATCATAATAAAAGATACAACATTTAATCAAGTGCTACAGTAACTGTAAATGATACAAAAAGTTTCCACGAATCAGCGGACGATTTTTGTAAGGGTTTCTTGTTGTGAAATTCAGGGCTTTCAGCTAGTGCCGCCATTTTTGTACGAAGTTTTCGAGCACGTAAAATAAAAGGTAGGTAATAGGTAGGAATATATTTTTAATTTTGTGTACATAATTTAGATTAGATTGGGCAAAGATTAATTTGCATCTTTATGTTGTATTATTGTAGACAAATAAAAGCAGCTTTTTGTGATAAAACAGTTCTTTGGTACGTCTAAAATCTGGAGAGTAAAAAACGGCTAGGCCTAGCTAGGTGTGGAGGCCTGACAGGCCGTGGGTTGATGCACCAGATCCAGACTAACTACTCTAGCTAAGGTGACGACGTATGGTGTCTTCTTTATCTTAGTCTCTGTAGCTAACTCGATAGTGTTGTATTCTAGGCCACCAATAATACTTTAATCACAGTCCTAATTCCGAACATTAAATAAGAAATTTGTATTGCAATCATAAATTGCCGCGATGCTGAGCAAGCAATGCCACACACATGGGCTTTAGAAAGATGTCATGAACATTTTTATCATTTACCACTACCAAGTAATGTTGATTGATTAATTCTACTGAAAATATAGGACAATTTAATTTTAACGGATCTCTTTATTAAATAGAAATATTCAAAATATAACATTTTCAAAAGCCAAGCAAATTAGAATCACACAGTTAAACATCGTGATATAGCATCTATAGCTGGAACACACTATAAAGTAGTATATTATAAATACTTCTATAAATACTACTGTCCTGCTTCTCAAATGGTGTGCTCTGTTATATAGATAGATAGATCAATTTTTCTGTAACAAATTTAATACTAAATCTGTGGGTGGTAACTCAGGTCTGTCTTCACATTTGCATTTTATATATTGTTGTATAGTAGTAGGCAAGGTTGAGGGTATCTTGTATAGTACTGTAGTAGTAGTTGTTACAGTGTTTTCACAAAGATGGCACCTTACTTCAACAAAATGAAAATATAAAGATACTATATTTTATTATACGTTATATTTCTTCATATCTCTGATAAATCACAATACATTACAAGCAGAAATAATATATACTGTACATTACTATTAACAGTATTTGGAAAAATACTATTAAATACAAATTAACTTTTATTTACATTTAATTTTAAGGTTTTTTTTAAATTTTCTAAATTATAGGTATAAAATTCTCAATTGATATACATTTTTACACACATTACAAAAAAACAAATTGTTTTTATTATACTGTATATGCAGTCCTGATTTGAAAATAAAAAAAAAATAATTTGATATTATTTTTTAAGGAGATGTAGTAGATCAGTGAAATTAATGCGTTTTATAAGTATGAAAAATATCTTTGGCATATGTTCTGTGTATGTATTACAACCACATTTATAATGCAAGTTACATTTAAAGATATATTGTCCCCCTAAAAAAATATTTTTTTAAATTTTTTTGTTGAATATGTTATTTTAATGTCACATAATAGTTATTCACTCTCACAAAAAATTGGGTCTGAAAAAAATTTATTTACCTGAGAAAAATTTAATTTAAAGCAAAAAATGGTCAAATTGTCTGGAAGACAATGAGTTTTTGGGTAATTTAACTGTTTATTTTGTCTTTTTATAGGTGAAATAATTTTTTTCCCCCGTTTTTTTTCTTATGGAAGTGAACAACTTCATTAAAACTGCAAAATGGCCTATTCAAAGTCCGATTTTAAAAATCTTTATTTTTCATGATTTTGGGGGACAATACATCTTTAAGTTACGCTAAATTAAGTTTAAATAAAGATCTTCATCGTTTGCATTTCCATAAACATTTTGAATTTCCTAAAATGTTTTTATAACAGCGAGTTGAACAAAGGAACGTTTGCAAAGGTGCTGTCACTCCAGTGTTCTCCGTCCTTGTGATGACGTGAGCAGTTTGGCGTAAATCGATGCTGCGAAGCGCGGTAGCGTAAGGCAAGATGCATTCACGAGAGCATACACATGTCTTGGTCCTCATCAAGTATTTACACAAATAAGCTGGCAGCGTACTTGGATCGTGTGGTAGCCTACAAAAAAACAAGGAAAAATACTAAATATTGAATGAACTTCATAATTAGATGATGATATTCTGGACAACTCATTTTCATTAGTTAAGTTCACATGCAAAGTTGATACATGTTATGTGATTTCCATACACATCCAACAGCAAGTAGCTCGCAAATTACAGGATGGAAGTTGCATTTAAGGCTGAGAGTACAGTCGTGAGTTGCTGAACTACCCTGGATCTAAGTCAGGATTGAAGAAGCCTGGATATTGGGATTGGAAGGCAAGCTAAATTCTACCATTCAACTTTAACATACATGTTTGTTTTTAATTACGGTAGTTAAAAATGCAGGCTATATATACTGTTCATATTATCAGTTTACCTATTAAATTTAATAGTGATTTCATATACAGTATCCTATATACTGTATATATATATCCTATAATATGTTATGCTCTGTTTGTTTGAAAAAGAAATGAAATAAAGATCCTTAAACACAAACAGGCCAGGTTTGTAATAATTAAGAAATTCAAATTTAGGGGTAAAATCATGGTAAAATATGACTTATATTTACCTAAATTTTGCAACAATTCTTGCAGCTAGTTCTGTAAGTGGCATTACAATATAATCTTGATTCAGCAGCTTTATATCACTGTCTTTTTCAAATTCGTTTCCACTTAAATCCAATTCTTCCATCCGCAAATCACCAAACGTTGCTGGCAAGTTTCTCAATTTGTTTCTGGCAGCCGAGAAGAATTTAAGAGCACTTAACCGACCAAAATTTGAGGGAAGTTTCTCGATTTCATTTGAATTAAGGTTAAGTCTGACCAATGAAGACATTTTGGTAATGTCAGGTGATATATATTGAAGTTTATTATCGGAAAGATCAAGCATTTTAAGACTATGTTGCAACTTTCCATTCCATATACATTTGGGAACTTCCAGTAGGAAATTCCCAGTTAATTTAAGCTCGGCAAGAGTTGGAATTTGAGAGAGTTGTTCTGGTAATGTTTGGAACCGGTTATTGCTGAAGTCTAGACTTCGGAGTTGCTTTAACATTAGAATTCTTGAATCCACTTTCTTCAGCATGCAGTTGCAAACACGTAATGTCTCCAGCGTCCGCGGGAACCCATTTGCTAGTGGATAGTTCTGACGGTCGGTGATGTTTAAGCGTACTTTCAACGGTTCAACTTGCGAAGATGTCGCTGGTGCTAATATTGACAGTTTGACTTTATCCATATCTCGGTTTTGATGTCCTAATTTCACAATGGAAAGGAAGTGTTTCAAAGCTACCTGATCTGCCTGTGAATGAAATAAATATGTATGATTAAAAAGTTTGCATCGAAAAACAACCTGATCTAAGACTTGGATCTTGACAAACCTTTTGAAGTTGAATATCAAACGGCGGAACTTTCAATCTAATTGTAGCTTTTCCATCTTGTATAAACTTGCCAAAAATATTCTGCACATTGTCACGCAGCTAAAATGAAACAATGAAAAAATATTACTGATAAATGACTTGACTTAATTTTTGTTTTCCGAGTAGACTTCTTACTGCTCTGTCTGGACTGCTTTGCTAAGGTTTTGGTTGAAATCTTTCTTTCTAAATTCTATACTGTTTAAATGTACAGATTTAGTGTGTATATACCTGCGATATATCATTGTTATTGAGAATCTACTCTGTAGTATGTATAATATCTATGTTTGAGTTGGTATTATTGAGTGTGAATATATTACACTACAGTAGTACAGAGGGAAGTTTTATTTTGCACTTTGATAGAGAATGCAAATTCTAGAGTACCTCAAACTACTGTGTAAAGCTAAAAATAAAAAAGCAAAAATACACAAACAATTATCTGAATGCTGTAGTACCTTATATTTGGTGCCAACTCTGTCCTTAGCCGTACAAACCATGAGAAAAATGGCTCCTGTTTTACTGTCTGTTGATTTTGAACGCCCAATTGAAAGAAAGGTACGAATTGGTTGACTTTTCTTGCGCATTCCTTGAGCTGATAACTGCCGGTTGACAACTTCTGCATTGCAAGTCAACCGCATTTTTCAGCTGTGTTTTTTTATCTAATATTAGGCGTAGCTAGTGCAAAAAAAGGCCTATTATATAAATAACAGAAATTTTTAAATATTTAAAAATATAATATTGACGATTGTTTGGTTTGATTGGTTTTTTATAGGCCTATTAACTAGAGTAAGACTTATATAGGAGTAGATTTTATAGTATATTTAAGCCTATGTAAATAAACAGGTCAATGCATCAACCAGTTGGGCCGAAACGACCATGGTTCCTTATTAATAGGTAAATTATATGACTGTAAAAGCTAAAACCGGTTTAATTTTATAGTTATAGGCCTACTGCTTCTCGGCCTAGCTTAGCTATTATTACACTTATAGTGTTGTAAATTTAAACTCACGTTAATGTACGTACTTCCTATAATAACTGTTCATCAACTGTCTCAAAATATACTTTAATCGGAAAAGGTAAGCCACTTTTTTTAGGAATAATTGCTGTCTGTTGTGTTTCCTAAAACTCAAGTTTGCAATATTTTCGCGCTAATAACAAGTGCGCCCTCTATATGTGAACACAAATTAAGTTCACTACATAGTATGTAAAGATAGAGCATTCTAAAAACTAACGTCCAAAGAAGCAACAATTTTAAATGAATAAAAAAGTGAAAAAAAATATGTATGCCTAGGTTAATAAAGTAAAACTTAATCTAAAGCCTGGTTTCCATAAAATCGCTACACCGTCGCTACAGCGTTTCCATTAAAATCGCTACACGCGCAGATGTCGCCGACGCAATCGGGAAGGCTCCCGCCCGATTCATCGCAGTCAAATCGGCAAAGTTCAACCATGTTCAACTTTGCCGATTTTGTCGGCGATGAATCGTATACACGCGTACCAAAGAATATTTAGCGCTCGTCGCGTACTAGATCCCTGATAAATTCTAGCGTTTCCATAGAATCGCTACGCTCTGTCGTATTTATGTACGTATTAAAATTCCATTGTTTTTTAACTTAGTATTTCAATAATTGTCAAAGTCATTAAATGATACCGTTGCATTAAACTAAGTAGTCCCCCTACCGGATAATGTTTTATTGTTTCGCGTGGTCATAGCTATCCAAACAGCGCCTCAATGGTTTGGTCCGTATCATGATCAAACGCCCGATAACAATAACGGCATTAAATTAATACAATATTCATGTAAACACAGTCGTCGGCAGCGAGGATCCGGTTAACCAGCAGCAGGTAAGTGGTTTTATGATCTCTTGACACTTCCTCATGATGATCTAGTTAGTGTTTGAAGGTATATATACATTACATACATATCACATTATACATATTTGTAAAACCATGATTAATGATGATATTGCTCTAAATAAGAGGAATAGGTATAAGCAGTAGTTATTGTAACTGTATTGAGAACTAGATGTATATGCCTAAAAAGGTTATCATTATTTTCATGTCGTTGACAGTCCTCGTTGAGTGTGTTGGTAGATTATACAAAATCACTCATTTAATTTTGTTTTTTACCAAATTGTGATCACTTATAATTACTGGTGTTGTCGTATTTTTGTAGTTGACACACTTATTTTGTGTTTTCGATGCATGACGCCCTTAGTCTTACTGAAGGCTTCTACGGTAGACTTCGATACCAAATTATCGCAATATCAGAATGAATACATGTTTACTTTGTATAACAAACAAATACTGATGATAAATACAGACTGTAGTATAGGCCTATGTGGGGTTTCAATCGTTTATCACGGTTGCAGAAGTATCCACAATTGTGACAATACATACTAATTATTATATAGGCCTACATAGGTATCGGCTCAAAAAACAATATAGAATGACAAACGGTTGAATATAAGTAGAATATATGTAAACAAATGATACAAAAATGAATGATAGAAAATACTTGTTATGTTGATGAATTATCCATGGAATAATTCAACTGTTATTATCAATTGTAGGCCTATGGTGTTCTGTTGCATATAGAATACATATTGATAAAAGAAAAAATACATTGTTATTAACAATAATTTACAAGCAATTACAGAATTGCTGGTAGGTGGTAGGTTTTTACTGTATAAATTACTCTTATTTTTCAGAAAACGTATAAGCCTATAGTGAAGCAAGGCAATTAAATAAAGTGACGGGCGGGTCGGTTACATCTGTAAAATCTCAGTTAAGGAACTGACAGTGTGTTATGGAACATGTAGGCCTACGTTGCAAAACACAGCGTTTAAACGATGCCTAGTAGGACACGGATTTTTACCCCCTGTTTAGTCCTACTTGCAATATTTGTAACGTATCTCTGTCTCGGTGCTCTAATATTCTCACGACTCGAAAGACCAAAAGAAGAGGCATTTTCTCAAGAACTTTTTAGACGAATAGATGATTTTTTAGAAAGAAATGAATGCGTAGATTTGGAGGATCTTGAAAGTTTAGTGGATGTTATTATATCTGCGAATGAATTTGGAGTTTCGTGGAGCTATCATAATGTTACCTCACCAAGCAGCTGGGATTTTTGGTCGTCCTTGTTTTTCACTACTACCCTGTTGACCACTATAGGTAGGTATAACTGCATTCATTTTTTTCTTCTGTTAAGCTCAGTCTACACTACCAAACTTTATGTGACAAAAATATCATCATATTTGGGCACATCACACTTTTTTGTCGAACTAATTTGATAGTGTAGACAGAGCTGCTTAATGGTGATAGTGTCTGCGCACACAAAGCTTATACACGCGTGCGCGTATAAAAGCTCAATCGTTTGAACGCCGCGGTATATTGACTTTTGGCACTGACGGGAAGGGGGTAGGGTGGTGGGGAAAGTTTAAACGCATAACAAACTAATAAGCCTAAATGTTTTGCGATGAATGTGTTAATATTTATTATTTTCTCAAATGACAATGTCGTTGAGAATACGGGTTGCCTTTCGTTACGTAAATGTCACAATATTATATTATAAGTTGTCGTATTATGGATCATCATCAGTAATCTCGCGTATTTACAAGTTCAAGGCTTCTATTTAAGCTTTCAAAAATATATTATTAGTGCGATCCCGTAATTTTTAAATTTGTATTTAAATTCATGCCCAACCTTTATCGGAAGAATCTCGAAATAAAGAGTCTATTTCCGGCATCGAAGACGTACCTTAAAATTAAACGGATATTGTAAGGTGTGTTTAAAATCACTTTTGGCAGACAGAACATACCGGAATTTTACGAGGAAAATTAATGTTTTCAGCTTTGACATGGACTGGTGTATAACTTTAAGTATAGCCTAAAATATGATGATAAAGCCTAAATTGGAATACGAATTGAGATAATTTAAATGTAATTGTTATACAGTATGTTATCTAGTTATGTGCTGTAACCTAGGCAAATTTAGGCCTACACACAATGGCGGCATATCAGGAGATTATAACAACAGTATACTGTACATATTTATTATACACCAACGCAAATGCTGTGTCAATTTCCATAAAACACTGAATAAATAACGTACATACCGTGTACAGTATGAACACAATGGTATAAGGCCTATCATTTGACCTGATGGTGGATATGGATAGAGATCTTTTGACGTCACATACATAGACTCGACGCGCGCGTTCAAAAGACGTATACCTTGGTTTCCACAACCGCAACTTAAGCGTAACGAACGCAAGGTAGTTGACCAATGACAAGCGATAGTTTAGATAATCCATTGCTTGTGATTGGTCGAATTACTTTCGTTGTGCCTTCCTCCTTGCTTTGCGTCCTAGTAAATTAAATTTTAATATTATCACCGTTTGACCTCACTAGTAATTGCGGGTATCTGTTCTTGATGATAATTCAGACGAATTATTCAATTGTATATGAGAGAATATGAACGCTACCTGGCCCTTTGAATAAACAACATAACGCACAGGTGTCAATTCGTTGGTTCGAATCGATTATCAATAAATGCTACCGTCAAATCGTGTTACATATTACACCGAGATATTGCGCTTCCTTTTGTACCTCGTTCAGAATACAAAAATAGATATTACTGTGTTTTATTTGTTTGAAAATACGCATTATATAATAATATTGCGATATGAGCTGAGTCACTTGATTGGCAGGGATTATTCTCGGATTAAATAATTTATTTAATTATGTTAACATTTTGAAAAATTCTTCGCCCTACAGCATTCAATCAGCCGCCGATAAGCCCATGCACTTGTACCCTCGTGTGGGCGGCGTAGGGGCACATGTAGGTGGTAACACTCAAGTCCCAGCACTTCAATTAACTTACAAATAAACAACTGAATTTAGTTAAGGTTGATAATATTAATTAATTTCGCTATAATAGCGCATGTTTTTCATTCCAAGTATCAAATCGAAGTCAGACAATCTGTTAACAGTATATGTTATTTGTTCCCCTCAGGATATGGTCATGTGACCCCTCTTGGCTACTCAAGCAAGCTGTTCTGTCTTTTCTATGCGTTAGTCGGGGTACCTATTACTTTGCTCTTTTTAACCATGTTTATGACGCTTCTACACCGACTGTCTAATATATTATACAAAGCCCTTGATGAAAGGATTGGTAAGAAGCCAATAGGTGAGTGAGTGTCTATAATACAATACAGTATTTTATAACTTTTAGAAACAATGTATAGCCTATACCGGTATAATAACATATACCGGTAAAATTACGTAACGATATACCGATAAAATGACATAAACCGGTAAAATATACCGATGAAATGACGTATACCGGTAAAATGACGTATACAGGTAAAATTATGTATACCAATGAAATGACGTATATCGGTAAAATGACGTATACAGGTAAAATTGTGTATACCGATGAAATGACGTATATCGGTAAAATGACGTATACAGGTAAAATTATGTATACCGATGAAA
Source organism: Antedon bifida (assembly GCF_963402885.1). Taxonomy (NCBI): domain Eukaryota; kingdom Metazoa; phylum Echinodermata; class Crinoidea; order Comatulida; family Antedonidae; genus Antedon; species Antedon bifida. The sequence continues at coordinate 1,277,531 of NC_136234.1, forward strand.
TGACGTATATCAGTAAAATTACGTATACCGGTAAAATTACGTATATTGGTATAGTGTATATCGTTAAATGACGTATACCAGTAAAATTGCGTATATAGGCATACCGGTAATTAATTGACGTAGCATTAAAATGAATTAATAGCTAGCATTAATAGAACTAAACCCTAACCTATTTTGTATTTCACAGGTTCTGGAAGATCTGATACAGACCTACCAGTCCGAAGTTTACATATTTGTATCATCGTCACACTATTTTCAATTTTCTTCCTTATTTTACCTGGGACCGTGTTTTTATATCTCGAGCCAACTTGGACATACTTGGACTGTTATTATTTCATATTTATATCATTAACTACAATTGGTTTAGGAGACTTTATTCCAGCGAACGATTATTCGACGGAAGACTGGGACCCTTCATATAGAGCGATATATCAAACTCTAGTATCAGGTACGTATAGGCCTACATTCATTTTGTTTACTCGATTGATGTTTGTATATTGGCGACCGTTTTAGAGGCGTTCTGTTCTGCAATATTACGTTATACGCATCATCTCGAATAAGGACTATAAACCATAGGTCCAGTGTACACATCTAGCTCATGTGCACTTTAAAGAACCTACATTCGAGACGAGAAGACACTCACAGCCAACTCGGTGTACAAGTAAAACTCACAGCCACTGATCATAATTGGGCCTTCTTTTACCCAGTATAAATAAATAACAAATTCAAAATTCATTATCAATTAAAAGATGTAAAATCTTGGTGTTTGGTTATTGATATCGAAGTTAATGCATTAATAATACCGCGTTACTTGCGTTAGAGAGGATGTCTTTACCTTGGATAGGCCTTACCTCATATTAGTCTTTAATAGTTCCGTTTCGTCCTATTGGGAGATAGTACCATCATGGTCTCTGTAACACAGTGATTCAACTGGTATACAGGGTTGTTTAGAGGTGATAGGCCTAACTATAACACATTGACCAGTAGGCCTACATCGGGATTTAGACTAGGTTCTTTTAAGTGCACATACGCCAGACTTTCAGTTTTAAGTATACGTATACGAGAAGAATTCTTGTACCATCAGAACTGATGGCAGAGGAGTGTCGATATTATGGCTGGCTGTGGACAGTACATGATATGTTTTCTATACGTATAAGGTATAATAAGTGGGTGTAATTATTTCATTTAATCTGAAAAGTTCATTAACCTGCCATCAGATTTTGTTCTTCGTTGTTTCACGTGATTTTTTCTCTCCATAAAATCACACTTCTTTAGACAAAATCGATTTACCAATAGCAATGCATACACAAAACAATCGTCTGTTGTCCACAGTAATTATTTTGAATACACACATTTATGAGGCCAAACTACCGATAACGCATTCGCATTATTTATTGTGTTCGATAAACGGAAAGCGCAAATACTGTATTGTATGTACTATTTCATAAGATTAAAATTAGGTGATTATGCCATGTTGATACCGTAAGAAATCTCATTTATTACGCTCTTTTAACGCTGCGCAATTCACACATGCATTCGGCGATGGAGCTTGCCGTGAAAATCGGCACTTATTAGCAAATTTTTTAGTATCTCCTGAGAATTCATGTGTTTTTTAGTCAAATTTAAAATCAGAAATCATACTTTACTAACCAACGTTACGATCCGTTTTCGTTTTCGAGCATATTAATATAATAATTTGCGACACATTCTAGTTCACACAAACGAATTCATACACAAATAAGCTATCCAATTACAATATTAATTACACGTGGTGTAAATCCTGTCCATATGTTGTATAAAATACAATTGTGTTATAAAAGCAAACATTACTTATGCATGATTTACTGTTTAGCATATAAATTCTATTAAAATTATAAACTTTAACATATTTACACCGTCAGTAAATAATAATATTAATGGTTGTCCTAAATAGCGCGTAATATGCAAATATTTCTAAGCGCGTCACCAAAAAAATATCCTAAAGCTTGGTTCCCACTTAGGACGCAACAAAAGGATGTAAGCGCACTACAGAAGTAATTTGACCAATCACGACTCGATTGATCATCCGTAATTGAATCGTCCCGTGGGAACCAAGCTTAAGAATAAAAAAAAAGAGGAACCATTTTTACCAAAGCACTTTTGATGCTTCCAAAAATGGTCGATGGAACGGTATTTACAGAAGTGGAAAGGATCGTCTATCCAGCAAAAGCTGAAGATTCCAAGCTAGTTCTAATGCTTTGTCACACTATCAAACTAACAAAGAAGTGTGATATGCCCATATATGGTAGTGATGTCACGTCATCGTGTCCATATATGGTACATCTCTTTCTTGTCACATACATTTTGATAGTGTAGACAGAGCTTCAAGAATCAAGATAATTTGAAAAAAAATCCGATTGCTTAAGGATGTTTATGTTAACCATCGTCTCTTTCATTTTCAGTGTATCTTGTAATAGGCCTAGCTGTAGTTCTTCTAATTGTCGAACTCTTCGTCACTATTCCTCAAGTTCGTTCCAAACTGAATGCACTATATGGAAGCGATGAAGAAGATGATGATTTAGCAGCCAGGCCAGTCGGTGAGCAACAAGAACTATCTCAAATACCTTACAATAATGCGGGCTATTCATCCATGGATACGAACGAACACAAAATCAGTGAAACAGCAGAATTAGTTCATAAATGAAATGTGACTTGCAGACTGCCGATATCATAATGCATGATTACACTTCTTTATGAAGACAGAGAATAAACAAATTTAGCAAATAATTTATTTTACAGTAAAGGCCAATTTACACAGACAAGCTGTAACGGTAATACAAATATAGAATCTATGTTATTCGTTATGGCTATTTACACACAACGTAGTGTGGACGGGCGGTTTTCGCTCAGGATAGATACAGATTCTAAGTTACGCGGTTTTCCGCTTACTATCGTTAACGCTCGTCTGTGTAAATTGACCTTAAGGCTCCTACAACAAAATCATTCAAACCACATGCAGAGACCCACATCAAATCTATCCTGTTAATTGTTTCTTTTTTTATTTTCTGCAAAATAAAAAAATTATTTAAATGTATTTTTTTTTGGTTTTCATTCTTTTAAAGGATTAAGAACAATTTGTTACTATTGTTTATCAAAAATGATAACGCTGGAATTTGAAACATCGCCCTCTATAATTCGATTACGATCGTCAGGTATCCAATACTTCACACAGCGGGATTATTTTAAAAAAATATCAATGTAGAAGGCACTGTTTGATTGTCTTTTAAAAATAGCATCCTCTCGTGTCGCGCTCTCTCTCGAAGTGCCATATCATGAGACTTTGGCGATCATGTTGTGCCACAATTCTCTGTCTATTGCCATGTTCAGCAACTCCACTTCTTTGGTATTCTCGCCTCTATTCCGAATCCATTCAGCTATGCTGGCCAACCAAGTGACTATTTTTCTCCCCTGCTCCTTCTATCGTTCCAGTTAATGCAAATTTATCCAGACCTCCCTCGTGTCGCGCATATAAGCTAAAATGTCACATGTCGAGAAAATGCATACCGTTCCGGAATGCATTGATGATGATCTTATTAAAACGGATGTTCCGCTAAATTTACGAATTTTACTGTCTACATGCATCATATAATACTGTATTATCAGCAACATTTTTTCATAGACTCTCTTCTCCCAGACGTGCTTTGGAGTTTGTAATTTTAGCATGACCCGTCCTAGTTTACAAATTACCAAAAACGTCGGCCTCTAGAACTATAACTGCTGCTTGCTTTAGCTTCTGAATGAGTAGTCCTCTTGGGACGTAGCTGGCTAAAGCAACAGCGTGAACAAATGTAATGCGAAAGCACAGAACTGTTTGAAACATTATAAGGCCAATTTACACAGACAAGCGGTAACGATAATAATAACAATATAGAGTCTATGTTATTCCTTGTGACCATTTACACACAAAAACACAAGATAGATACAGATTCTACATGGCACCAGCTACGAGGTTTTCCGCTTACCGTTACCGCTCGTCTGTGTGAATTGGTGTTTATGGCCGTCTCACCAGTCAGTTGTAGGCCTACAGGTAACATCTATATTTTTTAATGTTAAAATGGAATAGACTGAACACGCGTCTTGTCTGCCGCCGAGGGGTATCCAGGATTAAGTGGACCAATTAAATTGAAGCGATGTGTACCCCATACAGCGTGCCATTCGGTAGGCTGAATTTTGAACGTAGGCTAAATGTTGCTAAGCCCGGGTAGATCAATTAAAAGCACGTAGTGAAGATATTCTTCCCGCGTGGCGTACGCTAGCCATCCTGCTTCCAGGTAGAATCAGTTGTTAGAAAGCTCCCCTGGGATTCTTATTGATTTATAATTAATTCCATTATGGTTATATTTGGATAATAACCGACTGGTAATTGATGGTTAAAGGCGGTTCAATGGAACGTGCAAATACAATGACAGTTATAAATCGCATCTCTGCTGATCATTATTTTAAAGAGGCACAACGTGTAACGTACAGATTACGTCATACGCGCACGAGTTTTGCAACCTAGGCTCAATATTGGTATTGCTGGTTTCCACGCTCGATCGTTATGTTTCAGGTTTTTACATAAACGGGAAATCATATAAGAACATTTTCTTACTATTTATCTGAGAAACTATTGTATTTTACCAAACTACTTTAATAATAAATTGTTGCCTTTGAATTATCGCATTGTCCCAAAAGTAGCCAGATTAATCAATTGCTATAGGTAAGAACAATGAAATGTGATAATAGCTGTGCGTATGGAATTTCCTAGTGGCATGATAATTAAGAAAGTCATTAAGACTTGAGACAAACTGAACCACATACAGCTTCACGTTGTTTGTTTAAGCTAATGACAATTATGATAATGATAATTATGTTATATCTTCGCCATTGTTGGCTTTGTGACTTTGAACATTTTAATGTTGCATTTTGTTTGTTATTATGTCATTTAAAGGGGGCCTCCGGGCTTAAAATATCTGGAAACTGGGGACGTTAATTGCAAGCGTGCACGCGAAACGCAAGTTATCGAACTGTCGCTTGTGATTGGTCACTGTTAATTGTGTTGCAACTCGTCATTGTCTTGTATTCACCGGAAGCCAAACTTGGTCAGAAAAACAAAAGGTCTAATTAGTAATAATACAGTATTACAAATATCTTAGTAGGCCCTAAATTTTTATTTTGTCTATAAGTTAAACATAATTTCGTTTACAATGATTTATTATGGTGCAGATAGATAATGCTAAAAATGATAGCGATTATGACGTAGATGACACAATCATTCTCCTATCATATAAAGACTCGTGTAGTATTAAGTTATAAGTGAAATAAAATATTCTTTCTAGCCAAGAGAATTAAAATCAATATCCGAGCAAAGCGCTTCTTTTCTTACGTCAATCCTAAAAATATAATACAAACATGATAATGAAATCTGTCGATTGTGGTATTTTATGTATAACAAGATTTGGTTAATTGTGTTTTTTTACTTTAATGGTGTTTTTCTTTGATGACGTGAGCGCAACGATAATTATTTGAACCATCCTAATTCTGCCTAGAAATTCAAACTACTGTATATCTACGTCAATATTAAAAATAGAGAAATACTAATGATGATTGAGGTTTAGATAATATTTATACGGATTTGTATTAATAACTTGTTGTAGTATTATTTGGTAAATTATGTAGAGTGTACCATACACTTGCACCAAGTATGTATTACTGTCTTTTTTTATGTTAGGCGTTTGGATTTTTGTTTAAAATTATGAGTATTATTCGTATGAAACGCCATATGTACCAAAACATTCTTACGCGCATTTATGCGCATATCATAAACATCACGTCATAGAGTAGCAGTCGACGTGGAAATCTAGTCCCTAATAATATAAAAGCAGCATGAGTTTAACATGATCAATTATTGCGGTGAGTCTATTGTACTAGTTAATAATATTGTTCAACCGTTGCACGAAAATCTCCTGAAAAAATAAAGACAGCTTCAGAAAATCATTAATTTCATTGTTTTTGATGAATGACTATAAATGTAGGCCTCGCATGAGAAAGTAATTGATTTCTGCATCGTGTATTTTACGACTGAGATTATTGGATCAAAATAATCTTTATTGGATCAGCTTAATCCTAGAGGGATTAACTTGATCCTATGGTACCGTAATTTACGTCAGCGTGAAGAAATAATTTGAATAGGCCTATACGTTATAAAAATAAATGACAATCGCTAATATGAAATGTTTTCTACACCAAAATATCAGATATTACTTTTTAGGATCATTAACGGTATAAATTCTTGAAAGATAGGCACAAAGTTTACGATTACGTTTGCGATGGATTATTCGAACTTTTGACTATGATTGGTCAACTTCTCTTGCGTTGCGGCTTACGTCCTTGCATTGCGTTGTAGTGGGAACCAAGCTTTAAATTAACAGTGTCATTTAATAATAGGCGAAGATTTATTGGTTTTGTAAGGACTAAAATTGCTATATTAGCGTTGAATATTGTGCTTCACGACACTCCCTCAATATTTTATCATTTTAACAATAAATACCAAATCCAAAAGTATTTCTACTCCTAATTTCCGCTCCAGTTGTCAGAGACGATTTTAATCGCTTGTCATTGTTCAATTCGCTTGCGTTGCGTCTACGTCCTTGCGTTAGCGTCCTAGTGGGAGCCTAGATTTAGCGTGGTTCCCACTAGGACGCGACGACGCAACACTGCTGCAACCACCGCAGGTTTGATTTCACGCAGGAGGCGCGGGGCCAAACACAACACGCAGGTTGCGCTATGTGTCGCTAGTGAGAACCAAGCATTACTGTTAATCGGAACGTTGATCAATAACGCATTAACCTACATAATTGTAATTGAGACCAATTAATGAAACATTTAAAATATTTGCTTCGAGGGATGACAATGATAGGCCGTCGTTTTACTTTTAAAGGCTATAATCAATGCCCCTTAACCTTACTTACCGGTATATTAATTACGATCCAATGATAAAAATAGCCCTTTATTCAAGTCACGTTCACACTGAGCCCATTCCGGTCAAGTGGCCGGAAAAATCCTGAATATTGAAGTAGTGTTAAAAACTAGAACCGTTCACGTTACTTGACGCAACGCAAGGGCGTATAGCGCAACGCAAGGGCGTATAGCGCAACGCAAGGGCGTATAGCGCAACGCAAGTGAGGTAACCAAACCGACAAGCCGGATTATCCATCGCGTCGTGATTGGTCAATACAATTACGTTGTTGTCGCGTTACGTAACGTAGCTCGGAGTTCTCTTTGGCCACTAAAAATATTCCAGACTCAATGTGAACGTAGCTTTAACCATGGTGGAATGATTTAACCAATATCATTCACATCAGATTGTTTACACCTCTACACTTATTTCATTTTGATATTTCAGTAGGATGATTGCAATGAACATTCCTGAAAGCGGGAACCAATCAGAAACCTTCTACTGTACGAGCCAAAATTGAAATATTCGTTTAACTGTTGTTGTACATAGCTTCACGAGTAGAACCAACCTAAAGGACATAAATATCATGATGTTTTTAAACACCTCTTATCTTCGTATACTCTGGGACAAAATATCAATCGAATGTGGTACTTGAACAGTCGGTCATTGAAAACCATTCAGGCTTAGAAGAGCATACTTACGATGTTTTTGGTGAGTTAACTAACTTTTTGAAATTTTAAGGACGAATCGAGTATCATCAAATGGTTGATAAGTGCTCTTTAGTAAAATTGGATTTATATTATCATAAACAAGATGTATTCATAGTAAGAGAGAGAGAGAGAGAGAAGCTTATACGAGATTACATAAGAGCATCGTTTCTGTTTACTTCATTTCAATTTGCCGCCCTGTATTTTTACTTGCTGTTGTCCCGGGCGCCATTTTTGTTCACTTCTGACTGCTCCCTCTGCCACCATGTCGCCTCGTCTGCATTGGTACATGGTGTACCATACCAATACAGGGCCTGTGCCAGATTATCCATCAGATAGAAAAAAAGAATATTTGTTCACAGTAACTAGGTATAATTATAGCGTACCGTGGTACAGTACGTTATTCTGTTTTTGTTGCTGAATACTGGGCACTCCCACACTGATCGCATATAAATAGCGAAGAGTTTTAGGATCTGATGATCTTGTCTCAAAAACAGCCCAGTCGAAATACACCTATACTATCCCTGTGGTTATTATGTCATGTAGTACAAAAAAAGAAGAGTATGAAATCAGACATTTTATGTTTAAATCAAAACATTATTTTAACACTAAAATATTACGAGTAATACAAGTAAAAGTTAAAATGGCATAACATTAAATTCGAATAAAACATTACTTTTACTTAACTTGATTTTTTTAATGTAATTTTATTCCAGCCAGTAATGAAAGAATGCTTTGACTTTAATTGTAAGATAAACTTACCTAGTTTGATATATTTATTATTATTATTACTTTTATGAGAAATAAAGTCCTCAAAGAATGAAATCGTTCAAATTTAATGTCATGGCGTGAACGTTTGGAATTAAACTTAAACTATATAATTGAATGTATTCATTTTTTATAGGATAACATTAAAGGTAAATTATTTGCAAGATAAAGTTAACGATTGGTTTGGGACTTACTAAATTGAATACTGTTCTGGAATAGTGGTTAAAGGCGAAATATGTCATTGTTTTATGAACGGTTCAGGAACATTATTATGATACGATAATGACATTTTAATTTGCTCCGTTGGCGTACCATAACATCCACCCCCAAAAAGGAAAATGCATTCCTATTATATCTCGCGAAAGATAAATAAGATAATATACCTTATTGCTATTATTTGCTAAATAATGTATCGTGGGCTATTCATTTCAATGAACAATCTTAAATCCTCAAAATGTGATGTGTAATTATTAATTTTTAAAAGGTTGTCAAAAAATGTATTTAAACATCGAATAAAAACTGGAAAAATAATAATTTAAGAGGCATTATAGCGCAAGGCGACATAATCCTCTGCCGCGTGTGTTTAATACATACAGATAGGTCTATCTTACCTGACCTATAAAAGCATAAAGGTGAAAAATATGTCTATAATATTTCGTGAATAGCTTTAAATAAAAATGTATTTCTGTCTTACCTTAACTAAGTTTTATAGATAACCGTAAAATTGTATATCGAGCATTGACATGAGTTGACGCATGGTCTATGTATTCGTTCTCGATGTTTTTCATTGACAAATTTAATTCGCAATTGAATATTTGTCTTTTTGTTACGTACAGTAGAACCCCGATAAAATGAGCAACCCTTCGGAACCCTTCTAGAACGTCCCATTTTAATAGGGATTGGTCGTATAGTTAAAGCATAGTAGGCCTATTTCCGCTCGTTTGTGTAACCCAACAGTATCCCCTTGCACTTTGGAGTAATTACAACAATAAACCGAATGCTTCGCACATTTCTTAATGCCTCGCTGCCTCGCACTTTGTTTTTACGTTACATCTGAATTGGGCAGCCGATTCTCGGTACTGTATTATTTCCGAAGTATCATAGGAATATTTGGTAATACAACATCATATGTTTTTTACATGTATTTTGTGATACAGCACTGAGAATCAGGTGCAGCCTAAATGAGGGGTGTTACCGTTGTACGTCATTGATTAAGGTCTTTCGAAGAGAATTAAATCCAAGTATGACACTATACACATAAATAAATACAGTACATAGTGTACTTTTGACGATTTCATTACTACAAAATAAACATTATTACAAAATTCAGTATTAAAAACAAGTTCATAAAGTTGAGAGTCTAGCTGCATCACTCTACGAATATAGATCTTATGAAAACAACATTAGATAGATTAGTCGTCGGAAGTAGTCTCTAATATATCTTAAAGACATATTATATTGTTAATGAATGCGCATGTGTATATAACCGGACATTGAAGAAAATACTTCAAAGCATTTTCTACTAATACATATCTACTATCTACAATAACATTCAAATAAATGTCCAGACTGGTAACTGAATTATCATTATTGTTTCTGTCAGGAGAGTTAATACCTCTTTATTTGACAAACGTTGTACTTCCATTTTCTATCCATAAAAATAAAAAATAAACAAATAATAATAAAGCAGCTGACGTAAAACAATTACGTAATATAGACATATTATGTTTGAGTTGATATAATGTGCTGCCATCTGAGCATTTTGGGAAGGGAAATTAGATGTCGGAAAGGTCATCTTGCTTCCCGACAGATTAGGGTAAATGTAATCAGGTCTGTCTGTCCTGTCCATTTGTGTATATTTCAAAATATGCAGTATTTATTAATTTTTTTATTTTTTCAAATTTGCATATATACAAATACAATTATTTTAAAAGTTTATTTTTATCTATCTACTACCTATAGTACTATGGACATTTTAAAGTGAATATTTAAGTAAGTTGGATTGTTTGTAAAAAGGTTTTCGTTTTATATAGTAAAATAGACATCAATACCGGCGTTTTGTATGGTGTGCCCCGGAACAAAGTTTAGCAGACGATGTGCTAAGCGTCTTGATTTATTTGGCCTCATCATTTCTTGTGCCAAACGGGATTAACAGCGTATGAATAATGCATTAATAGAGAATTATATAATTCCCTTGATGTATTACAAGTAAAAAGGTTGTTATTTTACATAATTCTAACAAATTCAGCCATTAAACAACCATTTCGTTACTATATTTATAATCTTAACACGTAGTTTGCAATGTACCAACCGCATCCTTGTTGAATAATGCGCATACACAAAGTTTCCATAAATAACTCTGTAACTTTCCATTACATATAATAGTATCTATATCAGTATCTATACATTAGTAGTTTTGTAAATAGTTCTACGTATTACTATATTGGGCTAAAGTAAACTCTCCCACAATTTTGCCAAATAAATTAGATTCTAATCTTAGTACACGTCTATATCTTCCGACTTGTCTGTTCCGACTGAGATTGTCTGTTGGCGCGCCATACACGCCTGTCCTAAACAGCAGTGAGTTACGCGTGTACATATCTAATACTTACAAGCCAACCCCCCCCCCCTCCCCAGTAGGATAGTAACGAGCTGTTTTATCCATAAAAACGTAGTACCACTAGTTAGTAGCATAATTTATCAATAGGCCTAATTAGAAGTGTGTCAATGTGACAAAATGATCAGATTTAAGAAAAAACGACCACACGATCTTTGGTTCGAGTCTAAAACTGGCCACCAATTAAATTAATAACATTGTCCTTGTGCGGCCTGAAACCACCCGTTTTTATAATCAACATTATTCATTCATAAGCCGAAGGAACAAAAAAACTAAGCAAATCAAATTCAATTTAATCTCAGATCTGCATAATTCCGTTTAAAACATACGTTATTAGTGCATTATTGTTTGCAGTTTGTAAGATTCCTTTGTGAAAGCGATAATTAATTGTTTGATTTGTGTCGCTGTGCTTTTAACTTTTTTTACATTTCCGTCTTTTTCGATTTGTGTCGCTGTGCTTTTAACTTTTTTTACATTTCCGTCTTTTTCGAAAGCTATTTATTCATCGATACACATCGATCTAATTGATAGGCATCTGCAGATCTTTATTAATACTTGCATGAATTTAATGTACATTTTGGCGGCAATTCAGCCTAATCTGTTTGCAAACATGACGTGAGCTGAAATCGTCATCCCATCGTTTGTAAAGGAATAACGTAATATCTAAGGAAATGAACTTAATTGGAGCAGGAAAACTATGTATGTTGTGTTTTATTATAGATAAAGATGTTTTTCTGGGAATATATGATCACCGCAGTCGTGGAATACAATAGTTAAGCTTGGTTCTCACTATGACGCAACGCAAGGACGTAAACGTAACGCAAGCGTGTTGACCAATGACAAGCGACAGTCGAATAAATCCATCGCTTGTGATTGGTCAAATCCCTTACGTTGCGTTACGTCCTTGCGTTGCGTCTCTAGTGGGAACAAAGCATAAGGGTTCCATCGAGTTGTATCGAGCGAACCACCCCACGTCGTGCACCCCACGTGTCGTCCTGTTAATTTGAAATTCGCGCCGCTAAGCCACACACAGAGGGATAAACCGAATGAAATGGAGTTTATGAGGTGACGTGTGCTTCGGTTATGTAATAAATAGTAACATTAGTCTCTCCTTTACGGACAATATCATACCAAGACAATAAATGTCAGAAAAAGAAGACGCATAACAAATTACCGTCTGAAAATGTAATGACAACGAATAACTATACTTAAAATATACTTTATTAAATTAGTACTATTTTGCATTTCTTCGATGAATAAATTGTGAATTCATATCATGTTTTAAAGAGAAATATCTAATTGTGTTATATATTGTAGTTGGGTTATTGTCTTAGTTTAGCCTCTACCCCAGTTATCATGCGTCTCCGTGGCTACAAAAACAAATTAATAACTGAACACAATCATAGCAGACGATGCTGACTGAAAATAATGCGCTAGCTGAGGCGCCAATTAAACAAATGTTTACGCGGAGATTTTGGCTAGTTGGAAATGAATGCGAACTTCTTTTCTTCTTTTTTTCTTTTTTCCCCTTCCTTTTCTTCTTTTTCTTTTTTTTCCCCTTCTTTTTCTTTTTTTTCCCCTTCTTTTTCTTCTACTTTTCCTTCTTCTTTTTCTTCTTTTTCTTCTTTTCCTTTTTAGTCGCGTGCGAACGTGACTCTACAGCTCACTATGTCGGTCGGTCTGTCGGTAAACACTAACTCAAATTTGCGCACGCGACTGCAGCCATGTATATGGCCTTGTTCTTTTTCTTTCTTTTACGTTCTTTAACCTTGTGTTGGGGAAAACATCCTAGAGTGACTTCACCCTTTCACACCAGTTCGTCGACGTCCTGTTTTGTCATTATTCTCTGATCTACGCGATTACGTAACGCAGCTATTGAGTCTAACAGTATGCTCATGTATTTGAACGTGCGCTGAATGACTTTTCGACGCAATTGCTGATTAGTCGCGCGGTCTTGATGATTGATAGGGAATAACTGCTATTGATTTAGGAGAACAACTATATTTATACTGCAATTTGATTTTTTTAAATTATAAATTTAGGGTTAGTTAAGGTCATAAGAAGTATGTTGTTCGTTGCTCATTCTTGACTTAATTGGATGTTGAGGATGCGGTCTGACTTTAACACTTGACTGCGCTTTACACGTCAAAGGCAACACGAGGGCACCACATAAACATGTTCGATGCACCATTTCAATTACAACATCCTCCCCATGATCGTAAAGTTGCTACATGGGTGAACACGCATTTTAGGCTCTACTGAATTTTAATAACATAATCATTCTTACGAGTTCTCTTCGGGGACAGGCATCAAATTGAAGATTCCCAAAAACGCCTTGCGGCTCGGAAGCATGTTTATTAGTATCACTGTTGTCTCTATGTAAGGATTTAGTGTTACATGTGTGTTAGTATGTTACTGCTCATCTCTTGAACTCGAATATAAAAGAAATTACAAATGACCATTTTAGTTTTCGTGTTTTTGCTAATAATAGGTCACAATTTTTATAGTAAGGCATGCGTGACTAGGGAAGATTGCTTTTCGTCATCAAATAACAGTTTATAAAATGTATAAAACCAAAATTCACCCTTGTACAAAGATTTAAGATTAATAAATTAAACCAATATTATTGACCAAATTAAAATTAAATTCTAGTAAATTATACAGAAACCTTGAGTACTTTATCCCCGTTTTTAATTTCGGCATAATTTACCATAAATGATTTTGTGTGTCATGACATAGCATACAGTAATATCAGTATATAGAAAATTGTTGGCACAACACTACTCATTTGGGACACTCACACTAAGGCGCTATTAAGAGTCACTCCTATTAAGGGTCACTCCTATTAAGAGTCACTCCTATTAAGGGTCACTCCTATTAAGAGTCACTCCTATTAAGGGTCACTCCTATTAAGAGTCACTCCTATTAAGGGTCACTCCTATTAAGAGTCACTCCTATTAAGGGTCACTCCTATTAAGAGTCACTCCTATTAAGGGTCACTCCTATTAAGAGTCACTCCTATTAAGGGTCACTCCTATTAAGAGTCACTCCTATTAAGGGTCACTCCTATTGAGGGTCACTCCTATTAAGGGTCACTCCTATTAAGGGTCACTCCTATTAAGAGTCACTCCTATTAAGGGTCACTCCTATTAAGAGTCACTCCTATTAAGAGTCACTCCTATTAAGGGTCACTCCTATTAAGGGTCACTCCTATTAAGAGTCACTCCTATTAAGGGTCACTCCTATTAAGAGTCACTCCTATTAAGGGTCACTCCTATTAAGAGTCACTCCTATTAAGGGTCACTCCTATTAAGAGTCACTCCTATTAAGGGTCACTCCTATTAAGAGTCACTCCTATTAAGGGTCACTCCTATTGAGGGTCACTCCTATTAAGGGTCACTCCTATTAAGGGTCACTCCTATTAAGAGTCACTCCTATTAAGAGTCACTCCTATTAAGGGTCACTCCTATTAAGGGACACTCCTATTAAGGGACACTCCTATTAAGGGACACTCCTATTAAGAGTCACTCCTATTAAGGGTCACTCCTATTAAGAGTCACTCCTATTAAGGGTCACTCCTATTAAGGGACACTCCTATTAAGGGACACTCCTATTAAGGGACACTCCTATTAAGGGTCACTCCTATTAAGAGTCACTCCTATTAAGGGTCACTCCTATTAAGGGACACTCCTATTAAGGGACACTCCTATTAAGAGTCACTCCTATTAAGGGACACTCTGTGGTGGTCCTTAATAGAGGTTCTATTGTAGTAAGTTTTCTCTTCTTTTTGTTTTTCCATTTCTGTCTATTTTTCTGTAGTGTAGTAAACGAAAGATAGAAAAAGATGCGTTTTATTTATTTAAGAGTATTCGTTATCTAGTCATTAGTCAATAGCTGCTGGCCAGGTATTTCCCTTCAGGTTAAAAGAGGCGTTTTATTTATTCGTTATCTAGTCATTAGTCAATAGCTGCTGCCCAGGTATTTCCCTTCAGGTTAAAAGAGGCGTTACCCTACAAGCAACACAATCTAATCATCTCAATCCGTTTTTATATATTTGATATTTACGAATACGTTGGATTATGAAAACAGATAAGAAGACGTTTCTCGGGGCCGTTTTCTTCTTCTGATTAATTGCTTTTCAAAATTAATTACTTTTGTGTTTATATCGTCGTCGTCTTTACTATTTTAAGAACTGACTTTTCGGTTTATTGAGTGATAACAGCATTTACTTGGCGCCTTTGAAGAATTGTAAAAAATACTCAAAGCACAAATTACAATTGCGAATTGAATCGGATTATTAAAAATAAAGGTTGGTTCTTAAATGTCTTAGATTGGTTCCCGTTATGAACGCGACACAACGCAAGGACGTAGGCCTCGCCTACGTCACCCGATTCCACGTGCTGTATCGCCACATATTTCCGCGGTATCATAGGAATATTTGGTAATACAGAATCACATGTGGTGCCTGTATCATGTAAGGTTAGATTAAGAATTAAGTTAGGCCTACTATTAGATACATGTGAAGTTGTATTACCAAATATTCCTATGACACTTCGGAAATGGATACAGTACCGAGAATCGGCTGCCTACGTTGGCGCAATGTATCAACGCAAGAGGCCGTAAAGCTCTGTTTACACTATCAAACTTTATGTGACAAAAAATGCAATGTGCCCATATATGGACATGATGATGTCATATCACTTCCACATTTAAGCATATCACTACCATATTTGGGCACATTACACCTTTGTAAAAGTGTAGACAGTGCTTAAGAAGCGTAAGAATATTAAACGGCTTAATCTGTTCAAGGTGGTCTCTATTCAAGTTACGTTCATTTTATTTTCAGCGTTGAAGTTCTTGCATATAGTGTATAGCTTTCAAATTGGTTAATAGAGTTGTACACCTAACGAACTATCTTGCAAGGTTGTATTCAAATCACCTTAACTAAGACATCAGAATTGTATATGATACATTATATCCCCAAACTACACACGTCAGTGGCTATAAATATTTTTAGAACAGAGTTATTTTGCAAAACGGAAGAAGAATTTTAATTACTAATGATTATTCTAGCCACGAGGTTTCATGTGATTTCTTGGGAATAGCAACACAATGATTAATAATAGGAATCGCTAGATTAAATTCAACTTAGATGCCTAGGGAGCAGATTGTGAAAAACTCGGCCCGTGAACATTTTAAAATTAAAATGACGTTGAGATCGGCCAACACTGTGCTTCAGGCGTTTTAAGATTTGCCCAGTTTTAAGTCGCGTGCACCGCGACTCTACAGCTCACTATGTCGGTCGGTTGGTCGGTAAACACTAACTTGAGCACGCGACTGCAGCCATGTATTAAGATTGGTTCTCACTATAGACGCAAAGCAAGGACGAGACGCCACGCAAGCGAGTTGACCAATCACAAGTAACTGTTGGAATAATCCATCGCTTTTAATAATTGGTAAAATCACTATGACTGCGTTTTGCGTCCTAGTGGGAACCAAGCTTAAAGGATATCAAATGTGTTGTGAAATACCAAAATAGAGAAAATTGCAAATTCTGTAGGAAAGAAGGGTTTAATTCCAGCGCGAAACAAAGACAAAATCTGTGTAAAACGGATGTGTTGAAACGTCGATATTTTTTAAGGATTAGAGGAAAATTAAATGGAAGGGAGTGGGGAAGAAAGATCTCATTGTGATAGGACACACAGTCAACATTTCGATCTCCTACTATGAACCTTGTAGCACGTACCGAATCGGTAGTCATGTCTTGCCTGATGAGTTTCCATTGCAAATTATGAAGTATATATTCCCATTGGATCATGTACTTAACGAAAATGATTTATTTTCAATAATTACAATTCCATTATAAACAGTCAACACACAGTTGATGTTTGTTTCGTTAAGATCCGTACATGACTGTTCTAAGACAAATACCCCTTTCTCCATAACTTGTTTGTATTCATTTTAGAAGGATTCGTTGTCTACGATTAATTATCCCGATTAACTGAACGTTATTAATTGATACGTTACGAATTTTGAATCAAGATTTCATAATTAATAGGCATGCTAATGAGCGTTTATTATTAAGCATTAATCGTTAATAGACCATATCTTATTTGACCAATCGCATCTAACTGAGTGCTTTGATAAATGTATCTAAATGAATCCAAACGATAACCACTAATGGACACGTTAAACGAAATATAGAAAGAGCGAGATTTGCCCATTTTAGTAAAGAAAAATGAATGTATAGGCCTATACCCATGAAAAATCCACTATATGATATATAATATAGTACTGCGGCTAGTATTTTGGTGGAATCGGACATTGAATTCTTTGGTTTGAAATGATACTTTACACCACACGTGTGCTCAGATCCTGGGTTGACCGAATGACAACTATGTTTTTAAATATTTATTTAGGCCTATTTTAAAAGCTACGTAAATATCTAAAGCTAGATGTAATAAAGTCTGTAAATGTTCTGAAAGTTATAACCCATAGCCGGTGTAAGCCCTAATAATATGCGTAGTACAAAAACAGCCCTTTTTTCATTCGTCTTACTAGGCTGTTATTTTGTTTGATTTAAAGTTCAATATTTGTCTCATCAGGAGAACGTAACATTCCAGCGTTATAAGAACTCATTAAATAACAATTTGTTGGAGAAAAGAAAATGATTAGGCTGCTGCCTGGCTATGGTTTAACAAATAGCTCTAGAACATAGGTCTGGCTAGTTTACATTTTTTCTAAAAACCTATTATATACATCATTATTGGCAGAACTACGCGCGCGTACATAAATCATACACATATCGTGATAATTGGTGCATAATAGGCCTAAACATAAAGTAGCGATAGATAAAGCAGTCAGCAGTTTTGATAATCTGAAATGTTTCCAAAGTTTCTGTTTCTTTACCCTTCACAATGACGTCATTCTTAATAAACACAAAGTTGACGCGCGGCGTACAAAGCCGTACAGTATTATCAGCCTGTCAGCGCATGCGTATCAAATGCTTCTTCTTTATACTTTCAAATCTGTTTGGTAAAGCGCAATTGTATGAATATGCACACATTTTTTACAACTGTACTTATACGCGGCATTTACATCAGGAAAATAAGTACAAGTGATATATTAGGCGGATCATTTCCACAACAGTGTCTACATTAATCACACAATTTATCGTCTTTCACGATCAATCAAAGCAAAATACAAACACTCTGCAATAATGCGAGTAATATATATCATTATTCACTTGTAGCCTACAATACAACAATTTGTATCGATGTACGTATTACTACTATAGTTTAGTATCGTACAACCCTTTATTTTGCATCCTACACTATTTGTTTTTGATCAAAACGTTCATGTGCGCACATTCTAACTTCAAAATTAAATATAATAGACCTACTCCTGTTAAATGTTGAATTTCTGTTATTTTGCGAAGCTCGCGAAATTAAAAGGCTCGTGAAATAAATTAAAGAGTCTTTACTCTGTGCAAAGCTGAGTCTTGCTATTATATTCGTTGATCTGAAGCTAACGTGTTACCATAGAGCTGGATGTGTTGATATATTACATAAACAGTTAGTGCGCATGTCAGAAGCAATAAAGAATTTGATTTTAAATGTCAATGGTGTAAGTTGATTATTGTTTGTTTGCCTGATTATTATAAGAAAAAAACTTAAAACGAGCTAAATGTCCGTTCCTCGCGTGTGGAGAGTTAATTTAGCAAAATGGTAGTGACGTCATAAGATAATATAGACACCCACTCACAAAACTATCACATTTTTGTTTCCATCATTCTCGGTCAATTCAACTATTATGTTTTATCTTTCCATTGCTACATACCATGACCTTAATATTTTAGTTGTATTGTCCTTGCTCCAATATTATAAGCGTCCGCCAACCCCAATTGAATGAACGCCCTCTCTCATAAATCCGGCATATACTTTTAACACCAATGCGAAAGAAGATGACAAAATAGCAGAATGTTGCACTGTTTTAGAACCTCATGACCTGGAATCTAATTTCTTGTGTTACTAACCAATTTGAACCAGGCATGAAGGACATTTATGGCATTTTTAGTCGTGCAACGCGACTCTACAGCTCGCTATGTCGGTCGGTTGGTTGGTCGGTAAACACTAACTTGAGCACGCGACTGCATCCATGTATATGGCCTTGTTTCATTAAGAATATATATATATTATATATTGATCAAGACACTGTAATTTCTAATTGTTGTTTACAACCTAATAATAAAGCAACGACGGGTACAATATTGTTTTACTGTTCTTTGTCGTTTGCACATAATATTTTATTATTAGCTCGTACCGTTAATTGAGGTACGATAAGCTTCACTGAAATAGATCGTGTATAATAATTATAATAATATTGCCTTTTGTTTTTCTAATAGAAACGTAATATTGAGTCGTACAAGTCTAATACCATATATAGACATGATGATGTTGTATCACTACCATATTTAAGCATATCACTACCATATTTAAGCATATCACTACCATATTTGGACACATCACAATTTTGTTGTCAAACTAGTTTGATAGTGTAGCTTAATTCGAAGTATGAGTAAAGTTGAAAACAGAATCCAGTCTGACTAATGAAATGGCTAACCAATCAACACGTATCTCGTTCTTTGATCTAAATTATTAAGTATAATCATTGCTGAAATTAAAGACAATAAGGCACTAATTTCCGGCTAGAGTGTCCATTTAAAACAGATTAATTACGCAATTAAAGAGTCGTTTAAGATGTGACCCAGAAAAATCTCAAATCAGGTGCGTAGGTTTCCACCAACGTATATACGGATTGCAAGTGTATTCATTTCCGTAAGTCTACTGAGTAACTGTCTGAGACAAAACGCATATTATAAGCCGATTTTCCTCTAGGCGAATCTGTTCGCGCGAATCGACAGCGTAAACTGACGCATGGGCAGAGAGGGATTTGGAAGATGGAAACATGAATACGCATGCGTATAATCTGCCGCTTACGATTCGCGCGTACAAATTCGCCTCGTGGAAAGCGAGAGCCCCGAATGAAATCCGAAAACAATTTAAACATCTTCATATACACGCGGCGGCAGAGTGGTCATCAAATTCCTTACTATATAAACCAGTTTTCTTTTTTTCTGTCATAACAGCTGAAAACAATGTGATTTGTTGAGCAGACGTTTGACATTCACAGATGTGTTTTCTTCCGATTTAAGCAAACTACGTCAGTCGCTTTTATTTTTATTTGAACCTTGGTTAAATTATTTATTAATTCTAATTATACGTTTATATGCTATATATAACTTAATAAATGTATTTATTCTAGAACTAAGCTCGCTAGCAGATAAGATAGGTAATAGGGTTTTTTGTTTACATTTTTATTCAATCAAAAAATACAGTATTGTTTCCTAACAAGGACATACAGTACGCGAACGCAAGCAATTTGACCAATCACAAGCGACAGATCAGATCATCTGTTGGCGCTCATCATTAATTTGGTTACATTGTACGTTTGCGCTTTGTTCGTGTTCTATGGTGGCCAGGAATTCATAACAGGTATACATCATTCTTTATTATTAATATATTCCCTGTACTAATGCTTGGTTCCCATCAGAGACGCAGCACATGGACACGCAACGCAAGAAATTTGGCCAATCACAGGCGATGGATTTGAACTTTTCATTGGTTAACTCGCTTTCGTTGTGCCTACACCCTTTGCGTTGCGTTGCGCCTCATAACAGCAATATTTCGTTTCCTTTATTGATGTCATCTGTATGTTTGTCTGTCGGTCTGCATGTCGATTTTACCGTCACTTAATCTGTGTATTCTCTTTAGGTCAACCTTTACAACGATAGACATAATTATATTTATTTCAAATTTAATGATAAAATTCATCATAATTATTAACATATCACTATGTTATTTTGATATTTAGTAACATTACACATGTATTAACACGATTTTATTTTGACATAAGTGACTGAAAGTATCCATTTAACGTCGTTATAAGAGTTTACATTTTCAGGTACCCGTATTCAAATGGTTTGTATATACTTTATACTTGGATTAGATATATTTTATTCGTTCGTTTTCTTTGCTATTTAGCAATAATTGTATTCTCATCTGTCACAGAAACAAAACTGTCAGACGATAAGTACCACATTGCATTTTTATAAATCTTGTTAGGGCCAAAGTAGGAAAAATGCACGTATTTTGACATTTATGAGCGGGTAAACGGCTGGTCCAATTTGTTCAAATGAGGCTCAAGAAATTGACGAGTAAGAACGAAATCAGCATAAAGGGCAGATGAAACAAACATGCAAACATTAATTATCGTCTGCTAGTAAATCACGCGCGCGCAACTGTTCGAAATGTTTCTCGATCGGAGTTATTGATTTTATACCTTTTTTAACGATAATTTATGTTCTTTTTTTGAATGCGTGAAGTCCTCGAATCCAGATTCTTTTTACGATACCTTCCATTCGGTGACGTCACTCACTTGTTATTAAAGCTCAGGTACAGGCATGAATTTTAAATATAATATTTGGTTAATTGTACATAAATCAAATATTTGTAACAGAAATCAAGATGAAAAAACATGAATTTTCCTTAATATGGTCAAATACAAAATTTGGCAAAATTCTTCCATAAAAACCAGGAAGACTTTTTTTCAGTAGTTAGGTAGTTAACCTAATGTAATAACATGTCTGGTGACTCCCTAGAAGGTGAAAAAAGATGGTGGATATACGGTGGATAATTTTTGCTATAGCATGAAAATAAAAATCTGAAGTTGAATAAAAATACAAGAAATGTAATATTCAAATTATATTACCTATATTTAGTCATCTGATAAAAGTTTTTACCACACCGTTTATTTTTCATAGCTTTTTAAAATGCCTCTCTATTTACAAAATTTGTGTACAAAAGAATAGAGATTTTACTCTGTAATTTGAACTATCCCCCCACTGATAAGAAAGTGCTTATTTTCAACAAGCTCTTGTAACACAAATAAAATCCCAAAAATTATGAAACATATGAGAAACTATAGATCGATAATTATTGGAATGTATGATCAATAGAAATTTTTTGCCCGCACCTGCCCTTTAAAAGGTTCAAACAGATCGCTTTGATATGAGGGACAACACTGATACTGCTATTAGGGATACAAAGATTGTGTCTGCTATCATTATTATATTTATAAATACTATAATATCTTCTGTAAAGAAGTTGTTTAATGAATTCTGAAAAATTATTTTGTATTTTAGATTGTACAAAATAGACAATCCTAGGCCTACACATCGTGCATAACGAAAGGTTTATAAACGTTGGTATGCTACTGCAGCTTTGTATTTGGGGTTGCCTATTAGTTTATTTAGGCCTATAACTCAAACTAACTTTCTACCATCGACGAAACATGAGGATGAACCAGAAGACGGTCAATTGTCAAATACATTTCCATATTTTACCAAATGAATCTGTACGAACTCGTTCATTGACGACATCTTTCACCAAGTGCGTCAATTGAGTCTTCAACGTACAAGAATGTTCAAAATAATAAACATGCTACGAACAGACTCACTCACATCACACTACAGTTAACTCAAAATCGTTTGTCATCATCAGATACGGATATCAATTATATTTAAAGATTGTATTCAGTATACACAGTTTGGTGATGTATGGCGATCCAAACTCACAATTAGTTTCAAACATATGGACTTTCTTAGAGAGTTGGTTTCAGTTATATTTAGGAAATAATATTATCTTTCATGCAATCTTTTGAATTTTCAGAGAAAAAAAAAATTCGCGGTATGTTGTGCAATTTGCTTAGCTTAAACCTCTGTCTACACTAGCAAAGTAGTTTGACAAAATTGTGATATGCCCAAATATGGTAATGCTCAAATATAGTACTGATATGACATCATCGTGTCCATGTATACGGGCACATCGCATTTTTTTTTGCATAAAGTTTGATAGTGAGACAGAGCTTAAGACTCGTCGAATGCGTTGGAATTTTATTTCTCGTGATAGACAACAATACGTGTATTTAGTGAAAAATAGTTTAAATGTATTGTGTAAGGTTAGTCAGGCAAAGAACAATATTGCATTCAGTTTGTTGTAGGCATACCTTAATCTAATATTATTTTTTTTACTAATTTGTAATTGTTTTTCCTTATTTGTAAAATTGATGCATGTTGTTTTCCGTTCAATTTGAATAAACAGTGATGTTTAAACAATCAATAAAACAATGAAGTACTATTGTTAGGTGTAACTTATTAATAGAAAAACCTAAATTACATTACATTAGGTATGACTCTTATATTTTGGTTGTTATTGAGAACAATTGCCAGTTCTATGAAGATTCTTTATTCCGGTTTTCGCCAATAGCAAATCTGGAGGCGACTAGATCCGTACTACCGAATCTAGAGATTGTATGAAAATCCTTTCTCACCCGAGACGTACCACAAATCTAGAGATCGCTTTGAAGAAAGATTCCTTCCAGTGTTCACTCGAAGCACTGCTTCTTTCCAGCAAAATTTGCAGGACTAAATTGGCTCCAACCGGTATTAAAAATGGTGTAAGTTATTCATAAGATAAACACTATCTAGTAGTTGTAGGTTAGGCCTAGCCATTAAAAACATAGGTTTTGTCAATTGGATAGACAAAGTACAATATTATTTGACCTTTTTGTACTTAATAGTCTTATTATCATATCAATAATTCGGTAATTTGCTTCATTTGCCAGAATTGATTTCTATATTGAGAGAACATTGCCTTCTAATTTGATACCCTTTACTAAGTATAGGATTATTACCTTAATCCCTTCTAATTGGAGACCCATATCAAGATCGCGTTATGATATTAGACTCAGTATACTGAGTATTGGTGATCTTTTGTAGACCCCTTGATATCTTAAGCCTTTAACGAAGAGTTTCAGCAGTCTTGAATTGTATCGCATGTTTACTGTGTAATTTACACAAAACCATCGTCACCTAGCACTTTCCAAATGCACTTATAAACAGTTCCTGTTTTCCAAATAACACTCATACAAAAAGACCTTCACATCAAGTGGTCAATTGTTATGCTGTTTTATTTTAGCAACGGCTAGTTTTTAATCCGCCGCAGATCCACTGCAATACGCCATTTCAATGGGTCATTCAGTCAATATTTATCCCGTTTGTTTGATTGTCGTATTAAGGTGATCTACTCGGCTGCTGTTCAAACATCATGTTCAACTCAACTAGAATGTTAAAGAGACAGTCGGCGTGCTTTTTGACGTCACAGACCAAGACACTTTATTTCTGCCCCAGTTATTTCCCCATGGATATTATACTAGGTGCTTCCCTTCGTCGTCGTACCTACAATTTGACATCTTACATACAGTTAGTACCGCTACTCTGGGTGTTGTTCCTGTCGTTATGTCCCTGTCTACGCATTTGTACTTTAGATACAATACAAAATTATAGGAACATCTATTCTTAATGAACTAACAATGATTTATTTTTTTCATATCAATTTATAAGTTGTTCCGATTCACCGACATTAGGTCGGCTTCTGTGTATGTATGACATCCCTAGAAAATCTCAGGAGGCTAACATTATTGTGGCACCGGCCTACATATTATCATTGTGTACGCAGGCGTACAGTAAATAGTGGTTACTTTAAATATAATATACTTCCTTCTGCTGTTCTAGGTATTAATACAGTGACATGAATAGTGATATCGATCCCACAAAGAAACTCAATTGTTAAGTAATATTACTATATCTGATGAAATACGAGAAGTGAAGATGAATTAAGAAACGTAGCAGCGAGTAAACATTGATCGATCAGCGTGGTAGTGGTGAGATGAAGAAGAGAGGATGAAAGAAGTAGATGATGAAAGGAAGAATGAGGTAGATGAGAGGATGAATCAGCTAGATGATGATGGAAATGGTAGTGTGAGGATAGAAATGGTGAGACAAAGAGAGGATGAAAGAAGTAGATGATGAAAGGAAGAAGGAGATGGATGATGAAAGGAAGAATGAGGTAGATGCTGAGAGGATGAATCAGGTAGAGGATGATGGAAATGGTAGTGTGAGGATGGAAATGGTGAGACAAATAGAGGATGAATGAAGTAGGAGATAAAAGGAAGAAGGAGATGGATGATGAAAGGAAGAAGGCTATATGATGATGCAAATCGCAGTGTAAGGTTGATGAGAATGATATGAAGATTAAGGATGATGAATTAATAATAGTGATGGTAGTGACAATAATGCTGACGATGATGACGTCACAATGAATGGTAATGATGATGACGATACCGATAGATGATAATGGTGAAATCGATTATTATGAAGATGGTGAGCATCAATGTCGACGATAGTGATGTCGATTATTAATGATGATAGTGGCGGTTATGATGAGAGAGATAGATTTTAACCATTCTTTGCTTTAAAAATAAACCTTACACTCTCCAGTCTGCCAATCAAAATTACGCAGTGACTGGATCTGACGCCCATGGGCTAGTTAAAGGCAACCATGTCTTAATAATGTAATATCAGCCTGATTTGTACTAGTCCAAGACAATTATTGTTCTACATTAGAATGTTCAATAATCAACATTGATCTATACAAATGTTTTGAAATTTGAAAATGATTACTCGCACTATTAATAATACACAGAGACAACATTCAAATAAATCCAATCCCTGTCATCCATAAAAAGAATAACATTCTGGAAAAAAATTACAATTCCTTAATTTCAGTTTCCCTCATAATTTAAGATATTGGCGAGTCATACCTAGTTCTCATTTAGTGGTGATTCATAGAAAATGACCCAGTTGAGGAACAAGAGTTTATAATATATTTGTTCTAAAAACTAATAAATCCTATGCGCGTTAATAATAAAATATATGGAGCAAGGAAACGATGTCGATTTCAATTGTAATATGTCTACCATTATGTCCACGCAAAATGATACATTTTATTGCTCACAATGGCCTGTAATTAATATTTGTGTAATCGTTATAAAAACAAAATGAAAAGCATACTAATATATCAGGTAGAGCTATAACTGTTGCAGAATGTGTTCGTCTAGACTAAATCACCAGGAAAGATCCCGGGAAAAGTATTGCATACTCGCGTATTTAAACATTTTATAAACTTAAACCTCTTTAATTACGCGTTTGTTTTCTCCAAGGAGCAATTGAAGAAAAGGAGGCCAATTTCTGATCATTCTGAACCATGTCGTTTGGATCGCTGATCAAGCGATATGATGCCTTTTGTTCTTTGTGTAATAAACGCTTAAATGTCGCTACAATTTCCAATAAATTCGTTGGGTAATCTCCGTTTATTGTAATTTTTAATGAAAATCGTGAAATAAATGAATGAAAATTAATTTTAAATATATGTAAGAGAAAGTTATTAATAATTATAGCTTGGAAAGTTGAAACAATCGTACATTTTCAAATTAACAAAATATTGAAATTACCAAGTGAAATGTGGAATCGGAAAGTGGGAAAAAGTTCAAGGAAAGGTAACATTTTTGGATGAGAAGAGATTGATTTTTATTGTCCACCATGATTTTTGTTTACCATTTTGGGAGTTTAAAAACGTGTCAAATTAAGTATCGGACTTTCGGAAATAGATTTTCATTAAAATAAAATTAAAAACTGAAAATAAATAAGTAGGCCTAATCGAGTAGTGTAGTAGTAATAACCTTATAAATGTTTATGTCCAAGTGTTGCTAATTAAATTAACTGAACAGTATTCCCTTGTGAACCAGGTCGTTGAATGTGAACTTATAATTACATCCTCTGTTTGTTTTTAGATAATGTTTTATCGATTTATCACAAAAGAAGAAAATAAAACCAAATGAATCGCCCCGGGGCAGAGACAGTTTCAGCTGGAGGTGATTAAAATATTCTTTTTTGGATCATTTTAAGGGAGGTAAAATCCACCGTCAGAGAATGACATGCATGTACGGCGGAAACGCGTTCAATTCATTTGGGACTTGAAACGCGTATGGTGTTTTTGCCGACCCATCAAACACATTCTACACGATCACCCTTAGAACACAAAATGAGAGAGTTCGTTGAATGAGCTAATTAAGCCCAAAATCATCAGAAAAGTGAAAAAAACTCTTGCGCTAGACATGCCAGAGTAGGACATCCAATTGATGTTTCCCTGACGCAATGTTCTTCGTATAGTTACATTATCAGCATGTCATAACATAATGATGGTGTATACCGAAAACCCATGGGTTTCTTTCGAAAAGAAGCACCCCTACTTCATTGGTTTACAAAAGTAACCTCGAAAAGAGTCCCATATTGTAAAGAAGCTCGTCTCGAAAAGAAGCCAAATTTGACTTCTTTCGAGATTTTATGGTATGCATATAATACACACAGCGTGTCTTTGACAATACTGATAGGTTTCAGAACAAAGTCGGCTCGATTGATGATTTTTATTATTCTTAATTTAATTCTATATTCTGCTGTAGATTAGTATATCAGCTCATTTTATTAGGTGCTTCTTTCATTTGTGTGTGTATAATAATATTATCATTATTTAATAGGTGAAATAAAACCAATTTTACATGTACTGCATTACAGTAGTTTATAGAGATGCATCATTAAAAATGATAATAACCCAGTTTCTTACTATAAATAGATTATATACCTAGATATAATATTATGAATACAGAACCTTTCTTTGGAAAACATTCACCGGGGAAACATCTTTATTGTGGAGAGACTTTCGTGTGAATCGGGCCCCGTGCTAGCGTATGGCTTGGGTTTACGGTATTAGTATAGTATAGTACGTATAGCCTGGTATTAAAGACTATAGTTGTAATGTATTGTTTTGTGTGTAAAAGGAGTAGGTCTATACCTGTAACGATGTTGGTTGTATGTACTAACACACAAAAGACTTTTAACTATTGCATAAATACCACATTTCAGTTAATTACCATTAATTAGCCATCAGGCAATTTACATAATTACTCTCCCGTTAACACCTGCTTACAAAAATGTAAATTTAATTGAAGACATTTATTGGGGAAATTATTTGAACTTATTAGTCGTTTCTAATCATTTCAACAGCTGCTAGATGAAAATTCGAAGTTTGCGAAGGCTACGAAAATATCTTGTTATTGAATTTCTATGTCTGAAGTGGAGGTAACATGTGAAATCAAATCATAGAAAGCAAAGAGAAAAAGAATTGGCAGTAGGGGTTAATAGTTTAGTAGCAAGGCTTTTCCAATTTAGTGTTTGCCATAGATAGATTTTACCAAGCAATATAAGAAACTAAAAAATGCTTGAAATTTATTTTAATAAAATGATGAATGACCAAGTGTTATATGAATGAAATATCTAACCCTATACAAAGAATAAAATGACAAAGAATAAAGAAAGAAGAAAATGACAAAGAGTAAGAAAGAAGAAAATGACAAAGAGTAAGAAAGAAGAAAATGACAAAGAGTAAGAAAGAAGAAAATGACAAAGAATGAAGAAAGAAGAAAATGACAAAGAATGAAGAAAGAAGAAAATGACAAAGAGTAAGAAAGAAGAAAATGACAAAGAGTAAGAAAGAAGAAAATGACAGAATGAAAAAAGAAGAAAATGACAAAGAATGAAGAAAGAAGAAAATGACAAAGAATGAAGAAAGAAGAAAATGACAAAGAGTAAGAAAGAAGAAAATGACAAAGAATAAAGATAGAAGAAAATGACAAAGAATAAAGATAGAATAAAATTACAAAGAAAGAATAAAATGACGAGTAAAAAGAAAGAATAGAAATATGTGGAACACACCTACTAAAATGAAAAAGTAGAATTTCAGAAAGAAGTGTGCTGAGCCTCAAATAACCACGTATTAGTTGATGATATTAGTAGCGTTTGTTAATGTATAATGTAACATTAATAATCTTACCCAGTTCATTCACTCTCTTCTTTGTATAAACACTGTAAAGCAGCTGCAGAATGATAAAAGAAATAACCAATATAAAATGATGTTTTGCTAACTACTTTCAATAATTTAATTTCATTATAAACCGCTCTTGGTTCTAATCATGTTGGTTATAACGATTGTGTTTGAGTAGAATGAAAGGAAATGTTAGTTAGATTGTTTTGTTAACAACGTAGTCTTTTATTAACATCCCTGTTATCAAAACGAAAGGAAATTACTGTTAAAGGAAAGCAAAGAAACAGTGAGGAGAGAGACTATACCAACTGATGGATTTCAGAAAAGCATTTTTTGAGATAATAGTTTTGGTTTATAACAAGATGTACGTTTAATTAGAAAGGAAATGTAAATTAGATTGTTTGGTAATTACAACAACGCAGTTTCTGTTGATATAAAATGAAAGGAAATTACTGTTAAAAGTAAGTAATTAGAAGTTTTTCTAACTTATTTCAGAATCTTCCATTTGTGAGATAATTGTTTGGTTATAACAAAATATGTTGTATGATTGAACGGAAATGAAGCAATATGCGAGATAAGAACTGTTCAGTTTCATATATACTTTCGAGCAATTGTACGTCTTTTCACTGATATCTTTCTGTTATCTCGTATAATGCGAGGACCTAAATTTAATGTAGCTAATAAAATGTTATTAAAAGATGTGGCGTCACTGTAACCTAGTACTGAAATTTAAGTGCCGTAAAATATATTTTTATCCGCAATATGTTGCCGAATTCCTAGTATAACGGTAGGCTTTCGTTGGTGGGAACATAACATGCAATTATATATGCAATTCGACTAATGACAGTTGAAATTTGATTCCATGCAGTTACGACTATAAATGTTTTAATTTCGATACAAGTGTGTCTACTTGCAGAGGTTGCAATTCGCTAAGTTCAGTTATGTTTGATTACGATATTGAATTCATATAATGTACTACAGATTAATGTTTCACCTGTACCACGTGACCCCGGCTGTATCGATCATTTCAAATTAATATTGACCCAGAGCTCTCCTAATACAGTTTTTACACTAACGATGAAGTACAGGGCATTATTATCTTTTCCATTATTAGTATTCGTGTGCTTTGTTATAGTTCAATATGTGAAGAGGAATTTGATTGGCTGACGTTTGTGCTACCGTACTGGAGTTTTCAGACGTGTATGCGTCGGCCTCCCTAGGCTCGTATCTAGATGACTTTCGATGGTCAGTTAAACCTTACCTAGTGACAGCTGCATAATCAGATATGTGGTCAAACCCACCCATTCAAATACATACACATATCATAATTTGTTATTATATATTGTTCAAGTTATCAAGAATCAAGTCAATTGTTGAGGAATTAATTACGAGAGGCTAAAAATAGACGAATAACGTGTTTCGAAAGCATAATTAATGCTCATTAAAAAATATCATGCGATATTCCAAGCTATATATAGAGTTCGCTACACATTGTATTTGATATAAATTGAGTTGCTTTTGGCAGACACTCTGGCAACCAATAGAGATGTACTACTGTACATTAAAACAATTCGGTTAGATCTATTTTTGAAGTCAAGTATCTGCTCGATTTAGATCTAGCAATACAACTGTAATCCATTATCTATTAAACTAATCGAATGCTTTTGGAAATAGACCATCGATTAGTTCTAGTCTATACAATTGTGTCTCCTCTTTTTAGTTTGGAACTTAAATCTAAGAAATCAACAAGAAAGGTAATATATCAATGTATTATTGTTAAACGTTAAGGTAATCCATTTAGTAAACGGATTTCTCGTGATTCGTCGTTTAGTCGTGATTCGTCGTTTAGTCGTGATTCGTCGTTATTCGTCGTTTAGTCGTGTCTTCTAAATTCTGAAATCTGTGAGCGCTTCTATTCTTTAACATGTCCCATTTTCCACGATTTTTTATCCGACCACTAGACCGGATCCGGGCTTTGTGTGAACGCAGCTTAATGCTTGGTTCCACTAGAGACACAACACAAGGACTTAACGCAGCGTAAGTGAGTTGGCTAATCACAAGCGATGGATTGTTCAAACTGTTGCTTGTCATTGGTCAACACGCTTGCGTTGCGTTTACGTCCTGAGTGGGAACGCACTAGCTTAAAAGCAAGCAGACGATGGTAACGATATCTATTGCATAGGTCTTTGGCGTCCCTAGTTACCATGGCGGATCTAGGACCTAATAATAATCGTAAAACGAAGTGCTAAACGTACCTTATATTTTGTATTGTAATAGGTGGTTTATCACACATTACTACAACTAAATGCTGCTAATGGACGTTCACCATTGTCTAGCGCGCTGCTTTTGTTAAGAAATCACTATCACTTATCGAACGAGCTTTACTCAATTATTTAGTTAGATCAATGGTGGTAATTAGTTAAGTGTACTGTGTTGGGCTAAATAAGACTATAATTGACAAGGACAAAGGCAGGATAGAGCTGGGCCTATTATAGTTCTTAAGTAGGCCTTCACTGGTTTTGGAACAGGATTCACAATACCATTTACAATAAAACCTTTCAATTCCGGCTTTATAGCAGTACAGAGAATCTGTTAAGTTGTCGAATGAATAGCTTCAGACGAGGTTTGAGGCATACTGTAGTTATTCATGGTAGGCCTATCGTGTCAAATGTTCACACTGACATTTTTATTTAATCGTCACGTGACGAATTTTTACCCCATTTTCTGTGTGTCAATCAAACTTGAGTTTGACTTATAGTGATGTGAACCTACATATTCAATTGACAATAGTAAGATTGTACACGGCTTAAGTGCTCAATAATGATGTCCCCGTTAAGCCCACTGGTTCCAGCAACAACAAAAGTCTCAAGTCAGAGTTTTTGTTTGCATTGTATATAAATTTATGCCTTTGTATACAATATTTACAATACACCTTTTACAATTGGATTCAGAATGCCTATTTTATAGGCATATTATTTAAATTCACGATCGAATGGCTGTAAAAATAAACGTTTTAACATTATAACCCGTTTAAAATAGCTTATCTAATTTATTGGATCATTAAAGAAAATCGCAATTACTGCAATTATTTGAATCAATTCATCCGAATAAAATAGCGAGAACGGATACAGTTAACGTACAATAGTGAGCTTGATTCTGATTGGCTAACAGTTCGGCGACTGTAACACAGACAGCTTGGTGATATTCCAACCATTCATATTCAAGAGCTGCATTTCTAAGCTGTCAATTATCGTTTTGTATTCAGTGTGAACCATTGAACGGGAGAAGAGATGGTAATGTTAGGCTTATTTGACTAACGCTGTTCACAATACCTTGGCTAATGTTTGCAATTAGCGACCACCAACAACAAATGTAATTTTCCGCCTTATTCATCACTCTAGTCGGTCACACGCTCATCTGCTTCTATTGCAGACGACTTTTGCCACTGTGCACTGATAAACTCACCCACGGACATTTACGCGGTTAATAGTGTTCAGCTTTATACAAGTTTATTATACGGATATGATTTCTTATGTCAAGTGTTTGTGAAATATTTGTTCGTATACTACCATTTGCATCAAGGTGACTTTTCTGGGACAAGTTACACCCATCCTGTTATGAAGTTATTATTTCGATATTGTTTGGCGAATTAATGCGTTTGAATTAGTTTCTGGATTATGTAAAATTTCAGTAACAACACAGTTTTGCTTCGTGGTTTTCTGCGTTGAAACACAGAACAAAACATTGTGTATTTGGTAATTTTGTAACACAAATATCTAACTTTTGTGATACAGGTGGATTTACTGGGATAATATCTCTTAATCTTGTATGCAGAGACTTCAGGTAATGGATTACTGTGGATTATCCGCTTCACTGTGAACAGAATGCGATTTGGATTTATTGTTTAGGGTGCCATTCGGATCGGATATTTCTAAACAAGCAGTCTAGAAGACAGTAAAGCATGACAACCAGATAAAATTATACGAGGTAAGATATAATAATGTTGCTATAATTTATTATAGGTATTAATCAAATCTTAGCTTATATGCTGTGTATCGTATAGGTTGTAACGTATCGTTTATATTATCACTGTTGCCCGTAGCAATAATATATTATGGATCAAGTTTGTAAAGACATTTTTCACGAGAAGTTCAGTAGAATCTCCTTGGAAATGAATATTCTTTTAAATTATGTACAGATCTATTTATTTTATGAAGATAGATATATCTTTGTAGTATTTGCAGATTTATAATAACATACGCCGTATGTATAGATAAATCAGATATATGTGTATATAGCTAAGTAAACGTGTAAATAGATAAATCTTACGTTGGTAATAACGTTGTGTACATTGAAAAACATGGTGTAAATAACGTAGCATGCCTTGTCAACGTAAATTTAAAAATCGTAAAAGAATACTGTACATCGAGTGAGGAAAAAAATGGGTTCGAAAGTGTACCAGTACTAGAAAGCCTGCTTTGTTGAGGAACTCTGATCTTTTTCAACATGGGTTCAATCTGAGGTTTATAGATTCGTTCAGTTGAACTCTTTTTAATGTAGGTTTTTGTTGTATTGGCCTGCTTTTTCAATGTTTTTAAACTGTTTTGTAATGTTGTAAATTCTTTACAATTCTTCTGTACAAAAGTTCTTATACGCGTACTTTACTTAGATGAATTTAGAGATGTATTTAAGATTTTAATAAGCTCTCTTGTCAGATTATTTCATAATAATAAACTATAACTATTTTATCAAATTAATGTGTCAGTTCTCCTCCTAAAAGGTCAGGTTAGAAGCATACCGTAGGCAAACACATGCCGTATGTCTATACTCTAAGTAGGCCTTAAACACACACTAATCAATCGATGTGCGGCTCCTAATCCCAGCACGCCGGTACAGGATCGTACAGTACCGTTGATTGCTAAATGATTGAAGGCCCATTAGCCTAACAATACGTCAACAAAATAATATACTGTATTTTATAGTCATCTGTTAGTTTCAGTGACGTTGGACTAAAGTGTAAAAATCGTTTTAAACAATATTTCCATTACTAATCGGAATATAGTATTCAATCAAGTTCGCTGTAATATATCAATTCATAGGCCTCGATAATTCGTAAAATAGTGAAAGAACTTTCTGTTTTGTCAATAAATTAAGACTGGTTCACTAGGGCACGTGTTTATATTCTTGTGATTATTATTATAATTTTCAAAATTGTTCTCTTGTTTTGCAATTAGCTAAACACGCTTTATAAAGTAAGATTTAGTATATTTTAAATGTTTTTGAAAATAAGTTGTACAATATAATGATAATAATAATAATAATAGGCTTGGCTTAATGTTATATTTAATAAGCATGAACGTTGTATGTGAGATTTCACATTTTTTCTTGCTTTGAATAATCGTAATTTTATATTAGTTATTAGTTGTTAACACACAATTAAACAAAAGTTGAATAATACCTTTAAATAGAAATCGACGTAGTGTATCGAATGCTTTTTACATTATTCGCGTCATTATTTATTTGGATTGCGCGCAATATCAATGGAATTATAACGAACCGTGTGATTAATAAAGAAATCAAAACCGTATTCTTTGGCGTCTCATACGTCATATATTCACATAAGGGATTCATTCGTAAGTGGAATAACACAAAAACGATTTATGATTGAATTATATCTGGTAATATTATACACCTTTTATATCACCAAAAGTACAGAGATAAGAGAAAACCAAGAAATTATTTGTATTTGAAAATGTTAAATTCCTGAAAAAATCAGAAAAATAATGCGAACCGCCTTGAGGATGAATACTGCTTTTAATGACATCTTCATGTTCATATATGAGCACATCACCTTTTTTGTCATATAAAGTTTGATTGTGTAGACAGAGCTTTATACAATAATTTTAGAATCTTCAAGAAAAAATCCAGGTATAACAAATAAGAGAAGATCCGACCCTGGGGAAATGTTATACAATAAACATTTTGTAGACTTTTCTACTCGATACGCTTGATTTTTATAATTTTGCAGTTGTTAAATTGACAATAATGAAAAGGGGGTTTATTATTTAGTTGTATAGTATTTTTGACCTAGTTCTTAGCTACAATTTTTCTCACGATAGTATTATATATATAAGGTGCATTGCGTTTTCGTGGATAACTAACTCGTCATGGGGACGAGTTCAAGTCTAATTCAGTAGGCTGACTTTTCTCACGGATTTTGTCTGTGTTTTTATCTTTCTCTTGTGTTGACCCAAGGTCATTAATTCAATATTCATTTCAACATTTAAAAAAATAGTACATAGCATGGAATTCAATATTAGCAGCAATTTCTTTTGACTTAATGTAAATTCTTATGTATGTTTTTCTTCTGTCCGTGTAACCCCGAAGCCCCATGGTCTACAAGTAATCCCCAAATCTACCACATCTCTAAGCAACACGAAGAAAATATGTAGGGCCTAGTGCCTTGTAAATGGAAGTTCTGATAATGTATACATTTTCAATATTTTCAACGTGTACGTTGTTTCAAACCCTCAACAAATTGTGTTTGTGGGTTTTGGCTCAGTGATTCAGTAGGCCTTTTCTTCAAATAATCCCAGTTATGACTTAAAAGCAGACCAAGGTTACACATATTTATAGTATATTTCGATACTTTTCATTCATTCATGCTGCGTTGTTCCGCATGACTTGGAATAGTATTCCACAATTTTATATTTTTTGTTAGTATTTTCACTAAACAATATTCTTTTGTAGTTGTAATATGATATTTAAGATTTTGAAATACGAGCAATAAATTGATATTTGAAATGATTTACAACTGAGTATATTGTTTCAGTTTTTGTTAACTTGTATATATATTTTTATTTTCTCTCTGTAGGAATATAAATGAGGACAGTTACAGCACCTGGTGTGTTTTACCGTTATACCTCGTTACTTTTTAAATCATGATGCGTCGCCTACGAAAAGCATTTTTCATCTTTTACATTAGTTTCATTTTCTTTATAATATTTACAACTCAGATGTTATTATGTGAACGTAGGACCAATAGTCTTCCAAATGACTT
Source organism: Antedon bifida (assembly GCF_963402885.1). Lineage (NCBI taxonomy): Eukaryota > Metazoa > Echinodermata > Crinoidea > Comatulida > Antedonidae > Antedon > Antedon bifida. The sequence continues at coordinate 1,313,556 of NC_136234.1, forward strand.
GTCTCTTGATGCTATTCAGCCTCCGGATATACAATCATCATTAAGTGGAGAGATAAAAGATGTTTCTGCTCAATTTAACCAACGTCTTGACGAAATATCAGCTCTGCAGATTAATCTAGGAATACCACCGAATCCACTGCTGTACAAGAACACAAAGGTTACAACGGTTCAATCAAACTTTCAGAGAAAACTTATGGACGCAGCTTTGTATACCAAAGGATTTACAGAACAAAGTAAAAGTAAAGAAATCCACAAAGCTAGAAATGGTTCGTTTGCTCAGCGTAAGCAGGTCGGTTACTCGCTTCCTAAACAAGAACCCACGGGGAAAATTATACCGGCGTCAGTAGAGAGTCCAGACTCCGTTACCCCTAAGCCCAATGGCTGTGAGCTGCTACTACAGGTAGATGAAGTCACACCTATTGGTAATGGCTATACAAAAGTCGTCCATAGGGCTAGGCTGCAGGGACAATCTGTGGCTATTAAATATGCAATGGAAAATGGAATAGATCTAGAACGATGTATGAAATTAGGCGTTTTACGTGACGACTGCGTCAATTTGTCGAATTTTAAAATTATGAAGGAAATCTCTCTACACCAAGAACTAAAACATCCAAATTTAGTTGAGGTAAGTTTCACATTTTGTATTTATCATTAACTACCACGCATGTCAAGGGTCTGGGTAGATGTTGTTGACTTTTATGTTGTGTTTTCGTGGGTGGTGTACACTAAAAACGCGTTTCAAAGCTGAAAGAAACGTTGTATGGATGTTTTCTCAACATAACTACATCTGTAATGGGAATCGGTTAATCGTGATTTTTATTCTCTCGTTTGTCAGCTGGTTTTGGTGAACATTAAACTAAACATCTTTTATGTTTCCTGCGGATATCTTTACTCTATACAAATTTATAGATTTAATTGTCCTAGTTAAAACTGGACAGTTAGACTCGGTATAAATGTGATTTAACACACTGTCTATTTGATTTATTGTGCGAAAATAAGATAAACTAAATTTGACCTAAATAATGTGAAACTTTCGGCGAGCGTTCTAGTTTTCATAGATTATATTCAATTTTACGCAATATATATCTATTCAGGAACAAAATACATCTGTAGATATCAAAGTACAGTTGATTTACACTAGTTAATTCAATGTTATGTTTATGTAAAACAAAATCAGATAGGTAGATTGTGTGCTGTTGAAACTGAATGAAATGTCTCTCTGGATACCAACAGGATTTTTCTCGCACTTGTTAATTTAATGTTGACTACGATAATTATTTTCTGTTGACAGTTCTGTAATTATTTCATCGTGATATGAAACTTTGCCTTTTATTTTGTAAGATTCGTAATACAATGGCAGTCTGACATAGGCCATGAGTCTACCATAAATGTTTACGAAACATTTCTTCTTCTAGTATCATGTCTGCATGCAGACGTTGATCATGAACCATTGTTCTCCATAGTTCACTGTTATATGCAATTTGAATGAAATTGTTGTGAGCCGAGTGCTATTGATTGTAGAGAGATATGCCTCTTCCTACTATCCTTCTACTTTTCCGCATATCAGTGCAGTATTTATCCATTCCTTATTAAGTGTCCGAGGTATTTATTAAGGTTTATTAGTAACATGAATATTGTGTCGTTTGAAGTTTTTGGCTTTAGAGGATATTGTTTTATTTAGTTTCTTCTTGTGGTGAAAAACGTTATCACATGAAATAAAACATTCATAACTACATTACTACATTATTCATTGGCTGATTAACAACATCTCAACACACCTTTATGTTACATTGTCATTCAACATGAATGTTCATCCCAGATTGTAATAAAAGAAGTACTAGATTTCACACAATATCTTATCGTTTTCCAAGTGGAAACACTAGATAAAAATAACGTTACATTTGGGAATTGCAAACTATCGACATTTGAATAAATTAACTGTAAATGGCACATAATATGTAATTGAGTTTAAACTTAATAGGAATGTAACATAAACACATTCAAACAATCAATGATAAAATGATCAGAATTGATAGCATTTGGTGTTTTTCCCCAACTTATACATTAAAATATCGATACAAATTACGTCATCATAGAAAAGGTGTGAAACCGCATAATTTTATCGTAAACCTTACGGGGAAATTACCGAATGTCTTTTCAGACCTATACATACAAATCAGAAAAATGAGATTATATACAATCGTATGACAGATAATCACAACTCCCTAGACTTAATAATTATAGTTTTTGTTATTTGTAAAAAGGAAAAAAAACTTGCGTTAGAAATGCTTTGATCTTGCCGGTTAAGGTAAATGGGATCCTTTAAATGGTCCCGAGTGAGTTTATTTTCTTTTATCTGTCGGCACCGAAAAGTGATACTATATATCGAAACATTACCTGATCATTAGTGAGTATGTGTAGTAAATCTTATTGCTTACATTTGTTTAAAATTCGAATAAAGAACAAGTTTTTGCATATTATGTAAGATTTTGTAAAGGTGTGTATAGGTGAACATAGATGTATTTTTCGAGCGAAACTCGAGGACTTTTGCCAAGTATTTCATATAGCAAATCGCTGTTTCTCCAACCAATAGTAACAATACATACATATTGTAGTTAAACACTCGGTTCATGTACGGTGTCATTTCTAAACAGCACCGCAGTTTCTTGTTGTTAGACATGATACCGTATTAGAATGGGATGAGTCAAATGTTATTTTCGCAATCTTTTAGGTTTTCTGAATGTCGGATTTATATACACAACGAAAACGTTGAACCATCCCATTGTTAGTCTTACAATCATTTATTATTGTTAATAGTTTAGATATGTCACAACCGGTATGCGTTTATTGCGTTCACAGTCGATAGAAATAAACGCATTCATCCTAAAAGTAGATATCTGTGAACATAGCTATATATCACATTGTTATCAGGTATTACTTCTGATTAATGTAATTATGTTTACATTGAGGTGTCTTATGAGTTGGTTTGACTTGCAGACACGATATACCAACTCATCTTGATATCACAGCGAGCCATTGTGGAACAATTACTTTTTACGTGTCGTGCGATATGACCAAGAAATTAATCTTAATGCACCGTGTCGCCGCAAGCGCGTGGTTTTGTTAGACAAATTCAAAGAGCTGCGTAAACCTCCAACTGGCATAATTAAGGATACTTATGATGTTTTATTAAGTTACACAGAGCTTTACGAGGAGAGAAGTTGGTATACATGGAAGCTAATTTGTTTTTCTTGTCAAGTTATTGAGTTGTTTGTAGCCGGCCTTGCTTTATTTATCATAAGAAATTATATTTTCTATGAACTTAAAATAATATTAAAATAATATAATAATAACAAAGTTGGAGCAAAAAGTGATTCCATTTTACATAGATGATGCAGCTAATTCTACATTAATATGAGTCATTTTATTCATATTATTTATAGGCTATCCCTTTTCTCGTAACTTCATACGGCATGTTTAAGTAATATGTCTTCAAGTACAAATAAAAAAATATGACAGATTGATTGATGATATTTGACCATTCACTTTCATAAAACAAAAACATGTCATAAAATATTAATTTGGACAGATATCCATCATTTTATATGGCAAATGATACAAATCAATCATAAGAAGAAATTGAAAATACTGACCGGTACAAGCAATAAAACTAATTCACCCTTGATTTCTTGTGAATCACTCGCTCGCTTTTAATTGACCAGTGGTTGACCAGTGGAATTGACCAATGGAATCGAAAGACAAACTTTCGCTTCAAGCAGATGTATTCCCGTTTCTTTTCGATCACTCATTGTTTCCAGAACTTAGTTCATAATTGTTATGTTTTTTTCAATGTTGTTTGAATCAATATTTCTAGTTTTATTATGAAATTTGTAGAAGACAGAAGTCTCGATCGGTCTCAAAGTTGATAAGAATTCAAATTTAACAAAATTATTTTGGGAGAGCAGATCGTTTACTAAAACACTTTCAAAAGCAGTTGGAATTGGAATTGGGATTTTCGAAAATTTAGAAGAAAAAAAAGAAGAAATTGAAGTTGAGATTAATTTTTAACTTAAACCTGGACAAATTCCACCAAGGTCTCAAAGAAAGGATAATGTGATATTCCACTTCATGTAATGACTATTAAATGTGTGGTTCTATGGAACTAATTTAAAGTTAGACTTGTTTACATATAGTGAATCAAGTTTATTATCCACTGTAAAAACACAAAGCCACCTTGCTATTCATGCATGTAACACTCTAAGCTCTGTCTACATTATCAAACTTAGTTTGACAAAAGTGTGGAGTGCCCAAATATGGTAGTGATATGACATCTTCATGTCCATATATGGGCACATTACTTTTTTTGTCACATAAAGTTTGATAGTGTAGACAGGACTTTAGAACAAAGAATATTATTCATCAAACTAACACTTGGTAAATAAAATCAGACATGAAATGCTTTATCAATTCTCAACTTGTTATAATTTAGTAATTGTGACATTAATCAGAGTAAATATTCCAACAAATAACTTGAATTATTCCATTTTCAATGCCGAGGCTCTATAAGGTGACCTAAATATGGAAATGTTGGCACCTGTTTTCGACAATTCAGGCGAACGACCATAATATTTGTTTCTGCAAAGATGTCTAGAAAACGGTAGACCTAGACAGAGTCAGGACAGATGTTTTTATTGGAATAGAAAATACAAAAATCAAATATAGAAAAATATTCACGTGCCGCTGCTGTAGAGTAGGGTTTACATTTGAATAAATAAAACTAGGCTGTGGCTTTATTTCTAGAGCAATGAGCATTTATAATCGAATGGTGTTTAAATTATGTACAAGTTGTCAAGTTTTAACACACAACTCTCTGTATTCTGTTACCTGAATGTCCGGTATTATCTCGTTTTATAATAGTAGTAGTAGTACGGTTGGTACTGGATTTGCTTGACAACTTTTGATTTTATTTTTAATTGAGTTTTAAGAAGTAGATATAGGCCTACTCGGGGCCAAGCTCTGTCTACACTATCAGACTTTATGCGACAAAAAAAAATGTGATGTGCCCATATATGGACATGATGATGTCACATCACTACAATATTTGGGCATATCACCACCATATTTGGACTCATCACACTAGTTTGATAGTATAGACAGAGCTTTAGAATCGGCATACTCTGTACTCCCTATAAATTTCATATACTGTATTTATTTCCCGGCACGAACCCGACGACTTATAATATCAAGACAGGTCACCGACATTCACTTATGGCTCTCCTAAGCCCCTGAAACAATTATTCCACAATATAATCCAAGATCGGTGATTCACCTCACAACATTGACAAGATGACTTAACTTCATAAGTCTCCCTAGTGTGAAGTATCCACAATAATAACATTATACGTTGAATTTAATAGCCGCTGTTGGCTACTAGCTTAATGTTTAGTCATGTTTTAATAGGCTCTTTTAACCAATATATTTAATATAAAGCACGAATAGTTCGTAAGTTAATGTAGTTTGAGCGATTTCAAACAGTGATGCGTTATAGATATAACCTCATCTTTTTAAATAATTGTTTTACATTTAATTTTTATCGAATCTCAAATTCTGTCTGTTATTGAGTTTTATTGTTATTTTTATTTACCTATCAAATTAACAATCAAAACCAATACATTGCCTTAATTTAAACAGAATTGATCAAAATGTTTAAAATAGGAATTTTGTGATCAAATAGCCTTTAGCATAAAAACATAGTCTATGCACCTCAAGTAATTCAGTAAGCTAACCTAATACGAATTCTTTTTAAATACATTAACATGTTTGTTCCACATTACACTTTGTAAATTAGCTAAACACATTCTTGTTTTTTATCAGCTTTCATAGACAGATTATTGTGGCGTCGATGAAATGGTTTATAATTCAGTACAGTAATACCTTTAAAAGAAACCTGTTATTTAGTTTAATACATTTCTCTGTCTCAAATATTAGTAGTAGTATATCATTGTACTAAGCAATGTAAATTGGTTTTTTTAATAGCACAATAAAAAATACTTTAAAATGTTTAAAACAAAATATGGGATGTTAATTACCCTTAATTAAATTTTCTGACCGTAAAGAACTTTCAGAAAATTGATGCTGATGTTTAGAAGTGATGTGATGACACGCTAAGGATGAACCTTGAACTTGATGAACCATGACCTCGGAAATGTTCACTTAAACCATGACCTCGGAAATTTCCGCAAAAACAATTAAACTTTCTAATAACCATCCATATAATAACATAAAGCAACAATTGTGGTGCGCAAAACATTACAAACAATTACATTCTTATATTAACCATCTAAATATATATAACCATATAAAATATATACAAAAATAGCCAACGTTTTATTGCATTGTCGAGACGGAATACAAATAAAAATAGTAGGGCAACCTATTCACATTTAATGTTTTACGGTTCATATGTTTAAAAATCATTTTTTGCGACTCCAACGGTAATGTATTGTAATAAAGACATCATCGTCGACACATTATCGATCAAACATAATCTTCATTGTTCCTTTAAACTCAGGCGCAGGTGCGTTTACGTTACGTTGAAAAGTTTTAAAACATCGCAAAGAAAGCGATTCTTACGTTTACGCCCAAACTAAGTAACATCGTCACCTGTCCCAAATTCCCTAAGCCTAAATAATTCCTTCTGTAGCATCCATGCTAGCCACCCCTCTCTGCTTTGCTTCAATATTTCCCAGTGGTAATAAAAATAATTTCCTTTTTCAATTATTTACAAAAGCATTTTGAGTGTGTATTGATTAATAGTTACTGTTATCGAATCAATCATACTTAACAGGTAGCGAAATAAACACGGTTGATTGCGTTACAAGCATGGCAATATACATCTACCCGCAAGAGTTTTATTAATTATTTTCGTCAGAAATTATACAAAACGGAACATCTACGGCGTATGCTTAAAGCATCTATGGATAACATCCATCAAACACCTTATGGTAACGGAAATATAACATCAAATACTGTCGCTTCGGAAGGCTTAATCGTTAGAAAATAGTCATAATGATGGAAATGATCGTAATTACCATAGGCGGGTTAAAAAAGAACCTAAAAATGTCACAACACATATATTTTATAATATTTTGTCGGTAGAACTGCCTTGTATCAGAAGTATACAGTTTGGGTGAGAAGGCTACTGATGATTGTTGGAGTTTACACTCTGCAATAAAAAAATCATTTCGTTGTCTCGTCTGCGGATCATGTGCGAGAATGGAGTTATGCCAAAGATATTTTATTTCTTTACTCAGGTTTATATATAAACATCTGTGTCTTGTTTTTATTTATTTATCTAAAATAAACAAAAACATAACATCACTTTCTCTCTTTCAAATAAATAAAATCATACATACATGATTGAACTTTAATATCTAATAAAGGGTCATCAATAGCCCTTCGTTGGTGTTCATGGCAAACCTGACCTCGATTATTGTATAATAATTTTCATTTAAAATGGTCGTTATGAGGGAAAATAGTAATTAACAAACTTTGCTAAGAGCAAACAATGGTATTCATAACTCTATTTCTTGTCTGTCCTTTGTCTTTTTTGATCGACATTCATTTAATAGGAAGTTCATTCATGTATCGTGTTACAAGGATTAAAAAATTTCGACCATATTGAATTAATCTTGAGTAAAGTCAAGAAATATATGCCACTTAAATTGGAACGCTGGTAAGAGCTTGGAAGTTGATGAAACAGAAGGAAATTGACAAGCAGGGCTTAGCAACTAAACAAAGTGTCTATCAATAGTGACCTCATATTCAGAGAGAATATTTAGCAAAGATCTTCGGGTCATGGGTAAGAATCTGAAGAGCAAACAATTTCTTAGGAGATGAGTGAATTTTAACAGTTTCAAATAAAAGCTTTTAATTCTGAAAACCTGACAACTGTAACGTGTGACCTTTGAACCATTTCATTCAATGTCTACTTTACGAACTAAACTTTTGTTTTCGTTATTGTTGATTGACAAATTGAATGATATTAATTTCATTGTTTTGTAAGGTTTGATTTGAAACTTCCAAGATATAGACTTGAAATGATTTAAACTAGAATGTCGTCGTACCATACAGCATTTATTTGAATTTACCATAAATAACCTTAATAGAAGGTGCATAGTTTCTTCAGAAGTGGTGGTGCGATATGTTTTCACCTCCTGTAGGCCTATCTTATCATTAGTCCTATGTTAATATAGGATGCTTTCATAAAGGTTTTAAGTTAAAGAACATTAATACATTTGATTATAGAGTAAGTTAGTGTATCGGCTAGGCTAGTTGTAATTAATTACACATGTTCAATTTGGTCAGTTATCTAATAAATACGATAGTACATCTTCAGTTATCAGGCGCCAAGAATACCGAGAATAGAAAAATTAGTCTTTCCTGGCTCATACACTTGCACTTTTCACAGTACATTTTCCATTATTATTAAAGAGAATTATTTCTAATAGAACTTTGGCGCCAAGAAATTGCAGACGGTAAGGGGGGTTTTCATAAATGAATCTCATTGATAATGATTCATTAATCCAAGCAAATTCTGCTGTTGATAATTTCAGAAATTAATGCTGTAGTAATTTCATGAATTTACCAACAAAAAACAGACGGTATATAGGCCTATATAGAAATCCTTGACATTGAAGGCAATGACGTAACCGCGTATGCTTTTTTTGCGCGCATTAGGCCGGAAAGGTCACATGCATGTCAGATGTTCGGGCTTTGTTCTTGTAACCTGTCATAATGATGGGTCATTTTGGCTAGTAATATTTTTATTATTTTATAATCTCTTTGCAAACGCAGTGTCATTAACGAGTGTTTCATATGATATTCTCAAGGTTAAACGTTAAAAGTTCAACTCATATTTGTTTTATATCATAGGCCTACTTTTGTCAGTATACATGATGATTTTGGTCTTTTTTCCAAATCATATCGTGCGTTGTGTGTATGCCTAATAATATTATGCGCACTTGTTTGTTTATGCATACCTTGGTGTTTGTTATTTTTTTAGATAACATTAAAATACTGTTTAGGCCTAAAGCTGTTTCACTTCAATCGATCACTATTCATCCGTATGTTGTCTAAATGTACTTTTAAAGTTGTTTAACAAACAAATCTGCTGATAATTTATTTATGACATATAAACAAATAAACAAAGTTACTTTTACTTGAATTATTAATTTTGAAAAATATGGAAATGGATTAATTTGTCTTTACATCTGTCATTGTGTCTTTAGATGTCTCTTTCGCGATTTCAATAGACTACTCAATCAATGTATTCCATTAGCACCTCACATGAACATACAGCAAGACCGTATAATGTTTATGTGATAGGCCGTAAGCACATGCCAATCAATTCACTATTATCAGCGCGTATTGTTTCAGCGTTCATACGCGTGCCACTTTCTTTCGTATTAAAACAGAACATTTGGTCAATTATATTTAGATAATGTAAATTGATTTACGATTGATGAATTAGTTGGATTGGGAATTTAAAAAATACCGGAGAGGTTGTCGCAAATGTGACAACCTCTATAATGTAGTGACACTCTGATGATGATCTTGATCAATCTTCCTTTTTTCCATGATCGTCGTCTGCATGCTTGACACCTCTGTCATTGGTCAAATCCAGGACAGTTCAACATGCCAGTTTCATCATGTCATACCAAACCCATCTTCCTTGAGCCGTTCTACATTAGCGTCGACTAGGATAAAACAAGATCAAGTTTTAGATCTCTAGTTTAATTAAGTACTCCTATTAAAGAGAGTAGAAAATCCCTCGTGATAGGTAAATGTGTTTTGAGTAATTAACGGCATGTCGCAAGAGCCAATTGCGATGTTCTAACGACTTTACTTAACGTTCTTAAGGTCTGCTCTCATCCTCCACCTTTTGCCCATTAGTTTCAAATCTACATTTCATCAAAATCAATTCAGTGAGTAGTTACGACGAGTAAAAGCTATGGGTAATATTACAGAATACTTTCCAGACTTTATATCCAGAGGGTGTTGGGATGTGGCTTCGGCTAATTAGTATTGTTCCAAATTCGATATAAACATTGTCTTTAGTCTTTTACAAAACCACCCCCACCCCCTCCCATACCCTGCTAATGTAGTTTCGTCAAGAGACAATTGAATCGCTGACATAGTACTGTTTCCCTACGGTATATGTCGAGTCCACAGTAAATAACCACGCCTTTAACTTATGTACCATTATTCGTCGTGTATCTAATAATCAATTTCAATTTTCTTGATATTTCAGAAATTAATCTTTTAAATACACAAAGGCGTCACATTGTTATAAATACATATTTATGTAAAGCCTGGGGCGAATGATCAATTTCTAATGATGAATGATAGTAGATGATAAACTCCTCATCTCAATGAAATATTTGTTCATTTAAGATCACGACTTTGGAAATTAAATACCTTATGGTTCACTATTCATTCAAGTCGACTGTACTAATACTTAATTACTATTTGGGCTATTTCAAGTTAAATTACTAATTACGATGACTGCAGTTTAGTTAACTGTATTAGAACCAGTTACTGGTAAAACTATTACTATATTACTTCGGTTATCATATCATTATCAAGCATCATTCTTAAAACACATTTTTTGAACAATATTTTGGGACCCAGTCCTCCACTTTCTGCTGATCAAGTAAATAGTATATTGATAATGTGAACAAGGGAGAACAAGCAACCAAACGCAATCAAATGCATAGAAACAAGGATAGCGGTCCCCTGAAACATACCTGTCTACACTAGCTAACGCTAATTTGCATACTCAAACAAATTCCGATTTTAGCAAGAAAGGTTTCAGTTGTCGAACTTCAGAACAAATTTAGTTTGCAAAACGCGAGCAAAATCGTAGTTTGCAAATACATCAATTGGTCAAGTTTCCTAGAAGTGTAGACTGGTTGCGTCACAAAGTCCAACACCAGTTATTACATACAAAGTGCGACAGTTTTGCTGCACAAGGTTTAATAGTAGGCCTTATTTTAGAAGATTTGTTTCAATTCATTTTAGCAGCCTTGCAATATATAGGTTTGCATTCTGGTTTTACTTCATAATATCGGGGACGATGTCAATGAAGACATTTTTACTGTCTTGTTTGCTGGGTTTTATTACGATTTCATTAGAGAAGTGACATCGATATCCACCATTAACTAAGCATACATTCCCATTAAAATTAATTAGGTAGCAAGAAGCAAATATCAGTTACCAAACTGTTCGATTACCTAATAAATAACCTATTTTAACTTGTCTGGTCTGCCGTGACGTAGGTTAAGATTATATTTTGACCATAGAAGTGGTGATAGCCATTTGACTTTCTTCGTATGCGAGTAAACGGAGAAAAATATGCGACGAATGACCCATACCAGATAATACACGTTTAGCAAGTGGAGAATGGGATTTTGGGTGTTATATACCCAGTTTGAAATGAGAAAGCTTTTGTTGGAAAATGTTTAATCTGTCTATAGAACCTCTTTCGAGTTTAAAGACATTTAAAGACATTATTTTTGAAATTCCCAACGCAACACACATAATGTATATTTTTTTCGACCCATGTGTTCTTTCGATCAGATAAAACAATTCAAAATTGTTCATTTCATGTTTGTAAAAGAATTTTCCTATCGAACTACTTTTACTGAACATGGAAAATAACTTTCTCCATGAACTGTGTCAACTATCTTACTATTATTATACACCATGCTATACAGGCAAACACGTGTAACGGTTAAACTTTATGCCTATGTATATTGATTTTATACAAGTACTTTGAGTGAGGTTTCATGTTGCAATATAATAACTTCTTTTGCACAGTGTCTTGTTTGTGAGATGAAATCAATGTGATAGTACAGAGAACTCAGGAAAGGATTGTGTTTCACGAGGGGACATAAATCTCGATTGATTCAAATGAGTTTTTAATTTCCAATTTAATGGGTAATCGGTGAAAATCGTTTCACTATTTTGTTGTTTGTTTTTTAATTGACAGCTGAATTATAGTCATAGTAATTGAATTGGAAAGATTATTGGACCGTAGCGATTGTTTTAGGATCTTATTTTATGCATACACTACTGTTATATTGTACATGGATATACCCATCCCGAATACTTTTCTCTAAAATAAGTTTCTTTCATTTTAACTGACTTAATGGTACATTAGAAATTGCCTTTGGTTCCCACTTTTTTCTTAGTGAAATGAGTTTATTTAGAATAATAAATTCATTCAATAAGAACCACGGATCCCCGCAGGCGTCTGGTTTTTTGTGTTGTCCTATTATTCGATAACGCTACCTAAAATAATATTTTGCAGCAGTATAATAATGAATATAAGATCGTTGCTGCTACGTGGTTGATATTGAACTTTCTAAGGCTTATGGCGAGTTCTTTTAGTCATAAAACCAAATCCTACCAGATCCTATCATTATTGGATTTTTACTGGCTCAACTGTACACCACTACTAAGCTACACGGTAATTACTTTTTTCAATCATGAAAATGTCAAATACTGTTTACTACTAAACATTGTGCTTAACTGAAAGTTGTGCAGTTGCAAATGCTCAACTCGTTTGCAATAAATCACCATGAAAACTATCATAGCATGTATTCCAATTTCTACTTCGAAAACAGTAACATTAAAATAAGTCACGACATAAAATAGAGGGATTTGTATATAAATACAAAATAAGGAATTCCATTACAAAAAGGTAATAGCTGTTTTCCCTGCAGAGAAATAATAATTCTTTTCCATTACATTAGACTTGAAACTCGTTTGTAGTAACGAACATACACAAAGTACACCGCTGGTATGTTAAAGATGTATATGTGTTTGGGCTTTGCATGTTGTAATGTTGATGATTTGAAATCATCTAATGGGTTCAAAGAATTCAGTGATCAATAATTTTCGGTTGAGGTGCCGCTTGTTAAAAACAGTCGTTGGCGTAAACCTATTTATAACTCGTATAACAATTTGTGAATGAAATCCCAAAGAACATGTATTATCTGTTATTACTTTTATGTTAATCCAAATGTAAACTGCATCGTTATCAACTTTCAATTAGCGCGGCGTATAAAGGTTGATAATACATTAGCGTATTTGTACGCGCGCGTAAAAATTGTTTTTTTCCTTGTGTTTTCGTTTATTCTATTTGGGCAGTGTTAGTCGATTAAAAATCATTTTTATTCATATAAACCAGAAGTGTTAACAATAATCGATCTATTAAAATGAAAAGCTGGAATGTCCCTGTAATGTAAGACTTAAATAGAATGTCCCTTTAATGTAAGGCTTTAATGAAATGTTCATTTAATGTAAGGTTTTAATAGAATGTCCCTTTAATGTAAGGCTTTAATAGAATGTCCCTTTAATGTAAGGCTTTAATGAAATGTTCCTTTAATGTAAGGTTTTAATAGAATGTTCCTTTAATGTAAGGCTTTTACAACAACAGTAGTTTAGCGTGTGATCAAGCCATTTGTAACCAGCGTGAAAAGTTAATAAAAAAGAAAAACACACAACGAATTTACGGACAAAGCGACGTGGAGAAAATAAATACCCATCAAAATTGATGAGTCCATGCAGAAAGATTGTTCTTGAAAATTAGAAAGTCATCAAAGTATATAAATATTAATTGAATAGGCCTCTGTGTTTGCCTTGTGAATGTGACAATGAATATTAACATCATTGTAGTTCAAACATGATTAATTAGGTCGAGTTAGTTCGCATGGAAAAGAAAGCAATCAACATTAAAGCTTTGTTAGTAGTTATGAATAATTATTGATAGTATTTTTTGTTGTTGAATGGAACATTGTTTGAATAAAAACGCCGATAGCATGTTACACTTGTGAAGGAGCCAAATGTTACAGTTCTCTTGTACAGTTTGCGTGATTATACATAAATATATTATATCTAGAAAAATGTTCATGTTAAGAGGGCATTGTTTAAATAAAATAAATAATCAGATCATCAATAATGCCATTTTCCTTTATCAATATTCTCATATTTAATAATTATCGTCCTATTACCATAGTTTAAGTTTAGGAGGAACCACCGAACAATGGTGTTTTGTGCTTGATAACCGGAAAGTAGTAAAAACAAATTATAAAATGTTATTTATATACAAAAATAGAATTATGGCAAAGTTTATACCCATAGTGACTTTAAATTCTCCACATGACCAATTGAATGTTGAAACCATTATGTGATTTTAACGAGAATTATAGAATTCAAGTCGCTAAAACAATGAATGTTTTATCAACTTTGATTTTAAGACCATTTGTATTATAATATATTTTGACAGTTGATATACGGGTCATGTGCAATGTGTGCTTTCTTCGACTAATGGAAGAAGGGTGGGGGTTAGGGTTAGAGTTTAACCCATTTAGGTCGGTTTAGTAGTTTTTTGAAGAGGTCTATAAAAAAATAGTTTTGAGATTGGAATAGATTCTGGATCTCTGACTGCACTTATTTTCATTGAATCTGCTCCCCAAAACATTTTAAAACACTTTTTAATGAGTAACGAAAATGGATAAATATACGTTGATTATTAATACGGATGCCACATTATCATTTTCATTAGGCCTATTAATTTTCAATAATAGCTAATATCTCACCATATTCCTTAAAAAGTAGGACGGTCATGTAACTGTTATCAGACGTACCAATTGTACCCAGAAAAAACCGCGCAAACTTAGCACAGTCGTAATATTACTAGCAGACGATAATCTTCAATAAACTGTGATGATTTCTCCTATAAAAACAACTGTACTGATTGAAATATTTAATACGAAGTAAAATCAATGGCCTTCACACTACAACTCATCAATCCTGAAAATATGACAGCATAAAATGGATGGCTTGAGACGGATTGATTGTTTGCAATGTTCACGCGGGTGCTCAACTTTGAACCGTCATGTCTCGTCAATTCAAACACATTCGTGCGTGAATGTGCTGATAACATTAATGTCAACGTTTTTGTATTGTATAATGCGCTTAAATATGGTGTTGAAAAATGAGCATGGCTGAGAGCATTATAAAATGTGAAATTAATAAACTATCCCCACTGGAGGGACCTGTGCTAGTTTACCATCACTCGGCAACTTATCTTAACATCATTCTTGTTGTTTTAGTCGATCAGACTGGGGGGAAATCAAGTTTATAATGGAAAACAGCATTAGGTGTTTGTGTAAACAATACGTGAAGTCAGTCACTTCCATAGTACACTTCCTCCCAAATAACCATACGGTACATTCCATAATGTGGACCTTGTTAAAATTTTCATTGGTTTATTTTTAAATATGGAAACACACATTCCAATCAAGCAGTTGATGTATGTCTTTACGTGCGTAATTTGTACGTATTCTGTGCGTAATTTGGACGTATTATGTGCGTAATTTGTACGTATTCTGTGCGTAATTTGTACGTATTCTGTGCGTAATTGGTACGTATTCTGTGCGTAATTTGTACGTATTGTGTGCGTAATTAGTACGTATTCTGTGCGTAATTTGTACATGTG
Organism: Antedon bifida; assembly: GCF_963402885.1. NCBI lineage: Eukaryota > Metazoa > Echinodermata > Crinoidea > Comatulida > Antedonidae > Antedon > Antedon bifida. The sequence goes on from NC_136234.1 coordinate 1,329,124, forward strand.
CGTAATTTGTACGTATTCTGTGCGTAATTTGTACGTATTAGAGAGGTTTCGCAACGCTACGAATACGATAACGAAAACGAATACGTCACGCACATGTATTCGTTTTCGTAAGCCTGCAAAAATCGAGGGCGCCGTCGATCCAAAAAAAAAAAATGTGACTGCGGTAAATTCGAAGCGCAGCAGGTACGTGTTGCTTGGCTGCCTAGGCCTAGCGTAACATCAAAGCGAGTGAGCACTTTAAAAACTGCTATTTATCAAAATCGACTTGTTATTTTAGTAAATTACTTTTAGTAAATTACTTTCAATAAATCTATAATTATATTATAATCATGAATCATTTCTGATTCAAATGCAGAATGTGGAAAATAATCAAAAACTATACTCGTTTTGTAGTTACGAATATGACTGGTGATATTCGTCAACACAAATACGCTTTACGAATATGAAATGGGGATCAGCTCAAAAGTTTCATAAATGTATGACGTATCCGTTTTCGTTATCGTATTCGTAGCGTTGCGAAACCTCCCTATTATGTGCGTAATTTTACGTATTCTGTGCGTAATTTGTACGTATTCTGTGCATAATTGTACGTATTCTGTGCATAATTTGTACGTATTATGTGCGTAATTTGTACGTATTCTGTGCGTAATTTGTACGTATTCTGTGCGTAATTTGTACGTATTCTGTGCGTAATTTGTACGTATTATATGCGTAATTTGTACGTATTCTGTGCGTTTGCTAAGCTGTGTGGTTGTGATTGTAAATTGAACATAGCCACAACTTCAGTAACGTAATTCTTACTTAAAATTTTACCTTATGAGTTCATAATAATGAAGCATTTATTTGTGTTGAAAATGGTTTAATAACAAATTTCCCTTCATGTTGTTTCATTCAGAATCTATCTGTAGGCAATAATGCTATTCGTTTTGATACATTTTTGTCGCAGTTTATTGATTCGGGCATTGATTGTACATCAGCCAACTTAAAACGTTTGCAACATAATACTAGTTTTCTGTGTCTGAACACATTAAGCTCTGTTCCCACTTGACATAAGCAATTTGACCAATCAAACGCGAAGGATTATCCGAACTATCGCTTCGTTGCGCTTACAAGTGGGAACAAAGCTTTAGTAAAACTGCAATATCAAAGTACTGTGAATGATAAGACAATAGAAAATAAATACCACCCATGCCTTTCAAAGTTTTAAAACACAAAAACAATAATATGACATAATGTGTCTTTTGACGTGTCTTCTGACGTGTCTTCATTGTCCGTGATCAGTTGACCAAACGGAAAATTAACACGTGATATTGGAGCAATGTTCTCGAATCGGTGAACCCTTTGGTAACAGATGACGACAAAATGTGGAGAGCAAGTTTAACTTGTCAGAAACAATTGAAAGTAGATCATCAAATGCAGTATCTTTACACGTTACCTAGTTTAGTATGACCATTTTTTATTTAAATTTCAAAAGGCGGCGCCGGTGTTGTATTACACGTACTGGATGAATATAATATAGGAGGGGAGAGAAGACATCGATGGTTCTATTTTTTTTCAAATTGAAAAAAAAACGTTATAATGCAGGAAGGGAATGGAGATTAGGGGTCTATAAAGTAATGTTTCGAGACGTCCTGAGATCTGATTGGTTGCGCTTTTTAGCACGTCACAAAAATTAGATGAACATAATACGCAAGCGCGTTAGCCAACGCTTTTGATTTGCATGAATAAATTCGCCTAATAGAAAACATGTATGTTCAATTATATGTGGAGTTGTGGTCAACAAATTTTTTAGCCCTAATGTATGCTTAATTAATAATGTTTAATTAATCGAGTGAGAGCAGAGGTGGTATATTGGTAGAGGTCAGGCAGAAGGCCCATATTCGGATCTCGCTTGCATTTGCGTAAATATTTGTTTACTATCGTGAATTATATCTATACCGTTTACACATTATTAATACAGTACTTAACATTTTCTTTTAATATAGATGATTGGATATTGTCTTCGTAAGGATGACAGAGAGTTGGGTCAAAAACCACAAGCGACTGGGATGAATGGCATAGCTGCAACGATTATCACAGAGTTAGGAAAACCTCTTGATATTATAGCTATTCTGCAGCTGTCGTGGGAAGACAGATTAAGGGTTAGTAACACATTCACAAAACATAACGAATTAACATCTTATATGCTTATTTAATGTTTAATGTTCGGCCAGCAATAAATCATTGAGTAGTATGTCTTCTTTAACGATTGGTGTAAATTAGTAAATAGATAAATGAATTCAGGTCAAAGGTTATGCAGCAACCTTATTATATTAATTAAACGTTTGATGAATTCTACCATCTTAGTAGTGGCGCTTCAGTGTGAACATACCCTACCTTAGTATCCGCGCTTAAGGCCTACGTCACACACTGGTTTGAAATCTGTGTCTAAAGCTCTGTCTACACTATCAAACTAGTTTGACAAAAAAAAAGTGTGATGTGCCCAAATATGGTAGTGATATGTCACATAAAGTTTGATAGTGTAGACAGAGCTGTACGCTATGAATGAGTAGGGTCAAAGGAGGTTTTGGGTCAGGTGTTGTTGGGTGCAAGTTGATAAGGGTAGAACATTGATCGACTGGTTTTAGTCCCTCACCCCATATTGCACTACTACAACTACACCAAAAGTTGATTCACTCAGTGTCTGTGTAAAAACATCACCTTTAATAATATTATACATTTATCAGAAAGCTCAACTTATAATACTACGTGGCTGATATTTTAGACTAGAAATATAACAGAAAATCACACATGAAACGAGTTCATGTTTTGTACAAATCAATCAATGGAAATAAATCATTATTTCACCTTAACGCCCTCTTAATTCAATCCAAATTAAGTCGATTAAATCACTGTAATAAGACATAGAGAGAATGTGCAAGCCATAGCAGCGCGTACTGTATTTTCACTTACTAAATAATATCAAAACAGCACGTTTTATAGTCTGACATTTCAGCTTCGGTTTTCTCAATTACGCGCAAATTACCGACTGATTTTCGAAAATTAATTATGAAAGCAAGGTAGGTCTGACTTGTTCATAACTAGATCGCATTACCTTCGGTTTGCTTTCATCTTCCATAAACGATGGAATTCATATTTTATGTTTAGTTGTTCTTGTCAATAAATCCGCTGTGTACAATCGAGAGCAGGTCGAAATGACAATCAACCAAAAGCGGCAGTCAAAACTTGATGAGAAATTGACCAAATGCTGGTATTTTCTTTATAAAATGATCGAGAATGTAAACGTTATTTTCAGCAACACAATCGGCAACACATCATACAATAGGAAGCTTTCGCACGTAAACGTTAACTTTAACGGATGACGTCAACATTCTACTCATTTGCATATTAGCGTTTAGCGAACAGTTGCGTTATATATAAAAGCTGTCGTCCTGTTTATTATCAAACAATGAGTTGCGTTAATAACGCCACTGCCTGGTTCACACGCAAATGCGTAGACTACGCAAGGCGTAAGCTAGCCTTATACGCCGCCGTATATGTGAACACTAAGCTGAATACCTTAGCGGGTACTTGCTTACCAATAATGTTCACATCCTGGTTCTACTAAACCACAGTTCGGTTTTATGATCTAAACAGCAACCACATTGTATGTAAATTGAATGTGTTTAACCAACATTTTATAATATCGATAAATTATATAATTTGTTTTATAATATAAAGACCGGTAGGCTGGCCGTTACATGACAATATATTATATTGTCATTTTTGTAACGTCTAATAAATGAACATATCTTTCTTTTCCATCACAACTATGCACACATAGGTTGAAAATAATGTCGTGTTATGGAAAGGTGAAGTGCGTGATATGTCTTCAGGGTACAATTAGCAAATTACAGAAACCTAGACAGATACATTACCACCATTGCCGTTTCTGTTTAAAGAGACATAATAATAGGCATTTGGAAAATTATATTTAAAGAGGTGAAATCCAATACGAAACAGAAAGCTTCTGGAAATGAGTTATGTTTTGACGTATAAGCACGTACGTGTTACACTGTGTACACATATACACACGTTGCTGCTTGGTGAATGTGCTGGTATTTACTGTGTGTCTGTAATGTTTTATTTTATAGTAAGCCTAAGCCTGGTAGTGGGTGGTTCCCACTAGTATTGGATCCTGGGTAAAAAATCATTAATACTTCAATGTGAAGTAAAATTGCAGGGAACTGTGTATAGAGTCTCCTTTCTCGCCTGATTCTGCAGCTGTCAGTAGATAGAGTCTAACTGACGATCGCAAGTCATCGTCTGGCAGTATTAAATACTTTAGTATCATTATACAGCTATACTATAGTTTCTAGGTGACTTGCGATAGTTAGTTAGACTCTATCTACTGATGTCAGATGCGATTCCGCAGCTGTCTGTAGATAGAGTCTAACTGACGATCGCAAGTCATCTATAAACGAGTCTGGCTGTATTAAATACTTTAGTATCATGATACAGCTATACTATAGTTTCTAGGTGACTTGCGATAGTTAGTTAGACTCTATCTACTGCTGTCAGATGCGATTCCGCAGCTGTCTGCAGATAGAGTCTAACTGACGATCGCAAGTCATCTATAAACGAGTCTGGCTGTATTAAATACTTTAGTATCATGATACAGCTATACTATAGTTTCTAGGTGACTTGCGATAGTTAGTTAGACTCTATCTACTGATGTCAGATGCGATTCCGCAGCTGTCTGCAGATAGAGTCTAACTGACGATCGCAAGTCATCTATAAACGAGTCTGGCTGTATTAAATACTTTAGTATCATGATACAGCTATACTATAGTTTCTAGGTGACTTGCGATAGTCAGTTAGACTATATCTACTGACAGTTGCAGAATCGGTTGGTTTTCTAAACCCCGTGTATTTTCGTCTGTTGGAAACCAATCTTAATGCATTCATTATGATGATACATCTTATAGTAGTGTATACTAGACATTGAATAACTGTAAACGTGTTTGGTCTGTCCCTTAAACGTCTCAACTTTCTCCAGTGTGAATACACACGTATTCGCATAGGTGACTGCTCGCGCACTTTGTACGTGTATGACCGTCTGAATGCTACACCGAGATATATGAGGAAGACGTTAGATAAAGCAGACTTCCTGAAATAAATACAGCTCATTAGCTTCAAGTATTCTATGACATACACGTTTTGTGCTTCCATTTTGTACGCCAAGCACGTGGCCGAAGTTGTGATAAACTCTCACGTTGTTAGAAGGAGAAATACATGCTTCGGATTCCAATAACTACCGACTTCAAATTGTTTTAAATTGTTTGTTATAGATTGTGTATTTATCTTATAAATCTAGCCATATAGTGTAGGCCTATGCACATCATTTAATACATTTCCCGCTTAAATTATTTGACTTATGCACACGCTTTTATTCGACTGGTGAAACGCGTATTCGTGGAAACTTACGACATCTTTTTAAGTGAACCCGTAAAATTTATAAATACATTCTGTAAACTGTATTATGTTTCATTTCATTCGTTGCAGATGTTTTGTGAACTTAGTTTTTAGTATTTATGGCCATTTTAATAACTTCATACAGATGTTATACGCGCAGATTATACGTGGGATTATCACTTAAACATATTTAATGTTCTTGTTTGTATTTTCATAGATATCACTGGGAATTGCAAGTTTACTCGTGTACATGTCCGAATCACCTCTTGGACCGCTTGGCATTCATGATTTTAAACTAGGCCAGTTTGTTGTGGTCGGTAATCAGGTATGTTCGTCTGCTTAATGAATCTATGAGTGCCACGTGATATACTTACTACATTTTACAAGAGATTGTTCATATAAGCTATAAGATAGCAATACTTACCAGGTAGCTGTAATTGATTAGAAATTCAATATGGAGTCAAAAGTTGAATTTTTTTATCCTGGATTTGTACAACTGTATCACATATGCAATGGCATGTTTAATGTCGTTCCCAAAATTTGACCAATCATGACGCGATGGATCTTCTGAACTGCCGCTTGTGATTGGTCAGTTTACTTGTGTTGCGCGTACGACCTCCTTGCGTTGCAACCAAGCCTTAAATATAGGATACGTTCACATCACTAAAATATGCATGGTAGGTCTTGGAAATCTTTTTCTGCTTGTCTGGCCGAATATATGTAATGTAAACCTTAAACTTAACACTAATTATTTTTCATGTTGACGCGTTACTTGACCAAATTTGATAATATGTTGGTTACATTGGTAGGCCTACGCTATTCAATTGATGATTAGTGCTTTTGCTATTGTTAATATTGATTGACTATTTTTTAGAAATAGACTAACTCATAGCGACATGTTTTAATGATCCTAGATAAAATTATCGGACATCGATGACGTAGATAACAATGAGCCTATTTGTGACGAGGAGACGCCGTGCCAAATCCATTTAGAGGGCGCCAAACATCCGATAACCACCGACTGTCATACTGACAGTGGAAGATGTGTCGGTATGAACGCAAAGCTGAACTTGTACAACTCATATCGATATTTCTTCTCTGTTGCCTTGAGTATTGAAACACCACCTGGACTGAAATTGTACATCGACAATTTCCTTAATAAAACAGGTAAGTAGGAATAGTAGACAAATCTGGTAACATCACATGCTTAAAACATCAATACCATTATCGTATCTTCTTAATGTTGTGAGAATATATTTACAAACCATGGTTAACATTAATCAAACGTGCTTAGCAAACAAAAATCATCTGTCAAAATTTGCTTAAGTCACCTTTTAAATTATCATAAACAAATATGTTTACGTATTAATTGTTCTTAAATCTTAGATCATGGACAGGTCCATGCTTAGATGAAAAGTTAATTTAATTTTTATTTATAAACATATTTCTACTGCATGACAATATCAACGTTGTTAATTTAATACGGTATATAAAAAGTACAAAACGATAGCACACAGCTAAAAGTCCATTCCATAAAAAAATGATTTCATAAATAAATCATCGGTGTTTCACTTAAGAACTACAACTTTACCGAGAACAATATTTTGAGAACGTAGGAATGTAGGCCTACATTATGATTTCAGAACATTCTTAAAAGGTCTACGTTGTCAAAATATGGTTCTCGGTAAAGTTGTCCTTTAAGCACAAGTTGGATAATGCCAGCGCAGAACAGTACGGTCTGGGCTGTACATTGACTGGGGCTTATTAGGTGTGGTTTTTTTTTCTGAAGGTTGGGATGGAAATAAAAGTAGTACATTCCATCGTAGGATTTATTTATTACACATGGGTGAATTGACAAATCGTCCGAGTATTTTTCAATACATGTATTCAATAATAACAAAAAACGTAATTAATTAAAAGAAGTATTATATTTTTCCTGTCTATCTGTCAATTGCTACTTCTCTTGTCTGTGAAGAGGCTATGTCGTCATGTATCGCGCTGTTGGCTAATTATTCTGTTTTCATAACACGCTAATGCACGATAAGCCAATAAACTTTCAGAAAGCAAACTGTCTCAACACATCTCATCCATAATCTCTTTTGTATCTTCAAAGCGAATTATAAGATTATCTAGATTTAATGATGATATCTCTGTTTGTTGTACTCTCTCTCTAGCTACAGTATTCTGGAGCGTCAAGGAAACCTACCGAGAACTTGAACGAATCACGCGCTTGTACGTCAGCGGCGCGTATCTGAGCAGACAGTACTCAACTTCAGGTAACTTGTGTGCATAATTATGGTAGATAAAATGTTTAGTTTTTATTTCGCTTTATTGGATGCACAAAGGAACATTAAAATGGAGCCAATTTATTTAAAATATATTCTTCCTATCTATCTATTATCCTATTAAAAACGTTGCATACAAAAAACGCGCCATATCAGGAAATTATCGGCTGATTGTTATAATTTTATTGAAATGTTTAAATTTAGAGTACAAGACAATTGCCAATGCTGATTACACGGGCAAGTTCGACTACTGGTGCCCGTACACTATCCATGCTGGCGGGAGCAGTTGCACCTTTAGTGTTTTTGACGTCCATGAGGCTAAATTGTATTGCGACAGTGACCCTTACTGTCAAGCATTCGTTCTCACCAAACAGAGAACGTGGACAGGTATGTATGATCTAAACTATTATTAGAATGATAATATATAGTACCGTATTTTCTATCTAATTTAACTATGTAGATAGTTGATTTAATCAAACTTCTTTCATTGTAGGTCGTCGTATAGCGTTCTTCAAAAACAACACGACCAAACCCGTTTATAAACCAAACAGTACGTTATACATGCGTGTGAGCTGAACATATGACGCGTTTTGGAAACGACAACGTAATGGCAATAAACGCGTTCCAAGATTGTTAATTTTGTTGAAAGCTTGAAGCTCCTGCTGACGTAACATCCTGTTGAGAGGCAAAGATGAGCTACCGTCTGTTTTGAGCTCCTGCTGACGTAACATCCTGTTGAGAGGCAAAGATGAACTACCGTCATTTTTGAGCTCCTGCTGACGTAACATCCCGTTGAGAGGCAAAGATGAACTACCGTCTGTTTTTTCCCGCGCTGAAAGTAAACTTCACGCAATCAAACTCCAAGATGGCTATAACGTGTCAATTGGCAAGAAATAATACTGCACTTTAAAATTGTATGCATTTCACGAAGATAGATTTTGATTGGTTGATAGTTAATGTGTCTGTATTCCATTACGACAAACAAGTTTAGATTGTTTGTGAGACAATAGGTGGCGCTCTGTCAGTTCAACTTGACATCGGAAAGGAAACAAATAAATAAATATTATTTAAGAAAAAAAAATTATATTCACACAAACTCTTTTAATATTAATAAATATCTATGTTTCTGTTCTCAGACGAAGTGAACAAATAAATATTTTCAGAGAAAGCACAATATCGGAGTAACCGATAGAAACTAAAACTTAGTTCTAAAAAAAAATCAGTCCAGCAAGCAAATTAATATTTATTGTATTTTACGAAAGAGAATTTTATTATAATAATTATATTTATACATGATAAAGTGGATACAATATTGTAATATCCATTTGCATACTACTTTCATAAATAATTAGAGAAATATAAAATAATACTAAAACTATAGTTAAATGATGACGATACCAGAACACTCTATCTTGCTGAGCACCGTGTTCATTGTAACTATATTAGTACCAATCAACTATTTTGCAACCGCATAAACAATACCAAATATTTAATAATAAAAATGTTATATTCCATATTTAAAATGTGTTAAAACACGATAAGATACAATTTGTATTTTGTAATAATCGTACGAGATGTGTAATTTTTGGATAACAAAGTAAAACTTTATCTTTCAAGAATTGGAATATATTAAATATTTTGATATCAAGTGTTGATATTTGTATTTATTATTTTCAATTTGAAATGGTGACATGGCGCGGAGACGGTGACATGGCGCGGAGACGGTGACATGGCGCGGAGACGGTGACTATAAAAAGTTATCTTTTAAAGATGTATTGTCCCCTTGAAAAAATAATTATTACAAAAATGTTGTTGAAATTTAATGTCACATAATAGTTATCCACTTTGACAAAAAATTTGATCGAAAAACAAATTATTTACCTGAAAAAACTGTAAGTTAAAGCAAAATATAGCCAAATTGGATGGCAGCCATTCGGTTTTTGGTTGAATTTAACCATTTACTTTGTCATTTTATATGAGTGAAAACACAATTTGTTTTCGTTTTTTTTCTACGGAAGTTATTAACTTTATTAAAACTACAAAATGACATACTCAAAGTATGATTAAGTTTTTGGGGGACAATACATCTATAATACAAGTTGAGTTGATTACTGACTACCCAGTATTTATTCCTGTGTTGTGTTGAATGGCCCTTACCGGCTATTGTATTATGTAGGTGAACAATGAGGTGAAAAAACAAATCAATAATGACAGCAGGCTGTTACGCAATTCAATGCAATTTTTGCTAGATAACATTGAATATATGTGATTTGTTATCATCCAATCCCGTGTGGTCTAGTGGTTAGGATTCGTGGTTTTCACCCACGCGGCCCGGGTTCGATTCCCGGCACGGGAAGGTTTCCTTTTTTTTACAGAGCATTTTTTACAGTATATTGTGCAAAAAGAAAAACTCCATTAAAGTACAATCAAATATCACTATAATTACTATTACATTTCTTTATGATCCATTTTGTACTTTTCATATATATAAGAAAAATAAAAAAGAAAATCCCCTCAAAATACAATTAAAATAACACTATATTAAAAATAATAATCTACAGTACACGATCTATTGTGTAATGCAAGTGACAAACACAATGATTGGATGTCAAAGAACAATAAGCATCTCCCGTGTGGTCTAGTGGTTAGGATTCGTGGTTTTCACCCACGCGGCCCGGGTTCGATTCCCGGCACGGGAAGCTCACATTTTTTTATTCACTTATAAAAGAAAAACATTTCATTAAATTCAATCAAATAATTCACTAAAAACAAAACGTAATATTTATAATAGATAGAAGTCGAACACAATTGGCTGGTAGGCCTACATGGCTTTGAAAAAACGAAAAACAAACAATACCCATTTCTATACCGTGGGAAATAAAAAAAAACTCTCAAAATACAATTAAAATACGATTATATTTTATATACTATTTTACAAATTTGCATATTTGATGGAATTCTTTTTGTCTTTATATAAGACCTTTGTCACTTGTATTGTCAACCATGCTGGTGACAAACACAATGATTGGATGTCAGAGAACAATAAGCATCTCCCGTGTGGTCTAGTGGTTAGGATTCGTGGTTTTCACCCACGCGGCCCGGGTTCGATTCCCGGCACGGGAAGCTTGTGTTTTTTTCCTTTTTGACTTATGAATTAAAATAATGCATGCATCAGTAGACCTGTATTCCTTTTTGTATATAACTGTAATTTATACGTTTGAACCTCAGTTACAGCTGCCGATTTTTGAATAAGAAGCACACAGTGTGGTAGAGGTATTACATGGCATTTTCAATGTGTTTCAGGTAAGGCGTTGTCTTTTGTTCTTTTGAAACAATACCGTAATGCTAAAGTACAAACAGGTGAAGCTCATTTATTTAAGTCTCTCGGGCATGCGCATTACAGTATGTATTAGTAAGGGTGGAGTAACAATTTTGGTGAGATCTGACACATTATTTAAGGCAGTGCCTATAAATACAATAATTGGCATCTAACTTACCAATTCCCGTGTGGTCTGGTGGTTACGATTCGTACATTCCCGTGTGGTCTGGTGGTTACGATTCGTACATTCCCGTGTGGTCTGGTGGTTACGATTCGTACATTCCCGTGTGGTCTGGTGGTTACGATTCGTACTTTTTCCGTGTGGTCTACAAGATACTGTACCACCGGGTTTACTCACTTCCTTTATAATACTTTATGTTATGCATGAAACGTTATATGGATTATATTTACTTAAAACTACTGATATTAAGTTTTTTAACATCATACTAGTGTTTTCATGAAGTAATATACCATCACAAGCATCACAATTTATGATAGATTTTACATTTATTAATGAAACCTTTGAAAAATAAACGTAGGCTATAGTTATACTACAAAATATGTTTATTTTTTTACAATTGCAATTAATATCGTTCATATTTGGAAAATGTTAGTTCTCCGACAATTTCTGTATTCAACAGCGATTGACAATTCAACTCAACAAAGTTATGCTTCTGAGCATGCGCAGTGACTTTTCAACAGCTGTGTAGTATCGATGACTCTGTTTACACTATCAAACTAGTTTAAAAAAAAGTAGGATGTACCCAAATATGGTACAGTAGTGATACCCTAATATGGTAGTCATTTCTATAATAAATTCAATCAACTGTGTTTAGCATTCAATAGGCCTACATTTGTTAAATTACTTCTTTGTACAAATGCCATGTAATGGTAATAAGGAACATACAAAACAATAAATATAATAATTATGCAAACAAATTAGATATTTTGCAAACACTAAGTACGTATTATTTACATAAATCAAGTTCATCAAATAATAATTTCAAGAAAACTTCCGTGTTGTTGCAATCAAGTCATTAAAATATATGAATAAAAAGTAGGCCTAACTTACTAGATAACAGTTACTTGGGCAGTATTAATCATATAGGTGGCGACCAAACACTAGTCGTGATGGCTATAGGATTTTCCAAATAGATAATTAAAGGCTATAAAATCTAGTTCCAGACATATAGAGGCATGGTCATTGCGCGTTCTGAAAATATTCATTTGTTTCAGCAAAGTAGCTAGCTACCAGTACGTATGTACTCGCACAGCAAGCTGTAGCATGAACAATTATATTATTGAATAAATTCGACTGGTTCCGAATAAAATCTTTAAATTGTTAGGCCTACTTGTTTATAAGTAATACTTTCTGTTGACTTATGGCATTAGATTTTGTCGTTTACTACACTCACATTTCTTGAATTCGTTGCTGTGTACCAATATCATTAGGAGTGTACAACATTACCTAAACATCGCTCTTGTCATGGATAACTAAAAACGCCACTGTTACAAACCATAACTTGTCAGTTTTCCTCCTGAGACTTTGTAACATCAACAACCAGGAACTGCGTTTATAAAAACAATTGATATGACCGCTTTCACTCTCTGTTTGATAATGTTCGTGGGCACTCAGTTTGATAGGTTCTATTAACATTTAATAATCAATTTAGAGGCCCAGCTATTTATTTGGGTATTGCTCGTAACTTGCTTGCTAGTAACAATAACATGTATAGGTCTAATATTAAGAAGTTCTCAAAAAGGTTTGTATTGAAAATAGCAATATATTCTTTTCCTTCCGTTTTTTTTCTAACTTATGGAACATGTTTTCTCATGTCCGGCAACTACACTAAAGGTCGCTATTGAACATATTGAGATGTGACTATGTATTGCACGGCTACGTAGCGTCTATTGCATTCGCAATGAAAGGATTTGATCACATAGACCAATCACCAGAAACAGTTCGGATGATCTATCGCTTGAGTGGTTAAATCACTTACGCTGCGCTTTAAACGACGCTGCGCTTTAAACGTCCTTGCGTTGGGTCTCTAGTGCGAACCAAAACTTTACCTTAAATTACTCTTAATAGCTAAACGCTTATTTAAGTTATTATATGGTTATTTCCTGGTTAGCTTTTGTTTGCATATAATTAGTATCGTAATCGAAAATGTATTATTTTAGCTGATGTAAGTTTCAATTGTTTCCTGTTTTCGGTTTGTTGAAAAGCCTTACTCAGTATAACAACATTTAATGCATTTTCGCAACTACGAACAAAACGCGTTTATTGAAAAAATTCTAACGTATTCGAGAGAATTCAAACGCGTTCGTCAAGAAAATTCAAACGTGCGTGGTGTTGTTTCAAATCTTCGTACACCTTCGTCAGATTGGCGATGTTCGTAATCAGGTTTTTATCAGCGGATGATTTGTACCCAAGCGCGCCAGATTTGTCCATACTCGGTAGTAATTCTACCATATCACGTGCTAACACGCTATGTAAAAGTTTAAACGCAATGTGAACACACTCTCCAGTCTTTGCAACAGCACCTGTGACAATCCATGGTCGCTTTGCAGACACTACACTCACCTCTAACTTGTACAGAATCTCAGAGGCAGACATTGAATCTGTGGAAATAGAAGTGAAACAACTAATCAGTAATATTATTAATAAATGTTTGGCTTAAGTTGAAATGTATGTCTAGATAAATAAATCTTTAAATTAAATATTCTAAATTAGGAAAACTAACAATCTCCTCTCTAAAGCTTGGTTCCCATTTGGATGTAAGCGAAGGATGTAAGCTCGCTGTAAGTAATTTGGATCATCCAAACGGTCGCTTGTGATTGGTCACAAGTGTGGCAACCAAGTGTTGGAGCTCACGATACTATGTCTCTTCACTCTTTCAATGTTGTGCCGTTCATTCTAATGCCATGTTTGTTGGTATGTGTATAACCTATGTTATGGTATGTTACTGTATAGGACTACAAGTAGGTATGCTTAAGATGTTAAAGACCAACACCTGTGGTTACCTTCGTCATCTTGTTTGTTGGCAATGACAATAAGTGGAAGATCTCTTTGAGACTCAAAGTACTGGTGCTGGAGAACACCCTCTAAAGTATCTTTCGCTTCATTCACTCTATTATAATCACTGCTGTCAACCACAAAGACTAATGCTACAAAAAAAAACAAATATAAGTTTAAAGTCATTCTTGTGGGCTCACAAACAAATGAATTCCTGCAGCCAAACGACGTGGCTGTTGAATTTTATGTACGTACATATAATTTTTTTTTATGAAATAAACGTGCATATTCAAAAGATTAAATTTAAGAACAAGAAGAGGGCATGAGGAGTTCGATGTCTTCGATAAGTTGTTTGCAGCAGAGTTCATGGTCGTATTGTAATATTGCCGGTAGTGTAAGTGTTATTAAATTGTGAAATCTTTGCCAAACACAAACCGTTAACAAGTTGTAAACTTAATCGTTCTATGCATAGAAGAAACACAATCTTGATCCACAATGCTTTATTCCGCCATGACCAAATTATACATTCGTTGGAATGGCGGTGTATACAAGGATTCATCGGCCTACATTATTAGTGTCCCATAGTAGCCTACACTACTAATTTCTAATACTAATACTAGAACTATTTCCAATCATCGTTTCATGAATTACCTTCTGAATTTGAGAAATAAAAGTCCCAAGAAGATCGCAATTCTTTCTCTCCTCCAACTTCCCAAACATTCAGTTTCGAGAGATCATCTAGCTCCATGTCTGCCACAGTGAATCCACGGGTTGGTCCAGATACCTTCTCTATATCTCTGTCTAGTTTTGCATTTATTGAAGTTTTTCCTAAAAATGGAAAATATTTTAATTACTGATGTAGCGCGTACGGTACCATTAGAAAGAAAATTCTTTTTGAGGTGTAAAAACACTACAAAATATTCTTCATATATCTGGTGTGATTGATTAAAGTTTAAAGCTCTGTCTACACCATCAAACTAGTTTGACAAAAAAAAGTGTGATGTGCCCAAATATGGTAGTGATATGAGGTCATCATGTCCATATATTGCCACATCACATTTGTTGTTGTTACATAAAGTTAGATGTATAGAAAGAGCTAGCTTTAGAAATTGTTGAAGGCAACTTGCTACATTCATGTTGGGCTAAATAGATTGTCTAGTGATAGCTGAATTTCATTTTTTGGCAAGGTCATCATCATCTCAAACACTAACCTGTTCTAGATAATTTATTCATAACAATTGTGGTTTTTAACAGCAAGATTATGTTATAGCTTTTTATCAAATAAAACATTCATGCTTTAACAAATGTTTTGTTCATTATACGTTTGGTGTAATCGATGATGGAAGAAAAATATTTTCAGGAAGAAAATAGATTATTCCATTGACAATCCTGGTTCAAAATTTACCGGTAGGTAATATGTTTGGTTTCCGTTGCTGGTATTATATCCTACCGCTTGATATAAAGATCTCTTTTTTCTGCATTCTATGTTTGCATTTCAATAATTATATTTTTTATACAACATTTCCGTCTTGCAATCATTTCCTCTTATTAAATAGTGTATGACCTTGCTTGTGGTTTTCTATAATATACTTCAAGGTGTGGTGTAGACCTTTACTCAATTCCTTAGGCCTATTAAAGTTTACCATTTACTCTATATATACGTTCGTAGATCATGTGTGTAGGCCTAAATTAATGGTGCTCCGGTTTATGTAACATCTTAGTTTGACGCAACGCAAGAACGTAAATGAAATGCAAGCGTATTGGCTAATGACAAGCCACAGTGCGAATAATCCACCGCTTGTTATTGGTCAAATCACTTACGTTGCGTTACGTCCTTGTATATGAGAACCAAGCGTAATAACGGGAACGTTGAGACAACGGTGTCTTTTGGTATATGTGGTGGACTTCTTCTAATCCATTATTACCGTTAGTTCAATTATAACCCTTTATATATATATATATATTGGTGTATTTATCCTAGACTTATAAATAATTTTAAAAAAACATTAACTGAATATAGAAGATGGTGGGTTTTAATATTATATGTTAGCGCTCCCTTTAGATCCGCCAATGAGTGATAGTTCAATTAATCCCGCGTTACCAAAACTATAATAGCATATTATGGTAACGTCGTGACGTTTAATATAAATTGAAAATCATATTATGTATTGTATTGCAAAACATTTTAAACGTACACATGTTTTCACATGTTATGATGAGCCATTTATGTCTGTTTATACAGAAACGGTATAATCATTATTTCGATAACTCATCTTTCGGCGGACGTGTCTCTTCGGGATTTTTTGCCCAAATACTTCCTGATCTTAATGCAGTGCATTGTCTGCTGCCTGTCGATTATTAAACATCGTAAACTTAGACCGGTTGTAGAACCCGATAACAGATTAGTTTCTTTGCTTAATAAATATTATTTGTGAAATGTAATCATTCTCATAAATAGATAAAAATTTAAGAGTTATGATAATAAATTACAGAGTACACATATTATATTTGCATAAACATGTTTACGATAAGAAACGGACGTATTTTGGAAGTGAGTTTACGGTGTACACATTTTAAGTTACTGAATTCCAAATACTACTAACTGGCATAACTCGTTTGGTAGAAGATTAGATAATAATTTGAGTACCAAATAATAATAGACATTCATAATTTATTTTCAGTTTTCGTTTACAGTGATTTATTAATTACCGGATGTATCAATAAAGTTAAATTTAACAATAATACAAGCCTATCAAATTTAAGCGTCTTGAGATAAGACGTTAACTCAAACGACTGAGAGGCACATAATTAATTTTTATTTACCATTGATGTCAGAATTTCACAATGAAATATTTCCTTTAAAGGTACTCTAAATATTAGTGTAAGTCGAATAAGTTTGTATGATTAATTTCACAATTAATAAGAATACATAGACTAAAATGTATAACACGTGTTTACGAAGATTTCGTCAACCACCGTAAATAGAATCCAATCCAAGTTTTTTTTTCAGGTTGCTTTGTTACTTTGTTACTAAGACCATACCATCCAGCAACAATCAAGGGCGGTCCAACCGATTATGGTTATAACTTTAATTATAAATCAAAATAATCCAGTTTGTCAAACAAATTAATGTATCGTCTATTTGAGTGATTGATGTAAAACTTAACTAAGGCCTAGTGTTTTATTCTAAGCTATGTTTCCAAGGCAGGCTCAAAGAACACCTTTTTAAGCCGACTAGGACTTGTAGTTTTAGGTATGGAATAACAAGTTGGCCTACAAACCTGAGCCATCTAAGCCAAGCATTATAATCCTCCAATACCGTGCTTTAGAGTTTCTTGCCAATAGCCAGTCTTCGATCTTCTTTGACATTGGACAACCCATCGTTCCTTTTCGACGTTGCTCCTTCTGCTTTCTTCAAAAATAATTTCCGAGATCTTTTTATGACCAACTTTAAACAGAAGTCACAAAATGCGTGTTATTTTCCCATAGTCATTCTGAAACAAAAATTATTTTAGCATATAAAATACGGCCCTTACCACATTACCTAAATAACTCGTCTGTATAACCATTGGGCAAATGCATTAAATATCAAGACAAAAATTACCACACATAAATTCAATTCATCTTACATAATAGCTTAGAATAACCAACATGGACCTATACTTCAAACCACGTTCCACCAGCCATAATAGGCCTATTTTCAGAACAATTCTTAACACCCAGAAAAAATAGATACATCAAGATTATTAATTGTCTAGCCTACTGTATTATCGACGTAAAATTATTTTTTGTAGGCCTAAACCTGTTAATTACCTTATGGTTCGCCGACATTAATGCTCCATGGTTCCATGTAGTGTGACCTAAACTGGATTTGGCGCGTGTATTATGTAATGTGCAGCTCGTGGTCCTAACAAGAACGTGTCCGGCTAATGATTGAGATAGATTAATCATAAAACGACGAGCATACTATCTATTCGCACCTTGTTTCCGTGTTGGTAGGAAGTGTTTTTCTCGTTAACGAGTTTATAACGGATGTGTTGAACACCGCCCAGGTCTCGTACGATGACGTCATCACCGGTATAAACTTTTCATTAGAAGGTAAGTCTGTGAATTCAAAGATGCTGAGTCAATAGTTTTGTCATGACACAACACGATAATAAATGTTTAATTATTCTATGCAACTAAATGCGTTTAACAGAAGGTGGATAGCAGAGTTCAAAACAATTACGTAACAAGCACTCATGATCAACCCCTCTATTTGTGTGTAGAGAATACATGACTAATTTTAATATTATTTTTTGTTGGTTGGTTTGTTGGTTATTTCATGTTTAGGTAATAATGCTAATAGTTTAGGCGTGGTTCCACACTAGCGACGCAACGTAGCGTAACGCTACAACGTATTCACGCAACATTATTGCTGCAAACATCGCAGGTTTGATTTCACGCAGGCGGGGGAAAACACAATTATTGGAAGGGCATTTTACGTTGCGTAGGTTGCGTTACGTTGCGTTGCAAAAGGGAATCAAGCTTTACGGTTGTCTGGTTTGTTCGGTTTTCACGCTGCTGCTCTAGCCCGCTACGTCACAAGAGATAAATCATTCAGATATAAAGCAAGCAGCAGTTATAGTACTAGACACTGACATTTTTGCGGAAAAGGATTCTCGACTATAATTTATAGGTACCAGCTGCTGGACCCAAAAAACGTAGGGGAAAAGAGTCTAACGGTTGAACGACAAATCCCAAAGCATTTCTGGTATTTATGAGTCCCATGATATTATATAATACTGTAATTCGCTGTCAGATAATTATTGAATTATTATCAAAACAGTCCAATGAAGTTTTTGTTTGTAATAGGATACTTCACACTTGAAGTATCTAGGCGTGATGAAGTGACCCCAGACTTGACCTTAGCAATAACAATAAGCGAGCAGCGTTTTTTGTAAAATATTTCTTGTTTATGTTTAGTGACCAGCGGCTATTTTGCGCTCTCGTTGGTTCGAATCTACATTTGCTACAGAATATAATATAATAATGCAATATTTGTGATAAGTATAGTACTGTAGTATGTATTTTTCGAAGGTTTTGACGACTTTATCGACCTATGAGCTAATTTGACCCTCTTCTGTACATCTCGACAACCAAGCCCATCCGGATTAAAGCGGAAATATAGTATAATGGCCTAGTGTACCAAAGTAGTTCCCTTTAATGTAACGTTATTAATCATAGGTTCTAAAAAGGTTTTTTTTTTTCAGTTTTTCCCAGTTTATTTAAAATGTTGGCAATGATGTTATAGAGACCCTAATAGGGTTACAGATTAAATTTTTGTTATGATTTTGTATATTTATTAATTTTTTATCATCCTGTAATCAGGACAAAAACATGAATAGGCCTATATGATAACACCACCAACGCCTGACCCTCCACATAACGCCTGTTTTGTTGAATTGTATTGATTTACAAAAGATAGCTGTCTACTATCAAACTTTATGCGACAACAAAAGTGATGTGCCCAATGGACATGATGATGTCATATCACTACCATACCTGGGCATATCACTACCATACCTGGGCATATCACTACCATACCTGGGCATATCACTACCATACCTGGGCATATCACTACCATACCTGGGCATATCACTACCATACCTGGGCATATCACTACCATACCTGGGCATATCACTACCATACCTGGGCATATCACTACCATACCTGGGCATATCACTACCATACCTGGGCATATCACTACCATACCTGGGCATATCACTACCATATTTGGAAACATCAAACTTTTTTTGTCAAACTAGTGTCAGTAAAAACGTCCTCTACTAATATATGAGATCGAATACATTGTTTTGAAACACTTACATAGTTATATAGAATATTACGTACACTCTATGACACACGGTGCTTGTTATTATTTAGAATACAGCACGGTGCTTGAATCCTCTTCTTCGGTGCATGTGTTTGTTATATATGCCTAAATATGAGGCCTGGATCTTAGATGTTTTTCATGGAAAGTAATATAGCTTTTACAGTACTTACAGTACTATTATTTATATCATTAATTTTCATCATAATACATATAAATAATACATAATATCCTACTTATTATTTTCTCACTTATAGGCTTCAGATCATGAGTGTAGAAAATTCCAATCGAAACAACCAGTGTAATGATAATCTGAGAGCATTACACAATAAAGGAATCTAATATAAACAATTTCGCGAATTATACAGACATGCATTTACGAAAGCGAAAATATCGTTACATGGCCTATCATTACAGTTATTTTTCCATGAAATTTTTATTAAAATTAGAACAAAATAAATAAATACTCTATAGAACAAATTTAACATAATTTATAGGTTATAAAAACTTAGCACTGGATTGTGATTTCTTATATCTTATTAGGCCTATACGCAACTGGCTATTAAAACAACAGCGAATACAAGATATGTAGGCCTACAGTACAACCCCACCCTGTCACACCCTACCCATACAAGGAGTTATAACTCCCTGTCCCATGTAAGTTAATTACACTAACCTGTTTAACAATGACGTCCCAAATAAAATGTCAGTAGTTCTTCTTTCCACGAATGTTCCATAGGAACTGTGGATCACTTCAAAAAGGAAGGCAATGATAAAGTCAAAGGTCACGCTTGTATTGTTAAACGAGCCAACGCCAAATCGAATTACTGGTACATTTACAATTTTGTTTGAAAGAAATGTTTTATTGAATAATTTGTGTGTATTTAAATGCAACGTTGTACTAGAAAAAAAAAATGCTTCCCGTGCCGGGAATCGAACCCGGGCCGCGTGGGTGAAAACCACGAATCCTAACCACTAGACCACACGGGAGATGCTTATTGTTCTCTAACATCCAATCATTGTGTTTGTCACCAGCATGGTTGACAATAGTGACAAAGGTCTCATATAAGACAAAAAGAATTCCATCAAATATGCAAATTTGTAAAATATAGTCGTATTTTAATTGCATTTTGAGAGTTTTTTGTTTTATTTGGCACGGTATATATAAAGGTGTGTTTTGTTTGTTTTTTTGCCTTGCACCATTTCCAATCGTGTTCGATTTATTCTATTTATTATAAATAATATATTTTGTTTTTGTAAAAATGATTTGAGTAAATTTAATGAAATGTTTTTATTTTGTAGTGAATAAAAAAAAACAAATGCTTCCCGTGCCGGGAATCGAACCCGGGCCGCGTGGGTGAAAACCACGAATCCTAACCACTAGACCACACGGGAGACGCTTGTAGTTCTATCATTCAAGTAACAAAATTGGTCTCGTACTTTAGATATAAATAATACATACATTTTAAAATGTTAATTGTATTTGAGGGGGATTTGTTTAAAGTTTCTTTATTTTGCATGATATAATAATGTGTTTTATTTGTGAACGAATGATTTAAGTGAATTTAATGAAATGTTTTTAAGTGTAAGTGATTAACTCCTGCCTTGTTCTATTGGGGTGGAGCGTTGCTTCTATGTCTGAATAATCAATTTTTTTGTAAATAATAAAATATTATGTAATTTTATGAATGATTTCAGTGTATTCTAAACTAATTACAGTAATTGTTTTTTCTATACTTTTTCTTTTTAAGTTTTCTAAAAAAAAAAAAAACGACAGTTTCCCGTGCCGGGAATCGAACCCGGGCCGCGTGGGTGAAAACCACGAATCCTAACCACTAGACCACACGGGAGATGCTTATTGTTCTCTAACATCCAATCGTTGTGTTTGTCACCAGCATGGTTGATAATACAAGTGACAAAGGTCTCATATAAGACAAAAAGAATTCCATCAAATATGCAAATGTGTAAAATAGTATAAAATTTAGTTGTATTTTAATTGCATTTTGGGAATTTTTTGTTTTGTTTTTCACGGTATAAAAATGTGTTTTGTTTGTTTTTGCCTTTCACTATTTTCATTGCGTTTTAGATATCTCATAGATTAAAAATAATTATATGCAAATTGATATAGGCCTAAATATTTTTTGTTAGTAGCTGATAAATATAGTATTTGAATAAAATAAATAAAAGCCTTGTTCGAACCCGAACATTTACAAAATTGAAAAAAAAAAACGATTAAAAAGTTAGGCATACCGCTATTTTTAAAAGAAAAGTTAAGAAAAAAAGTGTTTTAGTCACGTCTATTAATTTAATTTTCTTTTTTCGCATACAAAATCCAATGATAATTATAGTATGTACAATATTTTTATGGAGGAACAAAAAGATATGTTACCAAATTAAAAACATCATCATTAAATGGTATAATATATAATAACAATATCTGTATAATAATGTATGATGTGTGTTCGAAGATATGATGTAAATTTTTAATAAGAATGTTTAATGACATTATAGATAGTTGCTAAATCAATGATAGGCTAATTTTATACTCATGACGTTGATCAGAGCACCGTGCTTACATAAGCACAATTCTTTGTATAGGCCTAAGGATGTTTTTCACAAGTTCTATACATTTACCATTGAAAATGATACAAGTAGATACAAATAGTATGCACTACCAAAATGTTATCCACAGCACTCTTGCACTATGAAAGGAATGATTAAAACTTCAACGCGAAATAATAGAAAGGGGATTTCCCATCCAGTTAAAAGATTTGTTTGCGCATGCTCAATACATAATTGTTTGCGTTGCTAGGCCATGATAAGCAAAGCATTCACTCGAGGAGACGAGTGCAGAAAACGGACAACAAATTTAGTTAAAATTGTCTTGTATAGCATTATAGTTTAGAGTAAACATTGTAATAAGTGAATTTGTTTATTTTTGTATTTCGAAGACTCTAAATATTTTTACAACGCGTTATTACCATGGAGGAAGAGCAAGCAGCACAGCTAGGCCTGACCACAACAACAGACGAACCTGACACAATGGAAAATGGAGGCGGAGACGCAGAAGAAATCCCCGCCGATGTTCTGGCAGGTATTGAAGAAATAAGAGAAGAGCTCGATAAAATACATATAGATGTCCCTCCAAAAATTGACACGTGAGTTTATTGATATTTTATAGGCTAGACAATACTCATATAGGCCCTAGGCCTAGACTAGCTAGCTAGGCCTAGCCTCTAGGCCTAGGCTAGTTAGTAGTGTAGGCTAGGCCTAGGCCTAGCCTGCTGCTAATGTAATGATAATGTATTGTAGTAAGCTAAGCAGTATAAGGGCCTGTCCATATATATATATATATTTACTAGCCTAGGCATATATTATTATATATTATATAAGCCTGCTGTATTTAATAAAACAAATGTGATACTAATTTTATTAATATTAGATCATTCACTGTCAGAAATTTATTTCTTTATTTAATTATTGTTTTCATTTAGACCAATCATCAATATGGATAGATTCCCAATAACATACAAAGAAAATATTCCAAAAGAAAGGTTGATTCTACAATATGCCGAGAACTTTCGTCGTCAGTTTGTACATCTTTATCGGGACAGGAAGCCGTTGCTGTTAAACCCTTCAAATGAATGCAAAGTTGAGAAGTTTGTGTGTACAACAATCCAACCAACATTACTACCATTTCAAGAACTATATAATTATGATGGCTGTGCCGAATTTGTTGCAGATTACGTCACATTTGAACCATTGGACTCACCGATAGAATTGGTAGGTAAAGTACTACAAAAAACCTACAGTATAATGTACAGTATATATATAAATGTTATTTCATTCCTATTGTCCATTCCTCCCATCCTCAGTAATTAAGCAAAGAATAAAACAATGAAAAGAATTCTGTTTCTTTTATAGCCTAGGACTCTACGTTCACCAACCACCATACTTGAGACACAGCAGGGAAACAGCTTTGAAATGAGTACATTACTGTGTTCGTTTCTTCTGGGAGCAGGCTACGATGCATATGTTGTGTGTGGCTATGCTAACCGTGAGACAACACTGTGTGATGAAATCAGAGAAATTTGTCCGCTGCTAAAAAAGAAGGATGAGGTACTGCATATAATGTCTTTATTTTATAAGCTCTTTACATTATTATTGGCTGTAACAATTACAAAACAAATGCACTCGGTAAATTTGTAATGCTCAACTGAATTAAAGGTTTTTTAGTTTCATTCAACATGCATCCAAAATTGTTTTTGATCATCACAGAATTTGTTTTGAAACACATTTCGGAAATACTACAGCATGTCTGATGTTTGTTGTAAATCTGTCATATTCCTATTATTCTAGCAATATTCCTTGTGATTGAAATAATAATATTTTTCAGGTTAAAGAAGAAGAGAAAAAGAAGGAGTTGAAGAAGTACACCGTTAAACCTCCCAAGGATCTTCAAAGTAAATTTATTCGTAAGCAAGAAATGAGGCGGACGAAAGAAATCGAAAACGAGCTTGAAAAGAAACGACTTGAAGAAGAACAAAAACAGGAGGTTAGAATGCGTACAATGTTTTTAATTATTTCATACACATTACTGTATTATACATTATGGTAAACTATGAACATAATATCAGTTTGGTTTGGCCAAGCAGTTAAGACAGGGCACTTGAACCCACAGCTATATTATTGAAACAGGTTCAAGGCATTATAAGATCTGGTTGTAAAAAAGTCTTCTTGCACTGAAAACTTGATGTCCAGTGTTGCCTCGGTGTTGTAGTCCATTCCAGCTTCTGTTTATTTACGACCTTAAAAGTTCAATCATTTTGTTATGGAGAGACCACAAGAATTGTAATCCCAATGGTATGAAAGAGGAATAACTATAATGATACCAATTAAATGTTGTTTACCAATTTTTGTAGGAACTAGAGAAAGCACCAGCAGATGATTTACATGGTCTTAGAATACACAGTTGGGTGCTGGTGTTGGCAGGAAAACGTGAAGTGCCAGAAAACTTCTTTATTGAACCATTTACCGGCAATTACTACCTCACACATGATGAAAGGTTCCACGGCATCGAATCCTTGTGGAACAACACCAACTACTATGTCAACATGCAAGATTGCTCTAATGGATGTAAGGTAGGAATGAAATCAAATCTTGAGACGATACTGAAAGATTGTATAGGCCTATAATTTATTAGAAAATTCAGCATGTACTGTCTAGTAAAACCATGTTCACCAGCAAAATGGCACACAAGTCTTGATGGAACAGTCTTTGTAGATAGATAACACTAGCAGATAATCATTGAACTGCCCAGTGATATACTGGAAATTAATTCGTTTTTCAAATGGTAAAGATGAGAATATCTGTGAGAATGAGAAAAAGCTGCTGAAACCAAGATTTCGAACCTGGAACTTTCTGCTTGATATGCAGATGCCTTAAACTTTAGATTTGGAGCTTTAATGGTATGGTTCATATTCAACTGGATTTATTTATAACTTACTTTTTCTTGGTAGGACTTGATTTTTGATCTTGGTGATTGCGTCAGGTGGGAGTACATGTTTCCAGGCAACGAGAAACCAATTTTGGAGATTGCTGATGAGGATGAGCTTGAAGCATTTGACGACGAAGAGGTACGTAGTTCTTTTGACATTTTGTTGACATTTGTAGTTTTCTCTCCTCTGTCAGCATACCGCTTACTTATTCAAACTCGCACTTAACATATTTAGAAATCCTACCATGTTTAGACACGTACTTACCATATTTAGACATAGTTACCATATTTAGACATACAGTACTTACCATATTGAGACATACTTGCCATATTTAGACATACTTGCCATATTTAGACATACTTACCATATTTAGACATACTTACCATATTTAGACATACAGCAGTACAAATTGTTAATATTATTTAAGGATGAAGAAAAAGAGGAAGAAAAGCATCTTGATATGCCGCCCTCGTGGGTCAGCCCTATTAACTTGACGTTGAAACAGTTCCAGTCAAGATGTCCGAAAGGAAAGAAGACAATACTTTACAAACGATCCAAACTTGAAAAGTTTGCCCGCTACTTAATGGATGACGGTCTTATAACGAGACTAAGCATATATCACGACAGAGAAAGTTAGTATTTTAATGTTGTATAATGTTAGAGCGTGAACTAGACACGTGTAGGCCATAGAGTTAAGTTTCATTGTTAAACTCTGCTTTCCAACAATGGCTAAACAATACTAGTTTACTGAAGTATCACCAAGAGTGTTAGGAATAAAGTATATGATAATTATTCATTTTTTATTAGTGAAAGAATTAATTCAAGTGAAGGAATGGTACGCACACAGAGCCGATAAACTGGACATGAGGTTCCACAATCACAGATCTGGACAGATTACAGAATACTATAAAGAAGGAAGACAGCAGAACCTCAAAGGTTAATAAACTTTCTAATTGTCACACTTGTCAGAGGTCCCAACTTTGAAAAGTGATATCCAGAGAATTTTGGAAAGCATAGCCAAACAAGAGAGGGTGCTATACATTTTTAAAATACATCAAATTATAGAGGGCGCTGTTAAAAATCTTAAGTATCTGTAAACAATAGATGCCAAGACGCTTTCCAGAAGTGACAAAGGTGGAAAATGTGTTTGCCTTCAGAAATGCATTTTTCAACACCAACAAATCATGTAATTACTTTTATTTAATTTTCAAATCTTACAGAGCATCTTTACAAGGCAACGACACCAGGTCCTGAAACTGAAAGAACTATGATTTTCTATCACCATTCTCGTGTGGACGGACTTGTAAAGCGGGAAGAAACGGCAATGGCGATGACCGAGTACTTCACAAATAGACAAGATTTTCTTCATTACAGGAATATTCAATTTGGGAAGAGACCCAAGAAGCTAGAACCAGCTAATGTAGCCCCTAGTCACAATCCACGGCCAATATTGGTTGGTATATGCATTTTGTTCTCTCGTTATTCTTTATTTCTTATTATGCCTTCGCCTCAGATTGTTATAAAATATATTATTTTTGTGTTCTTTTACATAACTATTCAGAATTTAGAAAATATAGAAATGTATTTTCCAATTTACTTTTTTGTTTACCATTACTAGTTGTGCCATCATTAATTTCCTATGGTACTGTAGGTGAGTCACCAGTACAGTCACTAAATTGAGAAATTTACAATGCAAAAGATAAAAAGTCAGAAGTTGAGCAAGTCATTTTATAATTGTTAGTTCCTGATCCCCCTCCCATCCATATTTCAAAAACCCGAATCCACCACTGAAAATACAAAAATTACTAATTTAATATTATAATATTCTGTCTAGAAAATCACCAACAAATTTCACCGAAACCCAGAAAAATCAGCCAACGAAGACATTGCAGAGTTGGTGTTCCAAATCAAAGATGATCGAATACAGCTGATGTTCCATCACCAGAGCAGCAACATTACCGCATCCACGAGGGAGTTTATCAAACCCCCTAACGCAAATGATAAAGGATCTATTCTGTCGTTCGCACCTGACCTCACTCAGACATTCCAAGTGAACCCACATCAAAAAAATGCTAAAAATTTAGAGGTGTATACCATGCTGGTTGATATGGTAAACCTGGAAGATAAGACAGTGTTGGCAGTACGAGAGTCAGAAGAAGAGGTATATATTTTAAACCATTCTCTTAATGATTTATGAAAAGTCGTCCTGAACTATTTTTCCATTTAATTTAAACTGGAATCATTTTTACTAGATTAGTTTTTTGGTAATACATTTTTAATAGGTTCGAGAAATTCTTGAAAACCGTCTGAATGAGGAGGCCAGGTCAGATTTGGTTATATCCGTGTATGACACTGAACGAAACGAGAAAGCTAAACAGCACAGACTTGACCGAGTAAGTAAAAACTATACATTTAATTATTATACGTCATCTGTCAGGGGAGGATCTAGGGTGGAGGGGGGAGTGCTAAAGTCACATGCTTTCCCCCTCCCCCCTTTTCACAGCTAAGAATATGCAATTGTAAAAAACTTTTTTGATATATATTTTTGATAAACTAATAATATTATATGTTAGGAAAAAAAATTATGGATCCGTCCATGATTATATAGCCTTATTTATGCCCCTCAGTGAGGGTTTCCCTGCTCTCTTAATGGCAAATTTTAGTTGACATTTTTATTGCTTTTGTAGGAAAAATTACTTCTTGAAGAGAAAAAGCGACGAGAGGAGATGGAACTTGACTATCTGGCACCGTTCTTAGCCCAAAAGGGAGACCCAGAACGGCTTAACAAAGACCAAGCAATGGAGCTGAAGTTAGATTGCCTTGCTGACTTGAAACACAGACTGATAGATAAGGCTAATCTTATTCAGGCTAGATTTGAAAAGGTACTTTTTGTTAAATACTCTCACAGATAGGATATTATTTCTATAGTATTAATTCATTGATGGTCTGATTTCACAATAAATCCCCAGTTTCTTTTACCATTTTGTGTCTTTTTGCAAGATTCTCTGCGCCCATTCAGTCGTCCATCGGATGGGGCATTAAGTTGTAGGTCTCTCTACATGTGCATAATAAAGTTCTCTATACACTATTCAAAAACCTGATTCCACTACAACACATTAATTATCTACATTTATAGACTTTTGTACATTTATCATTAAAAGAAATTTGTTTTATATGTTATTAGGAAACTGCTGAATTACAAAAGAAACAGCAATGGTACCAACAGAACCAGGTAAACATGTTAAAGGAAGACGAAGAGGAATATCTTGAATACTGCAGCGAGGCAATGTTTAGGATACATATACTGGAGCTAAGGCTCAACAGGTAAATTTATGACATATATTTTAAGATATAGTTTAATACACATAGTTCAATAATATAGTTTAATATATATATTAATACATAGTTTAAAATATAGTTTAATACATAGTTTAATACATGCTTTAATATTTAGTTTAATATATACTTTAATAATATACAAATAATGAATGATTATGAGTGTAATGGTATAAATAATGGCATGAGGTGAATGATGAAAGGTTATATTTCAACGAGGCGAAGCCGAGTTGACATATAACCTTTCATCATTCATCAAATGTCGTTTACTATTGTGACCCATGTGCACGCCATGTGACCCAGAATCGTCCAATCAAATGACAGAAATTTATGTAGGTGTTATACAATATAGTCTTATATAATCTTATTTTATTCAGACATAAAGAATTGGCTCCGATTAAATATAACTCATTGGTTCAAAGATTACAAACAGATGCTCGTCTTGCGGAATTCTTCTGAAGCATGTAACCAATTGCTGTGATGATACGTACACAATCAAACTTTTTGTTTCATATAAAACATAATTGAATATTTAAAGAAGTTTAAAAATAAATAAATTTATAATAAATAAATAACAGTATAAAAGATATGTTTTTTTTCTGAATCAAAAAAACAAACACTGAATTCAAAAAATGGCAAAATTTGATTTTCCACATAACCGGTTACTATATCATATATTTGCATGCGCAGACGCACATAATGTGTTCTGCACATGTTACCTCAATATACTACATATTTTAAAATGTCAATATTTTGACATAAATGGTTACTATAGCATAATAATCATGCGCAGAGTCGAATAATAGGTTCTGCGCGTGTCATATATGCTATAGTAACTGGCAGTTTTATCGAAAATAAAAGGGTCGAAATTTGGCCATTTTTGGAAAAAATCCCTGTACTATAGTAAGGGAAATTTTCGAAAAATAGCCAATTTTCGACCCTTTTATTTTTTGACATAAATGGTTACTATAGCATAATAAACATGCGCAGAGTCGAATAATAGGTTCTGCGCATGTCATATATGCTATAGTAACCAGTTTTATCGAAAAATAAAAGGGTCGAAATTTGGCCATTTTTGGAAAAAATCCCTGTACTATAGTAAGGGAAATTTTCGAAAAATAGACAATTTTCGACCCTTTTATTTTTTGACATAAATGGTTACTATAGCATAATAAACATGCGCAGAGTCGAATAATAGGTTCTGCGCATGTCATATATGCTATAGTAACCAGTTTTATCAAAAAATAAAAAGGTCAAAATTTGGCCATTTTTGGAAAAAATCCCTGTACTATAGTAAGGGAAATTTTCGAAGAATGGCCAATTTTCGACCCTTTTATTTTTTGACATAAATGGTTACTATTGCATAATAAACATGCGCAGAGTCGAATAATAGGTTCTGCGCATGTCATATATGCTATAGTAACCAGTTTTATCGAAAAATAAAAGGGTCGAAATTTGGCCATTTTTGGAAAAAATCCCTGTACTATAGTAAGGGAAATTTTCGAAAAATGGCCCATTTTCGACCCTTTTATTTTTTGACATAAATGGTTACTATAGCATAATAAACATGCGCAGAGTCGAATAATAGGTTCTGCGCATGTCATATATGCTATAGTAACCAGTTTTATCGAAAAATAAAAGGGTCGAAATTTGGCCATTTTTGGAAAAAATCCCTGTACTATAGTAAGGGAAATTTTCGAAAAATAGACAATTTTCGACCCTTTTATTTTTTGACATAAATGGTTACTATAGCATAATAAACATGCGCAGAGTCGAATAATAGGTTCTGCGGATGTCATATATGCTATAGTAACCAGTTTTATCAAAAAATAAAAAGGTCAAAATTTGGCCATTTTTGGAAAAAATCCCTGTACTATAGTACAGGGAAATTTTCGAAAAATGGCCAATTTTCGACCCTTTTATTTTTTGACATAAATGGTTACTATTGCATAATAAACATGCGCAGAGTCGAATAATAGGTTCTGCGCATGTCATATATGCTATAGTAACCAGTTTTATCGAAAAATAAAAGGGTCGAAATTTGTCCATTTTTGGAAAAAATCCCTGTACTATAGTAAGGGAAATTTTCGAAAATTGGCCCATTTTTTGACATAAATGGTTACTATAGCATAATAAACATGCGCAGAGTCGAATAATAGGTTCTGCGCATGTCATATATGCTATAGTAACCATTTTTATCGAAAAAATAAAAGGGTCGAAATTTGGCCATTTTTGGAAAAAATCCCTGTACTATAGTAAGGGAAATTTTCGAAAAATAGCCAATTTTCGACCCTTTTTATTTTTTGACATAAATGGTTACTATAGCATAATAAACATGCGCAGAGTCGAATAATAGGTTCTGCGCATGTCATATATGCTATAGTAACCAGTTTTATCGAAAAATAAAAGGGTCGAAATTTGGCCATTTTTGGAAAAAATCCCTGTACTATAGTAAGGGAAATTTTCGAAAAATGGCCAATTTTCGACCCTTTTATTTTTTGACATAAATGGTTACTATAGCATAATAAACATGCGCAGAGTCGAATAATAGGTTCTGCGCATGTCATATATGCTATAGTAACCAGTTTTATCGAAAAATAAAAGGGTCGAAATTTGGCCATTTTTGGAAAAAATCCCTGTACTATTATAAGAGAAATTTTCGAAAAATAGCCAATTTTCGACCCTTTTATTTTTTGACATAAATGGTTACTATAGCATAATAAACATGCGCAGAGTCGAATAATAGGTTCTGCGCATGTCATATATGCTATAGTAACCAGTTTTATCGAAAAATAAAAGGGTCGAAATTTGGCCATTTTTGGAAAAAATCCCTGTACTATAGTAAGGGAAATTTTCGAAAAATAGCCAATTTTCGACCCTTTTTATTTTTTGACATAAATGGTTACTATAGCATAATAAACATGCGCAGAGTCGAATAATAGGTTCTGCGCATGTCATATATGCTATAGTAACCAGTTTTATCGAAAAATAAAAGGGTCGAAATTTGGCCATTTTTGGAAAAAATCCCTGTACTATAGTAAGGGAAATTTTCGAAAAATAGCCAATTTTCGACCCTTTTATTTTTTGACATAAATGGTTACTATAGCATAATAAACATGCGCAGAGTCAAATAAAAGGTTCTGCGCATGTCATATATGCTATAGTAACCAGTTTTATCGAAAAATAAAAGGGTCGAAATTTGGCCATTTTTGGAAAAAATCCCTGTACTATAGTAAGGGAAATTTTCGAAAAATGGCCCATTTTCGACCCTTTTATTTTTTGACATAAATGGTTACTATAGCATAATAAACATGCGCAGAGTCGAAAAATAGGTTCTGCGCATGTCATATATGCTATAGTAACCAGTTTTATCGAAAAATAAAAGGGTCGAAATTTGGCCATTTTTGGAAAAAATCCCTGTACTATAGTAAGGGAAATTTTCGAAAAATGGCCGATTTTCGACCCTTTTATTTTTTGACATAAATGGTTACTATTGCATAATAAACATGCGCTGAGTCGAATAATAGGTTCTGCGCCTGTCATATATGCTATAGTAACCAGTTTTATCGAAAAATAAAAGGGTCGAAATTTGTCCATTTTTGGAAAAAATCCCTGTACTATAGTAAGGGAAATTTTCGAAAAATAGCCAATTTTCGACCCTTTTATTTTTTGACATAAATGGTTACTATAGCATAATAAACATGCGCAGAGTCAAATAAAAGGTCCTGCGCATGTCATATATGCTATAGTAACCAGTTTTATTGAAAAATAAAAGGGTCGAAATTTGGCCATTTTTGGAAAAAATCCCTGTACTATAGTAATGGAAATTTTCGAAAAATGGCCCATTTTCGACCCTTTTATTTTTTGACATAAATGGTTACTATAGCATAATAAACATGCGCAGAGTCGAATAATAGGTTCTGCGCATGTCATATATGCTATAGTAACCAGTTTTATCGAAAAATAAAAGGGTCGAAATTTGGCCATTTTTGGAAAAAATCCCTGTACTATAGTAAGGGAAATTTTCGAAAAATAGCCAATTTTCGACCCTTTTTATTTTTTGACATAAATGGTTACTATAGCATAATAAACATGCGCAGAGTCGAATAATAGGTTCTGCGCATGTCATATATGCTATAGTAACCAGTTTTATCGAAAAATAAAAGGGTCGAAATTTGTCCATTTTTGGAAAAAATCCCTGTACTATAGTAAGGGAAATTTTCGAAAAATGGCCCATTTTCGACCCTTTTATTTTTTGACATAAATGGTTACTATAGCATAATAAACATGCGCTGAGTCGAATAATAGGTTCTGCGCATGTCATATATGCTATAGTAACCAGTTTTATCGAAAAATAAAAGGGTCGAAATTTGGCCATTTTTGGAAAAAATCCCTGTACTATAGTAAGGGAAATTTTCGAAAAATGGCCAATTTTCGACCCTTTTATTTTTTGACATAAATGGTTACTATTGCATAATAAACATGCGCAGAGTCGAATAATAGGTTCTGCGCCTGTCATATATGCTATAGTAACCAGTTTTATCGAAAAATAAAAGGGTCGAAATTTGGCCATTTTTGGAAAAAATCCCTGTACTATAGTAAGGGAAATTTTCGAAAAATGGCCAATTTTCGACCCTTTTATTTTTTGACATAAATGGTTACTATTGCATAATAAACATGCGCAGAGTCGAATAATAGGTTCTGCGCCTGTCATATATGCTATAGTAACCAGTTTTATCGAAAAATAAAAGGGTCGAAATTTGTCCATTTTTTGAAAAAATCCCTGTACTATAGTAAGGGAAATTTTCGAAAAATAGCCAATTTTCGACCCTTTTATTTTTTGACATAAATGGTTACTATAGCATAATAAACATGCGCAGAGTCGAATAATAGGTTCTGCGCATGTCATATATGCTATAGTAACCAGTTTTATCGAAAAATAAAAGGGTCGAAATTTGGCCATTTTTGGAAAAAATCCCTGTACTATAGTAAGGGAAATTTTCGAAAAATAGCCAATTTTCGACCCTTTTTATTTTTTGACATAAATGGTTACTATAGCATAATAAACATGCGCAGAGTCGAATAATAGGTTCTGCGCATGTCATATATGCTATAGTAACCAGTTTTATCGAAAAATAAAAGGGTCGAAATTTGGCCATTTTTGGAAAAAATCCCTGTACTATAGTAAGGGAAATTTTCGAAAAATAGCCAATTTTCGACCCTTTTATTTTTTGACATAAATGGTTACTATAGCATAATAAACATGCGCAGAGTCAAATAAAAGGTTCTGCGCATGTCATATATGCTATAGTAACCAGTTTTATCGAAAAATAAAAGGGTCGAAATTTGGCCATTTTTGGAAAAAATCCCTGTACTATAGTAAGGGAAATTTTCGAAAAATGGCCCATTTTCGACCCTTTTATTTTTTGACATAAATGGTTACTATAGCATAATAAACATGCGCAGAGTCGAATAATAGGTTCTGCGCATGTCATATATGCTATAGTAACCAGTTTTATTGAAAAATAAAAGGGTCGAAATTTGGCCATTTTTGGAAAAAATCCCTGTACTATAGTAAGGGAAATTTTCGAAAAATAGCCAATTTTCGACCCTTTTTATTTTTTGACATAAATGGTTACTATAGCATAATAAACATGCGCAGAGTCGAATAATAGGTTCTGCGCATGTCATATATGCTATAGTAACCAGTTTTATCGAAAAATAAAAGGGTCGAAATTTGGCCATTTTTGGAAAAAATCCCTGTACTATAGTAAGGGAAATTTTCGAAAAATGGCCAATTTTCGACCCTTTTATTTTTTGACATAAATGGTTACTCTTGCATAATAAACATGCGCAGAGTCGAATAATAGGTTCTGCGCATGTCATATATGCTATAGTAACCAGTTTTATCGAAAAATAAAAGGGTCGAAATTTGGCCATTTTTGGAAAAAATCCCTGTACTATAGTAAGGGAAATTTTCAAAAAATGGCCAATTTTCGACCCTTTTATTTTTTGACATAAATGGTTACTATTGCATAATAAACATGCGCAGAGTCGAATAATAGGTTCTGCGCATGTCATATATGCTATAGTAACTAGTTTTATCGAAAAATAAAAGGGTCAAAATTTGGCCATTTTTGGAAAAAATCCCTGTACTATAGTAAGGGAAATTTTCGAAAAATAGCCAATTTTCGACCCTTTTTATTTTTTGACATAAATGGTTACTATAGCATAATAAACATGCGCAGAGTCGAAAAATAGGTTCTGCGGATGTCATATATGCTATAGTAACCAGTTTTATCAAAAAATAAAAGGGTCGAAATTTGGCCATTTTTGGAAAAAATCCCTGTACTATTATAGTAAGGGAAATTTTCGAAAAATAGCCAATTTCCGACCCTTTTATTTTTTGACATAAATGGTTACTATAGCATAATAAACATGCGCAGAGTCAAATAAAAGGTTCTGCGCATGTCATATATGCTATAGTAACCAGTTTTATCGAAAAATAAAAGGGTCGAAATTTGGCCATTTTTGGAAAAAATCCCTGTACTATAGTAAGGGAAATTTTCGGAAAATGGCCCATTTTCGACCCTTTTATTTTTTGACATAAATGGTTACTATAGCATAATAAACATGCGCAGAGTCGAATAATAGGTTCTGCGCATGTCATATATGCTATAGTAACCAGTTTTATCGAAAAATAAAAGGGTCGAAATTTGGCCATTTTTGGAAAAAATCCCTGTACTATAGTAAGGGAAATTTTCGAAAAATAGCCAATTTTCGACCCTTTTTATTTTTTGACATAAATGGTTACTATAGCATAATAAACATGCGCAGAGTCGAATAATAGGTTCTGCGCATGTCATATATGCTATAGTAACCAGTTTTATCGAAAAATAAAAGGGTCGAAATTTGTCCATTTTTGGAAAAAATCCCTGTACTATAGTAAGGGAAATTTTCGAAAAATGGCCCATTTTCGACCCTTTTATTTTTTGACATAAATGGTTACTATTGCATAATAAACATGCGCAGAGTCGAATAATAGGTTCTGCGCATGTCATATATGCTATAGTAACCAGTTTTATCGAAAAATAAAAGGGTCGAAATTTGTCCATTTTTGGAAAAAATCCCTGTACTATAGTAAGGGAAATTTTCGAAAAATAGCCAATTTTCGACCCTTTTTATTTTTTGACATAAATGGTTACTATAGCATAATAAACATGCGCAGAGTCGAATAATAGGTTCTGCGCATGTCATATATGCTATAGTAACCAGTTTTATCGAAAAATAAAAGGGTCGAAATTTGGCCATTTTTGGAAAAAATCCCTGTACTATAGTAAGGGAAATTTTCGAAAAATGGCCCATTTTCGACCCTTTTATTTTTTGACATAAATGGTTACTATAGCATAATAAACATGCGCAGAGTCGAATAATAGGTTCTGCGCATGTCATATATGCTATAGTAACCAGTTTTATCGAAAAATAAAAGGGTAGAAATTTGGCCATTTTTGGAAAAAATTCCTGTACTATAGTAAGGGAAATTTTCGAAAAATAGACAATTTTCGACCCTTTTATTTTTTGACATAAATGGTTACTATAGCATAATAAACATGCGCTGAGTCGAATAATAGGTTCTGCGCATGTCATATATGCTATAGTAACCAGTTTTATCGAAAAATAAAAGGGTCGAAATTTGGCCATTTTTGGAAAAAATCCCTGTACTATAGTAAGGGAAATTTTCGAAAAATGGCCAATTTTCGACCCTTTTATTTTTTGACATAAATGGTTACTATTGCATAATAAACATGCGCAGAGTCGAATAATAGGTTCTGCGCATGTCATATATGCTATAGTAACCAGTTTTATCGAAAAATAAAAGGGTCGAAATTTGGCCATTTTTGGAAAAAATCCCTGTACTATATAGTAAGGGAAATTTTCGAAAAATAGACAATTTTCGACCCTTTTACTTTTTGACATAAATGGTTACTATAGCATAATAAACATGCGCAGAGTCGAATAATAGGTTCTGCGCATGTCATATATGCTATAGTAACCAGTTTTATTGAAAAATAAAAGGGTCGAAATTTGGCCATTCTTGGAAAAAATCCCTGTACTATAGTAAGGGAAATTTTCGAAAAATAGCCAATTTTCGACCCTTTTTATTTTTTGACATAAATGGTTACTATAGCATAATAAACATGCGCAGAGTCGAATAATAGGTTCTGCGCATGTCATATATGCTATAGTAACCAGTTTTATCGAAAAATAAAAGGGTCGAAATTTGGCCATTTTTGGAAAAAATCCCTGTACTATAGTAAGGGAAATTTTCGAAAAATGGCCAATTTTCGACCCTTTTATTTTTTGACATAAATGGTTACTATTGCATAATAAACATGCGCAGAGTCGAATAATAGGTTCTGCGCATGTCATATATGCTATAGTAACCAGTTTTATCGAAAAATAAAAGGGTCGAAATTTGGCCATTTTTGGAAAAAATCCCTGTACTATAGTAAGGGAAATTTTCGAAAAATGGCCCATTTTCGACCCTTTTATTTTTTGACATAAATGGTTACTATAGATTAATAAACATGCGCAGAGTCGAATAGTAGGTTCTACGCATGTCATATATGCTATAGTAACCAGTTTTATCGAAAAATAAAAGGGTCGAAATTTGGCCATTTTTGGAAAAAATCCCTGTACTATAGTAAGGGAAATTTTCGAAAAATAGACAATTTTCGACCCTTTTATTTTTTGACATAAATGGTTACTATAGCATAATAAACATGCGCAGAGTCGAATAATAGGTTCTGCGGATGTCATATATGCTATAGTAACCAGTTTTATCAAAAAATAAAAAGGTCAAAATTTGGCCATTTTTGGAAAAAATCCCTGTACTATAGTACAGGGAAATTTTCAAAAAATGGCCAATTTTCGACCCTTTTATTTTTTGACATAAATGGTTACTATTGCATAATAAACATGCGCAGAGTCGAATAATAGGTTCTGCGCATGTCATATATGCTATAGTAACCAGTTTTATCGAAAAATAAAAGGGTCGAAATTTGTCCATTTTTGGAAAAAATCCCTGTACTATAGTAAGGGAAATTTTCAAAAAATGGCCCATTTTCGACCCTTTTATTTTTTGACATAAATGGTTACTATAGCATAATAAACATGCGCAGAGTCGAATAATAGGTTCTGCGCATGTCATATATGCTATAGTAACCAGTTTTATCGAAAAATAAAAGGGTCAAAATTTGGCCATTTTTGGAAAAAATTCCTGTACTATAGTAAGGGAAATTTTCGAAAAATAGCCAATTTTCGACCCTTTTTATTTTTTGACATAAATGGTTACTATAGCATAATAAACATGCGCAGAGTCGAATAATAGGTTCTGCGCATGTCATATATGCTATAGTAACCAGTTTTATCGAAAAATAAAAGGGTCGAAATTTGGCCATTTTTGGAAAAAATCCCTGTACTATAGTAAGGGAAATTTTCGAAAAATGGCCAATTTTCGACCCTTTTATTTTTTGACATAAATGGTTACTATTGCATAATAAACATGCGCAGAGTCGAATAATAGGTTCTGCGCCTGTCATATATGCTATAGTAACCAGTTTTATCGAAAAATAAAAGGGTCTAAATTTGTCCATTTTTTGAAAAAATCCCTGTACTATAGTAAGGGAAATTTTCGAAAAATAGCCAATTTTCGACCCTTTTATTTTTTGACATAAATGGTTACTATAGCATAATAAACATGCGCAGAGTCAAATAAAAGGTTCTGCGCATGTCATATATGCTATAGTAACCAGTTTTATCGAAAAATAAAAGGGTCGAAATTTGGCCATTTTTGGAAAAAATCCCTGTACTATAGTAAGGGAAATTTTCGAAAAATGGCCCATTTTCGACCCTTTTATTTTTTGACATAAATGGTTACTATAGCATAATAAACATGCGCAGAGTCGAATAATAGGTTCTGCGCATGTCATATATGCTATAGTAACCAGTTTTATCGAAAAATAAAAGGGTCGAAATTTGGCCATTTTTGGAAAAAATCCCTGTACTATAGTAAGGGAAATTTTCGAAAAATAGCCAATTTTCGACCCTTTTTATTTTTTGACATAAATGGTTACTATAGCATAATAAACATGCGCAGAGTCGAATAATAGGTTCTGCGCATGTCATATATGCTATAGTAACCAGTTTTATCGAAAAATAAAAGGGTCGAAATTTGGCCATTTTTGGAAAAAATCCCTGTACTTATAGTAAGGGAAATTTTCGAAAAATTGCCAATTTTCGACCCTTTTATTTTTTGACATAAATGGTTACTATTGCATAATAAACATGCGCAGAGTCGAATAATAGGTTCTGCGCCTGTCATATATGCTATAGTAACCAGTTTTATCGAAAAATAAAAGGGTCGAAATTTGTCCATTTTTGGAAAAAATCCCTGTACTATAGTAAGGGAAATTTTCGAAAAATAGCCAATTTTCGACCCTTTTATTTTTTGACATAAATGGTTACTATAGCATAATAAACATGCGCAGAGTCAAATAAAAGGTTCTGCGCATGTCATATATGCTATAGTAACCAGTTTTATCGAAAAATAAAAGGGTCGAAATTTGGCCATTTTTGGAAAAAATCCCTGTACTATTATAGTAAGGGAAATTTTCGAAAAATGGCCCATTTTCGACCCTTTTATTTTTTGACATAAATGGTTACTATAGCATAATAAACATGCGCAGAGTCGAATAATAGGTTCTGCGCATGTCATATATGCTATAGTAACCAGTTTTATTGAAAAATAAAAGGGTCGAAATTTGGCCATTTTTGGAAAAAATCCCTGTACTATAGTAAGGGAAATTTTCGAAAAATAGCCAATTTTCGACCCTTTTTATTTTTTGACATAAATGGTTACTATAGCATAATAAACATGCGCAGAGTCGAATAATAGGTTCTGCGCATGTCATATATGCTATAGTAACCAGTTTTATCGAAAAATAAAAGGGTCGAAATTTGGCCATTTTTGGAAAAAATCCCTGTACTATAGTAAGAGAAATTTTCGAAAAATGGCCAATTTTCGACCCTTTTATTTTTTGACATAAATGGTTACTATTGCATAATAAACATGCGCAGAGTCGAATAATAGGTTCTGCGCATGTCATATATGCTATAGTAACCAGTTTTATCGAAAAATAAAAGGGTCGAAATTTGGCCATTTTTGGAAAAAATCCCTGTACTATAGTAAGGGAAATTTTCGAAAAATGGCCCATTTTCGACCCTTTTATTTTTTGACATAAATGGTTACTATAGATTAATAAACATGCGCAGAGTCGAATAATAGGTTCTGCGCATGTCATATATGCTATAGTAACCAGTTTTATCGAAAAATAAAAGGGTCAAAATTTGGCCATTTTTGGAAAAAATCCCTGTACTATAGTAAGGGAAATTTTCGAAAAATAGCCAATTTTCGACCCTTTTATTTTTTGACATAAATGGTTACTATAGCATAATAAACATGCGCAGAGTCAAATAAAAGGTTCTGCGCATGTCATATATGCTATAGTAACCAGTTTTATCGAAAAATAAAAGGGTCGAAATTTGGCCATTTTTGGAAAAAATCCCTGTACTATAGTAAGGGAAATTTTCGAAAAATGGCCCATTTTCGACCCTTTTATTTTTTGACATAAATGGTTACTATAGCATAATAAACATGCGCAGAGTCGAATAATAGGTTCTGCGCATGTCATATATGCTATAGTAACCAGTTTTATCGAAAAATAAAAGGGTCGAAATTTGGCCATTTTTGGAAAAAATCCCTGTACTATAGTAAGGGAAATTTTCGAAAAATAGCCAATTTTCGACCCTTTTTATTTTTTGACATAAATGGTTACTATAGCATAATAAACATGCGCAGAGTCGAATAATAGGTTCTGCGCATGTCATATATGCTATAGTAACCAGTTTTATCGAAAAATAAAAGGGTCGAAATTTGGCCATTTTTGGAAAAAATCCCTGTACTATAGTAAGGGAAATTTTCGAAAAATAGCCAATTTTCGACCCTTTTATTTTTTGACATAAATGGTTACTATAGCATAATAAACATGCGCAGAGTCAAATAAAAGGTTCTGCGCATGTCATATATGCTATAGTAACCAGTTTTATCGAAAAATAAAAGGGTCGAAATTTGGCCATTTTTGGAAAAAATCCCTGTACTATAGTAAGGGAAATTTTCGAAAAATGGCCCATTTTCGACCCTTTTATTTTTTGACATAAATGGTTACTATAGCATAATAAACATGCGCAGAGTCGAATAATAGGTTCTGCGCATGTCATATATGCTATAGTAACCAGTTTTATTGAAAAATAAAAGGGTCGAAATTTGGCCATTTTTGGAAAAAATCCCTGTACTATAGTAAGGGAAATTTTCGAAAAATAGCCAATTTTCGACCCTTTTTATTTTTTGACATAAATGGTTACTATAGCATAATAAACATGCGCAGAGTCGAATAATAGGTTCTGCGCATGTCATATATGCTATAGTAACCAGTTTTATCGAAAAATAAAAGGGTCGAAATTTGGCCATTTTTGGAAAAAATCCCTGTACTATAGTAAGGGAAATTTTCGAAAAATGGCCAATTTTCGACCCTTTTATTTTTTGACATAAATGGTTACTCTTGCATAATAAACATGCGCAGAGTCGAATAATAGGTTCTGCGCATGTCATATATGCTATAGTAACCAGTTTTATCGAAAAATAAAAGGGTCGAAATTTGGCCATTTTTGGAAAAAATCCCTGTACTATAGTAAGGGAAATTTTCAAAAAATGGCCAATTTTCGACCCTTTTATTTTTTGACATAAATGGTTACTATTGCATAATAAACATGCGCAGAGTCGAATAATAGGTTCTGCGCATGTCATATATGC
The DNA here is from genome assembly GCF_963402885.1 of Antedon bifida. NCBI lineage: Eukaryota > Metazoa > Echinodermata > Crinoidea > Comatulida > Antedonidae > Antedon > Antedon bifida. The sequence continues at coordinate 1,370,835 of NC_136234.1, forward strand.
TATAGTAACCAGTTTTATCGAAAAATAAAAGGGTCAAAATTTGGCCATTTTTGGAAAAAATCCCTGTACTATAGTAAGGGAAATTTTCGAAAAATAGCCAATTTTCGACCCTTTTTATTTTTTGACATAAATGGTTACTATAGCATAGTAAACATGCGCAGAGTCGAATAATAGGTTCTGCGGATGTCATATATGCTATAGTAACCAGTTTTATCAAAAAATAAAAAGGTCAAAATTTGGCCATTTTTGGAAAAAATCCCTGTACTATAGTAAGGGAAATTTTCGAAAAATTGCCAATTTTCGACCCTTTTATTTTTTGACATAAATGGTTACTATTGCATAATAAACATGCGCAGAGTCGAATAATAGGTTCTGCGCCTGTCATATATGCTATAGTAACCAGTTTTATCGAAAAATAAAAGGGTCGAAATTTGTCCATTTTTGGAAAAAATCCCTGTACTATTATAGTAAGGGAAATTTTCGAAAAATAGCCAATTTTCGACCCTTTTATTTTTTGACATAAATGGTTACTATAGCATAATAAACATGCGCAGAGTCAAATAAAAGGTTCTGCGCATGTCATATATGCTATAGTAACCAGTTTTATCGAAAAATAAAAGGGTCGAAATTTGGCCATTTTTGGAAAAAATCCCTGTACTATAGTAAGGGAAATTTTCGGAAAATGGCCCATTTTCGACCCTTTTATTTTTTGACATAAATGGTTACTATAGCATAATAAACATGCGCAGAGTCGAATAATAGGTTCTGCGCATGTCATATATGCTATAGTAACCAGTTTTATCGAAAAATAAAAGGGTCGAAATTTGGCCATTTTTGGAAAAAATCCCTGTACTATAGTAAGGGAAATTTTCGAAAAATAGCCAATTTTCGACCCTTTTTATTTTTTGACATAAATGGTTACTATAGCATAATAAACATGCGCAGAGTCGAATAATAGGTTCTGCGCATGTCATATATGCTATAGTAACCAGTTTTATCGAAAAATAAAAGGGTCGAAATTTGTCCATTTTTGGAAAAAATCCCTGTACTATAGTAAGGGAAATTTTCGAAAAATGGCCCATTTTCGACCCTTTTATTTTTTGACATAAATGGTTACTATTGCATAATAAACATGCGCAGAGTCGAATAATAGGTTCTGCGCATGTCATATATGCTATAGTAACCAGTTTTATCGAAAAATAAAAGGGTCGAAATTTGTCCATTTTTGGAAAAAATCCCTGTACTATAGTAAGGGAAATTTTCGAAAAATAGCCAATTTTCGACCCTTTTTATTTTTTGACATAAATGGTTACTATAGCATAATAAACATGCGCAGAGTCGAATAATAGGTTCTGCGCATGTCATATATGCTATAGTAACCAGTTTTATCGAAAAATAAAAGGGTCGAAATTTGGCCATTTTTGGAAAAAATCCCTGTACTATAGTAAGGGAAATTTTCGAAAAATGGCCAATTTTCGACCCTTTTATTTTTTGACATAAATGGTTACTATTGCATAATAAACATGCGCAGAGTCGAATAATAGGTTCTGCGCATGTCATATATGCTATAGTAACCAGTTTTATCGAAAAATAAAAGGGTCGAAATTTGGCCATTTTGGGAAAAAATCCCTGTACTATAGTAAGGGAAATTTTCGAAAAATGGCCAATTTTCGACCCTTTTATTTTTTGACATAAATGGTTACTATTGCATAATAAACTTGCGCAGAGTCGAATAATAGGTTCTGCGCATGTCATATATGCTATAGTAACCAGTTTTATCGAAAAATAAAAGGGTCGAAATTTGGCCATTTTTGGAAAAAATCCCTGTACTATAGTAAGGGAAATTTTCGAAAAATGGCCCATTTTCGACCCTTTTATTTTTTGACATAAATGGTTACTATAGCATAATAAACATGCGCAGAGTCGAATAATAGGTTCTGCGCATGTCATATATGCTATAGTAACCAGTTTTATCGAAAAATAAAAGGGTCGAAATTTGGCCATTTTTGGAAAAAATTCCTGTACTATAGTAAGGGAAATTTTCGAAAAATAGACAATTTTCGACCCTTTTATTTTTTGACATAAATGGTTACTATAGCATAATAAACATGCGCTGAGTCGAATAATAGGTTCTGCGCATGTCATATATGCTATAGTAACCAGTTTTATCGAAAAATAAAAGGGTCGAAATTTGGCCATTTTTGGAAAAAATCCCTGTACTATAGTAAGGGAAATTTTCGAAAAATGGCCAATTTTCGACCCTTTTATTTTTTGACATAAATGGTTACTATTGCATAATAAACATGCGCAGAGTCGAATAATAGGTTCTGCGCATGTCATATATGCTATAGTAACCAGTTTTATCGAAAAATAAAAGGGTCGAAATTTGGCCATTTTTGGAAAAAATCCCTGTACTATATAGTAAGGGAAATTTTCGAAAAATAGACAATTTTCGACCCTTTTACTTTTTGACATAAATGGTTACTATAGCATAATAAACATGCGCAGAGTCGAATAATAGGTTCTGCGGATGTCATATATGCTATAGTAACCAGTTTTATCAAAAAATAAAAAGGTCAAAATTTGGCCATTCTTGGAAAAAATCCCTGTACTATAGTACAGGGAAATTTTCGAAAAATGGCCAATTTTCGACCCTTTTATTTTTGGACATAAATGGTTACTATTGCATAATAAACATGCGCAGAGTCGAATAATAGGTTCTGCGCATGTCATATATGCTATAGTAACCAGTTTTATCGAAAAATAAAAGGGTCGAAATTTGGCCATTTTTGGAAAAAATCCCTGTACTATAGTAAGGGAAATTTTCAAAAAATGGCCAATTTTCGACCCTTTTATTTTTTGACATAAATGGTTACTATTGCATAATAAACATGCGCAGAGTCGAATAATAGGTTCTGCGCATGTCATATATGCTATAGTAACCAGTTTTATCGAAAAATAAAAGGGTCAAAATTTGGCCATTTTTGGAAAAAATCCCTGTACTATAGTAAGGGAAATTTTCGAAAAATAGCCAATTTTCGACCCTTTTTATTTTTTGACATAAATGGTTACTATAGCATAATAAACATGCGCAGAGCCGAATAATAGGTTCTGCGGATGTCATATATGCTATAGTAACCAGTTTTATCAAAAAATAAAAAGGTCAAAATTTGGCCATTTTTGGAAAAAATCCCTGTACTATAGTAAGGGAAATTTTCGAAAAATTGCCAATTTTCGACCCTTTTATTTTTTGACATAAATGGTTACTATTGCATAATAAACATGCGCAGAGTCGAATAATAGGTTCTGCGCCTGTCATATATGCTATAGTAACCAGTTTTATCGAAAAATAAAAGGGTCGAAATTTGTCCATTTTTGGAAAAAATCCCTGTACTATTATAGTAAGGGAAATTTTCGAAAAATAGCCAATTTTCGACCCTTTTATTTTTTGACATAAATGGTTACTATAGCATAATAAACATGCGCAGAGTCAAATAAAAGGTTCTGCGCATGTCATATATGCTATAGTAACCAGTTTTATCGAAAAATAAAAGGGTCGAAATTTGGCCATTTTTGGAAAAAATCCCTGTACTATAGTAAGGGAAATTTTCGGAAAATGGCCCATTTTCGACCCTTTTATTTTTTGACATAAATGGTTACTATAGCATAATAAACATGCGCAGAGTCGAATAATAGGTTCTGCGCATGTCATATATGCTATAGTAACCAGTTTTATCGAAAAATAAAAGGGTCGAAATTTGGCCATTTTTGGAAAAAATCCCTGTACTATAGTAAGGGAAATTTTCGAAAAATAGCCAATTTTCGACCCTTTTTATTTTTTGACATAAATGGTTACTATAGCATAATAAACATGCGCAGAGTCGAATAATAGGTTCTGCGCATGTCATATATGCTATAGTAACCAGTTTTATCGAAAAATAAAAGGGTCGAAATTTGTCCATTTTTGGAAAAAATCCCTGTACTATAGTAAGGGAAATTTTCGAAAAATGGCCCATTTTCGACCCTTTTATTTTTTGACATAAATGGTTACTATTGCATAATAAACATGCGCAGAGTCGAATAATAGGTTCTGCGCATGTCATATATGCTATAGTAACCAGTTTTATCGAAAAATAAAAGGGTCGAAATTTGTCCATTTTTGGAAAAAATCCCTGTACTATAGTAAGGGAAATTTTCGAAAAATAGCCAATTTTCGACCCTTTTTATTTTTTGACATAAATGGTTACTATAGCATAATAAACATGCGCAGAGTCGAATAATAGGTTCTGCGCATGTCATATATGCTATAGTAACCAGTTTTATCGAAAAATAAAAGGGTCGAAATTTGGCCATTTTTGGAAAAAATCCCTGTACTATAGTAAGGGAAATTTTCGAAAAATGGCCAATTTTCGACCCTTTTATTTTTTGACATAAATGGTTACTATTGCATAATAAACATGCGCAGAGTCGAATAATAGGTTCTGCGCATGTCATATATGCTATAGTAACCAGTTTTATCGAAAAATAAAAGGGTCGAAATTTGGCCATTTTGGGAAAAAATCCCTGTACTATAGTAAGGGAAATTTTCGAAAAATGGCCAATTTTCGACCCTTTTATTTTTTGACATAAATGGTTACTATTGCATAATAAACTTGCGCAGAGTCGAATAATAGGTTCTGCGCATGTCATATATGCTATAGTAACCAGTTTTATCGAAAAATAAAAGGGTCGAAATTTGGCCATTTTTGGAAAAAATCCCTGTACTATAGTAAGGGAAATTTTCGAAAAATGGCCCATTTTCGACCCTTTTATTTTTTGACATAAATGGTTACTATAGCATAATAAACATGCGCAGAGTCGAATAATAGGTTCTGCGCATGTCATATATGCTATAGTAACCAGTTTTATCGAAAAATAAAAGGGTCGAAATTTGGCCATTTTTGGAAAAAATTCCTGTACTATAGTAAGGGAAATTTTCGAAAAATAGACAATTTTCGACCCTTTTATTTTTTGACATAAATGGTTACTATAGCATAATAAACATGCGCTGAGTCGAATAATAGGTTCTGCGCATGTCATATATGCTATAGTAACCAGTTTTATCGAAAAATAAAAGGGTCGAAATTTGGCCATTTTTGGAAAAAATCCCTGTACTATAGTAAGGGAAATTTTCGAAAAATGGCCAATTTTCGACCCTTTTATTTTTTGACATAAATGGTTACTATTGCATAATAAACATGCGCAGAGTCGAATAATAGGTTCTGCGCATGTCATATATGCTATAGTAACCAGTTTTATCGAAAAATAAAAGGGTCGAAATTTGGCCATTTTTGGAAAAAATCCCTGTACTATATAGTAAGGGAAATTTTCGAAAAATAGACAATTTTCGACCCTTTTACTTTTTGACATAAATGGTTACTATAGCATAATAAACATGCGCAGAGTCGAATAATAGGTTCTGCGGATGTCATATATGCTATAGTAACCAGTTTTATCAAAAAATAAAAAGGTCAAAATTTGGCCATTCTTGGAAAAAATCCCTGTACTATAGTACAGGGAAATTTTCGAAAAATGGCCAATTTTCGACCCTTTTATTTTTGGACATAAATGGTTACTATTGCATAATAAACATGCGCAGAGTCGAATAATAGGTTCTGCGCATGTCATATATGCTATAGTAACCAGTTTTATCGAAAAATAAAAGGGTCGAAATTTGTCCATTTTTGGAAAAAATCCCTGTACTATAGTAAGGGAAATTTTCGAAAAATGGCCAATTTTCGACCCTTTTATTTTTTGACATAAATGGTTACTATTGCATAATAAACATGCGCAGAGTCGAATAATAGGTTCTGCGCATGTCATATATGCTATAGTAACCAGTTTTATCGAAAAATAAAAGGGTCGAAATTTGGCCATTTTGGGAAAAAATCCCTGTACTATAGTAAGGGAAATTTTCGAAAAATGGCCAATTTTCGACCCTTTTATTTTTTGACATAAATGGTTACTATTGCATAATAAACATGCGCAGAGTCGAATAATAGGTTCTGCGCATGTCATATATGCTATAGTAACCAGTTTTATCGAAAAATAAAAGGGTCGAAATTTGGCCATTTTTGGAAAAAATCCCTGTACTATAGTAAGGGAAATTTTCGAAAAATGGCCCATTTTCGACCCTTTTATTTTTTGACATAAATGGTTACTATAGCATAATAAACATGCGCAGAGTCGAATAATAGGTTCTGCGCATGTCATATATGCTATAGTAACCAGTTTTATCGAAAAATAAAAGGGTCGAAATTTGGCCATTTTTGGAAAAAATTCCTGTACTATAGTAAGGGAAATTTTCGAAAAATGGCCAATTTTCGACCCTTTTATTTTTTGACATAAATGGTTACTATTGCATAATAAACATGCGCAGAGTCGAATAATAGGTTCTGCGCATGTCATATATGCTATAGTAACCAGTTTTATCGAAAAATAAAAGGGTCGAAATTTGTCCATTTTTGGAAAAAATCCCTGTACTATAGTAAGGGAAATTTTCGAAAAATAGCCAATTTTCGACCCTTTTATTTTTTGACATAAATGGTTACTATAGCATAATAAACATGCGCAGAGTCAAATAAAAGGTTCTGCGCATGTCATATATGCTATAGTAACCAGTTTTATCGAAAAATAAAAGGGTCGAAATTTGGCCATTTTTGGAAAAAATCCCTGTACTATAGTAAGGGAAATTTTCGAAAAATGGCCCATTTTCGACCCTTTTATTTTTTGACATAAATGGTTACTATAGCATAATAAACATGCGCAGAGTCGAATAATAGGTTCTGCGCATGTCATATATGCTATAGTAACCAGTTTTATCGAAAAATAAAAGGGTCGAAATTTGGCTATTTTTGGAAAAAATCCCTGTAAGGGAAATTTTCGAAAAATAGCCAATTTTCGACCCTTTTTATTTTTTGACATAAATGGTTACTATAGCATAATAAACATGCGCAGAGTCGAATAATAGGTTCTGCGCATGTCATATATGCTATAGTAACCAGTTTTATCGAAAAATAAAAGGGTCGAAATTTGGCCATTTTTGGAAAAAATCCCTGTACTATAGTAAGGGAAATTTTCGAAAAATGGCCAATTTTCGACCCTTTTATTTTTTGACATAAATGGTTACTATTGCATAATAAACATGCGCAGAGTCGAATAATAGGTTCTGCGCATGTCATATATGCTATAGTAACCAGTTTTATCGAAAAATAAAAGGGTCGAAATTTGGCCATTTTTGGAAAAAATCCCTGTACTATAGTAAGGGAAATTTTCGAAAAATAGACAATTTTCGACCCTTTTATTTTTTGACATAAATGGTTACTATAGCATAATAAACATGCGCAGAGTCGAATAATAGGTTCTGTGGATGTCATATATGCTATAGTAACCAGTTTTATCAAAAAATAAAAAGGTCAAAATTTGGCCATTTTTGGAAAAAATCCCTTACTATAGTACAGGGAAATTTTCGAAAAATAGCCAATTTTCGACCCTTTTATTTTTTGACATAAATGGTTACTATAGCATAATAAACATGCGCAGAGTCAAATAAAAGGTTCTGCGCATGTCATATATGCTATAGTAACCAGTTTTATCGAAAAATAAAAGGGTCGAAATTTGGCCATTTTTGGAAAAAATCCCTGTACTATAGTAAGGGAAATTTTCGAAAAATAGACAATTTTCGACCCTTTTATTTTATGACATAAATGGTTACTATAGCATAATAAACATGCGCAGAGTCGAATAATAGGTTCTGCGCATGTCATATATGCTATAGTAACCAGTTTTATCGAAAAATAAAAAGGTCAAAATTTGGCCATTTTTGGAAAAAAATCCCTGTACTATAGTACAGGGAAATTTTCGAAAAATAGCGAATTTTCGACCCTTTTATTTTTTTGACATAAATGGTTACTATAGCATAATAAACATGCGCAGAGTCGAATAATAGGTTCGGCGCATGTCATATATGCTATAGTAACCAGTTTTATCGAAAAATAAAAAGGTCAAAATCTGGCCATTTTCGGAAAAAATCCCACAGGACATATATCATAATGTTTTCTGCGCATGTTACGTCAATATTATATACCTTTTAAATTGTCGATATTTGGCCATTTTTAGAAAATCTTCCTGTACAGGGATTTTTTCCCTGTATACTGTAAAGGTATTTTTTTCGAAAAAAAGTGCAAATTTTTACCCTTGGTCATTTTCTGTAAAAATCCCTATATAGTAGAGTTTTTTTTTTCGAAAAAAGGACGAAATATTGACTATTTAAAATATATATTGAGGTATAATGTGCAGAACAGATCATGTTATTCTGTCACATCATCGTTGAAAAAAAAAGGGTTGAAATAATAATTACAAAATAATAATACTACTACTAATAATAATAATAAAACAGTGCTCATTAAGATTTTTTGAATGATATAAAATCAACTGAAATGTAAGTTAATATCATATTAATGAATTCAAATACCCTATAGCTGATATTTAAATAAATATTATAAATAGTTCATCTGAAAATAAGTGTTTTGAAAATATATACAACTTACGTACTATTGGCGACTTGCTTAACAAGGCACTAAATAAACATGCTTTAATTCCAACTTAGATTAACAAATAAATTTACGGGATAAAATATTTTGATTGGTTGCTCAAAAAGTAGGTGAAAATAGTAGTATGCATGCGCATATGCCACCGCTTTTGATTTACACAAATAAATTACCCTAAAGGTCAACAGACTTTCTGCAGTATTATAAACTATATAATCCGTGTTATTTGATTGGTTGAATACGTATGACAGGTTGTGCGTTATCTGGATCAATCATAATTAGGTTTTTTTTTAACAATTTTGTGCAACTGGTGACTGTTGCACATTTGAGAACCAATCTGTAACAAGAGACTACCCGACTACCAGATTCTGAGCATCACGTTTTTTAAATGGGCCTTGATTCAAGACGGAAGCAGCGAATTATTGACTAAAATTTTCTTTCATGAGGTGTGTTATAAAACAAATAATGATTATAATTGTCTTTGCTGGAAAATAATAATAATACATTGATCTTATATGACACTTAATACACAAAGTTTCTAAGCACTTCACATTATTACCCCAGTTATGTATTGGATCAAACACATCTGGGAACATACTACCATACTGTTGCAGCCAGTAATCAACGAAGTTGTGTTTTGACCTATACCAGGTACCCATTTATACACCTTGGTGGTGATAGGTAAACGTAAGTAAAGTGTCTTGACTAAGGATACAAGCAATGCGACGAGAGTTGGATTTGAACTCACAATCTCCCGATCAATAGTCCAACGTCCAACACACTGTGCCACACGCCCTCACAAAAATAGACTAGTAGTATATTGAACTAAGCTCAGTCCATTTTTTAACACATATTCTATCCATTCCATTCAAAAACATTCATTATTTGTATACTACATCAGCCCTATGGTACATTTAAATTGTTTTAAATAAAATTATCGTGTTATGATATGTAGTACAGTAGAACCCCTAATTTGGGAAAAAACTATTGGGTCCTGAAGGTGTCCCCTTAATAGAGGTTATAATGTATTGTAATGCTCTGCATTATAATGTCAGTCATAGTTACCCCAGAAGGAGTAATTTCAAAGCATGGGTTTTGAATCTTTGGTTGGTCCTACTAATTTTAAAAGAATATCTTGAAAGACAGAGAGCGACTCGGTCAGTCCGGATGGGTGGTTAACTTCCAACCACAGCTGTTTGTAACGTTCAATCAGCAGCAATATTCTGCAACAAATACGTAATACATTTATATTAACTTTTTATCTTATTATATATATATTTTTTTTTAGGCATAATTTTAAGTCCTCCATTTGATAATACTTTCAGTATCACAGTACTGATTAAAAAAATGGATCAAATATATATTGTACAATATATTGATGATTGGAAATTAGAAATATTGAATATATTACACAGTAAAAACATTCACAAATTAAAATGGACCAATGAAAGGCAAAAGAGAATAATATATATTTTCAAATCAATCAATACATTTTCAGTATATCACCGGGCGATTTACAATTAATGTTCTTTGCCTGTTGTGTATATATCTATATTTATTTTTTTTCTATTTGTAAAAACAGATCATAGAATTATGTTTTTAGATTAAAAATATTAATAAAAAATGATATTTTAAAAGCCTTACTTATTTGCAGAATCAGTTTTAGCAGTTGCAGACAGGTTTGCTATGCCTACATTGATGATGCTCAGCCCCTCATGTTTTTCATTTGGTTTTGTACCAGCTACTAATAGTGATCTAGAAATTCTATAAAATAATGACAGTAGAACATCTCATTCAGGGGGACAGTTAATTCCAGTAAAATAAGCAAGGATAATTATAACTGTTAACACTATGCTGTGAAAACATAGATTTACCTAGAAAGCTAGATTATTCACATATGTATACAAATGAGAAGTATGAGTGAGTCAAATGGCCGAGCGGTTAAGGCAGGGGCGCCATTTATCGTACCTAAAGAGCCAACGATATTGACATGGGTTTGAGGCCGACTCGCCCCTAGTTCTGGTGGTGGAACAAGTCTTTTCGGATAACAACTATAAACCGTAGATCTAGTGTACAGTGTCCAGGTGCACCATAAAGAACCCAGTTTATTATTTGAGACGAGTAGTGGGTTAATCCAGTGAACTGATTCACAAAATAGCCCCTGCTTAGGGGGATTACCACCTATCTGATACGACAGTGATTAATTTACTATTGGTAATCCTTGGCCACATGTGCCTAAAGACATCAAATAAATGATATAAATATTAATTAATGCGAAAACATGCAAAATTGTACAAAAAAAATACATACTTGCAAGCCCACATCATGAGCTCCACCGTTAGCTGTAGTTCAAGCTCAGACTGCTTAGGGTCAGTAGATGCTACTTTATGCAAAGCATTTTGACACTTGCGCAGGTGTTTCTGGGATTTCTTTTAAAAAGAAGACAAAAATAAAAATATATTGTAATGATAATAATCAAAATAGGCTAAAAGAAATAATCTTATAATGACAACATTGTAGAGCAACATCAGGGCTAGTTTTTTTTTTTGTTCTCAAAATTTAATTACGGTATGGTATAATTTGTATATGGTCAGGAGAGTATGAAAGACAGGCTTGACTAAACTGACCTTCACAGATGACCTCATGGCAGTCCACATACCTGCATAATGTCCGGAGTCAAATGGCTTAACTCTAGACCATCTGGATTACTGATGACCTGATAAAAGAATGATCCTTCTGGAGAAGGCAGATTCTTGTAACTGTCCATCGACTGGTTCCTTGAGGCTCGCATCAAGTAAGTCTCTGCACGACCAATCTCAACTACCACCTGACCAAGTACTGACCGCTCGTGATGGCAGATGTGAAGATTGATTAATTCTGGTAGGTTCTGATGAACGGATTCCTAAAAATAAGAATAACTAACATTTAACAGAACATCTGACAATTTAAATATTTGAATGATTCATTATTTGCATTGTTCCTTTGTCACATTAATCTTCAGTGTTTTAGGGACAACTTTTTACAGTAGGACATCTCCTTAGGGACACCTATTAAGGGGAGACTCTCTTATGAAATGAACGAAGGACAACGTTTTAACACTACGGCCAACCACTATTTAGGAGATATCCTTATTAGGTCCAATTTACACAGACGCAAAACATAGAATCTATGTTATTCCTTATGACGGGGATTGGAAGGGCGGTTTCCGCTCAGGATAGATACAAATTATACGTGGGACAAGCTAGGCGGTTTTCCGTTTACCGTTACCGCTTGTCTGTGTAAATTGGCCTTTTATTTTTTTCCGGAAGGTGTTAATAGGGGATCTACCATTGGGTTCGCAGCATTGTAGTTAAAATGCTAGTTACCAATACCATTGTACTACATGTTGAAAACCAAACCCTATAATATCACAGCAGTACAACCCAAGATTGTTAGGAAATCAAACATTTACTTACTAGACTAGTATACGTATTCCATGCTAAACCAGCCGCGGTAACGTAAGCGGGTAAGCTAATCAACTCATGATTCAGGTGGGCAACTCCCGCCCAATCAGTGACCAATAAACCAACAGCACAGTCGTATATCCGTGAACAATGGGTAGCATTGTATATGTTTCGTACAGCTACCTCAGGACAGCCTCCAATACTGTGAAGTAAAAATAAATAAATGTGTACAACATTAACATTCAATACAACTGATTCGATAATATGGAGCTTTGGATTTGACAAATGAACAATATAGGTCAGGTCAATCAATGTGTCTTCAATTGTCGTCTCGACCAGGAAACTGTTAAAACTGTGTTGAGGTATGGTGGGGAGGAAACATGTCCCAATAAAGACAAAAAAACTCTGTCTACACTATCAAACTTTATGTGACAAAAAATGAACCCATATATGGACATGATGATGTCACATCACTACCATATTTAGGCACATCAAACTTGTTTAATAGTGTAGACAGAGCTTTAGGCTCACCAAGTCAAATTTGTGATTCATGTTACTTACCTATTCCAAGCTTGTGTGCCAGGGCATGTATAAAAACAGTTTCTGTAAAGATAATAAAAAATATTTCATATTTAAGTAAGTCTATGGACTATAAGCTACCATTGTATTAGTCTAACACTAGGCCTACTGTTTACGCTTAGTTATCTAGTTATGTTGGTTTAATGAACCAATTATCACTAATATAATTATCACTAATTTAGGTGGGTAATCCATCAACTAAACCAGTTAAATAACAGACCCTTTGTGACCTTCTACCATTTTGTATGACCTAAAAATAAAAAAATGTACATACCCAGATTCTGCCACCACTTTTCCAAATTCACTAAAATCATAATCAGCCTAAAATCATTTTAAAAAAAACAAAGAATAACATTGGATATATGGCACATTATAAATGCTTTTTTTTTTATTATATTATTTACATTATAAATGGCAAAACTGTTTGTGGATTATCGCAGAAGAATGATTATCTTTTCATTCTTCCCTCTTCTTCCATATTTTAATTTATCTGTATTTGTAGTGAAAATGGACACTATCACTCAAGTGCCCAGCTTACTACCACAGAATACTTTGAAATACGTTTTAAAGTGATTTTTTTTAATGTCAAAATGACTGCAGTTACTGCTGTAACTAAACATTTTTACGGTAAGAAATATTCATATGATTTTAGTTTGTTCAATGTAGACGATTATGGGGCAGTCTATGAAATACACAGCATAATACACCTCAAAGAAAGCTCGTTAATGGCAAACAGGTTAAAGAGCAAAGAAAATGTAGTTACTGCAGTAACTGCAGTAGAACAATTTTAACATGGTCCCTTAGAATATCTGCTTACTACTACAGAATCTGCTTAGAAATATTTGATGTTAAATTTATTTATTTCCATCTTAATGAGGGTTGCCAATCCAGTTCAAAGGAAGGAACTGATCATTAAAGGCCGTTTTAAAATGATTTGTTTTTAGCATACCTCATAGCCATACTCCATTGCAATACTTCCATTAGGGAAGGCTTGAATGTCTTGCGGTGAAGAGTGCAGTAGGTTAGCACAGTATTGTACAATATGATGATCACCAACACCTATCAGCTTAAGCTTGTCACACAGGCTTACAGTTTTAAGGCTGTCACTGTCCTCCTCTTTATTGCTTGTAGGAAATAAGAGGTTTGTAATCTGTGGACCAAAGTTAATGAACCTAGTGCAAAAAAAAATATTATGGTAACATTAAAAAAAATACTGTATAAAAAAAATTGATGTGCAAGGTATCAGGAATATAATATGCAATATTATGTAATATTATTAAGTTATAGAATACATATTAATAATTATACTTACTTTGTTGAAGGAAAACAGGAGATAATACTTTGGATTAGTTTACATTGCTTCAGGTTGAGGGCGCTGTTGTTCAACATGTCTAAATGAGGAATAAGCTGAACTTGTCGACTTTGGCAGTAGATGTCGATGTCTAACAATTCACTGGAAAATAACGTTGTTCAATGTATGTTTTGTTCACAACATTCCACGGTAAATAATTGAGTAGCATACCGTATACCTTGCGACAATGTAAATGTACCTTTTTAAATCAGATATTCCATTCAATCTTTTATTTCGGAATCTCTGGTCCATGGAAAGTAAAATTACATATAGATGCAAAAAAAAAAATAAATAAATAACAAAACTATGTTTAAACTTGGTGTATATGATTGACAATATTAATTAAATGTACTTTAGTGTATGCATTGTGACAATATTGATATGTGCATTGTGACAATACTGAGTTAACATACCTTGGTGTATACATTGTCACAATATTCATACTGGTGTCTTGACCAATCATCATGTATAAATGTAACTAAAAAATCAAAATTATTTATAATAGTAGTATACTGTAGTTGAATGCTTGTTGAGTGCAATGATATTCTATATTTGTTTTTATATAACACTTAAATAAATTCCTGTCATTTGATTGGACGAATGTGGGTCACATGGCGTGCAATAGTACGCACTATTAAACGATCGTTTAATAGTACTTTATTTCGTGTACGTTGCCTCGTTGATATATAACCTTTCATCATTCACCTCATGCCATTATTTGTACCATTACACTCATAAACATTCATTATTTGTTTATATACAATATTTTATGTTCAACTTCAATTTATTTATATAATGAATTGCGATAATAAAGTTCAAGTTCAGGGTTTGGATGACACATTATACTTTGCTGTTGTTGGCATTTGCTTCTAGTGCGGGTGCAGTTATTGTTATAACTGAATAAATGTGTGTGTGAATGAATGATTGAATGTGGAAGACCACCTCTAAATCTCATAATTGATCTACCAAATGAAGGGTCGAAAATAAGGTCATCCATACTGTAAAGGCCAATTTACACAGACGAGCGGTAACAGTAAGCGGAAAACCATGCAGCTTGTCCCACATAGAATCTATCCTGAGCTGAAAATGCATGTCCACTCTGCGTTTTGTGTAAATATTTTTATTACCGTTACCGTTCATCTGTGTGAATTGGCCTTAAGAAAGCCTATGACTTGGTGTTTTAACTCACTTGATTAAATTTAAGCAATGACAAAGTGTCAACCAATGACAGTAGAAAGTCCTGTGAAAATGAAAATATTGAAATAAAATATATGTAAATACAAGTAAATTAAATGTTTGTGTTGACTTTTACTTTAAATCGAAAAAAAAAAAAACTCATTTAATAAGCAAAATAGTTTTTCATATTAATGTTAATTTAATGTATAAATGCAAAGAATTACTGTACCAATTTAGGAACTCTTCCACTAGAAATGTCAAACATTACACCTCTGTACATGACATCTGGCCAATCAGAAATCTAAAAGAAATTTAAATCAATTACGTTAAAGATGTATTGTTCCCCAAAAACATGAAAAATAAAAATTTTGAATAGGCCATTTTGCAGTTTTAATAAAGTTATTCACTTCTGTAGAAAACAAAATCAACAAAAATAATTATTTCAGTTATAAAAAGACAAAATAAATGGTTAATTTTAACCAAAAACCATTGTCTGAAAGGCAATTTAGGTATTTTTTGCTTTAAATTACATTTTTTTCAGGAAAATAATTTTTTTTTCAATCCAGTGAGTAACTGTAAGTGAATACCGGTAACTATTATGTGACATTAAAATGGAGTATTTAACAAAAATTTAAAAAAAAAATATTTTTTAGGGGGACAATATATCTTTAACCTTATTTTCATTTGTAAATAACTGCAATAAAATCAGAAAAAAGGGTTACCTGTAGAGACGGAATGCCACCCTCTTTACATAAACGAATGATCTGAAGCAACGTACATAAACAGTTCCACAGGCCTGTAGAATCACTGGCTGTCATTTGAATCTACAAAAAGTAAAATATAGTATGGTATTTCAATCTCATATGCAGATATATTATGTCAAATGTCAAAGTTCATAAATACTGTAATGTTCATACATACTGCAGTTTGTGTGCCATCAGTCTCATGCGATTAACAGACAAACAGACATACCTGGTTATGATTGATTGTAAGTCGATAACTCTCGTCTTTTCCAAAGAGCATACGATTGAGACTACAAACGATGTCAGGTTTTGTACTTTTAAAGTGGTTGGTTGTTTCTAAGATAAGGTGATAGCCTAACTCCTCAAAAGATATACTTATGGTATTCCATATGTCAGCCAACGCTGGCAGACCTAAAAGAGAAAAGAAGATCATTAAAAAGTTAACAAGCTATACACCGACTGTTCAAAACTGGTTGTCTGTTTAAGGCGATAATCATCATATTTATGTACTGTATTTCCATATATGGCATTATATCTCCAGAATCATAGAAAATTTATCACATGTGGCACCTGTATTATGTTAAAATTAGGTAGATAGAGTATGATACAGGCATCACATGTGATACATATATGACACTGTAAATTTGCTTATGATACTGAACTAATGATACAGTACTCAGAATAGGGTGATGATAAAACGGTATAGCCTTACCACACTTTGCAGAAGGTACTATTTGCACTTTGATGTTCTCTGGTAAATGTACAGGGTTGCCTTCAATCTCCATCAGACGTTGTGGTTGGGGCCACAGTTTGTCTAGTCGAGCGTCATTAGTAGAATCAGGTTGTTGAAACATGGGCTTTGAAAATGACTCCGACAACTGTAAAGAGATACCACACAATCAGTTATCTTTAGGCCTAACCTAGGCATTAGTGGTAAGATTTGCCAATAGGAGGGTTCAAAACTTACTGCATCAATTGATGTATCTTCTGGCGAAATCAATACCTCAGCTGTTGCTGCTACAGCAGGCGCTTTCGTCTGCTTATTTTTGCTCTCATCTTTTTTTTCTGCAGTACGTTTCTTGGTTAGGTCATAATCTGCATTAAAACCTTCTTCAATTTCTAAATAATAACAAAAATAAGAATATATATTGGTCAGCAGATTGTCCAGTTATCTTTGATTAAGTATGGTAGCAATAAACATTGTTAGTGTACGATTACATTTGTTGGTGCTTGTCTTATTAATAAAGCTCTGTCTACACTATCAAACTAGTGTGATGTGCCCAAATGTGGTAGTGATATGCTTAAATATGGTAGTGATATGACATCATCATGTCCATATATCACATCACATTTGTTTTGTCACATAAAGTTTGATAGTGTAGGCAAGGCTTTACAGAACATAACTGTTCATTAAATGTAACTCAGTCTTACTTTCATTTTCAATGTGTCCATTTAGAAGTCCATTTTTCAGGGCATTCAGTAAAATCTCATTGTCGCCTGCAACATCTAAAGGTGACTTGCCTTCGAATTGACTGTAAAAATAAATAAAAATTACTTAAAGCTTTGTCTACACTATCAAACTTTGTGACAACAAAATGTGGTGTGCCCATTTATGGACATGATGTCATATCACTTACCATATTTGGGCATATCACCACCGTATTTGGGCACATCACACATTTTTTTGTCAAACTAGTTTGATAGTGTAGACAGACACTTGAAAATCAACCTGGACAGTTGGATAAGGTCTCGGCTATGGAAGGCCAATTCCACCAAAAAACGCAAGTGCATGTTCCAAAATGTACACATTTATTTCTTTATCTGTGTACAGAATTGTGGTGGCAATGTGAGGTGTTTAGTAGACCATCCAATTATTTATACCATTTTGTCATGCCAAGTGTTTTGTTAATAACAGGTAAAAAAGTTTGTCTTCTTGCATATTTTATTTCAACTGTATAATACAGTGAACAGTGAAATAATCTAAGTTTGTAGGGCAATCGGTTTGTAGTTCATTTTATTTGTCCAAAAGGAAATTCATGTTAACATACAATTGCTTGTAAAAGTTTGATGTAAAAGTTTATAAAAGTTTGATGAGCAAATTGAACCCCCCGCGTCACTGATGAACAGCGCCACATATCGATGTTACTACCTGCTTTCAATAATGTATTAGCCCTTGAAAGAATGTTAACACACCCCTGGTCATCCTTTTTAAAACTACGTTTTCTAATTCCATGAATTCTTAGAATGGAAAAGTGTGACCAGGCTAATTTTTGTCAAATGCACCAAACGTAAAAAAGTTTATATCAACACATAAATGTAGCAATAAATTACCTCATTTTGAAGAAAGAGATGAAAAAAGGTGTGTCCTACTAGTATGAACAATCAGCAGTATACCATACAAAGCAGTTACCATATGGAATGGGTTCATACCACAAATAATGCACAAACAACTACTATTGTTATTATAGCACAGGTATTAAGTCAAGGTGAGGTCATTGTACCTATTTAAATGTATAACTGACCATTGTATTCTTAGACCCTGTATTGTGTAACTTGCAGCACAGTTATTGAGGCAAAGTCATTGAGGCATGACTTGTTTAAGTACTTTCCATTGTCGAATACCTAATATTGACTGGTCTATTTCTGTTATTTGTCTAGGTATATCACAATGTCGTGAGGTGGTTTCCCGAATGATCGTATGATCAAAACTCCCAATACCGGACACCTTTGGGCTGGCTTAATGCATCTGGATTTTGGGAGAGTTTCTGTTTTTCAGATAGCACGGTATTGGGAGAGTTGACAGTACTCATTTTTGCATATAAATCTGGACTGAAGAATAAATACACATTGGAGAACTAGCATGTGTGCGAGTTTTGTATATAGTCTAGGATGCGGTACCGGAGTAATATATTCTATGGACAAGTGGTTTGAATTAAGACATGTTCACGAAATAAACAAATGATAAATGATTATCCTACCCAGTTTTGGCTCGTATTTGCGGGTTGGCACCAAACAGAATCAACTCTCGTATAATATCGACCTCTTTGCGCAACACCGCATCATGCAAGGGAACAGTACCATCTTTGTTTACGTGGTTGACAGCTATACCATGGTCTATAGTTTAAAATATGATAAATAATGTTAATATAACTACTATTACATTGTCAGGAAGCTAAAGTTAATTGGTTTTGCAATACTCTTAAAGGTGCATTGTCCCCTAAAAACATGAAAAATGAAGATTAATTTAATCAGACTTTGAATAGGTTATTTTGTTTTCATAAATTTAATCACACCTATAGAAAAACAAATTATGTTTTACCTATAAAATAACAAAATAAATGGTTAAACTCAACCAAAAATCCATTGGCTGGCAGCCAATTTGACTATTTTTTGCTTTAAATTACATTTTTTTCAGGTAAATACATTACATTGGTCAAAGTGGATAACTAATTATGTGACATCAAAATGGCATATTCAACCAAAAATTGTTTAAGAATTAATTTTTCAGGGGGACAATACATCTTTAAGTAATTGTACTGTATTATCAGTACATTGAGAATACTTTAAAAAAAGGTATGAAGTCTGTTGGTTCCAGTGAACACTTGTATTACAAACTTAGCAAATAGATGAAAGAAATACTCCATACAATTCACAGCTGACAGTACTAGTACTTTCCTGTCTAATTAAACAATTCATATACTATAACAAATGATATTATAATTTTAATTTACATTTTAGTAATCTGATACACTTAACCTGGATGGCTTTGTTTGGTTAAAGTAATTAAATATTTAATACACACACACACATCTGTAATATAGCATACCCCAGGATAAATATTGTGCTCCTGCTTTTTTTCCACATTTTCTCAATTTAAGCCATTGTATGACAATCTGTGGTCCTAATTTTCTAATTTTTTTCTCAACAGAAAGGGGATTCCCCTCACATAGCCACCACACATTACCACTTGTGACATCACACACTGTACTCCTTACCTCTTGAGGACACTGTTTACCTAAACAAAACACCACCTCTCGTTTTTTAACTTCAGATGTTGGCATGTATGATATGGTTACGTACCAACGTCAACATCGATTCAAGAGAAAGAGGGGGGTGGGGGGACATTTAACCTGATTGAACAATAAGTAAATAAAATCACTTTGTCAGCACAATTTACCCAGTAAACACTTGACCATTTTCAGATTACTATATGATGTTGCCCAGTGTAGTAGTGTGTTGCCACTGCCCTCTGTGTCTACAGTGTCCAATGACAGTCCACAGTCTATTAGGTTACAAACAAGTGTATACCTAGTAAAAACAAAAACACAATTTATTTATTATTTATAAGCATCTGCTAGAAGGTTAACATATTAAATTTAAATGATGATTTATTAACAAAAAAACAGAACGGAATTCATGAAAGTCCAATAAAAACCATAGTTAACGTACTGTACTTCCACAATACAACCTGCATCAGTGTTGCCGCAAATTGATATTTTAATTAGGATATTGTAGGTTGGTTTTGTAGGTTGGTTTTGTGGATTGGTTTTGTTGGTTAGGGTTGCTATTGTGCTATTTTCTGGTGAAATTGTTTCTCTTTTTTGTTTTTTTTTATGATTTGTATATGGATGTACAGTACTATCCGAAATAAAGGAAATGAATAAAGGTAATCATGTAAATTTACAAAACAAAAAATAATACTTTATATTTATTTATTATATAATATTAAATATTCTATAGAATGTATTAAAAATATATTTTTAACTAACTCTAAATAAATGACAAAATCTGTTTTTTCACCTATTTTGTCCAACAGCCTGAAAAAATGCATCGTTGAATGCTGCTCTGACTTTGGGTGTATCAACGAGGTCAAAGGCCAGTCTATCTTGGTCATCTTTAATTGTTGGGTCGCTTCCAAACATTAAGAGAGTACGAACAATATCAGCTTGTCCATTCTATAGTAGAAAGGAGGAAAGATAAATCAATTTTGCTGAAGGTAATTACAAATATAATAGGAATGAAACCCACCCAGGCGCAGTTTTAAAATGTAGTTTAAACCTTTCTTTTTTTATATCCTATGTGTGCAGTGATAATGTATAAACGAACAAATGTACACAATCTCATAAACAAATTAAATTTTTCTCTAGTAAAATAGGCCAATGTTCACAGTATCTACAGACTTAATTTTTCTTCTTCAAACTTAAATTTTATTTAAATTAAAAGCCCTTAAAATATCGAGATTTTAAACCTTGCAAGCTTGGTGTAGTACAGTTCCTTCACCAACAAAGTTTGAATTTAAAACATCTAATACTTTGATAGCACCATCATCTTTTTCTTCACCTAAAAATAGAAATAAATTAAAAGTAAATATTTTTCTACAATCTACAGAAATTCGTCAAACAAATAAAAGGTAAAGACATTTTAAAACAATTGTTTTTTTGTCGTACAGTTCCGTCCCTTTAAACTCTAAAAGGTGTATTAATAATATTTTACAATAAATACTGTATTCAATACTAAAAATAATATAGTTATGGGACGAATCGACCAGGCTGGGGAAAACTGCAATCGCCACCTTCTTCTTCACCTCGTCTCAGGCGACAAAGCAAAAGACAAAAACTCACATTCGCTCGCAGCATGAATCAGCGATCTTACTATATCAGTTCTTCCACTTGCCACGGCTGTACGCAATGTTTCTACAGCTTCTTGCATTTCTGTCCTCAAAAAGCACACAGTAAAGTGACACAATTTCAGGCTAGGCCTAAAGACGACCGGCGAAAAAAGGTAAACAAGACAAGTGTCGTGTTGGCTCTAGTCTTTGCCTATCCATACGTGTCGTGTTGGCTCTAGCCAGACGTTTCCTGATAAAAGGAAAACATTTAACGCATTTTTACTAAACAGATAATTATGATTAAAATACTAAAGCTAATAAATAATTTCTTTATTTGTTTTGAATATTAATCTAATAAAATAAGTATTAAAAAATATGTATAAATAGATTTCTACATGTTTCTAAAACAATCACCATAGACCCATGTCAAAGGTTACATATTAAAAACAACTTAGGCCTAGAAAGTGGTACTCAGAATTAGGTTACAAAATGAACTCAATTTATCGTATATCACCGCTTTTAAGACAAACCTTACCACGTTTGTCAGCATTTAGATTATTTTCTGCAAACTCAGGTTCTAAAGAAAACATAGAATCTTTAGTTAAAGACAATAAAGTCGTCGTTTTTATGAAGGGTGATCAAGAGCAGCCGATGTGTGGGTTCAGCAATGCTGTGGTACAGATCCTCAAAATGCACAATGTGAACTTTGCAAGTCATAATGTTTTGGATGATGACGATTTACGACAAGGTATTGGTAACACAATAAATGGCAAAACGTATTGTTATAGCTTAATAATATATATTAGCAGGAAGGTGTAAAAATAATACATCTCCCGACCCTGAAGTAAGCAAGCAGACCTTGTTACTGTACTGGTATTCAGAGAGAGGGGGTGGGGGTCGTCATTTTGGAATGCATTTTGTAACCTTTTACATTGGATTTTGTAATTACTGTATCTTATATTATAAATAGTAATAATATAAAATGTAGATACAATTAGTATTGCATGTATGTTAACGAAACTTACTAAATACTAAATTATTTAAAAAGTTATTTTACTTGCAAAATGTTTTTATTTATGTCAAGGCATCAAGGATTATTCCGAGTGGCCCACAATACCACAAGTTTACATGGACGGAGAATTTCTAGGAGGATGCGATATCATGCTACAGATGCATCAGAATGGCGAGTTAATAGAAGAACTGCAGAAGATTGGCATTCGCTCTGCATTAATAGATAAAGAAGCCGACGAGAAGAAATAACAGACGTTTATAGTTGAGACTGAATTAACATATATAAATTGCACATACGTCACATTCGTACAACTGCAGTTTTGGAAAATGAATTAAAACAATTATATTCACAATGTTATATTATACCTACTACACAGTGGCTATTGATCTACAATAAGAGATCAATGAATACGAAATATAATAGCTAACATTAGCTAACATATTTTTGTTTAGGCCTTAAACATTTCTAATTCTACGCAAGCTATTTTTATCAACGATTTTTTTTTCCACATTGTATAGTGTAGATTTGTGATTTATATAGCCTACAAAATATAATTTGTACACAATTTTGAAAAATAAAGAAGTTTAAAGTATTTGAAACTGTATGTACTGTAGATATATTTTTTTTACAGTAGTATAAAGTAAACATACAACCTTTCTTTCAGATCAAACTATAAGATCTACTATTTGGTGACATGACATAAACTAACAGAATAAACAACAAATCGTCAAATTTTGTAACACTTTTATTTTAATGTTAATTATAATTTAAATGCAGTCATTATTAATTGCTTAATAATCAAGTTGAATAAATGTTCTACAATTAAAAAAATAAGTAGTACATCATACCAACATCTAACTCTGGACTCAATAAACTCCTATAGTTTTATTTACAATACACCGGTTCTTATTTAAATACAATTTTTTCAAATTATAGTTTAATTTTAATATGCATGTTCATAACAAAACGTAACCGAATAAAACACAAATATAAACAGTCAGAAAAGTGGGGATGGGGTGTGTGTAAAGGGCAGGGTAATAGGCATGTTTCCCTTCTCAAATATAAACATTGTACAGAATTCTCAAATATACATGAATATAACAAAAGTTTACATACGTACAGTATATATAAACTCAAACTCTGTGTAAGTTTAATTGCTTCTTTTAATAACTCTAGTTTCTATACACTCCTGGTTCACACTGGAATGTGGAGATTAGCTAACATGTTCACATAGAGGTATGTAAAAAACTAGAAACTGGAATATATGAACTACCATATTTTATTTTTCTGGAATGCAGGGACTAGCTATATTATATCAAGGTTGCACTATAAAAAAAATTATTTCAAAGTTTAAATGAACAATTGCACAAGATCAAGCTGACATTTTAACATTTGTTTGCATTTTTTAAGATATTAAATTTAATCTGAAAACAGGACTTTACCTGGGGTCAGTTACATGTTTTATTGGGCATCTTACCTGTAATATGTGATAAACATATCACAGATAAGGTGTTTTAAATATCTATATTTTCTTGATTTTACTGTTTGTCATAGCTTTCAATTAAAAGTTTTCAGTTTATTCTTGTACTTCAGTATATTAATAATTTACTGCAGCATCAAATACTGTACAGTGCTCCTACAAATGAAACAAAAGCAGAACTTACTCAAGTATTTACCTTAAAACATTGTTAAAAAGTATTAAAATCATTTTTCATTCTAAAACTCTTGGATTGAAGTGCATACCTAAAATTTGAGTTAATATTTTCAAAACCTACAACATATTTTACTCTGAATAAATTTGTACCAATTAGCACCTATCTGTACAAATAACCACCATAGCATATATTGAAAACGATTAATATCTATTTACAGTTAATAAAATAAGTTAATAATAATGATTATTGCATAAAAATAAGAGTGATGAGATAAAAGTGCTAGTAAAAATATATATAATATATGAATCCATACATACTGTGTGAAAAATAATAATTATGTACTACAATTTCCCAAGCTATACTTTTTCAGTGTTCCACATTACTATCAATTCTTCCCTCTTGTTTGATTGGATTTATCAAAGTTGTCAAACTCTCTCATTTGACGACTTTTTACCTTTAATTTGCATGTACAGTATGTATTGTTACTTATGGTCATAAAACCTGAACCTAAAATCAAGAAAATTAGGTCTGACGACTTGAAATGTATATCTCTATATGACATCATAGTCTTTAGGTCATTGCTAAAATGTATAAGCTCTCCAATGCAAGACTTTTGTGCAGTTTAAGTGGTGCTAAACATACAGAGTAATTAAATTATTATTTCAACATTAAATTTCAAAAGTCGAATGAATATAAGAGACAATACAATACATGGACATAAAACGCACAGTGGAAAAATGGGGCTTGTGCGGTTTAAATTATTCTTTAACAACTTTCAGTTATATTAGAAATAAAAGAAATAATAAAAGTGAATTTCTAATTGTAAAATTTATGGTGGAGTTAAAATTAATGGCGGGGTTAAAAATTAGTTTAATATACAGTACTGTATGAACATTGTGAACGGTGAGACAAAACCATACTCTCCAAATATTGAATTTTAAATTGTTAATATTGTACCCAAAAGGTTCAATTTTCTTTACACAGTCAGTGGAAAAATGGCAAAAGGCTTCCTACTTTCTAGGAGTTTTATTAGATAATCTATTATTGTTGATATAAAGTTTGCGGTACACAACGTGGTGTACCGCAAACTTTATATTAACATTCGATTTCGCCATGCAAACCTTCAAACAATATAATCTATATTATTTTTGAACAACTCTTTCAACATGACCACGGAACTGATATTGCCATTTTTCCTCTAACTGTACAGACAGCAACAGTTTAGACGAGGTGGGTTATAGCAGAAATAAAATGAACAGTAAATTAAAAACACTAAAACAAAATAATGAACAGAAAGACAGATTCAAAACATCACTATATCAAAAGCACAAAACATTAGAATCCAACAAAATTTGCATAGCAAGTCGTGCTTTTAAAACAACAGATTATAAAACGTTATATTCATGTAGGCTTGTATCGTATCATACTACTGCAAACTACACCCTGTAGTATCATCCTCCGTCTCGGCTCCTAAGGCGAGATAATGGTTCTCGATATTCACCATGTATTCGTAACGTGCAGAGTAGCGTACACGTTTTTCTGGTGCTCGTTCATTGGTTATTGACAAGGAGCGTATGATTGTCTTTGAGGCCGTGGAATGCGGCATGGTAAACTCAACGTGAGCTTTCTGTTGGAACGTCTTCGGTATGTACTGACTGTTTGCCATCGTCAAATGGCACATGAAAATGTGATTGGAATTCCCATCTGAAAAACAAACAGGACTTGATTATAGTAATATCATTTTAAAATATAAATAAGAATACTCATTCTTATTCTTCTAAATGCTTCACATTATTACTCCATTCTTTTTTGTTAACAAACACATATGGAAACAACAGTACATACTCCCATAATTCAGCTAGTAATCAATGCAATTGTGTTTTTGACCTATACCAGGTACCTATTTATACACCTGGGTGGAGAGAGGCAAACGCAAGTATAGAGTTTTGCCCAAGGATACAAGCAATGCGATGGGTGTAGGATTCACGACCTCAACGTCCAAACCACACTGCTCTACATGCATACATTTATTTGATTTATTTATTATTACCTAATACATCTTTAAAATGTATAATTCAGAAACGAAAAAAACAAACATTATAGATACATACAATGATTTTTCTCTGGAAGTTTTGGAATTCTCCAAACAATTGCACCAAACGCATGTTCATACTTGGCTACTCCTACTGAAGTTTCTAAAAGACTTGGGTGATTGCTTCCTGAAAAAAATTTAAAATACATTTTAAATTTGTTCTTTATCATTCTCTATCATGCCACTAAAGAGTGGTTCTCACTAGACCACAGCTCAATGCAGCGATGTATCAATGCAAAGTGCCGTAAAGTGTGGTGCAAACAACATTATGTGGAAATCGAATCAGACTGATTGCACACAACAAACGCAAGGCAAAAACACTAAGCAGGTTTGATTTCACACTGGCGGAGGCAACAACAATTGTTGGAAGGCCATTTTCTAACCTTGTTAGTTGCGTTGTTAGTGGGAACCATGCTTAAACATATGAGGTACAACACCAGTTTATAAGGGTTCCTGGTGGTTACAGCTTATATCAGACAAGCAATATAGATATTATGTCTTGTCTAAACAACAAACATTTATTAAATCTGGTGGATAATAATAGCTTTTGTATTTGAAAAATGGAGAGTAGCAATAACATTGAGAACAATTTACTGTAGTGCTAAAAATAGCCAATTAAAGTAGTCTGCAATAACATCACAATTTACATCATCGAATATATAAAATTAACACATTTTTTCAGAAAATTGCAGCTTATAAAACAGTAACACAGGGTATTAACAGTAAATATTTCCTTAAAAATTAATAATTGGAGAATTTTTCCATATCATTTTGTTACCATATTACTAATGTCAGAATTAAATCTTTAATTTAGTAAATTGCTTGGTGAGGCGTGACAAAACAAATCAACCATCACAATCATGTGATACAACTACTATGAATATTAAAAATCCAAAACCTTTTTTTATCTTTCCTGATTTCTTTGTCGCCGATTTCACTGAAGTTTGTCCAAACCTTTTCTTCTTTCGGAATATATGAACCCAACTCTGAGGTATCGGCATGCGTATTACGATGTCGCAACACACACAGTGACTAGAGGACATTCTCTCGTGACTCCCTGTAAGAAAAGCATATTTAAAATTTTAGTAAAACATGCAGTTTTGCTTTTTAATGATATATTGTCCCACTGAAAAATATTTTTTTTTAAATTTGTTTGTTGAATATTGAATTTTAATGTCACATTAATTATTCACTTCAACCAGAAATTGGATGTGCAAAAAAAATATTTACCTCAAAAAACTGTAATATTCATTCAAAATGGCCTAATAAAAGTCTGATTTTAAAAATCTTTATTTTTTATGATCTTTAATAATCTAAACAGTTTTTTATGTACACATAAATAGGAAGAGAGCATTGCATGTTGGGAATGGGATATACTTATAAAGTGGATCACTAAATTGAAATGTTTGTAACAGTCAATTTAAACTTATACACTTATATTACAAAACAACATTCAATTTAATTTCTAGTGAAATAGATCAGACACGTGCACTTTCTATACAAAGAAATCAAGATCAAGTTTGTGAAATTTTAGACATAATTGTGAAACGCTACACTGAAACGTGTATATTATAAAGAAATCGGATATAAAATGGTGAAACGAATCTTCCTTGATAGGAGTGTGTCATTAGGGTTCTAATTACGAAAAGAACATTTTACTTTTACTTTGTTACATATTGAATGTCTTTGTTAAAAGAGAAAGAATTGATTGGTATATTGTTAAAGAGAAAAGGAGGAAATCAACTATTAAACGATACAAACAGTTAATTAGGTTGAAGACTTGGACGACTCTGACTGGTGACTACATACACTACGAGGATACTCTTACAGAAAATATTAAAAATATCTTGAATTAAATTATCTTTAATGTCAAAGCTGCAAAAATTAAATATTCAAAATATCTCATAAATATTATATTTGCAACACTTACCTCGAACAATAACATCAGCTCTCAATTGCAAATGATGTCCCTCACCTCCAAGCTGCACTCTTACCATGAGAGGGAGTGTCTGTTCTAAGTGTGACTTAACTTTAAACCTCATTAACTCAAACTTACACGCTTCCAATGGCGTAAACTTAATCAAATGCGAGTCAATAAATGCTTCCTTATCGACGCAATGATGGAATTCAACCGCCTCCATCTTTAACCATCTCTCCGTCTTGCTTGGTATAATATCCTGTCGCGCTGTGACCTCAACATCCTTCCGCTGAATGTCATTTACTCCTATTGCGCAATCCGGCATTCCTGACACAAACGCAATGCAAGATATACTAACAGAAGTGGATTGTTTTTCAACGACACCTTCAGTACCTATTAAGGCACGGAAACGATCTACCACATCGAGGATTACGCATTCGCTATGATACTGTACGCCACGTTCTCGGGAAACTTCCAAACTCATAAGAGAATCATTAACGCAGCGCACAAACGAGTTCAAATCATCAACTGAATTTGATCCTATTTTTAATAACTCATCAGCTTTTTTCATTTTTTCAAACGGTGCATTGGCACTGTATTTCCTCTTCTCCACGTAAGACATATAGAAAAGGTACACTTTATGAACTTTACCCATTCCGTCGAAGCTTTGCAATGTGGGGTCACTAATTTCGTAATTGGATTGCAATTGAATCTCACTGAATGGCTCGCGAGATGATTCACTGTCAAATAGTTGGATAATATTTCCATCAGTGATCTTTACAAAGACTGTTTTCCACGTTCTGGCACCTGCAAGCCTCTTCTTTCCAGGATGTCGCAGCATAAGCTTCCATCCTGCTTCAAAATCAACCTCTGGTATAGGGTACGTATCTATAAACTCTTCGCCTAATGGATCTTCTAAAGTTGATACTGGTCTATTTGTTGCTGATGACACAGAAGCCCCTCTGGATTGCTGGAGAATGGTTGGCTTCTGGTCAAACGGTTGATGGGTATTTGTGACGGAGGTGATGTCACTGCCAACCTTCTTTAACTTTGGCTTTCCCATTTGTGAAGCGATGAAGTTTTCCCAATTGTCTTTTGATCCTGTTGCCTTTTGTGAAAGAGCATAGTCCTGTACGACTTCACCAGATGGAACATCTGGTATAATTGGATTTGATACTTGTCTTTGGTATGGTTGCGATATCTGTGCTTGTGATGTCTGTGTAACATTAAATGGATTTTTATCTGGTTGAGTATCGTCAAAGGTTTGCCAATTTTTTCTTACCGGTGAAGTCACCTCTCCTCCACCTCCTATGAATGGATTATATGGAGAAGTTGGTCGATTCTGTAATGCATGTTCAATGAAAGCACTATCCTTTTGTTTTTGGAGTTCCTCTGCAAATGGATTTCCTCGAGAAGGAATATTCCTTTCTGGTAGAACTCTGGTTGGAGTTCCCTCTTCAGATGTTGAAGTCAGTGTCAACTCTCTAGACGCTTGGGACCCAGAAGATTTTCCTGTCAATGATTGGTGAATAGGTGATCGCAAAATTGTTGATCGCTTTTCATCATCCTCAAAAGCAACCCAATTAGTAGGAACAGCTGTCGGAGTGTCGGGGGTCTTGGCTCCTAAGTCACGAGCAGATGGTATAGGAGATTCCGGTTTGGCTGGTCTTGATGGTACCGGTTGTGAGTTGTCTTCAAATGTCACCCAGTTCTCTGGTACTGGTGATTTAGTTGAATTCAGACGAATATAATCATGAGAATGGGTTTCATGTGTTTCTCCAAAGTCTGATTGTCTGTCGTCTGTCACCCAACTTTTCTCTGATGTTAAATCACTACTACGAATGGAAGATCCTGTGAAAATAAAATTTAAAAACCGATTTAATCATTTCAAAAATTATAGCCAATGTGACTACATTACTGTATGTGACTATGGTCCTGTTTCTGCTGCATAAAAATAACTGGTTAAAAATGGTGTGAATAAATTAAGTCCAATTTCTTGGGAGCATAAACAGGACAATTTTGTGGTAACTGGCGCTGGACGACTTTTAGCTGCAACACAAAATAATGGTTATTTGATCGACAGCCGCTGACCTTGAGTCAACTTTTGAGTCAATTTTTGCAATAATTCTGTCCTGTACTGTACACTGCAGTAAAGTTTGAATTAACTGCCAGGAATTGAGCAGAGATGCAGAGCAGAAATGCAGTCAATATAAAAATTACATTGTAAATCTATTTTGAAATACGGTTTATTTGGCGCTATCCAGCAGAAACAGACTATATTACATGTGCATACATTAAATTGGCCTGTTAATTCCATCATACAGTTTCAACTCCAATGTTAACAAAGGATTTTACAACTGTGTATAAGATATGTCTTAAATCTTAATGTCAAATGACAGGTGCATATCGCATTAGCATGTTAATGTACTATGTCCCAAGAACATTAATGTAGCATAATAATGTGCTGAAGATGATACAATAACAAGCTTTCATTTTGGGATGGTAGATGAAGGAAATAGTAATTCAACAGACCGTGACGGTAATGGAACGTTCCACTCATCACAGTTAAAAAATGTAAAGTACAGTATGGTCTATCGAAGGGACTTTTACATGTCATGTATTGTCCCGAAATGGAACCTCAGTTACTGTATAGCACAGAGAGAGTAGTGTAAAAAATGCACTTTATGCAAAAACTGTCAGCTCTATCAAAGCACGCTTCCAAAAAATGTATTTATTTTGTCTCCAGACAATACATAAAAACACAATACATTGAACAAGAAAAAACAACATATACAACTAGGCAGAAAAGGATTCTTAAAAAGTGAATTTAATTACTATACAGTAGTAGGTTTCCTACTGAATAGTTCAATATGGTAGTAGAAACATTTGACAACCTTTGAACTTTCTTGGTTTTCAAAGCATTACAAAATTTGAGAAAGTCAAAGTTTCAAACAAGTTGAGTGTACCGAGTGTATTGAGTGTTTGAAACGCATTTAATAATGGTTTTGTCTTTGCACATTTTATCTGTGCATTTGAATGATTCGTTTTAAGAGGATAATTAAATAAAAACATTAATATTGTTCTGTACCAGCACATTGCTGCTTGTGGCATTCCATAGATGTTGTTAACCTTGGGAATACAATGAAGAATTAAATTGGCTTATAATGATTTCAATTAAAGATTCACTTTTCTGTGAAAGGAAATGAATTATATGTGAATAAAGTTTTAAATTATTTTTGTAAAGCCCTGTGTCTCAATATGAAACTAGTTTGACAAAAAAACTGTGATGTGTCCATCATCATGTCCATATATGGGTACATCACATTTTGTTGTCAAGTTTGATAGAAACAGGACCATCATCAAATATGTAAATGGAATTTGTTGGTTCAAGAATGCGTTGGTGTCAATTTCAGCTAAATAAATAAAAATATTATATGGTTAATATTTATCTAATTTTATGTTTATTAATTATTAAATTTGATGCGATGGAAAAGAAGGGACATGTTCAGTTCAGCACTTTTACAATTTTTAGGTCCTCATCAAGCCCAAATTATTTCAGAATCCTGGATCCGACACTCTGTATGGTACTTCTTTTATGTTAGTTTCAACAGCTCCATTCAAAATGTAAAATCATTGAAACTTGGTAAATAATATTACTGTTTTATTAATGTTATTGTTATAGATATGCAGGATAAAAATTACCCACAAATAATTTAATTTAAACAAAACTAAATGTGTTTACCATACAGATCCATAAATACTTATAATAAAACCACAGAACGATACACATATTTTCCATCCATCATATATTACCACTTTGATAGCAGCTTAGTTAACAAAGACTGAGTTTTTTTTAATTAAAATTAAAACATAACAATAATAATACTACAGTACCTTTATCTAACCTCTTATACATACTATTTCCTTCCACAGAGAATAACACTTATAGTAGGAAACTATACAACTGTAATGTATCCAAGAAAGAGAAAAACAGCATGGAGGCAAGTCAACACTGAATCAGCCTACCCACTTTTCTATTACCATAAGAGCACCTTTGAATTAACGACTTCATCGAAAGCAGCAGACGACGAAGATGAATAACTGTTAGCAACCAGCCTGTCTCGTATTGGTATTGCACATTTAATAATATCTACTGGTGCATTAACTGATGCAAATTAAAGAGCAGCTTTTTTTCCTTCTTTCTCATATAATATGACTCACAACTGATTACTGTACATTTGTGTGTGTGTGCTTTAACAATACGTTATTTTCAAAGCAAGCACAATAAATTAAAATTAATTTATTGTATATTTACACAATATGTCAGCAAATTCTTTTTCAAAATTAATTAAAAAAATTAATATTTATCTAGAATTTTAATAAAGCAGTCAGATGTTTTCAAAAAGATTTTCATTAAAATACATGATCTCAGAATCTGTTCTAATTAAAATTGATAATTATAAATCCTTTGTGTCTTGTTTGTTCTGTTGTAATATGTGATTTATTTATTCATTACAAATTAAAGATACCGAAAGAAGCGTGGGTGTGTGGATTAGTACGGTATTACAGAGACGTTAAACACAATAAAAAAAACATGATTTACCGATCTTTTTTAGGTGTTTTTGTGTTCTCTACTAATTAAATTAATTAATTAAATTGATGTAGTCTTGCTAAAAGAAAACTATACCTAGGTGAAAATCAAAAATAAAATAGTAGAGGCTGCTGCTAAAGAAAAAATAATTCAATGAAAAAAAAATTATATAATTGTGCCGTCAAAGTTTAAAGGGGTTGCGTATACTGTAAATGAGGTTTGTACATAGCTACAGTAGCCAAACGCCTAGTTGGGCTATAAATTGCTGGTTCAAGTATGTATTCCATGTTGTATAATAACACATTCTATCTATCATATAAAATCGGTATATAGTTTGCCTGCATTTTAACTAGCCCAGGGCAACCAACTACCTTACCAATTAAGGGACCATGTCAACATTATTCTACTGCAGTATATACTATATTTTTTACTGCAATGATTTTAGTTTGTTTCAATGTGGAGAATACAGTGTGTAGAATTACCCAACAAGCTTACTAAATTATTGCATAAACAGGTTAAAGAGTAAATAGGTTAAAGAGTAAACAGGTTAAAGAGTAAACAGGTTAAAGAGTAAACAGGTTAAAGAGTAAACAGGTTAAAGAGTAAACAGGTTAAAGAGTAAACAGGTTAAAGAGTAAACAGGTTAAAGAGTAAACAGGTTAAAGAGTAAACAGGTTAAAGAGTACACAAAATGTAAAGTAGTTACTACAATATAGTGGAATTATGTTGACATGGTCCCTAAGCAATTCATAAAAATCACCATAATTTAATAAACAGTACAGAACTGAATATCCAATGAGTACTGTATTGAACTTATCAAAATATTAACACCTGCCCTCACACTTTCCGCAAGCAGACTGGCAAGTGTTCAATGAACCATAAAATCAATGGTCAAAGGTCAATTTTTGAATACAAACGTGTGACAATGCTGTCAACATCTGGCACAAAACGATTGACTGAGATTGATCAAATTGCATGCTTCAATAAGTTTTTATCCTCTGTCAATTGATTTCTAAGATATTTAATTAAGCCACCAGGTCACGTTTGCATAATAATTAGAAACTTTCACCTATGAAATTGATTTAATTAAATGATAACAATTAGATCAAGTGTTAAATAGCGGTAACGAATTAACAATTGACCAGAACTTCTTAATCTGTCTTATGTCTCATGCATGATATATAGAATTTGTTTCTGCATTCACAAAAATAAGTAGACATTAATATGGAACCAAATGAAGACATTTTTTTTTTCCATTTCTCAATTTTAGCAAATTTGAGAACCATACAACCAAAGACACAATATGCAAGGGTCATACAGTACAGCAAGAAATGACTGCTTCGTATCTACGCATAACCTTTCGTAGCCTACGCATAGGTAGATCATAGGTCATTGTTCTCTGAATGTCGCCTACTGTACGAATACGAAATATTGTTATAATGTATTGTTATGATAATTATCTATGCGTCGATCTTAGGGTGGTTCGTAGGGTTAGTAAACACCATTGACAATGCACAAAAACAATGTATTGTTCACTAATTAAAATCCTATCTAAAGCTAGAAGATGTCAATTTCTATAGCCGCCCTACACATCGGTATCCTAATTTGGCCGGACATCTGACGACAAGAAAACATTGGGAGTGAGAGTTGAGGCTAGCCTAGTTTCGGCTGTACAATAGATCAAAAAAAAAAAATAAGAGAATGACAAAAGACTTGAATATTGATTCAGCACATTTGGGATTTTTCCTTAAACTTGATTTGTTCCTAATAATGATAGGTAATATGATCCATGCCATGCCTGGGAAAGACTTAAGAATTTCCTGTAAATATGATAAAGACATAATAGACATCATTTGATTCTTAGCTTCCTTAAACTAGCCATTTTAAATAAATTTTAAAACATACAGTATAAAACTATCAACTACCTCAAACTATAGCAAACACTAACAGACCCTGGACTGGAATTCAAGCCAATTCTTGCATCTGTATAGTTTGCCCGTGTATCATAGGAAAATTCTAAATACAGTGTCACATATTGACACATAAAACAATCATTTCATTGATTTCAATTGTTTGTACATATGACCTGTTTGACAGAGTGTCAGTACAGTATGTATACCGATAGTAGATCGAATATTAACTTCACAATTTCAAATGTCAAATATATTTACATAAATAAATGTACAGATGCTGGAAAATTTAGAATTTCTTTTAATGGAGTTCAGCTTTGGAATAATTTACCCTTAGCTATAAAATGTACCTCTTCAAGATTTGAATTCATAAATGAAGTTAAATTTTTACTTTTATAAAAACATTAATGTTAGCCCTTGTTTACTTTATTTCTATAGTTGCTGTTTCTTTCTTATTGAATTATTGTTGTTAGATCAAAATTTATGCATTTTGACTAATTTATTTTTTGTGACACTGACAGAAGCCAAACCTCGATTAGTGAAAGCTATTTTTGGCTCCTTTTCACTTTGTACTGTACTGTGATATGAATAAAGTTGAACTCAAGTTGAAATCAAATGTTGAAACAATTATGCTACATATAGTTCAATATTATCTGACAAAGAAACAAAACTATTTTAATTACTTGTGTACATAATAAATTATGATAAGAAGTTCAAAGTAGAGTACTCAATAATGTTACATACTGTACTATTGTGCAATTATTTTACATTTTTGTACAATTATGTGGAAAGGGGAAACAAAATTAATATTATTATTGTGTTTTTATTTATTTGTTGAGGGTAGCTAACAGCTGTACTAAAACAGCAGTACAGCTGAAGAGACCCTATAATGTTATGTATGTAACATAATTTTACAGTATTAATTACATATTTCTGGCCTAAGTGAATATCAGTTCAGTTTATTTTAGAACCAAATCAAAAGTTTAAAAGCAGAACAGAAAGTATTATTAAATACTGTATCACTCAAGAAAATATTAAAAATTCAATTTGAAGTTTTGTAGTACTAAACATTGATTTACCTGTATATTGTATGGGAACATGAGACCTGCTTGATTTCTGAGGCTCATCAAACTGGACCCAGTTCTTAGATCCACTTAGCCCTGTACTACCTTGTCTCTGTGGGTAAAATAAACATTCTCAAAATAAGCAAAAAATATAATTCAGAAACATAAAGCTTTAGTAAAAAAATAACTATTGTTTAACTAAGGAAACTCTGGTCTTCCTGATGGCTTTTTCATGATTACCCGAAACAAAAAAATTCTCGCCTACTTTGCTAACTAAAACTACACACATTATTCTATTTCTATGATTGACAGTGACACAGATATTTTTTTTTTTAGTCATGTGATGAACTCATTTTCATTAACAAATTTTGATTAGCTATTTAATTTTGCAATAAAGTGGTACCGTAATTGTGTAGAATTTGGTAATGCTTAATTTCAATCCTGTAGGAATTATTAACTTTCTGAATCTTTAACACGGTCAAAAGTTTATGACTACTTCAGGAAGTCATCCAATATTGATTGCCCGAAACAGATTAATTAGCTTTGTTTTATTTTTATTAGCTATTAAAACTAGCTTCCTTTTATTTTTTAATGTGAAGTGCATAGTCTTTACATTATGCACTCTATAAATCCAAATCTATTATTATAAGGGCGTGTGGCGCTGTGTGTTGGACGTTCGACTACTGATCGTTAGACCGAGGTTCGAATCCAACTCTCGCCGCATTGCTTGTATCCTTAGGCAAGATACTTTACTTACGTTTGCCTCTCTCCACCCAGGTGTATAAATGGGTACCCGGTTAGATCAAGACACAACTTTGCGCTGATTACTAGCTGCATATATGGGAGTATGTTTCCATAGGTGTTTGATCAGGAAATGACTGGGGTAATAATGTTCAGCGCATTGAGAGCTTGCTTATATGCGCTATATAAGAATGAACTATTATTATTATTATTATCAGGAGGTGGGGGTGGGGGGATTGGGTGTCCCGAAGGTGGAGATCAGACAACTGTATTACCTGATGACTCCTGACAGATGATGATTGGCTCGAGGCATCATCATCATTGGAGAACGAACGCATAATTCTTGATGACTGTCTGGATGAAAGAGACGTTGCCTCAGAATCTGCGGACGACGCACGGTCAATTCCTCCGAGGGCAGTAAACATTTCAAGGTTACTTTCTAGGGCGTCTGTAATATGATTTCGGTCTGGCACAGTCGGTTTTAAATCAACAAGATTGTCAGTGAAATTTGATGATGAGGCACCTTGATTTTGGTTGGCCACAATTGTATTATTAGCTGTTTTAATTGGGGTTTCAGGTCGTAGATTTATATCTTCATTCACTATGTTATTTTTCTTTAGGGAATTTATAAGTTGGTCTTTTAATTCGGGGGTTAAGTCTTTAAGAACAAAAGGATCCGCAGGCTCTTCAGCTACTTGGGATATATCATTATTGGCATCATCTTCCCTAAGTTCCACATTGTTGTTTAATCTGTTGGCTGGTTGTTCTTCCAGTGTATCATTAGTACCAGAGGCAAGCTCTCCACTTGGAATGTCTTCTTGATTAAACATCCTTGCTATGTTTCCACTCATTGTTGACTTACTAAACAGATTGTAGAGGCTTCACCTACTACAGAATAACATAGTATCAGTCAGTTATTACAGTATGATATTCATTAAAATGTGTGCAATAATGTGA
The DNA here is from genome assembly GCF_963402885.1 of Antedon bifida. Taxonomy (NCBI): domain Eukaryota; kingdom Metazoa; phylum Echinodermata; class Crinoidea; order Comatulida; family Antedonidae; genus Antedon; species Antedon bifida. The sequence goes on from NC_136234.1 coordinate 1,408,263, forward strand.
AATGGAATAAGTAGGCCTAGGCCTACATCATCACATGGAAAAAATAGATAGCCTACACATTTTTAAAATATTTTTTTTTAAATGAATCAATTATTAAGTCTTACAAAAGGTATGTTAGTGCATTAAATCATGTCAACGACAAAATCACAACATTATTATAACACATTAATAAAAAGTTTAGGGTGCAGCAGATGCCTAGCCTGGAGTTCATTAACTCACTTCTGCCAGGCAAAAGGGGGTTTTCGCCCTAGACGTGATTGAAATCTCAGTTCAGCCACATATGTTTGCTGGCTTAGAATAGCCAAGCAATAACTGCTTTTTAACCTCAGTCTGAAGAACTTTACACAACTTTAAATAACATAAACAATTTACCTATTTAAGGCAGAGGGTTGCAGATCGATTATTTGTACTTTCAAACATTTAAAAAACAAAAAAGTAAACTTTAAAATAATACTACAAAATCGTTGGAATGCATTTTGGTGGTGTTATCATATTCCAGGTATATAAACTATACCAAACTGGCGAGTAAATCATGTTTTACTTTTTAAATCTCGCAACGTCTGGTTTAAAAGGCTACTCGGGCCAATAATTGATGTTAGCCTAGGGGTTATTGCGATTTGGACGTTTCTGATTGGTTGTAGCCATGGATTATATTGATTAACACTGTTCTGATTGGTTGTAGCTTTAAATACTTCTTCTCAGAACTCGTCCATAATACAATAGCAATTTAGCACAGTGTTTCACTATATAACCATATAAATAATAGGAAACATTTAATAATATGATAAATGACATTTACATAGCAATTTAGCACTGTGTTTTACTATAACCAATTTGGTTAGAGTAAACAAACACAATGATAAAGAATAGGAAACATTTAATAATATGATAAATGACATTTACATAGCAATTCATCACTGTGTTTTACTATAACCTATTTGGTTACGGTTAAACACAATGATAAAGAATAGGAAACATTTAATAATATGATAAATGACATTTACATAGCAATTTAGCACTGTGTTTTACTATAACCAATTTGGTTAGAGTAAACACAATGATAAAGAATAGGAAACATTTAATAATATGATAAATGACATTTACATAGCAATTCATCACTGTGTTTTACTATAACCTATTTGGTTACGGTTAAACACAATGATAAAGAATAGGAAACATTTAATAATATGATAAATGACATTTACATAGCAATTTAGCACTGTGTTTTACTACATAACCAATTTGGTTACGGTTAAACACAATGATAACGAATAGGAAACATTTAATAATTTGATAAATGACATTTACATAGCAATTCATCACTATGTTTTACTATAACTAATTTGGTTACGGTTAAACACAATGATAAAGAATAGGAAACATTTAATAATATGATAAATGACATTTACATAGCAATTTAGCACTGTGTTTTACTATATAACCAATTTGGTTAGAGTAAAACACAATGATAACGAATAGGAAACATTTGATAATTTGATAAATGACATTTACATAGCAATTCATCACTGTGTTTTACTATAACCAATTTGGTTACGGTTAAACACAATGATAAAGAATAGGAAACATTTAATAATATGATAAATGACATTTACATATCAATTTAGCACTGTGTTTTACTATAACTAATTTGGTTACAGTTAAACACAATTATAAAGAATAGGAAACATTTAATAATATGATAAATGACATTTACATAGCAATTTAGCACTGTGTTTTACTATAACCAATTTGGTTAGAGTAAAACACAATGATAAAGAATAGGAAACATTTATTAATATGATATATGACATTTACATAGCAATTTATCATTGTGTTTTACTATATAACCAATTTGGTTACAGTTACACACAATGATAAAGAATAGGAAACATTTGATAATTTGATAAATGACATTTACATAGCAATTTATCATTGTGTTTTACTATAACCAATTTGGTTAGAGTGAAACACAATGATAAAGAATAGGAAACATTTAATAATTTGATAAATGACATTTACATAGCAATTTATCACTGTGTTTTACTATATAACCAATTTGGTTACGGTTAAACACAATAATAAAGAATAGGAAACATTTAATAATTTGATAAATGACATTTACATAGCAATTCATCACTGTGTTTTACTATAACTAATTTGGTTACGGTTAAACACAATGATACAGAATAGGAAACATTTAATAATATGATAAATGACATTTACATAGCAATTTATCACTGTGTTTTACTATAACCAATTTGGTTAGAGTAAAACACAATGATAACGAATAGGAAACATTTGATAATATGATAAATGACATTTACATAGCAATTTATCACTGTGTTTTACTATAACCAATTTGGTTAGAGTGAAACACAATGATAAAGAATAGGAAACATTTAATAATATGATATATGACATTTACATAGCAATTTAGCACTGTGTTTTACTATATAACCAATTTGGTTACAGTTACACACAATGATAAAGAATAGGAAACATTTGATAATTTGATAAATGACATTTACATAGCAATTCATCACTGTGTTTTACTCTATAACCAATTTGGTTACAGTTACACACAATGATAACAAATGGGAACCAAAAGTGTGACAATAAAACGATTAGAATATCATCATTTTTTCTGTGTAAAGAGTAACCCATAGAACATGTTTACCGAGTTTAAAAACGTTTTGAATACCAGACGTATTTTTTGTGATGCTTTTTCATTTGAATTGTAGTATAAAATGTCATTGAAATGAGATAAAAATCATACAAGACATTTTATATCAGTTGCTCTATATACATAACAAAAATAGTCTTTTTCTTTTGTAAAAATCGCCAATGAAGTAGAAAGTTACTTCAGATGTAGTGTGCATTTCTACGTCATTAATAGTAGGCCTAAAATATCTAATTAAATACATCCTATTATAAACATGTTATAAAGAATATCAAACATTTATGTAATATGAAAAATTTACAGATAAGTTTATCATTGTGTTTTACTATAACCAATTTGGTTAAAAGTTAAACACAGTGATAAAGAATAGAACTGTTAGGTTATTTAACCCTAACCCTAGTTTGAAGCCATCACATACTTAATTCATCGCTAAAAATATGTATCGTCTTGAAAAACGTTTGAAATTTGGTAGATATGTTCAATATAGGTTCTTAAATCTATAATGTAAAAACAAATATCATATTCGTTTTATTTTGATTTCTGGGAATCACCAATGAAGTAAAAATGTGTTGGGAATGTATGGTATTTCATAAGTGTACATTTTTAGAAATGCAAATTATTAAAATCACGAATTTTTGTGAAAGTTGTACTTTTTGTTTGTTTTATAGAACCTATTGAACATATCTACCAAATTTCAAAAGTTTCTGAATACGATAAGTATTTTTTCGCGATGAATTTATTATGTCGCTGCAAACTAGGGTTAGGGTTATATAACCTAAAACAGTATCTATTCTTTATCATTGTGTTTAACTGTGTAACCAAATTGGTTCTGTAAAACACAATGATAAGCTATGTAACTTGTATTTATTATATTACATTATATGTATCCTATTCTTTATCATAACGTTTAGATAATAAGATATACTTAATATAATATTTTGCTATGTAAATAACATCATATAATAAATGTTTCATCATCATTGTGTTTTACTCTAACCAAATTGGTTATAGTAAAACACAGTGATAAATTGCTATGTAAATGTCATTTATCAAATTATTAAATGTTTCATATTCTTTATCATTGTGTTTAACCGTAACCAAATAGGTTATAGTAAAACACAGTGATAAATTGCTATGTAAATGTCATTTATCATATTAATAAATGTTTCCTATTCGTTATCATTGTGTTTTACTCTAACCAAATTGGTTATAGTAAAACACAGTGATAAATTGCTATGTAAATGTCATTTATCAAATTATTAAATGTTTCCTATTCTTTATCATTGTGTTTTACTCTAACTAAATTGCTTATAGTCAAAAACAGTGATAAATTGCTATGTAAATGTCATTTATCAAATTATTAAATGTTTCCTATTCTTTATCATTGTGTTTAACCGTAACCAAATAGGTTATAGTAAAACACAGTGCTAAATTGCTATGTAAGTGTCATTTATCAAATTATTAAATGTTTCCTATTCTATATCATTGTGTTTTACTCTAACCAAATTGGTTATAGTAAAACACATTGCTAAAATTGCTATGTAAATGTCATTTATCATATTAAATGTTTCCTATTCGTTATCATTGTGTTTTACTCTAACCAAATTGGTTATAGTAAAGCACAGTGATGAATTGCTATGTAAATGTCATTTATCATATTAAATGTTTCCTATTCTTTATCATTGTGTTTTACTCTAACCAAATTGGTCATATAGTAAAACACAGTGATAAATTGCTATGTAAATGTCATTTATCATATTTTCCTATTGGTTATAGTAAAACACAGTGCTAAATTGCTATGTAAATGTCATTTATCATATTGTTAAATGTTTCCTATTCTTTATCATTGTGTTTTACCCTAACCAAATTGGTTATAGTAAAACACAGTGATAAATTGCTATGTGAATGTCATTTATCATATTATATTAAATTCCTATTCTTTATCATTGTGTTTAACTGTAACCAGATGGTTTAATTTTTACCATAGTCTTAGTTGGGACTGACTGAACTAAGAATAAAACTGGGTAACTGTACCAACACCTCAAATAGTCTCAAAGTATTTTTTAACATCACCGCAAAATTGTTTATACGTTTATTTTGATTGGCTAACTAAAGTACGGCCTAATGAATATTGATATTAGAGGATTCCCTAGCTTAGTGAAAAAGTTTTATTACCAAAAATGTGCTGATTACGTCACTACCGGAAGTTGTAGTCTACCACGATGCAGACGCAATTGATTATGTACGTTTGTTAAACATAAAAAAAACTGTAAATTACCACAAAACGACGATAGGAAGGAATTCAAAGAAATGCCCTACGTGTTCAAAATCATTGTTTTAATATAGTCTGTATGTATAACTAACAATTGACCTTGTGGAAGAGCGTATAAATTTAATTTAAAGTAAAACATGATTTACTCGCCAATTTGGTATTGGATATATAGCTCCATATTCGTGACATGCTTCGTCGCCTTCTATGTTTACCATCACGAGGACGTAACTTCCGGTCTCAAACAAAAAACAATTGGTAAAATGTATGAAAAAGATTTTGTAAATAACCTTATAAACATATATTTGTATAAAGAACATAAAACAGACATGTTAACAATTTGTTCTATTGAAATAAAATAAATAATTATATAAGTTACGGTTATAAATTTAATAAAAATAATGATAAATATATTGAGTATCCCCCATACAATAATCGAACAGCCCATCAAGGGCACACAAACTTTTCCATATGCATGCAGAGTGTCATTGTATTGGGGGCGTGACAACAAAATATTACCAGCAAATTTATTTTCTATACACTTTTACAGTACGTTACTTAACCAGTAGGGATGTTTTATCGGTGAATTTGGGACTTAAAATTGTTCCGAACATTTCTGCTGCAGGTCCATTTTGTGGTGCTATGTTGCTATCCTTATAAACACGACGATGCTGTTAAAAATAAGAGTATCATATAGCGTGGGTTGAGTACTGTGACACTTAAATGTGGGTATCTATTTTATTTGTTATTAATATTATTCAATTCTAATGTATTTGTTAATTCAGGGTTTTTTTAAAATTTAATTATATTATTCAATTTCACATGTTACAATGTAGACCAACTATATTTTACATCTAACAAATTATTAAATTTATATTTAATAATTTCCAAACCAACCACTATTAATGTTACATATTACGGTATATATATAAACACATTAGGCATAGAACATTAAGTATATATATATTTTAAATAAATACATACAATACAAAAAATAGTAAATTATCTAGAATGATATTTAATGATATTATTTAAATTAAATCTCTCATTTCTGGGCATAACAAGTACTTTTAATGGTATATATCGCCTATAACTCTAATGCTGGTATATATTTATTTTTTATTATAATATTTATAGCCAGTAGCTGCCAGTATTGGATTTATACTGTATATATTTAAATATATACAATACAAAAAATAGTAAATTATCTAGAATGATATTTTTAATTAAAATCTCTTATTTCTGGGCATAACAAGTACTTTAAATGTGTATCGCCTATAACTCTATATATATGCTGGTATTATATTATTTTTTATTATAAAATTTATAGCCAGTTGTTTAAAAAAGCTTAGCAACAAAAACAAACTAACCTTTATAAACTTTAGCCCACCCACATCATTTGAAGAAGTTTAAATAGACAAATCGTTGTCCAAAGTTCAAGTATAAGGATAAATAGACATTCCTGATGAATAGCACCATACAGAATAATGAGAGTTTTGTTTATATACCACTTGTAAGTAAAAAGGTCAACCATTTCCTTTAATACTCACTGAGAAATCAAAGCGATTTTGACGCCCTGTCCTACCCTCAGTAAGAAACGTTATCTTAAAATATAGTATTGACTGTTTTATTTGATAAATTTTAATTTCCCAAGTAAAAATTAAACATGTATTTAATTTTCTTTCATAAGGACTGCACTTGAAGGAACTCTGAAACAGTACATCGTTGATTCTCTTTGAACACAATGGGTTGTTGTAGACAAGTGACCGTGGAACCAGTTCTCTTTCTCTTCATCACCAGTCTTATGATGCAGATTCCAGTGACGCAACTCCTTCTTCTACACAAGGTCTGCCTAGAAGAACACGATGACAGCATATGTGAGGAACTCGGTAATTATCCACAACTGGAGAACCAGGTACAATCCAAGACGTCGCATTGGATCCTCAAACTCAACTTAGCTATGAACATTCCTGGAGCCATAATGTGCACAATTTTAGGAGCAGCCAGTGATAAATTTGGTCGTAGAACTATTATTGCATTTCCATTAATCGGTGCTTGTGTTGCATCAATAAATTTTATGATAAACTCCTTTTATACAGACTTACCAATTCGATATATGTTAATAAGCAGTTTTGCTTTAGGAATATGCGGTGGCATGGGAACGTGTCAGGTAGCGTTAGTTAGCTACATCACAGACATTACCGATAGTTCAAACAGAACAAAGCGGTTTGGTATGTTAGAATCTATGGTGTTCTTAGGAGGAACAATTGGATTATTATTAGCAGGGTCAATCGCTCAAAAAATAAGCATACCCGCAGTGTACGCATGTTGTTTTTTATTAAATTTAACCGCTGTAGGATATGTTATGGCCATTTTACCTGAATCACTTTCAACAAAACAGAGACTATCGTCAAAATTAGAAGATGCAATGGCCAAACGAAGAGGTTGGATGTCTGGGTTTGGATTCAGCGTTTTAGAAAATATGCGTAAGACTTTCACGGTCTGTTTCGTGGAGCGAGAAAACAAGAAACGGAAATGGTTACTACTGTTGCAAGTCATAGCTATGCTACACATGCTGGCGCTTTCCGGTCTGTATTGGTCATTTCGCACTTACTTTTTGTTCTTTCTCCATGCTCTATTGATTCTACACACCTGTTGTCAAATTTCCTCGTCAATAATGTAAACAAACCATCATCCTTTTGTCACGATATGTATGATATTATTCACACTTGTTCCACCATTGAATTAGTAAATATTGGAAAAGAATGAATGAATGACCTCTGTGTTAACTAGGTAACGTTGTACTAATTGGGTCATATTCCAAAACACAAACAGGGATTTATTAAAACATTCAACATATGAGAATGCCAATATTTTATGCTACAATGATTATCCATGATTGTGCTGGTTGTAATATAGGCCTGGTTGTATACAGTAGGCCTACTTGTACTATTGTTGTGTGTTGCTTATTGTTAGTGTGAGGAGATAAGTAAATATTCATTTACTGTTTACACACCAACTTTATATATTGTAAATAAGGAACCATATCAAATTATTATTATTTTTTTGGTGGGGTATACACATGTTACAGTAACTGCATAAAGCTCTATACATTTGAACCAACTAAAATCATACACTATTGCAGAAATGTAATGTAGTTACTGAAGTAACTGCAGTTGAATCTTTGACATGATCCTTTACACAGTAAAACCACATAAATTTTAAGAAATTCAAATTTGATAAATTTGTTAACTTTTTAATACTTTTTAGGTGACATGGAACTGACGGTGTTATATACAAAACACACTCCTCTGAGCTGGTCTACATTTACTATCGCAGTGTACATGGCTCTACGTAACATCGCGAGGGCAGCAGCGTTATTGATAACAATGCCATTACTCTTCCATTTTAAGAGTCAGAGGACGCAAGATAACGACTTTAACTTGACAATCGTGGGCCTCGCTTCTAACATGTCTGGTTACATTATGATAGCGATGGCCAAGTCAACAGCTGTCATGATGCTTGGTAAGAGGCAAATCCATTATGGTACCCCTTATACGTTATGGTACCCCTTGTAAATACAGGTCAGCTATGATGATGAATGTTCAGTAGTAATGCGCTATTCTTCTTTAAAATGGTCCAGTTAAACAATACATTAAAACAGTTGGAAAGAAAAACTGTTCTGAATTAAATAAAAAGACATTATTTGCAAAAGATATACAGTAGAACCTCTAATAAGGAAACATCTTCAGGACCAATGTATCCCTTAATAAGGATGTCCCCTGGTTGGCCATAGTATTATAACATATATTGCCGCTTTGTTATTTTTATGGGAAAGTGTCCCCTTAATAGGAGCATTCTTGTATAGAGGTGTCCTACTACTACTACTACTACTGTATAAAATGTAGGTGTACATGAATGAATGAAAGAATTCTTTATGCAGTAATTAAAATAATATTTTTAATTTTTATTTCATGTTTACTCTTTACACATACTTTTTTGAGAGTTCTCCATTTCCATTAAAATATATTCTGTATCTACTTTTAAATACAGCAGCACCAGATAAAACATATGGTTGTTGAAACATCTAGCAACCTATTTATACAATACTCATTTTGTTTGTATTATGTGATTCCCCTTGGGAAATATAACGAGTGAAATGTCAACAACTACTGTTAGATTAACATTACATAATGCCGACACAATTTGAAACATATTATGGTTCAACATAAATGTTGGAATCTTTTTTTAGAAAAGACAAAATTTAAAGAGAACAAAATAGTAAATGGGAATTGTCTGTAAGTCAGGTTTTTTAAAACCTTTTTTAATTTATTTTATTTTAACAGAAACAGAATGGCTTAATCAAGTTTTAATAGTGAAAGTCTTTGAAGGAGGCAACAGATGTGTATCTAAATGTTTTATTATATTATAACACCTACAGTATCCCCTTAATTCACAGCATAGGGCATATGTTTTATTCTACACAGCTTAACTAACATGTCTTTGTTTTGTTTTTTTTAAGTGCCGGTTGTGAGCAGCTTGGCTGGAATTGCAGGTGCCGTTTTAGGATCACTCAGGTCAAAGCTGGTGGAGCCAGATGAAATGGGTAAGGGGTATACCAAGGGGCCTCCCTAGCACACCCCAGGTAAGGGGTATAGCAATGGGCCTCCCCCAACACACCTCAGGTAAGGGGTTTACCAAGGGACCTCCCTACCCCAACACACCTCCTCCAGCTTACCCCAGGTAAGGGGTATACCAAGTGGTCTCCCCCACAATAGCAAGGGGCCTCCCCCAACACACCCCAGGTAAGGGGTATACCAAGGGGCCTCCCCCGACACACCCCATCACCTTTCGCAAACAAAATAAATTGAGAAAATAAAATTAAAAATTACAATTTTCAGCTTTTACAAATGGCCAAATCTAAAGTATGGCTTACCAACTACTAGGTTGAGCAATTTCTACACCATGTAGAGCTTAATATATTTTATTCAAGGTCGAAATATCTATGTATTCATGTTTGAATACAGAACACAATAGAAACTTTCTCTTTTATATTTAAATCGGGATTAGCAATTCCAAATGAAACAAACCGAGAATATGCCATGGTAATGAATTCTACGATTTAGGTCAAGGTAAAAGAATGATACAATGGTGGAGTTGGATAGGTTTGAAAGAAAGAAAGAAAACCAATGACAATTTTAAATGAATCCAAAATAAGAAATGGCATTTAAAATATTTGTATAAATACCTACATACCAACACTCCGGTTTACACCTTCACACCTGTTCCGGTCTGGCGAATTGAATGTCAATTTTTGTTTTCGTGTCGATATAAGCATAACCGCGTGAAAGCGAAACATTGACGTTCGGTTTAATTTGACGGAACCGTACCGGAACAGGTGTGAAAGACCCTTTGGCCAGAAACTTATTATATTCTCACTTGTCTCATCGTGCTCCTGTTTTCACAGGGTTACAAGGATTAGTGAATTTTAATGTTGTTTAAATGTTTTTTTACAATGAAATACTACAAACAAAAATGGTCACATACATTTACTATATTTAAGCCATTCTGTCATCTTTTATGTTGAAATCCGGTGGCTGTATTCAACATTGACACTTACTGTAGGAAACATACTCTTTGATAGCTTCATTGAAAACTATCAAAGATTAAGTAAACATGAATCCCGAATAAAAAAGTAATGAACCTTGGAAATCAAAACCGTTTACGTTGTATAAGGACGATAAATTGGAACGGGAGAAAAATAACTTGTGTTGTGAGTTGATCATCCATTACATAAATTCCGTAAGGCATTGTTCGATCTTTTATTGCTCTCAACATGAGATTAACTTACTTGATCTTTATGCTGTTTATGTATTGTAGTTCAATGAACAGCCCACCATGCTACACATACAATATGTATTGATAAATCAAGGTCACCTCATTGTTGATTCGCTCTAGGTGAATTCCTTTCACTGATATCTAATATTTTATGTTTGCAACTTTTTAAATATATTGGTAATTAAATCAATATTCTAAAAATAAAGCGTGAAAATCAATTGTCCACAGGGACTGACCAAAACAAATTAATTTGACTTTTATGCTAAGTTACAGTACATAAACAAAGTAGATCGTCCGCCCAACAGTATGGGTACTGTGGCTTGGTGGTTGACATCCTGGCTTGCCAACCCAAGTGGCCGTATTCACCATTCACACGTAGGCTAAGAGAAACACTTAAAATTAAACAAATCTCTATAGTGAATACAATTTAACGGAAATACCTAAATATTTATTGACTTAAGTGAAATACTTAATATTTAAAACTATCTCACTTAAGTGTGATTGGTGAATACGGCCACACATGCTCCGTTTAAATGTCAGTCTCAGTTCCAGGATTATGGCTAATACAGCGCTGAATACTACAGTAAGCCTCTGGGTGTCCCACTCTGTAATAGTGGAGTACTGTATTTGTTGTTCGATGGTGTAAAAATAAAAAAAAAACAATCTCCACATAGTATAAATAAGAACAAAACCCTTGGTTAAAATGACTCTTTCTTTTATCTTGCATGTACAGGAGCAATGTTTGCATTTGGTTCCCTGTTAGAGACCATGTGTCATCTTATAGGGTCTGTCATATTCAACAACCTGTACCCTGCTACACTGGACTTTATGCCTGGATTTTCTTTTCTCATCGTAGCTGCATTAATTGGGATTATCATGTGTATAGTAATGTAAGTTCATTATTAAGCTCCGTATACACTATCAAACTAGTAGTAAATTATTTTACTGATAAAAGGACAAAATATACGTTTAATTTTAACCAAAAACCATTGTCTGACAGCCAATTTAAGTATTTTTTTGCTTTAAATTACATTTTTTTTCAGGTGAATAATTTTGTTTTCGATCCAGTTTTTGGTCAAGTGAATAAATATTGTGTGACATTAAAATGGCAAATTTGAAAAATACAAACTTTTTTAGGGGGACAATATATCTTTATTACAGAAATATGTTTTTAAATTTGCAGTTACTTCAAATGGGATTATGAAGACACGATACTATTTCCAAAGGTTATTTCAAATGGTGAGTACTAAAAAAAGACGTACCAGTGACCCCCATACACCCATAACCTTCGTAACAGCTTTTGAGCGCTCACTGGCTAAACCCAAGCTTATGGGGGCTCCTGAGCATTGAAATATGTCGAAAAAGAAATAAAAAAAACATCCGAGGCCTCCAGCGCTGGAGGGCCACTTAGAGTTCCTAAACCAGGGGCCTCAAGCCTCTGCGTTACAACACTGATGATGGTATATTGAACTACGACACCACAACATAGTTAAAATTAATAACATTTTACTTTAATATTTAGGAGAACAAACAGATAATCTGTTAACATATGTTGACTCTGATGAGGAGGTGGAGCTCTACGATTTGAAATCAAGTGAAGGTTGAACAGTATAAACAATGCGTTTAATACTAATATTCTTAGCATAAATAAGCTGAACGGCAGAGTAGTCTAGCCTTGGGAGGCAAGAGTTTGAGATATGATATTCTTGGATGATGTGAAAGTGGATGGTGATTCAAGCTGGCTGGGCACAGGGTCCCGTGGAGGATTATAAGAACTAAAGAACTTGCATGGTCAATAACAACAGTGACCAATAACCTAATTCCTTCATGGCTACCATACACCTGTATTGTGGCACACAAATATCAGGCCTAAAACTATGTGACAACAAAATGTGATGTGCCCATATATGGATATGATGATGTCACATCACTATCATATTTGGGCATATCACAATCATATTTGGGAACATCACACTTTTTTTGTCAAACTAGTTTGATAGTATAGACAGAGTTTCAGAGATCAAAGTTTGTATTCAAAGAAGAAAATTCAGTCAAAAGTTTACAAATCATCTCTGGTCAAATATGTAGATAAATTACACAATGCATAAATATTATATTATTATTAGGTGTTACATCAATGATGGAGGATTCCTCCATGCATTAATCATATAATACTAAAGAATATACCAAGGTCAGTAAATAGTGATGGAAGATACCATTACAAGATAGGGGGAAACAGTTTTAAAAAAATAAATCACTGTAACAGTGTGTTTGTACAATTTATTGCATTCATTATTTTGAATAAATGCTTAAATTTAATGTTTTAATTTGTTTCTTCTTTGCAGACTTCTGTATGCATGGTAACCCTTGTTAATGACAACAATTTTATAAAATTGAACAAAATAAAAAATATGAAAATATTTTATTCATTTTATTCTTGCCTTCTTAGTTTTCTTTCTCACATTTTTTGATCGTTTTGTTTTCTTTGGTGAATCTTCCGCAACATCTCCCATTTGCTCCCAAACATCATCGTCACTGTCAACGTCTTTACTCCCCTTCTCAACAATCGATGAATTTGTTTTTGATTTAGTGCTTTCGTTCTCCTAAAAAAACCAATTTATATTTCACATATATTCTGCACACAAGACATCAAATATATTAAATGTTGAACCAACTAATGACATTTTATTACAATATGAAAAAACAGCTTACCTGAAATTCTTCTGTGCATTTCATTAACAGACAGTTCAATTTTGATTTAAGATATACCTAAACAAAAATATAAACTCAAAATAACTATATAGATGTAGATTGTTTTGATGATGCATCTTTTTTTAACTTTCTAAGGAGTCACCAGACATGTTATTACATTAGGTTAAACTACCTAACTACTGAAAAAAAGTATGCCTGGTTTTTATAGCAGAATTTTGCCAAATTTTGTATTTGACCATTTTAACGGAAATTCATGTTTTATCGTCTTGATTTCTGTTACAAATATTTGGTTTATGTACAATTAACCAGATATTATATTTAAAATTCATGCCTGTACCTGAGCTTTAATGTAATTTTTCTGGATTTTAAAATGATTGCTTATGCAGTTACCTTATGAATGACTTCAGCCGTGTGAATGTTGTGAAGTCGTAGAAACCTATCCAGTCCGCACGTAGCTACCAATGGTTCTGTAGAGTGAATACCAATGCATCGTATACTGCCAGAGAAGCCTGAATATACCTTCAAAATTTGTTTGTTTCTAAGATCAATATGCGCCATCCTTCCATGCGTATTACCAGCAAAGACAGACCTAAAATAATAATTATACATATGATATTAATAATAAATAAATAATAATTATACATATGATATTAATAATAAATAAATAATAATTATACATATGATATTATTAATAAATAAATAATAATTATACATATGATATACTTTGCCCCTGAACAAAATTGTTTTTGTTGAATAGGCCACTTCAATGTCACATAGTTAATAATAATAATAATAATATTTATTCGGCAAAAGTTCTTAAAAGTATGTTTTACATTTCATCTTGCCAGGAGCAAGTAATAGACATGAGCCCAAACAGAAAACTGCTCTTACTCCATCATATTCACAAAAATTTAATGGAAAAAAAATGCAAGCCCATTTTCTGGAAGTCAGCCGGTATTTAACTGTTTATTTTGTATATAAGCGCAGGAGCCATGTGTATGTCCCTGGGGCACTATTTTCACAATGGAGACTTGACAAGCTACTATACTATTTGCTGATAGGGTAACACCAACCCAAAACAATGAGTTACTATGCAAGAAAACTATGCAGATCTTTGTCTATGCAGTAGTGTTTGGTATTTTAGCTTCTAAATTTTCTAATACCATTACAATTGTTATCTTGTTTTTCTAGTTCTTGTTTGAATGTTTTAAATATTTCTAACCGGCCATCAGATGAAACTTCTACTGCAGTAATTGGATATTCATCGTAATTCATATCAAACACAGGTCTTCGTTGACAGTCTGGATCATATATTCTAATCTGTAGAAAAAATAATTTCTTTATTTTAGTTTATCCTATAACTAAACTACAGTTTGGGATATTACAGAGACAAAAAGAAATATATGATTTACCACTATGGCCAACTCTATTAAGAGGACACAATATATTAAGTGGATATTTTGCTAGGTCCCAAAGGTATTCCACAATGGAATCACAACCTGCTAAATGTACATTACCTGATGATGTCCTGTCTTATATTAATGGGATACTTTGTTATATCCCAAAGGTGTCCCCCTAATGGAATCACAACCTGCTAAATGTACATTACCTGATGATGTCCTGTTGCTGTAAGAACCTTTGTGGACTGTGGTAAGAACTGCGCATCTGTAACCCAAATAGGTACTTGTAAATCTAGAAAATCATTCTTTACCTGAGAAAAAAAATCTAACAATACTGAAAAAAACAGTAGGTATATTGGAGTTACTAAATTTAGGACCATCTTTTTTCAATCAATCAATTAATAAAAACTAATAATATTAAATTTATGTATTTGTCCAATATCAAATTTATGTATTTGTCTAATTATAAAATATTTACCTGACCTACTGTATGGCACTTACATTTTTGGCCTTAAATAATGGTTCCTCTAGATTGTTTAGGTCCCAAATTTTGAGGCAATTCTCTTTTCCACCTGTTGCAAATATATGGGGTTTCTCTGCATTCTGTCTTAATTTATAAACATTTTCACCAACATTTATTTCAGCTCTCTACGATGTAAACAAACACAATGTCAAATATTCTACAGTGTAAAATCTAAATCAGGATGTAAATTGTTTAACAATGATTGAAGATTGGTTCATTTATAAAGAAGGTTTCGCAATGCTACAAATACGTCACACCAGGTATGCACTAAGCTTGCAAGACAGCGAGTAGTTCAAGCTAGTAAAAAATGTCGTGACTTGATAAAGCAATAACTTGATCCAACGAAAAGATGATCATTTAATAAGACTACTGTAAACTCCGAGCACACAATATAATAAATAACACTATAAACCACCATATAAAACCAAAAAGTAAAAAATCAAATTGAGAACGGAGAGAAAAAAATACTGTGGGTCGACAGTTCAAACAGCGCCGCTGTGTGTGATGTGACATTTTCGTTATCGTATTCGTAGCATTGCAAAACCTCCCTATTGTGTTTTAAATTCAACATTGTAGCTTGAAAATAGTAACCGTACCGTCTCCTGTTTTAACTTATCCCACACTTTCAACACTCCAGATTCACAGCATGTTATTATGTTGTCGCCATGGACACCAATGCCTTTCAGGGGTCCATCTCCTCCTGTACAGTCTTCACTTGACTTTAAACATTTTTCTTCTGTGTCAAATGTTTTCACTGTCTGGTTTCGAAGACCAAGATGGATCTGAAATAGAATTTTAAATATAAATTCAGGACAATTATAGTCATATTATACTGTATTATATAAATTTAAAAATGTCAAATAAATTATAAGAGCAACTAGGCCTATTTACTAGTAGTTAGTATATAAAATAATAGTACTTAGTAGTCTTACCTGTGTTTGCTGCTGGTTGGCCCAGCACATACATGTAATTTCTTCATCTTTGTTTAACTTTTCTATATTACAATAATTTGTAGACGTTTTTTTCTCCACTTCCACCTCTATTATAGATAGTAAAAGATAAAAAACATTTTCTAGCTTGTTACTTGTAATAGATAGGCCTTGGCTAGACCCTAACTAGTGGGATGAACCGTCTACGCAGTAAGCTGTCAGCACCCAGTCAGCAGGGCCGAATAATAATAGACCTGGCCAGGCCTATCTTTTATAATTAATATTAGGCTACCTAGCCTAGCTAGCTTCTTTTTAAAAGCAAAATGGACCGGATTTTGGGCTTAATTTATGTCTAGATCAAAATATAATAATTCACTAATTCATTAAAAACTTAACATCATAAATAAATACGATTAAAATCGGTGAATAAGCATACTTTTGAAAATACCCGTTCCAGAACCGACATACACGTTCGTTATCATGGAAGCTGCCATTTTGTTTAATCCTACATCAACTAAAGAGGGCTCACTACTGACGCAGAATATTCATCATCCTTCTTATTCCTGTCTGTACGTTTTATTCTACTTTTATGGTTTGTTCATAAATAATTATAATAAAATAAAACATTATTTTGATGAAGTCAAGCATTTATGCTCAGAAATATATTATCTAACCTTTGTGATGACAGGATGATAATGGGAGACAATAAAATGACAACTGTATTAATTACACATAACATTACAACAAGCAATAGGTACGCAGTATCAGTCTCTTTAATAATAGTAGGCCTAAATTTATTATTAAAACAGTAAAACAATGTAATACTAATTAACTTAATTAACTTACGTTAATCTTAATCTAAACAAATATTTATAAGCCTATTTTTTATTTGTGTATCAATCAAAATATCATAGAAATTAATTCAAGATTCAATAATTATAAGAAAATGTCCTTACAAATTAAACGGCCCAATAAGGACATGTCTATGTGTTAACACAATCCAACAAAATTACACGATTTCCCGTTGTGTTAGTTTTCTGTTGCCAAGCTTAAAACCCCAAATAATTACTCTAAACTACTGTGGTTTTGTATTCATTTCTACTTTGTATTTTGGTTTTCTAAAAACTGCTAAAATGCGACCCAACATCAGGCGCTATGTTATGACTATTTTGTTTTTGTGCGGATAGGATTGTGGGTATATTATTGACGACCTCCTGTAAAGGTCAATTTCTATATGAGGTAGATATTTCTTGCAAAGTAATTAAAATTACATTCAACATTTAGGCCTACGCTTAACAACGTTCTATGAAGTTCGACCGCCAAAAATTCGAATAGGCCCTACTTCAGCTGTAGTATTGTCGTTAACTACAAACGGTTTGGTGTAATTTAATTATGTACATTACTGTTCATTGTGTTACGATTATAGTTACGCATTCGTCTCACTAGGACGCAAAGCAAGAAGTAAGCGCAACGCAATTTGACCAATGACAAACGACTATCTACATATTGAATGACCACACACAAAATCACGTGAAACCATCTGCGTTCGGATAGGAACCCGACACAAACCTCGTGTCTAATTACTGTTTTAAAAAAAGTGTCCACATGACGTCACATTTGTCGGCGTCCCATAGCAAACTGTTTAGTCAATCTGGCCTCCAAAAACGTAGTACTTTACACTACTGTTCGATTTCTGGGTATTACCTAATTAATCTAATAATAACACTATCTGAATCATAAATTCAACATAAAAACAACATTTGAATTGTAAAATCGTAAAAAGACGGCGAAATAATATTTGTTCTATGTGTACCATAATGCACTCTTTTAAATAAAAATCGTCATTTGGCAAACTGAACGATGCTAATAATACTTAGAATTCGATTAAATTAAAAATAAGAACATTTGTGTTATGCGATCAACGGCGCATGGCTTGTACTAGCTCCTGATAGAGACTTGTGCAAACTGGACCCAGATACCGAGTGCATCCGATTAGTCGAACCCGATGCCGAATGGATCCGATTAGTCGAGCCCAATGACGAATGGGCTAGCGAGCCTGAAAACGACGGGACTTTTTCAGTAGAGCCTAATATTATACTAATCTCGTCATCTTTGTTTTCGTCGTCTACTGATCCAGTGTAATGGTAGGTATTTTTCTCTTCCTCTAAATCTTCGCTATTGTTGTTGTCTTGCCCTATATCGATATCTTCTTCTTCATCTACGTCAAATACTGCCATGGAATCTGGTACGTCTGCAGATGGGTCTATGACGTAAGCCTTATTCTCGTAATTGGATTTCTCAACCACAACACTATCAGTCGAACTGTGCCTGGCATAAAATCATAATCATGGCGTAAAATGATATAATAGATACGAAAAACGATGTTATTAATTCGTTCGAACGAATTAATTTCGTTCGAACGGATTACACCCGTTCAAACGAATTACCAAACTCAATTCAAACGAAATAGCCTATCAATTTGTTCAAAAGAATTAGTCTACCAACGTTTTCAAATTAATTGGTGTCAATTTTAAACGGAACTTAAATTTGTTTAAACGATTTAACATATACTTTGCGTTACTCATTCGTTAGAACGGATTAATAATTCAGAATTCCGTTCCAACGAATTACAGGTAACAACCCATTTGAGCGAAATAGCTTATACAATTCGGTCAAACGAGCTACGTTTTTTTATAAATCAGTGTTTTTATGCCTACTTTATAACTATACTTTAAAATAATGTGGTATTAAGTGGTCTATTAAATGAAAGGAATTCATTGAAATAATTACCTTTTTGGCTGCTGTATATACTCGTTACATTTATTGATTATCAACAACACTAGCACGAGTAGTAGCAACGCTGCCCAAAAACATCCAAATGTTAAGGCAGCTATTTCGGCATCTTTGAGAGAAAATAAACAAAGTTGCAAAAAGATGGAAAAATTGAATAGAAACCTTATTTAAATTCTGAAAGTAGGCCTACTATTCTATTAAGCCGAGCAGAGTCTAAAGCTCTGTCTACACTATCAAACTAGTTTGACAAGAAAAGTGTGATATGCCCAAATATGGTAGTGCCATATGACATCATGTTCAAATATGGGAACATCACATTTTTGTCACATAAAATTTGATAGGGTAGACAGAGCTTAACATTTTATATTTATTATGTGACCGTAAAGTGTATCTATGTCTTGTATTTAGGTATAACTAAGAAACGAATGAACACATATAGGCTACTTACGACTCCATTTATCAACAATTTGACATCTAATGCCATAGTAATCAGAACTTGTACAACTATAAAGACAAAACTAGAATTTAATTCGTCACTTTGACGAATTATAGGTGATTATTTTTATCATTTTAATGAAATTAAAACTTTTTAAACATGCACGTACGTTAACATACGATCGTAAAAAGTTGATGTATGCCATTCTATGACATGATGCATACGCTTATAGTACTGAGTTGTGCATGCCATATACAATATGTACAGTATATACCGTATATCTATATACAGTGTAGCATAGGTGAAATTACGGGACACACATCATGTTCTAATTTTTTGGTATGATGGAATTATCAAAATAAACTCAAAGATGACAATTTCGAAAGATAATGAATTGAGCAAATAAATATAAGAATTGCAAGAGAATCTGGCATGTAGAAGCGCTGTGCGCGCTGTTTGAAATTTGTATAACTTTGACGAAAAAGATGAAAAAACTACTTTTTAACTTCATCTGGCCATATGTTAACGTCACAACATCCGATAGGCTTAGTTTTTATATGAATTCATATCTACATTTCATCAGCTTTCATAATAAATTATAATCATCAAGGTAACCTTCAATTCTGAAGAGCTGTAAGATATTCAAATTTACGGCAAAGGTGAAATTACACGACCTACGTTATTCAAGTTTTTACGCGTGATGACGTCATCAAAATGAAAACACTGACAACTTATGATAAAGATAAATAATTAAGCAAGCACACACTGAAATTTGTGCGAAAATCGAGCTCAAATAGCGGAGATGCGCTCTATTGAATGTGATAACCTACACAAAACGGAAAAAATCCTAATTTTTTAATTCAAGTGGCCATTTGATGACGTAATACCATTTTGTACGTCTAATGTGTATATACATTTATATCTACAACTCAATGGCTTCCCGAATAAGTTAAAAAACTTAGGGGTCATCGTGCATTCTGAAGAATTATTTTCATTTTAAAAATGCCTTATTTTTCATCATTTTCAGCACTTTAATGCAATTAATGTGCGCATTTTGTCATTTTTAACATGCTCGTATAGCGTTATTTTAAGTCGGAACGGACTCAAATTTGGTGAATGTACTAAGGATGGTGAGTAGAATGCGATTTCTACAAAAAATTCGTATTTTACTCAAAGATGACAATTTCGAAAGATAATGAATTGAGCAAATAAATATAAGAATTGCAAGAGAATCTGGCATGTAGAAGCGCTGTGCGCGCTGTTTGAAATTTGTATAACTTTGACGAAAAAGATGAAAAAACTACTTTTTAACTTCATCTGGCCATATGTTAACGTCACAACATCCGATAGGCTTAGTTTTTATATGAATTCATATCTACATTTCATCAGCTTTCATAATAAATTATAATCATCAAGGTAACCTTCAATTCTGAAGAGCTGTAAGATATTCAAATTTACGGCAAAGGTGAAATTACACGACCTACGTTATTCAAGTTTTTACGCGTGATGACGTCATCAAAATGAAAACACTGACAACTTATGATAAAGATAAATAATTAAGCAAGCACACACTGAAATTTGTGCGAAAATCGAGCTCAAATAGCGGAGATGCGCTCTATTGAATGTGATAACCTACACAAAACGGAAAAAATCCTAATTTTTTAATTCAAGTGGCCATTTGATGACGTAATACCATTTTGTACGTCTAATGTGTATATACATTTATATCTACAACTCAATGGCTTCCCGAATAAGTTAAAAAACTTAGGGGTCATCGTGCATTCTGAAGAATTATTTTCATTTTAAAAATGCCTTATTTTTCATCATTTTCAGCACTTTAATGCAATTAATGTGCGCATTTTGTCATTTTTAACATGCTCGTATAGCGTTATTTTAAGTCGGAACGGACTCAAATTTGGTGAATGTACTAAGGATGGTGAGTAGAATGCGATTTCTACAAAAAATTCGTATTTTTACGCTTTTTAAGAATTGCGCGCGCAAAAACGCATTTTTGCGCAGTAATTTTTTGAAACACGCAAATAGCCTAATTCATGCTCTAAATTGATCAAAACTTAATTTTGAGCTTTTTAAATTTTTTACGCGCGATTTCACGCGTATGACCCTACGTGCGCGTGCCTTTTATTGGTTAATATATTTACCTTTTACCTGAAGTTTACGTATTGTGAATTTTATTGATATGTGATAAAGAGTTATGGCGATATGATTGATAATGTGATTTAACAAAATGGCGTATAAATGACGTCACGGTTGAGTGATCACGCTGAAAAGCTTATTAGGATTAAGTTACAGTATTTGAAAGATATTGTGAAAATTTTGTCATCTTCAACATTCAACTTTTTGAGATAATTGTTACACAAAATCTGTACAGAGAGAAATAAAGAACTAGACATGAAACTCGTCACTTTGACGAGTTTGGTTATCCGCTGCGCAAGTGGTGAAACATGGACGTTTAACGACGTACCTTTTAACATTAAGGGGATAGGTTGAGGCCAAAAGGAAGCGTTCACGTTGGCATTATGACCTACAGGCCGGACAAGCAACTGACAAACAAAACCAGAAATGTAATAGAAATCACATATCTCCTAACAACGATGAACGGCTCTGATATGAGAAAAATATTGTTTGCCTCTCTCTATCCTGTAAAAATAACGTCTTATTTGGCCTGCTACATTATAGAAATAGGTAGGAAATAAACGATTTGGGCTATTCCATTACAGTCGGTATAAACAGTAAAATCTGTTTACATATTACATACAGTGTAGATTAGGTGAAATTACGGGAGCCGCCATTTATTCCAAATTTTAACATGGCGGCGGCATCAAAATGAAATACAAAGATAGCAATTTCGGAAGGATATTATCTCAGCAACAACATATTAACGTGCAGAAGAAATTTGAATACGTGAAATATTGATGCGCGCTCTTTTAAATGTAATGAACTATTACGCAAAAAATAAAAATACGACTTTTTTTAGTTAAGTGGCCATATGATGACGTCACATCATCAGATTGGCAAAATTTTCACATGATTTCGTATCTACAATCCAATAGCTTCCAGAAAACGTTTTAATCGTGATTATCACATTTTATTCTTACGAGCTATAACAGATTAAAATTTACTGTACAGATGAAATTAATGCCACACGTAATTTAAATTTTTAGGAATGATGACGTCAAAAAAATTTAAATATTTTTAACTCATGCGAAAGATAGTTGATTGACCTAGACAATATCAAAATCGGGGTGAAAATGGAAAACGGATGAGTGGAGATGCGCTCTATTAAATGTGATGAGCTATGACGAAAGATACAAAAATCCTAAATTTTATATTCGCGTGGCCATACGATGACGTCACAATGTCCGGTTAGCCATATTGATACATGATCCTATATCTACAACTCATCAACTTCCAGAATATGTCATCCACAAAAAGTTGACCGTGCAGTTTAGAAACTACGACTGTTTAAAAAAAGGCATAATTTTGACGAATTTCTGAACTTTTTCATCAAAAACGCGCGCAAATTGACCAATTCGACGTGCTCGTATGACGTAACCTTAAGCCCAAATTGTTTAAAAGTTGGTAAAATTACTAGAAAAGGCTGGAAAAACATAAATCACGCGGAAAATATATGTTTTCAATGCTACGTGCGCACCGCACACGTAAAAATTTGCGCACGCGTGGGAATTTTTGACATGCTTAAGATGACATGAAACGCGTAGAAAGTTGATTAGAAAATAATTTTGCGCATTTTGAAATTTTAAATGCGCGTGCGCGCGTAACTTTGTGTAAAACACGCAATTTTTGTTCAACAGAAAGTTAGCGCATGATATAAATTAAATTTGTGCAAAGTTTCAATTTAAAATGTTATTTGATTTTTGACCTATGTTAAATACGAGAAAATCGTTAAATCGCGCGTACGTCACGTTGCGCAATTGTAAACATCATGAAAAGCTTCGCTTGACGACGTTACATAAATGTCAAAATGTTAACATAGTTCACAAAATGTTATGTTTGCAAGTTTCAGAGAAAAGCGTTACACAAAAATCATACAGAAAGAAAGAAGAGAAATAAAAAGATGATGTTGATGTTGATGATTTCGTACAATCACAAGAGGTTATCAGCAACTTCGTTGCGGATAACCAATAAAGATTTCATACAATAACAATAGGTGATCATTTTATTCTAAATGATCACCTAAAAAAGCATCATTGTAGCTAGCTCATACCGTACAGTATGCATACTTGGTGCCAGTCATGGGTCGATAAAACGCAGACACAACGCAAGTCAATTGACCAATCACAAGCGACAATTAGACGATCCATCGCGTCGTGATTGGTCAAATTAATTGCGGTGCACTTAAATCCTTGCGCTGCGTCCTAGTGGGACCTAAAATTAAATCCAGATCAATGTGAAGGTTTTGCGAGAAGTAAAGAACTTTGTTTCTCACTTATAAGCGTTAGCACTTACTAATTGTCACCAGTGCAAATATCTCTTAAAGGTGGTCTTTATTTGGGTGTACGGTTTCAGTAAACATACCTGCACTCTATTAAATTACCCGATGAGACGCATGATGCATCGTTGAGGCAGTATTCCGGGTTGTTATCACATTGTGCAGTGCAAACTAAGCCAGCAGCCTGACACACTATGTCATCTGGACATGGTAGGGTATAGCAGGCATCCACCAAAACGTATTCCCCTGCAAACAAAGTAGAACGCGGGGTAGAATCCCAAGTATCTCTATATATTTTTTAAAAATCAGTTTGATTAACTTATTATATTGTTTATTACTATGATACCTGTTATCATTGTTTCACTTAACTTGTATTATTTTTGTGTGAAAAGTAAGTGTGAAAAATTGAATGAAAGAAAGATAAAAGAAAGTATCCCAATTAAGTACAAAAGTACCCCTTGAATAGCGATTGGCGGAAATGATGAAACATATAATTGCCCTCGTTCATTTCAGTGTCCCCTGAATAGAGGTGTCCCCTAAGGAGGGGTTTTACTGTATTAATTGGGATAAACTAAACGTTAATCAAAAATATTGAACCCTCTTTTGATCGACCATTCACATTTTACGGCCTCCATTTAAATTTTAACGATGTTTGTCGTGTTTGTTATTTTGATTAAAGGATAGAGATTGGATATTAAACGAACTTTGGTTAGTTTAATTACAGACTCGACACAATACTAATGGTACAAACTCTGGAACGAAGTAATCAGTAATAAACTTACTAGAAGAATTCACGACAATACAAGATAGTTTATTTTTAACCCAGAACCAAGTCAACTTGAACAAAAATAAATCAAAATTCACCAAAATAAGCTAGTCTACAGAATGCGATAATCTAGATTTCACACAATGGAGTTAATTGAGGACAAAATAACCGAGGATTTAAATGATTGTCTAGGTGAAGGACAGTACAAAATAGGCCTAATAAAAATAATTCCTATACACAATTTCAATTTAATTCAATTTAAACAAACATTTATTCACTTCTTTTAATCATAACATTGCACTTCTAATCTAATACGAACTCAACGAAAAAACTTGGTTCCTATTCAGACGCAACAACGTAAGTTAGTTGACCAACAAGAGCGAAAGTTCGGACAATCTATCAAGTCGCGATTGGTCAAATTATTGGCATTGCTCTTATGTTCTTGTCTTGTGTCCGCATCATGGGAACCGAGGTTGCGTTGCGTCAAACCGGTAACTTAGGCCGTGTTTCCGCAGCCAAACATTAACCAATAAACTGCCTGTGGGAACAGGGTTTAACCGATTCCACTCGAGAAAAATTAACCGATAATTAACGGATAAATGCGATCATTTTAACATTTGACCTGATGGACAAATTGTTGCAATGTGATTGGAAGTCTGGTGGTTTGGTAATGACTGATCATGCGCACTTTATTGGTTCAAAAATTCACCGATAATAGAGACCGAATTAATAAAAATGGTTCATTTAGATTCTCATTCAATTCCACTTTCATGAAACGTAAACATTAAATAATACTAATTCTAACTTTATCTGGTGCAACTTACCATTATCTTCAACTGAAATGTTTCCAATCTTGAAATCACCTAATTGTCCGTTTGTCGTTTGGATCAATAGTATGTCCAAATAATATCGCCGTTGGTCTTCGTCTATCTCGTTAAAATATAACATGGTGACGTCTGCTATCACACTTCCAGAACTGTAAGGTGGAAATGTGATTTTTAAATGACGGGACTTAATGAAATGGGTTTGAAATAAGTTTTCTTTTCTGAAAAATTAAGACTTTGCTTATGTAGAATAAGTACATAGCATCGGCAAGTGTTCGAAGATCCCTTGCTCCATGGTTCTAGGATAAGGACTATAAACCGTAGGTCCAGTGTACACATCTGGTTCATGTGCACTTTGAAGAACCCAGGACATCTTTCGAGACGAATAGGGAGTTACCCAGGTGTACTAGTTCACACTGGGCCCTCTGGGAGAACAGTCTTTGACTGAAGAGGCTACCCAGTATAAAGAATAAATAATAATAAATGAGTATGTGAAGGCATTGTTACCAATTACAAGTACAATCTTTGGCAATGAAGAACATTTATTTTGAAAGAGTAGGCCTAGTTATTTGAAACAATTCACTAAAAGTAAAAGCTGAGCGTTACGATACCTAAACCCATTAACGACACTGTCTTCAAAATTGTCTTCATCTGCGTACAGGCCATTAATCTAATACAAAAACAGGCATTTTATGTGAAAACTGAACTGTATAAGAATTTAAATTGAACGTATATAAATATAAAGCTCATGTTTCGGTCAAATGGAACTCATAAAATTGGTAATTTTTGCTGACAATGACAACTTCTTTTATTTTCTTTTTACGTTTTCTTTGTAAATTACAAATGACAATAATAAATACAAAGGTTTAAACTTGGTTTGCTTTTTAGTAAACTTCAATAATATACTTTCCTATATAAAAAAGGACCACCATAAAGACAGGGTATAGTCTTATTATTGTGGCTTTACCAATGTTATTGTTGTGTGTGGACAGGCATGATGTTTTGCTATTATAGGCCTAAGTCATCGTGACTGGTATTCATTGGAACGAATAGTTCGTTTAAACAGAACGTTATTTACAGTTTACTTAGCTGATGTTTTCTAAGTTTATAAAATGGAGTACACAAACAAGAGTATTTTCCAAGTACTTCTTCTTCAAACACAAGTTAGAAGTTTTGTTAAAGTAAATTGACTCATCGTTTACATGAATAAAACGATGTCAAGTATCAAGTGAAAGAGGTATTCATTGTTAGTTACTGAATATTAGGTGTGAAAAAACTCTGCTTCCATTTTATTTGGCAAAAGTCATATATAACATAACATAGAAAAATAATACTGTATAAAAATTACATATGGCTCACCATCTAGCAACGATACCGATGTACTCTATGTGGATTTATAATATTTAAATAAAGAGAAATAATAAATAACAAAACCAGATATTAATAAAAAAAAAGAAATAACGAAGTGCAATTAATATCTGGGAGACGAAATAACAATATTTTTCAATATTCAACTAGGCCGACAGTATAACAGTAACTATTTATCATAATGGTGAACAAACCGGGCTTGAATATAGAAAGTGGTCTCTGCCCTGAATCTTATAGTTCATAACAACAACACGTTCTAAATATAATTCACAAAACACTCGATGTATATTCGCCTAATATGAAAACATGGACAAACAGACATACTTACCATGTATATTAAGTCGGTCTCTAATGCTTTGAATTGCTCCGACTGCCGGTCCAATAACGCATCGGAGAATGCTACGTTTGCTAACTCTAATTGGATGTCTATTCGAGCAAGTTCTACAAAATAATTTCAGTAAAGAATTCAGGTTTGCACAATTATACCGGATCACAACAATTATTATTTAACACAAACTATATAATACGAATAGCCATACTAATAGTTTTCTTTTGATCTGTTGAATGCATTGGTTGGAGGCAATCAGATTGAAAGAAAATAAAGATTAAAAAAGAAGAAGGTACTGACAGGGCGTAACTTTGGAAAGCCAAAATTGTTTTGTCACAACTTACCATCTATAGTTTTCACAAGCACGGTAAATTCACAAGTACCGATATTATTAACCTCATCTCTACATGTATATGTCACTGTGGTAACACCTTTGGTAAATACCGAGCCTGGCTCTTTAGTAGATGATAGGTCATATGTATAAGAATTGTCTGCACAAGATGGCGGATCCCATGTAATTTGGTCAGTTTCTTCCATTGTGTTTTGATCAGGAATCACATATTTTATAGATTCGGGACAATTGGACAAAACTGGGTTTTCCGTGTCTGTAAAAAAACAAGATATATCATAATTCTGTTTGTGCTATCCTAAGAATTAATATAATAAAAGAACACGACGCATTGAGTTAAAAAGATCAAAGATAAAGTAATAAAAACGAAAAGAATAGGCCTGTATAAAAATTATTGCGTTCACGCATGGTATAGAAAGAATGAGTGATAAGATCTAGTTAGAACTTTTTGCAGAAATACATTAATGCACTTTTAGGTTTAACAAAAGATAGTGTCATCGAAAGATAGTGTCATCGAAAGATAGTGTCATCAACAGCTAGTGTCATCAACAGCTAGTGTCATCAACAGCTAGTGTCATCAACAGCTAGTGTCATCAACAGCTAGTGTCATCAACAGCTAGTGTCATTGAAAGCTAGTGTCATCGAAAGCTAGTGTCATCGAAAGCTAGTGTCATCGAAAGCTAGTGTCATCAAAAGCTAGTGTCATCAAAAGCTAGTGTCATCAAAAGCTAGTGTCATCAAAAGCTAGTGTCATCAAAAGCTAGTGTCATCAAAAGCTAGTGTCATAAAAAGCTAGTGTCATCAAAAGCTAGTGTCATCAAAAGCTAGTGTCATCGAAAGCTAGTGCCATCGAAAGCTAGTGCCATCGAAAGCTAGTGTCATCGAAAGCTAGTGTCATCAAAGCTAGTGTCATCAACAGCTATAATGTCATCGAAAGCTAGTATCATCGAAAGCTAGTGTCATTGAAAGCTAGTGTCATCGAAAGCTAGTGTTATCGAAAGCTAGTGTTATCAACAGCTATAATGTCATCAACAGCTATAATGTCATCAACAGATATAATGTCATCAACAGCTATAATGTCATCAATAACTAGTGTCGTAAAAAAGTACAGTGTAACCAAAAGGCAGTGTTATTAAAGTGAGTGTAATCGAACTCTAATGTGTATTAGGTTCAAGTCATCAGACGTAGTGCAAAGACTGCCGTCCATAAATTATTTGTTTCTTAGCTAATTCCGTTGGAATATTTATCGGATAGAGTCTGCATTCCCCTTTATTTGATTTGTTAACATGTTATTTTCTACCTTCAATTGTTACGGTAAACTTGCACGTTGCACTGTTCTGGAAGGCATCAGTAGCCGTGTAGATAATGTCAGTAGAACCGATATAGAATATGTCCGACGAGTTGTGGGTCCTTGTTATAGATACGATTTCAGAGCTATCCCTAAATACAGGTGATTCCCACCGTACGGTCGTATAGTTAACACCAGTGTTCGTTGATCTAGTCAAATCGTGTGGACAGCCTTCAACTGATGGATCAGTGTTATCTGTATAGACAAAGAATAATTATGTATTCCCGGCATTTCTTGCCATTTTCACTCACTCAGTCTTTTAAGATTCAATATATTACAGAGTATTATGAGTTAAAATGATATAAAGCATGAGATAATAAAAGATTACATAAGTATTACGTTTTCCCTCCTTACATACACAATTGCAATAACTTTAACAAATACTGGAATTTGAAAAATTGTTGAATGAATTTACTAAAAATAAAGGGGTCGAGCTGGGAAATCTGATCTATCTTTTGTTTGGAAATTAAATGGTCAATAAATATTTCTTTTGAAATGATATAACAACAGATATGTCTGGGGTTTTAAAATAGAATGCACGAAAAATATTTTGAGCAATGTAGGCTTGGATAATTTTGAATAACAGTTCAAATAGAAAAGGTGAACATATATTAACGGGATTCTTATGAAGGTAAGTGACCCGAACAACTTCAAAAAGATTTGTTGGTTTAAAAATGTAAGAATATTATGGTATGAACTGACCTATTAATCTGTTCCAGTGGACAAAACTGCTATTTGTTTCTATCGTGATTCCTTCAAACCCTATGTCTTGTCGGCTTAGCGTACATTCTTGAAGAGAAGATCTATAATCCACTGATTGGCAGATAAAGTCAGATTCTTCAATACAAGCTATCAGACAATCTACCTCATTCGCTGTGATTACTTTATCGTCTTCGCCAACTATGTAGACGTTGTCGGTCCTTGCGTATACATTTTGAGGATAACCTTTGTGAAGAAGAAATTATGTAAATTAACTAACGTGTCAAGTGTAAAAACTAAAGAATAGACACATCGATATCAAAAACAATGATGGAGTTTAAATTATTGTGTTTATTCGTTCAAAAACAAACATCAATGAACACCGCGACTAGCCACAATTTTGTTTAGTTTGTTCGAGTCTGCGAAAACAAAGCCTATATAAATCAGGCATGATCTTCTTTATCGGAGAAAATATCAATCTTATTGCAGTTTAAATTATTAAAAGTAACCGGTAACTTATGAATTCTTGGTGAATTTGGTTTAAATAATAATGACGTCTTACCCAATATTATGATTTGAAATGAGCATTGCACAGAGTTTCCACCACTATCGACGGCCGTATAAACAACATCTGTCGTTCCTGAATAAAAGGTATCTCCTGATTCGTGAGTTGAAGTAACCGTCACCTTGCCAGAATTGTCGGTAGCCGATGGTTCAGTCCATGTGACTTCAGTTGAGGTTTCAGTTCCCATAATATCGATTTTTTGGTTGCTTGGGCAGTTTGTAAGTATTGGATCTTCATCATCTGTAAATAAATTGAATGAACTATTAGGCCTATTTACGGTAGACTTGTGTCATGATAAAGGTTGGTATCGTTGTTTAAAAGTATAAGACATATGTAATTTGTTATAACCTATATGTAACGCTGCATTTTAAAAATATTTATATACTGCTATATATATATTGTATTTTTTTATATGTTTACGATATAGTGTTTTTTTATATTTTTGTCTATGTTCGATGTTTATTCGTATTTTTATAAGATCTTTTTATCTACACTTGTATTTTTGTATTCATGATTTTTTATATTTATAATTGTTTGAGCTTGTCAACGAAACGAATTTCTTTTTTTAGATCATATGATCTAATCAAAGATCATACTGCTATTATAATATTTGGTAATGACAGGATATCCCCAAGCATACATTCATTTAGGAAGTTCTTTCTCGAATTTCTTCCTTGAATTTGTAAACTACTTTTTTATTTAAGAACGGTATATAATGGCGGTTGAGTTTCTCTTTTTCTGTTAAAGTGTAATTACGTATATATTTTTCGTTCTTCTCTCTTTGTGTTAAAATGTAATCATGTATATATGTTTCTTTCTTCTTTTTTCTGTTAAAATATAATAGGTCTCAGGATTCTTTTTTTTTGTAGGCTGTAACCTACATTTGAACTTATATATTGTTGTGCTATATTTATTCTGAGCAGACCTTAAAATACGTATAATCTACGTTGGTATGTCTATTATTATTTCTTTATTGTCAATATTGTTTTCAGAACGAAACCTTACGTTAAATTTGCTCGTTAAAGAGAACACGCTGCAAGTACAAACAGCGCTGAAAGAAACAATTACAATGCAAACAAATAGGGTGAAGATGTTTGCATACTTGCTGTACCACAAATAGAGAAATATCACAAGTATACAAGTTCACATCTTTTAAGGATCGCTTTAAAAAAAAAACGGGGTTTACCATGTAGAAATTCAGAGTAGGCCTACAATCATTTTGTGTACATCATTTTATTCACTATGTCCAACAATGGGGATATTTAACTTGTTTGTTTATTGTGAGAACTATAGTTCATGAGGTGCAATATGCCACGGGCTGTATTTATAAAAGCTTTCAAAGGCATTATTATACTTCTTCATTATATCAAAACATTTGTATGGTGTTTAGTGGTGGCTTACTATGGAATAATACAATCTACCAACAACTATGTTATATACACTTCCCGATTACTACTAAGATAATTGTAAAATTTTGATCATAATAGTCGACCATTTACATTAAAGCAGTCCGTAAATGAAAAGTTCTTAAATGAACAACTTCTTAATTGTTCAGAAAGATCTTCATCATCCGTACTAAAAGTATTAAAATATACTGATTTTATTTCAACTAACTTAAAACACCTTTGTAACTGGGGTTATTTTCACTAACCCATAGTTAAAAACAAATTGATGACATAATGTAGCAATGACATCATTAAGTGACCATTCGTAGAATAGGCTTGTAAAAGAGAAGTGACAAGTGACGAATGTAAATGAGGCCCAATTGACTCATACATACAAAATGCTATATTATTATCAAAGAGGAGGATCTAGGGTTTTTCAAAAGGGAAGCGCAACCCAGGATCCAGCCCTACCGAGAGCCAATTGAATGACCAACTCCAAAAGTATTGGAAAGTTTGAGACAGTAGGCCTACTTACCAATAACAGATACTGTAAAATTGCACTCAGCTGATTCAGCATTAGTTGAAAGAGTGTACTCGACCACCGTATCTCCAAGTGGGAATGTATCGCCTGGGTTATATATCCTTATTAGAGACCATTCATTTGTGCCGATTGCTGTTACATTTATTACAGGTTCAACCCATGAAACGGAAGCGTAAAACGTTCCGTTTTCCTCGATTTCAAACGGGGTTTCCACGTCTTCTGGACATACTAAGATGGACTGTAAATGATCTCCTATATGTGAATAAGAATGACAGAATGTAGTCAAATATGAAAGTATGTAATTTGCATTCGCAAAACAGTACCGTAGGCTTAAGCAAAGACATTTGTCTAAGGCATAAGTCAAAACATCGAAAATATAATATAAAGAACAGTTTTCAATCGCTTATGGTCAGTAGGCCTAGATATATTTTGTTAAACTATATCTGTATGGTAAGTCTATATATCTCATTTAAAATTTTTTCAAAGATGACAGACCTACACCTTTACTAAGAATAAAATTAAGTTAATTAACTAGACCTATTAATTAATCATAATTAAATGTTTACTTGTGAACGCCTTTGCCTAATCGACAAAATGTAAAATAACTACTATAATTACCTTGACAGACTGCAAACGCATAGAAAAAGGCTAGTACAAACTGTGCGATTGTTATGACAGCCATTTCTACAATAAGTATACTACGAACCGGTACATCGAACAATCGGCCTGTAAGGTTAAGCGACGATGAAGTACAATACAGTATATGATTTAAACGAATTATTGGTTGGCTTTAACACTCCACAGCGTTAATAGAATATGCAACAGCCGCACAATAGGCTCCGTACACTTTTATAGAACCTTTTATTGACTTATGCACCCGCTTATGCATGACTAAAAAGTACAATATATCTATTTTAAAGAACTTTTGTTACGACTAGTTACGGTTCATGAAGGGATATTATAATTATATACCGCGATTACCGCATGGCGGCACTGAATAATATAAAATACCTGGTATAGTGAGTGTATATGAGAAAGTTTCCGGGTTCAAATCAGGACAGATCGGATCTAGTTTTCTACAGTAAGGAGGATAATTGTATTTCACTACTGTGGAGTAGCTATGTAGACATAAAGTTTGCGGTACACCACGTATATTAGTTCTGAAAAGAACTGTTGAGTTTCTCGACATTTCGATCAATATGCTTTGATCGTCCTCAGGAGTAAGAATGAGAATGGCTAGTAGCTATAGTAAGAAGTATACGAATAATTCAATACTTATTTTCACATACAGTACTGCGATTAGCGTTCGTACCAGCGCGTAAGTTACAAAACCGGTAAAATTAGCGCCGCTGAAATAATCGAATACGCGCCGCAGACTCAGATTAAATAGTACGCAGTTGAATAAGCGGCGAAGTGAAACGACGTAAAAATGTAAAATTCGGCGCGGCGTCAACTGTACGTACTGGTCAACTACAGTAATTAAAAGTACCAATTTCTATTGTTTAAACGTTCAACGGTCAATATTGGTCCTTTGCATTTTATTCAGTAACAAATGCATTTTCAATCTCAAAATAGTCCCATGAAAGTTAATACTGTACTAATTTTTATTCCAGGATCATATTTCAAATAAAGGTAACAGTTAAAAAAATTAAAAGAAGTTAAGTGGGGTTAAAAATGTCAAGTATGTACGCTTTGTGTAGTGGCAGTGGTTAGAAGTAACTATTACCTACCTTTCACAATTAGTATTGTACATCCAATTATAGTTCACTACAATAATTATGACATAATGTCAATGAAAGCTCTTTAGAAAATGGGTTAACCGTATCTAATATAAGTGCAAGTACAACAAGTGTACAATATAATTGGTACAACTATGGAATAATAACTGGTTTATACCAGTTGATATCTTGCATCTCTGCCTGCCGTACTCTGCCATCGATTTCTTAGAACACTTGAGAATACTCAAGGGGAGCCCACAACCTCTAGATCATTAGGCAGTGTTCATAACTCTAGACCTTCAAGCTTGTCTGATTGCTAGCGGTAGATTCATGCCCAAATTACACCGAAGGCAACTACTGACTCCTACCCTTCACTACAAGTCTGGTTATCTAAACGTCTGTCGTTGCCTAAGGCTTGGTTACCACTTGAACGCAACGACGTAAGCACAACGCAACTGAGTTGACCAATCACAATTGACAGTATGATTCGTCGTGTAGTGATTGGTCAAATTACGTGCGGTGCGCTTACGCCCTTGCGTTGAGTGGCAACCAGGATGTAGGACATCTTTAACAACAATTAGAATTCTTTGCTACTAACAGAAAGTACGTCAGAATTTGACCTATTATAATCGTCACTGGATCGAGTTCTACCCGTTCCAACCGTTGACTGGTAAATGTCTGAATCTCCAGTTAAGAATTCCGATTGCAAACTAGATCCGCCTGTTGCCAAGTTCATCGACACATCAACATTTTGTTTAATCTTCTTTGGCAGAGGAGACTTTGAAGAAAGCACTGGTTTAGGTATCGCTAAACTTCCCTTCTGTAGTCTGTTGGCATGTGACACCGGCTGCCTTAAACTAACTTGACTTGCAGATGATTCTTCTGGCGACGATGATGTTGTACTGAGAGAGGCAAGACTATCGATTCCGTAATCATCATCAACCACTCCAAGTGGTCCGGCATCTGGGTCTTCAAAATCATAAGAATAAGTTCCTTCAAACTCAGCATATCCCAAAACATCATTCTTTCCATCTTGGTCATCTTCAATAGCATCAAAATCAGTTGAATAATTCTCTTCAAAATGTGCTCCTTCCAGAACATCTCCTTCATCATCGGCAGCTTCCTCAAATTCTTCAGATTTTGTTTTAAAATCGTCCTTTGGCAAAACTTCAACTTTTCGTATTTGCTGATTGCCTGGAGAAACACTCACTGATTGGTTTGTGGCTAATTTCCTATCTTTACAGTCATGAGGTTTTCTTTCTTTATCAAAAT
Organism: Antedon bifida; assembly: GCF_963402885.1. Lineage (NCBI taxonomy): Eukaryota > Metazoa > Echinodermata > Crinoidea > Comatulida > Antedonidae > Antedon > Antedon bifida. The sequence continues at coordinate 1,443,477 of NC_136234.1, forward strand.
CCATTCCTTCATCTCTTTCTTCTGGATTGTTTTGTTGAGACTCAGTTTCAACACTGAAACCAGGCACCTGTATAGTCTTCTTTGGGGAAACATGATTAACTGTAATATCACCAGCCTCTGATTGGTCAGTAAAGTCACCTGTTATATCGGATTCATCTTCAAATGTGTCGTCATTCGAAACACTTGGTATATGTACCTCTATTTTCCGACTGCTTGCCTCACTTTGATCTTTAAAAAACAAATTAAAGAAATGTAAAATAGCACATTGTAAACGTTTGACTCACAGCAACATAGTAGTCTACAGACACAAAATTGAAATGTCCTAAGTTGTGGCTAGAGAAGTTAAGTGGTGGGGAAACTATTACTTTTCAGGGTGCCCAGAGGCTTCTTCAGCTGGGTGCAAGCCCTAAAATAACCTTGAGACTAGGTGAACGTCTTTTTAAATATCTTTAATAAGGTGGGATGCACAGCCAAGCATTTTTTCTATACATTTTCATACACAAACATAAGCCAAAAAGCAGTATAGTAAGCTTTTCTTTGATGCAGAAAAAACATTACCTTTAGAGCTATGACGACTATTTTCTTCATTTACTGACTCTTCTTGATCAGTACTTTTATCAATACCTCTAACACTCATATAACTTTGAATTTCATCTTTTACTATAGCTATTTCTGTATTACTCTTGCTTGACAAACTTTCTTTCGATTGCCTAGGCGCTGGTACAGGTCTCTGTCTTGGTTGAACATAAAGTGTTTCATTTTCCTTGTTGCTTTCCAACTCGTCTTTCTCTACAAAATAATATGCCATAAATTAAATTATAGTCAAAAAGGAATTACTGACGATCGTCGACTAAACTATGTTCATTGTGCGGATGCGGAAATATTGGGACATCCTCGCTCCTTACCTCTATACAGGTTTGAAGGTTCAGGCGATAACCAATGACACAATGATTGATTGGTTATCAGTCCTAGCAAAAAACTAATAACAGGTTGCTGTATAGTAAAGCTCTGTCTACACTATCAAACTAGTTTGACAAAAAAAGTATGTGCCCAAATATGGTAGTGATATGTCCAAGTATGGTAGTGATATGACCATATATGGGCACATCACATTTTGTTGTCACTTACACTTTTATAATGTAGACAGAGCTTTACACATTAGACTTACCTTGAGCAAATGCATCAAATCTATCTCTTTCTTTTCTGTGCCCTTTCTCTTTCTGTTGGGTTTTGTAAGTAGACCCCATCCTTCCATTGTTTTTCTGTTGTCTTGATTCCTCTTTCTCTAGAGTCTTAAGCTGCTCCGGGTTGTTCATTTGAAGTCTGAGCTTTTGAGAGTGTGTCATACCAAATGTTAATTTAGACTTCTTCTTAGATGAAGTAGGCCGTTTATTTCTCGCATCTTTCACTTTATCAGTATGCTTCAACCTATCTTCTTTTTCTGACTCATTTTCCAAGCCTACCATTTCATCATTCATTCTTAGAGGAACAGTCGGTGTTCTTACTTGATGTGATGGATGACTTGGTTGCACTACTAGCGGACGATTACTTTGAAGAACTGAAAGCTCCCTCATAAGGGCAGCTAAAATTGGTAGGTTCTGGTTGATAAGACTGGATGTAATACTTCTAACATCTGGAGAACTCTGAACGCCAACCGATTGTGTTTGTGGTTTTGAATCAATGACTTCTGGTTTAGAGTGATTTTTTCTGTGAACTTTTCTGACGGATTGTTGACTAGTATCTGATGGAAAGATGTAATGAGTTTCTACAAAACCAACAGATGAATCTTCACTTTCTTCTGGTTCTGGTTTAGAATCTATTTTATTAGATGTATGATTAATTTTCTTTTGTAAATCTTCGCATCTAGAATTAAAGAAAAGAGGTGGTGGACATAGAGTATTGCTTACGAAAAGACCTAAATCATCATCTTTAGGTTCTTTGTCCGCATCATGTACATAATGTTTATGTTCTGTATGTGCTCTAGGCTTCACCAGTCGTCGTCGGGTTTGAGTCGAAGATGACCTTAATAAATTACTGGTTACTTTAGCAGTTTCTCTTTCTCTTGAACGTTCATCAACAACAGAAGGCTCTTCTAAGTTCTGCAGTACAATATTCTCTTTTTGCTTAGGAGTTGGCAACACTGTTTTTTCAGAAATATCTGCAGTAGTTTTAGAAGAAACTGGTTTGGTGATTGAAGATTCAGGAATGTGTGATATTAAACCTGCTCCGAGACTTAACAGCTTAAATCCAAGTGAGACGTAACCAATTTCACTTCCCATTAAGTTATAAACTTTGTAAATGTCCTTGAAACCATGAACAGTTGGCACAGATATACCAGTCCTCTCCACATCGGCTTTAATCTTCTGTATGGCATTCTGTAGTGGGACAGAACAATTTCCGACAAGCTTTGGTACATTTGGCCACATGTCAAGCACCATAACATAAAGAGGCGTGTTGCTTAAATGTCCAACCAAATTATCAATGTTTGATTTAAATAAGCAAGATTTTCCTTTCTTGAAAACAAAGTTTCCTCTGTGGTCTTTAAGTTCTTTCAACTGAGATGGCACTGGGCCTTCTGGTTGATTTTCAGAGATGGTGTCTTTTACTCTTTGAACATTAACTGGACTCATGTGATGTAAGAGTAATGTTGGGTAGTCCATCAATCGGAATGCTACCGCTGGTATTCTGCAGATAACCCCAGATGCCTGCACACGAACAAACTCTACATCCAGTTCAAGAGAAAACAAGGTTTGCAGTTCAGCCATTCCTGAAGAAAAAAATAAACCTAAAGATTTCACTATAATTAATCAGTAGGCATACATGGAGAAATCCATCCACTATTCCTAATCATATGGGTCCAGGTATTTAGTTAACTTTAAAATACTGTAGTGTACATTTATTATACCGTGGTGCCATCTCGAGCACCACGGGCCGCCTGTATGAATAGTAGTATGGAGGAATAAAAATACATACAGTACCTAAAACACACAATTACGGACCGGTATTCGCAAACGCATGTTTTTAATTATTATACACAATGAAGTTGTAAGTAGTTTTATAAACGGCTATGTGGGGACCGAAATATATATATTGGGGCGAAGTAACCATGACTGAAGCAGACTCTCTACGACAACAGACATGCACCCATCGCCGCTTAAACTAAAGAATCCAGTAGGCCTACAACTAAGGCTTAGTTTACACTAAGAGTTAAACTGTATGCCGAGTAACGTTTACCAATACTATATTACTTGGAGTTTCATCAGAACTCCATTCAAAAAAATCTTAACTATAAAATCATACCAAGTGCTTTGTAAATGTTGTTTTAATAAGTAAATTTCAAGTTGAACATCGCGCTCTCGATATTCGTTTCACACAAAAATACTCAAAACAATTCGAAACGCCCCCAACGTCCCACTGTGGTTGAACAATTTGCTACGTTTTTTTTATGTAGGCAGTCTTGCGTAAATATTTTATGATGATATATTATTTTATGAATATGATCTAAATAAAAAATCTCAAAGGCGCTCCAAGATAGATAGAAGTACAGTCAGTAAGATAGTTCTTTTTCCTTTGTATTTATTTTTGGCAAGCATTGTAATTTCCATTATTTTGGATACTATAAAAGGAATACGTATCTATCTCTATCTGTACTATATAGGCCCGGTTGCGTTTTGCAATTATTAGGCCTCTGCTAAATAAAATTAGGTCTATAACAATAACCAGGCCATTATACATACATATAAAAAAATACATCTTAGTATCAACAAAATTATCCGTTAAATCTTTTTTTATAAAATTAAATAATAGGGCCTACTAAATAGATGAATTGCGCTCTGAGTGCTATTTATAAAGAGCGGGGCAAAGTCCAATAAAATTTCAACCTCTATATCAAAAAACAGATATTTAATTTAACCAGGGCTAGTGATAAAACTTATCTGGGTTTAATTATTGCCTAAAAACGTAAATTAAACACAGCATCGTACCTCCTTCTTCCTATCATGGAGTAATTAAATAAATCATAGAATGTGTGGTAGGCCCAGATATTTTCCGTGATTTGTTCAATAAAAAAATCTGTATTTTATTTAATACATATGCCATTTACATTTTCAATACTGTACTTAACTTCATTGCCATGGAGTCAATGCAAAGACAATTGACCAATCAGCGAACTAGACAATTATTCATTTCCTGAGCGTATCATTGATTAGATCAGTGACGCATATAACACGACGTCGAATAAGTAGTCCCGTGTGGTCTAGTGGTTAGGATTCGTGGTTTTCACCCACGCGGCCCGGGTTCGATTCCCGGCACGGGAAACTTACATTTTTTTTAAATACTTATTATTTTTAAACTTTAAAATTTAGAATATATTTTAAAGTAACTGTCGACAGAAAGTATCACACCAAGTTTTTTTCCTCACAAAATATTCAGATTTAATTTCCCTTTCAAATAGGGTTTGCAAGGAAATGTAACCTGTAAGTCTGTGCAATATCACAATAGTTTCTTGTGTGAAAATAGTTTATTGTACAGTCATTAAAGGCAATATATACATATTATTAAACAAACAATTTCTTCAAAAATTATATACAATATTATATACAAATTCCATTTATATTATTTTCTTAAAATATTATTTTTTAACATATTAATATTAAACCGTTCTACACTTATATTAATTTACTTAGTATAAATCAGATCAGTAGCTACTTTCACACAACAATTTAGAATTACATTTTTATAAATTAATCAATGTAAAATTAAAGTAAAAAACTCATAATTATGCAAAAAATAATAAATAATAGTATAAGTACATTTTACAACCCCTAGTAGGCTAAAAAATGTAAAAAAATAATCTGACTTCTGGAACCCAAACACATCAATTTTGCTGGCGTTCATAAGTTTAGTATGGACAGCCAACTAAGTGAGGTGAGTATTGTTGATTGAAGGGAAGCATTACACTCCCCATCCTAATGAGTATGGACAGCCAACTAGGACATATAATTTTAGTCATCTTCCATATCAGAAAACACATCAGTCACAGCATGTGAGACGTCAGTCAGCTGTCTACTAAGACCTGTTAAAAAAAACCATTTTAATCAATGTTCTGTTAATTAACAAATTGAATAACAAATGATAAAAGCTAGTATTTTATACCATTTCATCGTTATGATTTCCCTCAATCATCATGCTGATTATTACAGAACTATTGTGGTGGGAGTATTCACAGCTGTTTTGGGGTTTAGCTTTGATAGTGAAAGATTCACATACCACTAGCAACACTAAATAATAGTGCTAAGGTGAAAGGTTACTTACCATGTTGTGCTGGTGTACTATTCTTGGAAAGAGCACTTCCAAAAATTGACCTATTAAAAAATAAAATGATTTTAAATGTGTTTGATTAATCCTATAGATTAGTTCAGACTCGTACAAGAAAATAATGACATAGGCCTACATCAGTCTCAATGTGATACATTAATTAAATCATCTAAGTTACCCTCTCCTAGATTCGGTGTCCTCTCGCTCTTCATCATGTTCTGATCCAACGGCTGCAAGTGTGTTTTGGTTGAATCCACTTAATGGTTCTCCCAGTATACCAACTCTATAATACAACAGAAAATTACAATTGAACATCTGGCCTCAGCAGAACAAAACAAATGCATGAAACTATTACAAAACATTCAAAGTACAGTCAAAATAAATAACATAGTAACTTACTTTTTAGAGAGTTTTGTACCAAATGCAATCTTGTCTTCGTGAATGTTCATATTTCTAAAAGGAAATCAAGATCTTATTTAATTTACAGTAATGAAAAAATGAAAGCACTCAGAAACTGAGTGAAGTACTTGGCAAAATATTGCCACAGAGGGTGCATGTTGATATTTCGGCCCATGTTAAAAGAATACAAACTTTTCTTTTTTGTTATTGTTATTAATAAGTTATTAATAAACCGATTTTCTTGAATTTCAATTCAATATTTTCTGTTAGTACATACTTATCTACACCGAAAAATTCAGAATGATAATTTGAAAATTGTAGGTGCTCTCGTGCTAACAAACAAACATACAAATACTTGGAATACTATACTTGGAAAAATTCTAAAAATCAAATCGTAATTCTATATTTTTTTTAAGCTCAATTAAGCTTGGTTCCCACTAGGACGCAACGCAAGGACGTAGACGCAACGTAAGTGAATTGACCAATCACAAGCGATGGATTATTTAAACTGTCGCTTGTCATTGGTCAACATGCTTGCGTTGCGTTTACGTCCTTGTGTTGCTTCCTAGTGGGAACCAAGTTTAAGCTAGGTAGGTGATGAATTATTAATTACCCTGAATGATTTGGTTTGTGAGTGTTGAACAACCAATTTGACTCTTCTTTTGGAGTTGGTAACACAGACACTAACATTGGTGACCTTTGGCTAAAACACAAAAAGAAAGCAAAGCAACTTTAATACCAGTGAACAACTTCTGTTACAAGAGTACAGGTACTGTATTTGTTGTCTTAGTTATTTAAAAAAAAAATGTTGGGGTACTTACTTAATAATTGAAGTGATGGCAGGGCGTTTTCTATAAAAAATAAAAGTACTGTATAATTGAAATAATATAATAATAACAGATGATTTCTAAAATACTAATATTCTAATTCAACTTCTCATGTAGCTTGATTGTAACATGCTTTGCTATGCTACACATAAAGAAGGTGTAATTTTAACTTCAGTTATGCTGGGGTTACGAAGTAAACACCACACCCGACATACATCATACAAAACTCACGGTTTCATTTTTCTATGTTGTGCTGGTGTAAGAAAGTCACTCTTCCATTTCTCATAATCAATTTCTGTTTGGTATTTTTTCTCAGTATCGACTAAATCATCCTCTGCTGGTGCGTTCTTAACACGTAGTGCTGGGTTGAACACATCTGATCTAAGTAATCTGTAAGTAACAATAAACATAGTGCTTAAGCAACAAAGTTGTAAGCAGATTGACACAATTGCAGAGGGCATTTCGATTTGCGGTGACCTACAGTAGAACCTACGGATTGATGTGTCGTTGGTCGTCGACACCAAAATGTGTCTGTAGTTTAATAAAGCAAGGAAGCACATCCCACCTTCCCTGCAAGCAACGTCATAGCATGACCCAACTTCGTCTTTCTTTTACTGGGGGAATTTACCTTCCAACTTCTTTATGAATAACATCGTAGTCTCTCCTTCTAAATGCAATCCAAACAACGTATACACAAAACTTATACAATGACTCGTACATTAGTCTATCTCTGTAAGTTGATGACACTCGACTTCTGAAAAACACAAGTGATAAATACATTTTGAAAAGATATAAAAGCTAAAACATTCAATTAAAGTTTGTTATAGGTTTAATAGGTTGATTTAATTGATTAGTAAATTAAATCAATTTACCATTGATAAATTTTGTTATATAAATGTCTTACCCTCCACAGGCCATGTGATGGTGAGATTGCAATCCTAGGCCTAAGACAAGAACACAATAGCTCTGTGCCAGGCCTTTCTGAGTAGCATCCATCCTACCAATTATGCTTGCCATTTCTTTCTTTTCCTTTTGGCTAGGTTCACTAAATTTAAATAGAAAAACGTTTTTCTTTTATTATTATTTATTTATACTGGGTAACCTCTTCAGTCAATGACTGGCCTTCCAGAGGACCCAGTTGTTATGATCAGTAGCTGTGTGTGACAATGGCTGTGTGTGTACTAGTACACCGGGGTAACCCCACTTGTCTCGAAAGATGTACTAGGTTCTTTAAACAACAAACTGTGCCAACTAATGTCTGCTTACTTACGTGGTCATAGGTTTTGGTTTATTTTCAAGAGCAATCTTATCAAAGAACGATGCAAAATAGTTGAGAAGGCCAAGTAAAAACACATCAAATTGTTCAAGACTAAAAAGACAAAATTAATTATTAACAAATTTGTATGAAACATTCAGATACAGTACACAATCAATGATTTTTGTTGTTAATAATAAATATTGGAGTGTGGTTAACATGCTTTCTATCCAATCTCAGGGTCCAGGGTAATTCAATCCTGACCTATCGCCAGGCCTCAAATGGGACTTTAGTTTATAAGCAGGATACATTATAAAATAGTTTTTCCATCCTGTAATTTGCGAGTTGCTTGGTGTTGGATGCGCATGAAATAAAAAAAATCAAAACAGACAATATAGTACATCTTTAAATTGTGTTTATTTCGTGAAAATGAAGTATTCTTACCTTAATAAACTCATTTCAAAAAGCTCAGTTGAAAAATTCACTTCATTTAAACTTGCGAGTGTAACATCTATTAGAAGCAAAAGCAAATACAATTTACTAAAGTTACATTTATGCATATTGTTGTAGTGAATTTTTGTTACAAAATGGCATAATTATTTTCTTTTATTCTTCACCTTTAGAATATTGGCACTCACAAAAATTGTGGGACAGTAAAAAAAAAACAGTAAAAGTATGTACAGTATAAAATAAAAGTAATCGTAGTAAAAAAAAAAGACAACAAAATTTTTACAGTATTTCATGTTTTCATGAATACCAGAAATACAAAACACAAACATTTTTTTTCAAATTAAAATGAACTTTAACCTTTAACCTTTTATTCTTTCAAGCGTCACAGTAGTTTCCTTGGTTGCTCCCTTCATATTTGATTTATTAGTCAGTCCCCGATGACCTCTTCCCCCAGCTCCCTGACCTTTCTCCATCTTGACTGGTGTAGCTCTAATATATTCAAAAGAAAATGCGTTATTGATGGAAAAAGTTTTCATTCCAATGATTTTAATTTAGTTTTTCCTGGATAAATAATTTTGAGTAATTAGATATATTGTCCCCCTAAAGATTATTTTTTTTCTAATTTTTTGTTGAAATTCCATTTTAATGTCACATAATAGTTCACTCTGACAAAAAACTGGATCAAAAAAAAAATGATTTACCTGAAAAAAATGTCAGACAATGGTTTTTGGTTAAAATTAACTGTTTCATTTTTCTTTATCTTTTTATAAGTGAAATAATATTTTTTTTTACAGAAGTGAATAACTTATTAAAACTACAAAATGGTCTATTTAAAGTCTGATTTTATTAATCTTCATTTTTCATGTTTTTGGGGAACAATTCTTTATTTTGGGCTTATTATAAACTATTCTTCTATTCATTTTAATATAGAAAAAAATAATTGCTAAATAATTAGATAAAAACAAATTAAATATAACAAACATAAAAAAATCCTATTAATATCAAAATACCTGTCTCTCTTTCCTGCATCAGCGAATGTAATGTTTTTTGATCGCCTGTTTTTTCTATCCTTTTCATTGATATTATGAGTTATGCTGGGATGAGAATGAAGAAAATGCTTTAAAAATGAAATGGTTATGATACGCAACTGTTAAAAAAAAACCTTTAACAAAATTGGGGCTGCTTAAATTTAAAAGTTTATTTTCCATATATATAAAAAAGAAAGAAAAAATTGTGGAAAAATGTTGAAAATTGAATTAAATCAATTTACTGGATTTTGAGTTCTATTAATAATAATAAAAAAAAAAGTAGGTTCCGCCCGGGTTCGAACCGGGGACCTTCTGCGTGTAAAGCAGACGTGATAACCACTACACCACGAAACCATTGTTAAATGGATTGGATTTCTAAACGTCATGAGCATACTTTGCTTGGAATTCCAGTGTCTGTGTTTCATCTTTCCAGTACCAATGGCCTTTGTTAGGAGACGGAGTCTAAAGGGAGGAAAAAGGAAAAAATCTTCAATTTAATCAAACAAAATGTCCAAAAACTGGCTTTTCAGCGTTTGATGAGTGACACAACGACCAAGATCTGACTGAGGAGGCGTCCTTTTTAATATTTTTGCCGTATCGCGGACGCTACCAAACTTTACATTGTAGTTTTAGTAGTAAATCAAGTAATTTATTTCAATAAGATAGACACACATATAATATACATTAGTTGTTTACTTCCTGTATGAATGCATTTGAAAACTTACGCTTACAACCTCTTGTTTTGCCATAGTTTTACCGTCCAAAATTGCGGTTGAAATTTGACTCCGCTTTCTCTATTTATCATAGCAACCTCCTGAGGGCGGTATATCAATTAATACTCTCTCTAATAATTTAATTACAGTAATAGAAATAATATAATATCAAATTAAGTTGAACTTATGACATATTACTAAGTACTGGTACTATTTACTACAATTTTCAGTAAAAGAAATGCGTTTTATAGCCTAATCGGTAGCACGAAATGTATTGTTTTTATACGTACGTACGTATATATGTGCTGCACACATTTTACATGCGGCCCAGAACGAATTTAAAGCCAATCAATTAGTTTTTGCTTTTAGCACATGCCCATTTTTTCAAAACAAAAATATTAAAAACAAAAGTTTCAAATTTACAGTTTTCACGTACATCTCTTCAAAAGAGCTAAATGAGTGAAAAAGCATGTAGTTCTTGGGAATCTTTTCTCACAGGTATTTCAATTCAATACTGAAGACTATTTAGGTTGAAATAACATATAGTTGTTTTCGAGTCATTCATCATTATGATTTAGCTAGCTAGGCTAGGCCTACTTACTAGTACTATAGGCTACTCAGCAGATAGATGATGATTGATGTCACACTAGCCTAGTTAGCCCAGTAAAGGGCAGACAGGACGTTTCGCCCCTTTTGTGTTTGGGTTACCATGAAAATTTTTATTGTAATAAAATAAATTGTGGTTTTTCATATACAGAAAATCTACTTAAAACTGGTTTAGTAGATGGAGTTTGTTTGCTGTCCAAACGAGGATGTAAACTGTATTCACAAGGAAAGCTAGAAAACATTGAAAAGGTGATTTTATTAATATTATTTTATTTATTAATATTATATAATATAATAAATTATATTTATTATATCTTTATGCACATAGAACTACCGAATGCCAATTTAATTAAATAATTATAGCCGGAAATGGAATATATTGTATTTTAAATTGAATATTTATGTGATTAAAAAAAATATTTTTTTTACCAGTTTAAACTTGGTTCATCTATGTGCAGGTGGCAATGCACAAGCAACAGTTCGGGTTTATTCATCATCATTGGCAACCAAGCTTTAACCATAGAGAAATTATAGCACTATAATATCACTATCTATAATATCACTATCTATGCTTTACTAAAATATTGCAATATATCTTAACATTTAAATATTTCTTTTTAAGTCTGAATGGAAGAGCCTTCAAGATGTTTGTCATTCTGGGCAGGCAGTACAATGCGATACAATAGAGCTTGCAATAAACAGCAGAAGTGATAAAACTAAGTTTTATATTTACAATAAGACACTTAATAGGTACAGTGTTGTTTTGGATTCACTAAAGCAAAAATATTTTTAAGAAAGTGGTTAGGATTCTGGCAGAATCAACGCAATTGATTGGTCAATTGAAAATCGCTCATGCATGCACATTTTTATAACCTCATGTACTGGTTGGCTGGCGTAGTGGTGTGATACTGCGGCTAGGGGTCTAGTGGTTTTTGTAGACAGTTCAATTCTGTAAATTTTTTTTTTAAATTCAAAAATTTTTTTTTCATAGCTTGTATGCCAAAAGCAGTGATGCCGGACTTATCATCTGTAAAATTCCAACTGGTTGCATCATTTGCTCCTACTCCTCACCGGTTATGAACAATAAAGCAGTCCTAGCTGTAGAAAGATTTGCAGATCTTCTGAAAGCCTGAGAGAAGCCATCTGGACCATGATGCCATTCCATCTTCTGCTCTTACACCTAACCAACAATAAAGCCATTCTTGCCATGGTTACTAAAAGATGTGTAGTGGAAAATCAGGGAAGAGTTAATTGTAATTTAACTCTTCCCTGGTGAAAATATTTTAAATTTTTTAATCAACATTTATTTTTATATAGTGTAAATAATTTGATTACAGTACAATTTAAATTGTATTTTTTAAATTGTTCATTGATGACATATTTTTTTAAAACAAAAATGTCCACAGCCTTGTAAAAAAGGCTCTAAATATTAATTAATAACATTTCTTATTGTTGTGGTAAAAAAATATATAAAAATGTACATACCATTGTGTAGTCTTGCATATTTGAATAAATAAACTTTACATCAAAAACCTTTGTAGGGCCTATGATGATCATGTTTGTATCAAGCTTGCTATATAATCGTAATTGTACAAAAGTAAAAAGTAATTTTAAAAAATACAAACTTCCGTTATACTGCATAAAAAACAAACATTTTATTAACATAACTATTAACATATAGTTGGCTAAAGATAACAAATTCAAACAAGGCAGTGTTATAACAATATGAGAGGTCAATTCCTACATCTTGACCGTAAGTTGCTCAACGTGTTTTTACATTATAGCATCTATAACATATATTTCAATACAGTAATACCATTTTTTTAGATATAAAAAAAATACTATATTACAGAAATCAAATATGATTTCCAATAGGATAAAAAAGCATTTAAAAAAAAATGAAAATTGAAAAAAAAAAAACTTAAGATGTCTACACTATCAAATTAGTTTGACAAAGAAAGTGTGATGTGCCAAAATATGGTACTGTAGTAATATTCATCATGTCCATATATGGGCACATCACATTTTGTTGTTGCATAATAAAGTTTGATAGTGTGGACAGAGCTTTAAAATAGGCTAAAAGCATACAATGAATGCTCCTTTTAATCTCCCCATTAAATTTGATTCTTTTTAGAGACCATTTCACCAGTTTACTCTGTAAATATCATTCAGGTTTATTTATTCTACTTATTCTTATTCATTTTAGTTATACTATGTTTATTATTTTAATGATTTAGCAGCTTTTGTTGTATTCAGTACTGTGAATATGAACTATTTTGTTTATCTGCAATATTAAAATATACCTGATACAAGATATAGTGACTACTATTATTATATTCAGAGCTAATTACAGTCTTATACCCCTTTTACACCGCCAGTAAAAATGCGGAGTTGTTCCGGAATTGTATAACCAGAGTCGTACCCGAGACACAAAAATGTGGAAATGTAGGCAGGTGTACTGATTGTACTGTACTGTATTGACGTAAAAAGTTACTCGGGTCGCTGAACCGCCTGGGTAAATGATGAATCAGGTGTAAAAAGGAAATTTATCCAGACACGACACAGGTTATAAGCTCAGCGGTGTAAAAGGGGTATATAATCTTTCCTATTGTGCCAATCCATTGTGATATGAATGTGGTGGACAATAGAAATTGAGTAGCCAACAAATAAACCCTAAAACTACAACATTTTACGAGTTTGCCAACCAAAAGTGGTAGGTTTTAAGAGACAACACATGGAATGGTGAAAATAAAGATAATTATTTTGACTGATTTTTATAAAATTAAAAAATGAATTTGGTGGAAGGTAAGTGTCTAGATGGGTTCATAGCGTGGAAGAGAAGAATTAAAAAAAAAACAGATGTTAATGACAATTGGTGGTTCAAATTACAATACCGTAAATAATCCTATAATTGTTAAAAAATATAAAAACTCTGTTTTTATTTACGAACAGACACTGGAAAAATATTTTATGTTGTTGATAAACTAAGTAACTATTTTTAATTTATATCATATAATTGATGACCTTATTTGTAAATGCAGTACTATAAATTTTTGTGAATTGGATTTCAAGTTTATTTATAAACCAAAATTAATGCCTGAAAACAATTTAAAAATTCAATTTGAACAATCCGTACCATAAGAATCCCAAAATGTGTACAATTTGTTTGTAATTTCAAAAATGTATATTGATATTATATTTAAAATCCAGTCACTGCTATCCACAGTATTGATAGTTATTACAAATTTGTCTTTGGAATAACAATTTAATTTTAGGTTTTCCCAATTATTTGGGATTTGATATTGCGGATGAAAATTGATTTAAAGTGGAGCTCCACCCAGGAAATTGCTATTTTTCATACATTTCAACTATTCTTTAAAAATATCATCCCTCATACTTCATATTTTTTTGAAAATTTTTTCAATGAGTATGATTTTCTTGAAAATCACGCCTTTTTGCGTTTTGGGGGGATACCTTGTAATTTCCTATTCTTTTACATGCAAAAGGGGGGTATATTTGAATATTCCTAAAAAATTAATTTCTTCACTAAAAAAAAAAAGTAAAATGTTTTTATATGTAATTTTTCCAGATCTTTTTATTTCTGGTATTGTTATTGCGTATACATTGCGCAATTTCGCGTAAATAGACACTTTCCCCCGTTGGGTCCAATTGGGTTTTTTACTTTGCTAGGGAGTATGATCACGTGACATTTCTCACGACATTTTTCACACTGCAGCTGGCGATCTGTTATTGTCGCGATGTTATTTTTGACGGGCGAAAAGTATATTAAAACATTCTGGATGTGACCCTATCATGTTTCACAGTGTAATAAGTGATTATTAGATTATTACTAAAATGTCAAATTTAACGAGATTTGAGAAAGACGTGACTATATATTCAATAAAGCTAGGCCTACTAGAGTCTAGGTATGTAACGATGCTGCTTGGCCTCTAGCTGGCTGCCTGATAGCCTTACACTACAGCAGTGAAGTTTGTTCTGGCACCCAATCTCGGCCTACCCATGGGCCATGATAGGGTGCCTGAATAGTTGCTTTTCAGTCAGACATAAGCTTCCACATCCGTTACTATTCTGAGCAATACCAGTCTTGTTTTGTAGAGAATTTTGTGTTTCACAATTCTTAATGTGCGAGAAAACCCAGGAATGATAAATAGGACGAAACGACCAAGCATTTTCGAACCCATGACTACAGTCCTACCTAGACATGAATTCAAGCAGACGATTTAGCTAGGCCTAGCTTAAAATTAATAAGCAATTTGATTAAGATTATTATGCTGTTGTTGTACAGTGCAAATCATGATGTTACATGTAAATTATGCTGACATTTTTATCGGAAATATTACTTGGGCCTAAACAAATCGTATTAATTGTGTGTATAAACAGGGAGTTGTAAAAATTATTTTACAACTCCCTGGTATAAAATTGATTTGCCATTTTCCAACACATAATTTACTAAAACGCGTCAGTCGCTAAGTGTAACGCGTTTTGCGACGTATTGTAAACTAATAACCCCTAAGTTACTGAAAAAGTGTAATGTAGTAAAAAACACTATTTTCTGACCGATTTTTTAGAAATTAGTTTTTGGAAAATATTGCCATATCTTCCCTGTTTTTTGTATGTAATCACTTTCAATTAAACATACTTAAACATAATATAAGCTGAGAAAGTCTGAGTGTAGCTCCACTTTAAGAGGGGGTAACGTCTTTGGTTTTTGCTACAAACCAGGGGAGAAAACAATATCTGTTTGACTAGAGGATTAGGGTTTTAAAAGGGAATGTTTCAACATAACAGATTTTGCTGCCATTCAAAACTACTTCACAAGTACTAATGTTTAATAGCCGAATATCAGTACTAAATCTATAATTTGTACAGTATCGTAGGCACATTCTGTAATACAGAGTCACATGTGATGACTGTATCATGCAATAGGCCATAAACCTAACCATTAATATAAATACAGGCATCATATGTGATACATATCTGACACAGTATTACAGATAATGGACAGATAATGCCATGTGTGGAGATACAGTACAGAGAATCAGGTGTTTTTAATCGGCACTGAAAGAGAATGAATATGTTATTGATATAATATTGCTGTATTAGAAATTATACATTAAATAGCTACAGTAAACTTTTTTTGTTAAGTTTGTTACCCGTCTTTCATCTCATAAATACACCCCATTTACCAATTTTTGGTTCCTCGATTCACCCTTAACGGTTGAGTGATTCCTGGCATTGGTTTCGTTCCTTACTTGGTTCTTGGAAAGACTGGTGGCTAGTTCCTGGTTCCTCGTTTCCGTTGTTGAATAACCATTCACCATACCCTGCTTCTTGGAGTCCATGGAAAGACTATTTTTTATAACATCCTTGGCATTTGTGATCAGCTTTTTGGTGAATCCATTTTCTTGTGAATGTTGCGGACGTCCGTTTGATGTTTTGAATAATTGTTGTAAAATGTAGTCTGATAACAGCTGCAGAATATTTGGAACACCTTCATAACCTAGTATTATAAAAACAATTTGTTTATCCGACTAAAAGCTGTTGGACCTGAAGCAGTAATTATCCAAGAAATATTAACAATGGGGGTAAAAAAATAATGTCACAATGATCCGATTTAAAAAAAATTATTTTTTTTTATAATTGAAATATTTTTTTATAATGGGCGACTTCTTCAGTCAACGACTGATGTACTAGTACACAGGGGCAACCCCGTACTCGTCTCGATAAGATGTACTAGGTTCTTTAAAGTGCACATGAGCTAGATGTGTACACTGGACCTACGGTTTATACTCCTTATTCGAGAAGACTCTTTCTACCACCAGAACCATGGAGCGTGTGAGTATGGCTATGTAATTACGGTCCCGCTCGATATAGCAATGGTGTTGATTAATGGCAGAGACATCAATGACATCTGGCAAAGTAAAATATGAGTACATCTTATCGAGACGAGTAGGGGGTTACCCTGGTGTACTAGTACACACACAGCTACTTATTATGGAGCCGCACATCTTTCAGTCCTGATATTGCGACTCCTGGGCCAAATGAACAAAATAAAAATAAAATAACAAGCTACTTACTAGGGAATGCATTAACGTCAATAATGTAGTGAACACCCGTTTCATTTTCAACAATGATATCAATACCAATGAGGGAGCTATTCAACTGGCTGCATACTCGTTCTACAAGTTTGTTTATTGTCGTTTCACATGGTTCTTTACCTGAAGATCTGCAGTCACTGTCATCAAGCTGTAAACGGTCAATTGTTTCAATTTAACTACAACACTTACTAAAGCTCTATCCACACTATCAAACTTTATGTGGCCAAAAAATATGGTAGTGATATGCCCAAATATGGTTGTGATATGACATCATATTTTTTTTTGTCACATAAAATTTGATAGTGTAGAAAGAGCTTTAATGGGAGTTTGATTGATTGATTGATTCTTTTATTTTTCACACAACATTCATAAAAATATAAATAAAAAA
This sequence comes from Antedon bifida, assembly GCF_963402885.1. Lineage (NCBI taxonomy): Eukaryota > Metazoa > Echinodermata > Crinoidea > Comatulida > Antedonidae > Antedon > Antedon bifida. Next base: position 1,460,578 of record NC_136234.1, read on the forward strand.
TTAAGTACAATAAAGTGTGAAAAACAGGATAACCACAAGCAAGCAAAGCTTTTAATCTGTGGCACCCTAACTTAAAATATAAATTTACAAATATATTACAAAAATGTTTTCATGTAGTAAATAAATGAGTTGGGGATATACATTGGAGAACCCTTTAAAGGCGAGACCATTCAAACTCAGGAAAGTGTCCATCATTCGTCATAATACTGACTGAAATACCGCTATACCCAATTTTGTGGTTATTAAACTACAGTGCCTACCTGGTTCAGAAAAGATGCCGAGTCCGGTTTTGACACATCATGACTATTAAAAAAGATTGTTTCTAGTGTTGAATCTAAAAAAAAATAATGTATAAAACCATGATTGATTGTATACAGTACACACATTGTGTACTCATCATGTTTTACTGTTTTATGTCATTTTTAAATTATATGCAATCCACCCATATGTGCTACTATGTATGTTAAACATATAAAAATTTATACAATTTTACATCGTCAAATGTGACAATATTAAAATGTCGAAATACATACAAAAACAAACTGTTTTTTTTTACACTTATTTTGGTAAAAAGATATAAGGATGTATTTTCATAGAGTACTTTTTCTTCTTTCATTTAGGATCAAACTTCATAGTTGAAGGCTACTGTTCCACTGGCTATAGCTGTTGCATTTTTTATTTTTGCATACAGTGTGTGGTATGTATACAAAGTTAAATAATAGTTTCAAAATGACCAACCAATCTGGCACAATAATTAGTATAAAGAATATATTAAAATGCTTACCCTTTTCAGAAAAGTTTTTAAGAGAGGGTCTCTGTACAATAAAGTGTTTATCCCCTAGTATGAATATCTTATGTAGAACTGCATTGTGTTTAATGAAGGTTTGAGCAACGCAAGGTGGTTTCACGTCTTTTAGACCAGATTCGTTGAAAATTATAGACATCTAAAAACATAAATGACATTAATTATAATTACATACTCATGTTTATTAAAAAGACAACATTCTGAAATTGTGCATGGTTTTTGTCATTTTTTAATAATTATATTGTAATTCTATTCTACTATATATATATGGCCGACTTCTGTCGTAAACGATAATCTCAATTAGTCTTACATTCATCTGAATGATGATTAAGCCAGGACTTGTTAAAGCACCTTTGGCTGGGCCCAACATTGACCAAGGGCTTCTCTCGTCCAGTGCCCACCTTAACCAGAGGAGAGGCATAAGCCAAAACAGGCAGATACTAGATGCAGGGGCTGCCATAAGAGTCAGCAGTGCTGATTTCAAATGCCTAATGGGACCCCCAGCTCCTATACGGTATTCCCAGATGGACTCCCATCCAAGCTTTAACTAGGCCCAAAGTTGCTTAACTTCGGTGATCTGACAAGAACCGGTGTTTCAACATGGTAAGGCCGTATTCTACTAGCTGCTGTATTTTATATTACTCACACTCTATGTAATTTTAGTTAACATATAAAACATAACTCCAAAATAACAACACGAACATATAGAAATGTCAAATCATGATTTACCTCTCATTTGGAGTTAGTTTCGAGATTCAAATCTTGAATCTTTATACTATGTTATTGAAACACAATCAGTGAATCTATCAATTTTACTACTTGTTTCAATAACTTTCAAAATATGGGACATAATCTATTGCTAAAATACATTATGAATATTGTCTTTATAGTATTAATAAATAAAGATATTAAATTATATTTTTGTAATAAGTTAAAACCATTATTAAATATTACTTACTTTATGCGATATCTTCGACCCATGTGCTCTAGAAGGTTTACAAACTGAAAAATAAAATTACATAAGTTAGCTACTCAAGTCTTTAGATGTATCAACCAGTAAAACAAATGTCATCTTTTGTCTCACTACAAGAATATTAAATGTATCTTGTCCTCATGTTAGTTTGTTCATTCATACACACAGTGGCCTAGTGCTACTAAAGGCCAACAAAACGTCTTGACTCATCCGTGCTGTCTAAGTTGAATCCCGACGAGAGGAATCGTCTTGTAGTTTTTACATCGTCGGGAGAACTTTAAACATGTTTAATTTTTTATCGATGAGACGACTCATCAGGCCTTGTCGTACAAGACTGTCTGAGTTGGCCTTTAGAAAGACATTTTTCCTTACCAAATGGAAATCTTACTCCAGCATCTTTTAATAATGTAAGGTTTACATCTATATCAGCTTTCGTTAACTCAACAAAATTGGGTGTTTCAACATCTGAAATTAAATCAATATAGTATTAAAAATAATAATAAAGATTTGTGGTCCAAAACATCCACTTAGTAGTACCACTTTCAAATAATAGCAATAGTATTATTATTATTACATAATTTCTTGTTTCAACTAAAAGGTGTTCTTAGTGGAAGATGTAGGATTTTGAAATAGGAGTGTGGGTGGGGGCAGGGCCTAAAATTAATTGTTAAATGACATGCTAAATTGCAGCTATTTAGGAACAGGGGGAGGGGGTGTGGAAGGGGACGCCCCGCGAGGCCTCATTCGTGATGTTAAACATTTCACATTATAGCGCTACAGTACCTTGTAATGAGGCTAACGTCTGTTTTAGCACTCCATACGTGCTAGGCCTGGCAATCAGCTGGGCAATGCTGTCAAGAGGATCAAGGACCAGTACTGAAGGGTGACGTGATATGTAGGACTAAGAAAAAAGATTAAAATGAGATTACATTGATAGTATAGATCACAGGGACTCAGAATAACTGAATTTAAACTAAAATCATATGTTACTGCAGTAAAAATATTAATAACTGCAGTAGAATAATTTTGACATAGTCCAGTCCAAAATTTAGAATATTTCAGTATACAAATTGTGTGACACTGTCTCACGCACAGACACAAACTCATAATCAATCACAACTCATCGTGAGGGCCCATTGATTGTCATCATATGCTGTTTAGGGTCACCCTCTATAAATAAGGTTAAACAAAAACAATTACAAATATAATTTGTGTTTGGCAAACAAGTAAAAGACAAATTGAATATCTTTGCTTACCTGCCAACCTTTCATGGAAGTCGCTGCATCTTCGTCTCCGTCTTCTGCAAGTACCAGGATATCAGTTGCTTTATGTAAAATCACATCAAACGGTCCTTGCTCTTCTAAATCTTGTTCTAACGATATCTGAAAATAACAATATATATTGATCATAAAAATTGCATAAACCAGACAATAATAATAGATAGAAATTCTTTGAATTTCAAATAACAAGAGATATTGATTTTTGCTTTTTTGTTCCTTTTAGTATGCGATCATTATAACCTACAGTCAACACAAAACCTACTTAATAATGAAACCACACAATTACCAAATGTGTTCTTAAGTATTTAACAAGCTTTGTTTGTCAAGTGCAGCAGTTTATAAGCGGATAAAAACACCATTTATTAGTTTATAAGCATTATAGTACAATAAAATACTTGTGTGTCCCTTTTCTCCGAGCAAAACTCTATAAGTTTACCCACACAGAGACAGACACCATACAAAACTACTTTGCTGACACAGTCACCAGTATATACATATAAACTCCAGAGGGAATGTGAAAGGTTAGGGGTATTAACGTAAATTCTGTCCCTGTGTTTTCTTAAACAACCCATAATTCGGCAGAGGAAATCCTTGTGTCATGTTTTGTCACTACCAACTTTCAAAATCCTGTATTGTGGTAATATTGTGGTCATTGATTTACTGACATTTTACTGTTTGTTTTAATCATAAACAGAGTGCCTTGTTTCTATTGCCAATAAATAACACATTAAATAAAAAGTTGTTTATCAATTTTTGACTGTATAATAACTGACATACAATTCTACTAAACTGCAAGTCAGTAAACTTGTCAATCTGCTATGAACTTTCACTTCCCAGTTGAGTAAACTCTACTGTGTTGTAATCACAGTGTGGGCCCAAATGGACTAAACTACAACTGTCATATCTTTTTGTTAATAATAGTTCAAACTAAAACTAAATTGATTGATGAATTGCATTGATTGAATGACTAATTTAAACTGAATTGATTGATTAATTATAAAGATTAAAGATATACTGTCCCCTGAAAAAATAACTTTTGCATTTTAGTGTCACACAATAGATTAATTTAAAACTGCAAAATGGCCTTAGTATTTTCTATTAATATCATTCTTCATTTTTCATGTTTTTGGAGGACAATTATTCTACTGCGCTGCAGTTACTGCAGTAACTGTTATTTTGTGAGCTCTTTACTTTATGCAATCATTTAAAATGTTTTTTGTGGGATAATCATATACACTGTTTATTGCAGTAACTGCATTGAAACAAAAATAAAATCATGTTACTGCAGTAAAATATATAATGACTGCAGTAGAATAATTTTGAAATTATAATTGTATACTCACTAAAACTGCTTCTGTCTCTATACCTTGTAATCTACAAAGTAAATAATAATATGTAAACAGTTTAAAAATGTAACATTTAACATTAATATAGTAAAAAACTTTTATTAAATAAAACAATAAAGGTGAAGTTATAAATCAGAGAATTGAAAATAGTTAATTTGCGTTTAAAATATGTAAATCTGCATAATTGTGGGTTAAATACACAATTTTCTTCAATATTTTTATTTTACAGAAAGAAAGATTTAAAGCTGTTTTATAAAAAAGGACTACAAAATTTATACTCTAAATTATAAATTTTAATTAAATTGGTTTAAACTTATATATTTAAAAAACAATACAATTGATTTATCAATCTTTATTTTATGTCTTTCTTTCTTTTATTCAATTTTTCACACTTCAAAAATAATACAAGTTATGTAAAACATTAAGGTAATCAAACTAATTTAAACAAAATATATAGAGATACTTGTACAACAAAGAAGTGTGAAAGGAGGTCTCAATGAATTTACTAGTGAAATAATAGGTTGATACTAAATAAACAAATCAATAGTTCAATGTCATTGTGCAAGAACTTAAGCCTTTTATATTGTGAACACCATGTGACAATAAAGGCTAACCTGGGAACTCGTCAACAAATAAATGAATAAAATGCAGAGCGCTCCTGTTAATTTAAGGAGTAATATGCACCCCAAAACTGTGCAATAAATATACTTTGATTCCCAGCTGAATTTTTTTTCTTCAAATTTACGCAATTTAAGGTATAAATTAAAAAATGTGTAAAATCGCAAAAAAAGGTTTAAATCGTGCATGACAAACAATAAATAAAGGCAAATGCTGCTCTAAGGTGAAATATAGGCTAGCCTATATATAGGTTTTATATTAACTAACAATAACATAATATATATTCTTAATAATAGGCTGACAGACAAAACAAGTACAATTGACAATCAATAGTACACATTTTAACCCACTCAATTCTCGATCAAAAAAAATTTATGGGGTTTTATTTTACAATTTTCAAATAAATCAAAAAGCATTTATTTATCTTCTTCTAACTAATTCGAAATTGCATAATAATACAATATTAACACTGCTTATTAAAATAAACAAATACCAGCTGGCATAAAAATAGGCTCCCTCTCTGGTAGTTAGTTCAGTTTGGCCTCCTCAACTACAGGTTTGTAGGACTCCGATCCCCTCCAACGTGCCTAACTACATATTCATACAGTACAGAGCAGCAGCAGCCTAGGCCTTGCTTGCGGCGAGAGCGCACACCTTACTTACCGACACAGGTCCGCTACTTGTTGTAAATCAATCTTCTTTCGTTTTTTCTCGCTCATCCAATATCCAATTCGTATCATACTTATGTATGTATAAATTGCTTCGTAGGTTGAAATACCAAACCCACCATAAGGGTGTAATAAAATACAAACAACTGAATCTTTTCACGCCCTAAATTACACTGCCAAACAAAAACATGCAAAACACGTCCGTCCAGTGTTATTTTAATTATTTGTCGTGCGCCCTCTATATATTTGTGCAGGTGTGGAAAGCTTCTAGGAAAGTAATATTTCGCTTTTTTAGTGTACTTTTTAGAATCTTCAAAATTATATTCAATTTAGTAATCCCTATAATTTGATTTATTGCTATTTTATTCTAATGCATAATTGCATTTTGCAAAACAAAGTAGGCTAAAATACTAAGCAGCTGCTCCTAGTCTCAGGTTGATGGTGTGACGCGTCTGCTGCTGAAAACTATTGACCAATCAAAACGAAGTGAAATCGGAGCCTTGTTCACGTCACGGAGGAAAAGAACCACCACATTGACGTGTATTCCTACACTTGACAAAAAAGATCCTGTAATGCGATACTGTTTTATAAAGAGGATTTTATTTTTGAGGTTATTACGTCTATTCATTATAATTATAGTTAATATATATTTACCTTTCTATTGTTTTATAAACACAATACCTGTATTTTCATGGAAATACAGTTGATAAAAACGCGTAGTGATGTGGCGCGCCGAGCTTAGCAACGTGATGTAGTATGCGCGCCTGATTTGTTGCCTCGTTACCAATACAAGGTATATTTCTAAACGCTATCAACCTAGTTGTTACCAAATAGAATTTGCTAAGCTTTTATCAAGTTATTAGTACGTTATCGTCTAACTTATCAACCTAAAATGGGATGTTTTAGATTTTCAACCTCTGTTGGCATTATTGAAGCCAAGGAACCGCCTTATACTGCCGATTTGAATGGAAATCATACCGGTGAAAAGATCATCCGATGTTGGTATTATGCCAACCAAGCGACTGGCGAGCGAGTTAAGCTCAACGTGAGGGTAAGTAACTACTAGCAAACTTAAAACTTTTTTTTATTGGTTAGAGATGTTTACTCTTTTCGCTTTTTAGTGAACTTTATAATATATATATAGGCCTATGTGTGTATGTGTGCGTGGGTGGACGTGTGGATGGTTGGATGGATACTTAAGAAGTTTGTTGGTTTTTGTTGTGTATGGGTGGTGGTTGGTGGGGTTTCGTATGTGTGTGTGGAGGGTACGTGGGGGTGCGTGTTCATGGATGGATGAAAAGATAGGTGGATAGGTGGGTGGTTGTATGGATGGGCGGGTGGTTGTATGGATGGGTGGATGGGTGGGTGGTTGTATGGATGGGTGGATGGTTGTATGGATGGGTGGATGTTGTATGGATGGGTGGGTGGTTGTATGGATGGGTGGGTGGTTGTATGGATGGGTGGATGGTTGTATGGATGGGTGGGTGGTTGTATGGGTGGGTGGATGGATGGTTGTATGGATGGGTGGGTGGTTGTATGGATGGGTGGGTGGTTGTATGGATGGGTGGATGGGTGGGTGGGTGGTTGTATGGATGGGTGGACGGGTGGGTGGTTGTATGGTTGTATGAATGGGTGGGTGGGTGGTTGTATGGTTGTATATAGATGGGTGGATGGGTGGGTGGTTGTATGGATGGGTGGATGGGTGGGTGGTTGTATGGATGGGTGGATGGGTGGGTGGTTGTATGGATGGGTGGTTGTATGGATGGGTGGATGGTGGGTGGGTGGTTGTATGATTGTATAGATGGGTGGATGGGTGGGTGGTTGTATGTATGGATGGGTGGTTGGATGGATGGATGGTGGGTGGGTAGGTTGATGGATAGGTTGGTTGGTTGGTGGGTGAATGGATGGGTGCCATTGGTGGTGGATGGTTGGCAGGTGGATGGATGGATGGTTGGTGAGTGAGTGGGTGGGTGGATGGATGGATAGATAGGTGGCTAGTTTGATGGGTTGGTTGGTGGTGGATGAATGGATGGTTGGATGGACTGGTGGATGGGTTGGGTAGATGGATGGACTGGTGGTTGGGTTGGGTAGATGGATGGTTGGATGGATGGATGGGTGAGTTGGTGGGTGGATGGATGGGTGGGTTAATGGATGGGTTGGTTGGTGGATGGTTGGTAGGTGGATGGATGGACTGGTTGATGGGTGAGTGGGTTTGTGGGTACCCACCAACAAACCCAATCACCCATTGGATCGATATGGATGGGTTGGATAGCTGGATGGATGGGTGGGTTGGATGGTGGGGATGGGGATGGGCAATGTCGATAGACATTGATATAATTACAATTAGTAGGTCTATTATCAACAAAATAACATTTTTTATCATTAATATTAATCAAATAATAATTGTTTAGGTTACGCCGGCTGGCAATTTTGTAGTTGATAATCAAGAAAATGAGGTGTCCTCGGAACCAAGGGAAAAAACAGTGAGTTTGTTAAGATAACAAGTCAACAATTCACTAACCAACCAATCAATCACTAATGAACCAATCAATAACTAACCAATCAATCCCTAACCGATCAATCCATAACCGATCAATCCCTAACCGATCAATCCCTAACCGATCAATCCCTAACCGATCAATCCCTAACCGATCAATCCCTAACCGATCAATCCCTAACCGATGAATCCCTAACCGATGAATCCCTAACCGATGAATCCCTAACCGATGAATCCCTAACCGATGAATCCCTAACCGATGAATCCCTAAACGATGAATCCCTAACCGATGAATCCCTAACCGATCAATCCCTAACCAATCAATAATTAACCAATCAATCCATAACCGATCAATCCCTAACCGATCAATCATTCAATCAACCAATTACTAAACCAATTAATACATTATTAAACTAATCAACAATTACTATTCCAACCAACCAATCAATCGTTAACAACAACAACAATCACTTAGTAACTAATCAAGCAATCAATCAATCACTAACCAACCAATCAATACATCAATCACCAACCACCAATCAATCAATTAATTAATTACTAACCAACCATAAACCAACCAATTAATCGTTAACCACCATCCAACCAACCACTAACCAACCAATCGATAAATCAATCACTAACCAATCAATAAATCAATCAATCACCAACCAATCGATCAATTAATTACTAACAAACCATAAACCAATCAATCAATCGTTAACCATCCAACCAATCACTCAGTAACTAATCAAGCAATCAATCACTAACCAACCAATCAATACATCAATCACCAACCACCAATCAATCAATCAATTAATTACTAACCAACCATAAACCAAATCAATCAATCGTTAACCATCCAACCAATCACTTAGTAACTAATCAATAAATCAATCACTAACCAATCAATAAATCAATTACTAACCAATAAATCAATCACTAACCAACTAACAATCAATTAATAAATTACTAACCAACCATAAACCAACCAATCAATCATGAACCATCCAACCAATTAATCACTCAGTAACTAATCAATAAATCAATAACTAACCCACCAATCAGTCAATTCAAACCGACGATCTAACCATTCGCTCGACTCCAATCAATCACAAGCAACAAATCAATCAATCAATCACTCAATCACTAACACATCAATCAAACAAACAAACAAACGAAGAAGCCAAACATAATATGTTTGCATTATGTTGATTAAAACGAATGTATTTGTAAACTCCACAGCCTAGCCGCTGTAGTAGTAAGAAGCGCTCAAGGGGCTGCTTTTCTTGGTTTAGAAGACGCCGACGAAAAGATGTTCAGCCACCAGAACCTGAAGTGTTTGTTGTTACTACTCCAAAAAGCTTGACTCCAAAACAATCTAAGAGCAGTTTGGCAGCAGCAGTAGTATCAGACGGTAAGAGCAAGATTGTATAGCGCCGTGGATGCAAAAATGCCATCAAGTTGACCAATCACAGGCGAATTCGGTTGGTCCATCGCTTGTGATTGGTCGAATCACTTACGTGAGCGAACAGAACTGAACGCGCTTGTTCCCCTGACGCATGTTCCTCAACATTTCTCAAACGCCGCGCGTGCCGTTGCCAGGGGAGCACATTAAAGTCATGATATTTTTACTTTGCTTATTACGGAAGAGTTAAGCTCTTACACTCTATCAAACTAGTTAGACAAAAAAGTGTGATGAGCTCAAATATGCTAATGATATGCTTAAATATGGTACTGATGTGACATTGACAACATATATGGGCACATCACTTTTTTTTTTGTCACATAAAGTTTGATTGTGTAGACAGAACTTAACGATATGAAAAAAAATTGTCTTTGTTACTAACTAGAAGAGACGGATTATTATGATGATGACGTGATGTTGGCACCCATTCTTCCAGCTCGAAACCACCTGGGAAGTATTACAAGACCAACCAAGAGCGAAAAGGAAATCCTGCAGGAACTGATAGACCAAGGTTTGATCAAACCAAGATCGTTGAACGATGTCCGATCGAAACTGCCGAAACTGGAGGCAATGCTGGACGCTGACACCAGGGAAGAAGAGAGGAGGGAGAAGAGAGAAAGGAAGGAAAGGCAGAAAGAAGAGAAACTGGAAAATGAAGAGCGTAAGAGATTACGTGAAGAAGAAACGAAGAGGATAAACAAGGAAAACAAGAGGAAGGAAAAACAACGAAAGGTTTGTGATGTGATTTTTGAGAAACATAGTAAAATATATAGATACATTTATTTCTGGTTAAATTTATTATTTATTATACAGCAGAACCTTCCTTCGAGACATCCCTCATCGGACACCTCATTGATCACCCACCAATCAATGAAGCACTACCCAACCCCTATTACCGGGACACCCTTATTATATAAGGGGACATTTTGTTTAGTCCCGAAAGTGTCCCCTTAATAGGGGTTACTCTACAGAAATAATATAGATTACAAATTTTAATTGTATATAACTATATCAAGTTTAATTTAATTTCTAAATTAAAATTATAATTTATATTTTCTCTTCTAAGTGCAGTCAAAAGCTTTAAGGTTATAGGAACTTGTTCCTCAGTTTGTTTGCTGTCCTCCTGTATTTTTTATTCATTTATATATATGTATTTATTTATATTTTTGGAGGAATATATATTATCATTATCATTATCATCATCGTTATCATTATTATATTATTATAATTATCTTTATCTTTTTAAATATTTGTTTTAATTAATAAATAAGTCATACACAAATCAATTTTAAAAATATAATATTATTATATAAGTAAAATATATAAAACATTAAAACTTGTTAGGCTAAGAAAGCTGCGGATGAGCAAATAAGTTGGTTACGCATCAGTGAATCTGAACCAATCACCTTCGAACAGATGAGGGAAAAGCAAAGGCTTGCACGAGAACTGCGAATGCAGGAGAAAAGAAAGAGGCACGAAGAGATACTTAGACGCTTGGAAGATGGCGACAGTGACGTCAGCGACAATGTGGCCGAGGAGATTTTATTCCCATTACCAGGCCAGGTGCTTTCTGGAGACGAGAGCCCAACCGCCATGCTATAGATCAATTTTCTTTCTTTTTTTCTTTTTTTTTTATCTGATTTTATTTTTTAATGTGTCATCAATGAAGCCGGATTAATGCGTCGAAATCGGTAGGTCAGACTTAATTTATGATAAGAATACAAGTAGCTTCTTTGGCGCGTTTTTATAACTCGGAAATGTCGTTTGCCAATACCAGGGAAGAATAATTTCACTCTTCTCTGCCTTTACAAAAATATAGAGTCTCAGTTCGCGGTCGACCCAACGAAGTGTCTCCTGAATATGGGTTGGTCGCGCAGGATTTAAACCTATCTTTACACACATTTATACGAAAGAAAGGGAATTTACATTAATTAAATTATAAAGTCCCAACACGAACGAAACATGAACGGAAACCCCCCTTATTTTTAATATTATTTATTTTGACATGGTGACAGCTAGATGTATTAATTTTAAATCATTGATATTGCTCGTAGGTCCTGACACTGACGGACTGAAATTACGGACTACTGGTCCGGTGATGTACAACGTGCAAACAAAACGAAATTATAAAACAAAAAAAAACATTTTGAAGATAAGACTATGTATTAGTCTGTGAAGAAATAATTGGGTCACGGACAGGGGGGTCATCAAGTAAACAGAGAATCGAGTTCTCAACCATATGATATATTATATCTACAAGGTAAGTAAAAAGAACAGAAATTGATTCGTAATTTTAATGTTTAAAGCTCTGTCTACTCTAAAAAAGTGTGATGATACCCAAATATGGTAGTGATATGCCCAAATACAGTAGTCATTTTTTTTGTCATGCAGATTGTTGATCAAAATATTAAATGTGCTACGTGCAATTCAACTGTACGTCGTGCAAACAAACTAAAATTTTTAAAAAAAAAACAAAAAAAAATGATGATAGATGTCTAAAACATGTCTGTGAAGAATTAATGATGGACGTGAATTGTCATTTAAACAGAAGAATCAATCTTAGCTATGGATATTATTCAGTAGGTAAGAAGAGAGTCATGTTAATAGGTATATTGTTTTAGGCAATCGGACACAATGAATAATATTTATGTAACATTTGAATTCAATATATATATAATATATATATTCTGTTTCTTTTTGTCACGCAGATGTTGACAGAACTGACTTTTGAGGATGTTAAATGGTCTACTGTACAAGAAAAGTACAAGTTAAAAAATATATCGAAGGCTATGTATTAGTCTGTGAAGAAGTAATTGGGAGGGGACAGGGGGTCATCAAGTAAACAGAGAATCGCTTTCTACAAGGTAAGTAAAAAGAACAGAAATTGATTTGTACTTGTAATGTTTTAGACAGACACACTATGGGATTATACTCGTTCATATGCTATATTATTATTGCAATATTAGGCCTAAATGAGCAACACATTTATTTGTGAACAGTATGTTTCTTTTTTGTCATGCAGATTGTTGATCAACAATATTAAATGTTCTACGTGCAACTGTACGTCGTACAAACAAACTAAAATAAAAAAAATTAAAAAATTATGATACGCCTGTGAAGAAATGATGGACAGGGAATTGTCATCTAAATAGAAGAAATGATGGACAAGGAATTGTCATTTAAATATAGAAAAATCAACTAATCAATCTTAGCTATCGATTATACAGTAGGTAAGAAGAGAGTCAGATAATCGGACACAATGAATAATAACCACTATTTGAATTTAATATTGTTTAAGGCCTTATATATGATACATTCTGTTTCTTTTTGTCACGCAGAATATGTTGACTGAGTCATGTCAAATACTGTACAAGAAAAATACAAGTTAAAAAACATTTCGGAAAATATGACGGACAGAACTGGCTTTTGGAATTACGGACTACTACTGGTCCGGTGATGTACAACGTGCAAACACAAACAAAATTGAAAAACAAAAAAAAAACATTTAGAAGATTAGACTATGTATTAGTCTGTGAAGAAGTAATGGAATGGGGACAGGGGGGTCATCAAGTAAATGGAGAATCGATTTCACATCTGCAGAGGTAAGGATGTTAGTTAATTTGTAGTCTTTACATGTCTAAGTGTTTGTTCAGACACAATATCTGATCTAATTGTTTATTTTTGTCATGCAGATGTTTTATTGAAGATGTGGGCCTATGGTCACTGTACTGATGTACAAACAAAACAAAATTATAAAACAAACATAAAATGTTAGAAAAATGTCTAAAACGTGCCTGTGAAGAAGTTGGGACGGATGACGTGTGGTCAGAAGTGACACAGTTGAAGATGTCACATGATCTACTGTACTCGAGAAAAACACAATTTAAAAAACATTTCGAAAAATATGACGGACAGAACTGGCTTTTGGAATTACGGACTACTGGTCCGGTGATGTACAACGTGCAAACAAATCGAAATAAAAAAAAAATATAAAAAAAAAACATTTCGAAAACTATGCAGACGGACAGAACTGGCTGTTGGAATTACGGACAACTGGTCCGGTGATGTACAACGTGCAAACAAAACGAAATTTAAAAAAAAAATGTTAGAAGTTGGGACGGATGAGGTGTGGTCATCTAAAATAAATTCTTAACCACCGATACATTATTGGTAAATATATAAGTATATGGGAATCATAGTTTGTACTTTTAGCGTTTTTATAGGATACTAGGTTTTATAGCATTATAAGGCACAATAACAACAATTGATATTTTTTTTCTCAATATTTTCCGTTTATTTTTTTCAGGCAGATAACAGTTAACAGAACTGACTTTTGAAGATAGCACTTGTATACTGAATAGGTGCAAATAAAAGCAAGATAAAAAAAAACGATAAACGATTATAATTAGTTATTACCAACGTGTAATGGAATTGATATAACCATACAAAAACATGTCTGTGAAGAAGCGGACAGGAAGTTGGCAGAATCAATATATCGATACTATCTCAGTGGGTAAGAAGGGAATTATATTTTTTATGTGTTTTTATGCAATCCGGCAATAATAATTTGATATTGTTTGTAGGGCCCTATAGAAGATTTTCTGTTTCGTTTGTAGACCTACTTTCGTTTTAATTGTTGTTTTTTTATAGCTCTGTATTTATTATTAATTTATTTATCTATTATACTACTATCTACTACTATCTTTTATCACGATAAAAATTATTCAAATACCGTAGTCTCTAAAATAAAACACAAAATAAAATGGCATTTGGAATTTTTTTATCGATCATAGATAGTCACCTGACCATGATGTCACGTGGAAGTACATCACACACGTCACGTACATCCAGGTGTGTGATGCCAGGAGGATCTGAGAAAGACAACAAACATTTTTAAGTCCAGTTTGCCCGTGTTTATTTTGGTATGGTAATGATTTTAAATGTGTGATTATAACATTTAATAATTAAACAGGCAATCGCTCATATCAGTACTGTGTTCATGAGCTGTATTTACATGTTTGCAAGCGTATCATGCTAGGCCTAGTACTACCACTACCAGCTAGGCTAGGACAAATAGTTAGCTAGCATCCCTGCACAACGGCCTGTCTGTATTCAGCTCGAACGCAACTGATTAATTAGCTAGGCCTAGATTATTTATAATTTTTCTATTCTATAACCAGTGAGTAGCATATGCTTCGATCCTGGCCATCATGTAAAATAATGTGGAGAGATTTTGTTTTAAATGAAAAACAAATACAAGAATAACTTTTTAAATATATTTATACTGTATTATATATATTTATTTTTAGAAAGATTGCCAGAATGAATTTTCGTCAACGGGTTGCCTGGCTTGCTCTTGCAGTATTCCTAGCAGTTAGTTTTGCATTGGCATACTACATATTTGAAATTAGTGACTCCTACAATATCTTTGCATTGGAGAATATATCAAACAACAAAGCAATATTAGAAAAAGACAATGAACATTCCAACGTCTTTCAGCGTTTAAAAGCCAACATTCTAGCGCTGCCGTTTTGGTTGTGGGTCATTGTTCTACTTGTTCCGTATCTACAAGTATTTTGTGTGTTACTAGCCTGCACAAAGACGAACCCAAAAAGCGCATCATTGATGATGGTGCCAATTTGCATCCTCCTAAAATTGGTGGACTGCGGAGAAAGGTCACCAACTTTACTGACTGCTGATTTGTTGGAAACATGATGAAAATAGCGATGAAAAACTTTTGATAAATAATTTTTAAAGAACAGGGAAAAATGAAAATATTGATGAAAAATGATGAAAAACTCTTGTTAAAAATATAACTTTTTATGGATACTAAGGAGATGAAAAAATGTTGATAGCATAACTTCCCATGGCATTTGGGAGGAAAAACATGAAAATACTGATGAAAAACTGTTCATAACTTAATGGGCACTCAAGTGGAAAAACATGGAAATACTGATGAAAAACTGTTGAATTGGCACTCAGGAGGGAAAACCTGAAAATACTGATGAAAAACTGTTGAATTGGCACGCAGGAGGGAAAACCTGAAAATACTGATGAAAAACTGTTGAATTGGCACGCAGGAGGGAAAACCTGAAAATACTGATGAAAAACTCTTGATAACTACTTTGAATGATCAGAAGAAAAAACGTGAAAATACAACAAAAAACAAATTGAAACTTTTAATGGTTAGAAGATAATTATGGAACAAAAAGGCTGATTTTTGGGAACGAAAAAATGTGGACTGAACTATCGTTTCTATAGAAATGTTTGAAAATGATTTTACATGGAAGAAAGGGGCGGATCCAGTGGGTGGGGGAGCGCTAGAAATGCTGAACTACTATATTTGACAAACTTTTAATATTAGCGCTCCCCCCGTTAGAAGAAAAACCCCGGATCTGCCCCTGGAAGAGGATAGGCTGCAAATAAGACATGGACGAGAACAGTTTGAAGAAAATGATTTTACATGGAAGAGAGGGGCGGATCCATTGGGTAGGGGAGCGCTAGGGTCACTCACCATTTTGACAGCTAGAATTATGAACTACTTTATATTTGACAAACTTTTAATATATTAGCGCTCCCCCGTTAGAAGAAAAAACCCGGATCTGCCCCTGGAAGAGGATCGGCTGCAAAATAAGAAGACATGACTTTTGTGACTTTTGCTGCACATTTAAAAGCATGCTTTTAAATGTGCAGCAAAAGAATTACGTAAATAAACATTTGAATTCCTGCAAAATATAGGACGCAGACAAACGCCATATTACGATTCTAAACAGATGTACGGAATTGGTTTAATGAATTTAGGAAAGATACAAGTCTTAAAAGATGTATGCAAAAGAAAACACATGGTCTCTCTCATCGAGATGGATGATACAAGACGTGCTGAGAATAGACAATGTTACATTAATTTATAAACTAATGATACTAAACAATGATGTTTACATACCTCTCTTGCAATGGCATAACACAGGGGGAAAATGCCTCTGGTTTAACACTCCTAGGGGCCCTTCAATGCTAGAAAATTGCATTGAGGTACACATGCCCTGGGGCCCCTTAAGCTCTGGAGCCCTGGGTGTAGCCAGTGAGTGCTCATAGCCGTTACGCCACTGCTTTCTTGACAAATGTGCAATAAAGAAACATGATAAATTTGAACAACTGAGCAATTATATTGATATCTAATGTGTTAGCATTAAGTCATATTTGATCTAAATATTCCATAATTCCAAGCTATACGTTTTTACTGTTAAGAACTATATGCAGATATTGCAGGGGTTTACGGATATAGTACTTAATGTTAGACCATTGACTATGTCAGAAGAGATGCAATTTCACAAAATAATGCTAATTAAAAATCAAATTCGAATTCTGCTAAAAATGTAAAATATTGTACATTACAAGAAAATATAACTTATGAACAATTTTAAATTTTTTGAGTTTCAAATGTAATAATTTTGTGTGGGTAGGTTTACATGGGAAGGTGGTGGTTTATTAGTAATGCTATAGTCTTATACCCCTTTAACATCGCCTAGCAAAACTCTGTATTTACACATGCCTGGCACAGACCATACAAAACTTGTGATCAGGCCTAAAGTACATGTGGAGTTTTTGTTAAGCTACGTACATTATCAAACTTTATGTGACAACAAAATGTGATGTGCCCATGACATGATGATGTCATATCACTACCATATTTGGGCACATCACCCTTTTTTGTCAAAATAGTTTGATAGTATAGACAGAGCTTTAGGCGAAGTGAAAGAAGGGGCTTAACTAACAGTTAATTAAGGTTATTTTAGTGTAGATACAGATGACATGGTTTATTTTCTCTGTATTTTTGCTAACCTAACCTCGGTGAAATTTCAAACCAAAATTCCATCACAACTTTAAACAAAATAACTTATTAAACCTATATATAAAGTATATACAGTAATATACAAACAAATGTACAGTAAGTTTAGCCATGTAGTATGATCCATTTGTAAGTAAATGCCCTGATTTGCCAATGACCTTGAAATTTACATTTTTCCATTTCATTGTATCCGATTTGTACCGTAATAATTTGTTTTATACTTCATATACCATGCCAGTAGTACATAGTATATTAAATAAAATTAAAGAAAAAAAAAACTTTTTTTTTCATTTTCTAGAGTCTCAAGAAGCAAATATTAATTTTAATGAAAGATAGTGTAAGGAGTGCGATTCTAAATTGTGCAATCGGGCCGAATAGCACAGCTAAAGCAATTACCCTGATAGTATGGTAATACAGTCAACTCTCCCAAAAAAGAAAATTCTCTCCCAAAACCAGACTTTTCTTGAAGTCCAAAAGGATTCATTTTTACCATTAAAAACACATTCTGAATACCAGACTTTCCGGAAAACTAGACATATTATCCAGCCCAAAGGTGTCTGGTATTTGGAGAGTTGACTATTCATTCATGGCCAAATGTCAACTTGAGAAATGCACTTTTTATTTGCTGTATCAAAAAAAAAGAATATATAATTATTACAAAATATGATTTATTAACAACATATCACATTTCCCACACAAATTTATTAATATATGATGTTAATTTCTAAGTTTATAATATATATCACCAGGCGGTTTAGAATTTGTTCTGTGCCTGAGATGTTATAAGTATGCGTTTTAAATTAATTTTGAAATAGACATTATAGTAGAATGGTGCACCATCTGATGTAGGAACACAAGACTCATACTAATCTCTTCTGTATATGTTTAAACCTTTACAATTATTATATACTTTCCATGTGAAATCAACATGACAATAACAAAATAAATAGTATTAAAATATTTTTTAAATATAAAATTAGTATCTCTGCATAGTAAACAATAAGCCTAGTGTCCGAATTTGAATATCAGAGAATTTCTTATTTTTATATGAAGTTTAAACTTGTATATTTATATTTGATGAGCATTTTCTACCCATTACATGTGGCTGTAATTACAGTAGTCATAATTTTCTCAATAAAGATTTTTTACTAACTTCTAAATTTACTAAAAACAGTTAAAAAAAGCTAAATTGCACATAATATTCTATCTTCGTATAAAAGTTGATTTTCTATAAAAACATCAAATTATAATCTTTTAACATAGAAATATTGTTTTGTCATTACCTTACAAGTAGACTGTTACCAGCTTCAAATTTGGTCAAATGTGAACAATGAGATGACTGTGAATTGATTAGTATTAGTTTGTAGCGTGCAAGTGATATACAAATTTAGAAATCAATTTCTGACAATCAGTGGCATAACGCAGAGGCCTGAGACCCCTGGTTTAGGAAACCTAAGTGGCCCTCCAAGTTATAACGCTGGAGGTCGCAGGCGTTTGGGTTTAGCCAGTAAGCACTCATAGCTGTTACGCCACTGCTGACAATCAAGTGCAGTACAAACTCCTAGTTGATCATAAGATGTATCTAAAGCCTTGATCGCACTGGACCTAATTTGGTCAAATTAACCGAGTCGCCAGCTAAAGTGATCAAGAAAACCCCAATCCAAACACTGGCTACAGTTCAATAGTTACTTTTACCGACCATGTTAAAACTAACTGCGTGAAAATATCAAGTGCGAACGATAGTCAAATCTTCTGATGACATTTGGTAACGCTACCGTGCTTAAATTTACCATTTTTCAAGTCCAGTGAGAACAAGGTTTAATCTAATGTAGGATAAATACAATTAAAGCAAAAATAAACTGTATTATCTATCAACAATTGACAGTATACCCTGTTTGCTCAAGTTTTAAATGCCTAGCCTACCACTACTAGACAAGTGTTAATATAATATATTTTTACTACCAGTTTTGGAGCAAGTTAATTCTGGTAAATCTTGCTGGCAGAACCAGCTTTAGGAGAACACCGAGTCCAGTGTGTACAATTTCTTAGTTCAAAGAATTTTGAGTTAGTGTTTAAACAATATAATCCTAAAATTACAGTAATAATCTGTCTATATTCAGAAATCCTAAAATATTCGCGAAACTAAGCACCAATTATTTTTTTGACAACATAGCCAGGTGATGCATAAATGAAAAGCGCGATGAACGCCAAAATAAGAAGTATGATGGTAAGTTTGATCATGATTATTTTGAGACGAACGCAAATTAGGTACTTCAACGCATTTAAAGGGTTCATGAACGATAGGAAAGACGTATCCGGTCGACTGAAAAAAAAAGAAAGTAAAATAAAAATGTTAGTTTCCGAACATCAAAAGAAAATATTGTGAATAAACTAAAACTGCTCATGCGTAAAAGACTGTGTGCTACGAAGCCTAATTTAAAATTTAACATTGTACTAAAAATAAATTTGATTTTTTGATTTGATTTATTTTGATATCATACAAATACAAATACAGATTAAAAGAAACAAAAAAGCGTAATTATTTTGTATGGTACCAGGGATAGTCCTATAAATCCTCAAATGGGATTTACTTCATGAGGGGTCCTCTCTACAAATATTTATCCTCATGATGCATGTGACATTGTAGATCAAAATTATGTTTTTATTATTAGGTAATGGGTGTCACCAGATCTCTTTGGTACAAAACAAAATGTGCCAATAAATGTTAAGATAACAAAAACAAGCAGAAAACAAAATGAAAAATATTTGTTATAGAAATGAATAAAACCAAAAATAAAATGAATTAACAAAAAAAAAAAAGTTAGTGACATACTTTGGTGCTTCCATGGCATCAGGTTCCTTTCTTCCGAGACCTGCTGGTGACCTTTGTGCCTCGTCTTCCGTCATCAGAATCATTTCCATATCAACTTTGCCCTGATTAAAAGTAGACAGTATAACTATGTTAAAAAACTACTAAATTAGTTTGAATGTCATTAAATGGTGTAGTTTATTTCAGAACAAAAAGTGAAAAAGTCAAATACTACTACAGCCGACTCTTCCAATACCGAATTCTCTGAATACCGGAAACTCTCCTAATACCAGACTTTTCTTGAGGTCTAAAAGGTTCCAATTTCCTTTTTACCATTAAAAACATATTCCGAATACCAGACTTTCTGGAAAACCAGACATATTCTGCCAGCCCAAAGGTGTCCTGTATTAGGAGAGTTGACTTTTGTAGTTGGAATTTAGTTTAGACACTACTGAATAATACTGCTGACTTCTCAATACTGGAGGCAGTAATAATGAATGTAGAAGGATAGTCGCACAGAAGATTCTATAGCAGTAAACCTATACTCACCGTTAGTTCGTATTTTTGAGTCTCGTCATTCTTGACAACAAACGGCCACCAGCCACGTGTTCTCTTCAACTTGAACAGAGAAACATGTGGTACAGCGGGATCTGTCAACCGCTTTGGTTTGCAGGCTTTGGAAGTCTTAGTACCGAGAGGAAAGTTGGTGAGATCAAGCTCAAAACTCCCTATAGTGTTAAAAAATAAGGTGTTAATTCAATCTTTAAGCTCTGTCTACACTATCAAAATTTATGTGACAAAAAAATGTGATGTGCCCAAATATGGACATGATGATGTCATATTTGGGCACATCACTACCATATTTGGGCACATCACTACCATATTTGGGCACATCACACTTTTTTTGTCAAACTAGTTTGATAGTGTAGACAGAGCTTTAGATGAGGAACATTTTGTAAATGATCACTATTATTAATGAACCTAACAATTTGTCTAACTTCTCCCTAACGTATGATATAGGCCTTTTATCCACTCTCAGATGTAATAATACAGCTTGGTTCCTGATCTAACCGGGTTCCCATTTATACACCTGGGTGGAGAGAGGCAAACGTAAGTATCTTGCCTAAGGATACAAGCAATGTGGCGAGAGTTGGATTCGAACCTCGATTGCACAATCAGAACGTCCAACACACTGAACCACATGTCCTTATATGGGTTGATATACCAACCTAGAAAATCATTAGACAAGACAAGATCAGCATCCCACACTTGTACGTTCAGCTTTGGTGGAATCTTGAACTCTGATTCGTCTATTGACCATTTATACTCCTTCTTTTTAAGCACAATCTTGCGTTCCGCTTCAAGATAGTCAAAGGGGAATATATATCTCCAGTTGAAATTTCCTTCACCAGAGAGAGACCGATAGTGGACATCTGTAATCTGAAGATCGTCATCAACACCTTTTAACCATCTAAATAAGAAACGAAAACATTACCTCTAAGGGAAAAATTTCATTTTAAAATTTAAAACTAATTTTTTAGTCGAAAAACATAGTTTTGTATACAACTTTAGAAATGTGTAGCAAATATGGTTGTTTTGTATAGCTTTTTGCTATGCTACACTGGCGAAATTATTCCCTGGAAATGTACTGGTCCATTTCACTTGCTGTAGTGGAGAGACAAATTAGGACTTGGTGTTTTGGATGTTCAATGTATGTGTTGTCCACACATTCGCCGCCCAGCTAAAATGCAATATACAAGTTATTTCTCCACATTTACAAGTAACAAACTTATCCGTTTTCATTCACTCACCCTCTTACAAATATATCGGTCATCTTATCCCCACTGACTAAGGAGTCATCTACCAGAATTACGTCCTCTGTGTTCCAAATGATCACTCTCAGTTCGTACTTCATTGGTTTTCGAAGCGAGATGTCTGTCTGAGGTCCAGGTTGGGGTCCGTTCAACGGGAACATATCTACCCACATTTCAACTTTGCCCTGTGAAAAATGAACTAAATATTTTAGGTACAGCATTTGGGCTAAGAAAGACAACATTTTACAGCCTTTCATATGACTTAGGAAAAGAGATAAAAATCCTTAGATACTAACTACTAAAGAGTGACCTAGGTGAGGAACAAAACAAAACTAGAACGTTGTACCCAATGGGGTACACCAGCGAAAAGCAAAAAAAAAAAAGCAAGAACATATAGTGGCGCTAGACAGCACCGATACACAATGAGTGATGACAACTGATTCTAGTATCCAAAAGTAAGCAAAATAGTAAGTCTATTAGAATGTAGTGGATTACCTGTTCTACACCAGGTCGCTCTGAAGTGTACAGCATTCGTGTCTCTATGTGCTCCTCAGCAATTTTGTACTCTGCAATATCCTCCCAGTTCAACAATGCTTCCAACGCTGCATGTTCATTCGTTGGTACAGAAAAACCTATAAAATATCAAACTCTTTGTAAAATACTGTAGTATTCTTAAATCTATAGACAACTTTTTGAAAAACAGATCAGAAAAATGTCAACTGTATTGCTAAACGATCAATCTCTCTCTTTTCAAGGTAAAGGTATTCTGGTCCTCAAACTTTAACTAAAAACAGAGGAAATTCCGATTATGAACTCCACGGACCCACGGCAGTCAGCAGTGCAGTGCTTATCAGATCAGCACACCGGGAGATGATCCCCTACTCTTTTCGAATAGTGTACCAAGTTCTTTAATGTGCACATGTGATAAATAGTGAACTACAATTAAGTTCAACTATCAGTAATTAAAATAATTCATTAAAATTAATTGAAGTGTATGGAAATCTAACCTGTATCATCCACCAAATTGGCGTCTCCATAAATATCTAAACCGTTGACCGTTACTTGTCCTCCTCCGGAGTAGATGGGCGGTTCAAATCGGTTCTCTTCGCAAATCTTTTGTAGAATCTCAGTAGGTTTCTCGGGGTCACGCCATTTGTTGTAGCCATATCTGTGTATAATAACAAGAAAACATATATTAACAGTATGTACAATTTTATTTTTTCGTTTAATTACAATTAATTTTCCTTACAAAAACCCTATAGGACGAAAACTCTACAGGACAGTTTTAAACATTTTTTATTATTTTAGTTCTTACTTCATGTCATTTTATAAAATAAATGAAATATCTATTTTAAGAAGTTAGACTTACAAGGCATATTCTTCGGGTAGTCCACAGGTTGGACGATGTTTACTAAAAAGACGATTTTCTAGATCAATCACAGTTTCTCCAATTAGTGAATCAAGCCCTACTAAATCCCAGTCGTAGATTTTGATGTGAAGTAATGATTCCATTGGGAATGTTGCTTCAAATTCAATACACCTGATTAAAAAAAAATGTTATTATCTGTTTTTCGCTTACAGTAATACAAGAAATACTCAAATGTGCCCCCTTAATAGAGGTTCTACTTTAATGAATGCATGCATAACATTGCTTAACATAATATTTTAGTCTCATTTTCTCATCCTTTGAATGGGACGTAAAGACATTGGTCCTGTCTATTGTACATACAATGTACATTAAAGAACTGACATTACTTTATTTGCAAAATGTAGTGGATTTTTTTTTTATATAATATGAAGAGCGTATAATTGTATTAAGCTCTGTCTACACTATCAAACTAGTGTAATGTGTCCAAATATGGTATAATATGCCCAAATATGGTAGTGATATGACATCATCATGTCCATTATTGGTCACAACACATTTTTTTGTCACGTAAAGTTTTATACATGTTCAGACTATGCGAAATGAACTCTATTAATAAAGCAAACAAATTCTTACTTTCCAAAAATAGGATTCAGTTGTTTTGACTGGTACTCTTCCTTAAGACAAACTGTCTTATTCCCAAGCTCTACTTGCAAATAAGGATCAGCCTTTAAAAACAGAGAAAATAACATAAAATTATTGAGCACGTTGAATGGCTGAGCTGTTAAGCGTGGTTCCCACTAGAACACAACTCAATGCAGCGATGTATTGACGTAAAGTGACGTATTACGTAATCAAAAGTGGGAAACCACGCAACAGTGCTACAAACATCGATATAAGAAAAAGACTTGTTCTACCACCAACCATGGAGCGAGTGAGCCTCAAACCATTGCCAATGTTATGGCTGGATTACGGTTCCACTGTCTTGACCTATCGGCCACTCACTCACTATTCAGATTAAATATGAAATAACTGAAAATGGGAATATTTTCTAAATATTACTAACCTTTCCATTGATGTCTGCTGGATGGAGATCAAATGCTCGTATGATATAGACTCTGACGAGTATTACCATGGTCTTGTTAGATGGTAGGCCCTCAAAGTAGAAGTGATCCGCTTCAAAACCAAACACATTCCTAAATATCTTGTCGTCTGGCATTGGGAGACGATAAAGACAGAAGCATCCCTAAAGGTAAACATAAACATTCTTTACATGTTGTGATCAAAAGTTTAAATAATTATTTTATCTCTGAAATGTGATGCATTGTCCGCAAAACACAACAAATAGTGAATAAAATCAAACTTTAAATAGGCCATTTTGTAGGTTTTAATAGTTATTAACTTTCGCCCCCAAATAAATGAACAAAAATGAATTTGGTTTAAAAGCAGACAAAATTATATTTAACAAGAAATCCATTGACTTCCAGACAATGGGGTTACGGTTGAATCTTTTTTTCTTTATATTGTGGTTTTAAATTATTAGATAAACCTTTTTTTCTCCCGATCCAATTTTTGGTCGAGGTAAATAACTATTATGTGACCTTAAAATAGCCAAATTAAACATCATTTCCGATCATTATTATACTTTATTATTAATACAGTAGAACCCATCCTTTGGGACACCTCTATTAGGGGGACACTTTCCCAAGAAATGAATGAGGGAAGAAAAGGTTTTAACAAACGTGTCCCCTTAATAGAGGTTCTACTGTAAAATAATGCATGAATAACATTTGGATAACATACCTTAAATTCTCCTGCAATTCTTTCACTAGAATCAGCTTCGTCACTGTCATTTTTGCCTCGATAAATGTCAAATGTTCTAAGCCATTCTGTGAAACCTCCAAACTCTGGAACAAACTCTAGTTCTGTTTTGTAGATCTTGAAAACAAAGACAAATGACTTGCAGTGTTTGTTCTACATATGTACTTAGCATAAAGTAGTATGGTAAAAAATCTGATCCAAAACTCATTTAATGACTCACTGAATCCCAGAAACGAGAACAAAAACAAGAAATTCTAGAAAATCAGACATATGATCTATGATCTTTACTTAATTCAAATGAATAATAATTGTAAGTAAAGCAACCTACCTTTATAAGATTACAGTCAATGCATTCAATCTATAAACAAAAATACAAATTAGCGTGCCTTTTATTGCTTGTAATGGTGATGTCTAACTGAAAAGTAGACTTTTACTAAGTGTGAGGGGGGTGCGTAGATTAGTGGATCAGTGGGGTGGTTGCGTCACTTGTGGGGGATTGTAATAACAAACTAACATCAGTTTTAGAGAGGGGGGTGTGTGTGTGTGTAAAATAACATCACTGGGGGATGGTTGCATAGCATTTTTTGGGGGGTGTAATAAAAACTTACATCACTGGGTGATGGTTGCATAGCTTCTACCACCTCTTCATCTATTTCTTCTTTGCCTTTTAAAGATTTTCTAAACTTGTTAAAGGCATTTCCTTTCTTTTTGCGTCTTTTAGTTTTTGTCGTAGGAGCTGAAATAATATACATATAGAACATAAATATACATCATATATATAAGTTTGATTAATACAATGCAATACACATTGGTAGCCAAAGGCTAAATTGCAAGTTAGTTATAATTACAAAAAAAAAATTAGTGGAGTCAATCAAAATTTCACTTACCAATTCATCAAAATAATAAATAAAAAAAATAAAAAAATCTTACCTTCATTAAAAATAGATGAAACATCATCATCATCAATCACTTCTTCATTTTCTTGCTATAAATAAAAATATATTTTATATGCAAATGACAATAGATGGAAATAATTTTCAATTGATGAATGAATACACATATATAAATCCAAAGGCAAATTACTGAAAAAATGACAATGCTGTGGGTATCAGTGGCTGGATCTCAATGGAGATACAAAATAAAAGCGAAAAGCTAAATCAAAACGAGAAGTAAAACAGCCAGAAAAGTTAGCAGAGCTTTCGGGCAACACTAGCCCTTCATCAGTGCAATACACATATATATATATATTTACCTTTTCATTTCTATGTTTAGATACATAGTATTTTGTCCACCAGTCCATTGCAATGGGGTCATCTTTATTACCATCATCAGCAATAGTAGTTGCTGCTTGAGGGACAGGGGCTTCATCAATTGCACCCTGTATAAATCAAGAAAATAAATATATTAGGGAGACTGAGGTTACTCTCTTGGGGAAAGTGGTCCCCCCACTCCCAATGAGGAGATGAAACATACAGAATTTAGAAAATGGGAAAGGACAATAAGTTCATGATAAATCTGCTAACTCTATTATGAAAATTTAATAACTAGCCCTGCCCTTGACTTCATCAACAAACCACCATATCTATTTATTTTATTTATTTATTTATTCTGTCTTTATACTGAATGACACTTTCAATGCTAAAGCACTGATTTCCAATGTGGTTCAGTAGAGAACATTAACAATATATATAATAATAATAATTCAAAGACAACTAAAAACAGTAATTTACATTAGTTAGTAAACACACATTTACAAAAAGATAACTATCTACAATACATACAGTATATTTAAATAAATGTTTCGCATTCTTGTTTCATAAATAAATATTAAGACTCACTCTACAGATTCAAGAATTACATGTTTTAAATAGAAAACCAAGGCAAATAGCATTATAATTATTTTGAGACAACATTTTTAAACAAAATGAAAAACCTAAAAATAGATAGATATTTACCGGTTGTCCTTCGGGTGGTTTTTCTTTTCCATCCACCTTTTCTCCATCAACCTTTTCTCCATCCACTTGTTCTTCATCTTCTTTATTTTCACCATCATCTTCCGTCTCTTCTCCGACTTCCTCTCCTTCAGTTTGCCCAAAAAGTGTGAGTCCTTGCACGGTTTTCAGGTCAACTTTACTTTGCGTCATAACTTCGTCAAACATTGAGAAAGTAACACTGCCCCTACGTGATGACGTGACATTTTTTGGCACACTGCCGTTTGATCTTTGAGAGCGAATAGACCCCGATTCGGAAGGTGGGCCTTTTCTTTTTGACTCTGTATCATCCTCAATCTGAATTGATACCGTGTCTTCGTAAGCTTCATTTACAATTCCGGTTGGCCCGAAGGATACAGTTGAAAAATTTTTCGTAATGATGGCTGATCCATTGTCTAGATGCCCTTTCTCTGAAAGGCCATCGATAATTGACCTCTCATCTACTGTTGATGTCTTGATACCACCGTTGCGCACAGACTCACCGTATAAGGAGCCATCTGTAGTGTAACCATCGTTGGTGAGGCCGCCTGTACTGGTTGTTTTCAATATACCTTTAGACTCTGAATTTCCATTTTCTGTGATTGCAGGATTTCTTTCCACCTCCAATGGTGGCATGTCTAAAAAAACAAATCATTCATCATTAAAGGCTTTTTAATCCATTTCATAAGCAATTGTAAATTATGATAATGCTTTATTTATGGGTTTTTTTTTCAAGTAAAATGATTTTGAATTTTGAATCATATAAAAGAAATCATCTATCCTTACATCTGATTATCTTTTCAATGAAAGTAAATTGGATGTCTAGTGTGATCATGTGCAGTTAAATCATCAAAGATTTGGGTGTATGCAAGTTTGGTTATTTCTCAATTTTAGTAAGTTTTTAGCTTTAGTTTAATAAAGACATTATTCTACTGCAAGTCGGTACTTTGTTTACGCTTTACCTTTTTATTAGATTATTTAGAATGTCTTTTTACCTCATAAACTTCTACATTAAAAACTAAAAGTCATACAGTAAAAAATGCAGTAACCGCAGTAAAATATTTCTGAAATGATTCCTGAACATACCTTCATAGTCTATCTTGTACTGATTAATGGAGTGGATGACGTGAGTTCCAACCAAAGCAAACCGACCAAAGTTTCGGCAGTCAACAACTCTGATATTCAACGGAGGACAAAATACCTCATTCTCTGGCAACTCCTAGTTAGTGCAAACAAAAATAACAAAATATCATCAACCTTGGTTCCTTCACTAAAAATTGAAAGCTTTTTAACAAAAATTTAATTAAACAAATATTCAAAAAATATTATTGAATTAATTTGTTTTTTTGTTGTACAGTAGTTTAAAGATATATTATCTCCTTTTTTTTAATTTGTCATTTTAATTTCAAATAATAGTTATTCACAAAAAATTATTTACCTAAAAAAATGTAATTTAAAGCAAAAAATATTTAAATTGTCTGTCAGACAATCGTTTTTGGTTAAAATTAACAATTTCTTTTTTCTTTTTATAAGTAAAATCATTATTTTTGTTGGTTATTTTGCAAAACGGCCTATTCAAAGTCTGATTTTATTAATCATCTTTTTTCATGTTTTGTGGGGAATACATCTTATAAGATTATTTAGCCTTAACAACTATGTGGCTATCTGGCCTCTGACATCTGTTTCAAATGCTGGCTTTAACAATCTCTGCAGGATGAGAGGCTCTACCGAAAACATTTTTAAAATACTCACAACATCAAAATATCTAACGTTGTCTTCAAAGTTTGGATTCTTTTTAGCATTAGCAACTGTAGCTGAGTGTAGCACATGTCCACCACATTCGACTTCCAACCGAGGGCGATCAACAGAAAGTAACATTACACGTTTCAGATCACGAACACCCCAAAATAAAACCTGTAAAGGAAATTCATAAACGTAATACACAACAATATATAATACTAATATTGAATATATAAATTATAATACTTGAATAATTGAATAGTAAACAAAATTGGTTGTTAGTGGTCTACAAGGTATATTGGGATGCTCCATTTCAAAAGATCTTCCATGTTTGTTTGACAATAGTATGTTTTTACGCGAAAAATTAGAAAATGTGGAGTAAACTTTCATTTTCTAATAAAGTTATACTATTGAGTGCGCTCAATTATATCTCAGTTACAAATTGATTAAAGCTCTGTCTACACTGTCAAACTAGTTTGAAAAAAAAAGTGTGATGTGATCATCATATCCATATATCGGCATATCACATTTGATGTCACATAAAATTTGATAGTGTAGGCAGAGCTTTAGTATAATAACTATGAATGAAATAAAACAACCACAACATTTGAGGATATGTTATGAACAAATCACTGCAATTAATTAATTTACCTCAATTCTGTAGTTGATCAAGATTGGTCTTATTTCAATCGGCATTGGTATCGGTGGCGGAGGTTCCTCTGGTTTCTCGGGTTCCAGACGGGTTATCTCTGGTACACCGTTTGGCGTTTTACCAGTAGACGTTAACTGAAAACAAACAGACAGAAAAAAATCAAATCAATAGACACAAATAAATGAATATTTTTTTAGTAAATATTTTGTCCAAAAAAAAAATTAGAAATAATCAGGTTTCCATCAACTTTACACACAATTTATTTAATTCTGAATGCTAATATATAATTGTTTGATTTATAGTACCTAGTGTTATTATTTTCATAAATATTTCCGTTTTTATACATATTCCCCCCTTATGTGAACATTTGTGAAATGCATACAAGTAACATTTCAAAGCACCATCTAATATAAACTACATGCGAACAACAACCGATTTTAATTAACAAAGTTTTAAACAACCCGATAAAAAACTTACCTCAATTAACTCAACAACCATGAGCAGTTCACCGGCAACCATTGACCCTCTATGGATCTTCCACCACGACAGTTCAGGCCATGTATACGCTTTGCTTGTAAAGTTTACAACTGGTTTGATCAATGCTCGACCCATAAACTCTTCCTCACCCTGCAAGGCACAAAAAGATTAATTTCAAGGGAACATTCAGTCTAAATTGGTGATCTAGCCACCAGAGTTAGTGGTATTGGTCCATGAAACCAACTAATACCCAGGTTAATAACTAAGTCTAAACATGTCCATTGTAAGCCTAAAGGCGCATTTACACTACAGTAGGACGATAACGATCGACTATAAATATATAAACATGCATTTTTTTTACTTAAAACAAAAGTCAACAGAAAAGTTTTCGTTCTATAACTATAGGATAATCATTTATGCTGTCTTTGATCAAAATAAAATTTTTTAAATTCCGATCATGATGATAAATAAAAACAATAACATCGAAAAATGCACATTTGTCTATTTATCATCGATCATTATCGTCCTAGTAAGTGTAAATGGGCCTTAATGCAGGTAAAATTAACAATTGAAATGACGGGTACCTGTTAACAACAGTTAAAACTCATGAGGTGGATAAACACACTTGACATCACAGTCATTTACGACGACTGCCGTACGGCGAGCACGCACGGCAAAATCGTAAATCTTGCAATTGTTCTAAAATCATGTTATATAGTAGGATGAAGCAAATTGTTTTAATACAGAAGGTGAAACATACCCCAAGGTCAAAGTCATAGACCTCTGCAACACAGATTGGGGGTTCATCATTCAGATTCTTCTTGGTGCCCCAAATTGTGACTTTGTCATAGAGAAGTACTTCACCCCAAGACGGATTCAACGTTTCAAAGATGATCTTGCTATCCTGAGATTGGCCAGAGATGAAGAAACGCACAAACGGATCGGACAAGCCGGAATCGTCAGAGGGTATCAAACTACGTGCCTGGTACAGTTGACAACGTACTTGGAAATGATATTTATCTGTGAAAAATGTCATACAGTATTATGAATTTGATTATAAAATCATGAGTAAATAAAAAATATTGCGCGTGTCAAGTGTTAGCTGAGTAATTAAAAATTAACTAATTTGAAAGGATAAAGATGAGAAAATCTGTGAGAATGTCATCTTCATTTATATATATATATATATATATATATTCAAAAATTGAAATCCGATGAATACTGGCTTTGTAAGAAATACCTGTATATTTAATCACAGAAGGAAGGGATTTCTTCGGCGCTGGTATACGACCAATTCCATAGCGTGGATCGTAGCCAGTTGGTAAACCTGGTAGAATGTGCTTGCGCTCCTTGTTCAGGCCAAGCCACAGGAACACTTCCAGCTTGGCTTGTACCTTCCAACCACTCATGCCGGCGGCCCATTTACCAGGAAGCTGGCATTAAATTAAAAACATTAAAATGAATCATTTTTAGAGCGGATGGAATATTTTTTTCTTTGGGTAAAACACATAGATACAACTTACTGTATAAAATGGAAATACGATTACCCTTGTTAAATTTAAGCCTGGTTATTTAAACCCTGAGGGAATATTAGACAGCATTCTATTAAATTTAACTTAACCAGCAACCAAAATAAGTAAGTGCGAACAAGGCTTTATATATACTTCCTCACTGCAATGCTACAGTGTCATGCGAAATGGAGTCTTTACTATTATACTGTGAAATTGCGTCAAATAATTCTATTTCACAATTCATACTGCAAAAGATATTTCAAGAGAATCAAACAAACCTTTAGAAAGATAGTCTGCATTTTACCACAAAGTTCTCCATTTTCTTCCTGTTTTTTGGAAAACATGAGTTTGCGTGTAGGTATGCGTGTGTAAGCAACACGTCGCTCATCGCATATCATCCAGATAAAAAGATCAGGTATACACTGTTGCGGCTGCAGAAAAAAATGATATAATGAAAGACAATATAATAGTTTGATTGTGAATGGCAGTAGCTTTGGAAACTCTTTAATCTAATCTTGAATTTGAATGTTTGAAGTTAGTAGTAAAGCATTCACTCACATATTGAGCTATGGTACGCAAACGTTGTAGGACTCCTTTTGCCCATCTTAACTTGCCTGTAGATAGATTACCATCAATGTTTGTTTGTATGTTCCTTGATTTCATTTCCTTAACTTCTTTCGCAAGTTTTTTCTACAAAAAAAATAAATGGGGATATTGTCTACATCTGATAGACCCATTTCATTTCATTCCATTCCATAAAAATATAATATAAAAAAACCTGGACAAAGAACAAGAAAACATCACACAAAACCAGGCAGAGACAGGATTCCTAAAAAGCGAACTTAATCACTATCTAGCAGGTCTCCTATTGAACTGATTGTATAAAAAACATTTAGAATAAAATTTGTATAAACATTCAACCAATGAGGCATACTAAACCCTTGTTCGCAATGGACTTATGGTAAATTTAACCACGGTAGCTTTGACCATCGTTCACACTTGGATATTTTCACAGTTATTTTTACCGTAATTTTTCCAAAATGTGACCGTGATGTTACAACAACGATTAACTCACATGTGTTATTAACATGAATCACAATCGTTCGGATTGGACTTTTAGCCGGTTAGCAGGTTATATTGACCAGTGCGATCATGTCTTTAGTTAACCTAATGTATGGTATTTCAACTTACTACTTTCTCAATGGTCATCTTATAAATATTCTTATCCAGCTTATTCTTGTTCGGTAGCTTAGCTGAGTTAGTGGACTTCATAAAACCTTGGTGTCCACTGAAAATATACAAGTAAAATTAAAAACATGTTGACAGCCTAAACTAAAGCTCTGTCTACACTATCAAACTAGTTAGACAAGTGTGATGTTTCCAAATATGGTAGTGATATGACATCATCATGTCCATATATGGGCATATCACATCACTGAGTTGTGTTTCAACTCTTGAATACGAATGACCAAATTTCATGTCAGAAATTTCTAAAAATTGCGTATTTTAATTTTACATTTTTACTTGGCCTAAAATAATAACCAGTACCAAATCTGGCAGCGGACATTACTTCCGAAATGATAGCTGCGTATATCAATGATGTTTGTTAAGTTACTAGACATTGATTTCCCCAATTTGGGCAGTAACCTATAGTTTGTGGAACATCTATCTAAATTATAGTAGTAATAGTATAAGGCAGACATCTGTCACAAACGACAATGTCAGATAGATATTAGGGACTTTACGAAACACGACAGGAAGCCCCAGAACGGTGCTCATAAATAAGTGTTAAAAGCGGCGTCTGAATGCGAGGCCCCTAGCTAAGAAGGCTAGGCCCCTGTATCACCAGAAGCAATTCAGAAAGGCCACGCGCCACGAGAGGGATCGGAGAGATAGTTCAAACTTACTCTAGTTCGTTATACAGATCTTTGACCATCTTCTTAAAGCACAATACTGCATCTGGGTGATCAGTAGAATGCAGAAATATACAGTTATCAAGATCTTCCTCCTATGAAAGAAAATACTATATTATATTCTGATACTGTAAAAGGTCAAAGGTGATTTGTATATTTTTATTTTATCACACTGTATTATAATTGTCAGAGTCTGTACATAAATGTGAAATGAAACAAAAACAAAACATGTTTAAAGTTTCAAATAATAACTGAACTTTGAATTCCTAAAATTAAGCCAAGTTACTACTATAAAGCCCTGTCTATATTAACAAATCTGTGACAAAAAAGTGATGTGCCCATATATGGACATGATGATGTCATATCAATACCACACTTTTCTTGTCAAACTAGTTTGATACAGTAAACAGAGCTTAAGGTATATGTTTGCCTTATCTTTTTTATATTATTATATATCATGGTTTTTCCTTAAAGATTATGTCATTTAAGACTCACAATAACAGTGAACGAATTCTCTAAGTCCACTAAAGTAGAACGCCTATTAAGGGGACACCTTCGGGTTCCAACAAAATGTCCCCTTATTGAGGGTGAATAGCAATTGGTCGTAGTGTTGAAACATGTATTGCCTCTTATTCATTTCACTGTAAAGTATCCACGGTGTCCCAGAGGACCCTACTTACGCATCATTATCATTATATATGGGTGATAAAACATATTTTCCCCTGTTGTAAATGAGTAGTTGTATAATATGCTATCATCAAAAATGAAAAATAATTTCTTACCAAATCATCAGCAACTCTCTGCAAAATATTCTCATCAAAAAACCTCCGTCGATGATCCTCCGTAGAGAAGCGCAAATGTACGCATTGTTTGTACTCATCGTACGGCATATAGCAGTAGCCCTTCGACATCTGCACGGGTGGCATTGGTTGTGTCAAAGAGTTGCAGTTCTCGTCAACCTCGATTCTTTGCATGAGTCCAGTCTCCTCGTCTGGTTCCATATAGGGCAGGAGATGAATATTTTTACCATCTATTATGTTTCCGTAATTACCTTTTAAAAAAAACAACAAAAGTTATGTGTTGACAGTTGTGGAAAAGACAGACTGATGGTGTGTAGATCTGTGTGTTTGTGTCCCTCCATAAGTTTGCATAGTTTTATATATATTTCGATAGTATTTATCTCCATTATATCCATAATTAGACTGAACTTAATTAATTATGTAGTACTGATAACACTCACCAATGGTAAACTCAAAACTGAGATTGCCTTCATTCATTCGTTTATCAAAGTAATTACCAAACACGCCCATGTCAATCATCGAGGCATCAAAGATACAACCAAAGAAACAAAAGTCCTCTTTCCTGCCAGCTGCATTCTAAAATCAAATAAGACTAAAATTAATAACTAGTTTCTTCCTGTATCAACCAAGGGCCTCGTAGACGCTGTATGAATTGGCCTTATGTGGCCCTAAACATACTAAATCTAAAGTCTACACTATCAAACTTTATGTGACAAAAAAATGTGATGTGCCCATACAGTATATGGACATGATGATGTTATATCACTACCATATTTGGGCATATCACTACCATATTTGACCACATCATACTTTTTTTTTTCAAACTAGTTTGATAGTGTAGACAGAGCTTAAGTTTGCTTTGTCTTTAACCAATCAGATGACTAAACTACAAACCTCAGATATTTGCAGAGTAGGTGATGTATCAACACGTATAGCACTAGCGGCACTTGGATTCCCCATCTCGCATGCCATTGAAATAAGTAAGCGCCCTCGGTACATACAACCTTCCATATCGCTGTCATTCAGTTGGAAGTTGGTGTCAAACATGTTGAAACCTCTTGTTGAACCATACAGGTTGATCCATGCGGGACCTAGCATAGGTAGGAACCCTGTAAAAAAGACATACAACATGTATACTGGTTTCTTTGTTGGCCCATTTAATAGCTTTAGTATAATTCTAGCCACTCTCTAATTAAGTCTAATACCAGCCTCTTATTTTTGTCTAATCCCACCCTCCTAATTTAGTCTTTATCCCACCTCCTAATTTAGTATAATCCCACCTCATAAGTTAGTCTGATTCCACCTTCAAAAATTCTCCAAATTTCATACACAGGCTCCCTGGAACTATACTCCGTCATATGCGGTATTAATGTAATGAACCAGATGGCTAGTACCATGTCATTTATATGCATTCATCAAATGTTTGTGTTGTTTTTTTTATAACATACCTTTATCGTCTGACCATGATACTTTAGATAGATCAATGTAGTGGGTACCTATGACATCATCAACGATGCTGTATTTGTCCCGAACTTGGATCTTCATTCTCTTACAAAGTGGCGGAAAGAGGTCTGTAAAGACAATCTCTTGATTCCAATTTGGCTCATAAGAATGTTTCTTGACGGATGTACGACCCTGATAAAAATTATAATTAAAACATACATAGGTTTTTTAATTGTGTCCAATAACAAAATACAAGTAATAAACTAAAAAACCTAAAAAGGCTTGGTACATAACATAGAACGGGACAAAATATGAAATAAAACAGAACCTTTAATACTTAAAGGTGATATTGAATGGCACTATTGAATGTTCAAATTCAGAAACTATTGGGGTGTTTGAAAACCAACCTTACGTGTGCACTCCACCTCGTTAAATTGTACAAGGGAATATTTCAGCCCATGAAATATTCTCACCATTGAACTCCTAAACATTCATTATTTATATACTAATCAACAACCAAATAAAAATAACAATTTTTTTAAAACCTTTTGACCTGCAAATGAGACTTCAACAAAGGCATCAACAAGGTCACTGAACTTCCCAGTAAACACTTTTTTGACGTTGGCCAGGATGTCCGATGCCATGACCGGCAAGCCTTCTGCCCGGTAGATTTTGATTGTGTAGTGGGCGACTTGTCTTGTTGGTGACGTATTAATTGGCACAAGTAAATTTCTTTAAAAAATGAAATATATAAATTTAATATTCTGTGTGGTTACATAATTTAATACATACATACAGTAGAAGCCTTATTAGGGGGCACTTTAAGGACCCAACCAAGTGTCCCCTTAATGGGGGTGTTCCCTGAATATGGGTGTCCCCGAATATGGGTGTCCCCGAATATGGGTGTCCCCGAATTTGGGTGTCCCCGAATATGGGTGTCCTCGAATATGGGTGTCCCCGAATAGGGGTGTTCCCTGAATAGGGGTGTCCCCGAATATGGGTGTCCCCGAATTTGGGTGTCCCCGAATATGGGTGTCCTCGAATATGGGTGTTCCCTGAATAGGGGTGTTCCCTGAATAGGGGTGTCCCCGAATAGGGGTGTTTCCTGAATAGGGGTGTCCCCGAATATGGGTGTTCCCTGAATAGGGGTGTTCCCTGAATAGGGGAGTTGCAAAGGACTTACGCTTCAATATCATCTTCTTCATCTTTGGTTTCAGTGGTTTGTGACACAAGTGGGTCTCCTGGTCCTAAGATGTATAAGTTGACTTTTAAGTAACCTTTCTCTGTTCCACTGATGTCCTTTGGATCAAGCAGAATCATCCACTTCTTATAAAAGCCATGACCTTCAAATAAAAATTATATAAAAATAAAATGATTTTAATTATTATATTTGTCACCCGTGACAGAGGAGAAAAGATCTACAGCAATTCAGTTTGCTTTTTTTTAATCCTGTCACTGTCATGAGTTTTGCTATGTTTATTTGTATTGTATTATCATGTTTTTAATTGACGAAATAAATTAAATGAAATAAAATTTATTTATACTTTTTTTAAAATTCATTTATACTGTATATATGTGGTTATTAGTATTTTCACTGAACATTTTTATCTTTTATAAATGTATACTATAGATCATATAGGGAGTCAACTTATTAGTTAGCTGTCTAGTTTTATAATACCGCTACGGTTCTTACCTGGTTCTTCATAAACTACACTAGCATCCAATTTAAAGAGTCCAATTAATTTTCCCGTCTTCAAATACTTGTTATTACAATTTAACACCTGTGGAAAGATGTAGTATTGTAGAAGTAAAGAAAAATATTTTATCAACATATTTTAATTTTTGGTTTGTGTAAATAAATAAATGATTAAAAATGTTTGCAATTTATTAAAATCATATTTTTTTCACACATAAATATTGTGCACATAGGTGGGACTAAAGCTGTGCAGTGAAAGGGTTAACCTATTTAACAATAATCATAGAAAGTGACAGATAATCACATACCTTAAATGTAATAACTTTGTCGAAAATTGTAGACTCAAAATCATGGAAGTCATACACAAACAACTACGAAAACAAATGGATAAATAATTTAAAATTATTCTCATGTCATGTCTTTGTATCCAAAGATTCATCACCAAGAGGCTAGAAGGAAGATTTACAGGAGCCTAGGGGGCTAAAAGGAAGATTTACAGGAGCCCAGGGGCTAAAATGAACATTTACAGGAGCCCAGGGGGCTAAAAGGAAGATTTACAGGAGCCCAGGGGGCTAAAATGAACATTTACAGGAACCCAAGAGGATAGAAGGAACATATACATCCACAGGGGCTGCATTGAACCACAAAACATGGGTTACTCCCATCCATTCTACATACAGTATTTAGGATTTTGTTATTAAAACCTTCTTGAATATGCTCCAATCAATGTATTTTATAATTCTAAATAAATGTTATTACCTCGTCATAGAAAGGGAAGTTGGTAGATTCTTTCATGTGAGTAAACTTGGTAATGTTTCCAACTTGGACCGACACGATGGGGAAGACTTCTGAACCAGCAATCTGGCGTGCTTCTAAGATATGTACATAGAACTAGCGGGGAACAATACACATAATACATAATTAATGCAGTTACTTATAAGGTTATATGATACATGTGAACAATCCATTTACACTTACTGCAGGCACTAAAGCTGCATTCACACTAAGCTCGGATAGACAAATCACGAAAATAGGTATAGTGTTTAAGAATAGAACCATTTAAACACTCATTTCGGATTCCATACATATGTATGTGAATTTTTGCAACAAATATATTTAACATGTTTTCATTGAAGAGATTGTCACCAATTTAACGTCATTTTCACCACCATAACCAACAGATTTCATATTGGACGGTTGTTGTCACCAATATATCAACATTTGTCATTGTCAAGATAATAATTGGCACAAATATAATCAACAGTTTTTGCTGTCAAGGTAAATGTCATCAAAATACTCAATAACCATCATTGTCAAGATAATAATGTAAATTGTCACAGCCATCATAATCATCATGGTTCTGGTGGTAGAACGAGATAAGGACTATAAACCGTCCGGTGTACACATTTAGCTCATGTGCACTTTAAAGAACCTAGTACATCTGTCAAGATGAGTATGGAGTTACCCTAGTGTATTGTACAAGTACATCACAGCCACAGTTCATAACTAGGACCTCTGGGAGACTAAAGAGGTCACCTGGTACAAACAAACAATTGATCATTCATTGTCATTAATACCTGAAAGTCCTTCTTCTGTGTTGGCAGTGTGTTCATCTCCACACCAGCATCTCCTAGTTTCAGAATATCTTGCTGATTTTGGAAAACATAATTGTCTGTCAAGTTGCTATCATCCTCATATTCTTAAAAATAAAAAATCACTCTTTTATAAGCATTGTGAAAGGTGCATATAAATAGGATGCTAGTGTAGTTTATGAAGAACCAGGTCAGTACCATAGAGGTATTATAAAACTAGACAGCTAACTAATAAGTTAGAGTTGACTCTCTAGTCTTATAATACCTGAATAGTTAAGGAAACTTTTAAGGGACCTCTGAGCTCACTTAAAAGTTAAGGGGAAAATAGGTCAAGTTAAGAGTTTCACCTTAAACCCTTTGTGAATACCACTTAAGTGAAACCCTTAATTTTTTCTTGATTTAAGGGAAATTCTTAGGATTTAAGGGAAATACCTCACTTAAGTGTGATTGGTAGAGGTATTATAAAACAAGACAGCTAACTATATAGTAAGTTAGAGTTGACTCTCTAGTTTTATAATACCTCTATGATCTATACATTTTATTAAATACATTTACTTAAATGTTGATTATTATATTGTGCCTGGTTTTTTCCTATTGTTGCTATTATCAGTTTATATCATAAAAAAATATCTTTTTGTATACATTAGAAAACATCAACAACAGTCAGAAACAACAATTACATGATGAAAAATACCCATGATGTTGAGGCATTAGGTAGTGTCAATGTACTGTATATGCCGAAGAAAAATTAGCCTGTGGTATACTTAGGGGCAGACCAAAGATTTGAGCCAAAGACCCTGGAATTGGTAAACAACTAGGTTAACCACCAAGCTACAGTACCACTATCTGTGAACTTACCTTCCTCTTCATCAATATAGGAGACTTCTTCATCATTATTTGTGTCGCCAGTTGCCTTTTTGGTCTTCTTCTTCCTTTAAGACATAATCATTTCACTTTGTTTTAACTGTTTTATTTTAACATTATATTAATTTTATTTTTATTAAACCTTATTTAGAGAGGCTAACACTAAACACCATATGCTGACAATATGTGCAGATATGAATACCCTATCATGTGGTACATATCATTTATTGTAATTGTCTCTAAAAATGTAGGCCAGCTAACTACATTGCAAATCAATATAGTTTTCTAAGTATTATTAATTATTAAAACATATCATATAGTGTTTTCTTATTATAATTTTCCCTTCGGTAAACTGGAATTAAGCATCAAATGTACTATTCCAAAATGACCTAAGTCTCTGCCATGAAAAAAAAGTCTAAGACGTATTAAAACCATTCGTTTGTTTTGGCAACAACTTTTTCTACCTTTTTTTCTTGGAGGTTTGTTTGGTTGGTTTTTGAGTTGAATCAAAGAACTCATTCTCCAAAAGGACCTCGTCCATAGAGTGGGCATGATAATATGAGCTGCGGAAATCTGACCAATCACCAACAAGGCCTTCTGGGTGCATATACGTAAGGTCAAGAAGGATCGAAATCTAAATGTAGAAAATAAATATATTATTTAGTTTGTATTGAGTATGAACCAAACAGAAAAAAAACCCCAAAAAACAGAGAAACAATGATTTTTAGCATCTTTCTTTTAATCTCTCATTATCATATTTTGTTTTGATTGACATGTTCCTAATTACATCTGTCATTTGAGTTATTTATTATTATTATTTATTCAGGCAAAAGATACATTTTACAAAATATAATAAAATCAACAAACATGACGCAAGAAGAAAATATAAAAAAATCATAGTCACTAGCTGCCAGGAAAGCACAAAAGCAGCCTAAGCCACTGTCACCAATTAGGTGTGTAACAAATGATTACTAAATAATTTTTGGTAAGAAAGCTATATATTTTAGATGTATCATTTAGTACCGCTAAGAACGTGTTATTCTTTGTTTATAGGCCTGATAAAAACGAGACTTACGTTAAGTACACGGTTATTGCTGTCAAGTAGACGCTCATTGATCTCAAGTTTTCCAGTCGTAATCAGGTGTTGAAGGTATAATTGGAAAGTGCCAACTGGTCTGTAACAAAGATATCAAAAAAAAGAATATGAAAAAAATGAAGAATAAAATCAGACTTTAAATAGGACATTTTGTAGTTTTAATAAAGTTATTCACTTCTCTTAAAAAAAAAAAAAATATTTCAATTTCACAAACGAAACCGTCAATTTTAACCAAAAACCATTGTCTGACATACAATTAAAGTATTTTTTGCTTTAAATTTTTTTCAGGTAAATTTTTCTTAATTTTTTTTAGGTAAATCATTTTCCATCCAGTTTTTGGTCAAAGAAAGTGACTATTACGTGATTAAAATTGCATACTCAACAACAAAATTGAAAACAAAAGGGGGACAATATATCTTTAAATATTTTAAATGTGAAAGATATTTGATAATAAACATAACAATATGACATTTGAGATTCTGTACTTAAATTTAGTTGACAATGTATGTAATGTCAGACTTGTTTTGCTCATGTTTAAGATCAGCAACAAAACATAAAGTTCAGTGACCTTTTAAGGTTTAACAAGTACAGTGCCATCATCCAATGTGTGAAATGCAAAATATAACTCAGCATTTAAATGGCAAACTTACTACAATACATATTAAATTACACCAGTGTTAAACTTAACACTTTTAAAGTATAAAATATATAAATATAATGTATTATTTACAACATGACACCTCTTTTGAGCGACATAATCAATAAATTAAATTTGTTAGATTGACTTACTTGTTGCTAAATATTTTACTGTAGTCGATTAATGTGATATTGACACATTCTCTCTCTGTGATCGCAGTTCCCACTGGCCATGTCAATGTCTGGGAATTTAAGAAAATGAAATATAGTACTTCAAACAATTTAGTAATATTATAATATAGACGTCTTCTAATAAACATCTGTTTAAGAACCATGATTTTCAGACTTCCCAACCTGTCTAGTTACCAATGAAAGTTAATGTCATTAAGGTATATTCAAAACCAAGGTCAATATACCCAGCAGGATGGATCGACCATGGCTCGACTGTGATGGAGCACAGACAGGTTAATTTTTAGCTATGTGAAAAGGGAATGCGCACCCCTTTTTGATAAATACCACCAAAAAAACAACAAACCTGGCCTGAACTGAATCGTCCCTGGCCAAATCATGGTTGGATGGAAATCATGGTTGGATGGCCATCATGGAACCTAGCTATGGGGGCCTAGGCTAGGCCCTCCTCTAGAGGCCTAGCTAGGCCTACTTACTATAAGCCTAGGCTAGACTACGGCCTAGGCTTACCTAGGCTAGTAGTAGGCTACCTGCCGGGCCTAGCTAGGTCAAAACTATAAGCTTACCTAGCTAGGTCAAACTATAAGCTTACCTAGCCTAGGCCTCCCTAGCTAGTTAGACCTAAGTAGGCTAGGCCTATGCCTAGGCCTAGTATAGTAGGCCTAGGCCTAGGCTAGCCCTGCCTAGCCTAGGCCTAGGCCCTAGGCTAGCCTAGCCTCCTATATATGCTAGGCAAGGCCTAAATAACGTTGGCGTTGCGCGCCTGCCTCCTCTAGCCCAGGCTACGCCCTATCTAGTAGGCATGCTGCCAAAACTAAATATTTTCTTAAATAAACATTATGCAAAATGACATTTTAGAATCAGTCATCCACCATCCACAGCAGGTAAACCCCCCTTTTCTCTCCATTTCCGATCGTGGGAGCAGCAGACGACAAACAACACTTTTTTAGAAAAGCATGCAAACAAAATAGAATTTCGCGCGCCGCGGCCCAACTTGGTTCATAAAAGTTTATTCCATTATTTTAAGAGGGTAGGCGGGTGTAAATCGTCCTGAGATTTTTTTTTACCTCCATATTACTCTATTCTTACCTCATTCCAAACCAATTCAAATGAAGTGTTCGTCTGAACGCAGGATTTTTGAACAGTTCCTACAAGAGAACAATTTATGTATTTCTTCGATAATATTTCCAGTTAGAATATTGGTTATATAATTGATTCAGAATATTCATTTTGTGCCTGATAATATAATTTGCTATAGGCCTATGCAGATATCCAACCATTAGACTATGTCGGGCTTGGCATGGATGGTTAAAATTCGATTGGATAGGCTAATATAAAAAAACGATATTTCCAGATAATGAATGACAGCTAGGCTGTATATCACTAA
The DNA here is from genome assembly GCF_963402885.1 of Antedon bifida. NCBI lineage: Eukaryota > Metazoa > Echinodermata > Crinoidea > Comatulida > Antedonidae > Antedon > Antedon bifida. The sequence goes on from NC_136234.1 coordinate 1,503,852, forward strand.
TATTTATACATAATTAAAAGTTTCGTCCACTTTATATAAGTAAAAACCTTCAATCTCGGTGCTTAACCAACCAGGAACCAACCAGGCCCCCCATACGGAACACATCTCAGGCCACAGAGCCGTAATATAAGTTAAAGTATATTCATATGCCAATGTAAAAAATAAAGTTATAACAATAAAATCAGAAATTTATAAAATCACGTACCTCTGAAGGAGAATTCGAGTTGTCGATCACGCGACACTTTCCCAAACCCTACAACTGACTTCAACTTAATTTTCAACGACATGGTATGTCAACTCTCAGTTCATTTCTGCAGAAATCTAAAACGCCATAATGTAAAATGTCTGACAAACACTGGTTTTGTCCAAAAAATCTGTGACTTTTTATTCTTTTTTATCGGGAGATTTAAGCGTGAAGTTGACTTCTTTAGAATTTGGTCAACGATGCGTTTCTTTTTTCAATTGTATACAAAAGGTATGCGAGGTGAGAATCGTCACTTTGTTAAGTGTATAGACTTAATACTCAACCACAACAAATTCTACTGATCATACAATAAGTTAGTGGTGGTGTATTTGAGACAATTTTGTTTGCGAAAAGGTTACATGAAGGCCTACAATATGTTGGCTGCTGTTTTATATCTTCTCTTTATTTTCTATACTTTGATTTCGAAGTTTCCCGGTTCTTTGACTCATGCTGTTATCCACATTTTTTGTTGTTGTGAAAACATCGAATTTTATAATAATATAATATAATGTTTTCTGTTTCCACCTTTCAAAAACATAAAGACCCATCCTTCAATCATGGAGTATTCTATTTTTATACCTCCATAATCAACCTTTTCCTTGTACTTTTCAATACGAAGCTATTTGATTAAGTTCTTATAAGGTTAAGATCTCCCTCACTGCTCAACATCTACAACAGCACAAGAAGCATAATTATTTTAATACTTTCACCATAATATGGAGAATATGAATATTATATTAAAATGGCACCGCCAGCGTTACAGGCTTGTTGCCTATGGCTACAACGCGTTGTTATAGTAATTATTACGAAAGAGGTTGCTTTTTTAAATCCATAGTAATAACAATACTGACATTTACTATACATAGAAACTGGTTCTTTGTTATCATCTTAATTTGCAAAATCATAACTCAAATGGCCGATTATCAGCAACATGGTAAAATATAATTATTAATATATTTAATTATTAATATAAATTGAAATGAAGGCGAGTATTAATCAGCAACGACAGAGATACAGATAAATAAGCATCGTAAAGGATGAATACATCGCTCTATTTATACGTTGATGCATAATTCATTCGCTAAATTTCCGGCAGCTTGGTCTATTAGGTTAATTTTATCCATTACGAGTCTCTAATAATAGTCTGATTAATATTTTACGCGTATTAATCAACGTTGATCATGATGGATTAGATGACGAGTAATTGTTTTGGCAGATTATGATCTTGTTAATCACCATCGTCATTATCATCATCGTCATTAACGTTCGTATAGCTGCAGCGTAGATAGTCACATAAAGCTTGGTTCCCACTTGCACGCAACACACGACGTAGCGTAACGCAAGTGATCTGTTCGGACAATCTATTAACGTGATTGGTGACTAAAGGCTGGTTTCCTGTCGACGTAAGAAGTCGAATTTTGCAACGATTCTTGCGTTTCATACGTTTCTTACGTCTCTTACGAAAGTTGAGAAAAACTTGACGTCGTTGACCTAAGTCAAGATCGTGTCGGGCCGCAGAGAAACATCTGTAGTTATGCTGCTCCCGAAAGTTGAAATTTTGGCTGTGAAACACACGTCGTATGCTTACGTCGATTTTAGTGTTGTTACGAAAGTTGAAATTTTTTTCTTACGTCGGTCGGATTTATGACGCATTTGAAACAACATCTCTGATTGGTGTTTCTTTTTAGAGCGGGTTTTATCATTTTTCGCGCAAAATGTTGATGTTGTTATTGTACCTGTAGCTACTCAGCAGCAGTGTCAGTGCAGCACACCAACATGTTATTTTCAGTAGATAAGCTAGGCTTAATACTGTACTAATAGGAATTGATTTGACCAAATAATCAAACTAGCCTAGGCCCCTAGCCTAGGCTAGTAGGCCTATGTATTATTTGTATAAATCAACATGAATTAATTATTCTGGCCCTCTAGGCCTAGCCTTAAATAGTTTTCAAAATTAAAAAAAAGGCAAATCATTTCGAGATTCCTATTATTATTAGACCTACCTAGGCCCTAGACTAGGCATTGGCCTATTGGCCTATAAGCATATCTAATCGAGCATGAGATAGTACTACTGCAGTAAGATACCCATTATTTACAGGCCTATAATAAGAATAAATTTAACAAAACAATATAAATTATACAAAATCAAGCAAATAATTTTTTGTTAAAGTTACATAATAATATCATATTGCTTACAAAGGGGCTTTCTATATCTTATCTTGTTGCAAATGTTCATTTTCGCGACGTTTCTACCGATGCTGATTGTTTATTGCACGTCCATAAATAAGAGTATTATATTTTGATATGAGTTGTAAACTCCCTGATTAGAACATGATTAGGCTAAAATTATAGTAGTAAATACATACAAATGTTATTGTCCGGCTTTATTTCACTATAAGGACATACACATTACGTCATAACTCTTTTCGCTCATTGGTTGCTTGTTACGATTGCGCTTACGTCTCTTGCGAAAGTTGACTTCAAGTCAACTTTCGTAAGAGACGTAAGAAACGTGACGCAAGGGCGTTCATTCAAGCGTAAGATCAAAAATCCCGGTTTCCTGTAAAATCGGAAGACAACGTCGTAACGCAACAATTGTTAGGTCATCGGTTTCCTGTAAAATCGTTTGTCGTTACCATTTTTCTTACGTTGCGTCGATTTTATAAATTTTCAATCGTAATCGGTTTCCTGTAAAATCCGCATTTCTTACGACAAATCGACGTAGTCGCAACAAAAGTGATGTTCTTACGTCGACAGGAAACCAGCCTTAAGCGTTGTGCTGTGACGTCTTGCGGTCCTTACACTTGGTTACCACTAGGACGCAACGCAAGGACGTTAGCGCAACGCAATCACAAGCAATTGATTATTTGAACTGTCGGTTGTCATTGGCCAACTCGCTTGCGTTGCTTCTAGATGCTTGCGTGCGTCCTAGTGGGAATCAAGCTTAAAGCGTTGTGCTGTGACGTCTTGCGGTCCTTACACTTGGTTCCCACTAGGACGTAACGCAAGGACGCAAGTGATTGACCAATCACAAGCAATTTATTATTTGAACTGTCGGTTGTCATTGGTCAACTCGCTTGCGTTGCTTCTAGGTGCTTGCGTTGCGTCCTAGTGGGAACCAAGCTTAAATGCTGTGACGTCTTGCGGTCCTTAAACTTGGTTCCCACTAGGACGCAACGCAATGACGTAGGTGAGATGATTGATCAACGCTTAAAGCTTGGTTCCCACTAGGACACAACACAATGACGTAGGTGAGATGATTGATCAACGCTTAAAGCTTGGTTCCCACTAGGACACAACACAATGACGTAGGTGAGATGATTGATCAACGCTTAAAGCTTGGTTCCCACTAGGACACAACGCAATGACGTAGGTGAGATGATTGATCAACGATTAAAGCTTGGTTCCCACTAGGACACAACACAATGACGTAGGTGAGATGATTGATCAACGCTTAAAGCTTGGTTCCCACTAGGACACAACACAATGACGTAGGTGAGATGATTGATCAACGCTTAAAGCTTGGTTCCCACTAGGACACAACACAATGACGTAGGTGAGATGATTGATCAACGATTAAAGCTTGGTTCCCACTAGGACACAACGCAATGACGTAGGTGAGATGATTGATCAACGCTTAAAGCTTGGTTCCCACTAGGACGCAACGCAAGGATGTAAGCGCAACGAAAGTGATCGACCAATCACAAGCAATTGATTATTTGAACTGGCAGTCATTGGTCAACTCGCTTGCGTCTAAGAGCTTGCGTTGGGTCTGCAGTGTGAACTCAGCTTAATTAGACCAATCACAAGCGATTATACAAACTGTGTCTTGTCAGCGCTTGCGTTGCGCTTACGAGTCTTAGTGGGAACTGAGCTTTACGGATCGCACACTATTGCATAGTAGGTATATTATTATATTTTTTCCTTTCAGATTAATCAATACCGTAATAAACTTACAAAATATATTACAAAAACAGAGGGATCACTATCTCATTTACGAAAAGTATATAATGGACGAGAAATGACTAGATATTAATTTCCAATTAAGTCTCGTAATAATTTGGTGACCTCTGGGAAATAAAAGAAATTCTGATCACACGAATATTTCGTATCATAATTCCACCGCCTTAGAAAACTGAATCATTTTGTATACAGATTTGTTGAATAAAATGTATGTCGAATGTAATATTATAAGTAATTAATCCGAATGATTCTCTATCCACAATTTGCCAAGTACCATAGGCAGATTCTATAAAAAGTATCACATGTGACGCCTGTATCATAGGACATAAGCCTGTCATAACATAACTATAACTAGGCTGGAATGACAATGCCACCTACACACTACATATTTCTCGTTTTCTTGCTGTGCTGTACCACATTGTATGCCTATCTGTAACTCAATTTTAATTATAAAAAGAAACACAACATGGCGATAATATTGACTGAAAAGCCAAATGGATCGTTCGCCCCCTCCTCTCAGCCATCTCCTTCGGCGCGTTGGCACACATAACGTGATTTCAATCAGATATGCACACTCCTTGCAGAATAATCGGTTTTGGTTTACGGCAATATACATAATCGCATTACAATAACAAATGACATTATATAATCACGTTTACATTGTATTGCGTTGCAAACTACGATTGATCAGAAAATGAGATTTTTTTTAAGCCGATGGGTATAAAAGCACATTATCATTAAACATGTATTCGCATACAAATCTCTTGATGTCAAAACTATCGTTCTAGTAAATAACGCGGCGATCAAAGGACGTGTGATGCAGCGCGTATGTATCTGCGTACGCGCTGCATCACAGCTAATCAAAGATCAATATGACGTGATGTGTAATCACAATGAGTTTGTGTTCTATGAATACACTGTATAGAAAGCTGCAGGTGCATAATAATAATACTGTACCACGCATGTAATGAAAGAATATGATTTGCATATTATTGTCCTGTTGTCAACTGGACTGCATCTCTAATGTATAGGTAATTTATATATGTCTAAACAAAACGGAATTCAATATTGGTTAATGCAAAAAAAATACGATCATGAAGTGTTGTTACAGACTCCGTTATTCAATCATGCCATATGTTTTCATGATTTTCAAATATCAACAAACTTATTTAATGAAGATATCGATCGTAGTTTTTATACAAAAATGACAATTACGGTCATGGGCGCCAATGTTCGTTATTCGAATTAAAATGGCTCATCTTTAATTAACATCTTAAATGTTAAACTTATTTTATCTTATTCTACAAAATTATTATGGACGACGATTTGCGTCCAAGTTGTAACTTTTTTCGCTAAAATCGTCGATTTTTATAGGTCTTGTATTTGGGGTTTTGCCAGAAAGGCGGTCCTCTAAAGTAAACATATTTGCGTTAATAAGAAATTCGTCAAACAGCTTTTATAAACTTCAAGTCTCTTTTTCACAAGACAGTTCCTTCAATGTTGTCAAATTTTAACCTTAAGTTTCAAATATAAAATAACGCAAGTCGGCAGCGCCTATATAACAATTCACTTAGATATTTCTAAAGCTCTGTCTACACTTTCAAACTTTGTGACAAAATGTGATGTGCCCATATATACAGACATAATGATGTCATATCACTATATTTGGGCATATCACTACCATATACGAGAATATCACTACCATATTTGAGCATATCACTATCATATTTAAGCATATCACTACCATATTTGAGCATATCACTATCATATTTAAGCATATCACTACCATAATTGTGCATATCCATCACTACTATATTTGAGCATATCACTACCATATTTGAGCATATCACTACCATATTTAAGCATATCATTATCATATTTAAGCATATCACTACCATATTTAAGCATATCACTACCATATTTGAGCATATCACTATCATATTTAAGCATATCACTACCATATTTGAGCATATCACTACCGTATTTGAGCATATCACTACCGTATTTGGCACATCACACTTTTTTTTCACACAAACTAGTTTGATAGTGTAGACAGAGCTTTACAATATTAATTGATGTATTATATTTGTTGTTCGTCCCATTTCCATAGAGATATATTTACAATATGATTATAAAATCTCTATATATTCTACACAGAAAAGAATTTTTTCTGGTAAGGCCTACCCAAACCTTCTAAACTAACCGACAAGTGTTTCAGAAGCGTTGTCAACGAGTTGTTAAACTCCCTGATATAATACTGAACAGCAACACCGTAATGTATAATATTACTACGGATTATTCTACTAACTCATGGTGAATTATCCGGATTATTGCTGTCCAGAAGGGAAGGCTAACGTGTCAGTTAAACGCAGTCACGTAATTATGCTAGACTTATTAAGCAAACATTTAAGTTTGCACAAAAACCTGATTTGAATAACAGAGTGCTTTAATACACATTTAGAAACTCGTTTATTACTAACGATACAGTATTATATGTCCATGAGATTTGTGTTAAACAAAGATGAATATTCAATTGATCAGCTTATACCATTTTATTTTATAAGGAACTATGTCACAATTATTCTGCTGAAGTTACTGCAGTAAACATTTTTGTTATGATTGAAAATGTAGTTACTGCAGTAACTGCAGTATAATAATTGTGACATGATCTCTGAAGCTCTGGCTGCACTATCAAATGATACGCCCATAATATGGACATAATGATGTCATAGCACTACCATATTTAAGCATATCACTACCACATTTGGGCACATCACATTTTTTGCCACATAAAGTTTGATAGTGTAGATAGAGCTTAAGAACACTCTTAAGAACACCTCGCACAAGAAGAAAACGTAAGGTGAAATTGGTTGAAGTATGAAAACATTTAGAATGGAGAAAATTCTTAAAATGAAACATAAATAAATGTTTATTTTGACATATCATCAAAATTAACAACTTTAATTGTCAATAATATACATTATATATACTGTATCCCCAATTGTTAAAATTACTGTAAACATACAGAAACGTCGACAAACTAAAACAACTTTAGACAATCCACATAATGAATCCATCAAATGACAAATTTATTAGGATTTTTCTCCGCTTAAAAATGTACATTTCACAAACATGTACAGTAAGCATGTACCAGTCTACTAATAGAGTTATACGGTAAATTCACCTTCTATCTATACCAATGTTATTCACAACGTTGAATTAAAAAATGACAAGAATTAATACAAACAAAATAGAAATATTGCTGTTCATTTCAATGACCTTGTCTTATATTCTTTACCTCCCTTGTGTACTTAAGGCTATATAAATACAAATTTCTATACATCTGTTCTTTAATAAAAGTACTAAAATCAAATGTCAATGAAAAGAAATCTCTCAAGCGTGACATGTCATCATTCAAGCATGACTACAGTATTTTAATTATGAAGGGAGACCCAACACAGAGAAATTGTAAACCACCCTGCTGTCCTCATCTACTATATACAGTAACATAGAGAAATTATATAATGTATAACCATAAGGATATCTGCAGGGACCATGTCAAAATTAATCTACTGCAGTGACTGCAGTAACTGCATTTTGTCTTTATACATACATGTTTGTTTGAAATATTACCAAGCTGTTTTTGTACACACTGTTTATTACAGTGACTACCTCATAAACTACATTGAAACATACTAAAATCATACATTACTGCAGTAAAGAAATGTATTTACTGCAGTAACTAAAATAATGTTGACATGATCCCTAAATGTATTTCCTTATCTGTGACACAACTGTGAAGGTACCTCCACGATTCAACAATGATATATCCTGTACATATACCAGTATATCTAAATTATTGAATTTTCAATGCCATTAAAAGAGAAGCTGTGCGTTATACAGTACATGAAGCCATATTTGGCAAGCATATCCATTACGTTATGTCAAAATGTGAAATGAATGTATCTACTCAATTATTTTTATCCATGCTACAAATATAATGATCAGTTACGACCATAAATCAAAGTCGATGATCTAAACAACCACCATTATCTGGAGAATTACCATGCTAATTCATGTTATACATATTGGTGATAAATTCTGAACTTAAACGCTATGACAGAAAGTTTAGTCTACAATATATCTGACATACAAACTATGTTCTAAAGCAAAGCATATACAGTAGTCTATTTAAAAAACCCATTCCTATATATACATATATACCGTGTATGTACAACCCTGAAAACACATTCATTTTATCATGTATAGTTACTGTACCAGTTATATTTTCTAAACTTCCCAGATTGTGAATTTGCAGAATACAAAATATCTTTACCATTGCACCGCATCCGATGATGAATTCATTTTATCTACAGTAGTACATACATAAAATGCAAAGTTTATTGCAAGACAGTGTGTACTTATGAATACAAATTTCACACTTTAATATTACCATACTAAAGGTAATACAGACAAGTCAAGAGAATTATGTTTTACATTCAAATCAGGGGTGGATCCAGAGGGGTTTGCAAGAGAACTATCCAATCTGTATATTCAAACCAGGGGTGGAAAAATCCTGGATTCGCACCTGCAGCTTACCAGTGGCCTAAAGCCAATTTACACAGTAACGGTAAGCAAAAAAAAAAGATGTGTCCTACATACCTGTAGAATCTGTATCTATCCTGAGCGGAAACTGCCCGTCCACTCCGCGTTGGGTGTGTAAATGGTCATAAGGAATAACACGGAGTCTATATTTTTAATTAACATTAGCGCTTGTCTGTGTAAATTGGCCTTAAGTCTTAAATTTATAATTTATTTATTATGACAACTCTACTAATTTACAATTTCTCTTAACATTTTGTTTAGGAGAAATGAAATAGTGAGAAACATCACTATATGCTCATTAGAGCATGTTTTGCAGTAACAACAGGTCATTAGTGAAATATGAAGAGTTGTGTTTCACATTAATTGATCATTATTTCAGAGAGGCATCTGCTACATCTTTCACCACTCCACAACATTGTTAGGTTATAGGTACATTTTTTATTAAAATATATAGTAGAACCATGTTAAAAGGATTACTATAACATTATACGTTATTTGCATTTATAAGAAAATGTAATTAGCGCAATTAGTGATGTTTATGCCTACTATTAATTTAATGTTAATTATGGTTTTTTTTACAGCACCACAGTTAGTGTGAGCGCCACCGTTCTAAAGGTTAAGTGTGGGAAATAAATAAATAAATAAATACAACTGCTGTAGAATAATTTTGACAAGAACCCTATTACATAATACTTTATACATGAATATATTATCACAGTATTAACAAAATATTTGGAATTATTGGTAGTGTGACCTGGAATGGCTTTCTATGTTTGCACGTTGTATTTTAATGTCAGGGAAACAACACCGTCCGACACTAATGGCTGACCGATGGTGAATTGACTGACCAATGTCATTTTGGTTGACTGACCAATGCGGAATTGGAACTGAAGTGACTGACCAATGTCAATTTGGTTGACTGACCAATGCGGAATTGGAACTGAATTGACTGACCAATTTCAATTTGGTTGACTGATCTATGTCGATTGGGAACTGAATTGGCTGACCTATGTTAATTTGTTGTGAGCAACCAGACTGGTATAAACATTTTTTTAATGGTGGTATTCTAAAGTAACTGTGCAACAATGGAAGAGGAGGAGGTTGGGGTTGGGAGTCGCCAAAGAGGGTGTGGGAAGCATGTGGTGTAATGAATAACCCACCTCTTATAATTGGTAAGAAATTATAAATATAATATTGAGATTGGACACTTTAAATCTACCACAGAATACTTTAATCAATACTGTAAGCCTATTAGACTGTACTCAGGCTGAAGTTTTAGTATACAGTACCTCATATTTTCTCTTCAACAACAACAACCATAAATATTTGTGTACATACAGTATGTCCCTGGTCTATGCTTAAAGTTATGGCTATCAATTCAAGAATGGAATAATTGACGAGATCATTTGTGCACTTAGAATGTAACAACACATCACAACCTTGGGAGTGCAATAAAGATTTTACCATTTGATCAATTTTTAGATAGTGAATATAGTAGTACAGTAAGTCTCTGTTTGACAGGAAAGCTGCTTTAAGACATTGGACTTTGCACATAGTTATTAACATAAAAACATGAATTAAAAAACATATTTTGAAAGCATGGTGGTCATGTATTAATTGTCTAAATAATTTAGTGTCATTATATAAACTTACTATATATTTATACCTGTCTTATTGTCTTAAATAATATATATACACTATAATAAAAATCAAAACAAATATTATTATAAAATAACTATCATTAAAATTATTTAACTTAGAAAAATAAAATATAATTGTATAATAATTATAATAGAAAGATGAGAAAATGTTTGAACTTAAACACTTGAGCTTACACTCTACTAGTACACCACTTTCATGGTACTGTACTGTTTAATACTACTGTAAGTCTGATGTTAAGTCTGGATGTTACTGTACACTTCTCATTGTTCACATGGTATAATGGAACTACTGTATGTTAGTTGTCAACTGTGTGCGGACACACATTATTGTGGCTTTAAGTTTGGATGTTAATGTACACTTCTCATTGTTCACATGGTATAATGGAACTATGTTTAGTTGTCAACTGTGTGTGGACACACATTATTGTGGCTTTAAGTTTGGATGTTACAGTACACTTCTCATTGTTCACATGGTATAATGGAACTACTCTATGTTAGTTGTCATCTGTGTGTGGACACACATTATTGTGGGTTTAAGTTTGTATTGCTTAATATTTTATTACTGTAATTATTGTTTTTGTTTTTATTCTGCTAATTGCTGTAATATGGAGCAAGTGTTATAATCTGTTTGGGCTAGCCTATTCTCACTCCAGATTTAATAATTGGTGACAAAATAAATATTATTATTAATAATAAATATATACATACAGTAGTTAATGTTTTCATAGTAAAATATCTAAGAAACACTTGGCGCCTGAATTTGAAAATACGACCGTAAAAAAAAAAGTTTGTAGTAGAGTTGTTAAAACTTTCACACCCATTCACACACTAAAATAAATACAATGAAAAATAGACAAATACATATATAATTCTGCGTTCCAAAACTTTGCATAATCCAGATTATCAAAGTATAAATCAATAATTCCGGTGATAATAATTTATAAATCCATTATGCAGAAATGAGGAGGAAATCAAGAATCGTGTATGCCATCTCTCAATACTGTTATGCATGTAAACATAGTTCATTTGAATCACTATAGTAAACCTTGTACAGATATATAATGTTAGTAAAGACAATATTTGATATATACAGTACTTGGCTGTACTGTCAACAAACAGGCATTAATATATTCTTCCGTGATTAAAAATAAAGTTGGACCAAAATTCCCACACTAAAATCTTTGTTAATACATCTGTACATATATAGGATTTCTACAAAGATAACAGTATAAAACATAACATATTGCCACCTAATATTATTATTTTTCCATATTGAGTAAAGTACCACAAAAACAATAGGTCCATTTCAAAGTCTGTCTCGTCTACCGTAATTCTTAGACAATTTTGTTTTGTTTTTTCTCTCTCTCCATTCAACCGTAGTAAAAAGGTGGGTTCAAATCGGTCTTCAATCAAACTGTAAATATCACTGAGCTATCGTTGAAGTCTGTAAGATAAAATTGGAATTGCCATTTCATTTTATGTCGCTAAGTACTGGTGGAAGATGTTTTTAATAGCAACAGGATAGAAGATGGGAAATATAAGAAAGAAATCCAACCAACCCCCCAGCTATTTAAAAATCTTGGATCTACCACGGAAGTATACTACCCCAGGCTTTAGTCTACAGTAGATTTATCTTATTCTCAGTGCTGCTGTCCAAATACAATACAACAATGCCCAATATCATAGGAAAATTCCATAATACAGCATGATATGTTTATCACATGTGATACCAGTATCATGGAAGGTTAGGTTTGGGTCTATGATACAGTACAAAAGTGAACACGTGATGCTATATTATGGAATTTTCCTATGAGACTGGGAAAATTTAGAGAGATTCGAGTGGCAGTTTGGTAAAAGGCAAGACAGTTAGAAATTTTTCCTAACTGTATTTCGTATATTTATTCAATATTTATAGGTTTAAACAATATTGTCATTGTATTTTTATGGCATTCTACTGTATAAGAAGAATACAAAAAACATAAACATTTAGAGACAGGTGGCAACAATCCCAACCAATTAAAAATGTAACAGTACACAATGTATTCAATGCAATGTCTTGAATTAAAGTGAACATTTGAATTTGCCATTCAGTATCAATTTATTAAAGATGTACATAGTTCAAGAAGTATTGTCCCCTTGAAAAATAATTGTTACCAATTTTTTTTTGAATATGCCATTTTAATGTCACATAATAGTTATCCACTTTGACCAAAAATTGGATCTAAAGAAAATTTATTTACCTGAAAAAACTGCAATTTTAAGCAAAAATTGGTCAAATTGGCTGCCAGCCAATGGGTTTTTGGTTGATTAATTAATGTTATTTTATAAGTGAAAGTATTACATACAAAATAACCTTTTCAAAGTCTGATTTAATTAATTGTTATTTTTCATGTTTCTGATGGACAATACATCTTTAAAGAAGGCTACCTGTATTTAGTTTAGGATGGGTAGTTAAAAGGGTGGAAAACAGCAGGGCTACTACTGTATACCTTCAGGTATTGATAGATGGGAGTGGTGTTTAAATTTGGCTGAGTGGAAGGTCTTTTATTACAGTAAGCAAAGCTGTACAAGGCGTTTCCACTTTGATATCCCAGTATTTTATCTAATAAAAACAACTTTCTGCATTTTTTACTACAGTAGTAAGTACTGTATGGACAAACTAACTTAACTAATTAAAGTGTTGTAGAGTCGACTGTAAATCAAGTAAAACTGTTGTTTTTGAACAAGTCATTTTAAAAATATATATTACAGTTAATATTCACTTTATTTGGGTGGGTCTTAATTTGAAGCCTTTTTAATTAACAACTCCCTCCCCACCAAATATTGAGTAATTCTATTCATGCACACATTTAATAATTTATTATGTATTGTTTTAAGAATAACAATTATTTTGTTCAATTTATTTTATGAATTATACATTTTCTTTTCTTTTCAAGGAAACAACAGTGCATTCAAAGTCTAACACTTTCCCAAATACAGTACTGGTTGCCTTTAGCAAGTTGAATGTAAGTTATGTACTTTACAGTAAATCATATGTAAATACAGGATGCAATAAATATGCATGTTGACGAGACACAGCTATACAAAATACACACATTTTAACGACACTAGCTAACAACCCTGCGTTTAAACGATGAATCATAATGGTAATAATTTATAATTACCGCACTAATGCGTGGGTTATTATTGACAGTGACATTTTTTTTTCATCTACAGTAATTTATACCAATAGCCTAATACATAGGTGAAATGAGTGATACACGTACATGTATGGAGCAGTATGTTTAACAGAATATAAAGATAGTTCGGAATAGTGTACTACAGTATAACAATTTTTTTTAAACATGGAGAGGCCTGGTTTTTGGAAATGATTGACTAGTAAAACCTAGTTTTACAGTTTTACTATAAATGGTGAACTGTACAGTAGTTGAGTTTTAAAATGACATAATGAATTGTGAGTTTTCATTAATAATGGTACTTTTAATTAGTAACATCAGCTCATTAAAAACTTAATTAAACTGATAAGAGGCGATTAAATGAAATTAATCAATCAATCCTTGTAAAAGCAAACTTGTTGCTAGCAGGTATGTTAGTGAAAATGTAAGACCAATTTTAATTTAATAGCTAAGAAAGAAGTTCTCAATAATTAGCCTATAGACATAATTTTTGATTTATAACAACTAGCTAAAGATTTTAAAAATTAAACAGAGTGAAAGCTTTGAAATATGAACATAAGATCTAAAGGCTTCGGGCATTAAGCGAGATAATATGGTATGATAGTATATGTCCATGTTCAACTAAAGATTTTTTCAAAAGCTTTTACATAACTTTAACCTTGAGAATATTAATATTAATTAAATTATTCTTTACTCAAGCATTCAACAATATGTACAGCAGATACAGATATGTTTACTGTATTAAAACTAATGATATCAGGGGTTATTCACCTAATAATTTACAATAATCTATTTAATAACATGTTTAATCCATTGTTTACTATACTTAGACCATAGATGTTATAGTGAACTCACTTCATAGAGTATATACTCAGTATCTATTGTAGATAACACAAAAATGATATGCAAATCATGATATGCAAATCACTACCTGCACAATTTTTATAAACTCGCAACAATTTAAGATTTTGTAAAGGAAATTTGATTAAAAAGTATCATTGAAAAAACTTAAAATTGTTAATTTTAATATAGGCCCTAAATAATAAATAAATAAAATGCATTTAAAAAAAATATTTAAACTAAGACAACATATACAGTACAAAAAACAATATTATTATATATATACAGTTTAATTAATTAATTACAGTTATTGATTTTACAATGTAATTATATTATCTTTAAATCAAAATACAAAAGAATCATACAAAACATGTTGGCAATTGGGGTCAACTCCCCGATGGGGTCAGAAAATGATACGAAGTACTAATCAAAAATAAAATCTAAAGAGAGTACTTACCGTAGCAGTGGCTGAAGGGCATTGGTCCGGACTTGGGGACGGCTCCCAAACAAAACTGTAGTAAATAGCAAGAACGATAGCCACAAGTGACACCGAGAGTACATAAGCAAAGACCGTGGCTAAACGCACCCATTTCTTATTCGTTTTCAGATTGTTCGCCATATTTCCAGATCCATTCTTCTTGTCTTGGTTCGCCCCATGTCCGTAATTAACATGCCTAGCATGAGAGTTTTGTGTACCGCCAGCATTAGCCATCTTTATGTCATTCATGCTCTCCTGAATCTTAGATACTACAGATTAAGGCCTAAAGAACGAGATCGCATAAATTCTTTCAGATATAGCTGTCTTGTTATAAATTATTCCACGGATATATAGACAAATATTAGCTTAATATAACGGTTGTATCTTAGCAGTACGTCAGTATTTTAATAGTGAAACTGGAACGAATGACACCACCACTACATATGTCGTGAGATCGTCTGCTGTCAACAAAACACAGTTAGTACGTGAGAAAAAGACGAGACTTAATATAAAAAGGTTGCCACGGTCGGAGAGATATTTGATAGCCCAATTTTCTTGACATAACAAACTTTATAGATCCTTGTATAAAACCTATATACTGTGTAGATAAAAGCTGAAATAATACATTACTAAACAAATATTTAAAAAACATGGGAAAAAATAAACAAACGAACTGTTAATTTATCCTTATTGTATTTCTATCGATTTGGAAGGCATGTATGTATGTATGTAGATATAGTTACAGAAATATAAATATCTGTACAATGAATAACAATTATTAATAATATAATAATTATGAACTTAAAATAAATGGCAACATCAAATATTGGTGGCCTCAATTTACTCCATTATTTTTGTCCTACATAAAGAACTAATGAAAATGATAAATCAATTTTGATCCGTTATCATGGAGGAAATATTTCCTCCACTGAACTTTCAATTTGACAAACTGTAGATGGCGACATTCTTGGATTAAACATGATGAAGATGAAACAGGCCCAGATTTGGTTGATTTTTTTCAGACAACTTATCTAAAGCAAACTAGTTTGACAAAAAAGGTGTGATGTACCCAAATATGGTAGTGATATGGCCAACAAATATGGTAGTGACATCAGCTTGTTCATATCTGGGTACATTACATTTTTTTTTGTCACATAAAGACAGAGCTTAAGAAGAAATAAAGGCACGCTATTTTCCTTTCATTTTATTCACCAATCACTAGTGCCAATCACAACAAAATCAATAAAGTACATATCATGTCAATAAATACAATACTGATTACATCATATAATACAAGTACTTTCTAAAGCCTGTTTTTCCATTAGTGAATTTATTCGTGCAAATCGTAACCTACCCGAGTTCTGATTGGTTGTGCATTTTTGGTCACAAAAACTAGATGAAAATATGAAATACGCAGCCATTAGTCAAAACTTTCAATTCGAGTGAACAAATTCATCTAGTGGAAAAGGGGCTTTACTCAAACCATTGAAAATATATATAATTTTTCATTTTATCCATGCTCAACTTCACATTTACATAGCATTTTGGCCAAACACACAATTACAAAAATTGTGATTTTAATCAATTATTATTGCTGATCATATAAAAAGCTTTAAAAAATTAATCTAGATATTGTGATACCAGGGAGATGTAATATACATATCTTCCTGGTAATAGTTAGAATGGATAGAAACATTTTTCCAAAACATAATCAAATTAAAAAAATCCCTATAATTGGTCAACAACAAGTTTTTAAGCAACCCCTATTGTCATAACATTGTGTTTGTGATTTCCTGATCTATATCCATCTATTAGCACTATTAAGCTCTGTCTGCACTATCAAACTTTATGCGACAAAAAAAATGTGGTGTGACAAAAAAAATGTGATGTGCCCATATATGGACACAATGATGTCATATCACTACCACATTTGGGCACATCACACTTTTTTTTGTCAAACTAGTTTGATAGTGTAGACAGAGCTTTAGAGACAGTGTCAAAATGATTCTTCTGCAGTTACTGCAATTATGGGCGCTACTGCACTTTCGCACCTAAAACTGGGCATAAGACTTCCCGGTCACTCACCATCACCGCCGCCCAGCGGGTGAATGTTTTTAAATTGGGCAAGCTGGAGAGATTGTTGTGCGAAAGTGCATTACCACTTAATTATGTATGGGTTTGGTTCCTTTCTAGAATGATTCTGACATGGTGCCATATTATAAGAGTTTATAATCAACTTTATTATATATACTCTTTGAACTTATATACTACATCATAATTGCTTTGATTTTTTTTTTTTTTGGTAATTGCCACAATACAAATTTTTGTTATGATTGCATAATTTTAGATAGGAAAGCTCTTAATTATAAACATAACCTGACATTGTGAATATTATAATATTAAATATATACTTTGCATTTAACAATGGTTTAGCTCTATGATCAAGTTATATACGATATAAAAATATACTGTTTTATATATCTTGATGTTAAAAGCTACCAAAAAACAAAATAAACTATACATGTGAACCACAAAAATAATTTTAACATAACACCGTATATTAAATTTAGATACTTTTTATAGTTTGCGGTATTGAGGAATATTGTACAATATATCTGTTCTCTTTAGTATCATTAGCAACTGTAGGCCAATCTCTTTCTGAGAGCAAACAGCAAATTTACGACATCGATACAGAAAGAATCCCAAAAACAGTATCAATAATAAATTAACTTATTTACATTTTTATTTTTATTCACTAAATTCTGAGGAAAAAAAAATGTTTTAGTGTTTTGAATTATTCAGAAGCTGTATATGCAATGTGATTACAAAAACACAAGTGAAACATACAGAGCATATAGAACTTGTGTCATATATATATAACAATATTCTTGCCTATACAATTCAAAATGCAAAATTTAAGGCTTTTACTTCTTTCTTTCATTATCAGGGGCACATCCAGGAGCACTAACACATAATTCATTTTAACTGTCAAAGTTAATACTTCCCTGGATCTGCCCCGATTATAACTTATTTGGTTTTTTTTTTTAACCATATGGAATGCTGGTAGTTTTAACAAAGCAGTAGTACTTGCATAGCAATATCATTACAACAAAAATACAGACAATTTTAAGAAAACACGAAAGTTGTACAAGCAAAAGTTTACGAGGCGTCTTCTACAAGATTGGAATATAGATTCCCCAGAATAGTAAATATTCAGTTTTTTTGAAAATGTGATCAAAAATTGAGGCTGATCAGATGAGATTCTTAAAAAATGTTAAAAGGTTGAATTTTAAAATTCATATTTACTTCATTTTATGATTATTTCATTATATAAAATCACACATACAACACTGCTGTACAATTGCAAATATTCCTATACAGTAATTTCAAGAGGTAATATCCATTTTATCATCTTTTCTTAAATAAATTTAATTACCCTTAACGATCCATATAGTTCACACACATCATTCAAATTTTTCACCCGATTCTCAGTGCTGTATCTTCACATATGAAAATATTTGCCCAGTACCATAGCCAATTTGCTCAATACAGCATCTCATATGTATCACATGTGTTGCTGTTATCATGGAAGGTTAGATTAGATGATACAGGCAACACATGTGACACTGGACAAATTTAGATGCAGTACTGAGAATCGGTCGTCATTTTGATTATAAAATCTTTTAAATTCAACAATACAGTACTTATATCAAAATTTCATTTCTAGTCATTGATACAATAACATATTCTGTACTTAAACTATGCCTTAATACTAAAAAACATGTTAAGGCATCAAAACTGTGGACTGTGACACACGTGAACGCACCTGAGTAACTAGTGCAGCAAAGCATTGTGGGAATGACAAACTAAGTGGTTGTCATTACAAATAATGTTATCTATGATTACTCCACCAATCAAGACAAAGAAAATATTGTCACTTGAATTTCTCGTCATTTGCCAAATTAAATCTGACACTGATAAAGAATTCAGACTACAGGGGAAAAAATTCCTGTGACCGTCATCATTCTGGTACATGATATTCAAACATCTTTGCCAATCTACTGTACTACTGTACTACTAAAAAAAATAAATTGAATTTGGTGCAAATAAAATATTTATAAATAAAAGGTTATTTTCGGAAAAACAAGGTGACACCATAGGTAAATTGAATATTTTTCCCCTAGAATTATTTGAAAAAAACTTCAAAAACAATGATTTGAAATCACCCTGGATAGACAATTTTAATAAATTGTGTTGTAAATTGCACAAAAGTGGAATGCAATTACTGTAATAGTACAGTAGTTAGTAATATAAATTTATTTAAACTTCATAAATGGAATTTCAAATCCAATTTTTGTATTTAAACATTCTTCTGAATCTAAATATATTATTAAGAAAAAACATTATAAAAAAAATGCTGCTAAATTCTGTGGTAAAAGAAATTAATCAAAAATCAGCGTACAATAATTGATCAATAATCAATCAAATAATCTTATTTACAACATTTAACATATGGCAAGTAATGAACATTTTATGAAGTTATTTTAATAGCCATCACACATTATTTCAGACCACATAAATACACCAATCAAGGTAACAGTTTTCTACTAAAGTGAGATGCATTTGCATGGCCTGAAAACAGTCTTGCAGATGAAGGGTTACTTATTAACACTACAGACTTTTGTGTTCATGTTTAATGCAACTACGAAGCTGTCCACACACACTCAGAAGACTTATGCGCTTAACGAATCTTATTTATATAATTACCATTGTGAAAACAAAAGGTTGCCAATTAAACTACAGTATATTACTACACTCATAATGAATACTAGACTGTTGTATTCAGGGAGCTCCCTGGTTATATTAGTCTAGTAGCCTATAAAAGGATTCCATGTTGTGCACAAATATACCCCCTGCGAGGGTCTGTTGTGCAAATTGAGCAAAAATGTGGTATAACACACAAAGAAAACTGAGCAACAACTGAACAAAAGAAAAAGAATAACAGAATCACTGACTGTAAACTATGAAGAATATATATAGCTATTATGCTTATTCATCTTTACTAATGAATTGGTAATTTCTAGCCTACAATTTCATCTTTTGAATACAATTAAAAGGCTTTAAAGGTGCATGGTATTTTGAGTTTGTTTAGCATAATTTCAATAGAATTTAAACATACGTAGAATCTGTCCGTGAAAACCCCTTATTCAGAGGACTCTATTAAGATCACTTCCCATGAAAAATGAGGGGAAATATGTTATACCATAAAGGACAACCCCTTCAGGGGACACATTATTGGTGTATTGTAAATCACCAATGGCTATAACACTAACAGATGGCTCACATGTGCCTCACAACTTGGACATTAAAGAGCTCTGCCAGTAGTGGAGTGAAATCTTGTAATAACTCCATTCTTAAGTCTTGCTGGTGCATAAGCAATAATTCAACGGACATTAAAGAGCTCTGCCACTAGTGGTGCCACATATGGTTATATCAACTTCATTTTTATGTCTTGCTGGTGCATAAGCAATAATTCAATGGACGTTAAAGAGCTCTGCCACTAGTGGAGTGAAATCCTGTTGTAGTAACTTCATTTTCATAATATCTTGCTGGTGCATCTGTGAGATTTCGCGCATAAGTGCAAGTTTATTAATAAGGTCTGCAAACAGTGTAGGTTTTTCTGGATGGTTCACTTTTGTTATGGCCTGCAATGACAGTATTATTTCAAACTGGATATCCTCTACTAATTGTGTGTTTATGAGTTCATCTCGGTCTGTCAAATTAAAAAGAATGTGTTAATTTCTGTCTACACTATCAATCTTTATGCGACAAAAAAATGTGATGTGCCCATATATCATATCACTACCAAATTTGGGCACATCACACTTTTTTTTGGCAAACTAGTTTGATAATGTAGACAGAGCGTTATATAATATATATTAGCTTCCTTTCGGGTTGTCTACTGTATGCTTCAGGTCCCCAAATTAATTATTTTTTTCAGATAAAAATTAACATGTTTTAAACGATCAAGACTTTAGAGCCCGATCATTTCATTATCACACAATTCATTATACAAATATATAAGGGATCAACATTATTGTACTGCAGTAACTCCATTTTTCTACCACAATAATGTATGATTGCATTAACAGTTATTTCAGTTACTGCAGTAACTCCATTTTTCTACCACAATAATGTATGATTGCATTAACAGTTATTTCAGTTACTGCAGTAACTCCATTTTTCTACCACAATAATGTATGATTGCATTAACAGTAGTTATTTCAGTTACTGCAGTAATTACACCTTTCCATTGCAATTTGTTTCAATGTAGATGCTTATGATGCAATCAATGCGATAAACATGTGGGTACGATTACCCAAAATTGTCGCAGTTACTGCAGTAACTGCAGTAGAATGATTATGACATGTTATCTAAAAATATGACTTACCTGGTGCTATCACAGCAGCAGCATTCATTAAACTATACTCCGCTGTTGTTAAATTCATCGACTTAATTTGCCTCAAAAATTTAAAGGAAGATTCACTAAATGTTGGCAAACCTAAGCTAGACATCATTTTTAAATCATAAGTATCTCCAAGATCATTGACAATTTTATTCTCAGCGATGACGAAGAATTCTGATAACCGCAACAGCATCGATTCTATAACAGAAGCACGGACCAGAACAGCCTGGTCATGACTTTCCAGTTGTGAAAACCCAGGAATTTTTCTACTGAACCCAATAGTTTGTCGAACAACAATTGCAAATGTGTCCATAGCGTATTTCCTAAGTTCTTGACAGATTTCAATTTCTGACTTTTCTGTGTTGACAGTACCATTCATCAAATCTTTGCTGGTTCCAGACTCAAACATATGTTTTTCAACCTTTTCTCCACTAGGTGCTCTTTCCTGAAACAGAATGAAAAAATGTTAGTGTTCAAAATTGTGAAATTTACATTAAATAGCTTAAATAAATACTGTGCAATATAAAACAAGGGGGTAAAAATGGGTCCAACCTTGCTTGGCTTTCTGGTGTACTCTTTAGAAAGACTCTAAAATGCTGTTAATAATTCACACTATGGTAAATAAATGCTTGGGATTAAATTTGATTATTGAATTAAATGCAACAAAAAGGATCCATAAAAATATATAGTAAAGAAATTCTGTATTGTTATATTATAACAATAGGCGATACGCATGAATGAACGCGACCTTTTTAGAATAATGCCACATCTACAACTATTAATTCAGATGAAAGAGTTATGAAGCTTTCTTCAACTTTGAATAATTAAAACATAATACAAAATTAATTCACATAAACTATCCCTATAACAATACTACATTCCATTTTCAAGTTCAGATTGGATTCTACAAAAAAAAAATTAGAAAGCAAACAAAAACACAAATGTTAAATTTCTTACCAAATATTCTCTACAGATTTTTTTGGACATCTTGTATGCCTCTTCCAATAACTCAACAAGTTTGGTTTGTGCATCTGTCGGCTTCTCCAATTCTGGTGGTTCTTCTTTTTTCTTTTTGCCTACTTTTCTTACTAAAGGTTTCCGTGTATTCAATCGACTTTGATCCCACACTTCTAAAAGTCCAAAATAAAAAATATATTCATCAAAATTGCTTTTTTAATTTTATTAAAGGCATTGTCCCCCTGAAAAAAATAATAAAAACAATTTTTTTTTTAATATGCCACTTTAATTTCACATAAAAGATGATTCACTCATGATTCCAAAATTAGATTTAAAAAAAACTGTAATTTAAAGCAAATTGGCTGCCAGCAAATGTTTTTTTTTATGGTATATTTGGTCATTTTATAAGTGAAAACATTAATTTTGTATTAATTGATTTAATTTTGTTTAAAAAAATGGCCGATTTCATTAATCTTATTTTTCGTATTTTTTGGGGGCATTTTTGGACAATACATCTTTAATATATAATAAAATTAAAAAACAATATAGCTTGTTATAACTAAACAAAAATTGATTTATATTTTTATGTCGTGTGTCCAACCACTTTTTCGGCCTAAATTGTTGGGACGAAACATTCCTGGCCTGAAACATCACTATTTCATTGAAATACTCTCAGAAAAGTTGATTTGTATGTTGTTTTGGATTAAGTTCTGTGATTCTTGGCATGATAAACATTATAATTTTGATGTTTTCAAGTATCTTAATTTGTTGAGAAAAAAAATGGTAAGATGACACCATTTGTTTGAAGTGGTGTTGATGATAATATAGTTGTAAATTAACATTGCATACTTGATTCAGTCATTCCTAGGTCCCGACACTTGGCTAGTCGGCAGGCAGGGCAATGCCTTCTAGTGTACAAGTCCATAGAACAATTGCCACCTTGATTGCATTTGAAAATGGTTTCCGACTTGATGCTTCGTAAGAAGAAACTTTTGCATCCCTCGCAAGAGAGCACATTGTAATGGACGCCATTTGCAACATCACCGCAAACAAGACAGAGGCGGCCTTTCAAACTCTGCTCATCTTTTGAGGTCATATCACCATTAATAGAATCTACAACCAAAAAAAAAGATTATTTATATATTGTACTATTTTCATCTTGTTCAATCATCATTTATGGCTGCTTTGGGGTACCATTTCGTCGCTTGGACATAAAGTGACCCTTTCTAACTTTGAAACACAACTTCATGCAGATTCATTTTTTTTCTATAAAAATGTATAAGAAAAAAAAACTTAAGTCTAATAAATTTACAAAAAATACGCAATCCAATTTCAAATGATATATATGTTATGATTAGCTATGTAAGCCCCAGACTATTCAAATTAATTGAATTGCGACCAACATTAACAATATTTAACACGACTACTACTTTCTTTACTAGACTAGGCTAGAGTAGGCTTATAGATAGACCTGTATGTAGGGCCTAACTCAGGCTATATTCATTTATGGGCCATTTATTTTATAATATAGCCTAAATGTATAGTGACTAGGCAAGCCTATCTATTATAATTTATAGCCCTGGGTCTAGCTAAGGCCTAGCCAGTCATATGAACAGGCAATCTTAAAAGTAGGCTAGGGTTCCTATAAACAGCTGGTCCAGCAGGGGACTACAAGCAGTATGAAAATAGGCCTAGAGGAAAGTAGTTACTAACTCTAGGCCTACTCTATTTCTATGATCTAGACCTAGGCATATGCCCGCGGTAGCCTACCTACTACTATGGTATGCTTTTAGTTTAGGCCCTAGGCCAAGCCTAGGCTTATTTAATGTTTTATTTTAGCACACAACAAGCAAGGCAATACCAAAAATGATGAAGGACCAGGTCAATTG
Source organism: Antedon bifida (assembly GCF_963402885.1). Lineage (NCBI taxonomy): Eukaryota > Metazoa > Echinodermata > Crinoidea > Comatulida > Antedonidae > Antedon > Antedon bifida. The sequence continues at coordinate 1,528,131 of NC_136234.1, forward strand.
ACAAAACTCACCTCAAAACTACCGGTTTCAATAACAATGTTCTTCGATCAAAATTAGGATGTATTCAATACAGGAACCTTATTGCATACCAACGATAAACATTTGCAAATCACCGTTTTTATATGGTTTTCTATAGGCTAGGCCTAGCAGCCCCAAAATCCAGCCGATCCCACTCGCTCGCTATTTTTGGCCTAGAATATTTATCTTTTCGTAAGGATTTCACACTTGAATGGTTTGCAAAAGTACGGGGCGCAATATTTTTGTACTCTTCCGATTCGTCCACTGTCAAAAACTTGCGCAAGCGCATTGATTATTTTCATTTCCATTGGTTCGCTGGTCGTATCATGCTGTAATTCTCGTAATTACAAAAAATATATATCCTACCACTGGCATAGTAAACAAAAAGTAGTGTAATTAAAAATCATTTTGTAGCGTGCAAGCAACGGTGCAGATTTCTTCTGTGTGCATGCTGCTGTTTTGTTTGGAAAAAGATAATGAATACTAATTAGGTCTACATGTATGTACGTATTGTTCATTTTCATTAAAATACATACATACATTATCTATATCCATTATTCTCTTATAGCAAGCATGTGTCATGATAGAAATAATATTATTGAAATTACTAGTTTGTTCTTTTCTGCATTTATGAGTTCTGGAGTGAACATTTGTTGTGGACGCATTTGTTTAACGAACATGTGTACAATCGGTAGCCTACATTTGTCTTTCATTTTTATATATATTTTAAAGACAATATTTGTTCCGCTGAAAAAATAAAAATCTAACAACAAATCGTTGAATAGGCTTTTTAATTTCACACATTAATCCAAAAATTGGATCAAAAAACAAAATGTATCTTATAAAAAAGTAATTTGGGGGAAAAAGTCAACTGGAAGTATTGAGTTAAATTTATCTTTTTTTTATAAGCGAAATCATTTATTTGCTTAAGTGGCAAGTATTTTAAACTATTTTTGTTTCAGGAAATCAAAAAGATGTTTTATAACCTCTTTTGTTTATGCCACTCTTTTTCTATAATATATACATATTTTTATGATGAATAAACTTGTATAATGTATTGTATTAAAAAGTGAATAAAATTGGTCTATTAAAAGTTTGATTTTATTTTTTAGTTTTTTTATTTTAGTTTATTATAGGCTAAGCAAGTTTTTCGCCATCTGATGACAGTTTAACAACAGGGAGACAATGCGACACAATTCAATCACAAAATTCCATCAGCCGTCTGCAACTTGTCTATTTTTAGTTGTATATATTATATAAAATCCTTGAACTACAAATATCAATCTCAGATAATGAATTCACCTCTTAATTTTTGGATCTAGAAAATGTATGCGATAGGTCAAACATGAGTTGTCTAGCTTTTAGAACACAAAAGAACACTCAGATAGGCCTTCCATGAGAACCAGTTTCTAGGTCAAATAGTATTTTTTTCTCGTTTACCCATAATTTCACTCGGACCAATCTTTTGATAATTGGCCAGGAAGTGCTTGCTTCAGTTATCAAGTTATTTGTTAGGTAAATTGTACTGTACCAATTTTTTGGCAAAGCATCTTCAATGTACCAAATACACAGGGGCAGATCTAGGGGGTAGCTGTAGCACTAGGGGTGTGCTCTTCTACTTTTTACAGCTAAACTGAAATTACTACTTGTATCTATTTTTAATACTGCCCCCCCCCCCCCCCCCCCCCCATTTAAAAAAGCCTTGATCCACACCTGAAGTTACATCAGAGAGTAGGGCAAAACATCTGAAAATTTAACTTAACTACTAATATTATTAAGAATGATAGGCTTTGTCAGCTAAGAGCAATTAAGCACTTCTTTCTCTTGAATAGGCTTAAATTATTGCTATTGTTGAACCATGTGCAGTAATTAGTCTTGGCCATCTGTGGAGGATTCTGACAATATTTCAATTAGTCTATTTGTTGATGAAATTATGTTTATATAAAAGCAGTGCAAGATAATGAACCTCTATTAAGGGGACACCTTCTTCAGGATATAACAAAGTGTTATTGCTATTGTTGAACCATGTACACTAATTAGCCTTGGGCATCTGTGGCTAATTTGTCTAATTGTTAAAGAAATTATGCTTACCATTTGAAAAAATTGGCTATTTTTGTAGTTCGATATATTATATATATGGAGATAAAACAAATAATTAATTGGCTTGTTTGTTTCATGGGAAAGAGATATAACAACAGGACAACTGAGCTCGCCTTGCCAAGATAGGAACTCCTAACAGTCCTTTGATCTTATGTCTGGCTGCGACAAATACCAACAGTACTGTACTATGTACATTCTCTGTTGTGCGTGGTGTCAGTAGTGTTAAGAAGTGTGAAAAAACTGTGTCACAGCCACAGATAAACCCTTTGATCTCCAGAGGTCAGCATCCTGTTGTTAGATTATCTTGATAGGAGGAGTAAGCTATAACACCTATAGTACCTTTTGCATTTAGATTATATTAATATTGTGTTAATTTAACTTGCAATATAATTTAACTGAAAATTGTTTACACTTTTATTTCTTCTCTCTTAGATCAGAACTATTCATTTTTAAGAACTTTGTACCAATGTTGCAATGTAATATGCACAAATGAGGTACTCATATTACAAGCATTACTTTTTGGGACTTTCCCCTTTTCTTTAATTTTTCTTGTTTTTATGATTACATTATTGTACAATCTAACAATTTATGTTCAAAGAAAATAAAATATTCAAACATTCCAATAATTATTTTTGCTGTTATACTTAGATAAACATTTAGTAACCATGAAAATACATACTGATGTTTGATAGTCCAATTTATGGAATAGGTAGGTGTTGTTTGAATAAGCTCCATGAGTATAACATGTTGCTATTGAATAGAGAAACTTTTTACAAAGTGCTGCCGTAAAAAAAGAAAAGATTTTATGGATTTTTTTTGCCTATACCTTAAGTCTGAAATACACAGTTTAAACACTATATTAATATTACCATATATTATTTGTTCATACAAGCTGTGGTAGTTTTTGGTAACATAGCGAATTTGGGAAAAAAATATATTGATGACACGATATTTGTACCCCCATAATAAAGCTAAAAGTCTATAAAGACACACATTAACTCTTACTGGTAAGAACTATTGCCATAAACATAACGGAATAAAGTACGGAACCAAAGTATCAAAATATCTTAATAAATGGTTTAGCATCTGTTCGTTATGGTACCAGCATTTCTATACGTAAATGTAAGTATGACAATAAAAACAAAGCAACGATGCTATTTTAACATTTAATAGTCTTTAAAGGCTGGTAAAATAAATACAAATGAAGACAATGTGACCTGAGGTTAATTGTGACACATGATAAAAAATAAATAAATGTTAATTGTTTAAAAATTAAAAACTAAAAATATATCTTTTGGATGTTTGCAGTTACAAGATTGATTGAAACATCTCTTGCAGTCAAGTCTTTTTTTGAATTATTAAGTCAGAAAATAACGTCTACAATTATTTATCTACATGCGGGTATAAATTCTCAATTTACAAAAAATCAACATACAGTACAATTAAAATCCTGATTTTAACTGTTTATACTATGATTTGTTAGTTATCTCTATAACTAGTGATTCCCAAATTTGATAAAAATTAAGGGTCACCTGTAAAGCAGTAAAGCATGGTTCCCACTAGGAAGCATGCAAGGACACAAATTCAACGAAAGTGAATTGACCAATGACAAGCGACATTTCCAATAACTTATCGCTTGTGATTGGTCAAATTACAGGGATATTTCAACGGTCAAGTAGATATTATCAGAGCCCAAAATGACAAGTGGTAATAAGGGCAGAAATGTATGTATGTATATCATACGTCATGTTTAGATATTTATGGCGCAATTTGACACAAGTAATGAAACATATGCTGAGAGGCTGGGTAGTATGGACATACAACCAGCACAGGAATTTTGGGTTCGTTCCCCACATTAAGGTAACAGATACAGATAAAATCATTAGTATATAACCACATTAGTATCATGAAGCTACTTATAGTCCAATTACATAATCCTTGACCATATGTTTCCATTTTGGCTGCATATACATGTACCCATTAAAGGGTAACCAGGCTGATATAAGTTGGGAAATATCAATTCAATGGGGTCAAAGTTCATTGCCTGAATCAAATTTGTCCATTTCTTCAGCCCAATTAAGGACATGATTAAAACCAGGCGGCGTTTTGAAAGTATCCGGTGATGTTATCGAATCAACCTGTTCAGGGTCAGGTACTTTTATATGTAAATCACTTTTAGGCTGTTTTGGAGTACTTCTCATTTCCGCACCTATGTCCTGAAGAGGTGGTATCTCTTTAGCTGCTTTTGTAACACCTTCAGCCTCTTTTAAGCTTACTTCAGCATCTTGGAATATCACAGTCACATCAGTTCCTGTCAATAAATCATCCCTCTTACTAGTGCCATTTCCTGTTGCATGCGCATTATCAATGCTAGCTTGTGGTATATTCAAACTGTCTGTTTCTACAATCTGTTGCCTAATTTCCTCCTCCATTTTCTTTTTGTTTGCAATCCCTATTTTGGAGTATTTCATTTCATTCTTAACACCTCGACCACGACCCCGTCCTCGACCCCAGCACAGAGGAGCCTCTTCCTTCTCATTGCCAGTATTAACAAATCGCCCTGTCAATTGGAAATTGAAGGAAGTAGAAAATAACTCAAAGTCTTACAAACATGCTGCTCATGCGCATAACTGTGTAATTAGAATAAACTAGCAATAGACACACTGCAACCATGCAATATAGTACAGTATTAAGCATACTGAGGATCATTGAGCTGTAGTGGATGTTAATAGAGTTACAATAAAGGACTATTTTTTAAAACACTATCTAAATATTACTAGATCATGTAGTCACAATACAAGAGCAAAAGGCCTACAGTATAAATTGAAATCAAATCCTTCGAAGAGGAATGAATGAAATGGTGATTATTTGGATATTGTTTATAAGCAGTGGCGTAATGCAAAGGTCTGAGGCCCCTGGTTTATGACCCTAAGTGGCCCCCCAACATCGAATGCCTTGTTTTCTCTCTGGGCCTGGGTTAGCCAGCGAGTGCTCATAGCTGTTACTCCACTGCTTTGCTTCTTGTAGCTGACATTTCTATTTGTACTGTATTTGTTTTGTAAATGCAACCTTTTAAGCTTTCTACAATTTTTTAAAAATACAATGATTCTTCATGAATATTGAAAAACTATTAATATACCAAACACTACCACACTCTACTATTGCATAATAACCACCACCACAAGTACACAAAACAACCAAATACTACTAATACTACTACTAACTCTTTCAGACACCTTTGGGCTAGCCCAACATGCGTATAGGTTTCCAACGCATACCACATGACCTAGTGTACATAACAATGCGAGTCGTAGTGTTCACACAAAGCAGGTACTATTTGTAATGTAACATATGCGTGACAATACGTAGCATTAATCGGCACACATTGAATAAGGAACAGTACGGACCAAAATTTGTCAACAGGGCATTAAGTGTTGATAACAACATCCCAATGTGCATTTTCTAAGGATTATTTTTAATATTTCAAATAAACTACCACCACCACTCTACAACTGTAATTCACAATAATAAATAAATGTACAAAAACAATACAAGCACAGCACAGCAAAAAATTATAATTTGGAATGAGAAAATAAATAAGTATGCAGGATTATGTTTTTATACATGGCAGTCAGCATACAGTGCGCAATACAGCAATAGTGTTACAGTTTGTTTGGCATACAAGACAGATATTTTGCTGTTGTGACATTATGATTTCATAATTCTTATCAGAGAAATGTTAAAAAAGGCTACCTGGAGTTGGATGAGTTCAGACCACTCTTGCAGATGGTGTTTAAAACTGATTATGAAGTATGCACTTACAATTAGCTTATCAAACCTCACCCAGGAATTTAACATTCATGTGAGAAAAAGTTAGCCTCTTCGTTTTGAGATAAATACAGTTAAAGGTCGTCAAATGATATACAAATTTACTGCTTTCTTATGGATGTTTTTTTTAAAAAATCGCAAAAATATGGGACAACCCATTTCATAATAGGGTTTTATCTGGTGGTATTTTTCCATATGAATTTCCATGTTATAGATACATTTAAGAGAACAAACTGTTATATGCTGGTAGGTAATTCTATGTGAGCTGCAGAGCAATAAGCAAGCTTGTGAAAAAAAATAAGTACAACATTTTACCTTTTGTGGGTTTTGCTTTCCGATCGTTTTGACTATTCATTTTTAAAAATAACATTGTAAAAAAAAATATATGGTCTGTTAATATTGTGATTAAGAAATAATTGCACAGAATAAGTTTTTTTATGGTTCACAGAATAAGCCTACTTCACCTGTAAGTGTGAATAGGCTCTAATTCCTGTTACCGAATTTTAAAATTATAATAACACCCTTTTCACACTGCTACTAAGAACTTGTACACCAGATTTATATAGTTACATATTGTTTTGAAAAATCTGATATTTACCAGTCATCTGTGAAATCTTAGTAGGCTCATTTTAATGTAGTGTGAAAAGGGTGTTAATTACATGAAGTAAATACACTAACCAATTTCCTGTCTTTGCTTTGTCCCATTCTCTTTTCCATTCACCTGATGAACTCTTGTGGCGTGCCATGCGCTGCTCGTCGATTTCGTCCCTTTCTTTTTTCCAGTTTTCATATCTCTTCCTTTCTTTTCCTGTCATGCTTATTTCTGTACTTTTTTGTGCCTAAAAAATAATAATTTCAATTTAATTATTACAAGAATATTAATTTAATAGTGTGGTTTAGATCAAATGACTACATTAATCTAAAGCTCTGTCTACACTATCAAAATGTGATGTACCCATATATGGACATGATGATGTCATATCACTACCATATTAGTAATGTAAAGCTCTGTCTACACTATCAAAATGTGATGTACCCATATATGGACATGATGATGTCATATCACTACCATATTAGTAATGTAAAGCTCTGTCTACACTATCAAACTGACAACAAAATATGATGTGCCCATATATGGACATGATTTGGTCACATCACACTTTTGTCATACTAGTTTGATAGTGTAGACAGAGCTTAATAAATGTAAAAGTAAATTTTCATATATTAAGCTATTATTGGTGCAAACTCCCAAAATACACATCATAAATAGTAACAACTTTACTTAAATTAGATCACATTGGCTTAAAACATAGTGAGGTGGGTTTGGCTATATCTACATAGATCATTTTGTTTGAAAGATACACCAAATTAAGTGGGCTTAAAATTGTTTGAATACAATTTATTTATGTATACATTCATCAGGCAAGGAGTTGCAACATACAGGATACCAAATATTAATAATTTTTTAATATTAGAAGGAAAGAAGTGAGCCATTAATAAAAAAAAACAGAGTAATAGGGGTATGGGATAGTTTTCCATGAAAGAAAGTAGGAAAATGTTAAAGTAGGTTAGTAACATTGTTATTGTAGATTCAAATGGGAAAAAGATGAATGTTTAATATTCTCTCTAGAACACAACCCTACACTAAAAAAAGAATAAATGTGCCATGTGCATGTGAACAGAATTATAAGTTCAACTAAATTTTGTCAAATTGCCAAACTAAATTGGATGTATGCCAATACTTAAAACTTCAAAAGTCCTACTGTAGTATAAAAAGCTCCCATTATCACTGGGCGGTTTATCAAGGTTCCCAAGGTGCACAAGCAAATGACATGCAAACAATGTTAAAAGCTTGATTATGAAACAGTTGTCAGATAAGTATGTCAAAGGTTATCACATTAGTAAGTACATGATAACACACATTCATTCAAAAGGTACATCAACCCTTACTCAACGCAACTACTATGGAATTACATGTAAAAAAATATGTTATATTTCTCAAACATGTTAAATTTAATACGTCAACGGGCAGCTTGAAGATGTATTGTCCCACAAAAACATGAAAAAGATTAATAAAACTTTGAATATATTATTTTGTAGTTTTAATAAATTTAATCACTTCCGTAGAAAAAAAAACAGAAAAAATTAATATTTTCACTTATAAAATGACAAAATAAATGGTTAAATTCAACAAAAAACCCATTCAGGGAGACAATACTGTATATCTTTAAGATATGTTCATCATTTGGGAGAAGGGGCATTTATACCCAATGTTACATTTTTTTTACAAGATTTTATTATGGGCAAATCAGGTATTATTTGAACATATAAAGACAATCAATAAACCAAGTAAAGAAATAATCAACTAACCTGTTGCCTTTGTTGTCCTTTCTGTCTAGCCACTAGCGTCGCAGCGTCTTCAAAGTCAGTGCCCCCATAGCTATGTTGGGTTCGTCTACTCCCCCCATACTGTTTTTGTGAACTGTCGTGTTGTTTAGGACTTCTTTTAGAAAGATCGTCCTCGTCTCTTGACGGATCATCCAAGAAATTGGTGCGACTGTAATGGGGTGGGGGCGACGTAACAGCACCTTGTTGTTTCTGTGAAAATGTGAAAGGTTCTTTATCCAAACGCACATAAATTAAAAAAATATATTATCATAATTAGCTGATTGGCTACGAAATGCCATTGAGGCCATAATATGCCATTTGAGGTATTTATTAGGGTACCAAAAAATGATAAAATAAACTAGAATTTAATTCGTCACTTTGACGAATTATAGGTGATCATTTTTATCATTTTACTGAAATTAATTTTTTTTAAACATGCACGTACGTTAACATACGATCGGAAAATGTTGATGTATGCCATCCTATTATATGCTTATAGTGCTGAGTTGTGCCTATATGCCATATACAATATGTACAGTATATACTGTATATCTATATACAGTGTAGCATAGGTGAAATTACGGGACACACATGTTCTAATTTTTTGGCATGATGACGTTATCAAACTAAACTTTAAGATGACAATTTCGAAAGATAATTAATTGAGCAAAAAAATATAAGATTTGGAAAAAAATTTGGCACGTAGAAGCGCTATGCGCGCTCTTTGAATTGTGTATAACTTTGACGAAAAATATGAAAAAACTACTTTTTCACTTCAACTGGCCATATGTTAACGTCACAACATCCGATAGGCTTAATTTTTATATGAATTAATATCTACATTTCATCAGCTTTCATAATAAATTATAATCATCAAGGTAACCTTCAATTCTGAAGAGCTGTAAGATATTCAAATTTACTGCGAAGGTGAAATTACACGGCCTACGTTATTCAAGTTTTTACGCGTGATGACGTCATTAAAATGAAGATAGTGTCAACTCATGATAAAGATAATTAATTAAGCAAGCACATACTGAAAGTTGTGCGAAATTCGAGCACACATAACCAAGATGCGCTCTGTTGAATGTGATAATCTACACAAAAAGATAACAAATCCTAATTCTTAAATTCAAGTGGCCATTTGATGACGTCAAAACATTTTGTACGTAAAATGTGTACATGAATTCATATCTACAACTCAATGGCTTCCAGAATAAGTTAAAAAAATCGGGGGTCATCTTGCATTCTGAAGAATTATTTTCATTTTAAAAAAGACCTATTTTTCACCATTTTCAGAACTTTTGTAAAATTAATGTGCGCATTTTGTCATTTTTAACGTGCTCGTATAGCGTTATTTTAAGTCGGAACTGACTCAAATTTGGTGAATGTACTAAGGATGGTGAGTAGAATGAGATTTGTAAAAAAAATTCATGTTTTTTACGCTTTTTAAGTATCGCGCGCGCAAAAACGCATTTTTGCGCAGTAATTTTTTGAAACACGCAAATGGCCTAATTCATGCTCTAAATTGATCAAAACTTAATTTTGAGCGTTTTAAATTTTTAACGCACGATATCACGCGCATGAACCTACGTGCGCGTGCGTTTTTATTTGCTAATATTTTTACCCTTGATCTGAAGTTTACGTGTAGTGAATTTCATTAATATGTGATAATGAATTATGGAGATATGATTGATAATGTGATTTCGCAAAATGGCGTATAAATGTCGTCACGGATGAGTGATCACGCTGGAAAGCTTATTAGGATTAAGTTATATTATTTGAAAGATATTCTGAAATTTTTGTAATCATTGACATTAAACTTTTTGAGATAATTGTTACACAAAATAGTGTACAGAAACAATAAAAAGAAAAAAAAAAAAAAAAAAATAAAGATTTTATACAATAACAATAGGTGATCATTTTATTCTAAATGATCACCTAAATATAAAAAAAGACACAAATATAACATGCACAAGATTTAACTTCAAGAAAGGAGACTTAAAAAAATACCCATGATTTCACGAAGCCTCTAGCTTATAGCCTTAAGCTCTGTCTACACTATCAAACTGTATGTGACAAAAAAATGTGATGTGCCTATATGGACATGATGATGTCATATCACTACCATATTTAGGCATATCACACATTTTTTGTCAAACTAGTTTGATAATGTAGACAGGGCTTTAGCCTCCATAAAATAATTGAAAACCAAAATCAAAGCGTAGCATTTAAAATGTTGCCAGAAAGAAAGAAAAGAAACTGAAAGACTGAAACACAGAACCCAGTCAGCTAAAGCTGAAGCAAGTCTCCACATGTGTTGTACCTGGTTTTCATACTGTTCTCTCATTGCTAGAATCTCTGCTTCTACACGATCTATATTCTGTCTTCTTTTCTCTGACCATTCTTCCTAAAGTCAGAATTCAAAGAAAAGGTGAAACTTTAACATAAAAGATTATCAATTATTGTATGTTTTAATATTTTTCTTTAACTAAAATTTACATTTTTTATTAAATTCTACAGCTCTATCTAAGCTTAAATTGGAACCTTGAGAATTGGTTTTCTGTAAAAACCGACTTTTTTAAATCTAAAAAAGTGGATCTTCAATATAAACATCACGATGGTAGTATTAATAGCTTATATTGGTGCAATGCAAACATGTCATTGTTTTGTTAATCTTTGTATTTCATGCTATCGTGTGCTTTGAACGTTTATTTATAAAGTGAAAAATGTTAATAACAGTAGTGTCATCTGAATTAAAATTGCACCTTTTATTCATTTTTCTTCTTATAATTTCATCTTTGGATATTTTTATTTTTATCTATTCATTATTATAATAGTAAGATTATTTTTATTAATAATACAACCACAATAGAAATAAATTTATTATTTAGATTCAATGATTTTGTTTTTGATATGGATTCTACTGAAATAAAAAAAAAAAAAAAATACTGTAATTTAAAAATTCAATAAATGTTTGAAATATTTATAATACATACGGTTATGGATTTATAACTAACCTAACATCTACTTTGACATTTTAATATCTATTATATTGTGTGCAATGATTTAGTAGCTAATTTGCATAATTGATACATTGCATACAGGTGTACAATATTTATCAACTTTATCATGTACTACACTAGAGGACATTAACATTGCCAGGTGCGTGCAAACAATTTCTATTGATCATACATTCCAATAATTATCAATCTATAGTTTCCCCTTCTGTTTCATAATTTTTTGGATTTTATTTGTGTTACACAAGCTTGTTGGAAATAAGCACTTTCTTATCAGTGGGGGGATAGTTCAAATTACACACTAAAATCTATATTCTTTTGTACACAAATGTTGTAAATAGAAAGGCATTTTTAACTATGAAAAATAAACGGTGTGGTAAAAAATGATGACTACATATATGTAATATAACTTGAATTTTATGTTTCTAGTATTTTTATTCAACTTCAGAGTTTTATTTTCATGCTATAACCAAAATTATCCACCGTATATCCATCTTTTTTAACCTTCTAGGGAGTCACCATACATGTTATTACATTAGGTTAAACTACTTCTGGTTTTTATAGCAGAATTTTGCCAAATTTTGTATTTGACCATTTTAAGGGAAATTCATGCTTTTTTTGTCTTGATTTCTATTACAAATATTTGATTTATGTACAATTAACCAGATATTATATTTAAAATCTATGCCTGTACCTGAGCTTTAAAGTAAAACTCAGTACATAATCTGTACATTAGTTTAGGTAAAATGATAAAAGTAAATTAATATACATAAATGATGTTATTAGGATTTATAATATTTAATATTTTAATTAAATATCACCAAAATTAGTATGAAATAAAGTATTTATTTGGAAAAAAATATTCATTATGTCCCTTTGTTATACAGTACATAGTTTGTTTACCACCACCATAAAATAATATTTTTGTATTTGTTTAGTATTTTTATATACAGCAGTAAAAAAAGACTAATAATAATTTAATGTAAAAAAAAATTTTCAGATAAACATAATAGTACTTAATAATATATGTAATGAAATATAATATATAGGGCCTGAAATAAAAATATGCTGTTAGAATTTAATTAGGTATATAGATAATAAATTATTAAAAAGAGTGAGGATGAATTTAATATTCTGAATTATTCTGATGGCATGCGATGCATCCACTCAGCCTGCAACCAAATACTGTTAGTTTTTCAAATAAAAATTAACTGAAAAAAATGATTATGTTAACTAATGCATATGCATGTATATATATTAAGGTTATAGAGTTCTAAACATGACATAACGATACTAGTGAATCTGTCGCGGCCAACGATTTTAACTTCAAACCAAATTTTAATTACAGCATCTGAACTGTAATAAATTTGTAATATAATTACGTTACTATTAATATTATCATTTCAACGTTTTTGTTGTCAGTAAATCTGATTTTAAAGTATAGTAATCCTTAAATTTAAATGTGTATTGGACATTGGACTACTAATCGTGAGAATATGAATTTGAATCTAAAGCTTGTCGCATTGCGTATCCTTAGGAAAGACACCAACATTTGCCTCTCTCCACCAAGGTTTACAAATGGGCACCTGGTATATGTCAAAAAACAACTACGCTGATTACTGCTGCAATATTATGGTAGTATGTTTCCAGGCATGTTTGGTATAAAACATCACCGGGATAATAATGTGAAACGCTTAGAGTCTTTTTGCATTAAATTAAACGTTATAAGATTAATGTATTATTATTATTTATGAAATCAATTGAATGGAATAACGACCGCGTTTTGAGAGGTCTGTTGACAACAGGAGGAGATGCATGGTATCATGATGTTATGTTTGAATCTAACATAAAGCTCTGTCTACACTATTAACCTTTATTTGACAAAAAAATGTTATGTGCCCTCATATGGACATGATGATGTCATATTACTACCATATTTGGGCACATCACTACCATATTTGGACACATCACACTATTTTGATAGTGTAGACAGAGCTTTATACAATAAACAGCAGTGCATTATTCCATAGGAAATACAATATAAAGTTGCACATTCATTCCAAACAACAACAAATATCACAATCTTGTCAATCAAATCCATAAAATCGTTGACAGGGACAACTTTTGAAGAGAATGAAGAATTTAGAATAAGGAAAAATGCATATGAGTCTACAGTACTTTGATGGGCATCAGCAGGATTTTTGTAATGGAGGTTTAACTAAATTGTTTAAGGGAAGTAAACAACATCCATTTTGGTAAATAGTCAAACAACAACAATTTTGCATAAAATTACGTATTTGGAGATATTAATAATAAAACATTCATATTCCAAAAATAATTTTTGAAAAGTCGAAAGTGGATGAATTTTTTTAGAAAAGTGGGAATTAGTTCCAAAGACAGAAAACTAGGAAATAATAAGTTTGTCTCAGTAAGTCTTAGTTCAGAAAAATGGAACAGACGGAAATGAATTTTTCAGAGGAACATTGGTGAGATGGTGAGAAGGCTTAATTCCAGTACAGATGGGCTTAAACTCAAACAAGAGCAGAGTTTCAGCATTTTAATACCAGATTTATACAAACTCTCATATGCAATTAAGATGCACAGACACACATCCATTTTATTTATCGATCGACTAGTTAGTTTTGAAAGTTGAAAAAAACATATTACTTTTACTGTAACCTCAAAATGCAACATGCAATTCAGTATTAAATACACCAATAAAAACAATGCACTGCCATTTTTGGTAATTATATGAAAAATAAAGAAACAAAAAGAAGATGCGGTTATTAAACTAATGATCTACAGTATATTCTGAATGCAGAGGCTAAAAAGCAGGTATTGTATACATTTTGATAATAACTTAGAACGCTGTTGTAACTCCAACCGTTTACCCGAGGATTTTGAGCTGGGTTACCAGGGACTCGTTGGTCAACTGGCCCACGATGATGGCCTGTTAGCCTTTGCTGCACGCCCTCAAAATCCACCTCCACATTCAGAGTCTGAAATAGTAGGTCAAAGAGCAAGTTTGAAGAAAGGATACGTGGAACAATAATGTATCAACAATATCTTGAAGGAAATGAGTAAAAAATCTGTCCTAAATTATGAATTTAATTAATCAATAAAATTATTCTTTAATGCCCAAGTTTAACTGTATTATAGTAATTAACATGAACATTTATGCCTAGTTAACACTGGCAAAAAGGTTTTCTAGGACCAGTACCAAAAGAAGTAGTGTACCTGTAGCCTAGATTACTGATATCATAAAAGTATTAAGTTAGTCTTTTACATTATCAATTAAATATAATTCTCCATCTGCATTAGGATACACAATAAATTTATCTATGATATAATAAATGAAACCCAAATATTAGTTGAACAAACTACAATAGGTATCTAATCACACACAAAAAATGTTACTGGCATAATAATAGTAAAATCTAGTAATTAATATACAGTATACAGTAAACACACAATCTTTGAAACATTGCAATATATACATTATAATATCATCGCAAGTGTAGATGAATAAGTATAGCTGATTGACCATAGCAATCAACTATGTTAAGTTTCAATATAAAATATATTTTTTGGGGAGGGGGAGGGGATAAATGTAACAATTGAAGCCACAACATGCTCTCATTGTTTGATATTCATTAAAACAGAAGTATGTATGGCAGTTTTAGATTTTCCCAGTTCAGAATTATGTAAATAATGAATGATGAGAAACTAAGGTTTAAATACTGTACAATGCATGCACAAACTAATTTTAAAATTTGATATCATTATTAAGCAATGCCGACAATCAATGTATAAGGGAGGCACACAATAAACTAAAATATTAGGCCTAAAATTCAACAGCAAAAAGGTTTATGGAAAAAACAAAAAGGCTATATACTGTATTTTAAATGTTGATTTAAATATCAGGCATGGTATCCATGTACTACTATTAGGGAACACATTCAGGGGAAAAAATGTCCCTTATGAATAGAAATTGGCCATTTAAAAAAATATTTATATTCATGTTGCAAGAAAGTGTCCCCTAATAGGAGTGTTAAAAAAAAAGTTCTTCTATATTATGAACAAATATATATAATTAATAAGTCTTTTAATGAAATTAAAGTCTATTAATTAAATGGTTTTCTACCACTCATTTTAAAAATTTAAAAAAAATCAATTTAGTGTAAATCACAAAAATGCATATACGCCATATATGGAATTAAAACCCTACCTTATGTTCTTTAATTTCAGTAACACGGGTCATGTGACCACTTTCAGAGTTTTCTAAAGTTACTATGATATCCTTTTGTACGTTAAAATTAAAATAACAGAACAAAAAGAGTAAAAACATCATAATTGAATATATTGTGTATGATATTTGTTTGGTAACTAAGCGAGAATTCTAAATTGTAATCCATAATAATATTTAATAATAAGAATAATAATAAATTAGGGAACAGCTCTATTAATGTCAGCACTCAATCTTATGAGGTGTAAAATGTTAAGTAAACGTCCTCCATGATTATTTCATTATTAAAGGTTACTGTATGTAACACAGCCTTGAATATAACTTTTTGCAGTAATACCCAAAATAATCAAAGATGTATTGTCCCCCTGAAAATTTTTTTTTAAATATGCCATTTTAATGTCACCTAATAGAACTATCCACTTTGACCAAAAATTGGATCGAAAAAAAAATGTATTTACTTAAAAAACTGTAATTTAAAGCAAACAAATAGTCAAATTGGCTGCCAGCCAATGGGTTTTTGGTTGAATTTAACCATTTATTTTGTCATTTTGTAAGTGAAAACATAAATTTGCTTCCGTTTTTTTCTACGAAAGTGATTAATTTTATTAAAACTACAAAATAACATATTCAAAGTCTGATTTAATTAATCTTTATTTTTCATGTTTTTGGAGGACAATACATCTTTAAGTAAGTTTACCTTACCACCTATTAGTATATAGCATTTTAACAGTGTACAGTACTGTATATACAGTAATTACACTAAAGGAAATATATATTTATTTGGTGCTTATGCATTTTCTACGCTACCTTTCCACTAACATCTTCAGATACCCTGCGTCTTGAAAACCTGTCCTCTTTTATGTACAGGTCATTAACAACCGTAAACTCCTGATCATCAAGAGAACAATGGTAGATAATGATACATAAAAAAACATGGAGTGAGAGTGCCGAGTTAAATAGAATGCAAAATTCATTCATTATTTGTTTTATAACACACCTACTGTTGTAATATAACAAACTTTATCTAACTATAGTCTGTTGCTTCCATCAATATCGAAGGCTGGCCATTAAAAAAAGCGGCTCTCGTATTTTAGCAGTGGAGTACAGCAGTTGTAGATGGCGCACTCTACAGATTGGTATGTCAACGCATATCATTTACCAATATTAAATAAAATCTCCAATCGTTATGATGGGAGAAAACAATGTATAGTATGCGAGATTTGAAATGAATCTATCAAATGGCAAGAAAAGGTGTGATATAAAAGAATAATCCCTTTACGAACTCTGGTTAAAGACTTTTTCACCCCTGCCTGTCAAGCTCCAATTTAGGAGCTTGCTCGTCCAGTATTAGTTACTTTTCATTTTCACGACAATTGGAGCGGCATGAATTTTCAATATGCTGCTAGCCCTGCTCTATGAAAAACATCAGAGAGTACTGTATATGAAACATAAGATCTGGTAAAATAAGGCACTCTATGAAAACCGGAAATTTCTTTGCTCTCTATTTTTTCTCACTTTTTAATGTATGTAACACTTTCATTGTATTAACCCTGAATAGTATTTCTATGCGAGTATTATTTCCTGCTTTGATGAATGGAAATTGATGTAGTTGAATGTGAGCCTGATATTAAACCTACTACTTCTTGGTTGGATCGGATATTAAAAAGCATAAATTATATAAAATGAATGTGATGCTACCAATTATAACAAAAATGATATTTTTGTTGTTTACCTTAACAACAAAATTAATATACATTGCAAGTAAGTGCTGCATGGGGGTCTGTGGTCATGTTTCACAACAAAAAAAATGATTTATGGTAATGAGTGAAAAAAAAGTAAAGTGGGGTGTTGCTCGCTGTTGGATGAGTATGGAAAAACACACAAAAAAAGTAATACATAATAATATTAATTACTGCCAAATTTATCAGTTACCTAATAACAATAATAATAGTTCATTCTGAAATTTCCAGAAAACATTGTGTGTTAGTCGAAGGATTATTTTTAACGGTTTAAAGGTCTGTCCACTATCAAACTTTATGTGACAAAAAAATGTGATGTGTTCATATATGGACATGCTGATGCCATATCACTATCATATTTGAGGATATCACTACCATATTTGTGCACATCACACTTTCTTGTCAAATTAGTTTGATAGTGTAGACAGAGCTTAATACACAAACTTTAATAGAGAATATATTCAAAGAAGTACTTACCATTTTCCTATCGGCGGTTGGGCCATATGCATTTCGTCCAGCATTGTGAAGTCTGTGTGCTGAACTTGGTGGACTTGTGAGATTTCCTATTGATTGTTGTTGCGGACCCTGTGCGAATAAAAATATAAATGAAAAACAAAATACCTACATAATAATTCATTAATTTATAAACACTTTGGTTTAAAAAGTCATGACTTTGCTTAAAGATATATTGTACCGTGAACAAATAATTTAAAAATATTTTTTTGTTGAACATGCCATTTTAATGTAACATAATAGTTATTCACTTTTACCAAAAATTGGATAAATAAAAACAATTATTTACCTGAAAGACTGTAAGTAATTTAAAATGAAATAGTTTTAATGAATTACAAATTTCTTTAAGTTTATCGAAAAATATAGAGGGTGCTATATAGGCTAATACGGTTAAACCATTGTTTTTCCATTACCTGGTAATATCAGGTGTGCGCAGTTCAACGACATTTGTTTATACCCGGTAGTACCGGGTATATGCATTGAAAGGGTGAAGTCATTAATACAATAACCTAAGCAAACATTTTTACATATTTTCTTTCTTTTCATAAATCAGGATTGAAAAAGACATTTAAGTATTTCTCAACAAAGCACAAAGATTGATCCAGCCAAGGTGAACGTAACACAAGCTTTCTAAACCCTATGAATTAGTACAGCTGTTCTGACCAAAAGATAAATCATATTATCTACTATATATAGTAATAATGATAAATGCTTTTTTTTTAAACATAGGAAAGTATTATCACCAGGTGTTCTTTATAAAGCTCTGTCTACACTATCAAACTGAGGACAAAAATGTGTGATGTGCCCAAATATGGTAGTGATATGCCCAAATATAGTAGTGATATGGCTTCATCATGTCCATACAATTTTTTTTTGTCACATAAAGTTTGATTGTTCAACAAAAATATTCTAAAAAAATAATATTTTCAGGGGGACAATTATATATCTTTTGAAATAAGCAATGCTTGAGTGAGACATAAAAAAAGTGCTCATGCGTTTATGTAAACGGGTGCCGTATGTAAAGTGTCGTGACTTACCCGTGTAACTCTCAATGTAAGCTCTGTGCTTTGTTTTTGTAAGTTTATAAGTAGATCAACAATCTGGTCTCTTGTGAAACCTCTCACACATGTGTCATTGATGTATACCATCATGTCTCCAGGTTGAAGGCGACCATCCTGTGTTTCAAAGTCGACAAAATTGAAATACATTTCTCATAGTGAAATATTACTTTTTAAATGTAGTAGTGTACACTACAACAATACATATTGGAGCTGTAGCTTGGTGGTTAACATGCTTCCCTTCAAATTCCCAGGTCAGAGGTTCAATCCTGACCTAGTGCCAGGGTTGTTACTCACAACTCTTTCAACTCCACTCTCTAAGCCTCAAATGAGACTTATAAGCATGATAAATTATTAAATAGTTTAGCCATCCTGTAATTGGCAAGTTACTCGCTGTTGTATGCGTATGAAAAAAAATAAGCTACTCTATCCGAGTTTAAATATAGTACATCATTTTTAAATTAATCTTTTTTCTAAATATTTCAAAGTTGTATTTAATAACAATAATTAAGTACCGATATTAATAATATTAAACTTTATAAATTTTAAATACAAATTTAAGATCGATGTACGATTCAAATTCTATTTATTAGTATAATACTGTACAAATGCTGAATTGATTGCAGATGTTCACCAAGTGATGGCAGCAAACACTTTTTTTCAGGTTACAGAACTTTGCATATTTTTTCAAATAATATTAATAAGTTTATTTTATCGTATAATATAATTTAAAGGTTTGCAAAACTGTATAAACTTTGATTGTGTAGAATGTTATATACCAAATTATAAAATAAGTTCAAGGGTGTTTTGGTATGCCTTCGTGTTTGTGCGTTAGTGTAGATGCGGCGCACTCTCGGGTATTCACAATGTTGTTGCACCATTGTAAATTCCCTCAAGTGCGTCACATCTCCACTAACGCACTGTGACTTGTGCATTATTTGTATAAAGTCACTTAGACAGTCACTTACCTTAGCAGCAGCTCCACCAGGAACAATAGTTTTAACAACTACGCCGATTCCTTTCTTTCCAACTAGTCCAAATCCGAGACCACTACCTTCGTTGCGTAGTTGTATACATATGAACTTCTCGCTCTGTTGCTGCGCCCCAGGGGGAGATCTAGTATCTTGGGGAGAACGGCTGCTATTTTGCGGTGGTTGAGAACGAGCACTATGAGGAGATGTACACTCCTGTGGCGGAGATGGAATCTGTAAAAATCATGTGGTGCAGCATTTGCATAATAATGTACTCTATTTATGATGGTAGAGGATTATTGTTTGCCTACACATTTCTAGGTCATTGGTTCAAATCACATTACAGGAAGAAGTGGAGAGATGGTGTGTAGCAGCATAGAGCCTTACATTATAGCCTAAGTTATGGAGTTGGATTTTTCGCAACCATGGGATATTGCGTCATATACAGTAATTACTTTGCATTTAAAATACCTGTTGAAAAGTTGGACTGGGTGACATTGCTTTAGAATCAGTATCTGGATTATTCGGTGGTTTAATGTCTCCTTCTCTTCCTGCCGCTCGTAACCGATCTTCTTCAATTTCCTAAATAAAAATTCATCAACTAATAAATAATTTGTATTGAAGTATAATTTAATTTTGTTGCAGAATTAAGAAACATTAAAATATTTATTATAATGTGCATCTGTTATTGAAATATGCACACAAAAAAATGCAGCCATCAATATACAGCCTATAATGCATTGCAGCAAAAACATGTTTATGCATTCAAAATACATATGTGTTCAAAATTAATGTTAGGACTATTGGAAAGATGCCAAATAATTCTCTACATATTTCTAGCTCTACACAAGCAATGCCTCTGGATTTAGACTCTTAATCCAGATGTTCTATATATTTTAGCACTACAGTAGTACAAATACAATGCATCAGGATTCAGTTTAGACTCTTAATCCAGACTCTCAGACTAATAATAATCACCTGATGTCTTTTTATGCGTTCTTCATTTTGTTTTCTGATAAGGTCAATTTTACTGGACAACAGGTCTTCTTGCTCTTCTTTGCTTAGGATGTCCAGTAGAGTAAAATTCTTGACCATATCATTTAATTGCTGAGCCAGCTAAAACAAGAGTATAATTAGAGTAATTTAAATCATGTGAATGAACTGAAAGTAAAGCCCATTTTCCAAAGACAAATGTATTTGAGTGAATCTCATGCCATATTTCAATCTATGTTTTACCAATCCTATGTGCCACCAATCCACACTTAAGCTCTGTTCGTTCACACTACCAAACTAGTTTTACAAAAACAGTATGGTAGTGATATGCCCAAATACAGTAGTGATATGACATCATCATGTTCATACAGTATATGGGCACATTTTTGTCACATAAAGTTTGAGAGTGTAGACAGAGATTTAGGAATGATGAATACTAGTAGGTTTAATGCTTATTTCAAATGACCATACTGTACATACAGTATATTCTATATTAAAGATGAACATGACTAATTTGATGATCGAGTTCACAATTTAAACAAAGAAGTTATCCATAGACAGAATACTATTTGTCTCGAGTAAGGCCAGATGTTACATTAATTATGTGTACTTCAAATAAAAATAATTAAATAGAACCAACAAGTACATACTTCTAACAATTTGATTTACGGTTGATAATTATAATTTAATTTACAGCTAATTCTTCAATTATGGTGGCAACACAGGATTCAACCCAGTATCACTAGGTGATGGTGTAAAAACGCTTAGAAACTCTATTTTACTTATTAGAAAAGCCAAGCATTATTATAATGAGGGATTACATCTTCTATAATTTAGCTATTAATTTTGCATACTAAATATTTTTATTGAATTTTTTTATGGCAAAAAGTTCCATAACATACAGTATTTACATTTGGTTTCAAATGTTGTTTTCTATTTAATATTAAGATAAAACATGATTCATTTAATGGTTCCTGGGTTAGAAAGATCAATGCTAATAGGAAACACATGACGAAAGATGTTAAAATTATACTAAACCAGCTACAGCTCACTATTACTACCACTATAGATTATTACCAGGTTCAATAATCTGTAATATTTTTAATTATTTATAAAATATATCTAATATATTCACATAAGACATAAATAAATTAAACTTACTTTGAATAATCAACAAAAAATGTAATATTTTGAATATGAAATATGCATAAAATAATTGTAACATGGAGCTACAAAATTAGATCAGTCATATACTACAGTATTACTGATCAGGAATGCTAATGCTAAAAATGAAAACAAAGAAAGTAGGGAATGCCAAGAAGTGCAAGTGTGTTGTTAAGTAGGCAGTTAATACTAATTGCTTAGACTCAGTGTTTGAAACAAAAGAATCGTTATAAATAAGACAATCCAATAATGATCGTGTCAAAATCCTAACAAATAAGTGCATTTTGTAAGGTATGTATGTTATTAATACAACTAAAATGATTTTTTATCTGTGGCATTGAGACAACATGAACATGTTTGTATAGCTAAACTTCACAGTGTGGCAAGCATACATCATTTTTCCCATATTGCATTGAGCTTCCTGATAAATTATTGTATATCCTTTTACTATTAGGAATACTTTTACATTCTAGAAAGTAGTCTAAGCAGTATGGCTAATACTGTATTACGTCACTGTGATCATAACAAAATAGACACATGAACTTCATTTTTATTATAAACATTTTGTAAGTATCTTTTAAGTGAGACATAATTGATATAATACAACAGCTCCTTGGGACATCCCTCAGGGGGACATCCATAATGTATACAGTGTTACAGCAAGGGGACACATTCCAGTGTTCAACAAAGGGAAAGTACAGTATGTTTTAACAATACTGTACAGCACAACTCCTAAATATAAATCAGGGGACCCCATTATTAAAAGGGTACTACCCATATTTACTGTAACAGATTTAAACTTTTATTCAATGGTGGGAATCCCTATTCAATCAAGGGACATCTCTATTTTGTAAGGAGACATCCCTAGTATATGGATCCTAAAGGTGTCCCCTTAATAGAGCTTCCACTACATTTGATAACATTATTTTCTTACCGGCATCTTTGTTACTAACTGTTCAGCCATGTTGTTCTTAACTCTTGGAAGACATGAATTATTATACACTGACCTGGATAAAAAAAAAAAGGGTCAAAGGTTAAAGTTTAAGTTCGTCACAAATTAGAACAACATAGTTCAGTATGACTACTAGACAAAGAAAATACTTTTTAATGACATTTTTATATGTAAATTGATATTACCACAGAGTATTTTAAAAGGATGTTAAGATTAATAAAACAAGGAAATATATTTCCTGAAAGCCGAGACAGACGACAAACATATTTTCTGTCAAAGTTTGTATAGAGTACAGTTTGGTAAACAGGTAATTGACTGTGTTATGTACAGTAACTAACACATTATTTGCAAGTCGATAAAATCTGTTAGAAGACAGTTATTTTTATGTTACTTGCAAAAACAAACCACTGATTTTATTCTAAAAGTTAAATTATTGCCATTGGAAATTGCCTCAAAATGTTTCAGAAGTCAAAACTATATCTTTTGTACAGTAGATGTGTTTTTTTTTTTGCTTGCAAGTTTAACATAATGACAAAAAATATTAAAATAATTACAATAATTTGTATTGCTTGTATTGCAGTAAATTCTTAGTTTTGAACCCTCTTATTTTTTACAATAGAATAGGCCTACTAGAGCTGATCAGTATATGGGTACTGTAGTTCATAAAGTATAAATTGGTGTTTGGCCATTAATTTATAAATAAATACAGTACCACTACATTTATAACAATTTCTGAAATTACCTGGTAGGCCTAGTGTATAGGCCTACCTGTTACTATTTTCATATTAAACAAGAAAGGCTAGAGGCTAGCCTAGCTAGGCTAGAATAGAGATAATAAAATGATTTTTGAAAAATAAAGAAAATGTAAAATATCCTACAAATGAATTGATTAAGCATAAGTAAGTAACATTAGATAATATTTGTGAAATACTTGTTACAATCTATCTATTTCAAGCTAGGCTTGCAAAATTTCAGCCCCATATAGGCTAGGCCTAGTACAGTAGGTGATCACTCATTATCAGCCTTTAAACAACAAATGCCTGTCTGACTGAAAGAGTATCATCATAGCTCGGCCTCTGTACAACCGGCCTAGGCCTAGCCATTTAATGTAAAAACACTAGAACAAACACGCTAAATTCTAGTTTACGTAACAACAACTTGAACCACAAACTTAACTAGAATCTTTTCTAAACACACACAAGTAAAAAGTAAACAAATAAGGCAATAATTACCGTGTAAACACCAGTGACCTTTTCTCTCTCTCTCAAAAAAGCAGCTGGTTAATTATTATAAGGTTCGTCCGTCGTCGTATTAAACCTTCGACCTCTACACAAAAATGGGCGGGGAAAACACGTTGTCATTTTTCAGAGTTACGTTCTGGTGGTGGCTGTCACAACTGTCAATCATAGGGACTATTAATTAAAGATGTATTGTCCCCCTGAAAAATTAATTCTTAAAAATGTTTTTGTTGAATATGCCATTTTAATGTCACCAAATAGTTATCCACTTTGACCACAAATTGGATCGAAAAAAAAAAGTATTTACCTAAAAAAATGTAATTTAAAGCAAAAAATAGTCAAATTGGCTGCCAGCCAATGGGTTTTTGGTTGAATTTAACCATTTATTTTGTAATTTTATAAGTGAAAACATTAATTTTTTCCATTTTTTTTCCTACAGAAATGATTAACTTTATTAAAGCTACAAAATAATCTATTCAAAGTCTGATTTTATTAATCTTTATTTTTCATGTTTTTGGGGGACAATACATCTTTAAATAAAATAATAATACGAAAAAAACAATGAAAAAAACAAATAGACAAAATCACATATATATTATTTCTTTTCTGTACTTTTATACATCAACAAAAAACTATACATTGAACAAAATTGAAAACAGATTTACATTAGGTTACAAACACCATAAATCTAAATAACATTTTAATACTAATCTTTAATACTAATATTTAAAAATCTGTTTTAATGCAAATTAAATGAAAGACGTAAGTTTTATTGTATATAGGACTGTTTATTTAAATCAGTGGACCGGATCAGTTTTAAGGCAAAACATTTTAATTGCGCTGGGCAGCTCATAGCAGTGAATAGATAGAGAGATAGAATGACAAATTCTCCATCAGTGTAGTTTTATCGCCTTAAATAAATGGCCCTGTGTCAAAGTTTAAAAGTTCAATACAGTTACTACAGAAACTATTTTTTTAGTTATAATAATGTAACTTAAATTGTACAATATAAAACCTTATAAAAATATTATTCTGAAACTACTTTATATTTTAAAATTACACCCTGCAATGTTGAAGTTAAATAATATGACAGAATGCACAATTCCCCATTGCATGTTACTACTAATGTATACTGTACCGTATATCCTCTGGTATAATCACACCCCCTAGAACACGAAATTGGGCTGACTTTGCGGGGTGGGACTATACCCGGGAAACCCTAATTCAGGGGAAACAATTATTGGTAAGCACAAAACTCATCTGAACTGGCTAGAGAGAGGCCTAAAGTACATCCACATTAAAAGTCAATACTGGGACTATACCAGAGGAGATATGCCTGTTTGTGAAATCAGACATAAAGTAGGAGGTGGGATTAGACCAGAAGTGGGATTACAATTGGGAATATACGGTACATTATTCTACTAGGCTATAGTCAAATAAAGGCTAAAAATGCATTGCTCCAACATTCTGCCTTTGGCATGCCTGAAACTAATACACGCTGACATCTAATCTTATAATCTTTTATAAGTTATATATTTTATAAGATTTTGGGTTGTTTGTAGTAAAAATTATTTTCAAAGTAGTTTTAGTGACTCTGACTGATTTCACAAATCATCAAAACAAACATAGAAACATTTCTATCTACATAATATATATATATTTTGTTTCAATTGAATTGAACAAATATTATATAATCAAATAATCAATACTATATTATGTAATTATACATTTTCAACTGTAAAACGGTGGCTATCTTGGTAAATCTCAAATCTACTCCTTCAGCTATTCCTTTTCTCTGTTCCCATGTCAAAGTTCAAAGTTATTGATTCTATTATTTAGAGAATAAATGGAATCACAGCTTTCCTTGTTTTTGGATAATTGTCAAACTTTTCAAGATAATACCTAAAGAGAAAAAGACATTATACAGTAAAGCTCTGTCTACACTATCAAACTAGTTTGACAAAAAAAAAGTGTAATGTGCCCAAATATGGTAGTGATATGAAATCATCATGTCTATATATGGGCACATCACATTTACTTTGATAGTGTAGACAGGGCTTAAGATCATTTTTTTCATCATGCACAAGTAACTATACAGTATGAAAATGTAATAATAACAACTAACAGTAGAACCTCCGCTTTGAGACATCCCTATTTAATAAGTTAGTGTGAACACAGTTTTAATTAAGCAAGTAGAATGGATCATATGTGAACACACTTTAGTTAAGCAACTAGAAATAAGGCATGGTGTGAACACAGTTTTAATTAAGCAAATAGAAATAAGGGATCAACCATTGTGTGAACACGGTTTAGTTAAGCAACTAGAAATAAGGCATCATGGTGTGAACACAGTTTTAATTAAGCAACTAGAAATAGGGGATCATTGTATGAATGTAGTTTTAATTAAGCAACTAGAAATAAGGGATCATGGCATGAACACAGTTTTAATTAAACTATAAATAAGGGATAATCCATTGTGTGAACACAGTTTTAGTAATTAAAGCAACTAGAAAAAAAGACGACATGGTGTGAACACAGTTTTAGTTCATAAATCAGAAATAATTTAAGCACTTACTGGTGATGGTGACAAGCTCTTGGTCCAATGTTGCACAGAGTAAAAAGAAAAAATGAAAATCCAGAGAAAGACCAATTGGCTATTGCAAAACCCAACCACTCCAGAATCTCACCAAAGAAATTAGCACCTGACACATAGTTAAACATTCCACCTGAAAAAAGGCAAATATAACTGTAAATATAAATAAAAAATAAATCTATGATTGTGTTGAGAATCCTAGTACAGTAGTGTTAAGTGATTGATTGTGTAGCAAATCTATAACTGATTAGAAATTTCAAACCATTGCTACATTGTTTACGATTATATTATTTTAGCCCTTATTTAACAACTGATTCTTTGTACTGTACTTTATTCTCCACATATATACCAGTATAATAAGCAATTCTGTGTCACATGTATCACATGTGCTGTCTGTATTATGTTAAGGTTAGAGTTAAACGTATGGCCTACAGAGGACTGTATTTGAGAATTTGTCAATTACACTGGAAGGTGCTAAGCTGTTGTTTTGTAAAAGATCCTTAAAAAATGTAAGCATCTCTACCCCTGCCCTACAGACTCTGAATCCACTCCACCACACAGCAGTCCACATCAACTAAATTCATTTTACCTTTTGGTATCTTATATCCAGTCTCACCAGGTTTCCGTAAATTTCTGAGAATATAATCCGAGTGCAAATTAATGGACATCCCGGCAAAGAAAAGAAAAATACCTGGAATAAACAAAGCACTATAAATGTATAATTAAAACATTTTTTCTGTAAAAATTAATGTCATGACCAGTATACAAAACAATTACACAGATTTCTATGTGGCGTAATTCTGGAAAAACTAAAACTTTGACAACAGAAAGGATTTACTAAAGTATCTCAAAGTTATATGCTTATTATAATTCTGATGAATCTTTTAAACAAATTACAGATTAATTCTATATTTCACAGCGTATTATTATTAACATAATATTGAAATTATAAAGGAAAATCTGTCAACTATTTAACAACAATATTAATCTTTAAAATAATTATTCTTTTAAAAAATTCTTTATTAAAAACAAACTTACCCATTAAAAACCTAGGATCCAAAATCCAACTACTTGGATATTCACCATACATTGTAAGATACCTTCCTTGTATATATCCATTATACATACAAAACAAAAGGGCCAGAACAAACGGTAGAATGGGAGTATCCTTTCCACCACGTATCAAAAACGGGAACACAAGGGCTCTGGTAAAAAAAACAAAATGTTATAAATACAGACATTTAAAAATAAACAAATTAATCAATTATAAACAAAAAGCTAGAACTCTAAATGGCCTGTTCAGACATACGGCGGAGTTACTGTTTTGCCTCATAAACAACTCCATACATACATATATATGGGAGTATGTTTCCATAGGTGTTTGATCAGGAAATGACTGGGGTAATAATGTCCAGCGCATTGAGAGCTTGCTTATAATATGCGCTATATAAGAATGAACTATTATTATTATTATTATACAGAGTCTGAACTCCAACCAATCAACAGAAATGGTTAAATTAGAAAAATTAGTAGCGATTTCCAAATTCATTTGGTACTAAAATAAAACTGACTCTTCCACTACACTGTGTAGTAGGTTTACATTTAAAAGTGCTTTATCAATAGTCTTTATTTAAACAAAACATACTTTTGAAAAAACAAAACAAACAAGCAAAACAAAAAAACAAACAAACAAAAAACAAAACATACCTTTGAAAATAGTGAATAATAAAGAGACCACAAAGAATAACGTTCACTGGGTTCTTAGTCTGAGGACTATCTGTAAAGAGAACCAACGCCAGTGGTATTGACAATGCTGGAAGCTCTTGAACAATCCAAGCTACTCTCACATTGATCCTCATGGAGTCTGTGAGATGACCATAACGACCGTATGTAGCCTTAAACCACTGCAGCAGGCCCATAACGAAGATGGATAGAAACGCCAATGCCATTGCCATCCTTGAAATCAACTGTTCTTCGGCTGCACTCTGCCCGCTGTTTATTATATACCACAGCATAATTGTTCTTAGATAGTTGTCTCTGTGGACGAAAAATTGACAAATGTTCATGCTGGGTCAAATCAAAGAGCACTGCACTATATGACCAAGTATAATCCCATGGGGTCTGGGTATGAAATATGGGAAAAATAATAGGAGATGGGATTATACAAAATTAGGGGTGGGATTATACACAGATTGCATTAACAATGCAATATATTAAAATCTTGTGTCAGAATTTAGTCTACTGTAAATTAGGGGGTTAGACTAAACAAATGCAAGGAATTATAACTTGGTCATACCCCATGGTACTGTATATGATCTTTCAACCTACTATTAACTAATTATCTCTGGTGCATGAAAGAAATTCTATTGTAATGTTAAACAAACAATAATGAAATCAAATGAAATACAATCACCTGATATCAGGTGATCTTATGTAGTATGTACAGGAACCAGTAAGTTTTAAACAAAATGATCAATCTATTTTAAATAAAATATTAACTTCAGGTGGTGTACAGTAATCTATCTTGATGTCTGTCTTTACCATATCAATTGATACTACCAGTAAACATAATTATAATAATGCCAACATTTTATAACCAGATTTTCTAACATAATACTGTAGGTAGGAAAAATAGTACGAAAAGAGTCCGAGTTGGGTTTGTTAATTTTTAAATGAAAAAAAAACAAAACAAAATAGTAATACTTTCTGTAGACAATATTAGGCAAATTATGTTTAGGAATTCTTGATATTGGGGTTGAAAGTAGATGGTATTAGATACCTGTACAATTTATTAATGTATTAGTGTAATGTAATGAAATGAAATGTTAGAACCTACCAACTAAGTTTTACAATTATAATCCATCACAAAAAAAGTTAATGTCGTCCAAAAATATTAATTTAATTGAAAAAGTATAGCAAAATGTATTTTTATTACAAAGGAAATAATATCAAGTTAAGATGTTTTAAATCAAATTAATTTTTTTTTTGAGCTTTGAAATCAATTTTTACCAATATTTGCAATTACCCACTTTCCGAAGACACATACGTAGAGAACACTTTATATTGAGATTCAAGAAATATTAAGATTAAAGAATTAGGATTAAAGAGATATTAGGGTTATTAAATTGTGACAATTTTTGTTGACTATTTAAAATGAATAAAAACAAATTTGTTATTCAGTGTACATACCTAGTAATTGTTATTGTATTCAATATACAAATAGCTTGATTAGGCATGGAAACTTTGAATTTGTGACTAATTATTAAACATTTCAAAAAAAAAAAAAAATAATTACTTTCTAGGCCTACTGGTACATACAGCTGTTGGTATTTGTGACTTTAAATAAACAAATGCCTAATAATTATAAAGCCTTATCTTTTAACTGTGTACACTTGACTGATAATGACATGGCATGGTCCAAGCATGGCAAGTGGCGTGATAATTCCAGGGATGTAAACAGCTCAAGTAGAGCAACTATGTTTAAATACATATTTAAATGTTTTACTTTTGTTTAAAATAAGGATGCAATGTTGGTTTTTTTTTTTTTTTACTTACCATTTTCTTCATTGACCATTGTCTTTTCTCACCATTTTCCTAGAGGGATGTTTTTTTTAGGTTACGAGGGTCAGAGGCCTGAGAAAGACGGCTTTCGGCCTGATCAGGTCAATAGTCAATAGGCGTAGATATAGGCCTTGATAGAACCTAGCTTGGATCTACGACTAGTACTAACTACTACCAACAAGAGTAGGCTAGCTAGGCCTAGATGCAGCCACTGAGTAAACATTATTATTATAAAGTAGCCGCCCTAGGTCTAGGACTAGGTAGTAGCTTACACAACTTACTGCATAGGTTGTCCTATACTTTAATATTGTACCACTAGTCTAGGCCTATTAATATATTATAATATTTGTGTATATTATTATATTATAATACTGCCTAGGCCTAGACCTGGTTTGGGCCCAACTTGGTTAGGCAAGTTGGGGTTTATTATGCCTCCGAGTCATAGCCTACACTACAGTAGTAGCCCCTAACTAGGCCTAGAAACCCCCAAAGTAGATAGTGATACTCTCAGATGATAGTACTAGTAGACCTATTATTAGCTAGGCCCCTCCCTATAGTCTAGCTAGGTAAAATACTGTATATTACCTCAAATCTGACTGAAAATAAACCGTTATGAAGGTTGTAAAACAGGTGCAAACAAATGACCGGATGCCCAGTAGTAAACCTAGGCCTAGCACTCTCTCCGATCTCGATATGATCTCCACACCACGACGACGACGATGACAGATACAATATACAGTACCAATTGAATTTTGAAAACAAAAATCTAAACAATTTATGCCGCCCTCTGTTGGCTGAAAACTTTTTGACATACAAGACGCCGTACACACAGTAACACAAGAAAATTTAACATTTTGTGTCAAAATTTGTTTAAAGATATTATTGTCCCCTTATTTTTTTTTTTTTCTAATTTTTTTTAAATATGCCATTTTAATGTCACAAAATCGATAAATAATGCTATACCTTTTGGTTTACTGATTAATACAATAATCTTAAATATAAAATGGTGTCACCAAAAAAAATAATTTTTTAAAACCAAAATCACCAGTAATCAAAATGATTACAAGAGAGAATCCGGCCTAATTTACATATTTTGTTTTTTTTTTAGGTATGTTTTTATTTAGAGCGTGAGTAATACACGTAAATAAAGTCCTTGGTTATTATATATTGCTCAAACTTGAAAAATTAGATTTAAAAAAATCTTACTACCGAATTACTTGATTTAAACCAATCTGGCGATGCATTATCGCAAGATTTACTTTGATTATCACATTAATAAAATAGTTTCAATCTTTTATAGTTTTATAAGATTTCATCTCTTGCTTTGTAATATTTCCATCTGATTTCGTTAGTTGCTCTGCTTTTGCAAATATTAGAAAGAAAATCATTCCAAATAGATTGATTGCGGCAATTATTCTAAACATCAAAGACCATTGCCTCGCTGTATTCTGTAAAAACATAAATAGAAGGTATACATTAAACGTTTTAAATGATATATTTTTAAAATGTGCATTGCCATTCATTCATTCATCTTTTATTTCGAAAAAAAAAAGTAATTCCCCATAGCTCAATAACAAATTATATATAAACAACAACAATATATATATATAGATAGATCCAAAGGCAAATTACTGAAAAAATGACAATGCTGTGGGTATCAGTGGCTGGATCTCAATGGAGATAAAAAAAAAGCGAAAAGCTAAATCAAAACGATAAGTAAAACAGCCAGAAAAGTTAGCAGAGCTTTCGGGCAACACTAGCCCTTCATCAGTGCAAGTATATATATATATAGATATATAAAAAAAACCTACGCCACATAGTCACGTGGTTAAAAACAATAGCTTCATCCATCTACCATGTAGATTGGATGAAGGAAAAGCAAATTTTTGCTTTGGCTATTCAAAATGCCTATGGTAAGCATTTGTCCTGGAATATTGTATTTTCTTTTATGATTGTCTCTTTTGATTGTACTTCGTACTGATTAGTTTTTGTTTTATTATTAATAATATAATATCCTGGATTACTATAGCGTCTAATTTTGTGAAACTTCTAAGCGCTGATTATTACCCCAGTCATTTTTTTGGGGATCAAACACGTATGGAAACATACTCCCATAATGCAGCTAGTAATCAGCACAAAGTTGTGTCTTGATCTAACCGGGTACCCATTTATACCCCTGGGTGAAGAGAGGCAAACGTAAGTAAAGTATCTTGCCTAAGGATACAAGCAATGCGGCTAGAGTTGGATTCGAACCTCGATCTCACGATCAGTAGTCGAACACACTGCGTCACACGCCCTTACATTTATTTATTTATTATCACTAGCCCTTCATCAGTGCAAGCGAATGTACTTGGACAAGATAGATAGATGTATATAAGGCAAGCGCTGCCTGAGTGGACAGGAATAAAACAAATAAAACAAAAGAGGCATAAGGCTGGTGAATAGAGGGTGGAGATAGTATTGGGTAGAAAACAAAGAAGATAGCTTGGTAGAAAACAAAGAAGATAGCTTGGTAGATATAA
Source organism: Antedon bifida (assembly GCF_963402885.1). NCBI lineage: Eukaryota > Metazoa > Echinodermata > Crinoidea > Comatulida > Antedonidae > Antedon > Antedon bifida. Next base: position 1,561,032 of record NC_136234.1, read on the forward strand.
ACAATTTTGTAATAAAACTAAAAAACAGCTTATATACATTTGTAGCTTACATCATCTTTTATCAATATTCCAAGCGAGATTAGAACAATCATAACAACACCATGTCCTATAGATATCGATATTCCCATGATCACTGCCGAACCTTCTTTTGATACTTCTATAATGTTTGCCATGACACCTGGTGCATAGCATCCAAGACAACCAAACGACAATGTAATAAGTGTCAATGTCACTATTGGACTGTGTTCGAAGAAACCAATACAAGACATGCCCAAGGCAGGTATTCCCAGGGCTACAAAAAAAAAAGAATGTATAGATATAATTTCAATCGATTATTGGATTTAAAAAACGAAAAAGAAAATATTCGAGGCATACTCTACGGATGATAAACCAGGATGTGGGTCGGGTTATTGACATATTGATTGTTTACTTAATAATGACGGTTTGAAACATTTTCCATTTTGTTGACAACATTTTGAGGCAACAAATCCATTTTGTCTTAAGCTCTGTCTAGACTATCAAATTGTATGTGACCAAAAACGTGATGTGCCCATATATGGACACGATGACGTCATATCACTACCACAATCGTTCAAATCACATAAAGTATTTGTTACAAAAAGCGTGGTGCTCCCACTAGCGACGCAACGCAAGGACGTAACGCAACGCAAGTGAATTGACCAATCACAAGCGATGGCTTATTCGCTTGTGATTGCTAACTGTCTATAACTTCGCTTGTCATTGGTTAAAACGCTTGCCTTGCGTGTACGTCCTTGCGTTACGTTCTAGTGGGAACCAAGCTTTACATAATCACACGTGGGGAACCGACGATGCAACAATGCTGCAAACATCGCAGGTTTGATTTCACGCAGGCGGGGGCAAACACATTTATTGTAAGGGCATTTTCTTACGTTGCGTAGTTTGCGTTATTTTGCGTCGCTAGTGGGAACCAAGCTTAAAGTGTGATGGTGTAGACAGAGCTATAAGAAAAGAAATGATGTATGAATATAAGAACAACGTTTTAACTACCGGCCTTCTGAACAGACGAGTATCGACTTGGTATAGATAAAGATAATATACTGTATCTTACTTATTATTATAAAGAACTTTCTAGTATTAATAACACTGAAGTAGTGGCGTTGAATGATTACGTCAGCATATATTCCAGACATAATAGAAACAATACTTTCTATAATAGCTGGAATTGCCGTTATAAGACCGACCTACAACAGCAAAACACATTGTCATAAAATAAAGTCTTTTTATAAACATATTATAATACTTGAAAAGAGTAGCCTACTGAATGTTAAGAATTTCTAATAATTGTAGGCTATTTTAAACACAAGTTGTTCCCACTAGAACGCAACGTAACGTAACGTAAAGCGTGGTTCCCACTAGCGACGCAACACAAGGACGTAACGTAACGCAAGTGAATTGACCAATCACAAGCGATGGCTTATTCGCTTGTGATTGCTAACTGTCTATAACTTCGCTTGTCATTGGTTAAAACGCTTGCGTTGCGTTTACGTCCTTGCGTTACGTTCTAGTGGGAACGAAGCTTAACGTAGCGACGTAGCGACGCAAAGTGATGTATTGCGTAATTGGAACCGACGATGCAATGTAACCGGGAAACATCGCATGTTTGATTTCACGCAGGCGGGGGCAAACACAGTTATTGGAAGGGCATTTTCTAACGTTGCGTAGGTTGCGTTACGTTGCGTAGGTTGCGTTACGTTGCGTAGGTTGCGTTACGTTGCGTCGCTAGTGGGAACCAAGCTTTAGGGCCTAGGAAAGATTAGTACTATTATCGCATATGAAATAGTATTGTACTACTTCGACAAAAAAAGTCAACATCGGTAAATTGGATTCACTTGTAAAAAACTTATTTAAAAAATCTAAAATGTGCTTGTTTGTTATAATATGATTGCGGCAAAATAACATGAATTAAATGCAGTATTAATCTTGGTCATAACACAACGCAAGGACGTAGTAAGCGATATCTAAGTTTTTTAGCCATCATGATTTTAACCAATCAAGCGATGGATTATTCGAAATCGCTTGTCATTGGTCAACTCGTTTGAGTTGCGTCTACGTCATTGCGTTGCGTTTCTAGTGGGAATCACGCTTAATGGATCATACTTACGTATTTTCTATCAATTCGTAATATCGAAGAAGAAAAAACAGGTACTTCTGTGAGGATGAAAGAAAAAGTTAAACAATATACCGTGAAACCAATGATTATTGACCACACAGCTGATGACGTCACCAGATCACAAAGTGAAACAGATTTTGTATCCTGAGCAAAGATAAAACAATAAGAAGTTTAAAAAAATGTTTATGCAATGAGATACAAGATACATTGTGTTAGATACCTTGATATTCAGATCTTTATTTTGAAAAGATGATGATGAGTTATTTGTAAAGCTCTGTCCCTTTTACACTATCAAACAAAAATGTGCCCATATATGGACATGATGATGTCATCACTACCATATTTGGGTATACCACCTACCATATTTGGGCACATCGCACTTTTTTTGTTAAACTAGTTTGATAGTGTAGACAGAGCTTTAGAGCTTAGTCACCCTTACTTCCCTGTGCACAGACGGACCTCAATTATGAACATTAAGCTTGGTTCCCACTAGAACGTAACGCAAGGACGTAAACGCAACGCAAGCGTTTTAACCAATGACAAGTGAAGTTATAGACAGTTAGCAATCACAAGCGAATAAGCCATCGCTTGTGATTGGTCAATTCACTTGCGTTGCGTTACGTCCTTGTGTTGCGTCGCTAGTGGGAACCACGCTTTAAGGTTATCACCCAAGTGTCACGTGGTACAGCCTTACCGTATCATTGTTTGTTTCATCAAAACTCTTTAAAAGCGTAAGTTCATCATTTGAAATAAAAAGATCTTCCTCAGGATCGTCATAGACAAATCGCATAAATACTATCAACACAATAACACTAAATGCACCTAAATACGAGAGAGAGAAAGGTGACATTTAAGTAGTAATTTAGGTTGATGAATGTATAGGCCTACTGTACGGTAGTCTACAATGATCACATACTGAGAGGAACAATTTTAAATGAACCCTTAAATTCCGAAATTTTGAATTGTATTAAGATATTAGGCCTAATGTCGTGTTTCTTTCAGTAATGTCTCAAAGTTGTTTTCAACAACATTCAGAGTTAGTAAAAGTTCAACATCGTTTGTGATTTTTGTTTATAGTTCATAAAGGTTATTGACCCTTTCTTGATTCTGTATGATATTATTTATTTATTATAAATCTAATAAAACTGAAAACAGTAACATTTAAGTTAGTTTTTAATTACTATTATAAGCTCTGTCTACACTATAAAACTATATTTGACAAAAAAATGCGATGTGCCCATATATGGATATGATGATGTCATATCACTACCATATTTGGGAATACCACTACCATATTTGGGCACATCACACTTTTTTGTCAAACTAGTTTGGTAGTGTTGACAGAGCAGAGCTAGAATTTACTGCAAGTATAAAATGACATCGGCCATCCAGCGGAACTGTTACAAATCCATGAAGATAAAGGATACCAGATAGCATCAGCTATTGACGAACCTACAATAAATACAAAAAATAATTTCTAAAAGAAATACAAAAGCATTGAAAGTTATATGGATTTTGAACAAAGAGCCTCTATTGTGAAAAGAAGAAAAAAAAGGTTATATGACAACAATGATAATAGTTCGCATGTCACTTACACGTCCGTAATACCTAACTTCGCATGAGAATAGTATAAATTAGAAGCAAAAAACAACACAAATGATAAAAAGATAGCTATGATTAGCACTTAATTTGTCCAATCCAGTCTGGCCCAATCCAGTCTGGCCCAATCCAGTTTGCCCCAATCCAGTCTGACCCAATCATCCATGCAATCGTTGAACTGAGAAGTTTGAAACTATTACCAGAAATACCAATAGATATTATTGTACTTCGTTCTTGCGGAACAATCCATTTTCTTACAGTGACATAGAACGCCGAGAAAACCAGTGCCTGAAAGAAAGACAAACATTGGCAGTATCAGCCACTGATACCCACAATGACATTTTTCAGTAATTAGTTATCCGCTTGGTATACCAAGCGGATAACTCCTTGTAATTGTATGAGATCAATATTTTTTGGTTATCCGCAACTTAGTTGCAGGATAACCCATGTGATTGTAAATATCTTTTTCATCTTCTTTGTTATTCTTCTTTCTTTCCCGGATTTTTGTGACCAGCATATCTCTATTGCTTGTGAACATAACTTTGTATAACTTGGTAAAAAGATTGACATTGAAGTGTAGATGTGCAGCCAAGCTTTTGGACGATGTCAGATCCGCGTTGTGTAAGTTGCGCGCGATTTTATGAAATTCTATAACTGATCATAACTTTAGAACCAACAAATATTGTTTCATGAAACTTAATAAAATTATAATTCATATCATGGGTCAACTTTCTATGGATTAAAAATGGCATGTTTTACAAGAAGTTACGCGCGCACGCGCATTTAAAGTTTTAAAATGCGCAAAATTAATTTCTAATCAACTTTCTACGCTGATCATAACATTTTAAGCATGTCAAAAATTCCCGCGCGCGCGAAAAAAAATACGCGTAAGGTGAGCACGGAGTACGAAAATCATGTTTTTTTCTCTTGAATTGTGATTTTCTAGCCTTTCCTAGTCATTTTTAAAAAGATTAAAATCATTTCAAATTAAAATAACGTCATACGAACACGTTGATTTAGACCATTTGCGCGCGTTTTAGATGCGAAAGTTACAACATATTGTCAAAATTATGCCTATTTTTAATCTATTATAGCTCCTCAGGATCATCCACGACCCCCAATTTTTTAATTTTAATATGTAAGCAGATATGTTGTAGATATGAATTCATGCAGAATCTTTACCACTCGGATGTTATGACGTCATCGTATGGCCACACGAATGTAAAATATAGGATTTTTTACTCTTTCATTATTGCTTATCACATTCAACAAAGCGCATCTCGCTTATACATATTCCATTTCCCCCGAAATTATAATATTGTCAACGTCAATCAACTATCTTTAGCATGAATTAAACAATTTTAATTTTTATGACGTCATCATGTCTAAAAACGTAAATAACTTGGGTTACTTGTTTTCATCTTTACAGTAAATTTCAATCTGTTATAGCTCGTCAGATTAAAAAGTGATAATCATGATTAAAACGTTTTCTGGAAGCTATTGGATTGTAGATACGAATTGATGTGAATATTTTACCAATCAGATGTTGTGACGTCATCATATGGCCAGTTGAATTCAAAAAGTCATATTTTCATCTCTTGCGTAAAAGTTCATTGCGTTTAAACAAGAGCGCATCTCACTTTTACGTACCCAAAATTCTTCAAATTTGTTTTAATGTAATTATTTCGATAATTATCTTCTAAAATTGTTATCTTTATATGTCAATTTGATGATTTCATCGTGTTAATAATTGGATTTAAAAGATGGGTCTCGTAATTTTGTCTATGATCACTGTATATAACATATACAGTTTATTCTGTAAAATACTGTAATATGGTGTATGCTACATAATAGGTACAATTCAGCACTGTAAACATTCTTAATTCATGTCATAGGATGGCATAATAATTTTTGAGGTTCATATAGTTATAAGTATGTGCATGTTGCGTTTGCGCGGATAACCCGAACTCGTTAAAGTGACGAGTTCAAATCTAGTTTTCTGTATTATTCTTCTTTCCTTCCTTCCTTTTTGTGAGTCGTGTTCCTCTAAAATGTGTAAACATAACATTTCATAACTTTGACAACATATGGGCATTTACGTGAAGTTGTGCACCTCCTATTTTTGAATGACGTCATAGTTGCGCAACGTGACTTACGCGCAATTTTATGAATTTCAATGATTGATCATAGATTAAAAACCAAAAGTCATTTAGTATTGACACTTTGACAAAATTTAAGTCATATCAGGGGCAAACTTTCTACGGATTAAAAATGGCATGTTTGACAAGAAGTTACGCGCGCACGCGCATTTAAAATTTCAAAATGCGCAAAATTAATTTCTAATCAACTTTTTACGCGTTTCTTGTCATTTTGAGCATGTCAAAAATTCCCACGGGCGCGCAATTTTTTACGCGCGCGGTGCGCACATAGCGTTAAAAACATATTTTTTTCTCTTGAATTATATTTTTCAAGCCTTTCCCAGTGATTTTGAAAACAATTTAGACCTTTTCCAGTTTAAATAACGCCATACGAACACGTTGAATTAGACAATTCGTGCGCGTTTTTTATGAAAAAGCTTAAAAAATCGTCAAAATTATGTCTTTTTTTAAACAGTCATAGTTTCTAAAGTAAACCGTTAACCGTTTATTTTTATTACAAAATCTAGAAGTTGATGAGTTGTAGATATCGGATCATGCATCAATAAGGCTAAAAAAACATTGTGACGTCATCGTATGGCCACACGAATGTAAAATATAGGATTTTTGTCTCTTTCGTTATTGCTCATCACATTCAATGGAGCGCATCGCGCTTATCTGTATTCCTTTTTCTCCTACATTTATATATTGTGTAGGTCAATCAACTTTCTTTAGCATGAGATAAAAATATTTTAATTTTTATGACGTCATCATGCCTAAAAATTTTAATTACGTGGGTCATTAATTTCATCTTTACAGTAAATTTTAATCTGTAATAGCTCGTAAGAATAAAATGTGATAATCACGATTAAAACGTTTTCTGGAAGCTATTGGATTGTAGATACGAATTCATGTAAACATTTTGCCAATCGGATGTTGTGACGTCATCATATGGCCAGTTGAATAAAAAAAGTCGTATTTTCATATTTTGCGTAATAGTTCATCACATTTAAAAGGGTGCGCATCTATATTTTACGTATTCAAATTTCTTCTACACGTTAATATGTTGTTCCTGAGATAATTTCCTTCTGAAATTGCTATCTAAGTGTTTCATTTTGATACCGTCGCCATGTTAAAAATTAGAATAAATGGCGGGTCCCGTAATTTCACCTATTCTACACTGTATGTAATATGTATACAGCTTATACTGTTTGCATGTATATACTATATGACACAAAATTCAGCACTAACAGCATGTCATATTCTTCAGTTCTTGTCATAATGCCATAATCTTTATCTGTGTGCAATATTCCAACGTATGACGTGCACGTGGCGTTTGTCGTGGTGCGGATAACTAACTCGTCAAAGTGACGAGTTTCATGTCTAGTTTGTTTTGGATTTATATATAACAATATGAAAACTAGACATGAAACTCGTCACTTTGACGAGTTAGTTATCCGCACCACGACAAACGCCACGTGCACGTCATACGTTGGAATATTGCACACAGATAAAGATTATGGCATTATGACAAGAACTGAAGAATATGACATGCTGTTAGTGCTGAATTTTGTGTCATATAGTATATACATGCAAACAGTATAAGCTGTATACATATTACATACAGTGTAGAATAGGTGAAATTACGGGACCCGCCATTTATTCCAATTTTTAACATGGCGACGGTATCAAAATGAAACACTTAGATAGCAATTTCAGAAGGAAATTATCTCAGGAACAACATATTAACGTGTAGAAGAAATTTGAATACGTAAAATATAGATGCGCACCCTTTTAAATGTGATGAACTATTACGCAAAATATGAAAATACGACTTTTTTTATTCAACTGGCCATATGATGACGTCACAACATCCGATTGGCAAAATGTTTACATGAATTCGTATCTACAATCCAATAGCTTCCAGAAAACGTTTTAATCGTGATTATCACATTTTATTCTTACGAGCTATTACAGATTAAAATTTACTGTAAAGATGAAATTAATGACCCACGTAATTAAAATTTTTAGGCATGATGACGTCATAAAAATTAAAATATTTTTATCTCATGCTAAAGAAAGTTGATTGACCTACACAATATATAAATGTAGGAGAAAAAGGGATACAGATAAGCGCGATGCGCTCCATTGAATGTGATGAGCAATAACGAAAGAGACAAAAATCCTATATTTTACATTCGTGTGGCCATACGATGACGTCACAATGTTTTTTTAGCCTTATTGATGCATGATCCGATATCTACAACTCATCAACTTCTAGATTTTGTAATAAAAATAAACGGTTAACGGTTTACTTTAGAAACTATGACTGTTTAAAAAAAGACATAATTTTGACGATTTTTTAAGCTTTTTCATAAAAAACGCGCACGAATTGTCTAATTCAACGTGTTCGTATAGCGTTATTTAAACTGGAAAAGGTCTAAATTGTTTTCAAAATCACTGGGAAAGGCTTGAAAAATATAATTCAAGAGAAAAAAATATGTTTTTAATGCTATGTGCACACCGCGCGCATAAAAAATTGCGCGCCCGTGGGAATTTTTGACATGCTCAAAATGACAAGAAACGCGTAAAAAGTTGATTAGAAATTAATTTTGCGCATTTTGAAATTTTAAATGCGCGTGCGCGCGTAACTTCTTGTCAAACATGCCATTTTTAATCCGTAGAAAGTTTGCCCCTGATATGACTTAAATTTTGTCAAAGTGTCAATACTAAATGACTTTTGGTTTTTAATCTATGATCAATCATTGAAATTCATAAAATTGCGCATAAGTCACGTTGCGCAACTATGACGTCATTCAAAAATAGGAGGTGCACAACTTCACGTAAATGCCCATATGTTGTCAAAGTTATGAAATGTTATGTTTACACATTTTAGAGGAACACGACTCACAAAAAGGAAGGAAGGAAAGAAGAATAATACAGAAAAACTAGATTTGAACTCGTCACTTTGACGAGTTCGGGTTATCCGCGCAAACACAACATGCACATACGTTTAAAATATATGAACGCCGAAAATTATTATGCCATCCTATGACATGAATTAAATATGTTTACAGTGCTGAATTGTACCTATTTTGTAGCATACAGCATATTACAGTATTTACAGAATACACTGTATATGTTATATACAGTGGTAGCATAGACGAAATTACGAGACCCATCTTTTAAAGCCAATTATTAACACGATGACGTCATCAAATTGACTTATAAAGATAACTATTTTAGAAGATAATTATCTAAATAATTACATTAATACAAATTTGAAGAATTTTGGGCACGTGAAAGTGAGATGCGCTCTCGCTTAAACGCAATGAACTTTTACGCAAGAGATGAAAATACGACTTTTTTTATTCAACTGGCTATATGATGACGTCACAACATCTGATTTGAAAAAATGTTCACATGAATTCGTATCTACAATCCAATAGCTTCCAGAAAACCTTTTAATTATGATTATCACTTTTTATTCTGACGAGCTATAGCAGATTGAAATTTACTGTAAAGATGAAAATAGGTGACCCACGTTATTTACATTTTTAGACATGATGACGTCATAAAAATTAAAATATTTTTAACTCATGCGAAATATAGTTAATTGACCTAGACAGTATTAAAATATCGGGTGAAATGGAATACGTATAAGCGAGATGCGCTCTATGTAATGTGATGAGCAATAACGAAACAGTAAAAAATCCTATATTTTACATTTGTGTGGCCATACGATGACGTCATAACATCCGAGAGGTAAAAATTCTGCATGAATTCATATCTACAATTTATCTTCTTGCATAATAAGTTAAAAAAATTGGGGGTCACCTTTGATCCTGAAGAGCTATAATAGATTCAAAATAGGCATATATTTGACAATATTTTGTAACTTTTTCAACTAAAACGCGCGCAAATGTTATAAATCAACGTGTTCGTATGACATCATTTTAATTTGAAATGATGTCAATCTTTTTTTAAATGACTAGGAAAGGCTGGAAAATCACAATTCAAGAGAAAAAAACATGTTTTTCATGCTCCGTGCGCACCTTACGCGTAAAATTTTTCGCGCGCGTGGGAATTTTTGACATGCTCAAAATGTCATGATCAGCGCAGAAAGTTGATTAGAAATTAATTTTGCGCATTTTGAAACTTTAAATGCGCGTGCGCGCGTAACTTCTTGTAAAACATGCCATTTTTAATCCATAGAAAGTTTGCCCTTGATATGACCTAAATTTTCACCAAGTGTCAATACAAAATGACTTTTATTTTTTATCCTATGATCAATCATTGAAATTCATAAAATCGCGCGTAAGTCACTTTGCGCAACTCTGACGTCATTCAAAATATGGAGGTGCACAACTTCAGGTAAATGTCCATATAATGACAAAGTTATACAAAAGATATATTTACAAGAAATAGGGGATATGCTGCTCACAAAAATCCGGGAAAGAAAGAAGAATAAAGATGAAAATGATTTTTACAATCACAAGGGTTATCCGCAACTTCTAAGTTGCGGATAACCAAAAATATTGATCTCATACAATTACAAGGAGTTATCCGCTTGGTATACCAAGCGGATAACTAATTATTATATTTGTATCTCCATTTAGATCCAGCCACTATACCCACAGCAATTTTTTAGTAATTTGCCTTTGGATTTATATAATTATAACTTAAGTAAAATTTCTACCAAATAAATGAAAGAATTAATGAATAAATAGGACAGGATTTGATTTGGATGGTTGTTGCGAGAAACTTTGGGCTGGGGACCAGTCGGTGTTCATGGGCCGAAGCCTGGCTTTTAGAGCAGAGCACTTCAATCGGGAACACAGGCTTACATACGACAAATTCCTCAATGTTTAAAAATATTGAGACGTAAAAATGGTAAACAATAATTTAAAAAATGAAATAAAATAAGGTATTCGTTAATAACATCTGAATATAAATTTACGTAAGGACAAAATTCGGTAAATCGCGCGTTACTTCTACAATGTTTACTCGATGGTATATAAAGTTGGTTCGTACTTTCGGTACTGATTTTAACCACCTGATGTAACCCTGTTTACTATTTAAATTGAGGTAGATAATTAGTTATTGACAATTAGGTCGAACGATTTTCCCTAAATAGGGGTGTTTTCCGATCGTGTCCAATGGATGTCCATCTTGAAAAATACCCTATAGGCACTATGTTATTTGTTTAATGAAATCTTTACAAAACTAACCTGTGTTACACCTTCTAAAACTCGCAGGATTATGAGAAGAATGCTGCCTACGCCTGAAGCCCAGGGAATCAACGATGCTAATACGGCTTCCAAGAGAAGAACAGTTGCAATTGCTGGTTTCCCGCCAGTTTTACCGATCAACCAACCTCCCGGGATTCCGCCTAATGTATAACCGTAATAAAATGATCCAAGTATATACTGTTGTGTTGTATCGTCCCAATTATACAGTGGTATCTAGAAAACAAAAGTAGCATAAAAACAAAAGTACACTTAAATAAATCAATTATTACGTCAGTCAACGTTGAATTTGTTGGCCGTACAACAACGTAGTAACAAACATAGAGAAAGACTAGGCCTATGCCTATCTACGCACAAGTATTTTTATTTTAAAAAAATCTAAAAAGGTTTTACATCGCTTGTTGACAAATACATAATGAATCCAGTTTGTAAATTGACGTCACAAAACTCACGATGTTAGAATACGAAACGGATTTACAGAAAAAGGAGCAAACTTTGACTAAATCTATCGAATATCTCAGTTAGTTAAGACTGTCGTTTTATTCGTGATTGGTCAACAAGCAAGGCCCTACGCCACAGTCACGAAATATCCCTATTATGCCGCATTAGCGTAAGTGTAATGCGTCTACGTAGTTCACAACATCTGAAAAGCGAACATCATTTCTGGAGAGTACGCGAAACGCGAACGGACGTTGTCAGCGCACTGCAACTTGGCCAATCACGACGACGCGATACTTATCGCCTTTAAATCTGCCTTGAAAAATCATCTTTTTCTTTCAGATGGAGCTCTTTCATACACCGCGCATTTGATCACTAAATGCTGGAATTGGCGCGTTACAAATTCGTACTATTATTAATTGTCATTGGTCAATATAATATTACTTGCGTACTTTGCGCCTGCGTCGATGTGTTGCGACAAAGTGGGAACCAAGCGTGTTGCTGTCACCATAGTCTGTAGTAGATCGTCGGAACAAAAGGTTAAGATGGCTTACGGAGTTGCCTTTTGAGTTTTTACTTGAAATCGTAGACACATTTGTGTTTGGTTTCTGTTCCTCTGTGGAGTTTAGCGGTCCTACCATGTGTATGATGGCAATATTAATATTTATTCGTACGCAATAAGTACAAATGAAGACAAAACAACACATTACTGCTACAAAATATCGCCTCATTTTATAAACTGAAGTCGTGTCGATCCCATTCGTTTGGATTATAATACAAATGAATCTAGTGACTCTATTCGTAATCTCTACTCACTGTTTTTTTGTATAGTATCTTATAGAAACTTCATATAGAATGCCAATTCTTCTTTGTTGACGCGTGACCAGCTTAATATCGTTTTGTTTGTAAAATTTACATTGACCTATTCATTAAAAAAAGAAAGTAAGCATGCACGATTAGTTATTCAGTTATTCAGTTATTCATGACAGCGGCTTGTTGTTGCTTAAGTGTTCCCGTTATTACTTTCACTGTCAAATGGATAATCATTGTGATCTCTTTCACTATCCTTCTCAAGGTGGCAATCCCGTTCACAATACAAACATTATATACAAGATGTTCTACACAAAACTAAGTAGTAAAGACTTTGGGAGTGGTTGTTTGTCATTTTTTGGATTTCAGCCCAGGACCCTGGAATCGCTAGCCGAGCACCTTAACCAAGCTACAACTTTCTGAAATAGCCTATAAGTTCTAGTCGGAATATCCAAGCCTAACTGAACTCACATTCAATGTCATGCGAGTATAAGCGATCACCTTTACTGGAATTGTCAACTTATAACATTTCTGTGGCTTCGATTCTTCTCCATAAATGTGCTTTCATGGTACAGCATTCCGATGCCAATGTTAAGATTGGATGGACATAACATTGCAATACTCTTAATCGTGTCTCGATCGAAATTCTGCTGTTGTATAAAATTGTATCCATTTTCCTGAATAAGAACGCAGTTTTTGCATTACCAATACGACATCTCAATTCTTCATCACAATTACCATTTGCTGTAATAATACTTCCCAAGTATTTGAATTTGGTGACCTGAGAAATGGTGTCAGTCCCGATTTTTAAAATGCATGTAGGTGGTTCTTGGCACTTGGAAAATACCATACATTCTGTCTTCTTAATATTTATGCTAAGACCTTTCCTTTCACTTTCTTCTACCACTTTATCTAGAATGTTCTGTAAACCTTCTTCGGAACTGGAAATAAGTACAGTGTCGTCTGTATATCTTAGATTGTTTATATTTACTCCTCCTATTATGATGCCAGGTAAACCTTCAATTTTCCTGAAAATCATCTCGCTATATAGGTTAAATAAATCTGGAGAAAAGATACAACCTTGTCTGACACCTCTTTTAATTTGAGTCCATTCTCTTACTTCTCCATCCACACGAAGAGCTGCCAGTTGATTCCAGTACCATGTTCCTTATAATATCCTATTAGTGTTAGTGTTTAGTTAGTTAGTGTTTACCATCTACCTCCAACCCTTGTAGTATGTCTAGAAGATGTTCATGCTCTATCAAATGCCTTTGAGTAATCGATGAAGCATGCAAAGACATCTCTTTGTACCTGCACTGATCTTTCTACTAGAGACCTCAGCATTAGAATTGCATTTCTTATTCCGGAGTCGACCACACAACCACACTGTCTATTTCTGAGTTTATTTTGTTCTTTGCTCTTGCCATTATTATTATTATCCTGAGTAGAATGTTGGTAACATGGCTCATGATACTAATAATTCTATAAAGTCCACATTCCACTGCACTAGGCTTCATTGGTATTGTGATGAATGTTTTGAACAAAAAAACGTCTGTATTTCAGTTAAATGATTTTTTTCGACTAATTTTTGGTGGAAGTTAATAACTATTATGATACTTATTTATCAAAAACATATCTCATAATGCAACGCGCTTGTTTGGCTACTCTGTATGCATAATCATAAAACTTCCTCACGATCTGTGTGAAAACACCTTCTCAACCGCGATGAGTTGTAAACAATACTAATTAGCATCGTGCATAATGCATACTTGTGGTTTGAAATCTTTGTTTACTTTCGCTCGCGACGATTTTCCAGACAAAATGTAATCAAATTAATTTACCTGTTAATTACGTAAACTTGTTGTTTTTGGCTCGAATTTTTGACTTAAAGTGAATAACTTTAATATTACTTTGATATGGCCAATTGAAAGAACTTGGATGAAATCCAAACTTCCTTCTGATAGAAAAAAACTATTGCTATCAACGATGCATGGTAAACAAACTGGTAGAGAAGGCTAAGATTATTATTCTGCCTTGGTTCGAGAATGTGACCAGAAAAACATTGTAAATAACCTGTTAAACCGCTTTAAATCACCAATACTACCTTCTTCTACCACAAATGAAGTTTTTCAAAAGTAAAATTGTAATTTATTAGGGATTCACTGTCACCCAATCTTAGTGATGACTCTGAAATTGGAATTCGTTCCTTTAAAGTTGCAGGCGCAAAAATATGGAACAATTTACCAATTAATATTAAATCGGCACCAACAATTACGTCCTTTAAGGCTAGAATACAAATCTCATTTCTTTTCATAAAAAGTGGCATGTATTATATTTAATTAAGTTTCTCTTTTGTATATTTTGATTAAGACAGGACCACAATGTAAAACAGATACACTGTTATCTGATTGTTTTATCCTGTATAAATATATTATTATTTATTATTATTATTATTATTGCACACCAGGTTGATGAACATGATATTTGTCTATCTAACACTATTAAGCTGTCGGAGCAATGGCAAGTGAAGAAAAAATAAATTTCATTATTAAAGGCTCATTTTCTAAAACTTGTGCACTTGATCCTATACCCACAGCTTTTATAAAAGCTAGTCCTGGAATCTTCATTCCTATTATAACTCGAACTGTAAATAACACCATTATGAGTGGATGTTTTCCTGATACTCGAAAGGTTGCACATATCCGTCCCAAAATTAAAGAAAACTACTTTAGATCCAGATGCCCTAAACAATTGATGACTTAACCATCTTACTTACGCATCTTCAGCCTCATTTTTATAGAGTTACCCAACCAAATTATAAAATTGTCGATGTACTACCACATAAGTAAGTTGGAAATAAGTCGTTTCCTTCAATTGACAACCTATGTAATAGGGCCTAACTCAGTAATTTCAATCTTTTATAGTTTTATAAGATTTCATCTCTTGATTTGTAATATTTCCATCTGATTTCGTTAGTTGCTCTGCTTTTGCAAATATTAGAAAGAAAATCATTCCAAATAGATTGATTGCGGCAATTATTCTAAACATCAAAGACCATTGACTCGCTGTATTCTGCAAAAAAATAAAGAGATATAAATTAAAAACTACGTAGGATCACAGGAGTGTGATTAACTAAAAGAAAGAGATTGCGATTGTCTGCGTTTTGGCTTCTCTTCTTTTTTAAGGCACTGAGTTCTCTTGTGAAGATAGAGAATGCGGGTCAAACACATTCGAAGAATTCGACCTGCAGGCCTACTATATAGATACTTACGCCATCTTTTAACAACATCTCAAGAATAAGCATAATAATATTAAATACAGCATGTGATATACACGTCATTATGCCTATGATCTTTCCAGCTCCTTCTTTTGATACTTCCATTACGTTTGGCATGATGCTTGACGTATAACACCCAAGACAACCAAACGAAAATGTAAGAAGAATTACTGAAACTACTGGACTATGTTCGAAGAAACCAATACAAGCCATGCACAAGGAAGATATTCCAAGCACTGAAAAAAAAGAGAGAATGCATCAGCATACTGATTATTTTAGGCCATTAAAACTGTGATAGGGAACAATAAGATTCTGCCTTAGTCTCATAGGAAAAAAAAAAATACCTCCGGGGCCTATTATTATTTTTACCAGACTTCACGTTATGTATATTTGATTATCACAGACAGTAATGGTACAAATATGAAAACAAGTATTATTATATTGTATACGAAAATTTACCTAATATACACTGATGACGAAAGAAAGAAATGTATCTTACTTAGTATAATAAAGAGCTTTCTAGTATGTATAACAGTCATGTATTTGCGTTTAATAATGACGTCCGCACATATTCCACACAGAATAATAACAATGCTTTCTAAAATAGCTGGAACTGAAGTTATAAGACCGATCTATAAAGGAAACAAACACACATGTAATATAAGCTTATTCGTCAGAAATTATTTGTTTAAAATGTACTATATGTGCATTGTTGCATTAATTCTTTAAGGTTGAACATTTTTTATGTATGCAAATTATTAGGCCTATATAATAGACGTAGCGTGTGCAATTCAGTTATTTTTATTGTTCATTTCATTCAAAATTAACCTTTATTTTCAAAATGGTGGCGTCACCAAAAAAAGCAAAATATTGTGTCAGGGACGCCAAAACAAAACATTCAAAAGCAAACAAAACATAGGCCTATATATAAAACACAGAAATGAAAATAAGCGGTAAATTTCAATTCAGTTAGAAACAGGAAGTTGTGGAATTGCTATTGGTAGTACTCGATCACGAAATAACTAAAATGAAGTCTGTTTATTTGTTGCTGTCTACGCGTATTTTAAATTGAATTTAGTAAAATTGTTTGAGTTTTCAAAACACTCCTATTTCGAGCGAACCTTCTGTGATGTGTTGTCCATGAAACTTAACACACATCAGTCATTCATGCGCAAGACAAAACTTAAGCTCTCGTCACTATCTAATTTTATGTGACAACACAATTTGATGTGGACATAATGGACATGGTGATGTCATATCACTACCATATTTGGGCACATCACACTTTTTTTGTCAAACTAGTTTGATAGTGTAGTCAGAGCTTTATATACTTGAATGGACTATACTACATACACTGGCTTTACTTACAGATGTTGTATCCGTTTTTAATATTGAAGAAAAGAAAACCGGTGCTTCCGTGAGGATAAAAGTAAAACTTATAACATATACTGTATAAGCAATAATTAATGACCACACAGCAGTTGACGTCATTATGTCACGCCATGAAACAGATACAGCCTGTTTAAAAAAAAAACGTATGTATTATCTATACATTTGACACAACCACCACGATTCCAAAGAAATTGCCAGAGATCACTTCATTAATAACGGTTAAAATTGTCGGATGTAGCAGTGTTGAATTAATTGTAAACAAATACAGTGTGGATAACGATTGATGTGATTCCTAATCTTCTTTTTATTGGAAATAATTATTATACTTTGCTTGAGTTTGGCGAGTCCTGGGGAGGGCCGCAGTGGCGAGTCCAGAGAGAAAGCCAGCGTTCAGCAGTCATTCTGCGCATTAATTCGTTTACAAGACTGTAAGAACGTATTAAAAAGGTTTTATAAAGCATTATATCTAAATATTGAAGTGTGTAATTATATGCCTAACGCTACATGAAGATTAATAAAATAATTATACATATTTATTCCCCAGTGGTGCACCTTCAAATGCCCGTCTCCCTCTCCACCCACCGAGTCTCCCTCTCCACCGAACGAGTATAAAATGACATCGGCCATCCAGCGGAACTAGCAGTACAAATCCATGAAGATAGAGGATAACAGAAAACCTCAGATATTGACGCACCTACAAAGAAAATATAAATTAATATATTGGATTTAATCAAAGAGTAGTCACGGACAGAAACAATTAAGAATTACATTGTGACGTAATAAGGCCTATAATAACTGGGATTTGTTCTAATTGGTGAAGTCACTAATAAATCGGTCTTTAAGTATACATATTATTAATGCCCAAAAAACCGGAAATTAAACATACCAAGTACTACAGTTATACTTGGCAAAATAATGTTTTGTTCACTTCAGGAATTAGTTACGTTTTCATAGTTAGGCATTCTTAAATCATAATGCCTATTGTGTCAGTACAAAACTGGAAAGTTTTTAAAATGTCGTATATGAGATATTACCAGAAAGACCAATAGATATAAGTGTACTTCGTTCTTGCGTTCTTGTTATAGTGGCATAGAACGCCGACATGATTAATCCCTGGTGAATAACGATACACATTTAATTATTGAGGGAACAGCAATATTTCCCTAACAACAGTTCTATAATTGTATCCTACTGATGATGCATGCATCATGAATATTCATGATATATGCACGCCCTCTATAGTTTCTGCCTTAACCTAATAGGAAAAATAAATAGAAGAATAAATAATAGGAGAATTATAATTAATTATATATATTCATACTAACATGTATATATATTTATATAAGTAAAATAAAAAAAAGAGATAAGGGAAAGGGAAGAAAAGAAGAAGAAAAGAGAGAAAGAAAAGTAAAAGGAGAAGTAAGGGAAAAAAAAATAAAAAAAAATAATAATAATAATAATGATAATAATAATAATAATAATAATAATAATGAATAAATAAGGGAGTCAGTTTCTCTCTGTAAAAGAATAACTAAATAGAAAAGAATAACTAAATAGAAATTCTCTGTAAAAGAATAACTATAAATAGAATAATAATACACAACCAAATACAGTAGAGCTAGCAAATCAGAGTTGGAGGAGCAGAGTCTTCACATATGAAGATGGCTCCAAATATGAAGAAGAAGAAGAAGGAAAAGAAATATTGCGCCCCGGTGAGCGGTTTATTGGAATTTCAATTATTTAAAATCAACTTGAAAAATAAATGTATAGGGGAAAATGAATTTTTGCGCCAGGAAAATCAATTAATAGGAAAAACCTGAATGTTGTATTATTTTATACACCTTGGTTCTATAAGTGTACTTTGTACTGAAGATCTAGGATGATTAGACTAGAATGCTAAAGCGTGGTTCCCACTAGAACGTAACGCAAGGACGTAAACGCAACGCAAGCGTTTTAACCAATGACAAGCGAAGTTATAGACAGTTAGCAATCACATAATAAGCCATCGTTTGTGATTGGTCAATTCACTTGCGTTGCGTTACGTCCTTGCGTTGCGTCGCTAGTGGGAACCACGCTTAATTAAATAGTGAACATAAATATTTAATATTTTTACTGAGAACTAACCTCAATCAATCCTTGTAAAATCCGTATTATTATCACAAATATACTGCTCACGCCTGAAGCCCAAGGAATCAACACAGATAGTAAGCTTTGACAGAAAAGAATAAACACTATTGTTGGTTTCCCGCCAGTTTTACCGACCAACCAACCTGCCACTAATGCGCTAAATGCAAAGCCGTAATAAAATGATCCTAGTATCTGCTGTTGTGTTGTATCGTCCCAATCATACCTTGGTATCTGGAAAAACAATTAATTACTTCCTCATTTACATACAACCTTTCCTATTGGTATATAAGTACTCTAGGTGTTGTTTTCTGTTTTGATGATGATAATGTCACATTTTAAGGCAGTTTGCTTATTCATTAAATGTCTCACTATAATTATTTTAACTAAAAACAAAAAATTATATAAAAACTGTTGCGGGTTTGTAAAAGAGATGGACTGGTAATGTCTAAGAAGTAGCCACAAATCGTAACCAAGCAAATGTAAAAATCAACCAAACGTAAAAAATGAACCAAAAAATCCCTTAAAAATCAACGCAATTCGTAAAATAATTTTTTTCAATTCAAACTGTCGCCGGTAATTCAAATTCTTTTTTTGGAGAAAAAAAAATTTACGCATACGTTGATTTTTTAAGGATATTTGACGTTTTGAGTTGGTTTTGCGGCTCTGGAAGTCTTTAAAAGTGGAATTCTGAAAAGGATTGAACCATGGAGTTATAAAATTATAAATTATAAATTTTATAACTCCATGATTGAACCTACGAGGATCCAATGATCGGGCCGAACAATCAATCACACCAAGCTATAGCCAACATCGTACTGCAGTGCGAAAGCTCGACTATTATTAAAATGTTCTTAGCTTCATTCCAACCATGGTGGGTTGTAGATTTATAATTGTGTTTCATATTTCAATAGTATAAGTGCAAATTCCGGGGATCGGACCAAGCAGATTTATTTTTTAAAATGTTCTTAGCTCGCAGTTCCAATCATGGTGGATTTAAGGTCCTGGTGAATCTTATTATTGAGTTTTTTTATTTCCAACAAATCATGTAAAGTTCCATTACTGTGGACTTAACAGCTCTATTTCCCCCAATTGTCTTACATCAGTCCCAAGCAATTATTATAATATTACTATTTTTCAAAATTTGCTCAGGTCAGCTCCAGGGAAGTGGGTCGGTCAAAGGAAAAAGTTCCACGTTTACAATTCCCCCTCCACCACCAGCCTGTACGCCCAGCTGTATATAGGCGCGGCCTACTGTTGGTGATACATTCCTGCCGCATTAATTAGTAGCCTATAGGCCTAGTTAACGTACAATAAAAATACAAATGGCTTACATTGACTTGATTGATTGATGTAGAGTTTAGCGGTTTTACCATTTATCTATAATTGCGATATTAATATTTATTCTTGAAAAAAAATCACAAATATATACAAAGCTACACATTACTGCTACAAAATATCGTTTCATTTTGAGCTTTAACGATTCTCATCATACACAGGCCTATCCCACACGTTTCATTTCTATTGTGAGGTTAAGCTATTTATATTTTCTATTGTGACCGATCAGACTTTAAAAAAAGTCACGTGGTAGTGCCGTAAAACACTACAAATAATTATTCTGTTCAAAAGTTCAAAAGAAGATTTTATTTTTTTCTTTTTTAGTTTGAAAACACTCTGGAAATTTACATTAAAAAAAATAGTCATCGTCACTGAAAATTGCCATTTTTGGTAGGGGAAAAACGAACCCGGAAAAACATCATCTACTTATAATATTGTTACGTTTTGTCGAGAAAAACAATTTGTCCATATATGTCTGGTTTATGGAACAAATAAATAACAGGTCAGTTGATCAATTATTAACCAACACAAAGACATTCTTACGAGTGACATGAGGAAAATCGGGTTTCCGTGTAATTAGATAAATGCCTCTTTACATCTCCGGCTGCCGTTGTCCAGTCGCGTCGTGGTACGGTAAAAACTAAAACCACACTGTGTAGTACGTCGTGTGGCTCTCTCTATCTCCCTCATCCACCACCCTCTTCCTATATATCCATTATCCCGTCACTGCGGCGAGACTATACAGTCCTGTAGGTTGTACCCAGCCTAGACTGGAACTTATATACTTATATATACCTAGGCCTAGCCAATAATAGAGGCTAACTAGGATAGAGGCCTAGGCCTAGTTAGGCCTATAATAATACTAGGCCTCTAGCCCTTTATTACTGTAGTAAGGCCTAACACTAGGCTAGGCCTAGCCTAAACTATATTGACGGCCTAGGCCTAGCCTAAACTATATTGACGGCCTAGCCTACTAGCTAGGCCTATTAGATTATTCATTATTAGTGGATGGCCCGGGCCTAGGTATGCTACAGTAGAGGTAGGCCTAATACATACAGCGACAGCGACAACCAAGGCTTGATCCGGTACAAAAAAGCGCCAGAAGACTGCTGACGATTAACCTTTTTAAGACAATTTTTATTAATAATAACACATTTTTACATTTATGGCTTTGGATTGGCACTCGGTCAGTATTTTTGCAAACAGTGAATGAAACGGTTTTTTATTTTAATATATTCATCAATTTTATTATAAATTTAATACTGCTAGATTGATTTACCGAAGGTGGAGTTGGAGGAAAGAAGGCGTAATGTGTGAAGATGCGACGTGCAAGTGTACTGTGTAAATTAGTTTGCGGTCTGATGATGTCACTGATAACATACGTAGGACTTGCGGCAGAAGCCACGAAAGTCATGACAAAATATGAAACGGTTGCCGCTGCAAACTACAAACACTATACGCTGGGGAAGTTTAACGGCAATTTAAAGATCATCTTGAACACAATAGATGGTGATGCTGACTTGTATATCAAAGAAGGTCAAGAAGAGAAAGCGAACTTTGAAAATTATGACATAAGTTCGGCAACATGTGGCTATGACTACATTGATATACCTGCAAGTTTATCAAAACCGCTTTCGATTTCAGTGTACGGGCATCCAACTTATGATAACAGCACTTTTGAGTTGAAAGTAATAACGTACAGATTAGATAATGATGACAGTTTTGTTCATGATGATGATGTTCACGACGACGAAACAAGGGGTTCACTCCTTATGATGATTCTGGAATTTATTTTTGAGATTCTCCTTGATGTACTCGTTTAATTTGATAACATTTCTTGTTTTGATTTATGTGTTTTTAGTTTAGAAAAATAATCCTTTAACTAACAATTTCAGTTAAAGTAGATATGGGTAAAAATATTTATGACGAGCAGGAGTGTGTATTAATTAATAATACACACTCACGCATGTCATAAATAATGTATTATTATTATTTATTAATTAACAGTAATAATTTGATGAAACTAGATATTTACACCATGGTGAGACAATCTCAAAGCAAATTGGGTAAAATATTGGTTTCAGTATAATTAAAATTAAATTTAATTTATTAATTTAAACATAGACGTTTCTGGTTTTAAGCCCTCGTTGGTGGATCAATTGCATCTTAGTCCTAAGAACAAAGCTTTAGGAATGCATCATAGTTTGTAGACTGTGTTGACTTAATATTAGTAAAAAGATAAATTTGGCACATATGGCGTTTCATACGTATAATACTTGAGCTTGAAACCAGTCAAAAATCTAAACGCCAGGTGATGGACTAACATAAAAAATCAAATAACTTGGGCCAAGTCTACTGTAAACTGTACAAGTCCCCGACTTTTAAAATTTGTGTTGGTGTACAGATGTTTGTGTTATTTCAATAGTAAATACAATATTTAACATACATAAATAATTGTACTAGTCCCAATTCAAAGTCAGCAGTATTTTATTTTTATTGATTCTAGTAGTAGTAACTGCTATCAATATTTATAAACAAATTGACCTTGTTACAATCCAACGAATTAAGTATTACTTTTAGTATATGAACTGGGCCCCAAGTTTAATGTTTTAATGGTAAAAATACCTCAAGCAATGCATTTGATTTTGGATTGGATCTCAAGCATTGTTATATGAAAAGTGCCAAATTTTTTTACAAATATTAATTAGCCAGATCCCTATCTACAACCCAATGGGCTTCTGTTTAAAACTGTATCCAAAGTGCGGTTATTTCGATAATTGATAAAATTCCGTCATGGTTAAGAGAATTTGGTGCTAAAAGGCTATTCTGGTTTTTACATAATTCAAGTTGACTTAACTTTACTATTATTAGTAAGTAACAATATCAAGTTCACAGTCAGTAAAGGCCACTTAACATTCTTGTTGTGGTCAACTCCACAGAACCAGTTATAAAATCACGGATCAGTGTAGCATTCAAAAACGTTTGTGGCTTTGATACAATGTGTAATCTACAACTGATTTAGTAAAATGTTTTAGACGCTTATATTTGGACAAAAGAATTAAATTTAAAAATATCATTTGATTTGACAATTATTTTGTAATAAAACATATATTTGCAAATAATTTTTGTTATTGTCATACTATAGAATCTAACTACAGTACCAGACTCTGAAATAATATATAAAGCTCAAACTTTATGTGACAAATGTGATGTGCCCGTATATGGACCCGATGATGTAATATCACTACCATGTTTGGGTACATCACACTCGTTTTGTTGAACTAGTTTGATAGTGTAGACAGACCATTAGGCCAGCCTAAGAAGTGTGTCCTGTATTGGCAGGGGTGACTTGCGTCTGTTTCTGCTGCAGAGCGCCGAATAAACCGATTATTTCAACAATGTAATTTTTATATTGACTGCATTTCTGCTCAATTTTTGCTCCAAAATAACCGTTTGAATCAGTGGGTGGTCATTGACAAAAATCGTTAGAATTACCCAAAATGCAATTGGTCCTGGCAGTTAATTCAAACTTTACTGCAGTGTAGTTGACTCAAAATCAGCAGCTGTCGACCTAATAACCGTTATTTCGTGTTGCAGCTAAAAATTGCTCAGCAATAACCGGTTAAATGGCGTTCTAAAACCGAATTGAATGGGTGTTTTTAACCGTTTATTTTGCGCTGCCTTTTAACCGGTTACCACAAAATTGCCCTGTTTCTGCTCCCAAGAAATTGGACTTAATTTATTCACACCATTTTTAACCGGTTATTTTTATGCAGTAGAAACAGGCCCTCAGATACTACCTTCAACAATGTTGAGCTGTCCAGTAGTTCTCTTGTGATAACATATGCATACCTACATTTTGGATAGAACTGTCCAATGTGGTAACACCGCTCAATAATTAAACATCTGTGTAGATCCACATATCACAACATTCCCACATATATATTGCATGCAACAGCTTAGAATATGTTTTAAAAAGTCAACCACATGCAAACCATGAATAACGAAAACCATAATTATATAAATTTTTTATTTTACAAAAGGCAAAAAATAAAATAAAAATATTTAATATAAAAAAAATTACAAATAAAAATGCAAAAAATAAATAGATATTTAATATAAAAAAAATGATTCTACTGCAGTGCAGTTACTACATTTTTCTAAACTAAAATTCTGCCCAGATATGATAATGATATGCCCAAATATAGTAGTGATATGACATCACATTTTTTGTCGCATAAAGTTTGATGGTGTAGACAAGATTTTTTTTCTGAAGTTAGACCAATAAAAGATAATTGAATTTATGATTTGAGTTAGTTCCAACGTATGTTTATGAAGCAGTCACTGTAATTATGTCTACACATAGGCACTGCTGAATACAATTTAAAGACCAGCAGTATTATAGGCAAACTTTGTGGCACACATGTATCATAGGCTTTAAGCCTACATAACATGACATGATACAGGTATCACATGTGTAACACTGTGACACTGTATTACAGAATTTGCCTGTGATACTACACAACTAATACCATACTGTATGTGGAGATACAGTACAGAGAATCTGGTGAAACAATTACTACCAATAAACATTACACAACAACAAACATTTCACACAACAACAAACATTTCACACAACTTTTTAAAGATAAAAGTTGACACATTTATTGACACATATTTACATTGACTTTATAAGATGAATTCTTGAGAAAAACAGTAACTAATAATTTTAGTTTCATAGAATTTCATAACAAAGCATAAAACTAATGAATATCATCTTTTGGGTGATTCAATAATGAAGTGTATTATGCATTAGATGGGGCTGCACCAATAAAACATTCATTCATCCATTCATAGAAGTACACCGACACAAAAGTGAAAATGTTGACCGGTTGAGATGTGAAGTGCTATATGTAGTCTACGTTCTAGACCAAAATTAGTAAAAGATACATATTTTGGCATATATGGCGTTTCATATGTATAATACATGTGCTCGTATTCAGACAAAAATCGAAACACCGACTGGTGGACTAGTCTACGGTATATGATGTGTTTTTTTTTCAATATTGAATAAAAGAATGATTTTATTTTGTTAATATTCTTCCGTTGCCAGGTAAGGTAGGGAGTTTTCCATTTGCTACGATCTAGAATAGGAGCTATGCATTGATATGCGTACAATAGATTAACATAAACTAACTTGTCGGAAATCGGTTGTTGCAAATTGAACACTCTCTTTAGTCAGAAGGCAGATCCAGCCAGGATCATGTTTGCTGTTTATGAAATTCTTTATTTATATCAGATTAAAAATAATGGTTGACTAATGATATTGGTGTAAGAAAGTGGCCTGGTCTGGGCACATATCTTAAATTGGTGTAATGTATTATAAGATTATAGGTAAACACAAAATAGTTGGTTCTCAGGCATAAGCCCACCCCAATGATTAAGGAGGGTGGGCTTATCTGAGATAGTATGGCAGTAAGTGTGACAGTGTCTATACCCAGGGTCTGGGACACAGCAAAAACCAAATCCTTAATCTTTAAAATAAATTAATTTAAAACTTTGTATATAGATAGTAAACTAATATAATATTTTGTTCTTATAATATAAAAATCTATAAAAATTTATTTTAATTAATTTATACTCTTCTGTTTTCATGAATGCCATTTAACGGTGGTGATAATTACAGGCAAATAAAATAATTACATTTTTGCTATGGGTGGGGGGGGGGGGGAAACTTATTAAAGACTAAACCTCATTCTGTTTTTGAATTGTTATGGAACTAGATCCCTATTCGGCAAGCATAAACCGAAACCTAGCCTTGTCTGAGTTCATTTTTATCTTCATGCTGTAGGTCTCAGACAACCTCATTTAAAAAAAAGTATGTCATTAATGCAATTTCATGTTTATCGATGCAGAATGGGGACCTATAAATAAATATTATACACTTTGATATCAAGGTCATAAAAAACTGCAGATTACAATGGAGCTAGACTGAAGTTTAAATATCTAAGCCAGCTGAGAAGGTTAGAATCTACTAGCTGTAGGCTTGGACTTTCCATTGCAGTGGTCTAATTTCTAGGTTTTAGCCCTTATTGCAATCTGCCCCAGAATAATCTTTTAGTTTTAATTTAATGTTACCCATCACAACGATAATAATGTTGTTTGGATTGCTAAGTTGCTAGGGTCATAATAAGCCAGTACTTATTTTACGCTTCACTGCTTCCGGGGTCTGCACCGTTTCTTTTTATTTAATTTAAAGCCTGAATTACAAACGCAGGTATAAGAGTTATCTTGGTTGATACATCTACCATTAGGGCAGATACTAGGATGGCGCTCACAGAATGTCAATGACTCTGCAGCCTCAGTAACTGGTGGATATGTTGATACAATAATACTTGATGGATTTTCAGCTGTGATGAGAAAGAAAAAATTGATTGAATATATTTATAATAATTTACAATTATATCCCTCATTTGTATGTAGAGAATTAAATTTAAACTCTATGTTGTCAAAAATGGGAAAACTACGACTACAGCATATAGGCTGTCATTTATAAGTTTCACTCCAGTCAGACGGAGCAAAATACAGGAATGTCATATACAACCATCTGACCAACAGAATTGTTGGCAATTGTAATACTGTTCATGCAAGTGGTAAAGGTAGATTAAAAACACAATTTTTGTATTAAGGTAATAGTATGGCAGATTTCAGATTTGAAATCAGGGTCATTTCAATAGTTTCTGTTTCATTAAAAGTTAAATCACTGTTAAATAACTATGAACTTTGAACTACATACTTGTATATAACAATTCAGGTGCAGAATCTTTCCCGACTAAACCGGTTTGACCATAAAATTCTGCAATCTCGTCGATTCCACTCGGTAATCCACATATAATATTATAATTTACTGCATAAAAGGAAAAAATGAATAATAATTAAACTATATCCCCTCAACAGATAAAAATATGCAGGTATACAGCTTTTGAGCTAGCTTTGTGTATATAGTTATTTTGCTCTGAAATTGTTGAACATTTGATTTTTGTTGTTGCATCTCTTAAGTAGAAAGTTGATGACATTTAACTTTACACTCACTTGAACCTTTTTTCGGGCAAACATCACAATAAGCGACACCCCAACTGATGCCAGACCCGCAACAGCACTCTGTGTAGGTCTGTGAAGTAGCCTGTAAACCACTACAATCGCTGGAAGACCAACAGGTTGCTCTACGTTCCTCATGGGTGGCGCCATTCATACCGGGACCACCTGGTTGCCAGATAAATTCTGAAATGTTACAAAATAGATTATTCGTAAACATGAAGATTAATAACATTAAAAAACTTTAGATAGGTTATTTTGTAATCACTTACTGTAGAAAAAAAAGAAAAATGTTTTCACCTATAAAATGACAAAATAAATAGTTAAATTCAATTTAAAAAACCCATTGGCTATCAGCCATTTGGACTATTTTTGGCTTTAAATTACATTTTTTGTATTTTAGTTTTCGATCCAATTTTTGTGAAGTAAATAACTATTATGACATTAAAAAGGCATATTCAACAAAAAAATGTTCAACAAAAATTCAGTGGGACAATGTACTTTCAATTTGTTGATATTTTAGGAAAGGTTCTGTGTAAACAGGCTCGACTCCTAACAATAATATGACATTGCCATTGTTCAGTAGTAGACGTACTCAACCCATTTGCTTAACCCTTGCCAGGCTTTTTCTATTTTTATATGTTGTTTGTATCCTTAACATTATATTATTTTTTGGTGGTTGAATACATAAACGAAACAAAATGAATGTGTATACTATTTTGTATACACAGTATTTCCAATTTTCATTTATTTTGAAAGAATTTCAATTTTTAATAACAAATAATAATTGTTTTCAGAAATTATTTTTAATATACACTTACCTGAACTCTCTCCAACTACATGTAATGCATTAAATAAAGGATAACAAATTTACAGAACAGGTTTTTAATTTAGAATTAAAAGCATTTAGAAAAAAATAGATTATAATCATGCAGATGCGTATGAAAATGTTTGCAATTCTCGATGAAGTGTTTGTAATTCTCGATGAATTGATTGCAATTCTCGATGAATTGATTGCAATTCTTGATGAAATGCTGGCAATTCTCGATGGAATGCTTGCAATTCTCGATGAATTGATTGCAATTCTTGATGAAATGCTGGCAATTCTCGATGGAATGCTTGCAATTCTCGATGAATTGATTGCAATTCTCGATGAAATGCTTGCAATTCTCGATGGAATGCTTGCAATTCTCAATGAATTGATTGCAATTCTTGATGAATTGATTGCAATTCTCGATGAAATGCTTGCAATTCTCGATGAATTGATTGCAATTCTCGATGAATTGATTGAAATTCTCGATGAAATGCTTGCAATTCTCGATGGAATGCTTGCAATTCTCGATGGAATGCTTGCAATTCTCGATGAATTGATTGCAATTCTCGATGGAATGCTTGCAATTCTCGATGAATTGATTGCAATTCTCGATGAAATGCTTGCAATTCTCGATGGAATGCTTGCAATTCTCGATGAATTGATTGCAATTCTCGATGAAATGCTTGCAATTCTCGATGGAATGCTTGCAATTCTCGATGAAATGCTTGCAATTCTCGATAAAAAAAAATGATGAAAAAAGAATTTAAATTCATACTGTATTTATTTCAATTTGAATAAATACAGTATAGTTGATAAATTAATTTTGAAAGATATGATAAATTATCAAGATAAGAATTGTTATGTTATCCAAATGATGTAATTAAGCCATTTTAATCTGTAATGAACATTTTTGTAAATGTGAAATTAAAAAAAAATTATTATTACTTGTCAAATGTCAATTTTGTCACTATACCTCAAAACTTAACGTTATATTATAATGGTGAAAATACTACTTTTTTATTCCTTTCATTACATTGTACTTTCAAATCAATTCACAAATTTCATAGGGATTTCTAATGTGTATTCACACACTCAATACCTCACCTATGCACCGTCGTTGTGTACTATCCAATTGTAGAGGGGGTTCGCACTCACACCAGAAGGTACCGGGAGCATTGACACAGGTACCAAACTGGCAAACGTCTATGTCCTCACACTCATCCACATCTAAACAAATCATCTGGTTATTAAGTTTATGAAATATCATAATGTTATATTATATTATTTAAAATAGAGCATACATGGTTTAGAAATGTATTGTCTTTAAAATAATCACCAAGTTATAATATAAATATTGTTTAACCTTTCCTTAAAGATTTAAATTTGTACTTCCAATTTTATTACCATACAGTAGTAGAACCGGGGTTGGCCATAGTTTTAAAATATATTTTGTTCTTTGTTTGTTTCAAAGAAAAGTGTTCCATCACCTGAATGGCTATTTTGAGAACATGAAACGAACGAACAAGGTATATATTATATATTCACACTGTACTGCCAACCTTTTAACAGGGGTCACCATTGTTTAGGAAACACTTTGTTATGTTCCAAATATGTCCCTTTAATAGAGGTTGAATGTCACTGTCACTTAACACTGTTATTTCATAGACAATACATTTAGATTTGAAGGAAAATTATATTATAATGAATAAGAAAACAATTTATTGATAAAAATGAAAAAAAATATTAATAGTACATTCCGTTTCATTTCAAATGGCATTTAATTTGTTACATGGATAATGCTTCGGAAAAAGAGAAACAAATTGGAAAACTACACGTATATACCTCCTATTAAAGACCACTCCAGGATCTTTAATTGAAATATGCTGCGTTAGGGAGAAGTTATGTTAGGTTAAAAACAATAATGATATTAAGGCGAATTTAGACAGACGTTACGGGGAAGATGCACAATAGGCCTAGAAGATGTGCCTTCTGTCAATGCTGGAAATATCATTTTGAATGTGTAAGTACAGTACTGTACAGGATAGCAAAAGCTATCAGTGCAATAGGAGACCTACTAGATAGTGATTAAGTTCGTATTTTAGGAATCCTGTCTCTGCCTGGTTTTGTGTGATATTTTCATGTTTTTTTATATTGTATATAAAAAATAAATGAAATGAAAAAAAAAAAAAAAGGTAAATAATTACATAAACAAGTTGAAGAGTAACAAAATGTAGTAATACTGCTGTAGTATAAAATAATTTTGAAATGGTCTCTTAGGCCTTATAAAAATGGGCTCAGATTGGAGAGAAAAATCGTAGATTAGATGGCCGATCTATTTGATTGAACGTTTTACCTTTGCATTCGTCGCCGACCTTTATGAAGCCTTCCCAGCAATCACATCTGTAACCATCAGGCAAGTCAAAACAAACACCATTCAAACACACACCTTGGATTTGACACTCATTCACACTGTCACTAAGAGCTGCTGTTGAAGCTGTAAGAAATTAACAAGAGAGAGTAACATTCCAGAAACTTGTCTGGGCTGTTGCAAAACTGCCAGATCTGCCTAAAGGCCAATTTACACAGACGAGAGCGGTAACAGTAAGTGGAAAACAGCGTAGCTTGTCCCACATAGAATCTGTATCAGCGTTGTGTGTAAATGGTCATATATGCTAGTAATATGACATCATCGTGTCAATATATGGGCTTATCACATTTTTTGACACATAAGTTTGTAGACAGAGCTTATTATAAACATAACTAGTCATTATAGTAAATTAAACAATTTGTTACTTACATTTACAAATATTTTCAGAACTTTGGAAGTAATATCCTGCTGGACATTCACAGATGTAATCTCTAACTCCACGATTGACACAAGTGCCGTTGCCACATATCTCAGGAAATAATATACATGAATCAAGGTTTTCTGTAACAGAGAAAAAGATTTACTGTATAGATAATTACGGAATACTAATTGGGGACCAGCAATTAAGGGCTAACTGAGACAAGTTTACTTCTAGGTTGGTCCTCATTTTTATGCTCTGTATTATTTGTATAGCATTTGACGAAATAAATGTTTGTTGAATTTGAATTTGGTTTGATTAAAGGGTCTTGCACACCTGTTCCGGTACGGTTCTGGTCTGGCACCGGCAAATAAAATCAAAGCTTCAATGTTTCGTTTTCACACGGCAACGCGCATATCGATTGGTGCATAACCGTGTGGGGGTATCGTGAAAATGAAACATTGATGTTTGATTTGATGTGCTGGTACCGGACCAGAACTGTGCCAGAACAGGTATGAAAGACCGTTACGTTATGATTCTAAATAGGAACAAACATTCTGAGGTAACACCCATACTCTAGCAGCAGAGCATCACCATAAACACAAACATCTGTATATATAAATCATTTTACATTTTATACTTACTAACACAGGTTCTTGAGGTGACATCATATTCCTGATCTAATGGGCAGGTACATGTTATGAGGCCATCAGCAGCCGAGCATGTAGCACCAGCCCCACATGCGTCTGGTATCTGTGTGCAAGGATCATATGGTGTTTCCTCTGTCAAGAAAAATATATAGACAATGAACTACAGGTATGTAACTACAACCATGCTCTCTGTCTACACTATCAAACTAGTTTGACAAACAAATTGTGATGTGCCCAAACATGGTAGTGATACAGTATACCCAAATATGGTAGTGATATGACATCATCATGTCCATAAATGGGCACATCAAATTTTTTTGTCACATAAAGTTTGATAGTCTAGAGAGAGCTTTAGATTATTGCTAAGATTGCCTAGACAATGCAGTGCTAGTGACATGTTTGTCAGAGATGTTACTGTCCTGAATTTATTCATAGACTTACCTTTACAGACTTCATCGTTAGGATCGTAGAAGGAATATTCTGGACAAAGACAACGATGACCAAATATGGTATCCTGACATGTGGCATTACCACCACAGAGGCCAACTATTTTATTACAAACACTGGATCCTAAAAACAAAGCACCAACTATTATTTGAAAGGGTAATTTGTACTTACACCTTGCACTGATAAGATAAGTACTTATTTTAAAAAATTGTGTAGGTCTAAGCAAAAATAAAATTTTTCTATTTTTACTCTGTGTGATGTCTGCTTTTTTTTTGTATTCCAATGTATTAAAGAAAGATTGAAAATAAAAAAAAAATAAATAAAAAAATAAAATTGCAAAAATAAAAAACATTGTTAAAATGTACATAAAATTATGTTGTATTTGCTGCTGCTCGTCTAATTTTTATTTCTAACCAATCAATTTTAAAAATGTGATAGAAAGTCGTTAAAATTAAGACAACTATTACTTATGCATGATTTGGTGTCATAATCAAAATCATATCCAATGTTACAGCGACATTGATATCCGTCTACAAGGTCAACACACGTTCCATTTCCACAAACGTCTGGATACAAATAACATTCATTTGAAGCTAAAAGAAACAAAGTATAGTAACGCATAATTTTTAGTGACGTGAAACGTGACTCTACAGCTCACTATGACGGTCGGTTGGTTGGATGGTCGGTCAGTAAACACTAACTCAAATTTGAGCACGCGACTACAGCCATGTATATGACCTTGTTAATTATAAACTACTACTGTACATTCATTCTAAGCTGCTATACCATGGCATTTGTATTTATTTTTTTAAATTTTATTATTATTAAATATTAATATTTTTTTATTTTTTTCTTTAAATTGTAGCTAAGACACGAAAACTTAAGTTAGCAATGAATGAATAAAATATAAAAACAAAATTACAAGGCTGTTGTTATTTCTCCTCCAAATAAGTACATCAAAACATGCATAACAACACCAAAAACTATCACACTTTATGTTACAAAAAATGTGATGTGCCCATATATGGACACGATGACAACATATCACTACAATATTTGGGCACATCACATTTTTTGTCACATAAAGTTTGATAGTGTAGATAAAGCTTATTATAGTATTTTCATGGATTATTCCATTTTACTTTAAGGGTGTGTATTATGTGAAGTATAAAAGTTGGTTTACAATAGTACATACCTAGACATACATTGGTGACAGTATCAAATTCATAATGTGCAGGACAGACACACACTATTTTGCCATTGTCATCTAGACAAGTAGCATTTCCACATGTGTATGGGTACAGTTTACACATACCAATACCTGAACAACAAATAAAGTAAGTAAAACCCAATCCTTCATGCATCTTAAATCCCTTTCACATTGCATAGTAAAACACTAAAGTTTACATCCAATATCAAATGCAGGTGTTGATGTGTTAAGCTCTGTCTACACTATTAAACTAGTTTGCCCAAATATGGTAGCGATATTCCCAAATATGGTAGTGATATGACATCATCATGTCCATATATGGGCACATAACATTTTTTTGTCAAATAAAGTTTGATAGTGTAGACAGAGCTTTAAACTCCGGAATTTTTTAGGTGATGTAAAAGGAGTATTTGTTTGAAAAACAAACACACACACACAGTCAAGCATTATCAAGATATTTAAATGAATTAAATTGTTTAGTAACTATTAAACTTACGTATACATCCTGGTAGCGTCTCGTCAAACTGATGCTGTGCCGGGCACGAACACTCATAATGTGTTGGAGTATCTTGACAAGTTCCATTACCACAAATTCTAGGGAAAACTTGGCACTCGTTAGAGACTGAAATATAAAGAAATCGGTAATCAGGAACAAAATATCACTGTTGCAATGAATAAAGGTAAGTCTCATATTCATTTTTAAACATAGGGTAGCTGTTAGGAGCTCATTGTACTAAGCCTCTGTATTATGTGGCAGGGTGGCCTTTCCACGCTGCCTTATCCTCCCTAGTATTTTCAACCACATACTCATTTTCAGTTGAATTGTGGGGAATTGAACCCGGGTCTCTCTGTATGACAGTGAAATGTCCTAACCTCTCGGCTACCCAACTCTGATGAATGATGCAATGAATATTTTAGTATTAAAATTTTTTTAGCAGTTAGTTAGTAAGACTAAACTTCTAAACAGGAAAGCTCTATATAATAATAAATAGTATTTCACAATTTCATTTTAGCTGTGAAAAAGTTTTACTGTGAGGGAAAAAAAACAAAGCAAGATGGACTCACCGAGACATGATTTTAATTGAGCGTCAAATTCATAACCTTCTGGGCATGTGCAATCGATAATTCCTTGTAAATCTGTGCAGGTTGCGTTTCCACAGACTCCCTCTAACTTTCGACACTGGTCAACACCTACAGAATAAACAGTGTAAAAGTAGTTACACCAACTGAATTATGGAGAAAAAAAAATTAATATTGAGTAACTTAGTGTGGCCAACCCATAGAGGGTGCTATTTTTGCAAAAATCATCCGAACTTAGAGGGTGGTATTTCTGCCATCTATATATTATAGATACTACAACAGTTATCCAGAAACTTTGTAGGTCTGAGGTAAATTCTTTCAAACTTACGTAAGCAGTTTTTAGAAAGAGATTCAAACTCAAATCCAGAAGGGCATACACAACGATGTCCTGATCTTAACAATACACATGTCCCATTACCACACATATCAGGGAATGCTGTACAAATATCAGCAACTGAAATACATGAAACATTCAAGAAAGTAATGTATCAACATTATTATTATTATTGAAACTCTGTATATCAAATATTTTCTCATTAGGTATGAACCAGGTAGAAGTGGTCCAAGGTCCTCCACTGATGTTACCAGGCTCAATGTTCCACATGTCACTACCACCTCTGGTGATAAATCTTTTCTCAAAATATGGACCACAACTCTGGAATGACCTAGCAACTAATTTTCGTCCAATCAACATTTTATTAAAATTACATCTCCGAGTTTAATTTCCTGAATAGCCTGGTAACGTCTGTGGAGGATCTGGATTGTATTTTTTGGGGTAAGTTTTCTTGTTTTGCTTTTAAAGTTGTTTTGCAAGTAGTGTAAAGCGTTATGTAAATTTTTCTTATCTGATTTAATTCATTTGATAATCTACAAATATTGGGTGTGATTTAACAAACCTTCACATGTCTTGCGAGTACGTTCAAATTTATATCCTTCTGCGCAACGGCAAACGGGTCTACCATATGACGTAACACAAGTACCATTACCGCAATCAACACCGAACCGAACACAAACATCATTACCTAATAAAAACAGAGAATGTTGAACATAATTTTAAAACAAAACAAAACAACATATTTATACGCTTTCTCAGTGAAGCTCTGTCTACACTATCAAACTAGTTTGACAAAAAAAAATGTTATGTGCCCAAATATGGGAGCTGTAGTAGTATGCCCAAATATGGTAGTGATATGACATCATCATGTCCATATATGGGCACATACAAGTTTGATATTGTAGTTTAAGATTAAAGATTCTGCAGTGCAGTTTGGTGTTTCTAAACAGACTTGTCTAGCTAACTTACTCTGACAAGAACGTGTTGTTGCATTGAAGAAATAGTTTGAAGGACACAAGCACACATATCCTGGGCCTTCTTGGTAATTCTGACACGTTGCTGATCCACACACTTCTCTGTTTATTTTACAGAAATCAGTAGCTGCAGATAGAATATATTTAAATAGAGAAATAATATAATTAGTATGTATTAGTATAATATAATAAAACAAATAAACAAAAAAGCAATAATAAATATTCTTTTTTTTTCATGTTTTGCCCACTAAATTGGGTATCTGTGCGATATCTGTTGCTGCAGATATAATATAATTGAACACATGCATAATATAATAAAACAAATAAACAAAAAAGAAATAATAAATAATCTTTTTTTTTGTTTTGTCCACAAAATTGGGTATCTGTGCGATTTCTGTTGACATTCCAATCCTCACGTCAATCACACATCTCAAATCGAGCAATCATAATATTAATATTTTCTGTTTAATCAAGTAAATCAAGTAATCAACAAATTATAACATGACGAATAGACAATCCAGTACTGGAAAACATATAGCAATCAACAAAGATTGTTATCGTTACTCGCTCTATCCAAAGACAATTCCTGAATGCAACCAATTAGACCAGAACATTAGAACTGCACCAAATATTGCCCATTTAAAGACCAACTGAACACTATTGACATCGAAATTAATTTCTCAAAAGCACACTTCGCTATAAAAATAATATTTTTGCACATGACCCTAACAAAACATATGCGATAACCAGAGATTGTGTTTGTACGTTATGGATACAGAAGTAAGGCAATAACTGCAATGCTTTACATACATACCTTTGCAAGCCGTAAGTTGTTCATTAAATTCGTAGAATTTGGGACAGTAGCACTTGTATTCACCCGGTCTGTTGACACATGTACCATTGCCACAAATGTCAGCTTGCTCATTACATTCATTAATATCTGCAAACACAAAAGATAATTTGTAATTGTTGATAGAATATACCATGCATGGTAATGAGGATGGTACTTGTTTAATAATAATAATAATATCCTGGATTTATATAGCGCCTAATGTTGTGAAACCTCTAAGCGCTGAACATTATTACATAACATATTATTTTTTTGGATCAAACACGTATGGAAACATACTCCCATAATGCAGCTAGTAATCAGCGCAAAGTTGTGTCTTGATCGAACCGGGTACCCATTTATACACCTGGGTGCAGAGAGTAAGTAAAGTATCTTGCCTAAGGATACAAGCAATGCAGCGAGAGTTGGATTTGAACCTCGATCTCACGATCAGTAGTCCAACGTCCAACAAACTGCGCCACACGTTCTGTGTACACCGTTTGTAAATTATTCTGTTTCGATCTGTAATTAATTTTTCGACCTTACACCATTCAATCGTAATAATAATAATATCCTGGATTTATATAGCGCCTAATGTTGTGAAACCTTTAAGTAAAAGTTAATAGTATACATTACATGCAAATAATAGTACTAAGTTTCTTTATGAATTGTTTTTCTTGATAAATTCTGTCTAAAACACAGGGTTTCTTAACCTAGAAAATAACAGCAGCGGGCTAGATATACCTTGACAAGAGCCAAGTACACTGCTATGCCTGTAACCTTGTTGACACTGACACGTAGCAGCGCCATTCGTTACTACGCATTCTCCATCTCCACATCGGTGATTGGCGCACAAGTCATCTGGTTTACACATGCGGCCTGCGTTATCAAAGGCATAGTTGGGCGGACATTTACAGAAAAAACTTTTATCTGTGTTGATACATGTTCCATTTCCACATATGCCGCGGTATTTAAAACACTCGTTTTCCTCTGAAAACATAGAAATGGATTAATATTAATAGGAAAATAATTTATAAAATCTTCCATTTACTTTTAGAAAGAGATATTTGGATGCATTTTACAGAAGAGTGGCTCAAAACAATGTCCTTTCTAATTTGAATCTGTCTTAGAAGGGTTTTTTATTCTGAGAAACTAAGATTCAGAATGGCAGCTATACTGTAGATATGTGTGCTGGGTGGTGGTGTATTGTGTATCCAATTTTGTGAGTTCTGAACTGGGCTTTCTGGGAGAACAGTCCTGTACTGAAAAGGTCACCCAGTATAATGAAGAAATAAATGCCCATAGACCTGTAGGACAGTGACGAAAATAGTATGGATATACCAGGGAGTTACAACTCTCTGGGACATACAACACTTGATAAAGAATAAACATTTACTTACGTAGACACACCTTTTGCTTCATATCAAAGTAGTACCTTCCCGGACAGGTGCACTTGTAGCTGAGGGGCGTGTCAACACACATACCGGTACCACATATTGACGGGAAGGTTTTGCACTCATCAACACCTGTGAAAAGCAGAATCGCAATTTTAATTACACTATGCAGATTAACAGTATCAAGGCCAATTTGTAGATGAGCGTTAACAGTAACAAAAATATAGAATCTATGTTGTTTCTTAATGACCATTAACACAAAGCATGGAGCGGACGGGCGATTTTACATGGGACAAGCTACACAGTTTCCCGCTTTTCTGTGTAAATTGGCCGTTATTTTTAACAATACATTTAGTCATTGTCACAGTTTATCTAATTTCAAATCATTATTGTTTATCTACTTTTATTTGACTTACCTCGTTCAGACATATATTTAGGATCACCAGCGAGAGCGCCACTGTCAATATAAATGGACTGGTCCGATGTAGACTGTCTTTCTGGGTTAACAACCGTCTTTCGACCACGCCCATTAGGACATATCTTTTTGAACTCCTCTGTAAATAAATAATAAGAGATAAGAGCAAACATTTGTTATTGAGGGATAATATACTTTGAACCACTTTTTTGGTCTCTCCCAATTCTTTAAGAAAGTGGACTGGGATAACAGTAAACTTTGACGTAAAGTTTGACATCTCGTAAAGATTGACACATGTCAAAAGGAAATCTAAGACTATAAGTAGTTGTGATGGCAAAGAAAGGTTGCAGATGTTTTTACAAATATAACAAATCAAACGATATAAACCAGAGATGTATTTGAATTCCTGGGTGTATATCCTTATTCCCAATTCACTTGCGCATCATCTAGGGTCATTGAACTTTAGTCCCACCTGTACTCATGCTATGTACATCTGTTCTTTCACCAACATGGGACGACAAAAAAAAGTTTCTCAGAATAAGAAAAAAGAAGATTCAAGATAAAGAAATAGAATGGTTGTTAAAAAAAAAAGGATGGAACGGTAGGCAAAAATAAATAATTGATTGAAAGGGTAATTTGTTGTGGCTTTCATTACCTGTATTTGAGAGAGGACAAAGCCAAAACTCGCAATCGTCACCCCAGCCAGTCCCGATAGTACAACAGCATTCCTGTCGTGTTGCGTTATTACTGATAACTTGTTCACACAACTCTGCGTCAGTAATGTCGGCAAAACACATCTTGCGTTCCTCAGAGTCTAATGCTGTAAATTAGATAACGATAATGATTAGAAAGCATTCAAATAGAAAATTGTGATAGTTCTTGTAACTACACCAAATTCTGAAAATCTAGTTCAAGACCTCAGAAATACAGTAAAAACCCTATTAAGGGGACACCTTCAGAACGGTTTCTCTTTAATAGAGGTTATTGCCACTCATTTGTTTCACAGGAAAGTTTCCTCTTATTTATCAATAGAAATGTCCCAAATGAAGAGTTCTACTGTGTATAATTCCTCTTAACTTACAATGGCATTTCTTTGATTGAAAATCAAACTGTAAATCATTTGGACAGAAGCATCTGTATGATCCTTCGTTGTTCGCACAGTTGGCTTCCTTTCCACATAAATCAAGATCCGTGGAACATTCGTCAATATCTGTAAACAAACAAAATATGCAAAAATTATAAACGATATACTTACTAATGATTTTCTTAAACTGTCAAAATTAAGTAAAATATTAATCACTAATCTGTTACAGATAAAATAATGACTTGTTTGGTGTTCCAAATAAGGACGAACTGTTGACCATGAAATTTATTAAAATCTTAGTGTGAATGCACATTTAGATTAGTGTACCTCACAGGAAACACAGGACAAAAACCAATAGATTAAGTGTGAACAGACTTTTATATAATCTTCACTACTCAATCAGTTAACAAATTGTACCGGTCTAAATTGAGTTCACTCTCTGTGTGAACATACCTTTAGTCCTCACTATACAATTTAACATTAACAAGGACAAATTGTAACCTCAAAATTGATTTCATTTCACAAATAACATAATAAAAATATATCCTGTCTTAGAAAAAGATAGAGATTGCCATCATTTATCTTGACAATAAACTAACCAGAGTGTCCCATGGCAATCCTAGCAATGCCTTCTTTTGGCATGTGTACAAATAACACAAGTCAAATAAAATCATTAAAAAAAACAGTGCTAAATAAAAAAAATATATACTGCATTATCAGAATGTAACTACAGTTTACTATAAAATCCTTTATCGTAGAAGTTTCATTTAATTTCAAGAACATTTATTAATTTCAATAATGGGAAAATAACAATATATATAATATAATTAAGACATTTGAAGACCATTATTGGGGATCCTGTATTAGAAGAAAACAAGTTTCTTGTCACCTGCAGGATCTCAAATAAATTAATAATAATTGTCTTTTGTATAGCCCCTAACCAAAATAAATTTCTCTAAAGTTCTATGACGACAAGGCTCGAACTAGGTATAAATTATGTCATTTCATATGCTATGTGAAAGAGATTCAGCAACTGTTTGAAGATGTCAATAGAGTTGGCATTCTTGATTGATTGTGGAAGAGTATCCTTTAAAGATGGATATAAAATAACAATTATCCTGATGGTACGGTACCCGTTGCTTCTTTGGGCTCCAATCAAAACCTTAGACATACCTGGGTGGTATGACAACCGGGCTAGTGAACGGGAGGTTGTGGGTTTTCGAGTTCTACCTGAGAAAAATAGGATTATTTATTCTACCCATGGATTTTTTAAAACACAATCTTCATTATTAGGCCTAAACTTAAATTTGTTTGTCTTTACAGTGGTTATTTTTTATATCATTCATAATAAAAGGTTCAGCTGTTTTAACTTTCAAATTAATTCTTCTAAAGTGATTCTCTTTGACTAAGCACTGCATCAAAAAAAATAACGGGACATGACCACCCCCAGGGGCTGTCATGAAACATAAGTCTCGGCTGATGTTTCAAAATCGTTTGAATGTCATCAACATAGGAACGCAGAAACAAAGAGGTCGTCTACATTCTAAAATTCCCAACAGCTTGAAATGCAAATTTGATGATGGACGTCCAAACTAAAATAAAAACATTTAGTAAAGCTCTGTCTACACTATCAGTTTGAGTGTGTTGTGCCCAAATATGGTGTTGATATGCCCAAATATGTTAGTGATATGACAACGTCATGTCCATCACACCTTTTTGCTTGATAGTGTAGACAGAGCTTAAGATTGTTTAGTACTGTTTCTATATATATCGTGCTTACTAGCTCATTTGTGTGCATTTTAAATTACCAACTATAGTTTTTTCTACTTAACCGCTTTGTTGTAAATAGAGACTGAACAAGGTCCTAGTGGAAAGACAACAATTGTGTTTTTGGCAAAAACAATTTTAAGTAATAAAATAATAATTGCTATAATAACAATTTGTCAAAAACAAAGCAATATTCTAATTATGTTGTAGGTGTGTATCATGCAATATTTTACAAGATATTTTTAAATTAATTGGAATTTAATAATATCATGCCCCATTAGAATACAAACAGGAAATCGATAACCACCTCTCACATTAGAATAATTACGCAGCTTAACATTTAATTGGCTAAATAAATTGATAGAAAAAAAAACCACACAAAAAACTTTAATGTTTACATATTGTATATTGTTTAAAACAAAAATTAATTAGTTTAAATTTGATGAATTGTTCATTTTAATGTCGCATATATAGTTATTCTATTTAACAAATAAAATTAAGTATCTGATGATTGAATAGATAACCGTAATCTCATTGTCTGGAACTCAATAGGTTTCTAGTTAAATGTAACTGTTTCTTTTTTATAAGCGAAATCATGTTTTTTGGTCTGTTTTTTATTTGGCAAAAGTGAATTAAACGTTATTTAAACTATAAAATGGCCTTTTCAAATTTGATTTTATACACCTTTATTTTTTATGTTGACAATACATCTTTAAATATACTTTGTTGAAAATATATCATTTTGTCTATTTCAGTACTCTGTGGCAGTTCAAAAATACACATAAATTATGAAATAAAAAAAAAATAAAAAAACAAAAAATTAACTTGCCATCACATAAGTGTTGGTTAATAGCACGGAAGCCTTCATTACAATCACAACGGTATGAGCCCTCAACGTTCACGCAATCTCCGTAGGGACAAAGGTTAGGCTGGCCATCGCATTCATTTTCATCTGAAAAACATATACGATAGCGCTATACTTAAAAATACAATATCATGTTTAAAAGGATGCACCAGTGGGGATAATAATACTGTACATAATAATCATGTTAATAATGTAAATTTGTTTTCTTCTCTTTTGTGGCGTTCATCACTACTACTACTACCACCAATTCATATTAAATTCAAAAGATCAATACATAATTTCAATATATCTAATATCATATTCATTGTTATTCTGATTTTTTTTAACCTCATATTTTCTATTGTGCAAATATAATCAAGAACAATTTATTAAATATAATTTGTAGAATTGCTTCATTTTTATTCCTTTCTTGTAATATTCACCTTTTTCATAATTTTCTAATATTCTTCTATAATGTAAATTATATGAAATAAAATTTTTAGAAAGAATATTGAGGTAAAAAAAATATATTTTAACACATTTTTAAGACAACTCATTGTCACATTTATTCAGGCCGATATAAATTATTGTGTTCTTATTTCATTTGCTTTTTCATTTTGTTCGTTTGTTTTCCTCTCTGAAAAATGTAACAAATATTTAACAATCATACCAACACATTTTCCATCCTTGTAGGTATATCCAGTGTTACAATTAGGAGTCATACACACATAGCTA
The DNA here is from genome assembly GCF_963402885.1 of Antedon bifida. Taxonomy (NCBI): domain Eukaryota; kingdom Metazoa; phylum Echinodermata; class Crinoidea; order Comatulida; family Antedonidae; genus Antedon; species Antedon bifida. The sequence continues at coordinate 1,604,004 of NC_136234.1, forward strand.
CGCAGTGTGTTGATACAGGGCGCACCATTACATATGTCGCCCTGTTTGCACTCATCAACATCTAAAAATAGAAAATAAATTCGCACCTTTATAAAAAAAATAATACAAATGCAGTTACTGCAGTAACTAATTCAGGAAATGTTTAGAAATGTACAGAGTAGATAGTGAATGAAATGTTTTTACAGATGTTATACTAGAAAAAATGTTAAAAATGAAAGTATTGCAATGTTTTTATTAGGATGTGTGGGAGGTTTTGTGACCTATATACGTCAGCATTGTCTGCTGGTAAAATCATTATAAAATACAAAATAAAGATTTTGATTGTTAGCCTATTCCTATGGGGGCTTTCATGTAAAAAAAATAGAACAGTAATGTGTGTTATGAAACATTAAATACAGGTAGTATACAGGGAATACCTAACAAAGTGTAGGCCTAGACCTAGTAAGAAAATTACTGTTTTCTGTCCAAGTTGCTGAAATCTAGAGAAAAAACAATCTTGTTTTGTTTAGATAGAAAAAACAATGAAACATAGCTACTAACCTATGCAATGATTTCCACGGTGAACCATACCTTTACCACAATCGCAACGGTATGTTCCTGGTGTGTTGGTACAAGTACCGTGTATGCAAACTGCTCGTCCATTATTTAATGAACATTCATTCACATCTGAAGCGTTAACATTTTAATTAATATATTGTTATAAATGAACATTTTGAAAAATGTTAATTTCACATTTTTGTTGGCCACCCACCCTTCAAGAGGTAACATTTTAGTAACTTGTAAAGTAACTCTGATAACAAAGTGTGTACTGCTTTTTGTAGTAGCATGCAGAAATACAAAACAAATTTGCTTAAAATATAACTTATTTATATATATGAATAACAGGTCATAGTATTAAGACATATTTTCCCTCTACACATTCTCATTAATACTCTGTATAACACTCCTCTTCAACCGCATGTTCTGTATTGTAATGTATTATGGGCATCTGGTTATCCATCCAATATAAATAAATTAAATAAACTATTAAAACGTGAATAATTAAAGGAGAAAAGAGATGGACCAAAAGATTGATGGAATGGCAGCCGAGAATTGCGAAAGAAGGAGAAGACAAAAACACAGAGATGGACGACATCATATCTTAAACAGGTACAACTTGGGCTAGGACAGCACAGAAAGGAATGGCAGAGGCTTCAGATTAAATTCAACAGTGGATGATGGGGCCGAACTAAGGTAAGGTAAAGATTTGACTGTGTCATAAACATACCAACACATGAAGCAGCGTTGTCATTAGCATGATATCCACGGTTACAGATGCACCGATACCCAGTATTTAGATTTACACATCGACCATTTGCACAAAGGTTTGCCGTACACCTGTTAATAGAATAAGCTACAAAAAATAGAAGAGTCATTAAGATTAAAATCAAATCTTTTCTTCTTGATTAATAAATGTTCTCAGTAAGTTTGACAGTACGTCTTACCAATACATGTTGTACCACTGCTTGTAAGCCTATAGCCACTGTTGCATATGCATCGATAACTGGAACCAGAGCTGATGCAGCGGCCATTGCTACAAAGGTTACGGTTTGCTGCACATCTGTCTGTCGCTACAGCTGAAAAGATCAAAGGCATTAACCGTTATTAATAGCATCGGGAAGAAGGAAGCAGGGAACGTTTTCAACTGCTGATAAATCTGAATATGGGGTACGAAACATAGTTTTTATAAATGTTTAGTAATAAGTTGGTGTTGTGTAGCATTTGGCTACACTGGCAAAAAATATATTGTCTTCTCTTTTCATTAATTTTTACTTATCTATAAGAAAACTAATAAATATATAATATTGAGACAATGATGATCAGATATTTCTCTTTCAAAAAGGAAAATAATCATTGTGAATTACTGCATGTATACATTTTACAAATTAACAAAAATGTTTAACAGAGCAAAAAAAGCACTCATCAAATGATTATCATGCTTTTAAACAGTAAAATGGATTTGTAGATTAAAATGATTTAGAAAGATTATTATTGCTAATGTAATAGAAAATACCATATGCTTTTAAAATGATGTTAATTTTATCAAAATTACAGGTATATATAGTATATGGAGTTTATGGAACATCTCCAGGTGAAGTACTGTGTAGGTGACATGCTGTTCGGTAACTGGCAACGTGAACCAGCATTATTAATATCAATGTTATAGGAATGATGATATTACAATATATTGTTAGTGTTAATATATATTTGGATATTATTTACTAAACATTTCATAAGTTTATAAGCCCATCCAAAACTGATCTAGCTGAATATGGATGTTTACTAGAACATATCCTCAGTTTAAAAGCCCCTCCCAAACTGATCTAGCTGGATGTTGATGTTTACTAGAACATCCCCTCAGTTATAAGCCCATCCCAAACTGATCTAGGTGGATATTCTTGTTTACTAGAACAGCTCCTCAGTTATAAGCCCATCTCAAATTGATCTAGCTAGATAACAATAATAATATCCTGGATTTATATAGCGCCTAATGTTGTGAAACCTCTAAGCGCTGAACATTATTACCCCAGTCATTTTTTCCTGATCAAACTCCTATAATGCAGCTAGTAATCAGCGCAAAGTTGTATCTTAATCTAACCGGGTTCCCATTTATACACCTGGGTGGAGAGAGGCAAACGTAAGTAAAGTATCTTGCCTAAGGATACAAGCAATGCGGCTAGAGTTGGATTCGAACCTCGATCTCATGATCAGTAGTCCAACACACTGCGCCACATGCCCTTACTAAAACATTCCCTCAGTTTATAAGCCCCTCCCAAACTGATCTAGCTGGATATTGTTTACTAAACATTTTCTAGACTATTTGCCCATTTCGAACATGACCAACATTTTACAGTGTTGGAAAGTACCATTCTAAGTATTAGTTTATTGTTTTAAAGCTTAAAAGTAACAAAATCTGAATGGCATGTTCTGCAGAATACTGAAACAGAAGTGAAGATCATGGTTTATTATATTATTCAGTACTTGATTTGGTTCAAGATATAAACATGACGATGATACAAACGAAGAGAAGGACTGACTCAAGCAGCATAGTCCAGATACATGCTTAAAGTTGTCTTACCAAGACAAGTGCGCCGATTACTTGTGGGACGGTATCCCTTATTACATATACATAAGTAATTGATACCGGCACTCACGCATCTACCGTTAACACAAAGATTGGGGGTCGTTGCGCATTTATCGGTAGGAATTGCTGTAAATATATTATATTTTATAAACGAAAACATTTTATTGTTTACTGTTCCGGCCTTTAGTTCATCATCTGTACTACTGTATGTTCATGTCGTTCGTAAACATGTATGTCACTGTACGTCAAAGACTGCACGTCGATACGTATCCTTCTCTTCATTAATCCATGGATTATTGAAACTTAAAAAGTGCAGTCATCTTTTTTTATCTATTTATTCAATTTCCAGGTATACAAACAGAAAGAAACCAACATTAACAAACGAAGTGTGGATGGAGTACCCTGTGGATTGCCAACAGTGCAAGCACTATCAAAGTGGCTCTCCAATAATTTTCTTTATAATGTAGTCAATTTAAATAAAACACATGACTCAAGCCACACAAACACATTAAAGCGATCAAGCCATGCCAAAAAATATCTCCTACTCCAAGTATTATACCAGATTGTCCATCATTAATTGAGGAAACTCACACTTCATGCACTTATCCATGACTTACCCACACAGGCAGCATTATTGCTTGTAGGTCGGTAACCACTGTTGCACATACACCTGTAGGTTGTACCGGAGCTGACGCATCGGCCATTTGTACACAGGTTACGGTTGACTGCACACAAATCTGTTGGTACAGCTGAATTATAAAAGTAGGAAACTATTATGGATCCTGATAAATTATTTCAAAATATTTAGTTACAATTGTATAAATTATATTATTATAAATCCAAAGGCAAATTACTGAAAAAAATGACAATGCTGTGGGTATCAGTGGCTGGATCTCAATGGAGATACAAAACAAAATAAGCACTGAAAAATATCCAAAGTACCCTCCAGGATTTTATTATATTATTATAAATCCAAAGGCAAATTACTGAAAAATCATTGGCAGAATCTAAATGGAGATACAAAATAAATAGGCACTGAAAAATGACAATGCTGTGGGTATCAGTGGCTGGATCTCAATGGAGATACAAAATAAAATAAGCACTGAAAAATGACAATGCTTTGGGTATCAGTGGCAGAATCTCAATGAAGATACAAAATAAAATAAGCACTGAAAAATGACAATGCTTTGGGTATCAGTGGCAGAATCTCAATGGAGATACAAAATAAGCACTGAAAAATGACAATGCTGTGGGTATCAGTGGTTGGATCTCAGTGGAGATAAAAAAGCGAAAAACTAAATCAAAACGATATTATATTATTATACACATACTTACCAATACAAGCTGCCCCATTACTAGAGGCTCTATAACCACTGTTGCATATGCACCGATAATTTGAACCGGACATTATACACCGACCATTAGGGCATAAATTACGGTTTGACGTGCATTTGTTTGTTGGTGTAGCTGCAAGAAAATTGATTGGAAATTGATGAACAAAATATCTATAATAATTCCTTTGAAGTGTTGTATAACTATGTGCTACTGTAGAGTATCCATCCCGGATCTTAGTTGAAAAAAATTGTAGTCAATTAGCATCACAAAAATAATAATAATTGACAGAAGTGAAAATGTTTTATAGGGTGGCTTCTTCAGTAAAATGTTGAACCCAAATGTCAACAAAATTAGGATGTAAACAAATTTTAACTGAAATGAGGTCGACAACTAAATATTATTATCTATTTATAAGCTTTTGACAAGAAACAGGCCTCTACCACAATTGATAAAAATTGAAAAGTTTGTATTCCTACCCAGAACACATGAAGCAGAATTAGTTGTGGGACGATATCCATCATCGCATATACACCGATAACTAGAACTTAGACTAACGCAACGTCCATTTGGACATAGATTAGTGTTTGCTGCACACCTATCAACAGCTTTAGCTGTAACAAAAAACACACCAAGCTTATATAATACAAAAAGAAAATACAGTACTGATCCCCATTATTTTATCTATAATATTTTTCCAGTATAATAGACAAATTCTGTGATACAATATAATATATGTACACATGCCTGTATCATAGGCTATTCCTAACTGTAACATAATAAGAACAAGGCCAACAGCCATAAGTCGCGTGCTAAAACGCATAGTGATACCGGACCAACAGACAGACCGACATAGTGAACTATAGAGTCGCGTCCACGCGACTAAAAATAAGCTCACTAGACTTAAAGACCTTAAAAAAATAACCTTATAAAAATAACATATTATAGCACTTACGCACACACGCCAGACCGTTACTTGAAGTCTGGTACCCCTCATTACAAGTACATGTGTATGACCGTTGATCTGTCCCGACGCATTTGCCATTTGAACACAAGTTGTTGAATTTTTCACACATTGTTTGTGTTTGGCTGCTTGAGTCATGAACCACTGAAAAATATAAATGAACAAATCATTATCCTGAAGCTCGGTCTACACTGTCAAACAAGTTTGACAACAAAAGTGTGACGTACCCAAATATGGTAGTGATATGCCCAAATGTGGTAGTGATATGACATCATCATGTCCACATTTTTTTGTCACATAAACTTTGATAGTGTACATAGAGCTTTAGACTTCACATATAAGATTTGATGAGTACCTAATGGACATGATGATGTCATATCATTACCATATTTGGGCACAAATTGTTTTGTCAAACTAGTTTGACAGTGTAGACAGAGCTTTAGATACCATGCTCAATTTCTTTATATGTGTTCAGATAGAAGGTGTATTGTTACCCCTTCCCATTACACCCAAATTCTACCTGTGTTAATAGGTGATCTACCTTTAACCTCCTACCCCCACCCAAATATAATAATAAAGCTATAAAAAACTGATATAATGAATGACAATGCAGTTCAAAACAATCAACAGAAGAAAGTAAATCAAAAATGACACTTTAGTGTCCAATCAAAATAGTTTATTATCCTGAACTAGTAGTTGACTTATGAAATATTCAAATGGTTAAAGTCAATAGTCAGAGATATTGCCAAATAATTCATTAAAAGTATTAGTAGTTGAATTTGTGGAATTAGTTTGCGTGCTCGCCCCTTAAATAAAACCCTACTTTAAGATCCTGCTACGTCCTATACTGATTTAGTGCCAATTTGTCATTAGCCAAGTCATGCAGAAAAAAAAAAATTGTGTACTTATTTGTCTGTAGAATAACTGGTTTATGATAGTTTATATTGCAAATGCATACTTGTACTATACGTGTACTGATCATTGTAGGCACTATAATCCGAATTTAGATAGAAATAGAATTACATTAAGAAATCTTGTTACCTACCTTCTGTGTCTGTGTCTGGTACTTTTGCAGGCAAATACTTGTACCCGTTACCCTGAGGGCATAGTGCACGGTACTCCACTGTAATAAAAACAAAATTGAAATAATTATAAAAGAAAATGTTCAAGTTATAAAATGTTTAAAAACAACAAATCAAATTTTAAACGTCCAGCTGAAGTTAAAACACAATTTGGGACAGTTTTCAATGCATTCCTTCAATACCCCTTCAACCAATAGATGCAGTGATTACGGTTATTGTTCTTGTAGCCGTCTTCTTCTGAAGACACATGGCCGTCATTGACGGATACTTAGTATCAGTTGACTTCACTGCTGGTGTACTCGAGATCTACGTTTATACCATGCTATACACATTTTATTACGTTTAAATGTTAGGATAAAAATATGGGGAAATATAACATTTAAACATTAATAAAAGAACACTTTGTCAAAGTAACCCACAGGCTATATATTTTCTATGAACACTGGATTTCACAAACTATTATTAACATTGATAGATAGGAATTTGCAAAGTCACATGAATGACAAACACCTGCAGGGTATAATAGCTCATTTTGAACGTAAACATTCCTGAAGCTGGAAACTCTAACAAATTAGCAGAGGAAACAAAACTGTCAAACCATTATTCCACATAAAGTATCATGATATTACAATAGTAGAGCCCTTAGAGGCCGATTTACACAGACAAGCAGTAACAGTAATAATAATATAGAATCTATGTTATTCCTTATGAGCGGATGGGCAGTTTCCACTGCGGATAGATACAGATTCTATATGTGGGACAAGCTACGCAGTTTTCCGTTTACCAAAAACCATTATTCCACATAAAGTATGTCATGATATTATAATAGTAGAGCCCTTAGAGGCCGATTTACACAGACAAGCGGTAACAGTAATAATAATATATTATCTATGTTATTCCTTATGAGCGGATGGGCAGTCCACTGAGGATAGATACAGATTCTATACATGGGACAAGCTACGCAGTTTTCAGTTTACCGTTACTGCACATCTAGGTAAATTGGCCTTAATACAGCTGCCCCATGAATGGTTGTGTGTTGGTTGGTCACATTGTTAGAACATTTTTCACTTGTTCGTTTTATTAGAAAGTGTTACTTTTAAATGTCCCTAAGGAGGTATTCCGCTGAATTATTCTATCAAAATACCTCAATACTGAAGGTTTAGTTTCATAAGAACAGTCTACTCATTATTCTACTGTGAGAACAAATCTCTTCTAAAGCACATTTTGATTTAATGGCATATTGTAATTTTCCATTTGTCATATAACTCTTTTATTTGTCAGGGTTGAATTTGAATGATTTAAACATTGAAATTTTGGGCAAAAAAAGCAATTGTGGAGATTAAGCTAGGATTTAATATAAAGATAGTCTTTATTTACTGAAATTCTTGGAAAAAAGAAGCAATTTTGCTGAAAAGGATGTTTTTGTAAATGAATTTTTGGACAAAATAATTAATTTTAAAGATTGAGATATCATTAAATGAACAATGTGTTTGTAACTTATATCATGGCCAAACATTTGTTAAAAATGTTACAAAAAGGATGTTCAGCTCTATTAAGTTACAATTTAAGAGGCCACCTTTGTGTATTATCTTTATATTAAAGAAATCAGAACACATATTCTAGGATGCAATGACAGGTTTATGGAAACTGTATATGTCCATCATGGTTTGTATATAATCATGTTTATTTACCTTTACCGTCGTTAAACAATCAAAATATACTTTAATTTCAACCATTAATTTAAAGAGTTTGACCCGTGCACATCATCAACAGGATGTAAAGTTTTTAATGTGAGAAATAACTGTGAAGTTTTCATAAGTTATAATGTGAGAGGTATAATTGAAATACCTAAAGAGGCCTAGTTGGCAACATAAAGCTTAACATACTGTTATTATTCCCTCCAGGTGGTTTTCATAAAACTATTAAATGTACATCATTTGAATGATAGCAGGAATATAAACCAAAATACTGTATAGGGCAGAACCCCTCTTTTGAGACACAGTTTCCCATGAAATGAATGACAAGCATATATATATATATTTTAACACTAAAGCCAACCTCTATTCAGGAGTCACTCCAATTGAAGGGACACACAGTGTGGGAACGAATGTGTCCATTTAATAGGCATTCTACAGTAATGTACTCTTACTACTTAACAATGAGTAACATATACTGTATTAACACTTTTAATATTTTATATTATATATTTATACACATTAGCAAATTTGACATTGATAGATCATTACTTTATCATGAGTAAATTCCTGGTACCATGACATGATTTGAACCAATGACCTTGAGATTGGTAAGCAAGCTTGTTACCTACCAAGCTACAGTGCCACAAATAGAGATGTTAACCCTAGAGGAACCCTTGTATTTGGTTAAGTTGTGCATTTAGTATTCTCCAATGTGTATTAGTTCGTGGAAATTTAGCTTGCCATGACATAAGTAATAAGTAAAGCATGGGCTGGCAAACAATAATATCCGCCATGATGCGCTCAATTCACTGGTTTCATATAAAAATGTACCAACAAATAATGCTAAATCATCTTGAAATGTTTTCCATGTTACGTACACCAAGTTTGTTAAGAAGAATCGCAAAGTTATGTCAAACTATATAGTGTCAATGATGAAAGCTGTTGGTTATATTAAGTTTTATTAAAACCAGGTCGTGAAGAAGACAGTTTGACTTGGTATAACAATGTTATTCAGTAAGATTTTAAAGTGATCTTAATTGAAAATTAAGCTATGCTAAGTCCTGGTGTACACTTAAATAGTAATGCTACTGTAGTCAAAGATACTGTAAGTGAATAAAATAAAATTTAGTTGGTGCTTAATTGTCCGAATGATTTCTTAATGTTCGTATGAAAATTAGAGTAGACTTACTTGTGTCAGGTGCTGGACATGTGATGCATGTATCCCCCCATGATTTGCCGATTCCACTGCAACAGCAATCCATTTCGGACATAAAACCTGATAAACTATCTATCACACACTGGTCTTTAGTAAAACATCTCCCATGCTTCTGCCCTACAGAAAATAAAACAAGCGTGTTAAAATATACCAGGTAAAGTCCTTGGGATATGAAAGTTGACAAAAATTAGGGGGGTGGGATTAAATTCGTATTGTATCATCTTAGCTTGGGATTAATACTGAAGCTTGGGATTAATACTGAAGCTTGGGATTTAGAAAAGTCTTGTATCAGTGAACTTAGAGGTGGGATTATACATGAGGGTGGGATTATACACGAGGGTGGGAATATACACGAGGGTGGGATTATACATGAGGATGGGATTATACACGAGGGTGGGATTATACATGAGGATGGGATTATACACGAGGGTGGGATTATACATGAGGATGGGATTATACACGAGGGTGGGATTATACATGAGGTTGGGATTATACATGAGGGTGGGACTATACTCAGTCATATATGATTTTTTTTTAGGGGTTGGGTGTGTACATATTACATTTGACTGATGGATAATTAAAATCGGCATAAATGAAAGATTGAGTACGAGATCCAGTCATTACACAGAGGTCATGTTTTACAACTTCGGTTGCGGTTGTCTTCTTGCTAAAAACGGAAGACCAAATTTTACGACAAGACAGATAGACAGAATAGATATCAAGAAAATGTAGTTTTTGAGAAGTTTGTACATCATATAGATTCAAAGTTATAATTGAAATCGAGAGAAGTGGAGTTAGAATAGAAATAAAAAAGATTGTTATCAGGTCATGTTTTGATTTGATTATAGTTGGCTTGTATTCCTGGTTTAAAAAGATTAAAATATTATGTACAAAATTTGTTAATGGGTTTTCCTACATGTGTTTCACATGTGGAATTAAAAAATGGAGACATTAAATGATTAATATCAGATTGAGGACATGATTTGTATGTACATTAGTTGCAGATGATTGTTGCTAAAAATGGAAAAACCGATGATTAACATCATTGAATGAATTGCTAATTTACATATTTGAAATGAATAATCCATGTCTCATTACACACAAAACAGGTGTTTACTCTATGTATACATTAATGATAATGAGCTTAAAGGATAACGCTATAATTTTGTACTGTAACTTACGGACGCACTGCGTGTTGGATGAATCGCTCACATAACCATAGTTACAATCGCAACGATAACTTCCAAGAGTGTTGATGCAAAGACCGTGCATACATAGATGCTCAAAGCTGCTGCATTCATTCACGTCTACAAAGAACAAAACAACAAATTTAAATAAGATTTATTTTTGTTTTATATCTCATTATGAATTTGAAAACATAAGAACACCAAAAGTTTTGTGGAAGATCAAGTAAAGAGAAGAAAGTGGAAAATCATACCACCACCCAAACCTAAGTAAGGCCCTAACCAGAGTTCGAACTAATGAACTGCACTTAGCACCAGTTGAGTCTCTGGCTTCTCAGGACTTGGCCGCCTCCTATCTTAAAAAAGGAATAATCAATTTTTAAACTAAACTGACTGATGGAATAGGAATGTACACAACTGCATATACAGTCTAATTAAAATAAGGAGAAAGATTATCGTCAAATTATTTTGTAGGGGGTCATGCATTTCATAAACTTTGGCTGCGGTTGTCTTGTTGCTAAAAATGACTTTAAAAGTAGACAGATTTCAGCATTAATGAATATTTTTTGATGGAATGTGCATTTTAATTTGACTGTATGACACAAGATGTCAGTGAAATTAGAATCAAGAGAAATAGAAAGATCAATATCAGATATGAAGAGGTCATGATTTCTTGGTTTTAAATTGCGGTTGTCTTGTTGCTAAAAATGGAAAAACTAATTTCAATTTTAATAATTACATAAACTTTTGATGGGATATAAATGCACATAATACATTAAAATCTGTAGAGATACAAAAATGCAGGAGGCCATGCCTTCTATCTATACACTTTTTTATTATGTTGATAAAATCGATTCCAGAAATAGAAAAATTATTATTAAGTACATTTTAAAATCGGTACCAAGATAAATTGAAAGACCAAATCATTAAACAGTAGTTTATCTTTCAATAATTTCAAACTTTTATAATTTATACAACATTGTATATTGAAGTTTCATTAACTGTCTACACTATCAAACTAGTTTGACAAAAACAAATGATGTACCCTAATATGGTAGTGATATGCTCAAATATGATAGTGATATGCTCAAATATGGTAGTGATATGCTCAAATATGGTAGTGATATGACGTCATCATGTCCATATGGGCACATCACAGTTTTTGTCACATAAAGTGTGTTGAGTGTGGACAGAGCTGTAGGTAGACTAATACGCATTTAAATGTCTAGGCTTTTCAAGTTTAATTAATTACAACTGAAGGGTTTTTTCTGGCAGAACTTGAGGTATTGAATGGATGTAATCAGGGATAGATATGTCCGTAAAATGAAACTTTGATTAAAATGATCACTGTATCTTAACATTTCTTAAGTATTTTACAGTAAATAATTTGGCCAAAACCTATTTTGGAGACAAAGAAATGACACTATCAAGCAGCCAGAAAGTAGTTAATATTCTAAAGGATCTACTGGGCTTAAATCTATCCCATATAAAGATAAACAAGTATTTAACTGGATAAATGCATCAAAGTAAACTAATGCTTTCTTTACTTTAATCATATAGGTTTCATTTTGTGATAGAACACAGGGATATAACACTAATGGAAATACAGGTTGCTTGTGCCAGATCAGCGTGAAACACTTTCCTTTCACTCCCCGTTTTCCCTCATTGACGCCAGAAAATGAACATATTTGTCAAATATGTATTTTCATTTAAAGGTTATAACTGAGAATTATACATTGATTGATGTGACTGAATTGATTCTAGTACTAAATTGTATTTCCAAAAAAATTATTTAAAAACGAATAATTTACACATAATTTAACATTATTTGGGAAAATTCCACGATCAACCCTTGCATTATTTATTTATTCTTTCTTTTGACTGGATTGCATTTTCAGTAACGTAGTACTGCTTTTCAAAATGGTCCAGTTCAACAATGTTTAAAAGTAAGTAAACATATATACACAAAATAAAAGCATACATAATTTTAAAGATATGCACAAAAATTTCTTTTGTATAAAAGACATACATTCACATATATACATACAAAGTAAAATAATAAAAGTATATAAAAAACATATATGCAGGATTAGTTAGACATGACATTTGAGTTGATATTTTTTTGAATTTATAGATATTTTTTCTAGTTACTTTTGTTCTAGTTTCAGTTGGTAAAAGATTCCATTCTTTTGTTGCTCTGTATTTAAAGGTTCTTTTACCTTGAGCATTTTTCCAATTTGGTGTTATTAACGTTTTACAACTTTGGCTACGGGTGCATTTGGGGTGGAGGGAGTCAAAAAACTTTTTCAAGTCCCGTCACATGTCAGGATTTTTTCTACAGACAAAATTACAACTCCCAAAGACTTGTAATAAGACTTTGCTTATGTAGAGCATATTGTGTATATGTTTGTCTTGTGAACCTCTGATGGTCCCTAATGATCAGCAGTTGCTGGATGGATCACCCTCATTAAATATGGTCCAAAAAAAAAACAGGAATCAAATCAAACTCCCTCTATGATCATCTAGCTTTAAATTTTGTCCGAATATCTTATGTCTTAAGAACAACACTTTACAAAGGAAATACTTTTGGGCTTAATTTCCTTTTAAGATTCAATCTGTCTGAAACCTGGTTTATCAGTTAGATCAACTTCTATGGTACTTCAACTACCTACAATCATCACGTCACCTCCGATTCTAAGAAGATTTTGTTAATAATACTTTATTCTAGACAACCAATGACAATCATTATAAAAAAACAAAATATGAAAAAAAAAAAGAACGGATGAACTATGTTTAAAAAAAATATATACAAATACAAAAATATAGCCTACAATACTATACAAAACGTTGAGGTTTTTCTTTTGGAGTTAAATCATTTTTTAGAGCAGACTTAAAATTGTTTATTAATACTGTATATTCTCTTGTAAGAAGTTTTCATATCATATGATTGTATGATAATCACAAATTTGAGAATCAAAGGCTATGAAACTATACAATCGATTGAAATGACACTTTTCACACAATAATCCTTTCAGAGTGTAAGGGTATGCTATTCCTTCCTCGGTTTCCATTCTTAAAATTATTTTTCCCTATGTATACCAAATTCTACACATCGGGATAGGATAGATTGATCTTTTCTGTATATAAATCCAAAGGCAAATTACTGAAAAAATGACAATTCTGTGAGTAGTATCAGTGGCTGGATCTCAATGGAGATACAAAATAAAATAAGCACTGAAAAATGACAATGCTGTGGGTATCAGTGACTGGATCTCAATGGAGATACAAAATAAAATAAGCACTGAAAAATGACAATGCTGTGGGTATCAGTGGCTGGATCTCAATGGAGATACAAAAAAAAAGCTAATTGAAAACAATAAAGTAAAACAGCCAGACAAATTTTCAGAGTTTTGGGCAACTTTTCTGTATATATTTATATATTAGGTGTTTTAACTTTACTTTACTTTTAAAGGTTATAACTGGAACATTTTGAGAAGCAGTACTACAAAAGATGTAAATAAACAGCAAAGGTTCATAAATTAGGTATGTGATATGTGGAAACTTTCAACAAGGGTTGTTCATATATTAAGACATTAATTGGAATTCCATTTTATTGGCATTGGACTTCTGATCAGTCTTGTTAAGATTTTAAAATAGATATAAAATCTAATTGGATTTATAAGAAAAAGTATGTTGTGACATTACAGTAATGGTCCTTAAATCTCACCCTTTTAATTCTAATTGCAGAATTGGCCTTCAACCAGGCAGGATACGGGAGTGGGGGCTAGAACGATTAAATAGTACTTACCAATGCATCTTCTATGGGTGTCAGACTTAAATCCTCTGGGGCATTGGTGGCCTTGAGCTACAAAAATAAAAGTAATGTCAAATTATAAAAATTAATGATGTTAAAAGTTATGATCACTGAACACAAATTAAATACATAATGGCCTTCAATCTAACTATCAAAAAAACTAATGTTTGTGATAAAGTAACTATTAAAAATATGTATTTTGTAAGTTCTGAAGGACTTGTTAATTTGTAGAAGGGATGTTTTGTCAAGAAACATGATTAAAAAAGTTGAACCTTGGACGTTATTAGTTGTACGTGCATGATTTTAACAAATGATTGGAATTTTTCTTGAGAATATTCTTCATCTTTCAACTTTCTTTTCCAACTATCAATCAATCATTATTGTACTGTATGATTGCACATTACATTAATGATGTCATACTTGCTGGGTATTAGCATATAATCAAATTTAAAATCCACACGATGACCACCACCTGTAACAAGATTAGACCGCCCTCAAGAGAATAGGCAGTACTACGTGTATGATCAGCGCCACATGGACATGCGAGACAACGGGAACGTCTGCAGCTTGCGCCTGGAACCACAAGGTGTTTCTATTTAATCATAAGGATGTCGGGAGTGTTGGTGCTTAGGCCAAGGTACAGTGCTGATAGCTAAATACAACACACTTGCCTTAATTGTACAGAAATGCCTCGTGAGAATGCTATGTAACACAGGCCAACTTATTAATAATAAAAAAAAAGTTACTTCCATGTCTCGCATTCTTAGATCCGTAAGGAATTGGAAATTTTATCGACGACTAAAATAGGGAAAGCTGAGTAAAGGTAATGAATTTGTTCCTACATGTTGCTAACTCTGTCTGCATTATGTCTAACATTAAAGGGGGGTTCCGGGTTTAAAATGAATAGTAAAAAATGTAAAATATATTTGTTTGTCTCTTGAACGGTAAAAGTTTCAATTTATATAAGCGCCCAGTGAAGCAGAACGAAGGCTGTGAAATGAGGCCAGATTACAAGTGCAGCTACGGCAAAATCACACTGTGGTTACAGAATAGGAAATTCGTGAAATGGTCAATCTTCCGACGACTCGTTATCATTAACCATATCAATTACTTTTGTAAAATTATACTTATCTGATGTAATTTTAGTCGGTCTTCCCATTTATAAAGTCAATTTTTTATGAAAATCCATCAAAACAGTGAAAAATTAGATATGTTTGCACTTTACGTTTGCCGATTTTCGCACTGACTTAGGGAAAGCCTTCAAAATCAATGAAGCGTAACGTATACATTCCTGAGCGAGGAGAGCGAGACGACGATACACGTGCTCTCTCCCCCCATGCCTGGCATCGTCACGTGATAAGCAGATACAATATACAATACCAAACTGGTCGGGTCGAGTATACCCCGTCTATAATCACAACATGAACGATGTACACAGTATTTGATTGAAGGTCGACCCGACCTACCGGAATGGTATATATAATATAGCTCGAATGAGAGAGTTGGAATATTTGTAAACATAAGTACAGTATTGCTAATTTTAAAAAGTGTAGCCTATAGTAAAAAGCCTGGTAGTATCAATTCGCATAGGGTCTACTACACTAGCTAGCTCAATTTTCAACTGGGCCGGATCGGCTAGGTCTCCTTCCTACTACCTGGTCTACTTGCTTGATGCAGTATCCGCTTTTTTGGAGAGTAAACTAGGCCTATTTTAGGCCTACTTATTAGACGATCGGGACACCATACGTGCGGAAGGCGATCGGA
Organism: Antedon bifida; assembly: GCF_963402885.1. Classification (NCBI taxonomy): domain Eukaryota; kingdom Metazoa; phylum Echinodermata; class Crinoidea; order Comatulida; family Antedonidae; genus Antedon; species Antedon bifida. The sequence continues at coordinate 1,620,181 of NC_136234.1, forward strand.
CCTCGTTTTGCCTCAATATTTACAGCCGATTTTGTAGAACGTTTTAGGTTTAGATTGTTTAGGAGTTTGGTTGATAGGATGGGTTTGGAATCCACTGAGTTTTGATATTTATGGGCCAATCGTTTACTTTAGTAGTAGGCTAGCTAGGCCCATGATGGCCCCAATGTTTTAACGTAGCCATCGTGGCATGGAATCCCTAGTCAGAAATGGCTCTCACCCATGAATAAAATGATTTAGGCTAGGCCTAGCCTAGTACGTGAAGCCGATATACGATCTGTACTATTCGAGGTATAAAAATAGTATATAATTTATGACTCCGTAATCTGTACTAGTAAATTTTGTATTTCATTAAATGTCAAATAAATATATGCTACTACTGTTATTATTACACTTTAGGCCTAGCTTAGAAAATCTACAAAAATGTATTTCACAATGATCGGGTGGTCGTCGTTTGACAGGGGAGAGAGCTAGAGATGCAAGTTGACAAACACAACGTACAAGCTTGACGTCGCGAGTTTGGAATCCACTGATGACGTGATTTTGTGAATATCTCATGAATATTAATGAGCTTCCCTAAGCTGCTGAAAAACAGACTTTCCATGAATTTACCCTAAAATGTATATGAAATTTAATTTTTTTAAATTCTCGTTATTACTTCTTCATTCTGACATGTCTATATTGTTATAATATTTTTTATTTAATAAATAAACGATATTTAAAAGCAATTTTAAACCCAGAATCCCCCTTTAAGTACTGATATTTTGTTTATCTGTAGTCCTCATGTTGTGTGCTTTTAGTATCGTTAAGTAATTGAATAAGAAACACTCGGCGTGAATTGCCTTTGATGAGAGAATATGAATGTAATTATTAGCTTTGATTGCTTTAATTGAGTAGGAAAGGTAAGGTAAGGTAGGAATACTATCTATAACATACAGCTAAAGTTGTGCTTATAAGCACAGGTGTACAGTGGATGAATGTTGACTTATTTTTCCTTTTTATTAATGTTTGCCTATTGCAGCTGATACATACAGTAATATTAAACTATTAAAGTACTAGCCTTGTAATAAAAAAACTACTACTGAAACTGTATATAATGCATCGCATAGGAGATTTAGACTACAAATTAAGGGGGCTCTAAAATATATTTAAAGCTCTGTCTATACACTATCAAAATTTATGTGACAAAATGTGATGTGCCCATATACTGTATGGACATGATGATGTCATATTACTAGCATATTTGGGCACATCACACTTTTTTTTGTCAAACTAGTTTGATAGTGTAGACAGAGGTTAAAGGGTAGCTCCAGTAGCACCACTTTTTAAAAAAGTTGCTTATATTACAACGCTTGTTCTGCTTTACTGCTGATGAAAAATAAGTTGGATTATTATCAATGTTGTTGCAAATGTTTATATGTTATAATTAACAACAGACATTTTTTACCCAGAGTTTAATATACTGAACGAATGTGTATAGTATGAACTACACAAACACCTTTTTTCTGACTCAAACATGTCTTTAAAAGCTACATATTTTCCTAATACAAAACTGCACATTCAAACAGTAACTACATAAGTATGATATTGAGTTGTTTTGGGAAATATTTTGTCCATTTCACTAACACTCAAGACTTATAAAATAAAATAATTGCAAAGCACAGCAAGTAGATAGAAACTCCCAGAGCAGGAATCATCTAAATTTGATTACCATCAAACAAGATTAGTTTCACTTTATTTCAGACTTCTTGAAAGGTGGATCTACTATGTTGGCGACTTTCCAAATGAAAGACCAACCTACTAAAGGCACAAGATATTAGAAAAGTATCTGTTTTTGACAATACAAATGTGATTGAATATATTGAAACATAGATGTCTGCTAAAAAATATTAAGATTTTGTATCTGCATCAAGGCTTAGCTAGTGGGTGTTCAGCGGGTATGAAACAACCTCCATATTTGCTGAAACTATGGGCTACAAAAACCAATATAACAAACTTTTTTTTAATGATTAAGGTGGATTGGAATCTGGAAATTTTTGAGAAAAGAAAAGACATCTCATGTTAGTTTCAGCTGAACTCATCCAAGAAGGAAATGAGCGAAAATGAAGTTATGATTTTGGTCATAATTTGATATCCGAATAGCCTGTAGGCACTTATCTGTTATCGTATAATAATATACAGAGGGGAAAATAGGGCTAGAAAATGCCAATAGGCATGGGAAGTGTCTTGCCGAGAAGTATTCTACCATATTACTTTCCTGGCAATCATTTTACTAAAAATTAATTATGGGTTTTCCTCGTAAATCCTAAAAACATAAGTTATATATAGAAACATTTTATAAAAAAGTTCAAAGTATATGATCCAAACCTTGAGAAACTCAACAGTTATTGTCAGAACTATATATACATGGTATACCGAAAACTTTATATCAATATTTGATTTCTCCATGTCAAATTATTAATTTCATATGCAATAGAACTTACACTGCATATATTATTATAAAAGAAATAAGTCCAACATAAAATATAAAACATCACTTTAAACTGAATGTATTTTAAATAACATTAGCATGCGATAGCAGGTGTCATTGAAAATCCAGGTGTCACCTGGCAACGAAAACTAAGTTAGCCAATCATTTCTCAATATTTATCTAAATCAAAAACTCACTGTGAAATGAATTAAATATCTAAATTTAATTTTACCTAGATACGTTGAAATCTATTTTAAGTTTCAACTAATGTTTAAAAATAACATTGGTACTAGTACACCTGTGGGGATTATTAAAATATCACCTGGGTAGAAAATTGAGACAAACTTTAGCCGTTACATTTCTATCACATAACCTGGATTTACATTTCTATATTTCAACAGCAAATTAAAATGAAATAAAATATAATAAAATATTATTGTAATAATAATTTAATTTCCTGTACAGGTATAGCAACAAAGTCGTTTGTGGGACAAATGGAAGTCAAAAGGATTCTATCAATTTGAATCAAAGGTCAAAGAACTGTATATATGAAAAATAGGAATAAAAACTAGAAACTGCAAATATTGAGTCAACTGTTTAGGGACATGTCACAATTATAAGATACAATACGATAACACTTTATTATTATCTTCATATAAAACAAGTCGAATTGAAGTTTAACATTGGTGAAAAAGAGCAGCTTAAAAAAAAAAAACACATATTAATATTTATTATAATATACAACTTCATAATTTCTATCGATTTAAAATTTAGATAACAAGATTTATGTAATATAATTTGGGTCTTTTTATAAAAAGTTTGACATTAAAATCTCATTAAAAATCCTTTTAGGCCTATTTATTCACTGCATATACTATATTTTGGTTACTCTTCCTTAATCTATTATGCAATTAAATTAAACTTGTTTAGGTCAATCATACACACTGTTTATTATCATCATAAAGGCTTCTACAGTACATTGAAAGAAACTAAAATCATATTAATGTATTCAAAAAAAATGATGATAGTTGTGTGTTCATGGAATGTACCATTATTTGAGAGGTGTATTTCATAAAATTGTATATATTCGAGTTGTAGCTCTCTTCTCAGAGAGAATAGACCAATGTCGGTTTATCCAGGTAAATTAGGCACAAAATATTGAGTTACTGCAATAACTGCAGTAGAATATTGCTACGATTAGTTTCAATGAGGTTTATAGGTTTGAATAAATTGAATTTGAATAAATTGTTTGTTATCTTTTTTTGTGAGTGTGATTGTGAACGAGATAATGTAAAAATAAAGGTTTGAACAACGTAGTGGGCGTTTAAAAGGACGAATTGATTAAATGTTGGTCATAATCCAACCGGGATGCGATTAAATTTGTTATCACGCTTTATTATCAATTCTTTTAACTATTTAATGTTATCACAAGCAAAATATATTTTTCATGAAATAAAAAATAACAATTTTATTAAAAATGTAAGTAATTTTAATCATTTATAATGGATCATTCCGATGACTTAATGAGATGAAACATCAGGTATACAAACTAAAACCCTGTGTAAGTGTTTACATTTGTGCAAATCATTGTATACTTATTTCAAATTTATAGTTATACATTTGTCATTTTCCTAATTGAGGGATTAAACACAACATTTATTTATACTTAACTTTATATGTCAGAGGGTTAAAACATAATCCTGAATAGATGCAGACGTGACGTAAACAGCAGATATTTTTAAACCAATATGTACATGTACATAGTCATACATTAGCCTATCTGTAAATTCTTGCATTGTCAAATAATATTCAGTTTATAAAATACAATAGAATGCTAGCTTGGGACCAAACAAAGTGTCCTCTAAAGAGTGTCTCTTGAAAAGTGTTGGTTTTAATATCAAAACATTTTCCACTTAATAGAGATGTCCTCTGAATATGTGCATCCTAATGGAAATTTTTGTTTTGTTTTTTTTAGTTTATGGCCGACGTCTGTCACCAATGACAATTAGTTTTACATTCACCTGAATGATGGATGAAACTAAGCCAGGACTGTTTAAACCACATTGCTTGGTCATATCATTGATTAAGGGCTTCTCTAATCCAATGCCCACCTTGACCAGAGGAAAGGCATGGACAAATACCTCTGAGGCAGACACTAGATGCAGGGGCTGCCACAAGAGTCAGCAATGCCTAATGGGACCTCAGCTCCATACACAGTACCCGATATTCCCAGATGATCTAAGCAGACCCAACGTTGGTGATCTGACGAGCACTGTGGTAAAGCCGTTTTATTGTATAAGTACTCTTTATTTTTTCAAAAGAAATGTATAGAATTATGAGTACTCAATTATACAAAATTTTAAAATTCTTTAAATTCTCCATGAATGTTTTATCAAGAACTACAACATATTCAATATTAGAAGGAAAAAAACGCTCATAAGCAACAATAATTGAATACTTTGACAGAAATTTAATCTGTCAACTTACAGTATAACAAACTTGTAAAAGGTTATATGGAAGTTACACAGCCATCACTTAACAACAAAACCAGTCAAGTATTTAAAAATATCCCAAGAAGTATGTTAGCTAATGTACTGTAAGCTATTGATAAAGATGAATACATTCTAAACAAACTATAAATGTACAAATAAAAACACACTTTCATGTTTTTACTTTATGATAAGTTTACTATTAAGTTATTTATTCAACCGTATAATATGTAGATTTATAAAAATCTGTCTGCAGAAAATGTTTATTCTGTGGGTGAAATATTTTCAAGATGTGTCAAAAAAGTGTTACCTATATATTCATACACAGATAATTGTTATAACAGTAAGTATTATAGGAGCTGCTATATTCTCTTGCACTATACAAAAAGGGGTATTCAGATTTAGAACTACAATTTTCATTAAAAAAAAAAAATCGAAAAGTTAGTAAGGTGGAGATAGAAAAAGGTAAAAATGATTGTTTTTGCTGAGAGCTACCTACTGTAATAGGAACTGCAGCTTCTACAAGGCGATCCAAAGGCCATCCCTACTGAATTGCAACAATCCTCCATGTTGGTAGTCATGTCTGTAATGGGCGCTGCACAACGACTACCGCTTATCCTGCGGTAACACGCCCCTGGGGTGGTGGGGCGTGGCTGTATTTGTGACGATATCTGTGTACCTCCTATGACACAAAGAATACACATTGAGAACACGTCTCAGAAGCGTGATAGAAAAATTATAATTAATTTTAACTATTTGGTTAATTTATTTTTATTTTGAAAATCTTCAAGGTCTAAATGTTCAAACTCTGGTTTATTGTTTATTTAATACTTTATTTAAATATTCTATTTTTACATTATAATTTACAAAAATATCTTTATTATAATACTATTATTATTATTGCATTATTATAGCTATGGATTTTTTAGGCGCATACCCTAATTAATGAACATGAGTCTAATAATTGTATTAGAGGATGTGAGCATGCACGTTATGACTATGATATGTAGTGCAAGACAAAGCTGCAAAAGAAACCTCAACATGTAATGATTATGTTGATTAAATAATGATGGTGGTGGTGGTGGTGGCGATGGTAGTGGCGATGGTGGTGGTGACGGTGGTGATGGCAATGGTGATGGTGGTGGCGGTAGCTATGGTGATGCTGGTGATGGTGATGGTGGCAATTGTGATGGTGGTGGCGATGGTGGTGGCGATGGTGGTGGTGGCGGTGGTGGTGGTGATGGTGGCGATGGTGGTGGCGGTGGCTATGGTGATGCTGGTAGCAATGGTGGTGGAATATGGTGATGGTGGCAATGGTGATGGAGGCGATGGTGGTGATGGTTGTGGTGGCGATGGTGGTGGTTGTGGCGATGGTGGTGGCGATGGTGGTGGTTGTGGCAATGGTGGTGGCGATGGTGGTGGTGGTTGTGGCAATGGTGGTGGTGGCAATGGTGATGGTGGGGATGATGGTGATGATGGTGATGATGATGGTGATGGTGGGGGTGATGGTGGGGATGATGGTGATGGTGGTGATGGTGGTGGTGATGGTGGCAGTGGCTATGACTGTGGTAGTGGTGGCGGTGGCTATGACTGTGGTAGTGGTGGCGGTGGCTATGATGATGATGAGTTATCAATTATGATAATTATTAGTATAGCATGAAATATATTCAATAATAATATATTAGCCATTAATTCCTTTTTTAATATTATCTCACCATTTTCATACACTGTCTAAACTCTCGTCATCTCTTCATATAAACCAATCTAGTTTGAAACATACATGCAATTGAGTTAGTAATATTTGAACTTCAGTTTCCTAAAGAAAATGAAAGAACATCAAAAGAGAATGTCTATTTCTACAGTTATGTACATTTTTTTATATTTATTAAAGGTCTTTAACAATTTAATTTGTTCGGTTTACAGTTCTTTTATATAATAGACAGATTACTTCATAAGGATGAATCAGTAGCTTTGCTACTCCACAGTAGTAGTAGTAGTAACAATTACAATCATGTTGGTGCAGTACATGCTGCTTACTAATTGGGCTTGAATCTAACACCTAGCAAGCTCAGTGGTATAGAGGTATGAACGCCAGGCTAATGATCAGGAGGTCGTGGGTTCGAGACCTGACTTACTTACATTTTTTCACAAGTATTCTCAATGTATTTTAATATACAGTACAAATTAGGTCAGATTAGGGAAAAACATCTGACCAAATACTATTATTAAAACTGCAAAAGAAGTACTTTTAAAAAACAATATTTTAAAGTAATTGAAAATGACACACCTTAAAAAATGAAACATGAGACTATAATTAAAAAACCAGAAAATCTAATTAAAAGCAAAAATCTGTTAAGCATTATGTTTTCTTTCTGTTAAAATCATTGTAAACCAACATACTAATTGAGTCTAAATCCAAAATGGATTAACAAAAACAGAGGATATTCTAGAGGATTAACAGATTTCCGAATATACAATACACCAACAAATTTAAATTGGAAAACACCGGTAGACCATCATGTAATTATTAAGCGTAATAAAACCGGAACTTCTGATTGCACTTAACCAAATCGGTATCTATAACGACGTCCCAAAGGCTTGTGGATTAGTTAGTATAATCATAACCTATTTAAAGGTTATTTTTATCTTTTGAGCAATGACTATCTTCTTAGGTGGCATGACAAAATGTTTCTGGAAATACACTCTTCTGAGAGATTATACTTATTGACCATACAGTATTGATCATTCATTTAAATTTATTTATAATCTATGCCAATCATAATTTCACTATTGTATTCACCCAAAGAATACTATAAATAGATTTTGACATAAATATACTAGTACTAACATAACATGGATCTATTCTGTACATCAAAATTATTGCCAATAACTATTTCACTTAATTCACTGATTGATTGATTAATTGAGATAATATGTAATGTGATACTGTACATTAATACGTATTAGATTCACAATCTATAACATTTCCATGTAAAATAATTTAACTAAATAATTATAATTCACCTAATGGTACTAGTGTAAGAGGCATTACAGTATAATAATAGTTTTATATTATATTATATGGTTTGTCTACTGTACCTCCCACAATACAAGTCCTTGGTCAAAATAATTTAACAATAACATTTGTAGAAAATGTCAAGAACCATAAAACTGTCTATTTTAATTAGGGTGTTAATCAAAAATATATTGCATTCAAGAATACAGTAAGTTCTTTATAACATTGAAACAATTTATTTATCCAACAAAATAGAAAATAACTGTTTCCACCCATGGATTTTATTCTCAAGTTTAAAGTTCACGTTGATACAAAGAACTCTAGTATTCACAGACTAACTGTACTCTGTAATGCATAGTAAAATTACTAATATCAATCTAAACTAGGGATTTTGTTGACTGTAAATATGTTTCATTCGTCACACTTTGATAAAAGCTAGTTACTAAAAAATTGTTAGTAGTAAATAAACTTAGTATATATCTGCAAGATCATGCTGTTACACATGCACAATATGTTTGATATTAGCCGGTAATACTTTTCAAGCGTTGTTAATGTTTTGAGCGAGAATGAAAAAAACAATTCATATTGTGTCGATCTGGGGAAATTATCTGGCGCACTGATAGGCATGCGGCATAAGTTAGCTGTTAATGGGTTTGGTACCGCTTCAAATAATAAAACAAGAACAAATGTTAGTTAAGATCAAAAGAAATTTTCGGTTTGGAAACTTACTATTGTAATTCCATGACGTTCGGTAAACGGATAGCTGTCTATATCCGCCCACCGGTTGTGACTGAGTTCTCGTGGACGATATGGCTTGCCTTTCGCAATAACTTCCAGTGTATCCCGTAGGACATGTGCAATAGTTTGGACGAACACATTTCCCACCATTTTTACAGTACGGAACGCATACCGCTGGAAAATAAATTGTGAGCAACAATTGATATCTGGTACCGATTTCAGAACTGGCTATTTTTAGTTCTTGGAACACAAAACATGCAAGTTGAAATTGCAATTTAATTATTACAGTACATGTTTGAACTTTTGCACTATAAATCATAATTGTAAAGGCATAATTCATTTTTGTACATTTATATGCTCCATAAATAAAGATTTCTTGTTTCTTAAAATGACGGATAAAAGCAATACTGTTTTTTGTCATGGGTTTTGTGACTTTTTTTTCTTCAAAAATGTTTTTTAAATGTTATCAAAATTGGAAAAAGGGGAAATTATTTGTATCGATACTCAAATTTATATCTTTAAATTTAATTTATTCATCTATTGTATTTATAAAAAAACATTTTTTTGTGTTTTTGTCTTGTTGCCACAGCTGGTGGCGCGTTGTGTTTTTGGAAATGAAATAATAATAATAAAAACATTTTTTTTTTTTAAGTCAAAATTAACTCATTCTTGCGGTTCAATGAACATAGCTCAGGGTGATTTAAGTTTATAAATAAAACCAAAAGGTTTAAAAAAAAAAATACTTTTAATATTATATTAATTATTAAATATTAGATTAGAACAGTGACCTTTAACAAAAATTGGAACACAAGGTCAGGTAAATTGGGGAGGGGGAGGGGGGATTAGCTCAGTACTTACGTTTTGTACATGATCCTGTTGATGAGTCATAACTCCAGCCTGTGCAACATTTACCCCCGCAAATATTATATCTGACAAAAACAAAAGTTTACAAGTTGAGCAAGTAGAACATTAACAAGGTTTTTGTTTATCAAGATTTCTTAATCAGTAGTGTCACTTTCCACTTTCTCAGAGTCATCAGAACACTGAAAAGGAGTCATCAGAACACTGAAAGGGAGTCATCAGAACAATAAAAAGGAGTCATCAGAACACTGAAAAGGAGACATCAGAGCACTGAAGTGGAAGTCAACAGAACTCTCTACAGGATCTTTTCCTACTTTAATAGAGCTGTACTACTGTGGCACATACTGTACCTATGATACATTATTTAACTACGGTGATAAATTTGTTTTTGAACAAATAAGCTCCCATAAATAACCTTTAATATAGTATTATTGAAGATTTTAAAGTGTTTTCTCAATTAATTGTCCAGATGTTGATATAAGAATAACAAAGCAGTAAAACGCATGTCTACACTATCAAACTAGTTTGACACAAAAGTGTGATGTACCCAAATATATGGTACTGATATGACATCATCATGTCCATATGGGCACATGGCATTTTTTTTACACATAGAGTTTGATAGTGTAGACAGAGTTTAAGAAAATAAAAGTTAATTTGTCATGAAATAGATCTGAATTCTGTACTTTCACTCACTTTCAGTAATACACCAAAGCTATACACAGCGCGTTGCAGTAATATTACTCACATCAACTTTTTTTAATGACCAATTCATACAATTTAGGAAAACCATCTAGACACCACTTGAGAATTACAATTGTAACAAATTACAACAAAATCAAATAGTTACCGGATACCTGATTATAAATAGCTTGAAATACACTATATCATCAAATTGTAGCATCCAAAATAAATTATTTACAAGCTGGTGACTAAATACAAACTCAACTGGGAATAACATTAATAGTACATATAACATAAAAGATTACAAAATAAGATAATAATCTATTTAGTGTAAACGGACACTGTAATGGAAATGGACACTAAAGCATTGTTCACACTAGAAAAAATGGTACTAAATTTAACCATGGTTTGTTTGCACTTGGATTATTCACATGTAGTCGGTTCATGGTTTTGTTCTTCCTCAAAGGGGAAATGGCCTATGTTGGTTTATCCAGGTAAGCTATAGTAGGCACAAATTCGACTGGTTGTTTTTAGGTCAATTTGATCTGCTGATTTGCTCAATTTGAACTGAGTTCAGTGAGATCTTTATATACTTCAATAAACTAACTAAAATGTGAAAGTCCTACTGTAGCTGGATGATTGGCCGTGGATGTGTATGGAAATTTTACAGTAGACCAGTTATAAAGACTGTGAACTTTGACCTGAAAAATGTAGTTTCTGTATAATTTACAACATATCACAACTGTTATAATATATTGAGCAAAACTATCCTTTTGACAAATTCATTGCACTACAGGAAAAGCCTAGACAATGCTTTGCAATGATCAGACATACATCAGGGATTTTCATTCATAATTGGGTGGAGATTAAATCTGGCAGGGCTATCCCAACTAGGCTGACATTGATCAAAACAATTTTGAATTCAATGCAAAACAGAATGACTACTAATTTTTCTCGACTTTGGTGAAATGTAACGCTTCTTATACTCCTTGTTTTATGGTTTGTGTAGGTCTACTGTCAAATAATATCCAATAAAAGAATCGCAACATGATACATGCAATATTGAATTGAAACGGTGCTTCCTTGAGTGTAACTTAAAATTCCAGGGCCGTAGCCAGCATGAAGCAGATGAGGCGCTCTCCTTGTCTGAAATTTTCAATTTTCACTACCCACCCCAATTCCCCAGCAGAGATCCTCCAAATTCAAGTTTAGACACAGTACCATCATTGATGTTTGTTCTCTGCAGAAGTGGGCAGGACAGACACACTCAAACCCTCTTCAAAGTCTTTGCCCACTTTAACAAATATGTACAGTATGACTTTAGGTTCAATTGAATCCACCCAACCAAGAAACCTCTACCTAAATTTTCATTTTCACAGAGAAACTCTACACACGGTGGGGCACACACCATACAGAAGTCTGGTGTTGATGCCCCGTTGTAATGTGTATAAACTCTAGAGTTTTAATTGTTAGTCGATGTAAAAGCAGTACTATTATACTTCTTTTAGCTACATCTCTGAACTATATCATAAAATTCTATTCCGTTAACAACATAAAATCAGATTTCAACAAAAGTGCTAATGTGACTTGACATGTGACAGTTGTAAAATTGATTTAAGTCTCAGCCTCTCATGTTCAAGTGTTTTGAAACACATGTACTTGTCATATAAACTTAATACCGAAGGTCTAAAACAAATAAAAATTATTCTGAAAATTCTCCGATGAATTGCTAATGTTTTTTAAAGGTCACAACGAAATGATGGAAATAATACAATTGAAAAAAAAAAGACGAGAATAGAATTAACTTAAATAAAATATATTTTGTCGTCGCCATGTATGATACCATTCCAAGAAATGGACAGAAATATTTAATTTGACATCTGAAAATGAAAATAGGTCTAGGACTCCAACGTAACAGAACATGGTTTTCATATTAACAGTATTCATGGTATGACTATTGTTCTAACACAAGGTCAAAAATAATGTTTTAATATAATGACTAAAATCTAGGGCATAGCACTGAAAAAATGTTCAGGACGGTATGTAATTCACTGAATCGTATAGGTTTACGGAAAACACACTGTACAACAACTTATCAATCATATCCTCTGGCTGGCCTGAATTGTTTACAAATTGCAGCTGAAAAGCCTAAAAGGGTGGTAATGAAATATATCAAATATAAAAAATTCGCCCTTTTGACTGTGTGGTGTTGTAGCGGACAATTTTTATGGTTGTTACATTTATTAAAAAAGACAAAGACGTTCTAAGCACTAAAAGTTTCGGTAAGCCTATGAAGAACCCGACGCCGACGTAGGCCTACTCACCTGCGTAGCCAGAGTAGTCAGGCTTAGGTTTTGCAAGATCCAGGGGCCTAGTAACTTAAAGTAAGTCCCTGGATTCCAGCCCCAGATAGGTACAAGAAAAAGTCTCGGCGGTATTAGACAATTAAATTAAACAATTAAAGCAATCCGTCGCAATACGAGAGTAAGTAAACTAAGACTATAAAGCACAGTTTTTGTATTTTATTGATTACCTAAAAATAAAATTGTAATTGCCACATGGTGTCGGTCGTCGGTGTGTTAGTGGTTGAGAATACAAGAAGTTGACGCTGGTGTCGCTGTTTTGCACCCAAATAAAAAAAAATCGATACTAATCGATTATACGATATCGAAACAATTTAATAATTATAAAAGTTTATTTTTTTGATAATTTTTGTAGTATGTAAAGTTAGTTAGTCTAACAACTATTTTGTAATAAAACTCTTAAACGTCATAGTAAAATTCAATGAAAGATCATTTTATTTTATTCCACAACTTCGAAGTTTATTCTCCTCTTTTTCTGCAATGTTTCATCAAATACTTTTCTTTGGCTTTGTTTGGACGTAAAATCAGTTTACATGTGTAACTGTGGAATACCCTTGGAGAGCCAAACCAAAGTGACACACCATTTTACTAAAAACTAAAAAAAAATGTTATTCCATGGTGACATGTTTGAGCCAGGCGACAAGATGCACCTCGGGGAATTTTCAATTGAGTACAATTTAATTTCGATTAATTGGAATCAATTGTTTCTTCATGTTTTGACCTCTAAAATTCCTTGGCTTACATTATAGTACATCTATTCATCATCTGCCACTTATTCTGAATCTTTCAATCAAATCTCATCAGAGTCAAGTTCACAGCTCGTAAGTATAGCTTCATGGTATATGACGTCAGAACGGCTACAAGCTTCCGTTTATACCAGACCTTACCATGCCCTTTTAATGGCACATACTTTACACGGAAGCGCGGCATACTTAACACTTGCACACTTTTTTTATAAAATTAAATTTAAGCATAATGATATGTTAGAGAGTTTTACTTTAGTAACCTCTTCTTTTAAGTCCATACCGTTGTATGCAGCAAAATCCGCATCCCACATCAGATCCTTACCTGAGATCCTAATGGATACTATAAAGGAAGGTGATAAGGAAGAATGAAGAGTCTTTGAATATGTTTCAGCAACTTAATGCGATTTGTTGCTGTTGTGGCGCGATGTTAAGTCTAATACCCCTTCGCTCTCCGGAGAATGTTCAGCTGTTCAACCCCGCATTTTAAACTCCAAAGTTGCTTGATTTTACCTTTCACACCAAAACACCGGGGCGTCAACTCCAGTGTGTTTCCGGAGTTTTGCTTTTGGTGTAAAAGGGGTATAATAGCCAAAAGACTTGGTGGTACGTGGTTTCAACCTCTGGACACGATTGTTTATCTTGCCATACCCCCAACATTCAGTAGGCCTACTTATAGGCCTAAGTTACACTGTCGACGACTGCGACCATTTTTCTCTCAACAATGGGAAGGGCAGCCACACCATCCGCTTTGCGTAGGCACAAGGTGATCTGATGATAGGCTAAAACTAATTGTAATATCATTATACCCATGTCTTTATAATTAATTGTTGTCGTAATACTTAGAAACATTGGCATTATATAGAGCGACGCACGTGGGAGAGATCCGCGACGACGACAGTCTGCACACGAGTTTGCGATTTCAAGTTTTAAGAATAACGTAGAAATAAAAGTTAATTGGAAAACTATGGCGGAAATTATTCATTAGCAGTCTGATAAACACGCTCGACCCTTTATTGATTCTAAAATTTCCAAAAAAATTAGACAATTTTTGGAGGCAGACAAATAAAAGCTTAGAAAAATAAGTTAAACATACCAGAATACTCATATTTTTTGACGTAAATATACGAATTGTTTTAAAAGTTTCTGACAAAGCAAAAAAGAAATTGAGAAAAGGCGCTTTAACTGAAACCAAGTTATATAAAATGGCATCCGGTTTTAAGGAGGTCATGCAAGTTCACTAACCGACGATGAAACAAGTTGTTTGCCAACAAAAAATTGAAATGTTTGGTTTTTTATTATCGAACACGGTATAATATTAAATTATTTATTTATATAATCTAATATGGTATCATTCTTTGAAACCATTAAGGCCTCAATAAGTTGTAATAATAAAAGTTGTGCTATAATTATTTTTACCAACCCAGAGGTGGGTTGATACGTCACGTGAATTTTTTCTGCTAAAAACTACAATATAAAACTAAGAGGCCTATTAGGTCTATTGTGTTTGCTATCATTCCACACGTTTCGCTCACAGAAAACGATACGTTAAAGTCGAGTGATGATGTCCACGCCACACGTTGACGTTTTATATCAAAACGATGACGTCCATGTCAGACGAAGACGTCCAAACGTCAACTACTCAACGCCCACGAGTCCCGTTACGAGTACGTCAACATCAAACTTCTACCTGACATACCAACAGAGATTTACAAACAATGAAGAAGACGTCCATTTTCAAACTTGGACGTCTGCACTAAACGTTTACCACTACCGTACTGGTATAAGTTGGACACTAGGCCTATAAGGAAATTGAACCATTGCTGCACACAATGAGTACCTGGTCCACTAGTAATAAACTTTATTAAGCTTTTGTTTTCAAACTAAAGTTTTTCTTTCTTTTCCAAACTTTTGCAAACTTTTTTCTGGCAAAAATTTCTCAACATGGTCTACACTGGCAATGTTTAGACAAATTGTTTTGAGTTGAGTTGCTTGAGTCTTACCAAATGACAATTTACTAGATACTAGATTTAACACTCTTACACAAACAATGTCAACTGTGTGTAATCTCAAGTACTGTGCGCACATTAAACCAACATGAATGATTTGTTAGAAAACACCCGAGGAGAATAAAACGTAAGCCAGCTTTTGGGATGAGTGGGACTTCCGGCAGTGTGTTCCACAGGATATAACGAGTGAAAACATGGCACGTTTGGTCAGCACACGTCGGTGCACGCGCCAACAACCAATGGACACAGGCCAAATACTGTAGAAAGAATGATGGATGAATGATTTGATGATTGGTGTAGTTCTTGGCTATAGTTTGTGGTCCCTCTATTAGATAACTGATTATCGTTGTAGTAACGTTGACATTTTGAACAATTACCGACTGCCAAAGGCCCGTTTATACTACAGACGAACAATTACCGACTGCCAAAGGCCCGTTTATACTACAGACGAACAATTACCGACTGTCAAAGGCCCGTTTAATACTACAGACCATAAAGATCGACGATAGATAATTATAGGCCTATACAGAAAATAATTTCAAAATTATAGAAGCATGACATTTTCACTTGATCAAACAATTTTTTTTGATGAGAAGATGTAAAATAGGAGAGAAAAGAAAGTAAAACATAACAGTAAAATGTTCATATGTACATAAAGTGACATTAATTAAATAGGCGTCATGGATCTAAGTCCAAGTGACTTTGCGATTCACAGTATGGCCTACAATAATAAACAAGACAGCTACTATATCGGATATGCATATATGTAAACTTACTATTATTATTTCTTTAATATATCAGATTAAATAAAAAGTGCTTGGCTTTCACACACTGAGTAGTTTATCGAGAGACGCAACGTAAGACGTACGCGCAACGCAAAAGCGAGTTGACCAATGACAAGCGACAGTTAACAATCCATCGCGTGTGATTGGTCAACACTTACGTTGCG
Source organism: Antedon bifida (assembly GCF_963402885.1). Lineage (NCBI taxonomy): Eukaryota > Metazoa > Echinodermata > Crinoidea > Comatulida > Antedonidae > Antedon > Antedon bifida. Next base: position 1,636,500 of record NC_136234.1, read on the forward strand.
CTTACGACGATTCAATTGTATATGTTTTTTATTAGTACTACTGTATCCCTGGATTGGGAAATTCAAAATTATATTTTCCACTGAACGACCATATTATCGGGTGACTCCATAATGTGCACCATCGGTGAGGTAATTAGCTCATAGTACACCTTTATTTTTAGAACATACTTGTGCATGTAGCCAGTAATTAATGATTCCTTGGCTGTATGATGGCATGTTTTATATCAAATGTTTATTTTGAATGCTAACATTGTATGATAGCCTAACGACGTGTTTTACGTTTATTTTTGGTGATGTAACACAATCCTATTATCCATCATATTAATTAGGCCTATATACTATGATAGTGCATGTTGTTCACAAAACGTTTTTAAGAGGACTAACTAACGGCTTTAAACGTTAAACGTTATTTTCAATCGCCACCAAACAAATTTGTTTTCAATATTGGCAATAGGCCACTGCACGGCTGCAATAAATCTATTGTTTGTATATTTTCTGAAACAAAATTTGGTATGAAATTCAAACCAGCGTTAATAGCTCATTAAACCGTCCTTATCCCATAAACGCTTGTGCCCCTCACCGTCAAATTATATTTTATTAGAAAAAGGTTAAAAACAAATCTGTCTAATTCTATTCTATCTACTAAATCTTACCTCACTGTCGTTGTTCTCGTGTATATTGGTGAAAAGTCGTACGTTGTTCGCTGTGACGTAACAGTCAATATATTCACCATCGTGTAAACACACAGTATAAAAAGTTTCAACCGACAAGATGTGTAAAATGCCATCTTCAATGAAATATGTATGAGACGCCGAAGTTGAATGACACGGTCGTATTTTTTGTGTAAAGTATTTAGAAACACACAGATGCTATCGTTAACGCGTAAACGTTACACATGCGTTACTTAAAAAGTATAGTTGTCCGGCGATGATGTTGAAAACTTTAAAGTCAAATATCAAATAGTTGATCAGAATACTACTCTAACGGCAAATTGATGACAAAATTACACAATACTCAAGCGGATGTCTTTCAGACCGTGGATGGTCCATAAATGTCGTTAGAAACTTTTTTTCAGTAGTTATAGTCCTTATGATCACGTGAAATACTAACTAACTGTTAGCTGTTGTATCTGGTGTGTGAGTGAGCTTGAACTACTTGGACGAGACGTTTTGCAGGTGAATATGACGTCATCGATATGACACGGTCTGTGATTCGATTTACTCCAAGGTCAGTCGACGTCATTTAGTATACGACTATAATAATACTTGATTACTATCGCTATGAAGCTGGAAAAAAACAAACATTTATCGTTGGAAGTATTCGATGCTTCCTGGAATGTTTGCATATTTGACAATGTGACTTGTTTCGTCACACAACACACTTTTGCAAATGTCAAAAAGTTTATACTAGTCGCTATAAATCTCTTCATGTCTATGGTGTTTTTTTTTTATTAAATGGGGAGAAAATGTCGAAAGATGAAGGTTGAGTTGAAAGTCGGAATTTCGACGATGAATGCCACATTACAAAAGGGACTTAGAAATTGAGCCGCTAAATTAATGCGTCCGTGACAGGGAACGTGAATAATGTTCTGACTTCAGATTATTCAAAGTATGGTCAAGCTGGCTTTGTAAACGATGTTCGCCTGTCCACTGGAGTTTGGGTCGGCGCTTCTTAATAGGCCTACTACTACTACTACTACTACTACTACTACTACTACTAATACTACTACTACTACTGTATGAAACCAAGCGTTTTCCAGAACTCAACCCCTTCATGGCCTTGAAATTGAAAAAAAAAACTTCTAATATTTCCTTCTACAGCCAAGAAATGTAACGCGTTTTACGATTCTTAGGCAGCCGGATGCGTTAATCAAATTTGTTTCCGATTATGGATACAGGTTTATAACATGTCACGTATAATCCTAGTCAGGTTCAAGACCTCTAGGTAAATTGATCGTTCTAGAATTGGAATTTAGAAACGTTCCAGCCTGGTTCACATATTGCCTTCTGTTGACTAAATACGTGTGCTTATTTTTGCTATGTGAAGCGAACCTATACGTAACTAATGTAGGCTACTGTTTGGTTCAGCATGTAGAAATACTTCTCATGGCCCATGTGTAAACAGACGGTTAACTGGTTGTATATTGCGTGTATAAATCGGGCTTATTTTGCTGTGTGAACATGCAATAACGCACCTTAACGTACAGTAAGTAGCTAAACTACGAAAGGTGACATCTTAATAAAGGAAATTAAGGTGATTACATTTAAGTGAAGAACGATAATTCGATTAATGTGTCATTTAACCGTAAAATACCTTGTCCCTTCTCACGTCAAAATAAATACAGAAAGTAGCTGTCTAGAGGGAAGGGACTGAATCAATCTTATTCTAGATTCGGCAAACTAAAATATCTGAACCTATAATAACACGTTCATAAAATTAAAAATAAAATAAGCAAAAGTATACAAGTAACAAGTAACATGTTGATAGGTACATGACAAGGGAGTTTTAAAAAAGTGTACCGTGGTATATTTAATTTATTGAAATAAAAATAAAATATAAATAAAATTGATTCGTTTTTTCCTGGTAGACTATAAATGGAATACAAATAGAGCCTCTATACTACTTTCAGTAGGTGACTCGAAGTTGATTAAATAGAGCACATAATCAGGAATCGCTTTCACACGATCTAACCTATAGTTGTTTTTGTGTAAACGAGTGATTGATGAAATGATTGTGTTCATACCATTGCAGTTAACATTATAATCCAGCTTGTAATGGTTTTTACTTCCGTAATATCAAATAGAGCGCAAAACAAATAATCGAGATCTTTTAGCTTGAACCTAATTTGTTCAATGTAACGATATTATTATTCAATTACTATAAATTGTTAGGCCTTCAGCATATGTGTCAACGACGTTCATGTTGCGTCAAAATTGGACCATGACATGAACAATCATGAACTCGTTTCATGGAAATAGTTTTCTTATAATCTCTGTCTCACTATCAAACTTGATGTGACAAAAAAATATGATGTGCCCATATGGACATGATAATGTCATTTCACTACCATATTTGAGAATATCACTACCATATTTGGGTACATCACACTTTTTTTGTCAAACTAGTTTGATAGTGTAGACAGAGATTTAGACTCATTATACATCACATTGGTTTACGAAGTAGAGCGTATCTGCACACACTATAACGCTACTATTACGTATTAGGACGCAATGCAAGGGACGTAAGCGCAACACAAGAAATTTACCAATCAGGACGGATCCATCGCTTGTGATTGGTCAATACTTGCGTTGCGCGTACGTTATTACGTTGATTCCTAGTGGGAACCATTCTTAACCAATCGGTTGCCTGTCTTCCTTTTTACTTTGCGACTACACCTAATTATGAAACTGAGGTAGTCAGCAAAGCTATCGCAATGTCTATTAGTGATTTATTTGGTTCTGTTGCTTCGACTTGTGCAGTCAAAAATTAAGTTTAACTTAAGTTCGGACACGAGGGCGCTGTTTTAGAACTTCAATGTTACTGTATATGAGTTATCGAACATACGCCAATAAAAGGTACATTCTATAAACTCAACTTAGTTACTAAACTATTTGTTTTCTATAAGTGTGTGTATAGGCCTAGGGTATTTATATACAAAAATATTATACTATTGCAAGTGGTTATTAATTTTTATTATATTATTATATTTAATTATAATTATGCAGAATAACTTTTGTGATTAGTTCGAATTAAAACGTGCGCTATTTTAGAAAAAATCATTACATATATAATAAATTATTTTTCTTTGAACTGTTTATTTGTTAACTTAGCAACAAGTTGCTATGATGATGTTACGCGATTATTATACGCATTTCCGATATGCTCTTCCGTTACGCGCACGCACTTCCTACACACGCCAAATAGTACGCACATACGCGGATCGGATCACAGAAAAATACTAATGACAAAAATAGAAGTAGGCCTACACGACGTCTGAGAGACTGAGCTAATCTCCCAATAATATTCCTTTCGTCAAATTAGCGTTTTAATTAATTCACATACATTTGTGTTTAAAAAAAATTCTTTAATACAGTTACATAACAGCCATGATTACAGCATTAATATTAATGAAAATAATACAGTACAGACTAGCTACAGGAAGGATCGGATGGGACGATTTCATACAACATTTTGCCAGATCAAATTGGATTAAAGATGTTTGGAAATCCTGGCAACCCTGACAAAAATAGAAATACAGCAGACGATGAAAGTATTATTAGGCCTAGCCATATTTTAATATAATGTCTTATATTTAAAGGTATTTTTTAAGTGTTCTAGTGTCAGCTAAGTAATTAAGCAACCGTTTTAATTCATGGGTCCTAAACAGACCTATTTGTTCAAAACTTGTTTCAGATAACGTCATGTAGGCTAGGCCCGGGATGTCAGACAATCGTTTGATCTTTGTTTTCTTTCCACACGCGTGGTGGTGTACAGTCTCTGATCGTTTAGATGCGAACGGGCCTCATAGGCTAGGCCTAGGCTTATTTGTATTGTACAAACAATTTAACCCATACAATTGATTGACTTCTAACATTAAAACAATGAAATGCAATCATTTACACTGGGCAACATGAATATTAATTTTTTATTTTATAATTTTAAAAATCTTGTTAGGCCTAGGCCAGTATATACTATACTACTACTAGTCTATAGTATAGTATAGTCTATACTGTACATAGTAACATAGGCTATATAGTAGTTACAGCAGGGAGTTATTGTTGACAACTCCCTGGTTACAGTAATTTAGCTTAAATTGAATATTTTAGAAAAAGAACAGCACGCAGATTCAAAAGCTTGGGCACAAATAAGACACCACATTTTTTTATGTCTCTCTAGGCTGAATGTGAAATGATATATTTAGAAAATGATCTCAGATAATCACTGAAATGGACTACTTTTATACAGCAAATCTGTCTATATCAGCATCACCAGAATATCCTGCCATTCCAGCAGAAACACAATACCAGGTACAGTAGAACCCCTCACCCTGACACCTGACACCCTATGATAGTCCCCCAAGGCTAAGGTTCAACATTTTTAATAGTCCAGCAATAGTTTTTTGCAACTAAATAATTTGCCGGGAATATTGCAAGCTATATAAGAACAAGGCCTTTGTCCCTTTGGACATTTTTTAATTATTTATTATGTTTACAAATTACAAAATAAACTTAAAATCTGAAGTGTTCAAAATGTCCAAGACGATTTATTTACGTCTACATTCATAGATTATGATATTGTTTCTGGAAATAAAATGTTTATTTGTAATGGCAATTATCAACAGGTTTGTAGGTATTCCTGTTATTTCCCATTGGGCGAAGGAGAGTACAGTACGTGTCAGATTAAAACGTCAACACATATATACGTGTGAAGTGTACTCTTGATACTCATAGGCCGTCTGCGCTCGTAGCTATTTCATATCCGACACAGACACTGCGTCCCCCTTTCAAATATCCTAATATTTTCATTGATATGCTTTGAAATTTACCTTCCCTATCGTAATGTTTTAGATTTTCCCTCAGTCTTAGTAAACTATAAAGGATTAATGATTTTAATTTAAATTATATTTTTTTTATTTTGTGTCTGTACATAATAAAGTAGTTACAGTGGTTGGGACCATGAACTCTTTGATCAAACTGTGTGATTGTTACAATTTCATTACCTTGTAGAGTCATACTATAATGTTAAATATAACAGTCTACAATAATGTGTATAAATCTCTGTATTAATATGATTGGATTTAAATGTACATAATTTTTTTCTAAACTTGGCAATTTATCAGCATTTATTTTATGTTTTCAGGAATGGGAATATTGTATGAGACGAGAAATGCAGGTATTTACAATCAGTTAATACTAATGTCTAATAATAACATCCCCTACAATGTTGTCAACAATTATGAATCATCCCTCCTTATTGAGCATAAATATGTCATGAAAATAAAAAAATTTAATTCTAGTATGAATATATTGAATTTAAAAGTTAGTTTTAAGTTAGTTTATCTTTCTGCCCAACATATTAAATGGATTTAAAAAATCTGTAAATTTGTTCTCTTGTTAGCATTTTTTGTCATGTTTGTCACACCATACACACATTACGGTATTTCATTGGTTAAGATTTACTTACAGTAGAACCTCTATTAAGGGACACCTTGGGACCAAAAAAAAGTGTTCCCTTAATAGGAGTGTTCCTGAAATAGGGGTGTTAATTTAAAACATGTATTTCCCCTTGTTCCCTAACAGGGTAGTGTCCCCTGAATAGAGTTTCTACTTCATTCAAATTAGAATATTATGTTTAATAATTGAATTACTGGCCAGTATCAGAATGGTTAAACTATAAATACATGCTGCTTTGTTTCTACCTACCTGGATAAACATAAATTGGTCATTGCCTCTCAAAATGAGAAATATGAGTAAATCAATGAACTCCACCATAGTAGTGGACTGTTCCACTTACCAATGGGGAATTTCTGAAGTGACGGCAGTTAGCGCTTTGTTATTTAATGGATTCTGTGACTGGTATTATAAAATACTATAAATCTTATGTGAAATCCTGACACCAAGCAAACATCTCAATCTGAATTTTTTATGAGACCTGTCAACACTTTAGTCCTTGTTGAATTCTTTAGATTTTGCTTCTTTTTTTTTCAGGAGATCTTACCGAATGTTTTTCTTGGGCCCTATGCAGCTGCCACTAAGAGCAAGGTGATATTAAGATAATTTAATAATAAGATTAGTTGTAATAATATGTGATGCACGCAAGGAATAAACTTAACTGCACACTTTACAATCAGTGGAACAAAATCAGGAACAAAATTTAATTATTCCTTTAATAATGTCATGAAAGTATTAATATTTCCTAAGTATAATATCAAAGTATGTTAATAATAATGTTTAACTTCATTTATGGAATTGACAGAATGATTCAGCGTTTTGTCAAGACCCTCAATAGTACTACATAACCGACATAATTTAATAATAATTTAATGTGATACAGTGTGTCGTTGTTGACAACTGTTTCATTTTATCATTCATTCACCTTTGATACATATAAACAGATATTTAACTGATACACTAGATATCATGTATAAAAAGATAACATTCCTTTGTCACTACCATATATCCTCAGGTATAATCCCACCCCCTACTTTATGTCTGATTTCACAGGCATATCCCCGGGTATAAAACTAATAGTTCATTCTTATATAACGCATATAAGCAAATTCTCATTGCGCTGCACATTATTACCCCAGTCATTTTTGGATCATCTTCCATATAATGCAGCTAGTAATCAGCACAAAGTTGTGTCCCAATATTGACTTTTGGTCTTGATGTATCTCTCTAGCTAGTTCAAATGAGTTTTTATAAGAAATGCTCAACAATCTTTTTTTTCATAAATCAGGGTTTCCCCAGATATAGTCCCACCCCGCAAAGTCGGCACAATTTCTAGGGTGAGATTATACCAGAGGATATACGGTATTATCCTGGGGGTGTTACGAGGCATTTGTAATCTATATATACTTTTAAGTACAAGTGAATGTTAAAACAGTACTGTGCTAAATAATAGCTTATGAGCCTACAGTAGATTATCTTCATTAGAATCAATTTTTGTATTTTTTATCAGCATATGCAGTTATGTCAGTTTGGTATTTCTCATATCATATGCATCCGACACCAGACAGAAGCTAACTATGTCAAGCCAAATTTTCCAGATCAATTTCGGTAAAGTATAGCAAGACAAGTTGTCATTTATTCGAAAATAGAGATTAGTTTTAAAATAAAACAAACTAAATCTATTAATAGATTATTTTTTAATAAATGATAACAATTTTGATAGACTCAGTCTATTATTAGATATATCTTAGATTGTTTACCCTACCTTTTATATATAATGCCTTATCAAAGTCCATCAAATTAGTGAAAAAATTCACTTTAAGGAAATGGTCAATTTTAGCCCTGTTACCCTTCTGTCAATAGCCAATTTTAATCCTTCTACTTTTTCTTCTTTCTTTGTAAAGTCTATTTTTTGTGTCCATTATTTTCAATTTAAAAGGAAATTATTAATTTTATTGAAACTGCTTTATATCTGTCAACATTGGACATCAGTGTCGCATCTGTTTTTTCGATTACCTCATCATCGGGCTGATTAAATAATCATCGTACATACCAAAAACAATCCAATTACCCTATTTTATCAATCTGACGTACTTCAGTTTTGAGCAAGCGACGAACCAATTAAGTATGTTGTATACTGGTCAGGCTGTGTCCTTGGGATAATGTCTATCCATCCATGTAATAGTAGCTGTGTGTACCATGTGGTACAAGAGGACTTAGACTTTTAAGCTCTAGTAAATTACTCCAGAATTACCATACAGTTTTGTTTGAGAAAGAAATATTGTTTTATTGACTTATTGGTCCTCGTTGTATGAGAGTTTTGACCACAAAAAGTGTTACAAAATTATAAGCTATGGTTATCTTGCCTATTCCAACTCCACAGTCCTAATTTCATTGTAGGCCTATGATTTTTCTAATGCATTATTTAAGACACTTTCATAAGGTTTATCGCAAATGGGAATTGGGAGCAATAGTGCAACCACCATTATATAAATTTGTTATTATATGGTGGCACTATTGCTTCCAAACCCTTCCCATCATGCATTGTGCAAGGACGTTCTTCGTGGAATCAAGCATTCTATCATCAAATAAAATGTGCGCCCTGTTGTTTTTGTATTCTGCTCAATCTAAAAACTTTTTCTGTTTATATTTTGTCAAATGTCAATGCTGCTACCTCTCTGTCATCAATTGCATTACTGTACTTGTACATTTTCTGTGTCTTTTTCTTGTAGTAATTTAAAATAATTTTGATCGCAATCTTAAGGAAATGATATTGTGTGACTCACCAGCATTGTGTTTCAAATTATTGGCAAGATGATAAAAATTATAAATATTTCAAAATGTTGGTATGTACTTTTGAAAAAGAAGAAAAAACTACATTGTGTTACATGCTGTACAAGGGTAAACACCCGTCCCAAGGTGGTTGTGAACGGTTCTGTAGTTTAAAACCTTTCCAGTACATTTCTGGTCATTTTGATATGTGTATGGATACGTGTAATAGCAAACATATGTATAATGGACAACCATACAAACATATCTTTCTCTCTTTAATTTAGATAATGAAATTATTTTAAGGAAAATTCCCAGTTGTTTTTTTTATTATGTTTATTTTGTAGATAATCTCAAAATTGGCCATAACAATTTTTTGTGTTGCCAGTACAAATAACTTAGTAATAACTAAGCGTGGTTCCCACTAGAGACGCAACGCAAGGACGTAAGCGCAACGCAGGCGAGTTAAACAATGACAAGAAAATAATCCATTGCGTGTGATTGGTCAAATTCGTTACGTTGCATTACGTCCTTGCGTTGAATTGCTAGTGGGAACCACGCTTAACTCCCAAAAAGGTGTGTACGTGTAATTCATCTGTAAACCAATGCTACAGGGATTGAAGAGTAATCACATTGGACTATCATCATTTTTTAATATTAGCTTGTACTGTATAGAAACATTTTAGAAAAATTGGTTATGAATTTAATATTGAAAGGTTTTAAAGAGTAAACAAAATATATTGTCTGGTAATAATTGGATGGCATAATTTTTAATTAGTGTTGATAACTGGCAGACTGGCCGCATAGTTCATCTCAGTTCAACTTAACTAGCATACACACTCAAATGATCAGGTTCATTGGGAAGTCGCACGCACCCTGTTTTGCCTCCAGTAAATGTTTGATTACTCTTTGCCTTTATTTATTTGGTTAAAAATTAATAGGTCTAAAAATGTGATTTTAATCAATTATGAACTACATATTGTAGTGTAGTCTTGATGTAGATAGGACATTTTGATGAGTATAGTGTCCGTTACTCTTAACAAACGGCTGCAATTGTTTATATCATTAAATTTGCCCTTGGTGAATAATTTCATTTAAGATCTATATCTTGTTTTAATTGAGGCCTGTGTAAATTTTGGTGAACTGACTGTACAACTCTGACTACCACTTGGGAATTGTAGAGTTTTTTGGTCAGTCTATACATGATTCAGTTACAGTACTATGTAATATTATACTGTGAAGAACCTTCACAGAATTTGTTGATGAAATATGACGGAAATGTCAGCCTTGGGTTAGTCGTAAAGAAGCATCAAACAATTATTATATACAAATTAATATTTTCGTGGTGATGGGTGTGTAACAATTTTAGGTTTGGATTATAGTGCCTGAATACATATATGTTAAAGTGATTGGTTCTGTTTTATAAATGGGTTTCAATTTTCAAAATATGAAATTAAAATTTGACATTTTTGCTCTTACTTTCCAACCACTGCCTGCCCATTAAACTTATAGTATCTTTTACTAAACCACACTGGCTAAAAAGTCTAATATGAAAAAGTGCAACTATCCACCTGGGTAAAAACTAATCGCACACATCTGGTAAGGCAGGTGTTCAAATAAATTTGCATACATATGTGGATTATGGAAATTAAATTAACATATAAATGGTAATATCATGATTAAAATAATACATTTATGAATTAAATTGAGATAATCATGTATTAAATATATGTTGATAGCATTACATTATTGCTGCATCATACCCTTAGGGTGTTCGGGATTTGATAAGATAAACTTTAAAAGAAAATTAATAAGGCTGAACAAATGTTTGAAAAGTCAATCAAAAATAGAATTAAGTCTGAGAGACATTTTTTTTCAAATCTAGGCTACATTGATGACATAATTGAAGGATCTAGTACAATGTCTGTCACCTACCCCTGAGACTTTACTTGTTTTGCAACAATTTGTTTAATTTCCTAACTTTATCCTGTAATTTGTTTGTTTTTTACCCCCACGCCATCACTATTGACACCGCGTTGTCACAGATCAACACATCCTAGCCTAGTCAGTATGATGAATTAAAGTCTTACATGGATAAACTGAAATTGACTTATATTATTATGCGTTTAACATTGGACACCCCTATTCACATAATCTTGCAGCCCCACCTCCAATTGGAAACAACCCAACACATTTTTTATTCATTGTTTTAATGCCATAACACAATATTTTCTCTAACATCTGAATATTGTCTGCATAAAACAAAAAAAGAATATTTTAAATAATTTTCTATATTATAAATGGTAAATTAATCAATATTTTGTCACTGACTATAACAAATGAATTTCCTATATTTGAGGTGAGTGACCTTCTACATAAAGATTGGCTGATTTTTAAAACTATATACCAAATAACATGCAATCTAAAAACAAAATATTATATATTATGACAAGATCTTAATTAAAAGGAAAAGCAACACCAGACGATATTCTGTTTGGTCAAAGGTTTTGAAAATAAATGTCAATTGGTAAAATGTACAGCACATGTCTTTTATTGTATGGCACGCAAATGGGCGTTGGCTAGGACTCACTATTATTTGGTTTCCTATATATCTGGGTTGAATTGGGTCAAGTATTAATTAAAGAAAGATTTTGTCATCTTATACAAAACAGTCCATTTTTATATGCTGATGAATATATATATTCATATGTACACATTTGAATATGATTGCAATGGTTCCTTCACAGGAAAACTAGGGACCACATTAATACTAATAAAACTGGTGCATAAAATAGAAATTACAAGAAACGTAAAAATAAGTAAGAAGTAAGTTATAAAAGTGTAACTTGGTGGTATGCCTGTGTAAGATAAGATAAGATAAGATAAATCTTTATTGTCATGAACACAACAAGGCAAACATGAAATTGGTTTTCCTTGATGCTTAAAAACACATACAATATATAAAACATTAAAAATATCAATACAATACATTAAAACTATAATAGTAAACAAGTTATATTTACAGAAGGAATAAAAAACAACTATCTTTGAAATGTTGAGTTGGAAACATGAATAGATCCTGGGACCGTTCAATTTAGGTCAGACACGACCAGGTTTAGAGGCTATTGGGTATTGCAATGACTGGAGTTGCATTGGGGAGGTTTTATAAAAACTACATTTAAAACCATCTAGTATAATTTATAATCCAAGAGTAATTAGGTCATGATAATAGCCTATTAAATGACTCATTTGTCAATACAGTACACTGTCATTCAGTTTCAAGAATGTTCCCATTTTATAAAACCGGTATCTCAGTTTAATATCTCTTTAATTTCATCCATAATTTTATCAAGCTGTTTTTACCACTAGTACATTTTCTTCATCATTAATTTTCTTATTGTAGTGACATGAGTATCTTTGATCTTAATGTAATAATGTTTAGTAATAAATGTTACAAATGAAAACCTTGACATTGCCTTGATTATCATACAAGATGACATAATTTGAATCTCATGTTTTCAATTTGTGTGTAAGGTCACTACGGAAATGAGAAAGTGTCCCAGAAAATCGTCATTAATTATGTTTATCACTTAAAATAACAAAAGATGAACTTGAAAAGTCATTATTTTCACATGGATCCTTTAATTTTTTTAATAAAATAAAATGTTTGCAAAAAGGGACACAGTTGTGTCTAGAAGGATGCAATCCATACTGCTACAAAAGATACATAAATATTACAAAACAATTGTTTTAAAGCAGCAGAAACGTATCTTCTATAAAATGCTAAAACAAAATGTTAAAAATTCTGTCAAGTCAAAATTAGGTCTTGTGTCCATTTTGTAGCAGACATATTTACATCTGCAATATAAAATGAATGAATCGTTTTGAGCAGGTATATAACTATAACCAATACATATCATGATTTTCCTTTTTTTTTTCCTTGATTTTTTTTTCTAGAACTAATTCCCATGCAGTAAAATCCTACTTAAGCACTTTTGTGTTTTAAAACAAGTGATTTACGAATTCTTTCATAGAGGAATCATGCTCTTTCCTTATCATAATAGAAGGCACCTTTTTCCTCGTATTTGCCATACCTTCTCATCTTGGTGATGGATTGACACCATGTTGAAAAGATGACTGTTCATGATTTCTAGTATTTTTAAAACATTGAAATCATTTGTTTTATTTTAGATACATGGTTTTAAACATTAATGATGTTCAAACAGAAAATATCATTCGATTCTTTCCAGAGGTAAGACTTACTAATGATCATGATTCTTAAAATATCAATTTCGTGCCGCTCCTTTAGGCAGTTATATTCAAGAGAACAGAAGCATTAGGAAACAGTTACCATGCGGTAGCTTATAGTTTACTACAGCTGAAAAAATGGGTATTTGGAAACTAGGATTGGGCATGCGCATACCCTAAAGCACATCTGAGAAAACTATGAAGACATGCTGATAAATATTGAAATTCATGTAGACGGTAGGTACTATGAGATGAGCGGCGTTTTTTTTTTATAATGTGTTTCCAACTAATCATCCTTCTTTAACAACTATTATTATCTACAACATTTCTCATTCTCACAATTTCAATTTGAAAAGTGAAAATTTAACATTCTAAATTTAGAATTGCTGGGATAGTAACATTTGCCAAGTGTTAAATCTTCTAAGGGTGTGGCATAATTAATTTAAAACGCTTTTGAAAATGTAAAATGTAGATTTATAAAGTTATCTTTTTGTGTATTAATCTAGTCATAGTTCGCCACAGGTAATTGTAAAGTTTTACACAGAAGTACGGGATAAGGTATGAACTGTTACTAATCCCATAAATCTTTGACAGCTTAATTAATTAATCCCATATGGTTTTAGACGCAGTTTACAATCACATGATAAAACATTGAACCGTGCCAATCATCGTGGCTGCCGGCCAACACTCCACTCGCCCTCGGGATAGTTCCTTTCACCGTCCCTCGGGATCGATTGTGGACAGCCACTCTTATTATACAGTTTAAACTGTTGTTGTCGACAGTGAAGTTGTTAGTCACTATTGTATCAATTTATAAGGTTAACTCGATGAAATAACAGTTTAATGTTCACAAGTTTACATTCTTTTGATACTTTACCTTTCTGTTTATTTAATCTTTATTTCAAACAATAACATCCATATCAACAAAAACATAGAATCTATGAATACTCCAAAGTATGTATATTAAATCTATATAAAAAAAAGGAACAAAAGAAGATTAAGAATGTCTACAAAGGTTTTACACACAAAAGAAATGTAATCAGTGTATCATTAATTAAGTTGTTTAAGTACTGTAACATGTATTGGTAATGTATTTTTAAGCTCACAGCAGAATCACACCTTGATCGTACTGGACTTGGTCGCCGGCTATATTGACCAATTCTATCCGAATGTTGCCTAATTCTAAGACCTACAGTTAATTTTACCGAACACTCTCTGCCCAGTAGAACACCGTATTCTGGTATCGGTAAGATGTGCGATTTGGGTAAACTCTACAGTAGGAGTTCATGTGCTCCAATCATTTGTTGCATTTTTGTGATATCATCATAAAAATTGTCCAACTGCAAACAATGTTCAAAATTACAGATGGCCAGTGTGAACAAGGCTTTAGAAACAAAAACAATAAAGGACAAACAAAAGAAGGCTATGGGCATGCTTAGGAAAAAAGAAGTATGTTCGCTACGTCATAAATGAAATCGGAGATAATATGTAGACATTTCGTCTGTCTTTGTTAAGGGTCCACTTGTCAGATAGTTCTCTATTAATCATCAAATGAAAAGTACAGGAATACAAAAGAAAAAAAAGATAGTGAATCATTTTCTTTAATATTTGATTCACATTAAAAAAACATAATGTAAAATTGTATCTGACAGATGAATTCTGTATGTTCAAAATATCTCAAACTTGGCAAATAACAAAACGCTTTAGATAAAATATTTTCTTTCATTGAGTAGATTATTATGTAAAGCTATTTATTGTCCCTCGTGAAATATGTATACTTATTATTGTCACTTTTCTGACATATAATTTCAGATTTAATAAATAGTTGTTAAAGACCTTAATAGCGTGGGGTGTTAATATTATTAGAATAGCTAACGTTAGGTAGAAGAATTTTATTTGAAATAGAATCAAGTAGATTGAAAATTCATCAAAGTCCTCCAAGTATGGCACTCAGGTGCTTGATACGTTTGAAGTAGAATCCACATTTAGAAATGTAACAAGTATCCTTAAGTGTGAGATAATAAATATGACATTCATTTCATCACATTCTCAACATAATTGCCCTGTTAGAAGTATGATGTACAGTATGTCATCTATTTTTACTTTATGTAAACTTGCTCCTTGAGGTAACTTGAGTTTTGTCTGTATGTTTACCTTTCTTCACATGATGCACTTCCTGTCTCTCGTGATCCTGTATGTTTAGGGCACAAGTAACAAAGTCAATAACTTTCCAAAAAATATTACTATGATATTTCACAGTATAGTCTGTTTTTTAAAGTTAATTTACCAAATGATATTTAAAGTCCCATCCCGTACGTTTTTCTTATGTAATTCACCCATTTTTCGATCGATCATGAGGCCAAAAAAAGTGGAAGACTCCTAAACTTTTCAGCGAAAATACTATGTTTTCCCCAATTAACGATTAATGCAGCAACTAGACAACATCAGGTTAGGCCTATAGATAGCGTACGTACGTATTTGAGCATCACACATCACACTTGTCAAAGACAGAGCTTTACACACCATACTGATTATACTATGTTATTTAAAAATGATTTATTTTTCAGGTAAAAGAATTCATTGATGTTTGTTTGAGTGGCAATGGCAAGTGCTTAGTTCATGGTAATGCTGGTATTTCAAGAAGGTATCAGTATTGTAATATACTTTCTCATTTATTTCAAAAATAAAAGTTTCTAATAAATAACTAATGCTGTTAATAATCTAAATAATTGTAAGAGGCTTCTGCCATTGCAGTAGTGGAGCCAAGACTTGTCTCTAACTAACTAACTAAACCAAACTAAACTAAATTAACTAACTAAACTAACTAACTAACTAACTAACTAACTAAACCAAACTACAATAAACTAACTAAACCAAACTAAACTAAATTAACTAACTAAACTAAATAACTAAACTAAACTAAACTAAACTAAACTAAACTAAACTAAACTAAACTAAACTAAACTAAACTAAACTAACTAACTAACCCAAACTAAACTAAACTAACTAACTATTACTTTACTTGTTGTAGTCAAATCAAGCAGATATTGTAGTGTATATATAACAAGCATTTTCAGACTTAATACTGATATTTGTATGTTTTTATACAGTATACTGAAATGAATAAATATTGTAGAGTGTAGTTATTTACTTAAACAGAAGGAGTCGTCTAAATTATTGAACCTATCTTCTTACCCCACTGGAAATCAATTCATTAGCATTTGTATGATGGGTTAACCAAATACAATTGAAACAAAACTGACTTTTTCTGTTAGAATTTTCATTAAATGAATAACAAACTGTGAAAGAAAAAGATAAATGTTAGCCTTTCTCGAGAGCAATCTAAAAGGATATATATTATTACTGATTAAGTTATTGCATTATGTACGTTTAATTGATTTATTGAATAGGAAGCTCAATACATTAAATAGTAATAGGAAATGTTCCTTTAAACACAAATCATTAAAAATTAGTATTAATGTATAAAAAATAATGTTGACAATATATATTTTTGTAGCTAAATATGGAACAGTATAGGTTAAAAATGGAAGTGTTGGTATGTCCATTTTCTTCACCGTGTAGGATGTTTTATCTCAGTGACCGCTTTGAGCAGGCCGTATTAGTGTATGTCCCTTTCTCATCGGGTCAAGTAAAGTAAATTTATCAGCCATGTGTACAGTATAAATAGGTGAACAGAACTAACTGTCTGAATGCTAAATGCACCTGGTTCAGAGGGTGTTACCAGTCACAGATGCTGCAAAAACTGGCGATAGTTTTGCCAGATTTTTTAGTCTCATGGACGTTATTTATTGTTTATATTATTGAAAGTGCTCTTCTTGTTTTCAGTGCAGCTTTGGTAATAGCATACATAATGGAGACTTATGGACTTGCTTACAGGTATTTATACATTTAAAACCAACTTTATTGATTGATTTGAATTGAGTGATTACTTTATTATTGATAATTTATCAATAAATTACAATTTATGGATTAATTGTATTTTAAAAAAAACAATTGTAATTTCTTGCATTATTATTAATATCGATCAATTACAATTGTTATTGATTACTTGTATTATTGATAATTTATTAATCAATTGCAATTTATTAATCACTTATATTATTGATAATTTATTGATTGCAATTATTGATTACTTTATATTATTAAATGAAGCTGCATTTTTTTTGTGGTAATTTTAATTAATGTACTTTTATTTTTAATTGTATTACTGATTTTTTTTTTATTATGCAGAAAAGCTTTTAAAATTGTCCAACAGAAGAGGTTTTGCATCAATCCAAATGAAGGATTTCAACAGCAATTAGTCGTAAGTAATTTATATTTTCATCAATATTTTATGTAAAATATAAAAGGCAGTTTTTTTACAGGATAAGTTTTTAGCCATGTTCTTTTTGTTGAAGAACTTTAAGCTCTAGTTTTAACCCTAGTCATCGGTCACAAGCGTAGTGGTTTAGAAGTACGATTCCAGACTAGGAATCTCCAGAGCATCTGTTCAAGTCTCAAACCTAGAACAATCTGCAATTTTTGCGTATTTCATCACTGTACACTGTATCTACAGTACATTAAAACTATATTCATTATTTTGTATTCTTAAGAATCCAAGTTGCAAATGTACAATGTAACCCCGTTGTACAGCTGCAGTTTAAAATCTGTATATATAATTAGGAAAACATTTTACTAATTTAATTTTGTTTTATCATAATTGTTAACATGACTCAGAGTATTTATAGAAATGATTTTATTTAAATATTCTTCTGGGATATTGTATATCAGGTGGCCAGGAACATCTGCTATGTAGTCTGAATCAAAATCTGAATCGTTTACTGTTAGCAGACTACTTTCCACAAACAGCATGTAAAGTAGGACTGGAATTAAGTTTTAAGCTACTGTACTATACTCTGTTGAATGTAGACATTGGCCAAACTTGTCTTAATTGTATTCACAACTAGTAAATATTTGATGCCCTAGAGTGGGTACCCCCTAACTCACCCCAAAACACCGCCTAAGTGGGTAACATACTAGATCCCAAAAACACGAGTAACTTTCAAATGTAGCTTAAAACCTTCCCAGTACAATTGCGGTCATTTTGTCATTGTCATTTTTATCCAATGTGTATGCATACATTGGTTAGAATTCACTATGGTGGATGCTAACACATACTCCCTCTCCCTCTTATAATATAGATATGGTTGGGTATACTACTTAACTCCATTCCGTCGAATTTAGTCCACTGAATTTACCACCTAGCCCGCTCTGCTTATTTCTGATGTAAAGTTTCTCCAAAGTATTCTGTCAGATGCTATGTTCTTTAATTTCTTTAGGTCCGTTGCAGTTTTGAATTTTGTCGGTAGTATGGTAGTTGTATTTGATAATATTAGTGCTTATTATTAGTAAAGTGCACACTGGTGTTCCTGTGAATTTGGTCATGTTAGTGTTCCTGAAGCATAAGTCAACTGCTGTATTTGTAGGTGTTTGCTGAGTATACAAGCGTTTGTAATTTCTTATCTTAGGTTTAATAATTCATTGTCTAAATCTTCAGATTTAACTTTAATATTTCATTAAATTATCAATAGGTTATCCAGTATCAATTCATCTCTAGGCATTTTTTCTAGTTTATGAAGTTGTTAATTTGTGACATTTGATTCTATGAAAAGTAGCTGAATTTTAACAGCTGTGTCGGAGCTGTCAGGAGGTACATCAATTGAGGAACTTGTTCAAGCATTCTACATGTGTTTGATGATCAATTGAAATATGAATATTGTAATAATGTGATTATGAATGTTATGCTAATTAGCAGATAATTTAATCTGATGTGTCCATTGCTTTTATATAGTTCAATTTACTTGATTTTGAGCCAACTGTAAAATGTCGTAAAGGGCTTTTTTTTATCGGCAACCCAGATATTGTCATTAATGTTCATATGTCTTGGTTTGATAAAGCCATTGAATCATGATAAAATGTTACAGTAGTTTTTATTCAGTATTTTTAATAGCTACTTATTTGAACCTGTGTTCAATTGCTGACAGAGTGAGGACCATATCATTAGACCACAGAGTCATATCCCAGCATTAATCCACTACATACCTTCTTAATAATAATATAATGATTCTTCTGATGCAAATAGTAAGCAGTCTCTCAATGCAGACAAATTTAAGTGAGCTAGAAATGGCAAACTGTTAGATAAAGGAAAAAAAAGTTATTGGAAAGGACAGCTCCTCCTTCACAATTATTAGGGCTATGAGTCTGAAATTAAGTCAAACAATCAGTAAATATTATTGAGTTTAAAGATCATAAGTAAAGGTTAATCATCGTCTATCTGATTTGATACGAATGAAGCAAATCGCAGCATATCCGTACGTCTCGCCACAATCTCACAAGACGACAGTAATCAAAGAAATCAAGTCAAATTTTGTTGTTTACAGTAGAATGTACAAATACAGGTATATTTTATATGATCTGAAACGTTATAAACGTGAAATATTTTTTAACACTGTTCAATTTTTCTTTGAGGTAATTCCAAATGACATTTTTACAGCAAAATGACCAAATGATATTGAACAAACACGAATCCCAATAGTATTTTCATTGTACATTAAATATCTAATAAATTGACCACATCCTAACAAGTACCAATTTATCCTCCTGGGTGAAGAAGCAACAACTGTCCGAAAGCCTCGAGTAATGTGACTAATGTGGGAATTGAACTTTCCCGTCATCTAAAATTGACGATCAGAAAACTAGAATGTTTGAAATATTAATTTAAATGTACAATCACATATTTATATACTTTTGTTTTGCACCCATCTATCTATGTTGAGTACCGAATGTTGAATAATCCTGATTTACGATTTTTTAACCTTTTTCTGAGGGTAATGATCATAAGAACAATACTAGAGGAAAATGTAAACTTCGACCTCCTCTTCGAAGACTATAGGCGCTGTGTGTTGGACGTTCGACTACTGATCGTTAGACCGAGGTTCGAATCCAACTCTCGCCGCATTGCTTGTATCCTTAGGCAAGATACTTTACTTACGTTTGCCTCTCTCCACCCAGGTGTATAATTGGGAACCCGGTTAGATCAAGACACAACTTTGCGCTGATTACTAGCTGCATATATGGGAGTATGTTTCCATAGGTGATTGATCAGGAAATGACTGGGGTAATAATGTTCAGCGCATTGAGAGCTTGCTTATATGCGCTATATAAGAATGAACTATTATTATTATGGAAATGAAATGATGAGTTAATTATTTAGTCAATCTTTTAAACAATAGACTCACAGTAATGCTTACATTTTATTATTTATGTTTTCTGTCATACTGTTAGTGTAAATACACAGTCATATTTTCCATTGTGATAAATGTGTGCATACTCTGACGCCAAGCATCACAAGAGATTGGTTATTTTTTTGTTAGTCACACTTAAAGCCTCGTAGCAGCTGTGGGAATTGCCCTTACGAGTCAGCCATGATTTCTGTCTCGAACATAGAATGCTCTCTCGTGTGAGAATTCATGTGGTTTGTGATGTTACTCATGCGTGACCTTGGGGAATGTTTAAAACACAATAGGCATCACATATTGTTGAAACATGAAGAAGATGAAAAAGAATGTTTACATTTATGTTAAGAAATAATAACAATAATAATAAAGATTTCTATAGCCCACTTCGCCACCAAAGGTGCTCAAAGAATGTGGATTCTGTATCATTGTAGAGAAATATTATAATATCTTTCTCTACAATGATTTTACTATATTTACATTTTACCTGTAATTAATTACACTTCACATAAATAGCAACCTGGAAATAACTTTTTGCCTGTTACATTTTATTTACAACATAATAACACAGTATGTATCTCTACAGAATCGGCTATTAGAAGATGTTTTATCTTCTCTGCCATGAGATAATCTGATACATGTAAACTAATATGCCAACTCCACTGAGAACATCTAAAATAATTTTATTAAAACAACACAAACCTGAGTAATAGCTAGTTAACTTGTGCTTAAACAGCTGCCGTTTAAATAATATATTCCCAAATCGCAAGATTTAATCTGTAAATTTTGATTCTCGTCCTGATAAAGATCCCTTTGTATGTAACTGCTGCCTATAATGATATTAATATTATCATCTTACACTATAAACAGTCCACTTAGCCTGTGAGGACAACAAATGATAACAAAAGTAGTTTTCGCGTGATGGACCCAATTGAATTCAATTTTAAGGTTGCCTACCTTACCTGACGTGAAAACTGTGATAATTTTATTATTAAACATTTTTTTAAATAATAATATTTTCTAAATGAAGAGAATTTTTGTCATAAAGTTAATATAGCTTCATTGAAGCTCTGTCTACACTATCTAACTAGTTTGACAAAAATACTGTGATGCCCAAATATGTGATGTCATATCATTATCATATTTGGGAATATCACTACCAAATTTGGGCACCTCACACTTTTTTGTAAAACTAGTTTGATAGTGTAGACAGAGCTTTACACTAGTTCTATACAGTATTCCTCATTTCAGCTCAAAATGTATACTGTATATTCAGTGTTTGGTGATTGGCAATTTCGTATCTAATGCGACTCATTGCTGCTGATATTGTGTAAGCGTAATCAGCGTTATTGAAATAGTTATGCATGATCACCAGATCTGTCATACTTGTATGAATACTATATTGACACAGTTATTTAATTGACATGTATATCATCTGGATGTGGTGATAGAACCTAGGTTAAAAATAAGCACATGTTAAAGACAGGTGAATTACATCAAAAGGTCACCATAGTAACCCCAATCACAAGAAAATAGTTTGACCTGTAAATTAGGTATCAGTCAGAGAAGACAAGTAAAACATAGCCTCGAGGGATAGCCGGTAGATTGGCGAAACGAGAGAGAAAAATAACAGGTTTTGGGTTTTTTACAACATGCTTATAAATAGATCTGTGTTAATCGTTTGATCGCGGTCGGGATGGCTTTAATGTGACAAGTCATTCTTGTAATATACGCCATAGTAATGTATTATTACTTCCCTAATACAGCATACATTGATGTTTCCCAATGCCATCAACAAACTGATAGTATGATGTTATCCAATACTGCTAATATTTGGCTATTTTTCCCTAAACCCTATAGTGCAAAATATTGTCTTTTTGTTATACAGTCACCTAAAGTTAGTGAGTCCAATCTAAATTCCAGTTTGAATTGAAACTGAGAAACAGATAATTGCCTTTGGTTGTGTTAATCTTTTCTGAAGGTCCACCAATGCAAGCTGGGAAAATGTTACAATAAACACATTTATTGGTGTTTAAAAAAAACAAACTATCCTTTGTTTAGTCTTTATTTCATTAAGTTACATAGAATGTGGCATTGGTCATAATGTTTTATTTTAATGGGATATCTAATGTGATAACATCGATTTGATAGAATGTGATAATATACCCCTTTCACATCAGCTAACGTCTAAGAGTTTACACAAACAGGGATGCTATACACACCTTTATACAAAACGCAGGTTTGTGTGTACTCCAGAGCTTGCTAGGTGATCTTCAATCCTCCTTCTATTGGGGCACCTTGTTGTAGAATCACATTGTAGCCACTGTACTCTGGATTCACACAAACATCCTCTCTACAGAGTAAATTCTTGACAAACTAAAATCCACACATTGCTTTTATTTGGCCCTTCTTCCTTTGGGGTTTATTATTAATCGGTTTCATCTATTATTAGCACAACTAAATTTTCGCATATGAATGAATTTGCATATTAGTGGGATATACACTCTGAGAATGGTGACGATTGAGTAATTACTCATTTTTTCATGGTTGGTATTAAGGGGGGTCTCCTGTGCCAAATAACCCCTGAGGCCGTGTGGTTAGAACAAAAGCCATGAACTTAGAGCACTTTTCATCCTTGCCTAATTTCTCCCAAAATGATATGAAGCATTCCAAAAACTTCTCCACCACAGCTTTCTTTGAACTATGTTATCGGGTTTTGTAATTTCAAAATGTGTATCTGGTAACTACGTGTGGCTTATTTCCACCATTACATTTTACCGATTATAGACACCAGGAAACAACTAATATAAAGATCTCTGAAAGTTTAAATTTTGTACAATGACATCTTTGAATCAGATGCAGATGTCTATTGGTTTATGATCCTAATCATCTGGAATATTCTGTAATTGGATTATAATTCTTTATTATTGACCAATAAGGAAAGTTGTAGAGCATACCACACATGAAAGAATTTAAGTTGAAAGTGTATAATGACTTAATCTGTTGTGGTGTACTTAAGTCATGTCCAGCAAGTGACTGCATCATGTAGATAAGATACATTGTAACATACAGTATGTGGATAGAGATAATAAACAATTTTTAAAGAAAAGTATGAAATTGTGAATTAATTCAGCAGACTTAGCAGCATTTTGAAATTAATTTATTATGGCCCAGAATTAAGTAGGCATAGACACCTAAAAGCAAGAAGAGCAAAAAAGACAGTAATACTACTATGGAAAAGGTATACAAAATAAATAAATTTGACAAAACATTTTGGCAATTGAAAAATTACATAGAGTACATTTAACCTTGTCTAGGTTCTAGACCGAAATTAAGATATTTTGACACATATGGCATTTCATAC
The DNA here is from genome assembly GCF_963402885.1 of Antedon bifida. Taxonomy (NCBI): domain Eukaryota; kingdom Metazoa; phylum Echinodermata; class Crinoidea; order Comatulida; family Antedonidae; genus Antedon; species Antedon bifida. The sequence continues at coordinate 1,660,346 of NC_136234.1, forward strand.
CTATAATACTTGAGCTCGCAATTTCATATTTTCAGACAAAAATCAAAACGCCGACCGGTGGAATAACATAGAAAAGACAATAAATACATACTTTATTTTAAACCTGATATGAAAAACATAACAATTAAACATGAAATATAATTTTTAACTATGTATATTCCCCAATTGGCTTTCCAAAGAAAGCATAATTTTTTCTCTTGAATTATTATTATTTTTTTATAACAAATTCCCTCCCCCGCATTATTATTCCCCGTACTAGTCTAGACATCTGCACTCGTTGATGACATACTATAGTTTCAAATTAGATTGTTTGACAGATGGATATATCCTCTAGGTCAGCGGGATTCCTTTTGGAAGGATAAATTCCTAAGGGATCATCCGCGCATGGGATGGGAGGGAACAAATTGGGTGATTATTTGTTATAATTGCTTTGAACAGTTTTTCCCAAGTTGTGAAGGAGTTGTTTGAGTAAATGTTTGTTTTGTAATTCCCAAAAGTATGAAGTGCCAAAGTGAACAAAATATAATGAAATATAGTATTCACATTTGTAGTTAATGTTGCCAGCATACATGGAATATAACGATAAAGTTTTTAAATGAACAAGTTATGTCTAAAAATAGGTTCTTAATATTTGTATATAAAAAGTATTGTTTTAAAAGTTGTTGTTTTCCACTCTGAAGAAATTTCAATAATTTGAAGTAAAAAAAACATGAAAAAATAAATATTCATAAAAAATGCTTAAATAGGCAATATTTATTGACCAATTTTAAATTATGTAGATTAATACTCAAGAAACTGCAATGTGGTTGATGTGAAAATAGGGACCCATTTTCACTCCTTATTGTTCAAAATACAATTTCTACCAGCAATTCCATGCCAATTTCAATTGAGCTTTTAACAGGGTCAATACCGTTTGTGTCGCCTTACGGTGGTCAAAACGAGAGACATCCAGACTGGTGTCTTTCGCTTTTACTGTGTTTACTTCTATTCAGATTAATTATGTTTCAGTATTGTTAACTAATTGTGTCAATTCATGTCCTTAGTTGACGGCTTTCATTACGTTGAGTTCTTGTCACCTGACAATATGCCCCAGAATTGAACAAACTAAATAATAATCTTAAGAAATTATTAATTAATAACAGATTTCATAATTGAACCATCTTTCAATCTGTAAAACCCTGTGAATGTCAGAGAGAGAGACTCTTTATAATTGCATAAGCAGGTTAAATTGTAAACAATATGTGGTTACTGCAGTACCTGCAGTAGAGTCATTTTGACATTGGCCCTAAGTAGGTACTGCTGGCAAAATAAGGTAAACTTTTATATCAAAAATGGTAAGTCTACAAAAAGAAATAGTACAGTCAGTCAGTTTCACAATTTATCGATATTTAATATGGTAATGAGACTGCAGAATGCCACATAAACCTTGTTTTAATTAAACAGCCAGAGACGACTGTCACAATGAAACGTTTGACTCACAGGATACCAATCTTAATTTATTTCGACATCAATTCAAACTTGAACGTAACATGCTACTCACTGGAACATGGATACGCTGTTACTGTATAGGTGTCATGCATGAGTGCACACAACTCGTTTTGCGTGTGATCGGTAGTCTGGATTTGTAGAGGTCACAGAAAGTCAAACTGTTATTAACAGGTTTATCAAACTATTTGATTAAAAGATACATCAGTTTAATATTTTTATATTTATTTGAAAGTTACTAAAGATAAGAAAAATACATTCATTTTTTTTCTTACAGGAATATGAACCAATATGTAAAGCAAGAGCACAGCAAGCAATAACTGACATAGCAAACCAGCAACCACATGATACAGGTAAGAAAATTACACAATCAATGTGACTGAGTATAAGCCCAGGGGCCTACATTCCAACTTGGTGTGATGATTGTACTTTGATTACATTAACAATGGGTTTACCTAAGTTTTGTGTCTAGATGTAGCCGAAATTCTAGAGTGGGATTAAACTTGGTCACACACATGATTTATAGAGCCTGCTGTTCAGCAGGTAGTGTACAGTCAACAGCAATACAATTTTTCCAGTGTCTTACATTAAGGTTAAATTGATTTGAGCTTGTGCTGTGTTTGAATACAAGCAAAACATTCTAATATAAGCATTCATTCATTCAACCCACCTTCATTCAACCCACCAACTATTTTCATTGCATCAGTTTGTCGGATATATAAATTGTGTCTATGCTTTTTTTTTACTTAGTCTAATTTATATCCTGTTACACTATCTTTGTACCGTCTCTCCAACAGAAAAAAAGACTTTTTAGTCATAGGCAAATTTAAATTTTAAACTTTGTAATTTAAAAACTACCATGATGGGTTGAAGAACCTCACAAACATTGTAACTGGTGATGGCTTGTCAAAAATATTAAAATTGTTCCTTTGATATGCTACAGTAATTAATTGAAAACCTGTAGTTCATAGCGCAATGAACCTGAAATACAATTACTTAGTACTTTTATAAAAATGTACCAGAAACCGGTTTATTTTTCCTGTCTGGTATGATTAAGTAGGAATTGGTGGATCTTTGTCGTGTAAGAATGAGCTCATTTCTTTCAAGTTTAATCCAAACTCCCCTGAGGACAAATGTATTACTCGTGGGATTTGTGCTGTTCTTTTTAAAAACGAATCAATTCAACAAATTTAAAGCAATTTAGTCCCAAAGAGTGCAGATGTTCTGATCTCTTAATGTGATCTTTGTCTGTTTTTCTCTCCCCCTAAAATAAGGCTCAAGTGTTGGCCATAAGTCAACACTCCCTGGGGTAAGTGTGTGATCCGTTTGAGATAAAAGTGCCGAAACAATTTATGAATTACCCATGTGACTTGCATTTCTGTGTGTCCACTCGTCGAAATCATGAATGTGACTTGCAGACTGTCAGAGTGACAAGTAGACTGATAGCTCAAAGCAAAAGTTTGTCATTTTAATCTACCTTTCCAGTGTGGGTCAAATTTCAAAATTCGAAAACAACCAAATTACAGTCGCAGACACAAGTGGCCCTTATTCTTTGTACTGTAGCTGACGATAAACAGTGTTGACTCAGCGATTGATTTGACTTGTGATTGATTGATAGTCTCTGACATTTCACAAATAAAGTTTACCTTGTAGTAATATGATTGAATGACTGATTTTTATTTTTTTCCAATGTTACATTTTATAAAACCAGTGAAAAAGTTTAAAAGTCAGCACATTTGTTCAGTTGTAGAGTAAAAAAGTCGGTCATATCAGAAACATACGGTAAAACCACTCCTTTAGGAACCCCTAACCAGGGAACACCCCTTTCCAGGGGACACCCCTTTCCAGGGGACACCCCTACTAAATAGACACCTTCCCATGAAATGAACAAAGGGGAAAAATATGTTTTAAAACTATGGCCAACCACTATTCAGAGGTCATTTTTACCAATAACCACCCAATGATTTAAACGGTTATGTTGGAGCAAACATTGAGCAGAAATGCAGTCAATATAAAAATTACATTTTTGAAATAATTGGTTTATTCAGTGCTATGCAGCAGAAACAGACCAGAAACAGACATTTGAATAAATGTATATTGTAGATAAATGAATGGGTTCTGAGGTGATCTCTTTTAAGTTCTACTCTTTGTTGACATTCACATAAATTTAAAGTGCAATAATCCATTTTAAAAGTGTCAATGGAGGTGTTGACTTGATGTCGTGACAATCAAATTGTCATTATAGGAATATTTTGTGACAACTTTATTGCTATCTATGTGAACTGTAACTCTCAATTCCTGATCAATTAATTTGTTGCTTTCACCTTTCACTTTATTTCAATAATTCCGACAATTGTATGAGCCTTAGGTGAATTAAAATTATCATATTAAAGTTTTACTGATTTGAGGCAAAGGTTCAAAATGGCAAATATTATCTCTTCAGGAAAATACCGACTAAAGGCTGTAAAATCACAGGTTGAAGTCTTCAATTTTGTGTTTTATTTTGTCTTTTATTTGCAACTGTAATGACCAAGTTATAAGGAGTAGTGGTTTTTTAAAATAGTATCATAATATACTACCACCAATCTGTCTAAACTATCAAACTAGTTTGACAAAAAAAATGTGTGATGTGCCCAATATGGTAGTGTGATATGACATCATCATGTCCATATATGGGCACATCACATTTTGTTGTCACACAAAGTTTAATAGTGTGGACAGAGCTTAAGTAAAAGCGTTTGATGAGTACTCCATATAGCAGAAGTTGAATTGGAAATAAATAGGTAGATAATAGAGGGAAGTATAGTTAATAATGTTTCATGTTCTCAAAGTTTTCTTCATGCAAATTTAGAGAACACTATTCTGGCTTTATTTGTATATATTTACAGGTGTCAAATTCTTCTTCTTTTGATTATGCAAATAAGATACATCTATTATGGTTTTATTTGCATATAATTACAGGTGTTAAAGTCTTCTTTTTTTATTATGCAAATTAAGATACAGCTATTCTGGTTATATTTGTATACAGGTGTAAAACGAAGGCATGATGATGATGAAGATGATGCAAATACGGCGCATTCATCAAAGTCAGGACCAAACAAAATGATGACAACAGAGCCATCTTGATAATCGGCTTTGGATCATGAACTACGGTGTGCAGATCCTGGGGGAGATGGTACATTTCTTTTAGGGCCCCCAAACTTGTTAACCCAACCCCCTATACATCTGTATAAGGTAGAAGCAGCTTCCTATGACTGGACATTGCCCCCACCTCCCAACAACATCGATCTTTTAGAGTCCTCTAACTTTTCGATGGCAAACCCAACCCCCGACAACGTCAACCAGCACCCTTTATCATTAACAACTTATAGATAATAGTGCCTTAATTTGTAAATTTGTTATAGTAGAGAAAATGAAGCCTGATTGTTGTTATGCTGTCAACTACAACACTTTCACTTTATACAGCTACATCTATTATTGTCAGATAATATAAAAGGAGCCCTATTAATGCTTGGTTTCCACTAGGATGCAGGACGCAAGTATCTATAATCTATAAACCGTAGGTCCAGTTTTCACATCTGGCTCATGTGCACTTTAAAGAACCTAGTACATCTTTCGAGACGAGTAGGGGGTTAATAGTATACACACAGCCACTGCCACACACAGACAGTCATCATGGTAAGGGCGCTTTGTCACCCTCTATAAATAAGTTTGAATAATTTGACCAACACAAATGATTGATTATCCAAACTGTTGCTTTTCATTGGTCAACTCAGCTTGTATTTAACTTAATCCTTGTGTTGCGTCCTAGTGAGAACCAAGCTTAAGGCCACCTTCAGGACCCAACAAAAAGCCTACCCTTATAGAGATGTTCTTGAATAGAGTTTGTTGTAGTGCTTTAAGTACTTCATAGAATCAGTAATATAGAATTATTACAGTTCTCAGTGTGTGATATCAAATAATTATAAGATAAGACAATAAGATTTGTAAAGCGCGCATATCCACAAAGTGCTCAAGGCGCATATTTTTATAAGTTTAGTATAAAAATATTGACAATAAATGAATTTACTTTTAATATTTATTTTTTTTTCAATAAAAAAGTAAGTAAGAGACTAAGACCATTTTTAGATTAATCTACTAAATTATTGTTTAGGACCAGAAAATAGAATGAAGAATGCATGCTTTGACTAATTTTAAGTAGAAGTAGCATACACACTGGTTTTTACTCAAAAGTACTTTTATATTGAGAATTACTCCAATGAAAAATATATGCGTGTGACGTTTAAGTTGTAAGTAACTGAAGATGGACAAAACACATATGATATCATAAAAAATGTAGTAGGAAAACGGGCCAAATTAAATTAATACCTCTGTTTTCAGCGAAAATGGATAGGTACACTACTACTGCACTATAAGATGGGAAATTGCATTCAAAAATATAGAATAGTATTTTACTGTACATATTACTATTCAGAAATACTACAAGATACCACATCATTTTTACCCTTAGGCCTATACAAAAAAAAGCATTCTATAGAATCAGTACCGTCTAATACAGAGGAATTAAAATTATTCCATGGTCTAATCAATGTCTTAAATTTCATAAAGTAATTTTCTATATTATTATCGATAGACAGCTTTATATTTGCGACGTCCACGCCCTCCTAGTTACGTCATTATTACGTTAATTCATTGTGCGCATGCGGGGACATGGGGACGTGTTTTCCTCACTCGATTCCTCGACACAGTCTGCCAGGAATTAGCTTTACAACATAAACGTTGAGAAGGCACTAAGCACGGGATCATTCCTCCATGGTATAAGCAATGGAAATTAGCGCCCCGAGCAGTTTATTATGGTTTTATACTCAATTCATTTTAGAAATCTTGTTAGCCTTGCGTTCTATTATGCGTATGACGTCACGTCATGTCGTGTCGCAAATCATCGAAATCTTTAATATAATTTCAGAGAGTTGAAATAGTTTTATAGATCATTTTTTAGAAAAGTTCACCTCAGCAGATTGAGTGCAATAAAATTGAGAAACGGTAAATGTGTTTTTCTTTAATTGTTCAACATTCTGTATGTATCATATCAATAAAACAACAAGATTCAGTTGATTGGGGGAAGGGAGAGGAGGGGTGTGGTTATATAAACAATTCATTTGTTGACTTCCAAGTATGCAACAGTTCGATAGATGCGGGCACAAACGAACTACGAAACGTATTAAATTATTTGTCGTGACCTCTGTCACATTAACAGTTATGTTACTGAAGTTTCCATTCTCTTAAAATTATAAGTATTTTTCAAAAGTTTATAAAAATTGACCAAGAGACCCGCTTTACTTCTAAACTTAGATAACCGTTTTTCGCGCCGCTCCCTTTAGGCAGTTAATTTATATATTCAAGAGCGGAATCATTAGGAAACTATACCATGCAGTACCTTATAGTTTATACGGCTAAAAAAATGAGTATTTGGAAACTCGGACTGGGCATGCGCACACCCCAAAGCACGCCTGGAAAAAGAGAGACTTTGAAAACATTTGCTGATAAATATTAAGATACGTGTAGAGAGGGTATAGTTATTGTCAGATGAGCGGCGTTTTTTGTAAAAAAATATTATGCTTTGTTGCATGTTGCTATTAACAGTTATGTCAGTTATTTGACCAAGAGACCTACTTTACGTAAAGACTTTGTTTAAGTGTGCATAGATGAACGTTATTTTTACATTATGTCTATTTGTATGTATTGTTAACTGCTAGATTGACAGAGAGGATAATCTTAAGGGATGGAAAAGAAATTATTTGAAATTAAAATAAATGATTTCTTTGATGTTACTGTTGTCTCATGAGAACGTGGCGAGACATACGGATATACTGTGTTGTGCTTCGTTCGTATCAAAACAGATAGACGATGATTTTCGTTTGATCGTTAACCTTTAAATTTGATCTTTAAACTCATAATAATATTTACTGATTGTTAGAAATTCCGAAGTGAATTGTTTTTGACAGTTTGTTTGATTTATATTTAGGCCTATTTGAAATAACCAAAACGATAAAACTTTTGTTTGTTATGAATGTTCGTAAGTCACATTTTAGGCTAAACCTAAAATAATATTTGCCTAAACCTTGTTAAATCTAAATGACCGTAAGTCCCATCGTAAAGCTATATTCAGACTTGTTCCGTTTCAGGGAACGGAACGGCGCCGGTCAATTGTATTGTATGATTTTTCATTGTTTAACAAAGCACACGATGCCGTCTTCCGTTCCGTGAAACGGAACAAGTGCGAATGTAACTTTTTTGTAAATTAATTAAGGAGAGATGAACATATTGATAAACCGCTGGCTCGGCGGTATTGTTTTAACTTTGTAAATGCCAGCAGCTCAGAGGTCTTTGCAAAATGAGAGAGGACATGGGTGCAAGTAATGTGATGCGACTGGATCGCACAACCGTTTAATTACCGTTCCTATTTAAAATGTTAGTCTCATAACATTTCAGTTTCTTGTTACATTTACCTTAAGTTTGGTCCACTACATACAGTTCTGTTCTCATGTGTGTGTGAGAGAAGCAAATGAATTGGTTTGTTTCGTTTCTAGAGTAATACAGTTGCTATGTTTTAGAACGCGTCACGCACGAAAATGGCCTACGCGTATGTATGTAAACGTTGCGTATTTACGCGCTATGTTGTTGTGAAGTAATTTTCTTTTCTTTGCTTTCAACAATCGACCACTCAGATTGCATTCTCTCCCTCTCCATCCAAGACCGAAGTCTTGGAGGAACGGTCATCAATGAGCAAGGTCATTCCAGATGGAATTCTCAAGCCCCGCTTCGCGCTCAGAAGAGAATACTTACACTCGTCCTCGTGGGTTTGCGATTTGATCAACTTTATTCGTTTCTCCGTGAAACAAACTATAGAAATGATCCCTAAAAGTATGATCTTAAGTTAAACCTGAACTATCCAGTGTTTTTAGCATACATTATCAAATAATCTTAATGGTGTCATAAATACGAGGACATGACACACGCGTTTGGTTTCTTTATTAGTTCATAAAAAGTTGTAAAATTAAAAGAATAAAATAATGGTGTGACTGAATCACAGTTTAGTCTTTTTAACTTTAGTGTTTTTAAAACAACTTTAGATTTCATAAATGTATGAATAATTAAATCAGTCGCCAGTTTAGGACGTACTGTATACGATGAGATTAACAGCTGTATACAAAATAGAGGGCGAAAGTTTGGAATTGAATAAATCAAATTTCGTCCTCGTTTTGTGATTTTTATTCATCACGTTGTTTTATTGGTTCATGTTTTATATCAATTGAAAATAATATATAAGAAAAACACCTCAGGTAAAACAAATTGACATTTGCTGAATGTGTGAATGTTTTTAACTTCGTAGGTTTACTCATAAGTAATTCCAAACAATGTAATAGGTATCTGCTAACTGTTCTAATATTTTTTTTTTAAAAAGGGGTGTCGCAACCACTCAGATTGTATTCTCTCCCTCCATCCAAGACCGAAGTCTTGGAGGAACGGTCATCAATGAGCAAGGTCATTCCAGATGGAATTCTCAAGCCCCGCTTCGCGCTCAGAAGAGAATACTTACACTCGTCCTCGTGGGTTTGCGATTTGATCAACTTTATTCGTTTCTCCGTGAAACAAACTATAGAAATGATCCCTAAAAGTATGATCTTAAATTTTCAGTGCCAATTTGTATGGTGATATACTAACTATTTTTCGTTGTAAATGTGTGTCATATTCAATAATAATGTCATATTCGCAGAAGTCGTATTAATATATAAGTATAATCAAATATATATAAGATATATTAGTAAATAATGGTAGTTTATAGGGCTAGATAATTTAATTATGTATAATTTATTATATTTCATAATCATATTTTGTACATTCGGCTCATACATATTTAAATTAGTTGGATAATTTTGTAACCGTTAGAGGGCGGAATTCATATTTACACTCGATCGATACGAAAACATGAGACCTGAAAAACACCAAAAAATTAGGAAGCACCAGAAAAATAAGCACGGAAAAGGTGGACAGGGGCAGTCTAGTGGTTCGAAGAAAAAGTCTGTAAACGATGATGGAAAAAGTGGTAGCAAAAGTAGCAACCAGAAACCTGATAACAGTAATAATATTCGTAGGCCTTACGGTGATGATAGTCACTCGCCTCACCACCAGTCCGCTTCCACGAGCAGCAGCAGTAGCGAAGGATTGAAATCTGAGTCAGGGGTATGTCTGCCAGGCCTAGCCTCGGAGAATAATGCACAAATATCAATTGCTATTATCTTTATAAAATTATATTATTTAATGTTTAATACAGTATTAATAAACTTGGCAAAAATAAATGTTTTGTAGGAAAGGGATTTGATTCGAATCTTTTTGCTTTTTTTTTACTACTATCTAAATCAAATACTGCTATCTAGGCCTCATAAATGAATGAATGAAGAATGTTATTAGATTATGTACTATTAATACTACTATACTACAAGCAAGGGGTACTACTTGCCTCTAGCTAGGGTAATTACAGTATTTCCTAAATATATTACAGGAAAGAAAGTCTTTTTCAAGGCGTAAAATTGAGAGCAACTGGAACCGATATGGTGACATAGAAGAAGATGATGACCAAGTAGAAATGAGAGGTGCTGATTTTAATGTCCTACTTGCTAAAGAAGGTGAGTGAACAACAATAACAAGATGGTGTTAATCAGGTGCTAGTAAGAGCATCATCATGTCCATATATGGGCACATCACATTTGTTTTGTCACATAAAGTTTGATAGTGTAGACAGAGCTTAAAAGTAAATAAGAAAGATCTATTGCAGAGGTCCCAAGTTCTCCACTGTAAAAGTCTACAAACTAGTTCGACAAAAAAAGTGTGATGTGCCCATATACTGTATGGTAGTGATATACCCAAATAATATGGTAACTGTAGTGATGACATCACCATATATGGGCACATCACATTTTTTGTCACATAAAGTTTGATAGTGTAGACAGAGCTTTAAAGTAAATAAGAAAGATCTATTGCAGAGGTCCGAAGTTCTCCACTGTAAAAAAAGTTTTATGTGCCCAAATATGGTAGTGATATAACCAGATAATATGGTAGTGATGACATTACCATATATGGGCACATCACATTTTTTTTGTCACATAAAGTTTGATAGTGTAAACAGAGCTTTAGGCTAATATGGCTTGATATGATTTTAAACTTTAAATTTAAAAGCAGCTACTTAAATACTTTTTTTGTTTCATTTTCTGTAGAAGATTCATCATCACAGTTTCGTTTCAAAGATGAACAATACTGGCAAGATGATGTTTATCAGGAAGTAAGGGCATTTATTATTTGTTATTTTATGGCAAGTAACATTTCGCTCTGAAATGGACCCTCTTGATTTATCTACTGTACTCCAAAAATATACCTTAAATCTTCAGAGTTTTTGGCACAAGCACCATCGGTTTGGAACCAGCTTCCACTTCATCTCCATCAATGTAACTTCCTTAAGTAATTCAAGTCACTTCTAAAATCTCACCTTTTTATTGGTCTTCTAACGACATCAGTAAATAGCGCTTTATACCAGTTTCTTATTATAATCATATCAATAAATATGGTACTAAAGTATAATAATTAATATAATGTTTTGCATCAGGATTGTCATAGATCTATAACACACTATACATGATCAGAATTGAACATTGTGTTATTACTTTTATATATAGTAAATTTCATTGGAGGGCAAGTATGCATATGATAATAACATTTATCTCATTTTTTACAGGATAATTCAGACTTTCTTTGTCTAAATGTCCAGTCATTGGTCACTCAGCTTCAGTGTCTTCCAATCTCACAAAGACTGAATATTGATGAAGAGGTATTCACTGTAAGTGTTTAAATTTACTTAGACAATATATAAATGGGAAACCGGTTAGATCAAAACACAACTTTGCGCTGATTACTAGCTTTATTATGGGAGTATGTTTTCATAGGTGTTTGATAAAAAAAAATGACTGGGGTAATAATGTTCAGCGCTTAGAGGTTTCACAACATTAGGCGCTATATAAATCCAGGATATTATTATAGACAACAAATGTATGCAACATTGTAGTGGGAAATACATTTCGATTTGAATGTTGATCTACTGCATGTATTTATTTGCCCAATCATCATTTATTCTCCCTATTATGTTTTACATTATCTATACTTTTACATTATCTATATCTTTCTTTAATTGTAGATTTATGAAAAGGATTTGGGTATTCAAAATTCAAGGGAAAAAGAAATTAAAACAGATCCCTGTCTTGAAACAAATGTTCCCAATCAAGTTGAGAAAAAAAGAAAACCAGATGTTATATTTAATGTTGATGCATCAAAAGAGACATTTGATTTTTCTTTACATAAATCTGAAATATATAATAAAAAACAATCAGTTATCAAATCTACAATAAACCAGTCAGAACCAGATAGAACTGGAATAAGTGAGAAAAATGTAGTCAGTATGATTGCTGAACCGGATAAAACTGGAATAAATTGGAAAAATCCAGTTAAATGTACAAATAAGGCAATATCAAAGCCTAAAGTACAACAAAAGAAAGAGGAAGAAGATAATGACGATGAACTTGATTTTCTATTAGGCCTAGACAACCCAATAAATACAACACGTCATCAGAATGAAAATAACCAGGAACCTGAAACTGAATGTAAGTATCGCTTCTTAATGTTGACAAATTAAGTAGTTTTTTATGTCATCCATTATTGTAATAATAAATTAACATACTTGATTTTAGACTTGCCTCAACTCTTTAAATAAGTTATGAATGCCACACACGTTTCAATTTTTTTGGTAGCCAGATCCAGTAAGTATAGATATGACACGCCATGTGTGCCAAAACACTAAACAAATCTTATTTGTACTGTTTTTTTGGCTATCTACAGTTGATGCTTTAATAATACTTCTGTTTTTACAGTAAATAAAGAAAAAGAGGAAGAAAGTATATTATCAAAACCAAAGAAAACTGGTAAAGATATACATATTTTCAAATAAAATGTTTTATTTCATCTTATACAAAATCATAACAGTTGATAAAAATATTTGTTATTTACATACATTTAAAAAAAATTAAGTATTATAATCATTATTAATGAAATTGCGTATTTGTTTTTACTTGCTGTATAATATTTTTGAAATATCTTTGAATGAGAATACAAATTAAAGCCAAATTGATAGTACATTTGATGCGTTATGGTGGTTGATGGAACTATTCATCATTCTGTTGTTTCGTCATATTTATAAAACCTTAACTTTCATTTTGTAGAAATTGTGAATTCAAAGAAAAATGAAGATGAAGGTAATTTGGAAGATTGGTTGGATAGCATATTAGATGACTAATGATGATGGCCCTCCTCACCAACAAACTGCAGTCCTATCATAACACAAAACCCAACCATCATAACCAATGCTTTTAATGTCCCGCGATGCTTATGTAATTGCAACGTCGGAACTATTTCTATAAATATAATGTAGAGAAAGGTTCCAGATGCCAGACTCTGTAAAATGCCGTTAAGAGCATGATTCGAGTCGTTCGCAGATATTGCAATAGCGATCGCGACACCAATCGGGGAGGATATGCTAAATATCACTAAAAACAATACCTTCATTAGCATACTCATGTTGTATTGTTGTGCTAGGTTAGTAGAAAAACTGAACGCTAACACACATTTATGAATTCCGATTGCCAGTAATAGTTGCAGAGTTTCCGATACCGTTTCCTGTATACCAACAGCGAAACCTTCAAAAAGTGAATGTACACTAAGCGCGAGAAGAAATATTAACGATCGTAGAGTAGATGAGCTCTCGAAGATGTTGCCATGATCATGGACTTCCGCGTCATCATAACTCGTTTCGTGATTAGAGGCTTGTTCGCTAAGTATTGGACGCCTTTCGTCGTTACGTTGCGCATTCGTTTCTCCATGACACTGAATAGCTATACACTCGATGAGTAATATCAAGAAAAAACCAGCCGCGACAATCACCTCGCATATCTTAAAATCGCTATCAAATGCTTCTTTGATTTCTTCCTGCGATTCGGGGAAAAGATGAAGTAAGAATGTCCCCAAAAATACTCCTGCGGCGAAGCAGTTACAGAAGTTGAGTATTGTAGTTTGTCTGTGAGTGCGTCTTTTAAGACATAGCAACGGTAGTAGACCACATACTAAGCACACAAAGAGAAGCACAAACAACGCAATGATTTTGACATTTTGTACATCCATCATTCCTTGGTTGTTGGTATCTATTAAGAGAGAAAATAATAATAAAAATAAATAAAATAAAAATAGAAAGAGAGAAAATAATTGTAATGTAATACCAATAAAACAATTTATTTATCTAATAAATATGTTTTTGAATGAACAATTCAGGCCCGTATCCGATTGCCGCCATCGCCTTCTCTACACCAAAACTACAAAAAGTCGAACTTTTTATAATAAACCTTAAAAATCCAGCCTCGTGTATACAAAAATTACCAAATAATTACTGGGGAAAAACAACATTTTACAAGCACGCGTGTAGCCATCAGCGCAAGCTCGGTGGTCTAGAGGTATGAACGCCAGGCTAGTGATCTGGAGGTCGTGGGTTCGGGTCCCACCCGAGAATTACTTGCGTATTTTTTCGCAAGTATTCTCAATGTACTTAAGTATGAACAAATTACGTCAGAGTAGGGCAAAACATCTGACCAATCATGTTATTTTTACTGTATCCTGTAAAACTATGTTTTACTTGCGGGGTATATAATGAGCAGCACATCACTAAAATACAGTTTGATTACGTTTTTTTTTCCACTAGTAAATCCCAGTATACACTTGTTTAATTTGTAGAAAGAAACAAGCGACAACCGTATGAAAATAAATCATTAGAAAATAAAAACATCCTAACCTCTATCTAATTATACGCAAGCGATTGATGATAACGTGTGTTTGTCATGGCAAGGAGGCCAAACATCGATCGAAAGAAGATGATCCATGAAAAGGGAAATCCCCGGATCCCAATCGGTTGGCATGTTAAAAATATATGGCTAGCCAAGTTAACTAGTAGATGACATCAGTTTGCATTTTTGCGAATGTTTATACTCACTCTAGGCTTGCACTGATAAGATTTATAGAGTATTTGTTAGGGGTAAAAATAACCCATATGACTAGACAGACTATATCGTCGCTTCTTCAAAATCTTGTATCTCCATTTTTTGCCGACCTCATTGTACCCATTATCAAATAATTGTGACGTTTCAGCAGCCAATCAGAAGGCCAGATTGTGGGTTATTTATCAGAGCACGTGTGTTGTTCATGTTCTCCCTATTTATTGTTAATGCTACATACGGGCCTTTGTTAGACCTACATACAAAGTTACATAACCAACCATGAAGGTATAACATCAGAGCGAAATCGTAAAAAAACATCGTTGTCATTTTTAATATGCCAAATAATTCAAAATACATAATTTAAAAAGAAATTATTTATTATTATTTTATTGGAAATTAATTTTACCTTGGTGTTTCCAGATTATCGTCCGAATTTGGTTCCTCTTCGTATTTTGCACGACTGTATGTTATCTTCGTATGTCGTCTTCTGTCGTCGTGTGAACAGGTTTCTCGTACCGATGACTTCAACTCTTGACGTTGATTGATACTGAATGTTAAAATAAATCCGTTTTATCATATTTATATTCACATGGTTTTTGCTATTATTTACCATGTGATTCGCAGTGGGTGTCAATAACGAGTTTCTGTTCGTTTATTTTCTCTTTGGTTTTATAAGGTAACGGATTACAGTATATTGAAAGTGATGTCATTCTCATTATTAGTTGTACAACATGTTACATGCATTTGTGCTATTAAATTTCTATTTTAAAAATGCTTATGATGGATTTCGCTAATGTATAAGCAAAGGATCGGATTAATTCATAAGGCGTTTTCTAAAAAGCAGGGCGCCTATATCGAAATTAAAATCTCACAATCATGACAGAATCGAATACGGATACAATATCACGAGTTTTTTATAATATAGTTGTCTGTTTATTTATGAATAAATATCGTCGGTGTAATACATATTATTCATCCATATTTATATGTATATAGGTATACCGCCATCACATGATTGATCCGACATTTCCCTATTTTCTGCAGGGGTTTATTTCTGTGTGCATGTTTCAACAGGACACTGATCTCGCCTTGTTATGATAGGAACTCGGTAACAGTCTTTTATCCTATGTCTGGCTGCGACAAATTTACCAACAGTACTGTACTCATGTACCATACACTTATCCGCGGCGCGCGATGTCTGTTAGGGTGGAACTGTACGTGTCGCAGCCACAGATAAACCCTTTGATCTCCGGTCCAGAGCTCAGCACCCCGTTAGATTGCCTTGGTTTCAAACGTAGGTACGTCTACATGTTCTTTTCAAGCACGAAAAGAACCTCTACCGGTTTAATTTTACATGCGCAGAAAATATATACATTTTATCGCTGTAAAAGAGGCAATATGCTAACTTTCTAATTGAGAATATGGCCTAAAATATATTTTAATGTTTATTTAATCATCTAATCAGTATGGTCAATTAAAAAAAATCGATTTATATGGCGATTTGAGTTACCACACTATTCAACGTGTACACACTACCGTACGATATTGATCTTCGTTTTATACGCGTGCGCAGTGTCTTTCGGAACCGTGCAGTGATTATCTGTTAGACTGTTCTGAACTTTGTACTAATACTAACTAATAATCTCAGCCTAATGATAAACTATCAACAGAGGAATTAAGAATTAAACAGTTAACTTGTTCAAAGGTAGGTTTCAAAGGGGGCATGCATTTACGTATTTCTGATGCCAACTTTTAACCCTGGTTTACCACTAGTGGGTTAAACAGGCCCGTGAGAATATCGACACATGTGAATCCAATCTTACAATATCGATGCTACTGATGTGTATGTGTGTCACTATTAATTAGGCTAACGCTTTCTGTATAGGCACACATTGTCTCCTAACTAGTGAAGTTTGGGTTTAATTTTCTGGTTTTACATGCGGTATACTGTAGTGTCATTTAAAAAAAGGGGGTTTTTGTATCTCCAGAAAGCTCAGTCTACACTTATCAAACTGTATGTGACAAAAAAATGTGATGTGCCCATAGGCGCGCCTATATGGACATGATGATGTCATATCACTAACATATTTGAGCATATCACTACCATTATTTGAACACATCACACTTTTTTGTCAAAATAGTTTGATAGTGTAGACAGAGCTTAAGAAAGGTCGTAATTATCCCATATTATGAAGAATGAATGTTGAGGCGCTTTCGTTAGAAATTTTGAATGTGATAGAGATTGTGACGACCGGATCCAAGTTCTTCTTCGGAGAGGAGAGCAGTTAGGGGAAAAATGTTTCCTACTCTTGTAACATGACCACAGCGCTGATTTTGCCATTTTCCCTCGAACTGAGAGCGCTAACATATTGTATTTAGGCCGTGGGCAGGGCAGGATTTTGTGGTAAGGGGTGTGAGAGAAAGTATATATATATATGGACCTCTGGGCACCAATGCACCCTAACCGTTCGTTTCGAGTGTTTAAAATAGCGCTGATTCAACGGCCAAACGTCAAACAAGGTACAGCGCATCCCGGAATTTCCCACTTTTTTATAACACACACACGCCGCGGCATCATGTGTTTATCTCTTATTTTTGTTTATGATAATTATATAGGCCTATGATAATTCACAATATAATATTTTTTTGTGAATTATTTTAATAATAAAAAAAATAGATATTCATTCATTCATTCATTCATTCATTTTATTTATACAAAGCAAATTTCAAAATATGTTGACAAAATATGAATCAAGTTAATATAAATGCATTGTATCTGGAGAAAACACAAATAAGCTCAAAGAGCTTTACGACAGGTTCCACCAGGAAAAAAGTTATATAAAAAAATTTGGATCAATGTTCATAGACAGAGACAAACAGGGGTTACAGACGGTACATACACTACGCAAGAGACAAAGGGATATGATAGGGAAATAATAATAAAAATTAAATTGGTTCCCACTAGTACGCAACGTAAAGACATATAATAGAGACGCAACGTATCGACACAACGTGCCGAAAGAACAATCTTTATTCCTATATTTGCATGAACCGATGACGTAAGCATCACGCCACACACAGCAAATGAATCAACTTCTCGGGTGCGATATTTAGAGTATTTTGCGTTACACGTTATACGTCAGGACATGGCAACCAAACTTGAGGAGGGTAGTTCAGAGATGACATAGTTAAATAAATTGTCCCTTGTAGTCATTTAAAACCTAGTCATATATACACTGAAAATCAAGATGTTTTAGCCTACCTTAGAGTAGGCCTAGAGGTCAAGCCTAGCCGTGATACTACAGTAATTGAATACAATCTATACAATTACTGCAGTATACAATACAATGTTGACAACGATTTAGCTGATTCGCACTAATTTACGTATCATTTGTTACCGTATTTGGAACGATAATCCTACGAATATATAAAGTTGTGCCTATATACAGCAGTTCTTTGTCTGCACGATCTCCTCAGTCACGTCACAAGACCACTGTCTGGTGGACCATGCGCAGTGCTAAAACATAATTGAAATATTTTAGGGATCGTCTCAATATTGTATCCAGCAGCGCAATCTTCTTAAAAGTTCCGGTTTGTAAAGAAATACCACCCGTGGTTGCCTGAATTTCAAGTTCGTAAGCGAACTGACCAATCAAAAGCGTTGGATTATTCGAACTTTCGCCTTTGATTCGTCAATTGCTTATGTTTCTTACGTCCTATTGGGGAACCAAGTTTTAATAGATGAAAACATTGTAGAAGTAGGTTTCAAAGGGAGAATACATTTGTGTATTTCTGACCCCAACGTTTCTCTCCCCCCCCCCCCCCACTACTATTTTGTAGGCTAAACAGGTTGAGAACATTGGCACATATATTCCAATCTTGCTGCTATCAATACGTTAAATTGGTGCAATGTATGTGTTGCTATTATTATTTTTGTTAAATAGACTATCACTTTCTGCTAATTGTGTGTAGTAGGCATATAATATGCTTGCACTCTACCTACCAATTTATGAAGTTTGGGCCTAACTAAGTGCTGGGGAACTGGTGTAAATAATTCTTCTAGAAGAATTGTTTAATATTATACTTTCTGGAATTCCCTGCCTACTATTTGGTATCCGCTCTGTGAATAACAGTCCGCACTATTTAAAGTTTAGGAAGAGATTAGATCAGAGTTGCCTATCCTTAATCCCACTGCCCAAGTATCGAGTGATAGTAAACATTACGAAAAATCGAAAATAGAAAAATATAAAGTTCTGACATTTTATTTACTCAGCCTTAAACAATACTATAGTTACTTTTATTTTGGTGCCTATAAATAGCTTGAATTTAGTACATTATAATATACCATATTTTTATTTTCGAACAAAGCTTCCGGCTATACCTCTTTCTAAGCCATTGTGATCAGACTTTGCATAAACATATAATAATCAATTCATTCGGATTTCGACTTATTGCACTTTCCTATTGTTGCATATTGGCTTTCTTCGTGTTTAGTGTTTTGTATAATGTATTGGCTTTTTAGTGTTTACGTCATTTCGGATTTCGACTTATTGTTGTCTGTTGTTGTCTATGTTATAGTGTTACTATTGTGTCATGTCAATAATTGTTTTCTTTTATTAGACAATATTACAGATGGATGACGCTGATATTATTGGTAAAGTACGGTAGTCGGTTTCCTGTTGCCCTTGGCTATACATTGCTCTAAATAGATAGATAGGGCGATATTCCTTGACCAAGTTCCTCTCTCATGTGCGTTTCAATAAGTTGCGTAAGTTAGGCTACTATTTGTTGTTGCAGGGGGCGTCGTCTTTGAATGCGTTTTGTTGTATGTTTAACGTAACAATATTTGATATATAGTAGGGCCTAGGCATACTACAATCACTGTTTTTACGGAATGCACTAGTTAGGTCATGTTGGATGGGGGCGGTTGACAAGACCCACATTCCTCCCTTTTCGACGCCAAAACTATACAGCAATTTCGTTCTGTGAGTTGTCTCTCCCCCTCCCTCCCCTCGCCCTACTCCTTCCAACACGAGGAAACATTTTTGTCTCTATGTATAACAGGAAACTGCTGTTTCAAAAACCTTGCATAAAATAATCATTTCCTATATAAACCAAACTGTATTACAAGCCGCGCGCTCGCAATTATAATTCAATACCGTATTCCCTGCAGACTATGAAACTCAAATCAAATTTCAATTGCTTGTATTGCGTAGATTGGTGTAATAAATTATTTATGTATTCTGCAAATACACTATATTCCGTGATTAAAAGCCTTAAAGCCGATAGAACGTCGAGTGTATGTCTTAAACAGGTGTATTACTCTGTAGTAGGAGTGCGTTTGGGTTATAAGGTAAGGTGGGCCTCGTCTAGAAAAAAGTGCGTTCTGTCTTCGTTCAACTTATCAGACCAAGACAATCTAAAAACAGGACACTGAGCTCGCCTTGTCGAGATAGGAACTCGTAACGGTCCTTTGATCTTATGTCTGGCTGCGACAAACAAATGCCAACAGTACTGTACTATGTACATACCTCAGCGGCGTCGCGCGGGCGTGGAACTGATCGTGTCGCAGCCACAGATATACTTTTGATCTTCGGAGTTCAGCATCATGTTGTTAGATTGCCTTGGACAGTATTTATGCGACCGGTTGTTTGATTGTTTGATTTATAGTTCCGTATAGTCATTCTGATTACGACATTTATGTATTTCTGTGGGTGTAATAATGTGTTATAAAAACCTAATGTAGTATACATAGAAGCGATCTGATCCAGGTTTACAGCGAAGAACGCCGTATGTGCGTCATTGGTTCGACTATGATCAAAGGCCAAGAATGAATGTAGTTAATATGAGAATACAATTTATTAGACGTCCACCGTTGTATGTAGGCAGCTACTTGTTGGGCAGGATTGGACGGGAAGGAATCTTTTAACCCGATTGCTTGACACTTTAATTGCGTTTAGTGGTCTTTTCCGGATATTTATAAGACTAATAGGTTTGAGAAACCACAAGAGTACATTATGTCGAGATACCCGCTTCTTCAAGCTGTACCAGCAAGCATTGTCTGCTAAAACAAAACGTAAGATAATTGTCTTTATTTTGTGTGTATACAGCGATGAAGATCATGTCATTATGCCGCACTCTTTGTTGTTATTTTGATGGGCATTGATTCTCATTACAGAGGCAGTGATACAGATGAGGAATGGTATCGTGGCTGAGTGCTTCCTTGGTTCGATCTGCTTACTAAACATTCATACTTGATCTTATGCACATCGGTAACTGCCTGAACTTGACGTGACGTCATTATAAATGATGTTTTATCACTTAGGACTTAAGCATTAATGAAACTCTATGTGAAACCATTTGAATCATGGGGAGTCACGGCAACAAACGGAGTTTTTTACGATACTCTTTCATCGTGATTCTGTTGGTAGCGTCGGGCTCGTTTATGTTTTCCCTGGGACTACTTTCGGCGCATCGCCTAGGGCCATCATTCAATTCGTTTGTTGTGGATGAGATCAAGAGGAATGAAGCACCTATTGCGTCGTTATCACAGGTAAGTGAACTGATGTAATACTGTATACATCCTGAGGAAGTTAGAGCACTAAAACTGCAATTTAGGCCTACTTATTTGTTAATACCGAGGTTAAACTGCTGGGAACCCTCAATCAACGCCTTTAAAAAGTCAAAAGATCCTTTAAAATTGAAACTATATCCAATGAACGTAATTTGCATGACCATTATTTTGAGTGAACCATCAGCTGACTGACTGCAATTATTAAATCAATATTTCGCATATATACTATGTTAAAATCAATGCAATTTAGCTTTTACCGTGAGTTCGATTTTACAATAAAGATACTCTACACATAGGCCTAAGTTTATTATCATATTAAAATAAGGTATTTCGAAAACAAAAGTTTATAATATTAGATAATATGTTCATTTTAAATCAAATCCAGCTGCTGAATGTTTCCCTTGGTGAATCATAGAAAAAAAACGAGACTCTCAGTAGACTCTTTTCGGTTTGGAACCCGGATGAGATTTTTAATAACTCAAAAATTGTATATTTTTCTTCATTTCAGTTAAAAGATGAAGCATCACTTTCACATTTACAATCAATCAAACAACCAATAGGAGCGCCAGTTAGACATGTTTCACTAGTAGTATTTCAAGATGGCGTCTTAGGGAATTACGAGCCAAAAGACGCGCCTTTAAGACACGGACTCGGCGAATACGGCGTCGCTGTAAAGTTGAACCCAAAAGAAGAAAGTGAATACAAAAAAGCATTTAAAAACTACGGATTTAACATGGTGATAAGTGATCGAATATCGTTGGATCGAACCATTCCAGATATTCGAGATTCTGAGTAAGTAAAGACAAACAAGTGTGATGTGCTCAGATATGGCCAAATATGGTAGTGATATGACATCATATATATGGTCACATCACTGTTTTTGTCACATCAAGTTTGATAGTGTAGACAGAGCTTAATAAGTAGGTCACAGAGTTATTGCCGCAAAATCACGTACAGTATAGGCATACTGTCACTAAATTAATTGATGAGTCCTCGCGTATCGCACGAATATAACACGAGACCAGACACGTGATACAAGAGTATAGGCTTTTTTTTATGGATTTATATATTTTCTTTAAATATTATTTTATATACATTTAACTGCTAAAAACTCGTCAATTACAGGATGGATAAATTATAAATTATTCTACTTAAAACAAAACTTTAGACTACAGGCTTTATATGAGTCTTGGGTTACAGCACTGAGAGTAGCTCACTGTGAACCCTGGACCTTCGGATTGAAGGAAAGCATGTTAAGCGCGAGGATACAGCGCCACTATTTTATGTTGTAGTTCCAATAATGCGCTTGGCGGATTGGTCAAATCACTTACGTTGCGCTTACATCGTCCTTGCGTTGTGTTTCTCTAGTGGGAACCAAGCTTTTGTCTGGAATGTCGGTAAGGGCAACTTATCACATGACCTAATTGTTGTACATTAATACTATTGAAATGGCATGACAAATGTGTGTCTGGCATTAACCATTACCGCTATCCTTCCATTAATTAACACCCAACAAACAGCCAACAAACCCACATCCGAATTGTTATTGAATATTTGGCTCATGATCAATTTACTTCTAATTTAACATGTTCAATGGACGCGACGACGGTTGTAAAATGGCAACGGTAAGCTGTCAAGTTTTTACGATTTTTCAAAATTACGTCGTAAATATGTGAGATAAAATGTGCAACAGGTTTTACATAGTACTATGTATTTTATTTCTATTGTCTGTTTTTTTTTGTTGGCACAAATACAACAAGTCTGCCTATATGAAAACATAATTGACTGCATAAATAATCTCAGAAATTGTAAGTTCACAAAAATGCCGAGGAAATGAGTGGAATATTAATGTTCGACTCACTTCATAATTAGATTTATCGTGCGCAGTCATCATAATGATGTTTGCTAGTCAACGGCAGACGATCAAATTGCCTGTACAAGCAGACGATTCAAATCCCAATTGGCGCTTTCAAATATCACAGTAGGCCTACATATCATTATTAATCTCGTCTTTTCTTGTATTGTTCCAGAAGATTTACCCTCTCCTCCAATAATTGGTTAAAATTCCCTACCCAGGGGAGTGCTCTGCATCCAGTTGACTAGCCATTTAGTCCAGTTCATATTAAATAGTCTAACGCTCAGTCGATTCCAAATGTACCACCACATTGAGGATACATTGCCTCAGAAGCCCCGGGAAGCGCGCTGCATCCAGATGACAAGCGATCTAGTCCAGTTCATTTTAAATAACACTCGGTCGACTCCAAATGTAGGCCTACCACCACCACCCTGAGAATACATACACTCGTTCAGGCGGTTCAGGCGGTATTATAAGCGACAAATTCAGAAGAGGACACAAAATTCTACGCCTGACGGTAACAGACGGTTGGAATATCACCCCCTGGTATAAATCGTAAATTCGCAGTTGAGTCATCTTTTGAAGGCACACGTATCGTGATGTCACTGCTTCGTCATTCTCTCCTGAGTATTGACTATCTTAACATGACATAAACATACTTATGTCTGTGTTCAATCACATAATCCGGTTCTTATTATCTTTCGCGTAATATATTTAATCATCTTTCATCACTAAATATTTTGAATATAAAATATCGAAGAGATTATTTTTTTTATGTTGGTTATAGACACTCATAAAACCGTTGATATTCATTCGTCTTATACACAACTTGTAGAATAATGTTGTCTCGTTGGGATGATATACTCGTAACTTACTCTACAATTATGAAGAATTCGCTGCGCAATCAGACTATATAAGTTGTAAGGCCAAGTCACCAAGACGAGCGGTAAGCGGAAAACCGCGTATCTTATCACGTGGAGCCCATCGATCCTCAACGGAAGCCGCCACCGCCCGTCCGCTCCGCGCTTTGTGCAAATGAGCATAAGGAATATATAGATTCTATATTCGTATTACCGTTACCGCTCATCTGTGTAAATTGGCCTTTATCACAGCTCAATTTAACTAATTTAAACTATTCCCCTGCTAATAAGTAATAACTATCAATTGATAAAAACATTGGAACGTAAGCGCAACGCAAAAGTTTGGAACCATTTCGATTGGTCAAATTACTAAAGCTTGGTTCCCACTAGATACGCAGCGCAAGGACGTAGACGCAACGCAATAGTTGACCAATGATAAGCGATCGACAGTTCATCGCTTGTCATTGGTCAGATCACTTATGTTACGTTACGTCCTTATGTTGCGCCTCTAGTGGGAACCAGGCTTTACGTTGCGCTTCTAGAGCGTGGTTCCCACTAGCGACGCAACGCAACCCACGCAACGTAAGGAAATGCCCTTCCAATAATTGTGTTTTCCCCCGCCTGTGTGAAATCAAACCTACGATGTTTGCAGCACTATTGCATTGTCGGTTCCCACTTGTGATTACGCAATACAGTACTTTGCGTCGATATGTCGCTGCGTTGCGTTCTAGTGGAAACCACGCTTTATACGTCCTTGTTAGTTTTAGAACCAGCTATAGCAGCGACTGAGAGATATTAATAGGCCTACCCATTACCCATAATTCAATCAAATAACAATTAAGTTAAGACCTACATCGGGAGATGAAAGTGTGGATGTTATATTGAATTACTTATGATTTAGGTTTTGATTATTCTTCTTCTGATCCGCAGGTGTCGGTATTGGCATTATCCAGAGAACCTTCCTAGAGCAAGTGTTGCAGTAGTCTTCCACAATGAGGGTTGGTCAACCCTCATGCGCACAATACATAGCATTTTTAATGCCTCCCCAGCCCACTTACTACAACAAGTCGTTATGGTGGACGATTTTAGTACGAAAGGTAAAATACAGATGATGGTGATGTGAAGATGATGGTAATGATGATGTTGATGATGATGATATGAATGGTGATGGTGATGGTGAAGTGAAGATGATGGTGGTGATGATGTTAAAGTGAAGATGATGGTGATGATGATGATGATGATGATATGAATGATGATGGTGAAGTGAAGATGATGGTGATGATGATGATGATGATGATGATGATGATGATGACGATGGTGATGTTGATGATATGAATGATGATGGTGATGGTGAAGGGAAGATGATGGTGATGTTGATGATATGAATGATGATGGTGATGGTGAAGTGAAGATGATGGTGATGTTGATGTTGATGTTGATGATAATGTTTATGATGGTGGTGATGATGATAATGATAATGATGTTGATGATGATGATTATGATGATGTTGTTGTTGATGATGATGATGTTGTTGATGATGGTGATGATGTTGAAGTTGATGATGATGATAAGATGACAGCGTGACAATAACAACGATGACCATACATTTAAAGAATAGCTGTGATGATAAATAATCAGCAATTGTTGCCAGGGATAGTCTTAGACACACGAGTACCGGGTCGGGTTACACTGATGACGACGACGACGATCGATATGATGACGAGAGACTGAAGATAAAATGCTTTTACTCTTGATATTGATTAGGCCAATGGAGATGGGAGTAGTAGCAAGAAAGACTATTATATGTATTAAGAACGTTTATGACGTCATACACCCACCCTTCGTCTAGACTATATCATAATTTAAATTTGGCTTTGTGTTAAGCCCCTGAGGGTTGTATCAGAGCCCCTTGAATACGTTCACTAATGACTGGAACATGCTTAAAACCCCCGGTTGAAACCATGATAAACTGTGACAATCAATCTCTCAATCGTACTAAAAATAAAACATCGAAGTAGCAAGATATAAGCCATTTCCATGCATGGACGGACCTGTTAATAGTATTTCGTATTCTTACATTTCCATTCCAACCTATTATCGATTTTTTTACAGATCATTTGAAAGCGAAGTTAGAAGAATATATTAAACTACCTCGGTTCGAAAACAAGATAAAACTGGTACGCACGACAGAACGTGAAGGGTTAATAAGAGGGCGAATTATTGGCGCTCAAAATTCAGATGCCGAAGTTGTCGTATTTCTAGATGCACACTGCGAATGCGGGAAAAACTGGCTTCCTCCCCTCCTAGCAGAAGTTGCACTTAACAGGTAATAGTAATTTTCGCATTGCAACAAAATGTTTTACATTTTTACGCGCGTGTCAAATACCGTGTTAATTCGTACCGTTAGTTAGAAGCGATGCATATTGATAGGGCCTATGTTGTGATAATGTTTGAGCCCGTGACTATATTACATTTTTAAAGAGTATGCCATGTCTGGAACTATGTGAGTGCGTGAGTCACAACACGTACGGTATGTTCTGTTATGCGAACCTAAAAGCGTTGTATTAAATGATATTTATTATTTAATGATATTAAGTAGTCATTCTTCGGCCTGAGTGTCCAACGGAAGGGAATAGATTAACGAACCTTTGACACTCTTGACAAGAATCTCATGGGGACTAGTAGTGACAGAAAAACTTAGGCTTAAGGGCCTAGCGAAACGTTTAATACAAAGCCTACTTGGCCTATGCTAAATGTATTGATTGATAATAATAATCATATAAACTGTATTTAAATTTTGTTGGCGTTCGTTTTTGCCTAATATATATGGAAACCAAGAAGAAAAAGAAAAACAAATACGATAATTATGATCTAATACTGATAGGTAATGTCCTCTATTCATTTTAACAGCTGCCACATTTTTTTTACTAAAAATAGTTACTTAATTCTATTATATAAATGACTCCAGTCACTAATTGTACAATAAAAATTAAATTATGTTATTTGTCAGGACGACTGTCGTCTGCCCTACAGTGGATTCCGTTGACGCAGATACATTTGTATATGGCCCCCAGGGGGACGGGCTTTGTAGAGGAGCGTTCGACTGGGAGTTTTGGTACAAACGTATCCCGGTTGAGTATAGCAAAGAAAATACTCGCAGAAAATATAAATC
Source organism: Antedon bifida (assembly GCF_963402885.1). Lineage (NCBI taxonomy): Eukaryota > Metazoa > Echinodermata > Crinoidea > Comatulida > Antedonidae > Antedon > Antedon bifida. The sequence continues at coordinate 1,687,434 of NC_136234.1, forward strand.
ACAACCATACTAGTAAGTGGCATAATTTAAAGTCTCTGTGGTCTAATGGTTGAAGCGCTCGTCCTATTTGCAAAAGGGCACAGGTTCTAATCCAACCAGATGTTTTATCAAACTTATGTTGGAATGTTGATATAAAGTTTGCGGTACACCACGTATATTAGTTCTGAAAAGAACTGTTGAGTTTCTCGACGTTTCGATCAATATGCTTTGATCGTCCTCAGGAGTGAGAATTATGTTGGAATGATTATATCACCATTTACCATCACCTTTACTACCATGGTCCTCTAATTACATTATGTGTGCTTCATTGTTTAATGATATATTAGTAACTGAAGTAAGTGCATTTTGTTTCTTTAACTGCCTTCTTAGCTCACCCGTAATGGCCGGCGGACTGTTTGCAATAGATCGATCCTACTTCTTTCAAATTGGTGCTTATGATCCTGGCTTAGAAATTTGGGGAGCTGAGAACTTCGAACTATCGTTCAAGGTAGGCAGTGCATTGCTGCGATAGAAGCATTGGTGTCGTCAAGTATGGCAGGCCAACACGCTGTCATTTCTTCAGAAGTAGAGACTATTTTTATAGATGGCACTGCTTTTCTCTTTGTTGCAGATACGATCAGTACAGTAAACTCTCTCACTAACCCTATCGGATTTTCTGAAAAACATCAGTGATTTTTTCTTGAGGTCCAAAAGTCCCACATTTTTACCATTAACATACATTCGAAATATCTGGAAAAAAGACATATAGGCCAGCCCAGTCCGGTCCGGTATTGGGAGAGTTGATTGTATTTCTCTTATTATAGCCTAAATAATATGATTCAGGAGGCACAAAAGACAATTTTCAAACCATCCAATCATCATTGTTTAAACGCGCGCGTTAAAGTGTGTGTGACTTATTTTGGTTTAAGTTTCCTGATTGTTTTATTTTTCTTCCAGATATGGATGTGTGGGGGAACCTTGTTGTTTTTACCATGTTCTCGCGTTGGTCACGTTTACCGAAAAGGTGTTCCATACGAGTACAAAGACCTTGGTACAGGTGTCTCGGTAGTCCATCACGTGAGTTGCAATCATCATTATTATCATAATCATAACCATCAGCCTTTTAACATCATCGCCGTTATCATTAGCATAATCGTTCTTCAACATATACATCTTCTAGATCGTTATTAATATCATTATTGTCATAATTATAATTATCATAATAATCAACAATACGACAACTAATCGACCTCCTTAGTCCTCCTCCCAGCGTTCTTTTCCTAAACTCTAATACATAGTAATAGAGATAACTAATTTTGAAATACTGAGTATATTCTGAGTATAGTCTGGTATTTCATTGGTTAGGCTTCTACTCTGACGTAATTGTGCTTGTTATATTTATAACACGCAAATAATTGCCTTGGTGGGACTCGATCCCACGACCTCAGATCAAATAGCCTGGCGTTCATACCTTCGCAAAATGTTCTCAAATGTACCGTGAGTGTAGTGACGTCATAGTAGGGCAAAACATTACAAAGTTACTTCGCAGTTTCTATTTCTTATAATAATATTTGTTTTCTTCAGAATTATATGAGAGTGGCTGAGGTATGGTTAGATGAATATAAAGACTATTTCTACTCAATTAGACCTGAATTGATTGGTAAGCCACACGGAAATATCAGCGCTCAAGTTAAATATCGCAAAGACAATTGTCCACATAGTTTTAAATGGTTCATGGAGGAAATAGCGTATGACGTTATGGAGCGATTTCCGCCGCCACCGCGGAACGTTGCATGGGGTGAGGTAAGAACAACACACATTGTTTGATTTTTCTGATTATGGGCAGCCAATTCGGCCAAAATATACGCAACATTAGATACTCGTCATAAATAGCATATAATAATATACATTCTAAAAATATTTATGGTTGTTATTTCAGGTTAGAGCGGTACTTTATGATAAATGTTTGGACACAATGGGTCACCAGGATACTGGTGGTCAGTTTGCTATTGGTCATTGTCATGGAATGGGCGGAAATCAATTGTTTAGAATTACCGAAAACGGAGCACTAATGTTTAATGATGTTTGTGTATATTATGATAATTATAAACAAATACGAGCCGTGAAGTGTAAAGGTGCAACCGGGAAATACGTTGTGACGTGGAAATACGATTCAGTAAGTTTATTTTGTTTAAAGATGTATTGTCCCCCTGAAAAAAATTCTTAAAACTTTTTTTGTTGAATATGCCATTTTAATGTCACATAATAGCTATCCACTTTGTGCGAAACAATACACTTGAACATGAATACCAAGTACATTTGAGAGCATTTTACGCCAATGCTAGTGATCGTCTGACGTCATTGCAGGAGGGAGGGTATCCTCTTTAGATGCCCCAGACGTTTCTTTTTCAAACAAATAAATAAAAAGAAATCCTTTATAATAATATGGAACTATTTTGCTGGCTTAAAGGCTATAGACCTCCGTTTTGTGTCGAGTGTGGCTCTAGTTAAAAACTGCGTCCGGCTCCCACAGTTTATGATTTTTTTTTTCTTTTTTGCTTATAGGCGAGTCAGAGGATATCAGCTTCAAAACATGATTTGTGCCTGGACCATAGTATCACCAAGAATTCTATATTTGTTGCACCTTGTGATAGTCTTAAAAAAACACAAGCTTTTCAAATATTATCACCAAAAAAGTCTTGAAAATTAGAATTTGAATTACTCTTAAACTCACGTGACGCCGAGAAGAATTTATAAAGCTTGGTTCCCATTAGAACGTAACGCAAGGACGTAAACGCAACGCAAGCGTTTTAACCAATGACAAGCGAAGTTATAGACAGTTAGCAATCACAAGCGAACAAGCCATCGCTTGTGATTGGTCAATTCATTTGCGTTACGTTACGTCCTTGTGTTGCGTCGCTAGTGGGAACCACGCTTTAACCAGAGAGGGCGTTATTAACTTACGTTTCTTGTTGCAGAAAACAAAGTTTTAAGATGTGCGTTGATAAAGAAAGTAAGCGGAAAAGAGTAGCGAATTGTATAAGAATCAAAGCTCAAAACGTTTGTTTGCCGGCATAAATTCAAGAACTGTAAATGCATGTTGTTATGTCGTCGGAAATTGAGCATTGCCAACACGTCTTTTTTTACCTGTTGGTTGGGTATAAATTGAAAGTTTTTAATGATTTAAACAGTTTTAACTTTAGTATGAATTTGAAAAGAAAGAAGATAATTGAATGTTCCAGTTTTTAATATTCACATAGCTGCTGGAAGTATTATTTGTATGTATGAAACGCCATGTGTGCCAAACTGTTTATCTTTAGAATCGCCGTCTAGGAGGTAGACAGTTAATAAGGTACATAACTATAAAATGCTGCACAATTGAAATTACTCGTAGGTAGATCCAATATGAGACTCTCCCCCGCCCCCTATATTACGTTCACCACTTGATTTTACAATTTGTTATTAACTTATTTAAATCGCATTAACAATTTCGAAATGCTTTCTCCATGGATTAACATTGTGCTTTGTTATTGCATTTACTCTGTATACTGACAAAGCCATGTTGCTTGTGTCCAACTAAATGGTTTATTTATTTTTCTGTTTGATTAACAATAACAAAGAATATTCAATAAAGTTTCATTCCAACCATGCTCCTCTTCAATTCTTAATTTAAAATATAAATACAGGCCTATGAATAACAAACATATGCTGTGCAATCAACTATACCATCAATAAATTAACATCGTAAACATAGGCTGAAATAATACTATAGTAAGTATAGTCAGCAGTAAAAGTATCGTCTCCGTAGATGGAATTACTATATAACGAAATGAAGTGCATGACACTGGAAAATCTAGAAACAGCACTGAATCGCCTGATACCACGACGTCCTATTCTCCACCCCCGCCCGCGATATTTCTTTTCGTACATAAGTTACATGTTCGATTTCCATGAGAGAATTCTTTTTACTTTTTAGAGAGAGAGAGTTATTTAGAGGGTTGCGTTTCGTTATATTATATGGAAAAGAAAGGTGATATTTTAGGGGAGATATTTGCTACTAAAATAATGGCTTATGGTTGAATTTTAAGTAGAATCATCGTTTACTGATAACAATGTCTTGACATTGGCTATGGACTGGACGATACTCTAAATTTCTTCTGCGCTAAAAAAATGTCGAAGTCTCCTTGGGTATGTATCTCTAATATAGGACTATTGTCAATTCAATTTCTACTGAAGATAAGACTATCGATTTTTTGACAGTTTGTCAATTTTTAGATCTAAAGTTCTTAAATCTATTTAATTTTGCAATTTGTTGTATGTTTCATATTGTATTTTTCTATGTTTTATGTATATATATTTACTAAGTATTTTTAATGGCGATTTTTCGCTGTTGATGTGGTTAAAATAAAATATAAAAAAATTTAAAAAATCTATTTCTAACATAGGCATATTTTGTTCTCATAATTTATTCTTTGTTCTTTTTTATTTAAAAAAAGCTATTATATTGTAATTATTTCCATGCAGATTTATCTGGAATGTGAGCTCACCGCAATACCACAACAAAGACTGGTGCAATGCCTCAACGGTGACGATGGCTCGTGGTTCAGTTTACACAACTAAAACAATCAAGTTTAATGTTACTTGTATCGTCTCCTCGTGCGATATCTAACGATCTTGTATTACAACTCGTCATTAGTAAGGCCAGTAATGAAAGAAGTTGCAGTGACACCGTCGTCATCAAGCAGCTAACAAGGTAAGAACCAATAAGATAGAACTCGTGTCCCGATTTGTAGGCCTACTGGATTTACTTTCTTTTCTTTTAGACTTATTAAGACGGTTGTTTAGATATACACGAGATGAATTGTTTTAGACAAAATAATGAGATAGCTTGTATCATTGTGTGTTTGAAGAACAACTAAGATGACTAAACATGCATGTCATATTCAACCAGAAATATGCGTATATTTTCATTTCTACGTTTAGCTCGCAATAAATATGACTTTTCCGCAATGCGTGATGGTAACGTTTTGTCTTTCGTCAAAACAAACTATGTGATGTACGAAACTGTCCCCTCTTCCTACAGAAAATGTATACTGAACATGCCGCATAACCTTGATGCAAATCTGTGAGAGTGCTCTTTTCACACATTAAAATGTTAACTTTATTAGCTGGGCATTCTAAGTCAGGTTTTTCTACGGCGGTGTCTTTGGCTGTCCTGTGACGCATCTTGCGTTATTCGATCCGATGTGATGACGCGTTGGCAAGTTTGGTATGTAAGTGTTTGGATGGTAGTTATGGTAACATAAACTAGGAATTTATGTTGTCCGATTAATGTTCAATCATAGCACTCGGATGACCTTCTATTAATTATATTTGAGAGAAAGTCGACGAAGAGTGGCGGATACAAGAGCTATCAGAACGGCGTACCCCATATTTATTGGGAGTCATGGGATAACGACGAGGGCAATGAGAAGGTGTGGGTTTGGGAATATAATAATAACGATACCTCTTTACCGTATTGTTAATGTACACGTGTGCGCTGTGCGAACTGTCACTTCGTCGAAAACCTTTTGGGCACAAACTGTTTTAGTATTGAGTATTATAGTATGTTAATATTATTCTTATGATAATTTATCGTTCAGCACCTGTTTTGCAACAATTCTTCAGACAAACTATAACAAAGCCTAACGGTTCATTACACGTATCTAATAACCCGTACCATTCTTTCTATAGAGTCTTTAAGCAATGTGTTCTTTTCATCTCAATTATTTTTATAACCTTTTTTATCAATTGGTTTTAGGGTTGAAGGTGGTAATAGGCGATTATAGCATACAAAAGCTACGTGCCGTAAGCTGTTACCTTTTGTTACCGTACACGGTTGACAGACGGTTCAAGCCGTCTTAAGATGGGATTCAAGCACGCTATCGCTGATGAAGTTGTCACTTTAGGCCTAACCCTTATCCAGATCTAGCACCAAGCAAATAATCATTGTTTACTTATTAATAACGAGAAGGTAGTCATTCGATTTGTTGATTGAAATTCAGGTATTTATTTCAGGCGGAATTCAATTTCGATCGAACTCAGCTCACGTCTGTATATCTGCCGCGTCGATAATTAAGTTTGAAGGTAGGTGTTCGTACATTTAGAGGACCTAATATCATTATCTTATAAAAGCCGATTTATATAATAATAACTGAAAAGTGTAATGTGTGATATAACGATTTTCATTGGGGTTTCATTGTCAGATCACGCGCACGCGTCTTCCTTACCAACAACATCTGACAAAATATCTTCACGCAAATAGAGTGGCACAGTTGCATATACTTGCCTGCTACTCATGGAGTCGTGGTTCAATCCAGACTCTGTGAGACAGAAATACTATCGTGATAGCCTTTGCTGTACCAGGAATTTTGTTAACAATTAAACACCACATATGAAATGATAAAACCTGGATTGAATTTTCATCCTATAAAGCTATTTAATTTCCTGTTGAGAAAAAAAAGAGTAGGCCTATAGTAGTTTTTTTTTATCAGATTAAAGCTAGGCCTACTAATTTCCTTTTCAATTTGATCTACATTATAACGGTGACTGAAAACAGTTACTATCTGTAGGCCTACATTGTTTGTTGCTTTCTGTGTGTGCAGAGTTTATCACGTCCAGACGATTAAATATTACCCTGAACAAATAGCCAACTATCACCAATAGGCAATATACTTAACATACATTTGGAGTAGTATTATTGTTATTTATCTGAACTTTCGCAGTATTTAAATGTATCTTCTGTCTTTTCAGGCTGGAAGTAAAGTTCATCGTAGTAAATCACAGGGGAGTCGTTCGGCCAAACAAGAGTCAAGTACATGGATCATGATCATCTATACCTACAGTTATAGATCACCTTCGATAATTGCATTTTGATGACCATTTGTATCTTTTTTGGATAGTATCAACGTGATGGCATCAGAAGCGACGGAGAAACAATGAGGTTTCGATTTCTACGACGCGGACGAACGGCTTTCTGCTTCGTTACCATCTTCGTATTTTTGACGATACTTAACCGGTCCATCCCACGGAGGGGGAAGATTCGACACGCGTATCAACAGGTATGTAGGCCTACTTAAAACAATAGATTATTCACCATATCTGTGAGTATGTGAACCACCCTACGTATTTAACCATTTAATGGTTTTTAAACGAGTGTGTAGATTATCGGTGAACTGCAACAGGTTCGGAACCAGTATGGTGAATTTCTAAATGGTTCCCACCAGGACGCAACGCAAAAACGTACGTGCATCAAAAGTATTTATTGACCAATCACAATCGACAGGCCGGATCATTTATCGATTGTGATTGGTCAAATTACGTGCGTTGCGAGTACGTCATAACTATTTTTGTACATTGTTTATAGTATTAATAGTTAAAGTTGTGTAAAATATATTGAAGGAAATGGGTGCTGTTTCAAATTGATCATTCTGGTAACTTTTCATCGAGAAAGTTTGAGGAATATCATCAATTCGGTTGACTTAAGTTTAAGTCAAAAAGACTATGCATTATTAAATAAAATAAACATAAGGGCGTGTATGATTACTGCAATGACCATAGATGATATGACATCTACCTATGACAAACTGTGATCTCTATGGTAAAGCGTATCCTATCACAACCTTCTCATCCCCTCTTCAAAGAATATAATTTTCTTCCATCATTAATCCGATTTCAATCCCACCGTGTGCGAACAACCCGTTACTCCAAATAATTTATCCCTAAGTCAATTACAGTTTCAACAACACCGTTACTAGATAATTTGGTTCTGTTTAAGTAATTTATTGTGTATAACCTTTATGTGTAATTTGTATGGTGTGTATAATGTTCTCATATATTTATTCGTTCTTTAAATAGTGTACAAAAAACGAATTTCCGATATGTTTATTGGACCAAATGAATGCTGTGAGAGCAGCGCATTATTATTATTACAAACTATTATACAGTATTTATACATTATATATTAAACATTTATTAGAATTCCTCTTTAATTATTTTTTTTTCAAAATCAACAGGCCAAAACGTTCTGCTGTATTACAATACGGTGTACTGTAGGCCTATAACATTCTTGGTTCCCATGGCAACATATACAACATTAATTTACTGCACAGTCAAATTCTCATGGGAAATACGGTTCTACATCATAATATTTTAAGATAAATAGCAGCTGGGATTTGACGAAGGTCCTGTTCCCTCGGGAGTTTTACGTCACCAAATGTATGTTGCTTTATCATATGTAAATAGCATTTCGATTTCAAATTACTTCTTTTGTGATGAAAAGAAACTCGTTTCATTTTAATACCTTTATTTTATTCATTCATATATATGAAGTTTATATTTATATTGATTTAGCTTTTCGCTTTTTTATTTGTATCTCCATTGAGATCCAGCTACTGATACCCACAGCATTGTCATTTTTTTCAGTAATTTGCCTTTGGATTTATATATATATATATATATATATATATATATGTATATATAGTTGTGAATTCAATTCTTATAACCATAACACTGCCTACAGTTACCTACAGGTTTTAAGCTTGCTTCTCATTGGACGCAATGCAATGACGTAAGCGCGTAACCGCAAGGAATTTGACCAATCATGACGCGATGGATTTAATATCGGAATTCTGATTGCTCAACTCACTTACGTTGCGCGCCCAATGGAAACCAAGCTTAAAGCCTATAGCTTTATAAGTTATAAAGACTATTCAATTGCGTATTAAAACCCCTGTGAATATTATTTTTCATGATAAGCATTCCTATAGCCTACCACTCATGCTTTAAAAAACAAAATAATTTAACTACGGGGCGCCGTTTAGGACATCGTTAATTTCCTCGTATGGAAAGACTTAAACCCTCTATCCATTGCCTTGAAGGACTACAATACATACATTGGAATGGCTGTGTGGTTACTGCAATGGATCAGCGACACTGAGTACCATGTGTTAGGCGGAGCAGTGATCCGACCGATGTGGGGTAATTACGAACCAAGTCAATTCGGGCCTACTACGCAAGGACAAGGGGAAAATGGACGAGCAGTAAAACATGAACCATGGGAAAAGAATGAAATCGAAAAGAGTGTGATGAAGTACAGTATCAACCAATACAGTAGTGATAAAATTAGTTATAATAGAACGATCCCGGATTTACGAAAACAGGAGTAAGTGTGTACTTTTATTCCTTTTCTCTTCTATTCTATTTTTTTTATATTTTTATTGTCATCGTTATCATTATCGTCATCTTTATTGTCATCGTTATTGTCATCGTTATCGTCATCGTTATCGTCATCGTTATCGTCATCGTTATCGTCGTCGTTATCGTCGTCGTTATCGTCGTCGTTATCGTCGTCGTTATTGTCATCGTTATTGTCATCGTTATCGTCATCGTTATTAGTATCGACTCTTGCTTATCTTCTGTATTCGTCTATTTCTCTTTCTTCCACATCATTAGCATAGAATTTCGCATTATGGTATATTCTATTTCTTATTTACTAATTTTTAGGTGTAAACATTGGCACTACCCGTCTCAGTTGCCCAACGCAAGCGTTATCATTGCATTTCACAATGAAGGCTGGTCGACGTTATTACGGACAATCCACAGTGTCATCAACCGCACTCCTCCAGTGTTTCTCCGAGAAATAATTCTTATCGACGATGCGAGTACAATGGGTAAGCTACTTGATTTTAATGTAATGTAATTGTAATCAACTCCAAACCTGTTTTATGACGTTTTCTTTGTTTCCGCATCCTGAAGCACTGTTGTTTTGAACTATACAAAAAATATCAACTCGATTCTTCGAATTTAAGCAAATTTCATTCCAGATGAACTGAAGAAGCTCATAATTTAACATGATAACATCATGGTAAATTAACAGGTTTCAAATTAATTTGGTAAATAATATAGGCCTACTTTGTTACAGAGCACTTACATTCCTCGTTATTTACTGAAATCACTAAACCACAGTACCATCGTCTGGTTAAACTATTGAGAAACACCAAACGTAGAGGAATCATCGCTTCCCGCGTTCTAGGCGCTCAGATGGCAACTGGGCAGACGATAATCTTTCTTGATTCTCATTGCGAGGTCGGGCTGAACTGGCTCCCGCCGCTTATGACTATCATTAAGACAAACAGGTTTGTACATTTTGGTCCTAAAACGTCATATTTCAGCAAAACGCGTTTCTGAACAACCGTTTACTGTCTGTTCTTACTTCCAAGACTGGGATTAAGTTTACTCTATGTAATGTTTTTAATCCAAAGGACAACAGTCGCCGTACCAATACTTGACATCATTGACAGCCTCAATTTTACGATTTACCCACAATCCCAAGGAGCGCTGGCAAGAGGAATGTTCGACTGGAGTTTGGACTATAAACGAGTTGGTGGGCTACCAATGCGTGACATGGTTTCCAGACGTTATGCCACAGAACCATACAGGTATGTAAGACTGACTGGTGTATTGTACTGATTATTTCGAAAAACTTCTATTCTATATTTTTGTTTAAAACTGGTTTGCCTAATCGTACTATTTTGAATACAGATCGCACCAGAATATTACCGTTTCAGATTGATAACTAAGCTAATTTGAACGTTATTGAAATAGCTGAATTAATTATTAATCATGTTTTTTTTTCTGAATGCCTAGGTCACCGGTACTTGCTGGCGGTGTGTTTGCCATCGATAAGAAATACTTTTTTGAACTCGGCGCCTTCGATGATGGCTTGGAAATGTGGGGTGGAGAGAATTACGAACTATCATTTAAGGTATGCTGAAGTATCTGTGTTGTCCATGGTCTGCCTGGTCAACTCAAAACAAATCGAAAATGGAAAGATAAGGTTTTCAAACCTTGATTTTGGCAACAAGCTTGTCGTTGGTATGAAATATCGGCTACAACCAGCTCGGATTTTGAGGTGGAGAAGGAAACAATAGAATAGAGAATAACAACCATAACTTATTAATTTTACATTATGTATATTTTAATTACCCAGGTATGGATGTGTGGTGGTTCATTGGTATGGGTTCCATGTTCAAGAGTTGCGCATGCGTATCGAGTCGACGGACGCCCTCCGTACAGCTTTCCAAAAGGTACACTTCAGTTGATACAAGATAAGGTAGGCTTGATTTGATTATTAAGGTTTTTAAATTCTGTATATGGTTTTGACCGCCTGATACGTTGTCTGTGAACAGTTTATGTTTTTATTACGAACTATAACCTTTTTTTTTTTTTTTTTTTTTATTTGATCATATAATACATTACAAAGGAAAAACATAATCAAATAAAAAATTGAAATTAAAATTAAACCTGTTTTTGTTCAGAATTTTGCAAGAGTAGCTGAGGTATGGATGGATGGTTACAAACAGTACTTTTATTCAAGAAAATCGTATCTGTACAGTCCGAGTATAAAACTCGGAGATTTAACAAAACAATTACAGTTTCGCGCTTCGCATAAGTGTAACTCGTTTAGATGGTTTTTAGAAAACATTGCGAGTGATCTCGTAAAGCACTTCCCGTTGCCACCTCTACTTCTGCAAAGCGGAGAGGTAAGTAAATGCACATTTCTCATCATAAACTTTAAGATTCACGTACTGCTCTAGCTATTACATGGTAAGTCTTTATTGAGTGGGTTTGCTTAGTTGACGAAATATTTCACCAAAGCCCCTGTTAATATAAGATTGTCTGATGAATGAGTGATTTTGTCTGTTAGATTCGAACCTTTGATACAAATCATATATGTATGGACACGAGAGGAATTCAACCTGGTACAACTGGTGGGCAAGTGGGCGTGTACAAATGCCACGGGCAAGGAGGCAATCAAGTAAGTCCACCATCATCATCAGATGTTGTTCTTCTGTGTTTTTACTCATAGTTATGGAGAGATTTCCCGAATGATTGAAATCAAAACGGTACTGGGGGTCTACTAGCGTTTCTGCTCCCAAAAGTCATCCATTCATAGAAGCACTGATGAAGAAAGTCTATCCGTGGTGACTAATAGACATGACTATATACTTCGGCTTTAGTTAGAGATAGAGTATACGATGTTTGATTATATTAGTGTGAATAGTTTGGTAAATATTTGGATGTAATGATCTTGTACATTTCCGAATGGATGACTTTTGGGAGCAGGAACGGTAGTAGACCAAACCCAGTACCGTTTTGATTTCGATCATTCGGGAAATCTCCTCAGTTAAACAATGCTCTGGTATTTCAACAGATTACTTTCTTTTGACATTTCACAGTTGTTTCATCTTTCTACCAAAGGAGATATACGTGTGAACGGGGACTGTTTATGTGCAAATAGAGTATTTATAAAACTTTGCTCGTGTGAAAGTGATGACGTCATTCGTGATTGGGATATTGACCAGGTATGTATATCCATAGTCTGGGTTCCAGACGGAGTTTTGACTTTATATTAGTAAAAAGATAAATATTTTGACACATATGGCGTTTCATACGTATACTACTTGAGCTTGTAAACTCCTGTATTTTCAGACAAAAATCGAAACCTTGACTGGTGGACTAACATAAAAAAAATACAGACTTGGGGCAAGTCTAGTATATCCTATGAAATATGTATATATGTAAAATATTTTGTAGACATAAATGAACATTATTATTATTTGGACTTGCAGTCAGAACCTTGACTTAGTAATGTGCGCGCATACGGCTGTATTGTAGGCCTATATAAAGCATTTCTCCTTTTCTTTTATTTCCAGACAAATCATGTTATATCATACAGAAGATATGAGTTGTGTTTAGCAAGACACAATACAGATGTTATTATAGATAAATGTATCGCTGGCAAACAGCAGCAAATGTGGACTTTTGTAGAATATGCCAAAAAGAAAAGTTGACACCACCGATTGAATTTGTCTGTTAATACGGCTAAATGAGAGAGCGGTATAAAAATCTGTGACACGATACGGGGCGCCATCCGACACAAAAACCATGGTTTATAGAACAGAATAGTTAGTGTTGGACGTGTGAAGAACTTTTTATGACTCGAACATCGATAATATCACATAACAATTCAAGATTTTATAAATGGATGAAAATGTATTATTTCTATATTTTAAATAGGTCTAAGTTAAAATAACATATCAAAGATGAACAATCGTAATTTGTGTAACTGTACCTAAAACAATAGGTTTGTTACTGACTTTCACGAAATGTCCTATTGTTAGAGTACCTGTAAGTCACTCTAATTCCGTGAATAATTAAATTGAGTCTGATTTTTAAATTCTGGGTACAGAAATTAATATTAGTTTAATCATTTTTGAAATAAAAAATATACCTTTTATTTAAACTATGTAAGATTGTTTTTCAGCACACATACATGTATACAGTGTTAAGAAATCCATAATGACACTACTTTGGTGTAAAATGTATTGTAACATAAGAGTGATCAAAAGCGCAATTCCAACTAAGATCATACTTTTAGGGATCATTTCTATAGTTTGTTTCACGGAGAAACGAATAAAGTTGATGAAATCGCAAACCCACGAGGACGAGTGTAAGTATTCTCTTCTGAGCGCGAAGCGGGGCTTGAGAATTCCATCTGGAATGACCTTGCTCATTGATGAACGTTCCTCCAAGACTTCGGTCTTGGAAGGAGGGAGAGAATGCAATCTGAGTGGTTGCGATAATACTATTTGATAAATTGTCAAGACTAGTGTGGAGTCCTGATATCGATTGAGAAGAGACTGGCTTACAAAAGGTATGCTACAGACCGACTTACAAAAGGTATGCTACAGACCGACTTACAAAAGGTATGCTACAGACAATTTATTTCGTTCTCTCTGTAACTACAGTCTAAGTTCTACACCGAAATTAGTAAAAAAAAATTATATTTTGCCACATACGGCGTTCCATACGTATAATAAATGAGCTCGTATTTTCAGCCAAACATCGAAATGCCTACTGATGGACTAACATAAAAAAAGACAATACACGTTTACTCTTTAACCTGTAGTTTTTACATAGTGACTGAAAACATATACTTCAAACAAACTATAGGCAGACGTTTTTGTAGGTAGTAACAATGTATAGTTACTGCATTGGAATAATTTTGAAACAATCCTACTGTTTAACAGAAACGAAATCAATTATTCACTCTACAAACGAACCATTAAAAAGTCTTAGTTTTATTGCGGACCATGTAAAATGGAAATGCTAATTTTGAGTTGACACTTCAGGTAGTTCAGTTAAACCTAAAATGTCCTTCCATAGCAAACTCTATACAGCTGCGCGTCAAACGTTTTATGCATATTTTAAACTACGTATAGATGATAACCAGTATTGGTTTTCGGTTTAGTTTAGTCATGGATAGCTGTGCAGTCCATATACACTGGTAAACATGGATATTCACCGAACAATATCGACCACGACAGGTAGAAGTTTGTTCCAAATCGACTCGGCTCAAACGTTCCTTCGTCTAAAACACATTCCAAGACCAATTCAGGAAAAAGAACAACAACAACAATCCTGCAGGCGTGCAGCAGTAATATTACCAACCATAATACAAGTGTTGTGTTTTCAGCAAACGTACGCACATCTTGCCAATGTTTCGCCGCGGTTTTTAAGTTCAGTGATTTAATATCTTGAATCTTCTGTCGTAACCGGTCCGTTTCTTCTTCTAATTCTCGTTTCTTATCTTTGTATTCTGGTTCATTAGTTACTCTTTCGTAGATTTCTTGCTTCGTTTTTTCTTTCTTCTTTAACTTAAATCAACAATTTAAAAAAATGTAATATAGGCCTAATTGTTATATCAATTACCCCATCCCCTACTTGATTAGTTACTATACTAACATACTACATAGTCTTGGATTTTTTATGTGTTATAAAAGAACTTAATTGATTAAAAACGCACTTTGGCCTATATTTATGTCACTTTGTCGATAGACTATTATTATGTATTTGTTAATTTCCTGTCCAAACCATAATACAAATACCTATACTGTATGCTTACAGGAGCCAGGAGAGTAAAAGGTCAATTCAAGTTCTTATTAGAGACGTCACAAAGATTCCAATGTGACGTAATAGGTCAATGTTATGACGTGTTTTAACCATGGTTGTGCTAAAACGTTACCCAGAGCAAAATGTGATTTCCGGTTTGGAAAGAATAAGAAAGAAAGATTGCCCTATGATGATAATTCGCCGTAATAAATAAATATTAAAATTAGATTTTGCAACAAATTGCTTTTAATATCTATCGGACTAAAAACTCCCTAGGTGCAACTTCAAGGCAACAACGAGACAGACACTAGACACAGTAAAGACTAGATGTGATCTAAAAATATCAACCAATGTTTTATCAACTAAACTTTAATCATGCTTTAATCTAAACCTTTAATTACATGCAATGTAAATGTAATATCGAATTTACCTTTAGAATATCATGTACGAAGTCCGGTGAGCCTAGGTCAAGTCTATGCCAAGACATTATGTAGAAATTCACGGGTCGCACAGGCGTTCAGCTAAGCAGAAAACTTATGAACATTACACGCTTATGTGAGCGGTTGTTAAGCCAGAAATATGTGATATTTGATGCTAGTTTAGGCCCTGCCTGTGGGAGGTTTATTAGCATAAGGTGATCGTTAAAGAGGTCGAATATATTGATGACAATGTCGTCGAAACCAAATTCGTTATTTATTACTTCCACGGCGGGTAGACATAAAGTGAAATCTAAAGCATAATATGATTCTGTCCATTTTATTTTTCATATTCCAGTCCAGCTGAATGCATGAATATTTTGCTTAATTGATATCTTCAGAACAGTCGTAACATACATTTAGGCGGCGCGACTCATAGTTAAAAACATTTATGATGGTACTTTTACAGTTTTCATGTTTAAAAAGTCAATCAAAGCATCATTTATTCATTTGTATTATGTCGCCATGACAACATTGCCTGTATAATCCAGCAAACGAAAATAAAACCTATGGATATTTGTGTCACTATGTTACAATACCAATGAATCTTCTTCTCGTACTGTAGACTCTGTCGGCGCTTTTCTCGTTTTGTATAAATCTCCCGGCAATCATTAAACATCATATTCAACATCTGAAAAGAAATTAAATATTTTTACTAATATATAGATATTTTGTTCCTGGAATCATTTTGTAAATTTGACTTTGCTTTTTGCGAGATA
The DNA here is from genome assembly GCF_963402885.1 of Antedon bifida. Classification (NCBI taxonomy): domain Eukaryota; kingdom Metazoa; phylum Echinodermata; class Crinoidea; order Comatulida; family Antedonidae; genus Antedon; species Antedon bifida. Next base: position 1,703,602 of record NC_136234.1, read on the forward strand.
TTTTTAATTACATTTATAGGCTAAATATTTATGATAGGCCCAAGTTATGTGTGCATTAGATGAGGCAGACACAGAACCAGACTAAATCAGTGTCAAAAGATTTTATTTATCATTTTCATAGTTGAATAGTATTTTAATCGACAATGGTCTGTAAGATATACAACATAGCTATATGTATGAATGATCTGCATTGCATGTTAGCCTACCTTAAGCCTGTTGGCCTACCTTAAGCCTAGCCTACATTAAGCCTGTTGGCCTACCTTAAGTAAGCTACCTTAAGTCTGTTAGCCTACCTTAAGCCTGTCTTTCAATGCTACAATGGAATCTTTATTTTCACCTTCTGCCATGATTTTCTCAACGCATTCGTTTTGATTTGACTTTCGCAATTCCTTTTTACGGATGCCTTCCTGAGCCATTGTTCTAGTATAAGTAAGGCCTATTGAAAAATATTGATTTTAAAATAATTATAATATTATTATTACAATATTATTAGGCCTATATCGCATTTTAAATTAATTTAGTTGTTATCCCGTTATACATAGACAAATAGTACTTTCCTATTTACTTTCCACAATATCAATTGCGTAATCCGGTTTTATTTTCTATATCAAGGGGGAGGGTAAATATTAATAAAAATGGATTTGTTAATCGTCTGCCTAATTTATACCACTCACTGTGTAAAGTTGATGGTTCTGTTCTTTTTTTATTCGCTTGCTTGTTTCCGTCATAAGGTTTTGTCTAATGTCAGTAATATCTAAATGTTGTCTTGTTATTTGTTGATTTTTTGTACAGTATATTATATTTTATGTCTTTCAACCCTGTTAATGGTGACGTATGGTCACTTCAGGGTGATGATGAAATAGAATTAAAAAAAATATCTTTAAATTTGTATCCTTCAATCATGATGTTTTATCCGTAGACATACATTTTTGGTACAGCATATCTGTGTCTATGAGCCGTTTTTAGAGCATTACTGTAGTTATTTGTGACTCCTACAAAATGTCGTTTATGTGGTACAGTATAGGTCTGTGTTGAGGATGCGGTTAAGAAGTGCATGGGCCTATCGTACATGCAGTATCTGGTTTAGTTCTTGATAGTACTCCTACTCCATCTACGAAACATTATTATTATAGACGGCCCTAATGACCCCCTTCAATCTACGGCCTGCAGCCCCTTAAGTTTTGGAATTTCCCCTCAAATCGTAACTTCAATAAGGTGTTGAAGACTTGTTCTTCCTGGTGAACATGACGCAACCGCGGGTCTCCGGTATACACCACTGATGGAATCCAAGTTGGAAAGCGCTTTATAAATATCTAGGCCTACTAATATTCTAAACATCGGCCTGTGCCCATCCTTCAAAATGAATTATAACGCACATAAAACACTGATAAAACAGTAAACCTAAAATGTACAAAACACTAATTAACAAATACATTTCCACTAAGCCAAACTTACCCCTTTAGATGCAATCTTTTGGATTTAGCCTACAATGTGAATATAACATTCGCTTGATTTCGTATATTGAAAGAAGTGTGTTTACACGGGATTAAACTATTTAAAACAATTCAATAGAGTCTGCATGTGGTTCCTTATTGATATATGCATGTTACTATCGCTTCACCGCTTACAAATCAAAGACATATTTTATTATAAGTACTTCGAATTGTGCCGTTATATCATTCTGTTGAGACATGGAGGAAATGCGCAATTGAATGCAAACGAAAGCGAATTTATCGATAATGCGATGATTGTGTATTGTAGCACCTGCCGTTTCTCACACTAAAAGGCGCGCAAATCTGCAGCGTCAATAGCAAAGGTTGATTCGATGTCGAAATATTCAATCGTATATACGTTATACTTATAGTCCTATGGCCTATATTAGTATGTACATGCAGTATAAAGAAATTGGTCGTATATAGACCTAATGGGATCATATTTTAGTTTCTAGATTCGGTAAAGTTAGCGCGCCTACAACGTGAACAAGAAGTACTGTATGTGCTAAGAGGGGGCGTGTCAAAGAAGAACTTTTAAGGTGGGATCTTGTTTCGGAAAAAAAACTGTATGGTCTTTAAGAATCGTTTGAGGCTCGAACCCTTGTCGATATTATGGATATGTATTATGCGGTTCCCCTGTCTTGACCGCTCGGCCACTCACTCACTCACTCACTCACTCACTCAGGCTTATGCATGAGGGGTTATATTGGGAGATGGTCCGGTCCCATAGTGCACACTGATGTACGAGCAAAAACAAGTGAGTCACACGATGTTTAACGACGACTATCGTTTTAGGATAAGAATATAATTCATTTAAATATCATTATTCATTCAAAATAACCCACAATGGTGGTACGGTATGTATTTGTATTTGTTTCCATTTAAGCATACAACAATTAAAACAATATGCAATCATTCTAAAGGCGGTCGTGATGTTGTTAGTATCTTTATCACAAATTAACATATATGAACGTTCTATATTGTGCTTATTAAATTAGGGCTTAATGTAGGTCTACATTATAATTCATCATCTTGAATTAGTCACTGTCCTCCGTAGTTACGATAGCTAATATCACACGCTAGATGTATCGACGGTATTTATATTGCCAACTGCAGTATCAATTTTTATCCACCTGCATTATAAATTAATTTTTAAAAATCATGAATACAGGTACTATAACATTCAGTGATCTCGTCTCGCTTGTCGTATTATAATACAACAACACTTTGTTCCTATACTGCGCAGTCATCGATCGTTTTCATGTCTTTATCTTTTTCTGAGCTGGTTCCTGATTCTTTTCTTCCTCCTCGTCATCTTCCTCCATATCATCTGTAGTGAAATAAAATTATTTAAAAAAAATACATTAATAATAATACTGTATAATTAATAACAATATTATCATATAATGCCTATTATATTATGTTATGGCCTGGTTGGCCTACGCTAAGCCCTTTTCGCCCAAAATCTAATAATCGTAACAATTTTCACACACAGCCATCACGCCAGTCTAGGCTATATGGAGCTAGGCTTCATTTTGAGATTGCAAAGGCACTCTACGGGTGAGTGGTTAGCCATTTATCAACAACATACCGTCGGCATTAGCAGTCGATTGCGAAGTGAATGTTCCTTTCTCTTTTTCGACAAGTTCCGTCAAATATGCATTTGTTTTCTGTTGAATATCCTTTAAAGTCACACTTAATTCCTTTAAATTAACAGGTGCTCCAACAGTTTGAGAAGTAAAGCGTTTAATTTCACCCCGTTTATCCGCAACAACAACTTCTACCATGGGCGCAGCCATGTTGTTATGATAGGTCAAAGTTTAAATAAGTGTATTCGATTGGTCAGTTAGAGATAAGTTTGTGTTTAATTTCACTGTACTGGTTTGTGAGTATAGATTATTATTTTGGTATATATATTATATAGATAAAGTTTGGAACGGATATAAAAACGCCTTTTTCCTCAACAACAGGCCCACAACAATATATTTAATACAATAATAGCGCCCCAGCACCGCCCCATGACATTATAACAATATTGACCAATCGAATATATTATGTATTTACATTGGGAGCTCGAGTAGTGACGTGAATTAATGATTGGTGAGTGTTTTTCATTTTTACGGGTTGAAATGTGAATGATTTTTATAGACAATTATACGTATATTTAGTTTAGATTTATCAAACATATAAGTATCTTGTTTTCACTACCTGAGAAATATAAAACACTAATAATATGGTTAGGCTAGGCCCATATTTGTCCGACCTTGCCACACTCCCACAACAAGCAAGAAGGAATAGTTTGTTCAGCTAACTTGTATTTCACCTAAGTCGATTCGTCCTAGAAAATAACAATAATATGCCTGCCTCCCCGTGTTGTATAATACTGTAATATCTATACTACATTAAAAACTGCCTATATAATATATTATTTATTTAATACAGTACTATATACTTTTTTTTAAAGATGTTCCAAGATACTAGTCTATAACTGTTCTTTGAAATTATTTACATGATGTTGACACCAAAATTGTTATGAAAATGGCAGAACAATCAGTTGTAGAAAATGAACAAAGTACAATATACCATTGGTTCTCGTCATGGAGTAAACTCCACAAGGAAGACTTTCTTAAAGACTTGATCAACAAAGCTGTGCCACCAGACGTAACCACTTTGTTCGACGCGATGGAATCTTTTAAAGTTGAAGACAAACCTCCGAGTATATTTATGTGTCAAATGCGACTTTTTACAAATTGGTTTGAAGAATGGAACCAATTGGAACGTGATCGGTTTTTACGTCGACTTGGCGAAATTGATAAGAATTTTATAGCTGAATTTGAAGTGGCCGTCCAGAAAAGACTTGAAGAAAGCATGAAATAATATAGTTTTATTTTTCTTAAATATTTATGTAATTTCAAAACTTATAACATTTTCACAAAGGACAAATTTATGGAGATCAAATTCAAATTTGAAAGATCAAATTCAAATTTGAAAGAAAAAAATCTTAAGCTCTGCCTGCACTATCAAAATTTATATAAAAAAATGTGATGTGCCCATGGACATAATGTTATAACATATTTGGGCATATCACTACCATATTTGAAACTAGAGCTTTAGAATTGTAATAATTTAAATATGTATGTTCTGTTTGGTATTATAAACTCATTTTTGATTTGTTAAAGGCATGGAAAATGTAACTTGGGAATATATAAATGAAACATTTTTTTAGTTTACATGAAGTACTACACAAACCAAAGTGAATGTTTCTAGAAACTCGCCATTCAGAAAAATAATGACAAAAACTCAAAAGCATATATTCAAGCTGGTATCAGTCAGTAGTAAAAAATACTCATTGTTTATCATAAGGTTATTTAATAAAGCAAGCAAAAATCACATTGTGTTTATCAAACAGAGTTTGTCTTATATCCATGATATTAGCATACCACAGTAGTATAGTGCCTCATTATAAACTAAAACTACTATTGCTAAATACAACTAATTGTTCATTTATTAGCATCTAATTGATGCCATGATAGAATAGTTCTGCTGTCAATTTATATTGTTCTTGCACTGATATCTTCTCCTTGGTCAATCTTGCCTAATATAATATGCATAATAAAAGTCTATTTAGCATAAAAATGCATGGACTTCTACACAGTTAATTAGAATGACTTTTGTACTCAACAGCTTAGCTACGACACATGGTTGAGTGACGTGTCATGAAAAACACTAAAACAGCTCCCTATCGTCATTAGAATAACACAGTCCTTCAGACAATGACACAATTGCTGTGCATAAAAATTCTGAGTATTTTGTCAATCTTTTTTTATGTGGGAGGAAATAACCCCAATACCCTCTCTGTAAACCGGTTGGTCTGTTTCGGCTGCTAGTTTGATTACATCCAGAAACTCCTGCGATCGCTTTCTCGATGCCGCCATATACTGTGGATTTTTTTCTGGCAACACCTAAATAAATAATAATAAATAAAAAATGATTAATATAGACATAGTCATAATAATACTATTATTAATAATATACAATATTATGTCTTCAAATTTAATAAATAATATTGAAATTGTGTCACTTTCCTATTGAACTTTCTACCAATCAATTATGAACAACACCTCATTTCAATTGGCTCTGCGGCTGCTGTGGTCAGTGGTCTAATGTGCATGGAGTTGGACCCAGACCGGCCGGAAGGAGTTTTGGGTGCGCTTCTATCTAGTAAAGTAAAGCTAGGCCTAGGCCTAGATGGGTTTTTAGGCCTACCTCTAGCATCTGTTCTCTAGTAGGGGTTATTGCTTGCATTAGTCCCCACGCAAGAAAACCACTTCCACCAATCGTAACTCCAACAGTCAATACTTTGTATAATTTCGACATCTTGTGAATGTTCCTCTTTTTTTTAGAAAGGTTTGTTTTATATTACGTAAGATAAACACGAAGTACACAAAGCGTGCTGGTGGCACCACATAATAATTATAGAGAGTACGTCCTTTAAAAAACTTAGTGAGCGCCCTCTAGACTTATATTTTTCCTTTCTCTGGGCTGCTGCATGCAATTCCTCCTCCATCAATTAATTAAAAACGTATTGTCCCCCAAAAACATGAAAAATGAAGATTAATAAAATCAGACTTTAAATAGGCCATTTTGAAGTTTTAATAAAGTTATTCACTTCTGTAAAAAAAAGCAAAAAAATATTATTTCACTTATAAAAAGACAAAAGAAACGTTTAATTTTAACCAAAACCCATTGTCTGACGGAAATTGCATAATTTTGTCAGGTAAATACTGTACATTTTTTTTCGATCCAGATTTTGGTCAAAGTGAATAATTATTATGTGACATTAATAGCATATTCAAATCTAATTTGAAATATAATTATATATATGTTATGCGCGATTTGAACGATTTGCGCAATTTGAAATTGCGCAAAAAATTCCTTGCGCAATTTGAAATTGCGCAAAGAATTCTTGCGCAATTTCAAATTGCGCAAAGATTTTCTTGCGCAATATTAAATTGCGCAATCAACTTGCGCAATTTCAAATTGCGCAAGAAAATCCTTGCGCAATTTAAAATTGCGCTGCACAATTTGTAAAATTGTCAAATTGCGCAACAGAATTCTACCAGAATGCGTGCTAACGTCGACGATTGGTTAACAATAATAATTTATTGGAAACTAATAACTCAAAATGAAACATAATAAATGCGAAGATAACATGTGTATAATACACAACATAAATGGCATACACAATTAAATAATATTATCACTCATTGTAACTCTTGAAATAAATCAAAATAAATGTAAAAATAACAAAAATTAAGGCAGTAATACACAACATAGTCTACCGCCACCACCATTTAGACTTGCTATCAAAACATAGCCAGTAGTAGGCTAGAGTAGTATAGCCGCCCGCCCCGGCGGAACACCACCGCTTCGTTTTCCTTTGTCGGGTCTTCGTTGGTATGCTAACAATAACAACATTTTCACTATTAAAATAAGGAAATGCGATATTATCTTTAATTTTTAATCATTCTTAGAAATTACTATAAAAATATAGGTGTGCATGATTTCACAATCTGTCGAAAAACCTTGCGCAATTTGCAGATTACTTGCGCAATTTAATACGTTGCTTGCGCAATTTGAAACAGATGTTTCAATTCAAATTGCGCAAGGAATTCTTTGCGCAATTTTAAATTGCGCAAATCGTTCAAATCGCGCATAACATATATATATATTTAGCAGCCATTTCACATTAATTGAAATGACTCGGATGCTAGATATTTGATTGATATGCTAATACGAAGATCAATACAGTATATATTGCGATTTCACGATCATATTTTATTATTTTCTATATAAATCTGATCTCTGGGCCGGGTGGGTGTGTCTAGGCGTTAGGATTTATAATTTTGGATTGAAGCCAGAGAATAATAATCACAGTAGATAGAGGGCGTGAACATATAAACCGCAATCTAAATATCAACAGGGTTACCTGTAGTTTATTTGTGATTCTTAGTTTTAAGTAGTACAATAAAATGTATTACGAGCAGCTGTATTTATTAGAATATATTTTCAGTTATTTTATTATTAGACAAATTTTGAAAATATAATAAGGGTTTAATCACAATAAATAAGTTTTACATTTATTCATCCCTACTATTTAATGGACTAATCGTATATGATTAAATTGCCCGGATTGTGTATCTATCATATCAGTGGAGTAGTATTTTTCTGAGTTTTTTCGGATCTTGTGTAGATTTTTAAACCGTAATTTTAACCTATTTGAAATCACAATAATGGTAAGATTAATGATTATATGAATCTTTTGTATTTCAGAATACAAACGTTGTTGTGTTTTCCGTTTACTTGCTTGACTTAATAGCTAATTAAGCTAATATCCAAATTTGACTTTTTGCTCCTGGTGGTAGCCTAGCCTACTAGGTAGAGTAGCAATAGTACCGTAGTAGGCCTAGTAGTAGTACCGTAGTAGTCTCTCTCTAGTAGGCTAGGCCTCGTTCCTACACAGAGAGACAGTGGCTACATTCGGGAACATTCATAGCTGGAGAGGAATGCGTTTGTTTCTAATCTTGCCAATCTTTATCAAGAGGCTTGATAAAGATGTTCATATTAATTAAGAAAAATTGAAATATGAATAAATATATATAATTAATATAGTCTAGGCCCTAGTACAGTAGTAGGCCCTAGCCTAGCCAGTAGGCCTAGCCTATGCCTAACTAATAATATATTATTATATAGGCCTAGCCCTAGCTAGCTAGGCTGCCCTCTATATATATACAGTAGGTAGGTTAGTTAGTAACTAACTTAAATTGAATAGCGAAAGCTGATTTATTTTGGTCTTTTTTGTCATATGTGTTAATGAATGAATGTTTGTTATTTTATTGTTATTATTATATTATGAATGTTTTTATTTGCAGGGAAATGAGGGGTCATTGCCGATGGAGATGTGCTCCAATTGTAAGTTTATTGACTATATTAAACTGCACGATTATTACTTCCCGGCTATGGTTTTGAAATAAAAGCAAATTATCGTTTTTTTATCCACTTGCCAATGAAAGATAATGAATGTACTGTATGTTCAAATACATGGAACACCTTTTATTTTATTAGGTATAATTTATTGCAATGTTTACAAATAATTTACAATATTGTCTGTTAAATTAAAATTATTCAAATTATCTGGTTTTATAGTTAAATTACTAAATGTTGAAAACTCATTATGTATAGTAAATATTACTTTTAAAAGCTGTCTTGCTGGGACACACCATGTGAGAATTCCATAATCCAATATCAGATTATAGTATTTGAAATACCATATTCAGATTTACATAATAACAAAAATTGTATTATAAAACAGTCTATTCTTCCAAAACCGGAAACCCTTGGACTGCTCAAACATATGACCAATTTCCAGAAATTCTGGTATTGTATTGAAAATTAATTTAGGATCTTGTGAACCTCAACTGAAAGTGTGGTTTTGGCAGAGTTTCCACTACTAAACATGAGTCAACTACAGTACATGAGTTGAATTGTAGTTACCATATTGTTTAAAGCGAAGGCAAACATTTGTAAACTAACAGTATTGTACAGTAGGCTTGCGGTACATCATGTGCTTTCTAAAAGAAATTAAAGTATGTTTAAAAATTCTCCTTATCCTAATAATATACCACATTTATTTATATAGCGCCCTTTTCATAAAAAAAAAATACATAGATATATATATAAAAAAGTATGGATACATTTTTAAATCCTACAACCGTTTTCTTGAATTTTAATTTATGTGATTTTTATTCCAACAGTTGATGCCGATGAAATCAAGAGATTAGGAAAACGCTTTAAGAAGTTGGATCTTGATAACTCTGGTTCTCTTAGCATCGATGAGTTCATGTCTTTACCAGAGTTACAGCAAAATCCTCTAGTACAAAGGGTCATAGACATATTTGACGAAGATGGCAATGGAGAAGTTGATTTTAAAGGTGAATTCTCATAGATTAAATTTATTTTTTAATTTAATTTGTGTTAATAAAGTGTATATTAATACGTTTAAAAGCGTATGATGGCCAAAATTAATTAACTGTTAGTGTCCAAGTGCTGTACTTCACACATCAGTGCCTCCCAAACAATGTACAATTTAAGCCATCAAATTGTAGATATACCAGTTACAGTATATGGTAAATTTAAGTCAATCTAATTGTATTCAAACTATTTATACAGCAAGAACCCTTTGAAAGAAAGTAGTTGTATTGTTTCTTTCCAAAACATGAACAACAAAGATACACAGTAACTAAAATTTTCAAAGAAAATTTTTTAGATTTAATTAAGTTACTGATACAGTATTCACTTCCATTTAAAACAAAAATGATTTTGATCTCTTTGAAATAATTACTATTTTCTGTATTGTGTAAGAATTGTGGGAATTTTTATAGCCAGTAAAAATATTATTATGTCTTACTATCAACCATATTTAAAAGATACAATGTACTGTAAGATTAACAAAAAGCTAAATCAAAATGATAAAGTAAAACACACATAGATAAGACATAGATAAATTGTAGAACTTTCGAGAAACACTAGCCATTCCTCAGTAAAAAATATGTTGTTTAAATATTTGGTTTAATGTACGGTTATAGTATATTACACATTATTCCTCAGATATTAAAGTAGTTTTTTTAGTAGTTTATTTGAGTATTGTAGTATGTTTATATCATCAACACTGATAGTGGATGGATGAGCCAACAATGTCAATTGACTGACAGCTTGATCTAACATAATGCATTGCATGCTATTTCATACTTAAATCATATTACAATTGATTCTGCATTTATTCCGCTAGTTGGAGCAACAATTTGATATTGTTGTACTGTATGTGCTGCTTCTAGGTTCTAGCTGCATTAGTGTCCGTCTCTTTTGTCTATTTCTGAACTCAATTATTCATCGGTTATAAATTGAAATTGTTATCAAATCAATATTTATTTTTTATTTGACTTAGTAATATGTAAAATAGAAATGAGCCAATATCTGTAAAAATTAAAATTATTTTGTTATGGTTTATAGGTTGATGTACAAGTTATATAAATAGGTGATTAAATTGATTTTAAAATTCAGTGTAGACTTGTCAGTGTCAAATGTTCCATCAAAATGTTTATAATTGTGTTATGCAAGTATTATATATTAAGCAAATAAGAATCCATTTTGAAACTGCATTAGCTGTGATGTTTACACATATATTACAGGATATTATCTGTAAGTAAAATAGAACCCAGACATGTAGGCGGTAGACAGAAGTCTCACCCAACCATTAGGGTCAAAGGTCATAACTGCAGTTATATTTCTTTTTTTTCAGAATTCATACAAGGTGTATCCCAATTCAGTGTAAAAGGCGACAAAGAATCAAAATTGAAATGTAAGTAGAAATGGAGTGTGAAAAGGAAAGAAAAAAGGAATAGACAGAAATAGGGAAGGGTGAATAAAATTAAAAGGGCGTGTAGATGAAAATAAGAGGGTGTGTGGATGAAAATAGAGTGGGTTATAAAAAAATTAAATATAGAGGAAAATGGAAGAAGCGCCGAGTGGTATAGGAAAATAAGGGAAAGGAAAGTAAGGTCTAGAGGAAACTGGACAATTGAAAATGTGGATAGGGTGGAGAATGTTGGTTAAATCTTTTGCCAACAACTTATTTTAAAAAATGTCTACCATCCTTGCAGTGCTTACAGTAGTGTTGCTCTACCTTGAGCTATTGTATTTCATTCACTGAATACATTGAATATATTGAAATTTCTTTAATTATGACACATATTCTAGGCCTCTGGGATCACTAAAATGTAATGGAATATTTTGAATTGAACGGTACGCTTGACTGAATAAAAACTAATGAGATATTTTAATATGTTTGCAATTGAACAAAAAGAAAAAAACATTTTGAACTTCCTCGTTGAAATTCATCATTTCCCCAGAACATAAAAACATACTAAAATCAAACTTTGAATAGGCGGGTTTGTAGTTTTTTTAAAGGTTATTCACCTCTGCAGAACAAAAATAGTTGTTTCACTTATAATAAAACGGCAAATAAAAGGTTAAAACCCCAAGTAAGATGTGACATTGTATTGGCATTTTCAACAAAAATGGTTAAAAAGCAATTTTTTTGGGCAATCAGTTAAAACTATTATATACATCAGGGCGGCGGTACTGTGTAAAAATAATTAATTTTTATACCGCCCTACATACATTGCAGTACAGGTAATTACAACTGCAAACTGTGTTTTAAAGTGTTGTTAGCAGAGAAATAGTTTGTGCAGTAAACTTTACAATCACAAGGAAGTTGAATGAAGGAAGACTATTTATCACATTTAACCAAATGTTTTGTATTAGAAGTGGTACCAAGACTGCTCACATCATTCTCTCTTGTGAATACTGCCATTAAAACGTTTTATACATTTATATGTACAGTATGTATGCTGTATTCAATTTCATTCACTTTTTTATCCTTTATTTTCATTGAAATGCAAAGCTAATAGATTGAAATACTGATACCGCAACTTATCTTTATCAAAACAATTTTGTTCTGTCCAGAACAACAAAACAATCCATTTATAGATGTAATAAAAGGGATTTTGTGTCAGTATCTGTCTGGCATGGTGTGATTTAGGAGTAAGCTGGCATATAAATCTAAGGTTCTGTCTCTGTGTGTGCTTTTCCTGTTCTAGTCCTGCATGATTTACTGTAGGACTAAGTCGACATTATAATAAATCTAATGTTGTTGATGTATTGTAGATAGGACAGAGTGAGCATAGAAATTATCTATTTTGGCTACAAAAATGTTGTATATTTTATTTTTATTTTATTCAGTTGACAACCAACAGCGATGAAACCGCCACTAACAGGTTGAATCTAAACAATAATAAATAATTCAAATAAGCAACAATAACATAAACAAAGATTGGAACATTATAGAGATTTTACAATTTTATCCTTAAATACATTTAAACTATCACAAAATAAATCAATATCCAAACCCTCGAAGCAGAATTTAGATCGAATGCTGTTTGATTGTCTCCTTTGTTTTATGTAGTTGCTTTTAGAATTTATGATATGGATAAAGACGGGTACATTTCAAATGGGGAGCTCTTCGCTGTTCTTAAGATGATGGTGGGAAACAACTTGAAAGAGACCCAGCTTCAACAGATCGTAGATAAAACAATAATCAATGCTGATAAGGACAACGATGGAAAGATTTCATACGAAGAATTTTGCGGAGTAAGTCACAAAGAAAACAATATTTAGTTATTTCTTTTAATTTGTCTCTATATTCAATATGACCTTTCTTTATGACCCTTTTCTACATACAAGGTACAGTACGGTAATCTCTTCTTCCTCGGTCACATTTGCCTAGACAGAAGAAGAGATTACCTTCCTAAATGTACTTAACCTAACCCTCTACATAATCTCTCTCAACTATTAAAAAAACACGCTATTGATAGACCTCGAACCCAGGGTTCCAGTGTCATAGAGTAAACCCTTTACCACTCGACCAAACATTTCGGTTGGGATAGTCACGTCAATTGACTATGATGGCATGGTTAGGCAAATGTGACCGACGAAGAATAACTTACCGTACAGTACATTATTATATTGGTAATTTTTATGAGGTCACATACATTTATATAGTGAGGTTGCATATATTTATGAGGTCAAATAAATTTAAAATGAGGTTGCATATATTTATGAGGTCAAATACATTTATAATGAGGTCACATGCATTTTTAATAAGGTCAAATACATTTTTAATGAGGTCACACATAATAGGGTTGCATACATTTATAATGAGGTTACATACATTTGTAATGAGGTCACATGCATTTATAATGAGGTCACATGCATTTATAATGAGGTCAAATACATTTTTAATGAGGTCACATACATTTATAATCTAATATTTTAATTTTTTTATCTCAGATTGTTGGTACTATGGACATACACAAGAAAATGGTAGTGGACGTATGACAAGTTTAAACTGAACCAGCAAACTTGTATTAGTCAACAAACCAGAATCGGTCGTCAATGGCAACATTCGCACTGCTGACAACACTGCATGTTGACACTATTTTGTAACTAAGTGTTTCTTGTGTCGCCATGACTACGACATAAAGCTAGTATGTGTGATTTGAATGTTTTAATTTGCATCACTGTTGCTATTAGTACCATACAACTGTACTGCTTTTTTTTTATATTTCTGTTGTGTTGCAAACTCTTTTGATTAAAGTAGTTGTTGTATTTTCTATATAACATACAACATAGTTATTTAAAAATAAGATATTATCAGGAAATGTTTCCTTTATATCGTGATTCAATAATAGTATAAAACAATTACTTCTAAATAGTGTAGCTTCCGTACAAGTGTACGAACTTCAGTATATAATACGAAAAATTCAATGTTTAATACTGTACTTATTGAATATTAAACTTAAACTATATAGTAAAGATTGTGTACGATGTATTGCTTAGCAAATTAGGTTTTATAGTTTTATGTTTAAAATAAACTATATTAAACATTGAGTGTATAAGTACCTTTTCTCTACCTCTATTGGCCTCTAAATTTTGTTTAAAGTTTTTTTTTTGGTTGTTGTTTGACCACCAAAAATGAATTTAAAATTGTTGATATTCTGACATTTTATATACCAGCCCATTCAACAAGTCTGGGCTAGCCAGTCGTCCTTTTTGCCTAGTGGGCTAGTGCCCTTTTTGCCACTCATTTTACAAAGATTGTTGTTTTGGGCCAGTCAAATGGGATGTAGCTAGTAAATCTAGCCCTGTTGTCCACTCAGTTTTCTTTTTATTTTTCCTTACTTATTTTGTATCTGTACTGACAGCCAGTAATGTAACCACAGCATTGTTTTTCAGTACTTTGCCTTTGGATTTATATTAATATTATATACAATAACAAATAGAAAGTTTGTATATGAAAAATGCAATATTCTTCATGAAATGAAAGTGGTAAAAAAAAGGAATGAAACATTCTATAGGAAATGGTACATAAAAAATACCCTGCTTTTGAAGAAAGAAATACAAAACTAAGAAAACTTATAGAATGTGAATTTTTTAATGCAAACCGTAGTAAATAGAAATTACAATAGAAAATCATTACAATAATAGTGTTTATTAGACTTTCACAAAGATGGACTGTCACTCCATAAAATCTAAAATTGATTGCTCATGGAAAAAATAAAAACATTTGATTTTCAAACATTTTGTCAACATTCTGAATTGGCTTATTCATAATTTCTATGTTTTCAACTTGTGTGTTTCTGTTTAATTATAAACAAACAGCATTGTCGCTCCTTAAATAACCGCAATGGAGCTTTAGTTTGGTTGTTAACATGTTTGCCTTTCAATCCCAAGGTCTAGGGTTCAATCCTGATCTATTGCCTCAACACTGTAAATAATTCCACTCCCTAAGCCTCACATGAGACTTGGTATAGTTCATCCATCCTGTAATTGGTAAGAGGACGTGCTGTGGGATGCGATGACTATGTGGTCTTTGACAAGTAGCCAGTTAAACAGAGAAGCTAAACAGCCGATAACAACCAGTTAAATGGTGTTGTTTGATGAAACAGAAACACGCCAAAACAACAATTTGTTATATTGTAACTTCTATGTATAATTATACTACATAATCATCTATAATCAATATGAATCAATATCTGTATAATAATCAATTTGTTATCCTTTTTTTCACTAAAGAAGTGACAGTACATCTTTGAATAAATTTGGTGTGTGAGAAATAAAGATTATTAACTCTAGATAAGGATTGTTTCTTGGTTGTATATTTAACTTAATATTTCGATCATGTATCTGTGAAAAATATATTATAAATGGTATAAATGTTGTAAAAAGTGTTCATTTTATTTGTTTATGTTAAACAATGATAAATAATGAGTCAATTATACTTTCTATATTTTAGTATTTGAGAAATATTAGATATTATTACTATACTTATTTTAATATACAATTTAACTGATGGAAACTTAGCATCACCCAGCGATATTAATGATAAAATAAATGTTAAGTTCAGTTTAATGTCAAGTCATTCATATATTGAATTAACAATGTATTGTTTTAAAAAAAACCATGAAAAAAAAAGATTAATAATCCACATTTTTCTATTTTATAGAGATAAAATATGTAATTGTTACTATTTACATGACGGTAATAATTTACTTTACCCCAACATACCGTTTATTTTTAAAACCTAAACTAAATTTGTTATCAATTGATGTGTATTCCTATGGCG
Organism: Antedon bifida; assembly: GCF_963402885.1. NCBI lineage: Eukaryota > Metazoa > Echinodermata > Crinoidea > Comatulida > Antedonidae > Antedon > Antedon bifida. The sequence goes on from NC_136234.1 coordinate 1,719,397, forward strand.
CATGCGTAAATCACAGAAAATCTCGCTATTTTATTCTCCTCAAACGTGAATGGTCGCAGGTTCAAATCCAGATAATTGATTTTTTAAATATTATATACATTTTGTTGTTTATTTATTTGTATGAATATATAGGCTGCATTAGCATGGGTTGTTTGATACCAATAAAGTGAACAACTATACAAATGTCAAATTAGTAGTGTAGTATATTGAGGTAACATGCGCAGAACACATTATGTGCGTCTGAGCATGCAAATATATACGATATAGTAACCATTTATGTCGAAAAATAAAAGGGTCGAAAAATGGCAATTTTTTGATAAAATCCCTGTAGTATAGTAAGGGATTTTTTCGAAAAATGGCCAAAATATCAAGTTTTTAAAATTCAATTTTTATGCGATAATATTGCTGTATATGATCATACAATATCTTATAGTGCCATAGAAATCAATTAAGTCGAAAAATAAAAGGGTCGAAAATTGGCCATTTTTTGAAAAAATCCCTGTACTATAGTAAGGGATTTTTTCGAAAAATTGCCAAAATATCAAGTTTTTAAAATTCAATTTTTATGCGATAATATTGCTGTATATGATTATACAATATCTTATAGTTCGATAGAAACCATTTATGTCAAAAAATAAAAGGGTCGAAAAATGGCAATTTTTTGATAAAATCCCTGTAGTATAGTAAGGGATTTTTTCGAAAAATGGTCAAAATATCAAGTTTTTAAAATTCAATTTTTATGCGATAATATTGCTGTATATGATCATACAATATCTTATATTGCCATAGAAACCATTCATGTCGAAAAATAAAAGGGTCGAAAATTGGCCATTTTTTGAAAAAATCCCTGTACTATAGTAAGGGATTTTGTCGAAAAATGGCCAAAATATCAAGTTTTTAAAATTCAATTTTTATGCGATAATATTGCTGTATATGATCATACAATATCTTATAGTGCTATAGAAACCATTTATGTCGAAAAATAAAAGGGTCGAAAATTGGCCATTTTTTGAAAAAATCCCTGTACTATAGTAAGGGATTTTTTTCGAAAAATGGCCAAAATATCAAGTTTTTGAAATTCAATTTTTATGCGGTAATATTGCTGTATATGATTATACAATATAGTATAGTGCCATAGAAACCATTTATGTCGAAAAATAAAAGGGTCGAAAATTGGCCATTTTTTGAAAAAATCCCTGTACTATAGAGTAAGGGATTTTTTCGAAAAATGGCCAAAATATCAAGTTTTTGAAATTCAATTTTTATGCGGTAATATTGCTGTATATGATCATACAACATCTTATAGTGCCATAGAAACCATTTAAGTCGAAAAATAAAAGGGTCGAAAATTGGCCATTTTTTGAAAAAATCCCTGTACTATAGTAAGGGATTTTTTCGAAAAATGGCCAAAATATCAAGTTTTTAACATTCAATTTTTATGCGATAATACTGCTGTATATGATCATACAATATCTTATAGTGCCATAGAAACATTTATGTCCAAAAATAAAAGGGTCGAAAATTGGCCATTTTTAGAAAAAATCCCTGTACTATAGTAAGGGATTTTTTCGAAAAATGGCCAAAATATCAAGTTTTTGAAATTCAATTTTTATGCGGTAATATTGCTGTATATGATTATACAATATAGTATAGTGCCATAGAAACCATTTATGTCGAAAAATAAAAGGGTCGAAAATTGGCCATTTTTTGAAAAAATCCCTGTACTATAGTAAGGGATTTTTTCGAAAAATGGCCAAAATATCAAGTTTTTGAAATTCAATTTTTATGCGGTAATATTGCTGTATATGATCATACAACATCTTATAGTGCCATAGAAACCATTTAAGTCGAAAAATAAAAGGGTCGAAAATTGGCCATTTTTTGAAAAAATCCCTGTACTATAGTAAGGGATTTTTATGCGATAATATTGCTGTATATGATCATACAATATCTTATAGTGCCATAGAAACATTTATGTCCAAAAATAAAAGGGTCGAAAATTGGCCATTTTTAGAAAAAATCCCTGTACTATAGTAAGGGATTTTTTCGAAAAATGGCCAAAATATCAAGTTTTTAAAATTCAATTATTACGCGTTTATATTGCTGTATATGATCATATACTGCTTTATGATCATCTTATAGTACCATAGAACCCAGTTATGTCGACAAATAAAAAGTTCGAAAATTGGCCATTTTTCGAAAAAATCCCTGTACTATAGTAAGGGATTTTTTCGAAAAATGGCCAAAATATCAAGTTTTTACAATTCAATTATTATGCGTTTATATTGCCGTATATGATCATATATTGCTTTATGATCATCTTATAGTACCATAGAACCCAGTTATGTCGAAAAATAAAAGGGTCGAAAATTTGCCATTTTTTGAAAAAATCCCTGTACTATAGTAAGGGATTTTTTCGAAAAATGGCCAAAATATCAAGTTTTTGAAATTCAATTTTTATGCGGTAATATTGCTGTATATGATTATACAATATAGTATAGTGCCATAGAAACCATTTATGTCGAAAAATAAAAGGGTCGAAAATTGGCCATTTTTTGAAAAAATCCCTGTACAGTAAGGGATTTTTTCGAAAAATGGCCAAAATATCAAGTTTTTGAAATTCAATTTTTATGCGGTAATATTGCTGTATATGATCATACAACATCTTATAGTGCCATAGAAACCATTTAAGTCGAAAAATAAAAGGGTCGAAAATTGGCCATTTTTTGAAAAAATCCCTGTACTATAGTAAGGGATTTTTTCGAAAAATGGCCAAAATATCAAGTTTTTAAAATTCAATTTTTATGCGATAATATTGCTGTATATGATCATACAATATCTTATAGTGCCATAGAAACATTTATGTCGAAAAATAAAAGGGTCGAAAATTGGCCATTTTTTGAAAAATTGCCAAAATATCAAGTTTTTAAAATTCAATTTGTTTGCGTCTATATTGCTGTATATGATCATATATTGCTTTATGATCATCTTATAGTACCATAGAACTCAGTTATGTCGAAAAATAAAAAGGTAGAAAATTGGCCATTTTTCGAAAAATTGCCAAAATATCAAGTTTTTAAAATTCAATTATTTTGCGTTTAAATTGCTGTATATGATAATATATTGCTTTATGATCATCTTATAGTACCATAGAACCCAGTTATGTCGAAAAATAAAAAGGTCGAAAAATGGCCAAAATATCAAGTTTTTAAAATTCAATTAATACGCGTTTATATTGCTGTATATGATCATATATTGCTTTATGATCATCTTATAGTACCATAGAACTTAGTTATGTCAAAAAATAAAAAGGTCGAAAATTGGCAATTTTTCGAAAAAATCCCTGTACTATAGTAAGGGATTTTTTCGAAAAATGGCCAAAATATCAAGTTTTTAAAATTCAATTATTACGCGTTTATATTGCTGTATATGATCATATATTGCTTTATGATCATCTTATAGTACCATAGAACTCAGTTATGTCGAAAAATAAAAAGGTCGAAAAATGACCAAAATATCAAGTTTCCTTTTTTGGTATGTGCAGAATCACTCTATGTGTTCTGTTTTTTGATATGTTCAAAATAACCACATTTGAAAAACAAAAATTTCTAAAAAAGGACAAAATATGACTTCCTAAAAAATGTAATTATTATGCAATAATATTGTATATATATTGCATTATGGTGTTCCAGTCATAGTGAGTACAAATTATGTAAAACAAAAAGTTTTCAATTACTAGATAGAGGCGATAATCATCTCATGCGTTTATAATATGTCATGTTTATAGTTATGTGGCTCACCAAAATCCAATACAGTAAAACTGTTCTCATTTTTATTTATTTAACACAACTCTAGTTACTGTAACGTCATTATGTTAAAAAAGGTTAACTTCACTCTTTCATTCTCTTCCCTGGTACAACAAAAACATTGCTTAATATAAAAACCAATAACTTCTTCATAAATTCTCTTCCATAATACAAAATATGTTTAGTTTATATCTTGTTTGTGATCACATTTGTTAAGTCATCTTCATACAAAAGGTAATGTTTCATAACATTTGTAATGTCCATTTTATCTACAAATTCTTTAATATGTTGGAGACCTTTGGGTCGAAGAATTTCCCGGATTGCAAGGCGACACAGATGCTGCAGACGGCCAGGAACTTCTGCACAATAAAACAAATGTAAAACAAGTTTAGGAACACAACAAAAAAATATGGTGCGTGCTTGTAAAATTTGTAGGTATATAATCTATAACAGCATACTGTAATTCTTAAGATAGATTGAAAATTAATTCCTTGTGCCTGGTATGGTTCAAATTCAAAATTCAAAAGCTAAATCAAAACGATGAAGTAAAACAGCCTAAAGGACTATATGTAAACAGGTTCAATATCTATATCCGATATATTTCTTATCCTACAGGTATAAATATGTTATATGTATATAATATAATAAATTACAGATAGATTAAGTAAAAAGATACAGTATACTATAAATAAAATACCTAGGAATTGTTTGATATGTGGCCAGTAGGGCAAGCAGTTTATGAGCAGCACTGAGCATGGGCACACTTTATTCACTCTATGAGCATAGCAAACCGCTAGGCTGATACTCCTCTGCAAGTAACTTGTATCGTATCCACGCAAATCAAACATACACACGCAAGATGAAAAACAGTTTAATTGCGGTTTCAATCCGCAGTCCAACAGATACTTGTACATGTGCAGGCTGGCAAAATCAGCAACTTTTTGGTAAAAACGAATTACTTTTGTGCATTTACAATTCATTTTTAAACCATAGCTGAATAATCTGTTCATCTCCGATATATCATCACATCCTTTACGAGTCCCTGTGGCAAAAAATACATCTTTTAAATAGCACCCTCCAAACCCATCTTCTTCGCAATGAAGACGGGCTCCTTTCGAGAGGAGAAAAGTAAACAGTTTTCTGGATTTTGAGTCGTACGAAAAGCGCAAAGGTGACTTAACGTCAAACTTCTTTGGTAATTTTTTATGTGTGTGGATAAAGCCTGTATTGACATCCACCCCGTAACTTAGAATGAGTTCTGCTGCTTCTACGTTGTCATTAACTGTGGTGCAATGTAAAGGAGTCCATCCATTCACTCCACATTTATATTCCAGTTGAGTGACGGGCAGTAACAGCTTCAGTGATCTAAAAAAGGAAATAACTTAACAGATTAATTTGTAAATACAGTAAAACATCCTTAAGGGTCTTTTACACCTATCTCGGTACGGTTCTGGTCTGGCGAATAGAACGTCAATGTTTTGTTTTCACAACGCTCCACGCAGCTGTGCGCCAATCAATATGCGTCAAATGATATGCGCGTAGCCATGTATAATTGAAACATTGACGCTCAATTGATCTGCAGACGGCGGACCGGAACCAGACCGGAAAAGGTGTGAAAGACCCTTCAGGATGCTATACTGTATTGACTAGGGATCAGGATTATCTTTTTCAACCTCAGGGTTGTTAAAATGCAGGGCATAGATAAACATTTAAGCTTGGTTGCAGAGTGCAGTGTGTCAGATAATTTAGAGTAACATTTTATTTTCATACTCAAGTCGATTTTTTTCAGCAGCAAAATGAATTGCTTTATAGGCATCTTCAGTTAAAAGGTTGGGATCGGCACCGGAGTCAAGTAAGTATTTTATACAGTCTGTGTGTCCCTCTTGAGCTGCTATGTGTAAAGCTGTTGCACCATCAAATATCTGGGTATTGACACTACCACCTAGGACACAAAAAACACGTCAACAACCAACATATGAAGCATCAATGGTGAATATAGCTATAATTATGGACATACTGTAGGTTAACTTGCACAGTATTAGGGAGTCTTTGATGGCAGTTTCAGTTCCAGTTTTATTTCACACAACATATTACACTATATATACATTTGTACTTATAAATAATAATAAAATATTTAATTGTGTGTGGAGATTACAATAAGCCATTGAGTGAGGAAGCTCAAAAATTGAAATCCTCGGAATATCTACACTGCGTACACAAATCACTGCTGCGCCATTAAGATAAGCACATGTGTGTGTGGGGGGGGGGGGGGGAAGTGATGTTAACTAGTGCACTTGTTGGCACAAATAAGTAATGTATTGATGAGTTATTCTCCTTAGTTGCTTTAAAAACTAAAAGAAAAAATCTGTTTTAAAGTTTTATATTCAAATAATTTCATACCAGCTTCAACAAGCATTTTCAGACACTGAGTATTGCCATACTGGGCTGCGACAAAAGTAGGTGTCATGCCGTCAACATCTTCTGAATCAACTTGACCCCCAGCCTTCAAGAGTTTGACAAGAATAGCTTGGTTGCCTCCCCATGCTGCAGCATGCAGTGGGGACTGTTCACTCATGTCCACAGCGTTAACATCAGTTGTCTTACATTCAAGCAACAGGTCAACACACTTCTCATGATTTTGATCACAAGCTGAAAAGATCAAACACATTCATTTGGCGTGTCATACATCAGTAAATAATGAGATGAATTTCCTCTAGCAGTTGCTTAATTTGCTTAATGGTAACAAATCAGACTGGCATGTGAGAAGGCACAGACACCTGCAGCTCTTGTCATTCCATTTCTCACCAAGACACTCGGTTTCCTCCTTCTCTGCACTAGGTACTGGTTTTGGTTACCATTAAATGGCTACTGACCTTCAAATAGGGGAGTAGCATGTTCATTATTTGGTAGGGTTGAATTAGCACCAGCCTTTAGTAGCACTTCTAATGTCTCTGCATGGCCTGCATGGACTGCTAAAAATACACTAGTTTCTCCTTCAAAAGTTTGCCCATCAATTTCTGTAAATAAAAATGTTTTATACAATCATTTCATACCATACACAACACACAAAAAACAGTAGGCCTATAGAGCATACATATTGCTGTACAATCAAGGCTGTAGTGAGAGGTTAAAAACAGACAAGCAATTATGCACTTGTCAATTGTATGACCCACTATACGACCCCCGGGAGTCATTTGTCCGATGTGCATCATTCCTTATTCCTTACCTGTAGGTGACCATGATGCACCCATTTTGACCATGTTGTTTATGATATGGTGGGTGGTAAGTGACGGAAATTGACACACCTTGTTCATTGATGTGACGTACCATCTAGGCTTTTTTACGCACCCCTGCGTCAGTAATTATTTGTAAATGACACACCTGTGACACATCTCTCCCGGGGGTCATATAGTGGGTCATACAATTGACAAGTGCATTAAGATTCTTTAAATATAACTATTAATATAAAATATGACATAATGTGCTGGGGAATTTTTAAATTTAAAAAAAATATTTGTTTAAAAAGCCTGCTGGCTACAGCCTTTTGCAATGGATTTTGATATAGTGGAGGTCGAGAATTGTAACAACATTGTAAAATAAAGTGCTAAACTTAAGTTATATGCAAAACATTGCAACTTTCAAAACTTAAGGGGAGGCTGGTGAACACTACAAATGATTATCACCTGTACTGTCATGATTTAGCAACAACTTCAAACAGTTAACATTGCCAGCCGCAGCTGCTTCATGTACAGGAAACCAGCCTCGATTGTCAGCTATGTTTACACGACAACCCTTATCTATTAGTTTACTCAGTGTGTCCGCATCACCTGCCTTGACTGCTGAGCCTACAGTGGAGCAGCGATCTGGATATGCCTCCTTGAAATCCATGGCACCAAAAACTGGTTTAAAATAACACAAAAAAAAAGAGAAATTAAATTGTACTCACTAATTATTAACTCGCTGAATGAAGGAAGGCCAATGAAAACAAACTTGCACATTTAATATTTGCAATAAGTAGAAGGGGACGGAAAAATATAGCTAATTTTTTTGTAAATTGTATATAAAAGCACTCAGATAATGTACAGAGGGCAGTATAATGATATAAGCAGTGAGTTAGGCAGATCATAAGTCAGCTCTCCTTAATTGCCTAAGTCACACAGCTGACTTAGGCAGAAACACAAAAAATATAGTATATTGATATAAGCAGTGAGTTAGGCAGATCATAAGTCAGCTCTCCTTAATTGCCTAAGTCACACAGCTGACTTGGTCAGAAACACAAGAAATATAGTATATTAATATAAGCAGTGAGTTAGGCAGAAAACAAAATTATGACTTAGACACTTTTGTTATGAGGCTGTCGATATCATCTATATACAAAAAATGCTACCTTTAAGTAACAAAATTTAATAGCATCAGCTCTTCAGATTAAAATTAACACTGATGAATTTAGAAAAGGAAAGTAGAAATAAAAGAGAAAGAATTTGTAACAAATGGGTTAAAAAATACTACTATTAAATACTATAAAAATGTATTTCTTATTTTATTTTAAAAATCATCAGTCTTCTGTTCTTAATTGCCTAAGTCTAATTTAATTTATTGTGATGTTCAGATAATATTTATTTAGATAATGAATGAATATATACAAAATAGAAAAAAGATATTAAAGTGAACATAGATAAAGCAGTAATTGGTAGTCATTATTATCATGGATCCCTTCTAGAAGTTAAAAACTTGTCTCGTAGGGACCCATAACAAAACACATTACTAAAAAAATAAAAATAACCTAGAATATATAATTATATAATTTAGGATAAAAAATTACAGTATAATAACATAACTAACATCTTCTTTATAAAAATTATTTAAATTATATTTCAATAGTTTCATGATAATTATAAATGAAATAACTACCGATATTGGTAAATGAAAAAAAAAAATATGTATACATAAATTATAATTCCAGTATATACTATATATACATTATATATAGTATAGATTAAAGATTGCAATAATAAACAACAACTAATATTTTGTGTAAGACATAAATAGTATATGAGTATAAATAATGATAATAAGCATATTAACTAAGCAGTATAATATTTAGATATATAATGATTCTTTAACTTTTTTCGGAAAGTAAATAATGATATTGACGTTTTGATATTTGGTGGGATATGATTCCACAAATTAGGACCTGATATAGTTATAAAAAATTTAGTTTTTGTAAGTCTAGCAAAAGGAATGTTAAAATGAGAAGTTCTTAAATTGTAATTGTGAAATTTGGTACGTTTACAGAGCATATCAATCATAGAAATAGGAAGTTGGTTTTTAAAATAATTAAACATAAAACTGGCAACTTGAACATTGTGGATATCCGTTAATTTTAATATACCAAGACGTTTAAAAAGGGGTTCAGATGAGGTTCTATATGGTGAAAAAGTAAAAATTCTAGCTGCACGTTTTTGTAATTTAGTTAATCTAGCAATATTAGAAGAGTAATCTGCAGCCCAAATAATGTTACAATACTGGAAATAAGGAAGTACAAGTGTGTTATAAAGAGAAATTAAAATATTTAGAGGGAAGAAGTGCTTAAGTCTGTTAATAATACTAATAGATCTTGATATTTTTTTCGAAACATAATTTTGATGACTGGTCCATTTGAGGTTTTCATGAATATATACACCTAAAAAAAGTATTTCAGTTTTGCGTTCAATTTGAATTCCGCCAAGAAGTATATTTAGGTCATCAACTTTTAGTTTACGTTGAGAATTGTGAAAAATTAAATAATTTGTTTTAAGAGTATTAATAAGTAATTTGTTTGAAATAAACCAGTCACAAAATGTTGTTAATTCATCATTGAATGTAGTAAATAATAAATCAATATTGGAATTAGAGTAAAATAAGGTGGTGTCGTCGGCGAAGGATATTACTTGCAATTTGTTACTGACATTAGCCAGATCATTAACATAAATAAGGAAGAGCAATGGCCCAAGCACAGATCCCTGTGGCACTCCGCAAGTAATATCCATCGTCGACGATGTACAAGATCCTAATGCAACATATTGTTTTCTATCTTTCAAATAACTATTAAACCAATTCAATGAAATACCTCTAATTCCATAGCACTCAAGTTTTTTAATTAAATTATCGTGATTAATAACATCGAAGGCCTTTGAAAGATCAATAAATAAACTTAATAAATTTTCTTTTGATTCAAATGAATTTGTAATATTATTAATAAGATCTAAAACGGCATGAGATGTAGAGTGATTTTTTCGAAAACCATATTGGCGTTTATTAAGTATATCAAATTTTGTGAGATAATCAGAAAGTTTAGTTTTTCAATAATTTTGGAAAACACTGAAAGTAGTGATATTGGCCGGTAATTAGATAATTGACTTCGTTCACCTTTCTTGAAAATGGGCACAACTTTAGCTAGTTTTAAGTGTGTTGGAAAAGTGCCAGATAAAAAAGATGAATTTATACAATGGGTAAGTTGGTGGATGATTAAGGGAGATACAGATTTTAAGACACGAGCAGTAATACCGTCAGATCCAGACCCTTTATTAGAATTTAGATTGTATATAGTTAGGTTAACATCATCAATTGAAACTGGGCTAATATAAAATGAGTTGGCAAACGCAGAATGAAGATAAGATAATGGATCAGTTATATTAGTTGGCATACTATTAATAAGATTAGGACCAATTGTAGAAAAATAGTTGTTAAACGATTCACATATCTCTTTTTGAGTTTTGTAAATATTATCACCGTCTTTAATTAGATTCGGGTGCTTGTTATTATAAGCAATAATTTGATTATTGCATCTATTGCTTGCAAAGAAGGAGTAGTTATTAATGAAAGGTATAGGGGAGTTTTCATTAAGCCATGTTTCACTGATACCGATTATGGAAAATTTGTTATTAATTGAATTCAAAAGGCATTCGAGATCGTTAACTTTGTGCGTAATGCTTCTAATATTAAGATGCAGGAGAGATAGTTTAGTATTAAAGGATGTATTAAACTTAGAATTAAATTGTGAATAATCATAAAAGCTGCATTCATCTAGGGTAACTGACTGTGAATTGAGATTATTAATTAGTTGATCAAAAGATTCATCATATTTGTAATTTTCATTGTAATTAACTGGATTAAAGGTTATGTTAGAAATATCATTGTTGTTAGTAAGTTCAGAGTTCACATTAAAGTCATAAAAAGGAAGTAAGTGAAGATAATTAACATTCATTAACAATAGCTGCGTATAGCGTTATCTAAAAAAGAAATACAGCAATAAGCATGCATGAGACTGTATACATTAATACATAATTAATGAGAAGCCAAATAAACAATTCTTGAAATATAAATATATTATAGGTAATATTTCGGTTGACGGTAAGTAGAGTCAAAGTAAAGTTAAATTATTGCGACGACTAGAATTACTCAGTAGCTTCGGGTGCATGTGCTTCCTTGAGGTTCGGGTAGTATTTAGCAAGATGATCCATGTCGATGAATGTGCGAACATAACCATTTGCATCTAAGTAACGCAACTTGTCAAGGTGGAGCCAGGCCTTTACTTTGTTGGAATGCAGGTATTTCATCGATGAGTATAATGCCTTTCTTCTACTTATCACTCTGCTGGTAAAATCATTATTTACGTAGATGTTATTATCTTTAAATTTAGGTCTCACTTTTGGAGATGCCTTGCGTACTCTTTCTTTAGTGGAATATCTGAGAAAGTATGCAACAAGTGGTCTCGGTTTATCCCTGGTGGTATTACGTGGTCCAACTCGATGGGCTCGTTGTATATCATCATTAGCGATTTTGATGCCGGTGGTATTGGAAATAAATGAGGAAAGGAAATTAACAGTACCTTCACTATCCTCCGCTTGTTCGGGTATGCCAGTAAACCTCAGATTGTTACGGCGTTGACGTCCTTCTAGGTTGTCGATTTTGTCGCGTATCTCTTCTATGCATTCCGTAGTGGATTGCTGCGTATCCTCGGCAATATCCTTCAGCTTAACATCCATGAAATCAGAATTTTCCTGCATATCGGCGTGCAAATTCCTCAGTTCTTTTTGTAAACCGGTGATTTCAAGATTGAGGATGGTAATGTCTTTTTCCAAGGAGACAATCTTGGTGACTGCGTCGCATAATGTTGATTTAATATCAGCAATGGTTTTGCAGCCCATGATTGACTTGATGAGAGTCGACAGCCAGGTGTTCGGTTCAGCGGCGCTAATATTTAAATTAGAAATATTTGGCTCTTTGTTTTCCATATTACAGTAGGCTACAGTAGGCCTAGCCTCTCTTTCTAGTAGGCCTAGGCCTGGTCCTCCAGCTAGCCCAAGCCTTACTTTTACTTTTTATTTTTTTGACCTCACCAAAAAAAAGTTTGCCTAGCCTAAAGGCTTTCTTAGGGTCCCTTAATTAAACGTAGGCTTAAATCAGAAGGCCTATCTATGAGACAATACTCAATAGGCCTAGATAAAGATTTGACATTTTAATTATAACATAATTTTTCAGTATAAACATTATTCTTAAGCAACAAACAAGTTATATAATATAAATAATTGGACTTTTTTAGTGACATTTTTGATGATGAGGCACCTGCTGAATTACCTGTACCACCACTTACTGATGATGATCAAAATGTTCCTGTACCAAATTTGATCAGTGATATTGGACTCATCATTAATTCCACAATGACTCCTGACCAAGTTTGGACAAAAATTTATGAGATGAGTGAAGCCCAGAAGATTCACCTAGCAACATCACATTACAAGCCGCCTCCAAATTTCAGATTCCCAACCGTTCAAATGAACGGCTATTCAAGAGCATTTCAAGCACAGTGGCTAAAACAGTATTCTTGGTTAGTATACAGTCAAGAATTAGATGGAGTATTTTGTCTCCCATGTGCACTATTCTGTAGTGACCGGTACACAAAAGGATCTCTTGTCAATTCACCTTTTACTAAATGGGTAAAACTGTCTGACACTCTACATGGAAAGAATGGGCATATCCATAAATCGTATCATGATGATTCAGTTATGGCAATGACCACCTTCATTAAGAGCTGCAAAAATCCAACTGCTACAATACCCTGTCACTTTAGCAATAGCTTGCAAATAGCAATTCAAGAAAACCGGCAAATCCTAAAGAGAATCATACAAGCTGTGCTGTTCTGCGGTCGTCAGTGTATTGGTTTCAGGGGTGATGGTGAGCATCAAGATTTTGGGAATCCAGGTTAGTTTCAAAACTATTGTGTAACTAAACAATTCAGAAAAGTTGTGCAGTTACTGTTGACATCATCTTGACAAAGTCTATTGGATATTTTGATCAGTTTTTCTTTAGTTCAATCAACAAACAAACTTTAATTTTTCATTTTTGGTTGTTTACTGTTTGTTACAAATATTAATTGGCATTATTTTATTTTTCAGGAAACTTTATAGCATTTCTCCGTCAACTAGCAAAAGCAGATCCGTTGTTGGAAAAGCATCTTTCGGTGCCTCAGAGGAGAAATTCGACATACATGTCTCCTATGTCCCAAAACGAGATTATTAACATAATAGGATTTAAACAAATCAGAGAAGGCATTCTGCAAGAGGTATGTTTAGAAAAACATGAATAATGAAACTCATAGCTAATTACAATTAATTCTCCTCAACAATTGTTTAATAATATATAACAATACTTTTTTTGGCGCCATTTAATTTGTGAGATATATACTTTTATTACTGCTAGATACGAGAAAGTTCTATGTACACCGTATTAGCTGATGAGGTATCATCTCACAACGTGGAACAACTAGCATTTTGCGTACGCTTTGTCGATACAGATTTGAACATCAGGGAAGAGTTTCTGGACTTCCATCGAATGGAAAATACAAGTGGAGCAGCTATCGCAGATGCTATACGTTCCATGTTGCGCAAGTTCAATGTACCACTTGAGAACATGAGAGGCCAGGGATATGACAGGGCTGCTGCCATGTCAAGCTGTAGAGTGGGTGTACAAGCTCGATTAAAGGAAGATTCACCACTTGCAACCTTTACGCACTGCGCTGGACATTGCTTGAACTTGGTGATAGCAAAAGCCTGTTCATTGCCAGCAATTAGGAACATGGTGGACACGTTAAAGGAAGCTTGCCTCTTCTTTAACTGGAGCCCGAAAAGAGAAGGCCTACTGAAAGAGGTATAGGCCAATTTTTCAATATTTCTTTTTAGAAATTGTTGCTTAATAATAATTATGCTGGCATTCTAATCATGGTATCAAATTTGTTAGGTGGATATGGTAACTATTTAATTAGCTCCATTTTGCAAAATTTTTCAATTGGTAAAATTTAACATTTAAAAATTTGTTTTAAGGTTATTAACAAAGATGAGCATAACGCCAAAAAAAAAAAGCCATTGCTCAACTTGTGCAAGACCAGATGGGCGGAGAGACACGAAGCCTACCAGCATTTTAATGATGCATTCCCACACCTGGTCACAACACTAGAAATAATTGCACATGGTCTGCATCTGGATGGCAAATATGATGCACAACATACAGGGCCCTGGAGTTCAGACACAAAGAAGCGTGGAAGTTCCCTTCTAAGGGCGTTGTTAGACTTTCAGTTTATAGTCGCCTTTAAATTGGTCTATCATAGCCTCTCGCACCTCCATGGTGTAACCATAAAATTGCAAAAGAGGGCACGGACATAATTGAAGCACATCAAATGGTTAGTCTACTTTTAATGTCTTTAAACCAGCATAAGAATGATGATCACTTGATGATTATAAAATAGAATTAAACAAATGCAGAAATTATAATTGCTTTATAAAATTTCAAATGATGTTAACTAGAATATATACTAAACCTTGAACAGCAAAAAAGTTAACATTTATTTTTAAATGTGATAATGTTTGACAATGATTGATAAGCTTTGCAAAAAAAACACACATTTATTAAACAAATTCCCAGTACACATTTGTTTTGTTACAGATAAATAATGTACAAGACACATACACAAATATAAGAAGAGGAGAAGTATTCGAAGGATACTATGATTTAGCCTGTTTGATGGCGAGAAAGGTGGATGTGCAACCGAGCATGCCCAGAGCTGTCGTAAGACAGGTGCACAGGGCCAATGCCCCAGCAACTACACCAGAGCAATACTACCAACGAAACCTTGCTTTTCCATTCATAGATCACATACTTAGTGAACTAAATGCAAAGTTTTCTTGTGAGTTTTTAGTCAATGCATACACTCTTATTTTTAATAAAATAATATAAATCATCATTATATTAAACTGTTGTTTTTCAGTTTTCAGATTTAATTTTTATAAAACTTGATTTATGGTTTAAGAAAAATAATTTACTAAGTACCATATTTTAATATTGAAAACATTTTAATTCTCATTCAATTACTGTATATATGGTTTTTATTCAATATTTTTTAGAGCTAGAGGTAACCAGTTCAAAGCTCTTAGCACTAGTACCATCTCTAATAATCGAGAAAAATATTGATATTTCTGAAGCAGTCAACCTGTATCACAATGACTTACCATCACCAGAGCTTGTCAGCAGTGAGATCATGCGGTGGCGGAGGCAGTTTGCAGACAAGGCCATTGCAGATGTGCCTAGCTCTTGTGCTGCAGCTATTAAAATGTGTGATGAGGAAATGTTTCCTAATGTTTTCACGCTATTGAAGTTAGCTTGTACATTACCAGTTACTTCTTGCGAGTGTGAAAGAAGTGCAAGCGTTCTAAGGCGATTAAACACCTATGCCCGATGTACAATGCATCAAGAAAGACTTGCATCTCTTGCACTAATTCATATCCATTATGATACATACATTGATATGGATGAGACGATCAACATCTATGCTGATATGTATCCTCGAAGAATGCAACTTAAAAACTTGATCTATAACTAAATGTAATGAATGCATTGAGGATTGACACTCTCCCAGTGTTATAAACAAAGGCCCAATTGTACTTTTATCATGTTGTATTTTATACAATAACATATTGGTGCTGTAATGAATGCATTGAGGATTGACACTCTCCCAATGTTATAAACAAAGGCCCAATTGTACTTTTATCATGTTGTATTTTATACAATAACATATTGGTGCTGTAATGTATGCATTGTAACAACATAATTTATGTATTTATACATTTTTCCTGGAAATATTTTTCATTAAACCAAAGAATTTCACTGTGTAAACTTGAATAAAAATGGTGCCGAGTTAAATTGGTACGTGTACGTAGGCCTACATGTTTGTTTTTTAATGTTTATAGGAAAAGAAATTATTTAAGGGCCTAATATAATATCCTTTTTTTGCAACAATAAAGCTGTATTTCAGTACTAACTTCCATAATACTGTATTGTACTATATAATTTCTCTGCATAACTCAGATTTTAGTAGGTAAAAAATGTCTCTGTAAGCTGATTAAAACAATCGAAATTGCTCTGAGAGCCAAAGCTTCCAGGGGCCTTTCGGCCCCTGGACCCCGACCGGGGGCCCTTGGCGGCCCCCTGGCCCCCAGCCTACGGTTGCTCGCTGCGCTCGCTAAATACTTGGTGTCAAGAGAACCCCCCCCCCTGATGCATTCTGGCTACGGGCCTGTCCACGTTGGCCATTGTAGATGTTTAGTTAGAATAAATAACAAAAGTGTACCTATATTTAATGCAACCGATACGTTCACTATCCAGGTAGGTATACAGGTCTCATGCAGTTAGTAGCTTATCCTTGCAACATGCTATCACAGGTAAGCGAGTACTGTATCTAAAAACGTATACGTGTGAGAGCTCCGCTCAAACACGTCTGCACTCGACGAAGGACAATGTACACACAGCTGACTTAGGCAGAAACACAAAAAACGATCTGAGCATGTGCAAATGTATATAAAAGCACTCAGATAATGTACAGAGGGCAGTATAATGATATAAGCAGCAGAGCCATATATATAAAGAGTTACGACATTGAAAATTAGAAGCCATTTTTGTGTCAAAGAATTCGCACGCTGACGGCGCGCGCGTCTCTTTTGTATAGCGTTTTCCTATAGTTCATGCATTATTTTTAGATTTTTTTGTCTATGAAATAACGTTTATATTCTGTTTTTATTTTATTAATTAATTTTATTAATGGTATTAATTTGGTAACATATATATATTGTGTCTATAATAACAAAAGAATAAATGCTAGGGCCTACATGCAAGTCAGGATACATCAAAGCATGAACCAATACAAAAAACACACAAATTCACCCCTCTTTTTATACAGTATATGGCTCTCTGTGTGTTTTTGACACAAACTTTCAGAGACTCGTTCATCATTTCATTTGTAATAATTTGCCTTTATTATTTTAATATTGTCCATACCCTATTCAATATATTAACAAATATATCCACGACACTTTATTATTTTATTTAGTCATCAAAGCATGCATTATGAATTGAAAATATTACATAATTGTTATTAATAGGACGTAGTTATGGGATGTTTCGTTCCAAAATCAATCAATCGAACTTTATAATGTACTAGCGCAAGCGCGCGCAATATTCTTTGCCGCAAGTACTTCTGTACGCTGTGCACATCGATATTTCACCGTAAAATGTGCAACTACAATTTTTTAAATATAAGAAAAAGTTTAAAGTATTTTCTTGCTCCTATACTTTACATGCATTAACGGAGACAAGTTTGACACAAATTGATCTGCATATCACGTGACTATAATCCAATGTCGTAACTCTTTATATATATGGCTCTGATAAGCAGTGAGTTAGGCAGATCATAAGTAAGCTCTCCTTAATTGCCTAAGTCACACGGCTGACTTAGGCAGAAACACACAAAAAAATAATATATTGATATAAGCAGTGAGTTAGGCAGATCATAAGTCAGCTCTGCTTAATTGCCTAAGTCACACAGCTGACTTAGGCAGAAACACAAAAAATATAGTATATTGATATAAGCAGTGAGTTAGGCAGAAAAAAAATTATGACTTACACACTTTTGTTATGAGGCTGTCGATATCATCTATATACAAAAAATACTACCTTTAAGTAACAAAATTTAATAGCATCAGCTCTTCAGATTAAATTTAACACTGATGGTTTTAGAAAGGAAAGTAGCAATAAAAGTGAAAGAATTTGTAACAAATGGGTTAAAAAATATACTATAAAAATGTATTTCTTATTTTTTTAAAAAAATCATCAGTCTTCTCTTCTTAATTGCCTAAGTCACAGAGCTGACTTAGGCAGAAACACAAAAAACGATCTGAGCATGTGCAAATGTATATAAAAGCACTCAGATAATTTACAGAGGGCAGTATAATGATATAACAAGGGAGTTACGCAGATAATTAGTCAGCTCTCCTTAATTCTCCAGAAACACAAAAAAACGACCTGAGCATGTGCAAATGTATATAACAGCACACAGATAATGTACAGAGGGCAATATAATGATATAAGCAGTGAGTTAGGCAGATCATAAGTCAGCTCTCCTTAATTCCCTAAGTCACACAGCTGACTTAGGCAGAAACACAAAAAAATATAGTATATTGATGTAAGCAGTCAGTTAGGCAGATCATAAGTCAGCTCTCCTTAATTGCCTAAGTCACACAGCTGACTTGGGCAGAAACACAAAAAATATAGTATATTGATATAAGCAGTGAGTTAGGCAGTATGTATTTCTTATTTTGTTTAAAAAATCATGAGTCTCCTCTCCTTATTTGCCTAAGTCACACAGCTGACTTAGGCAGAAACACAAAAAAACGATCTGAGCATGTGCAAAATGTATATAAAAGCACTCAGATAATGTACAGAGGGCAGTATAATGATATAAGTAGTGAGTTAGGCAGATCATAAGTCAGCTTTCTTTAATTGCCTAAGTCACACAGCTGACTTAGGCAGAAACACAAAAAATATAGTATATTGCTATAAGCAGTGAGTTAGGCCAAAAAACAAAACAAAATTATTACTTAGACAGTTTTGTTATGAGGCTGTCGATATCATCTATATACAAAAAATGCTACCTTAAAGTAACAAAATTTAATAGCATCAGCTCTTCAGATTAAAATTAACACTGATGAATTTAGAAAAGGAAAGTAGCAATAAAAGAGAAAGAATTTGTAACAAATGAGTTAAAAAATATACTATAAAAATGTATTTATTATTTTATTTTAAAAATCATGAGTCTCCTCTCCTTAATTGCCTAAGTCACACAGCTGACTTGTGCAGAAACACTAAAAACGATCTGAGCAAGTGCAAATGTATATAAAAGCACTCCGATAATTTACAGAGGGAAGTATAATGTTATAAGCAGTGAGTTAGGCAGATCATAAGTCAGCTCTCCTTAATTGCCGAAGTCACACAGCTGACTTAGGCAGAAACACAAAAAATATAGTATATTGATATAAGCAGTGAGTTAGGCAGAAAAAAAAATATGACTTACACACTTTTGTTATGAGGCTGTCGATATCATCTATATACAAAAAATGCTACCTTAAAGTAACAAAATTTAATAGCATCAGCTCTTCAGGTTAAATTTAACACTGATGGTTTTAGAAAAGGAAAGTAGCAATAAAAGTATTAAACAAATTTCCAACACATCTAAATTTAAAACTGAATTGAAACAATATTACAAAATTAAACATAGATAAATTATTATTGTGCCATTTTATCAGATGTTTTGCTTATATGCTTATATATTTATGAACCCCGTCTTATAATGTTTGTTTTGTTAAAATTATAATTACTATCTTTTTAGGGACCACATTGGAATTAAGTTGTTTTACTTTAAACGACTTTATGTGTTTTCCCGTGCATAGTCAGACTTCATTAATCCCGCCATTTTTATTTGCTTTTTTGATGTATTTTAATATTTAAGGTGATTATATATATTATTGATGTATTTTTAATGTTATGTATTGAGATGCCAAATAAATGAATGAATGAAAAAAAGTGAAAGAATTTGTAACAAATGGGTTAAAAAATATACTATAAAAATGTATTTCTTATTTTATTTTAAAAATCATCAGCCTTCTCTTCTTAATTGCCTAAGTCACAAAGCTGACTTAGGCAGAAACACAAAAAACGATCTGAGCATGTGCAAATGTATATAAAAGCACTCAGATAATTTACAGAGGGCAGTATAATGATATAACAAGGTAGTTACGCATATCATAAGTCAGCTCTCCTTAATTGCCTAAGTCACACAGCTGACTTAGGCAGAAACACAAAAAATATAGTATATTGATATAAGCAGTGAGTTAGGCAGATCATAATTTAGCTCTCCTTAATTGCCTAAGTCACACAGCTGACTTGGGCATAAACACAAAAAATATAGTATATTGATATAAGCAGTGAGTTAGGCAGAAAAACAAAACAAAAATTATGACTTAGTCACACAGCTGACTTAGGCAGAAACACAAAAAACGATCTGAGCATGTGCAAATGTATATAAAAGCACTGAGATAATGTACAGAGGGCAGTATAATGATATAACAAGGGAGTTACGCAGATCATAAGTCAGCTCTCCTTAATTGCCTAAGTCACACAGCTGACTTAGGCAGAAACACAAAAAATATAGTATATTGATATAAGCAGTGAGTTAGGCAGATCATAATTCAGCTCTCCTTAATTGCCTAAGTCACACAACTGACTTAGGCAGAAACACAAAAAATATAGTATATTGATATAAGCAGTGAGTTAGGCAGATCATAATTCAGCTCTCCTTAATTGCCTAAGTCACACAGCTGACTTGGGCAGAAACACAAAAAATATAGTATATTGATATAAGCAGTGAGTTAGGCAGAAAAACAAAACAAAAATTATGACTTAGACACTTTTGTTATGAGGCTGTCGATATCATCTATTTACAAAAAATGCTACTTTTAAGTAACAAAATTTAATAGCATCAGCTCTTCAGATTAAAATTAACACTGATGAATTTAGAAAAGGAAAGTAGCAATAAAAGAGAAAGAATTTGTAACAAATGGGTTAAAAAATATACTATAAAAATGTATTTATTATTTTACTTTAAAAATCATGAGTCTCCTCTCCTTAATTGCCTAAGTCACACAGCTGACTTAGGCAGAAACACTAAAAACGATCTGAGCAAGTGCAAATGTATATAAAAGCACTCAGATAATTTACAGAGGGCAGTATAATGATATAACAAGGGAGTTACGCAGATCATTAGTCAGCTCTCCTTAATTGCCTAAGTCACACAGCTCACTTGGGCAGAAACACAAAAAAATATAGTATATTGATATAAGCAGTGAGTTAGGCAGAAAAACAAAACAAAAATTATGACTCAGACACTTTTGTTATGAGGCTGTCGATATTGACGGGAGGTGAAGGGCGCCCCCGTGGATTTGAGATGTTTTGTGCGGATGAGGAGAACGCACGAGAGGAGAGATGAACACGACGAATGGAGTTGAGTGAACGTTTCCGAGTAATAATTGATGTTTATATTACTTGTTAGTTACTAATTTGATGTTTAAGAGGTATAATACGACGTTGGAAATAGAATTCGAGTGTGAAGATGTTTATTGTAGTTCGAAATATACATCGGTTGTAAAAGATTTCATAGATTTGAAGTAGATTATTGGATGGAAAGTTTCAATGTTTTCAATGTTATAACAGACCAAGGTCGTTGGAGTTTTACCGACATTGGGATTGTTTTAGTTTCAAGACAAAGAATTGTTGATACTGTTGAGTACTTACTTATTAAACTGTTGTAAAATTGTATACTTATCGTATTCACTTTATTTGGATTCTTTACGATCTGAAGGGGATATACATATTAATAACCCCACACCCCACATTACGACAAATGGCGACGAGGATGGGATGTAGCAGTTTGTAAGTACTGTACAACTACCATATTTGTAAACTTCTAGCATAGGCTAGGCCTAGATCCCGATTACGGTTAATGACATTTCCGAAAGTAAACTAGGAAGCGGTTTAGCGATTTATTTATAAAAGAAAGGATTGTACGACGTGGCGTACGTGTGATATAAACAGATTGTTGTGTTTTACCGTTGCAGTGTTTTACCGTTGTAGTGTTTTTGTTTAATGACAGTTCGGCGATTGTGAAGTGCGCCACCTAGTTACGATTGGACTATAGTATTAATTCTAATTTGGAATAAGAGATCGAGTTACGTGTGGATATACTTTTGTGCAGATATTTTGATTGTGAAGGACGCCACCTATCAAGATTTGGACTATAGTATTATAATTTGGAATAAGAGATCGAGTTACGTGTGGATATACTTTTGTGCAGATATTTTGATTGTGAAGGACGCCACCTATCAAGATTTGGACTATAGTATTATAATTTGGAATAAGAGATCGAGTTACATGTGGATATACTTTTGTGCAGATATTTTGATTGTGAAGGACGCCACCTATCAAGATTTGGACTATAGTATTATAATTTGGAATAAGAGATCGAGTTACGTCTGGATATACTTCTGTGCAGGTTATTTTGATTGTGAAGGACGCCACCTATCAAGATTTGGACTAGTAATACTGTATTGTTGAAGCTAGAACTATTTTGACTTTTAAGCACTATATTTATGAAGCATTTTTATTTGTTGATTGATTGGAATTATTTTTATTGATTGATGGTATAAGTGTAATATTTATGGTAGAATAAGGGTAAAAACAAAAATTATATACATTACCCGATAGATGTTTCTTAAGATTTTGGTGCATTAAGGTACATGTTAGAGATAAGCTCAGTAGTATATAATATTGTGTAATAAGAATTTATTTGTACTGTAAGAGCTCAGTCTGCAATTATGGCCGAAGAACCAGCTGAAGATCAAGCATCCATGCAGGGGATGATGCAGGCTTTGACTGATGTCCTACAAGGGTTAAGAGTTCAGCAAGCTCCACCTCCGGTGAAAATAGCCAAGTATAGAGGGTCTACAAAAGCAGATGGAGATTTGTCACTAAAAGAATGGTTAGATGACTTTCAGAGTTATGCCAACCACTATAACCTGACAGGAAAAGCAAAAGCGCAGTCATTATTGGATCATCTAGCAGGTTCAGCGAAAGAAGAGATTCTTTGCAGAGAAGGAAACGTGAGAGAAGACTATGACCAAATAGTGACAGTGTTAAAGTCTTTGTTCGGACCAATAGAAACAGTACCTTCTCTAACTCGAGAATTCCACAACCGGAACCAAAAAGATGTTGAGTCGCTAGCAGATTTTAGTCGTGTTCTAATGAGATTATATACAAAGATGGTAAAGGCAGCTGCAGTAGAAGAAGATAAGGATGCTTTGAAGAGGCTGAGGGATTATACATTGAAGGAAAGATTTGTTCATGGTGCCAAAGAAGGTTGGGTTAGGAGAGAACTAAGGAGAATAGAAATGCAGTGTAAAGATAAGACATTTTTGGAAATGCGGGAGGAAGTGTTAGAATTTTTTAAGGATGAAGAGCCAAGGCATCAGGCCAGAGTTTGTGAGGTGTCTATGGAACATTCAGTAGAAGCAAGAAGGGTAGAAGAACCAGCACTAAAAGAAGAACTTGCTGCATTAAAAAATGACGTAGCGATGCTAACGAGGAGTGTCCAGAGCTTGATAAATATTCAGAGTGCTGACATGGAACGAGCTAAAGAGTTAAAGTGTTACAATTGTGGCAAAAAGGGACATGCAAAGACAGACTGTACAGAGGAGACGTTGTGTTTTAATTGTAAAGGAAGAGGGCATTACAGTAGAAACTGTCCGGAGAAACTTAAAGAGAAGGAAGCTAAAGGACCGGGAACAAAGCGGATGTCAACCACACCAATGGAAAATACAGAGTTGGTAGATCGACTGGTCGCAAAAAGTCCTTGTGGTGATGTGGAAATCGGAGGCATCATGCTGGGTTGCATTTTCGACACGGGTGCAGAAGCATCGATTATACCATCGTCACTGTATCACGATAAACTAAAAAAGAATCTTGGTGAATTACAGCCTGCATCTGGAATATTCCTAAATGTTATTGGAGTAGGCGGGATTGAAATTCCAATCGAAGGCTACATCGAGGTACCGATTGAAGTGAATGGTGAGAACTTGATGGGAAGTTTTCTAGTAGTATCAGATCAGTCTTGTACACAGAAGAACACCAGGTATCCACTTCTAATAGGCTGCAACACTCTTAGACATTTGGTAAATTCGCCAATACAGAGCAGTAAGGATACGGTACCAGCTACGCGGAAGCATGAAGTCATGCTTGACGTAGAGGAGAATAACCTTTTAGTGGCTCTGTGTGAAGTGATGGAGGAGCAGGAGAGTAGTAATGTTAATAACGAATGTGCAACGCCTACGTTGTCGACGGACAGTGACAAATTGTTGGCAACAGGAGTGAAACTGAATGGCCTTTCACAACAAGAGGAGGCAGGACTGCGGAAATTATTACAAAAGCATGAAGACGTTTTCTCGAAGGGAATCTTCGACGTTGGTAGATGTACTGTGATTCCTCACCAAATCAAAGTTACAGAAGGACCACCAATTCGATTGCCTTATAGACGAATTAATCCATCGGTAATCCCAGAGGTTAAACGAATGCTCCAAGAGATGCTAGATGCTAAAATAATTCAACCTTCTAAGAGTAGTTTCGCGAGTCCTATAGTGTTGGTCCGTAAGAAAGACGGATCGCTTCGACTCTGCATTGATTATCGTCGTTTAAATGATCGAGTGATAAAAGATTCGTTCCCTCTCCCGAGGATTGAGGAGACATTAGAGGCGTTTTCTGGGTCGAAATACTTTTCTACAATTGATTTAGCACATGGGTATTTTCAAGTAGTTTTAGAGGAAGGATCCATAGACAAAACAGCGTTTAGAGTGCCGTGGGGCCTCTACGAGTTTGTACGGATGCCTCAAGGCCTAAGCAATAGCCCGTCCACATTCCAGCGCATTATGGAGTATATTCTTGGAGATATGAACCTATCAGAACTGGTACTATATCTTGACGATATACTGATTTTTTCTAGTACGTATGAAGAACATTTGGTTCGCCTGGACAAAGTGTTAACCAGACTCCAGCAATATGGACTGAAAGTAAAAGGAAAAAAATGTGATTTATTAAGACGAGAAGTCAGTTATTTAGGCCATGTGATATCCGATCAAGGCATCTCTGTCAACCAAGATAAGATAGAACGAGTGACGTTGTGGCCTACACCGAAAACCTGTTCAGAAGTGCGCTCGTTCTTAGGATTAGCCTCATATTATCGACGTTTTATAAGCAACTTTGCAACAATGGCAGCACCTTTACACGCGGTAACTGCAGGGATGGCTAACAAACAAACAGGGAAGGCGACTTCTTTCAAGTGGAGTGATGAACAAGAGGAAGCTTTTTCTAAGTTAAAGAATGCATTGACTACAGCACCAGTATTGAAATATCCGCAGTTTGATAAGGATTTCATTATCGAAGTAGATGCGTCACTTCTTGGCTTGGGTGCCTGTCTTTTGCAAGAAGACGAACGAGGAAAGATTCATCCAGTCGCATATGCGAGTAGGGGACTGCGAGGGTCAGAGAGAAATTACCCTGATTTATCGAGCTTTAAGCTGGAGCTACTAGGATTAAAATGGGCGGTTGCCGATAAGTTTGGTCCGTACATTCAGGGCAAGCATACCATTGTATGGACAGATAACAACCCATTAGCACATTTGAAGAATGCAAATCTAGGAGCTACCGAAATGAGGTGGATCGCTCAGTTGGCGTTGTATGATCTTGAAGTCAAATATCGGCCCGGGAAGACAAACAAATGTGCAGATGCACTGAGTCGTTGTCCAAGTAATACCTGTGTTAATTCCTCGGAGTTAAAAAGTGACCTGAACGTGATCGCATCCTGTTTGATGACAAAAGTTCAAGGTGGTTCCATAGAAGTAAATTCTGTTGTACCAACAGTGTTGCCGTCATTTTCACATGAAGAATTGTCAGATATGCAAAAGAATGATGAAGTACTACAAGAGGTGTGGAAAATGTGGAATGCGAATTGGAAAACGGGGCAAGACTATGATCGAGCTGTACCTGGTCTTAAGGGATGGATAAGAGAATGGTCAAAGTTTCGTCCAAGTAATGGTGTGCTGTATCGCATTATTCCTGATTCAATTTTTGGGGAGTTCCAACAATTATTAGTGCCTTTGAAGTTGCAATCAACCTTGCTAGGAATAGTACATGACAAATGGGCTCACCAAGGAGTTAATAGGACCTATGAATTGCTAAGGAGACGATGTTTTTGGCCTGGTATGCATCATGATGTGAAGAGATATATTAACCGTTGCCTGAGATGTGTTACAACAAAGACGCCTACACCCACTGTACGTCCTCCTATGCGGCATTTGTTGGCATTTCGTCCGCAGGAGATAGTTGCGGTTGATTTTATGAAATTAGACAAAGGAAAAATGGGATTTGAGGACGTGCTAACCTTGACAGACGCATTTAGTAAATTTTCACAGGCTATTCCATGTCGGGATCAGACAGCGTTAACAGTGGCGAAAGCACTTCGGGATAATTGGTTTGTACACTACGGTGTTCCATCAAGAATACATTCCGATCAGGGTGGTTCGTTTGAAAATGCTGTGATTAAGGAACTTTGTCAGATGTACGGGATAAGTAAATCACGCACTACTGCATATCATCCGTCTGGCAATGGACAATGTGAGAGATTCAATAAAACATTGTGTGGCCTGATAAGATCACTAGATGTACAGGAGCGACGAAAATGGCCAGAATTATTAAAGCATCTGTTGTATATGTATAACACAACTCCACATAAGGTAACGGGAGTCAGTCCTTATTTTTTGATGTTTGGTAGACCGCCATCATTACCTATTGATCACCTACTTGATCGACTAGATGACAGTTGGAATGAGGACCATATCCAAACCCAACAGAAGTTGATAAAGAGAGCTCATGAGATAGTGACGAGCAGGCTTAAAGAGGCAGCAAACCGAGAAGCCGCACGACATGATGGTCGCACTACAGACTTTAAATTGGAGGTTGGGAATAGAGTGTTGTTGAAACGAAATGCGTTTACTGGACGTCATAAGTTATCAGATAAATTTCAAGAAGTAACTCATGTGATTATAGACATGAATGAAGAACAGGATATTTATGAAGTTAGACCAGCAATGGGTGGAATTTCCAAATGGGTAAATCGACGTCAATTGCACCTTGATCCACGTGGCCAGGAATCAGATGCCTTGGAAGATCATCTTCCTATATTTGTATCAGATGAGAATAGTGAGGGTAGTGAAGAAGGAGATGACGAGGGTGATGCTTTGTTACAATTAGTGTTTACTCCTTCTGTAGAAAACGAAGAGATAGACAATATGATTATTTCTGTAGAAAACAAAGAGATAGACAATATGATTACTTCTGTAGAGAACAAGGAGATAGAAAATCAAGTTAAGAATATTGAAGATAGGGATAAAGGGTTGAGACGATCAAGTAGATTGAATAAAGGGAAACATGGAAATCCATGTCATTTGCCGACATCGGCAGTAGGGGTTCATGATTAAAATTGTATGCTACTCTGTTAGAAGATCACTTGAGTATTAGGGATTAGCTTGAATTATCTTTAATAGTTGTTATGTTGATATTGCAGATAATTTATGAGGTTTACGTTACATAGATGACAAGTAATTTGACATTTTTTTAACTTTGTTTTTTGTTAAGTTTTTTCAGAGAAACATTTTTTTTATTTGTATTGTACATTCGGGGACGAATGTTTTTCAAACAGGGAAATTGACGGGAGGTGAAGGGCGCCCCCGTGGATTTGAGATGTTTTGTGCGGATGAGGAGAACGCACGAGAGGAGAGATGAACACGACGAATGGAGTTGAGTGAACGTTTCCGAGTAATAATTGATGTTTATATTACTTGTTAGTTACTAATTTGATGTTTAAGAGGTATAATACGACGTTGGAAATAGAATTCGAGTGTGAAGATGTTTATTGTAGTTCGAAATATACATCGGTTGTAAAAGATTTCATAGATTTGAAGTAGATTATTGGATGGAAAGTTTCAATGTTTTCAATGTTATAACAGACCAAGGTCGTTGGAGTTTTACCGACATTGGGATTGTTTTAGTTTCAAGACAAAGAATTGTTGATACTGTTGAGTACTTACTTATTAAACTGTTGTAAAATTGTATACTTATCGTATTCACTTTATTTGGATTCTTTACGATCTGAAGGGGATATACATATTAATAACCCCACACCCCACATTACGACAATATCATCTATTTACAAAAAATGCTACTTTTAAGTAACAAAATTTAATAGCATCAGCTCTTCAGATTAAATTTAACACTGATGGTTTTAGAAAGGAAAGTAGCAATAAAAGTGAAAGAATTTGTAACAAATGGGTTAGAAAATATACTATAAAAATGTATTTCTTATTTTATTTTAAAAATCATCAGTCTTCTCTCCTTAATTGCCTAAGTCACACAGCTGACTTAGGCAGAAACACAAAAAAACGATCTGAGCATGTGCAAATGTATATAAAAGCACTCAGATAATTTACAGAGGGCAGTATAATGATATAAGCAGTGAGTTTGGCAGATCATAAGTCAGCTCTCCTTAATTGCCTAAGTCACACAGCTGACTTAGGCAGAAACACAAAAAAATATAGTATATTGATATAAGCAGTGAGTTGGGCAGATCATAAGTCAGCTCTCCTTAATTGCCTAAGTCACACAGCTGAATTGGGCAGAAACACAAAAAATATAGTATATTGATATAAGCAGTGAGTTAGGCAGATCATAAGTCAGCTCTCCTTAATTGCCTAAGTCACACAGCTGACTTGGGCAGAAACACAAAAAAATATAGTATATTGATATAAGCAGTGAGTTAGGCAGATCATTAGTCAGCTCCCCTTAATTGCCTAAGTCAAACAGCTGACTTAGGCAGAAACACAAAAAATATAGTATATTGATATAAGTAGTGAGTTAGGCAGAAATGTATTTCTTATTTTATTTAAAAAATCATGAGTCTCCTCTCCTTAATTGCCTAAGTCACACAGCTGACTTAGGCAGAAACACAAAAAAACGATCTCAGCATGTGCAAATGTATATAAAAGCACTCAGATAATGTACAGAGGGCAATATAATGATATAAGCAGTGAGTTAGGCAGATCGGAAGTCAGCTCTCCTTAATTGCCTAAGTCACACAGCTGACTTGGGCAGAAACACACAAAATATAGTATATTGATATAAGCAGTGAGTTAGGCCGAAAAACAAAACAAAATTATTACTTAAACAGTTTTGTTATGAGGCTGTCGATATCATCTATATACAAAAAATGCTACCTTTAAGTAACAAAATTTAATAGCATCAGCTCTTCAGATTAAATTTAACACTGATGGTTTTAGAAAGGAAAGTAGCAATAAAAGTGCAAGAATTTGTAACAAATGGGTTAAAAAATATACTATAAAAATGTATTTCTTATTTTATTTTAAAAATTATCAGTCTTCTCTTCTTAATTGCCTAAGTCACACAGATGACTTAGGCAGAAACACAAAAAACGATCTGAGCATGTGCAAATGTATATAAAAGCACTCAGATAATTTACAGAGGGCAGTATAATGATATAACAAGGTAGTTACGCAGATCATAAGTCAGCTCTCCTTAATTGCCTAAGTCAAACAGCTGACTTAGGCAGAAACTCAAAAAATATAGTATATTGATATAAGTAGTGACTTAGGCAGAAATGTATTTCTTATTTTATTTAAAAAATCATGAGTCTCCTCTCCTTAATTGCCTAAGTTACACAGCTGACTTAGGCAGAAACACAAAAAAACGATCTGAGCATGTGCAAATGTATATAAAAGCACGCAGATAATGTACAGAGGGCAGTATAATGATATAAGCAGTGAGGTAGGCAGATCAAAAGTCAGCTCTGCTTAATTGCCTAAGTCACACGGCTGACTTAGGCAGAAACACAAAAAATATAGTATATTGCTATAAGCAGTGAGTTAGGCCAAAAAACAAAACAAAATTATTACTTAGACAGTTTTGTTATGAGGCTGTCGATATCATCTATATACAAAAAATGCTACCTTAAAGTAACAAAATTTAATAGCATCAGCTCTTCAGATTAAAATTAACACTGATGAATTTAGAAAAGGAAAGTAGCAATAAAAGAGAAAGAATTTGTAACAAGTGAGTTAAAAAATATACTATAAAAATGTATTTATTATTTTATTTTAAAAATCATGAGTCTCCTCTCCTTAATTGCCTAAGTCACACAGCTGACTTGTGCAGAAACACTAAAAACGATCTGAGCAAGTGCAAATGTATATAAAAGCACTCCGATAATTTACAGAGGGAAGTATAATGTTATAAGCAGTGAGTTAGGCAGATCATAAGTCAGCTCTCCTTAATTGCCGAAGTCACACAGCTGACTTAGGCAGAAACACAAAAAATATAGTATATTGATATAAGCAGTGAGTTAGGCAGAAAAAAAAATATGACTTACACACTTTTGTTATGAGGCTGTCGATATCATCTATATACAAAAAATGCTACCTTAAAGTAACAAAATTTAATAGCATCAGCTCTTCAGGTTAAATTTAACACTGATGGTTTTAGAAAAGGAAAGTAGCAATAAAAGTATTAAACAAATTTCCAACACATCTAAATTTAAAACTGAATTGAAACAATATTACAAAATTAAACATAGATAAATTATTATTGTGCCATTTTATCAGATGTTTTGCTTATATGCTTATATATTTATGAACCCCGTCTTATAATGTTTGTTTTGTTAAAATTATAATTACTATCTTTTTAGGGACCACATTGGAATTAAGTTGTTTTACTTTAAACGACTTTATGTGTTTTCCCGTGCATAGTCAGACTTCATTAATCCCGCCATTTTTATTTGCTTTTTTGATGTATTTTAATATTTAAGGTGATTATATATATTATTGATGTATTTTTAATGTTATGTATTGAGATGCCAAATAAATGAATGAATGAATGAAAAAAAGTGAAAGAATTTGTAACAAATGGGTTAAAAAATATACTATAAAAATGTATTTCTTATTTTATTTTAAAAATCATCAGCCTTCTCTTCTTAATTGCCTAAGTCACAAAGTTGACTTAGGCAGAAACACAAAAAACGATCTGAGCATGTGCAAATGTATATAAAAGCACTCAGATAATTTACAGAGGGCAGTATAATGATATAACAAGGTAGTTACGCATATCATAAGTCAGCTCTCCTTAATTGCCTAAGTCACACAGCTGACTTAGGCAGAAACACAAAAAATATAGTATATTGATATAAGCAGTGAGTTAGGCAGATCATAATTTAGCTCTCCTTAATTGCCTAAGTCACACAGCTGACTTGGGCATAAACACAAAAAATATAGTATATTGATATAAGCAGTGAGTTAGGCAGAAAAACAAAACAAAAATTATGACTTAGTCACACAGCTGACTTAGGCAGAAACACAAAAAACGATCTGAGCATGTGCAAATGTATATAAAAGCACTGAGATAATGTACAGAGGGCAGTATAATGATATAACAAGGGAGTTACGCAGATCATAAGTCAGCTCTCCTTAATTGCCTAAGTCACACAGCTGACTTAGGCAGAAACACAAAAAATATAGTATATTGATATAAGCAGTGAGTTAGGCAGATCATAATTCAGCTCTCCTTAATTGCCTAAGTCACACAACTGACTTAGGCAGAAACACAAAAAATATAGTATATTGATATAAGCAGTGAGTTAGGCAGATCATAATTCAGCTCTCCTTAATTGCCTAAGTCACACAGCTGACTTGGGCAGAAACACAAAAAATATAGTATATTGATATAAGCAGTGAGTTAGGCAGAAAAACAAAACAAAAATTATGACTTAGACACTTTTGTTATGAGGCTGTCGATATCATCTATTTACAAAAAATGCTACTTTTAAGTAACAAAATTTAATAGCATCAGCTCTTCAGATTAAAATTAACACTGATGAATTTAGAAAAGGAAAGTAGCAATAAAAGAGAAAGAATTTGTAACAAATGGGTTAAAAAATATACTATAAAAATGTATTTATTATTTTACTTTAAAAATCATGAGTCTCCTCTCCTTAATTGCCTAAGTCACACAGCTGACTTAGGCAGAAACACTAAAAACGATCTGAGCAAGTGCAAATGTATATAAAAGCACTCAGATAATTTACAGAGGGCAGTATAATGATATAACAAGGGAGTTACGCAGATCATTAGTCAGCTCTCCTTAATTGCCTAAGTCACACAGCTGACTTGGGCAGAAACACAAAAAAATATAGTATATTGATATAAGCAGTGAGTTAGGCAGAAAAACAAAACAAAAATTATGACTCAGACACTTTTGTTATGAGGCTGTCGATATCATCTATTTACAAAAAATGCTACTTTTAAGTAACAAAATTTAATAGCATCAGCTCTTCAGATTAAATTTAACACTGATGGTTTTAGAAAGGAAAGTAGCAATAAAAGTGAAAGAATTTGTAACAAATGGGTTAGAAAATATACTATAAAAATGTATTTCTTATTTTATTTTAAAAATCATCAGTCTTCTCTCCTTAATTGCCTAAGTCACACAGCTGACTTAGGCAGAAACACAAAAAAACGATCTGAGCATGTGCAAATGTATATAAAAGCACTCAGATAATTTACAGAGGGCAGTATAATAATATAAGCAGTGAGTTTGGCAGATCATAAGTCAGCTCTCCTTAATTGCCTAAGTCACACAGCTGACTTAGGCAGAAACACAAAAAAATATAGTATATTGATATAAGCAGTGAGTTGGGCAGATCATAAGTCAGCTCTCCTTAATTGCCTAAGTCACACAGCTGAATTGGGCAGAAACACAAAAAATATAGTATATTGATATAAGCAGTGAGTTAGGCAGATCATAAGTCAGCTCTCCTTAATTGCCTAAGTCACACAGCTGACTTGGGCAGAAACACAAAAAAATATAGTATATTGATATAAGCAGTGAGTTAGGCAGATCATTAGTCAGCTCCCCTTAATTGCCTAAGTCAAACAGCTGACTTAGGCAGAAACACAAAAAATATAGTATATTGATATAAGTAGTGAGTTAGGCAGAAATGTATTTCTTATTTTATTTAAAAAATCATGAGTCTCCTCTCCTTAATTGCCTAAGTCACACAGCTGACTTAGGCAGAAACACAAAAAAACGATCTCAGCATGTGCAAATGTATATAAAAGCACTCAGATAATGTACAGAGGGCAATATAATGATATAAGCAGTGAGTTAGGCAGATCGGAAGTCAGCTCTCCTTAATTGCCTAAGTCACACAGCTGACTTGGGCAGAAACACACAAAATATAGTATTTTGATATAAGCAGTGAGTTAGGCAGAAAAACAAAACAAAAATTATGACTTAGACACTTTTGTTATGAGGCTGTCGATATCATCTATATACAAAAAATGCTACCTTTAAGTAACAAAATTTAATAGCATCAGCTCTTCAGATTAAAATTAACACTGATGAATTTAGAAAAGGAAAGTAGAAATAAAAGAGAAAAAAATTGTAACAAATGGGTTAAAAAATATACTATAAAAATGTATTTATTATTTTATTTTAAAAATCATGAGTCTCCTCTCCTTAATTGCCTAAGTCACACAGCTGACTTAGGCAGAAACACAAAAAAACGATCTGAGCATGTGCAAATGTATATAAAAGCACTCAGATAATGTACAGAAGGCAATATAATGGTATAAGCAGTGAG
The DNA here is from genome assembly GCF_963402885.1 of Antedon bifida. Taxonomy (NCBI): domain Eukaryota; kingdom Metazoa; phylum Echinodermata; class Crinoidea; order Comatulida; family Antedonidae; genus Antedon; species Antedon bifida. Next base: position 1,752,928 of record NC_136234.1, read on the forward strand.
TTAGGCAGATCATAAGTCAGCTCTCTTTAATTGCCTAAGTCACACAGCTGACTTAGGCAGAAACACAAAAAATATAGTATATTGATATAAGCAGTGAGTTAGGCATATCATAAGTCAGCTCTCCTTAATTGCCTAAGTCACACAGCTGACTGGGGCAGAAACACAAAAAATATAGTATATTGATATAAGTAGTGAGTTAGGCAGAAATGTATTTCTTATTTTATTTAAAAAATCATGAGTTTCCTCTCCTTAATTGCCTAAGTCACACAGCTGACTTAGGCAGAAACACAAAAAAACGATCTGAGCATGTGCAAATGTATATAAAAGCACTCAGATAATTTACAGAGGGCAGTATAATGATATAAGCAGTGAGTTTGGCAGATCATAAGTCAGCTCTCCTTAATTGCCTAAGTCACACAGCTGACTTAGGCAGAAACACAAAAAAATATAGTATATTGATATAAGCAGTGAGTTGGGCAGATCATAAGTCAGCTCTCCTTAATTGCCTAAGTCACACAGCTGAATTGGGCAGAAACACAAAAAATATAGTATATTGATATAAGCAGTGAGTTAGGCAGATCATAAGTCAGCTCTCCTTAATTGCCTAAGTCACACAGCTGACTTGGGCAGAAACACAAAAAAATATAGTATATTGATATAAGCAGTGAGTTAGGCAGATCATTAGTCAGCTCCCCTTAATTGCCTAAGTCAAACAGCTGACTTAGGCAGAAACACAAAAAATATAGTATATTGATATAAGTAGTGAGTTAGGCAGAAATGTATTTCTTATTTTATTTAAAAAATCATGAGTCTCCTCTCCTTAATTGCCTAAGTCACACAGCTGACTTAGGCAGAAACACAAAAAAACGATCTCAGCATGTGCAAATGTATATAAAAGCACTCAGATAATGTACAGAGGGCAATATAATGATATAAGCAGTGAGTTAGGCAGATCGGAAGTCAGCTCTCCTTAATTGCCTAAGTCACACAGCTGACTTGGGCAGAAACACACAAAATATAGTATATTGATATAAGCAGTGAGTTAGGCAGAAAAACAAAACAAAAATTATGACTTAGACACTTTTGTTATGAGGCTGTCGATATCATCTATATACAAAAAATGCTACCTTTAAGTAACAAAATTTAATAGCATCAGCTCTTCAGATTAAAATTAACACTGATGAATTTAGAAAAGGAAAGTAGAAATAAAAGAGAAAAAAATTGTAACAAATGGGTTAAAAAATATACTATAAAAATGTATTTATTATTTTATTTTAAAAATCATGAGTCTCCTCTCCTTAATTGCCTAAGTCACACAGCTGACTTAGGCAGAAACACAAAAAAACGATCTGAGCATGTGCAAATGTATATAAAAGCACTCAGATAATGTACAGAAGGCAATATAATGGTATAAGCAGTGAGTTAGGCAGATCATAAGTCAGCTCTCTTTAATTGCCTAAGTCACACAGCTGACTTAGGCAGAAACACAAAAAATATAGTATATTGATATAAGCAGTGAGTTAGGCATATCATAAGTCAGCTCTCCTTAATTGCCTAAGTCACACAGCTGACTGGGGCAGAAACACAAAAAATATAGTATATTGATATAAGTAGTGAGTTAGGCAGAAATGTATTTCTTATTTTATTTAAAAAATCATGAGTTTCCTCTCCTTAATTGCCTAAGTCACACAGCTGACTTAGGCAGAAACACAAAAAAACGATCTGAGCATGTGCAAATGTATATAAAAGCACTCAGATAATGTACAGAGGGCAATATAATGATATAAGCAGTGAGTTAGGCAGATCATAAGTCAGCTCTCCTTAATTGCCTAAGTCACACAGCTGACTTGGGCAGAAACACAAAAAATATAGTATATTGATATAAGCAGTGAGTTAGGCAGATCATAATTCAGCTCTCCTTAATTGCCTAAATCACACAGCTGACTTGGGCAGAAACACAAAAAATATAGTATATTGATATAAGGAGTGAGTTAGGCAGAAAAACAAAACAAAAATTATGACTTAGACACTTTTGTTATTAGGCTGTCGATATCATCTATATACAAAAAAATGCTACTTTTAAGTAACAAAATTTAATAGCATCAGCTCTTCAGATTAAAATTAACACTGATGAATTTAGAAAAGGAAAGTAGCAATAAAAGAGAAAGAATTTGTAACAAATGGGTTAAAAAATATACTATAAAAATGTATTTATTATTTTACTTTAAAAATCATGAGTCTCCTCTCCTTAATTGCCTAAGTCACACAGCTGACTTAGGCAGAAAAACTAAAAACGATCTGAGCAAGTGCAAATGTATATAACAGCACTCCGATAATTTACACACGGCAGTATAATGTTATAAGCAGTGAGTTAGACAGATCATAAGTCAGCTCTCCTTAATTGCCGACGTCACACAGCTGACTTAGGCAGAAACACAGAAAATATAGTATATTGATATAAGCAGTGAGTTAGGCAGAAAAAAATATTATGACTTACACACTTTTGTTATGAGGCTGTCGATATCATCTATATACAAAAAATACACCTTTAAGTAACAAAATTTAATAGCATCAGCTCTTCAGATTAAATTTAACACTGATGGTTTTAGAAAGGAAAGTAGCAATAAAACTGCAAGAATTTGTAACAAATGGGTTAAAAAATATACTATAAAAATGTATTTCTTATTTTATTTTAAAAATCATCAGTCTTCTCTTCTTAATTGCCTAAGTCACACAGATGACTTAGGCAGAAACACAAAAAACGATCTGAGCATGTGCAAATGTATATAAAAGCACTCAGATAATTTACAGAGGGCAGTATAATGATATAACAAGGTAGTTACGCAGATCATAAGTCAGCTCTCCTTAATTGCCTAAGTCAAACAGCTGACTTAGGCAGAAACTCAAAAAATATAGTATATTGATATAAGTAGTGACTTAGGCAGAAATGTATTTCTTATTTTATTTAAAAAATCATGAGTCTCCTCTCCTTAATTGCCTAAGTTACACAGCTGACTTAGGCAGAAACACAAAAAAACGATCTGAGCATGTGCAAATGTATATAAAAGCACGCAGATAATGTACAGAGGGCAGTATAATGATATAAGCAGTGAGTTAGGCAGATCATAAGTCAGCTCTGCTTAATTGCCTAAGTCACACGGCTGACTTAGGCAGAAACACAAAAAATATAGTATATTGCTATAAGCAGTGAGTTAGGCCAAAAAACAAAACAAAATTATTACTTAGACAGTTTTGTTATGAGGCTGTCGATATCATCTATATACAAAAAATGCTACCTTAAAGTAACAAAATTTAATAGCATCAGCTCTTCAGATTAAAATTAACACTGATGAATTTAGAAAAGGAAAGTAGCAATAAAAGAGAAAGAATTTGTAACAAATGGGTTAAAAAATATACTATAAAAATGTATTTATTATTTTACTTTAAAAATCATGAGTCTCCTCTCCTTAATTGCCTAAGTCACACAGCTGACTTAGGCTGAAACACTAAAAACGATCTGCGCAAGTGCAAATGTATATAAAAGCACTCCGATAATTTACAAAGGGCAGTATAATGTCATAAGCAGTGAGTTAGGCAGATCATAAGTCAGCTTTCTTTAATTGCCTAAGTCAGACAGCTGACTTGGGCAGAAACACAAACAAATATAGTATATTGATATAAGCAGTGAGTTAGGCAGAAATGTATTTCTTATTTTATTTTAGAAATCATGAGTCTCCTCTCCTTAATTGCCTAAGTCACACAGCTGACTTAGGCAGAAACACAAAAAACGATCTGAGCATGTGCAAATGTATATAAAAGCACTCAGATAATGTACAGAGGGCAGTATAATGATATAAGCAGTGAGTTAGGCAGATCATAAGTCAGCTCTCCTTAATTGCCTAAGTCACACAGCTGACTTGGGCAGAAACACAAAAAATATAGTATATTGATATAAGCAGTGAGTTAGGCAGAAATGTATTTCTTATTTTGTTGAAAAAATCATGAGTCTCCTCTCCTTAATAGCCTAAGTCACACAGCTGACTTAGGCAGAAACACAAAAAAACGATCTGAGCATGTGCAAATGTATATAAAAGCACGCAGATAATGTACAGAGGGCAGTATAATGATATAAGCAGTGAGTTAGGCAGATCAAAAGTCAGCTCTCCTTAATTGCCTAAGTCACACAGCTGACTTGGGCAGAAACACAAAAAATATAGTAAAAAAACAAAAATTATGACTTAGACACTTTTGTTATGAGGCTGTCGATATCATCTATATACAAAAAATGCTACTTTTAAGTAACAAAATTTAATAGCATCAGCTCTTCAGATTAAAATTAACACTGATGAATTCAGAAAAAGAAAGTAGCAATAAAAGAGAAAGAATTTGTAACAAATGGGTTAAAAAATATACTATAAAAATGTATTTCGTATTTTATTTTAAAAATCATCAGTCTTCTCTTCTTAATTGCCTAAGTCACACAGCTGACTTAGGCAGAAACACAAAAAACGATCTGAGCATGTGCAAATGTATATAAAAGCACTCAGATAATTTACAGAGGGCAGTATAATGATATAACAAGGGAGTTACGCAGATCATAAGTCAGCTCTCCTTAATTGCCTAAGTCACACAGCTGACTTAGGCAGAAACACAAAAAATATAGTATATTGATATAAGTAGTGAGTTAGGCAGAAATGTAATTCTTATTTTATTTAAAAAATCATGAGTCTCCTCTCCTTAATTGCCTAAGTCACACAGCTGATTTAGGCAGAAACACAAGAAATATAGTATATTAATATAAGCAGTGAGTTAGGTAGAAAAACAAAAAAAATATGACTTAGACACTTTTGTTATGAGGCTGTCGATATCATCTATATACAAAAAATGCTAACTTTAAGTAACAAATTTTAATTGCATCAGCTCTTCAGATTAAAATTAACACTGATGATTTTAGAAAAGGAAAGTAGCAATAAAAGAGAAAGCATTTATAACAAATGGGTTAAAAAATATACTATAAAAATATACTTCTTATTTTATTTAAAAAATGATGAGTCTCCTCTCCTTAATTGCCTTAGTCACACAGCTGACTTAGGCAGAAATACAAAAAAACGATCTGAGCATGTGCAAATGTATATAAAAGCACTCAGATAATGTACAGAGGGCAGTATAAAGATATAAGCAGTGAGTTAGGCAGATCATAAGTCAGCTCTCCTAATTTGCCTAAGTCACACAGCTGACTTAGGCAGAAACACAAAAAATATAGTATATTAATATAAGCAGTGAGTTAGGCAGATCATAAGTCAGCTCTCCTTAATTGCCTAAGTCACACAGCTGACTTTGGCAGAAACACAAAAAATATAGTATATTGATATAAGCAGTGAGTTAGGCAGATCATAAGTCAGCTCTCTTTAATTGCCTAAGTCACACAGCTGACTTGCGCAGAAACACAAAAAATATAGTATATTGATATAAGCAGTGAGTTAGGCAGAAATGTATTTCTTATTTTGTTGAAAAAATCATGAGTTTCCTCTCCTTAATAGCCTAAGTCACACAGCTGACTTAGGCAGAAACACAAAAAAACAATCTGAGCATGTGCAAATGTATATAAAAGCCCGCAGATAATGTACAGAGGGCAGTATAATGATATAAGCAGTGAGTTAGGAAGATCAAAAGTCAGCTCTCCTTAATTGCCTAAGTCACACGGCTGACTTAGGCAGAAACACAAAAAATATAGTATATTGATATAAGCAGTGAGTTAGGCAGATCATAAGTCAGCTCTCCTTATTTGCCTAAGTCAGACAGCTGACTTGGGCAGAAACAAAAACAAATATAGTATATTGATATAAGCAGTGAGTTAGGCAGAAATGTATTTCTTATTTTATTTAAAAAATCATGTTTCTCCTCTCCTTAATTGCCTAAGTCACACAGCTGACTTAGGCAGAAACACAAAAAACGATCTGAGCATGTGCAAATGTATATAAAAGCACTCAGATAATGTACAGAGGGCAGTATAATGATATAAGCAGTGAGTTAGGCAGATCATAAGTCAGCTTTCTTTAATTGCCTAAGTCACATAGCTGACTTAGGCAGAAGCACAAAAAATATAGTATATTGATATAAGCAGTGAGTTAGGCAGATCATAATTCAGCTCTCCTTAATTGCCTAAGTCACACAGCTGACTTGGGCAGAAACACAAAAAATATAGTATATTGATATAAGCAGTGAGTTAGGCAGAAAAACAAAACAAACATTATGACTTAGACACTTTTGTTATGAGGCTGTCGATATCATGTATATACAAAAAATGCTACTTTTAAGTAACAAAATTTAATAGCATCAGTTCTTCAGATTAAAATTAACACTGATGAATTTAGAAAAGGAAAGTAGCAATAAAAGAGAAAGAATTAGTAACAAATGGGTTAAAAAATATACTATAAAAATGTATTTATTATTTTACTTTAAAAATCATGAGTCTCCTCTCCTTAATTGCCTAAGTCACACAGCTGACTTAGGCTGAAACACTAAAAACGATCTGCGCAAGTGCAAATGTATATAAAAGCACTCCGATAATTTACAAAGGGCAGTATAATGTTATAAGCAGTGAGTTAGGCAGATCATAAGTCAGCTTTCTTTAATTGCCTAAGTCACACAGCTGACTTAGGCAGAAACACAAAAAATATAGTATATTGATATAAGCAGTGAGTTAGGCAGATCATAAGTAAGCTCTCCTTAATTGCATAAGTCACACAGCTGACTGGGGCAGAAACACAAAAAATATAGTATATTGATATAAGCAGTGAGTTAGGCAGAAATGTATTTCTTATTTTGTTGAAAAAATCATGAGTCTCCTCTCCTTAATAGCCTAAGTCACACAGCTGACTTAGGCAGAAACACAAAAAAACGATCTGAGCATGTGCGAATGTATATAAAAGCACTCAGATAATGTACAGAGGGCAGTATAATGATATAAGCAGTGAGTTAGGCAGATCATAAGTCAGCTTTCTTTAATTGCCTAAGTCACACAGCTGACTTAGGCAGAAACACAAAAAATATAGTATATTGATATAACAAGTGAGTTAGGCAGATCATTAGTCAGCTCTCCTTAATTGCCTAAGTCACACAGCTGACTTGGGCAGAAACACAAAAAATATAGTATATTGATATAAGCAGTGAGTTAGGCAGAAAAACAAAACAAACATTATGACTTAGACACTTTTGTTATGAGGCTGTCGATATCATGTATATACAAAAAATGCTACTTTTAAGTAACAAAATTTAATAGCATCAGTTCTTCAGATTAAAATTAACACTGATGAATTTAGAAAAGGAAAGTAGCAATAAAAGAGAAAGAATTTGTAACAAATGGGTTAAAAAATATACTATAAAAATGTATTTATTATTTTACTTTAAAAATCATGAGTCTCCTCTCCTTAATTGCCTAAGTCACACAGCTGACTTAGGCTGAAACACTAAAAACGATCTGCGCAAGTGCAAATGTATATAAAAGCACTCCGATAATTTACAAAGGGCAGTATAATGTTATAAGCAGTGAGTTAGGCAGATCATAAGTCAGCTTTCTTTAATTGCCTAAGTCAGACAGCTGACTTGGGCAGAAACACAAACAAATATAGTATATTGATATAAGCAGTGAGTTAGGCAGAAATGTATTTCTTATTTTATTTTAGAAATCATGAGTCTCCTCTCCTTAATTGCCTAAGTCACACAGCTGACTTAGGCAGAAACACAAAAAACGATCTGAGCATGTGCAAATGTATATAAAAGCACTCAAATAATGTACAGAGGGCAGTATAATGATATAAGCAGTGAGTTAGGCAGATCATAAGTCAGCTCTCCTTAATTGCCTAAGTCACACAGCTGACTTGGGCAGAAACACAAAAAATATAGTATATTGATATAAGCAGTGAGTTAGGCAGAAATGTATTTCTTATTTTGTTGAAAAAATCATGAGTCTCCTCTCCTTAATAGCCTAAGTCACACAGCTGACTTAGGCAGAAACACAAAAAAACGATCTGAGCATGTGCAAATGTATATAAAAGCACGCAGATAATGTACAGAGGGCAGTATAATGATATAAGCAGTGAGTTAGGCAGATCAAAAGTCAGCTCTCCTTAATTGCCTAAGTCACACGGCTGACTTAGGCAGAAACACAACAAATATAGTATATTGATATAAGCAGTGAGTTAGGTAGATCATAAGTCAGCTCTCCTTATTTGCCTAAGTCAGACAGCTGACTTGGGCAGAAACACAAACAAATATAGTATATTGATATAAGCAGTGAGTTAGGCAGAAATGTATTTCTTATTTTATTTAAAAAATCATGAGTCTCCTCTCCTTAATTGCCTAAGTCACACAGCTGACTTAGGCAGAAACACCAAAAAACGATCTGAGCATGTGCAAATGTATATAAAAGCACTCAGATAATGTACAGAGGGCAGTATAATGATATAAGCAGTGAGTTTGGCAGATCATAAGTCAGCTTTCTTTAATTGCCTAAGTCACACAGCTGACTTAGGCAGAAACACAAAAAATATAGTATATTGATATAAGCAGTGAGTTAGGCAGATCATAAGTCAGCTCTCCCTAATTGCCTAAGTCACACAGCTGACTTGGGCAGAAATACAAAAAATATAGTATATTGATATAAGCAGTGAGTTAGGCAGAAATGTATTTCTTATTTTGTTGAAAAAATCATGAGTCTCCTCCCCTTAATAGCCTAAGTCACACAGCTGACTTAGGCAGAAACACAAAAAAGACAATCTGAGCATGTGCAAATGTATATAAAAGCACGCAGATAATGTACAGAGGGCAGTATAATGATATAAGCAGTGAGTTAGGCAGATCAAAAGTCAGCTCTCCTTAATTGCCTAAGTCACACGGCTGACTTAGGCAGAAACACAAAAAATATAGTATATTGATATAAGCAGTGAGTTAGGCAGATCATAAGTCAGCTCTCCTTATTTGCCTAAGTCAGACAGCTGACTTGGGCAGAAACAAAAACAAATATAGTATATTGATATAAGCAGTGAGTTAGGCAGAAATGTATTTCTTATTTTATTTAAAAAATCATGTTTCTCCTCTCCTTAATTGCCTAAGTCACACAGCTGACTTAGGCAGAAACACAAAAAAACGATCTGAGCATGTGCAAATGTATATAAAAGCACTCAGATAATGTACAGAGGGCAGTATAATGATATAAGCAGTGAGTTAGGCAGATCATAAGTCAGCTTTCTTTAATTGCCTAAGTCACATAGCTGACTTAGACAGAAGCACAAAAAATATAGTATATTGATATAAGCAGTGAGTTAGGCAGATCATAATTCAGCTCTCCTTAATTGCCTAAGTCACACAGCTGACTTGGGCAGAAACACAAAAAATATAGTATATTGATATAAGCAGTGAGTTAGGCAGAAAAACAAAACAAACATTATGACTTAGACACTTTTGTTATGAGGCTGTCGATATCATCTATATACAAAAAATGCTACTTTTAAGTAACAAAATTTAATAGCATCAGTTCTTCAGATTAAAATTAACACTGATGAATTTAGAAAAGGAAAGTAGCAATAAAAGAGAAAGAATTTGTAACAAATGGGTTAAAAAATATACTATAAAAATGTATTTATTATTTTACTTTAAAAATCATGAGTCTCCTCTCCTTAATTGCCTAAGTCACACAGCTGACTTAGGCTGAAACACTAAAAACGATCTGCGCAAGTGCAAATGTATATAAAAGCACTCCGATAATTTACAAAGGGCAGTAAAATGTTATAAGCAGTGAGTTAGGCAGATCATAAGTCAGCTTTCTTTAATTGCCTAAGTCACACAGCTGACTTAGGCAGAAACACAAAAAATATAGTATATTGATATAAGCAGTGAGTTAGGCAGATCATAAGTAAGCTCTCCTTAATTGCCTAAGTCACACAGCTGACTGGGGCAGAAACACAAAAAATATAGTATATTGATATAAGCAGTAAGTTAGGCAGAAATGTATTTCTTATTTTGTTGAAAAAATCATGAGTCTCCTCTCCTTAATAGCCTAAGTCACACAGCTGACTTAGGCAGAAACACAAAAAAACGATCTGAGCATGTGCGAATGTATATAAAAGCACTCAGATAATGTACAGAGGGCAGTATAATGATATAAGCAGTGAGTTAGGCAGATCATAAGTGAGCTTTCTTTAATTGCCTAAGTCACACAGCTGACTTAGGCAGAAACACAAAAAATATAGTATATTGATATAACAAGTGAGTTAGGCAGATCATTAGTCAGCTCTCCTTAATTGCCTAAGTCAAACAGCTGACTTAGGCAGAAACACAAAAAATATAGAATATTGATATAAGTAGTGAGTTATTTTGTTGAAAAAATCATGAGTCTCCTCTCCTTAATAGCCTAAGTCACACAGCAGACTTAGGCAGAAACACAAAAAAACAATCTGAGCATGTGCAAATGTATATAAAAGCACGCAGATAATGTACAGAGGGCAGTATAATGATATAAGCAGTGAGTTAGGCAGATCAAAAGTCAGCTATCCTTAATTGCCTAAGTCACACGGCTGACTTAGGCAGAAACACAAAAAATATAGTATATTAATATAAGCAGTGAGTTAGGCAGATCATAAGTCAGCTCTCCTTATTTGCCTAAGTCAGACAGCTGACTTGGGTAGAAACAAAAACAAATATAGTATATTGATATAAGCAGTGAGTTAGGCAGAAATGTATTTCTTATTTTATTTAAAAAATCATGAGTCTCCTCTCCTTAATTGCCTAAGTCACACAGCTGACTTAGGCAGAAGCACAAAAAACGATCTCAGCATGTGCAAATGTATATAAAAGCACTCAGATAATGTACAGAGGGCAGTATAATGATATAAGCAGTGAGTTAGGCAGATCATAAGTCAGCTTTCTTTAATTGCCTAAGTCACACAGCTGATTTAGGCAGAGACACAAAAAATATAGTATATTGATATAAGCAGTGAGTTAGGCAGATCATAAGTCAGCTCTCCTTAATTGCCTAAGTCACACAGCTGACTTGGGCAGAAACACAAGAAATATAGTATATTAATATAAGCAGTGAGTTAGGCAGAAAAACAAAACAAAATATGACTTAGACACTTTTGTTATGAGGCTGTTGATATCATCTATATACAAAAAATGCTAACTTTAAGTAACACATTTTAATTGCATCAGCTCTTCAGATTAAAATTAACACTGATGATTTTAGAAAAGGAAAGTAGCAATAAAAGAGAAAGCATTTATAACAAATGGGTTACAAAATATACTATAAAAATATATTTCTTATTTTATTTAAAAAATGATGAGTCTCCTCTCCTTAATTGCCTTAGTCACACAGCTGACTTAGGCAGAAATACAAAAAAAACGATCTGAGCATGTGCAAATGTATATAAAAGCACTCAGATAATGTACAGAGGGCAGTATAAAGATATAAGCAGTGAGTTAGGCAGATCATAAGTCAGCTCTCCTAATTTTCCTAAGTCACACAGCTGACTTAGGCAGAAACACAAAAAATATAGTATATTAATATAAGCAGTGAGTTAGGCAGATCATAAGTCAGCTCTCCTTAATTGCCTAAGTCACACAGCTGACTTGGGCAGAAACACAAAAAATATAGTATATTGATATAAGCAGTGAGTTAGGCAGAAAAAAAAATTGTGACTTAGACATTTTTGTTATGAAGCTGTCGATATCATCTATATACAAAAAATGCTACCTTTAAGTAACAAAATTTAATAGCATCAGCTCTTCAGATTAAAATTAACACTGATGGTTTTAGAAAAGGAAAGTAGCAATAAAAGAGAAAGCATTTATAACAAGTGGGTTAAAAAATATACTATAAAAATATACTTCTTATTTTATTTTAAAAATCATCAGTCTTCTCTCCTTAATTGCCTTAGTCACACAGCTGACTTAGGCAGAAATACAAAAAAACGATCTGAGCATGTGCAAATGTATATAAAAGCACTCAGATAATGTACAGAGGGCAGTATAATGATATAAGCAGTGAGTTAGGCAGATCATAAGTCAGCTCTCCTAATTTGCCTAAGTCACACAGCTGACTTAGGCAGAAACACAAAAAATATAGTATATTAATATAAGCAGTGAGTTAGGCAGATCATAAGTCAGCTCTCCTTAATTGCCTAAGTCACACAGCTGACTTGGGCAGAAACACAAAAAATATAGTATATTGATATAAGCAGTGAGTTAGGCAGAAACACCTTTAAGTAACAAAATTTAATAGCATCAGCTCTTCAGATTAAATTTAACACTGATAAATATCACCAGTCATATTCGTAACTACAAAACGAGTATAGTTTTTGATCTATTTTGCACATTTTGCATTTGAATCAGGAATGATTCATGATTATAATATAATTATAGATTTATTGAAAGTAATTTACTAAAGTAATTTACAAAAATGCCCGGTCAATTTGGATAAATAGCAGTTTTTAAAGTCCTCACTCGCATTGATGTTACGCTAGGCCTAGGCAGCCAAGCACCACGCAACACGTACCTGCGCTTTGCTCAAATTTACCGCAGTCATATTTTGGACGTCGCCCTCAATAATTCATTGCCATGCGAAACAGATTTTTACTGGCTTACGAAAACGAATACGTGCGCGTGACGTATCCGTTTTTGTTATCGTATTCGTAAGATTGCGAAACCTCTCTAATAGAGTGTAATAAATTTATTGTCATTTGTAAACAGATAAAGAAAAAATAATATGAAACATAATCATAAATATTATTTAATTGTAAATTTGGTAAACAAAAAGAGCAAAACACACCTTCTGATTGGCTGCCACTTGAGCCCTGAGGTCAGCCAGGTTGTCATAGAGATTACGAGTACCACTATTGCCAGGTATTTTGCCAGGTGCCATAAAAGCTTCAGTGACAGCTGTAAAAGGTGAGAAACGTCAATTTTAAATTACTCCCTCCAATTTGGTTTTTACAATAAATTCACTTTAGTATAGCAAGACAATGAGAATACATTTTTTTTATTTTGTTTTATTTCACACAGCAAGTAACTCAGCAATTACAGGATGGATTTAATAATTTATTGTGCTTATAAACTCACGCCCATATTCTTAAACCGGACTTTAGTCGTAGTTCGAGCTAAAACTAAAAAAATGACGTCATTTTAATTCATAAACCGAACTTCAACTAAATCACCGACTAAATCAGGCCAACCTCGACTAAAATCGAGACGGATTATGATCGATTTTTTTAGTCCTGGAGGGGGCAGACTAAATGGTCGACTAAATGGTTTTTAAACGATGTTTATAAAAAACGTAACAGTCATTGAGTTGTTATATTGGCCAGATATTGAAGAATGAAATATCTATATTTATATTAGCTTAATTAAATATACATTGGTATAAATTATAATAATGAAAATCATCTTTATTTACAACTGTTACCGTACCGCCATGGTTCCTAAATATATTTTTAAGATTTTATTTGTTGTTAATCAAATATACTTCACTGTTAAATTAATACTGATATTGTTCTAATAATTAACGATTAAAATAATTTTTCATGTATATAGTCCTGATGCGTAAAAAGTGTTGTAAGAAATGGAAAGTGATATCAATGCGCAAAATTCCGTCTGCTCCTCAATACTCTCTTGTCATTGGCCAATGTATAGCCTTTGTTACCCAGACGTGTGCAACTCGACTAAAAGCTCGACTTCATTAAGTCGAACTGCAAACTTCGACTACTTCGTTTTTGAATCGAATTTGAAGTAATAGCTCGAACTACTACTAAAGTCCGGTTTAAGAATACGGGCGTAAGTCTCCTTTGAGGCTTAGGGAGTGGAGTTGAAAGAGTCGTGAGTTACAATGTCAGGACCTTAAGATAGGCAAGCATGTTAACCACCAAGCTACAGCTCCATTTATTTGTATAAAGTGCATCTAGAAGTAGAAATGAATTGCTCTGCACAAACAGATAAAGATAGAAATGATACTTACCCTCTTCTTGGAAGACTCCATTTTTGACAAGTTTAAAAGACCAAAATACAGCACCCTCTTCATCAAGCGTCTTTGAAAACGGAGGCATAGACCCTGGAGTCTTACCTCCAATGTCCGCATGGTGACCCCGACTGGCTACAAAAAACACTGGCTTCTTTGTTCCTTTATGGAAGACCTGAAAAATAGTTAAGTTAAGTGTATGCTCTCTAGTTAATTGAGAAAGCTACCAATTTTTAGGAAATATATATTTTGGCTGACTTTATGATTAATTGAATATTGTAAACAAAATATAACATTTTTTGTTTCAGTCTGAAACTAAATGTTCTTACCGGTGTTATGACAGTTAAATCAGGAAGATGGCTTCCACCAGCACGTGGATGGTTGCTAAGGATCATGTCTCCCTCGTGTATTTCATCACCAAGGGTTCGAATCTAAAAAAACAAACGTTTTACATTATGACAAGCATTGCACGAAATAATCAAAATTCTATTGACTAATTAATGTTATTTTAAATATTTCTAGTTTTTAATATTTCTACCTGGTATTGTACAGTGTCTTGCATAGCACCAAGGTGTACAGGTATGTGTGGGGCATTGGCGACCAGTCCGCCATTGTCACCAAACACAGCACATGAAAAATCCAACCGTTCCTGTGAAAGAAAATGGAAGAAGAATTGAATAAGAAACAGGCTAGCCAAAAAACAGCACATGGAAATCTAATCATTCCTGTGGACACAGCTTTGGAAAGTGAATAAGAAAAAGAACAGGCTGGCCTAATAAAAAATTATTCCAGAATTACATCTGTACCTTTATGTTAGTTGATATTGATGTTCTCTGTAGAATTCTACCCATCTGTTCAGCTGTGCTCATGAAACGATGAGAGAAAATTGACAACTGAATCATGTCCAAGTCTGTTCCAACCTTTTTAACTTCTCCAGATCCAACCTAAAAAAGAGATGAGAATGGTGTAAGCATTTTATAATTAATTTGATTAACCAATTAATTACATAGCCATAACATCAGCAAGGATCCGAGGCTCACTCGCTCAATGGTTCTGGTGGTAGAACGAGTTTTCTCGGATAACAACTATAAACCATAGATCCAGTGTACACATCTAGCTCATGTATACTTTAAAGAACCTAGTACATCTTTCGAGACGAGTAGGGGGTTACCCCAGTGTACTAGTACATCACAGCCACTGAACTGGGTCCTCTGGGAGACCAGTCTTGGACTGAAGAGGTTGCCCAGTATAAATAAATAATAAAAAACTTGTATTTTGACATTTCCTAACTGATTGTTAATTGGCCATTAGACACTACTAATATAGCATTGTCCTTTTCACGATTCCTAAGCTCAAATTACTACCCACAATCTATGTCCACAAGAGTCACTACCTGTATTTTGACATCACCCGCTGCTGTGATCATTGCTTGGCATTTGGGCTCCACTAATATTGTACTGTTCTTTTCTATCAGAATAGCTGGACCAGTAATTGTCTGTCCAAACATCAATTTCTCCAGCAGAAATATACCAGTATCTTGATAACCTTTCTCAAAGTAGCATTTTGTAACCTAGCAACCAAAGCACACATTATTGTTAAAAATATTCATAGTGAATAAATATTAGCTGATGTCATATCACTACCATATTTGGGCATTCATATGCAAGTAATGTTACCTTCTCAGGTATAGGTACTTCTGAACTTTGTTTCAATTGGGTGTTATCTTGTGTTACAGTTTTTCCGATACCTCGTACACGGATATCATCAATAATTATGTCCCTACCAGCAATTGTGAAACCAAATTCTCTTTGATATCTGAAATAAACCAGAATTTAATCTTAAAGATGTATTGCCACCAAAAAACATGAAATATGAAGATTAATAAAATCAGACTTTGAATAGGCCATTTTGTAGTTTTAATAAAGTTAATTACTTGCATAGAAAAAAAACGAAAAAAAAAATGTTTTCACTTATAAAATGACAAAATAACAATTTTTCTGCTTTAAATTACAGTTTTTTCAGGTAAATAATTTTTTTTTCGGCCCAGTTTTTGGTCAAAGTGAATAACTAGTATGTGATATTAAAATGGCATATTCAACAAAAAATGTGAAAATAAAAATTTAGGGGGATAATATTTCTTTAAGCTTATTTAACTGTAAATTTCTACTAATTTTTTCAAGAGAATTTATTGTATACTTTTGTTTTATAAAGTATCATCTAGAAGACTTACCGGTTCGTGAATGCAGTTTCAAAATCTCCATATTTAGGACTTGAACCGTTTGTACTTGGGATTGGCGAACACATGAGGGCGCAGTCCGTCTTCTGATACCGCATATGTAAGAACACCTCAGTGTGTATTTGCTCTTTGCTAAAACCTTGCTCTTGAAGTGATTTGACGCATTCTTGTGTTAGTTTGTCTAACTTTTCATCAAACTTTTTGAAGTTTTCTTTTTGATAGGGCAAAGCACACGGCTCTTGACTTTCACAAACCACGTCTGCAAGAGCCATCCCGTAAGCAGATAAGATCCCAGAATATCTAAGAAAATTAAATGAAAGGTTTGTTTTTTCATTTTACACAAGTATGGCACGCCAAGCTGCCATTTATTAGGAAATAAAGATATCTTGGTTTCAAACTAAGATATCTCTATTAATAAAGATATCTCTATTTAAAACTAAGATATCTCTATTTAAAACTAAGATACAGGTATCTCTATTTAAAACTAAGCTATCTCTATTTAAAACTAAGATATCTCTATTGCCTGAATAAATGACAGCTTGGCGCATCATACAAAAGGGTATACTGTACCATTAGATTGGTGGAACGAATGAATAATGCAGCCACACAGTACTTACTTGTGAATAAAGACAGTGGTCATCCCAAGTGACCGGGCGATTGCACAAGCATGCTGACCACCTGCTCCTCCAAAACAAGCCAGAATATGCCGCGACGTGTCATGACCTTTAGCCTGGGTCAAATTGCGAATTGGTCGACACATTGCTTCGTTTGCAACGTCGATGAAACCCATAGCGACTTCTACCGTTAATCTTGACAAAAACAAAATTGAATAATATAGTACGAACCGTACAAACATTTGATCTACATCTCAAGTTAACAAACACATAATACAGATTCAGTCACAACTACCTCTTTGGTGAGATCTTCAAAATGCTTGAAACATGCCTTTTTGTCCAATTCCTCAACTTCATTTGGTCCAAATATTTTGGGGAAAAGTTCAGGCAGGAGTCGACCAAGAATAAGGTTGGAATCAGTCACACAAAGTGGACCACCTGTAAAACAATTTATTTATTTCTAATAAAATACACCTGTAAAATACACCACCTGTATTGATAATACTGCTTCACCACCTGTATTGAATACTTTGTTATTGTATCTGTCATTTTAATCGGTGACTGTGCAGTAAAGTTTGTTTTATTTTGGTCCTCATTCACACACATTCAGTTATATTTTATAAAATTTAGCAGATGTTTTATGCATTGAATACTTCAATAATTTTACCTTTTCTGTAACAAGTTGGTCCTGGGTGTGCTCCTGCAGAATCTGGTCCAACTACAAACATGCCAGAACGAAAGAACAGTCTGGAGCCTCCTCCTGCAGCTACTGTGTTGATATCCAGCTAAAGAATACAGCAGTACCAGTTAAGTACACACATATGTATTATAAGCAAAGCAACATAGTGAGCGAGTGAGTGGTTGAGTGTTGATCATGCGAGTGGCTGAGCACAGTTACAGTGCTGTTTGGTTTTGAAGCAGAAGTTTGTTTATATTCTGTTAATTCTTTGGTTTTGTGTATTTATGCAACGATAAACAAGATCAAAGCTTACCTGTGGAGCTTGTATACTAATACCAGCTGTAGTTGTTTCAAATACATGCTCATACTCGCCAGCATAACGGCTAACATCAGTCGATGTGCCTGCAGAATTTAATTCGAGAGAAATACAACAGATAATTTTTGCCAGTCCCTCATTTTCTATCCAGTTGTGTAATGCAGGTAGGAAAAGCTCCAGGTTTATCACTCCTAAGGGGCCCTCCAACACTGGATAGTTGCGTTGGGGCTGCTCATGCTCTGTTGCTACTCATGCTCTGGTGCCCCTTAAGCTCTGGAGCCCCTGGGTTTAGCAGTGAGCGCTCATAGCCGTTACGCTTTGATTTCTATCAACCACATATAATTAAATATTTATAGTTTAATAAAAGGCTTCACATACAACAAATATTTCAAATTAAGAATTAAGATATTACCTCCCATGTCGAATCCAATGACCGGTTGACTGGTCTCTTTGCTGTAAGTGGTCAAGGCATAGCCTACAACTCCACCTGCAGGTCCAGAAAGTATTGCTCTGGCACCATTAAATCTGAGAAGTTGAAAACAAATTATTGATTTATTTAGCACAACTGGATTGGTGCTTATAACCAAACAGCAACTGTAAATTAATAAAAAAACAAATATCTTACGTTTCCATGGAAGTGAGTCCGCCATCAGACTGCATAAAAAGAACTCTTACTCCTTCAAGGTTAGATTTGAATCCAGCTGCAAAACTCTGAAGATAGTCTTTTATGCAAGGTGTAAGGTAAGCGTCAGCGCAAGCTAAAATATGACAATTCAGCAATGGTTAAAAAGTTGGAAGTTATTGGAAGAATCAGAAAAAAAATACATCAAACATTTTTGCTTTGAACAATCACTTTTCCAATAACGGAATAGGCTAAATAATGATTTATTTGGCCAATTTCAAGCACAATGCTTGCCAGGACCAAGCAGCTATAATAATAATAATATCTTGGAGTCTAATGTTGTGTCTTGACCTACTAGGTACCCATTTGTACATCTGGGTGGAGAGAGACAAACGTGAGTAAAGTGTCTTGCTTAAGGATACAAGCAATGTGACAAGCAACAACTATTCTTACTCCAAATAAAAACAAAATGTTAGAAGGTCAAAGGTTATACCTGTGTAGCCCCTTGGCACCATCCTAACCATTGGCATGACATCACTTGAGGTAGAGACGTGTGTAAATCCTACTTCTTTTGCAATCCTTGCTACTTCCTTCTAATGACCATCATAACTATAGGATTACAATATTTGACGATGATGACACCCGATAGAGAATGATTAAGATGATGATGATTGTGACCATAACTGATTAAGATGATGATGATTGTGATCATAAACTGATTAAGATGATTGTGATCATAAACTGATTAAGATGATGATGATTGTGATCATAAACTGATTAAGATGATGATGATTGTGATCATAAACTGATTAAGATGATGATGATTGTGATCATAAACTGATTAAGATGATGATGATTGTGATTATAAACTGATTAAGATGATGATGATTGTGATCATAAACTGATTAAGATGATGATGATTGTGATCATAAACTGATTAAGATGATGATTGTGATCATAAACTGATTAAGATGAAGCTGATTGTGATCATAAACTGATTAAGATGATGCTGATTGTGATCATAAACTGATTGAGATGATGATGATTGTGATCATAAACTGATTAAGATGATGATTATTGTGATCATAAACTGATTAGGATGATGATGATTGTGATCATAAACTGATTAAGATGATGATAAACTGATTCGAAAAATTAAAATACACTGGTCCTTACATATAGGAGTGAATTAGAGCAACAGCCAGGCTTTTGATACCTTTAGTGAACACCTCTGTCAAATTAGCACGCAGTTCAGCCTCATCTATTTCCTTTTGAATCTCAACCTGTAACAATAAATAAAAGAAACATTATGATCTGTCTACACTATCAAACTGTGACAAAAAAGATGTGCCCAAATATGGTGGTGATGTGCCCAAATATGGTGGTGATATACTCAAATATGGTAGTCATATGACATCATCATGTCCATATATCGGCACACCACATTTTCTTGTAACCAAAAAGTTTTATAGTGTAGACAGACCTTTAGAACCTCTCTTTTGGGGCATGCCTATTAAAAGGACACAATTAATAAGAGGACACTTTCCATGAACATATAATGAAGGGCAATATGTTTTAACAAGGGAGTACTTTGTTGGGTCTTGAAGATGTCTCCATAATAAGGGTACTAACTTTATACAATAATGGTTAAGCTTGGTTCCCACTAATGACGCAACGTAACGCAACATAAGCAAATGCCCAAAATCAAACCTGCTTGTTGCGCGTCAATGTTAGCGTGCCGTAGACTTTGACCTAGTTCACCCCGCGTACTTTTGAGTATGCGCTGTTCTATGCTTTCCAGTGTTCTTTTGCCTTGCATTTGTTGCGTGAAATCAAACTGATTTGATTTCCTGTAGCGATGTTTGCAGCACTATTGCGTCGTCGGTTCCCACTTGTGATTATGCAATACAGCACTTTGCTTCAATACGTTGTTGCATTGCGTTCTAGTGGGAACCACACTTAATTCTGTGTAGTCTACCACATTGTTCACTTGATGTTCCTTTACCTTTTCACCTGTTATTCCTGCCACAGTCTTCAACCCTTCTGGTTTTGGAAGCTGACATCGATCTTGTTGAAGATAAACACGTTCGTCGACCTCTATCACGTCCTCATAAATCATTTCTGGCGTCACAATCTCCTACAATTAAGAAGTTTTACGTCAGTGCGAGACATCAAACCATCCACTTTTGTAATATACAAACAAAAACCGCAAAAACTTGGTGATCATATAAACTAAACTGGTAAGATCACCGATTTACAAAAGCTATTGAACATGACATGTGAAAATACTGGACGCATCTTCATTCAAGAAGTGTGCCACTGTGCCAAAAGTGTAGCTTCTAAATAAATTATTATTATTATACCCTTTGAACTTACAAGGTCAAATATATTAGGACGAGCTTGATTTCCAATGTATAGTAAATCTTTAAAACCTTTTGTAATGGCTAAAGCGGTCCGTTCCCCCTTGCGTTCCAGTAGCGCATTGGTTGCTACGGTTGTTCCCATGCGGATCCACTCGATAAGGGAAGTATCAAGGGGTTTGTTTGCGGGGTACAGCTTTCCAGTCTCCTGTAAGACAACAAATATTATTTATCTTTTTAGCAAAGATTGATACTGTACAAGCTTACTTACAATCTTTTTTTTTTCTTTTGGATGCATCAGCCACATTTATTGTTCTTGGTTTCATAGTAAACACATTTTTTTAAAGATCTAATATTAATATTGTAAAGTAATTGCATTATTATACCATCACATTTAATTATTATGTTGACGCATATGGATTCATCAGTATTTCTGTGTGCCAAATAAATTGATTGATACAAAAATGAATCATCACACACACTATAAAATAAATTATAATTAATAAGTCACTCTAAAGGTAATAAAACTGAACTGTTGTTCATTAAATTTAAGGACCTAAATTAAAATTATAAAAGTGACTACTGAATAATTGTATAAAAAACATCTATTTTACAAATAATTTGTGGTTAGTTTGTAGGATGTAAAACATTTTTATTACAATTTTTATACATTTTTTCAACCTCATTTTTTTAAATCTCTTAATTGCCTATTATTATCTATTATATTGTACATTTTGTATGAATATATGATGAGTATATTTGATTTAATGCATAAAATATTATAATCAGTAGAGAATGAAAAGGTCAACAGAATGAAAAGGTCAAATGAAATAGAAACGAGGCAAGCAAGTCACCTGACCTGTTCAAGGATACGACGAATCCCTTCCCTTGGTGCATCAGGATAGTTGCTGGGATCAACTGATAAAAGCTTCATTACACGTGTCTTTCCGTTTGGACACTGCGCCCAGACATCCGTAAACGTACCACCACGATCAATCGCAAATTGAAATTTCCCAAACATTATCTGAAAAAAAATATATAAGTACAAACAATTACACTTAATACCGTACAATTAAATAATATTTCAAAAGCATTTTTTTTTTGTAAATACATTCTTGCACACATTTAGTGCATTTAGTGCGTCATCGTAATATAATATTTAATAGTAATAATTATAACAAAAAATTAGTAGCTGAGGGCCTAGGCAAGTTATTAATATAACTAAATTAATATGTATATATTATTAATAATATGGCTAAAAGTAAACACAACTTCGCAAGAACCTTGGAGCATATATACACTTATTATTTCTATGCAGCCTCAACCTAATACACCGAAATCGGATTGTCAACTAGCTTAGGGTAGTAGCACCTGTACTGTTTAGGCTACATCGCACTCTTCTCTGCTGGTGGTAGGGCCTGTCACGCCAAATGAGGTACCGCTGCCAAATGAGGTACCGCACTTAATTTGGCGTCTAAGGCGCCAAATTAGGTACTATTGCAAAATGAAGTTCTATTGTCATTTTTTAAAATACAGTTTATATAAAACAATCATATTTAAGCCAGTATTAAACTACAATATGTATTATGTGTTGTTACGCCTGTTATTAGATCACCATTACATTAAATTAAATATAAAGCAGAAAATAGTTATCCTTTTTTGATTTTCGTCGAATAGATCGAAGCGGAAGTGCTTCGGTCATGGTTAAGTGACCTAGCCTTGTGCGATACAGACCACGCGCACCTCATTTGGCAATGTCACTTCATTTGGCGTTACAGGGCATGTTGTGTGTGTGTGACACTTCGAAATATAATTCATGCATCGCGCGCACCATGTCATGACGTAACAGCAGTACTATTTCAGGACCAATTTTGCGAATGATTGTGCCTCACCTATACACAATAAGCTGGACTTTTGGCTTACGAGCTGTATAGCTTCATTATCTCTTTAAGAAGCCCCAAACGTTTTTTTTTCAAATAAAAAAAATAAAATTATTAATGTAGCGGGCGTGGGTCAGATAATATTACCTTTGTGATCATGAAGAAACAAATGACATAAACAAAAAAAGAATAGAATAAATATTATGATCATGCTAGCAATAATTATCAGAGGCGTGACCAACAGTCATTTGATAATAATGTTTGACTCGGGCTAGCCCTATTATTTATTTATTCTGTCTTTATAATGAATGACACTTTCAGTGCTAAAGCATTGATTTCCAAAGTGGTTCAGTAGAGAACATTAACAATATAATAAAAATAATCCAAAGACAACTAAAAGTAATTTACATTAGTACATAAAACTCTACAAAACATACAGTATATAGATAGAATCATATACTATATTATATACTTAATTATATTCGTGTTGTCACTGATCATGATTATTGTAATATTATATTTATCAGAAGCAGATATTTAAAGATACGACATACTGATAGCTATCTCCCCGTCTCCCTAAACAAAAACGACGAAAATCAAAAAAAGAACTTAGCAAAATATGAGTTGGGCCCTAAAAAGTCAAATTACCGTAATAAAAACATATTTAGAATAGCTTTCTATAATGTATGATTATCTACTGAAGATACCATGGCAACTTTTTTGCTTGAATACACTCCGATTCATTCATTCATTCAGTTTATGAAAGCGGTGACCATGGCTACATGATTATTGATGTCATGCTCCATGCCAATGCTTATACTACGCCATTAGTCGAAACGAAGCCTAATTAAAACCTCTTACCCGCAGCCAATACCTCACCTTTTCAATCGAATACGAACGGTAAGCTATTTTTAATAGAATAGGCACATGATAACGTTCCTAACCAGGAGACAGTGGTTTAAGAGAAAACGATTATAGTTTATCTATAGTCCTATAAAATAAAACATTTGCATTTTTCATCAACGATTTTAATTGTGAATGTCAGACATACATTGCTATTAGTATATTATTTTGATAATAGAACCTTTGTCCCAGTAATGGGTACATCTAGATCTTGTATACGAAACAAAGCGCAAGATATCATAATTGCACCGGACCCGCATAACATGACAACACTCAAAATGTCACAAATTGATAGCAAAATAGACAGTGGCATTTCACAAAATGACACCATGAATCTGCAGAAAGAAATTGTAAGCAAAAAAGGTCCAGACGTTGAAATAAAGAATTCAGATGATAAAACACAAACTAATGTAGTTACCGAACCTGTACCACAACGGCAGAAATATGTCAACAACAGAACCTCCAAGTTGTTTGAGCTCACCCTACCAGTTCATAAAAATGAAGTGTTACCTGAAGACAAAAAAGTACTGAACGAGCAAAAATCGAAACTTGAAACAGCGCTAAGTTCTCTTAAAATAGTTGATAATTTAGTCAATGACGAAGTTTTAGATAGTTTAAATATCTGCAGAAATGTTTATATGGAGCCAACTATTAATTTGTATCGTCATATGCTTGGAAAACAGTTATGTGAACAAGGATTTCCAGAACTTTTTTGCAGCTTTTTGGCTAAACTTCAGAAGATAGACCTCTTTGACCCAAAGAACAAACTTGCAGCAGATATATATCAGAAAACGAAAGCTGTTGCTTGGAATTTCACAAATGTTTCAAGAGATTTCTGTATTGAACTGGGCAAAGCTGGTGCGATTTCATTATTGTTGGACAATTTAACACGGAAGGAATTCCTTCCATCGGAGATTACTGAACAACATGAGAAGCATATGAAAGGATGCTTAGGAATATTGAGTAACATGGTGCGACTCTCACCGGACAATAGATTGATAGCACGACAGAGTAATGCAGCAAAGCTTCTTCTTGACTATTCAAAAGTGGAATTTATTATGCTACAGGCTAAATGCTTCATCATTTTGTCGTTTCTTATAACTGAAGCAGAGATAAGCCTTTTGGAGAACACTGGTAGCGTCATTAGATTTATTATAAATCTTCTGTCTAGCTCTCTTGCGTCAGAAAATGGTCTTGCAAGGGGATTCAGTACGTCTGAAATTCTATTAGCTTTAAACAATCTAGCACTACACGACAAAAACAAACTGAAAATTGTGGAATATGGAGGCCTAGCTGAGATAGCAATAGCCCTAAACTTACAGCATCAGACTAAGAACAAATCGGCAATACAAACACTGGCGGCGGAATTGACGTGGAAATTATCTTTTATGGAAGAAAATCGAGAGAATATTAAAACAGAGAAGGGTCTAATTGAAGGTAAGTTGGAGTTGGTTGTTTCTCAGTTGTATGTTGGCTCTACCGATGGTATTTACATTCCATCATTCTCTGGGGGAGGCGTTGTAATTATTGGTAACGTTTTCTATATAAATTATTGTTTAGCAATTACTCGTCTGAAGTCTTCGGCGCATGGTAAACTTAAAACAGCATGTTCCGGAGCCTTATGGGAAACATTCGAAGGTATATTTGAAGAAGCAGACGATTCATCTGATGAGCAGCAGCAGACGACACATTTGAAGAAACTTCCTCACGTGATGATTAGCTACCAATGGGATGTCCAGCCAAGAATTATCCAATTGAAGCAGAAACTTCAAAATGCTGGTTATAATGTTTGGATGGATATCGACCAAATGGGTGAGAGGGAATAGCAGGATCCCGTTTGACGGCTAAAATAAAATAATTAACTACATTTTGCTATATTTTGACCAAGTATTGGTATATTGTCCCCTTTAAATTCCTGAACAATCTATTGAATAATAGTAACTAAAACATACGTGCGTATAATCGCAGTGCTCTTCTCGAAATCTTTTTTTAACTGCAATATTTAACATTGTTTATATAAAAAACAAGGCCAACAGCCATAAGTCGCGTGCTAAAACGCATAATGATACCGGACCGACAGACAGACCGACAGACCGACCGACCGACATAGTGAACTATAGAGTCGCGTCCACGCGACTAAAAACCCACCATAGCATGTTTTCTAAACTAGGTGCTAACATTTGAACGTATTCTTTTTGTTTACAGAAGGTGATTTGTTAGGGGCAATGGCGTCTGCTGTTGAGAATGCAGTGGTTGTGTTAGCATGCATATCCCAAAAGTACAAGGATAGTACAAGTTGCCGAACAGGTTCGTGCTGCATTATAAAGAAAGATATGTATTTATTGGTATATTAGAATATTTCAAAAACGTTAAATCAACCTTTAAGTGTATAGCCCATAGTTTGAATACTGGTGAGCAGAATAAAAAATTGATCTATCTTTTATTTAAATATATTCTTTACCAAAAAGTTAATTTCATACACATTTTAAGGTTGTTTTGCAAAATGATTCTATTTCTCATTTCAGAAGCAACATATGCTTATAAACAAAATAAACCAATTCTTCCGTTGATTGTACAACAAAATTATACGGCAGACGGATGGTTAGGAGCATTCATAGGTGCTTTAAAATATTACCCTCTTTACAAAGATTCAATGGTTGCAACAGAATTCCAGAATATAAAAAGTGAGATTGGAGAACGGGGCAAAGTTAATTCGCCATGTAAAGGTAAATGTGTTTTATTTTTCAATACTGTTTTACACTAGGCAAGTACATTGACCAATTGCAAGCAACTGTGGGATGATTTGTCACTTGTGATTGGTCAAAACGTTTTGCTATTCGTCAAATAGTAACTAAATTGACACAATAGTTAACTTCTGAAATGCGTTTACGCACAGCTATCTACTTCAGTCAATAGACTGAGCAGTCCAATAAAAGTACTAATGTCAGTTTTGTTTTCTACAGATATTTGTGGAGTTAGTACAACAGATTCCTCAACAAACCAATTACATTCTACACACAATGGCCCAGCTGCTCCAAGTGACGTTTCAAAATGGACATCAACGCAGGTCACTGATTGGTTGAAACGAAATAAAATGCCTGAAATATGTAATTCAATGAAAAATGTAAATGGAAAAATCCTAACACAGATGTATAAGATGTCAAATAAAGCTCCGGATTTTTTCTACAGCAGACTAGAAAGAGATTTTAAAATGAACAATTTGATGCAAATATTGAAATTCTCGAACCTCATCGATGAATTATTTGAATAAATTATGTAAGATCTTAACAAAATACCAACAACTGAGCGTCCCCGTCCACATAGTGTAGGTCTCCTTTGTAATACGCATGCCCAAGTGATTATATAAACCATTTTTTTTAGTAACATTGCAACAGACCAACTTAACTATTTTCAGCAAGGCAATTAATTTCCTTGGTTATGGCTACTTTTTAATCTATCTAAAAATAAAATATTCGGATTAGTTCACCATTTTTTCAGACAATTTATTTTTTTCTCTAAACATACTTATTACATTCATGCTTCTGTAAAGAGAAATAAATGACCTATCATTTAAACATTTATTTTGTATTTTCCATGATATACACATTCATCAGTCGATAAATGAAAAACTGACACACTTGAAACTTAGATTGGTTTAGAATTCTCCAAGATGAGGTTTATTGAAGCATCGTAGGTAGTTTATTGGCAGTTATTCATACCATATCCAAGATAGACTGTATGTGCCTATTTTGGATATTTTGTTCAAAAGTGTCAAAATGGAAGTGTTAAAGTCTACATTGTTCTTCTATTTTGCAATATATTATGCTTTTGGTAAGTTAGAAAAATAATATTAATACCGACGTCAACTAAGTAACATTTGGTTATGACGGATTCTAAAAAAAGTAATCAGAAATAACAAGGCCATATGCATGGCTGCAGTCGCGTGCTCAAGTTAGTGTTTATCGACCAACCGACCGAACAACCGACCGACCGACAGAGTGAGCTGTAAAAATGTCGTTCACATCAACATTACGACTGTATGCTTTCCATGCAAGTTTAACTGAAAAGACGAATGTGTAAAGGGTCTTTCAATCGTCTTTCACACCTTCGCCGGTCCGGCTCCGGCGAATAAAATTACATCTCAATGTTTCTTCGTTTTCATTACTATCTCCACGCAAACCTGAACTGGAGGTGGAGCCGGAACCGACGCATGTGTGATAGACAATCAAAGATGTATTGTCCCCCAAAAACATGAAAAATTAAGAATAATAAATTTAGACTTTGAATAGATATATTTTTGTAGTTTTAATAAAGCTAATCACTTCCGTAGTAAAAAAACCGGAAACAATTAATGTTGGCAGCCAATTTGACTATTTTTTGCTTTAAATTACAGTTTTTTAGGTAAATACATTTTTTTTCAATCCAATTTTTGGTCAAAGTGGATCACAATATATAGTATATTCAACAACAAAAATTAGAATTATTTTTTTCAGGGGGACAAAAAGTGGGAAACATTATTATTAGATTCTGGTATGTTCAGATAATCTAAATAATTATGTTAAACAGTGCAAATGTTCCTAGTGTTAAAAATGACTAAAGATGATTCACACAATATATACACAATATAATAAATATTTAAATGTTGTTACGATAAGCAGAAACACCAATATAGACGGTTTACAAATAGAAGAAAACAAGACCGATAATCCCAGTAACAGTAACATAGTAACATCTACCCATAACGGAGCAAAATAAATCTCGAAACTGCGTTAAAATATAAATCGGATAAATTGTATTTTGTTGGATCCTGTATCATAATCTGAACATGTACTATCTTTCAAAGAGGAAGAGAGACGATAACATTTGTTCTTATTTCTTTGTGTACTGTAATAGGCACTCAGTGTAATGTTAACCAGTTTCAGTGTGGACTTGGGAATTGTATATCTAAAGGATTTGTATGTGATGATGTATTTGATTGTGGTGATCATAGTGATGAAAGTGAATGCTGTAAGTATCTGTAGGCTTGGTTCCTACTTGAACGCAACGCAAGTGAGCGTATCGTAAGGGATTTGACCAATCACAACCAATGGATTGTTGGAACTATGGCTTGTGATTGGTCAAATCACTTGTACTGCGCTTACGTCCTTGCGTTGTGTCCTAGTGGGAACTAAACATAACTTATAGTTACACTAGATTTATTTTCCATCGTTTACGTCAAAATAAAAGCGAGCTTCCTTTATTAAGCGTGGTTCCCAATAGCGACGCAACATAACGTAACCTACGTAACGTAAGAAAATACCCTTCCAATAATTGTGTTTTCCTCCGCCTGCGTGAAATCAACCTGCGATGTTTGCAGCACTGTTGCGTCGTCGGTTCTCACTTTTGATTACGCAATACAGCACTTTGCGTCAACATTGTTTCGTTGCGTTCTAGTGATGATTAACCGATAAAGTTCTTTTCAAACGGCGTTTAACCGATTCCCGCTTGAGAAAAATCAACCAAGTTATCTCATTAAAGTCAGACAATTATAGAATAATGTTTAACCTTTGTCCTGAAGGACAAATCGTTTGCACTTGGTTGTTCGGTGATGTTTGCACATGCGCACCTTATTTTTTTTTTAAATACCGATAATTTTGTTATGGCTGCGGAAACTGGATTCCGTTCGAACCGGGACACATTATATTTTCACAGCTCACCACGTGTGTAATGAGCAACAATTCGAATTTGCAGGTCATGACGGATGTGTTCACAAACATGCAATATGTGATCATCAATGGCATCATTGCTCTGATGGATCAGACGAGTCAAATTGCAGTATGTCATTTATTTTATTTATTTTCACAAGGAAATTATTTAAGTAATTCTAGTTGGTTGAAGACCACGCCTACTCCCTTCTCTTTCTGCTGTTATGGAATAGCAACTAGCAACATTATGTATTTTCCTTTTTAAAAATATGTTTTAAAACGAATACTTTAAACTAACTTCTTATGTAGATGGAAAGTGTAATGAATTCCAATTTCAATGTTTAAATGGGCACTGTGTGAAAAAAAGCTTTGAATGTGATAGCTTCAATGACTGCATTGACGGATCAGACGAGAAGAATTGTTGTAAGTTGATATGCTATCACTATTCATTCATTCATCACTATTTACATTGATATCCACTACAAGTGTTTAAGTCGCTAGCTAAGTTTGTTAGATTTCTTTTTACTTTTAACAATTTCTAATTCATTAATACTATATGCATCAGAAAAGATGTATGCTTTTAATGATGTTTAAAAGAATTGTATGACAATGCCTAATTGATTCCTGAATGGCATTCTATAGTAGATGGAGTAGTAGAGTAATATGAATGCATATAACTTAAAATGGAAACATTTAGCAGTATAGTCTGCCATTTAACTACTCATGATTAGTAAAAAATGGTGCTTGATAGTTTTTTTCAATTTCGTCTTATATCACGAGTACGATTTCGTCTTGTATCATAAGTACGATGTATTTCATTTTCTTCTTATATCATATTGAATGAGATATTTCAATTGTGTCTTA
Organism: Antedon bifida; assembly: GCF_963402885.1. Taxonomy (NCBI): domain Eukaryota; kingdom Metazoa; phylum Echinodermata; class Crinoidea; order Comatulida; family Antedonidae; genus Antedon; species Antedon bifida. The sequence goes on from NC_136234.1 coordinate 1,783,091, forward strand.
TGTGTAGATTACCATGAGTGCGATATATTTAAATTTAAATGTTTAAACGGACAATGCTTTGAAAATCCTGATAACGTTACATGTGATAGCAACTCTGACTGTGCTGATAAATCCGATGAAATTAATTGCTGTAAGTTACCTAACTGTATTAAAGTTTTCGTTATTAACGCATAATATTTAAAGGAACATAACAGAGCCAAGAAGTAATGGATTGTTCTACGGGACAAGACACGTCTATCCATCCAAGTTTAATGGTATCCAACACGAACAAAGCATGAACTACACAATTCATAATGCGTTGTAGAATGTAGAATGTAGAAGCTGCTGTTGATGTAAACGTTGTAAAAGCCAGCTTCACTTTCGACACTTAAATCAACTCATAAATTATTTATAATTTAAGGTGGAATGAACAGTGGACATGGATGCAATGATTTACAATTTCGATGTTTAAATGGTCAATGTGTTGCTGAAACATCACACGATAACTACACTGATCAATCTGATAAGACCAATTGTTGTGAGTAGTTACACTATGGTTAAGTTAATCAGTTATCATCACGCAGTGTAATATTATGTAACTATTTTTTAATTCATAATTTAAGGTAGAATGAAATGGTATGAGTGCAATGAATTCCAACATCAATGTTCGAATGGGTTATGTATTACTGAAACCTTTGTATGTGATGACTACAATGACTGCACTGACGGATCAGATGAGATGAATTGTTGTAAGTTGATATCTATCTCCTGCTTGCATTAAGGAGCCATAATCATCATCATATACAATGTGTAACTTATAGACGAATTTGGTCCTTAACCATTTAAACATCGACATCAAGACAGCCACCAACATACAGAAGAGAGAATTAATTGTCTTTATTTATGTACCGTAAAAGTGTATACAGCGACTGATGACCTACACAACTTCAAATGTCTTTATTACAGCCGACTAAAATGATATAATGACCGCTTCACCTCAATTCTATTCATTACAGATTTCAAAGGCGCAGACACTTCAACAAAGCAAATAATATCATCCGCGAGTTTGGAATCAACAAATTCCGAAAGCACAGGCCAAGGAAAAACAACTAAACAAACTAGAAGAAACACTGCAGGTTACACATATGGTATAACCACAGATCTAGAAGATACTACCGCTGGTACACTAGAAGATACTACCGATGGTACAACCACAAATCTAAAAGATACCATCAATGGTACAACCACAAATCTAGAAGATACTACCGATGGTACAACTACAAATCTAGAAGATAATACCGATGGTACAACCACAAATTTAAAAGATGGTACAACTACCGATAACATCGACAGAATAGGCCCAGTAGTAACGACTGAATCAACTACAACAAATACAGGTAACGTTGATTATAACAACCACCACCAGATATAATATAATATCTATGGTGAAAATTCGTTAGTTTTGACGTAATATTTTGAACAACAATACAGTAGACACCTTGTATCAAGGATAAACTTTCCGGGAAACATGGTTGTAATAATATTAAAAATAAAAACATAATATTATACCTCGTTCGTTTCATTGGAAATGTTCCCCTTAATTAGGGTCAGGTTTCCAAAAGAAGGAGTCCTAATAATACAATCCATTTCAAGAGAATCATCATTGTAAGAACTTTAATCGCTTATCCGAATGGAATCACGATATGTGATAATCTAAAATTCAGATCATTCTTATCATAAATCTTGGATAATGTTTATTAATAATTGAATTCTGCTTGTCAGTTGAATATGAAGCTAAAACACCGGATTTCAAGACTATTGTCGTTGCATCTAAATCGACCAGTGTCACGTTTTCGGTCACTGCTGCAGACGACACACAAGGTGGGTAGGCACTCCGTTTTTCGCATTTTTTGTCTCGTTCTTTTTCACTCCGTCCATTATTGCTCACTCTAAACTTTAAGGTCGCTTTAAAGATATTGACAAGTATACCAAAGTTTATTTCATTTTTTAAAAACGTTCATAAAGGTTGTATTATTTACTTTTGTAGACGGACCATACAGACTTGTTGCAAAATTGATAAATGTAGAAGAAATTAAAGAATGGGAAACTGTGTAAGTTTCACAGTCGCTTTTTATTTACAGTTTGTGAAAGGTGTGTCCTCACGATACATGTCAAGGCCACACACCCACCAAATATGGCTGGGATATGGCACTCACAACCCCTATTTGTGGCATGTTATTAAGGTAGATCCAAGTACAATTGTCATATACTAAACCCACGTTGTGTCCTAAATGCGTCCCATATAGGATTCTACTGTACCGGTAGTATAGCAGCTAAATGTTCGATATCTGTTCGACATTTAAACGCTTAGTTACAGTACAGTACATTTTATTTTTAGAGAAGGAACATTTCTACATAGTGCCTCTGCTGTTGTGGATATCAATATTTACGACAAAGAGAACAAGACAATAAGTACTGATTACGAGATTGTGTTTACTAATATTACGGTAAGTTTTAATATTCGATTATTATTTAAATATTGAAATCATATTCAGATTCATAAATTCACGGTTGTGCTACGGTTACTGAATTAAAGTGTATCAATTTTTCATAGCACATTTAACACTCGAGATGTTTGATTACATTAAACGAAGACACGACATATCATTGAGATTGTACGATCATCATCTAGTTATACACCATTATGCTCTGTCTACACTATAAATTTTCGCATTTTGAATCCAATTTATTTAAGCGATCAATATTAGTTTCAGAACATAGATAAAAACAAGTTTAATATTATCAATTACATTTCTTTTAATTGTTAAGAATATGAATCTGAATAAAAGGGGTGTAAAATATTTGCCAGTATGCCATTTTACTAACGATTATGGTCCAAACACGTAAGTAAAGTTTCTTTTAATTTGCATATTTCCGGACTGCCGTATGTCATCTCTCTACATTTTATTGACAACAGTGGATTTGTCATATGTATTCGCTATAGGGCCTATTCACACTAGTATTAAAGGAATGGAACACGGCGTTATTCATAATTTATTATTTAACAAAAACGGAACAAGAGTGTGAATTCACCATTAGATATAGTCTGGAAATAAGAGAACACCTTTCATAAGAAAGTAACATTAAATTGTACTAGTGTGGTATCAATGAAATTCAATTTAGGCTATGGTCCGCGGAAGGCTGTTTGAGTTTATATCAGGACAACTACGTCATCAGTGGCGTGACGTGTAAATGCAATCATCTGACGTCATTTGAGAAACATGTGAGAATAAATTAATTTTTATTATTATGATCAATACACTTATTGATGTCATCATTATTAAATCAGCATAGGAATATCTGAATGTGCTTTTGAACATTTTGATATATTTTTTTCTTCGATAAAAATGAAAATCATTGTTGCTGTTTTGTTTATTTAGACAAATGACAAACGAATTCTGTCTATGCTTACAAACATCGGAAATGGAATTTCCAGTGTTTTTCTTATCCTAACACTTGTTATAATAAGTATGAGGTAAGTCATTATTTAGTTCTAATGCAGATTGCCAACTATCAAAGTACAACACCAACACGCCGAATAAGTTTGCATCGGTCGTTCTGCAATGCAACCGATTCTGCAACATGTCACCAGTTTACATCTTAACTGACTACCGCAAGTCAGTTAGATAAGTCTAAGTTTATTATGCTTGAATAGCAATAATAGAGTTCTGTTACACTTTGTATGAACATGATATCTCTGTCTTATTATTCATGTTTGCAGACAAATTATGACAATTATTCCTGCATAATATACTTAAACTTGTATCTAAATGACTTTCGGTAATCAGTTAGATGCAACTAGTTTTCTGTATAGTTTGTGTTTTCGTTTCGTTCTTTTGGATGGTAACATAACTGATACAATTTTATTTTTACTAATATCCATAGGAAATTAAAGGAATCATACGTATTACGACATCTGATAATCGCTCTACTTTTAGGGAATTTCATTTTTTACTTCTTAAACCTAAAAGTAAGTTCTTACATTATGAAAGTTTGCTATTAATGTTTGTACAGGCTGGTTGAGATTTTCCTTTAAGAAAGTCCAAATCATTATAAATTGGAACATACATTTCTAAATCTTCAAACCGTGTGAATTGTTGACATTATTATTATTTGTTCTTTATAGATTAAAGAAGTGGGATGCAGTTTACTTGCTGGATGTCTTCACTATTTTTTCACGTCATCTTTTTTCTGGATGTTGATTATGTCAACAGATATATACATAAAGATTAAACACTCATTTATGGATCATGAAAAACGATTTGTTTACTGTCGTTACATCGGTTGGATTGCACCAGGCATTGTTGTGTTGATTACTGCGTGCGCAACAAGAGAAAACTACGCGTCTGACGAGTAAATATTTATTGTGCATTCAACAAGGGGAATCTCATAATTTATTCTATGAATGTAGCACAGTGTCATAGGTCAAGCCAAATAATCATTAATGTTTTTCTTTTTTCAAATTCTAGGTGCTGGTTAAACACGGACTCTGGTGCTATATGGGTGTTCGTTTCCTGTGCCTGTATTGCTATCCTGGTAAATATTTCACCATTACATTACTTTGCAGCTAAAAGTTAGCAAATTTTTTTCTCGCTGTAGTGATGTTGCGATGTGGCGAAATAACAATTTGGTAAAAAGCGAACAGCGCAGGCGTATAAGCGCAAAAACACTTTTGTTTTGTAGATTGTTCTTGTTCAGATGGCTGTTGTTGGCTTCTTTATTTACAAACAATCTCAACCACCGATTCGAAGTATGAATGAAACTAACACACTTAAACGAAACAGGTGAATTATACACAGAATAATATAGTAGACATGGCAATGAGCGAGGGGTGGGCCTATTTCCATAATCTTCCAATATTCTATATAATCTAATCTATTTCATTCAATTTCAGAACTATGTTAGGCAGTTTACTATTGCTTACTCCAGTCGTTGGACTTTCGTGGATTTTTGGGATTATTGTTATCTTTGATGATTCAGAAATAATGCAATACATCTATGTTACAATGAATAGCATGCAAGGATTCTTCATATGGCTGTCACACTACTTCTTTAGCAATGAGGTGATGAACATGTATTTGATTTAAACTGACTAAATAATAATTTAGAAATGTGAAAATCAGTTCGGCATAAAAATAAATGTTTCCATGTCAATAAACGTAAGAGAATGGAAACATCACGACAATCCGCACATTCCTAATTTTTTTTAAATCTAAACTTTGTTCTTTACTGTAGATAAGAAGTGTAGTAAGGAATCGTTTCAACAACAGAATACGAAATTCACATTGGTAAAGCAAGTTATCTAACACTAGTACCAGTATCGAAATACAAGATATTGACGGTTGATAACTATGATAATTGTATAACCAACATTGATAAGGTTTGACAAAAGATGGATTAACCAGCAGTACAGAGGCAACAAATGAAGTGAAGACATCATGTTCAAGATAAACCCAGTCAGCCATTTTGTGTAATCATACTATTAAATTACTACATTTTATTGGTCCACTTTAAAATGGAAATCCATTTTGTTTGGCATAATTAAGACAATAAAAATATATTAAATTTCAAAAGGCAATGTTTAAATAGAATTGCTAGGCGTTTGTTGATTCGCTCCAGTAATTTAAAGATGAGGTGGTTCATACCAACACACACATTTATATCTATAGTTTAGTTTAGTCAAGTTATGACAACCACATAAATTGGAGGTGCAGTTACCAGTCATACTGACCAAATAAGGAAATGGTCTAAAACTAGTAGCAAAGCCAGAAAGAACTGTAAGCAAACAGAAGAACTTAATATTCGCATAGTAGTTATTATAATAATAAATTAATTAATGTTTCGCGTACCCCCGATTTGTAAATTTGTTTTGCATTAATAAAACGCACTGTACAGCAACGCAAAACTCCGAGTCTGTATTTACGTTTCTTTTTAAATCATAACTTGTAGCTTGATTGGTACTGTACTACCGGTATTTTAGAATAGCATGAGTTAGATAATTCTTATCTGAAATACGGATCAGAAATGCAACTCTTTAAAAATTATTTGATTCATCGCTGACACGAACGAGGTTAAAATCATGGATATATTCAGATCAATTTTGGATTAGTCATTTCATTGGAACCAACAACACGTATTGGCCGTATTCATGCTCGATCAAAAGACAGTAACGAGGTAAGTATATCGGCGAATTAAACAAATACTTATCATAAGCCTAGATAAAATAGACAATAAATTAAAATATTTATTTTATCAGAATCTCCTGATAGAGGAATACCACATGGACCTTATATAGATTAATTAAGTTTCATTTGTTAGTTAAGTCTATGCATGAGCAAGGTATTTTGTCCATGGTCTGGTGTAAAACTAAACTGTTGGTTACAAATAAATGAGAGGGAATAGCAGGATCCCTGACAGCTAAAATGAAATAATTTTGCTATGTACCGGTATTTCTTGACAAACTTTTGATATGTCCCTATTAAAATGGTTGCAACGGAATTCCAGAACATTAAAAGTTAGATTGGAGAACAAGGCAAAGTTTAGCTGCCATGTAAAGGTCAATTTGTTGAATTGTTTGTTTTACACTAGGTGAGTACATTGACCAATTGCAAGCGATAATTTGGATAATTTGTCACTTGTGATTGGTCAACCCTTTGTCCTATGTGTCCAATTGTAACTTTAAAATGGGACAATAGTTGGGTTAACTCCTGAAATGCATTTACGCGCAACTATCGATGTAACAGCCCATACAATAGACTGAGAACAGCACATGAATTGCTTAATAACATTATTAATATTTATTTTCTAGAGATGTTTGTGGAGTTAGTAAAACAGATTTCTCAAACAAATTATATATGCTAAAAACAATGGCATAGCTCCAGATGACGTTTCTAAATGGACATCAAAGCACGTCAGTGATTGGTTGAAACGAAATAAAATGTAATTCAATAAACAATTTTAATTGGAAAAGACTGACGCAAATGTTTAAGATGTCAAATAAAGCTCCGGATTTTTAGACTCTATTGCTCACTATGTCGGTCGGTCGGTAACACTAACTCAAATTTGGGCACGCGACTGCAGCCATGTATATGGCCTTGTTTAGCAACATCCTAACAACCCAAATTAAACTGGTTTCAGAAGGTAATTAATTGCCGTGGTTACAGCTACTGTTTAATCTATCAAAATGTATTCAGATTAGTTTACTATTTTCCAAACATACTTACATTCTTATTAGTCTTCTATCTTATTAGTTTCTATTATATATAGAATGTTAACAGTGAATAAAGAGACATTAATTGCAAAATGTTAAACATTTACTTTTCATTTGCCCATAATGACATTCTACTTCATTCAGTCGAAAACAGTTTTTGTAAACTTAAAAAATGAAATTGGTTAGAATGTACTTCAGATTAGTTTACTATTTTTCCAAAACTGCTTATTACATTCAAGTTTCTATTATTTATAGAATGTTGACAGTGATTAAAGAGACATCAATTGCAAAATGTTAAACATTTACTTTTCATTTGCCCATAATGACATTCTACTTCATTCAGTCGAAAACAGTTTTTGTAAACTTAAAAAATGAAATTGGTTAGAATGTTCTTCAGATTAGTTTACTATTTTTCCAAAACTGCTTATTACATTCAAGTTTCTATTATTTATAGAATGTTGACAGTGATTAAAGAGACATCAATTGCAAAACGTTAAACATTTACTTTTCATTTGCCCATAATGACATTCTACTTCATTCAGTCGAAAACAGTTTTTGTAATTGGTTAGAATGTTCTAATATTTCTATTTCAGTTTCTTAATAAGTAGTTTAGTATCTTTCGCGAGTTACCATTTCCATGACCGACTGCAGTTGCCGATTTGTATATTTTGTTCACAAGGGTTAAGTCACAAAATGGAGGTGTTAAAGTCTACATTAGTCTCTTATTTTACAATATTATATGCTTTTGGTAAGTTTTTTTAAATAAAATTAATAAAGATGCAACATTTTACTTGTTACATTTGTTGGTTAATAAGAATGCTTATTGCCAAGAAAAAATAGTTTGTAAAGATGAAGGCGAGATAATTGATGGAGATATTACAATTTCAGAATCTAATTCTAATAATATCTCAACAGGTGAATAAGCTCCTTAATATTGTAAGACCATTATTGTTTGTTTGTTTGTATTTCAACATCATCTAAGAGCGACCATGGTGATCCAGGACAGGAATTAATAAAACAATACAAGTTTAAATAAAACTTCAAATCTACAACGAAACATTTAAGATTCATCAAAACATTAATTAATTAATTAAATTAGTCTATAGAGACGACTGATTGACAATGAAATGAAATTGAACTAATTGGGAATGTACACACCCATTCAACGCGTGGAGTAGACAACTTAAATGTTGTTATACCCCATTATAACCGTAGCAAAATGGATTCGTCTTTTAAAGTTGCAGGCGGAAAAATATGGAATGACTTGCCAGCAGATATAAAACATTCACCCACGATTACGTCCTTTAAAGCTAGATACAGATCTCATTTCTTTTCATAACATTTAACTTCCAGTTTATATTTGTTGTTGCTATTATTATTAATTGTAATTGTATAAGATTTAAATTTGTATCCGTTTTTGTCGACAGGACCACAATGCAAAACAAGTTTATTTCTACTTGATTGTGTATTATCCTGTATAAATATGTTGTTAAATAAATAAATAATCACAATTTTAGGTAATATAAACCCCTCCTGGCGGGTGAGATAAACTGAGAACAAAGAACTCTCGATATTGCAATAAAATAAATCAACCAATAGGTTTTTGGATCTTGTATCAATATCTCAATATGTATTGCTTTTTGAAAATGAGAAGAAAAAGATTCAACATAATATTTTCTTTGTGCAATAGGCAATCAGTGCAATTTAGACCAGTTTCAATGTGGACATGGCAATTGTATATCTGAAGGATACGTATGTGATAGGAAATATGATTATAGTGATGAAAAAGGCTGCAGTAAGTATAGTACCTTTAGTTGCATCACTTTAAATCCTGTTTGCCAAAATCCAGTTTGCCAAAATCCAGTTTGCCGAAATATAGTTTCCCAAAATCCAGTTTGCCGAAATATTGTTTCCCAAAATTAAATCTAGTTTCTCAAAATCCAATTTTCAAAAATCCAGTTTGACGAAATCTAGTTTCCCAAAAGCAGTTTCTCGAAATCCAGTTTCCCGATAATCCACGTTGCCGAATCCAGTTTTTCGAAATCCATTTTCTCGAATCAAGTTTGTCCAATCCAGTTTTTCAAAATCCAGTTTGCCGAATGAATTTTCCCCAACAAGTTTCACTAAATCTACTTTGCCGAAATCTAGTTTGCCGAATCCAGTTTGTCAACTATTTATAACCATGCATTATTATGAACTGGTATTTTAGTCACTGCGCGCTAAACTCAGTCTATTACTAATAACCACCTTAAATACTATGATAATAATGAGAACTTTTACACTCATAAATATCAGAACTTTCAAAATATAAACTTCATACCATGCCCATAATATTTCACATTTTAAATCCTAATAATTATCATATTACATCCAGCAAACTTTGTTTTATTAGCGTACATTTCTAGAAATATATTGCTATTCCAAACCTGGATTCTGGAAGTCAGGGTTTGACAAACTTGAGTTTGACCGGTTGGTACCGGGATTGAGGTAAACACGAATAATGAAATATAAAGGTAAAGGTGAGTCCCGTGTTCTCTGAACGTAGGGGAATGAGCTGTTAGGAGCTCATTGTACCTGGCATTATGTGGCATTATGTGGTAGGGTGGCCAGTTCCTTTCCACGCCGCCTTTTTTCTCCCTAGCATTTTCAACCAGGTACTCATTTACAGCTGAGTGGACTGGGAGTTGTCGGGAATTGAACCCGGGTCTATCTGTATGACAGTCAAGTGTCCTAACCACTCGGCTATCCAACGAAATATGTATATTCCGTTTTCACAGCTCAACACGTGTGCAACGATGAACAATTCAATTGCTCCTCATTTGCAGGAGAATCCCTTGGTTGTATTCATAAGAACGCAGTTTGTGATGGTGGATTAATCGATTGTGTTTTGAGTTTAGATGAATCAAATTGCGGTAAATACTCATCTTTTATATTTATAAATGTTTTAAATTATTTGTAATGATTCTCAATCAATCATTATTATAAGATCACGTGTATTACAGATGAATACATACTGACAGAAATGCCATGGATTCTGAAGTACATGGATTCTGAAGTACAATAATCAATACTCTTTAAATGTCTCAAACAACGTTGATTAACGCACAATGAGCGACACCATCAATACAAAAATAACTGCAAGTTTGTCACACCGTCATATTTGCACTCTTTGAAAGTTCTAACCAATCACAGTTTAGCACAGACACGTTGAATGTCATCGACTAATCAATTGCGATTAAAAATGTACCAAACGTTTTTCTCACCAATTAGGTAGAATACATGCTGAAATTAAATTTCTAATATATTGCGGTTTTTATTTTGAGTTTTATTCGGGCAGAGACTTCTCTTTTTGCTACCCATTATTTTAGAATCTTAAACAACAACGTTCTAAAACTTTCTTTAAAACAACGATTTACTTTTAAACTAAACATTTTTCTTACGTAGATGGTTATGAGTGCAGTGAATTTCGATGTTCAAGTGGGCAATGTATTCCTGAAATGTTTGTATGTAATAAAAGAATTGAATGCAGTGACAGATCAGATGAGCTTAACTGTTGTAAGTTTAATAGGCTTATGTTATATATTATTTATTTCAGTATAATGTGTAACATAACGAAGAATTTGGTAATACGAACTTTATCTCGAGTGGTCATTGTACACATCCAGATTAATAAACAGGGGTGGAAACAAAACGTCTTGGCGAACTGTTTACAGCTCTGTCTACAATATCAAACTAGTTTGACGACAAAAATATCCCCAAATATGGTAGTGATTTGCTCAAATATGGTAGTGTCCATATATGGGCACATCACATTTTTTGTCACATAAAGTTTGATAATGTAGACAGAGCTTAAGATATTATTATTATGTCCTGAAAGGTTTAAGTATATATAAAACACTATTTTAGTTAAAATTCGTTTATCCGCAAACACCAAATGTGGTTGTACTGTAATTAGGAATGTCAACCAATCATTACAGTTCATCTAATATGTATAGATTACCACGAGTGCGATATATTTTATTTCATATATAGATTACCACGAGTGCGATTTCATTTCATCAGTATATAGATTACCACGAGTGCGATATATTTCATTTCATCTTATAGGTTACCATGAGTGCGATTTATTTCATTTCAAATGTTTAAATGGACAATGTGTTGAAAATGTTGAAACTGTTATATGTGTTAATGACTCTGAGTGTATTGATATATCAGATGACATAGATTGTTGTAAGTTGTATTTTATTACCTGATACATTTACGCTTAGGCCTACTTCGAAAGGAGAAAATGTCAAAAGGGGAGCAGCCCTCTGCTCATTATTCTCCATTAGAATACTAACGCAGCAATTTTCGAATTGAAACGGAGTTTAACCGATGTTTGTTTAAATCGACATTAATATTTAATTTAAGGTGGAATGATAGGTCATCAATGCAAAGAATTACAATTTCGATGTGTAAACGGGCAATGTGTCTCTGAGTTTTTATGTGATAACAACCCTAACTGCACTGATCAAGAAGACACGATCGATTGTTGTAAGTTGACATGTCTTTTCCTCAAGTTATATTATCGACAATAATTCAGACTAATGTGTAACTTTTTTTCTTCTATGTTTTAATCAAATTTATCTATACTTTATAATTAAAGGTAGGATGACATCTATTAAGTGCAATGAATTCCAATTTCGATGTCCAGATGGCCAATGTGTTGCTGAAACTCATGTATGTGATAACGATCCTGACTGCAGTGACGGATCAGATGAGATGAATTGCTGTAAGTTGACATGTGAAAATATGTGAAAAATGTATTTACATGAAAAAATGTAATTTTAAGCAAAAAATTATCAAATTGTCTGCCAGCCAATGGATTTTTGGTTGAATTTAACCATTTATTTTGTCATTTTACAAGTGGAAAAAAAATTAGTTTTCGGGTTTTTTTTCTATGGAAATGATTAACTTCGTTAAAACTACAAAATAACATATTCAAAGTCTGATTTAATTAATTTTCATTTTTCATGTTTTTAGGGGACAATACATCTTTAAACATCAAATCATGGTAGCCATATTATACTTATAGTCTAGAAGGAAATGGGGGTTCCCATGCACCCCTGATGGGGTATACTTTTTAATGTGGTTTTTTTATAATCCCAATATGTCTATGAAAATATATTTGTACGACCTCTGGTTTGCTCTGGAAATGCGAAAAAAAAATGTTGTTAAAACCAACATGGCCGACTAAATGGGTCAAAAACAACCCTATGGGACACGATTTGACATAATTGGGATTATAAAAAATCACATTAAAAAGTATACCTCAGGGGTGCATGGAATCCCCCATTTCCTCCTCTACTATTATAACTTTAGTGGTTGAAAATCTTACTAACACGCAGAAAAGACGATTACTTTTTTGTGATGCGTCTTCATCGACGACTTATTTAAATTGCATCTGACTGAAATGATAGCATTACTGCATCACAGACGAATATATTCATTACAGATATCAAAAGCACAGAAAATTATATTTCAACCCAGCAAATAACGCCACTCACTAGTTTGGAACCAACAAATTATGATCTCGAAAGCATAGGAAAAACAACTAAATCAACAAAAGAAAACACTGCAAGTTATGCCAATGGCACAGCCACACATTTAGAAGCAACTATCGATAATCTGGACAGAATAGGCCCAACAACGACTGGACATGGAGTATTCTTTACTCTATTGACTGAATCGCCTAAAAGAAACACAGTCGGTGGCAAAACCACAAATGAAAGTAAGACGTTCGTCTGATTTAATACGTATTCCACTTGTTTCTTGTGAATAAATAAAATCAGGTTGATGAACGATAATAATATTAATTGAAGCAATATTTCAAATAATTAGGTGATCTGCAAAAAAGTTATTGTACGTAAATACATAATAGATACAATTAGTGAATCATTAACGTATCAAAACGTCATCCTTAACAAATCAAATGGCGTCACCAACTATTACCCAGCATCTTAAATGTTATCTAAATGTAAATGCTTATTACGATTCATTCTCATGAATGTTGGATATTTTATCATTTTATTATTACTAAGTTCTTCTATTTTTAGTTGAATATGAAGCTGAAACACCAGATTTCACTTCTGTTGTTGTTGAATCTAAAACGACCAGTGTCACGTTTTCGATCACAACTGCACGTCACGGCATACAAGGTGGGTCCGAACGTTTTCTACCTTTTTCTACCTCTACCCTTTGTTTTACTTTCTTTTTCTCTTTTTCACTCCGTCAATTTGCTCCCTGAACTTTCCTTTAAGGTCTTTTCATTCATGATATGGAACAAGAGTATATAAAGTTTATTTTATGTTTACATTTTTGTTTGTTTTGGTTGTATTATTTACTTTCATAGAGGGACCATACAGACTTGTTGCAAAATTGATCGATGTAGAAGAAATTAATGAATGGAAAACTATGTAAGTGTTCAAATAACTTGATAAAGCACCGGAAATCCACATAGTTAGGCATCTACATAACGGGTTGTGAAAGGCGTGAGTCTTATTCATGAGCCATACCCGATGGTTGGACCATGGAGGAAATTTCCTCCATGGTTAGGTTCTATGTACTTGAACCAGGCCCGAATATGGTGCTTGACTTGGTACCGAATTCCAAATCATATTTTCAAAGTAGTAGTACAATTTCACCTGTCATACAAATCAATCAATACAGTATTACTAAACATTACATATTCAAAAAATGGTGATAGTGCCGAGAACCGGTATGCAACTGGGTATTTGATAACTGCATTTGCTTCAGTAGTAGGCCTATATATCGTTATTTTCAGAGAAGGAGAATTTCTACCAAGAGCCTCTGCTGTTGTGGACATCAATATTTACGACAAAGATAACAATACAATAAGTACTGAATGTGAGATTCTGTTTACCAATATTACGGTACGTTTTTAACCAGTTGGTTATTATACAAATGATGAATGTTTTATATTCGTGTAATGGTACAAATAATGGCATGAGGTGAATGATGAAAGGTTATATATCAACTCGGCTGTCGCCTCGTTGATATATAACCTTTCATCATTCACATCATGACAGCCGAGTTGATATATAACCTTTCATCATTCACCAAATGCCATTATTTGTACCATTACAGGAATATAAAATTTATTTGTTTTATATAACATCTAAATAGATTCCTGTCATTTGAATCAAATAAAAGGTAGGCTTAGCCAAGGCCTACATTTGATTCACATTGATTGAAACAGTAACATTTGGTTTTTAATAATTATATTAAATATTATTATTTATATGGATTTTTATAAATGCACTTATTGTTAGTGGTAATTATGTCAACAATCCTAGGCCTAGCAAAACCCTTAAACCCCATCATTTCTGGTAAAATAGAAATGTTGACGGCAATCTTGAAAACACTTTCACACTGTGAAACAAAATTAATCAAATACATTTTTCTAATAATTATTAAGGAAGTAACTACAAAATATGTAACGGGTGTCCCAGTATGCCATTTTACCGAGGATTATAGTCCAAATCAAAAGACGTAAGTTTCTATTATTATTTGCATATTTTCGTTGTAATTCAGCAAATTGATTGTGTTTTACCACCAATATAGGGAATATTTTCGAAAATAAAATAACATCAATAAATCAATTGTATTCCTTTAGGTTATGGTCAACAAAAGGGTGTTTGACTTTATATCAGAATGATTACGTCATCAGTGGTGTGACATGTAAATGCACTCATCTGACGTCATTTGTTGTTCTCATGAAACCAAAACATGTGAGATTAAGTTATAATCCGTTACGCATTTTGTGTAAATACACAATTAATATTGTATTATTTTTTACAATTATTTTTATTTGTATTAAAGCCTATTCGTTTGTTTGGTTATTTAGACAAATGAGAAAAGAATGTTATCAGTGCTTACAAACATTGGAATTGGAATTTCCAGTTCGTTTCTTTTCCTAACACTTATTATAATAAGTATGGGGTAAGTTGTTATGTAATAAATGACAATAATTTAGAGTATCGCGTAAACTACGTGTGTATACTACTGTGTATATACATTTGCCCGGTTTCATAGGTAAATTCTGCGACACAGGATCATGTAACTTCGAGGATAAAGATAGGAGACAGAGGCAACAAGTATTAAAAGTATATAATACACTTAAAACTGTATCTAAATGACTTGCGCTAGTCATTTAAGATGTATTTAGTTGAAGAATCAAGTGTCTTTTCTTTGTTATATAGCCTATATCTGTAGTTTCATTTTTTATATTGCCTTGTGGTAAAACTGTATGTGTAATTGGTACTGTGTGACTATCTTCCTCTATGGTTGTGAATCACGGGTGTTATCTCAAGACATGGAAAGCAAAATCAACTCATTTGCTACATCATGCTACAGGATTATGCTTGGCATTAAACGAAGAGACCGTGTCTCAAACACCATTGTATATTCCATGACCAACTCTGAGCCCCTTATCAACTGTGTAAGGAACCGCCAGCTGAGATTCCTTGGGCACATTCTCCGTCTGCCAGAGGAAGAACATACGCTCTCTATATACCAACTCATCATGGCAAAAGGAGGCCTGGACATCCTCGAACATCTTATTCAGCCTATGTTTAACGTGTTCTAGGGTACGATGAAGGCATGATACAAGCTCACTTGCCCAAGATCGGAGTGCTTGTAATTGACTGCTCCGCAGCCGAAGGATAGATATATTTCTTCTCCTTTAAATCTCTTTTGCAAAAACACCTGTTGTCTCTCTCTCTGATTTTATTTATTTTTATCCTTCTTTCATTGTAGGCCTACTGTATATTTATATATATATATATATTTATTTTTTATATCTTTGTTGATTTTGTGTTTTTATAGTTTATTTTGTATTTACTATTTGTATTGTTTGAGGGTCCCTAATGATCAGTAGATGCTGGATGGACCACCCTCATAAAATATTGTTGAAATAAATAAAATAAAAGAAATAAATATAGATAAATATAATTGGTAATATAGTATATATTTGTATTACATTTATACTATCTTACAGGGAGTTAAGGAAATCTGACAGGTATAGAGTGTTACAACATCTGGTAATCGCTTTACTTTGTGCAAATTTCTTTTTTTATTTCTTGAACCTAAAGGTAAGTTCCATTTATATATGTTTTTTTTATTTGTTTTCTAAGCAGTTTAATTTCATTATAAAAGTTCGTTGTGAGAGCTCGTCATTGACTTTTTTTATTTTAAGAAAGTATAAAATCCATGTAACTCAAAAGTGTGAATCTTCAAATACCCTAATGTGACAGTTTATGATATACGATAAAAGATGTTTCCCTTTATATAGATGAAAAAGGTTCCGTGTGCTTTCCTTGCTGGATGTCTTCACTACAGCTTCACGTCATGTTTTTTCTGGATGTTGATTATGTCAACAGATATATACATAAAGATTAAACACTCATTTATGGATCATGAAAAACGATTTGTTTACTGTCGTTACATCGGTTGGATTGCACCCGGCATTGTTGTGTTGATTACTGCGTGCGCAACCAGAGAAAACTACGCGTCTGACGAGTAAATGTTTATTTTACACATTTAACGGGGATTAGGGAGGGAATAAGAACCCCATATTTCAACATTAAGTTAATTTTTTTCTTTTTTTCTAGATGCTGGCTAAATACGGATTCTGGCGCTATATGGGTGTTCATTTCGTGTGTCTGTATTACTATCTTGGTAAATATTTTACAATATTGCTTGCAGCCAAAACTTGGTCAATCCTTAGCACATGTGTATGTAAATTAAAAAACACATAGAGCTGCGCAAAATGTTGCCATGTAATAAACGAAGAAGTAACTCAAACGCAAATTAATTATTATTTTGTAGATCGTTATTATTCAGATGACTGTTGTCGGTTTTGTTATTTACAAAAAATCTCAACTACCAAATCAAAGTAGGAATGAATCTAACACACGCAAACGACTCGGGTGAATATTACACAGAATAGGAAGGGCAAGAGGGATGGGTTATATAGACGTGGAAGGATCTAGACATGGGATTGGGTCTAGACGTGTATGTGTGACGGTCTGGACAAAGGGGCGAGTACAGATGAGGGATTTGGTCTAGACGTGGGATTAGATCTAGACATGGGATCGGGTCTAGACGTGTGCGTGTGACAGTTTGGACAAATGGGCGAGTACAGATGAGGGATTTGGTCTAGACGTGGGATTAGATCTAGACATGGGATCGGGTCTAGACGTGTGCGTGTGACGGTCTGGACAAAGGGGCGAGTACAGATGAGGGATTTGGTCTAGACGTGGGATTAGATCTAGACATGGGATCGGGTCTAGACGTGTGCGTGTGACAGTTTGGACAAATGGGCGAGTACAGATGAGGGATAGGGTTTAGACGAGGGATTTGGTCTAGACGTGGGATTGGGTCTAGACATGTACGTGTGACGGTCTGGAAAAAGGGGCGAGTATACAGAGAAGGATTGGGTTTAGACGAGGGATTGGATCTAAACGTGGGATTGGATCTAGACGTGGGATTGGGTATAGACGTGGGATTTGGTATAGACGTGTACGTGTTACGGTCTGGACAAAGGGGTGAGTACAGATAAAGGATTTGGTCCAGACGTTCCTCATTATCCACTACTATTCCAGAATGTCTCTATAAATATTTAAAATACAGTACTGTAATATTATTTTTGAAATTGTCAGAACTATGTTAGGCGGTTTACTATTGCTTACTCCAGTCGTTGGACTTTCCTGGATTTTTGGGATTATTGTTATCTTTGATGATTCAGAAATAATGCAATACATCTTTGTTACAATGAATAGCATGCAGGGATTCTTCATATGGCTTTCACAGTGCTTCTTTAGCAATGAGGTGACCAACTTTTATTTGACTAATTAGAAAATTGGCGGGAAAATGAGTTTGTGTTATTTCGAACGTTTAAAACTATTTGCTACAATAAACCATAATAAATCTTACTCTGACTAATTCTTGTAAAGAGAATGAAAATATCACGATATCAAAAAGTCCGTCAATATTACATCTAATTTAGAAAGGGGGACTACTTTCACCCATGGCTAACCTTTCCAAACGTTGTTACTTTACTGTAGGCAAGACGTGCAGTTAGAAAGAGTTTCAACAACAGAATAACAAATTCACATTTTTTAAGCAAGTTATCTAACACCAGTACAAGTAAAAACTCGACGACCACTATCGAAATACAAGATATTGACGGAAGTTAAATATGATAAGTGTATAACCAACATTGATAAGGTTTGACAAAACATGGATTATACCAGCAGTACAGAGGCAACAAATGAAGTGAAGACATCATGTTCAAGAGGACAATAAACCCAGTCAGCCATGTTGTTTAATCATACAAAAATTATTTTAAAACATATTGAACTTTGTTACTGTATTTGAAATTTTGGTCCAGTAATTTGAAGATGAGGTTCATACACACATACACATGTCTATATTTAGTTTAGCCAAGTTATGAACACCACATAGATTGGAGGTGCAGTTCAATCTGTATGTTTTGCTAGCTTCCCACATAGGCTAGATACTTAAATACCTGCATCACTCTTTTTGATCTGTGTTTTGCTATAGGAGAATTGATTGTTAATTTTTGTATTAGTCTCTAATTGTATTGCAATGTATTATTGAAATGAAAAGAGATAATGGGGCTTCAAAATAGCAAATGGCGGCCATTTTGAATTTATACTAATTAACCCACTTCTCGATGTCCGGTTTTGGTAAACCTTGGATATGATGTTCATTTGGATCATATCAACCAGACAAAAAAAACTCTGTTGCAATTTGTTCTAGGTTCAGTACCCTATTTTTTACTTATCAATGGACTAAAAGAACTGTAAGCAAAAATAAATCTTATTCGCGTAGTAGGCCTATAGTTATTATAATGATAATATATAAATTAATGTTTCGCGTACCCCCGGTTTGTAAATTTGTTTCGTATAAATAAAATGCACTGTACAGCAACGCAAGAATCCGAGCCTGTCTGTTTCTTTTTAAATCATAGCTTGTTGCTTGATTGGTACTGACGTACTACCAGGGTTTTTTTTTTGAACGGCATGAGGTTAGATATAATTCTTATCTGAAATACGAATCGGAAATACAAATCAGAAATGCAACTCTACAAATTATTTGATTCGTCGCTGAAATCAGGAAATGGCATATTGATCAATTTTGGATGAGTCATTCCATTGGAACCAACAACACGTATTGGCCGTATTCATGCTCGATCAAAAGACAGTAACGAGGTAAGTCCTAGTACAATAATCTTATATTGATAAATCTGGGGAACAAATAGGCCAGCTACATTATCCAATAAATTAAAATATTATCATGGTCTCCTGATGGAGGTAGCCTAATAGTACACCACATTAATTAATTTTTATTCAGTCTATTTATTAGTCTATAGACAAGTTTTTTTGTCCATCCAATAATTTACAAGAATGTAAATTCCCGTTTTCATGTACTGAATATTATTAGAAGCACGGAGAAATTAATTAAATAATTCATACGTGATAATAAGCAAAGCATTGAAGCTCACTCATGCGTATAAAGTACTTAGCGATAAGCATAGTAACAGTAAACAACCGATCTTACCTTTAGCGGTGCTTAGCCGGCCATAGGCTGAATTGGTTTACGCCGATTAAACTCTGTTTCCTTCCGTGAAAGCTGTCAATTGCAATGACAAACAATTTGATAATAGGCCTAGGATAGGTAAGCAATGTTAGAACAATTTCTTAGTCTTCTCAGTACGTCTATACACTAGCAACTGCAACCATATACGTTGTGTTCTCCCTCTGTGTCTGGTATGTACTGAAACGCAGTCAAGCAAGTGACACGTTGTGGTTATCAGGTGCCAAATTAACATGTTGTTGTTTTTTTTGGTAAAATAGCGTAGTTTTATTATCATGCACTTATTCAGGCCTTATAAAAAATGATATTTATGCTTAAAATCTTTATTTTGACATCACAGTAGACACTGATTTTCAAATGAAAAATACAAACTAAAAATTTAATTTACAGAAATTACTTAAATTATCAGTTGTGCATTCCTCCACAACAAATGATCACCTTTTTTCTTTCATATCGATCAAGTCACTGTGATATGGGTTGCAGCTCAAGTCTACAGAAGGATGGTATAGTATTTACAGAAAACGAAATTGAAAAAGGCAAAAGCATGGATGTAAACAACCAAACAACTGAGAAAAATCCAAAAACAATAGAAAAAGAAAATCAGCAAAATGGTGATTCAAAGAATGTTTATGATACTGAGGATGCTAAAGATGAGAAAGAAAATTCTCAACAAAAAAGCCAAAAAAAAGAAGAGGAACTCAAAGATCAGGATGACAATTCAGATGAGAATGATTTGGACATGGACGTTAAGTTGTACGAGTTGACGATACGACAACAGAATGTTGACGTGAAACCTGAATCACAAGAAGCGTTAGATATGTGCAAATCAGAAATAACTCGGGCAATGGAATTTCTTCAAAATGTGGTTGATTTTAAAAATGAACAGATTTTAATAAGCATTGAAGTGATCAAAAAAAGTTATTCAAAGTGGACTAAATACCGACCACTCCTTGGTCAGCACTTGTGTAATGTCCGATTTCCAAGTTTATTTACAAAATATTGGATTGAATTAAACAAATTAGATTTATTTGATCAGGAAAATGTAGTAGAGCTGAAAGTGTTTAAAGCGATGAATTTAGTAGTATGGAATTATTCTGATGCTTCAGTCGCTATCTGCGCAGAGCTTGGAAAAGCTGGCGCTGTACCGCTACTACTCTCAAGCCTTACACAGAACGAGCTTTTACCCAATGTCATAACGAACCCTGTTATTATCCATGTCAAAAGTAGTCTGGGTATTTTGAATAACATGGTGCGGCTTTTTCCTGACAATATTCAGATTTTGCGTGACAATGATGCTGTCAAAAAACTTCTTGATTACTCATCAGTCAAATTTTTAATTCTAAAAGCGAATTGTTTCATTATTTTGTCTTTTTTAATCACGGACGATGAAGTCAGTTTATTGGAGAACATGGGAACGGCTGTTGGCTTTATTATCAACCTTCTTACGACCTCGCTGACATCGGGTAAAGCACGAGGTTACAGTACTTCAGAAATTCTTCTAGCTTTGAACAATCTTGCGGGTAATGATGAAAACAAAGTTAAGATAGTGGAGAGTAATGGACTTGCTCAGTTAGACAGAGGACTTAAAAAAAATGCAAAATCAATACTTATTTTGTCGTCAATGCTTTGTTGGAAACTGGCTTTCATTCAAGAAAACCGAGTAAAAATGCGAAAGGAACAGAGTCTTATAGACGGTAAGAATACTTATGTAGTGTGCAGTTCTGTACTTTACTTAAATACCAAGCCATAGCCAGGATTTTGTGTTTATTTTTTTTAACATAAGGAGCACAAATCTTCATTTCTCCATATATTTATTTACACTCCCACTGCCAGTTTGAAAAGTGCATTTCAGGGAAAATCTTTGGCTACGGGCTTGCATACTTTAAATGACCAATTTATATTTTAATTGTTAAAAACATTTATTGAAATTAAAAACAAATTCTATTTTTTACAGGATTGAAAAGGCTAAAGAATTCTGAAAGCCATAAACTGAAAGCAACATGTGCTGGTGCACTATGGGAAATATTCGAGGGCCAACCCGAAGAACAATTAAGCAAGGATACTCCTGTTCTTACTTTGTCACAGAAGCATGTGATGCTTAGCTACCAATGGGATGTTCAGCCAAGAATTATCCAATTGAAGCAGAAACTTCAAAATGCTGGTTACAATGTTTGGATGGATATTGACCAAATGGGTAACTATCTTACAGAATAGCTTTTGTTGTGATATTACGGAATAGGTATTCAGTATCTTATAGAATGGGTTCTGTATCTTATAGAATGGGTTCTGTATCTTATAGAATAGGTTTTGTATCTTACAGAATAGGTTCTGTATCTTACATAATTGGTTCTGTACCTTATAGAATCGGTTCTATTTCCAAATTATGTAATCTTGGTATATATTTTTCTGTGGAGGTACACTCTCAGTGACTTCTTATAATATTAAATAATTTAACACTATTTTATTTTTATATCATATAGAGGGCGATATACTAGGTGCTATGGCTGATGCCATTGAAAATGCTGCAGTGATTTTAACCTGCATTTCCAAGAAGTACAAAGACAGTACAAGTTGTAGAACAGGTACTGTGTTTTGTCCTTAAAGTACAATTTCTTTCATATCTGCATTAAGCCATTACATTATTTCATTTGCATCTTTTTACATTTTCACAAACGCTAACTTTTAATTCATTTACAGAAGCCACATATGCTTACAAGCAAAACAAGCCAATTATCCCTTTGATTGTTGAGCAGGGCTACGTGGCCGACGGATGGCTTGGCGCCCTAATAGGTACCCTTATATACTTCCCCATGTTCGATGACTCAAAATTGGAAACAGAGATGAATCGAATCGTAAGCGAGATTGGTGATAGAGGTAAAATGCAGAAAGGGCAGCAAACAGTACAACATAAAGGTAGTCTTTAAACAATTTAACATACAGTATTAGGCATGTGCTTATGTTGTGTATTTTTTGGTCAGGATTAGGTGATAAATATAGCGGCATCTATGGTTTATTGTCTCCCAATATTTAATTTTTCCGTGTTGGGTCCTCTAAAAATCTAATCAAAGTACGCTTCATAAATAATCCGAATCTGCTGAATGCTTTTCTTTTCCTCAGAAATTATTCCTGTCGCAACAGTGAAGTGTGGTAAAGACTCAACTGATAGTCCTTTCATCTCGGCTGCAAAGGTAGCAATTGCTGAAATGGTATCAATGACTACAACAACACCAACAGCTGCAAAGACATCAACAGCTGCAAAGACATCAACAGCTGCAAAGACATCAACAGCTGCAAAGACATCAACGACTGCACAGACAACAGTTCCTGCAAATAATATGACCAACATAGCTGGCTGGACGACTTCTGATGTCGAGAAGTGGTTGAAAAAGGTGAAACTTGAAGAATGCCGCTCTGCAATGGAGAATGTTGATGGCGACATTCTGATTCAGATGTACAAGATGTCAAAGGATGCACCAGAGTTTTTCTACTCAAGGCTGGAAAGAGATTTTGATATGACACATTTGCTGCAAGTACTGAAGTTTAAAAGTGCATTGGAGAAACTTCTGTGTCCAGGAAGCTGAATGTAGGCAAAATGGAACAAACCATTGCTTAAAGACACCTTCCCTACGTTTTTTAGATCTAATTTAAGATCACAAACTATATTTAATGTAAACATAATACTATATGGTCCTATTGCGATAACTTTTTTCGTCTTTAAATGGTTAAAAATGTGAAAAATAAGTCGATTCTAATAATTATAGCGGCCCACTATAAATCCCAAAATGCATTGTGCACGGATTGATATTTCTGTTTTTCTTCTGTAACAGTAATTCACCCATTTTCGATCGATAGCTAGCGTACGATGTTCGTACGTTACCGATGTTTACCAGCTAGGCCTACAAAACTAAGCCTAGCTAGGCTAGGCCTAAAGACCGTCACAAGAGGTCAGTCGCCGCGAGCTACTTAGGTAGTGCATTGTTTCTCACTTTTTATCATAATTTTTTGGTTTAATGTTTTTATATGTATTATTTTTACAAAACGTCACAAATTGTAGGGAAGGTGTCTTTAATAGGGTATATATATGTGCTCACATTACTTTTAAATATACATCAGATCAATGGAATGCCTTACTTGATCTTGAAATGCTTGTTTGCCTACCAGGGCTTTACTATGATGTAATCCACAGCACTACAGATCCTTTCTTTTTTTTTAAGTTGACCCGCTCGGAAGAGGCGTGCTATACAACTTGTTGTAGAATCCAGCTTTGTGTTCAAATTCTTGCATGGTCTTCTTGCTGGTCAATTCTGATCATATACTCAAATCCAATAAATCGTATTTATCTGAAATGTTATTTATAAGAAAATGAGGCACCCGAGAGTGAATTATGAAGGTGCCAAATTTAAAATATTTATATATAGATAATATTGTAGTTAGAACATTGTTATGAAATACATTGCATTTATATAAAAATACTTTGTGTGTAATATGTTTTATTAACTCAACTCATAATCTTTTTATATATATGGCAAAACTTTTACATAATATATGGCAAAAGGTTTACATATATAGCAAAACATTTACATATATAGCAACACTTTTACATAATGGCAAAACTTTTACATATATGGAAAATGTTGCACATACAGTATGGCAAAACCTTTACATATAATAAATGGCAAAACTTTTACATATCTAGGGTATGGTAAAATCTTTATATGGAAATATACTTTGAGGTGATGATTAAATACACATACCAAAATATGTTTCTATAACATTTATTTCACAGAACTTTTTTTTCCAACTAATTAAAAAAAATGTAAACTATAATCAATAGTTTGCCTATTCTAAAATAAAGGTTATACTGACATAACAGAAAATATATAGTCTTTATGAAATCTTTTAAAACATGATGAAAACAAAATGAAAATGTAATAGTCAGCCTCCAAATTGAATTAATGTGTAATTTAGTTTGACTAATTTAACCATGATTTGAGATTCTCCACTGTAACTAGGGAAAATCAACATCATGTACTCTATATAATCATTACATTGTTAATGTAATATACAAATAATGATCGTTAATAGTGCATACTATTGCACGCCATGTGACCCACAATCGTCCAATCAAATGACAGGAATTTATTTAGGTGTTATATAAAACTAATTATTGAGTACTGTATATAGAGTTAGAGCTTAGTCTTTATTGATCCAGTTCTGAAAATTACATACATATATATAGGCCTATATGTCATTGTATTTAATGTTATAAAAAAAATATACGATTTCTAAAACTAAATATCTACAATATATATACGAATTTATGTTTACAAATAAATATCTAATAATGTAAATATAGAAAATATAAAGTAACATAATATCAAAATATCTAACTTTCACTACAAAAAGATGCATGGTGCATAATTATGTTCTGCTTATGATGGTCAGCACTGTATCTCCACAGTATCAGAGGCAAATTCAGTAATCATGGATAGATACTATGATACAGGCATCACATGTGATGCTGTATTACAAAATTTGCCTTAATACAGGAAACTGAAATTTGATGAATGCTGATTTATACAGCTTTTTTTTCTCCTTCCATCGAAATGTGTTAATGTCATCATTAGAGAGGTTATAGTCATTAAAACAGTTTTTATTCTAAATCTTTTGTATGGAAGAATTAAACTGTGACATGACTATAGTATATTACTGCTTTTTAAAATAATTCTAAAATAGAAACCTGAAATGGGGGTGCCTGTGTCAACCACACACTTAATAATAACTGTTCATCAGATATTAACATAATAATATTAACATATTTGTGTACACATGCTCCTGCTGTCTGACTAAAACAAAACAAATTCTTCTGTTTTTTCCTTTGCTTTTTACTACTACTACTACAGTACATTCAGAGACAAATCAGCTTTTCATTTTCAACCCAAAGCTAGCTATTTATGCTGTTATGGTCCATGGTATCTGCTTTAATTGCACCAAATATACAACCATAAAAATACAAAATTAAATACTTTTAGAGTGTACTGGTACATCTCTTCTACTCTTGATACCAATGGTGTCCTTAACAAGGTCGGAACCCACAATATACAAACCAAAAATAAAACATCATATATTTGTGTAGCTGGTACTGCTGAACAGTACAACTTGCCCACTCATGATAACAAAAGTGCATTTTATGAGTCGGTACCCGTAATATAGTAAATACTATTTGGTGTTAATATTTCTACCAAAAACCACCTACAACATGAGATTTAAGACTCATTGAAAAAAAAACAGGTACTAAACACCCTGATTTTGTTTGCTTCCCTACGAGTTGATTATTTTCAGTAAACAGCATAATAATTATGCGAACATAAGTCATACAGACCCAGTAAAAATAAAACAGCTACTAAACACCCTGATTTGATTTACTTCCTTATGAGTTGATTATTGTCAGTACATGTCTGACAACAGTAACCAGCATAGTAATTATGCGAACATAAATGAGCGAGCAGAATAAGATTACAGTTGGCGAACTCTGGCTGGTCTCTACATACAGGATTTACAACACCACCTTCAAGAAAATTGAAAAATCATTTTAACATTTCAATCTTGTTAATGTAAAGCCTCTAAGCATTATCAACCTCGCCCATTGGATCAAACACTATGCAGCTATGATCAGCGCAGTTGTTTTTTATCTTACCAGGTAGGCCTACCCATTTGTAAATCTGGATGGATGGAGGCAAACAGAAGGGTCTAAAGCTCTGCCTACACTATCAAACAAGTGCCCAGCAAATATGGTAGTGTTATGACATCACCATGTCCATATATGGGCACATCATATTTTGTTGGCACATAAAGTTTGATAGTGTAGACAGAGCTTAAGCACACACGTAATTTGACGAGAATTGATCTCGAACCTGTGATCTCGATACACACTTATCTGACACAAGAGATTTAACTGACCTGTTATCTTGACCTGGGCAGACCTCCTCTGAGAGCTCCTATTATTGGATGCTGTACAGGTATAAAGACCAGCATCAGTTTCTTTGGCATCTAAATTTTGGAATAAAATTTGGGAAATTAAAATTGTAAAAATCCACTCTTTCAAAAATCTTTTTACAGCATATTAAAATTGATTAAAAACTCACCTGAAATAACTAGATTGCCATTTGGCCAGATTTTGTATCTTTCAAGTTGTGGGAGTTGAACGCTGTTCTTTGTCCAGCGAATCACTGGCTTTGGTGACCCTGTACTCGTACAAGTGAGCGTGATCTTATCACCAACGCTACGAGTCATATCACGTGGTGGGCTGATTATTTCAACATCAGCTACAAAATAACACATGATTTCAGGTTGAATTATATAGATATTTGTATTTTTTCATCTTGTATTTTGGTGGATCTCAATTAATGTTTATAGTTCTTATTTTAACCAGTGACCATGCCTTAAAGTTTGTCATCTACATACTTTGGTACAATTTGTATATTGACTTAAGACCAATTTACACAGACGAGCGGTAACGGTAATAAAAATATAGAATCTATGTTATTCCGTATGACCATTTACACACAACGCGGAGCGGACGGGCGGTTTCCGCTCAGGATAGATACAGATTCTACGTGGGACAAGCTACGTGGTTTTATGCCTACCGTTACCGTTCGTCTGTGTAAATTGGCCTTTACATTCATTATACAGTATTTTGTGACAGACTATTCTTGACTGTTTTTATAAAGGTCTGTTCATTTATGCTTTTGTACTTATAGTATTTATAAGATATATATACTCAAATAAAATGTGTTTTGTCTCTCAAAAGTGTTCAACTCTTTCAACAAGCCTATCAGATATAGAACAATACATTTGTTTTGGATTTTGAAACTAGAAACATACCTTCAACAACCAACGTATAGCGTGTTCGTTGTATAATACCAACGTACGTTCTACCAATGCACTCATAACTACCAGAATCATCTAACTGGATGTTTCTAAGGATGAGGGTGTTGTCCTGTAGTTGTAATATGTAGGGGTCATTAACCGGTAAAGGTTCCCTTCCACGTGTCCACTCAACCGTAGCATCATCAAAACCAGTTGTACACTCCAAACGAACGAGGGAGCCTTCAACAGCCGTGACAGTCTGGTGATTTGATTTCTCTCCTAAAAAAATATTGATTAATGTTAATTTTGATAAATACCAAAACTAAACATCTAAAATCTCACAAATAAACAGAAACCAGAATGTGCTGTGAAAAAAAACAAATTTTTAAGGAAAATCATCGCTTATCAGTGTACTTACTGTTTACGTGTATCAGTCTTTCTGTTTGTATGCAATAAGAGAATGTAGACAAAAAAAATGAATAAAAGAGAATAGAAAAATTGTTTAACATTATTTTAATTCATTTTGATCGTCAGCCTGTGAACAAAAGAGCTTGCTAACTAGCAGGCATACTATTTGCACAAAGTTGAAATTTGTAAAAAGTCAAGCAATTTGATTTAGTATTATGCTAAATTAAAACAAAATAAAATTCTTAAAATCTTACTATGTACAACAACTTCCAGAGAGTGCGTGATTTGCCTGCCAATGCCATTTTCAGCTACGCAAGTGTACGTCCCTATGTCATCTTCCTTTGTTGGGAAGATACTTAGAACACCACTAGCCTTTACTTCCAGACGTCTGTTATTTAAATTTTCTGCCAATCTACCATCCTTATACCATGTGATGGTTGGTGATGGCTGGCCAGTGACTGTACAGGATAGTTTAAGTGCTGTACCTCTCAGAACCTTTTGATCATAAGGTACAGAAGTGAATTTAGGTGGTTCAGTATCTGCAAAAAAGAATGAAAACAACTAGGTTCAGCCCTGTGTAACTTATATCCTGAGCAAAAGGTACCCTACTCTATGCATAGATTGAATTGTCTCAGCAACCTATCAAAATAGCAGATAAAAATACAGTAGAGGAAATTTTTTATAAAGTGAATTTATGCAATACCCTTTTCACATCTGCAAAATGTAACAACTTGTAACAAATTGAAACCAGGTTTGCATAGTGTGAATACAATTTGTGGAAATTTCCCGAGATTTCACAGAGGACTCCTGTGAACCGCAAACACACTGATGAGAGACCTGTTTTTGTTCAAAGATGTTCCAAGTTCCTTCTGCACGCGTGTATTTGACCTGGTATTAAACTGACCAATCATAGTACTCAAATAGCCCACAACTGAGCTTTCCTTCCGAGATTTCTCAGGGTTCGCATATGCGTGTATGAAAACGTGTAATTAATCGGGAGTTCAAAGTTGTTACAATTTATGCAAATGTGTCTTGTGACAAACTTATGAGGTCATAATAGTGAACCCTTTTACATACCTGGGCAACCTATGTAGTCACTCCTTTCAGCCATATTCACGCCATCTGGGCAGCAGCCATAGTAGGATTGATCACAGCTTATAAATGTTGTTGTCTCATCCTCAATAGTTGTAGGTGATGGGGCTGGCCGAGTTGTTGACCTTTCTGTTGTTTGAGAACTTTCTGTTGTTGTTTGTTGAGTTTTTGTCCTCACCCATCGAGGGATAACGGTGGTTAAATCTTCACTTTCAGGTGAACTAATTAATTGTATTGGAGGTCTTGGAGTAAAGGTAACCTTTTGTTTAGATGGTGATGTTGAAAAATATGATTGGTCCTCACCACTTCCATCTCCAAACAATTCACCTGTAATATGATTGATGTAACAAAAATTAAGCAAGCCATTTAATATTCTTACCTTAGCTTAGCTCCATCATCCCCTGTCAGATGTAGCCCTCCTCAACCCTTTTTAAGTATTTACTCATGGGAAAATTCTTTTTAAACTTACTGTACCATCATTATTTATTAATTACCATTTTAGGTCTAATATTGTGGAAATGTTGTTTAATGTTTGTTGTTTTGTTTTATCCTGTTAGTGGTGTTTTTTTAAAAATCTGATTCTGAATAAGGGTGACTTTAAGTCTGTTGGCTGTGCATTGAATAGAATAAATTAAAACTAATCTACGGAAAAAGTATGTCAACAGAAATTGACATAATAAAACTTACATCTTGGTTGTCTCCCGCGTCTCGTAGGTCTTGTTCCTCTGATCTCAACTCCGGTATTAATCTCAACACAAAAGCAATAACCTTTATGACATTGTACACGTTTATACATCCCATCATCCGTACATTCAGGAATAAATGTCTCTGTGTCGGCACTTATTGCAAGTTGTCGCTCCTTCTCACACTTATTCAGTAATGAATCAACCTCTATAAATGACGTATCAACAAGCAATTTTAGTTTTGAGTTCATATACAGTACAATGGTAGAACCCTTCTCTAGAACACCAATATTCAGGGGACACCAATATTCAGGGGACACCAATATTCAGGGGACACCAATATTCAGGGGACACCAATATTCAGGGGACGCCAATATTCAGGGGACGCCAATATTCAGGGGACGCCAATATTCAGGGGACGCCAATATTCAGGGGACGCCAATATTCAGAGGACGCCAATATTCAGGGGACGCCAATATTCAGGGGACGCCAATATTCAGGGGACGCCAATATTCAGGGGACACCAATATTCAGGGGACGCCAATATTCAGGGGACGCCAATATTCAGGGGACGCCAATATTCAGAGGACGCCAATATTCAGGGGACGCCAATATTCAGGGGACGCCAATATTCAGGGGACGCCAATATTCAGGGGACGCCAATATTCAGGAGATGCCAATATTCAGGGGACACCAATATTCAGGGGACACCAATATTCAGGGGACACCAATATTCAGGGGACACCAATATTCAGGGGACACCAATATTCAGGGGACACCAATATTCAGGGGACACCAATATTCAGGGGACACCAATATTCAGGGGACACCAATATTCAGGGGACACCAATATTCAGGGGACACCAATGTTCAGGGGACACCAATGTTCAGGGGACACCAATATTCAGGGGACGCCAATATTCAGGGGAAACCAATATTCAGGGGACACCAATATTCAGGGGACACCAATATTCAGGGGACACCAATATTCAGGGGACACCAATATTCAG
This sequence comes from Antedon bifida, assembly GCF_963402885.1. Classification (NCBI taxonomy): domain Eukaryota; kingdom Metazoa; phylum Echinodermata; class Crinoidea; order Comatulida; family Antedonidae; genus Antedon; species Antedon bifida. The sequence continues at coordinate 1,814,083 of NC_136234.1, forward strand.
GGGACGCCAATATTCAGGGGACGCCAATATTCAGGGGACGCCAATATTATGGGGACATCAGAGGACACCAATAGTCATGGGATGCCAATATTCAGGGACACCAATATTCAGGAAACACCAATATTCAGAGGACACCAATATTATGGGGACACCAATATTCAGGGGACGCCAATATTCGGGGGACGCCAATATTCAGGGGACGCCAATATTCAGGGGACACCAATATTCAGGGGACACCAATATTCAGGGGACGCCAATATTCAGGAGACACCAATATTCAGGGGACACCAATATTCAGGGGACACCAATATTCAGGTGACACCAATATTCAGGGGACACCAATATTCAGGGGACGCCAATATTCAGGGGACACCAATATTCAGGGGACGCCAATATTCAGGAGATGCCAATATTCAGGTGACGCCAATATTCAGAGGACGCCAATACTCAGAGGACGCCAATATTCAGGGGACGCCAATATCCAGGGGACGCCAATATTCAGGGGACGCCAATATTCAGGGGATGCCAATATTCATGGGATGCCAATATTCATGGGATGCCAATATTCAGGGGACGCCAATATTCAGGGGACGCCAATATTCAGGGGACGCCAATATTGAGGGGACGCCAATATTCAGGGGACGCCAATATTGAGGGGACGCCAATATTGAGGGGACGCCAATATTGAGGGACGCCAATATTCAGGGGACGCCAATATTCAGGGGACGCCAATATTCAGGGGACGCCAATATTCAGAGGACGTCAATATTGAGGGACGTCAATATTCAGGGGACGCCAATATTCAGGGGACGCCAATATTCAGGGGACTCCAATATTATGGGGACATCAGAGGACACCAATAGTCATGGGATGCCAATATTCAGGGACACCAATATTCAGGAAACACCAATATTCAGAGGACACCAATATTATGGGGACACCAATATTCAGGGGACGCCAATATTAAGGGGACACCAATATTCAACAAATGAAAAGTACATAAAATAAATAGAAGAACTTGATCTATTTACTAACAACACCATGATGATGAAAACAAACAGTTCATTCAATGAAATATAAAGAGTGTGTTATTAAACATGCATTATCTATATTCCAGCACTATAAGTATTTCAACAACAATAAGCGCATTATAAATCTCAAATATAACTATCATGAAAGTATGGAAGTTACAAAAACAGAGGTACTATTTACAAAAAACCAACAAACAACACCATGGAATGACATGTTGTAGAAAACAACAGACACAAAAAGTGAGTACCAAATAAACACATACTGTACATATGGCACAAGTAGCTTATCACTGTCATATAGTACAACCATTGAGTACAACAGTACAATTACAAATATGTGTGCACAGAAAGAAATAGACAATGAACATACAAGCACTTCTGATTGCAGAAATACAGTTGCAGTCCTTAATTATGAAGAAATACATGATATACACAGAATGCATTAGTGCTTTTAAGAATGCATTAGTGCCTTGATGATCCCTGATCCCTTTTTTTAAGACGATGATTTCAGAATCTAGAATAAAAACAGTCACACATTTGCAGTTCTTAATTATGAAGAAATAATGATATAACACAGAATGCATTAGTGCTTTTAAGAATGCATTAGTGTCTTGATATTTTGAACATGATAATCCCAGATTCTAGAATGAAATCAGTCACAAGTTTCTGGTCTTTGATTGATAGAGGCATTTATGATATACACAGAATGCGTTAGTACCTTTATAAGAATGAATTAGTGTCTTATTTTGAGCTCCCTAAAAATGAACATGATTCCATATTTATAATTGAAAGCACAAGTTTGATGTCAAACTTTGTAATTATTTAACTCACGTCTATACGGTACACAATCACTACGAGTCTTAGGCTTAGCTACCCGGCTCTCGACTATCTCAATACCCGACTCATCCACGCACCAACAATACCGGGATACGTAACATTGGATTAAGTTAAATTCGCCGGATTCGGTGCAGTCGGGTATAAAGATGGGATTCGTTTCTGTGTGTAAGATATCCCTCCTCCAACGAATGCACAACGTGTCCAGAGGTGCGGCTGTGATCTGATTGACAGCTAGTTAGTGTGCAGATACAAATTAAAACAACAAAAATAATCAAGCAAAATTAATAAAATATACTAAAATTACAAAACAATGAAGCAAAAACAACAAAATTTCAAATAAAACTGCACAAAAAATTCATAGTCAAAAAGTACAAAACAAATTAAGAAAAACAAAACGTATTATTTACCAACAAAATTTTAAAACAAAATGCTACGTCTATGAAATCAAAGCAAATAACATCTGTTATGCATATTTTTAAAAAAAATAAACAGAAATTACAAAAATAGTGATAGTTGCATTGTGCATAGAATAGTAATAGAGGTTGGTTTTTTTTAACTGAATCATTTAATAAATAGTTTTAAGTTTTCTCTAAAAAAGTATTTGACGGTGAAAGAAAAATCACTACATATTTTAGTGTATTGTATATTTTTGTATAGTTCTTTGTTTTTTTTTCATATTTGTTTGTTTTATATGTTTATATGAGAACTCCTTGATTGTCAGCATATGCTGTTTAGAGTTACCCTCTATAAAGAAGGTTAAATTAATATTAAAATAAAAATTAATAAAATAAAAGAATATTAATGAGATTAGGGCAGCAATAACTAGTGTGATATTAGGATAATCCATTAAGTATTTGATGGACAAATGAGTGTTGGTAGGTTCCAAAGTCAAAGGCAGGGGTAAGTTTCCCTACACCCATGCATGCCATGGTTTATGTTTTTATATATAGTGTGTTATTAAGGGAAAGGAACTACTTTATCTACTGTATAATATAACTAACTTATTTGCAAACATACACAATTTACAAAACTGAAGAGTTCACATTGTAGCTGATTCTCTGTACTTAATTCATAGGCAAATTCTTTGATACACTATCATATATGTATCACATGCGATGTCTGTATCATAGGTGACACATATGTTGTATTACACAATTTGCTTATGATACTACATATGCCATATGTGGAGATAGTACAGAGAGTCGTGTGCACATTGTAACTAAAATGCAAAATATTTTGTTAAGGGAGAAATTAGTTTAAAGTTTTAATTCAAGATCTAAGATCATTCATTGAAACAACTACTGTACCTTCATCATCCTCTGTTAGATAACCAGATCCTATTTTAAAATATCATATTAATACCATTTTAAATAAAATTCCTACATTATATCAATAAATATGAAAGGATTCTATGCTACTATTACATATTTAAAAAGTCTAATTTTGATTAATTAACTGTGTTTTGAATTTGTGACTTTTTGGTTTAGTTGTGTCCTTATTTGGAGTTACCCGTGTTTTATTTTATCTGAAATTATTAAATTAATGCATGATTGTTTTCTTTTTTACATCACTAAAAACATTTTAACAGAAAGAAAACAATTGTAGCGTGCAGAAGTATGGTTTGTCCAAATCTCTATCCACACTATCAAACTTTGTGACAAAAAATGTGATGTGCCCAAATTGGACATGATGATGTCATATCAACTATGTTTGTTCCTCTCAGCTTACCATTCACACACCAAAGATCTTACTCACACTTTAATTAGTGATTCTAGTAATAAGTTTCAAAACCAAACACTGTATCCCACACTCCATATTACTCAATATAATAAAATAATTGTTATTCCAAAAAATAATACTTACCAACAATTTCAGTGACAAATTCAAAACAATTCGGTGTTTCTCCAAAATTATCTGTTCGTGAGTTTGCAATCTCATCCCCATTCTCATCCACACACCAACATGTGACGTCATTGTCGCACTGGATTTGTTCAAAGTCTCCGTTAACTGTACAACGCGGCATGTAGCCGCCAAATAAACCTCTCCTTGCAGAGCCCTGTCGCATCTGCAAACATCGTGTCATTGAGGAAGTTGTTGTAGAGGCTACCGTAGTATATACTATCAAAACAAATTTTATATGGTATATCGAATTTTAAACATTGCTCAAGATAAATGATAACATTTAAGTTAAATTGTCTGAAAAATTAACTTACACTTTTCTGGCCTTCTAATTATAATCCAAGAGGAAAAAATATTGCTTGTTCATTTTAGTTTATGTTTTTTTGATATATATTTCATAATTGCATATATACATATACTTGATGTTAATCTCTGTTTGTATTTTTAATGTGATAAAAAAATCAAATAAAAATTGTCTACCTTGATGCAAGTTGTTATTACAATCTGGAAGCACACCTCGCTGTGACGATGTGCTGTCTGGTATTGTCGTACCAGTCTCATCTACACACCAGCAGAACCCCTCGTGGCACTGTACCTCATCAAATTCACCATTCTCAAGACAGCTCGGAATGAAGACTCCAAGTAACCCTGTCTTTCTTGCTTGATTCTCATGTTCCTGACAGAGCGTAAGGAGCTCAGGAGGTGATGGTGTTATGGTCACTGTCATAAATTAAAAAGATATAAATCAAAATCGTATACAAAAAAAAGGAACTATGAGGTTGTTTAAATAATGTGTTTTTTTTTTTTTAAACTGTTGATAAATTTTACATACCTCAAATACCTAAAAACAATAATATATGTATACGTAGATGAACTTTTATGCTAATTAAAAATTGTTTATTTATTTGACTGTAGGTATCACTATTTTAAATATAAATATGCCATAATCCAAAGGATAATTACATTAAACACCATTTTACCTTCGCATATTGGCCGACCTCGTTCTTTCACCGGATATTTTGTTCCTATGATTTCTTCTCCGTTATCATTAACGCACCAACAGTCACCCGAGTGACACTGCACCCTTACATAATCTCCATCCGAAGTGCATTGTGGGATGTACACCCCATACGGTTGAGATATCAAAGCATTTTGACGACTTTGTGGGCAATGCTTGGAATTAATATTAACCAATTCTATAAAAACAATATTTTTAATTGGCATTTTTAATAAAAAAAATGTATTATTTATTCATGCCGGAATAGCTGCCATCAGAAGACTAATTGTTAACATCAATACTGTATATAGTACCTTCACAGTTTGGTCTTTGAGTACCAGGACTACGAATACTGCCCTCTATCCTCTGTCCAAGGTTATCAACGCACCAACAGTAGCCGGTTTCTTGATGACACTGCATTATCTCATATGCCCCCGAGTCTGTACATCTTGGAACTAGTCTGCCTAATGCAAGGTCATTGGTCAGGAGATCTCTCTGTTCCTGGCAGTGTGTTCTACCAACTAGAAAAGAAATAGGACCTCTAGATAGAGTAGGATAGGGGATGTTGCAAGGGAGGGAAAATGATTGATATGACATCTAGCAGAAGCTAGGGTGGGTTGGCATGGATTTAATCCAAGTGACCTTAAAGATGTATTGTCCCCCTGTAAAAATAATTCTTACAAAAATTTTTGTTGAATATTCCATTTTGATGTAACATAATAGTTATCCACGTTGACCAAAAATTGAATTGAAAAAAAATGTATTTACCTGAAAAAAATGTAATTTGAAGCAAAAAATGGTCAAATTGGCTGCCAGCCAATGGAATTTTGGTTGAATTTAACCATTTATTTTGTCATTTTACAAGTGAAAACATTATTTTGTTTTCTATGGAAGTGATTAACTTTATTAAAACTTCAAAATAACATATTTAAAGTCTGATTTAATTAATCTTCATTTTTCATGTTTTTGGGGGACAATCTTTAATGTGGAAAGGTGTTCAATTATGATTGGCTCTTTACAGAGTATGGAGACCGGCCATGAAAAAAAAAAGTTATGGGAAATGATGAATGCTGTAATAACAAATGGCATTACCTGTAGTTGTTAAGATTGTTGGCTCTACAACTGGACTTTTTCCACAAACAACATTGCAAGCATCCAGATCTGCAAAATTGTTTGCATTACCCATACAACCTCCATACATAAACTGTTCGCAACTCCCTGTACGTACGCTGTAATGCCAGCGGGGCAGCAGCGCCTTGCAAGGGCCTGTTTCAGCGGGGAGTGAGCAAGGATCTAAATACAAATTCATAAAAAAATAAATTAAACAAAACTTACTTGGTTCAATATGAACTTGTATTATAGAGTGTAATTTATTTTACTATTATTATACATACTTATCTATTATCACTTAAGCTCTGTCTACACTACAAAAAAATGTGATGTGCCCATATATGGACATGATGATGTCATATCACTACCAAATTTTGGCATATCACTACCATTGGACACACATTTTTTTCAAACTAGATTGATAGTGTAGACAGAGCTTTAGACCAATCCTTTTTCCCAGGGTATACCCTTGATTGAGGTTTACTGCATTGTGGGTACTACTTTTTACCTTGATCCCTGACCATACATGTTTTGTTGCAAGACTCTTCATCAAGGAAGCGATTGGAGTTGCCATTGCATCCTCCATACAAGAACGGTTGGCAGCTGTGGGTGTCCTGGTTGAAGTACCAACGAGGGAGGGCGGCCTTGCAAGGACCTGCATGCTTCTTCACCAGACATGCATCTGAAGGTTAAAGTTGAACAATTGAAAACTGAATGATAAAGCATTTTAAACAAACTTGTCATAAGCTGTATGTTTTTTTTAATAACATGATATTGGAAAAGTACCTCTCAATCTCAATACATATAAAGAAATCAACTTTCTCATGAAATTAACTACAGTACAATCTCTATTAAGAGTACACAGCAAAGTGTTTGCTTAATAGGGGTTTCAGCTTTTTCAACTTTTTTCAGCTTCATGAGGAAGTCAAACTCTTTTCTCTGACTTTTTTATTTTTGTGCATGTTTAATTTTAATAGGTACCATTTTAATGTAATTTAGCTAGCAATTTGGCCTTTGGCTGCGAGATGTTACATTATAGATATTGAATTGAATAAAAGTGATATATAAGTTCCCCCTTTAAGGGTATCCCAAAGGCTAATAAATTATACAGCATTGATACAACACAATTATAAATTGTGCATGAAAAGAGTTGAATTATTTGAATTAGTTTTTAATATACATTTTCTATTAAACTTATAAGGCATATATAGTATACCATTCATAAATATTACCTTCCCTTGAGGTGGAGCAACTGGCTTCGCACGATAAGCGATCATTAAACCGGTTAGTGTTTCCATGACAACCACCATAAACAAAAGTTTCACACTGTCCAGACTTCATATTGTAGTACCATTTGGTCTTCAAGTCTTTGCACGGACCAGTCTCCTTTGGCAGAGAACATGGATCTTGAAAAAGAAATCACACATGAAATTTAATTAGCTGATGAAATTTGATGGGTTACTACGCAGAAATATTTGACTATACTTGTAAAAGTAACGATAAATCAGATTGAAAGGAGGGACATCAGCGGATAATATTAAATGATAATTAACTTTAAATTAACAATAAATTATTAATTACCAACAAATTATTTATTACCAATAAATTATTAATTACCAAATAATTATTATTAATTACCAATTAGTTATTAATAATTACCAATTAATTAATTTATTGACTAAACAATTTTCTCACTTTTTTCAAAAGTACTACAAACTTCTTGGCACTTGTGTTCTGTTTTAAACCGGTTTCTGTTTCCACGGCATCCGCCATATTCAAATTCTTGACACTCGCCATTTTGAGCATTGTACCAATAACTGGTAATCTTGCTTCTACATGGTCCAACAACTTTAGGTTTACTACAAAGCTCTGCAATTAAACCATTATTTAAATCATAAGTCACCTGTTCAGGACCCAACAATATGGGCGTGTCTGCTGAATAGGGGTTTGTTAGTAGTGGTAAAACATATATTTCCTCTCGTTCTTTTAACAATAAATTGTGTCCACTGAATAGGAGTTTGCTGTAGTGTTATATAACATATATTTTCTTTTGTTTGTTTCACCAGAAAGTGTTACCTTAATAATAGGGATGTTCCCTGAACAGGAGTCGCCAAAAGTGTTTGATACAAGGATATTAAAGTAATTTGTATCAAAGGCTCCAGAACCACGTAATAGATTATAATGATTCTATAGAGGGATACCCTAGGCTATTTCATGAAAAGGTTTGATCTATGTGTGTTTTATTAATTGCTCAAATGAAGTGTCAGAAGCTCTGCCTACACTATCAAACTAGTTTGACAAAAAAAGTGTGATGTGCCCAAATATGGTAGTGATATACCCAAATATGGTATAGTGATATGACATCATCATGTCCATATTTGGGCACATCACATTTTTTGTCACATAAAGTATGATAGTGTAGACAAGGCTTTAAAGAAAGCAAAAAGAAGCTTCCTTTGAAGGTGAGGTTGATTTTAATTTTAAACATAATAACTGTAATTATATTATTAACATCACAGGCACAGAATAAATTCTAAACCGCCCGGTAATATATTGAAATTTAATTAATTAATTTGAAACGATGAGGATATAATTATTGTAAATATAAAGTTTCAATTAAAAGTTTGATTACAAACCTTCCTGGGGTGGGTCAGGATCCCATTTAGTGCATGACTTCAAGCAGTCATCCTCCGTCTCAAATCTGTTACCATTTCCATCACAACCACCATAATAAAACCTCTGGCACTCATTTGACAATGAACTATAAAACCACCAGACTTTATAAACACGGCAGGGACCTGGGTCACGTCGCATCAGACACACATCTAAAAGAGCACATAAAGTTGATGGTAGAAGAAAAAAGAGGACCGTGAAAGAAGGAGCATGAGAGATGATAGGAGGGAAGATATACAAGATAGGAGAGATGGAATGAGCGATAGTCAGTATCATTCAATGAAAGAAGGAAAAATGATTTTGGACAATCGTCCAATCAAATCTACTTAGGTGTGTTATAATATAAAATATTAACTTTTACAGTTTTTCTTTCTTTTAATGTTTAGGAGTATCCACTGTTAATTTAGGTGCCCTACCTTAGCTGTTATTTATTATGCTTGTATAATATCAATATAAGTATAAATATTAATATAAATATCATTTTATGTTAAAATAAAAAAAATAAAAAAATTCTGTTGCCAATTATAATGGAATATTTTTGATATCCCAGTAAATATTTAGGCAGCAATTTTTGGCTTAAAAAAATGTCCAAAAATGGAACCTCCTTGCTGATCACTCATAACCATCACTCTCAACTACATCACTTACCTGGTGCAACGGTAGCTGGTACCACTATTGGTGCTATTGTTGTAGACTCCACCTCATCATCACATCCTTCATAGTCAACTCCACTAGCCGGTGTTGTACCATCCTTACAACATCCATATATGGTTATTGCACAGTCTCTGTAATTTATTAAAAAGTATGATTGTAAATGTTCATCTGGTTTGTAGTACTTTTTATTTATATATTTTTAAACAATTTGAAACGATAAAGATGAGGAAATCTGTGAGAATGAGAAAAAATACTGAAACATGAGGGCATATCAATTTGATCTCTGGTGCGCGTGCGTACTATTGAGGGACTAGTGCTGTTCCGCCGTACCACGCTGAGAGTGTTAAAGAATCGCTATCTAATCGAGTTTTTAACAATACCATGAAAGCCCCAGTGGTCTGGTTTGGTTAGGACATCTGCATATCAAGCAGAAGGTTCCGGGTTCGAGTCTCGGTTTAAATATTAAAAATCAAAGTCACCTATAGACCATTGTAGTCTGCTTGCCAATCACAGGCTCTGTAACAGTAGGTCTACAAGGAAGCCACCTATAGACCATACAAAGGTCATTTTTGTCTGCTTGTCACAGGCTCTTTCCCTAGGCCTACAAAGATCATCCAAGGCACCAGAGACTTAACATGGGGCTTAACTGCCAAATTATGTTCCTAATAGTCAATACTGTCAAAATAAAATAATACACTATACCTGACTGGTGGACACCCTTGTTTAAATGGCCCAGAAGCAGAAGTATTGCTATTCCAACAACATCCAAATTCTGTCGTCTTGCAGTCAGCCTCTCTTAATTCGTCTGTGGGGTCAGCAGTTGCTAAGTAGATTTCAAGTAAGAAAGCTATTTACAATGATGCTATCTAAACCCTAGCTATTTAATGATAGGATTTTCCCTCGATGGCATAGGCGTGCTATATTATATTCTGTAGTGAGGACATCAAGATTAAAGCCCCAGGGAGTGCAAAGACAAAAATATGATTTTGGAAATCACAAGCCAGAGGAAACAAATATACAGTACTGTTATCAGCAACAAACATTCTTACTCAAAACTCAATTTCACTCTACATAAGAATATGAGTGTATATAATGAGGTTAGTTGGCCTCCAAGGGCTATAAATCCTGTCTGACATGAAAATTTCTATTAATGTTATTTTCTCTCTTCCCACCACCTTCTGCCATTCTCCTTCCATCACTCTTACATCAAAATTTGAAGAAAAAAAACAGACTTGGCATCAGTAAAGAAACATTTTAGTCCGAATTTAGACGACCCATATAAAACCATTACTGTATGTTAAAAGTTTTACCCCAAATACTTAACATTCTTTGATGTCAAAGATACACCAGAATTATGTATTAAATCCAGTAACAAACGAAAAGGAAATAAGTTAACCAACCCCTTTACACTTTTATCATAATCTGATAATCCTTATTAATATTTCTTTTACAAACTATGGCATTAGTGTGGATCATAATAAAAAAAGAAAGAGGATACAAAGGATTGAAATGTCATTGTCAAGGTAAAGGACAGTGATAACACATCTACATTCAGAATAAACGATTGATTATATATCATATAATCCCTTCCGTTCTGCTAGACTAGGTGTGTTCGACACCCAGTCAATTTTATGTCTGTTATGAAAGAAACGTGTGTTCACCTTTAAGCCGGCATGTGTGGTTAGTCAAGCAGCGATAATATTAAAATGGCAAAAACTATTTTAATAAATTTATAAATATAATAATAAAGTAGAAGATGCCACTCCTTAACTTTTAAAATGACATTGATCCTACTGTAATTATTTTCAATAAACTAAATGAAGTTTGTCACTTGGTAAAGTTAAAAAAAACCCCGAAAAACTGCATGGGATCCTCTTTAAAAATGGTAAATAAATACATATAAATGTCTGGATTACAAATTAAATTGTCTTCAAGTTAACAAACATATTCATATTTTGTTTAATATCTATAAATGAATATTATATAATATTTCAAACTAATTTAAATGGATCAATGAGCATTTTTTAAGGAATGACAGTTCATCTATAAAACTCTGTCTACACTATCAAACTAGTTGGACAAAAAATGTGTGATGTGCCCAAATATGGTAGTAATATTCCAAAATATGGTAGTGATATGACATCATCACATGTTTTGTCACATAAAGTTTTATAGTGTAGACAGAGCTTTACAATTTATTTTCATACTTGCAATATTTTTAACTGGTTACAGGTGGTGCCAAAATTGAAAGCATAAAAGAAATATAAATATAATAGAGTTAGTAAAAATTTAAAAATTCTAAAAACAATAATGATGGTAAAATAAATGAATCTGTAAACACTACTATTATAATTGTATTTAACTACTGTGGAGTAGCTTTGCATCAGGAAGTTGAGTAATTGGTCAGATGTTTTGCCCTACTCTGACGTAATTTGTACTTTATACTAAGTACATTTGAGAATACTTGGGAAAAAATTTGAAAGTAATTCTCGGGTGGGACTCGAATCCACTATCTCGAGATCACCAGCCTGGCATTCATACCTCTAGACCACTGAGCTTGCGCTGATGGCTAGGGGTAAGATTCGAGTTCAAGTGGAGTAGCTTTGCGTCAGAGAGTTGAGTAATTAACATCTGACCAATCACTAATATTATAATATTAACACTAAAGTTCATTCCAACGAAAAAACAAAATTAATTTAAAATTTCTGTTGATACTTTTTGACTGGATATGAATTTCTTACTTTCACAATCATTGGGAGTGCATTCTTGTTCCTTATTAGGGCGTTTGTTTTGATTGCAATCTTCCATGGCAACGGCTTCACCGTCGATCAGACACATTAAAATCCGCACCTTTGAATTTGTTTCACATGAGCACTAAAACAAAATCACAATGTTTATAAAATTACACATTACAAACATCAACCAAGATATTGGTAGTCTACAGGTGTATGTATTTAAAATCTAATTTTTCCAGGGACCTAAAGATTAATTGAAAATTCCCAGGGACCTAAAGAGTAATCTAAATTTTCCCAGGGACCTAAAAAGTAATCTAAACTTCTCAGGTAGCAAAAAGTAATCTAAATTTTACCATGTAATGGATCTAAAAAGTAATAAAATTCTTCCCAGGGACCCAAAAAGTAATTTATATATTTTCCAAGCCTAAAATATAACAATCTCAATCTCTTCATACTTTTGCCCAGGGACCTGTTAGCCAGGTGCCTGATGTGCACTCCTTCTTATTGCAGCTGTCATAATCTAAGGGCTGTGACTTTGCATCACAGTGCGAGTTTTCCACAATCAACCAATCGCCATTAGGGGTGTATCGGCTACATACAACGTGCCTTGTCTTCACTCCTGAGCCACACGGTCTGGTACACTGTGGAGTCAAAAAAAGGAAAGCAATTAATGAAATATAAGGTTGTCAATGCCCACCATCATCCTTTGTGTTCAGTGAAAAAGTAAAAACTTACCTTGCTCCATTCGGTAGTCATCCATTTATATTCACAAGGACTGCGAGAGCATGTCCGCGTAATGATAGGTTTACGGTTTGAGAAGCAGAAGGATTCTGGGTATAATTGGCCAGTTTGGCTCATACAATGAATGGATCTTGATTTCACTCCATCTCCACAATCTTCTGAGCACTGCATGATGTAAGAAAAAAAGGAAATATATTAATTTTTTTTATTTTTCAAAGGCAAAACTTAATTATTGGTCTTAATATTTAAAATTATACAAATATCACCTCGACTATAAACATAAGTTGATTCCTGGTATAAGTCCATACTGAGTACAATAAGTCCATACTAGAGACTTGGGTTTGAATCTAGCTCAGTGGTTTAGAGGTATGAACGCCAGGCTAGTGATCTGGAGGTCGTGGGTTTAAGTCCCACCTAAGAATTACTTGTTTGCAAGTGTTCTCAATGCATGTAAACTACACAATTACGTCAGACCAGGACAAACATCAAGTACTGCAGAAAACGGTTGTAGCATAAATCCTAAAATGCCAAGAAATTCTCAACTTTATTTCTTTTAGTAACACATGGTGTACTGACTGCAAACTTGACTTTGTTTGGCGTTCATTCGCTATGCAAACCTTTAAATAATATTTAAAGCCAAAGTGCTCAAGGCATAATTGTAGTTATTGGTATTTGGGATTTTAGTATTCAAAATGTGCTAAAATACCTCAAAGGGCCTTATCTACTTGATCTTTAAAGTTGAACTGTTTAATATAATAATATATAATTTTGCATAATAATACTTATAACAAATAAACACTAAGACTAATTTACAAGGCCATAAAACCCCATTAATTTTGAAAGCCAACTATGAAAACAATGATATACGTCAACGTCGGCTTGTAAATGAATACAAACATAACAGGTATTATAGTTAAATTATAATTCCCCTTTCAAACACAGAAAACAATTCGTTAATAAATTACATGGTACTGTAATATAAAGCAAATAGGTATTTGATAATTCCAAGGCCAGATTTTTCTTTATAAACATTTTGTGGAATACGATGGTATTCGGAGGTCGTATTAAGGTGAAAGTTGGGAATGCTGTTAGTTAACGATCCCGATTATTAGGTATTAAGGGAAGTGGGAAATAAGCCTATCAAATGGTCTATAAGCCGAAATTGAGGATGTTTATGTAATTTTATGGGCCTATTGGTCTGTAAACCATTTAATATTATATTGAACTTTAAGCAGGATAGGCGTTTGTCCTATTTAATTTTAACCATTGCATTCCACATTTTTTATTTTAATTTCTTATATTTTGCATTTACACTTACCCTAGACCATTCCTCCATCATCCAGTCCACGCCATCACATGGCCCCAAATCGCAACGCTTACGAGTATCTGGTTTTGTCGTATAATCGCAGTAACTGGATGACGTGGTATGACTATCAATTTGACAGACCACTTCTCGGACTTGAACCCCGTCACCACAAGTCAGAGAACACTAAACAACAATGAAGGCTTGTTAGTGACGACAGTTCATAAATTTGTGCGATATTAATGGTCAAAAAATCTCCTTTTTTTTCTAAGCGCTTTGATACAATCTGCTGATTCTCAAAAGTGTTATACTATAGTGTAGTACATCAATTATTATTAGGCTTTAATATTCTCCTGGTCTGTTTTTAGTTCTACTTCTCAAATTGCTCACAGTCTTATGCAAGCAGTACAAGTGATGAATCTAAGCAGCTTTAAGTGACATCTATTCAATGGTCAATCATTTCTTCAATGTCCAATTGTTAATATCAATTCCTACTTACCCCTGACCATGGTCCAGAATTCCAATAAGGACACTCCCTAACTAAACAATCACGCATAACCTCGGGTTGTTCACCTAAAACAGTTTCACAGAAATCCATCGATACAGCTTCATGTGTACCGTCTGGCATTTCTTGTTCACAATGCACAACTCTGTATTCTAGCCCTTCTCCACAAGATTTAGAGCATGAGGTCCATTGACCTTTGATCCAGCGAGGAGGACAGGGTTCGGTGTTACAGTTTTCGATAGTCGATGGTCGCTTGTCTTTGTCGCACATGTAGTCTTGTACTCGTACTTGGTCTTCGTTGCGATTACAAGATGCAGTTCTTTCTCTAGTACCTGTCAAAAATAATGTACTTGATCATTTTACAAGCATGGCATGTCTACAATAGTAGAAATGACACACACATGATCTATCTTTAGAGAAAGATAGTTTTGTTGAGATACACATTTTTGCTATTGCACACATCAATACACACAGGATATCAAAACGACCAGAATTGTACTGAACGGTTTTAAACAATATCTATCTATCTATATATCTGTCTATTAATAAGTGACATATATCATAACCAATTGAACATAAGCAAACATCTTAGGCCTGCTTGTCCATATTTTACAGGCCCACTTGTCCTTATCATGTGGATGAATTTCTCAAAGTTCTTGTCCTGGCACTACTGGAAAAAAGATGTACCTGTTGCCTCCTGTCCCCAAAACCTTGAAATACCGGAATGGTGTCCAGCAGAGTTTAGTTTTTTACCAACCCCGAAACCTTGAAATACTGGAATGGTGTCCGGCGAGTTTAGTTTTTTACCAACCCCGAAAACAGTTCTAGAAATACTGGGATACCGTGTCCGGCAGGGGATAGTTTCACCACATAGTTTCACCACATAGTTTAAGTTCAATTTATTTGCTGTTAGCCGAAACCGTTCAAATTCGTTTCAATGTAAATGTTTTTTTTATGTTTACAAATGACAATAAATTTACTTGACTTGACTTATCTTACCTCCTGCCCCTTATCTTACCTCCTGCTCCTTATCTTACCTCCTGCCCCTTATCTTACCCCCCTGCCCCTTATCTTACCTCCTGCCCCTTATCTTACCTCCTTCCCCTTACCTTACCTCCTGTCCCTTATCTTACCTCCTCCACAGTCCTTTGAGCATTGGCTAAATGAGGTTGTAGTCCATGAGTATGTCTCCACAGTTCCCATTCCCACAGGTACATAGTAGCTGTATGTTATGCCTTGATTCTCATTCATTGTTATTAGCTATTGAAAAAAAATATATATATTAATATATTAGGCTTGATTGCTTCATTTTCTCTATCTTAGTACTCTCACTTGTACTGATGAAGGGTTGTGTTTCCCGAAAGCTCTGCGAATTTTTCTGGCTGTTTTACTTTAGTTTTATTGCTTATTTTAATTTGTATCTCCATTAAAATCCAGCCACTGATACATTTGGATTTATATATAACAATCAATAAATGGAAACAAGATTCTGATTCTTAATTTCATGCAGAAAGAATTTGAAATCTGCAGCAAATTAAAAATTTAGAAATGAAAATCCAAAACTTGATTAAATAGCATAAAAATAACAATTTATGCTCAGTTGGGCACGCAAAGTGATGACATCACACTGTTTTATAAACATGGTATTTTGACAAATATTTACAAAATAAAATATGTAATGTCAGGAATTTGGTACACCCATGAAATATTATTTCATAAAAATCCAAACTGTAGTTTGACAAATATTAACACAAGAGAATTGGGTCAAATAGTTTCTTCTAGTAGAAGTAGGCCATGACACGAAATCATGTTGAATTGGACCATATCAAGAGATATCATCGTTTTTCTTTGATTTCCATTTACATTACCAAAAACGTTCCAATTTTTATTTCTGACTATTGTGCATGATTGCTGCTAAATGTGTTTTCTAGAAAAACAAATCGTCAAGTTTATAGAATTTGTTAAAACTAAAAATGCACCTATTTCCTTTTTCTCCACTCCCGTCTCCACTCCCTCAAAGCTTATCATGTAGATATAATTATATGAATGAATATGAACATACAGTAATTTTGCTCTGAAAAGTGAACATGAGTTTGCACAAAGTTTATAGATTAACATCTTTGTTTGAAAAATTAACAAATACCAAATGTTCAGAACGTTGAATCATATAAAATTTTAAAAATTGATTTAATCCAAAACTACAATTGTTGTCGATAACATCTGAAATCGTTATCGGAGTGATGTGAAGAATGATGGAATAATAGAAATGCCGCAATCTCATGTTTTAATATGGTTTGCAATTCATAATAACCATCGAGGGAAAACTCTAACAAATATATTTTTGAATTAAATCATGGTAATGCGAGATGACGACAGATTCAACAACTACGCACTTGTCAAACTTGTTGCTGATAAGTAATTTGGAACCCTCACAAGAAAATTCTGATACAAATAACGTCAATAATGATTATCATGACATTTCTGTAAAAAAGACGACTACATTCATCATCCAAAGGTTTAAAAAAGAAAATATCACACTGGTGCTTATTCAGAAAACACCCTTATTAAGTGGACACTTTTCTGTGAAAGGAATTAGGGAATATAATTATGGTTTAAGGTAAGACCAATCCCTTTTTTATAAAGGGGATACTTTAGCCATGAAGGTGTTTACATAATGGGCCCTAATTTAATTTGCATATTACAAAGGAATCAATATTGTTTGTTTATGTACACATTGTTTTATATAAAGGACCAACAGCTTTTCATCTCTTCTGAAGGACGGGGAATGAGAGTATAAGATCTATAGGAAAATATAACAACACAAGCTAGTATTATATTATATTAAATCAAATTAACTACAACTACAGTATTGACAAATTAAATGTTGATTATATGTCAATCAAAGCGGTTATTCGTAAAACTGTACTACCCCTGGCTTAACCAAACATTCCTTGTAAACTTTACTACCTCTAGCTAAAAAAAACAACCTCCTAAACTTTTTCATTCATAACTCTTTTTTTTCCACATCAATAAATGTTATTGTTTTCCACCAATACTACCCCCTATGTCTATATAAGTTAAACAAACATAGGACAAATTGAAAGGCATTGAACAAAAACCAATGAATAAAAATAAAAACATGACCGCTTCATGGACCTTAAAATAATCATGTTATCATAGAGCAAGAACAGTATTTGCTAAATGGCTCAAGTATAGGCCCTACTGGGACAAGGAATTAGATTGTTTGAATAAGTTCCCCATAGGAGAAACACTACTGGGAATAGAGCCAACTGTGAATAGTATTACTCCTACAATATCCTATGAGTGTCATGTTAAATTAGATTTACCATTACAAGTATTGTAGCCTAGTAGTATTACCGTTATGTACTTGTGTATTTAAGCCAGCCCTCTTGAATCACAGCATTGGTTCACGTTTTGCATGAGGTGTTAAGGGGAGTGCGAGGGGAGGGAAAGGAAAGGAGGAAAGGGGAAGGAGGGAAGGGAGGATATTGAGATAGGAGGGAAAAGGATGAAGGAGGAGAGAAGGGTAGAGGCAGAGAGAGGAGGAGTAGAAGGGGCAAAAGCAAGAGGCAGATGGAGGAGGAGTAGGAAAGGGAGGAGGAAATATTAGTAGGCCTGGGATTAAACCAGAACTAGTTAGTCAAACTACTGTCAAAAATATTTCAAGAGAACATAACAACATAACATAACATAAATAACTAGACATGAAACTCGTCACATTGACGAGTTAGTTATCCGCACCACGACAAACGCCACGTGCACGTCATACGTTGGAATATTGCACACAGATAAAGATTATGGCATTATGACAAGAACTGAAGAATATGATATGCTGTTAGTGCTGAATTCTGTCAATTTTGTGTCATATACAGTAGTATATACATGCAAACAGTATAATCTGTATACATATTACATACAGTGTAGAATAGGTGAAATTACGGGACCCGCCATTTATTCCAATTTTTAACATGGCGACGGTATCAAAATGAAACACTTAGATAGCAATTTCAGAAGGAAATTATCTCAGGAACAACATATAAACGTGTAGAAGAAATTTGAATACGTAAAATATAGATGCGCACCCTTTTTAATGTGATGAACTATTACGCAAAATATGAAAATACGACTTTTTTTATTCAACTGGCCATATGATGACGTCACAACATCCGATTGGCAAAATGTTTACATGAATTCGTATCTACAATTCAATAGCTTCCAGAAAACGTTTTAATCATGATTATTACGTTTTATTCTGACGAGCTATAACAGATTGAAAGTTACTGTAAAGATGAAAATAGTTGACCCACGTTATTTACATTTTTAGACATGATGACGTCATAAAAATTAAAATATTTTTAACTCATGCGAAAGATAGTTCATTCACCAAGAAAATATCAAAATCGGGGTGAAAATAAAAAATGGATAAGTGGAGATGCGCTCTATTAAATGTGATGCGCTATGACGAAAGATATAAAAATCCTATATTTTATATTCGCGTGGCCATACGATGACGTTATAATGTCCGATTAGCCATATTAATGCATGATTCCCTATCTACAACTCATCAACTTCCAGAATATATAATTAAAAAAAAGTTCATCTTGTAGTTTAGAATCTATGAATGTTTAAAAAAAGGCATAATTTTGACGAATTTTGACAAATTTTTGAACTTTTTCATCAAAAACGCACGTAAATTATCCAATTGGATGTGCCCGTACGACGTAATTTTAGGTCAAAATTGTTCAAAAGTTGGTAAAATTACTAGAAAAGGCTGGAAAACATGAATCACGCGAAAAATTTTTATTTTCAACGCTACGTGCGCACCGTGCGAGTAAAAATATGCGCGCGCGTGGGAATTTTTGACATGCTCAAAATGACATGAAACTCGTAGAAAGTTGATTAGAAATTGATTTTTCGCATTTTTAAATTTTAAACGCCCGTGCGCGCGTAACTTCGTGTGAAACATGCCATTTTTTTTCCACAGTCAGTTAGCGCAAGATTTAAATTAAACTTTTGTTAAGTTTCAATTTAAATTGCTATATGGTTTTCGACCTATGTTAAATACGCGAAATTCGTTAAAACGCGCGTAAATCACGTTGCGCAATTCTGACGTCATTCACAATAGGAGGTGCACAATTTCACGTGAATGCCCACATGTTGACAAAGTTATAAAATGTTTTGTTTACAAGTTTTTGAGATACGCGAGACACAAAATTGACAGAAAGAAAGAATAATACAGAAAAAAAAGATGATTTCATACAGTTACAAGGAGTTATCCGCTACTAAGCGGATAACTAATTAATAAAAATGTAAGCTTATATCCATTTCAAACATTGGCCAATTTTAGTTAGGGGAGGGAAAGAAGGGATGTGGGGGGGGGGGGGGGAAGTAAAATGAATGATTTGGGCTATTGCATGTCTGTATTAAAGCATTCAAAAGATTTTAAAATGTTGTATTTGTGCAGGAGTGTGTAGTTTCTTAAGTTCATGTTAGATCGTGTTTTAGTGTTTGTATTCATGATCTATTTCATATATAACTAACACTTGAAACTATCGATGGGGTTGATAACACTTAACCTTATCAATATCTTTTTATCTGTACTTTTTATTTTAAAAAAACTCACAGGGTTTCATTACTGGCAACAAAAAGTTTTTAAAGCATCCTAGAGGGTTATACCACTCTTTGAAGATTTGTTATTCTTGTAAATCATGTTATTTGAGGGCATCAAACAAGGTGTTAAAAGTCCTTAGGTAACTCAACATGCCTTTGTTTTCACTATTATTTCAGCAATTGAATTGAAAACCAGCATATGAATGGCAGTTTAAGATAAGCCAAACTTCTAACTGTTTTGAAAGTAGTAAAAAAAATAAACAATCAATATTGTAGGCAAATCTACAGTGAAAAATTCAGGATTTATTGAACAAACGTAATATTGATAGTCTAGTCAATCAGAAATAGATATCAAATATGTAGTTGATAATGTAATCATTTTTTAGCTGTCAGAAGTAGGAGTGTGTGGATCTACCGCTACAACCTGAATCTGTCCCTGATCTTTATAATAATTTAAAAAGCATGAAGTATTCACTTGATTCAGTTGATTTAAATTCAATTCGTCTAATCGGACATTACAGGGTAGTATATTTAGGGACAAAAATACAAAATCTCCTCTCACTATTTGTCTGGAACAATACAGACAAAATCAAAACAAATGATGACTAAAAAAACACAGTGAAAGTGAATTGAAACAATACTTAATTCTCACCACCTACCACATCCTAAGATATACATTATATATAATAACATTTATCAAAGGTTTTCCTGTACTTCGGGCCATAAACCTTATTTTATCAACAGGTTGTGCCATTAGGATTTGACAAGTAGGAAAGTAAGATCTTTCACACAATACATGGAAACAATTGGAACATCCATGTATAATAAAACCAATATAAATTGGTGATAATATAATTATACGATTAAATACTATATAGCCTTGTAAAGGAAGTTGTTTTTATGTGGTTTTCATTCTTGGGTTTTTTTTAAATGCCATTTTGGATTCTAGAAGGGCCACCATAAGAAAAGGTTCTGGACTTTAAAAATGTCCTTCTAGATTGATTTGAACATACAACCAAGCTCTAACGCTATCTACACTATCAAACTAGCGTGATGTGCCCAAATATGGTAGTGTTATGACATCATCGTGTCCATATATGGGCACATCACATTTTTTGTAACCTAAAGTTTGATAATGTAGACAGCAGAGCATGGAAAGTGTACCACTAGACCACGCTTTGTAGGCCTACTGATTGGATTGGTATTTTCATATTGTGATGAACTTTGATGCTGATAAAGAGGGTTGAAAGAGTTTGAACTATTACCTGTGTGTTATATCAAAGACTTCCATTCATCCTGATCCTTTAATTAATTGATTGTATACTGAAAATGTATAAAACACACTACTCTAACATTCTGAAATCATTGCCATGAGGAATCGACAACCCTTTACCTCCATCAAATTCCTGGAACAGCTGGACAAGGTATATAGATGTATATATATATACTAATACAGATGTGTTTAATGTATTGTTCCTCTTTTCTAAGAGTTACTAAAGTATGCTTTGCATTTCAGTGTATTTTATATGATTTAAGGCTAGTTTCTTCTAGGATGCAAGAACCTACGCGCAATGTAAGTAATTTGACCAATCACAAGCAACATTTTGGATAGTCCATTGCTTGTGATTGGTCAAATTTCCTGTATTGTGTATACATCCTTACATTGCATCCCCAATTTTTATCACAATGTACCTGCATTGAGGCGGAACTAACGCACATAAAGTGTGCTGTGTCGTCCTTTAAATTACTGTACATCACATAAAACAAATTACATTATACAACACGGAAATGGTAGTAAATTCACTTTCCCAGGAGAAAAATTAGACTGTGACCTGGTAAACATTTATCATTCATATGGGCTTAACAAAAAACTAAATAATACAGAAATGGCCAAGGTAATAAACCCAGTTTTCATTGATAAGTACAACAATGATGTTAACATGTTGGGCAAATACACTGTAAACTTTCCCAGTACTGTATCAAAATTATGAGAGCTTGGTGTATATAAATTTCATTTTATTGTAAAAGTATTGTACAATAAATAGTCTGCAAATGCCTTAAGGGTACAGATATGTAAGCATATGCACATAGTTTGATCCTGTAGTACACAGTCATCTTGGACAACTTTTAAACTACCAGTACCAGTGTTTCATGTATAAAGAATTAAATTCTGGAAAACAATATTTCTTTCTTCACTGTGCTAGTTTATAATTCACAACAATAATTATAGATTTAATTAAATCTATCAAAGATTGAATTAAATCTATTAAAGATTAGATTAAATCGTTTAAAGATTGAATTAAATCTACCAACTATTAAATTTAATCTATTAAGGATTAAATTAAATCTACCAAAGATTAAATTAAATCTATTAAACGATTGAATTAAGTCTACCAAATATTAAATTTAATCTATTAAGGATTAAATTAAATCTACCAAAGATTAAATTAAATATATTAAGGATTGAATTCAATCTATTAAAGATTAAAATTATATCAAAGATTGAATTAAATTTGTACTCACAACCACTACCACTGGTTCCGAGAGGGGGCCCATGGATGTTAGGTACTCAGCACCTGTATCTGGATGCTGGCCATAGTCCCACATGGCACCTGCTGCATCAAAGACGTCGTTCTGCCCAATCCTATAGTCACCATTCAAATAATATGTACCGTATGAATTCCTTAAGGCTAAAAAAGAACAAATAAACAAGAAATTCTATTAATAGCATTACATATGTGTTGGTCCTTTATAATTTATGAACTATTGATGTGTTTATGATACTTTTAAGGAGTCAGTGTATTTTAGTGTTCAACTTGGTAACAGATTTATGGTGAAACAATTAAAAGGAAATTTGTAAAGTGAGAAATCATAATTGAAAGTGGTTAAAAGTTGTAAGGAAACTTTCATAGGTATTTTGGTAAATATAGTGCTCTAGGTTCTAGGTCCACCAATATTTCATAAAGGTGGATCCACCACTGTTTATACTTGAGTTATTTTAACATAAGAATTTTTTAAGATACGTGCTAATTTGTTTTCTATTGAACAAAATCAACAATTTATAATGTCATTAATCAATTTCATCATTTCTTTTATCATAATTTTTAACAAAGCATATTTTTATATTATTATTAAATCTCATTCAGACGAAATAAGATATCAAATAATTTAAAAGCAATTAAAACCTTCACGTCTTATTAATTAATTTTATCAATTTATTCATCATAATGCTATTAAAATATATTTTTACACCTGGGTGAAAAAACACCACATTTTAAAGGTGTTGTTCAAATGTACGGCATAGGGCTAGGAAACGCCTTGAGTAAGCCACGTCAGGCTTACGCTGTGTGAACATACCCTAATATCCCATAATAAGAATGCCAGTTATTCAGAGTAAGTCCTTGGTTTGGTTAACTTTTGGGCATTATAACACTTGGCACCAAAATGTATTGGAATTTGTTTGAGGAGATAATAATCATTGTGTATTTAGTGATAGATTTATAAAGCCCTTGAGGCACTATTGAAAGTTTTCATTTTAAAGTTTCTTTTAATGGTCACTCAAATGACCCAATTACACACCACAAAAAATGAATTTACATAAAACCTTTTCTTGTTAATGTAATAATGAATTTATATTAATTTATTAATTGAAAGTTTTGATTTTAAAGTTTCTTTTAATGGTCACTCAAATGACCCACTTACACACCACCAAAAATGAATTTACATAAAACCTTTTATTGTTAATGTAATCATGAATTTATATTAATTAATAATCATGATGTAATGTACTATTTACTATTCAAACTGTATATAAATGCTATTATTAATTTAAGAAACAATAATTATAAACTTGTTGATATAAAGTTTGCGGTACACCACGTATATTAGGTCTGAAAAGAACTGTTGAGTTTCTCGACGTTTCGATATGCTTTGATCGTCCTCAGGAGTGAGAATCAAAGCATATTGAACGAAACATCGAGAAACTCAACAGTTCTTTTCAGAACTAATATACATGGTGTACTGCAAACTTTATATCAACATTTAATTTCGCCATGCAAACCTTCAAACAATAAATTATAAACTCATAATAATATTATCTTGATTGATACTAACCTAGATAATTTCCATTTGGAACTTCAGCTTTTACTAGTATGTTTGTGGTACCAGCCTTAATTGTAAACATGTCGTTATACCCTGTGAATCATGAACATTTAAATAAATAAATCAAATACTAAACAAATAAAAACTTTATAATTCCAATCATGAAAACTTTGGTCCTGTTTCTGCTTCATAAAAATAACCGGTTAAAAACGGTGTGAATAAATTAACTCTTTCATGGGAGCAAAAACAGGACAATTTTGTGGTAACCGGTTAAAAGAAAGCGCAAAATAACCGATTAAAAACGGTGTGAATAAATTAACTCTTTCTTGGGAGCAAAAACAAGACAATTTTGTGGTAACCTGTTAAAAGGCAGCGCAAAAAACCCTGATTAAAAGCACCCATTCATCTCGGTGTTAGAACACGGTTATTGCTGGGCAACTTTTAGCTGCAACACAGCTGCTGACCTTGAGTCAACTACACACTGCAGTAACGTTTGAATTAACCGCCACGACCAATTGCATTTTGGGTAATTCTAACGATTTTTGTTAACGACCACCCACTGATTTAAATGGTTATTTTTCAGCAAAAATTGAGCAGAAATGCAGTCAATATAAAAATTACATTTTGAAATAATCGGTTTATTCGGCGCTATGCAGCAGAAACAGACCCATTGAAATGTACAGTTTTGTAGGGAACCAGTTGGATCATTTGGACCCTATACATCTTTGCTTTTAATGAGTTTTACAGCCTAGCATCTCAAACTTGCTAGGAATTTGATCTAAGCAAGTTATAGACATTATGAAAGATAAATTATTACTGATATTCATTAAGGCACATGTACCATTATTGCCAATACAAATATCACATTCCATAGCAGTGAACTTTCAATGGAATTTACTTAAAGAGAGAGAGCACCATTGGCAGAACTCAACTCTCCTAATACTGGACAGTCTTCTTCTAGCCTAATGTCTCAATTCTGGTATTCCAAATGTGTTTTAATGGTAAACAAGAATTGGACCTTTTGGGCCTCAAAAAAGTCTTGTTTTAGAAGAGTATTCCTGTTATCAGAGACTGTGTGGATTGGGAGAGTCAACTGTATGGACATGCAATTTTACATACATGTACACTATACAATGGCTTCCTATATTTAGGTGAGGGACTAGTTCACCTGAATCCCTTCCTATCCATATCACCTTTAAATATTGACCTTGTTTCTTGACACAAGAGACAACTACCTATAACAGGTTTACATATCATCAATTATTCTAACCTCATATGTAATTTACAATGCAATAAAACCTGATACAATTCAACTGTTAAATGTGTTAACTTGAAAATAATTGTTAGTTCACTTAACCTTCAGAATGCATTTCCTATAAATTTGGGACTTTTGTCAAGTTTTTTGTGAGATATGACAATTTTAAGGACACATTTTTAGAAAAGGGTATTTTTAATACCCAGTTTAGTTTTTCCAAAAAGTATAACTTGTTGGTTTGACTTTTGTCAAGTTTTTTGTGAGATATGAAAATTTTAAGGACACACTTTTAGAAAAGGGTATTTTTAATAACCAGTTTAGTTTTTCCAAAAAGTATAACTTGTTGGTTTGACGTTTGTCAAGTTTTTTTGTGAGATATGACAATTTTAAGGACACTTTTAGAAAAGGATATTTTTAATAACCAGTTTAGTTTTTCCAAAAAGTATAACTAAATTTATGTTTATTATTATCATGTTATAAAAAGATAATATTGTCCCCCTGAAAAACAATGTTAAAACATTTTGTTGAATATGCAATTTTAATAGTAGTACTTATTTATTTTTGAAAAAATATTTAGCGGATCATGAAAGGGTAATTTAATTAAAGTTAAAAAATAGTCAACCAGAAGTCAGTGGGTTTTGATTTAATCTTTCTTTTTTTTTTAATTTTTTTTTTTTTGGCAAAAGTAAATAACTTTATCAAAACTACAAAAAATGATTTTATTCATGTTTTGGGGGATAATACATCTTTAATGTCACAGTGTTTCAGTTCTCTAATAAAAAGGTTTGTTTGTTTATTTACTCACCATATGGCAACTCCTTTTCTGACCCAAATACGCCCTCCACGAATTGACAGGTGCTGTTATCGCCACCACAAACGTGGCACATGTCCTCCACCTGATTAGAACCCAGCATGCGGTCGCAGCCGACTTTCTAAAACGCAAACAACGTAAAGAGAAAAGTTAACGCCTGCAGTGTCATACATGTCAAGTCAAATAAAAGAATAACAAAACACAAGAAATCACATCGGGATCAATATGCTGTATAATTTGTACATTATTATAAATAATAGAGTCAACTAATTTGTTTTATTGGTTATTTATTTCATTTCTAATTGAATGTTTCCATGGAAGTATAATTGCAATCTTCACATTATTATTAAAAAGGTCAATTTCAATTATCATTTAAAATAAAAGAATCCTTTAAGTCAAATAATGTTTGTATCCTGATGGACAATAGACGTACTCTCACTTACTGTGCCTTAACCATCTCTATTTTTACACCCATCTGAAAATTCATTTAATTTCCCTCTAAGTAGTGTAATTTAAGACCGGTCTTTAGTTAGAGGTATTCTAATTAGAGACTACAGCTACTAAACACTACTAAATCCTGGGTCACGAAAGTGGTCTTTAATTGGAGGGATACCTATCCAATTTGTACACTCTCTTATTTATTAATGTTTTATAAATTCAAATATTTATTTAATAGTGGAGTTGTGGCTTGGTGGTTTAATGGTGATCACTCCAAGGGTCCTGGGTTCAAGTCCTGTCAAATGTCAGGATTTTTTCTAAGGACAAAATTAGAACTCCACTCCCAAAGACTTGTAATAAGACTTTGTTTATGTAGAGCATCTTGTGTATATGTTTGTCTTTTGAACCTCTGAGGGTCCCTAATGATTAGCAATTGCTGGATGGATCACCCTCATTAAATATGGTAAAAAAAATTTTATTTTTTTAATAAAAAAATTTACATCATAATGTTTATTCAATTCTTTACAAATATTTAAACTGGATAAGTGCCTCAAGTGTATGATTTTCTTTCCATGTATATTTGATTGAATGTGTAGTTCATGAACAAAGGCACTACTAAGATAAGATAATAAGATAAGATAATAAGATAAGATGATAAGATAAGATAATAAGATTTATAAAGCGCAAAACTACATGACAACAATGAAATTAGAGTAAATAAAGTGTGACAAATTTAATAAGAACAAGTCTACATCCTTGTGCATTGCGTCAGGAAAACCGACAAATATCAGAAATTGAAATTCAGCGAGGCACGAAACAATTACACTTTCAAGTTATAATTTATAAACTGTACTTTTTATTCCCCAAGCCAAAATCACATTTCAAATATTTCCAATCTATTGTTCCAAGGTTAGAAAGTGATTTTATTATTGGTAAGTAATATGTCAGTTACATGTGTACATTTTAACATTGGAACCTTGTCAAAATAGAAACATACGACAATTCGTAATGACAAATTTGCCGGCATTCTCAAAACAATATAAAAAGTAACAAACAATCAAGATGATGTAATCAGTTTTGTTTTAGAAACAAATAAAGCATGAATTATTGTTACGCCAAAATTAAACTATTTCCTGGAAAAATTGCTGTCATCTATGAATGCAAAAACAAAAGTTGGTACTGTACTATAATTGGCATGGGAAATTGTGCTGGGTGGCTCTTCTTGGTAATTTCTTTTCAAAAGGCATTTCAACCCTCTAAATGTTCTTGTAGAAATACCTAAGAAGCCTACAAGTTTAGGATGGGAGAGGATAGCTAAAGCTGTGTCTATACTACAAACTAGTTTGACAACAAAATTGTGATGTACCCAAATATGGTAGTGATATAACCAAATATGGTAGTGATCATCATGTCCATATATGGGCAGATCACATTTGTTTGTCACATAAAGTTTGATAGTGTAGACAGAGCTTAAGATGGTCTAAAATAGGATATTTTCCACATGGGCATGTCGACGAAAAGTGAAAAGATTTTAACCTCGCCTATCACCAAAGGGCTCCCAGGTATAAATAACATAATTGTTCAAAAAAACTTACAAGTCAACCAACAATAATTTTGACTATACTAACTATTAATGGAATTATTACAAATAGTATGGCTGCAGTCTATAACCTAGAGGCATTCAAAGTAATTACTATATGAAAGAAAACCCTGGGATTGCATACATTAAGCATGTCCCATCTGGTAATATCTAATAATGATTTAATATTTTTTCAACATAGAGAAAAAAAAACCATGTGTCTACAAGGTGTTGTGGTTTTAAATCCAGATGTTCTCCCTCTGGATTCAATTTGTATAATTAAATCATAATTCATTGATAAAAATAATATGTATATTTATTTTACTATAAAACTGGATACATGGAAAAAGGCGGAGCTAGTAGTAGGATATGGGAAATGGGGGGTTGGGGATTTAGACTTAGAGGTCCGGAATTCTATCTTTTTTGACCGTTCAAAAATGGACTATAAGTCATCTACTGTATTCCAAATTTGCATAGAATGTCAAGTAAAATTTGTACTGCATTTGTGCTATAACCAAGGAAAACCAGAAAAGCAAACATGCTCTTTAGGCTGGCATTGTTAAGTTCACTGTGCACTTGCCTCCCTAACACAGCATGCTCATTCTGTGGTATTAGCCCTCTCTACCAACCTACAGGACGTTTGTAAAACTCTGTCTTCACTATCAAACTTTATGTGACAACAAAATGTGATGTGCCCATATATGGACATGATGATGTCATATCACAACCATATTTGGGCATATCACTACCACATTTTGGTGCATCACATTTGTTTTGGTCAAACTAGTTTGATAGTGTAGACAGAGAAATTTCTCATTTAACACATTACTGGATTTGATGTGCACCTTTCCCATTACTTTTGATATTGTTGAGTTTAAAATGAATTCGTAAATTACAAAAACTTTTAAGAATGTTTTGTTAATAAATCGTAAAATATTAAATGATTTCAAAGTTAATTGGATAAACTATAGTGGGTTGCTTTCTCACAGTGTGACGCTTGTACCAGCCAGAGGGCATGCTTTTAGCTGCCTACCGAGTTAACAGCGTCTGACATTGAAAACATCGTACAACTCCATATTTTCACTTAATTTGTTTCATTTATGACCGCCAAGGTATTATGGGTTGTGCCGAGGGATAATAATCCAAATTGATTTATTTTGTTTGGATAAAACTTGTTGATAGATTTAGATTTGTTGGAATTACATTGCTAAAGGCAAACACTAAAATACCTTATCAAACGGAACAAACGCTGTATACTGGTTTATGCTATATAATGAAGAATGGGTCCAAAAAGTATGTCTTAATGTATAAAATACTATATAATAATGATGTACTGTATAGGAATATATATATATATGGAAATACACTGATACCACAGCATTGTCATTTTTTCAGTAATTTGCCTTTGGATTTATATATGGAAATACATATATATGACATATATACATAGTTGAAATAAAATAGATGGAATGTGTACTTGCTAACATAGAAAAGACTTACAATTTTGGTATGTGATTATTAATATAAGAATGTACTGTATGATGAAGGGAACTTTTTATATTAATAAGTAGATTTTGTGATCGGAAGACAAGTATGATAATTGTCAAGATAAAGTACCACTAGTAATTCGGATATGGCAACTCCCTTTTTATAGTGTGAAGGTTTATGTACTGATAACAACTGATAGAAATCTAATATCAATTTGATTAGTTAGTCTCATGGTGACACAATTAAATCAATCCTGTCAGTTTGCATTAGGTCCCTAGTTGGTACAGCTAGTAGCCGCATATTCATGTAAGAAAAAAATTAGGGTTAGGGTTATAATTAAAATCGTATACCAACATTTGCCAGGACTTGAAGAAATCCATAGCGAACAGTTTTATATTTATTTTCCACACATTTAACAAATATGAAAATATAATTGATTAAGAAACCAATGAGAAAGGATGTCGAAATAAGTAACATTGCGTTGTATTTTTAGGCACATTTTGAAAACAGTTCATATGGCCTCTAGGATTCTTGTCAGTGCTGTTTACTATGTAACCACTCCAATGTTGTGGCAAAGTCACTAAGAAATAATTACTAGGTCAAATATAAATATTTTCAACAAGGTTAGGGTTTAAGTCCAACTGTGAGTGTGACAGTAAAGGAAAGTGTATTTCTTGGAGTATGAAGTATGAAACTATTAGCCTAAAGATAGCTTTAACCTAGTACTTGATCGACAGAAATCTAGGACACCCTACAAATACAATCATAGACTACATTCTACCTCTTTTGTCTATGTCGCCACATACCCCAACAACAAATAAAATATCTAAATGGTATAAAAAAAGTCCCATCACTTAGTACACATGGCAATATTTACCTAGCTTTTGAATATTTGGCTTAAAATAACAAGACAAGTGTTACAGTTGTAAGGAAAACAATAGGTACCTTTTGCAGATATAAATACAGAGTGTACTGACAACACGGTTCCTTATGCAGTTATTGTCTAACAAGTCAATGTCAGGTTTTTAAAATTACACAACTTGTTTTTGCCTATTTTTGTCCTTCTGTTTGCTGATCAAATGGCTTCATATTTGGTTTCATTTGACTTGTAACTTAGTAGGGTTATTAGAAGAGTTATTTTAACCAGGGTACAGTATAATATTGGGGTGTTTTAACACAGTTGTATGAGCAAGCCAAATCGTATCGTCACAATCAGGCCAATACCTACAATACTAACAGTATAAAGAAAGTGTCCCCTTAATAGTGGTGAACCCTAAATAGCTATCGGCCAAAATGTTAAAACCATTATTAAACCTACGTTTGCTTTGTCTGGTTCTATTTTAAAGGTAGTAGTTTATCAATATCTATTTTTACCTTTACAACCTTTTTTTCATTTTTTACTATTCAAAATCAATGAACTGTTTCCAATGTTCTAAAAATGCTGGCCTTCTTTACTAAACAGGGTTTTTGATTTATAACATTTACAGATCTTTAAACCACATATGGGATTAGGTAAGAGTTGATTTTTCAATGATTACACTACAATCTAACCCTGAATTATTTTAAAAATCTTTACTAATTGCTATGACATATTTTTAACATAGGGTTCACACGCAAGATGGCAGACAATGACATCCATTTTTTTAGCATCTGGTTGTATAGAAAGCACATTTGGCTTTTCAGACACTTTAAATTTAACACCATATTTATTAATAAAATACATTACTTATATTTTCCCAATCAATAAACTCTGACAATAAAACAATGTATCTTGAAAAAAAAAAGACTTTTATTATTTTTAATCCATTTTAAAATAAACGGTTAATTTGCGTTATGCACCAGAAACAGACACTAAGAAAGGACAACAGTATTTTTTAAGTGTTCTGTGTTCAATAATTTGCATAAAATATCAGGTGTAGAATACATTCTTACCTGGCATTTTCCATTGACACAGATATCTAATGAGTATGGATTGTCAGGATAACACTTTGTACCATCTATCACATTCTCGTTGAAATTTTGATAAAAATGCTCTCCTTTTGGCATGCAAACAACTTTACATTTATTTGGAGCTGTTAGTGTAAGAAAAAATGTGATTATTAACAATATTTATTTTTATAACATAAAAAATTGATATTATTTTGTCGTTAAATATGCCGTTTTAATATCACATAATAGTTATTCACTTTGACCAAAAACTGGATCAAAAACAAAAATTATTTTTTCTGAAAAAAAATGTAATTTAAACAGAAGTGAATAACTGCAAAATTGCCTATTCAAAATCTGATTTTATTCATCTTTATTTTTCATGTTTTTGGGGGACAATACATTTTTAATAAGCACAGCATAATACTGTACTGCACATGCCTACAAAATAATCTATGTTGTGATAACTTCCACAACTTAACCAAATTCAAAATTGGGGACTTTGTAAAATGACAAAGTCAAAATCTGAAAAATTATAATTATGCAAAATAAATAGGTTTTACAATATCCTTAATTAAACCCCATCATGCGATAAGTTAATATTCGGATATTCAACTTTGAAACGTCAAAAGTTTAATAGACAATAAATAGTTTATTAATATTAAACAAACATTATTCTACAATAAATATTGATGGAGAGCTTCTATCTAATTGATGTGTAATATCACCTGACTCTCTAATTTATTGAAATATACACTAACTAGTTTTAATGTACACGAAACGAAGTAAATTAACATACATTTGTTTATAGAGAATCTATTTTCACATCAAAAGTGGCCTTTCAGTTCAAAAATATGATACAAACAAAACATTATTTAAGACTCTAGTCTTTTAGCGTAATATTATTTATCATACAGTCTTTTAATTAGGTGTGTATGCGTGTGTAGCCCTACTCATTATACAAAAATGCAAGTACTTACTGTTAGTGTATGGAACCCAAAGATGTTTTTTTCCTTGGACTACAAAATCGTTGTAGTTTGCACATTGCATTGAACGAATATCGGTAGAACCCGCAGGGCAATCATGGACATTACATGACCGGTACGTTTTGTTCTCTCCGTTACAAGGAGGCCTAAAATGGAGATAACATGATAACGTTATTCATCTACAATGAATGTATAAAACAATTCAAATGGGTTACCTTTGTCAAGCTAAAATAAAGAGCCTTAAAGGGTAGCTCCGGGTACCCCAATTTCAAAAGACTGGATTTGCCACTGGGCAGTTTTTTTGTGGAAAATAATTAATTTCAAACTCTTAAAAACAATTCTGATGGCTAGTGACGCCATCATAAAAACTGTTTAATTGCCAATAGTGTAAGCTTCATTTATTTATTTTATTTGAACCATATTTAATGAGGGTGATCCATCCAGCAATTGCTGATCGTTTGGGACCCTCGGAACAGATACAATATATAAAATACAACAAAAACAGAAAAGTCATTAGTTTGACTTAATAAATAATATGAGGAAAGGCATACACAGTAGAACAGTACTAAACGTGATCTTTGCTATTACATCACAGGCTCCATGTGGTTTAACATTCATAAATCAATGTGATTTCAATACATAGAGTGTATACTGGGGTTATTAAACTACAATCATTGTACTCACTGTAAAGTGCTTACATTGACTGGGGATTATGGTTGAATGTACTGTAATGCTAACAGACATTTAACAATGTTTTCTTTTGGGGGTGAGGAGCTTTAGATTAGGAGATGGTAAAATTTAAAATGTTCAAAAAGAATTTAAACACACACACACACACAAAACAATGTCATAGTGTAAGTGGGGTGCTGAAGAGGGTCAAAAGCATCAACAGTGAATGCTAACCTTCCAGCTCAGACTTACAATATAATTTTTTTTTTATTGAATCCACAGTTTCTTAACCAATTAAACAAATAAAACAGCAATATCTGTACTGTACATGCTCAGAAACTTTCTTTTGTAACACAAACAAGTATGAATTCTACACTACTACTATTTGATTGGTATTTTTTAACTGTAAAACATATTTTAAAGTTTACAATTATTTTAAAAAGAGCGATACCAGCTTAAGTAATACAGTAAATATGTGGAAATAAAAATAAGTGTAAACACTAAATGATGAGAGTAATTTGTGTGAAATGTCATGCACTATTGGACGCATACAACCCATTGATTTGTTTGCTTTGCTCCATATTTAACGACCTCATTTCATTTACCAAAAACCCAAGTTTATTATTAATTTTTTTTACCTTTGATATTCACATAACAAGATCTTTTTAGTCATAAAAACTATTTGCAGACGGTATTCATTCATTCTGCTTTTATTCATAATTTCTCTTTGCAGTATATATAAAATAAAACTGAATTGCGAGAGATTTACATATAAAACAATGTGCATTTAATACACAAAGTTGAATACACTATAAATGTTTCTATTTAAAATATGATCTTCCTTGGAATTTGTTGTATTACTATTTTTACCCATAAAATATAAATTTCTGTTTATATTTTGCAGACACTTTATCTACTGTATGTATTAAGAAGACTTACAAAATGAAACCTACTCCTACGCCATTTAGAACAATGTAAACATCCACTTATAATTTATAGGAATCAATAAATGCAAGAGAATATTCCAGACACTTATTGTGTTTAACTGTTTTTTACACTTTATCTATAATTTTGGGCTACTGTATTTGACTTCACAGTCTCTCAACATCTTTGCCGCGCAGCGGGGTGAATGTTTTTAAATTGGGTTAAGCTCAAAATAGTGTGAAAGTGCAGTAACACTATAATTTGTCTAGTATCATATGCAGATTCTGTAATACAGTGTAACATATATATCACATATGATGCTTGTATCATAGGCCATAAGCTTAAACTAACCCTAACATAATACAGGTATCACATATGATGCATGTGTGACACTGTATTACAGCATTTGCCTTATGACACTTGATAATGCCATGTTGATACGTATTTAGGTCAGGTTTGTATATAGCTAACAAACAATATATTCTATCTTTTTGATAGTCTACAGTACTATTAATAGTATTGTCTATCAATAATATACTTACTACACCTACTCAATGGAAACAATGCTACCTTTTAATACAATATAAACACTGGCCCACTCATGGGTATAAATGTTTACATACAGTATTTTATAGTTTCATTGGATTTAGTTTCCTTTTTGGAATACCTACTACTACTACTACTAAAGTTGATCTAATTTTAATTCTTTTCTAGAGTGATCCACTATCTACAATCCATTCCCATCTTACCTTATGCACTTGCGTTCCATGTAATAGACTCCGCCCCCGCAAGAGCGGGTACATGCAGTTGGTTCACTCCAAGGTCCATAGCCATCATCAGCCTATGAAATGAACCAAAAATTTACATAATATAAAACTACTAATACATACACTTTGTATGGTACAGTAGGTAAATGTGGGTTGAATCCTAAAAGCCAATTTACTGACGAGCAGTAACGGTAAGTGGAAAACCGCGTAGCTTGTCCTATGCAGAATCTGTATGATATAATAGATCTATTATCCTGAGCGAAAAACACCCGTCTGCTCAGCGCTGTGTGTAACTGGTCATAACGAATAACATAGATTATATATTTTTATTACCGTTTTATTACGGTTACCGCTCAATTCGTTTGTGTAAATTGGCCTTTACTGGGCTGAATTGTGCTCAGATGTGGACAACAATACAACAACTATCATCTCTCCTGAATTTGGAATGATTACTATAGTATAGTAATAGCGCTAACTGTTTTCTCTGTTTACGCTTGTTTTTTATTTTATCTTTATTTTGTTTTTAATTTCTTTATTTTATTAGTTAATGTTCCTATTTTAAAAAGTGACGTATATTTAGTAAAATTAACTTCTATACATACGAGTGCCATCTGTAAATTAAGACATGGTGGGTGTACTTTCTAATATAGTGTTAAGTCTTAACAAAATAATAGCCAGTGGTACAAGCCCTGTAGGACATTATCAACACCATATACAGTATCACACATGGTGCAAACCATTCACTACAAGTGGTAGTAATTACAAGTAATTATCAATCAATTAGGGTTATCTAATGATCACACATGTCCTTAGGCAGCTCAATCAACACTTTTTAAACATAAAATAAAGCAATGCATTTAAATATTCAACTATATTTATTAAGAATTTGTTATTGATTAAAATATAAAGAGAAAATAAAGAGATATTTTATAAACTATGTTAGCAATATCACTGTTGGATTTTGTAGTATCTTAAATGCACTATGTTGTTATGTGTTGACCATGTGACATTTGTTCTTTTTTATGGTGTTTTATATTTTTACCCTAACAATAACAATCAAGGAAAATTACAAGCCATGTATATTTATGAGTTTCCCCAAATAAATGATATTTAAAAATCTGAGGGACTGAGGTAGGAAATACTGTACAGACAACTCTTCTATATCAGAGACCAGTTGAAACTACCATGGTTACCCTCAGTGGTACTAGGTCACAAGGGCAGCATTAGCCTAGCTTAAAATTCTTTTTTTATGTTCCTAAACACCTGCTGGTAGAAAATATTAAAAATTCATCCTAATGAAAAATTACAACAGGTGTAGAATATTAAAAAGGCATTACAAACTGATAACTATTGTAACACTGGGTGAAGTTGTGAGTCTGGAAAAGCCTGGCTCAATGGACTGCAGAGGCAGCATGAATGGACCAGAGGAGGCACCAATGAAATGGGGGAAGCACCGCTGGGCCAGACGAGGCACCAATGGTATGGGGAGGCACCAATGGTATGGGGAAGAACCAATAGATCAGAGGTGGCACCAATGGTATGGGGAAGAGCCAATAGATCAGAGGTGGCACAATGGACAGGAAGAAGCACCATTGGATAGGAAGAAGCACCAATGGAATCAGGAAGCACCAATGGAATTTTACCAATTATTTTAACTGAACCTATTTGGTTGCATGCTGATGAATCTGTTCATCAAAACATAATTTTTTTTACCTTTATAATTATTAAATTATATGTACACTTCATGAATTATTTACATACCTAAATAACATCATAACCAATTATGATATTGATATACATGTATAATGTTTTGATGCCCTGATGTGATCAAGGTTAAAACATTAGGATACATTGTAAACAATATACTATTTACCATACATTTTCAAAACAAGTTTGAAGTATGGTAATTCAGTCTTGGAGGCGTGGCAACAATTTTGAATTTCTGGTATCAGGGATAATAGTCCAACTTTGTCAAATATAATGTTGATGTATTGTATTTTGTAAGCAGCATTTTAGCAACTTTAAACACCAATAATTACTTACTTAATTCTTTTTTTTTAAATCATTAAACCGAAAGCTAAACAAATGTAGGCTTTCATTTGTAACTAATACAGAGTACTCAAAATTGCGCATATGCAGAATTTAGCAAATTACCAATAAAAATAGTTGTAAATACCTGTTGAGATGTGATGATAGGTAAGATAGCAATAATAACCCCAATGGCAATTACTGAATAATACCTGTGACAAATAAAAAACAAAATCAGAACACTTCATTGCAGTAAAGTAAACATTTGACAGCACATTATCTTATATTGAAATTGACTAAGTATATGTAATAATTAGGCCTAATAATATTCTGTCAAAAAGTAATTAATATAACTTCATTTTAGCTGGGATCTGCATTGGATAAAATATAAAGTAATATGAAATAAAAAAATAAATTATGAACACAACCATCCAAGCTCATACATATAGGTGAGTTATTCTTCCTCGGGTCACATTTGCCTCATTTGAATACATGGTCACACTAGACTGAACAACCATGCCATCATAGTCAATTGACATGACTATCCCAACCGAAATGTTTGGTCGAGTGGTAAAGGGTTTACTCTATGACACTGGAACCCTGGGTTCGAGGTCTATCAATAGCATGTTTATTTGTAATAGTTGAGAGAGATTATTTAGAGGGTTAGGTTAAGTACATTTAGAAAGGTAATCTCTTCTTCTGTTTTGGCAAATGTGACCGAGGAAGAAGAGATTGCCATACATATAGGCTAGTGCCGTGGTGTTAAGAAAAAAAGAGAAAAAAACAAAAATTTTAACACAAAAAATAATTGCCAAAAATAACCAATTTGAGTGACTGAACAACCAAATAAATACGCATCACACAGAAGAACTTGAATAATAATATTTGTGACAGTTTTATTTATAACTTACCTCACCCTAAGCCAAGAACAGCAACAACGTAGGCCTAGTTCCATAGTGTTCGTGTACTGCTCCACACCAGTGTCTAGCAGTATGACAGGGTACTCAACTTACTGACCAGCCGTGTGACAGAGGCCTAATTTTCAGAAAATTAAACAGTTCACAGTGGACATAAATACGAACAGAGTTTGCTTGCTTTTATTCAATCCCTAAAGCACAATATGTACCTTAAAATTGAAGTTATTTTAGGCAAGGAATCTACAAATTGTACTGTATCCTAGGCCAAAGCCCTAACTAAGTATCCAAGGAATGACAGCTCGCCTAAAATGAATTAAATATTTATCGTCTGCCCACACCACCACCAACTTTCAAAACACACACACGTGTGTAGTTTTATGGATTCGTCGATTTAGTAATACCTGTTGGTGTTTCACAATATTTATCACTTATCCACTGATTAAAATCAACGTTTAACAAAACCTTTAAAAAATATTACTATTATTTTAAAACCCAAAATTTTATTATTAAAAAATAAAGTTGTTTACAAATGTTATTTGCAAAATATAAATATACATATTTTTACCGACAATTTTAATGTAGGAGTCCAAAACTTTAGTAACCGCACGCTGGCGCTATACAACTTTAAAAGAACTTTGGCGCTGCAACTAACCTATTAGTAGAACTATAATGCAATTGTTTAATATAATTATTGAGTTTACATCAGAGTTTTTGGCTAATTATAGCTAATAAGATGGCTTTTTAAAATAACATAATAAAAAGTTCATAAAATATTTTTCTAAAAATGTTTTCCTTTCTTAATTCCTCGTGAATTTTGGACGTTTTTATACAAATTATTGCTTAAAATATTTATTTTTTGTTACATTTGAATTTAGCTGCCTATGTGTATAAAAGAAAGAACAACGACGCCCTCAATATTTTTACGAACTTCAAACTTGCTTCAAATAGAAAGAAGACACATTTAT
Source organism: Antedon bifida (assembly GCF_963402885.1). Taxonomy (NCBI): domain Eukaryota; kingdom Metazoa; phylum Echinodermata; class Crinoidea; order Comatulida; family Antedonidae; genus Antedon; species Antedon bifida. The sequence goes on from NC_136234.1 coordinate 1,853,053, forward strand.
AACTAGCAAAATTATTCAAAATTAATCATTTTGCAATTAAATCATGGAGTCGAAACGGCGTCGGTCTAAACGAGCCACTTAAACTATGGCTTAATACACTGTAGGCCACTGGTGGAATAATACCAGTATTAGGTATCCCTACGATGGAATGTGGTCCCTCTGCTTATAAATACCCAGTATAATGGAGTTCCTGTCCGGCATAAACACGCTTGAAAAACGAGAACGAGATTTCGGATCTCACTTTTGTAATCATACCGTACCATTCAATTTGTAGCATCTACCATTTAAACGCTTTTATCTCTGGATGGGGGGGGGGGGGGGGGTTAGTAATCAGGTTAGGGGCTGCTGGCGACCCCCTTTTTACATCTAGTTCACACCTAGACTAATACTGCATGCTATTGGAAACTCTACCACTGCCTGAACTATCAATGCTCTCGATGTAATGATGACCTAGTTTGGTTCTTAGTGTTACTCTCTCGGTCGCGAGCTATAGCTATCAAGAAGCAATTACCTTCTTGGAAGTTGATAAACGGTTCAACTCCTATATACGTTGCATTGCGCCATACTTATGTGCTTTGTTCTTTACTATGAAGCCACCGCTAATTGAATCATTAATGTTATAATTTTTGCAGTTCAAAAGGGTTGATTGAAATTTAATGAAATGTCAGTAGCGTTCATAGCCTATACTTCTTGGTACTGACTATCTCTTTTCAATTAAAATATATTGAACAATGTGAGAAATTGTTGGCGTAGGTTGAAGTCATTCACCCGAGACGCGTCGACTGTGGTAACTAAGCGATAAGATGACGCACTTTTCCTTGATGTTAAGTACGTCAACTTACCGCTAAGAAAGCGAATTGCGGATTAATATAGTCAAGAGATTGATTGGTTAGATAAAGGCAGATGGTACGTTTACATAATTTGATGTGGGCGTTCTACGCGGGGACTACATTCATTTAAACTTCACATTTTTTAATGCGCATCATTTAATTTACTCTAATTAATGTCAATAGACCCAGCAGAAACCAAACACGAAGGCAATCTCTATAAAATCGTCTTTCAAGAATCGTTACGAATTAACAATTTAAAACGTAGAAAAGAATTCATTTCCGATTAAAAAACATTTTTTTAGAAACTGGATGTCTCAGATCATATATATACGAATGTCGTCGTTTATGGGGTTAAACACGCATCAAGTGTCGTTAACTCAATTTAAATTGTAAGCTACAAACGTTACTGTATCCTACTTTATTTAGCAAAGGGTGCAAACATTTGGCCAACTGAACTCGCAAAGCTGTAATTAAAATATTATCGGTATCTTTATTGTTTAAGCTTGGTTCCCACTTGTACTTAAGTCGACACTCAAAATAGACATAGACGCAACGCAAGTGAATTGACCAATCACAGGCGGCAGTTTCATGATCCATCGCGTCGTGATTGGTCAAATTACCTGCCGCGCGATATGTCGTTGGAGTACGTCTAATTCTTAGACTATTCAGACCGTATAGACTTTCACCGACAATTGACTTTCGTTTACCTGATCGCTGTGGAGGATAAGTTCTTGTAAAGGTGAACGGCTGCCCTATAGAACCATCACCACAAATCAGATTTATGAATTACATTTATTATTATATTTGAAAATAGGCCTAACTTGGATTTAAAGGTTTTGATGAAATGACGTGGTGGTGGGCGGTGTAACGAGTCGCCATTATACTTTTACCATTAGAGAACATACAACATAAATCATTCAAAGCTTATATCAATTATTTCAAAATAAGACAAAAATAGATATATTAATACTAGAAATAAACTAGTTTAATATGATCAAATTAATTGATGTCTTCTTCGCAGAAGAGATTCGTTTCAATCCTATACAATTATCTCATATCGTGCAATAGCTGGTCATATTAACGGACAGGCCTAAATTTGAATAGTTTTATTGGAATAATACAGTAGTAGTAGAAAGCGACATGGTTTCAGTTTAAACCATAATCTTTAATAGGCACGCCTTGCCGATTCTCAGTACTGTATCATTTTTATTAGTATCATAACAAATTCTGTAATACACGGTCACATTATGAATCACATGTGCGCATCACCTTTTTTGTAGGACTTCCATTGGACCAGTGTAGGCCTAGATACTTATCGCTATCTTTGTAGAGTAGACGCCATAATACCAGATTAACTAACTAAGTCTGGACTGATAAACTAAACTCTATGTGTTGTTGGAAGGTAAAGCAAATCAAATTAGAGAAGATAATTAAGTAGAAAAATAAAATATCTATCTACACTATTCAATGTTATGTGACAAAACATGGCCATATATGGCTGCAGTCGCGTGCTCAAGTTAGTGTTTACCGACCAATCGACAGACCGACCAACCAACCGATAGACCGACCAACCGACCGACATAGTGAGCTGTAGAGTCGACTAAAAATGTGTTGTGCCCATATGGACACGATTATGCTATATTATTTACTACCATATTTGGGCACATCAAACTTTATTTTTTCAAACTAGTTTAATAGTGTAGACAGAGCTTTAACCGCTCATACATCCAACCCCATAAGGTGGCGTATTTCAAGTTTAACATATGGTCTAACATAAACATACACGGTCTTAAGGTTTTCTTAATAATTGTCTGATTTTACCGCACTCTCATCAATATTTAAAAGACTGTGTGGGTAGATACCACTAAACTAGGCACTACAATTCATGGAAAGAACCAGGTATTGGAATCTATTAAGTACGGTTCATTATCCGAACAACCGACAATGTGCTTAGGCCCTATAACTACCTCATTCATGACGTAGATCTAAGTTTATTAAGTTCCTTGATTGTCAAAAATGTCTTTTATTTTAAAAATAACTATTTAAAAAATCTTGTCGGAAATGGCAACGGATATGTATCTGCCATTTATTGAGAATCTTACGTGCATCCCAGGCAGTAAGGAGTATCTTCAATCTGTATTCTGTCACGTGGTGTAGCTTGTACTGAAATAGGCCATCAACTGCTGGGAATGACGTCATATAGTCACGCGTCTCATCGTTAAAAAATGAAACTACTGTCCGAAGTCAATTGTAAAAGATCTATCAATTGAGATAGATGTGATTTATACGTCGTAATAAATCTGAAATTATTCATGATTCCAACTGCTTAGCTTAATTTTTAAACGTTTTCATTCAGATGGATTTGACTGAATGCCAGATTTTAATGACGTCATCAGTTAGGACGAGAAATGATGATGCGATCTACACGAGACAAAAGAAAGTAGTATTATTGCGGAGACGTTTAATTCATGTCAAACTAATAATAATATTTGAATATAAAAACAAATTCATATAACACACACTGAATGTGGATTACTACTAGGCCTACTACTACACGAGGAAACGTGAGCTACCGTATTGGCGGTCGGTTTCTACCCGCCGCTCCTTTTAAGTTTCCAACACCAGAACGAAACATTAATTTTATCTGACCAATCAATCTCTTGACTATATTAATCCGCAATTCGCTTTCTTAGCGGTAAGTTGACGATATTGATCGATCGATTGATTGATCCTATTGATCGATATAATTCTCATATACTGAAAGTTTCATAAGTAGGTCTACCAACCGCGAATACATTTAATTCAAATTAAGTTTTAAAACACGTGAAACGCACATGTTACTAAATCTGAGAAATGAATGACTTAGTTGCCTTTTTACGAAGCACTAATCCACCCCCGCGATACTTGAAATCAGTTAGGATGACATACATTCATATCAGTAAATTATAAATTATTTTCTATGCTAATGTTATCTTTGTGATACATGTCATAATATATATTTGTACGTGAATGATTATTATTATATTATATATTATAGCTACTGATGAAGGGCTAGTGTTTCCCGAAAGCTCTGCTAATTTTTCTGGCTGTTTTACTAATTATCGTTTTGATTTAGCTTTTCGCTTTTTTTTGTATCTCTATTGAGATCCAGCCACTGATACCCACAGCATTGTCATTCTTTCAGTAATTTGCCTTTGGATTTATATTATAGTTACTTTATATTTCTTTTCTTGTTCTGTTGTGAGAATGCTTTATATTTGTGAAAAGTTAATATATAGCGATAATAATTAAATATCAGATGTTTTGCCCTACTCTGACGTAATTTGTACTTATATTAAGTAAATTGAGAATACTTGCGAAAAAATACGCAAGTAATTCTCGGGTGGGACTCGAACTCACGACCACAGATCACTAGCCTGAGCATTGAACCTCTAAACCATCCGAGAATTACTTGCGTATTTTTTCGCAAGTATTCTCAATGTACTTATAATATATGTACATATTATATATACGTCAGAGTAGGGCAAAACATCTGACCAATTACCCAACACCCTGACGCAAAGTTACTCCACAGTAGGCCTAGTTTACAAATAATAACAATTAAATACCGTTTTCTGGGCAATATAACCATATAGTAAAAACACCACACTTTACTATAGAAAATGTTAGAAAACCGAAACTTTCTAGGAAGAGAGGATATAGGCCTATGTATTTATATGTTTAAACAATCTTGAATCTTATTATACAAAAAGCATGGTTCTCACTGCGAAGTAGCGCGACGTAAGTTAGTTGACCAATCACAAGTGATTAATTATTCGAACTGTCGTTTGTCATTGGTCAACACACTTGTGTTGTGTTTACGTCCTTGTGGAAACCAAGCTGTAGGTATTAATAATTAAGCAAAAATTCGTATTAAATATTGAACTTCATCATAGCATTTTCTATTGATCATTCGTTGAAATAAATGATTAAATGTAATACTATGATAGTATAGTCTGTTTAATTGGTTCATTTGTGTAGAAAAACAGTGACGCTGCGGCGTCACTACTGAGACATGGTATGTTTATAATCGGTTTTTTTTAATGTCTCAAATGTTTTTATATTATTTTCTCAACATGCAATATCGCTATAAATGTTGCTATCATTGAAAACAAAATACGAACAGAAATTTTTTTTCCTGATAAAGAGTTTTTCATACTGCAGGGCTCGGAGAAAACCAATGATACAAAATATTGAAACTAGACTTTAACAATAGGATACTAAAGCTAGCTCCGGCGGAGATCAAAGGGTTTATCTTGAACAGGCGAGCTTAGTGTCCTGTTGTTAAATTGCCTTGGTTATAGTAAGATGTGAAACAAGACGCCAAGATTAAAATAATAAACAAAAACAACAAGTTATTTTCCAAGACATTTTAATTCGGGATTGCAATATATTTTCTTCCATAAAATATTTTCTCTGTGGTATTTTAACAAAATACAAACTAGCGGTACTACACATTACGTAAATGCAATCATTCTACTAGTGTTAGAATAACATAATTCAGAATCTCACTTTGAAATCAACGCAATTAAACAAAACACACAATATTAATTACCCATGATACTTAAAAACTACACGAACGAGGCAGGTCAGTGACACACGCAACGAAAAGACGAAGTAGACGCGCGCGTACAAAATCTGATAATTTTTATCAACATTTGAACGCGCGCATCAAAGCGTGTCGCGCATCTTTTTTGTTGAAATGAGAAAATAAGAGGAATTACAGTACATTCATGTTGTATTAATACGAGTGTGAATGAAAACTTCAAATATTAACTATCTGTATAGAAATTGGCTAAAGGCCAGTACAGTAGTTTAATTTAAAGATCTATAATTTCAGAAGGGGGTAAAAGTATCGCTTTTAATATTACCGACGGATAGTAATCTCGCATTCAAAATCGTTTTCAGTACACCAGACCTTTAAGACATTTGTTTTCATCATCGTCAGTCATAACTATACAAAGGGATTATGTGTATTATATTAGTATTCTTATATATTATTATTATTATTCTCGTGGAGCGTATTTCGATTGAGTGTTGTAATAGGTCTGTCCATGGAGGAAATATATTTCCTCCATGGTCTGTCTATAAGCATTGGCGCGACTTATGACGTCATTATTCTCTCGCAATCGTTATTATTTATGACGTCATTATTTTCTCGCAATTAAAACAATCGTTTTGAACAATATTCATTGCAAATAGAGAGGTATAGAAAACTAGTTAAAACTCATATCAACCCCATGACGCAATGAGTTGTTTTACCACCCCTTCAGTATTACCGTCATTTTGTCAATTAAATATGAATTATGTGTTGGTCATTGAATGAAACTGACGTACGGGTTTGAAATTATTCCTTCGCTTTTAAAAACACAATTCTTTAATAATTCATAATTACTTGTCAATAAAGTAAAACCCACTGGTAATATTAACTCACACCTCGATATGACGAATGAGAATACATTAAACTGTTCACAAAACACAAGGATACGTCACGATTTGGGTGCAAACATGGACGTAACAATTTGTGTGATAACAGTGACGTAACAATTTGTGTGAAAACAGTGACGTATCAATTAATGTGAAAACAATGATGACGATTTAAAAACAAAACAGTTTTGTGTATGTATAGTGGGTGTACCATCATTAATAAGTTGCAATTAACATGACATGACAATTGTTGTTAAATTACAACATTTCGAAGGCATAACTTTTCACCATACTAATTTTCTCTGTTATATATAAACCTATATGAAAGAATACGATAATAATAATACTGTAATTTTAAAGTTCATTATACAAACGCACAGTATTAGTCTTTGAAAGGAAATGACTAAATCATCAAAACATATTGGCGATAACAATGATATAGACAGGGCTTGTTTATTGGCGATATGTCCTATGTGGTCCCGTCGTAAGAATACACAATTAAATATCTACATCATTTAGGACAGTAGTAAAATATTCATCTTTTAATATTTAATTTTTTTTTCCATTACACTTTAGATACCACAATCTAGGACAAAATGACAGAAAGACAATAAAAATTAAAAACAATTTACAAGAAAATTATAATAAAATAGTTTTCTTGAAGTTAACCAAAGTAATGATTCCGTGTGTGGATTATTGAGGCTCGATAGCCATTATTAATATTCATATTAATTAATGTACAGGACAATAATAATATTATGATGAATAAAATCATATTGCACAGCGTTCGTGCATTGTATTCTCATCATATAGAGGATTAATTAACCAGTTAAGGCAATAATTTCAACTTTAGCACAGAGATATAACGCTAGAAATAATTTTAATTCACTAGCAAACCTTTGCTAGTTGTAAAAAATCTAGGAAAATGAGCAACTTAACTAGCAAGCAAATGTTTCTGTAAATTCAACTTTTTGTCAAATAAGCCTCTGCTAGACTAAAAAGTAACTCTTTTTGCATAACTTACAACCAGAAAACATTAGCTAGATTCGACATATAGTAATTTATTACAATAAAATCTATTACCAAATTGCTTGGGTAAATTTCAATCCCTGTACTGTATACTATACGCTTTAATTCAAAATTATGGTATATCAAAATTAAAAGAAATAGAAAATGTTTCAAAAAGCTGAGATATAAATTTTTTCATGATACATATGGGATACTGTATCATGGCATTTTCCTATGATACTGGGAAATTACTGTTGTTTGTGGAGATACAGCATTGAGAATCGGATGGAATGGTATAGTACAAAAAATACTGATGATATTGGTCCGATACCAAATTTTGAAAAATTAAATGGTGCTATTTGACTTAAGCTCTGTCCACACTATAAAACTAGTTTGACAAAAAAAGTGTGATGTGACCATGGTAGTGATATGACATAATCGTGTCCACACACGACATTTTTTCATCACATACAGTTTGATATTAAGTGTAAAAAGAACTTGTTAGAAGCTTACAAATACATCAATAGTTACAATATGGACATTTGACAATTGGTGATGCAATAAATGAAACATACATTTATATTATTATTTAAATCAGATCTGATTTTAAAACCTGAAAATCATGCTGAAAGATGCATTGATACTTCTGTAACACCTTAAGTATAATCCCACCAATTTTGGAGTGGGCCTATAATCGAGGACCAGAATATGAGTCCGCATATAGCATGAAAACCTCAGCTTAGAGACCATGTCAAAATGATTCTACTGCAATAAATTATTAATTATATAGCAAGCTTTTTTTGGGGTAAAAAAGAAACAAATTAAAATCATTCATTACTGCAGTAAAAATATTTAATTACTGCAGTAACTGCTGTAGAATAATTTTGACAAGATTCATTACATATTTCACTGCCACTCAACTTTTAATGATAATATTAATTAAAATAATAAATATTTCCAAGAACAGTACTATCAAATGTATCAAAAATTCTTATAATTCAATTGCAAATGTATAAACTCATATGGTAATAAACATCATCTAATCACATATTTTTAAATTTACTTTTCTAATTTAATAAGTCTAGAAAAATGTCTAATATAATTTCATTATATTACTATCAGCCAGTACCATGACATGGAAATATTTTATGTTTAATAATCTAATATTTTAATAGATCCTTCTTATAAGTTTTAATAGAATATTATGTTTTTGACGATAAAAACAAATGTAATGATGTAAGGTAGTATGAAAGCACTAGACACCTTGTGCCCCTTTTACATGGCATATATCCGGGTGTACACCATGTTCTCTTTTCACATGGCATATGCCCGGGTGTGTGTAAACCCCAGAGTTTGTTTTGCTATGTAAAAGGAGTAGAGTGTATGTTTCATTTAACATAATTTTATTAATATAACAAATGAATAATCCTAAAAAGTCTTTCTTTAATTAAAGAACTCTCAAATTGTCACTATATTAGAACCCCTATTAAGGGGACACCCAACAAAGTCTTTGTAATAGGGGTTGGATGTAGTGTTAAAACATTGTTCCTTGTTCGTGTCATGGAAAATGTGTAGAGGTGTGCTACTGCATCTCTATGTATCTTACCCTAATTTGTAAATCAAGGTAAAATTAAAGAGTTTTGGGACAAATTTGTCTCCAATTTAAGACAAAAATGTAATAAAGTTTTTTATACAACATTTTGATAAACGTTTCTTACTAGTTGATGAGTGTTTGAAAAGCCCTTCAATAAAACATGTATATTCTGAGATATCCTACTATTCTGAGATATCCTAATATTCTGAGATATCCTAAACCTAGAGGGACGCTACACAGTGAGCTCTCCCGAAACTGGGCAAGCTTGGGCTGGCCCATATTTTTCAAAATAACAGTAAGAGTATAGTGGATGAATTTGGGAATTTTTAATCAAAGTGAAATTTATCAGGATTATCTTGTTTCTAGTTTTCCATTTTGGAAGAGTTCAATGTAATTTGTGTTCTTTAATTGAAGGGAGCCCTCAATCATCCAAATAACTACAAAGTGACATTCTAAACATTATCATTTTGAAAACTCATTAACAATGTTCTTATCGTTCATCAATTAATATTAATCAAACTTGGTTCTAAAATTCAGCTTTCTCCAGTCATCTGCAACATGTCAAAACCATCCAAATTATCGTGGAATAGTTTTAGTGAGCACCAAAGGTCGTTACCCTCCACCCTTTATAATCACTGAGATGGAAGAACATCTTTAATAGACTGGGGCACTCGTTCTATGTAGAAGTCATGTTTTCGATATGCTGCCACCACTCCGCCAGTGTTCATGTGTTTTATATCTTTGTCATATCTATAGACGTTTCCATGTACATCCGTTAGTTTTCCTGTAATAAAAGAATAAATCTTTTAATTCTTTCATTTATTTTATTTTCAATATTAATTATCATAAGATGTAGAAAGTAGTACACATTGCAATTCATATCAATTCAATTGAGCTTGAGTATTACGTAAAATGTATCAAAGACGTCACATACTCTGAATCTGGCTAATCATATTGTTCGTACTTATAATCAAAGTAAGAGATTGTCATAGTATCGCAACGACGTCACGCTTTACAAGCCAGTAAGTATCTTTCTATGACCTTTAACCTTTGACCAAGTGATGCAATTAGTAACAGACTTTTAACGAGTTCAACTAAATAATGAATGATCAGAGAACTTATAGTATGTCGCGCATTGTAACCAATCGCTGAAGACATCCCACATACGAAGTATGACATCACAGCCTTAATCCCCCGTCCTATCTTTATCACTAACTTGTGAAGGCAGTGTAACGTTTCCCGATATTTCAATCAATCTTTTATCTTTTTTCAAGAACATAACACATTGAGAAAGTTCCACAGGGAATTTTATAGCAACATTTTAAAGTATTCTTATCATTAATTGATTGTATTCAATTTAAAACAATTTATTTCAGAAGCTTGTAGATATTTACCAAATATGGATATTGACCAAATATGGACATATAAACATCTTTTACATCAGAACATCTGTTTTTTTTGTGTGAATTTAAAATTGAAAGTCACATTTACAATGAAATATAGTTTTGACAATTGTCATAGTAAAATATCATAAAATAAAGTATAAATTGTAAATACTGCAAGTAGATTGTCATCTTAATCTAAATGACATTTTAAGAACTTGAAAACATATGGAGTGGATTTAAGTTGTGTAGTAATTTTCACACTAAACCTAGTGTGTAATGACTCTTAAAGTGTAATCAAGTATTTCAGATATTGCCAATACAAGATAAATGTATTAGAATGTGCTATTCTAAACCAGTTATAACACAAACAGAAATTAAATACATTTGAATTTCTTAATGGTTTTGAATTCTATTGTCTGTTGAAAGAAAATAAAGAATTTCTAAGATAATAATAAGTGAAAGCAAGTTTATCTGACCTGTTTTAAACTTAAATAAATTTCAATGTAGTTTAAATTTAAAAAAAACAATACTGAACCTGCGGTTATAGACCCCACCAGGGGTATAATAATAATTCATACATTAATTAATTAAATAATTAAAAAGAATACAACAATCAATGCATCTTAATTGTTTTTTCCTCTAATTTTGAATCTGTTTTTGTAGGATAGGATAGTCAGACTTTTAAGTCTTAAAAGTGCTGGGGAACGGAGTGGAAAATGTTTCCTCTGCTTCATATTTTGGTTATTTTAAAGATATTCCATGAACCTTTTTTCCTGGGTGTATAAAATACTTTAAAATGTTTATGTGCTATAAAAGACAAAATTAGTATTAAGGGGACACTTAAGGGTTGTTTATATTTTTCTTACCTCCAACAGCTTGAAGTAGAGCCTCTGGTGCACAGGTATCCCATTTCTTACAACCCATACTAGCAAATATGTAGGCACTTACACGTCCTTCTAACACAAGCAGTACCTATAAGAAAAAATGCAAGTATATGTTGATCTTTCATTTAGAATTAAAGAGAAATATGTGACTAGGCCAAGAATTGTACCCAGAAGGCTAGGATTAAAGCAAACACGTCAAATATGTGACACTAGAAAGTGTGAATAGATTGTCACAAAACTTCTTGATTTGTCACAAGAGTTCCAAATTTTGTTCCAAATTTTGTGATTTGTCACAAAAATTCTGAATATCCTAATTTGTCATAATGGTTCCAAATTTGTCACAAAGGTTCCAAATTTCCTGAGTAATTAGTTACAAAGGTTCAAAATTTCTTGATTTGTCACAAAGGTTCCAAATTTCCGGATTTGTCAGAAAGGTTCCAAATTTCCGGATTTGTCAGAAAGGTTCCAAATTTCCGGATTTGTCAGAAAGGTTCCAAATTTCCTGATTTATCACAAAGGTCCCAAATTTCCTGATTTGTCACAAAGGTTCCAAATTTCCTAAATGTTCTTAGTGTTTACTGTACTAACCTTATGGCCTGCACCACCAACTCGTAGAACCTCATCAGGTTCCATCGCTGCTAGGGTTTCTTGTACCGCTTCTGTACCATGTGATCTTGTGGTCGTTAAGATCCTTTTACCTTGTGTTTGGTCTTTGTGTTCAAAACCAAATGCACCTAAACCAACAACACCCCACATCGTTCGGCCAACGTACAATTGGGTTTCTGTATCAAACTTGTAAAATGGTTGGTGAATCACGCCCCCTACTGGCTTGCCGTTCACAGCAACACCAATCAATACTGTGACATGGTCCAAGTATTTTGTACCTGTGTGGTGGAAAAAATAATTTTATTTGGTAAATGTACAGGATAATGTAAAGGATACAAGTCAAGAACATAATTATAATTCCATGTTATTACAAGGGGTGCTTTATCAGGGGGTGCTTTATCAAGGGGTGCTTTATCAAGGGGTGCGTTATCTAGGGGTGTTTATTACAAGGGGTGTTTATTACAAGGGGTGTTTATTACAAGAGGTGTTTATTACAAGGGGTGTTTATTACAAGGGGTGCTTTATCAAGGGATGCTTTATCAAGGGGTGTTTATTACAAGAGGTGTTTATTACAAGGGGTGCTTTATCAAGGGGTGTTTATTACAAGGGGTGTTTATTACAAGGGGTGCTTTATCAAGGGGCATTTATTACAAGGGGTGCTTTATCAAGGGATGTTTATTACAAGGGGTGCTTTATTACAAGGGATGCTTTATGAAGCAAATACAGTAAAAAGTCCTAAACCTTCAGTAAATTCCTTGGTACCATCCAGAGGGTCGACCCATATAACAACCTGAGAAAAAAAAAATACATCAAAAATAATGTTTAAAATAACATTACAGATCATTTTCCATCAAAATGTTTTCAAATTTAGGGATAGTTAATAATAATGTCATCAGCGTGGTATTCCAATTATTCTAAATATAAACAGATAAAAGAAATAACAAATACTTTGTATCATTGTCCATCTTTTCAGGAACAAATATACATCAATAACGGTACTTGATATTATAGATAAACAAATAATTTAAAGCATTAATTTTTTAATTAATTCATGACATCAATGTACAATCTTTTGATTATTTTGTTTATCACAGATGTTATTTCTCAAGTAATGATGTCAGAGGGTTTTTACAAAAACAAAACGAAATTGTCGTAAACAACATGACGACGATAAGCATACTGCTAATAACAAACGCGATTAATTCGCAAATTAACAATCTTCATAAAAAATGTCTCAAACTTGTCAAGTTGTTTCGAAAAACATTATCAACAAACAAGAAAATTAAAATAAATCATTTTGCAATTAGATACGTGATGTCATACGGTAGATAACTTATCAATGAATGTTCTATTTTTATGTTATTATGTCTCGTGAACTTTATGACCTTTTAAGGTGTCAAGGTTAGTATTGTACAAACTACAAAAAATGGTACAAACATTTTATTGAAAATAGTTCATAATTCAACGTTCTAACTTTTATTTTTTATTAGGTGATCATTTAGAATAAAATGATCACCTATTGTTATTGTATAAAATCTTTATTGTTTTTTTCTTTCTTTTTATTGTTTCTGTACACTATTTTGTGTAACAATTATCTCAAAAAGTTTGATGTCAATGATTACAAAAATTTCAGAATATCTTTCAAATAATATAACTTAATCCTAATAAGCTTTCCAGCGTGATCACTCATCCGTGACGACATTTATACGCCATTTTGCGAAATCACATTATCAATCATATCTCCATAATTCATTATCACATATTAATGAAATTCACTACACGTAAACTTCAGATCAAGGGTAAAAATATTAGCAAATAAAAACGCACGCGCACGTAGGTTCATGCGCGTGATATCGCGCGTTAAAAATTTAAAACGCTCAAAATTAAGTTTTGATCAATTTAGAGCATGAATTAGGCCATTTGCGTGTTTTAAAAAATTACTGCGCAAAAATGCGTTTTTGCGCGCGCGATACTTAAAAAGCGTAAAAAATATAAATTTTTTTTACAAATCTCATTCTACTCACCATCCTTAGTACATTCACCAAATATGAGTCAGTTTCGACTTAAAATAACGCTATACGAGCACGTTAAAAATGACAAAATGCGCACATTAATTTTACAAAAGTTCTGAAAATGGTGAAAAATAGGTCTTTTTTAAAATGAAAATAATTCTTCAGAATGCAAGATGACCCCCGATTTTTTTAACTTATTCTGGAAGCCATTGAGTTGTAGATATGAATTCATGTACACATTTTACGTACAAAATGTTTTGACGTCATCAAATGGCCACTTGAATTTAAAAATTAGGATTTGTTATCTTTTTGTGTAGATTATCACATTCAACAGAGCGCATCTTGGTTATGTGTGCTCGAATTTCGCACAACTTTCAGTATGTGCTTGCTTAATTAATTATCTTTATCATGAGTTGACACTATCTTCATTTTAATGACGTCATCACGCGTAAAAACTTGAAAAACGTAGGCCGTGTAATTTCACCTTCGCAGTAAATTTGAATATCTTACAGCTCTTCAGAATTGAAGGTTACCTTGATGATTATAATTTATTATGAAAGCTGATGAAATGTAGATATTAATTCATATAAAAATTAAGCCTATCGGATGTTGTAACGTTAACATATGGCCAGTTGAAGTGAAAAAGTAGTTTTTTCATATTTTTCGTCAAAGTTATACACAATTCAAAGAGCGCGCACAGCGCTTCTACGTGCCAAATTTTTTTCCAAATCTTATATTTTTTTGCTCAATTAATTATCTTTCGAAATCGTCATCTTAAAGTTTAGTTTGATAACGTCATCATGCCAAAAAATTAGAACATGTGTGTCCCGTAATTTCACCTATGCTACACTGTATATAGATATACAGTATATACTGTACATATTGTATATGGCATATAGGCACAACTCAGCACTATAAGCATATAATAGGATGGCATACATCAACATTTTCCGATCGTATGTTAACGTACGTGCATGTTTAAAAAAAATTTATTTCAGTAAAATAATAAAAATGATCACCTATAATTCGTCAAAGTGACGAATTAAATTCTAGTTATTTTTAGATTTGTACTTTTTGCTATTGGGTTCCAGTTGACTAATATCTTATTTATGAATTCATCAGGTAAATCTTTTTTTTTTTTTTGATTTGTACTTTTTGCTATTGGGTTCCAGTTGACTAATATCTTCTTTATGAATTTTTCAGGTAAATCTATTTTTTTTAAATCCATTTTAAACACATTTGGTCTTGGTTTTTTATTTCAGTTTTATTTTTATTATTATTATTATTATTACATAAAGGCGGCAATCAAGACAAGATACAATTTCAAATTAACTACGAACAAACACTCAATTCGATACAGCATTTAAACTGCAACGTTTATTAATAGCAATTCAATTTGGAGGCGTGCCATACGATATTTATGATTTCCTATCAAGATCAAATCAAATGATGTTAGATTAGGTTAAAAATACTGTAAACCCTCAAATAACGTCAACCCTTTAGTCGTAACCATTAAAAGGCGATCAAGGTATTTTTAACTTAAAAGCACCCTGGATACGAAAATAAACGATCTAAATTTAGATTTGTATTACGTATGAGAGCATCAATCAAGATAAACTACGAGTCGTTGACGGACACTAAAAGCATTGTTTTAGGTTCTGTGTTGTTACAAATCAGCAAAATAATAAAAACAAACATCTACATTACTCATCATTTCTAAAAATGTTTAAATTCGATAGTATCTTCTTTTGAAAAAACAAGTCTTCATTTGGTTTGTGGTTGAAATTAGTAATGATACTGCTTTTTACTTTTTACTAAGAGGTCTACCACCAAATTGTACCAGAAACCAGATATATGTAATTTATTATATATTAATTATGTATGTCTCAATCACACTGACAGTACTTAGACTAGAGCCTTATTAAGAATAGGGATGTCACAAAGTATTAAGAAACATATTTTAAAAATCGAAATAATCAAAAATATTTTAAATGTTGTTATAAATACTAGTAAATGTGCACTGATAAAGGGCTAGTGTTGCCCGAAAGCTCTGCTAATTTTTCTGGCTGTTTTACTTTATCGTTTTGATTTAGCTTTTCGCTTTTTTTTTTGTATCTCTATTGAGATCCAGCCACTGATACCCACAGCATTGTTATTTTTTCAGTAATTTGCCTTTGGATTAATAAAAGACAATAATTTTACTGGATACCAATGTTTGGATTATAAAAGGAAAGTTGAGAATGTTTCAACGTTAATTGTTTCTGATTTTAACACTGAAAATAGATTAGTGATTAACAAACTACTAATCTTAGTGTAATGGGTTCCTGGCTATGTCATACTGTAGAAACATAACATGTGTATGGCATGGCAAAGTGGCATTTATCATAAGAAAATCATGGTTTTTAAAAGGAATCTGTAATTTGGTAACTACAACAGACAGTACTCTGTTGCATGTGATAAAAATAAAATGAATATAAACTGAATAATGTTTATTATACTGTAGTAGGAGACAATACAAATATTTATATTAAAGGACTTTGAACATTTAAGTAAACATAGAACTGATAATAATGCTGTTTAAAGTTTGTTTAAGTAATGCAATGTCATACAGTATAGACAATTGTACAAATATGCATGGTATAGTAGAAGTAAAATGCTAATCTTGGTGTTGAAACTGTGACCGTATCACCAATGGCAATTTTACACTATTAGTATTACTTTGATTTAACATGATGTAGCTAAAAATAAAGTAAAAAATTATTTTTATGGTGTACAGATCGAGAAATAAGCATAGGTACTAATGTAATGTACTATTGTATTGTATGTTAACTAGTATTTATTTTTTATTTAAATACAATATTTAACAAGGGTGGTCCATCCAGCCAAAGTTGAACATTATGGACTCTCAGAAATGTGTTCCTATGGTTTATAATAAATGCTTTTGCACGAATATTTAAACATCAAAATACCACTACTATAAAATACAAAATTGATGTTTATTTACAGTAATACTATCAATTCTGGTTTGCTTTCCCCTTTTTTCTAAGAATTTATCATACCCTACTGACTTCTATCAATACATGCCAACAAATTCAATACATTTGATTTTGAACCTTTCAAAAATATAATTGTCTTTTATTGATTTGTTATGCATTACTGTTATGTTAGTTTAGTTTAACAGTAGTTGGGTTCATATCGAACTTAGGGCGAGATAAGTACTGATCTAGTTAAATTTTACGAGAGCGGTAATTCGATTAAATTCATTAAATTGCGTTCGACGGCTCATGTTAGGGCGAGATAACTTAAGCATCACGTGCTCGCGACCCCGCCGACACAAACAGGAAGTACAGTTTTCCTTGTGTATTTCCGCACGCTACCACCGTCTTCTTCTTTCTTTCTCGAGTACTGCTTAACGATCCGTCGACACAATGCTTCCTCAATTATTATTATTATCGGGGTTTTTACCTATATTTTTACAAATGGTTAATGACGACACTGAACTAGATGAAAGTACTGCTTTGCTGCTGTTTGCGTTAGTTGAGTTCGTTTCTAGCTGCATGGAATCCCAGCGAATGATGCGACAACAACGACGGCTCAGATACCTACGATATGCCGAGGAACAGCGCGAACTTGGGGAGATCATGTTTCTTTTACATACAAGCCTAGATGTAACAACGGTTAGAAGGCAACTTTGGCGAAAGAAAAAAAGTGTGCATTGGTGGCAAACAATAGTACCTTTGTATTCTGATCAAGATTTTATCAACAATTTCAGGTAGGCCTAATAAAGCTATGACAAGTATTACTATTGATGTCTCTGTCTGCCTACAGTTACACTAACCGGATTAGGTAGGAGTACTAGGCCTACTACTACCTAGGCTAGGCCTACTCTCTCTAGGCCCTAGTTTATATTAACTAGCTAGGCCAACACTACGCCTACCTAAATAGGAGTGGGAGAGAATAATTTGAATTCAGTTAAATTAAGTAAGGGTTTAAAAGAAAGAAACGCACTGAAACATTTCATTCAACTGAATAATTATTAATATGAAATATAACTTTGCGTTTACAGGTTAAACAAGGAAACCTTCAAGTATGTCGTTGAGGAACTAAGGCCATATATTGAGAAATCTAGTAACAACAATGGTCCCACATTCTCTGCAGAATGGAGAGTTGCCATGACACTTTACAGATTATCATCGGGTATACCGTTCAATCAAACTGCTAACCAATTTGGATGTGCCAAATCAACCGCTTGTACAGTATATCACGAAGTATGTGAAGCAATTGAAAGTGTTTTAATGCCAAAATTTATAGTTTTTCCAACTGGACAAGAACTTCAGGTAATTTACAGAGGAAGAACATATTATTAATTAAGACTATAATTTTTTTTTAGCAAAAAGCTGTTTTTCATGGATTATTTTGTCTACAATAAATTTGTTTTTATGAACGGATTTCATTCTAATGTAAATTTAGGTACTTGATTGAGATTTATTAGAGTTCAATGTCCATTCCATTTTTTTTTTTAACCACTAATTGTAACATGCTTTGCTATTGAAAATAAACAAAATAAGTAAAGAAAATGAATTTCATTTTATTTAAGTGTTTTAGTTATTTATACCATTTTAAAACATGCAATAACATAATATGATTATTGATTGTTTTCACTGTACATATTATTGGGGTTTTTTTCTTTGCTTTTCAGAAAAACATAGAGAAATTTAAAATGAAAGGAGGTTTCCCCCAGGTTGTTGGTGCAATCGATGGGACACACATTGCTATAATTGCACCACGAGAACAGGCGCAAGATTATTACAACCGCAAAGAATACTACAGCATTGTTCTTCAGGGTGTTGTTGATGCCAATGGCCTATTTATTGACACCTTTTGCGGCATGCCCGGTAGCGTGAATGATGCAAGAGTATTCAGCATTTCAAATTTTGGCGAATCGTTGAAGACCGGTAACCTCTTTCAACCAAATATTGAAGAGGATGTTAACGGTGTACAAGTTCCACCATTAATTTTAGGGGATGGGGCATACCCATTATTAAATAATTTAATGCGGCCTTTTCCGAATCGTTTAAACAAACAAAGGGAACAGTCTCGTTTTAATTATAAACTTTCTCAATGTAGGGTGGTTGTTGAACATGCATTTGGGCGTTTAAAGGGTCGATGGCGAATACTATTAAAAAGGAACGAGCATGAGACGCAAAAACTTCGTCCAGTTGTACAAGCCTGCTGTACACTTCACAATATTTGTACAAGCAATGGAGTTCCCTACCAACATGCTTGGACAGATGACGAGGTGAATGCCAGTTTGTCCTGCCAACCTGCTAGGGTCAACCAAATTGTGGAAGGTCCAAGAGCAGAGCAAATCCGAAGTGCTATCATTGCCGAATTAATGAAAGTTGATTAATATTTTGGGTATCATACACTAGCAAATAAATTTTTGTTATTTATAGAAAATCTGTTTGTTTTTTTGCGTTTTTTTTAAACATGGTATGTAGCAAACTACTATTTATACTGGAAAACAGCCGTCTTAATTCTTCTTAGACTTGCAAAACAAACACCAGTAGATGTATATAATTATATATCCAACAATTTTCAATTCCAGAACTGAATTAATCACAAGTTAAATAGATATAAAACTTTATTGAATAAAAAACATGCACTAAATAAATACAGTATTAACACACAAATACAATACAAGTATAAGTATGAAAAAAACACAGCACAGAAGATATTGCTCTATCGGTTTGAGTTGATATATTTGTACATTTTGTATTAGTAAAAAAAAGGTTAGTTTCTATATGGTAGTATTTATTTACAACATGTAGTTAACGATCAAACACTATTTTATGTACAAAGTTAAAGTTTAGAATTGATGCCACTGTTGACTTTCCTTGTATTGTTGAAATCTAGGATCAGACTGACCAAACTTCTGTTGATTTTGCATTGGCTGATTTTGCATTGGCTGATGTTGCATTGGCTGATTTTGCATCGGCTGATTTTGCATCGGCTGATGTTGCATTGGCTGATGTTGCACCGGCTGATGTTGCATCGGCTGATGTTGTATTGCTTGACTAAACAATGCCAAAAATTGCCTTTGGAAATTTTCGTTTTGTTTGCGCTCTTCCTTTCGATCTTCTCTTTGTTTTTCGATAGCCGACACCACTTTGTCTATCTTCTTGTCCATATTTTCTTGCACTTGTTTCATTTCCACTTCTTGCCTTTCATCTATTGTCTTCCACCTCTTAAAGTTGTACTCTTGAAGCTCTTTCAAATTTTTTGTCACTGCATCAACAGTCCTGTCTTTTTTGCTTCTTGATTTTGATGTATCATCATCATCTACAATATAAACAATAACATTAGCTAATTATTATTATGAATAATTAATATTCAAATGGTTTTGTCATGGATTACATTTCATTTTTAAAATTTATTGAAGCACACATGGCAAGACTTACTTGAAGGTCTACGTCGTCTGGTTGTTTGAGCAGTCGGCCTTTCCCGATGTGATAAAGGGGTCTCGACAGGAAGTTGTGCGGGAGGGCTGGGACTTAAAGATGATGCAGTTGATGAAGCTGCCGACTTAGGAGTCGCTGTGTTAAAACAAAAGTTTGATTTGCCATGAAAATTATACTATGATTTATAACAGTATGTTGCATGAGCTTGCCAGAAGCAATTTCGCTAAAAATCATGAATTCAATAAATAAAATGTAACTTACAAATTGGCCGAAATTGTCGCACTGACTGCTTTGCCTCAGATGCTAAATCAGTTGAAGTGGCAGTGCTGCTTGTTGAAGCCACATCTGACAGCAGTTTTCTTGTAGCAGTCAGTTCGCAGTCGTCATATTCATCCTCCCATCCTATGGAAGATTTAATTTTATCAAATATTAAAAATTATCACTAGTAAATCATGATTATTCAGCTGAAATATCATTTAATATATGAATTCTTATTTTCACAATGTTTCATTATTATTTGCATTTCTCTTTATACAAAGAGAAAAAAGTTAAAATTTACCCCATATTTTTCTTTTCTTAGGTGGTACTTGAAATGAGTTACAAAATACATTCTCCAACTCATCGTCATCACAATCATCTTGCCACAGAGCTACTAAAATAAGAATTAAATAGATTTAATATAACACCATTTTTTTAACAACTTACAAATTGCATTTGTAATACTGTATATATCTTTTGAAAACTTACTTTCAGCTTTTTCTACACAGTTCTTGCATGTTACTGCTGAGCCGAATCCTTCCTCTGATCCTTGTTCTCCAAGGCATGGCTCTATAACATGTGTGGGTTTGTGGCATACCTTGCAAGTATGACTCCCACACTCATTTTTGCACACCACACAAATTGGAAAACCTATTAAATTAAACAAAGAAAAATATATACTATGTATATTATATAGGCCTACCTATTTGATATTTAGGGCTGCAAATAATAACGAGGGTTACATATATATATACAAAATCAATAATATTATCAATCAAATATACATAAAGTAAATAACAAAATTAGTTATAAAGGAAAATTGTGTTTTTTAGTATAGTATCATTGTTAATAATTATTGAAAGATAAGTACGTTAGGCCTAGAGTGTAGTAGTTAGCATAGTATAAATAGAAATTTACCTTCATCTTCATCAGGTCTGAACCTATCTGAACTACTACTTGTAGGTCTATTCCTAGAGGTGCTGCTAGTAGTAGACGCCGAGGACCGTGAACGTGGTGGTACGGAAGACTGGCCCAACATTCCAGGAGGCGGATTTACTGAATGTTTTCCTCCGAGAATTTCGTTTAGTGAGTGGTAATGAGGGCACGCAGACTTGGGATCGTCCCTTGCCACATTGCTTGCCCCCTTCCCCGTACCTCTGATAAAAATATCCCGGACAGATTTATGCTCTGACCGGAGATTCTTCAATTTTGTAATTACAATCGCCGCAGTAACATCATGGCCTAAGTCCCGCATCCGTTCGGCCATTTTCTCGTAGACGGCCGCCTTTTGTCGGAACAGCTTGTCCTCGGTTTTTTCATTGAAATCTGGCTCTCTCCAGATATCTATGAGGTCCAACTCTTGCGTGTACGTCCAGCAAAATCTCTTTTTTGTCTTCGCTTTTACTTTTTCGGACATGATGAATGCAGTACGTAATAGAAATAAGTTTAAAATAATACAGTAGTAATAATATGACAGATCGTCGCTCTCGGTTAACATGTGGTTCAGAAATAAAGCGCTAATTATTTTGTTGATGTTTATATGTCAAAGGTGAAATTTGCTTTAATCTGATTGGTGTATTGGTGACCTCCAATTCAGAATGCCCCATGCTGTGTTAATTACCTTAATCGTTTTCTAGCTTTACCAGTGGATTTACTATTCCGTCGAGGAGATGGCCTTGACTGGCCGTTGTCGAGGAAATTCCTTCATCTCGCCCTAATAATTCGTTCACATCGAAGTTATGGCGACATCATCTCGTTAATCTAGTAAATTTATCTCGCCCTAAGTTCGATATGAACGGGCCTAGTATGTACGTGATACAGTACAAGATGATAGAGTATTCGTGGTTATACTTTTCTAGGAACTCACGATACTCGGCAATGAACGAACCCGCAAACATTTCAATACATTTAAAAATAAAACAACATCAGCTGCTCATCTTTTGTTCAATCTAGATACTGTAGCGTGTTTGTGCTTACACGTTTAAAAATAATTAGGGTGGAATTTCAGGAATTGGCATGATGCTTAAGACATTTTTTTTAAACATTTGAGGGGAGATGTAAGACAATATTATCTTCTCACCTCTTGTTGAATACAAATTTAATCAATTATCTGGGGTGAAACTCTTACTTGGAAATGAAGAGGCTACTGTGTGAAGACTCCATTAGACAATGGCTGTCAATTACACCTCAAATATATAGAAATTTGAACAATTATATGTCAGTATTGTGTTTTATATTCTCTGTGTTAACCATCATTACATAGTTTCAAAGAATCCTGTTAGATATAAACGGAAATATCTCTCGATTTAAAATAAAGAGCTAATCCCTAGAAAATTTGAAGAGAATCTTACGTCTTCCATTTTGACATCTTTCAACGCCTCAGGGCAAACAGATTTGTCAACCTCTTCCGAGAAACCGTTTTCTATAAGATTTTCATCTATCTGTTCTTCTTTAGGTAACTCCTAAAAGATAAAAGATGACATTTAGAAAGAGAGATCAATTTGTAACGGTTCCACATTGCAGACGACAGACTCAAAAGGTTTTTATTCTATTTCCATCTTATTATTTTTATTGTTGTTAGCCAAGTTTTTAAACCATTTAGTTTTTATTGCAATTATTTAATTAACAGTTAGTAAAGTACAGTATATTAATATGTATGGGTTTAGTCCGTATTGTACAGTACCCGATATCTGATGGTTGTATCTCACTCAGCTAACATAATTTTAATAGTAGTTATTACATTATATTTGCTTCCTTAAAATATGCCATTTTTTGTCGTAGTTTTGTTTGTTGGTACAATACCACCTTTTGTACTTGTTCAGTACAGACACTATCAACAGGATCAAAAATATTGCTAATCACCCATGTGGATAGAAGAGGTCAAACCCATCCTTATCGTTATAATACATGACCTTTAGCCCAAATTTAAAGCTATTGAAAACCCGAAAGGACTACCAGTATCTATATTTACTTTTCGTGTCATCAAAATTTCTATTCAATAGCTATAAAAGCAAGTCATTATTGAGCAATATCACTAAATCATGTAAAATATATGACAGAAAAAAAACCAAACTGTAGTTAGCTACGAAAATTGATTACAATAAGCTTGTTTCACAATTATGTTAAAGTAGATAGTTATGATTCTAAATTTTATCCACCAATGGAACTTTGGCCGACTACTATAGATTATTCGTATCTGGCTGCAGCGGCGTATAATCCTAGTGTAAGTACAGTAATGTACTAATTATCTTTATTGGAATAGAACAAATACTAAAGCACAAAAAATACTACTTTAATGCACAGTTCTCAGAAACTTTGTGAAGTTTTTAAATGACAAATAGAAATAGTTTTTCTCGCGGATACAATTACCCACAGTCATGGACAGTCCTATGTAAAGATTCTGAAGCTAGAAAACATAACACTTTCGCCTACTTTTCTAAGACTTTGATTTTAAGTGGCAAGAAATGCTTGTAATTGGTAGGATTTAGCTTAAGACCATGAGATTGCAAGGCAATCTTTTCATCTAATTTTCCTGTCACCAGGCATTTAGGTTTTTATCAGGAAAGATTTGTTTGTGGTAAAACTCAATGACAGAAAATAACACTTGTATCAAATGAAATGTCTTTACTTTAAATGATTTAAACTGTACACTACTTTTGCCGCCTTTTCCGTATACTGTATACAGTAAAATTAGAACAGAAAAACTACCATACTATAATGAATGTCGCAAACACTTTGTGCTCAAAAGGCTATGTGATCTAAATACAGGAAAACTTTACTTTTCATATAGTCTGGTGTACAGTTTCTCTATTTGTATAGTAGTATGCTATAAATTTGTCTTTGTTTCAGCCATACTGTATCTACTGTGTGACAATGACAATGATTCCTTTATTTCTTTATCGACTCTTTTCAGGGTATGAAAGAACATTCTTTCAAAAAAAAATATAACTAAACACTTCTAGACATAAATATTTGGTCTTTCAGATCACCACCACCCTCTGCCACTAGCATCTATGTAAAGCTTATTATTTATTTGTTTCATAAACATCAAATTGAAACAGAATAAATACTCACTTCTTCTCCTATAACAATGAGGCCTGAAAATCGTCTTGTTAACGAGGCTACAATGCAACGTTGAGCTTTTCTATCAGCTTCTGTCTGCAAGTCATTCTTCCCAGTCTGCAAAAAAATCGAAAATAATAATAATAATATCCTGGATTTATATAACGCCTAATGTTGTGAAACCTCTAAGCGCTGAACATTATTACCCCAGTCATTTTTTCCTGATCAAACACGTATGGAAACATACTCCCATAATGCATCTAGTAATCAGTGTAAAGTCATGTCTTGATGTAACCGGGTTCCCATTTATACACCTGGGTGGAGAGAGGCAAACGTAAGTAAAGTATCTTGCCTAAGGATACAAGCAATGCGGCGAAAGTTGGAATCGAACCTCGATCTCACAATCAGTAGTCGTACGTCCAACACACTGCGCCACACGCCCTTACAAAAGACAACATATTTTATATTGCCGCCCCAACTTTTTCAACACTGCAGGCAGTACTCTACATCCTGGTTACTGCAAGATATCTACACTTCAAAATTCTCATTTACTAAACTTAACCAATTACTTTGATTTTAAATTATCATCATAAATTAGTACATTCATTCCATCTTCTATTTCAAAGCTGTTTCCCATCTGCCTTGTTATATGATATAAGCTTTCTGAATTAGATGCAATTAAACCATTTTCTCTTCAATAATAGCAAAAGACTTTTAATAATATAACACTATCAGTACTTTAGATTTCTCCAGTATCATAGGGTCTGTTTCTGCTGCATAACGCAAATTAACCGTTTATATTAAAATACTGTTGATTAAAAATAACAAGACCGCATTTCTGCTCAATTTGTGCTCCGAAATAACCGGTTAAATCAATGGGTGGTTGTTGACAAAAATCGTTTTTACCCAAAATGCAATTGGTCCTGGCGGTTAATTCAAACGCTACTGCCGTGTAGTTGACTCGTGGTCAGCAGCTGTCAATCAAGTAACTTGCAGCTAAAAGTTGCTCAGCGATAACCGGTTAAATGGGTGTTTTTAACCGGTTACCAAAAATTTGTCCTGTTTCTGCTCCCAACAAAATGGAGTAAACTTATTCACAGCGATTTTAACCGGTTATTTTTATGCAGCAGAAACAGGCCAATAGACCATAACACAACCCTTAACCTAACCTTACATGATACAGGATACGTTATTATTTATGGAATTATCGTATTGGGCAAATATTGTTGTACTTTATTATGGAATTATTATACTACTAGGCAAATATTGTTGTATGTGGAGATATACACACTGAAAAAACAAGTACTATAAAACAAAATTATTTGTCATGTCACAAATGAAAAAAAAAATTCTACAAATTCAATTACAATATTTGAATTCAAAATGGAAATGTACAGTACTTACATAATGACATTTTTTTTTTTTCAAAATATTGTTTTCCAATTACTTTCTTTTTTGAATTATGGACATTATCTATCTATTCTCAAGGTAAAACATTTAACATAGACACATAGCAACATAATGATGCTGAAGTATAATGAAAATACTATCTATTAAAAAAAAATGTCCATTATTTTACAGTAAAATGGCTTTATTAAAAAACAATTGGTGTAAAAAATATAATTTCACATTTTAAAATTTAAATAGTAAACATATTATCTTATGTCCAGCCACTGATCAATGGCGTATACAGTAATTTGAAAATTGATCAGGGCCTAAAATTGTGTTGTACTACACTAGTTTTGAATTGCAAATTTTAACATTTAGGGAAGGCCTAGGCCGACTGGTCTGCAGTACAGAAAGAAATCATTGCTTCGTATCTATGCGTAACCTTTCGCAGCATATGCATAGGTACCTGTAGATCGTAGGGCATTGTTCTGATTATAGGCTATGAAGTATTGTTCGAAGCCTACGATACGAATTGTTATGGTAATTATCTACACATTGAAAGTTGCTTATTGAGGCTACGAAGCCAACAACGTAGAAAAGTTACAGTATTTTCTTTTTGCATTGTATGACAGTACTACTATTATTAAATATTATTATTTATACCCAGATGGGCTTTAGTACAGTATACTGTACTGTATATATATATAATAAATCCAAAGGCAAATTACTGAAAAAATGACAATGCTGTGGATATCAGTGGCTGGATCTCAATGGAGATACAAAAAAAAAAAAGCGAAAAGCTAAATCAAAACGATAAAATAAAACAGCCAGAAAAGTTAGCAGAGCTTTCGGGCAACACTAGCCCTAGTATATATATAATAATAAATTCATTCACAGTACAGTAATTACCACAAATCATTACAAGTACTAGTAGACAATACGACTGTTTGTAGTTCGCATGTTCTGTACAGTATTTATTTTACAATTAATTAAAATAGGGAAACACTACGAATCTAGGATTAGTATTACAGTAAGGTTTTATTAATGAGGTCAAAACAATGGTTATTATAATATTTGAATGAATAACAAACAAATAAAGTATAAAGAACATACGGCAAATTACTGAAAAAATGACAATGATGTGGGTATCAGTGGCTGGATCCCATATCATAATGATATAATATCTCAATCATAATTAGTTACAAATAATAAAAGTACCACTAATAGTTTAACGTAATCTACAGTATGACACATTTTAAAACTTAGTTCATTATTTTTTGTATTACTAACTTGTTCTTTGGTTTTGAAAAATATTGGTAAAAATTATAATTATGAATAAAATAATATTATTAAGTTATCATATGAATTATTAATGTTAAAACTATGTTTTGCTGAAAAATTAAGACAGCGCAGAAACTACGTATCAAGTAAAGAAAGGTAAGTACAGTATACTTTATTCAGAAAATATTTTCTCAATACAGTATACTATTGTATTATGAACCACTATTATATATTAATACATAATTATAATTCATAACTATTTATAACTATACAACTATTATTTAAATTAGTTAGAAGGCTTGACAAATTTATTTTAGTTTGATTACATATGATGCTTACTGTTTAATGAGTTCACCATTATGTGAGATGATGCAATGTCAAGCTGCTGTCTAATACAAATAAAAGCTATTAACAACGTCAAACCAAAGAATGACATCATTTTCTATTTTTAGAATGCAATACACGTGTGCTACAACTTGTAAAATATTTCATAATTATAATATTCAGCATTGGTTAAAGTTGATGAAGTTGCATAATTAAACTTGAAATATATTACTCTCGTCGTTGTCGTATCCATTTTCGCTGGAGCAGTGCTTGGATTTTCATCATTCAGGAATCTGTATGCATTTTGCAGACCTGGTAGATGAGACTCTGACATCATAGTAAGAGCTCAGTTGCTATGACAACTGGAAGGCTGTTTGATGACGTCAATGGGAAGGCAACATGTTTGATACTACTACTGCAATGATATGAAGACTGAACCACTCTTCAATGCCTCGTAGGCTTGCTAAATATTTATTTTTAGATCAGAAAGTAACGGATAATTTCTGCGATACGTTTCGTCGGGTCTTACGAGTTAATTACTAAAAATATCTGTTATGAGTTAAGTATAACATGATATTAGTTCACCCTAATTATAGATATTTTTTGTCTTTTCTGACTGACACTCCCTTGTAAATAGGTCACTGCAATAATAATTTGATTCAGAAAGCACACATAGACGATAAAATAAAAAAAAAGAATCAAGTGTTCGTTGATGATGTCGTAACGATAATAATGAAAGGCCATTTTAAATTTATCTGTGTTTCAATTTTTACGTAGAATAACATATATAGAGCATTCATAAATATTTTAAAAATCATAGAATGCTGTGACGCTGTGGTTGAACAGGCAAATGTATGAGAAAATTCAAGAAATAAGAGATTGTGCGTAGGCGGATGATTATCAACGGCCACGTAGCAGTTCAATACAGCTTGCATATCATTCCTCCTCTATCTTTCGACTCTAGACTAGTATTACGTATTCAATATGGCGACCGAACGAACAACGAACAGAAACAAAGAATTTAGATAAAATAAAATATCTAAAGATAATATTTATAAAAAATATATTTATTTTTAGCAACAATTTGATTGATAAGTTAGGAGACGTTGATTTAGTTCTTCATTGATGTGAATAAACTTTAAACGCAATTTTGTTACAGAAATATATTTACGATCTTTGTGGTTCAACATAATTCATATATTTTTAGTATACAGAACAGGAGAACACCTCTTTTGTGACACCTCTATTAAGGGGACACTCTCATAACACTTCTCTGTGACATGAACAAGGGGAAATATATGTTTTAACACTATGGTCAATCCATATTGAGGGGGAACACTAATTATGGGGACACTTTGTTGGTGTCCCCTGAATAGGGGTTCTACAGTACTGTAATAATATGTCATTTCTAATAATTTGGGATATAATTTCAGTTTAATATGTGGAAACACATCAATTTTTAAATAACTTTTATTGCATGTTTTGTTTAATGTTTTTTTAAAATCAAAACGGACCATTTTTTTTGAAAATTATAATTATACTACTGTATATAATCTAATAGTTCAGTAATGGCATATTCATTAAAGTTTTAATACTTGTACTCTAACAGTAACATAGGGATTTTATATCATGGTGGACAATGAAATTTGATAGAAAGGACTGTACACAAGTAAAGGGGTTTTAGTAGGGGTAAATTCTTGATGATGGTACCATACAGTAGGTAACATTGCACAGACATTCAATTGAGCTTTTAGGGTGGGTACTGTTAGGACATTAAAATAAGCTTTAAAAAACAACACTCTACAAACAATGAAGAGGGGCTTAGGGTGTTCACTTCAATTCCCACTTTTTTTTGGGGTGACTGTTTTTTGTTGTTTTTTTTTACTGGAAGATATTGTTTAGAATATCAGTTTTGTTCCATATTATTTTAATGCCAAAAATAGACAATTTTTTTAACTGGGAGATATTTTGTTTACAACATCAGTTTTGTTCCATATTATTTTACTTTTTATTGTCAAAAAACCAATTGAATTTGATTTTTTGCAGGTACCAACCAATGATTATCTAATACCAATATATTATTTGTTAACAGTAAAAAGTAATTTTTGGGTTTCTGGATTTCAACAATATTTGTATAGTTATGTTATTGTACACAGTGTGATTGAGGGTCATACTTAATGCTGGTACTGTACTGGTACTGTAGTACCAGTACAGTATCATCTAGACAATTTCTAATTCATTTTATGAACATTGATGGTAGGTAATTCATAATTAACAATGGTATTATTTTAGGGGTTTGTTTACTCTTCATGATAATACAGTACCACTGATGGATTGTTTGATTTACTGAGTTTCAAATTATTTGTATAACTTTTAAATATTGTCTGGTTTTAACATTATTGATGTACTTTAAACTGCAGTGTATTACCAAGATTTTCTGATTTTTATTTTTATATAAATTAGACCAATAAAAAATTAATTGAATTATTCAATATTATATATTTCGACTGCATAAATGTGACCAACCCATGTACAACAAAACTTAAACATGGTTCTGTACTAATCTGTCATTAGAAGATGATAATGATGATGATGATAATGATGATGCTGATGATGACGATGATAATGATGAAGATGTTTTTTGGTTTTTTTTGCAAATTTTTTGTTGTTTTTAGTTTTAAGGTTAGTAATTTTCATGGTTTTCACAAGCACCTTGAGCTCTTTATAAATCTTATTATCTTATCTTATGATGCTGATGATGATAGTGATGAAGATGATGATGATTATGCTGATGATGATAGTGATGAAGATTATGCTGATGATGATGATACTGAAGATGATGATTATGCTGATGATGATACTGATTATGATGATGATGTTAGTGATGAAGATTATGCTGATGATGATAGTGATGAAGATGATGATGATGATAGTGATGAAGATGATGATTATGCTGATGATGATGATGTTAGTGATGAAGATTATGCTGATGATGATGATACTGAAGATGATGATTATGCTGATGATGATGATGTTAGTGATGAAGATTATGCTGATGATGATGATACTGAAGATGATGATTATGCTGATGATACTGATGATGATGATTTTTATGTTTTGTCACCCTTCTCGTACAGTATTTCGTTTTGACTACTGTACACCTTTTTATAAATGTCTAGAAAGAGTGTACAGATAGCTGGTGTAGCTGCACTGGTGAAAATATTCTCTATTAAAATAGTAAGTTTTAGGGTGGATTAGACAGAGGCAAGGCAACAATTGTAATTGATAGAATATAATACATACAAATAATTGATAGTTTACAATATTCTTAGAAATTTATGATATGCAGTTCCTTTGAATAATATCAATTTTATAGTACTTGTTACAAGTTATACCATCAACGGTGTGCTGATCTGGTAGGCGCTGCACTGCTGGCTGCCGTGGGTGTGTGAAGGGCCTAATCCGAATTTCCTCAGTTTCCAGTTAAACTTGAGGACCAGTAATAATACATTTAACATTTTAAATAATATTTTTATAGTTAGAATGTACTGTACTTTCTTTATCCGAAATAAAAGAAAGATTCAGATTAATACATTATACCAAAAAAAGCTTTTAATTAATGTATGGTCATGAAGAATATTCTTTGTGTTCTACAAGTGAAGTCTATATTTCTGTAATAAATTCATCTTCACGACAAAAATCATAAAATATATTCTTTCTGTTCTAAATAAAGTCCATACACCTGTATTAAAGGTTTACTACTATAGTTCTTCACCAAATTGTACCCACACCAAAAAATAAAGTCTATCTTCTGTAATAAATTCATCTTCATGACAAAAATCATAATATATTCTTTATGTTGTAAATAAAGTCCATCTGTACATCTGTAATAAATGTTTACTACTATAGTTCTTCATCAAATTGTACCCACACCAAAAAATAAAGTTTATATTTTGTAATAAATTCATCTTCATGACAAAAATCATAATAATATATTCTTTATGTTGTAAATAAAGTCCATATGTACACCTGTAATAAAGGGTTACTACTATAGTTCTTCATCAAATTGTACCCACACCAAAATAAAACCAAAGCATAACATATTATATGAAATATATAGTTTCTGTAGTTCATTCAAACGTTGCTTCACTTTAAACAATGAAAGACAGTAAATCCTTACCATCATTAAAGAAGTACAGTAATCATTAAAATGTACAGTATTTATTGAATATTTTAAACTTGTATTAATGTACTACAGTAGTACTACATTATACAGTACTGTGTAAATGGTATGTAGCAGAACTCTGCAGTTTTTATAGTGTTACTATCAATCATAAAACAATGGATTATGTTTGTACTGAAATATACAGTTTTACTTTTACTGGTCCTGTGACAGGGTGTAGTCGTGTGACTGGATGTAGTCATGTGACAGGGTGTGGTCTTGTGACAGGATGTCAATTTGACATTTCAACAAGTCTTGGTTATGTGCCATGTGTTTGGGTATTTTCCAATTCATGTGGTGATGTTATCTAATGTCTGCCTCTTCTTCAGCTTCCTGGGGTGGTACTGTACCAGAGAGGTTTAATTGGCCTTACTATTCCATTTTTCTCTTTTTACAGTGATCAGGAGATCTTCAAACAAGCCTTTAATTTATGTTATATAACTGCAGTACAGTATCAGGCCTCTTCTTTTGAGGTTCAGGGCGAATGCGATCACTCACCTAACACACTGCCCTTAGGAGTAGTGTGATTTACAACACCCTTAAACTTCTACACACCAAAATACAAACGGCACACCTACAACACCCCTGAATGTACTGTAATTGTATTGAGGAGTGCAATTTGTAGCAGAATTGTAGGTCTACAATTTTAAAAAGACAAGGCCTGCAGTATTACTCTCTAAACAGACTAGTCCTCTATCTCAAAGTACTGGACTTATTTTTTAACATGACAACACATTTTGACATTTCCATCGTTTGATCTTTGTACAGGTTATTCTGTTTGTTTTTATTTGATTTAATAAAAAGAAAAATTAACTTAATCTTTGAATCTCAGTGTGGTAAATACTGTATATTATCCACTAAAAAATATAAGATGAAAACAATCAAACTTCTAATAAGTCATTTTAAACTAATTATTTTACTCATAAAAAGACAAAATAAGCAGTTAAATTTAACCAAAAACCTGTTGTTTTTTTCAGGTAAACAATTTTTTTTTTCAGATCCGATTTTTGGTCAAAGTGAATATAAACTATTGGCATTACTGTACTGTAGTATGTTCAACCAACAATTATTTTTTCGGAGGAACAACACTGTATAAAGTTTACAGTCTTTTTACATTGAAACAATTTTATTTTGTTTTTAGACTTTATTTACTTAATAGTATCGATATATTTTAAAATATTATTTTATAAAATGAGGAAACAAAACTGAAATCATTTCCTGAATATTGTGCTACAGATTTTTACACAAAAACAAATTTTAATTTAATAGACAATTTTATTTAGCTCAGATATTAAAATACTATTTAAAAACAACTATTGTGTCAGCTTAACTAACTAGTAATAAAATAATATTACTAGTAATAAAATTAAAGAACTAATTGAATGTTTATACAAAAGAAACACCCTGTACTATAGATAGCAGATAATTCATATTCGTTTGTAATACAACAACAGGTTAAAAATTAGAATATGCTAAATAATACATCGATCATTACTAATTCACTTTGTGAACTTACTCTTCACAATCACAAAATAGAAAATACTCTATTGTATTTATTATCAACATTGTAATACAGTGTAGTACTGTACCATATTGGCTATTTATACTGTATTTAAATACACTTCTCAGTGTTCCACAGGTAACATTTTATGAAAGCTTTTCTAAATATTAACATCCATCCACCGCATGAATTAAATTAATATGTTGACCAGACTGAATTTTACCAAGTAATGTATTGATATTACACTGTACAGGGTACAGTAGGTACATAAGTTAAATAGAACTTTATTTTATCTGCAAAATATTAGTTAAATTGAATGCAGAAAGTTTGAAATGCTATCCAACTGCATTCCAATAATGGTCACAAATGAATGGATTACATAAACCAAACTACGCACACAGAGATGTAGCCACAAGAAATAAAGTGGCGTGGTTGTCGCAAGAAAGGGGAATCTGTTCAAGTCACTGGGTTATCAAAGGCCTCTGTGAAAAAGTAGTCAGGGAACTTACTAACCGTACTGTGGTGGCTACAGGCCTGTACTATACTACATTTTTAGGTATTTACTATACTTTCTAAAGTAAACTATTTGAAATGTAATCTCATGTTTATACAGTGGCCTAGTGTAGTACAGCAGTAAAACTAGGCCTACAGTATTCTAATTTTTTTGTCTGATATATCTACTGTATATCGTCCAAAACTTAGAGGAAATCTTATGTGCAGGGTCAACTTTTTTACCATCAGAGTCATACATCATTGGAATTCTCTGCCTGAATATGTAATACAAGCCTCTTCATTGAACATCTTTAAGTCTAGACTTGACAACTATTTTCGGCTAGAAATGGAATCTAATAGGCACTAGCCTAAACTATTTCCATCAAACATTATGTGTAAGTGTAAGTGATATAAAAACTCTTTGTTATTATTAATATTAAATGTTAAAACTATTATTAATATTAATGATTAGTATTAATACTAATAAAAGTAGAAATATAAAAATGTTCCATAATTAAATTTTTCATTTGTTACTAATTTTATTAATACAGTAGTTAATTATTGAAAAAGTTTACTGTATTTTTAAATTAAATTTTGTAAACTAAATTAATTAAAAATTGGTCTGTTTCAATTCATATAATTGTTAACAAATCTGAAAACATCCAATTGCTTATTTTAAAGAACTAATCACACTTTACTTAACGTCTAATAAAAGGCAAAACCGTTTGATACGGATATTCACTAAGGCTAGGCCTAGAAATGAACAAACCAGCCTAATGATGCTCCGCCACGGTGGTATCGGCCGGCAGTAACATCTCACATGCTCGACTTACCTTCTCAACGACGCCTAGACTGCCTTTACTTCTAATGTCTCGAACAATAGTACCTGCTTTTTTCGCAACAGAAACTGAAGCAGAAACTATTCGCATTACAAGACACGTATTACTAGCCATCTTCAAACTTTGGTTCCTTACAATGTGCTGTACAGAAAATGATTTAGAAATGAGGGCCCAAAACCAACATACGTTGTTTTATGTGTACATGAGCAACGGCAGACAGCCCACGCCTCTCTTCACTTTTCTCGCGTTTGATGACCTCTCCGTCGTAAACTTTAACACCATTATTTATCGATCCAGTCGTTACAAGGGTACCTGTAATAATTAATAATTACACGTTTTAAAAAGCCTTGAAATACCATGGTTTATAACTTTATTATCATAAATAATATGATTTCTTTTTTGGATCAATTGTTTCAACCAAATTGCATTTTTGCTGCAATGGTAAAACTTAATTTGGTCACACCAAGACAATCAATCCTGGGCCTTATATATCCCCTAAACAAATTACAAAATTGCAAATTTTTTTTTTTTTTCGGCATATCTTATTAAATATTATTTTACTCTCTGCACATATACTACTAGCATAAATTTTTTATAATATGAATTCAATAATTTTACTTTTAAGGTAAAAACTAAAACCTGTGTTTGAAATTTCATAATTAAATTTGGAATTTAAAAGAAATTACTTTTTGTTGGTACTTTTTGTCCCGCCCGAGAGTATCCGCGTACGGGAACCAGGGTACCTAATCCAGGGTCCTCTGTGTGCAATGACCCGTGACTTATCAGCAGAGACTTTTAAACATGGAGAAGTTGCCGGTTGTGGGTGGTGGTATCCAACCTACCAGCAAAAATAACCTACCTTTAAGTTTATCAGCGCAATACGTTGGGTAATTAAGGTTTACGATGTATAGTAAGATTATACATATGATTTTCCAAAAATAGGTTGACTCGTTAGCTAGTTCTAACTGTGTATTATATCTACCAAAGCTAGGCCCTACACTACCTACCTTTTACTACTATAATAATAAGTAAAGCAAAACGTGCTGCTCCACCAACAGCCGAGACGGTCCATTCTAAACCTCTAGGCTTAGGCTGACATAAAAACGCAAAGTATTAATGTTGAATTAATAATATCCATGTTGGCTATCGTTTTACATTAACAATATAACATGTCATGTTTAATAAATATAATATGATTAAAAATAAATGTATTTTAGTACAATAATGAAATGAACAAAAAAGGAAATGTTTAACACTAGCCAACCCTATTTAGGAAATTCCTTTTTGAGGGGACACTTTGTTGGTTCTCGAAAGTGTCCCCTCACAAGTGGTTCTACTTTATGTATGACTATGTAATATGTGACCTGACTTTTGGAAGCATAAATCTATTTTCTTTGTGTTTATTTTTTAGAACGTTTGCTTACAAAACCGTTAAGGACCGTTTACCAATAATTTTAACAAAGGTTATTGATACTGTTTATCAGCATAGAATTGCTGCTACAGAACAGCATGGAAAGGTATATATCTAGCCAGGAATAAGTATTTTATCAGATTGACTAGTGTATTGGTATTCTTCTATTGACAGACATGGGCTTGGGCTATCTTAATTCATTACATCATACATGAAAATCACCTGTAGAACGAGTCTTCTCGGATAAGGACTATAAACCGTAGCTCCAGTGTACACATCTAGCTCATGTGCACT
Organism: Antedon bifida; assembly: GCF_963402885.1. Classification (NCBI taxonomy): domain Eukaryota; kingdom Metazoa; phylum Echinodermata; class Crinoidea; order Comatulida; family Antedonidae; genus Antedon; species Antedon bifida. Next base: position 1,889,372 of record NC_136234.1, read on the forward strand.
TTAAAGAACCTAGTAATCTTTCAATACAAGTAAGGGGTCTTTGACTGAAGAGATCGCCCAGTATTAATAAATACTAACAAACAAACAAAGTTACGGGCCTACTCTACATTTATAGATATTGGATGTTAAGTGGCTCAATAGTTGAGTGCTATTCACAATTACAGTATGAGCGAGTAGAGCGGGTGGCATTATACCCGGATTGCAATTTATCTTTTACTATTGTTTCTGAACTTAACCTAAATTGAGAGTGGGATTATTATTTGAGTATGGGACTATACTCGGTCAAATACAGTACACACACTTACTGACTTAATTATTTTTTAATTTATTTCATATTTTATCCTTTAATTAGTAAAAATACATAATAAATTATTATTTATTTAATATCGTGTAATATTTTGTTTGCAATTATAGGAAGGTGGTAATGACTGTATAGAGATAGTGAGTCATCTATCCAAGCTCAAACATGAGCTACAGACAAATAAAGAGTTGTTAGAAATTGCGGATGATGGGAATGATGATGTGAGAATGTGGAATCAAGTTTTCCAGCAGGAGATAGACGATGATGATGGCAACGCTCCAAGATTTTTTAAAAGTGCTTGGCTATATGTAGAGTGTTACATGTACCGCAAGATAGTGGAGTCAATTTCTCTCAGGTGATTTTACCGATCATGGCTTTAGTCTATCAGTTTCTATTGTTACCAGAATAAGGGCTTTATAATTTGATCACAGATCTAATTGGAAAGCTAATGACAATGCTTTTTCTGTCACCGTTCCGCGGATCTGGAACGTGCTACCTGTTGATTTGAGAGGAGCGAATTCGGCACCTCTATTTAAACGTCAACTTAAAACTTTTCTTTTTAATTAATCACTAGTATTGTTAGGCGCTCTGTTCTTTGTAGGGCGTCATATAAAAACTGTTATAGAATAGAATTAAATTAAACACCATACTGATTTAGACATGGTCGATCATTTGGATCAAACTTACAAAGATATTTTTATTGGAAATGTATGCCTGAATTAGCTTCAATTCATAATATATTAAACCTGCTGTAAATCCATGAAGTGACCCTTAGCAGAGAAAGCTGTTGTCTTACATCTAGTCAGCACTTTGAGACGGTTTTCACTCTTCACTGTAGAAGTTAAAATACAAAACCTGTTATCCAATGCGTCACAAATAGAGGGCAGTAGACCGATTTGTTTAAGTATCTTCCTATACAATTGAGTACAATCATACTTTACTAAGTTTAATATTTAAGCATCACTTTATTTTGCAGTCAACATTTAAAGACATTTGATCCGTTTGGAGAACAGAAGAAAACTGCCCTCTACGATTGCCTCAAACCCGCAACTACTTTAATCCAATATTGTAATGGGAGTATTGAAGAAAAGAAAAGTCCAGATAAAATCATTGCTGAATTTTTACAGGTATATAATTTAGTAATTTAAAATTTAGTACAAGCTATTTTGAGCAAGAAATTAATTAATCTCAGTTTGTTCTCTTAAGCACCCCAAAGCACAAATTTAAGACTATGACAACTCTCCCAATACCAGACTCTCTGAAAACTTCTGAACTGAGGTCTACTGTAAAAGGTTCATTCAAAACATATTCTGAATACATGATTCAAGGGTGTCCGGTATTGGGGGAGTTGAACTGGATCCTGAACTGGTGTCTATTTGAGAGGCCACTATAGAATCAGTCTACCATCATATTACATTACAACCATGGAGGTATACCTCCATGTTAGTTTCAACCAAGAGAAGAACTTTATTTATGCTTAAAACGTACTTTTAAGAACTTTTGCCGAATAAATATTATTATTATTATTGCAGATGTCATTGTGGGGAAATAAATGTGATCTTTCAATATCGGCTGGCATTAAAAATAGTCAGAAAGTGAGCCCTCTATCTCAACTGCACGAACTTGGATCGAAAATTCTCGTCAACAAAACTAATCAGATCTGGGACACATTGAACAAAGCAAACTTAAAGAAACCTGTACGAATAGATTTCATTTTAGATAATGCAGGCTACGAATTCATGTCAGATCTTTGTTTAGCTGATTGTTTTACACGTTTAAATCTGGTAGATAAGGTATATTTTCATTGCAAAGCAATGCCCTGGTTCGTGTCTGACGTTACTCCCGTTGACTTTTCCTGGACGCTTGATATTCTTGGTCAAAATGAAAGTGTAATTTTACAAGAGTTTAGTAGGTCTGTTAAACAGAGGTTGGATGATAAGGTGTGGAACGTTTCGGCACACCCTTTTTGGACCACACCTCATAGTTTCTCTAGCATGGAGAAGATTTCACCCGATTTACACAGTGACCTTGCAAAATCGTCTTTGCTCATATTCAAAGGCGATTTAAATTATCGTAAATTAGTACTTGATCGAAATTGGGAGCATACAGTGTCATTTAACGAAGCAATAAACGGTTTTCAACCGACAGCGTTGTGTTCGTTGCGGACATTGAAGGCAAACGTGGTTGTAGGTCTACAAGAGGGACTTGCAGAAGAACTTGGTAAGGCAAATCGAAACTGGATGGTTTTAGGTGAATATGCGGTTATTGAATTTGCTGCAAAAAGTTTTATTATTTGATTTTGAGACAAATTATTAAGATTAGTCAATGATTACATGTTTTTATATATGGAGTGGAGTTGCGGCTTGGCAGGATTTTTTCTAATGACAATTTACAACTCCACTCCCAAAGACTTGTAATAAGACGTTGTTTTGTTTGTTTTTTATCCTTTAAGAAGGATAGTGAATTAATTCGCTTATGGTTATCCTTGGCAATTTGCCTAAATATATAATATAATATTCGTTCTTGTCGGAACAAATGTGCACAGTTCCAAGTAAAAAAAATCATGAAAATATAATTAATTTATTCTAAAAATACTGGGCGAATGGTTTTTAAAAATTCACTAATTGTATTATACAACTTGATTTTAAATAAATATAGTCAAAAGGATAGATTGGAAGGTTGAAAATTTTATTGACAAATCACAGAAGTTGTATACCTCAAAATCCAAAACAATATACACCACCAAAGCACCCTCCAAAGTTATTCCTAAAATCTATACATTGTATATTAATATAATAATAATAATAATTAATATAAAATAATTACACATGTTTGGTTTACTGGTAGTTTTAATGGTAGATCTCTTAAAAGTAAAAAGTAGTATCATTACTAAAAGTGGTTCCCACTAGGACGCAACATAAGCAATTTGACCAATGACAAGCGACAGTTTGGATAATACATCGTTTGTGATTGGTCAAATTACTTGCGTCCTTGTTTTGCGTCTAACTGGAAACCAAGCATAAGGTTAACGTCAGACTTCAGAAGAAATGAAGACAAATATACAAAAGAAATTGATTAATACTATTTTTTTTATATAAAACAACAAAAACCAATTTGTTAAAAACAGTCATAAGATAAGGTATAAATACATAACATACTGTTTGTAATATTATATACTAATAGTACTATCTTCATGATTTACAATTTGGTTTCCAAGAAAGTATATAAGGTTACCTATATTATCAATAAATGTTCAATTTTATATACTACTAATGTATCAATAAGTTGCTATGAATATAACTATATATTTTGCGCTACCAAAAGGAGAAAACACTTGGAATAAATAGACTTAATATTTATATTAGTTAAACAATTGTTTTTAAATAAACTGAAACAACCTATTTATAACCTTTTACTCTAGTAGTAGGTATACCGTGGACACAAGCCCTATGATAGTATCTTTATATACAATGTATTATGTTGTGTTTTTTCGTCTAAAACTCATCTTAATAACAACTTTGGTATCATGTATTAACATATACATCAATAAAACAGATGAGCAAACAATGTTATTGGAAGTAATGTTAAATGTAAAATACATAGCAGAACAATTATATTTAGGGAAGGGGTGGGGAAGATGTGCAATTGACCTGGTTTCCAAGGTGAAAATGACAACGGTTCAGAACAACATAATATATTTAGAGAGAAGGGGTGAGGAAGCTGTGTAATTTTCCTGATTTCAAATGTTAAACATAATAATAATATACTATATATAGTACAAATATATAAAAATCTTTGTTATAACAAAATTATAAAATTTAGATTAGAGATACACACACATTTTGTAAACATTCATTTGTTTAATGCCTATAGGTGGTGTGAATACTACAGACGAAGTAGAACCCCTATTAAGGGGACACCTTCAGGATCCAACAAAGTATCCCTTAATGGGGATATCTCATAGATATTGACCATATTGCCACTTGTTCACAAGCCACGAAAGTGTCCCCTTTATAGGGGTCAAAAGGAGGGGCTTTTTATAATTTAAATACACAGTGGAAGGTTTATGTGAAGGTTTAAAAAAAAAAAAAATCAGTTTTATACTTTAGAAATTGAATATACAGAATCAAAGTCAATAGACTTGTCATTTAGGTTTTTCTATCGATCTCATTGGACAGAGAATTCGACAGTTTTAATACCATGGACATGGACATCATTTGCATATCTTGCTTGCGTTTGGCCTAACCAAATTTAAGGATATGTTCTATCAGTAATTTATTTTTTTGGCATTTGCCACTGATGTCTAGCTAAGAAAACAAAATAATCTAGACACTAAAAACTCAGGGGCAGATCCAGGATTTTAAAAAATTGGAACGCTAACTTGTCGGATCTGATGGAGCGCACAACAATTTCCGCCTGTATTCACCTCTAAAACTGCCCCACGACAAGGATGATAATAATATCTGTATACAACCCTTTACGTTAAACCAGTAAATAAATACGTACATGTGCGACGTTTTGACTTGTTGTCAACAAGTCTTCATCTGAAAAGCCGAAGAATTTCGGCAAATCACAGAAAAAGTTTGCCAATAATTGCTGCTCTACAACCAGCAAATCTACACCTAGCAACCACTAACATCCAGTCATTGCCAGATGAAGACTTGTTGACAAGTCAAAACATCATTTATTTACTGGTTTAATGTAAAATTGTATACAGATATTACTATAAATTTACTAAGAAGAAGATGATAATAATGATGCTGTAATGTCCAACATTACATATAAGAAAACCTGCTAGAGTAAAAAAAAATAGGCAAGTGTGTATAATACAGATAGATTCATGGCTTTTTTGTCAAAGAACTTAACTTAACTAAGCTTTACCTGTTCTAAAAAAGTTTTTTAAAAAGATGTTAACAAACCAGGCAAGTATCAAGGTACAGTAGTTAGTATACATTTTGATTTGCAAATGTTAGCTCAATATACGGATAAAAAACATGTAAATATACCCAAAATATGATATTATATACTATATAAAACCAATTACTTCAAAACATCTACCCTAACGTAGCTTAGTGTTTGTTTAAAACTTGTTAGTATTTAAGCAGATTGCAATTGTTGCCATATATGGCATGTTACAATACAAGGCTTCATATTCTGAGAAAAGTTACAGAAAAACATGTTTAAAGGAAAGAAATATGTACCAGTATAATAGATACTGTTTACATTAAACACTCCAAACCTTTTTAAAAAAAAATTGTATACATGTATACAGTACCACATTTTGTAACAAAACGTGCAACAGTACCGACAGTGGCTTAACGTAGAGACCCTGGTTTAGGAACCCTAAGTGGCCCACCAATGCTGGAGGCCTTGGGTGTTTTTAGTCTTTTTTGACATATTGTAATACCTGTTTTTTCCTATGGGCACTGATCACTGGCCCCCATAAGCTCCGGGGCCCCTGGGTTTAGCCAGTGAGCACTCATAACCGTTACGCCACTGAGTAACGATGATGTTGGGTGCATATCAAGAACAAACCCTTAATTTGTCAATGTCATAATGAGTGAATACATGTCCTTCCAAACAGGATTTATGTAGATACAAAAATAATGGGTACACATAGAGATATTATGCTAAAGGTGTAAACTTGTGGATCAAATAATAATAATGATGATGACATTTGACAAACAGAAATGTATTTGCTTAAAACACATTTTTGTTCATCGCTCTACGTCAACATAAAATTTTGTAGACTTGTACACAAGAACGAATTCAGGATGGGCTTATTTGACAAGGTGGGCTTAAAACTGAGTCTGTATGGAAATACAGTAAATAATTCAGAGATGAACAGACTTGGATACAAAAATGGCTGTCTGTCATGTGCAGCATTTAAAGTAGAGAAACCATTCACTATTGGCTGGTGTCTAAAGCTCAACTTTGAACACATAGTATAAGGGAGGTTTTCAAAAAATAAATAAAGTTATGTTGAGACTATTAAAATGTGTCATATGGTGTACAGTACCTTGCTTTAGTGCTGAATACTGTATTCACCGTGCAAACCACCTTAAACAATCTTAATTTAAACATTAAAAAAATTAGAGGGAAGGTTAAGGTTGGAAGTCTAAGAAGTAATATTTGAAGGCCTGATGAAATAATTTCTAGCATTGATATTTCCATCAAATGGTGCATTGTTAATAGAGGTGCATGATGGAATTAAAACTAAAATTAATAATAAATACTTAGTCAAGAAAAATACATACATTTTTGCTAAATTTACAAAATTGATATTTTTAAATATGATTCTCTAAAACGAAGAATAACTAAGAATAAAAAAAAAACATTATTATAAAAAATGATACTTTTTACAGTGAAGGTTTACTTTCCCAGAAAATTATCGTTTTGGGAGAGTTTCAAGTGTTCATAAAATCTGTATTGCAAATAATACTTGATGTTTAAAGAGCTACTGTAAAGATCAAAGGTAAAATAAAAATGCAAATTAAAAAAATTATATTACACAATTCGTTTTACATCCATTATTTGTGTGCATTCATGTCAAGTCGTAAGTCAGAAACCTCAGAAAAAAATAAATCTGCATAATATGAGTGTTAGTTATTAGTTATGGCACACACAAACCACACATTACAGTATTTAAACTTATTTCATCCAATATACACTACATAGGTAGGTGCTATGCCTAGCTTTTTTTGAAATTCAACCTTAGACTACAGGGCCCTATTTTCAGAATTGGAACCCTCACCAAAACGGTTTTTACCAGCGAATTCCCCCACCTTGAATTAGCAGCCTATACCTTTCCCCTGAACACCACTCCAGTTTCTTTGATATAGCTGGCTATGAGCTTTAATTCACATTTGTATGATGCCAATATCTATGCTTTCAATTCTTCACTAGTGATGTTTGATTTTTCCATTGGTAAGTTGCTGTTTTGTCCCATTAATCACAGTGTTATGATTGCCATTCTTCACATGTCCGTTGCCCACATGATGGTTACCATTCAAATGTGTTTTGACCCCGTTTGTTGTCTGTTCTTCAGTGTCAGGTGTGAGGTAAGGAGATATTCGTTCTTCTAGAGGTAGACGTGAATACTTCAGAGATATTTGGTCGCCAATGTCGCTTAAAATACTAAGGGCCTAAAACAAAACATACAATATTTTGATATTATAAAAAAAATTCTCACTCCTGAGGACGATCAAAGCATATTGATCGGAACGTCGAGAAACTCAACAGTTCTTTTCAGAACTAATATATGTGGTGTACGGCAAACTTTATATCAACACGATATTATAAACCGTAACAATTTATTTGCCTGTAATGCAATTCAATTTAAGAAAAAATAGCAGTTGTTTTGATATATAAACAACATTTTTCCACTGTAATGTAGTAAAAATTATGACTTACTTCATCCAATTGTTCTTTGGTGTGTGAAGACGACAAACAGATTCGGCATCTTGCTTCGATAAGTGGCGTTGCTGGGAAACCAACTACAACAACAGCTAAGCCTCGTGCTCTACACTCACGGGCTATTACACTAAAATAATAAAAAATACACTTTATAACACACAGAATAATTATAAAACAGAAACACAGAAATTAAGTACTTTAACAAACGGGAAAAATGCATTTAGTTAGGAGTAGTTTAAGTTTGATAACTGAGAGGGCTACCCTAGGGCCTAAGGAAGAACAGTATGATAACTGAGAGGGCTACCCTAGGGCCTAAGAGCAGTGTGATAAACTGAGGGGGGCTACCTACTCAAATATATATACTAAACACTTGCACTGATGAAGCTTTGCTAATTTTTCTGGCTGTTTTACTTTATCGTATTGATTTAGCTTTTCTTATTTTATTTTGTATCATCACTGAGATCCAGCCACTGATGATACCACAGCATTGTCATTTTTTTCAGTAATTTGCCTTTGGATTTATATATATAAACTGTTGTATGTGTGTTTTTTCTGTATACATTTTAACATTTTAAATATCTTAACCTTTAATGGCTACCAGAAGCTTTTTATCTTTAAATGATAAGATTATAAAAGTGTTAGGTAGGTTACCACTAAAAGGGAAAAAACCGGTGTGAAATCTAAATAATAAAAGTAATAAGTTACTTATTGATAACATTGTACTACAATTGACATCGAACAAACCAAACAAACAGACTTAATTTTGTTCACAATTTCCTGTTTTTTGGTATTCTTATTCTGCAGCTGTTTCCCCTTTTGACCTTTTCATCTACAGTCTTTTAATTTTCTCAATTCTGACAAGTTTATCTCTAAACTACTGTACAACCTCATTAAGGGTATACGTTCAGGATGAAAGTTCACCCTTATAGGAGTGTCCCCTGGGTTAATCATAGTGTTAAAACATACATTGCCACTTGTTTAAATCAGGAAGATGTCTCTTAAAAAGGGTGTCTCTTAAATAGGGATGTTTCAAAGGAAGAGTTCTACTGTAATACTCAATCAATCAAATTGTGTTTTCTCATTTTTATATAATGGTTATTTAAGTTTACTGGGACTTGTACATTTTGTTAAATGCTAACTGTAAATGTGTTCAGGACATTGTCTTGATTGAAATATTCAGAATAAAAGATAATTGACAAACACTTACGCAAGCTTCCCTGGCATGTACACCAAGATTGGAATAACTGGTGAGTCTTTGTTTCCGTAAATTACAAAACCCAACTCATTCATCCTCCGACGAAAATATCGTGTGTTCTCGGCTAGCTTTGTGATTCTGTTCAGTTCTGTTAACGTAAGAATATTTATATTTTTATTATTATTTTAAAAAATTAAAAAACCAAAATATTACGTTGTTGATCTTGACCAAATCAGCTACATACCTGAGTGGCCGTTCTTTCCCATGATGCATGACATACTGGAGATGATTTGTTGAACTACAGGGGGCGGCATGGATGTTGCATAAGTAGTGCTATGGGAACATGTCCTCAAGTGGTCTATTAATTTCTATTTTTAAGAGGAGAAAAAAAGTGAGATTACTTAGTGTGTGTAATAAAAGACTGAAGGTGTATTTCACCTTTAAACCATTTCTAAATTATTTCCATTGTAATATCTGCAGATAAGGGAAAAATGAAAAGTACCTTAGTACCCCCGATGTATCCGCCTGATGCGCCGAAACTCTTTGTGAATGTTCCCATCATTATATCTACATCTTTAGGATCAAGACCGAAATAATCAACCACTCCACGCCCATGAGGTCCAATAGCTCCTATGCTATGGGCTTCATCAAGGTAAACGTAAGCTTTGTATTTTTTCTTCAATGCAATCAGTTCTGGTAGCCTCACAATAGACCCTTCCATACTGAAAAACATGAACAGTTTAAAACATTTAATAATAAAATACAACAACAAATTATGATTTTTATCTGGATTGGCATACTTTTAAATATTTGTTATCAAGTATTCCTTTTAGTCCTATTAAATGTTATATATATTATATATAAAGTAGTAGAAGAATCTCAACTGCATAATTAATTTATCATACAAAACTTAATATGTAAGATTATAAAATGTATGCGTGAACAATTAGGCCTGAAGCCATACACAATTTAGACAAGGTGAATGTACTCAGGGAAAACCCTGTTGGCTTTTGATAATGAATTCATAGTAGAAAGCTTTTTGATGAAATACATCTTTCTTAATCCTAAGCATTTACTATGAGAGATCTGAATACATTCATACCACATGCACATACCCAATTGTGTCAGGGTACAACGCACTTTGGTTTCTATTGTTAGTTTTACAGTATTATATACCCTTTGTCAAATATATGTTTTGATTACACTGTTATACTGTGTAGCAAAGAATATCTGGTGAACTACTTAAAAACCATCATAGGTTGTGATAGCTTCTGTGACAACACCAAATTCAATAATCATGGTTGAATTATAAGTGTGCCCATAAGTGCGTTATACGCTACTGACTTATTTTTTGGTGTATGATGAAACAGAAACATGTTAATGGTCGTATTTTTATTGCGCAAAATGTGGAAGACAAACATTGTTAGAATAGGAGTAGTTAGGCCTACCTGTAGATTCCCTCAACAACAATGAGGATTTTCTTCCATGGACGGAAGTGCTTAGGCTGACCCTTAATGACAGCCTGACGCAGTTTCTTTTCAAGGTCCTTCATATCTAAAATGATATTGATTAAGAATGAAAAACATTTTATTTCTACAGGAATAGATTTAAATTTTAATCAGACTGATTGATTATTGATATTTTTTTTTTCATATTTTTTATGAATTTATAATGCATGTATAAGCCCAATACATTCCCTTAGCAGAAGCAGTAGCAATGTGCTGAAGCCCATAGCCAGGATTTATACAGCGAAGTTCGTTTTTCAACAAAGGGTGCAAAAAAGACCCCCACCCCCAAATCCCTTGCCTGCAAGGTTAGTGTTAAAGAACATGAATAATTTAACATTATATAAAAGATAAAAGAACGGATTTTCAGGTTATGTTTACTTTCAAAGTACAGATCAATAAATCCACAATATACACAGAAAACAACAGGTAATGTATTTATACACAAAGGAAAGCGAATGTATAGAATAATAAAGAGGTAGAGTACATACACAGAATGAGAACATTGGAACAATTATTGTCTCTGGGGATGTAGGTCTATTAGTACTCCAGCGGGTATATTGACCCACAAAGCTGCTTTAGTTCACACAATTTACAAAAGGCTTTATTATCTGTATTACATAACACACTTCACTCCTTAGTGATCTACTTTCAATATAATTGATAATTGTACAATACAATCAATATTTTGTTTTTTTTAATTCTTGCTGACTGTATCTTGTACCTCTAGTTATTTTAAATCCAAAGGCAAAATACTGAAAAAATGACAATGCTGTTGGTATCAGTGGCTAGATCTTAATGGAGATACAAAAAAAAAGCGAATAGCTAAATCAAAACGATAAAGTAAAACAGCCAGAAAAGTTAGCAGAGCTTTCAGGCAACACTAGGCCTTCATCAGTACAAGTGAAGGGACTCGGACAAAGATAAATAGATTAGTTATTTTATTACTATTTATGTTTAGTTCTTGTTTAGTTTCTTCTTTTAATGTGTTATTTGTTTGTATACTTTTGGTTATTAGTTTTTATGGTTTTAGGATGCCGTACTGATTGATCTGTGCCGCTATTACAAAACCAATTTGGTGGCAATAAGGAATAATGAACATTGTTGAGTTCCACCTAAAGAACATGTCAGAAAAAAGTAACAACCGGTTTGATTCTGTTAAGACACAAAATCCATGTATTCAATGTCATCATTTGTTATTGTCCTTGTGTGTTATTTATTATCTATTTTATTGTTATTATATTGTTATTTTAATACTTAATTCCCTCCAGCAACATATTCCTTTAAAGATGTATTGTCCCCATGAAAAAATAATTTTTAAATTTTGTTGTTGTTGAATATGCCATTTTGATGTACCATAATAGTTATTCATTTTGATCAAAAATTTGATGAAAAAATTATATACTTGAAAAAAGTGTAATTTAAAGCAAAACATGGTCTCAATTGGCTGCCAGCCAATGGGTTTTGGTTGAATTTAACATTTTGCTTTGTTTTTTTATAAGTGAAAACATAATTTTTTCCGATTATTTTTCTGCGGAAGTTATTAACTTGAATAAAACTACAAATGGCTTATTCAAAATCTGATTTTTATAATCTTCATTTTTCATGTTTTCATCTTTAATTTCCTCAAACTTAATTGCCCTCCAGTCACATATCAATTCCTTTTAATTACAGTTTATTTTGGTATTTTTAATGTTACTCTTTGTGGAAATTCAACAAAAAAAAGAAGAAAACTTACTGTTATGTTGGAACACTCTAACAGTGGCTCCAGACAACCGAATTCCAAGAACTAAAGAGGCGTGGTTCATCTGATCACTCAATACTAGACAATTCTGGAATTAAAAAAAAAAAATACTAATTTCATCTCCTTTTTTTCAGTATTGAGTCCCAATAATTATACTTAGGAAAGATACCTTGTCCCATAGATGTGAGCAGGAGCAAACTTTTGTACTAGAAATGCTCTCCTAGATTTTCAGCTCTATATTATTCAATATTAGCTTAGCTATATATCTGTACCCCATGCGTGGCATAGTAATATTATGCAAGCCACCTTATCTATATTTATCTTTATTATGTATTCTTACAAATTAGATTATCTATCTGAATCTTTGATACTATAAAGTCAGAATTACATAAACGCCATAAGGTACTCAAAGAATGTTAACAATGACAGCTTCTATATGCCACCTATAGTATAGGATTGGTTAAACTTATTCAATAGAGATCTACAGTATATAAATAATTATCATATTAATGAAATAGCATGGCTACAGTATACCTGTAAATGGCAATAACTAACTAGCATAGCTATGGATACAGCAATCAGTTATATAATTAAATAGCAATATTATATAGCAGATACTGCAACTAATAGCATACAGCAAGTGGCTATGATAACCAAGGATGCTGAGCTCCGGAGATCAAAGGTTTTATCTGTGGCTACGACACGATCAGTTCCACACCCTTAAACTTTGATTGGCCAGGTGGCTTCCTCAAATGCTTTTTTTTTGGTATTTGTCGTAGCCAGACATAAGATCAAAGGACTGTTACAAGTTCTCATCTTGGCTAAAAACACTGTATGTAACTATAGCTATAACCAACTTTACTATTCAGTGATTTGGCATTGAGACAGTGCCTGATCTTGTCACTTTCTGATGTTTAATATATATACAGGTACTTCACAAAATAAATTAACTTTTAATTAAACACACAATGAAACAATACATTCTTCTTGCCTCAACTACATACTAATTAAACTACATCAAAAGCAATCCAAATAGTCAATCTATTGCTAGTTTGTTATTGTACTTTACACACAATGCTAGTAACATCTTAATTAAACAGCTGAATATGATGTGCTCCTATGGTCTATCTGCCTATCAAGCAGAAACACACAGTAGTAGGTTTGGGATGAAAATAAACAAAATACAATGTAAGGTATTATTGTAGCAGCAGTGTTCAGAACCAAAATATTATTTACAAAAGTCTGTCGTTTTCTGAAATCATTATTAGGCAAAATTGAATTGTATGTGCATTTCGGAGAGATTAACTTAATAAAAGAAAAATGGAAAAAAAAAAGATGATTAAGTTAACAATGTAGAGAATGAGAAGCATGTTTAAAGGAATTAAGATTTAAAAAACATGACCTATTTTTTGACTTCAATTAAATTGGCTGAGGTAAGTTGAAGATTTGCATACAAATACTCTGGAATTTACTATAACCCTGGGAATACAATAACAAGGCACCTGAGGACAATAACAAATAATGCTAGTCTGTTTTAAGTTTTTCGATATAAAAGCAGTCGGAGTAAAGAATTTCTATACAAAAACTCCAAAGAACAGTATACAGTACTTTGTAACTGGTTATTGTTTACAAACAAATATCATATTTCAGTATAATTTTTACTCAGAATAATTTCTCAACTTGCTGGTTATTATACACTGAGTGAGACTAGTCAAAGGTGGCCATTTAGTTGACTTTCTAAAGTGGCGTCAACACCCACATCTAATGTTGGACATTGGTCTACTGATCATGAGATCGTGGGTTCGTACCCAATGCTCGTTGCATTGCTTGTATCCTTAGGCAAGATACTTTACTTACGTTTGCCTCTCTCCACCTAGGTGTACAAATGGGTACCTGGTAAGGTCAAGACACAACTTTGTGCTGAGTACTAGCTTTATTATGGGAGTATGTTTCCATACTGTACGTGTTTGATATGTACAGCGCTTAGAAGTTTCACAACATTAGGAGCTTTATAAATCTAGTATATATTCCAGCATAATAATAATAATAGCAAAAGCATGATTTTTCAAATAATCCACGTGTTTGATATGTACAGCGCTTAGAGGTTTCACAACATTAGGAGCTTTATAAATCTAGTATATTATTCCAGCATAATAATAATAATAGCAAAAGCATGATTTTTCAAATAATCCACATTCTCCTCTTGACCAGTCATGCTCCTCGGGCTGTGGAAGCAAGTCATGTGACATCTATCACTCATTCACATTAATATTTTAAAACTTACTTGTCCCACTAAAGCAGGGATGTTGAGAGAATTAGTAGCGAAGCCCATGCCAAACGTAATGGCCGACTCTACTCCAAGAAACTCAGCAGTTAATTTTTCTAGTTTGCTGTGTAGATCATAATTCCCTAAAAAAAAAATAATATAAACAAAATTATTATTATGAATATGCAACATGAACATTTGTGTGTGAGCAGACAATCAATCATAAAGCTCTGTCTACAGTATCAAACTAGTTTGATAAAAAAAAAGTATGTGCCCAAATATGGTAGTGATATGCCTAAATATGGTAGTGATATGACATCATCATGTCCATATATTTTTTTTGTCACATAAAGTTTGATAGTGTAGACAGAGCGTTAGTCTTGATGAATGAATAGTGTTTTCCGAAAGCTTGGAACTTTCTGGCTGTTAAATTTACCATTTTGATTCAGCTTATTTTATTTGTATGTCGATAGAGATCTGATGACAGCATTGTCATTTTTTCAGTAATTTGTCGATGGATTCATAAATAATCTACAATAACATAATTGTGTTGTGTTTGTGTGGCCATGAATACAGGTATTCTGCTGTATAGTGAGGTTTAAAACAGATTATCAGATTCTTGCATATATCCAGTTTATTAAGGCCTTTATTACCAAGCTTAACTTTCACCTAGTGTTTTATGAGGTTATTTCCGATGAAAAGGTCTTTCCACCAACATTAACATTTGGACTTTACATAGGTTTAAATATCATTGGGGAAATATCATAAAAATATGTTTGTCGCTCCTAAAAGAGGTATCATAAAGAGCATTTCAAACAAGATTCATTTAAATATGCAACAGGCATATTATGCAAAATACGAATAAGGTGCTGGTAGTGTTATAGTCAAAATAAAAAAAACTTTATATTCATAGACACTGTTTTTACAGTAATATAATGATAATAAAGAATAGGATATACATTTTATATTTAAATTCCTTATCATCATAATTTCCCTATACATACTGTGTAAAACCTCATTTGTTTGAGTATAGAGATATTTTCTTTTACACTAATATTATCATGATAGAATAATAATAATGATTGATATTTTCATAGAAATTTTGTTTACAATTTATTATGAATAATAAAGAATACAGTATTTCAAGTTTTTATTGCGATAGTTTCCCTAATTAATTCTACTTACTTACACAGGGAATGTGCCTCTTTCTTTTTAATTTAATGTTACCACAATATTGTATATACATTTTATCACAAATATTTATTTATATTTAAATTTGTAATCTATATTTCATTTGAAATCCGAAAGAAATAAATGTTGATTTGATCGCTCACAACATATAACATGCTCACAACATGGAGGTATAACATGCTCACAACATGGAGGTATAACATGCTCACAACATGCTGAGTAGAAACATTTACACCTAAATCCATAAAGTGGTGTGCCGTATGATTCATATATTATTATCAATAAGTAAATACTGATTGTATTTACAAATTGTATCCTTATCGTCATGTGCTTTTAAAAGCAGTCACCTGCCTTTGTCTCACAAGTTATACAGCAATAGAGACTGCACTGTTAGGTCCTGTCTACACTATCAAACTTTATGTGAAAAAAAATGTGATGTGCCCATATATGGACATGATGATGTCATATTACTACTATATTTGGGCATATCACTAGCATATTTGGGCATATCACTATCATATTTGGGCATATCACTATCATATTTGGGTATATCACTAGCATATTTTGGCATATCACTAGCATATTTGGGCATATCACTAGCATATTTGGGCATACCACTAGCATATTTGGGCATATCACTACCATATTTGGGCATATCACTACCATATTTCGGAACATCACAATTTTTGTCAAACTAGTTTGATAGTGTAGACAAAGCTTTAATAGTATGGTTTCTATCCTATATAGCTTTACCAGCACACTATTTGAAAACATAGCGCCCTAAATACAAGAAGCCTATTTTTAAAGCCGGATTATTAAGGGGGAAATAATTTTCCATTAGTGCCCGGTAAAACAAATAACAAGAACGAATAACATTAATACCGTACCTAATTCTTGGCGAACACTGCATATCCCAACGCCGTATTCTTCAAGGCTTTCTTTTACTTGATCATGGCAATAACCTTCCGTTTCGGAAAAACCTAAATAATTATACGAGCCAAAATTGATGGCCTCTATAGATTTACCCGTATACCTGAAAAATAAAACCAAAAATTATTTGCAACAATTTGCATGGGCATAGTGAAATCGAACCTACACTGCTCTGAATCTGACAACAGCAAGGTTGTGTTTTGGAATGGTAGACAAAGGTGATGTTTTTAACAGATAGTGATGAGTACAATGTGTATTCTGTTCATGTTGAACAAATGTCACAGTTTGTAAAATTACCCTCTCCTTCGTCTAAAATCGCGAAACAACTGCAAGCTTGCTAATATGCATTATACTTGGGCATATGTATTATCTAAGGAAAATGTTTAGTGGACAGTTGTCAGTCAAAAGAAAAAATATTATATCTGGGTTATTATTCTTTGATTGTTTGATTGAAGGGGGATTACTATTAGAGTAGTGGGTTACTATTACTAATCTTAAATTAGGCACCTGAAAACCC
Organism: Antedon bifida; assembly: GCF_963402885.1. Classification (NCBI taxonomy): domain Eukaryota; kingdom Metazoa; phylum Echinodermata; class Crinoidea; order Comatulida; family Antedonidae; genus Antedon; species Antedon bifida. Next base: position 1,906,437 of record NC_136234.1, read on the forward strand.
ACCCCCAACTTTTCTGGTCAGCAACTCATAGCAAAATAATAATCAGTACGAATAAAAAAATTTGGTTGTTCATTCGTTTACCCAAGTCTTGTAATGCTTACAATTGCTACGTTTCAGGGGCCACACACATTAATTAAAACTCTTTTTATTATGGGTCTTAGTTACGCAATAGGTCAATAATTTTAATATTAATCGCATACATATTACTACACTGTTTTGAAAATGCACTGGTGAAAAGAAATGATCTCGAAGGAATTAATGAAGAATGTCACGCTTCAATGCCCAATTGTAAGCGTGTGTATTGTTTGAGTACAAAGCTAGGTCAGGTGTATTCATAACACACAATGTTCCAAGCTTTATTTATTGACAATCCAAGGGGTTGTATCTTACACTATAGTATTATCATTATTTTGTAGTGAAAGCCAAGTTTTAATGAATTTTCATTCATTCAATCAATGTTAAAAGCGAAAAGGAAATGTTTCTATAGAACAATAATCTTGATTCATTTTTATTATTATCATAAGGTAAAGATTCAAGACTCCCTTCATATGTACTGTAAATAATTGGTAACTTGGCTTTCACGTCATGATCAGGTTATTCCTTGGTTTATGTGAGTCAAAGGTCATTTGTTGATACTTACGTAAACGTCCAGTTATCGTCTGTTGAGTAACGTTCCATTATTCTAATAACTGAACCGGCACCGCTACAAAGTGGCACGTTAAAATTATCTCTTATTCTACGGTAGACATTGCGAGTGTAAAAACTATCGAAGTCTTGATATAATGGAACAAAATCCTGAAATAACAAGAAAATTATACTTTTCCACTTTTGTAGATTTTCTATGATGTACCATTTATTTTAGAGTGGAGATGTGGCTTGGTGGTTATGATGCTTGGCTACCACTCCAAGGGTCCTGGGTACAATTCATGTTACATGGATTTTTCCTAACGTTACATGTTAGGACAAATTTACAACTCCACTCCTAAAGACTTGTAATAACACTTTGTTTATGTAGAGCATCTTGTGTATATGTTTGTCTTGTGAACCTCTGAGGGTCCCTAATGATCAGCAATTGCTGGACGGATCACCCTCATTAAATATGGTAAAAAAAAAAAACACTGTCCTGATTAATATTGATCTTAAGTCTTATGATTCCATTAAAATTAATTTCAATCTTGTTGCACTTGCAATGAGGTCTATGTACCTATCTGCCTACTGTAGGCTACTGTACTCTGGAAATAAACCTCACATAATCTCTCTGTTGCCGGTTAGCATTTCAAGTTTAGTTAGAGATTGTTGAAGGAACTTTATTTTATCACATTTAGCATGATAATAAAATCTATTTTACAATTTGAGTTGATGGTACAGTAGGTCACAGTTTAACAATTAAACAATTATAATAAATACATTCAAGGCTGCACTGAAATTTGCATAATCAAGAGAAACAATCAACATTTAGATAGCTCGGTCGGGACGATTTTCTTCTTTTCTCATATTTATTGTATTCATATTTTTAGGAAATATGATTGCATTTAGTTAAGCTCTGTCTACACTATCAAACTAGTTTGACAAAAAAAGTGTGATGTGCCTAAATATGGCACTGATATGCCCAAATATGGTAGTGTTATGACATCATCATGTCCATATATGGGCACATCACAATTTTTTTTCACATAAATTTTAAACATGAAATACTTACTAGTAATTCTGGCGACTCATTCGCACCATGCACTTGTTCAAAATTATTCCGTCTCATAAAATCTCGTATATAACCAAATAACGTTAAAATAAAATAACATAGATAGGTGGCAACTGCATTAATTAGACTCACAGGTTCAAACGACTCATAAAATTCTCTTTTGTATGCCTCCTACAAAACAAAACAATTAAATAAATTTGTCACATTTGCGAAAAAGGATTCTCGACTATAATTTATAGGTACCAGCTGCTGGACCTAAAAACGTTTGGGAAAACAACAACAAATCCCAAAGCATTTCTGGTATTTATGAGTCCCATAATATTACTGTAATTCGCTGTCAGATAATCATTGAATTATTATCAAAACAGTCCATTGAAGTTTTTGTTTGTAATAGGATATCTAGGCGTGATGAAGTGACCCCCAGACTTGACCTTAGCAATAAAAATAAGCGAGCAGCGTTTTTTGTAAGAAACATCTTGTTATATATATATTAAATCATGATCACATTTTGCATTTAAATCTGTTACAGGACCTCAATATGGGGTTAAGTTTTATTAAATCTAAATAATAATTTAAGGTAGTAAAGGCAAAGTAGTTTTGCATTAGGCGAGATGTTTTTCCCCCGCAGAAAATTAATTGCACAATTTTTCTCAAGCGTATTTACGTCAAAGTAGGGCAAAGCCTCTCTGACTAATCATTTTTAGTAAGTAACAATCAAAAACATAATTATTATTTAATTTTAATAAATGGCAATTTTTTGTGACTGTTTTTAAAAATTGATTGTTGTTTTATTACACAGACAATTGGGCAGCTAAAGATTGACATCACATCTTATAAACTGTTGCTAGGTACCACAACTATAGCAAAATAAAAACAATTATGATCCGTTAATCTGCTACATTAGCAACACAGGTTAGGTTTTATTCCCTGCTATGAATATCATGAATATTAAACACATTACAATCAACAGTAATATATCTACAGTACTTGTTAGCAAACCTGTACATTTCATCAAACTAAATAATAATTGTTTAGTACGGCATTGAATTATTGAAATTCAAAAATTTCATATTCAAAACTTAAATTAAAAGAGCAAGTACAGTACAATCTCTCCTTTGGGAAATAAGGGGACACATTCCTGTGAAATGAAGAGGAGAAATATGTATTTTAACACTACAGGGGAAATCCCTAGTAAAGAGACATACCCTATACTATACTATACTATACTATACTAGGAGACATCCCTATTAAGAGGACATCCCTATTCGGAATGCACCACTATTCAGAGGAAACATCTACGCAGGAGATATCCCTACAGCTTTAATAGTTGTTCCACAGTACTAATTGGATTTTTTTGTAATTTTCGTAATAAAGCGTTCCTATTGTGTTAGTGGGATTAAATTAAAGTAATAAAACTTGCTTGTATCACGAAAACAAAATCAATACACCTGCGGATATTAGATGCTCTGAAGAAATAAGAATGAATGCATTTTCTAGTTAATATACCAATTGTAATTAATTCGTATTATTGCTACAAATTATTGTACATTGATACAGAAGTTATAGCACGGATACAGCAATTGATTATTTATTGTTGTTGCCATTAGTAACAAGTGAAGCTTAATAACTCATTTTTCCATACAATTATCTTAACAATTTTTTTTATTTAATATGCTATTTCAATGTCACATATCACTTTGACAGAAAATTTGACACAAAACAAATTGTGTGCCTGAAAAAACTATCTCATTGTCAGACAACATGTTTTTGGTTAAATTTAATAATTTATTTTGTCTTTTCATGGGTGAATTTTTTTTATTATTTTTTTTTAAAATTCAATTTTATTAAACTACAAAATGGTCCAGGTATAAGCTAGGCACGGAATAGATTGGACTTTTTTTTTTTTTTATTATTTTTACTTCCAGTTTAGCCCAGTGGGTTAACTGATATTCATGGATATTTGATTCAATTTATTTGTTATGCTTTGGGGTCATCTTTAAAGCATACATATTGTTTTTCAATATTATATACTGTACAGACATATTAAAAATCATTAATTTATTTAAAGTTCATTTCCCACAATTTTTATAAATAATAATAATTTTTTTTGTATAAAACAGAAGATCTTAAATTGAAAAACAAGCGAGTAAACATTCACATAAAAATTGATTGGTTTTGAATATTAAAACCTCATAATGTATATTTCCATATGACCTAAACCAAACTCTTTACTTTGATTGCTTTTGGTTATGCATCTAATGTAAACAATCAACTCTTTTAACAGATTGCATTATGAATAAATAAATAAGTCATTCATTTGTAGATCTACTGCTAGATATTGTAATCTTTAATTCATTGAATATATTGGTGTCTAATCAATAATTGACCCATTCCCGCCACACGGAAATTTCATAAGTTACTTAGTGTGTGCTTTGAATGTAATCAAACAATTGAGATGCAAACATGTTGCTAAAGCATCATCCACTAACGCCAAATTCAAGTTGTGGAGGAAGGGACTGTTACTACATGCCAGAGTGTTGGTCTACAATCAAAAGGATCATGTTGATGACCATGGGCTTTTATTTGAACCAATTCTGATCATCTTATAAATGGTAATATTATCAACCATTCTTTGATGATAAAAAAAATGTAATTTTAAGAAATGAAATTAATTTTATATGAATAGAGTAGACCCCATATTAAAAGGAAACCTTCGAGACTCAACAAAGAGTCCCATGGATTGTCCCCTGAATAGGGGTTCAAGGTTTTTAGGGGTGGGTCCAGCATTGTGTGTGTACTGACTTGATTGCCAGAATATACATATTCACAATTATTTTAATTTGTATTATAAATTACCAACAACTTCTTCATAACAACACAAACATTTACACAACTGAACATAAGATTAATTTGAACCAGTTTACAAACATTGACTTTGTGTGTTTGTGAATGAATCTATGCGATTTCATAGAGCAACAACAAAACAAACAAAAACCACTAACACCCTTTTACACTGATTACTCAAAGTCTAAAATAAATATTGGCACAGTTCCAACTAGACTCTACAGGACAAATTAATTTGAACATGTTGATTGGTTTCTATGGTAAAATATTAATCACATTTTATACTAATTCAAAATTAATCTTTGGATGGATTCGAAAAAATTGTTGTTTTGCACTTAATTTTCATTCAAAATATAGTAAATTTTAGTTTTAAATAGGGGCACAATTGATAGTTAAAAATTTAGCCAATGTCACTGAAACTAACATTGAACTTATTTAATAACTAACCTAATTTAAGTGACATTTTTCCATTATTTTTTAGTTCTCATCAATATAAATCCGAATCACTGTGTATATACTACTTACTGTACCTGTAAAGTAGGCCTAGATCAAACTATTTAGATGAATGAAATAATTAATTTATTAATATTATACAGTACCTCCCATTGTACACAAATATTTAATCTGCTAAACATTTATTTATCATTCTGAATTACAAAAAATGCTGTGATAAAATCAATAATGTCATTACACTTGTTAAAAAAAGATTTTAAATTCATTTGATGAGGCCATAGTCAATTTAATATTAATTATGTAACAAATAACTTGAAAAAGACCTTCCGACAGAACACCAATTTATTTATTAGGCTACATAATCCATGTTACGACGTAGCCTAGCTACCTAGCCTAGGCTAGACCTATGTTTATGGAAAAACATTTATAATAGTAATAGTAATACTTTATAGTATATAAATGTAGCCTTCAAACAGGCTAGGCCTATGCCTAGCCTATTAAAACAAGATACCACACAGAGTAAGAATAATACGAGCGGTTGCCACGGGGGCACACCCACCACATCAGCTATCTCTCTCTGCTGCTCTGATGATGCGTATCCAACCAACTTACAAGGCAAGCCGAATTGAAAATTGAAGCTATATTTTAAGCTAAAACACGCATAACATACCTCTGGCCTTTTGGCTGTTGATTCATTAATTCTATCATATTTGTTTTGATGCACTTGATTTTCTGTAAGCCTTATATTATTAGAAGCAAGGCTCCCGGTTCTTCGATGTAACGCCATGATAGGTCCTGCTCACACGGCGAAAACCGCCAGGGTCAATCAGGGTATGTACCGTAGTAAACGGTAGTAAACATGTATAATCTCCATCGATGAGATATGGCGTGATCGATAAGGCCAGAGAGAAATAGAGGTCGCTCTAACCATTTAAAAAAAACTGTGTCATGTGTGTGAGGCGCGATACAAAATTTGATGCAATTCATATTAATATCATATCAATTTTACTATATATTGTTTTGTATCATTTGTGTAAAGTAATGATCTACTGTATGTATCGATTTAAATTGGGGGTAGGATAGGGGTTGATAGTTGTTTTTGCCTTTATACTTTTCTGTATGTAATTGTAATTTATTAAATTGTTATATTTTATATTGTTATTGTGAAGGATGCACCTTTGTGCTAAGTGTGCCACCGATCTAAAGGTGTAATTCCAAATAAATAAATAATAAATCAATGCTTGGTTTGTCCATGGATTAAAGAATAGAATCCATGGTTTGTCATAATCATCGATTAAAGTGCGGTTTGCCGTTTTTCCACATGATAAACCCATGAGTGATCTAGATAATCTTTACTTGACCACATCCTGATCAGAATAATTCTTGATCTGCTAAAACTAATCAAGTAGCTGCATTATTATAGTATCAAAATTCTTTCAATTTCTAACATAACATAAATATAAGTAAAATAGTTTGATTGTGAAATATATCGCCACAAAATTAATGAAAAGAACAGTAGTAATAATCATCTGACTCTGAAGGCCATTGTTAACACCACAAATTAGGTACTTTCTAAAAGCTAATGTGCAGTATATTATGAATTGATCTGAATTTTATTTATATTATTATATATTATTCAGACTCCACCTGTCACCTTTTGTTGCATTTCTTTTATTTTCATGTCCACCCAGACAGCACTTGCCAGTTTTTATACTATGACATTATCCAAATTCCATCACTTGCACTGATGAAGGGCTAGTGTTGCCCAAAAGCTTTGCTAACTTTTCTGGCTGTATTACTTTATCGTTTTGATTTAGCTTTTCGTTTTTTTTGTATCTCCATTGAGATCCAGCCACTGATACCCACAGCATTGTCATTTTTTCAGTAATTTGCCTTTGGATTTATTATTATATATTAAAAGATGTATTAAAACACATAAACAACATTTTTGACATTTGATGTCTTCAATATAGACCTTTATTTTAATAACACTGTTTTTAACTATAGGCTTAATCACTTATCTGTCTATGTCTTTCCCACAAAAATAATAATAATAATAATGGAAATTTGTAAAGCGCAAGCATCCGTCTAAAAAAAAGATGCTCACTGTGCTACTGACAACAAAGAACACGAAAAAAGTTACAAATCTTAAAGACTACAAGCATTACAAATACGCTACAAGTTTTCTGGATAAGACATGGTGAATAAGTGAGTCTTTAAGCTAGACTTGAATGTATATAATGTAAATATTTCGTTGGATGTCCAATTTTGAAATTTATAGAAATTATGGTTTATAAACTATGAACATACATCATAAAATCATAATTAATTTGTTTTCCACTTTCATTAATAAATTAAGTAAAATGAATAGAATAACAATCACCTATCTATCTATGCCTTTCCCACAAAAATATGTAAATATTTTTTTTTATGTCCTTTAAAAAATAAGTAGTTTAATGTAATGTTTTAGAAAATATGAACAAACATCATAAAATAAAAATTTATTTGTTTGCCGCTTTCATTAATAAAATGATTAGAATAAAAATATTAACAAATTATTACACAAATTCAACATTTTTCAATTATTTCAAATTTAGATAGTCTGTTTAATCATAATATAGTACTGTACTTAAAAAATTAAATTAATTGTAATTAATCATTTAAATTACTTTTTTTTTCATTTTTTGTTTAAATTGGAATGTTGCAAGTTATTTTCAGCCCCAGACCACTAGCATAGGGAGGGAAACATTTATGTAGGGTTGACTTTTTCGCACTCAACATGCCAACCAAATTTCTCATTTTTAATTTGTTTTATCATATTCATTGCACAGTAATTTACATTTCCTCCTCAAATTTAAATAAAAATTATATAATCTTATATTTTCTCTTATATATATCAAAATAAAATATATTGCTATATATATATCGAAAAAATCTGAGTATTATCATAATTAAAAAGTAATTTACCAATAATAATACTGATAATTCTTAAACAATTTAAATATAGTACTGTGTGAATTACACAAACCAGGTATTTGTAGAGATACCAACTTCATGGACACTACAAATGCCATTATTCCCAATATGGACCACCCCTCTAAAGGAAAATGGAACAGCCCTGTGATGTCCTTTAAAGTTTACTTTTTAAGGCCAGTGGCAAGATAGTGCGTGTACTTTTCTCTGTTTCGCAAATTACACTTTTGCCAACGTGTTTGTTTAGAAATTCTAGTATTTTACGCCAAGAATCTTCTTGAGCTTTGGCGTGGCCATCGTGTTGCCCTCCATACAAACTGAGATCATCTGAAAAATAAATTATTTTGTTGTTGTTTTATATGGTCTTTTTACTATTATTGAGTGTTATATAAATAGTATTTTTGGTCGATTTTTATAGTAACTATTTAATTACAGTTAAGCTTTAGGTATAGAATTTTTTTCAAAACAGTTACCAGGGGCGGACCCAGGGGTGTTGCCCTAGTGGCCCGGGCAACACCCTTAATTTCATAGTAAATGTTGTTTCTGCCACTAAATTAAAATTGAGTCCCATTTCATCGTATACAATATCCATCCGGACCCGGAACTTGATAAGTCATAAAGTAGTTACAGAGTTGCAGGGCATTTTATCATTGTTGTTGTTGTTTTGATGTTAGCTTAATCGTTAAAATTGGTAAAAGAAGTGATGCTGACGCCAACGAATTTAACGAGCTTCACAACCTAAATATTTCTTTGTAACAAAATTTATTTTAAATGGAATGCTACAAAAATAATCCTCCGCTTCATCACTGCATGAATACCTAATAACCAGACAAGAACGTATCTTTGTTACGTTTTACCATGGAGATATAAAATTAGATTTTAAAATTTAATTTTATAGCTCCATGGTTTTACTATCAATACATTTTCATGTCACGCAATCCATTTTACAACAATATATTAGTATAATAACATTTTGATTGAATAGTAAGGGATTAGTTACAGTGTTGACATTGAATAAACCATTGGTAATTTACTGAAAATCCTGTATGTTTTATTACCGGCGGAGTAATAGGCTAATCCTCTGTTTGCTAGCGCACTATAGAGTTAGTGACATTTCCGGCGAACTAGAGGTGCAATTTATCATGAATTTTACGTGCGAGAGTACCATTTGCGGCCATCTAGGGGTGTCATTTAACAATTTGCTTGCTGAAATACTCAGTGTCTACAGCCCTGGAGTCTTTGGGCAACCCTCTTAAAATAGTCCTGCGACCGCCCCTGGTTACTGTAATGTAAATTTAATGTAAAATACAACAAATACTCACTTTTTAGGATATACAGTACATGGATAAATAAAAAATTAAAATATTTATAGACAAGGGACTCCTACTCAATCAAACTTTAACAAATGAATAGTGGTCTAATGGAATGGTGTTTGCATATTTTTAAGTAAAAGATTTTTTTCAAAACAGTACTAATATTGGTGGAACATATATGCCCCATCATGTATAAACATGTTGAAAATAAAAAAAGAAATAAAACTTACCAATATAGTCCATATATACCAATGAACACATAGGAGAGTATGGTGGCTCAATTAAGTGTCCAGCTCCAGGGTAGCTAGCAACCGTCCAGTTATTCTTGCCCTTTGATCTTAAGTAGTCAGCAGCTTGTTTTGCATATGCACTCCCTGACCAACATTTATCCTCGTCACCCGAGATGAGAAGATATTCACATTCTGCATTCTCTAGCTAATAAATGAAGTTTAATGCGAGTTTTAAGGAGTTTAGGGTGAGTGTCCAGGAGTTTAGGGTGAGTGTCCAGGAGTTTAGGGTGAGTGTCCAGGAGTTTAGGGTGAGTGTCCAGGAGTTTAGGGTGAGCGCCCAATAGTTTAGAGTGAGCGCCCAATAGTTTAGAGTGAGTGTCCAGGAGTTTAAGGTGAGTGTCTAGGTGTTTAGAGTGAGTGTCCATGAGTTTAGGGCGATTGTCAAGAAGTTTAGGGCAAATGTGCAGGGGTGTAGGGCGAGTATCCAGGAGTGTTTAGGGTGAGTGTCCAGGACTGTTTAGGGCGAGTGTCCAGGACTGTTTAGGGTAAATGTCCAGGAGTGTTTAGGGCGAGTGTCCAGGAGTGTTTAGGGCGAGTGTCCAGGAGTTTACAGTGAGTGATTAAGAGTTTAGAGCAAGTGTTCATAAGTTTAGGGCGAGTGTACAGGAGTTTAGGGTAAGTGTCAAGCAGCTTTGGGTGAGTGTCAAAAAGTTTAGGGTGAGTGCCGATTTAAAAGTTTAGTGTGAGTGGATGGAACTGTAGTATTTTATAGTATGTATCTTAACGCTTTCTACATTCTAGATCTGTCTCTACTTTTACATAACGTCTACTCACCTTCATCATTGCATCTTTGCATTCCTCTGGCAAGGAAGTTGGAAAATACTTAAGAAAAATGGCTGCGTCATCAACATATACTAACTTTTTAGGATATACACTGAGAAATAAAAAAAAATATATTTATAGACAATGCTTGAAGTGGGGAATCTTCTACTCAAATGTTAACATATGAATAGTGGTCTAACAGTATGGTGCCTGTATATTATCAAATGGAAGAGTCTGGGTTCAATCATTTTTTAAGTGTATCGATTTCAGCATTTTGGACAGTTGAGGTTTTCTGATGACAATCTGATCATCTACACATGCCTACAACACCAACTGTGTTGTGATAGCTTGCTGATTTAAGAATTCATAATTCAATGTAGTTGTGGAGGCGATTGTGAGTAATAGTATGGTTTATAATGATTGGTTTCTATGTATGAACTGTTTAAACTGTACTACATACGGTGCGGTTTGGTATTCTTGCTCTTTATACTTGTTAGTCGGATGAAAAGGTATATGATAAGGACATCCATTAATACTAACACAAGCTTTTATCTGTTAAATAAAATAAAACAATGTGGCATATATTATTTATTCTTTCTTTTGACTGGATTTACATTTTCAGTAACGCAGTACTGCTTTCCAAAATGATCCAGTTACAAGTTTTAAAAGTAAAGAAAAATGATAACATATAAAAGTACAGAAAGATAAAAGCATAGTAGGCCTAATTTAAAAGATATATACATATGAATATATGTGGCTATAGCTAAGGGTGAAAAGACATATAATGTGAAAAATACAGAATTATTTAACTAATTATTCTTTCTCAGTATGTTAAATTCTGAGACAGATTATCGATGAACAAAACAAGTAATATTCAACTAATTAAATAGAATATTGTAATGACGGGAGTATTTTTCGCTAATTTACCAAGGTATCTTAACATTTTGTTTTTTCTCAAAATACTATTATATTATTAATATTTTGTTTTAATTTGTATGGGCTTTTGATACATTTAAATAACATGTGTGAATTTCTTGAAAATTTAAAATCCATTTCAGGTCCATTTTAACAAAAGGACAGGTTTTATTCCCTAAAGAGTTGTGTCAGAGAAAGTGAATGTTAGGCAGGCAGTCAGGCAGCCAGACAGAAAGTGAAACCTACCTTGTGTCCAAATAATGTAGACATCTTAAGAACAATCTCGCCTCCTGCACAGACACCAACTAAACCGATACCACCACTGATAACAAATCTCTGTTTACGCAACCAATCCACAGCTTCCTACATTTAAAAAAAATTGTAATATTAAGCTTTATGTAAATATAAATTGTCAAAAAAGAAAATGATGTAGACCTGTAGAAATATTTGTCACTTCGTCACTGAAAACCATCACTGTGTCGTGGTGGGGGAGCAAGGAAACACGTACCAAATCCCCTGTATGTGCACAATGGATTAAAGACACTAGACCTAGGTTTTTTTTATTCAATTTAAGCTCACACACTACATTTTATGTAAAAATAAATACTATATGGACCTATTTCAATAATTGTTTTCATCTTTAAACGGTTAAAATTGTGAAAAATAAGTTGATTCAAATAATTTAAGCGGCCCGATATAAATCCCAACATGCATCACGTGCAGATTGATATGTTCATATTATGATGTAATGCATTCACTTTGATCGATCGCGTGTGAAAGGGTAAACAAATAAAAGTTTAACTGTTCAACCCCTAAAAAGAAGCAGGAATTTAAGCTTTTTATAGATAGTGCAGGCCTTATCTTTTTAGGTGTGCTACAAATTACACTCCTCAATACATTCATGGGTGCTGTAGATGTGCTGTTTGTATTTTGGTGTGTAGAAGTTTACCAAATTTAAGCGTGTTGTAAATCGCACTCTTCAAGGGCAGTTTAGGAGTGTGTTAGGTGAGTGATCACACTCGCTCACCTCAAAAGAAATGGCCTGTAGTACATTATTGCTTACCTCAAAATAATCCATAGTAACTTTAGATAATGATAACGGTAAACCTTTATAAACAAAATATTGTAATGCCAGTGAAACAAAGCCATGAGAAGCTAGAAGTGCTGAGCGGAATTCTACCGGCCTGAATATACCACCAAACAAATCAATGATCCCCGGAAATGGTCCTGGTCCTGTAGTAAAAGATACAACTTCATCTGAATTTGTCACTCCATTAACATTTGTTATCATCAACTGTATATTAGTTAATTACTATACTGGGAAGATTTAACCGTTTTTTAAAAGAAATAAATGTATTTTTAATTGAATTGACCAAATATTATAAAATTTACCAAATTAAAACGAAAAATATATTAAAACTTTGACAAGATAGTCATTGAAAACCTCCATTTGACTGCAGGTTGTCTTTCTACAAAATGTTTTAAAAATCAGCGTAGTCGATCATCTATTATGCAATCGCTGTCTACATAATTACAATTCCATAAATTCTGGATCAACTTTGTGTTTTCTCTGCCAGTGGGGTAGATGTAAAATAAAATCTGGTATGTGCATTTGCTACACTATATTATTAACAAACCTTTTGGCTTGAACAAAATCCCCTTGATGTTACCACTTTCCACGGGTATTCTCTCCACATCTTCGTTCATATACCATCGATCTACGCTAGTTTTTGCTAAAACTTTCAGAGACGATTTGTAAAAGTCTTTGATTGTATGAAACCCGTTGTAGACTCTTAAAACAGTAACTAAAGGTGTTGTGACATCTTTTTTATGTAACCGAGTTCCACGCTTCTCTTTGGGTGCTGGCTGCATGCTGGTGAACAGGCCCATGCTTTGTACACCTACAGTATATAAAGGAGAATATTCAGGTTTTGCTTCCAATAAATATCTAGATATTAATATTAATTACAAATATTTATGAATACAACTTACATGTGAAAAACCTCAAAAATATTAACAAGGAATATTAATTATAATTTAATAATTGTACTGTACATCATTTATTTACATTACATACAATTAATACTTTACCAAAGGGTAAACAATTCTCCATATCTTTATTACAAAGGTTTCATGGGGTTCCCCTTTGCCTAATAATTTCTCAATTGACCAATGAATTGCGTTCATTCTGCCGGAACAATACATTATTGCGCAATAATATGTAAGAAGAAAGAAAGGTGAAAACCCCAAACCCATCACCCCCCGCCTCCCCCAGGAAAGCCTAAGAATAAGTCCAAATAGCTAGAGATAGAATAGTAACAATTATCTATAAATAGTTACCAACCTGAGTAGGTTCCACCAAGAGATGGGTTGATATTAGTATGAACAAACCCACTGCCATCGTCTTGAAAATGAGCACAAGAATCGTACGTCTTCCCACACTCTGTTGCCGATGCTCGCAGCGTAATCAAACTGTTCGGTTGTAGGCCTACAACTTCTATGGAGATTTTCTCATCAACCAATGTAGACTTTGGATAAACAGTCAGGGTTACCATATTTTTACTAACGAATAGTAACACACCCGGCACAACGAAATATCATATGATTGCCGTTGTTACGTGCTCCATTTCCGTTCTTGAACACACGCCTCCTCACCCTCACGTGCTCTTGATTAGTTTCACAACACATTCTAGTCTCGTTCTCGTCACGCGTGAAAAAACAGCAGCGGTAGAGATCAGGTTACCGGTGTGTATGATGTAATAATTGACCCTTGCATGCTCTCTGCTTGCTGCACGTACGACGTGAAGTGAAAGGGGAATTCCCTCATACAGTACGTGACTGCTGTATAATGTGTTTCTCATGTTTCTCATCGTTAAAATTGGTAAAAGAAGTGACACCAACGAATTTAACGACGTTCACAACCAAAATATTTCTTTGTAACAACATTTATTTTAAATGGAACGCTACAAAAATAATCCTTCGCTTCATCACTGCATGAATACCTAATAACCAGACAAGATCGTATCTTTGTTACGTTTTACCATCAATCCATTTTCATATCACGTAATCCATTTTTCAACAATATATTAGTATAATAACATTTTGATTGAATAGTAAGGGATTAGTTACATTGTTGACTTTCAATAAACCATTGGCAATTTACTGAAAATCCCGTATGTTTTATTACCGGCGGAATACTATAGGCTACAATCCTCTGTTTGCTAGCGCACTATAGAGTGAGTGACATTTCCGGCGAACTAGAGGTGCAATTTATCATGAATTTTACGTGCAAGAGTACCATGTGCGGCCATCTAGGGGTGTCATTTAACAATTTGCTTGCTCAAAATACTCATTGTCTACAGCCCTGGAGTCTTTGGGCAACCCTCTTAAAATAGTCCTGCGACCGCCCCTGCAGTGTGAAATATGAAATCAATCATAAGCGACAATCATAGTTTTTAAATAAATGGATGTGGACGTATACGTCACGTTGACTTGACGTTGGAAATTCTGTCCTTTTTGATGTACCGAAGATTCAAATCAAGCGACTCAGCCGTTTGCAAAATATTGATTGTAAAAATGTCACTTGTACAAGACCCTGAGAACACATAACACCCGTTTAAAAAGATCGGCATTGGCTCCCGATTCCTGACAGAATTGTATTTAAAATACTTATTTTTGTGTCTATCGCTCTCTACGATTGACATTGCACATTCATACATATCTAATTTACTTATTGCTTCCTATAAACTCTCCGATCATCAAATGTCTAGTATTCACCATACCACGAACTTCGAAATAATGGGGTCATCGATCATTTACTTTTGCAGCTCCATTTCTTTGGAACCAACTCCCGAAGATGTTACTAAATATGCAAATTCATTGAACTCCTTTAAATCAAACCTTTATCATCAGCTCCGACTTTGACTTACTACATGATTTCATTCATTGCATGCATTGTGTCAATGCGTCATTATACGAATAATGAATTTTTTTTTCTTACACAAAAATGTTTAAAAATTACTATCAAACGATCGTTTAATAGTGCGTACAATTGCACGCCATGTGACCCACATTCTTCCAATCAAATGACAGGAATTTATTTAGGTATTATATAATACCATCTAATTTGTGATGGAAACCGGCGCAATAAAAGATTTCCTTGTCATTATCTCTGGATGAATACTTCATAACAAATAATTCATATCATTCATATATCAATATTTGTTATTGCATTTTTATTTTATAAATTCATGGTTATTATAAAAATAATTTTATTGTTTATTTATGGTATATATTTACAAAAAGACATTTATATAATTTTGCTATTTCTACTAAAATCCTTACATTTTTGTTTTTGTTTCAATTTACATAAGACACTTTTTACCACTAGGTTACAGTAACATGTAAGGGTAATATATTACTAACATTATTTTACACTATAATTTGCTTTGTTGCGTTGTTATCACTCCTATCCCACCAATAGAGTGCACACTTCGTACATGGTCACATGCTCCGACATGCTTCTTGAAAAATGCTAAAGTTTTCTTCCACGAGTCTTCTTGGGCGACTGAATGTTCGTCTGGGTAACCACCATATTTAAGAGCTACACCTGTAACAATAGAATAGTTCTTTTAAACATTTGCATCAAAATAAAATAGAAATAATAGAATAACAGACTCTTACAGAATTCAGACAATACAATATAATTTATGTTCTAACAATAGGCTATGTGATCAGACTAAACAGGGAAGTGTTTATTTATACAGCTAAAATGTGTATTCTGTATTATTAGTATGGAATTCTTAAACGTTATGGCTAAAGATACGGTACCGTATCCATACTTCTAAAAACTAGCTGTGTGGCTCAGTGGGTTTGTGATGAGGCTATGGTATAAGGGGTTGGAGGTTCGATTCTTTACTTTAGGTTTTTAATATTTAGGATCGAGTTTTAATATTTAGGAATGAGTTTTATATTTAGGTACGAGTTTTAGGAATGCAACTTTACCGTACCTTTAGCAAACGGAAGCGCCCTCTATAATTACCGTACCTTTAGTTTATATTATGGTACCGTATATTTAGCCACATCGATTTTTAAAACAGGGAAATACTCACTGTAAGACTTGTGATAACAAACAGAACAAAGAGGAGCGTACGGTGGCTCAATGAGATGGCCAGCTCCAGGGTAGCTTAATATCTTCCAGTTGTCTTTGCCATGTTCTTTAAGATATTCACATGCTAACTTGGAGTGTACTTCGCTGGTGCTTTTATCATCAAGACCAGCGATAAAAAGAAATTGACATGTAGCATCTTCAAGCTGTGAAATAAAACCTTATATTTATTTTGATGCTAAGATCATTACCACGTTGTAAAGCCACTTGTGATTGGCTATTCACCCAATAATATTTTCATAAATAAATATTTGGAAATTACTGAGATTTGATGTGGACACACATCAACTCACCTCCTTTACGACAACTAGTAGTACCACTGCCGATCTGTTAAATTAATTGCTGGGACTTCCCTCTAGAAACACTAGTAAAACTCTTCTTGATTTAGGCCTGTTACAACTGCAGAAAACGCCAGCTAATGTAGCGGTTGTTTCGAAGCTGGCGTTTTCTACATTAGCGGTTGTAACATGGCGCCAGATAGTTTCTCCGTAAACAATAAAAACGCGCTGAATCTTATGCAGAGATGATTTTTTGGACATAACAAGAAACGATAAAACAAAGACTTATAGCAAGTAAAACCTGACCTTCTATGATAAAGAACTTACATTAATAATTGTTGAGTGGTCAATATCTTCACGTTTACAAGGTAAGTAACGAGTAATGTCAACAATGCCGTCTTCTTTAACAACTCTATCAAGATAAACGCTAAACAAAAAACATACATGATATCAAAATTCAAAATTGTATATTTTAATCATGGGGGTATTCACATCCTGAATTGTACACATGTTATGTGTGGACATTTACATCCAGATTTGAGCTATACCAGTCCTGCCAACATCCAAATATAGAAAAACCTCCAAACCATGTGCTACTGGCAAAAACTTAGTCACTGGTGTCTATAACTTAAATTCCCATATACATAGCAATATAATTTAAGTACAGTATGTGTCTCCTTCAGAAGGAGAGTGAGGAGGAAAAAGAAAAAGGGGGGGGGGGGTATATTTGAGTGAAAATAACTGAAAATCTTAAACTTTCAAATATAGTTTCTGCTACTATATGGGTTGCAAAACTCATTGATCTTCTGAAAACATATGTATCTATCACATTAGAGCGAGTATTTTTACCAATCATTAAAAAGTAATTAATCAGTTCTTTTCTTACTTTAAACAGGTGGATTCCTTCCCTTTGTATAATCTTGCAGGCTCACCTGGGGTATAGAATGGAGTTCCATTGATACACACACACGCTTTGATCTAACAAGGTTCAGAATAACACCATTACCTTAATATTTTGTTAATAGTTTTAGTTTGTTTGTTATAGTTTGACACAATTATAGTGAAAAGTTTATGAAATCATGGAGGAATCCCAGTGATTAAACAAAGTTAGAGGATGCTTGTTAACCTTTGGTCCACAAATGGTCGACAGCCTCAGAACAGCTTGAGCTCCTGCAGACACTCCGATGATGCCTATCCCAGAATCCATCACAAATGGGTTGTTTAACATCCAATCAACTGCCTCCTGTAAAAATAGTACAAAGATATATTGTCTTTCTGTCCTAGAAAAAATTAATTAAAAAAAAGTTTTTTGTTGAATATTATGCCATTTTAATTTCGTATTATAGTTCACCGGAAAAATAGTCAACCGGAAGCCCACTGTCTGGGCTTTCTTGATGAGGAAGATAAAAAAGTACTATGCATGGTTTAACTACCGGTATATAGTTTAACTACGGTACAGATTAACTATGGTTTAACTATAGATTAACTATAGTTTAACTATAGTTTAACTACAGAACTATGGTTTAAAGTTTAACTATGGTTTAACTATAGTTTTACTATATTTAACTATAGTTTAACTATAGATTAATTATGGTTTAACTATAGCTTAACTATGGATTAACTATGGTATGCCATGCTAACTATAGATTAACTATGGATTAACTATTGTAGTAATTTTTGAATTTGTATCAATTTAACTCGTTGAGAGTGACTCATTTTGGATAGTGGAATGATACATATATCTTGTTTAAATATTGGTATACATGCATATCTTTAGCAAACAGTGTACCATGGTTCACCTCTATTAAGGGAGACAATTTTAAAATAAACATATAGGCCTATGTTTCAACAAACTCTCTTCATAAAGAGGCAACATAGAGTTGGATCCCAAAGGTGTCACTTTTACTGCTTGTTCTAAAAAACTGTGGCAATTATATTTCAAAGTACATGTAATAGGACCTACAGCTTTATGCCCATCTGAAGAATGAGGGATTAGAGTGACTAAAGCCATATCCGAGCACACACGCCCGTTAGAATTCCATTAACCATATTTGCGCCACCCCAGCCCAACCAAATCAATACAGAGATCAATTAAATGTACTGTACCTCAAAATATACCATATCAACTGTTTTGACGTCTGTTTTCAAATCTTCATAAGCAAAATATGCCAACGCGAGGGAAGTAAAACCATAGGTGGCAAACAGAGAAGAACGAAACTCTATGTTACCTCCAGCAGCACCAAATAAATCAATAATACCTGGAAATGGACCCTTACCTGTAACATAAATTAAACATAGCATAATTTCAGCATTTAGGTTTGGTGATATCTAAATTAATGTCAACGTTGTTTTTAAACAAGATATTTGTCAATACCTTTGGGTTTAAACAATGTTCCTCTAATGTTACCACTTCTAACCTCTATCCTATTCACATCTTTTCCCATATACCACCTTTCAACTGTCGTCTTGCCCAGAACAGATTGTGTTACTGATTCAATATTATTTGAGTAAAAATCTTCAGTCGACAAAAATCCTTTATAAACTGTTAAATGGAATAGGAGCGGCGTTGTAACATCTTTCTTGACCAATCGTGTACCTGCTTTTTGTCCAGGTGAAGGTTGCATGTGTGTAAATAAACCCATGGGCTTAATTCCTGAAAAAATAATAATTTGTTCTGTGAGACTGTAGTTAACCAGATTCATTTTGATATTTGTTAGTAGTTAGTAGCTACTCACCCTTGTAACTACCGCCAATTGACGGGTGCGAATCGACTTTCACTGCCCCGTTTACGTCAGGAATAAAATGTGCATACGCTTCAAAAGTCCGTCCCCTTTCCTCCACAAATGCCCGAATTGTTACATTTGGGAATTCCTGTACGCCGTACACACACACCGAAATAGTTTCATCAATAAATGCTACTGCTGGAGTAATTATAAATTGTATCATTTTTTCCCACGAACGGATATTTCAGATCGACTTAATAGCATAGGAGATTATTATTTATTTAGTCAACTAACTTTGTCCATGACCAATGACTTTGCTATGACTCACCGGTACACACTATACACACAGAGAGATAGTCATGCGATAAATAAAAACAAAGATAGTCTATAGGTATATCTTTGGTATGAGAAACAAACATGATGATTTTGTACACATGAAAGGACCAATGAGAAGGGGGCGCTTCGGCGCGGTGTGGAAATATAGATATCGTAAACTTTTGATTTTATTTACACACATAATTCTTTTTTACAAAAGAAGCTCGCGGAGAAAATAAAACGTCAACACATGGAAAACACAACAGTGAAAGGGTTACGATTTTTTTTTCACCACGTGGCAGCACAATAGTAAAAAAAGTTCGTGCTTTAAATAATTGGTGGCGCTATGCCAGTCTATTTCAGTCAAATCTGGCGCCATGCTTGTACATGTTCACCGGCTTTGATTTAATTTACATTTTTAAAAAAATTAAAAATGTTTCCTTGATGGCCTCGAAATGTAAAATATAAAATAATATTTAAATAAAATTCTTCTAGCCAATCACAAATTCAATTGATAGTTCTTTATTTTATACACATTCTTGTATAAATAGTTTACTGTATATTATATGCATATATATATATATATATATAAATCCAAAGGCAAATTACTGAAAAAAATGACAATGCTGTGGGTATCAGTGGCTGGATCTCAAAGGAGATACAAAAAAAAAAAAAGCGAAAAGCTAAATCAAAACGATAAAGTAAACAGCCAGAAATATATATATATATATATAAATCGATTGTGTTGCGTAGCACTGTGTAAATCATATATAAATCATACTGTAAATTATAGAAACAGTGCTCATATTCGGAACATGATCTCATATTTTTTGTATGAAATAATACGGAACTTTCACCAATGAGCTTTGCTCGACGAGATTATGAGTTGATGTTCCGAATATGAGCACTGTTTCTATAATTTGACAGTATGATTTATATATGTATATAAATCAATTTAAAAACATAGAAAAAGTCAAAATCTGGGAATAATTAAGTAATTAACCAGTTTAAAATGAGGAAATCTGTGAGAATAAGAAATATATTTTCATTACATGTATTATTAATTGCTGTTACAACTAATAATTCAACTGTCTATATGAAAGACTATTCCATTGTCATGTATCTCCATGCATGAAGTCACATACTGATACTGAATGAAATGTATAAATATGGACATTTATCCAGACATGACACAGGTTTTTACAAAAGGGGTAATGTATACAAATATTGATATTGTTATACAAAGCATTCATTATTTGGTTTATAACATCCCTACTAAGCCCATACAAAAATATAGCACTATGAATGGAGTAGAGTCATTATAGATTTGCACACTACTATACCAGCCTCACTTGCACAATATTTTACAAAAATCTAGCTGAACATAAAATATAACACCTAATCATGAAGATGGATGAAATAAATGCACGGCACATGATTGAATTAGCGCTATAATTTGCTTAGCTGCACCAATATCGCTCCTATCCCACCAAAAGAGGGTACACTTCGTACATGGTCACTTTCTCCGACATGCTCCTTGAAAAATGCTAAAGTTTTTTCCCATGAATCTTCTTGGGCAACTGCATGTTCGTCTGGGTAACCACCATATTTAACTACTACACCTGTAACAATAAATAAGACAAAAATAGGCATTTGTATCAAAATAGTAGAATAGCAGACACCATAGTTCAAATAGTAAAATATGCATGTATATGCACAATATACTACGCACTCAGTCTAAGCAGGGTAGTAAAATTATGTTTCAATCTACTGCATAGATGTTAAGATCTGTCTACACTATCAAACTAGTTTGACAAAAAAATGTCACGTGTGATGTGCCCAAATATGATAGTGATATGCCCAAATATGGTAGTGATATGACATCATCATGTCCAAATATGGGCACATCAGATTTTTTTTGTCACATACAGTGTGATAGTGTAGAGAGAGTTTTAATCTATTTCCTAATTTGCTGGTAGGTTAAATGTGTCCTGAATTAGTTTGGTACTGTACTATAACTTTCTTAAAATAGACAAATACTCACTGAATAATTTGTGATAACATAAGGAACAAAGAGGAGCATACGGTGGCTCAATGAGATGGCCAGCTCCAGGGTAGCTTAATATCTTCCAGTTGTCTTTGCCATGTTCTTTAAGATATTCACAGCCTAACTTGGAAAATAAATCACTGGACCAGCTTTTATCATCAAGACCATTGATGAAAAGAAATTGACATGTGGCATCTTCTAGCTGTGAAAATAACAGACAGCCTATTTTATCCCTTATTTCTATTGAGGGTTTATAGGTGACTATATTACATAGCCTATGTAAATACGTGAACGTGATTAGTTGAAACTGCATCACATGACTACCGCTGTGAGGATCGTAAATCGTATATATCCTCGAGTACGATGATATTGATTGAGATAGCGCCTTTTATATCGGTAAAATATAAGATTTTCCAACTCCTTGGGAATGATATTATGTTTTCGGGGAATATATATTTCCCTCAGCTAGCGCTTCGGGAAATATATATTCCCTCGAACAAAATATCATTCCCTCGGGGATGTCAAATCTTATTTAACCTCTAAGCAGTCAATATATCTGTATAATACTACATGAATATGATTACATACATATGCAATATATCTTAAACGGTCACTGAAAGATCTATTCTTCAACAAAGAACTTACATTCATAATTGTCGAGCGGTTAATATCTTCTCGTTTGTAGGGCCAGTAACGAGTAAGGTCAATAATATCATCTTTTATAACTACTCTATCAGGAAAAACACTAGAGAAAAAAATTATAATAATACATGTTATTAGCATACAAACCTAATTGGTTAATAATAATAAATAATAATATCCTGGATTTATGTTGTGAAACCTCTAAGCGCTGAACATTATTACCCCAGTCATTTTGGATCAAACACGTATGGAAACATACTCCCATAATGCAGCTAGTAATCAGGTCATGATTATACACCTGGGTGGAGAGAGGCACACGTAAGTAAAGTGTCTTGCCTAAGGATACAAGCAATGCAGCGAGAGTTGGATTGGAACCTCAATCTCACGATCAGTAATCAAACGTCGAACACACTGCGCCAAGCATTCACAGAGGTGTGGACATTCCTTCAGAATTTATCAGTCCTCTCTGCAGTCAGAAAGTCACAAACCTCTTGATTTATTTTTATTTTTTATTTATTTTATTTCAACAATATTTTATGAGGGTGGTCCATCCAGCATCAGCTGATCATTAGGGACCCTCAAACAAACAATAAATACAAAATAAACTATAAAAACACAAAATTAACAAAGATTGTAGTACTGTATTGTCTTGAATAAATTCTAGTTTCCTAAAGTGCAAATGCACAATTCTCCTGTAGTCATAGGAAGTTTAATTAGGAATGTATCATATTTGCATTTTCTTACTTCAAATAGTTTGAAGACTGTTTTCCTTTGTATAAATTTCCAGTCCCACCTTCAGTGTAGAATGGACTTCCGTTGATACACACACATGCATTGATCTACAAATGGTCAGAAAAAAACAGCAATTAGGTCTTATATTTTAAATATAATTATTGTAAGGTATATAAGCTATGTGTGTGTGTTGGTGGGTGTGTGTGTGGGGCGGGGGAGTGGTGTTGGAGATTTTTGTTTTTCTCATGATTTAAATCATATTGAATCTTGGTAACCTTTTGTCCACAAATGATCGACAGTTTTACAACAATTTGAGCTCCAGCAGACACTCCGATGACGCCTATCCCAGAATCCATCACAAATTGATTGTTTAACATCCAATCAACTGCCTCCTGCAAAATAATTATTAGAAATTTAGAAAAAGTTCATAGCCAAAGTGATATATTAATTGCTTACTTTATAAGCCAAACATTATCTTTTTTGAAGAGTGAAAAACTGTGTTTTGTCGACATCATCTAGGTCTCAGGGCTTAGGTGCTCAGTAGGTTCATTACTGGTTAGTGGGTCTTCATGTTGATAACAAATATTAATGGTCACTGAACTATAGTGAACTTTGGATCCACAATTTATATATCAATTTGACTCGTTGACAGGTCAATCTGATGAACTCAATGATCAACATATCTTGTTGAAATCTTGATATAACATACATATGTTACGTATATCTTAAGCAAATACTGTAGTGTAGTTATCTAAAAACTTTGTAACTACAATTGTGAACACAATGAATGTAGGCCTATTATGGTAAAAACTCTTATTTGGGACAACCCTATTATTGGAATATTTTACCAATAAACAAACAAAGGGAAATATATGTTTCAATTCACATTACAGTCTTATTATGATCTTATAAAGGGGACACTAGATGTGTTTACTTTACTAAGCTGAGGCATTCTTTACCATGTATTTATGAGGACCAACAGCTTTATGACTTATCCGAAGCATGATGAGATGAGAGTGAAACATCAATTATGTATAGGCACACAGAAAAGGTAGCACTCCTTACATACCCGTCATATTCTTTAAAATTCTACAGTAGTATCATTCCATGCTCCCCCTCCCCCAGCCCAACTTGATTATACAGATCAATATTTACCTCAAAATATACCATATCAACTTCTTTTACGTCCGTTATCAAATCTTCATAAGCAAAATATGCCAACGCGAGGGAAGCAAAACCATAGGTGGCAAACAAGGAAGAACGAAACTCTGTGACTCCTCCAGAAGCACCAAATAAATCAATAATACCTGGAAATGGACCTTTACCTGTAACATAAATTAAACAAAGCACAATTTCAGCATTTAGGTTTGGTGATATCTAAAATAATGTCCTAACAAATTTTTTTTTTTAAACAAGACATTTGTCAATACCTTTGGGTTTAAACAATGTTCCTCTAATGTTTCCACTTCTAACCTCTATCCTATCCACATCTTTTCCCATATACCACCGTTCAACTGTCGTCTTGCCCAGAACAGATTGTGTTAGTGATTCAGTATTATTTGAGTAAAAATCTTCAGTTGACAAAAATCCTTTATAAACTGTTAAATGGAATAGGAGCGGCGTTGTAACATCTTTCTTGACCAATCGTGTACCTGCTTTTTGTCCAGGTGAAGGTTGCATGTGTGTGAATAAACCCATGGGCATAATTCCTGAAAAAAAAAAGCTGTGTCTATAGTTCCTTCAGCACACATGCACATTTTCACAGTAATCATGTACAAAGTTTAAAGCCCCCTTCCCTACGTTTCTTAGATCTAATTTAAGATCACAAACTATATTTAATGTAAAAATAATACTATATGGTCCTATTGCGATAACTTTTTTCGTCTTTAAACGGTTAAAAATGTGAAAAATACGTCGATTCTAATAATTATAGCGGCCCGCTATAAATCCCAAAATGCATTGCGCGCGGATTGATATTTTTGTTTTTCACCTGTAATTCGCCCACTTTTCGATCGATCGTGAGGCCAAAACAAATGGAAGACTCCTAATTTTCAGCGAAAATACCGGGTTTTCCCCAATTTGTATCAACGGAGTCTGTCAAAAATAGAAAGACAATTAATGCAGCAACTATACAACGTCAGGCTAGGTATATAGCTAGCGTACGATGTTCGTACGTTACCGATGTTTACCAGCTAGGCCTACAAAACTAAGCCTAGCTAGGCCTAAGACCGTCCACGAGAGGTCGATCGCCGCGAGTTACTTAGGTAGTGCATTGTTTCTCACTTTTTATCATAATTTACCATAAAACGTACATTTAAGACAAGGAATGACATGGTTTAATGTTTTTAAAGTGATATATATGTATTATTTTCCAAAAAACGTCCAAAATTGCAGGGAAGGGGTCTTTAACATTGATTTGATCATTTGGTTGGCTTAGTTGGGTAGGGATAGAGTGATTTCTATATTATTTTTATTTGTCATCGTCTTCACTTAACATTACAATAGAGAGATGTATTTTTAAGATTTCAAAACTGTATAGCAAATACAATAGATAGTGTGTTGAATTTCCAACAGTGGTCAGTTGGCGTTCCGCAACCACAGTGAAAAAAATTAATGATAATATTGTAAAAATACTCATATGAATATATGAGAGGCTCAGGACAGAGGCTCCAATTAAGTTATACAGTAACACTAACTCACCATAACGCCACCTCAATTTAATGAAGTGGCATTTCATTAGTAATAGTAGGTTTACGGTAGTACTGTCATTTAATATTAATTATGAATATGAATATGATGTTGAATTTTATTTATAAATAATTTCATCATTATTAACACTACATTATTATTTTATTATGTTATATTAATTGTTTAGGTTAGTAGTACTGTATTATTATTCCTCTCGCATAGAGTATATATATCATCGCTACTCACCCTTGTAACTACCGCCAATTGACGGGTGCGAATCGACTTTCACTGCCCCGTTTACGTCAGGAATGAAATGTGCATACGCTTCCAACGTCCTTCCCCTTTCCTCCACAAATGCCCGAATTGTTACATTTGGGAATTCATGTACGCCGTACACACACACCGAAATAGTTTCATCAATAAATGCTGCTGCTGGAGTAACTATAAATTGTGTCATATTTCCCACGAAAAGAAACTAGCTAGGCCTATATAATATACTACTAGTACTAGGCCTAGGTCGAGTACCACACCAGGAGGTTTATGTAATTCTTTGGAGTTAGTCATGCGTTAAAACAGGGGGCGTGTGTTTACATCGTGACCATCCAAGCGTAAAAAACAGCTTATAAACAATCTTTTGGATTTCCGATGCGGACTAACTCTTTACAACTTCAACGAAAAAATGGTTGTTAAAAGATTAACCTACTTTTGTTTTTACGCTTGGCTGGTCTTTCGATGTTAACCCGTCAATCTCTTGCAAGATGTCTTCCATTAATATAGCACGAAAATCGTGTATTTTTTATCGCATGTCTAGGCCTAGGCCCTTTCTCTTTTTTGGTAGGCCTACATCTTCTGTGGAAAGAAAAATGGCAAAATTTATAGTTACTCCAGCAGCATCATTCATAGATGAAACTATTTCGGTGTGTGTGTACGGCGTACAGAAATTCCCAAATGTAACAATTCGGGCATTTGTGGAGGAAATGGGAAGGACTTTTGAAGCGTATGCTCATTTTATTCCTGACGTAAACGGGGCAATGAAAGTCGATTCGCACCCGTCAATTGGCGGTAGTTACAAGGGTGAGTAGAGACCTCACTCAAATTGTTAACAATTAACACAAGAAACGTATCATACAGTTTACAGTTATTTTTGGTCATTTTTTCAGGAGTGAAGCCCATGGGGTTATTCACACACATGCAACCTTCACCTGGACAAAAGGCAGGTACACGATTGGTCAAGAAAGATGTTACAACGCCGCTCCTATTCCATTTAACAGTTTATAAAGGATTTTTGTCAACTGAAGATTTTTACTCAAATAATATTGAATCGGTAACACAATCTGTTCTGGGCAAGACGACAGTTGAAAGGTGGTATATGGGAAAAGATGTGGATAGGATAGAGGTTAGAAGTGGTAACATTAGAGGAACATTGTTTAAACCCAAAGGTATTGACAAATGTCTTGTTAAGGAAACAACTTTGTTAATTAATTAATCACCTCGCCTACAATGCCGAATTATGCTTTGTTTAATATATTTTACAGGTAACGGTCCATTTCCAGGTATTATTGATTTATTTGGTGCTGCTGGAGGTAACATAGAGTTTCGTTCTTCTCTGTTTGCCACCTATGGTTTTGCTTCCCTCTCGTTGGCTTATTTTGCGTATGAAGATTTGGTAACAGACCCAAATGAAGTTGATATGATATATTTTGAGGTAATTATTTTTGGGCTAGGGGTGGCGCAAAAAATGGTAAATGGAAGGGTGAAAGGTCAAGATCAAAAATGGCTCATCAAACGGTCATTAATCTTTAATTGAAATTAAGATTTTTTTTTCTTTCTTAAAACAAATAATATAATACCTTTCCAGCTTTATAAATTTCTCTTGGCCAATAAAAATACAACTGATTAAATAAACAATTAATTAAATAAAAATTATTTTTGCAGGAGGCAGTTGATTGGATGTTAAACAACCTATTTGTGATGGATTCTGGGATAGGCGTCATTGGAGTGTCTTCAGGTGGTCAAACTGTTCTGAAACTGTCAACCATTTGTGGACCGAAGGTTAAATAGCTTGCAACTTAATCATTAAGATTGCTTCGCTATACGCCCGTAACCATGGGTTGGGTGTGGGGTGTTGTAGTTGAAGTGCGCTTTTCAAACTAGAGACAGCGTAATGATGGTAAATAGGCCAAATTAGCTCATATGATGGTTTAATCCCCACCCTCTCGTACCAGCCTTCTTCATCTAATTATTAAACTAACAATTTACATGAGTGCTAATTGGTGTTATTGAAACATTTAGATTAAGGCGTGCGTGTGCATCAATGGAACTCCATTCTATACCCCAAATGAGCCTGCAAGATTATACAAAGGGAAGGAATCCACTTGTTTAAAGTAAGAAAAGAACTGATTAATTACTTTTTAGCAAATTGGAAAAAATACTCGCTCTAAAGTGATAGTTACATATGTTTTCAGAAGATCAATGAGATTTGCAACCATATAGTAGCTGAAACTATATTTGAATGTTTAAGATTTTCAGGTTTTTTAGAGGTTTAAAAGATGTATTGTCCCCCAAAAACATGAAAAATTAAGACCCATCAACCAAAAACCCACTGGATGGTAGCCAATTTGACTATTTTTTGCTTTAAATTACTGTTTTTCAGGTAAATAATTTTGATGGTAATAATCAGGTAATAACTATTATTTCTCTCTCAAAGTGCCATATCATGAGACTTTGGCGATCATGTTGTGCCACAATTCTCTGTCTATTGCCATGTTCAGCAACTCCACTTCTTTGGGATTCTCACCTCTATTCCGAATCCATTCAGCTATGCTGGCCAACCAAGTGACTCGTCTTCTCCCCTGCTCCTTCTTCCTTCTATCTTTCCAGTTAATGCCAAGTTTTCCAGACCTACCTTCCTATTATGTGACATTAAAGTGGCATATTAAAAAAAATATTTAAGAATTAATTTTTCAGGGAGACAATACATCTTTAATGGTAGTCTGTGTGCAATACACTTTGTATGTTAACAACATGTATAAAAACATGACATAACATAATATGTTTTCTTTAGCATTTTTCTTGATAGAGTAGTTAGAGAAGATGACATTGTTGACGTTAGTCGTTACTGGCCTTATAAACGAGAAGATATTGATTATGTAACAATTATGAATGTAAGTTATTTAATTTAGTAATAATCATATTATACGGCACAGTCCTCTAAAAGTTGAGTGGAGTTGTGGTTTGGTGGTTATGATGCTTGGCTACTACTTCAAGGGTCCTGGGTTTAAGTCCCGTCACACATCAGGATTTTTTCTAAGGACAAAATTACAACTCCACTCCCAAAGACTTGTAATATAAGACTTTGTTTATGTAAAGCATCTTGTGTATATGTTTGTCTTGTGAACCTCTTTCCGAGGGTCCTTAATGATCAGCAATTGCTGGATGGATTACCCTCATTAAATATGGTAAAAAAAGAGAAACGTCTGAAAATGATGCAGAGATATATAGTTTGTAGTGCTCTTTTTTAATATCATACTATTGTATTCACCTCTTAAAGTATAAGTTGTCTATTTGTTATTTTCACAGCTTGAAGATGCCACATGTCAATTTCTTTTCATAACTGGTCTTGATGATAAAAGCTGGGCCAGTGATTTATTTTCCAAATTAGGATGTGAATATCTTAAAGAACATGGCAAAGACAACTGGAAGATATTAAGCTACCCTGGAGCTGGCCATCTCATTGAGCCACCGTATGCTCCTCTTTGTCCCTTATGTTACTACAAGTCTCTTGGTGAGTGTTATGCTACCATACTATAATACAGATGACTATTTAACATAACTAGGCAGTAGGTTAAAATAAATTAGGCAGTAGATTAACATAAACTAGGCAGTAGATTAACATAAACTAGGCAGTAGATTAACATAAACTAGGCAGTAGATTAACATAAACTAGGCAGTAGATTAACATAAACTAGGCAGTAGATTAACATAAACTAGGCAGTAGATTAACATAAACTAGGCAGTAGATTAACATAAACTAGGCAGTAGATTAACATAAACTAGGCAGTAGATTAACATAAACTAGGCAGTAGATTAACATAAACTAGGCAGTAGATTAACATAAACTAGGCAGTAGATTAACATAAACTAGGCAGTAGATTAACATAAACTAGGCAGTAGATTAACATAAACTAGGCAGTAGATTAACATAAACTAGGCAGTAGATTAACATAAACTAGGCAGTAGATTAACATAAACTTGGCAGTAGATTAACATAAACTAGGCAGTAGATTAACATAAACTAGGCAGTAGATTAACATAAACTAGGCAGTAGATTAACATAACTAGGCAGTAGATTAACATAACTAGGCAGTAGATTAACATAAACTTTTTGGTAATAGATTAACATTAACTTTTTGGTAATAGATTAACATTAACTTTTTGGTAATAGATTAACATAAACTAGGCAGCAGTAGATTAACATTAACTCACTTTCCTGTTCAGACTGGTCACATAGTCAATAGCATTATTCTACAATACAAATGCCTAGACCTATTGTGTTTTTATCTATTGTTACAGGTTTAGTTATTAAATATGGTGGTAACCCAGACGAACATTCAGTCGCCCAAGAAGATTCATGGGAAAAAATGTTGGCATTTTTCAAGGAGCATGTCGGAGCAAGTGACCCTGTACGAAGTGTGCCCTCTATTGGTGGGATAGGAGTGATAACACAACAAAGCAAATTATAACGCTAATTCAAGTTTATAGCACACCTAGATATCACAGTTATAATGAACAGTTATAATGAACAGTTATAATGAACAGGAATAAGAAAAAAATTAGTGAGAAGTTTACCACTGTGCGCTACTATATCTATTTTGGTTGTACTCACACACTGTGATAATGAATAGGATACGATTAAAATCAGCGAGAACTGTGCGCTACTATACCCATGTTGGTTGTACTAGCGCACAATGATAATGAATACTGGATATGATTAAAATCAGTGAGAAGTTTACCACTGTGTGCTATACATTACTATATACCTATTTTTGTTATACTAGCGCAGAATGATAATGGATAGGATATGATTAAAATCAGTGAGAAGTTTACCACTGTGCGCTACTATACCTATTTTGGTTGTACTCGAGCACAGTGATAATGAATAGGATACAATTAAAATAAGTGACAAGTTTACCACTGTGTATTCGTAGCGCAAGCAGTTGTAAAGTTATACACTAATTAAAATAGAGGCCATTTTGGACGCCATCTTGGATTTCTCAGAGAGCACAAGGAGGATTTTTCAGGACTTTTAATATGATGTTCCAATCATAGTTCTGGACCTTTCCTGATAAAATCAGCTTGTTACGAGAAATGTCCGGGTCTGCCTATATTTATGAACTAATGCTCTTGGACACAATTATAATAATATTTACATACAGTATATATTATAGGGTAGGTTACATTCAACATAAAATATATGTATGAATCTTCTGAAATTTTACTCTATTGAGGTATGTTAGTAGTATGGTTTGGGTGAAAGTAGGCGTAATGTCGGTACCGGTGTCATTTTTTTATCCACCTCGTTCTCAATTTGAAGTCACAAACAAAGACAAAACTCTGCATCATCAAGATTCCTGAAAGGGTCAGAAAAATCTAAAAAAAATATATATTTAATGTCTGGTTGTAATAGGCTTAATTTAATTGTAAACTTAAATTATTAAAATATTATTTGTTATTGTATGACTGGGTGATAAAAAGATCGATGTTGTTATGGTCCTCATGGCCGCCCATACAAATACACTTTAGCAAATCGTCTGCCTCCTCTGGCGGCCACCACCACCACTCTCACCACCACCACCGCCGCCGATCGAGAAGACGTTTGGATCACCAACGAGCAGCAGGTAAAATTTATACTCTAATACTAAATAGATATTTTAGCAGTTATTATTAGTGATGTAATGCACTTTCTCTAGCTTACGTAATTAACTAATTTTAACATATTAACCCGGTGCGCGGCGATGATGGTGAGCGACCGTTAAGTCTTATGCCCAGTTTTTGGTGATCATCTGTTGTCTAGCTGGCAGAGTACTGTTTTTTTCCAGCAGAAAGGACGCCGTCACGAAGGTCACAAAAAGTCCTCACAAGAGTGTCAACTCTCCAAAGCCTGAACCAGCTTAAAAAGTGCTCATTTTATGTAAAAATATTTGCTTATTTATTACTGGTAGGCCTAGGTCACTGACTTAAGGGTGGCCCGTCTTTAAACTTTCTATTCTTAAATTATAAAACAGGTATAAAATATAAAGCTTTGCAACAACATTCTAATTTTCTGACAGCAATGAAACAAAACAAACATCCCAAAGTAAGACCCGTTTTCAAAAGTGGTGATGCAGAACTTTTTTCTAGTGACAGTGGTAAAATATAGGAAATGTAATGTAATGTCAATTTGTGACATCTTAAAGAAAAAAAAACAATAAATTTTATATAAATAAGAAAATACTATTTTTAATTATAAATAGTTACCCAGTGGACGATTGTAGTTGAAAATTAGTCCAAAAAAATAGTCAAATTCTTCAATAAAATTTCTTATAACTAAGTACTACATTTTAAATAAGCCAGGCTCTACCCTTTAAGCAAATTGTTTTGTTTGTCTTGGTGATTTTGAAGATTCATTAAAATGTAATTTATTTGCTCATTTGTAAATGAATCATTCTGATTGGCTAATGAGCTGTCACAAGTGATTGAGCTTCAACAATGCTTTACATTATGCAAATTCTTATTTTTCATAGATTCATTGCTTCTGGTTGGTTGACCATTTTTGAGATTTAAGTGCAGAAAGATGCTCTTTTGTGTTTTAATGAAAACTTTTGATGAGAGGTACTTGGCCTTATAAAAGATTGATAAGTGATACCAATGAGAGAGTTCTTTAGCTAAAGTACAGGTAAAGTACGATTATTTATTTCTATTTTATTAAACTTTCTGTCATAGTTGTCTATGTTGCATTTATTAGACATCATATTAAAATAAGAAATCCTAAATGTTCGTTTTACTGGTCAATTTTACACTCACCGGTTAAATTGATGAATCAGACAGACAAACAAACAGGTTTAAAACATATTTTTGCCACATACTTTATAATGTTCCTGACTGAAGAAGGAACCACCATTATAGATGTCTGGAAATCTCATTAGCTATCTTATGAAATAACCCATTGTAATAACAAACCTGTTTAGAATAGACTGTATCCTTTCATTCAATCTTAAAACCTGTTGAATTTGTTGTAAATTCACGCTAGCAAACTTTAGATTTTTCATAATTGTTCATTGAAAATTGTTTTTAAAAAGTAGCTAATTTGTGCTGTTTGTGTACGAAAAAATACTGTTAGTTTCTAGTGTAACATTTAGTATGGATTGATGGCTAGGTGTGCTAGTGTATTAAAAATTGAAAAAAAACCCTGCTGAAATACAATATAGTTTAGTATATTTAAACCAAAATTAATATTAGAGGAAAGCTGTTAATAAAGTGGTATGCAATTTGTAAATGAATCATACCATATTATACTAAAGATATGTTGTCCCCCTAAAAAATAATGAAAAACATTTTTTGTAGAATTTATCATTTTTAATGTCACATATTAATAGTTATTCACTTCGACCAAAAACTGGATCGAAAAAAAATATTTACATGAAAAAATGTAATTTAAAGCAAAAGTACTTTACTTTTTGTCTGTCAGAAAATGAGTTTTTGGTTAAAATTAACTTTTGTGAAATAATTATTTTTTGGGTTTTTTTTCTACAGAAGTGAATAACTTGATTAAAACTGCAAGATGGCATATTTAAAGTCTGATTTTGTTAATCTTCATTTTTCATGTTTTTGGGGGACAATACATCTTTAAGGAAACACTTTGATAGGTCCCAAAGATGGTCATTTAATAGGGATTCTACTGTAAAAGTGTAATTATTATGATGTAATGATGTAATAATATTGGTATAATTTCTGAATACACACTATGGCACCAATTTGTCTACATCAAACTTAAAATACTGACTCAAAGAATTAAAGTATTTTGTAAATCAATTGTTACAATGCCTATATAGTCAATTGTATGGATATGATACATCCCTTTGTATATTATTGTTCCTAAGTTATTAACCAGAAAACAATGTATAATATTGTTGATAAATGAACCGTACCTTAATTAAAATAAATAAATATTGTTATTTAATCTGTTGTGTAATAATGTTATCCCTTCAATGTAAACTTGTAATATGTCTATCTTGTCATACCACATGGTATTGAGAAATCAATTCTTAAATCATCAGAGCAGATTTTTAAAACATAAAACTGTGTTTTAAATAGAGGTGTTGTTTAGTCTAATAAATAAAGTTTTTAAAATGTTGGTTTTCACTTCAAAGCTTAATTGAAATTTTCTATCTATCTATCTGCTGCCCTCTATATATTTGTTTTGTTACAACTTTTGAAGACTAGCTCATCAAACTAATGTGTGTTGGAACCATGACGGTATGGTAATACAAGATAGACTCGAAAAGAAGCCCATACTAGCTTTATTTCGAGATGGGCTTCTGAAGTTTTTATCCAAATGATTTCAAACTAATGGGAGGAGTGTGTGTGAGTTAAGATAAGATTCTTTGCCAATTCCAGGAATTTTTTTAACGATATTATTTATGTTCTTTTCCACTTCCCTCTCCTTAAAAAAAACGTTTTGTGCAGTCATTAACCCTCTTAAAAAAATTCAGTTCATTTTTCTCAGATAATCATCTTAATATAGATTTCATCAAACCACACATTATATTGATACAGCACAAGGTCAAATACAAGGTCATTTATTATATATTCCTTATGTAGTTGATCTATCGCCATTGTCTAAAGATCCATCTATAACCTTGTAGTATCCTTATGAACTTGCGTTACCTTTTATTATTCCTCACTTCAATATTTTTTATAAAAGAACGTTGATTAATTTTTTTTTAATGTCATTTAATGTCATAATTAATTAAAAATGTTTTCATTTGGCTGTGAAATTAACATTCTCTAGGCGACAGTTGGCTTCTTACATTTACAGGTTCTAAAAAAACCTTTGTTGAATATGCCATTTTAATGTCACATAAGTTATTCACTTTGACAAAAAATTGGATTGGGAAAAAAATGAAAAAAAAAACATAATTAATACAAAGCAAAAAAAAATTGTCTGTTGGGCAATGGTTTTTTTTAACTGTTTAATTTGTCTTTTTATTAAGTGAAATTATTATTTTGTTCATTTTTTTAAACTTAAACTGCAAAATGGCCTATTCAAAGTCTGATTTTATTAATCTTCATTTTTGTTTCGTTTTTGGTAGAAAATACATAAATAAGGTGCATAGAGGAAAATTAAAACAAAAAAAAATTAACAACATCTTGTGACAAAACTAACAACATCTCGTGACAAAAAACTCACAGTAATACTAACATTAATATCGCACAACAAAATGAACATCAACCAATTTACCATCTCAAAACAAAACTGACATCTCACAAAGAAACTGAAATCTCACAACAAAACTAATATCTTCCGCAACACAATTAACATCTCAAAACAACACTTGGGCGTAACAAATTATTTATTCGTAACATTGAAACTTATACGTGGCAGGAAACGCAGAAAACAAGGCTATCTATCTGTCAGTGTCACCACATGTTCAATGTGCATCCAATTTCATTTTCTATTGTAAAAGAAAGTTGGTATTTCTTTCAAAGAAATGTATTGTAGAATTTATGGATGGTTTCTGTGCACGTACTTCACAAGAAACTATTCATTCTTTTAGCAACTGACTAGGGAGTCAGTCAACTTCCTTGTTTGCAACATTTCTTTGGGATTTTTCGACAATTACGAAGAAGTTACAAAATCCTGAAGACTGTAATGTTACAGCCAATTTGAGTATTTATCATGGTATTATACATTTTTGTTTTTGCTTATATTTATAATGTATTTAAAAATTGGTATTGCACTCTGAGAAAGGAATTTATTTATTGTACTGCACATCTAGTTTGATGATGAATATATATATATGTTAAAGCCAGTCTAACTAAATACATGATTTTCTTTATTTTATGAATGATATCTCATTAAAATGGATATGAAAGAGTTCCTAGCAATATCATTTTATTGGCTCAACGTGTAGATCAATCAGTTTTAAGCTTGCCATAGTCATACTTAATGTTTTGGAGGACGACAACGCCCTCAAAACGCCCCTGGGAAACCTGTGAAAAACTTTTTGTGACGTCACTAAAAGTTATTTTTGTATTACAGAGATAGGAATTTAGGAGTAAATCATTGATTGATGCAAAAGCATGGTAGTAATTACTTATCGCTTTTATACTTTTATTCTTGGATAAGTATGTTAGCTTAATCGAATAAAATTAATTCATATTATCAACCATGTTTTTTTTTAAACGGATTTTAAGTTCGTTTTTCAAGGCCACCTTTCACGAAATTCATAGCCAAATGCCTATCTTGCTGGGTACACGGAGTTATTTTGCGCATGCGTGAGAATCACAGAGTCGATCACCTTGGCCTCTCTCTCGACCCTCCTCTCGCGAGCGCGATGTTTATTTCGCTATTTAGTATACACGTATTATTGAAACATTCATTTTATTATTATTTCGTTGTAATTAACTGAAATTGATGGAAATTCGTCCACATCGTCTTGTTAACACGGGTGTTAACATCGTTTTGAAGAAACCGTTGGACGAGTAAATGGTGTTTGACAATGCCATGGCCTGGAGCTAGCTAGGCCTAGGCTAGGCCTTTTTAGTAGTGATGACTGCTGCTGGATACGATGTTTAGTCGCCCGGCCAGAGGTGAGCTGAGAGGGTATGCTCCTTGATGTATCGTTGAGGGTGTTAATGGTAGGCACAATTGTGTTACTGTATATGTATATATACACATTATTTATAAGTACGTTTATTAATATTGTTGTGTGCTGTAGTGTCCGTTTCTGACTAACGCATTAATATTAAAATATTTTTTTGTTATTACATGCCGCCCTAGGCTAGGCAACACTGAATACTAACTAAATATTAGGATTCCCAATAAAATGAATAGAGGTGGATTTTCTCTAATGTAGTAATAAAGGGTATAACAGGCCAGGCCAGGTCTAGTTAAGGGTATTTGAGCTTGTATCATATATTATTAATACAGTATAAATAAACAATTCATTTGTATTTTTACCTACCTACAGGTCTATAATTGGAGTGCAACTATGATAATTGATGGACGGGATAAGCAAATGTATTTATTGATTGGAATGGAAGCGCAAATAATATAATATTAAGGTAACAGGATACTGAGCATTGCTATTTTAAACTGTTGATCAAACCTACATAATACATTATACTAAATTATTATTTTGTTTTGAGGGCAGATAAACATGTGCTTATTCATTTTCCTTTTTTCAGGTGAATAAAAAGATGCCCAGCGTACTTTATAATAGATGCTACTTGGATCATGCTTGCACAATACATATGCAGTATACTAAGACACCAAGTATAGAATGAGCGCAGACAATTAAAATTACAGAACTAAATATTTATGAAGAATAGTAAAATATGCATAATAGAATGCTTTAGACGTGAATGCTATGGTTACAGTCATACTGTAACTATGGTAATGTACTACCAGACAGTACACTAGTAGTAGGAGTGCATCATATAGTGTTTAACCATCTAAATGGGTCTGGGTATATAAACAAATAAACCACTACTGTACTTTTTAAAAAATTTATTTAGCCAAATACTATGTACAATGGACAATTATGAAAGAATCCATCTCTTGAATATGATGGAGCTGGCTGGTGTTGATAGAATTAAAATGTATCACTCAGGTCTCAAAAGTAATTTATGTCCCGTTTGAAAAATCCTGCTTGTTCCAAACTCATTATGATACATTTGTTCAATAAAATTCATTCCACACACTATTTCTGCCATATAATTTGAGTTCTTCAAAGCCATCTCATGTACTGTTGATTCCATAAATCTGCAAAGATAAGACCAATAAATGGATGGAAATGTACTATTATTTTTATTCAATCCTACCTAGGCCCTATATAGTATTATATTTTATGACTTGGTAACAAACAGAAGGAGGTTATTATTTAATTACAGTACTAACTAAACTATAATAATCCTCTCTGCCTCACCTCTGCTCTACTTTAATTATTAGTTTTATTATATTACTATATTAGTCGATAACAAAAGTCAGAGCCAAAAACAAGTTCAACACAAGCTTACCTTTTTTATTTACGTCGCCTTTTACATACGTCTACGCCCGCGCCTTGTCCACTTCCTGGAGGTTCGTCGGTGGACCGGCTACTACTACTCTCTTGTACTGTAGGCCATGGAGTAACTCTATGTGTAGGCCTAGTATAGTACTAGCGAATTTAGAAGAAACTATAGTCTACTAGACCTAGCCTACTTTGTATTCTGCGTGAGTGGTTTAGTGTGAGATGTACAAATACACCCTTTCTTCTTTTCACGTACAATCTTTGCAGACATAACTTTTTATTGATTTGTGAAATATCGATATTTTCTACGACTGCAGCAACAGGGAGATTGCAACACGTGAGTTTCGTGTAGGATGGGTTTGTTTATTTTGTTTACACCACACAGTCCGCGAACGAGACAAGGCGGTGATTGGACTGTATTAAAATTCATTAACCAATCACAAAACGACTACTGCCGTGGCTACAACCCCGGGTGTTTCAAACTCTAAATTTGACGATCTCGTACGTGCGTATAGAACGTTCATAACAATTAAGATGGCGTGCCAGTTGGTCGGCCATTTTGCGGACGTTTTATACCAAAATTTAATTTGTTTATTTCTCAAGTTCTACTAGGTATTTGAATCTAATTTTTTGTGTGCTGTTTATTAAGATTAAAAGGATTCATACAAAGTCATTTTTGTGAAATTTTAAAATCCTTTCATATCCATTTTAAGCATGATGTTTGTTTTGTTTTTATACAGGTTGTTTAAAAGAATACATATTAGCCAGTATGGACTATCTGGATCCTCGTCAAGAAAGAAAGTTATCTAAGAAGAAGTCGGAAGCTAAACAGCTATCACTGCAAGGAACCACCAATTATGGAATGACATTGGACGAGATTGAAATGAATTACATGGTACCACAAGAAATGCCAGAATTACCCCCAGCGCCATCTACAAAGCCTCGCCCTAATTTTCATAGATATGTCAAAAGTAAGTACTGTTAACAATTTTTCCCATGGTAAGCTGTTTTTTAAAACTTTAGTTCTTGGAATTTCTTGTCTAAGTCTAAACTTAATCTAGTCTAGCCAACATTTAATGACTAACACGGAAGCGTGTTTTTCTCTAGTTTATGATTATTAAGGAAGAAGAGTTTTGTTACAGGTGTGAAGAGGAAATAAGGTAGTAATTTACAGAAGGGACATTTGAGATATTTAATGACTTACCGATGTGGAAAATTTAAGATAGTGTACATTTTATTTCACTCGGTATTGGTTTTTATAATGGTTATGATTATGAATTTGTAATAAGAAAACAAAAAGTTTTGCTGTTCAAGGAAAAGGGAGAAAATGAAAGTTCATAACAGAAACAAAACACCAGGCTGCCTCATCGCTAACCAGGGTTGAAAAAGAAAATTGTGGTATTAAATCCGTGGAAAGTTGCAGTAAAAAAATGGCAAAAACTTTACCTGATGTTTGTTTTTGTTAATGCCATATTTAAACAGTATTTTCACTAAACTACTTCTTTATTATCTAACCAATTTAAATGCAAAATTAGACTAGGTAACATTTTTTTTCAATTAGTTAGTTTTTCTTATCACTTCCTGTCTTTAAAATATTTTATATGCAGAAACAGGATCTGTAATTATTACATTAATTGATTTATAACTGCAGCTGTAACGACATCTACAAACAAATGAATGCTGAAATATATAAATATTATATTATTTATCCTCTTATTTTATGAGTCATGCAGAAAGGCATAAATTTGGCTAAATTTCAAAAAATGGAACTGGATATCTAATAACATGATACTAAATTTATTTCCTGTCAACAACACATTTATTATTATTTTTTCAATGTGTAAAATAATAAGTTTGCTGCCTTCACTTCACTCAGACCAAGGTTTAGAGTTTTAATTGCACCCACAGGATAAAATGGGGTTCAAAACGGGTCAATTTAGAATCTTAAGAACCTGTTGTGGTTTTAAAATTTAATCTTACGTGTACAATTTCCTGTTCGATCTAGTGCCAAGCCTTAAATAATAATACTGGAAAAATTATTATTAGCTTGCAAGTGTATATTCAAGACGCTTTCGGATAATAACATTTAGTATCATCTTGTTTTATCTTTAACTCAACTTGTAAAGATTTCTCTACAGCTGAATTCATTTTAGAAGGTAATTTGTATCAGGAATTTACTTTGCTAAATTGTGAAGCCTTGTGAAAAGAGTAACTTTGAACATTTTCTTGGCTTGTTTGGAAATTTTTACGGGAAGTTAACAATGTATCCAGACGAAATTACAATACAAAACGCGGCAAGTCCATTTGGACAGCAAGTGCTTTCTTACCACCATGGAACTTATTTTTGTAAGTTTGTAAGATATTTTTGCCATTGTCTAGTAGCACTAGTAGTATTATAAATATAATTGTTTGTTCAACCACGTTTTATTCATGATAGAACAAATTTAAATAAGGCGTGTTGGATTCATTGGTTTATTAGTATGGCTATTATATAGTTTTATTTGTTTTTCTTAAATAAAAAAAAATCCTAGATCAAAAATGGATTTATTGAAGGATTCTTTCAAAATTATTCTGTAAAGTTAAAAATTTAAATATGATTGTAAATGTTCTGGTTTATAGTGTTAAATGAATTTCATAACTTTTTTTTATGAAACTAATAAAATAAAGCTGTGTGTTTAAAAATCAACGAAACTATTTGTTAAGATACTTTTTACCATCTAAGTTTTTTTTATTTCAATATGGTTTATGTAAAAAAGAAATTTCCAAATTCAAAGTAGAAATGTATATTGTATTGTAGAAAATAAAACAGGTTATGTAGTGTACTCTGTATAGAGTAGAATATCACAGTTCATAAATATGCAAAGTCACATTAAAATCTAAAAATTTACCACACCTCCTCTGGATCTGTCCCAGATAAAGTATTTTGAAATTAATAAAACTATAATAAAAACAATCACTTCTAATAGACAATGCTTTTTATATGGTACAATATTTGCTGTTAATTTTATGATACTGGTTTCTATCACCCCTCTTGATATCAAACAACAATTTTCATTGGCTGTTCTGTAGTTTGTTGATCAAATTCTGTACAACAAAAATAAACATACTCTACATTACTTTGTTAGGAGCAAACTTTGTACTGTGAATTTCGTGCCATACAGAGGTTCCTGTTCTGTAAGCCAATTTGATCATAAATAATTTTATTGCTTAATCTATTTAATATAGATCCTTGATATATAGCAAGCAATTTTTATGATTCAATTTGAATACTGCCATAGCTGCTATTAGCTACTGTATTCTTAGTCGACAGTAACATACTATTCTAAAAGTTTTCAAACTTTTGACGGATTTTATTGAGGTGTATAACTTCAGCAGAATAATTGAACTATTTCTAGCCACGTTTTAACTGGAAACGAAAAGATTTACGAACTTCTTACGAGTAGTGAAGGAATAACTTTTTATAGTAAATAAGCTGAAATTGTTTACAAAATGATTTGTCCAGTATCTATGGAACTTGACCATGCAGGAGAGACTAGCTGTGATGATAATAATGGTGAGTTAACTACTCTATCTTTGTATTTTTCCTCTGGATGTAGAAGAGGTACATCTATTAGCTAATAATATAACGTTTACTTCCTTAAAGGTAAAGTGATGAATAAGTTATATTTTCATAAATAAATTCATGTGGATCCTCAATTATTATCTTAACTCGATTATCTCTCTCTTGACATGTTTTCCGTCATTCAGACATTATGCTTTCCACGATTTGTTTCCATATTTTTCTGTTTTGGGCAGGATGGTTTGTTATTGTGCTAAAGTCTACATTTTTCACTTTTTAATCTTTTTTTATTTGGTTATATTACCCAAAATAAAATTATAAGATTATTTTACTTGCAATGCAAGAAGATATGGTTGACTGACATTTATGAAGAGGGGTTTTCTACTTTTTAGTGGCATTATAGCTTGCTCCTGAAGGAGAAGGCTGTTGTTGGTTTATCCAGGTAAGCGGCACTGCAAACATCACTGTTGGCATATAAGAATATTGTGAGGTGAACTTCTCTTTATCATCGATGGGGTTAATCAGCACTATCTGGCTACAATATCTGTATTTATTTATTTGTAGGGTTATTTATATATATTAACTGAAGATTTAATCTCAGCTACCAAATATATTATCTCTTTGAACATCATCGCCTCATTTTGATAGGTATTAAAACCTGTTGAAACTGGAATGTGTAAAAAAAGCGAAAGCATTTTCATGATCAATGTATGTCTGGGAAGATGTCATCACTGGTTTGTGTCTTTACTGAGCAGCCTTGGAGAGAATGACTATGACATCATTGGTACTAGTAGAGCAGTTAGTGCCATAAAAATAGCCAAGTTGTGCACTTTATTACCAAAGCATGAAACTTGCCACAAAGTTTCTTTGATGTATATAGATTAAAAATATCGGGGGGTGCCAAGTGTCCAACATCCGGTATGGCGGCCATCTTGATTTCAAAATGGCCACCATAAAAACAAAAAGTGTTCATATCTTGGCAACTATAAACAGTAGAGACTTGATTCTGGTGTTAAATTGTTCACAAACCACATATTTCTATTTGCTCTAATGAAAAGTTTCGTCAAAAAATGACCGGAAATGACGTTTCTTCCAGTTTGACCTTTGACCTCTTATCTGTATATCTCAGTAACTACTTATCATTTTCAATCGATTTTTGTGTCATTTTGTTCAGAATAGAGACATTTATATTTGTAGTAATGAAACATTTTCACATAAAATGACTGGAAATACAATTTATAACCTTTGACATAATATATAATATGTGAACATACTGTATGTGGTTTACATTGGTATAAAT
Organism: Antedon bifida; assembly: GCF_963402885.1. Lineage (NCBI taxonomy): Eukaryota > Metazoa > Echinodermata > Crinoidea > Comatulida > Antedonidae > Antedon > Antedon bifida. The sequence goes on from NC_136234.1 coordinate 1,949,409, forward strand.
GCACCTAATTTTTTTTAACGAAATAAATGACACTGCAAAAATGACCAGGAATTATTATTCTGAATTTTTGACTTTTGATGTGATAGGATAGGCGTAAAGTATGACAGATCACTGAGAAACAGCAATCACTGAGCTCATCTATGCCAACTTGTTTGCTAAACTGTGATGTGTCAATCGTTAGATAAAAGTTTTGGTCCTCTCTCCATCATCTTTTTTTTTTGCAATGTATTATACCATATGGACAATTGTCTGAAATAAAAGTTGAATTGAATTGTTAGATGCCATTTGGAAATATTTTTGATGTAAAGTAGCATTTCGTTGGGCTCTTTGATGTTGCATATAAGACAAGTTCGGAAAGTTTTCATTTTCATAAGTTAAGAGAATACCGTCTTTCAAAGTACTTACTACAAACTTATCCTGCATTTGTGCAGTAGACCTACTTTCATTAGTCAGAAACTCAGATAATTCTTGTTCATTTTCGTTGCATCTAAAAAAATGTACTCCATTTTTATGGTAATGGGCCTTTGCTGTAAACCATCTGAATCCTTTTCCTCGATTTTCTCTACTCATTGATTTTTTAGCAAAATCCGAACCAAATCAATTCGTAAAAGACATCTCAATATAATTATTCAAGTAATTCTCAAATTAGTGACATGGACCTACAATATACTGTTCTGTACAAGACCTTTTTAGGCATCCACTTGTGGACTTTCACTTTGAAGGTCTTGGTCTAATCATACAAGAAACAATGTCTGATTTAATCAATCAAAGTAGTGGGTCCAGACAAAGAAGGGGATGTAAGACCATCCACAGACAAAGAAGGAGGTATAAGACCATCCACAGACAAAGAAGGGGGTATAAGACCATCCACAGACAAAGAAGGGGGTATTAAGACCATCCACAGACAAAGAAGGGGTATAAGACCATCCACAGACAAAGAAGGGGGTATAAGACTATCCACAAACAAAGAAGGGGTGTAAGACCATCCACAGACAAAGAAGGGGGTTCAAGACCATCCACAGACAAAGAAGGGGGTGTAAGACCATCCACAGAGAAAGAAGGGGGTATAAGACCATCCACATACAAAGAAAGGGGTGTAAGGCCATCTACAGACAAAGAAGGGGGTGTAGGACCATCCACAGACAAAAAAGGGGGTGTAAGACCATCCACAGACAAAGAAAGGGGTGTAGGACCGTCTACAGACAAAGAAAGGGGTGTAAGGCCATCCACAGAGAAAGAAGGGGGTGTAAGACCATCCACAGACAAAGAAGGGGTGTAAGACCATCCACACACAAAGAAAGGAGTGTAAGACCATCCACACACAAAAAAAGGGGTGTAATACCATCAACAGACATAGAAAGGGGTGTAATACCATCAACAGACAAGGAAGGGGATATAAGACCGTTCACGGGCACAGAAGGGGTGTAATACCATCAACAGACAAAGAAAGGGGTTTAATACCATCAACAGACAAAAAAGGGGGTATAAGACCATCCACAGACAAAGAAAGGGGTTCAAGACCATCCACAGACAAAGAAGTGGGTATAAGACCATCCACAGACAAAGAAGGGGGTGTAGGACTATCCACAGACAAAGAAGGGGGTGTAGGACCATTCACATACAAAGAAGGGAGTGTAGGACCATCTACATACAAAGAAAGGGGTGTAAGACCATCCACAGACAAAGAAGCGGGTATAAGACCATCCACAGACAAAGAAGGGGGGTATAAGACCATCCACAGACAAAGAAGGGGGGTATAAGACCATCCACAGACAAAGAAGCGGGTATAAGACCATCCACAGACAAAGAAGCGGGTATAAGACTATCCACAGACAAGGAAGGGGGGTATAAGACCATCCACAAACAAAGAATGGGGTACAAGACCATCTACAGACAAAGAAGGAGGGGTAGGACCATATTACCGAGGAAGCATAGGCCTACAAAAAGAAGATGCAATCAAAATAGGCCTACCACTTGGAAAACAATAAATTGTAGAATAACTGAGGCTTGATTGTTGAAATATAAAGGGTTCTTTGTAAGGTCATTAATAATATATTGATATAAACACGATCATCATACTATTCATTTGACATTCAAATACAGTCTATCTCGAAAAGAAGCTCATACTATCACCTTTTCGAGGTTTTACGGTATTCCATAACATGTATGTTATTTCCTCTGTCAAACTATTAAAACTTTTAACGAATCAGAAGGTGCCAACATCATTGAACTAATGGTACCACCAAGCACAATGTTTACCAATTTTATGTACTATATACAATTTAAGTCCATTAATCATTTAATATAATTACGCCTATCAGGTCAAAGTTCAAAATTAGGTGCCTTTAAGACCACCAAAAACCACATACAGTATATTCACATAATTAAAAATCAATAATTAAATGTCAAAGGTCATAAATTGTATTTCCGGTCATTTTATGTGAAAATGTTTCATTACTACAAATATAAATGTATTTATTCTGAACAAAATGACACCAAAATCGATTGAAAATGACCAGTAGTTACAGAGATATACAAATACGAGGTCAAAGGTCAAACTGAAAGAAACGTCATTTCCGGTCATTTTTGGACGAAAATTTTCATTAGAGCAAATAGAAATATATAGTTTGTGAACAATTTGAGACCAGAATTAAGTCTCTAATGTGTATAGTTGCCAAGATATGAACATTTTTTGTTTTTATGGTGGCCATTTTGAAATCAAGATGGCCGCCATACCGGACGTTGGACACTTGGCACCCTCCGATATTTTGAATCTATATACATTATAGAAACTTTGTGCCAAGTTTCATGCTTTGGTAATAAAATGCACAGCTCATGTCATTAACTTATACGTACTGGAGAAGCATGGAGTTACTGTGATTGTGAGAAGCTTCACTTCAACACAACGACCAATCATGAACTCATCCAAACTGTCATGCTTGTGATTGGTCAACTCACTTGTGTTGCACGAACACCCTTACGTTATAGTACGTCCAAGTGGAAACCCAGCTTGACCACAGCAACTGTATTGAATGATTATTTAATCGTGGACGTTGGCATGTTGGTCAAGATAGGATTGATAGGCACAACTGATTATTTTGTTGATTTAGTCCAAATGGTCAAATTCTTTCAAGATAGAAATACTTGCATTGAAAACACTTGAATGATGCAAATAACAGATTACAGTACAATGATTAAGACAGATACATATATTACTAAAAAATATCTTTACTTTTAAGAATGTTTGTGGCTATAATATTAATATTCACATTCAGACTGTTAAAACAAATATTATAGGTCTTCATTAATGAATAAATTTAGTTCATAAATGCTTAAATAGATATACTTTCGCAGGATTCACACTACATTTGAGTAATTTGATCACTTCTCCAAATCTAAATAGTTATTCTAGTTGAGTGCATCAACTCAATTCTTTCTTGCACAGTTAAGTACCTAACCTTGTTAATACTGTATTCAACAAGTTAAAATGTACAGTATGGTATTAACAAAAGGTTACGTTGAACCATAGTAAAACACAAGAGCCATTATGACTCTAAAACCCATCACAATAGTACAATTAGCTAAGGCTGTACTTTACCGTACATGGCATACAATCAAACTTTTCCAAACCCTGTATGGAAAGTCAGTGAAGCATGACCTGACTCAGTAGTGACGTTTCTTTAGGACCATGTTTTTTTTCCCCTGAGCACAACCCGTCACTCTGATCCAGTTCCTTCCTCTAGTTTTTACTCTCAAAATAGTAATATCTGTACTAAGTTGGAGGGCAAGTGTACTATTGATTCACAAGTTTGTTTGTTAACCTTACGTTCAATATGGATCAAAGTCAGGATGTTGAAAATAGATGTAAGTATTCTAAAATCTAGTTCTATTTGACACAGTTGAGTTTTATGTTTCTTAATTAGGAAAGTGTATACTGTACCTTTGTTATAGATAAAATATAGTAATAAATATTGAAATTGAAAATAGATGCAAGTTCAATCTTTTTAATATTCTAAATCTACAGTATATCTATTTGACACAGTTTTATGTTTCTGAATTTGATAATGATTTGATTTGAATTTATTTGGAATGAGTATAAATACATTCAAAGTGACAACATTCTACTGTAACTGACATATCTAACAGAGACATACATTAATTTATAGAAGATTATCCAATATAGCCCAAAAAGCATTATATATCTTATTTCCATTCGGGGTAGTGTAGTTATTGTATATATCTGTACCTTTTACTTTTAGTCATAGGTAAAATAGAGTATAACAGCCATAACAGTGATGAAGACCAATTCTTATAAAATTATTTCTTTGAAGCGTTTCTATTTTGTTTATAACTCTTGACAATTGATACCCTCTCATCTGTCTTTATTAAAAGAATACCGCCAATAAGGAAATATAATAATATGATAATATTGCGTTCCATTTTTAGAAGTAAATTCTATTAATGGAATAGCACACATTGTCCTGTTGTGCTCGAGCACTTTCAAAAAGACTAAAAGGTAAAAATGAAAGTAAACAGCCTCTGCATCTGGTTCTTTTGTTGTTCAAACATTACATTCGTTATAGCAAAGTTTATCGTGTCGGCTTGTTATATAGAGTATAACAACCAGTGATGAAGACCAATTCCTATAAAATTATTTCTTTGAAGCGTTTCTATTTTGTTAATAACTCGTGACAACTGATACGCTCTCATCTGTCTTTATTAAAGGAATACCGCCAATAAAGAAATATAATAATATGATGATATTGCATTCCATTTTTAAAAGTAAATTCTGTTAATGGAATAGCACACATTGTCCTGTTGTTAGTCTTTCAAAAAAACTAAAAGGTAAACATGAAACAGCCTCTGCATCTGGTCCTTTTGTGGTTCAAACATTACATTCGTTGTTATAGCAAAGTTTATTGTGTCAGCTTGTTATTAGTCCTAATGTTGTATGTAATCTGTAAAATATGTGATTAAAATAGTTAGTTATCGAAACTCAATCAATTAGCTTTCTTTTTGAACATGCCCATATCCTACATATTAGCCACTTTAATGGTTCTTTCAAATATTGTTTTTTTTTCAACATCATTTGTATAGAATATCACAATGCAATGCAGTTTCCTTGCTCATCATTCAACTTTCTTCATCATGATAAACATAACTTATTAAATTATTGGTTTGTATCATGGAGAAATAAGTCAACTTGTTTCTTCATGGTTGGATGCACTTATCCGATCAAATCCCAATATTTTCTTTATGAAAAACCGGTAGAATGTAATTCCTGTAGTGCAATAATCCCTATCCTGTATCGTCATACTAATTTATTTTTGTTGACATCACAAAAACAATTTATTGTAGGAGGTAGTACAACTGTGATCCTGGTCCAATGTCAACAATTGTGGTCTAAATCCTTTATTCCTATTGCCAATGGTCATGACATGCACTTATCAGTCAAATTCTTTGAATTATTTAAATTAATTTATTTTTTAAAATGACATTTACTTTACAGTATCTAGTCTTATTATTTATTTCCCCTTCATTTTACTTTCTTTAAAATGTATTTTAGAAACTATATCATCTTCATGGTGATATTAGGCACTCTACCCACCCCCTCTACCCCCCCCCCCCCCCCCATGAATGTTATTTCTTTTTATTCCTGTGAACACTGAAAAATAACAAATCCCAACGAGTGTGTCTCTCCAACACCAGGCCAAAAAACAAACAAAAACAAAACAACAAATGCTTATAAATAGAAGTATTTTAAGTTTGAAGATACAACTAGAAATGAATTTTTCACAATATTACATTTTCATAAAAAAAAAACAACAGTTTTATGGTAGGAACTTCATTAGGCGCAGGAGCCCCGGATAGCGTTACGTTTGAAAACCCCAAAAAGTGAGGTTTTCAACCATTAGCGGCATGACTGATGTGAGTGATTAATGTGTTTTACGGACGGTTTCAAGGACTATCCTACCAGTGGGCTGTTCACTGGTCAAATGATTGACACTTTGTATCACCGTTTGTAACTGGAGCTGTGACGACCTTTGTAACTGGAGCTGTGACGACCTTGCAAGAATACTAGGCCAGAATTTTTTATTGAAAAGTGCCTTGGTATTAACATGGAGATGGAAACAAATTTTTCTATCTTTCTTTCTAAAATAAATGGTCACTACAGTTTCAAACTAGGCTTAGTCCACCAATTAATTAAGAATTGAAACCTAAATTAAAATTGTTGGTATTCTTTGGCCGTTGTTTGATTATCTTCATGCCATGTTTTTTTTTCTAATGATTTGGCGATACGCTCCTATTAGGCCTACTAGCAGAGGGTTCGATGAGTTTTGAAAAGTTATGGAAATGTGGTCTAACATATAGCAATTCAGTTTTTAAGGCCCTTCTTCCATGTCCGAGCCTTTGGAAATATTAAAAAGTTATATTAATATAATATTCTGTGTTTTCATGTTTTAAGAAATTGTATATCATTTCAGATGTTTCGCGCTGCGTTTTTATTTGTTTCGCGCTTCGTCTTGTTGGCAAAAGTAACTCTTGACTTCCGCTCGAGCTTTCTCCGTACATACCGATACTTATTATGATTATTCATTTCATTTTTTTGTACATTATTAAAAAATAGCATACAGAACCCCATACGGAACATACCCTGCTCTGAGAAAACACTTGTGGGCTATTCTCTGCATACGGCATGATGGAATAGCTTTTGGAGTAAATCGAAACGTCGAGCAACTCAACAGTTCTTTTCAGAACTAATAGGCCTATACGTGGTTACCGCAAACTTATATCAACAAATATGTAACTTGTTTAGCACGTTTAAAATGGATAGCAAAACATATTCAAAATAAAAAAACTGAATTATTTCAAACAGACAGCACATTAGTTCAAACGGATAGCACAATAGATAGCACAATCAAAATAGATATAACTGTACTGTACATTCTATGCGGATTATCGGGTAGCACATTCTTTCAAATGGATAGCACATTCTTTCAAATGGACAGCACATTCTTTCAAATGGATAGCACATTATTTCAAATGGATAGCACATTGAGTAGCACAATCAAATGGATATAGTACTGTACATTATTCTATAAGGATTATCGGGTAGCACATTCTTTCAAATGGATAGCACATTATTTCAAATGGATAGCACATTGGGTAGCACAATCAAATGGATATAGTACTGTACATTATTCTATAAGGATTATCGGGTAGCACATTCTTTCAAATGGATAGCACATTATTTCAAATGGATAGCACATTAGGTAGCACAATCAAATGGATATAATTGTACTGTACATTATTCTTTACGGATTATCGGGTAGCACATTCTTTCAAATGGATAGCACATTATTTCAAATGGATAGCATGGATTGGGTAGCACAATCAAATTGAGCACATTGGGTAACACATTGCATCAAATGGGAGCCTACTGTACAGTTATTCTATTAAATTGAATTGAATTGAAATATATATTTATACTGGGTAACCTCTTCAGTCAAAGACTGGTCTCCCAGAGGGCCCAGTTATGATCAGTGGCTGTGATGTACTAATACACCGGGGTAACCCCCTACTCGTCTCGAAAGATGTACTAGGTTTAAAGTGCACACGAGCTAGATGTGTATTCTATTATCGGGTGTAGTACATTAAAATTGAGAGGACATAAGATGGACACCATAATTTATTATTAAGGAGCGAAACAGCCAATCCTTACTGAAGGGACACTCCTATAAAGGGGACATTAAGGGGACTGGGAACATTTAAGCTCAGTGCCAATGTTCACTCAATATTTTTTCCATCACAAAATAACAAAAAACACGAAATAATTATATCCATTTATCGTTATTAAATAAAAATGGATATCATAATAATTATGATACTTTGTCTGTCTTGAAAGTTTTCATTGGTGAAACGTTGTCTGCTACATTTTAAATTTCCGAGTCCAGATCAGTATTGGTATTGGTTTTTTTCTGCGAAACCTCTATGAAGAGGACAAGTTTTTTTAGGAAGTGTTCCAGGCGCAGTAGAACCCCTATTAAGGGGACACTTTCAGAAAAAAGGTTCTACTGTATTTTTAACGGAGGATATCACAAATAAAGTACGTGTTTCCAAGTACAGTACAGTGTTTAAAAAGAATTATTTCATTTCAATCTTTTTTAAAACAGAAATAACTAACTTATTTTTCCGTGATATAACTAATGAAACAATGTTTAGAAAATGATATCATCTAAGTGATGTTTTACATATAACGTTTAACTTTTTTTTTTTATTCTCCGTACATTCAATAGTTCTTGTATAACACCATATCAAGTAGTACAGTAGACTAGTAGAAATTATTGTAGGGTTTTCTTATTATTCAGTCAATTCAGTGTTTCTATACAGAAAAGAGTAGTCAGTGGCCTTAACATCAATTAATTGTATAATTTGCACCCAAGGTCGAATAGCAAGAAACTAAGGTCCAGTTACATTGTTGTTCATTGGTCAATAGGAAATGAACAGCACACTTATGGGTGGTGACAAAGTTTAGTTATTGATAAATTGTCCTTGGGAAAAACACATTAGTTGGGCTGACCATGGGCTGACAGAGTTAACGACTTCGTAACGCTATCCGGGGCTCCTGCGCCTAATGTGAAGATTTCCTGCGTAGACAAAACATTCAAACTAGGCCAAAACATGTTGCAACTGAAAGTTGTTTCTTGACTGATGCAACCGATTCTTTTCGTCAAGTTCGTTAACAGTTTACCGCATTCTAGGTCATTGATGCGCTTTTTCAAAACACAACTACGTAGTGAATCACAGTTTCCTGTTTTACGATTACTCAATTTACCTAAATTTAAGTGCTGACTGTTGAGTCGTTTTTTACGTGACGCGCCATTGACACATCTGCGACAGCTGTTTTTATCTTTTCGTATATATTTTGAAAGATTTTCGGTATCTATTATGGCATTGATAGTGCCCTGATTACAATATGACCCAGGTTTTAACGATAGATGACGTTTACTACGGTCATCTTGTCATTGTAGGGGCGTGTGAAGGGAGGGTTTGTTGGCTTTAATTCAGAATTACGATTAAATCATCTTTTAAATTAAAATTAAATAGATATTGATATAGAAATACATTATTATTGTTAACACATAATTTTTTTACTTGAAAATGCAGCAATGCAATGAACCGAACACAAAGCAGAAAACGGTTTCCAGTGTATATTTGTAATAATTATAATAACGGTCGCAAGAAATTCATATTCTTTGTATCCCCGTGTCCATATCTAAATAAGAATTTAAAAGTATCTACTTATTTATGTACATTACATTTTTGCATAGATTAAATATTTATCTAATTATTAAAATCCATATTTTTTTGAATGATTGACCAAAACCTAACATTTAGATATTGCTGTTGACATTTTAAAAACATTTTATGACAATATAAACAATGTGGTGTGTACTTTAAATAAAACCCCATTTACTATTACGATTGGGCCCTGGGCCGCTTCAAGATCTGGTCCAAATCATAGTTTAAATGGGGTCTAATTTTTTCTTATTCAAAAAGTTTTATTAAATGTGAAATTGAAGTGCAGTAGTAACCTTGCACTGGATGGTAGCCAAAATATGATTTTTATTTTGGTCACAAAATCTGGACGTTCAAAATGAGGTGGTCACTTAACCTAATTAGCAGATATCCTGATAAGAAAGATCTAAATGATTAATATAGGTCATTTTTCTTTCCTGACAATTTACCATATAAGGGCATTATTAATATTAATATAAAATTATTAAATGTTGAACGTTTATTTAAACCTTCTTTAACAAAAATACTAAGAAAGTAGTATAGGAACATATAATAACAATACAGTCATTGCAACACACAAACATGTTAAAATATATACTGTAGATTATAGTATTTGGACTGTTATTTTTCAAGGTAAACTTATAATTTGTATCATTTTACAAATTGCATATATAATTAAAAATTGGATGTTAAGCTTAGAACTTTTAAGCAAAGCCTTCCTGATAACAAAAAGAAGTACCTTGAATGTGGAGTGAATCCCCTTAATCATTTAGCATAACATTAGCATAGTTTGTTTATGATTATAGGAAATGTTTAAGCTTTTCATCCTGTAACAGAACTTAAACGGACATTTTAATTACTGTAATTTATTTGTTTATACAGTAATTATAGAAAATTGGTAAAAAGTTAAGTTAACATTCTACATGGCAGTTAAAATAAATAAATAAATAAATAAAAATGGGTTATGAATTAACTTTTTTGCCGAAAATTTATTTAACACGAGATAAATGTACGTATATTCATTCTTTTATAAAAATAATCTTATTACAGGCAAATATATTAAAATCTATAGAGGAATTTTTATAATTTAATATTAATTTATGAGAATTGATATTAATAACTGTGAACTAATGATGTACAGTATAAAACTAATAAAACTAAAGTTAAAGGAATATAGAGGGCAGCGGACTACTGTGTTTAAAATTTATAACATTTTCAAACAAAGGTACTGTAATATTCCCTATACAAGCAGCTCACTTTCGGACAAGGCTATACAAGAGAGCTAGCTTTACAACAAAAACTATCACCTATCACCTATTTTGAGCCTCGTAAATCTCAAATGTGTGTCATATAAAGATAATGTATTAATGGTCAATTAAAACCTCATTTTTATTGGTGTAAGTTTACTTTTTACAATCAATTAGCTACCTCACTATCTAATAAATTGGGTTGTAATTCTGGCTTTTTAGTTTCTTTGTTTGAAAATGTTAATTTTGTGGGAATAGTTTCTATATGTTTACATATAACCAGCTGTCCCAGTATGATTATATTATTAATTTTGTTATTATATTTATGAGCTAAAATGTATGATTAAGGTAGCAAATGTATGATTTATTTTATTTGGAAATGTATTATTGCAATATATAGTATGGAACTATATCCTCCATGTAATAGAAAGTTTCAATGTCATCTTTTGTCTGTTGTTGCATTAGATCTGTTATTGTGAACAATTTCTTGGGCGTATCCTGGTAGTACCACGATAATATAGTGGTTATTAATAACGATATTCTTTATTGTTGAAAATAAAACACTTTGGACTTTGTTTAAGTAGTTAAAAAGGAGGTTACCTTCTGAGGGCAAGAAATTTACTTTTTTACTACAACAAAATGAACCGCCCAAATTGCTAGTTTGCTAGGGTGAATTTCAAGCCCTTTGATTTTGGGAAAAAGCCAAACATCTGTTACAGAATGCTTACAAGTTAGAGTAGATTACAAATGGTAGTAAGACCAAGGTAAAACGATGGATACGTTTCACTGATAATAGGAAATGTTGCCTTTCCTCCTCTAACCCATTCATGCGTTATAGGTCACACAATCCTGATGAAATGTTAGAGTGAGAATTAGTGGTCCTAATGAACCATTTGCGTAAAATGTATCCCTGAATTAGGGAAGTGTCAGGTGATCAACCTTGTTGATATCTTTGGAAGGAACTAATACATCAACTTGTTGTGAACATGATTTGTTTCAATCTTAGTGATATTCAAGATTTCATTCAGGTTTTTTTTAATACAGTATTCATTTGCATTTACAGTACTGTCTTATATAATGCCTAATACAATGTTTCTAAGTTACACACAAAAATGATCCATAAAAAAAAGAGGAAAAGCAGAGGAAACATTTACACTGCTCCATTCTCCAGCACTTTGAAGCTCCCATATGAGAGCTAGCCGGAACAGTATTCACATAAACTTGAGTGAAAAAGCATCTATGTATCCTATCCTACCAAAATATCATTTTCTTAGTACATCTTTTCAAAGCTTGTTGACATTTTTTTTTTAATGTAGAAACTAATGTAGTATTACAAAAAAATGAAGTGCTTAAACACAACTGAAACTGAAAATCAGAGGAGGATCCAGGGGGTTAGTTGCACCAGAGGCACTCACTCCCCTTTTGACAGCTTAAATGTATTTTTTTCATGCTAGTGCTCCCCTGTTTGAAAAATCCTGGATCCGCCCCCTTCAAAAAGTATCTGTAAAAAATATAAGTTATAATGACAGGCGTATTAAGGAGTTACTTTTTCAAAACAACATTGTAAAATTCTTTTGAAACATGTATTTTTTTTAAATCCCAGCTGGAGGTATACAGTAGCATTGAAGGAAATCCCACAGGTGGTTTTATAGTATAGCTACTGTAGTTTTATTTTGCTTCCTTTTTAGGTTACTAATATACTATTGTCTTATCAAGTATAAGTTCACATGACTAGTAATAACTTTAGCAGTTTCTATTCCATAATAAATAACTAAAAAGTAATAAAAGGTAATACTTATAGCACACAAATGTAACGAAATACATAGCAGCTCATTTTACAGGGGTGATGACCCATTCGTGAGTACCATATGTACTTATATGGAAGTTGTGCAAGAACCACATAAATTGTTCTTAAAGTTAATTCAAAGTTAATCAAGCATGGAAAGTCACTCCTTCCTTCTCCATGATTCAAGAATATGATCTAGAAGCCAGGCCTTCTGAATTTAACTCAGTTCGACATATCCATGCTTCTGCAAAACATCTTGGTTGAATTCTTCATTATTTAGTAATTCTTACAAAAAGTAGAATCTAATACTTCTATTCCATTCTTCCGGTTGGAATCGAAAAAAAGAAAGGAAAACTTGCTGGAGTGAATTGCTTCCTGTGATTTTAGTTTCATTGTGCCACGCATGGGATCAGAATTTGCTCCTGTAAATTTTGTCTGCCAAAACAATTGAGAACTCTGTGATTGGATCTGTGCTTTGAATGACGGAAGGAGTTGGTGTGATTGTTTCTAACCATCAAATGAATTAGTTTGCAGTTGAATTGTTTTCATTTATGTCCTGTATTTGCGCACAGGGTTAGCTGCTTACCTATGCATATAGTAATAAGGTTTTTCAAGGTTTTTCTTTTAAGCAAGTCATTTTATCCGACTTGTATTACTTCGTAATTATCAGTCATCGTACTAAGTAACAATTCCAGAACTTGCTATTTTTTGCTCCTGTTTTGTATAAAGTGCATTGGAATATTCGGTACAAAAATATTTATGCTGAAACTGATCGTTCAATTGTTTTATGAACTTTTTGGTAAAAGAGACTTTCGCTGTGCCGAAAGCTTGTCTATTTGAGTAAATTTTCCACAACTTTGTCATCAATTGTTGCAGTTTCAAGTTGTTACTGGTGTTGTAAAAGATTTTTACTAAAGATTTTTGACAATCACTATTCCAGAACTCGTCTTTTCCCTAATTTATTCATATAAATCTGAACTTTGTTACTCCATCCATAAGTCTGATTAAGATTTTGTAGTCCGATGAAGATGGATGAAAATAGCAATGCAACCGAAATAGAAACTATTAATACTGTTGGTAATGTAGGCCTATCAGTGAACTGTGGCAGACAGATTGAAAATAAACGATTAACCATCTTTAATGATTACCAGTGTATTGATGAAGTGGATCCTACTGCTGAAGGTAATGTGCTCATCATTTTTTACAATGTCAAAGTTCAAGTTTGGATAAGGGGGTGATGTCATCTTGACATTGTTTAGTTAATAGTTCTTACAGTTTTTGATGCTAATTAAAACATGAGAGATCAACCAATAAATCCAAACTGAGAATAAAAATATTATTATTCTGTAGTTTTCCGTTTTTTTGACATACGATAGTGAAGCAAAATATTATCTATACTCTTCTAATTTAATACTACTTACTAACTCTTGAAAAACTTTTTTTGTCAAATACCAATTAGGTAGCACTCGGAGAGACTAGTGTCTTTAAAATGAATTGAATATTGTTTGATAGTAAAAATCTTGTCTTGTACACAGAAAAACGAAAATCATTTGGCAGTAGACAAATCCAAAACTAGTTTAATATTATGAGTTTTGTTTTTGACAGTTACCGGTTGTGAAACAAAAGTTATTTTAGAACAGACAAACATAGCCAGTGTTTCAGTGGCTCATTCCAAATACAGCATATAGGAAACCATTGTCTTTTAGCTGCAGTCTAAACCATTTCCTTTTCTAATAATATTTGTATAAAAGAGATATTAATAGTTTATTTTAAGATGCATAGATTTAATCACTATCCTAGAAAAAAAATAATCGAAAGGACAACATTTTCATTAAATATTTTAGCAATACCTAATCTGAATTTGGAGTAGTTTTTTCATTACATTTTTCGCTATATGATTTGTGGTGGTAGTAATGTGTAGCATTTGGCTATGCTACATTGGCGAAAATGTTCCCTGTAGGTGCTTGTTGAGGTTTGCGGTGTCACTGCCTAAGAAACTGCAAACAAATTTAATAAAACCAACATTCAGTTTAAGCTTAGAAGCTATAACGCTAACGCTATATTACATTTTGTTTTGTACCATAAAGGTCAGAATTCCAGGTCATTTAAGCAAACTAGTCATTCTCTGTTAACGAAATTGAATAAAAGTCAATAGACTACACAAATATTCCCTTAGGATATTAATCAACATGAATTAATATTTGGCCGGAAGTGTTCGGAAGTTTGCAGAAGCTTGGGTTTACTTTATAGCGTGGAATATTGAATAACTACTGTTAAAGTCAATTTATAGCGCCCTCAGCATGGTCTCTTTATTTAGCATAAGTGGTCATATATATTTTAAAGATATAACTACTTTAGAGTCAATTGCCAGCGCCCTCAATGTAGTCTCTAGTATTACCGTGAGGGTTTGTGGTTCTATTCCTATTGTGGCTCCAAAATTTATTCTAATTTTGTGCAAAACTTTTAGTCACTTTGTGTAAAACTCCTAATCCTTCAATTTAAAATACTTGACTTAATGTTACCTATGTTTAACCACTTTATGTAAAACTTTTTATCCTTCAATTTTGCAAACCTTTAAGCCATTTTGTTCAAAGTTTTACCTATTTTGTGCAAAGTTTTACCTATTTTGTTCTAAGTTTTACCTATTTTGTGCAAATCTTTACCTAATTTGTGGAAAGTTTTACCTATTTTGTGCCAAGTTTTACCTATTTTGTGCAAAGTTTTACCTATTTTGTGCAAATCTTTACCTATTTTGTTCCAAGTTTTACCTATTTTGTTCAAATCTTTACCTATTTTGTTCCAAGTTTTACCTATTTTGTTCCAAGTTTTACCTATTTTGTTCCAAGTTTTACCTATTTTGTTCAAATCTTTACCTATTTTGTTCCAAGTTTTACCTATTTTGTTCAAATCTTTACCTATTTTGTTCCAAGTTTTACCTATTTTGTTCAAATCTTTACCTATTTTGTTCCAAGTTTTACCTATTTTGTTCAAATCTTTACCTATTTTGTTCCAAGTTTTACCTATTTTTTTCCAAGTTTTACCTATTTTGTTCCAACTTTGACCTATTTTGTGCAAAGTTTAATTTACCTACTTTTAATTGGCATAATGACAAGAAGTAACATTAAAAATCAATATCTGCATTATAAAAGTTTGGTTCCTAGCCAAATAATGGTTGAATAGACGCATGATTGCTGCAGTAATAAACTTCTCTCCTGTATAGTATATCTGTTTAACTATTATGCTGCATATTGACATAAAAAGTTATTAGGAAGCTTTTAATTTGCAATTATGTTTAAAATCTTTAAAGTTAAATGTTTTTCCCTGCTCCATTGTCAGAGTAGGGCAAAACATTTTCCTAACTTAGCTCCCTGGTGCAAAGCTATTAAATAGTTAAAATGATAATTATAATTATGATTTTGTATCTATATTCCATAATTGGTAAACAGATTCCAACATATGTTTTTAATTATTGACAACATTGTGTTTGTTTACCACACAATCTTGGCAATATGCCAATAATAATCAATAAACATGTGATTTCCTACCTAGAAGTATTGTAGATAACTTTGTATTTACACCGCAGTGATATTCACTTCACTAAACGATTGGATAATGATGATTATGTAACACTTTACTTAACTAAAGAATTGTAATACAGATTGTCACATGCTCTTTTAAATATTAACCGGTATTGTAAAATATTGAACAGAGAAACCTTGCTGGTACATTTAGTTAGAGATTGCTGAATAAAATGATCATCAAATCTTGGCAAGAATTCAGCTAAGCTACAGTTTGGCCTGATAACTACCAAGGTTATGTTTACAACAGGTATTTAGAATAGAGACTATGTAATATGCTATAATATATCACCAAGGATATACAACTACAAAAGACACTTGGCAGTGAGCGACTAGCTAAGCTCATGTTTAATTCATTTTTTGTCATGCTGTGCACTCTGACGAAACCACATTCCATTTATTGATTGCTATTCTGTGAATAGATCGCGCTATTTACGTAGCCAACCAAAGCAGTCTCTCAACAGATATTACCGGCAGCTAGTTGTACTAGACAGTTCTATTAGACTAGAGAATAATTTTATTAAACATGTCGGCCAACGAGTTTTACCATTATCCAAGTAATAACAATGGTTGGAATGTTATTTACAGTAAGTAATTCTTTTGTACTGTTTTTATGTCTTTTAATTAATTGTTTATGTTAAGATCATCATTAATAAGTAGAGAGAAAGGTACAGTACAAATCTGTGTGTACATGCATCGGATGATTTTTCTTTCTCGAAGCCTAACACCTTCTGAGATCCATGATGTCATTGGCTAAAATTATCTTACAATAAAATAGAGGAACCATATAGGCCTACATATTTCTTGATGTGATTTTGATCAAGATAAAATGATCCAAGATTATTGTAGACATATGTTAATAATATTATGTGGGTTTTTGTGGGATGTACAGCATGGGTGTGGAGTTGTGATATGGGCAATAAATAATATTTTGTATGAGGACAAGATGCTTGTTTATACATAAAGAAAATGCTTTTTCTAAATTATTTAATACATACATGTGCTTCAAATTAACAAAGAAGTTATTCGTAAATATTAAATTATAAAATTTAGTAAGAAATATTAGATTTTAAAAGGAGATATTGAAACATATATTTAAAGATATATTGTCCCTCTAAAAAATAATAAAAAAATTTTTTTTTTTGAATATGCCATTTTAATATCACATAATAGTTATTCACTATGACCAAAAACTCGAAAAAAAACATTTTCCACCAAAAAAATGTAATTTAAAGCAAAATATACCTAAATTGTCTGGAAGACAATGGTTTTTGGTTGAAATTAACCATTT
Organism: Antedon bifida; assembly: GCF_963402885.1. Classification (NCBI taxonomy): domain Eukaryota; kingdom Metazoa; phylum Echinodermata; class Crinoidea; order Comatulida; family Antedonidae; genus Antedon; species Antedon bifida. The sequence goes on from NC_136234.1 coordinate 1,966,611, forward strand.
CTTTTGTCTTTTTATAAGTGAAATAATTATTTTTTTTTTTTTTTTTATGAATAACTTTATTAAAACTGTGAAATTGCCTATTCAAAATCTGATTTTATTAATCTTTATTTTTTCATGTTTTTGGGGGACAATACATCTTTAAATGAAATAATACTAAACTTATAATATGAATTTTAAAAAAATGTTTCAATGTAAATGGAAAAAAAAATGATTTCATTGAGGAAATTATAAAAATAAAATCTAGATTTGAACTCGTCACTTCAGTTATCCACGCGAATTATATATCCTTCTTACAGTAGTAGAAATGATATTAATCAACTGTATGGTATCTAATAAATGCGGACTTTTTACCACATAGATTAAATTTCATTTCATATCAAGAAAAAGAATAATCCTTGATTACTTTTAAGTAACGATATACAAATTATTTTATTTTTTATTTCCTTATAAATAGATAAAAAAACATATATAAACATGACGGTTAATTTTATTATATCTTATTATTCATAAGCTAATGTTTTACATTTAATAGCCAGTAGTAAAACTCATTAACATAATTCAAAATAAGTATGCAAATTAGTTTTTCTAACTCCTTGTGTATAGAAGGAAATATTAATACCTTAGCTTCCTTTTTCATTCATAATTTGAGTTGTATTCATAGACGGATGTTATTTGTAGTAACAAAAACATCTTGTGAATGAGTTTATGCTAATGACTTAACCGACCAATGAAATCAGTGGAAAATGTATGGGAATAATTAGTCATACGTAAGCAAGATGAAATTGGCTTAGTGCCAATATTCGTTTGTGACGCGATGTAATTTATTATTCCTGAAGACACAGTAGAAAATTATTATTAGATTCGCAGACGGATTGAACAATATATGTTATAAAAAGTCTATAAAAAATATTTTACTGTATCATCAGAGTATTAGAATGTAGTATATAAATAAACATTGCTAAATTTTAAGAATTTAAAGATTCCTTATATTTATAAATATTTTATGCTAATGACTTGCACTGATGAAGGGCTAGTGTTGCCTGAAAGCTTTGAAAATGTTTCTGGCCGATGGTTTTACTTTATGGTTTTAATTTTATTTTGTATTGACATCCAGCCAAAATTGTCATTTTTTCGGTAATTTGTCTTTGGATTTATACAGTATAAAATAAACATCTTACAATATTTCTATTATCATACATTCTAATTATCAATCTATAGTTTCCGGTATATTTTCATCTTTTTTAAACAATGGTCTGAAGATGAAATTCATCAAATTTGTCTGAGGGCGTGCTTTATTAGAATTTCTTCCTTTAAAACAAATTTAGAGAATGCTTTTCGACAGTTTTGTATTTAAATAAATAAATTTAGATGAATTTTATTCATAAAATTCCTGTGGTTTTGAAATTATAAAAAGAACGTCACAGGATACAATTGCTTTAAAGAAAAGGAGTATAATTTTTAGAAACTTTTAGTTGTTGGATAAATAATGAGCTTTACTCACTGTTTACATTGTTTACTGAAGTGTGACCAGAATGACAAAGCTATAATAGTATAATGAATGGAAGGCTGAACAATCTCCCGCCAGCCTCTCAAACACAACCTCTGATTGGTTAATATCAATGGTCATAGAAAGGCGTGTATTAAAGGTGGTCTTTGAGCACATTTTATCTACCCAGTCAAGCGTGAAATGAGAAGGGTGCATGCTATGGGCCTGTAGTGTATTTAGTCATTGGATTAAGCCATCACTGCCAAGTTTACTTATACATAATACGGCATTTCCCCTTTTTGGAACATGTCTTCCCCTGGGTCTATGTTACACCATAATCAACACTTCAACCAATTGGACAGAAGTCCCACTACTGACTATGGTAAGTATCCACATTTTTCTAACATGGTTGTTGAACCAAATCTCCTTGTCTCTTCATTATTTTGTTTATATTGAAGTACTGCTGCTATATAAATAAAGACAATTTATTTTAATATTATATTAGGGATAAAATGATGTAGTTATTGTAGCTGGATGTGTTTTTATACAACACAGAGGAGTTGTATGTAGGCCCACTCTATTATGACTTGGACTGTTTGGTATGTTAGTGTTTAGATCATAGATCACACCCTTGAGTGATTGATTGGGTTAACCATGGAGGTATAAAATTAGATCCATGGGTTAACTCAAACTACCTTAACTTTTGTTCAATTATCCCATGTTTTTTAAGCTATTTCTTCCTACAATGTACAGTTCTGTTCAGATTTCAATTCAACTCTTGAATTATTTCTCAAGCATTGTCGTACGTATAGCAATGTATTTATAAACAAAGACAAAACCATTCATCTTTCTTGATTTGGGTAACAATAATCAAAATAAGAAATGGGTACCAGTATACGTCAGAAATAACCTGGCAGACAAACACGTCATCATTTTTAGGACATTCATACAAACACTTACAGAAACTGTGCCATACAGTATAAGCTCCAAATGATATGATTTAAATGCAATTTAAAATTCTTCACTTGTTGAAGTGCCGAAGTAATAAGTTTCCCCACTGTTTTTAATATAAAATTCATTCATCGCTGTTAGTCCGTTGTTCATTAGACAAAAGACAAATGGCACATGTGTTTAGTTGATTAATTAAACCATGTTTAATAATCAAAACCAACTATTGGTCCATCACTGGCAGGATATGCAGATTACTTGGAGTAAATTGGCGGGTAACTTTTTTTTCAGATTATTTACTTTGGAAAAATCTCAAGGTACTATATTGTACTAAGTAATATATAGAGTAAATTGCAAATTGAACAAAAAATCTGAATTTTTTATTTAAAAGCCCCAAACAAAAAAAATTATTTTTATAAAAAAGTATTATTCTAAAGTTATACAGTACTTCGTAGTAAAAATAATCATATATAGCTAATAATACCTCAAAAAGTATGATACTATAAGAGTGTCACAAAGGTTTGTGTTGGGGTGCAAGACTAGGGTGGAGGAAAATGAAAATCAAAGCAAAATAAAAAGTAGTCCAAACAGATTTTGTATGCACAAGTTACATAACAGTAACACACATTTCTCCTTCAATGCCTTTTCCAACCATATAATAATGTATAATTAATTATTTAATATGATTATCATTAATTATGGTCACTCACATCTGTTCAAATGTATACCCACTTGTGAACGCCTCCACAAGGACTTTAACTATTATGTAAATGAATATAATAGAGACCACTAATTAAAATGTATAATTATTTACTATACATCAGCAGTTCCATGTTGTTTTAACTGGCGATATCCATAATTATTAATTAACATTAATTGCCATTATATAAAATGAACTTGAAAATTGGATATTATTGAAATGAATGAAGGTTATATAGTACCATTATTTTAAATTGTTCGGAAATAACAAATTAAGTTGTAAAAGTTACCTTGATAAATCTACCCACATACATTTTTACAGGTACTGTGGTACATTGTTGTAATGTTACCAGTATAAAATGACTTATTTCAAGATTGAACATCAGTATTATGGTGTGTAAAACAAGTGCTAAACCAATCTACCTTTAATGTTGAAATAAATTCATCTGGTTTCTGATTTTTGAGAATTTTTCTTTGGTGTTTTACCAAAAATGTTACCTGGAAAATTCTTAAAAACCACCTTAATTACTATAGTATACTTTAATTTGAAACCTTTATGTGAATCATTAATAAATTAACACCTCTTTGAAAATTAATGTCATAACAACATGTTACCACTGACTGATGACCTTAGCAACCCACACTTTCATGTAACATATGGTACTTAAAACTTATGATATAGTGTGATAGTATACTACTGTAGGCCAGCTTGAACATTAGTTCTTATTAGTAGGCCTACAGTTTAACACTCACATTGGTGTTATGTTGTGACGATTTCCCGGCTGTTTAATACTGGTCATACTGTAGAACCATGTTGAGAACATTTCTTTCACATATTGTTCCAACATCTATATTGAAAAACACATTTTTAATTTGCTTTCCTAAGTAATTTAATTCAGTGTTCTATTGTATAGCAACAAATAAAGAATATTTATGAAAAGAAAGTATATTGATTCTGATATTTTTTAAACATCCAATAAAAAACAGCACAACTGTTTTATGAAAAATTGAATAGAAATAAAATTGATAAAAATGAAATGTTATCTTTAATATGCAAGTTTAATATCAATGATAGATTACTTTTAGGGGACATTTTATATTACAATATCAAAATTATCAAGTAATCTATATAAGAGCATGTTATTACTGTATCTATGAAAAATGCAGAAAAATAGTTTTATTTATTAGAGACAAAGTCTGAACAATCGTTTTACGTTTTACACAATTGAAAAGGAAGTATTATATATTATTATATATTATATTATGTATTCTGTACATAACAATAGTTTAAAAAACTAAGCTGAACTCCAATAGTAGACAACAATATAATATTTTATCTAAATGTGTAAGTTTAAATTGAACCCAGGTTAGCGTTATGTAAAAGAATCATTTATATAATATCAAAAAGGTTAAATGGATAATGCTACTATGGAATGTACAAGATAATCCTAAAAAATCTTGCAGTTTGACTGCAAAATCCATTTATGATAATGTATTTCTACTTGTAATAATCTTAGTTAATATTTAAAGAATTTATGATCTATCTGTAGGAGTAGTGTATTATAGTACACTTCTTATTCTACAGATTCAATATATCACCGTAGGATGACTAAGTTACATAAAATTAGTTTATATATCGTTTGGAAGGTGGGCCCCCTTCGTTGGGGCACATTCCTATTCAGGAGAGAAAACTACAGTAACGCTACAGCCAACCATTATTCAGAGGCTAGGGGACACCAGTAAGTGGACATTTGTGTGTCACAAAGGTGTCTCTTAATAGCGGTTATATTATATTTACAGAGTACCTTAACAGCTATCTGTACCAGGCAATTTAAATTGTGATTGTTTTTACTGTTTGAACTTCAGCCAGTCTGCAAACTTATCTTTACATTGTCTTTGTTCAAATCAACCTGTAATCTAAATATTTCATAATAAATTTCAAAATGATCAACATCCTCAATAGCTTGTGTCATTTCAAGAGGTTTATGATGACATTATCGTCATGGTAATGACCTACTGTTGTAATGACCTGCTAATAGACATTGTCCCATGGTGTCATTACCTTTGATACCATATGGTCGTTGAACGTCATAAATATGTATTCAAAGTTTATTTGATGTCTATCGTCAGATACCTTATTGCATAATATTAAGGACAAGTGGAATGGTTTTTAAATGAACAAATACAATATTTGGTAGGGAAAATACAATACTAAGTTTGTGATTTATATTTTAGAAACCTGTTATCCTACTTACAAATATACATTTATATTGTATTACGATTATCATATACATTGTTGTATGTATAAATTATGAGGAGACGATGATATGATGAATATTTAATGTGTTTATTTTGTGCATTCAAGTCACAAGTGTATACAGTATGTTTACAAGAACATAATTATCAACTTGGAATAGTAAAACAGAAAATGTTCTACATATCATTATGGAATATTAATTATAATACAATGTTAATAATAAGTTACACTAATACCATTAATTTGTCACATTTATAGGATATAATTTTTATGTTAATTATTTACTAAAACATATGTTTATTTTGCTAATTGCTAATTTGGTTCATACTTTAATGAATAAATTACAGGCTACAGTAGTTAATGATGCATCACGGTTTTGTCGTAAGATATAGTACAATGGCCTATACCTTCTATTAGATTCTATAACATCATAATGTACTTGTATAATCACAGTGCATGAATTTAGTTAAACCCTATTTGTATACTGTACTTTGCCTCTCCTAATTATCCTAAAACTACTAAACTGGCACAATGGTACAGAAGTCTGGACTGAAGGGCATAAGTTCAGACAGTCGCCAGGTAGTTCAATCCTTACTTTCAATCTCATTACTTTCTTTGTTTCTCTCTGTGCATAAAAGTAACATTTAAAAAAAGAGTACAGCCATCAAGCTGGTGTGTAGAACAGCTCCATGTGGCTCCCATGGACATACTGTAATAGGGCACAATTCTAAAATACAGGCATTTTTGTTATTCTTACACGTAATAAAATAGTTATCATCAATGCACAACTAATATATTTTCCTTGTTCGTTTTTTACAGCACCACTGCCAACTTATTTACCGCCACCAATATATGGCAATAACCCACATGACAACAAGCCCCACGACCCGAACCACCACTATGAAGAACTACCCAGCCCCGCCATGGTTGAAACAATGATAGCTTCAAACAACGGACCTGTAAGACCACCAAGCAGCGCCCCCACAGAGACATACGATGATGCTCGTGACAGCGGATGCTCACAGTTCTCGCAACCGGAAGCTGATCAGCAGATGATGCAACTTGACAGACTTGATTCGGGTTTTTCAAGTTTCACCGGAACAAGACTACCACTGACGCAGCAACAGTTAAAACCAAGTGTAAAACAGATGAACCCAAGGTATGGTGGTAGACACACTCTTTATTGATTTTACTTTATACTAATTTAATGTAAACTCACTGTCTGTTCTCCCAAAAATTTGTGAGTAAAACATTCCTCATTGGGTAACTTCAATCTTACAGTACAAACAAGTGAATAAGGTAAGGCAAATGTATTGGTTGTAATACTGTATATAGGAATTTGAGAAAGTTTATAGAGTACAGTAGAATAGTAGTATAGAATATAATAACCATACAGTAGCTAAATAAATTTAATTGTTATTGGTATAATAATACATATTTCTACATGTATACAAACACACAGAAGAGAATGATAACATCTTGTATAAGGCTGTGATAGATTTAACTAGCACGAAACCGAAGAATAGATGAGTCTGTCTTGTCCTTCACCGCAGATATGGAGTTTCGATTCAACAGTATAATATTCCAAATTTATGATACTTTAGTAGTTTCATATTAATATTGTTTCCTATTGCCCAGGGCCACTTTCTTGTCTCTTGTGTGTTGTGACCCATTAAGATTAACCAATTATGAGTGGTCAAGGCTGATTGACTGGTCAAGAAACGTTTCCTCTGGGCAATTAAGTACAGTACCCTGGCATATGTCTGATATAAATAACAGAAAATCAAAATATTGTTAAAAATTTATATTTCATTTTTTGCCACTTTTATCAATTCTCCTTACATATACATGGCAGTAATACTGTACAATCAATATAAACAAAATAATATATACAGTTTCAAAAATATAATATATATAATATACGGCATGATGGTGCACTAATGTGGCAAAAAAAAATTCATATTAATTTCTTTGACTAATCTTGACGCATCTTGAATGACTCAGACAGTATTACTGTAAGTGTAATGTTCTTAGTCACTGTGACAAGAATTTCAGTATTTTGAACTGCACTGTTATGTGGGTCAAAGGGCTGTGTTTTTTATGGTTTGATCATATTATCTTTTTTAAATTAATATATCTGTAAACAAACTTTTTTTTTAAAAAGTTGAATTTACATCCTTCTGGACGCACTTAGAAACAAGAGAGCATGTCTGTTTTTTGGCTCAAATAGCTACGTGCAACATTAAAACAAAAATACTTGCACCTGCAGCTATTTGGATATTGTACATTTTATCCATGGAGGTAAAATAAATAATTTTTTACCTCCATGGTTTATCTGATTATTGAAGGGAGAGGCTGCCTTATTGAGGCTATAGCCACTAGCCTCAACAGCTATTATATTGTACAGTAGCTATTATATTGTGGCTATCTGGTCTCTCCAGGAGACTTGAAAATATTGTATAAATAAAGTTCCCTTTCCATCATCAACCCCTTGGACCTTTTCTAAACTTTCTATACAAAAACATCTAAATTATTTAAAGAATTTGTAGGTTTCTCAAGAATGTAGGCCAATGTCCATTTAATCCTTTCACAAATAATTAAGAACTTCTTAACTATTGTTGATACTGCTATTTTAGGTTTCTTTGAAGTTCAAGTTCGTTAAAACAAAACAAAACATTCACACTGATTGAAGGCCATTTTTACTACAAATATCCTTGCTGCTAAAACTCCCAACAGCAGGCCATTGAAGGAGTGGTCAGCTAATCCTTGACCACTTCCCATATCAGACATCTAATGTTTGCTCTTAAAATTCAAGCCAGTCTTCAGTTGTTTATTATTGGTTTATGCTGAAACACTGTATTCTTTTGTTATTATTTTAATTAAATACCACAGGCTTTTGAAGGATAATTTGTATCATTAAATTAAGTCTTCAAGTAAAAATAGTAATGTTTAATTTTCCAATTAAACACTTCCTTAATAAAATTAGACACCATGCCTGTAATCAATAAAGTACAAGGCCCACGATTGGTCAAAACATATCTAAAGCACTAGGTCTGTGATTGGTCAAAAGAGTCAACAAATACTACTTTTAGGACACTGCCTTGCTTATTACTCTACATAGTAATTTTAAACTCTTAATTTTTACTAACTTACTATACCTACTACTGCATATGTTTTTCATGATTTTGTTCCCCACTTTAACAAAAAATGTTCTAAATTTTAATCAATGTAGATACTACTGATTAGTTGTTCAACATTTTTCTTACTGACAAACAAACTTTTGGCAATTGAAAGTTCATTGCTTCTTGAGCGGTTGTTTGGGTCTGCAAGACATTTTTCTTCTACCGGTGAAAAATGGCTAAAATGCAGATTACTGTATAATTCTAATTCGAATTGTTTATGAGGTCTTCCGACATGATCCGCTGCTTTTAGCCATGCATACACTAATTATAAACCTTTTAGTAGTTATATAAATTGAGTACAATGTCATAGTTGACTGAACACAGTTCATTGTACCTTATACTTATTCGCATTTGATACAATACTTAGTATTTATTTAGATAACACACCCACTAAAATATCAAGACCTAGTACATTCTTTACCATTCATTTGATGTCTCCAGCTATGAGATGATGCAGCAATTAGTATTGTAGAATACTTACAAACTATTTACTTTAGAACCCTGAAAAATGCATAATCACCAATGATGGTTCATTATACTGTAGGCCTTTTACCGACATTTCAAACATTGTGTCTGGCTTTCTAATTTTAACACACCCTCTGAATTCATTACCATTCATTTGATGTTTCCAAGGATGGTTTTAAAAAGGTTTTAACAAAGGTTTCAAACAAGGTTTGTTTAAATAACAAACCCTCTAAAATGTTAAAAGCTAGGCACATTCTTTACCATTCATCTGATATCTCCAGCTATGAACTCTTCTACAATACTTAAAAAGAAAATCACACAATTACTGTAATAACTTACACACTGGAAGCACTAATGATGGTTCATTATCTTGATCCAACATTTCAAACATGGCTTATATAAAATAATATTCTAAAATATCAAAAGCTAGACACATTCCATACTATTATTCATGTGTCTAGAATACCCTGGATAGAATGTCTGTTTATAGATTGAGTTTGAAGTTGTTCTTTTTTTAATTACTGTACTCTGTATTAAACAGATCTCAGACACGGATTACAATTCTATACTGTACTTAGAAGTGGTTATGTTTGACTATGTCACCAATTGTATTTGTAGATTTGTATTACATGATCGAATCAGAGTGCATTAGTGATCTCCTAGAACACCATAAAATTTTTTCTGGGCCGAAGGTTCCTGGAACCCCCAGTGTATTTGCTCACTACAATCGCGCATGCCCCCCGCAAAAATAATCCTAGATCCGCCCCTCTGGATATGATGAAATTTAATTGTAGCAAATTCGTAATTATGCGATAAAAACGACAGAGGGAGGCATACTATTGTTTCACTGACATCTAAAGTTTGAAAACTATACCAGATGAATACCATACATAATCCCACATGTTTAATTAAAAATAAATTTTCTTTTGTGAGGTTAAGACCAACAAAGTTTAATTTTACATCATTTACGTATTTGGATCTGTTATGATATTAACTACTCATCGATAAAATCATTTAAATCTTAAAAACTCCTTTTGTCATTAATCAAAAATTAATAGATAGATTACATATCCATAATATAATCCTAGGAGAATATCCTTATGCAGTATTCCGACATACCGTCATTTTGGAAGCATCCCCTACGAAGGTTTGTTTAACAGAGTGTCCCCAGGATATTTTTCAGATATCATTATTTTCAAATAAAATTGAGGATAATATCTTGTACTTGATTACCAACAAAGAAATTCAATCAAGTAAAGGGAAACCACATGACCTTTTTGATTTTTTTTAAAGTTTGCTTTGCTACCTATCCTAATTTACTGCAGTAATGAGTATCTTTATATATTCATATTTCGTAATACTGTTTAAAGATCTTTTTTCAGCTGGTCCATTTTCATTACTAGCCTAAATGTTTTGTAGCTGAGAAGAATAGGACTGATTTTTAAAACATAAATTGTAAATGAATCTATAATGAGTAATTGTAGGCCAATGTTTTAAAAGTGAGTTTTGTTTACACATTCTTCCTCCTAAATCCACAATGAGCTTTGTTCATACAATTTATCCAACCTTCTTAAAAGATCCCAAAGATAATTTTTAGTGCCCGGCTAAAGACCATTTATAAACCAATTAAGCTTTCTCATGGAGATGGAATCAGTTTGATTAATTTACCATTGGGCATAAATTGTAGGATTAAACTGATTTAATCGCAAACTTAGGGTCATGGAAATGCAAATAAAGATGTAACGATAATGAAAACTTGATGATAACTAAACAACAGAGAACATTCAGAATATTGATGATGCGTAATAGTTTTAGAGGCTTCAGTGAGATACAGTTAGAATAATGAACTGGAACAAAAGGAACCTGCCGCTCCCGGACTACCATCCTAATGTATATTGTACAGGCTTTACTTTCAACCACGAAGATGCACCAGTATACTATACTGCAGGCTTTAATAAATTCAGGAAACCAGCAAACTATAGCAGATGGGAAGAGTCTAACAGCACAAGAAGGGCTCAGCAGGAGACAGTACCCCTAGCAAATCGCCAATCCTTACAGTAAGACTGTTACTATTATGTAGACTATTAACACATAATTTGTTTCTACCATTTCTTCTTCTGCTGAAACAACCGTCTTCTTAAGACATTTAATTATTGACTTGGTGCCGAAATTAGTAATGATGATGGTTTTGTTTCTGGTAACCAGACACATTTTTTTTTTATTGCAAAACTTTTTTTTTAACATGGAGATGTCATAGTTCACTGTAATATCTCAAAGGTACGGGGTATACCAACATTCTAAGGGTTGAAACATGGGTATAGAGGCAATTGTATATTCCTCTGTATTCCTAAATGGCACTGATATATAAATGTGTTTATGTATTGTTGAACTTTTTTCTTGGTGTTATGTTGCTGCTTATTGCAAAATCTTCGAATCAAAAAGCATTGTTCAATGTTGGATTGCAAAGCTCTATTCTCTTGTATAAAAGTGAATGGACAAATAAACATTAGCAAATGTTTGGCAAATAATGCTATCACAAAATAGTCACCCCTGACCTCTGCAGGATATTGTATTCACCTACTTGGTATAAATTACATGCTAACATTTTACTGCATTATAATATTATATCATTAATGTTGAACATTTATTTAAAGATACTTTGCAGCATCATTTTGCACTCTTATTTGTTATGCTAATTTGAGGTAGAATTTGGCAAGTCATAAAACTCTATTTTCAGTTTTGTTTATACAAATACTTTACTTTCATCAAAGTTGAATACAACAACAATTTAAGCACTTTGGCTCTTTTATATTTAAATACCTTTTACCACAAATTCTTTAGAACGTCGTCGAATACAAATATTTAACTTTTTGAATAAAAGTTTTAGAAACATTTTTAGATAAGTTATGTTCTGAAGAACTGCCATAAATTCATACTCATACGGACATGGCGCCAAGGTAATGTTTTTATAGTTTTATGTTGAGTAATTTTATGAAATATTAGTCTTTAGGACCAAAAATGTTTTAGAATCGTATTTAAGCATTCTGAAAAATATGAAAACTATTGAATTTGCAATACAGTACCAACTTTTTATCAAAGATTGAATCTTTTGAGAGTTTAAGTTTGATAGTCAGATTTTAGAAATGTTAGTTTGTAGAGTTTTATATCTGCAAAGTTCTCTCCATAAGAATTTGTTATTACAAACAATTTTTTTATATAGTATAAACAAATAAAAATGTTTTTTTAGTTTTAATAACGATCAAAATACTTTTAAATTTTATTAATTTTTTTTTATTTGCTGAATTTTACTAGGCAGGTTGAGCCTGATTTGAATCGTTTGTTTGTATTTAAAACTAAAATGAAGAAAGTGTATTGTATTCAAATACAACATCTTGCCAAATCAAACTTTGACTTTGTCACTTTATGGGTGTCAATCTAGGTTTCATCTTTGAACAAGTTCCAAAGTTTAATAGGGTTATCAATATTGTATCCAGCAGGTTTAAAGCACAGCCGGTTGGTATGTATTTCAGTTTCAGTTTTTGTACTGACCAATTTTGGGACTTTTTTGGAACTCATTAGGACAGGACAAAGGACTAGAAACTTTCGCTTGTTGTGTTCTTAATATTCATCATAAATGGTTGCAGTATCAATTCACAAATTGCTTTTTACAGTAAATATTAAGAAGATGTCAATGATGATTATGATTGGTTGTTTTGAAGAGTAAAGTCAGAAAGAACATCACATTGTCTGTTGAATGTGCACAATAAAATATGACATGACTTTTTTTAATGCTGCCATAAGTTATCAAAAATGAGAATCTACCTCCTTTTCCATTTACATGTTGACAGTGTATATAAATAATACCACTACCTCTTCACATAGCAAAAGTAATCTTAAAAAAAAGCCCTTGTTAGTATAGACTAGTCGGTTAAACTAGTGGTAGCCACTGTGAACCGTGAAAGACCATACAGAACATGGAGGTATAAAAATATTTATACCTCCATGATACAGAAGGTTTCCTTTAGTCCGCGGTTAGAATCCCATCCCCGATTTCCGTGTGTTTCACCTTACAAGTTGGAATACATGTATATAGTGCACCATCTTTCGGATGAGATGTTAAGCAATATGGTTATCATATGAGGAGAACCAAAACTTGGCAAAAGGTGGGTCATCCTGTGACACCACTTCACCTTGTAAATAGAAAATAAAACTATCTCAAATAGGATTTGATAGAAAACAGGAAAGTCAAGAAGGAAATATTTCGGGATGGATAGGGTAAAATTTAAGGTATTGTAATTTGTTGGAAACCAATCTTTAACATGTGATTGAATTCCAAGGGTACAACTTTCTTTAAATCATATAGTTTCATTTTCAAAATGTTATAAACATATTTAGGCTCAATGGATAGGACTATATAGTTTAATAATAAACTCATAACCATAACTTATATTGTATTTTTACTTCTTTAATAAAGTAACTTTCAGTATTTACACAACTCTATAGGATGTGTTGAAAAAAGGGTAAAATTTGGATGTAATCAACATCAAAGTATGGACCTATAAATTAGGTTTTTAATAATTTAATTAATCCTATTTATAGGTCCATCCAAGCTTGGCATATCATTGCAATGTTAGGGTGGTGTTATGTACCTGTCTCTCATTAAAACTCTTCAAACCGTGAATATAAATTTAGTAGAATATACAATATTCCACACCTAATTAAACTGACACTATAAAGTTAGTAAATTCATGGAGGCAATTAATACCTGTAGTAACAAAATATCATCCTGGCCATTTGATATTGAAAAGAAAACTCCATCAGATAACGCAATCTGTGGAAAGTTTGTCAATTACATAATTAATGTTTTTTTGTGGTGTTTCGGCCATTTCATATTGACGACAATCTCCATCAGATAAAAGTGTGAACAGTTACTCAATTACATAATTAATTTTGTTTGTAGGTGTTCTTGGTTTGCTGGTCATTTGATCCTGAAGAAAAACTTTATTTGATACTTTTCAAACTGTGTAAATTTCCGTTCTTAAAGTAAATAATTAATTCCTTCTTATGATTTAAAAGTAGCCCAACTGGTTTTTCGTTTCATTTGGGTAGGTATTTAGGTTGCCTAATTTGTAATTTCTCTTGGAATTTATATTTAGGTTATCGTTTATAATGAGGTAAGTCGAACATTTTACATTTTTAGAAAGATTTATTCTGTTTTTGTTTTTTAACAACATATGTAAAGTACCAGATGAGCATAACTAAATATCGATGTATTAGTACCATCAGGGAAGAGTGAAATCACTAATTTCACTATTCTGTGGTACCAAAATGCAGTAAGTTGGTATCGGTGTGTGGTAAACAATAAACAAACAAAGTAATGCAGTAATATTTCAAGTAAACAACAAATATTCTGGATTTCCGGACTTATCAGTATGACTTGTGTACTGTGTGGACGTAATGTACAATAGTTCATAAGATAAAATCTCATAAGATCCTTTAAGTATTTGGATATATGATAAAAGTATTTTATTATGATAAAAGTCTACCAAAGCGTTTGTACAGTTATAAACTGTTTGTTTACATATAAAGTTACCATAGTTGACACTACTCTAGCATGACCTGTAGAAGCCCAGTAATGAAAAAAAGACATTTAAATTGTTAAATGTTTTATATTAACTTTCTTGTTTTGAAGGTTTGCACGACGAAATTAAATGTTGATATAATGTTTGCGGTACACAATGTAAAAGAAAAGAACTGTTGACTTTGATCGTCCTCACCCCTGAACTTTATATCAACTTTATATCAACTCATGTTGTATTAATGGGTCATACCTACATGCAACAAAAAACTCTCAAGCCAAAGAGTTAAGGTCACAGTGGGTGGCTAAAATCTATAAACCACATTGATCCTTATTTATAAAGAGGTTTGATAGGCTGGCAGAAGAGGGGTGAAACATACTAAAATAACTTTAAGGTAATAGCTACTGTAGTTCTCCATCATCCTGAGGTTTTAATACTGTTCCGGTGAGCTCTCATACTGGAGCTTCAAAGTGCTGGCAAACAGAGCGGTGCATTATGATTTTTCTTCTATGACTATATATTTAATCATCAGGGGAAAGTATTATCCATATAGACTCAGTGTACTGTTCCTTGAGATACTCAGACCTGTTACTTTACAGTCTAGTTAATACTTTCATGGGTATCTTAATCCTAATTCTTACATCAAACATAAGTTTTGAGTACTAAGATACTCTACATGCTTTCAAACATGAGAATCGTATTATGACTTGATCAGCATGGGTGGAAGGTAAGAATCTAGACTTTAGACATTTCCCAACAGGATTAGACACATTACAAAAGTAAAATGTTCTATAGGGGTATAATCAGGGAGGTATATTATGTATATTGGCAACATGGGGAGGGCATTAGGTGACCTTTGATCTCTCATATCCATAAACCAACCCAATTTGTAGGAAGTATTGTGTGACCTTATTTATTTTTCCCATAAGTGTTGTATTGTGGTTGACCAAAAACTTGAGGTTTTTCTGTATACAGTATATTGTACTCACTACCATTTGTTCTGGCTATTTTTAAAGATAGTACAGTATATGTGTTATCAAAAAGCTTTCTTTACCTAAATTATACTGCAGTACAGAAAGAATGATATTAGTAATTTTAGTAAGTAAGCCTGAATCTGATAAAACTACTTGTTTTACATATGTAATTACGATATATATGTATATATATCTAATATTATTACTATTATGAGGTTCTTCAAATCTAGCCAAAAATAGTATATACGGGTATTTTGCGGTTTAAATTGTTTTGAACAAATTGTCCCTGGTACTTCAATTACATATTGACACACAGTAGGTGTATTAGAGTCACGCCATGGGTACTTGGTAGAATGAAACTTCCTTTTAGATCAGTATATTACATTATGAAATATGTAATTCAACTTATTATGACTTGTTGATTCACTACGAACATTTGTACCGTGTTTCTTCCAACGATGCGCTTCAAACAGCTTGCAAGAGCTTTAGAAATAATCTTACAGGAAATTTGAAATGATGTCGGAGGAAAAGGGAGTTAGGGACAATTCTCCAAGGTCAGAGTTCAGGAATTTTCCATTGAACTTAAATAAAACTATAGTTTTGATTTGGTTCATAGTAGAACATTAGAACAAGCATGGAGTAATTATAATAATTATTCTTTACTTCATGGAACAAGACACATTGTCTAGTTCACATTGGGGTTTTGTGATCATAGGTGAAAGATACCTAGTTGCACAGTACTAACATATAGATTTAACAATTATTTATTGGTGGTTCAATCAAGGCTAGATGTTAGGTTTATGTTAGGCCAAGACATTAGATGCCTTTTTCTTACTGGTATGTATTATTACGTGTCTCAATCCATGTAACAGTTTACCTATAACATCATAGACAATATATCAACAATTGAACAAGGAAGTTATTTCTCTAAATACATTTTTTTTCCAGAATTTTTGTCCCAATTCATGCCTCTCGTAGGTGACTTTTGAAATGTACAGTATATTAATTTCATTTATTTCAAAGAATTAAGTTAATTAACATAAGTTTTTTCTGAATTTTACTGTTGAAATACATACAGCTTAAAAAATAGAGGGGGCACTGTAATATTAAACAACCATACATCTTGGCGCTATGATATTGCTGCTATGTACAAGCTAATAATATGATCCGTCTGACTGGAAAATGATGCCTTTTTTATAAATATGCTATTTATAAATAATGTTCATATGTCATTTTTAAAAAACTGTTCAATTACCACTTAATTTAAAACAAATTATTTTATTTTTACAGAAAGAAACAAAACCCCCTTTATGAAGATTTTAATGGACAGCCTCCAGAAAAGAAGGTTTTCGTCATCGATGATGACCTCAAGAAACCAACATCATCATCATGCTGTGGCAGATTGAAATGTTTCCGCAATAATTGTATTATACCAGTTGTAATCGTTCTTGCTTTGGCTGCAATAGTTCTAGTTCTCCTGATGGTCTTTGGAGTCGTAGAACAAAAAGGTATATAATATATTTATAATCAAGTTAAATTTAAAACCAGACAAAATGAGCAAGTTTTGGAAAGAGAAATTGTTTATTTGAGGGGGATATTGAATATGTTGACTTAATCTATGTTATGTTCCACAGGAAAATCCAGTCTTTTTAAACAGAGGGGTGTTAACATTTAATATTAATAGTCTGTCAAAAATAGATATCATAAAGTTTCATTTCATTTTAGCTGCAATAGGGGAACGCTCTTCCTCCTGAATTTGTCCCTGTGTCCAAAGAGAAGGAAACATTTTTCAAAAAGTTCATCAGCGATTTTTGATTGAAGCAAACATTTACTGATTATTTTTTGCTTTTTCTAGAATCTGGAGCAATTTCAGATAAGGTGATTCAGCCAGCTAGCACTTTATCACCGAGTGCTTGGCCAACTATGGATCCTAGCATGTCCCCGGAATATCTTCTGGAAAAGTTACTGTTACAACAAGATCAGATTTTAGAATTAACACAAAAAGTAAGTTTTCTCTTTTTAGTAGGAATAAGTAGCATTAAGACTATCTGAATGAATATTAAACCAAATATTTGATGAAGTGTACTTTTTAAACTAGACTACAGCAGCGGAAATGATACTAAATAGGCATAAGCCCAGATCTTAGGCCTATGTAGCCTAGCTCTTTTGTGAAAAAAAAGATGCATGTGAAGATTTTATATACGAAATGGAAAAATAGTGAAACTACCTTTTGTATAAAAAAAATTGTTATTGTGAATTTTTGCTTTGTTTTTACAGATTGAAGATCTAGAAAAGACTTTATCTGGTGAGGGTGATCAAGAACTAAATACTTCAGATAGTACACGTATCACAGTGAATTCTAACAAGGTATGATTAGTAAGCAGTAAACTATAGGCCTACAAATAAAGTTAGTTCGCTTGGAGGGGGCTTAGGTTTAAAGTGCTTTAAGGCCAGTTCACACCAGACGTGAAAAAGTGACATGCTTCACACACACAGTAGACACCCACCCTGAAGAGGTTTGCATAGAAAATGTGTTACCTTGCTGCTGGGAAGAATCCAGCGTTTAGATGAACAACAAATTCCACAGGGGTGAGAAGGAACTGTTATAAAAGATTAAAACTCCTCATTAATTAATAATTCGTGCATCAGTACAGTATTTAAATTGATACTTCTATTCATTTAATAAATTCTTTTTTTTTCATTTCTCTTTTTAGTTACTCGTTCAATTCACTTCCATCTTTTAGTTATCATCCAGCCAACATATATTGTATGATTTAATTTTTTATTGTTTTCTTACAGATAAAAGAACTTGAACGAAGTCTAGAAGACTATAAGACAAGTACTGACAGTAGAATATCTGAGGTGGAATCAAATGCTCAAACTGCCTTGCTTTCAATCGCTCAGTTACAAGTTAAAGTGAGTTCAATCAATATACTGTGAATTTAGATACTACTATTATAGCATACAGAATGTAAACATCTACAAAAAAGCTTATCTTTAAAAAAATTTGTTTGACCCAATTATTATCGTCAACTCTAAAACAAAGTTAGAATTGTGCCAATTTCTTATACTAAAAAAATGTTTTCAAAAATTTATAAGTAGCACTTTACTTGGAATTTTAAAATAAATATTTTATTGTGTCGAAAATATTAATGGCTACAAAAATGGCAGCAAACATATATCTGATTGATTAGTAGCCAAAAATTGTTTCTTTATTGACTTATGCACTTTACTGGTACTGTAGTGTTACCTAAAAAAAGTGTTCTGGCTATTTTACGATTCTGCCACTGATACCCACAGCATTGTCATTTTTCAGTGCTTATTTTATTTTGTATCTCCATTGAGATTCTGCCACTGATACCCACAGCATTGTCATTTTTTTTAGTAATTTGCCTTTTGATTTATATCATTATATTATTTGCAGCAAATGGAAGATGATAATGCCATTAATGACAGAGTTGACGACATCGAAACTCTATTATCTGGAAAAGTTACTACACTTGAAACAAACCAAATGTCGTTGACAAGCAGGGTATGTACTTTTGTATTATGTATAAATATAATAAAGAATGCATAACATTTGGAGATCAGGGAGAGATGGACAAATTTGCTTACACACTTAGTGGAGTCTGGCCCAAACGCTAAAGAAATGGAGATGGGCACCACGGCCGTTAGCATTAGCTTAGGTTTCGACTCTACCTTTAAGGGTGTCTGATGAGATTAGAAAAAATGTTAATGGGACATTCTGTTGCCAATACTGATTTAGTGAGTGGTGGTTATTGTGTTGGTTTATTGTATTAATAAATATAAATTGTTTACCTTTTATTCATCATTCAGGTAAATCTACTTGAAACATCAGACATGACATTTGATGTAAAATTAACAACAGTTAACCACACTCTGACACAAGAAGTTGACTCAGTAAGCAAAATGATGGGACCAAGAGGGTACAATGGCTCGCAGGGACAGACAGGACCATCAGGGGCTGGTAATCTTAGCCTATGTGAATACAACATTGCTCAGCATGGCAGCAGTATCGGTAATTCCATCACCGAAGTTTCTATGACACCAACTGCTGTAAGTCTTTATTATGTTATCATTGGTACCAACAGATATGGAAAGAATGCTCTTTTTTACTCTTAATCCTATTTTTTTCGTCCTTTGGATGAGACGTAAAGCTGTTGGTTCATATCTTTCCATTTCACTGTCCTCTTACCGAGAATCATCATAAGCCAAACACACCAATAACTGAACATGGCACTAAACTCATAAAGACACAATGTTCTTTTTTTCATCTTATTAGAGAACTAACTCTGTTTGGTGGTTTGGTATTCATTTGTTAAACCATGTGTTTTTTTTTTTATTGTACAGGATTTTCTGAATGTGCTTTTCACGTTAATTCAAATTGTTCATTTTTATAGGATGATGTTATATTTGGTGTTACCTGTTCCACAAGAGGTGGCAGTAACTATATTCTTAAAGTAGTTGATAGTACCATGCCTGCAACACCGGGACAAAAAGAGTACACTTGCCAATGTGCCGGAACCGACACATTATTCGAAAACGCTCCTAATGCTCGTTACTGCTATCTACATTACTGGAAGTGTCCAAAGATGAGTTAAGCACATCAATAGACTATCTGTACACATTACTGCTATCTATACCAATATACCAAGCCCCAGATGAGTTAAGCACATCAATAGACTGTCTGTGCCCATTACTGCTATCTATACCACTATACCAAGCCCCAGATGAGTTAATCACATCAATAGACTGTCTGTACCCATTACTGCTATCTATACCACTATACCAAGCCTCAGATGAGTTAAGCACATCAATAGACTGTCTGTGCCCATTACTACTATCTATACCAATATACCAAGCCTCAGATGAGTTAAGCACATCAATAGGCTGTCTGTACCCATTACTACTATCTATACCAATATACCAAGCCCGCCCAGATGAGTTAAGCACATCAATAGACTGCCTGTACCCATTACTGCTATCTATACCACTATACCAAGCCCCAGATGAGTTAGGCACATCAATAGACTGCCTGTGCCCATTACTGCTATCTATGACCCAGATGATTTAAATACGTAACAAACAATTTTATATTCATACTGTAATACTATACATGCCATATACACTATTTCTAAGGCGTCCTTTTATAAATTAGTTTTATCTGAATGTTTTAAATGTATATAGAGAAAGAAATGTATAAAATGTCAATAAATACTGTTGAACAAATAGGAAAAACATATTTCTGTAACTTCAAATCAATTCATCTACTTTGTGATGTTTGCCAAATTGATGTTTTATTTTGAAAAACTATAGTATTGTATTATTCTTTTAATTGTATAAAATTTAAAAAAAAAACATAAAATTGAATATGAAATAATATTTTTGGTTTTTGGGTAATTGACAGATCTTCTAAGACTTTTCAAAATTAAGATGTTTCATTGACACTGGATTGAGTGTGTTGGGGAGAAAACTACGCACTGTGTTACCTTTTATTTACTACAGATATACGTTTTGTACAGAAAAATTAGTTAGTGTGAATGGTAGTATTAGTAAACACTGCACTCATTTCTCAGTGTGAATGCACCTTAAGAGGTATCCTTCTCTCTGATGAAGATGTAAATGATCTTAGTGATGTACTGTATATACATTCCAAGTAGAATTTAGGTTACTATAAGGCTAAACACACATGAGTATAAATTGGTACGTTGTGATTGACCTTCTTTCACAGCAAAACAGTTTCAACCAAAATATGTTGTGTCACAACTCATTTTATTTTAAATTCTTTATAACAATATATTATTGGTTTCTCTAGCTATGCAATTTACATTATTATGCTTTGAAACTATATGATATAAAAATAATATTTAAAAAAATATAACCTATATTAAATAGTACAGCAAATATATTGCATTTTTTTAATTGTACCGTGTAGATTTCAAACAAGTTAATATTGTAATCTTCACTAAATAAATGATACAAATCATAGCTAATATATTGTAATCTTCACTAAATAAATGATAAAAATCATAGCTAATAATATTGTTGTAATTTTCACTAAATAAATGATACAAATCATAGCTAATAATATTGTAATCTTTACTAAATAAATGATACAAATCATAGTTAATAATTAACTTTAAATTTTCATACAATAATTACAATTATGAATATTACATTAATATTCACATATCTTCTAAAACAATTATTATTATCTTTTATAATATCTATTATTAATTTATCTTTATTATAATTTATAATATTTTTGTTTTATATTCTTTACTACTGCCGATAGCTATATTTGAATGTCCTGAATTGTAAGAATCACAAATTATTGATGATTTGAATTTTAATTAAACACCAAAAAAATTAGGTAAATAAGGAAAAAATAGAAAAAAAATGAAAAATATATTTAATCCTCTCAGCAAATTATAGAATAGAAAGTTTACCTTATATAGTGTTTTATCTTAATTCACCTTGTTTCTTTTATTTTTTAATAAAAGTATTTTAATCCCAAATATGGTATTCAGAATAAAATTTATATATGGGGTAGGGGGTGGGAAAATGATTGTAAACTCTTTGTGACAAATGTTTTTCTTTAGAAACTCATTATGTATTAATTTCTTTTTTAATTATCCTATATATAGAATCCTGTAAATAGTTACTTCTCATTGTATTTTATCAGTTGTAAATATATTATAAATAATATAGAGTTAAACTTGTAATAGCTGTCTTGTATGTTAGAACTATGCACATGCAGTATATGTAATGTTACATAGTATAGGTAATTATCATTTATTGAAAATCGATTGCATGTTTTGCTCGAAACTAACTGATGCAACGGTGCGTATAGATTTGAGTGGGTCCTCCTTAAATACCAAGCACAACCAAGTTCTATCAATCTTAACCAATACCATAACTTCATACTGGTAGTGTTTAGTTATGCTTGGTAGACTTGTTAAGGCTTGGTTTTGCTTGGTAGGAGGGCCCTTCTGTTCTTAAATATGTAATTGGTGCACTAGTCTTTTCAATCTGGATTTTATCCAAGTTGATAGGTATGCTCTGTCTATGCATGGAGTATCGCCCCGTGGTCTATGCTCTCCCCATGGTCTATGCTTTCCCCATGGTCTATGCTTTCTCCATGGTCTATGCAGTGCAACATGTCATAATGTACTTGCTCTATCACTTTCTGTAAATAGATAAGATTAAAATCTTCTTTTTAAAATTTGTAAATAATTAAACGTAAGGTCTATGTTACACTGACTGCTTCCATTAAAAAGTTTATGTAAACAAATGTAATTGTCTGGAGTATCTTAGGAATTAAATTCAATTGTTCAATGTTTGATGGTAGCTGTCATTGTTATTGATTCTTTTGTTATCAAAATGTTCTTGTCAAAAGATTGTTGTTATTGTTGTGTTTAAAAAAAGAAATCAATTGTCCCTTTTGTCAAGTGATCATTGTTTCTTTTATCTTTGTAAATATTTTTAATTAATGTTCGCAAAAATAAAAATATTACATGTAAATTAGCAAAAATAAGAATGAATAATAATTGAAATTTTGATTAATTTTTCTTATAATGAAATAAAGTACATGTCACTAAATGACAAAATGGACATTTAAATATTAAATTCCTACATGATGTCATTATTATTTTTTTTTCTTTCTTATTTTTATTTTTTTTCCATGGTGATAATCAAATAAGAATAGCCATTTTGTTTTGTCATGGCAACAGCAAATTTGTAAATACAATACTTAAAATGTTATTAATAAAAGATATGAAAATTGATATTTGTTTTTTGTTTATTTCATTTGATTAGTATGATAGGAAAGATAATGTTATGTATAGATGGTGATGATTAATTAGGCCTAATATTGAAACATTTTTATATGGCGTCCAAATATTTCAGTGCCTAACAATTATCAAAATTTAAGGGAGATTTAAATATTTAAAAATTTATTTTTAGGTCTGCATGCATTATGATTAAATATTAATATATCAATCTAATATCAATATAATTAAATTTCCCTGAAAATTTGCTTTTAATAAATCGACAGAAAGAATATACCATAGCGTGTAAACAATAACGGTTTAATGTATCATAAATTATAATGAGAGACTAAGAGAAGGATGATTATTATTATTATGTTGTGTCTCGTGTAAAAGGTGAAATATAGTGAAAAAGAAAACTTCTGTATTGTGACGTTGTTAAATAATTGTTTGCGCCCCCTATTGTTCAGTCACCTAAACAAGAAGAAAGAGCGAGCGTGCTCAGCCGTGTGTACTTATCTTTCTTCTAATCGCGTGCGTTGAGTGTGGGGCTTCAACGACGACTACCGGTAGGCGACAACAGAGGTACCCGATCGCGGCCAGGCGAGGATATTTTACCGTAGCTGTCGCAAGATTTTTGTTTTGGAGAGGAAAATCTACATAAATTTTGTCAAAACTTAAATGAAAATTCAAAATGGCTTGTTGGAATTATAACCCGATGTCTTTCTGTGGGATGTTGTTTGTCTTTGTTTATCTAAGCGGTAGGTATCTTGCTGTTGTTGTATCACGTATCGAGTAGGCTTGCATCGGCTGTCTGGGTGGGACTTTCTAAAAGTAGTTTCAAGGGTGCAGACGATAGCCGGAAACGTCAAACTTTTGATGCCTGGTGGCCTACCAACTGAAAAAAATATTCCCTATGAATTTAATTTAAAAAGTTTCTGATAAATTTAAAATTACTGCTCTGGTGGAGAAAGAGGTAAGATATGGGGTCCCCTGCCTGGCCCCAATACAACTGTGGAGTTAATTTTGTATTGAAAACTATCATTTTAAAGATACTTTACAGAACCTACCAGTACAATTAATTTACACATCAGGTTTTACAGACGACAGAATGTTTGTTGGGGTCTAAGATTATTAAAAATGTGGTGGGGAAGCAGTTTCACTAAGGCTAATTATAATATTGTTTAAAAAATGTAGACAATTATATCACGATGATACCGCTTTAATGGAAAGTAAATAAAACTAGTCATGCATAAATAAATATTTTATTTATTTAATCTTAAAGGAAATTGAATGCGTAATGCATTGTTTTCTGTAAAGAACACAATTTTACAGTGGCGTATCCAGTATTTTTTTAAATTAATTAATTTCACAGGGGTTGCCCAAAAATTGTGAAAATTAATTGTTGAACTAATGTCATCATATCCGATCTTTTTGCATTGTAATATTATATTTAATTATTTAAAATTACACCTTTTAAGTCACTACTCTAAACTCACATTTTCTAATATATTTTTGGCAGCACCATGAGCAATGACTGTTGAAATGGCGCTATTTAAATCAAACGCTTGATTGATATATATCGAAGAATTAGACTTTGGTGTATTTGTGCTTTCTGGAATTTAGGAGTTTTGTCGTTATGTTAGGTCTACAGTAGTAATAATAATATCAAGGTAACTCTTGGAGGAGATCCAAATCATGAGGGAACCACAACAGTGTAAGGATACAATGCAACTTTCGTTGCTATTGGTTTTGATTAAATAAAAATAAGAGAGAAAGAAACCCTTTTGATGGGAGATATTTTGTAACCATTTCATCAACACCTTAGTATGACAATAAGGTGTCAATACGAAACAAGCACCTGTGTAATATTATCTTATAGTAATGCATTGTACTCCCATTTTGCACTGTCCGGATCTATACAATAGATTGCTCTGCTGTTATTCAGGAAGAAAATAAAGCTATTGATAATAGCTTTTAGAGATTCTATGTGTGTGTACAGTAGTGTTACTTAAAACCTCCTTTCACATATTACATGTATAGTACACCATACAAACTTCTAGTGGTACTTAGTAGTGACTAATCTAGGATTTTAGGCAAAAGAGTTTCATGTCCCCTATCAACAATTTGTGTAGCTGTACGAACTAAATATTTGAAAAAAAAAACATTTTTTAAAGTAAATAGTAGTAATCAATCAATCAATCAGTAATAATATTTAATAATCGGCCAAAGTTGTATGACCACAATCATTGATCATCGTTTTAATTAATTTAATGTGACCATTTATTATAGTTTGTTGAGAAATTGCTTTTAGTAGGCCTAGTACAGTATACAGTAACCCCTCATAAAAAATCTGCAAACAACTAAGTACTTTAGTGCTACAGAGGAAAATTCACAAAAACAAAGAAATGTCACACCTTAATTTATACTGTATGTACAACAACATTACTACTACTTCCAGTGTGTTTCCTACAATATTATTGTATTAGCCTGTTTAATGTCATGTCTACAAACCACTTCCACTGTGCAATAGCTTCCTCCCACGAGGCCTATATAATGTCTTGATGGGTCTACCTACAACTTGTCTAGTGCAGTCATCACATGCTACAAGGTCATGCCATCTTACTGATAGGTTAATGGCCAATAGCAACTTCCAACTGAGTGTCTGTTTCTGCTGCTAGAAAACTGGATAAATATGGTGCGAAATTACTGTACCCCCACCTCCAAGAAACAACCGAGTTCAAATAACTTCCAATTATTCCAATGTGATTTGCTTTACAGTGTTATGTCTGAAGAGATTAAAATTTGGCTGCCATTGCTATCTAAATAAGTACATGAGGCAGCTCCCATGTGGGCTTGTAATTACTACAGCAGTAAGATTTAATTGAGAATGGGGTTAAAATTCAATGTTTTTCAAAGAGTTTTTGATAGGATTACTACTGTATACCCTACTGTACAAAAACCATCTGAAAATGCACCATTGACATCTATTGCAAGTCGAGATTACTCACCTAACAGTAACACTCTCACACCTGCAATTTTCAAAAGTTGACATCAGATTTTATCTTTTTTTCTTCAGTTTATTTGCACGTGTCGACTGCTTTATCCTTTACAAGTCAACCTGTTGGCCTGGATGTTAAGCAAGGAGAACAAGCCAGCTTTCAATGCGTGGTAGACGACCCTGAAAACGCCATTGTAACATGGACTTTAGATGACGTCCTGATCGAGGACACGTCGCGTCGGTTCGTTGACGGAGAATACTTGAGAATTATTGAAGTGCAGCGTAATGCAGATGACGGTGAATTCGTGTGTGTAGCAGAGGATAAGGTCACGGGGACAATAATACAGAGCATGCCGGTTACACTTAACATTAAATGTGAGTAACACATTATGTATACTAATTATTATATTATACTGTAGTATTACTGTACTGTAATATTACCTTTATAAAGTTATACGTATTTAACTTTGGTAATTTTTAACCACTGAACTGTACTACAATAACTTTCAAAATGAAGAACCCTTTTAATATATTAAATTGCATAAAAGGTTTTTCATCCAGTAAATAACTTACAGTACTTTACAAAATACAGTATATTGTACAGTAACAGCCGCTGACAGTAGTTTAATGGTAAGTCAACATCTGAAAATTAACCAGACATGAATACTATACAGTAGTGCAAGGCTGTAGAAACCAGTACGGTTAATAAGGTTTCAACCTGACCACTTTTTCACAGAAGCCTTTGACAACCCAAAGGTTTGAACAGAACAGAGATTGTTCCCTTTTCTTGTGAAAACTGGACCACTTTATTTCTTGTGGTACTGTAGTGTATTCTCATATTTGAAATTTTAGAAAAATAATTTATTTGCAGCATCATTGTCTCTTGTCTTGTTTAAACATTCTATACCTTTCAATTATTAATTATATGGAATTATTATGTTGCAACTATTTATTGTACAGTACAGATTAATGTCTACAGTCGCTAAGAATGCCAAAGGTCAGTTTTGCACAAGTGAACATTATGTATTCAACATTGCTACTGTACATAGAACAGTTGCTGTTGACGTAAAACAATTATGATCCGTAGAAAGTTCTCTCTTTTAACTAAATTACCTGGTTAATGGAATCCAACAGCAGTTCGCTTTTTCTAACTTTAAAGTTGCGCTACTGAAGCTCTCTCATTAGTTCATTAGTCGAAACATGACTGTTTCGATTAGATGAAATTATTCAAAATAATAATGTTTTAAGATGAACTTGCATTGAACTAGTGAACAAGCAGTTTTAAGCTTTATGTTGTGACATGCGTAAAAATTTGATATAAATCTAGTAATTCTTTGCTGATGTGTGTAATCACATATTTTATCAGTGATCACAAACTACGTATATGAGATCCTGTACGTGTTACTTGATGCATATTAGCAATTCGTCTACCATATACTAATATGTGTGTTGTATTAATAAAAAAATGTGTACAGCATGTTATTAGTAATTTACATTACTTACTATTTTTATGGTTACAGTAGTACTGTACATTATTATTATTACTGATTATTTAAAATTTCATAAACAATTATTCAGATCGGAATAATTATATCAAGCCATCTTAAGTATTTACTATTGCCGTAGTGAGTTGGTAATAATGATTGACCGCAGGCATACAGTATTATATATTAATAAATGGAGCAAAGACCCTTCAGAAATAGACTAAAAGAATACACAATTGGAAATTGCCTACAGTACAGTATGTTATCAAGATTGTCTTCTCTCCTTAATTATACTACTGTATATTAATTCAGAACTTAACATATCCCAACAGCTACATTAACATTTAAATAACTGTATAATTGAATTCAAAATCCAGATTGATAATGCCGCACACTTATCATGCCTAAATTACCTGGATAAACCAACAATAGTTCAAACTCTCATGGGAAAAAATGATAAGTTGGACATCCCTCTGTTATAAATAGACTAATCCACCAGACCAATGATTTTTGGGGAGTTAAATATACAGTACAGTATCAGCCATTTATTATCAGCCAATATTAGCAGTTCTACAGTACTACACAGTACTTTGCAGATACAGTACCATACTGTATGAGTACATTGGACAGTACAGTATTTTTCGGGGGAACAGTATTGTACAGTATTTTTCGGGGAACAGTATTGTACAGTACAGTATTTTTTAACAGTATTTTTTGGGGAACAGTATTGTACAGTATATTTCGAGGGAACAGTATTGTACAGTATATTTCGAGGGAACAGTATTGTACAGTATTTTTCGAGGGAACAGTATTGTACAGTATTTTTCATAGGAACAGTATTGTACAGTATTTTTTTCAATTTTGTATCCAAAGGACATTGAACCAGATAATTATATACAGTAGTCCTTGGATTTAATAAACAAGTTGTTTTTATTATTTCTAATTGACATATTTAATTAATCTATTGAAACTTATTGAGGAAATTGCAATTAGTGTTCTTGTCATAGCAGTTTAAAAGTGCAATAAGTAAAGGGGTCATCCCCCCGTATGCTGATGATTGGCCATTTATTCAGCCATCTTTTAGTATATTTTTGAACCACTACATTCTTGTTTTATGATGAAAATACTAATTTAACATTTATTAGTTTCTATCAATGGTAAAAGCAATACAATAAAAAGAGTGGTAATTTATAATGAGACAATACAAAAATACCATTAATAGAGAATCTCGCAAGAAGAGATTTCTTGTCATGCAAGACCCCAAAAATGATACATGATGTGGAATGGTTTTACTAGAGGACATGGTTCTTCGATTGCACTATTATCCGATAGGGTGTTCTATTTTCTTTTCGTACAGTAAATGTATTCCTCTCTTTTGAGATAGTGGCTATTGGCTTATCCAGGTAAAGCAGGCACAATATACACTACCAACATCCGTGTATTTTACTAGAGTATTGTATTGTTCTTTAATGTTTATTATAGTAGTATTTTTGTACAAGATCCATTTATGTATTTATTTTATCTAAGTCTGATGTTCAGAAATGATTCATCAGTTTTCTTGTCTTCCTATCAAATCTATTTTATAATATTATTTTAGCCTCGGGAGCCAGCATTTAAGTAGCATAATGATATGAACACACCATTTTCTAAGTTCATGTCTAGCTTTGTACATTATCATCACCTATATTAAGATGAATCACCATTCTGACTTGAACTAATCCGCTGTATGATGTGATAAACATGGAGAATACAGTGTGAATGACATGCATGACCTGCTAATAACATATTTAAGATTTACTACTAGATGGAAAATATACTAGAAGTCCAGCCTGCTTTTCTTGAGATTTGCCAGACTATGCTGTAGATACAAAGATTAATAATGTTAACTCATAACAATATCACACAGTCATGCTTTTTAAAATTTACTTTCTGCCTTTGCATACAGTAGTATACTTTTTAGATTTTAAATCCATTACTTCCTGTCCCATCGGTTTATTCTTAGATATTTTTTTTAATGGATTTATTACAAGATTATATGAGATTAGATGGATTAAATTTCAGGATTAGTTCATAACCTCTAAGGCATTCAAACACAGGTGAATCTTACTGTAGGTTGGAATTGGAACCAGAAACGTTACTATTGTTCATGGTTCATGTGGCAAGTGACAAAATTAATTTAATTTAACTTGATGCCGGCTATTAACA
This sequence comes from Antedon bifida, assembly GCF_963402885.1. Taxonomy (NCBI): domain Eukaryota; kingdom Metazoa; phylum Echinodermata; class Crinoidea; order Comatulida; family Antedonidae; genus Antedon; species Antedon bifida. The sequence goes on from NC_136234.1 coordinate 1,996,681, forward strand.
TCTAAAATTAAATTTAAAAATTTGTTTATTTTATACGCATCCAACAGTGAGTAACTCGCCAATTACAGGATAAATCCACTATTTAATAATTTATGGTGCTTATAAACTAAGTCTCATTTGATGCTTAGGGAGTAGAGTTGAAAGAGTTACATACAAACCTGGTCAGGATTGAACCCCGGACATTGGGATTGGAAGGCAAGCGTGTTACCATAACTACCAAACTACAACTCCACACTTTCACAAATTTCAGAGTTAACACACACTAGGGCATCCACACTGGTATTTTGTATGGTGTGCACCGCCTCGATGTATGTGGAGTTTTGCTAGGCATTGTGGAATGGGTACAGTAATACCGTAGTTTAGTCTTAAAGGAGTTGTGCCAAATGTCTTTCATTATTCTATGAGGAGGTATAGTATAGTATGAAAAATTAATCATAATGTACACAATTTTCGCATAAACTTTGTTCTTTACAAAAGTACAATTTAAAACAGAAGAAACTTATTTCTTGGTGATCAGTAAACATAACTGGACGAAGAAAACAAATATTGATTTTGTAACTGAAATTCCGAGTGGTCAGTGACCCTAAGATTATATTTGAATGATGATAATTAGATCCTACTGTACAGATCTGATGGTTTAGTGTCGTCATAGGCATGTTATGGGGACAAAGTAATTTTGCATTTGTCACTTGGTCTACAGTAAATTTTGTGTTTACTACAGTATGAGGACAATATTATTAATATAGCTACTTAAAAGTGCCAAAAATTTGTTTGATATTGCTAAGTTTCTAGCACTCAATAAAAATGGATATGCAGGCCTGAAAAATGTACAGTAGCTATTTCGCATAAATACAAAATCTGTGGTTAATAAAAGTTTATGTTTATACAATGGAAGCTAGGCTGCATGGATGTACTGTATACAGTAGTAATAACAATAGATTAATTGAATGTATACTGTATTCTATTACTACTAGTCTGTTTTTAACAAAAGGATGATACTACTGTAGGAAAGAAAAACAGAATTTTATGTAAATACTCAATTTATTTATAACATTCGGTATATTCCCAACATTTTTTGACATATATAGATATTGTAGAAAACTATAATAAATTGATGACTCCAAGATTGAACAAACAGATGTTGAACTCCAGCAAGAGACTGGTGTTATTTATATCATTCCCAAGCCGATAGACAATGGATCTTCAAGTTTTATTAACAACTGGTTTTTGCAATCAAATAATTATTCTCTCCCAAGATGCTAATTATTTCTAAATTCAAGGTTAATATCTTAATCAATTGCCGACATCAAAAGTACTTGCATATTTTAAAACTGATTAATTTCTGTAATTGGTATTTCATACTCTGTATGACAAAGAAATGATATGATTTGTTGTTTTAAATATTATTAAAGGCATATTGTCCTCCAAGGAAATTTGGGTTTTTGGTTGAATTTGAAAGTGAGTTTTTAAACTGAAATTATTTATATTTTGTTCATTTTTTTTCTTACGGAAGTGAACAACTTTATTAATACTATTAATTTAGTATTTATTAATACTGCAAAATGGCCTATTCAAAGTTACTGTAGGCCTATTTAATAAATATCATTAAAAAGGCATATTGTCCCCAAGAAAATTTGGGTATTTGGTTGAATTTGACTGTTTATATTGAAAGTGAGTTTTTAAAGTGAAATTATTTATATATTCAGTATTAAAAGTTAGGCCTATTTAAAATGTGTATGATCTTCATTTTTGTATGTTTTTAGGGGACATACATATCTTTTAACAACAGTAGACAATGCTGTAAATGTTATACATATGTTTTGAGGAAGGCTACAGTAGTACATTAGTAGTGCAAAACAAGTTATTTTTCATATTGCACATGTGTTGAGAGAAAGACGAGAACAAAAACAGGTGTAGGAATCATAACGCAAGTTGATGGTTTCTTTCAAATGGACAGTGAGTCATTCTCTAAACATGCTCCTCGTGAGGAAAATATGTAATTCTCTTAAGATTGCTGCGTTCAACTTTCTTGATTTGTAAACTACTCAACCACAGACCAATTATTATTAATGCCTAATTATTACTGGTCATTGGATAACATGTAAATTATACAGTATGCAATAATGGCTTGTGTGCTGTCTACAGTAGGCCTATCCATTTCAATGTTATATGGGCTATACTTGGTAAGAACACCTTTAAAGAATATTAGTAGAGTAATACATAGTACTGTAGGCCTACTGTAGTAACATTTTTTTAAATATTAATGAAAAACTACTAATAGATTTATATTAAAAACAAATGTTGACTATAAAAAAAAATAATAAAACGCTAGAATTTTACAAATAAGATTTAAGAACAAAAATACCAAGATTCGACAATACATTTCTATAGTACAGTAGTACAGTTGGTATTTACAACACTAAATTCATTCTTTCCATTTTGAAATGTTGGCTAGAATTATTACAATTATATTCAGAATATAGCAACAAAAATAATATATTCAATTTTTATCATGAATCTTCTTTTCATAAAAGCAGATTGCTTTTTAAAAGTAATTGTAAAATTATTTTGATATATTTTAACAATACCCATAGTTTCTTTTTAACTTATTCTTCTCATTGATAAACTTTGGGTGAATTTGTGTAATTACCTGGCAATGATACTGTCGTCTGCTAATTTCAATGCCTCTTTGTTAAGTTGTTAATAGACATGGTTTGTTTGTAAAGCTTGCGGCAAGTTAAAAACGATCTTCTCATATGCTCAATAAATTGTTCAAGGTGAAATTAGTATATCGGCAAAACATTGTTCCTTCTTATTAATAGAATTTGATTAAATTTCTTTAAAAGAAACAAAGCAAGGAACTGTAGAATAAATCTGCATTTTGTGTTGATATTTTAAACATTTTCTGGCGTAAAAGAAGATGTGTGCTGAATAACTATTCATTTCAATTGCATTCATATTCAAGAACAATAGTATATTATTTTTATCTTGCTTGAAAATACCTTTAGACTGGCATTGACCCTTGACCTGCTACTGTACTTTACAGTTTTATCAGTACGATCAAAGCGAAAATATAATACATTTTGTAATCCTAAGAAAAGAACAAGAACATTTATTTAGAAGGTTTCGGTTTTTATTGATAACAGAAATCAAACTTCAGCTAGAAAACAAATTCCATGCGTAGATTCACCTGGATAAACCTAACAATATCATATTCTCCTGGAAGAGCAAGGTAAAACTCAAAAATTCATTGAACACCCCTTTCTATAAATGGTTTAGTCCATAAATCAAATGAAAGCGGCTAAACATTAGATATCTTGATTTTTTTTTGGATAAAATATGAATACAGTATGTTTTAATAATGATAATTGAAATATACCATTAGTAAAATTTACATTATCATCAAAAACAAAATGCAAACAAATTTACAAGATTGCATAAAAGTGCAACTCCTTTGTCCCACAAAATTGGGACTGACTTAATGGGATCATCATTAATAATCATTATTTTTAGCCACAGAGTTAATTACTTTAAACCGAGAAGTTCGTGAAATGATCACTCAAACTTGTCATGCTTCGTCGGCCAGCCGTAGAAAAAAAGTTATTGAAAATGAATCAATCTGGTTTTACATTGATGATGTTAATACATTTGAACTCCAGTGACCTTTCACTGATCCAAGACATGCAGAATAAAACATGGCTAATCCAGTGTACCCTGTGATGTGGTTTTTGCAACTGGTGCAGACCAATTTGTCCCTGAGCCAAAGTAACGTTTGTACTTTTGTACGTGACATTATCTCCAGGTATAGACAATTACAACAAAAGGAGTTGCTGCATAGATAGCTGTGTGAATTTCTTTCATTTTGAATGATTATGAGTTCAATTCTACTGCTCTTCTTACTGTAAATTTAAAAAAAAAATGTATTTTAAATGTGTTTTATGCATTTTTGCCAAAGAAGACAACTTTTTGTATCTTTTTTACAATGACAACGAATAAAGTTATTCTATGTCTCTTCTTGACTTCAAAAGTGGAACTGTAACTTGATTATTGTTGCTTACATGTTTCTGTGTTTAAGTCCTATCCAAGTGTCCTCATAAACTTAAAATAAGATTATTTAGAAATCAATTTTTAATTCAACTTTATTTTAGACAAACTGTCCTTGTGAAACATATAGACCATCATGGAGAGAGGACCAAGAATCATCTGTTGACATATAGCGCCTCTCTCCACTTAAAATACATTTGGAATCAAACAATAAATATTCATATATAACAGTTTAACATTCTGTTTTTGCTTTTCATATTTCTGGAAAGAAATGTATTTTAATTACTTAATTAATGACAAAATAATAAATTTGTTGGTTTCAGCTAAATTCTGATAATTTTTTTGGCTTCTAAAGTGGTAAAATCTTGACACCTTCTGGTACTTGTCTGTCCCACCCACAACCATTTGACACGCAACACACAACTCCCTTACAGGTAGCACCCTATACAGGATTTACACTAACTTCATCCCCATTATCATACCAAGCTATTATTAGTAACCTTTTCAATACCTGTGTGTTCATAAATGCTGAAACTAATTTCTGTTTCAGCTGTTGCTAACATTACATGTGCTACTCAATCAAGAAAATACAATTTGCAAATTGAACAAATTCATACAGTGAATATAAATATTACTAAATCAATACAATTCTTTGAATATATCTAATTATTATGTTACCAAAAATTGAATTCAGAAGATTGTGCAATTTGTCTTTCCATATTATAAATACCTGACCCTTTTTTAGTTGCCAAGAAATTTTAAAATTTAGAACTTAAATTTTGTTTGTGATTTTCATTTTTAAGACAGATATGATTTTTAGCCATTTATTTGACTACAAGAATTTAAATTGTTTATTTAATAATACATTGATCTTGCAGAGATTTTATTTTATATAATTGAATTATTATTAAATTTATGTCTGTAATCCATCATAAGATTACTTCTATAGTTAAAAAATAATTTATACCGATTGAATATAACGTACATTTAATAAATAAATATAAATTTATTCTGATCTGAAAATCTTTTTAATTAATTCAGAAATATCCTGGCATCAATCATACTTATCATCTGTCATTTTAAATCCCAAATGATGAAACGAGACAGATTTATTATTTTTAAACATAAAAAGTAAATAGTGAATATAATAGTCCATTGTACATGATGTAGGCAAACATGGATCTAGTTCAAAGCTCACAATGCTTGGCCTTGTCTACAATAATACTAGACTACTACAATACAAAAATACAGGCTGACATGTTCTGGAATGGTGGTCTTTGTTTGGTCTATGAGAAACAAGTCAATATTTTTATAAAAGTGGAAAATCTGATAGACGTTTTGAAAAATCTTTGCTGAAGATGTTACAATATTATTTCTAGAATATTATTTCTATAATATAGCCCATATATTTGTATACAGTAGTACTAGTCTAAGACTTGTACTTTTTGAAAAATCTTTGCTAAAGATGTTACTTACTTAATAACTTAAAAGCTTAAACAGTATTTGTCCAGAATATTATTTCTATAAAATATAGCCCATATATTTGTATTGCACTAGTCTAGGGTTAGACTGGCTTTTAGGGATTCTGTTACTTTTTATATTTCCTGCTACTTTGCTTTGTAGTTGTTGTTTATGATGCTTTTTAAATAGGAATAAGAATTCAATCAATAAGCACTTTTGACAAGTTAACTAAAAAAAAAAACAAGCAAGAATTTATAACTAATATCAGATAAGGTTTAAAACAAAGAGGGAACAAAAACTGATCTGTTGTCAATACAGTATGTATTGGTTCTTAACAGTGTACTATAATGTGTACGGATATTACTTTCAACTCTGCTCTAGAACTTTGTGGTTATGTAAATTTTAACACATCTAAAAAGGACTTCAACCCCAATTATGTCGGTGGTTTTAGATGCTGCTAGACAAAGAACGCTTGCGATCTACAGACTATAACATTTTGTAATATTTTTACTTATAAATATCTACATAATTTTGATATTAAACAATGCAAGTTAATGATTATTAACTTTGGAATATAAATGTGCATTTTAAAGTTATATATTCTTATTGATATGATGATATTATTAATGAGGGCAGCGATCTTCCATTTTGGCATAGGACACTAGACTACGCAGCTATGTACTTAGTGAACTCAGAACCACATACTGATGTTAAAGATTGTAAAGCTGCATAGACTATCATCTAAACAATAGCTGTATGACTTCCAATCCAACACATTTGAACTACTAAACTTTCTCCGATATTTTTTAAACAATGGGTTTAGTAAAAGGAAAAAACAAATTATAGATTTATTATAATAGTTCTCTCCATTACTTAATCTTGCTTTTTGATTTAGAAAACAAATTAAATTTAAACAAAATTGTAAATTTTGAGTGATCAGTTATGTGCTATGGTATGGGCTTGTTGCCATCTGGAGACATGATACTGCAGGATGTTTATTGTCGCTAGACACGATACAGTACAAGAATCGGCTGGTAACAAAAACAAAGATTATTGAGAGATGTGGATTTAAAGACATTTACAGTGAAAAGGCTTTCATTGTACTCTCTGTAATTCTTAATGGCCTTTTTTGGTTGATTGCCTCCAGGTATACATTGCCACCACTTACATCTCTGAAGTCATTGACTTAAAAATCACACTGGTTATTGTAAGTTTGTACGGCTGTTACAGCAAAATGATTTTTGTTAACATTTTACGTTTTTAAGGAACAAATGGAGTGGATTGATGTTAAAATCAAAAGATGTAAATTGGCCAAATATTTAAATGACTGATGTAATTGTACTTTGAGTACATTTGAGAATACTTGCAACCAAATTTGCAAGTAATTCTCAAGTGGGATTAGAACCAACAACCTCAAAATCACTTGCATGGTGTTCACACACCTATCACAGAGCTTGCGGGTTATAGATATCGTTTCGATTACACATCTCTTGTTATTCTCAAAGGGTCTGTTTCTGCTGAAAAAATCAAAATAATCGATTTTTTCCAGTCACCGCAAACCACAAAAATAATCGCGTTGCAATTGAAAATTGCTACGACTTTAATCGGTTATTCAGGTAATCGGTTTTTAAAATCACGTCATCATTCCCCCCACAGCGCATTCAAGTTATGAAAGGCCGATGAGAGTTGGTTTGTTTACATCCTATCGCTGCGTTAAACTCTCACATGTAGGATTAAAAATTACTCTTACGTAAAGCTATATTATTTGTAAAACATCTAGGCCTACTACCGTACCACATACAACAGAATAATGATGTTATATTAATAAAGACACGTCGGCGAGAAAAGTTCGTTTCGCCGTTCGTTGGTTCTACCTTCGGCCTGCTAGGCCTACTATAGGCTATATATTTCTACCGAAACAGACAACAGGCCTACAAAAGGACATGTAAAACATCGTTAGCCTGGACTGGTGGGATGTAAAGGTGTACTTGTAACACAAAATCCTGGAGTCTCTCGGTATAATTCTCCCCCACAAAATAATAAAAATCAAATGTTTAACATTTGATTGTTATTTGGTCTACATCGCGATCGTTGTTTTGCTGATCGTCGTCGTCGATATCGCGCAAATAAACAGCATGCTTTGTGACGTGAATGAGTTTGCCATACTCTTTAGAGGTCAAAGTGGGGTCAATAATCGCTATTTGTGTTGCAGCTCAAAACTGCTCCGCAATAATCGGTTAAAACAAGAAATAATCGATTAAAACACGCAATGGATTGAGTGTTTTTAATCGGTTATTTTTAATCGGTTATTTTATTTTGCGCCGTTTCTGCTGCCCAAAAATAATCGATTAAAAAAATAAACGGTTAATAATCGATTATTTCTGCTCAGCAGAAACAGGCCCAAAGAAAATATTGAACTTGACTCATTTGGAGTCCTGTTTAATATGGATAGAGCATGAGTAGAGTACAGAGTACATGAGTGGAGTACAGAGTACATGAGTGGAGTACATGAGTAGAGTGCAGAGTACATGAGTAGAGTACATGAGTAGAGTACAGAGTACATGAGTAGAGTACAGAGTACATGAGTAGAGTACAAAGTACATGAGTAGAGTACAGAGTAGATGAGTAGAGTACAGAGTAGATGAGTAGAGTACAAAGTAGATGAGTAGAGTACAGAGTAGATGAGTAGAGTACAGAGTAGATGAGTAGAGTACAGAGTACATAAGTAGAGTACAGAGTACATAAGTAGAGTACAGAGTACATAAGTAGAGTACAGAGTACATGAATACATATGAGATACCAAACAGTGCATACATTCACTTACTGGCTTTGACACAGGTTTAATGTACTTGCATAAGATGAGTCAATCTTGTGACTCATGTCATACATTATGGTAATCAATTTGGATCTTCTTAGTATGTTCTCAAATCCTATTGTATCTTAGACGACAGAAAAAACATGGTGTAAAATTTACTAAGGATTAGATGATAAAAGCAAAAGGAATTTATACCTAAAACTAATTAAATGTTAGTCAGCCAACTAACACACCAGTAAAACCAAGATTGGATATGGGGGTTTGCTACTGTAATTATCTTGATTAATAAGATTATATTTAATACAGTATATCTTTTACCTTGCTTTTTTTCCATTACAGTATGCCTAAATTTTTAAAATGTTTGTTATTTTGAAGGATGCGCATTTGTATTTTAAGTTTGTCACAGATGTGTAAAATGCAAATAAATAAAATGGAATTTTCAACTGAATTTCAATTAAAATTTCTTAGTATTAATGAACTAACAATTTATGTAGACAGACGCAAGTAGATATGGCTGTTTAATCAGAGCTCATTGATTAAAGCCGGCAAGTTAAGTTTGAGTGATAACATTAACCAGTTAAGTAACGCCAATATGAGATTTAATCAATCATTATGACCAAAGGGAAGACATTGATTGAAATATGCTTGACTAGCCACTAAGAAATACTGAATAGAATTAATCGTTTGGGTACGTTACAGAGAAAAACAAATTCAAGTTGGTAAAATCTATAGGGAATATCAGGGATGGAAAATGTCGTATACAATTCTGTACTATAAAATTGAATGGTAAAATAATGTGAAGTTGAAATACAACAGTCAAAAGTGGGTCACCAAGTTGTAATTATTAAATTAACATATTTTCATAAATTGCGGAAATAATCTGTAAGTATTAGTCTCCGAAGATTGGTTTTTCCTGTAGGAAATCATTAAACTTTTCAATGAGGATTGCTAAGTTCCAATTTAGCATGTGTGGTGTATTGTAAGAAAATAAGAAGCACACTTAAATAAGTGTAATTTAGATTTAAAAAAACACTTTTCTTAAGTTTTCAAGGGTGTTGAATACATTAGGGTTGTATAATTCTTTATTATAGAGTGTTTTTTGGTATTGTTTGGCCTTCCTGTCCTAAATTGTGGATCCACCCCTCAGCCTATTGTTTGATAATTAACGCTCATTGTTGTGTCAATTGGTATGACATTGTTGGTCAACTGGTATGACATTTTAAATAGTTTTCTGTTCACATGAGGTCAAATCTAATGGTAAGAGGTCAAACCCAGACAGAGATTAGGGGTTTTTAACATGCCTTTAACTGCAAAGTAGCATTAATTCTTTGGATACCCATTTGATGATCCCCATTTAAGTTTTGAAATATTAGACACAAATGGAAAGTTCAGTGTTATGTGTTGTATACACCTGTGTACAATTCAGCCCAGTAGGCTATACACACAAGACACATTAATTTAACATTGTTAGCCAAATACTGTGGAGGCTGCACTGCACATCCATACCTGAACCCTATTCCATATTACATTTACTAATATGATATAATGTATACACATTTCTATTTTTAGAAAACATATTTCAAATTTGTTTAGCCTTCAAATTATAATTACAGTCTTATTGTGAAATCCCTGGGTGCATTGGTACAAGTTATTTGTGATGTAAGCCATAATGTTTGCATTAACTGCCTTGTTGATTGTACACTGACAAATCACCAGAAAAGCCTTTGAAAGCATATGGATCCAAGGTTTTTGAAACTTGAATTGTTGAATGTTTTTACTTTAAAAATGAATTGGCTAGCATCATTGTGTTTGGTAATCTACAGTAGAAGAAGGATGTCAAACAAGTTAAGGTTCTTGAAATGCATTCAATAGTACTTGGGTTGGGTTAAGTCACGCACTTCTCTGGTGAAAATTGGGCGCTATAGTAAACATAGACTCAGTGGTAGAAGAAAGTTGAGCTTGTAACCGCACCCACCTCTATCCTCCAACACAACTACATTTGGGCCTGGACCATTATAAAGTCTATTTCTTGCCTAGCTTACCTGGATAAACCGACAATGGCCTATTCTCTCCGAGAAAAAGGCTACAATGGTACAATAGTATAGTATTTCAAAATTTTGATCTGCCATTGTGCATAGTTTTAAAGCCTTTTCTAGTGCTTGGTATTAGTGACCAAAGTACAAATATTTGATTTTCCTCTGTGTATTTCAACATCTTTACTTGTGTTGTGGCTCACAAAACATGGTTCTACTCGATGTTGAAATTAACACCTATGCTCTACCAACTCAGACATTCCCAACGGCGTTTATGTCATTTTCACATGCCTCAACATATTCTACCTAGAAGAGAAATGCAACAGTAATACCCAGTGATTGATATGTCTGCCTCGGCCTTGTTTTTTTACTTCAAAACAAAATTAAGTTCTTGATCTTAGATAAATTATATTTCTTCATACAAAATTATTTCATTTAATATGGTACATTTAATGGTATACTATAAGGAGGTATTTATCTTATAAGAAGAAATTGTCTGAAATTCCGGAATAAATTAAAAAAATGAGGACATCACCTGATAAATTAACCCTTGACCTTTTTGCGAATGTTCATCCTCCTTGTTAACACTAAACATTCTTATTTAATTGCCATCTTACTTCATCAATTATGCAAATTTAAAACCGATGACTCATAATGTAAGTCAAGCGGCCAACTACATTCTCAACAATTAATATTTCATATTCAATATTTGATAATATTACTATTATTTTACATACTGCATAGTATTTTGTTTAAATATGATTTATAGTTTTTCATTGTGACTAAAATAAGATGGTATATGTGATATATAGTAATGACTGAGTGTCCAGTTTTATCAAGGAATGTCAAATATTGTTCTAATTTACAAATTTTAACATAAGGCATTTACTGAGCTCACTATCTATTTTCACTACTACTGGTGGTAAAGATTTTGACATGGTACAGTTGAACGCACTAAAAATAGTCGGAAAACTACTCTTAATTCTATATGTACATATGTTATATTTCTTCTTCTAACCATTAACACAACCTTTTTTTTTGCAAAGCCAACCAAATCTAAACTGAATTGCAATATGAATCCTATTTTTAAAGTATTTCAGGTAAATGACCCCAACCCTAAAATATACATATAATTGTTTAAAACTAGGGGCCTTTTTCTGGTGCCAAAAAAATATGATATACGGTATTTTCTTGTCAGCAGAAACAGGACGAATCCGATTGTTCGTTATTTCAACGCAAACTTAACGCAACACATTGTGTTGGTTGAATAAACAGTTTCAACGCCAACGGACAACGCAGTTTCAACGCATTGTCAACACTTTAACAATGCGTTGAATGCGTTCAAAATCTGCAATAATTCTGTCCGGTACTGTAAGAATGCCATAATGCATTTTTAGTGGAGAGGACAGTCATGACAGCCAGAGATAACTATTATAATATTACAGTATAAATAATTGATTATTAATATTATACTGTAGGCTAAGATAATATGTAATAACAATAGATGACTAATCCTTAGAGTATCAATTGAAAGTCTTTGAATCTTCTTGTTTGTAATAAATATTGTGAGCAAGCCACCTTAATTAGTTCCTACATGTCATACTGTAGGCCTACACAATCCTAGCCTTATTTTCAATACTATCAGCTGTTCGTGTTAGATCACTAAGACCTGTTATTTGCAAGACGTAATAATGTATGCTCTATGTTTGTTAATACTTCAAATTGTTTGTTCTGTCCAGTATTGGTACTTTGTCCAGTCATGTATTGTCCAATTTTAATTATCGTTTTTGTGGTAAGAAGGTTGTATTGTATTCTATTATATTTCGTACAACACATTGAACCGGCATTAGGTGCATGGCCGTAGCCACAAGTAAGGTCGGTAAGGTTTCACTTTTTCAGAGAGGCCTTTGACAACCCACTGGCTTGAACAGAGATTGTTCCCTTTTCTTGCGAAAAACTGCACCACTTTATTTCTTGTGGCTACATTACTGAGCCATCCATTTTTTATAAGAAATCCAAGTCTAAAATTGTTTCTGTGGACATATCGACCCTGCAAAAAAAAAATACACAAGCTTCCCAATCATTACAGTTTACATTTTCTAGCTTAGACTCATGTAATTTTCTAACATGTTGTAAAAAGAATGCAGTTAATGTATGTTAGCAAGTATTACTAAGTTGCTTTGATGCTTCTGTAATCCGGTCACTTTATAAAAGTTAGTAATTCAAAACCTATTTGTGAAAACCTACCAGCTACTTCTTTTGTCTATCAAACACGAATCTCACTCAAATAGAAGAATGTTTTTGTTTTCTTTTTGTGAGTAGATTGACCGATTAGATTAAAAAGGATTTAGTATTTTAGACGCTAATCTCTTACCTCTGATCTCTTTGTTATCTTTAGTTTAACAATTGAATCGGTACATAAAAGAAATGTTTGTTGTGTGAATAATGTTTAATTAGGGTGATTCATTTAAATTTCATGGTCTGGTAAAATTGTGTTAAAAGTATTGCCATAGACATTTAAATCTTACAAATATAAACCGTGATTCAATTAACCTTGCTATACCTATTACATAATCCAGTAATGGAACAAATGATGGTAGACTTAAGACTATTCACACAGACGAGCGTTAACGGTAATCAGAAAACTGCGTGGTTTGTCCCACATAGTTCTGTATCTATCCTCTAAACAATTTTTCCCCCCTGATTGCTTTGTTATGAATGAAATTTTAAATTCATATTTAGCGCGAGTTACACTATAATAACAGTAAAATAATCAACATTAAACAAGTTTCTAAATTGAAATCTCTAGAATATACTGTATGGACTTTCTAAAATTGGAAACATTTTTAGTAAAACTTTGACAATCCTGCTACTGTACGTTAGCTCGTTTCTTAATAACACTAAACTATAAACAACATTTAAATTGTTTCTAAAAGTAAATCTCTAGAATATGATATGACCTATCTAAAATTGAAAAATAGTTTGGTAAAACTTTAGAGTTTTGACAATCATACTACTGTACATAAGCTCGTTCTTAATCTAACAACGACCTTATTATGAATAAAGAATTGTATTTATTACGGACTCCTAATATTAGCAGCTGTTTAATAGTTGAAGTTTAATCGGATCTTTAATTCAATCTTTCTCTCATTCAAAACAGGCTGTTTTGTACCCTGCTACTAATCTTATTGTCCTGGTATTATTCAGTTCACATTCTTAGATTATGATTAAAGTGCCTTAATTTTACTTTGTTGTGAGTGATATGAAAGAATACTTTAGTATTGAAAGCAGACAGTTAACTGATTAATACTAAATTTCTTGGCAGCGGAAACAAGACAAATTTCAAATGGCATCTTAAATATGATGGTTAAAAACACCCAATTCTTGTGTGTCTGAACACCAGTTAACCCATAGTGCTTGATTGAGTCAACTACTGTACTATCATTTTAAACATTTGACCACCAGTTTCGATAGTAATAAACTACATAGCAATTTAAGCAATATTTTGGAAGAACAAACTTAGCAGAAATGCAGTTTCATTATATTTTGTTATATTATTTTCAAATATATATGGCTATTTGGCTTTATTTAGCAGAGACGGGCCATAAGAATCTTGTAAAGAATTGAAAATATGTTTGTTATTAAGAAGATTTTGTACTAAATAAATGGTTACAATAAAAACATCCTATTTTTGAAATATGTTTTTTTAATATGTACTATAATAGTTTAATAGTTACTGTATAGCATGGATATTTACAGCTGATAAGCTCTAGACAATGTTGTTATTATGTGGCCAATAGATTCCATTATAAGCTAAATTTAAACTAGTAGAACGACAACGTTCAGTAATAATGAGGTTCATTGAAGCTTGGTCACAACCTTTTACATATATGAATGACCATTTTTTATCGTTCATGACAGCGTATACGTGTGAGAATGAAGTGGATACAGTTGCTAAAATTCCTCGTCATTTCACGCTTCATTAAGCATGGTCAGTCAAAATTTAGTTCGTATAAAATAAGTTATGATATAAATTAAACAATTCAATTCTGTATTGGAATGTGTTTGCTTCACCGAAAGGTTGATATTAGCCTCGGTCATAATCCATTGTCTTTATTTTATCAACCTACAGTATTATTTATCAAACTTTATGATATGAACTTTCTTGTATATCATCATTTTTCTGAGACACATTTTAAAAACATTAAATGATATATTGCCTTGAAAAATAATAACAATATTTTTTTGTTGAATACATGCCATTTTAATTTCACATAATAGTTATTCACTTTGACCAAAATTGGATCGAGAAAAAAAAGATATTTCTGAAATAACCCATATTATTATTAATTAATATAGTCAACTAGAAACCAATGTCATTGCAGACAACATGTTTTTTCGTTGTATTTAACCGCCTTTTTATAAATAACTGAAATCAGTTTTGTTCAATTCTGTCTGCAGAAGTGATTAACTTTATGAAAACGACAAAATGGCGTATACAAAATTTTGCTTTATCTTTGTTTTTCATATTTTGAGGGACAATACATTCTTTAAATGTGCCAATGTAGCATGTGCCCCTCATTTTGTGATTGATTTATATACGGTACTTGTTTCAAGTCAGTCTACAGTATATTTCTTGTCAGATCACATCACATGTTTTTCATGTGATATATTTATTACAAAACCTTACTGTACCTTGACCAGAAATGAATGAAATATTTCTTAATTTTAATACAGTGTGAAAGCAATTATAATTTGTTCATAAAAAATTTAAAATTTCTTTCCGGTACTCTACTATGGTTTTTAATTTGATTAATTTATTAGCATTGTTGTGAAGTTCATGGTTAAAGTAGGCTAAACTGTCTGCTTTTCTCATTTCATTAATTAATACAATTAAGTATAAGTAATTTAATTAAAGAACATTATCATTATTCAGGTTATGTGAAGAAAGAAATTGACCATAAATAATGTTTATGATTGACTTTGTTTATAAATGGACTCAGTTAAATTCTCAATTTATGAGATATGTTAATTTTGGAAAATAGGTGTCTATTTCGTGCCTAGTTTATATGGAAAAACCGACAATTAGTAATAAAAATACCATTTTACTCTTCCTGATTTTACTGTGTATTATGTACAGTGATAAAGAATAATATGTACAATTCATTAGAGTTAACACACAAACGGAATAGATTAAAGACTAAGCATGATCAGTTTACAATAGTCAAGATTCATTTACTAAAGAAACAGATCTCTGTTACAATAGGAAGGATCTGTTTACTAAATTGCCCTATAATTTGTGTACCTAGACCTATTTTAATTGCTCTTCATACATTTGCATCCATTTGCATATGTAAACATTTGCATAGATAAATACGTCGGGAGATGATAATGGATTTTTTATTTATTATGTTTTGTCTAATCTAATAAACCAATTCTTAGCCCATCCTTTCTCTTAGCCCACAGACAAGTCCATATAGCCAGGGATGTTAGATTGTTCAAACAAGCCCATTTTATTGTTTTTTTTAGGTAAATTCGATATTATACTGTAGTACTTTTTAATATCTGTAATATTCTTGTTTTTGTAAACATTTTCTCTTTAACTTTTTTGTTTTTCTGATTTATGGCTATGATTACAATTACAAGGAGGAATAGAAACAAATTCTTTGTCGGTTTATATTAAGATCAAAGATTATCGTAAGTCTATGATCCAGATTGCAGGAACATTGAGTATTTCAAGTATCCTAAGTCTCGTCTTAAGTCTTGTCTTCTTGACGAATAATCTCCTGTGTGGCATTACTTAAGTATTGTTTAAAACTGATTATAAATCTGTTAAATTGAAAGCCTATGTTTTTATCTCCTAACGACATTAGTGGTACAACGTTGCAATTTAGTGTTTAGGCATCATCTCATGAGAGGTTGTGGGATACTTAGCTAGCACAGGTTGAACTATCCATATAGTACAGAATATTTATCGGAATCAATTAACACAAAATACCTGGGCTTAGTCTAATTGGCGTTCAGTGGAGGAATGACTGTAGGCTATGACACTAGACATATTGTAAAGTATTGGTTTTATAGGCCAGTTGAAAGCTAGGCTCATGCTAGTGCATTTAATACAATTGGTTATCGCTGTAATGATCTCTAGACTATATGCAAAGTAATTTAGTCTATATGAAAATTAATTTAGTCTATATGCAAATGAATTTTGAATCTTGTAGATTTTAATTCTGAAGAAACAAGAATATCTGATAAGCACCCACTAATACTACATTTATACATTTAAAAATGTAAAATCATGTTACTTTAGCCATAAGTTTTTTCATCATTGGTTTTTTACTCTAGGCTATATGCTATTTAACACTTTGACTGCCAAACACGAAGATCTTCGTTTTTGGAAACACAACGCTTGACTGCCAAACACGAAGATCTTCGTTTTTCAAGTTTTTTTACGAAATCCGGTAGATAGGTTAATTATTGGTCTATACTATAAATATGAACACTATATTCGGTCTGGACCGTGAATATTTTACAATTTGAAAATAACTAATCTGGTTACGAACGACTGTCAAAATGGTACCTGTCGAAATAACAAACACCGCGCATCACAGTAGCGCGTAGAGCGATGGCTTGGCGCATTGTGTATCGGTCGCGCGCTAGCTATGCCGCCGAAGCATTACAAAGGTTTTTGTGGATTGACATGTTTGTTTGTTATCTGAATAAAAAATAATGGAGTCATTTTCAATATGAAGTCTTTAATTTTATTGTTGTATGTACAGTATACCCTAATTGTTTTGGTGTTTTACTGAAAGTGACCGAGTTTCACGCAACAAACTTGTTTTGAAATGGTATGGTTATTATCATCAGTTTACTATCTAGGCTACTAGTACTAGGCTACTAGGCTAGCCTAGGCCTAGTCGTAAAACGGTTCCGGACCAACTTTAGGCCTGGCTAACTAGGCCTGGTGTCTTTACTATGTGGATTTTGGCGAAACATTGATGTAAGATTTATGATTTATAAAATGTAATACATTTTTCGATAGTGATAACTTGTTTTTATAGGCCTATCGGTGCCATGTAAGTAACTTTTTTGTTGTTTGTTGATCTCACCGGGCGATATTTTCATATAGTGATGTCTTGCACAAAATCGCGAATATCTCGACTTTCTTCCGCGAAACTACGAAAAACTCAAAAAGTGGGTTACTTTCATTTTAATATTACGATTTACATATTGCGATTTAAAAATCGTTCTTGGTACCATTGTAAAGCTAAAATCTTTATGATTATTTTAGTCTAAATTACATATAAATCAGATCACATACATGGTTTCAATCAGCTTTAATAAAAACATCGAATTGGGCTAAAAACGCTGGCGGTGGCAGTTTCTAACTGGAAAAACCTCTGGCAGTCAAAGTGTTAATTATAATTTTAATACATTTGCATAATTTGTAAAAACATGAATTTCTGATATGAACAGCCACTTAAAAATAGATATACATTAATAAAAGGTTACAAGCATGTTGCAATAGCCTTAAGTTAAGATGAATAATTTACAAGAAGAAGGAACTGTTTAATCATAGAGCTACTGTATTACCATGGTTTGATTCAACATATTGCCACCGCAATGATATTTGGAAATATGTAAATAAATTATAATTTATTAAAAATTAAAAATACATATTTTGTCTAGAGGATTATGAGTCATTCAAATTCATTGTCATTCTTAATAGATTAGTATATAATTTTCATTATTAATAGAATACAAAATTATCAGCAAATAATAATAATTAATAAAACTAGAATTTAATTCGTCACTTTGACGAATTATAGGTGATCATTTTACTGAAATTATTTTTTTTTAAACATGCACGTACGTTAACATACGATCGGAAAATGTTGATGTATGCCATCCTATTATATACGCTTATAGTGCTGAGTTGTGCCTATATGCCATATGTACAGTATATACTGTATATCTATATACAGTGTAGCATAGGTGAAATTACGGGACACACATGTTCTAATTTTTTGGCATGATGACGTTATCAAACTAAACTTTAAGATGACAATTTCGAAAGATAATTAATTGAGCAAAAAAATATAAGATTTGGAAAAAAATTTGGCACGTAGAAGCGCTGTGCGCGCTCTTTGAATTGTGTATAACTTTGACGAAAAATATGAAAAAACTACTTTTTCACTTCAACTGGCCATATGTTAACGTCACAACATCCGATAGGCTTAATTTTTATATGAATTAATATCTACATTTCATCAGCTTTCATAATAAATTATAATCATCAAGGTAACCTTCAATTCTGAAGAGCTGTAAGATATTCAAATTTACTGCGAAGGTGAAATTACACGGCCTACGTTATTCAAGTTTTTACGCGTGATGACGTCATTAAAATGAAGAGAGTGTCAACTCATGATAAAGCTAATTAATTAAGCAAGCACATACTGAAAGTTGTGCGAAATTCGAGCACACATAACCAAGATGCGCTCTGTTGAATGTGATAATCTACACAAAAAGATAACAAATCCTAATTTTTAAATTCAAGTGGCCATTTGATGACGTCAAAACATTTTGTACGTAAAATGTGTACATGAATTCATATCTACAACTCAATGGCTTCCAGAATAAGTTAAAAAAATCGGGGGTCATCTTGCATTCTGAAGAATTATTTTCATTTTAAAAAAGACCTATTTTTCACCATTTTCAGAACTTTTGTAAAATTAATGTGCGCATTTTGTCATTTTTAACGTGCTCGTATAGCGTTATTTTAAGTCAGAACTGACTCAAATTTGGTGAATGTACTAAGGATGGTGAGTAGAATGAGATTTGTAAAAAAAAGTCATATTTTTTACGCTTTTTAAGTATCGCGCGCGCAAAAACGCATTTTTGCGCAGTAATTTTTTGAAACACGCAAATGGCCTAATTCATGCTCTAAATTGATCAAAACTCAATTTTGAGCGTTTTAAATATTTAACGCGCGATATCACGCGCATGAACCTACGTGCGCGTGCGTTTTTATTTGCTAATATTTTTACCCTTGATCTGAAGTTTACGTGTAGTGAATTTCATTAATATGTGATAATGAATTATGGAGTAATGATTGATAATGTGATTTCGCAAAATGGCGTATAAATGTCGTCACGGATAAGTGATCACGCTGGAAAGCTTATTAGGATTAAGTTATATTATTTGAAAGATATTCTGAAATTTTTGTAATCATTGACATTAAACTTTTTGAGATAATTGTTACACAAAATAGTGTACAGAAACAATAAAAAGAAAAAAAAAAAGAAAAAAAATAATAATAAAGATTTTATACAATAACAATAGGTGATCATTTTATTCTAAATGATCACCTAATTAAACCTTGTCCACATGTACAGTTCTTTGAATAGCTTCTCTTCAAAGAGTTATAAATGTTATATTATTGTAGAATAACTCCTTAGTAAATTTAATGATCTTGCTATCTAGTGTGATATATTCATAATAAACATTTATATTTAATTGTCTCTTTGTTCATAAGTTTGTGTGGGTTTGTCGTGCAAATAGCCTCTCACATTTTATTACCTTTAGTAGTTAGTATTAGTAAATTATTTTAGCATGAGAAGTCTAGAGTCTATTATGTGCCTAGCTTACTTGGATAAACTGACACAGGCCATTTCCTCTTCGAGAGGAAAACATAACTCGGAGAGTAACAAAAACTGAACACCCCTCCAAGATAATGGAATATGATACATCATGTGTGCCATACATATCTCACCAACCATATCTCTGAAATTAATATTAGCCTATTAACGCTCAAAATCTTTGAGTTTTTACAAAGTTTGTATCACTTCAGACATTATCATTACAAAATTATTGCTTAATGCATGAAGAAGAAGAAAGTAGGCTTCTTCATTCCATGCATCATTTATGTCGGTTTCAAAATTGATTTGTCTAGTTTTTTTTTCTGCCTCACAGGGATGTCAATACATCGTTAATTTAGGACTGAGCTTCAGGGTTCAGTGTTAGCGTCATGCTCCTACGGCTGCCATATGCTAGCAATGTTCTACGCAATTCGCTATCATGTAGGGCATTAGCTTAAGCGACGATATTATGATCTGGGTTAGATTCATTTACTGTTTTTTAAAAAACATTAATGTAAATGTATATGTTCTTAATGTTTGTTATATGAACATTCTAGAGATAAAACAACCATCATTTTATGTTCTAATATTGCTACTTATTTTGATTTATTTTTTAAATGACGTTATACCTTTAGAACTTCAATGTAGTACGGTCATAAAACAGATAAAACACAATCTTATAAAGCAAAACATGAACAGCAAAAAAAAAAGATTTACTTTAGTTTGTTATTAACAATACTGTAAGTAAATGGCTTTTGTGATTTTGGGAAAAAAATAAAATTAAGGCATTACACATTTTGTTTTTATCACTGACTGAGCTTTATGGTATTTTGAAGTTCTAAATTGAATTTAAACAAACATTTTAGGGTTGGTGGAAGACACTTTTAAGTTTAAACTAGTTTGACAAAAAGTGTGATGTGCCCAAATATGGTAGTGGTATGACATCATCATTTATTTTGATAAGTATGCACACACAACATAGACATTTATTTGCTCACAATGTAAGTATAGAGGGCTCACAATCAAACTTATTTTCAATTAGACACAAAATCTTTGTAGTAAAATGTAATGACAAATATCGATGGCATTGTCATGTTCTTGTATCTGTGTGACAAATGTTTTTAACAACGACTCAAATGTCAATCACAAAGATTAATAAAACAATTACGCAGTAACAATACATGAATCTTTTATTTCACATCTGAAACATTCAATACTTCAATCACATGCTCTCTGTCATTTACAATTTATTAATCTTTCAAGTTTCTTTATGTCGATCTGTCTACAATAAGTGGAAAGAAACTTCCAATTATACTTTGTTCATTAACATTAAAATCTGACCTGGTTTTTATGCAAAAAAAAAACTTAATATCCATAATTCGTATTATAATATTTAGTTGTAATGAGTGGCTATGGAATGGTTATCACATTATTAAAATGCTAATAGTAGCTCAACTAATTGGTGTTACACAAATATGAGAGAAATGATATGTGTCGCTAATAGTCTTGTTGATTTGTATTACTTTTGTGCAAAGTATTATTCCTGATTCATTTTGCAGTGATTGATTGAGTACAAATCTAGCATACACTTTTTGTTTAAAGATCACTGCATGCCAGATAAAAGATTGGTTTTTTGTTGTGACTGTTAACTTGAACCTTAAGTTTAAACCTTCTGTATTATATTAATAATCAAACTTTGATTATTAATATAATACAGAAGGTTTAAAACATTTGTATTAGCAATAGCATGGATTTTTCTGAACAAATCGTTTGATTAAAAGCATTGAGAATCGTGAATCTTTAACACAAAATGGGAGATAATAATAATAATAATATTTATTCGGTCATCAATGTAAAAATAACCAGGAATGAGAATAGGCTAAAGCCCAAACAGATTCTGCACTCACTCCATACAATACAATCAGTTAAAGATAAAACCATATACAAGAAAAATACAAATAAATTATACATAACATGAAATATAGTGTTTTGTTAGAGCAGCCTTAAATATTGAAATTGTTAGTGAATCTTTTATGTCATTTGGTATTTGCTCCCATAGTCTAGGAAAGGAAACAAAAACAGAATTATGAAAAGTATTGCCTTTCGAATTCCAACGTAAAAGCCTACCCGGACATCTTTCACTAGTTTTAATATACTCATTGAAAGAATGGGGACAGTAACCTTTCAACACCTTAAATCCTAATGAAAGTCTATGTAATTTAAACAAGTCATCAATAGATAATAATTCAAGCACTTTCAACCTATGAAAATAAGATGTGTCCCAGGAACCTTCCTTTCTAAACATTATTATCCTTGTTGCTTTCCTTTGTATACTTTCTATTCTATTAATATATGATTTCTCAAATGGTGCCCACATTGAACAACAGTAGGTAACCACTGGAAGTAATAGAGCTTTGTATAAGTTCAACATAGCTAACCAGGACATATTTTTACTACATTTTGAAATGAAACCAAGCAATCTACTTGCTTTACAACATATATAATTAACTTGTGTATGACAAGACAACGAACTATTTACATAAACACCTAGAAATTTAAATTCTGTAACTTTAGGAATATTGTCTGATTCTATGGTATAATCCCAGTTAACTATCTCTTTACATCTTGTAACATGCATTACGGCGCATTTGACAGGATTTAAGGGAAGTTTGTTTACATTTGCCCATTTAGCAATTAAATCTAAATCCTTTTGAAGCAATTTACAATCATTATTGTTATAAATAGGATCATTCCAAAGTGAGGATGCAACAAAAGAAAAACTGTGGAAACACGAGACATCCAATGATTTCTCAGAAATAAAAAAACTTTTTAAATAAATGATTACTTTAGAAATTGTTTCATATTGGGGAAGAATATGAACTTATTTTTTTAAATGATTAAAATGAATGAATATGTAAAAATGCAAGTTTGACCATAGCTATTAGAACACAACTTAATACATTAAATTCAATTACGTCCTGTACGGTCACTGATTGTCCAATTGACCATAATCAATGATTTCCTGACCATGATTTCTAGCATTTAGTGTAAGATTTTATTTTTGTTTTTTTCATTTGTAAATGAACGCACATTCATGATGTCATTTATGTTCAGTAAAGGTCAAATGTATGAATCTCCTAAAAAGCTTTTACAAAATTGTAAAAAAGCATACACTATATAATATACCAAGAATATTTGTTTCTATATTTTATCATATTTATTGAGAGTAGAAACTGATCATTAATAACAATTACTATATTCAGTAAATTTAAAATAAAAAATGTATAATATGGAATAAAAATATTATTATCATTATATAAAAGTATTATCTAAATAAATTGTTTTTATATATGTTTGGGGATGAAATATTTAGATGTTAATTAAAGATAAACATCCTGGAAAGATGAAAGACTTTTAGAATATGTTTTATTCATTAGATAATAATTAATGTACATATTGTACTTTTTATCATTATGATTAACTTTTGGAAAGGGGAAGGGGAAAAGAACAAAGAACAATATACATAGCATTTTGTGGCATTCTTTTATTCCATCATGTTGAAATGTGAAAATCTACAAGATTAAAAAATTCACCCAAACCATACCACAATTAAATTCTCATTTCTTTATAAAATAGCAGAATGTTTCAACTGTTGAATAATTTTAAATTACTGTAACATCATGATACTTTAATATTCTTGTTTTGTAACACACAAAAGACCCAGCTTTCTTTAGTTATTTGTTTGTACTAGTTTACAAGTCTGATAATAACCCTGTTTGTTTATATTACAATGTACTTATAACAAGACATGCTGATAAGTATTGATGATTCATTATGGTTATCGTAAAGGTCAAAGGTTATTAAGTTCAGTAAATTAAAGGAGCTGCGTTACTATCTCTACTATCTTTATGGATATCATTTAGGCATTTCATTGAAAACAGTTATCATTTGGATCTTATTTGAATATATCCGAGTTGGGTCCATTGTTTGTATAATGTAATGTATGTGGCTACAACAAAATGAGAAAGGAATATATTTGAACAATACTGTAAAACCAGAAATTTTCACAACATGAAACTTCGCGAATTAGTTACACCGGCCATTTTCGCAACATAAAACTTTCGCTAATTTGAAAAATAAAGTACAAGTAAATACTGTAACAATATTGTGTATGCGCGACCTTTGTGTTATAAAGACACTAATACATAAGCTATTGTGTACAGTAGTAGGCCTACAGTACGTTCTAAAAATTATTTGCGGCATTAAACTTTCGCGAAATTCAATCACTCAAAATTCGCGAAAGTCTCTGGTTTTACAGTACATTCAATAACTTTTAAACAAGGGCTCTGATCCGTTTGAATGTTGTGGGATATGAGAAAGCAAAAAAACCCACAAACTGTAAGACAATGTTTTTTACAGTGCCTACGAAAAGTTGGGGCGATCTGGATCTGTGGTGCAAACACAAAAGAGCTGAATATATTAAGTGTCGATATGCATTGCAATTGCTAAACATTCTCAGCAATGTGTATTAATTCCATTATTATGCAGCACTTAAAATGATGAATAATTTAAGATTAATTATTTTATCATTAATATTTTTCTAATTTTAATTCTCAGGGATATCAGAGAGTGGTAAAGTGCTGCTGAAAGGCCCTGCAGATATATCAGAGGTAGCAGAAGGCGTAAAAGTTACTCTCTTGTGTAAAATAGATGGTAATCCTATTCCGTCACTTTCCTGGCACCGTGACGGACAACCGCTAGTACTCGGTACTAACTATGAGATTAACGGGTCGCGTTTGAAAATAAAGAATATGTCTCCGGATGATAATGGAGAGTATTCGTGCCGTGGAACGAATAGAATCGGTGATGTCTGGAGCGTTTTGGAAAATATTACTTTAAATATTGAAGGTACTTAGAAAATCTACCAATTTATATGCATTATTTTGTGATAATTTGCCACGAATTAAATTGCCATAAATTAACATATTAAATTTGCTACATTCTGGTATGTTATATCTGATGTTTTGTGTGAGGTGTCTTGTTTTTTGTGATGGAAAGGAAAAAAAGTATATATATTACTAAATATTGGCTAAAAATAGACTAAATTTAATTTCATTTTTTTCTTAAGATACAAGGAAGGCAAGAGTGGACGTAGGCCCCATGGATGTTACTGTGGTAAGAGGAGAAAATGCTGAGTTTGACTGCAGCTGTAGTGGAGACCCAGAGCCTACAATAGCTTGGTACTTTCAGGAATTTGGTGATGATATGCCAAAATCAGACCCACTATCATCTAATTCAAGGTGAGTATTGCTCGACAACCTTTTTCTCGCTGTTGGATTCGTTAAGTTCTGATATTTTATTAAACTTTGTTTAATGACGGTGACTCATAAAAGCCGAGGCTGACATGTATGAGGCCCTCAACGGTAACAATCAAACACGAAAAACAAGATAAAGAATAACATTTGCATTTAAAAATATTTCTTTTTTTCATATTCTATAAGGCAAACTATATTACAGAATGGTTCTTTACACATTGACCAAGTGAAGCGTACACAAGGAGGCATGTACATCTGCACATGCTCAAACGAACGGTCATCAGAGTCGCACGAAGCTCTACTCACTGTCGCAAGTAAGTCTTTTGTAAACAAATGTCACAAAAATTTTAAAAATAATTCTATACAATTTAAGCAGACAACATCCAGACTCGATAATCTATCAATAATAGAAGCCATAACTTTATTTAGGAACCTATGTTTTGAAGACAAGTAAAGCCAGACATACTGAGGTGCATTATAGTATAAATATACATGTCTGTTATAAATTTAACTGTAAGCGTGTCACAATAGGTCATTTAAATTGACCCCATCAGCCCTGTTCAATTCTCTATGTAAATACACATAATTGAACCATACCTCTCACTCCCCATCAATTATCCTGTAATACATCATTATATGTGCTTAAACCAAGGAGATGTGACATCTCGCTGCTCAAACTACTGTATGTACATTTTTTACGACTCCTAACTGCTTTTTCCCTAAATTTCCACATATAAAATATAATGAACTTAAATTAAAATAAGTTGTACACAAGTATAGTATAGGCCTACGTGAAATACATGCAACTTTACAGAAAACCAGACATATTAGATGTCTGGTATTGGGAGAATTAAATATAAGGGCAAAAAAAAAATGTATTGTGTTGGTCACGTTTTGAATAAATCCCAAAAATGGGTAGGTCGGTAGGAAAAGTTTTTTTTTTTTTTTTTTTTCCAGACCAAAAATGTGTTGCCGGCAAAAAAGTAAACAATTTGCACAAATGATACAAAAAGACCATATTTAAAAACACTTTTCATAGCACTCTAGGCTCACGCTAGCTATAAATTCAACAAAAGTTTTTAAAAAAATGTTTATTAAATAAACGTAGGCCTAGGTTTTTTACTTAATAGTATAGAACTTAGCTCCGACATTAGCAGCCCATGGTACTTCACTGTTTCATTGAATATTGCAATACCGTTGTCAGCATTTGCTTCATACAGTACCAGTCATATCTGCCATCATGTTTCATTTATGTTGGGTCAGCTTTCCTGTCAGAGTGCCAGCCATCCTACTGTGTCTACACATCAATCATACGGTGTCAACAGCAAATATGACAAGAATTTCATAGAAGCCATTTTGATAGTAAATTATAATGTGTTATGTTGAATTTGTTTTTTACATTTTATGTTATGAAGAAAGTGGATTAGATTTCCATAAAAAAAGATATAGAATGAATAACATTCTGGTAAACATTGCTAGGAATGGAACAAACTAACAATTTATGGCTAGGAATAGGATGTAATTTTAAAATTCAAATGATTTCTGTTTACCTGTGTTGTTGTAGTTGTCAATAGGTTATTTTCATGTTTGGAAAGTTAAACTTGATTTCAGATGTCTGTCTTAAACCATGGAGGGGTTACTGTACATTAATTTCTCCATGGTTGAACATAAGGCCTGTTTTTCTGTCAGATAAATACCATAATATATACAGTGTTTTTTTTAATACATTACTGTATATTTTTGTGAGGAGAAATGGTGCTAATAAAATATTTACCATATAAAATGCACTGCAAGAGGAATTTTAATAGGACTACCCAAGAAGTACCAGAAACGAGGTAGTGAAAATAAGATGATAAGATATACAGTACCACAGGGGCGGATCCAACCCCCTACATTTCGCAAATTGTAATGCAAAAGATAAGGTATTGAATTAAGCTCTTTTTTTTTTTTTTTTTTTTCAAATCCTGGATCCTGTACCATATTATATACATCATATTTTGAAGATATGCAGCAGAAACAGGCCACAGAGATCCTAACATTCATTCATAAAACATTAGTCTAAAGGTCACTGAAATGTGATCTTTGTTTAGAGGAAGTCTTTAGTTAAAGGCCTTTATTTGGAAGTGACCTCTGTAGTAGTTAATAACCACCACATCAAGTGGATATATCTCACAGCTTTTAAATGTTACAATTATATACAATTTAAAGTTGAAGGTTTGAAATGACCTTTGTTCCGGGCCAATATTATAGTAGCTAGTTTATTTGTGTGCACTTACTGCCTTCCATAAAAACCCTTTTATCGGCTAACATTAGGTGATTTCTTTGCTCCAATGTTGTTTTTGTTTCTGATTGCTTGCCGTATTTTGTTTGTACAAGATTCCTGCATTCTGGCTATGTTTAGAATCTGATTGTAAAAGTCTGTGATAAGCCTAGGATAAGTACTCGTTTTAGTTGATGCCATTAGTGTGTCTATCAGATATGTAGGCCTAGTTCAATGCTTAATAACTCAACCATAGAACTATCCAACAAAAATACAATACTACATAATACAAAATGAAAATGTGTTCTGAACAAAAAATGAGAATGTATATATTCCAGGTCAACGAATTGACAGTGCATTTGTTTAAAATATTAAAGATATATTGTTCCTCAAAATGTGGAAAATGCAGATAAAACAAAATGATGAATAGTTTAGTTTTAATAAAGTTATTCACTTCTACAATTCATTTTCCAAAAGAAAAACCCAATAAAGACAAAATAAACAGTTAAATTGAATTTAACCAGAGGCCCAATATCTGGCAGACAATGGCGTTTGACTATTTTTGTCATTAAATTACGCTTTTTCCAGTAAAACCTTTTGTTTTCAATCCAATTTTTGTCAAAGTGAATAACTATTATGTGACATAAATTGACATATTCAACAAAAGATTGATTTTTAAAAAAAAGAAAATTATTTGTTCACAGAAACAATATCTTTAATTTATCATTTAGTTTGATTGTTTGAATATGATTTATTGAGATGAACAATTCATCAATCTTTTGTAAATATTTTCATTTGTTCAATCCTGAAATAGATGTTATTTATGCAGACTTAGAATATGGCTCGGAAAGAAATATCAGTCGATTTACAAACATCATTATGTAAACTAGTATATATTTACTTAACGATCTTACTTTGCCATTTGTGATTTTACTATGCAATCTTTAGTAGTTCACATCAGTAAATTTGACAGTGTAATTTTGATTCTGTCTGACTCACACTGCATAGATGTATTATCTTTGAAATTTAATCACAACTTGCTGGCATTTAAATAATTTGATATTATATTTTCGTTTGAAATTTAGTACTTTAGTGTTATATTACTATTGTATCTGTTATTGTTGAAAACAACCACGGCACACCATCTGTAATGTGAACACGGTTTTAATAATAAACAATCTGTTTCCCTTAAAGCCGGACTGCCGTTATAATTGGGCAACTCGTATGCCACTGACAAAGTGTTCTGTCGTAGAACCAAACTATATAAGTAAAATAGACATTGCATTTATACATATTTTACTGCTTTCAGATATTGACAATATGCAGAACTTTGACGATGTGTTTGTTAAAACCGGTTCTGCCATATCTGTTAACTGTACCTTCCCTGACAACCAAGCCGGTGGTGTACCAATACCAGAACCAGTGTGGGCTGGCAGCGATGGTTCCCCATTGCCAACAGTCGGTAACGTGAAGCAAATGGATAGTTTTCTCATTATTGATCGTATAACTGATTCAGATTACGGAATGTACGAGTGTACGATGTCGAATATTGCCGGACAGAAGCAAGCATCAGTGGACGTCCAAATGCCAAGTAAGTAAACCCAAGCTCTGCCAAACTCCATCACTGTTGGGAAGAGGGCATGGGAACTTTTCAGAATCAACTGTTGAGGTTATCTACCAACTTGGTATGACACAAGACTAAGGAAGAAAAGACAGGTTGATTTATAAAATTGTTTATTCCTAAAGCTCTTTCTACACTATCAAATTAGTTTGATGTGTCCAAATATGGTAGTGATATACCCAAATATGGTAGTGATATGACATCATCATGTCCATAAAGTTTAATAGTGTAGACAGAGCTTTATAACATATGTCTACAGTCAAAACTTATATTTTTGCCTAATAATACATACAAACTCAATATGTCCCATTAAAACTACACATGCTTATATTATCATGAGCCTAGGTAATCATAAAAGGATTTAATGTTAGATTTATTATGTAATTGTATTTATGTTACTCCCCAGGAGTGTCATATTTTCCAGAGTTAATAGTAGCCCTGCAACAAACTTGACATTTTAAGTATAATAGTTACAAGAAACTATTTAGATTCTTTGATAAAGCCAATAATTTCATTTTATAAAAAAGGTTGAAAATGATTTTATTCTTCATCATATAGATGAAGATAAAATAAAATAATAAAATATTCATGATTTCTTCAAAAGTTAAAGCTCTGTCTAAACTATCAAACTTTGTGGGAAAAAAATGTGATGTACTCATATATGGACGTGACGATGTCATATCTTTACTATATTTGGGTATATCACTACCATATTTGGGCACATCACAGTTTTTTTGTCAAACTAGTTTGTAGATAGAGCTTAAGAACAATAAAATAAACTTAGACAGTAAATTAGTTGAATGTTTCTTGATGAATTATGATAAATGAAAAGAGACTTAAATGGTTGAAATACAATGCAAGGATTTTCAAATGAAGAAGCTCGTAAAATGAATCTGTTTTACCGTCCACATTCAAATAAATCAACGAGAGTGTTTGTAAATAAACAGACGTACTAGCATTGTTTCACAATCGAGTCGGTAATTTGCCGCTACTCTTCAAAATCACGCAAATTGAATTATCAATGTTCTTTGGCGGCATTATTGTCGATATAGATTCAATTTCAATTCAGTAACTGCTGGCCAAATCATAAATGCCAATTTCGTTTTCTTTATTGTGTTGGTGAAAACGTCTGGGCAGCATTTATTGGCTCATATACTGTTTACTTTAAGACATTGTGAAGTCTTTATTGATGATGTGAGTTTTTTTAAACCATCTCAATTTCAAATGAGGTTTATTTCTAAAAGAATGCGCGCAACAACAACAATTATTATTTAATATAATAAAGAGTTCGTAGTTAGTTCAAACTAAATTTATACGAAACATGAAAAACAAAAATCTCAAATCTCAATGTAAATTAAATAGAAAACAGTAGAACCCTTAAGGGGACACCTTTGGGACCCACCAAATTGATTAGGAGATAGCTGTAGTATCTAAATATGTATTACTCTTTGGTCATTTTAAGCAAGGCAATCTAACAACAGGATGCTGAGCTTTAGAGATCAAAAGGTTTATCTGTGGCTGCGACAGGATCAGTTCCACGCCCCTTAACAGACACTGCGCCACGGAGAATATGTGCACAGTACTACTGTTGGTGTTTGTTGCAGCCAGACATAATATTCAAATGTCCCCATAATAAAGGTGTTCCCTGAATTGGGCTACCTCAAAGTAGAGGTTGCCTTGTTTCAAATGTCCCCATAATAGAGGTGTCCCCTGAATTGGGCTACCTCAAAGTAGAGGTTGCCTTGTTTCAAATGTCCCCATAATAGAGGTGTTCCCTGAATTGGGCTACCTCAAAGTAGAGGTTGCCTTGTTTCAAATGTCCCCATAATAGAGGTGTTCCCTGAATTGGGCTACCTCAAAGTAGAGGTTGCCTTGTTTCAAATGTCCCCATAATAGAGGTGTTCCCTGAATTGGGCTACCTCAAAGTAGAGGTTGCCTTGTTTCAAATGTCCCCATAATAGAGGTGTCCCCTGAATTGGGCTACCTCAAAGTAGAGGTTGCCTTGTTTCAAATGTCCCCATAATAGAGGTGTCCCCTGAATTGGGCTACCTCAAAGTAGAGGTTGCCTTGTTTCAAATGTCCCCATAATAGAGGTGTCCCCTGAATTGGGCTACCTCAAAGTAGAGGTTGCCTTGTTTCAAATGTCCCCATAATAGAGGTGTTCCCTGAATTGGGCTACCTCAAAGTAGAGGTTGCCTTGTTTCAAATGTCCCCATAATAGAGGTGTTCCCTGAATTGGGCTACCTCAAAGTAGAGGTTCTACTGTATATATCTTTTTACCAATGCACTATTGATAAAATACAGTTGTTTAACATAACAGATAGTGTTTTCCAGGTACTATTATGCACATTTTTAAAGTTTTATCATGTCCATTTGATTCTAAAATCTCCTGATTTTGACATTGCCAACGTTGGGTATGTCGGTACTTCTGTTGCATGAGTGTTACCAAATATTTTTATATACAATGAAATTTTATGAGCCTTTCTTAAAATGTCTGCCGCATCATGAAATAACCACATGATGTGGCAGAGACAGGTGCAATGACTGGAGAAAGCTTGTGAGGTTAAAGATATATTGTCGCTCCTTATATCTGCAAACTATTTAGATGTTACAACATAAACAAAAATCATGATCTTAACTTGGATAATAGATATAAATTAATATCAGGGAAAAATTTCATTTAAAAATTTTGTTTAGCAATTACTGCTAATCAAACTGATTTTTAAGTCGAGAAACATAGTTTTGTATTGTATTTATTGCTACACAATTTTAAAAATGTGTAGCAATAAGGTTGTTTTGTATAGCTTTTCGCTATGCTACACTGGCGAAAATGTTCCCTGAATATGATATTAAATTAGAAATGTTTTTTGTCTCATTGTAATTTGGAAATAATAATAATATCAACAAATAATTATGTTTACAATGTTCTTAAAAATAAATCAAAACTATTGACTGCCAGTACCTAATAGTAGGTGGTGTCCGTAGTGTTAAATGTATTGCACCTTTATATATATATATATATTTCACGGGAAAGAGTGTCCTTAATATGTGTCCCAAGGAGTTGGATAGGAGTGGTTAGGACACTTGACTGTCATACAGATAGACCCGGGTTCAATTCCCGACAACTCCCAGTCCACTCAGCTGTAAATGAGTACCTACCGGTAGTTGAAAGTACTAGGAAGAAAAAAGGCGGCGTGGAAACGAACTGGCCACCCTACCACATAATGCCGAGGCTTAGTACAATGAGCTCCTAACAGCTCATTCCCCTACGTTCAGAATGAACACTGGACTCACCTAATATGAGTCCCAAAGAAGGGGTTCTACTGTATTTTTGTTATATTATATTATTGCATCTACTGTTTCTACATTTGACTGAGTCAAGTTTATTACATATGTAAAGTAGTGACCACGTTTAATGTAATCAGAAGGATACATAAAAGATATGTAAACCAAATGATTACATTATCACAGCTGTAAGTTACTGATGTGGTATTTATATGACTGTTCTGTTGTTTTAGTGGTTTTAGTAAACAGTGTATGCATTGCATTTTCTTTACCCTATTTGGTCTAATATAATCCCACGGGGCATAACCATAAATATTGGTGACAATTGTGAATATCATTGTTTCAGGGTTTTTTGTGTACTAGAATTGTAAAAGTTAATTTTTTTAAATGAATAAAACTACTTGAAAACCATTGAATGGTTGTAGCCATTTTAAAAGAAATTATATATTTGGGTTTTTTTTTTTTTCCAGCCAAACCAAAAATAATACGTAAACCAAGAGCCCAGGTGGTGAAAGAAGACAGTGATCTGTACGCTCACTGTGAAGCTGAGGGGATGCCAACTCCTACAATCACATGGATGACAAGCAATGTTGATGTTATGGAGGTAAATCATCTCATCATTATTTACCGTATTAGTTACCGTACTAAAGCTTTGGTTCTTACTGTTACGTTATATATCTTGATAGACTACCATCACCACTGTTGGTTTGTTTAAATGCTTTTAGTCCTCTAATATGATCATGAGCATTTTCGTTCTTTTTCTTAGTCGACCTCTGTCGTAATTATTTACCTATCTATCTGTCAAGCAGTGGTATTCAAAACTCCTTTAAAAACTCACCTTTTTAACTCATATTTTTCTTAGTTTCCTGGCGTTTTAATTAAATTTTAAGTGCATTGAGGCTTTTGCATAATTATTATGAACGCACAAACTTATTTTTACTCTTATTTAGACGGATAAAAGTGACAGAGTAACTGTGTTTGCAAACGGCACACTTCACATCTCCAAAATGAAGCTTTCAGATTCTGCTTTCTATATGTGCATGGCTACATCTTCTGGTGGATTGACAAATGCGTTGGTTAACATAACAGTACAAGGTAAGATTCATGGTCTTTTTAATGTGTTATATTATTGGGATCCAGATCCTGGTGTGAGGATGGGGTTGAGGTTGATTCCCTTAACCCATAAATGATAAGCAATAACTTTAATCATTGTCAGACTTTAGTAATTGTATTGTTATTGCAACCCCCACAATTTTTCCCCAAATTTCATACCCTGACCCTCTGTGACTATACTTTTTATGCACAATTCGTCAAGCATGATCTTACTCATTCTGTCACGATCAATAAATTTCAAACTGCCAGCCACCATAAATTAAAGAACCCGCATGCTGTAGTAAATTAAATTCTTGTTAAAGTATGTAGCTAGTGGTATGGCTTCAAAGACAATAACTAAACCTGTCCATAAATCACAACACTAAACCACATCAATCACGTGTAAGTTTACATCATCATCAACTACATCATTTCGACATCAACATCAAAGTTGGATGCCCTATGAGTAATTTTAACTCTGCTGCATTGTAACACGCGGCAATAAAATATTTTGTGTAATTCCTAACTACTATCAGACAAAAAAAGGTGTTGTTTTGAAGTTTGGTTCACATCAGGACCCGTAGACACAATGGGAGTAAGTGAGTTTACCAATCGCATGCCACAGTTCATATGAACCATTGCGTCGTGATTGGTTGAAATCACTTGCATTGTGTTCAACTAGGAACCTAGCTTTTGATCCTTGTGAAATAAATTTATGTTTCAAAAAACCACTTTGTAGATGTAATAATTGTTGAGAATTATTAAAATTCTTTTGCAGCAACTTTGAAATTTACCCACTGGCAAAAATGGAAACAGATGGAAGTTGGAGATCCAAATCGGCTAACTTGCTCCGTCCGAGGCGCTACAGGTATCCAAATATTGTGGCAAAGAGAAGGTGGAGATTTACCAGAAAATGTGCGACAGGATATGAATACTCTGTTTTTTGATAACCCAAAACAATCTGACTCAGGAAATTACAAATGTACTGCGATGAGCATGTTAGGTGAAATCATTAACAACACAATTAACGTGTCAGTTATGAGTAAGTATTTCGGTATTATTATTATTATTATTATTATTACAATTTTAAATAATGTACTACAGAAGACTCTTTTGATAGATTATTGATATTAAGGGAACATCCTCAGGACGAAAGTGTCCCCTTAATATTGATGTCCTGGGTTAGGAGTTGGTCACAGTGTTAAAACATATATTAATGGCCCTCATCTGTTTTAAAGGAAATTGTCCCCTTAATAGAGGTGTCCCAAAGGAGAACATGATGTCGTAATTACATCAATTGAATTGTGGCTTATCAATGACAAGAATTCCATAATTGTTATTACATGTTGTAAATATTCTAATATTTTTTATAATAAATAATATAAATAATTATTTACAACAAACCCAAATTGAATTTTGTTTTTATACCATGATTCAATCAATCTATTTTGTTTTTTCCAGTTCAACCTAAATTTTCAATATTACCTGGCAACATAACTGGCTACTTAGGTCGAAAGTTAATAGTTCACTGTCAAGCATCGGGTGATCCAGAACCAAAAATAACGTGGCTAGATATTCCTAAAGACGCAATGACGTATCCTAACGGCACAGTAATATTTCCCCGCATTAGTCAGAGTGATGAAGGAGTGTACCAATGCGTTGCTGGTAGTAGGGCAGGGTTGAACACAACTTTTTTAAATATATCCGTATCAAGTGAGTTTTCATTTTTTAAATGTTAAGGTATTTTAAGATAATTGTAATAGACCTGCACCAATTTTACTTTGGGACTTTGGTTTTTGGTTCCTAATTAGAATGAATAATTGATTGTTAGCTATCATTATAATAGGACAATTTTACCATAAATGAAAGTCTGCATTTAAGGATAATGCCACTCTGTATCAGATTACAAGTTCATTTCCTAACTGTAATTTCTTTTTTTGTTAAAAGGAACACCGCCACCAGTTGAAGGACTGATGACTCGTACCATTGCAATCGCTGTCGGCTGCGCAGTGGGTTACATCTTCCTCGTTGTTGGACTCATGTGTTACTGCCGTCATCGTCGACTAAAGATGAACAAGGAAGATGAGGACAAAGAAAAAACAAATGGCATGCTGGCAAACCATGAACCGAAAGAGTCAAATGGACAGGTTGTGAAAGATGGTGCCATGGTGATGAATCCTGTCTATCCAGGCAGGCGTGCAAGTTACGATAATCTCCTCTTTCCAAAACACGACCTGCAGAAGCTGTCTGTGTTAGGAAAAGGAAAGTTTGGTGAAGTTTTTCTTGCTAGAGCCGTTGGCATCAAAGACGGAGAAGAAGTAACCACTGTTATTGTAAAATCACTGACTGAGAAAGAGGAGAGCGTTCAACTCGCATTTAGGAAGGAGATTGATATGTTGAGTAAAGTTGACCATGACAATATTGTCAAGCTTCTAGGCATGTGTAGAGAAGGAGATATACAATTTATGATTACTGAATACTTAGATTGGGTAAGTTGCGAGGTTTTTCAAATTTAAGAAATTCTAATACTGTTGAAGTTTCTATAAAAGTTGACACTTGGTTTCGGTTTGTACCTGACCCTGTAGTGTCCTTTTGTATTTTTCACAATGTGCACATGACTACACAACTAGTAAGACCCATTCTATGTTTCCGAGTGTGCCAGAATGACTTATCCACATGATAGCTGCGTAGTCTTGTGGCGCATCATGAAAAGGAAAAGTCGCTATTATTTATTTGTTGGTGTTCTGAATTTTAGAAATTTAATTTTTGTTTTTGTCATTTTGTCTGTTTAGGGAGATCTAAAGAACTATCTGATAGCAACTAAAGGAAAGAACGGTCACACAAACTCACCACCACAACTGACCCTTACCCAGAAAATTGATGTCATCAACCAAATTGCCCAGGGAATGGAACATCTTGCCAATAATAGGTTCACTCATGGAGATCTCGCCGCTCACAACTGCCTTTTAAGTCCTTCCATGGAGATCAAGATCACAACCATCTCTGTATCTGAAGACCTTTTCCGCAGTGATTACCATGAGTACAACCAGCAGCTTCTGCCAATCAGATGGATGGCACCAGAGGCCATTTACGAGAATCATTTCTCACCAAAGAGTGATGTATGGTCATTTGGTGTGGTCATTTGGGAGGTCTTTTCGGCTGGTGAATTGCCATATAAGGAAAAGGACAATGAAAGTGTTCTAAAGGCAATAGTTGATGGAGATTTAATGCTGGATACTCCTCAAGGAACACCAGAAGAGGTGGAAATCTTGATGCACAGATGTTGGTCAAATTCACCAGCTGATCGACCATCATTTGGTGAGATCGTTTCAACGATTGGAGAGTTGCCAACAGATAGTCAAATTTAGAGGAGAAAAAAGAAGCTTGCTAGCCAAGTTTAGAAATGTTACTTGCTAACCATTAGTATATTATGAGTGCTAAAACAAGCTAAGACTATTGTCTGAATCTGTGAATAGTCTGCTCTCAAAATAATATGGTAATTTGACCAATCAGAATGCAATGAGCCAGCCAAACATTGGATTGGTCAACTCACTTGCCTATGTTGTTGCATTGTGTCTAAATGAGACAAAGCTTAAAACAATTCCCAAAGATTACAGGAATGAAAATACATGATTGGTTAATCTACCAAGTATAGATAGAGACCTCAAATTAATCTGGCAGTTATACATATATTTCTTCTTTATGCTATACAATTTAATTCAAAAATTCTGTTTTTATTTCCAAACAGAACCATGTTTGACTCTTACCTTGAATTAAGTTAACTGAGCAATTTGATTGAGCATGTCAGTAATTTTAAGTTATAAAATACACAAATATTGTAGACAACTTGTGGGATGGGAGTTTATTTGTTACTTTGGTTTCTAGTACAATCACTTGTAACTAAGAACTAGCATAAATGAATTAGAAAATACTAGGGAAGATTAAAATTACAATTTTTTTTTTCACTTACTATCTGGATAAACAGTTGTCTAATGTATCTGGCGCCCTCTATAATATTTGTAGTTGATAGACATTTATAACTTCCAAATAAATCTTTGATTGAACTGTGATTTGAAATCACAATCATTTTATGGTATTTATTATAATTCATTTTTATTCAAAATTAAATTTTTCCGTCATAAAAAAATGTCCAAAATGTTAACTTTGGTTTTTAAACACCTGCTTAGACCACCGATCAAAAACCAAAGGAATTGTTCAAAAGCACCAAGTATGGTGTGCCAAGTATGGTGCGCCAATATGGTGCGACAATTATCGTCTATGGACCAAAGTAAGAATTTTACTTAAAATGCTAGATTATTTTTCCACCTAGATGTTTTTTAAAGTCAATTTTACGAATGAAGGCCTAATATCGTCTTAGCTGATTCAAATCCCACCATCAGATTGTTATTTATTTTTGTAATCGAATTTAACTGTTTGTATCGATTGATATGAGTTTCTAAATAATAAGTGTTAACTTGTGCAACTTAGAAAATAAGAATAAGAGAAATGTGTTAAGTGCAACATAGGTGTGATATGAATGGTTGATGAAATTTAGTTGATTTGTCTTTTTCACTCTTAATTTTCACAACTACAAGTTTGCTAACATTAATCTCACAAGTAAAGCATGTAATTGCTGTTTAATAGACTCATTAGAAAAGATGTGTATTTATGCGTAGATACGATACAGCGCGGTGTGTGACATCGATGTTACATCAACGTCATCTTTACAGGTCTTTCTGAAGCCTGTCAAGATTACCAACTTGATTTTCCATCGATGTAACATGTACAATTTGTTACATTTTGTTAAGCTCTGTCTACAATATCAAACTTTATGTGACAAAAAATGTGATGTGCCTATATATCGACATGATGATGTCATATCAGTACCATATATGAACATATCTTTTTTTTCACATTTTTTTGTCAAACTAGTTTGATAGTGTAGACAGAGCTTTAAATTGTTGTACGTGTAAATTTGATATAACTTTAAAATATCACTACCCAGGGTTGCTAGGAGTAACTTGCAATGCATTCTGGGATACTGGTGATAAGCTTCTTTCCACAAATGAGCTGCTTGGTATGATTAAATGTTCTTAATATATAAGCGACTTTGATAACTCCAGAGGGCGCCATATATACCATATATAAGGTCAATCAGATGGAAATGTTTGTCCCGTTTGACCTTGTAAATATGGTGCCCTCTGGAGTTATCGAAGTCGCTTATTGCCAGTGAAGACAATCTGTTGTAATTGGCAATAAAATGTGGTGATTATGCATGTTTTACACCCAATAAGAGTGTTACCTAACTATACCATTATATCCGCCTTTCTTTTAAATATAGTATTAGAAATGTGAATTTTAGCTAAAAAATGTTAACTTAATTTATTCACCGTTTTAAACATTGTATTTATAAAATGCAGTCCATTTTTAACATTATCATTTGTAATTTAAATAAGTATGTATGTAAATCCGCTTTAAAGTTTAATATTTTTAATATAATTTTGACAATAAGTTATTTTAAAATAATGTGATGTCATATTGAATAATTTGATAAACTATTTGTTTATCAGCAAAATAGCTTGAATATTGAAAGAACTAAAATGCTTATCTTAAAAGCTAATATTTTAAGTCTCTGTGTTAGTTTCTATATTACTATGTTCACAACATAGCATGTTTGTGTGTCTTAATTTAGTAAATGGGTAGGGGATGTTTTAATTGAGTAAATGGCCAGGGGTGGGGTGTTTTGTTTTGTTTAATTCAATTTAAACCGATATTGGATTTGATGTAAATATGCCTTTACTTCATTTCTTTGGATGTTTACTTAAATTACTGCAGTAGTACACTATATATGTAGTCTCGTATTATTCAATTACTGCAGTAATAATGATCTTAAGTATGCGAAAATGAATGATATTTTGTGCTTTTATTTTTTAATGTACATAGTAGTAGTAGTTTCAAAAAAGTGTTTTTATAAATAAATATTTTGTGTTTCTGTATTTCTAATGTGTGGATAGCTATAAATTGTTCATAATCTGTAAATATACTTGATAAGTAAAAAGTAGGACTCCATTTTAAATTCAAGTAAGGTGACGTCATGTTATGTAATCCTAAAAGGTAACCAAAAATTACCTAAGTTTGAGGCTAATTTACAAAATGCATGGTGAACATCTCTCAATGTATAACAGCCAAAATCTATCTGCTTGTAATAATGTGATTTTGGTCTTAACATTCATTAGCTGCAGATGTTGTACCTGACTATCTAATGGTGTGAACTACTTAGATTTTTTTTTTTAACGAAAAACAAATATTTGATTTTGAGTAGCCTAAGATGAGGATTTAGATTGAACAAATCAAGTTTATCCTGAACTATGTACCATTAAAATAATGAGGGTGTGTGATGCACACAGTTGAATAGCCTGGAACTATCTATACGCTATCAAACTTTATGTGTCAAAAGTCATTATATGGACACGATATTTGGGCACAACACACTTTTTTTGTCAAACTACTTTGATAGTGTGGACAGAGCTTAATAATGAGGATTTAGAGCAAACAATCTAGTTGATCAACAATGTAGTTCAATCCATTAAAATGATTGG
This sequence comes from Antedon bifida, assembly GCF_963402885.1. Taxonomy (NCBI): domain Eukaryota; kingdom Metazoa; phylum Echinodermata; class Crinoidea; order Comatulida; family Antedonidae; genus Antedon; species Antedon bifida. Next base: position 2,036,844 of record NC_136234.1, read on the forward strand.
GATTTTATTCACAGTTGTTTTGGAATAAACCAAATGTTTTCATAATTTTTCTTTGATATGTAGCCATAGCTTCATCATCTGTAATGCTGCTGCTATTGTATTCATACTAAACAACTTTCAGTAATAAAACACAATGTTGACATGTGAAATGTAATTCTATTATTTGTTTTCTTGAGTTGTATTCATAAAATTATTTAGATTGTGATTTATTGTAGTGTTCCAACAACGAACATTTCATCTGGCTGTAGGCCTCTATTCATTGTATAATTTTACAATAAAACGTATGTGTTTGCTGCCCTCATTTGTAAGTAAAGCGTGGTTCCCACTAGAACGCAACGCAGCGACGTATTGACGCAAAGTGCTGTATTGCGCGTAATCACAAGTGATGCAATAGTGCTGCAAACATCGCAGGTTTGATTTCACGCAGGCGCGGGGGCAAACACTATTATTAGAATAGCATTTGCTTACGTTGCGTTACGTTGCGTTACGTTGCGTCGCTAGAGGGAACCACGCTTAACCAATAATCCAAACAAATTATTTATTTAAATACTGTATTCTAAGTTCTCTTGGCTAAATGTTGTCTTAAATCTCAGGTACAGGCATGAATTTTAAATATAATATTTGGTTAATTGTACATAAATCAAATATTTGTAACAGAAATCAAGACGAAAAAACATGAATTTCCCTTAATATGGTCAAATACAAAATTTGGGAAAATTCTTCCATAAAAACCAGGAAGACTTTTTTTCAGTAGTTAGGTAGTTAACCTAATGTAATAAAATGTCTGGTGACTCCCTAGATGGTGAAAAAAGATGGTGGATATTACGGTGGATAATTTTTGCTATAGCATGAAAATAAAAATCTGAAGTTGAATAAAAATATCAGAAATGTAATATTCAAGTTATATTACCTATATTTATTCATCTAATAACATTTTTTATCACACCGTTTATTTTTCCTAGCTTTTTGAAATGCCTCTCTATTTACAAAATTTGTGTACAAAATAATAGAGATTTTACTGTGTAATTTGAACTATCCCCCCACTGATAAGAAAGTGCTTATTTTCAACAAGCTCGTGTAACACAAATAAAATCCCAAAAATTATGAAACATAGGGGAAACTATAGATCGATAATTATTAGAATGTATGATCAATAGAAATTTTTTGCCGGCACCTGGCCTTTAAGTATTTGTATTTCGTCATCAGATTCAGTGACGGCACGGTGCGAATATTTCGTACTAATATGATAGTACAGCGCGAATAATTCGTACTAATATCACGGTCACCGTGCGAATAACCCTATTGGTCTATTTTGTTTTAAATCGAAAAGTTGTTTATTATTTAATTTAACTGATCAAGTGACGTTATTTTTTATTTTGTTTTCAAATGTGAAAGATTAACGGTTAAATAGAGGAAATGGTCACTGGTATCAAATTATCAATTTTAGTCGCGTAATTGTCATATCATGACAAGAACATAAAGTGGTAGAGAAAGAAGAAGTACCATTTGTGCGTCATTACCGTTAAACGTTCAAGGGGGTTGAATTGATATGAGTGGTGCCCATTCTATCATTTGAATTCATACCGTATACTAGAAAGTTTAACTTAAATTTAAAGGTAAGTCGGTATTGTTTCTTACAACTAAAGATAATAAACAATACACATAGGCCCTATATCTTAAAAAGCTTCTTTTTCGAGGTGAGTAATAACATTTACAAGTTGCATCGGCGATATCAATTCATTTTGAAGAGAATTAAAGGCCCATATCATAACTAGGATTACATTTTTTTTGCAACGGCTTGGCCTAACGCGTGCCAAGATTTTCAGATAGGGTAAAAACACCGTTTAAACTCCCACCTACTATTATCTATTTAAAGATATATTGTCTCCCTGAAAAAATAACATTATTGACCAAAAGTTGTATCGAAAAAATAGATTTAAACCATAATTTAAAGGAAAAAAGTATATATGAATATTGTCAATGAGGTTATGGTATACAATGTAACATTAATTTATTTATTTTATTTTCCGCCGAAAGTGGTTAACTTCATTAAAACCACAAACAAATTGTCTATTTTCAAATTTCTTATTCATCTTCATTTTTGCATGCTTTCATTCATCTTTCGTTCAATTACATAAAACGAACATTTCATTCTTTTAAAGTTTGTAACACTAAGTCTTTGCGTTGTTGCTAAACTTGAGTAAGTAAATTCTTTGTAGGCCTAGTGCTTGAAAAATGTTTGATATTCCTAGTTTTGATGAATGTATGCGTAAATCTATTAGTTTTATGTTATCCGTATTCATTTTTCTTATTTGAATTTGATCGTAAAAACTGTTTTTAATTCCAATTGTATAATGAATAGTACTCTTATATAATGCCTAATACAATGTTTCTAAGCGCTTTACACACAAAACATCTTTAAGGCTTATCCTAGAACAGAAATGAGACGATTCCGGCATGGACACTGGGCCTCTCTTCATTTTTGTGCTCAAGTCTCATGCTCAGCTTGCAGGCCTAAGCAGCGGTTTAGCAACTCTGCTGCAAAAGGGACGTGGCGGCATATACGTAATTTCAGTTTCATAAACCGAAATGAAATCAGGATTTTTAACAGAATCATTATATCACATGATACATTATGTTTCATTTCTGTTTCCAGATACACTTTCATCATATCTTTCATTGCAATTCGTATTAAGACCACACGACTTATAAAATTAATGCCATACCAGTTTCTATGTACTATTAACTTCTCTTGATAGGCTATGGATATATAGGCCTATATATATAGTAATCAGTAAGTTCACGTTTGGAAACAATGACATATCAATTTTAACAAATTAACCTCACGTGAAAGTGTAAGCGTGGTTCCCACTAGCGACGCAACGCAAGGACGTAACGCAACGCAAGTGAATTGACCAATCACAAGCGATGGCTTATTCGCTTGTGATTGCTAACTGTCTATAACTTCGCTTGTCATTGGTTAAAACGCTTGCGTTGCGTTTACGTCCTTGCGTTACGTTCTAGTGGGAACCAAGCTTAATAATTGTGTTTACCCCGCCTGCGTGAAATCAAACCTGCGATTTTTGCAGCACTGTTGCGTCGTCGGTTACGCAATACAGCACTTTGCGTCAATACGTCGTTGCGTTGCGTTCAAGTGGGAAGTGGGAACACGCTGTACTTACACGTACGATAGGTATACTACCTAAATTATGATTATTACTATGTGTTTTCAAACTAGTTTAAATGTTCATTTTTAATTATAAAATATGTCATTTCTTGTGTACATTATTATTGTGTGCGGAATTATGTACGTGACCACAGGCTGTTTAAAGTTTAAAATTCGATAAATGCTAGAGGGCAGCATAATTACCGTGTGATTACGTAATAGATAGGAAGAACATAGAAATCAAAACAACCGTCTATCAGACGACTGGCAGAAAAACGACGGCGAAAAGAAATAGGCCTAGCTTGATGAGATAAGATTTACAATTACGAATAACTTTACATTATGTTATGTATTTATTGTTGGAATCTATTATAATACAAATTAAGGTACGTAATATATTAACCAAATAATTAATATTTTGGATAGCCTTGCGTTAGGCCAGCAGGCGGATAACTTCGTGTTTGTTGTTGTGTTGAGTGTGAAAAACGCACTCACCAGACATAAAGTTCCCTCACGGCAACCTTTTAGTATAGACCTTCGGATCGTACGCCGTGTGAGAGAAGAAGGTGAATTTACTTAATTATATGTGGGAATTCATAGTACTATATTTCTCCTTAATGTACACTGAAAAAAATAATACTGTACTTCATTTTAAAAAATACTGTAAAGTAGGCCTAATTTGTATTTATTTTTAAAGTTTTTTAAAGAATAAATGTAGTATTAGGATCATGGAAGAAGAACTATAAATTGGCTCCACGGTGGGATTTATTATCTAAATAAGCATGGTTAAAATGAATATTTAATGAGCTAAGGACTATCTTCTTAATTAAATCTATTGTACTGTTAATGGGTGTCCTGCACTTACATGGAAATGAAATAAATAAATGTCTTTCTTGATTTATTTTAAATATTTATTGTAATTGTTAAAGATGTATGTCCCCACAAAACATGAAAAATGAAGCTTAATAAAATCAGACTTAATAGGCCATTTTATAGTTTTAATAAAGTAATCATTTCCATCATAACCCATTTAACAATATTTTGCTTTAAATTTTAGTAAAAAAAGTAAATTACTATTGTGGGACATTAAAATGGCATATTCAACAAAATACATTATTTATTCAGGGGGACAATATATCTTTAAACTAAAAACAAATAGATATTTAATACCGTTTTCCCCTGGAAATTAGTGAGGTCGAACTTTTCACAAGATAAAAGTTTTCATTTGTTGTCAAAGATTGAATTTGCATTTTCCTTTCTGTTGTCAATGAGATAAGATGAATGAAAATTACATTTTTTTCTTATCCAATCCTTGACTAAACCAATAATTTTGTCTAGAAAATAAGTAGACATATCAATTTATTTTTCATTCAAAAATAGGTAAAATAATTGTGAAAAGGTATATTGTTTATTAAATTTCTGCAAAATGCGGTAAATAAGTTAATTGATGCATCTAGTCTTGACCTTCGTGTGACCTTCATCATGACCTTTACTGTACCTTGAAATAAAGTTCAATTATTTTATCATAGTTCTCCAAAATCATTTGAATATTAATCATTATTTTTATGTTAAGTTTAAATTATTAATGAAATTATTTAAATAATCTTTTTTTCATTTGTATATATTTATATTGGCTCATATTTTATAGTTTAGTTATTTTATTTTCAACCTGTTATTGGTGTTTTACACTGTTGGTTTGAAATAAAGAATAAAGAATAAAGAAAATATTAACTACAGTACAGTACAAGAGATATTATTTACATGATTGTCAACCATGGAGGTATAAATTATACCTCCATGTGTCAACCATGCACAATTTTAAGATCTTTAAAGCTCAGGTACAGGCATGAATTTTAAATATAATATCTGGTTAATTGTACATAAATCAAATATTTGTAACAGAAATCAAAATGAAAAAACATGAATTTCCCTTAATATGGTCAAATACAAAATTTGGCAAAATTCTGCCATAAAAACCAGGAAGACTATTTTTCAGTAGTTAGGTAGTTTAACCTAATGTAATAACATGTCTGGTGACTCCCTAGAAGGTGAAAAAAGATGGTGGATATATGGTGGATAATTTTTGCTATAGCATGAAAATAAAAATCTGAAGTTGAATAAAAATACCAGAAATGTAAAATTCAAGTTATATTACCTATATTTAGTCATCTGATAACATTTTTTACCACACCGTTTATTTTTCATAGCTATTTAAAATGCCTCTCTATTTACAAAATTTGTGTACAAAAGAATATAGATTTTACTGTGTAATTTGAACTTATTTTCAACAAGCTCGTGTAACACAAATAAAATCCCAAAAATTATGAAACATAGAGGAAACTATGGATCGATAATTATTGGAATGTATGATCAATAGAAATTTTGTGCCCGCACCTGGCCTTTAAGATTTAAGAAATTCTATTGGTCCACTTAAAATGGAAATTCGCATAATTAAAACAATAAAACTAAAATAAAAGTACAATAAAAAGATATTACAGTACATCCAAAAAATTGCAAAAACACTATAATTGGAAATGTTAAAATGCTTGTTTGTAATAAATGTTAAATACTGCTAAAAACACAAATTGCAAAAATGCTATAGGCCAATGTAACATACTGGTAAAACTATTGAAAATTCTAAAAAGTATTCTACAGTATAGAAATTACATGTATTTTTCACAGTAGATCTGTGAAGATAAAAATAAAGATATTTTAACTTCTTGAAAAAAAGTGCGATGGTTCAATCTTAATTACATTTTAAAAAAGTGTTTCACTGTTTATGTGCTATTTTTTAAAAAACTCTCATTCAACTGAGTTTTGTCCTTTTTGTTTCTTAAGCCTTTTTCCAGTCGATCCTGAGTTGCGATGATTTGACCTGATTCAACGATTTTACAGGAAAAGGGGATAAAAATAAACGCTAAAAATCGTTAAAATCTACAATCGTTGAAGTTGAACTCGGTTCAACTTCAACGATTGTAGATTTTAACGATGTTATTCACTTTTTTTGTACACTTTTAAGGTCTGATATTTCAAAATAACAAGTGTAAGTCAAACTAAACTATAAAACAAATATAATTTAATTTAATTTTTGTCCTTAGTGTAAAAATAGATTTCAGCAAAAACATAGTCCTAGGATAGGTTGCATCATCAAGACCAATTTTCACGTGGGTCTGGCTGCATGTGGCCGGCCTTTCGGTTTGCAACAATTAGCATGTCCTAGCAATGCTCATCAGAATCTTTTCGTGGCCGGAGAGGAAATCATACACACTGTGCTATTGAAAACAAACTAAAATCATGTGTAAAGAAACCTAATTACTGCAGTAACTACAGTAGAATAATTTTGATATAATTCATTTTATTAAAATTCAGCAGCCATGTTTTAGTTGAGTAACTTAAAAAAAAAGACCAATGCCACTTTTCTTTGGTTTTTTAATTAATTAAACTCTATTATACATTATCTCTAGTTAGTAGCCATGTTTTGTTTATAATGTTGTTGTTTGAACAACTGCAAAAAAATGCCCAATGTCATTTTCCTTCTGTGACCATTATTGTGCAAGGTTACATGAAATTAACAAGCAAGGTCAACCAAGGTCAAACTGACCAATGACCTTCTTTAATGCAAATGGTCATCATAGAATTGCTATTCATATTCAGTGTTTTATTCAGTAAGCAATGTATACGTGATACATACCACTACTATGGATTTATCCAAATTACTCATCAGGTATGTATGTTGCACTATATTAATGAAATTATACATTTTTTTCATACTATAATTTTGACCTTCATTTATTAATTGCAATAGTTTTTGCTCTAAAAGGCATCTTGCACCCTATACTATACGTGTACAGTCAGTAGTTTCTGTACTGTACCTCCAGTGAGTGCAGTGGCTGATATAGATAGGGCTTGTGGTTGATTCTCCTTCCTCCTCTTCCTCCTAAAAATTGGAGTTATACCATATTATGATCTCGCACATTGATGGCAACCTAATCTTGGCATTTCTAAAAATAGAAGCCTTCTAACTAAAAAGACTTTTTATAGTAAGTTTGTAGTTTTGATCACAACACAATAAAGTAAAAAGAAGAAAATAATTATTTCTTTTTATTCTGTTGTGATCAAAAGTATTTTTGTTTTGTTGTTTTCTACTTCGTTTAAGCATTCAATAACAAAGAAGCTTCTTTGCCATAATAATACGCTGTTTGTACTTAGTATACACTCAAAACAGATAAATCTTAACTCTAAAAAGACATAAAGGTTAGCAGTAGAATTAATGAGTCAATCCATTAATTACATACCGTAGTCCTTGTTCTGAAAATGAGAAAGTTTGTAAATGAGAAGAAAATCCTATATTATCAATTATTTTATTTCAACTACGTTAACTTAAATTAAACTTATTTAATTGTACTCAGGTTTCTTTTTTTACAAAACCATAAAAATACACTTGCATCACAACATCCCTAACAAATTTCAGGGGAGAGGAGCGTTTATTTTTGAATCTAAAAAAAAATGATGGTTGTAGACAATATAAAATGTGGTGAGTTAATAAGGTTTGTTATTCATTAATAAAGAATAACTTGACATGGTATCTAAAACCTTTTACTTCTAGATTTTGTTAATGTTATGATTTGTTAATATTTAAATTATATTATATACAGAATTATATATTATTTAAAATGTTCGGGTGGCTTCCATGAATGCGGCTTTTGGCCTTAATGGAAGTCTCCCTGGTCCTTTTGTATATTTTTTGCTTTGTATTTTTTTTTTCTTTATGGATCAAATAAACTGATTTGTGACTTGTGTGCAATATTTAACAATAAACAATATTTTTCAGTGATTTACATTCATCTTTTCTAATCCAATTTTCATCATAAATTGTAAAAAAAAATCTGAGCCCAGTAGTGATGACATCATTGAGGATCTGTAAAATAGAAGTTTTGTACTGACGTAATGAGAAGGTTGACTGGTGGTAGTCTTTGATGACTGAATAGGGATCTTTGAACGAGGTGGTACTTCACATTGAACTACTTACTACTATGCGTTTCACTTGTAACAAGTACTGTAAATCTATATACGTAGGCAATACTTATTGACCATAGGGCAAGGATTGATACTATTGATACTACTGTAAGCTAAACATCTGCAATACAGTATGTAGGTCAACGGCAGATATTATTTACAGAGGTCAAATTAATCATTATTCATAATTTTCGATAGGTTATCTCTATATTGACATCATCATGAATTTGGACTATTCCTTAAGTTGGATTAAGCATCCTCCGGTTTTTGTGCTGACAACTTAGCGCTTCTTTATGTTGTGAGAAACGTAGAATGATATGTCAAGTCCAGTTTCTTGCTACCAGAAACATTTCAAATTACCAATTACATATCTTTAAATATTTTTATATTATCTCATAATCTATAATATATTGTACTGCACTGTACTGTAGGCTAGGAAGGATATACTGTACAGTATAAATTTGTATTAATGAGTTTGAAGAGACGTGCCTTTAGTGGTCTGGCATGCCAGCTTTATCTTACCTATTTCTCCACTTTTATTTTATAACACTGTAAAAAATAAAGTAACAATAGGTTAAAGTCTCATTCCCTATTTTTTTAGAGCTAATTTAAGGTCACAAACTAAATTTAATGTAAAAATAACTACTACTGTATATGGTCCTATTGAGATAACTTTTTTCATTTTTATTAAACGGTTAAAATGTGAAAAATAAGTTGATTCTAATACTTTAAGTAGCCCGCTATAAATCCCAACATGCAATTTTAATAAAAACGGTAACCATATTTTTACTTTATTTTAAAAAAAGTTAAAGGTTAAAAAAGTTTGAACTGTATGTAGTACTTTAGTTCAAGAAGAAATGTTTTTTTACAAAGATGCGGTTTAAATTAAACTATATTCAACACATGTTATGTGTCTGTCATTGTATAGCCCGTACCTACTTCATCAACTGATAACAAGTCAAGACACCAACCTATCTGTCACCCAAATTGATGAACTTAATATGTTATGAATCTATATTTGTAAGACCAGATCTGTGCCAATATGGTCTATTTTGTGCATAGTGTAATATGAGTGTCATAGTACCTTTGAAAGCCCTAAAATTGATGTGAAGATGTCTCCCAGTTTCCATTATAATTAACCCTAAATTCTGTAGTCTGAACCTAATAAGGGGATGCCTGTGATCCCTTTAATCATAGAGATATTATCTCTATGCTTTAATAGAGGTGTCCACCTATGATAAGGATTGGTGGTGATGTTAAATCGTTTCTTCTTACTCATTAATATGCGTGTCCTCTGAACAAGGGTTAGTCGTATGTTAAAATTTCTCTTTGTACAAGTCATAGGAAAGGAAAGTGTCCCGATAATAAAAGTGTCCCGAATAGAGGTGCCCTCAATAAGGGGTTTTATTGTACTTTTCATTTCCCCTGACTGTAAATTTAGCTGTAAGAATTTTAAAATTTGAGACATATATTGTCTTGTGTTGTTATCTATTTTATGTGTTTATTTAGTGAAATTATTTAGGTTAGTACGGAGACAGGTGTTTTACACCATGTATTTCTACAGTACGCCTAAATTAAATTTATACAGTAGACTTCATTAAAATCTTACATCCATTTCCAACAAAATAAAAAAAAAACCATTTTGAATTATTATTAAAGGTTAATTATGATTTATGTGACTCTAATCTGTAATTTCCCATTCAAAACAAAAATTCATTTCTTTAAAGATCTATTGTCCCTCTGAAAAAATAATTTTTTTCACATTTTGTTTTTAAATATGCCATTTTATTTGTTCCATAATAGTTATTCACTTTGCCCAAAAATTGGAACCGAAAAAAAAAATATTTACCTGAAAAAAACTGTAATTAAGCACAAAATTATAATAGTCAAATTGGCTGCCAGCCAATGTGTTTTGGTTGAATTTAACCATTTTTTTTTTTTTTGTGAAAGTGAAAACATTTGTTTTCCGTTTTTTTTTTCTGCGAAAGTGATTAACTTTATTAAAAACAAAATAGCCCATTCAAAATCTGATTTAGTAATCTTCATTTTTTTAGGACAATACATCTTTTAATAGTTTTTGTTAAAACCAACACAAGACAATTTTAGAATTTTCGAACATAATTAATTTTGTTCAGTCTAGTATTCTGATTCTGATCAGAACATTATCAGTCGGTTTGTTATACTCTACTACAGTAATGATTTATTTGATGTTTCGGGAAAGCACCCACTCAGCTGTATAGTACAATTAGAATTCTATTCATTCATTTATCAGTGGAAAATTACTTCCATTTATTGTCATACATAGAAATTATATTTGCTCTGAGATATACAAAAACAGATAAATGAAAAACTAACAAAAACAATTACAGAATACTAGACTGAACAGAATTAATTATGTTCGAAATTCGAAAATTGTCTTGTGTTGGTTTTAACAAAAATTATAAAAAGTGTCACATCACTCTCGTACGGTATATATACTGACAAGCATTCAGTGCCCGAATGGCAGGTGGAGAAAAGCTGTTACGAAACCTCTTTGTACGAGAGATGATGGACCGGTAACGTCTACCGCTACGTAAATTGTATAATTCTATTATACAGTATCTATTGTATTTTCTTGCCATGCTAAAAAAATAAATAAAAAAGATTTGTCAAATAAACGAAGGCGACAAGATGGAATATATGGAAGAGTGATATAAATAGACGATGACATAATTAGAGCCTTTGCAGTATGTCAAAGGTTACAAAATCTTAGAAGTTGATTAAGGTATCTCCCACATCCTTCCTTGTATTCTATAAACTGTACATCATAATATTAATATTTACTGTCCCACTACAGTACTTCGCTTGTGTCTAAAAGTGTAGAGTAAGTAACATACAGTTTTTAAAAGTTGAAACTACAGTGTGAGTTAGTAAGCTAGAAATAAAAGAGGAATATTTTATGTTATATTTATTTTATTTTTAGCGCATGTTGTTTGTTCGCATTTGAAAAATATGCCAAAATAGAAAGGGGAATAAACTTGGGAAAAACCAACCAATACTGTACAGTACATACTGTAGGCGCAATAAAGTATATAGAAAAATGTTGCATATATATATATTATTATTACTGCCTTTCCGCTGAAAAGTCTGCCGACATTTCCGCTTGGGCTGCTCCATAAATCTCTTTTACTAGTTTCTTCCAGTCTGATCTTTCATTGGCTAGTTCTGTCATCCGTAAATTAAAATTCAAGTTCAACATTTATTTCTTCAAATGCAATACAAATAATACAGAGTTCATAAAATAAGTTTGGTTGGTTAAAAAAAAAAGAGAAACTGAAAAAATTAATTTTTATGTACAGTGTTTCAAATTTCAATACATGTTTGTCAACAACCTGGTAGGAAGTTGTATTTTGAATAGGTAGGAAAAGGCTGCTATAGGTATTGTTGGTAAGTATTGTTATTGTTATACAAAGGCTAGTAATTAATTTATGACAATACATACTGTATTATTGATGAGTCATACGAATCTCCTTAAACTTTTGAAAATATTACCGGTAGGACTAATGACAGAGACATCTCCTACAATCAAAAAAATGCAAAGTCATTACATGTGTTAGTTAGCAACCAGAATAATTTATTCTTTGTTAATAGTATGAAAGCAATGTTTTGTGGTCTAACGATGATTGCCTTAAAAAACAGTTTTTGTAGACATTCTGACAAGTGTGTTCGTGTTCCTCAAAAATAAGTTTTAGACACAATTTAGCAAGTAGTAATCCTAAAAAGAAAAACATACATGGCTATATACTTCAGTTGGAATCTCTTTGGAAAAAATCGAAACGCCCGCTAGTGGCGCTACAATACTTACAGTAGAGACTTGTGGAAAGTCTAGATTTAGTAGAATTACCCATTTTAAGGAGACGCCTTCTAAACCCTTCTGAATCATATATTGTCCCTGGTTCATTCTACGGCAATGTGTCTCCTAATAGCAATGATTCGCTTTTGACAAAATAATGATTTTGCTTATAAAAAAGACAAAATAATCAGTTACTGTACATTTCACAACAAAATCCTTCCAGACAATTGGCTGACTATTTTGTTTCTTAAAATTATTTTTTTTGTCATACCTATTAAGCTAATATGTGACATTAAAATGGCCTACAGTATTAATAAAAAAAAAATGTTTATGGGTCTGTTTCTGCTGCATAGCGCCAAATAAACCGATTATTTCAAAAATGTAAAATTTGTGTAAATGTGACTGCATTTCTGCTCATTTTTTGCTCCAAAATAACCGTTTACATCAGTGGGTGGTCGTTGACAAAAATCGTTGAAATTACCCAAAATGCAATTGGTCCCGGCGGTTAATTAAAACGTTACTGCCATGTAGTTGAATCGAGGTCAGCAGCTGTGTCAATCAAATAACCGTTATTTTGTGTTCGTGTTCCTCAAAAATAAGTTTTAGACACAATTTAGCAAGTAGTAATCCTAAAAAGAAAAACATACATGGCTATATACTTCAGTTGGAATCTCTTTGGAAAAAATCGAAACGCCCGCTAGTGGCGCTACAATACTTACAGTAGAGACTTGTGGAAAGTCTAGATTTAGTAGAATTACCCATTTTAAGGAGACGCCTTCTAAACCCTTCTGAATCATATATTGTCCCTGGTTCATTCTACGGCAATGTGTCTCCTAATAGCAATGATTCGCTTTTGACAAAATAATGATTTTGCTTATAAAAAAGACAAAATAATCAGTTACTGTACATTTCACAACAAAATCCTTCCAGACAATTGGCTGACTATTTTGTTTCTTAAAATTATTTTTTTTGTCATACCTATTAAGCTAATATGTGACATTAAAATGGCCTACAGTATTAATAAAAAAAAAATGTTTATGGGTCTGTTTCTGCTGCATAGCGCCAAATAAACCGATTATTTCAAAAATGTAAAATTTGTGTAAATGTGACTGCATTTCTGCTCATTTTTTGCTCCAAAATAACCGTTTACATCAGTGGGTGGTCGTTGACAAAAATCGTTGAAATTACCCAAAATGCAATTGGTCCCGGCGGTTAATTAAAACGTTACTGCCATGTAGTTGAATCGAGGTCAGCAGCTGTGTCAATCAAATAACCGTTATTTTGTGTTCTAACACTGAATTGAATGGGTGTTTTTAACCGGTTATTTTGCGCTGCCTTTTAACCAGTTGCCACAAAATTGTCCTGTTTCTGCTCCCAAAAATTTGGAGTTAATTTATTCACTCTGTTTTTAACCGGTTATGTTTAGGCAGCAGAAACAGGACCATTGATGATATCTTTGATTAGATCATTCGTTAATTCTACCTGTAAAAATAGATGGATTGTAGACATGTGCAAGCATAATTCTACCATAAATCCTTGGTAACTATTACCGCCTTTGATGTTTCCTTAGTTGACCTTTCCAGATTTATAATTGACCTTCTATTTAATAATATCTTTAAAATTGTCATTGTGTAAACAACTTTACTTTTATAATGTGTACATTGACTAAAATCTGAATATTTGTCACAAATGACATTTGCTTTGGATTTAAAAATAATTATAAAAAATAATTATAAAAAATCAGTATAAAAAATCAGTATAAAAAATCAGTATAAAAAATACATACAAAGGGATAACATTAACTCCAGACATTTAAAAGAAGACATAAAAAATATTTTCTTTCCTAGGAGCATTGCCTAGGCCATTTATTTATATACATAGGCCATTGGCTCGAATACATCAATATAAATATTAACAGCTTCGTCGCCCTTGTTCCTTGCCGGCTCAGGATGTGTCTCTGATGCTACATCTGCTGGCTTGTTCAGACTCGCGCCGGGAAGTGGTTATGAAAGTGCATCAAGCGCATACGGTCACCTAAGCACTCAACCACTTTGGGCGGCCCTCTTTTCCCGCCGGGAATTCTCCCTCACCGTCTATAATAGCCGTTGGAAGCATTATATTAATTGGTGCCAGCGCCAACTGATAAACCCCAAGACTGTGACATTGGGTCAGGTATGCGCTTTCCTACATTACCTGTTTGAGTCAGGTTTGCAGGTCTGCACCGTATCCGGCTATCGGTCTGCCATAGGTGCAATTACACCGACATTTTCAGACGGTTCGAGCGTCTCAACATCCACCACAATATCAAGTTTGCTGCGTGGCATGTTTAGAGAACGGCCTCCATTGGAGGCCCTGGTTCCCAGCTGGAACATCAACTTCGTCTCTTAGGTGGGTCAAGACGTGATGCACATCTATTGCCTTCTAGGAGTATCTAGATGGCGGGCCGCCCTCGCGATAGAATCCCAACAGGAATCTTCCTCACCGTCTATAATATATTAGCCGACCAAAACATTACTCACTGGTGCTAGCGCCAACCGATAGACCCTGTTAAGTTTGGGTCAGGTAAGCGCCTTCCTGCTCTACCTGGTTAAGTCAGGTCTGCAGGCCTGCACCGTGTCGGTATTCCGGTATGCCTTAGGGGCAATCATACTGAGATTCAATGATGGTTGAGCATATCTGCATCTCAACAGTCTATTGAGTGCATGAGATGAGACTGGCCTCCAGTAAAGGCCCTTGTTCCTGTTGGGACGTCAGTATCGATCTAGTCACTCTAATACTCCAGGTGGGCCTTCAGGCTAGGCCCATACTTTTCTCGCCTTTGAGCATTCATCACAATGAAACTGCATGAATGCTGGCGCGAGTTGCACTCTCCTTCCTAACATCTGGTTTAGGTTTGAGTGTCATTTTATGTGGCTAGTAATAGGAACCATTTCCTAGCAAGATGCTTGACTGCTCGCGATTTGCTGACTGTGTTCATCATCCTACACTCGTACATGATGATGCTCCTCTCGCTATGCCTGCACCCGCTGCGGCTTCTACAGACCCGGATGCTCTGTCCCCGGCAGTTCTGTAGGCCATCGCAGCAGCAGTGAGAGCATTGCATGCAGAGGGAGATGCCCTCTGTAGCCTCTCCTCTCATCGACCCTTCCCCAGTTCCATATACAGAACTACGGCCCCCGCCTCAGGCATCAGTGTCTGAGGGTCCGTCCATTGTCAGAGGTTACGAAAGTGACACGACAATGGTCACGCTCTCCGACAAGGAGCAAGAGCGTGAGGGACCGGAGGAAGAGGGCCTGCAGGCATTGGTTAATCGGACGGTTCCAACGGTACTCGAATTCCTATGAGTCGACCATGTGCAAAGTCAACAACTGAAATTGAGTTATGCACTTTATCAGTCACTCCTCCGCCATCAATTCACATGCATCAGTTGCATGTGGTTGCATAGGTGTTGTATACAGGTAGTGCCAGCTAGGTGGCGAACACAGTCAACATTCACGTCACCCCATCGTTATCTCCACAAACATCACACCAGTAGCCACAGCAGAGCTGAAGGTAAGGGATACACAAAACTCTTTGTAACTTGTCTCCCACCGCCGACTAGTATCTAGTCCGGTGCTATACTGGCTATTGTCGGTTTATCCAGGTAAGCTAGGCACGAAATAGACTACACAAACCAACAGTGGTGTTGGTAGTCTATGAGTGCTAGCTTACCTGGATAAACGCCCTCCCACCGTCCCCTCAGACAAGAAGTCTTGCGAAATGATGATGGTGGTTTGTGGGGAGGCTCCCACCTGAGGGCATAGTTCATGGACTATACCACTTGTGGAGAGGGGTGTTCAATGAAAATTTCTACTTTTCGAGTTATATCTCGCTCTTCGAGGAGAAAGGGCTATTGTCGGTTTATCCAGGTAAGCTAGCACTCATAGACTACCAACACCACTGTTGGTTTGTGTATGTAAGAACAGGAAAAGATTAAAAAAACAGTAAAAAATGACAATTGATAAAATTATGATTTTGTTGATTTTTAGAAATACAATACAATTTTTTATCACAAATTTTGTATCTTGTTGGGTGTCTTTCGTTATTTCTTTTTTTCAGGTTGTTTATTTTATTTTCAGATAGAGTAAAATATTGTAATTTTCAATAAAGAGTATTTTTTGAATGCCCATTGTTAGTTGATGAGTACTGCTTAAACTCCAGGCCTGTGTGACGTCAATGTATTGTACTAAGCTATAATTAGGTGATTATCACAAGCAAAGAATAATGAAGGTCTGATGAGGTTCTAGAATTTTCATAAGATGGATTGTTTCTCTATTGAAAAATAGAAGCCAGACTAAATTCACTCAGTCAATTTCTTAGATAAAAATATTTATAGACATTTTTGATTAAAGAAAAATACAACAAACAATGTTTTGAAAAAATAGAGGGCGCTGCTCACTGCGGACGACCAACAAGCTCACTTGTCCTGATTTTGTTGCTTTTTGGATGTGTGTAGTGATTTTTTCTGTATTTTTATTGTGGATTTTCTGTGTATTAATGTTGACTATTGTTTGTTCTTCGCTTTTTGTGGTGATTGTTAACATGATTAGACCGTTTTTTAACGTCAATGAGCCGACGCAAGCTAGGCCAAGGGTTGTTTGCTATACGCCTATGGAAATGAAGGACATACGCAACCAAATCGAATACCCAGGTGCTGGAAAATGGCCTGACATACCTTTCGAGATGCGACGGCGAAAAAGAGGTAGGGCCAGTGGAGTTAGAAAACGGTTCCGTGCTAGGAAATGTAGACCATATTTGCCTACAATCATTATGGGAAACGCACGTTCAATTGTAAATAAAATGGACGAATTAAATGCAAATATGCATTTGCATGAATATAGATCTGTTAGTGTGATGGCCCTTACGGAAACATGGTTAAGTGAAGAGAAAAGTGACGAACATTTTAGGATTGATGGGTTTACACTATTCAGAGGTGATAGAACTGTTGAATCCGGAAAAAATAGAGGAGGCGGTGTTATGGCATATATAAGCGAAAGGTATTGTCACCCAAATAATGTGCATCTAAAGAAAAACAGCTGCTCGCCTAACGTTGAAATAATGGTACTCTCTATACGTCCTTTCTACATACCGAGGGAATTTTCACATGTTGTTTTAGTGGTTGTATACATACCAAACAAAAATCTGGCCAAGGAAGCACAAAGAGAACTAACCGTAGTTATAGCGGAAATTGAAACGGCTTCCCCTGACGCATATATTGTAATAAATGGAGACTTTAATCATTGTACCCTAAAAAAGAGTAGCGTTTACTATTACCAACATGTGAAGTGCAGCACGCGGGAATCTGTTACCCTTGACGTATGTTATTCAAACGTAAAACACGCATATTTATCAAGAAAATTGCCGAAACTTGGTAAATCTGACCATAATTTAATTATACTACAACCCAAGTATCGTCCATTAGTACAACGGCAGAAACCCAGGGTAATTACTGTTAAGAAGTGGACTCAAGATGCAATAGAACAGCTGAAATGCGAATTTGAAACTACGGACTGGAGTGTTTTTACGGAAAATTCAAACGGGTCAAACGAGGTAACGGAAGCGGTTAGTGCATATATTAACTTTTGTACTGAAAATGTAATACCAAAAAGGAAAGTTAAAATCTACGGAAACCGTAAACCATGGATAAATGGGGAGGTGACAGATGTTATTAAGCAAAAGAGACAGGCCTTCGATCGAGGTGATGTAAATGAACTAAATAAAATCCAAAAGGAACTTAAACGAGTAATACGTAAAAGTAAACTAAAGTACAAACGTGAAATAGAAGAAAATTTTGTAGGTAATGATATGAGTAAGGTTTGGAGGGGAATGAGGCAAATGAGCGGATATGCAAAATCGCCACAAGGAAGTGGAATTGTGTCAAATTTGACTAAGCAATATGCTAATGAATTAAATACATTTTTTAATAGGTTCGATCGCTATAATTTTTCTGATGAACAGACCTTAATCAAAAGTAGGCTGGCCTTACCAGATGAAAGTGGTTTTGACCTTAAGACAAATGCGGATGAAGTTACCAGCCACTTTAAAGGTCTGAAAGCATCCAAATCAGCTGGACCAGACCAAATTCTACCCAAAGTTCTTAAATTATGCGCAACCCAATTGGCAGATATTTTTGTATATATTTTTAACTTGATTTATGAAACACAAACCTTGCCGGAATCTTGGAAAACGTCATGCATCATCCCAATCCCTAAACGACAAAATATACAGTGTTATAACGATCTTAGACCTGTTGCGCTAACATCCGTCCCAATGAAAGTTTGTGAAAAGATTGTTCTAAAAAGCCTGAAACCATTAGTTGCAGATTTTTTGGACCCACATCAGTTCGCTTATCGGAGAAACAGGAACACTGAAGACGCATTAATATACAAAAATGAAAAAATGTATGCCCATCTTGACAATTGGAGAACATCCCCGTCTGTTAGGATTATGTACTTCGACTTTAGTTCAGCTTTTAATACCATCCAACCACACATTTTAATTAATAAGTTGTTCGGCATGAATATCCCCAATTTACTAATTTCGTTCGTTTTTAACTTCCTCGTTGGACGTCTCCAGTTTGTTAGGCTAAATCAAAATGTCAAATCGGACATTATTCGGACAAATACGGGAGCACCACAAGGTACTGTACTTGCACCGTTTTTGTTCACATTGTATACGTCGGATTTCCAACCTAGGTTCCCGGACTGTCCAGTAATTAAATTTGCAGATGATTCTGCAATGATAGGTTTAATAAAAGAGGATGACGATACAAATTTCAAATCTGAAATAGTTAGGTTTACGAAATACTGTGATGACAATTTCCTGGAACTTTATGTAGCAAAAACCAAAGAAATGCGAATAGATTTCCGTCGTAAAAAAAGAAGGGAAATTGAGCCTGTCCAGATTAAAGGACATGAGGTAGAAATCGTTAAAACATATAAGTATCTTGGGGTAATGTATGACAATAATTTATCATGGGGAGAGCATGTAGATCAACTAATTAAAAAATTAAATACTAGACTGTACTGTTTGAGGAAAATGAACGTTTTTAGGGTTAGGGAAGAGATACTTACTATGTTTTATTCATCTGTTATTTTTTCAATCTGGGATTATTGCCTATTAGGCTGGGGTGGGAACATAAACAAGGGAGATAAGGGCCGCATATGTAAAGTGTTAGAAAGGGCATTAAGAGTGATTGGCTCGTCGGCGCTGACAGCGGACTCAGTCTACGATTGTCACTACGGAGAACGATTGAAAAATGGTTTACAGGCGATCATGGAGGAGGAAAGCCACCCCCTTCATTCGGATCTTCTTCGCTGCCACATTGGTAGAAGTGGTAGACTGAGGCCGGTGTTGGCGCGGACGGGTCGATACTCACTAATTCGTTTCTCCCAGCTGGGATTAAAAAATTTAACGATGACTTTAAGAGGTAACTACAATAATTTTGATAATAACAATAATAATAATATAATATATAATTAATAATGAAATATAAGACACTTTTTAAACCATTTTGTAATGATCTGTATTTTTAACTTAAATATTTTTGAGCTGTAATTTTATGATGTACTATTTTAATCATTGTGTATTTTTATATTGATATTCTACATTTTATACTTTATTTTTATACGATATTTTTATACGATATTTTTATGTGATAAGTGAGCAAATGCAATTTCCAGTTTAGGTTGGACAATAAAAGTTATCTGTATCTGTATCTGTATCTGTATTTATTCAAAATGTATGTTTTGGTAAATTGTTTTTTTAGTAATAGATTAGTAGTAGGCCTACAGTACAGTCAATTTTAATCAGTGGTATAATGGCTATGAGAGCGCTCACTGGCTAAACACAGGGGCACAGAGCATGATCAAGTACCCAGCATTGTTAGGGCCTGTAGGAGTGCTAAACGAGGGGCCGTTGCACCTTGTATTACGTAACTGATTTTAATGCTCATGTTACTGTAGACTGGCTCAACTGGCAGCCTTGATTAAAGTCTACTTAACAACCATTTCCAAGATACAGTTTTGCTTATGATATTAATTTACATACAGTTGTTGTATAGACTAAATAGTACATTAGCATAGAATCCTAAATTGGAAATGCATGGATCAGGCCAAAATTAGAAGGAGCTATTTTGGAACTCTTAAAAAACCCCTGAAAAAATAGTTAGTGTTGTTGATGCCATTAATGTCATAATAGTTTCACTTTGACCAAAAAAATGTAAAGTGAAATATTGAAATTGTCAGTTAGAAAATGGGTTTTTATGGTTATATTTTATTGTTTTGTATTTTTTTTGCAATTGAAATAATTATTTTTTTCTTCTTTTTTTCCTACAGTTCAGTGAGTAACTTAAGATTTTACTTTTAAGTATTGATTTCTATTTCCAGACTTTATTAGGACATAAAGTAGTTTGATATTTGATACACGATCTTATATCTGTAGCTATTTTTATGAAATGCTATTTTATTGGGTTTGTAGTAAAGTACCTATCCTGTATTGTGTTACTATTGTAATGTTTATAAATCCCATTCATTTAATACCCATATTTTGACCTTGATTTTCTCTACATACAAGTGCCTTTTAGTGAAAGACTGAGCTTATTTCCTGTATATCCTAGTAGTAGAGTCTGTTCATGGAAAATCCTACCTTGTGTATGGTAAGCTATTGAAATGGGTAGCTGATTCTTCTAGAGTATCCATGCAATATGCCAAACATTGTATTTGTATACATGTGAAATTGCATTTTACACTAACCACCCAACCTTAATAATAATTTCAATGTTGCACATTTGACAGAAAGTTCTACTGAACAAATTGATATACAACAGTAACAATAAGGAACGATTCAATAAGGAGAAATGTTTGGAGGCTTTAAAATAAATTTATACTAGACCAGGTGCCCCCACCCACCACTTCTCTCATGCTTGGTTGCATTATCAGTGGTAAGTTCTGTTGTATACCAACAAGTAAAAAATCTGATGGCGTTCATGATTCTTACTGGTCAGTTTTAAGAAATATCCTTGAATAGTAATTACCTTCTTGACCATCTATGAGGTCATCTTATTTTAAGCGCTATTCTACGAATTGATACACTTGAGTTGTTCTAATTGAGTAAGCCGATGTAATGTACGTTTTAAATCGGTCAGCTCTAGGATTAGTAAGCCGATGTAATGTACATTTTAAATCGGTCAGCTCTAGGATTAGTCAATATATAACAAAACATCTTTTATCTACTGTACAATGTTTTTAACCATTTCAATACAACTCTTTTGTTGATCGATTAAAAAAAATGTTGAATAAATTAAATAAAACACTATAACACATAGTCTATGGGTATTGTTTACCTGGATAAACTAACAACAGCTTCTCTCTCTTCTCTGAACTGGAGAATACAATTGAGTAATCAAACCCTTAAGTAATCGTGTAGTCTGCAAACCGCACCCTCTTGTGGGAACCATCTCATCATTATTTCTTTTAGTACAATGTCTGCTATCGGATCAGTAGTAAAACATTTAAACTTTGCACTTGCTTAAATAGTAGTTATTGCAGAAACCAGGGGCGGATCCAGCGTTATAGATTAGGGGGGTTCTAAATATTTCACAAATGATAAAACGATCCGTCAGGTTGCAGAAAAATAAAAATAGTCATTATTTTATTTTAAAAAAAGATATGGCTATTAAATTTGAGAGGGGGCTAAAGCCTGTTTATCCCCCGCCTAAATCCGCCCCTGGTAACTACATTTTTTACAGAAATACGGAACTTTCGCCAATGAGCTATGCTCGACGCGATTATGAGATCATGTTCCGAATATGAGCACTGTTTCTATAATTACAGTACAGTATGATTTATACATTTTTTACAGTAGGCCAGACAATATTTACACAAAATGTTTACTGCTGATTGTTAAACAAAAATAATAAATCATATCTGAAGAAAGAACATGATTAAAAATGTCAAAAAGTCAAGCAACGATTTTTGTATCTCTTGTTTACTCCAATAGCTGTGTGGTTTTAGATAGAAATTTATGAGGCAGTCAGTGCAACAAACAGACTAGACATTGTATGATTACCCCCCCCCCCCCCAAAAAAATTCCCAAATTGCTAATATATTATATAATATCATTATTTAATAATATTTTAACAATTTCATCACTCTTACAGTATAAATCAAATAAAACAAAAAGTAGCAAAAAAAATAGACACTTTGGGCTGGCCTAATATGTAGGTAGGTAATAGTTTTTCCTGAAAGTCTGGTATTCCGAATGTGTTTCTAAATAGTAACAAAATGTAGGACCTTTTGGACCTCAAGAAAAGACTCTAGTTTTTAGAGAGTCCAGTATTGATTTGAGGGTGTTGACTCTATACTTTTTTTATGATTTATCAAAAGAAGAAATACTAACACAATTAAAAAACATTATTACTCATTCTTGTACCATACATTTTTTCAGTAGTCTTTTTAACAGATTGGATAATTTTGTTTAACCCTGTGTGTGTCTTAACGGAAGTCTAAGCTTTTGCTTATATTAAGGTCACGCTTTAATTGATGTTCAGTATTTAAATTAATCTTCATAATTTGTATATTATCCTTGAGTCTATCATATGTTTATGAATGAATATTTAATGTTTAGTAATCCTTCTGAACGCGGATACTTACTTTCATAAATAGTTTATCATATAAAGTCTTCAATGTGACTGAGATCATGGCAAAAATAATAAAAAGATATAGCTACAATTTATTATTTCTTTATGTGTTATGGTTTATTACCATATATGATGACTGAGTATATAGTTCCAAGGGCTTGTTGTTATGGTATTTGGCAAAAAGAAGGGGTGGGATTATAATTGGATTACAGTAAATTATAATTAATATATTTGCCAATGTTGTGTCTAGTGTAAATGTAGCAGGTACTGTAGGATTGTACTTGAACATGGCATTATATTTGAGCATGAGATTATATATAATAATTATTATTATTATTATATAATACTCATATTCAATGTTATAACATACAGTAGGTAAAAGTGTCTGCTGTGCCTTTCAATTTGAATCCTGTGTATTAAACAATTAACTGTAATGTTGAGGTTTTTTGTTAAGTGAATAGGATTCGAACCCTAGAATTTATTGACAAGTAATTATAGACCTAACTATTATTATTTGTTATTTATTATTTTTTTCATTTATTCGATATTTGATTTATTGACTCATTTACTTTATCTATTTACTTAGTTAATTATATTATTTAAATTAGATTGAAAAGGGTCAATAGACATGGCAAGAATAATTTATTCTTCTAGTATAGATCCTCAATATGATTCTAGTTGATTTGTTGTCTATTATGTAAACTTTTTCTCTATTCATGTCATATTGAAATAAAAACAACGGTTGCCGGAAACTACATAGCAAAAAGGATACAAGTCTTTTGTGTTGTGCTGTAATTAATTTAATTTGTTTATTCTTATAAAGTGCATTACATCTATCTAATCTTTTTTTCTTTTTTATTTTCTAGTATGGCACATGGACAACAAGCAATGGTCCATCCTGAACTGATGATATCCTCAACAAATAGCTACGTTATCTCCGACAGAACCGTATCATCTGCAACTGCTTCCCCGAGTATTCTTTGCGTCGTCTGCGGCGATCAGGCAGCAGGGAAATATTTTGGAGCACTAATTTGCGAAGCTTGCAAGGTGCGTCTCAGAAATCATACTGGTCTCATCCCCAGATCACTTAGGGCTACTTGAACTATGACCCCAACTCCCATATCATTTTGAGTTAAGAATTGTTATGGAATGATTATGATAATTGCATAAACAGCTTTAAGGTAAAACATGGGTAAAAAAGTCATTTTTTTTATTTCAGTTTAAATAAAGGTAACAGTTAAGTTGTATTTGTAGTATTAACTGCTATAGAGTTTGACATGGTCCCTTACCAAAGTTCAATCGCATTTCCCATATTCATATTGTTCCACAGACTCACTGGGGCGAATCTAGATTTTTACATTATTATAGATTTTACAACTGTTCTTCGTAGTCAATAGAAATACTTACGTCTTAAAATGCAGTCATAAATCCATTGTTTGTCTTCCATTGTAATTGTATGTTTGACTTTCGAATTATGTCTTCAGCAACAATTGCGTTTATATATACCTTGATGTTTCGGGAACTTCCCTGGGATACCTGGTAATCACTCATTCTGCCAATATGGATTTAGCGGAGCTGACCAGGCATTTGGCAGGGTACACACCGTTCCATGGGGACTGTGTAGTGACCTTTACTGTATAAACAACAACAATAAATTTATATTGGTATACAGTGACGTTTTTGTGAACATCTAAATTTGAAAATTTGGTTTTCTGGCGCTAGCAGAATGTTCAGGGTGTTTTGTCGACACAAGCGAAGTGTATCAGATATTTCAAATTTGTATTGCTCCTCTTATCTGGCTTTATAGGCCTAAAGCTCTGCCTACACTATCAAATTAGTTTGACAAAAAAGTGTGATGTGCCCAAATATGGTGGTGATATGCCCAATTATGGTAATGATATGCCCAATTATGGTAAGGATATGACATCATCGTGTCCATATATGGGCAAATCACATTTTTTTTGTCACATGAAGTTCGATAGTGTAGACAGAACATAATCACACATTTTTTCCGTGCTCAATTTTGGCAATTTCAGTCTCAAAATATTCTTGGGAGGGACTGAAACCATGATAGAATCACATGATCATGAATCACATGATCATGAATCACGTCATGATCACAGAACCTGATGGGTTCTGCCATCAAATCAACACTCTATTAATAATCTTAAATTTCTCATTTTGGTCATGAATTATTACTAGACACATGCCCTTACTTATTTTCTGTAACTGAATGATAGTACCATAAATATTTACAAGATAATACACAATGAATAATAAAGTCATCACTTGTCTTTTCTATGTTATTATATTCCTACCCTCTAAATAATATTGTTTTACCATATGTTAATTTAAATTCATGAACAAAATCACTTGCATATTATATATGTGGATAAATTGTTTTAGTTTTGGCTTTCCAATGGTGACAATGCTCCTTCGTTGTGATACCTAGTTGAAAATTAAAAAAAATACTGTAACTCCAACACATGGAAAGCAAGAGTAATCACAGGGTTGCAACCTCTGCCAGGAGTTAATAAGATAAAAGGATCAAGAATCGTGATAAAGATCCATCTTGTTGTAGTTGAACTAAAATTAGTTTTAGGATTCTGGTCCGGATTGCCTCCAAAATTGAATGGAGTCTTCCATGACCACATATCTGTCTGTTGTTTAAAACACACACACATACACATAAAAATATAACCTAAAGTAGGCAGAGGTAATAAAAACTTTGAATTGGCAATTTTTTAGTTGAATAAAGTTATTCAAAACACCATTCCTGTGATGTCTACCACTGTGATTATTTTATTTATTTGACTGTTTTTTTCCAGAGCTTTTTTATTCGTAGTACAAAGAAAGGAGAGCCACAATTCAAATGCTCGAACAATAGACTTTGTACAATAACGCCGACATCCAGGCTTCTGTGCCAGTGTTGCCGCTACCAAAAATGTTTAGAGGTTGGAATGTGTCGGAAAGGTATTAACTATTAAAAAAAAATCAATAAACATTACATGTAACAATAATAAATGAATTTAAAAAAATGATATTAAGAGAGGATGTAACAAAATAAAAGGTGCGTCTACCATAATTTAACTTTTATTGTCAGAAATTGCTATGGAAAATAAGTGAATTTAGTTATTTTTATAGTTTATATTTACACTTTGTTTTGCTATATATTTTTTCAGTGAAACAGAATTGCAAGGAACCAGCAAATGATCAGATTCTGTGTAAAGTTTGTAACGACGTGTCGTCTGGTATTCATTTTGGTGTTTATACATGTGAAGGGTGTAAAGTAAGTAATCTTTAGGGCCAAGTCGTCACGTCAGAGCACTAAATGCCAGTTTCCTTGCAATCATAATGTTAAAAAATAATAATAATGATTATTTTATTTGATGGTTAACAAAATCTTTTTTCTATAAAAATCCTTGTAGGGGTTTTATCGAAGAAGTTTACGGGACAGCAGTAATTACACATGCGTTGACAACAAACAATGTAGCATTACGCCCACGACGAGAAATGTTTGCCGTTATTGTCGGTTTCAAAAGTGTCTGGAAGTTGGCATGTCACGCTCAGGTAAAGCATGCAACACCGAATCCATAGTGCTACAGTAGAACCCACTAGGACGCAACGCAAGCGTGTTGACCAATGACAAGCGACAGTTCGAATAATCCATCGCTTGTGATTGGTCAACTTCCTTACGTTGCAATGATCGAACCACGTCATTTTAGTTCATTTTGCACATGCAGGAATAGTGGGACATGTATCCTCAATCCTCACCTCAACACAGGCTTGATGGTTTTTAGGTGCAGGTGACGACCTATGACATGTCAATTGACCTGACCTAGGTTGGTCATCAGTCATTGTTCGTCGCAAATCAAAATCTCCCTATTTATGTTTACCATGTCCACCATGTTTATAAGAAACCTAGTCAGAATCAGGATTTATTTGTGTCATGTTAAATGCTATTTATAGATAAAATGTTAGTAAAGATTACTCAAGTATAGGATCAAAATTCTTGTTTAATTCTCTCTCTCTGAAGAAGATTTGAGTGGTTTAGATAAAAATAGATTCTATTAATAAATGGTTACAGATACTAATATACAAATGAAAATTAATCGGTTTAGAAATTGTGGTATCCTTTATTCCCAAGGTAGTAATATTCGTTTCCAGAAATGGAAAACTTAATCCAGAGAAGTTATCTGTTTCCGTTGAACCTAGATAAAGAACTGTAGAGCACTTTATTTTCGTGACCCCTTATTTTTGTGACATTTCTGTTTTATTTTTCATAATTTTGATTATTTGATTTGTAGCATCCAGAATTTTTTAAATGGTGGCGTGCTAACATATAGTATAGACATCAAAAACATTAAGCCTTGTGATGTGCCCATATATGGACATGGTGATGTCATATCACTACCATATTTGGGCATATCACTATCATATTTGGACACATCACTATCATATTTGGACACACCACACTTTTTTGTCAAACTAGTTTGATAGTGTAGACAGAGCTTTAGAACCCTTTAGAACGCCTTTATTATAAGAGGTTTCCCAAATAGTTGTTGGCTGCAGTGTTGAAACATATATTTCTTCCTGTTCGTTCCACGTGTCGCCTTGATAGGGTTGCCCCCAGAATAGTGGTGTCTCAAAGAAGGGCCTTTATTGTGATATTATTTTAGATGTCAAAAGAGGAGGCACACAACCCTAGCTGGATCCACCCCTGTAATGTATTAAATCATACAGTATATTTAAATGTATAAAAAAACAAGAATTGTCCAGCTAATGATTTCTAGGTAAAAATCCCTCGGTGGTCAATTGATCATTTAGCTATACATGTCATTGACCAAGCCTTTCTCTTCAGTAATTTGTTAAGCTTACTGTATATTTATATTAACCTTGCGACCTATTTCTATATCACACCAACTATGAATCGTAGAAAATAGTTACAATTTCAATATTAGTTGAATACTATTTTACTGCATCTAGTTGAATATTGTACATAATTTAACTGCATTTAGTTGAATATTGTACATTATTTAACTGCATCTAGTTGAATATTGTACATTATTTAACTGCATCTAGTTGAATATTGTACATTATTTAACTGCATCTAGTTGAATATTGTACATTATTTAACTGCATCTAGTTGAATATTGTACATTATTTAACTGCATCTAGTTGAATATTGTACATTATTTAACTGCATCTAGTTGAATATTGTACATTATTTAACTGCATCTAGTTGAATATTGTACATTATTTAACTGCATCTAGTTGAATATTGTACATTATTTAACTGCATCTAGTTGAATATTGTACATTATTTAACTGCATCTAGTTCTGAAAATAAATGTTGAGTTTCTTAGTTTTTTGATCAATATACTTTGATCGTCCACACGCCTGACATCAATATGGTTGTGAACATAAAAAAACCAATAAACATTGAATTTATTTTATTCGTTTTAGGTATCAAATTAGGCCGGCACCAGAAATATGACACCAACTTGTATACTGGGAGCCGAGACCTTCAGCCAGGTGTAGTTAGTAATGTCTCTGTAATTAAAAAAGGTAGGACAATTCCAGTACCAAGACTGGAAAGTTACTCCCAAGAAGATGCTGATGATCTGGAGATATACCTTGGAGACACATTCCTTGTGGATTTGCCAGGTTTCGGCAATTATTATGGAGAATATACATCGCAACCGTACAGTATCCATGACAATGATCTTTCGGTTTTCAACACCTTGTCTGATCCCATCCCCTTACACCATCAGGATATGTATAACAGGAATTATCCCAGTAAAAGGTGCGGTGGTACACAAATGGCACCCATTTTAGGTGGATTGAACACTGGGGATTTTCATAATCAAGTAATGCCGTGTCAAAGTTCACAAACCTATCTGGGTGAGTTAGCCAGCCACACACAATACCGTGCTAATGGATACATTAGCTTAGAAAACAGTCCATCGACAATGTGTAGAACTCTAAACCATCGAGCAATGCAGAGTAGCACGCCACCGCCATCGTTGCAGAATTCACACCAGAATTCAGCAATACCTTATTCGTCGCAACCAGAACAAGTGAGCCTTACAACGTCTACAGCATATTATGATCCATTTAATCCTCCGTATCTTATTTATGAGAAGCGAGTTAAAGAAAACACAGGAGATAACCAGGTAGTACCAAGTGGTTGTGAAAATGAACTTTCTGGATTAGAAAAGGGACAATCATCGTTTGACGATGTAGTACCTACTGGCGTGCCTCCTCCCAAAATACCTACAAACAAGATACCAAAAGAAGAATACACACCAACTACAACTTGTGCAAACAAAACCACTGAGTTTCACAAACAGAAATCAATAAAAAATGACATTGATAGTAGTCCCGAGAGTTATACATCTCACGACAGTCCAGGAAGTAAGCAGGAATACGAGGTGGAGGTTGAGAAGAATTGTACATATATTAGTTTTATACGTCTTCGTTTACACGGAAGTCAAAAAACAGATGAGATACTAAGCCCAGGAATGGAAGAGATGCGAAAACAACGGCTGTTGAAACTAGATGCGTTATCGATGGATACCGATATGTTTGACGTCTCCAAAGCCTTTGAAGATCTTACAATTACGTTTGAAAATCTAGAAAAATCGCCTGAGCATCGAAAAGCTACACAAATAGTAATGTATTTTTTTATTGTGTTTTGATATATTTTAAAATTTAACTTCAGGCTTTCCAGCTGATGTTAAACACAGGTGGTTGTATGGCAATTAATTTCAGAGGTAGCTCAGTTATATATGCATAATAATAAATAAGCCTAATATGGCTAAAATACGAATTATGATTCAAGAAACAATGCACCTTTCATGGGTTAGCCATGTATAATTCTAGATTTTCCAAGAATTGTTAAAAGCCAATTTACACAGACAAGCGGAAACGGTAAGCGCGGTAATTGTAAAACAAAATTATAGAATCCATGTTATTTCTTATGCCCACTTACACAAAACGTGGAGTGGATGAGTGATAACCCGCTCAGGATAGATACAGATTCTATGTGGTTCGCTTTTCCGCTTACCGTTACTGCTGGTCTGTGTAAATTGGCCTTACGATGGACAGGCAGAAAAAACCAAATCTTAAATCTAACTTTACAGCATGCCAAGGTCGGGCTTTACTTGGGTTGAGTACTTGAGTCATATTTTATTGTTTTTTGCAGGTTTTGTAGAATTGTATCATAATTTTTCTTTTGACTTTTATCTTGACAGCTGTCTCAGTTTGTCGGTAAGCCTGATCCGACTCGCCATGAATGGAAACTTTTCCAGGAAAGATTGTCTAAGATGATTGCCTCTTCAATCATATTTGCAAAGAAAATTCCTGGTAATTTGTTTTTATCATGTTAAAATTTAAGAACTTACAGTACCTTGTAAACTTGCTGGTATGCTCAACTGAAAGCATTTTCATCAAGCACTAAAGCTCTTTCTACAATATCAAAGTTTATGTGACAAAAAAATGTGATGTGTCTAAATATGGAAGTGATGTGCAAATATGTATTATGGGCACATTTTTGTGTCATATAAACTTTGATATTGTAGACAGAGCTTTAAGCATGGTTCCCACTAGCGACGCAACGCAAGGACGTAACGCAACGCAAGTGAATTGACCAATCACAAGTGATGGCTTATTCGCTTGTGATTGCTAACTGTCTATAACTTCGTTTGTCATTGGTTAAACGCTTGCGTTGCGTTTACGTCCTTGCGTTACGTTCTAGTGGGAACCAAGCTTTAGAGATGTCCGTAATTACTAAGGAAATTCTGCCCAATGACATATCCATATTCAGATGCTTTCAATTCAGTAGAATGCCTCTTTTAGCACAACCATATTCAGGAGAAAATATATGTTTAAACACCAATGCCCATTCGGGGCACAATCCTTATTGAAGGGATAATTTGCTGCGTTACTAGGTTTCTTCTCAATAGAGATTCTACAGATACAGATAAACTGTATTTCACCCTTGACATACAAAGTATGAACAAATATTATTTTGCCTAAAATGAGAATTCCATCTTAAAATACTGTAATAGAAACATGTTCAAGACGCAGTAGGAGAAAGACATTCTGTGCACTCAGAAAATATGTGAGCTTGTGAGACTCAACAGCTTTGTGGTCAAATGCCCCATTACATTACATTGTGAAAACGTTGCTAATAATAATACAGTTAACTCTCCCAACACAGGAAACCTTTGAGCTGGCCAAATATGTCTGATTTTCCCGAAATCTGGTATTCAGAATGTGTTTTTTTTTATAATGGTAAAAATGAATTTGGGACCTTTTGGGCCTTGAGAATAGTCTGGTTTTGGGAGAGTTTCCAGTTTTCAGAAAGTCTACTGTATAAACTAATGACACAAACAAATACTGTACACGACTTGATTCATAAGCTACATTACTGTACATTTTTATGCCACAAATAAAGCTCACCAATAGTGTTTGCTTACCCAAATTATTATCATATTTCTGTTTTAATTTCGTTTGTTTATAAAGAAAAGGTCACATTTCTGGGTGCTTCTAATATTCACTCACTTTTTCTCCTCATGCATTTTATTTGTATAGTATTCGTATAAAGCCAATAATCCACTTGGTCGATGCTTTCATACAAGTGGGATAATGTATAAGTAATAAAATACTGTATATAATTCACTAATATAATGGGGTTTTTACAGTTATAATTATGGTAGTACAGTAACTATACAAAAGGTATTGTGCATACAAAAACACCATTATTTGTATTTGGAATGTCAAGGTTCAAGTCTAACTATCATTCATAAGTTTGTTTTAAAATCCAAATAAAAATTATTGAAAATAATTCCATTATTATAATCACACAAGCCTTAAAGATGTATTGTCCCCAAAAACATGAAAAAATTAAGATTAATTAAATCAGACTTTGAATAGGTTATTTTGTAGTTTTAATAAAGTAATCCCTTCCGTTAAAAAAAATAATGTTTTCTCATATAAAATGACAAAATAAATGGTCAAATTCAACCAAAAACCCATTGGCTGGCAGCCAATTTGACTATTTTTTTACTTGAAAATACAGTTTTTTCAGGTAAATGCATTTTTTTCGATTCAATTTTTGTTCAAAGTTGATAACTATTATGTGACATTAAAATGGCATATTCAACAAAAAAGTGTTAAAAATTATTTTTCAGGGGGACAATACATCTTTAAGCATTATCTTTTAACATTCTTCATTGTAATCCATTTTGGCATTAACGCTTTGCTTCAATTGATACAGGCTTCAAAAACATTGAAGTTAGCGACAAAATGGTTCTTATCAAATCCTGTACGTTCTTGATGATCTTGACTCAGCTTTCGTGGAAAAATGATGCCAAGTTTGACTGGTTTGTAGACACATTTCTCACCGTGGACACTTTACGTGTATTCACCGCTGGAATGGAAGCAGAGACGAGAAAATTCAGAGAGGACATCGGGAACGCTAAACTAGATAGTATAGAAACCGCTTTAATGATGGCACTTGTTGTGTTAAATCCAGGTAACTATTGTCTTGTCAAATCCAAGTGGGTGGTGCTTGGAACGGGCGCTTCCATTTTTTACAGCTAAAATGAAATTATGAACTACTTTTTGATATATACTTTTATATTTTGTTTATTTCATACGCATCCAACAGCGAGTAACTCGCCAATTACAGGATGGATAAACTAGTTTATAATTTATCGTGCTTGTAAACTCAGTCTCATTTGAGGCTTAGGGAGTGGAGTTACAACCCTAGCACTAGGTCAGGATCAAACCCTAGCACTAGGTCAGGATTGAACCCTAGCACTAGGTCAGGATTGAACCCTAGCACTAGGTCAGGATTGAACCCTAAACTTTGGGATTGAAAGACAAGCATGTTAACCACCAACCACATTATATGTTAGCTCTCTCTTTTTATTTCAGCTTTACAATTTTATTGTATTAATAATGATTATATATTTATATACTTCTTTTTTTCTAGATATTCCAAATCTTGTGAATCCAATCATTGTGTTAGACTTACACTCAAGATTCAAAGAAATTCTCAAGAAATATTGCACTGGTATGTAAATCATTCTTAATTTATGCGTCCATTTATGTTGGTGTCACTATTACCATAACCTCTGACCTCAAATCTCAATCCTAATCATCAAGCGTAAAATGGTCGTGGTCTACAATAATGTTTCCAGGCTATTTATCTGAAGGGTGTGGGTACAAATCTTACCCGTACAAAAACATACCATTTCACAGCATTTTCATGCATACCACTCATACTCTTTCACATCATCTAAAAAAACTCTGCAGTTCACACACCAGGGCGGACACCACACAAAATGTGGGTGCCTAGGTAAATGCTGATAGTGATAATTTGAAAGGGGTACATTGTTGATTTAATTGCATACTTGGAATATGAATTATATGAAACAATAGGTGTCCATATTGTGTAGATTACTTTAGGGGCCATGCAGTAAAACATGTAGTTACTGCAGTAGGTGGATAATACATCATACAATAAATTTTAATTTTGTGTTTTATATAGAAAAATCGCAGAACCTTGACAGCTACTATAGAATTCTGAGATTTGTCCCATACCTGTACAACGTTGAAATCATACACAAAGAATGCGTACGCAGCGGCCACGTTCTCATGCCTGATGTACAATTACCTGCATTGTTTGCGGAGATTAACCTTTCATAATGCCTCTGCTACCGTCAAAGTCTTTTTGCAGTGTAAATAGATTACCGTAAGACATTCTAACCTATTGTTAAGTATGTGAAAGTTTTAAATGTTATGAACTAAGTAATAATACAGTCAACTCTCCCAATACTGGACACCTATATGTCTGGTTTTCCGAAAAGTCTGGTATTTATGTGATTTTAATGGTAAAAATTAATTTGGGACCTTTGGACTTTGAGAAAAGTCTGGTTTTGGGAGAGTTGCCTGTATTCAAATTGTAATGAAAGGTAATTTAAAGCATAATATTGTATATTTTATATTGTTGACATATTTTTACTGTGTTTGTATCAAATGGTGACATTTTACTATCCAGACGGAACAATCATTATTTACCCGCTAAGTTGGCTTTGTGGATAAATTATCGTTAACTTTGGTGGTAGAGTAACACGGGTAAATAACTAAGCCTTTGTCAATCCTAAAGAAGCCATTTTGATTATATTCTTTGAGGTGGGTAGGTGGGGTTAGATCAGAGAGGTGTAATAAGCCGAAGTCTAGAGGGCGTACTCCAGACTGAAAAGTGATTCCAACAGGAGGGGGAACCAACAAGATGGCGGCCGTAAATCTGTTCAAAAATATTATTTAGTCTATAAAATAATAATCTAATATAATAAATTAAGACGAAATAAATCACAACACATATTCTTGTCAAAGCACAGTGAAGTTTTTATAAATTAAATATATTGTTAATCGCAATGGAATGAATAATTTCTTAGGTAATTTCTAGTAATTTTTGTATACGAGGTTCATATAGAATGCGTCCGCATTTATACGCTCAAAAGGCTGCGTTTGCGTATCGTACGGTAGAATGTAAAGAATGCTTATCACGCTGTTACTCTCAACACAGGCGTAGTAGTGCGTACTGCATAGGGCATATCTAATTGGTCGACTGCAGCCGCCATCTTGTTGATTCCCCCCTCCATGAAGAATCGCTTTTTGAACTGTGATAACATTGGAGTTTGTAATCTAGCCTTCAGCTATATGAAATCTTTGGGTTAG
The DNA here is from genome assembly GCF_963402885.1 of Antedon bifida. Classification (NCBI taxonomy): domain Eukaryota; kingdom Metazoa; phylum Echinodermata; class Crinoidea; order Comatulida; family Antedonidae; genus Antedon; species Antedon bifida. Next base: position 2,071,290 of record NC_136234.1, read on the forward strand.
ATGCATCAGCCTGTATGTCATTTTTACCTCTAAATGCTGACCTAATAATTATAAATATTAAAGTGATCTGTATTACCTTCTGTTATGGATTATCTGCTTGTATATTTTATGTGATAGATGTTTTTGAACTGAAAATATGTACATTGGTTTGTTTGTGCTTGATGGTATAAATATTGTATAATATATATTTTACAAAGCTTGTACACTAGTAAATTTGTAACAAAAAATACCGGTCAACGTCACTCCGCACACTCAGGATTGTCTCCAAAGAGGCTTCATGATATTTTATAAATTTATTGCATCGATAAACTCTTGCTTTTGGATATATTTATAATCTACATATTATTTTATATACTATGTATCAGAGAGTGGTATTTAAATATAGTAGGATAACATTACATAAATTCAACAATGACTGCTGCCACCCTGATTGTAATTTGTTGACAATTTGTATGCTTAACACAGTTACCAACCTTGAGATTAGGGGCTGTGCTAAACGCTAGTATTCAGGGATGCACCCAGACAACCCGAGTGAATTTTTAGCTGTTTTAAAACTACTACAAGGAGGGGTGGTTGACAAAACCAATTCATTTCAAATACACCCGTAGCCAGATTTTTAAAGTGATGTTTGTTTTTCCACAAAAGGGGAAGAATAGTGCATGAGCTAGGTTTTTATTACTTATAAAGACGGCTAAATGCATTTGTGTAAAATAAGCATTTCTTAAAAATCACATGATGCGAGGTGGTTGGTAGCTATAGCCACCAGACATGCATTGTGATCAGTCAACTGTGACACATAATGTAATGATTGTGTGTGTATTTGTCTATGCTCTTCTTCATGGTTTGACTTGGTTAAAAACCAAAGATTCATTATATTATATATATTATAAAAGAAACAACATTATTGAAATACAATGATGTATCAGATGTACGTATATCAAAGGTGAAATTGTATTTTTCTTCAAGAAATTGACCGTGTTTCTTTCTAAATTCAAATTCGAAACCAAAATGTATTTCAAATATCAGAAATTAAACCAAAAATATTTCTTTTATAAACAAAATAACTGTCATTATACAAATAATGCGGGCCACCTCTATTGCCTTTCAAGATGCATTCCGTGCAAATATATTTTTGTTGACAATAAAAACAAATAAGGTTCAAATCTAATAGATTTTATTTTTGTAATAGATTTTAAAACAAATTCAAATCATGTAAATACTACTATTACCAGGGTCAATATACTCAGTTTATAAATAAGGGTTATTCCATTTTTTACTTGGATGTGAGTAAACCTGTTGGGTGGGGGTTGAATTATTTTATTTCCCCTTCACTCAATCTGCCACCAAAAATGATGTATTGCTAGCTTTAACGTAATGAACTCTGTATGTATGTTTTATTATTTGTATGTAGTTAATTTTAGTATACTTCATTAAAGATTGGAACATTTAAAAACATCATAATGCAATATACAATAATAATGAATGTTTATGAGTGCAATGGTACAAATATTTTCATGAGGTGAAAATAGAACATTTCATAACAAAAAAATGTTTGTTCTATTGCAAAAATATAAAAAACATTTTTCATTTTTGTTTATTACGTTTATTACAGACTTCAAAGGTCAAAGGTTGTGATTGCATATAACAAGAATGTACATAGTACAAATAATACATACACTCTTGATGTTGCTTGGGTTAAATGGAGCATTTATTGAATACCCATGTGACCTACAATCCTCCAATCAAATGACAAGAATCTAATTAGCTCTGTCTACACTATCAAACTTTATGTGACAAAAAAATGAGCTGTGCCCATATATGGACATGATGATGTCATATTACTACCATATTTTGGTATAGCACTACCATTCATACTTGGGAAAATCACACTTTTTTTGTCAAACTAGTTTGATAGTGTATTTTTTTTTTTTTTTTAATTTATTTCATCATCACCCTAGTGACCAAACGTCACCATTAACAGGGTTAGGGGTTAGGTAGACAGAGATTTATATACAATATACTTGTGTTTAAATAGTGCTACTATCCTTATTGTTAAGTATACATTGTTTATAGTGCTTGTTGAAATTCATTAATGTACAGTGGAATGTATATAATTATATATAGTATATATCCTTAGTGGTCTAGTGGATGGTTGCCCTATAACTTTCGAATCCTGTGCACATGATTTTTTATTTGGAATTCACCATTGAAGTTCATGTTTCTAATATTGATGTATAAACACATAGTTTTAAGTGTATAAAATTATTTAATCCAATGTAATTTAAAGCATTTTCTGTACACAATTTAATCAGGTAATCATTGACGAGCATTCGGGTTGTAATAGCTATAGGTGTTTTGTTTTTTTTTAAAAAAGGTTAGGCCAAATTTACTTGCCATTTACCTAGAGGGTTGTTTTGTTTTAGGGTAAGATATCGTAGATTTTCATGGTCATGAGGACCAATCACAATGTTCCCTACCTGCAAGTTAGGCCTACAGTTTAAACACAAGTGGGATATTCCATCATCGATGCCCTTGTTTTCGTAGTGTGTATGTATAGATACTATTAATTATTATTGAGGTGAAGACCACATATAAAATATATCCAAATTTATTTATAACAATATAAAGAGAAAATGGTCTGAAAAAATCAATTTTATATCTCCCACCTGAAAAGCCTTTATTTTTAATCAATTTTTTTAACCAATAATTTGTTAACACTGTCAATGTATCTGTAGTGTTTATTGCATAAAGTGATTATTAAAGTGCGCTTTTGTATATAAAATGTCTCAGAATTTAGTCAATGTTATGTTATCTTTTGTTTTTTAAGGTTTTTGTAAGAGATATCACAATTTTCCTAAAAGGTAAGTAGATTAGGCGATTATAATGCTATTAAATTTGTAGGCTTATTGTAGTGCACTAACTTTTGATTTGCAATGACCCAGGAACAAGTTCAATATTGTTATGTTTTTAATTGTGTGCATTTGCATGGAAAGTGTGAAGTGCTTCCTACTATAATATTCATCGACACAGTTTTGTTGGTTTCTACAGTAGGTCAATATGTAGGTCGTAGGTCATTGCAAATTGATAGCTCCCTATATTACATGTTGCATGTTGGCTCCTGCCAGTCCAACTTTTCCTTTCATTCATCTTTAGGTAAACCAAATAATATATTTAAGCATGACATTTCAGGTTTAGTGACATCTGGATGCCAAAGGTCAACCATAAATACTGCTCTTGGGTCATCTGACCCACAATGCTTTGCTTCATGACAGAATGAGTCGTCAAATAATAAACATTGTCCTTGTTTCCATTGTTCTTTTATACCATCCACTTTTAGGTAGCAATTTGGCGGCGTGAGAATACCTAGAAAAAATTAATTTTATTATACATCACTACAGTGTAGCTATTAAGCGTGGTTCCGACTAGAGACACAACGTAAGCGAGTTGACCAATGACAAGCCACTGTTCGAATAATCCATCGCTCGTTACGTCGTTGCGTCGCTAGTGGGAACCAAGCTTTAACGTGCGTGCCTAATATTGGTTGTTTTTATTTAATGGTGATATGGTCACCTTACTATTGTTCATGAAATTGTGATTCCATTCCATAACTAAATAACACACTTATTTCAATTTTCAGGAATCAGGAATTTTAAAAATCCTGTTACCAGTCAGTGAGTCATCCACATCACAAGCCTGTGATAATTAATTAATAATTGTTTACAGTATACTGAAACACATGTACGAGTAGCAGTCAACAGTAAAATCTGATATGCAATTAATTCAATTGGTACATATGGGGTTACGGGTACAGTACTTAGTATTAATACATTGTTCCTGATCTATAATACAGTTGAACCTCTGTGAGCGGCCACCTCCCGTAAGCGGTCACCTCTCGTAAACGGCCACTTTTCCCAGTCCCAAGGGTGGCTGCTTACGGAAGGTTCAACTGATGATTCTGCATATTTACCTAGATGACATCGAATTCTGACATTACACGGCCCGAAATGTTCAGTTATGTGCGTTCCAGGCTCAAGAACTGAAAATGCTGCGTTTCCAAAAGCGTTTTCCTTTATAAATTTTCTTAAACCATTCTCTAATAGTTTGGTAATTCGTGGGCATCTTGTACAGTTCTGTGGTACCTTCACGCCTTGGTTATATAGATGAAACACATACCAATTACCAGTGGGTACAGAATTACTGAACCAACCAGACACGTTACCATCTTGCAATGCATTAAACACCTTTAAAAAATGACAGAAAATGTGATACACATACTTTTTACAGGGCAAACTTGCTGTGCAAGTCTTTATTTTTTTTAATTTTTTTATGTAGTCGGCCAGTGGGTGTTTTGTTTTCGGAACTAATGATGCCACCTCTAGTACAGTTATGATATACATTGCCAAAATTGTTTGCTTTTTAAGAATAGGTAAATCGCCATCGTGTCTAGAACCTAACTTAATGCTGCCAGGGCTCTAAGGAACAAATTTGTTTGCATAAATCTACTAGGGTCAAAACATAAATTGCAGTTTATGATATTGATACTGATAGAAATAAACACACCTCTAAGAATTCCTCATAAATATCAAGAAAATTATTAGCAATTAGTTGAGCATCAGGTGCTAACTCTGTGTCATCAGCTGTGTAAAATGGTTTAATAGGATCCAACTTTGGCAGAAAGAAAACATTTGGTTGCTGTTTGCTGTTTGACCTTTCATTAGTACCAATAGCTTGTTCTATCCTGGATAAATCACCTTGAACTATTTGTGAAATTTCAATAAATTTGTCCGTTAATTGATGGTCCAGTATTCTGTAATTCTGACAACGAACACAGTTCGGTGATGTACATTTTGAGTACAAGTCATCGTTTTTACTATCAACAGACTGATTGTTCTTTTTAAATGCTTTGCGAAGGAGAATAGGGATTAAACAACAAGCACAGAGAGTCAGAAATAATGCAAGTGCATCATTCCAAGTTTCCACCATTAATGCAGATTTCTAAAACAAAATGTGAAAATGTAAGTTTTCATTACTTAATTTTTTACTACCTAGTTTTAATTCTAAAACAGCAGGCGTTTACACGTTTACAGACTGTAAGGAAGGCCCCTGGCTTTTTATGGCTCCTTTTTTTTCTATGGAGTACACCCCCCCCCCCCCCATTTCTTAACATGCTACTAAAAATGCAGTAATTTTTTTTATTTAGACAATTAGAGATCTACAGAGCATTTAGTTTGGGAGACTAGGAAAGAAACTAAACAGCATTAAATATTCTATTTATTTAATGAATTATAATATGGTGCCTACTTTATTCATGCTCTACACCAAACTTTGTTATTATCGGTCTCTGTCCTGCGGTAACGTACAGTACCAGGCCTACTAGGCCTATGTAAAAATATACTAACTGTAGTGTCGTGTTTGGCACACCATAGTTAGTTGTGTCGCGTTTGGCACACCATAGGTTGTTGTTGCTAGTAATAAAGCAAAGAATAGTAAATCTCCCAAAATCGTGTCTTATTCATTCGTATTTATTACACAACATTACATTGGCGACGAGGATGGCGACGTTCACGATACCCGCACCAATGCCTCTAGACATGGATTCAGGCAACATGGCTGAAAGTTGGCGTCGATTTGCGCAAAGATTTGATAATTTCGAAACAGCGACAGGCGTCAACGCGAAGCCCGAGGCAACACGAGTCGCCACACTCCTGTCGGTAATCGGACAGCGAGCCCTGGAAACATACAACACGTTTACATGGGACGCCGAAACTGACAAAACAAAGATCGGCCCAGTCTTAGCACAGTTCAAGAAATTCTGTGATGGGAAGCGCAATATCACGTATGAACGATATATTTTCAACTGCAGGGTTCAAAAAGAAGGTGAGAAATTTGATTCCTTTGTTACCTCGCTGAAAAGTCTAGCAGAGACATGCGAGTTTGGTACCTTGAAAGATAGCCTCATTCTTGATAGGGTTGTAATAGGAATCAATAAGCCAAGCCTTAAACAACGCCTACTGCGTACAGAAAATCTAACATTAGACACAGCAATATCCAAAATACGAGCAGAAACGGCAGCATCCGAACAGATTGAACAAATGAAACAAAGCAAAGCGAGTGACTTTTCCGACGCAACTCAACACGCGAGAACAGTGCGTTCACACAAAAAAGGTAAACAGAAATACCAAAACACACAACAGGAAAGGGAAAGCAATCCAAGAAAATCACGCACAAGTCCAACAATCTGCATATACTGCGGAGGTGAGTACCCTCACAAAGGCAAAAATACGTGTCCAGCATACGGCAAAAAATGCAACAATTGTGGTAAAATGAATCATTATGCTAAACAATGTAGACAGAAACATAACGCACATGCTGTTGACACCATGTCTAACGATGAAAACGATAGCACAACAAGCGAAGACGAATACTCATTCCATATTACAGGTACTGAGTCTGAAAAACAACCCAAAGTTAATCTGAACATTCAAGGTAGCACTGTCAACGCAATTATCGATACCGGTGCGACTATTAATATAATGAGTATGTCGACATACAAACGCCTGCAACACAAACCACAGCTCTATACCGAAAAGCTACCAAAGGTGTTCGGTTATGGAAGCCGACAAGCACTGTGCCTAGCTGGAACTTTCACGGCAAACATAACCTATAAAACGAACACAATATCAGCATCATTCAGCGTAGCCGAAAAAGGAGTCGAAACGCTACTCAGTTTTAACACAGCGAAAGCACTCGACCTAATTCAAGTAACGTATAACCTGAATGAACACGCAGATGCAACGGTATTAAACAAAAGCACAATAACTGAGACATACAAAGACAGGTTTACTGGTATTGGTAAGCTTAACGACACTATGTGCAATCTACACATAAATACTGAAATACAACCTGTGGCTCAATCGCATCGCAGGATACCGTTTCATTTAAGGAAGAAGGTTGAAAGCGAACTCAAACGATTACAGGAGTTAGATATCATTGAACCAGTTGACAACGAACCTACTCCATGGATTTCACCAATAACTGTTGTAGCAAAGCCTAAGAAACCTAACGAAATTCGCATTTGCGTGGATATGAGGGCCGCGAACAAAGCTATAAGCAGAGAGAGACACGTGACACCGACAATCGACGACATAATCGGCAAACTAAATGGAGCCGTGATGTTTTCAAAGATCGATATGAACGCAGGCTATCATCAGGTAATGCTAGCGCCAAAGTCGCGATACATTACTGTCTTTTCAACACACGTTGGCCTTTTCAGGTATAAACGACTAAGCTTCGGAGTTTGTTCAGCAGCAGAAAAATTTCAAAACGTCATTCAGTCTGCACTAGGTGGACTAAAAGGAGTCATAAATATAAGTGATGACATACTAGTGTTTGGTAACACTGAAGCCGAACATGCAAACAATCTCAAAGCCTGTATGGAAAGACTGAGAGATAAAAACCTTACCTTAAATAAAGCTAAGTGCGAATTCTTCAAACGCAGCGTTGAATTCTACGGACACATATTTAGTGATACCGGAGTATCACCAGATCCTAAAAAGATTGTCTCACTCCAAAAGGCTGCAGCACCGACTTCTAAAGAACAAACGCGATCGCTCCTAGGCATGACACAATACGTTGCTAGATTCATTCCAAACTATGCTACCATAACAACACCGCTCAGAAAACTCACTCACAAAAACACGCCATGGTTCTGGGGTGAAGAAGAACAGCAGGCATTCGACAAACTAAAGAAAACGCTAACCAGCTCGCACGTCATGGCCTACTTTGATCCAGAAAAGAAATCAACGGTCATAACTGACGCGAGTCCAAGTGGACTCGGGGCCATACTGAGCCAAAACGGTCAACCGCTAGCATACGCGAGTCGCGCGCTTACAAGTGTCGAAACTAGGTACTCTCAAATAGAGCGTGAAGCACTAGGAGTCATATGGGGAATCCAACACTTCCACTTGTACTTATGTGGCAGCGAGTTCGATGTAGTGACCGATCACAAACCGCTTCTTACGCTATTCAATAATCCCGCATCGAAACCACCACCACGTATCGAAAGATGGATATTAAAAATCCAAGCCTACGACTACACCCTGAAGTACCAACCAGGCAATACAAATCCGGCTGACTATATGTCAAGACACAGCCTTACAATGAGCAACAAGACGAAACTAGACATCGCAGCAGAAGAACATGTCAATCTTGTAACAAACAACGCAATCCCTAAATCACTTACTCTGGAACAAGTTCGACGTGAAACGGCAAATGATGGCCTCATACAAACATGCATTAAGGCCATCACTCGCAACAAATGGCACGAGGCTCTAAAAAATCAAGATGACCTCCATTCCGATCTCCAGTGCATGCACAAAGTTCGCAATCAGCTAACATTCGACCAAAAAAACAACATACTCCTACGTGATCACCGCATAGTCATACCCAAGGCACTTAGAAACACAGTAATAGACATCGCCCATGAAGGACATCAGGGCATAGTAAAGACGAAGCAACTCCTCCGAGAAAAAATATGGTTTCCCGGAATAGACCGCATGGTCGAATCAAAAGTAAAACACTGCATACCATGTCAAGCGACGGTGACTGAAAAGAACCAAAATGAACCGCTTCAGATGTCGAAACTTCCTAACGGACCATGGGAGGAAATTAGTATTGACTTTAAAGACCTCCCTACTGGCGAGCATCTTCTAGTGATTCTCGATGACTATAGCAGATTCATCACAGTGGAAGTTGTTAAATCAACATCAGCAAAGACAGTTATTCCCAAGATAGACACAGTATTCGCTAATTTTGGAATACCCAGTATAATTCGCACCGACAATGGACCACCATTCAACAGTCACGAGTTCTCTCAATTCACGAAGTACCTTGGCGCTCATCACCGCAAAATAACTCCACTATGGCCGCAAGCAAACGGAGAGGTGGAAAGAGTAATGCGTAATCTGAAAAAGGTCTACAAAACCGCAGTGGCCGAAGGTGTTAACTATAAACAATCACTCAATCAATACCTCAGAAATTACAGAGCCACCCCACACAACACCACAGGCAAACCTCCAGCATCTCTGATTTTTAGACATACCTTCAAAGTAAGACTCCCAGAAATAATCAAACAATCAAGCATCAATCAGAATGCAGTCAGAGACAAAGATAACGCTCAAAAATCAAAAATGAAGGACTACGCAGAAAGACGAAAGAAACCTCGAAAGAAACAAATCGAAGTTGGTGACATGGTCCTCGTAAAAGAAAGCGGCATACTAACATCAACGAAAACACCATATAAAACTAAACCATACAAGGTAACTAAAACAAACGGAACAATGATTACCGCAATGCGAGGACAGCACGGAATCACTCGAAACTCATCATTCTTCAAACTTCTCAACAATCATGTCGCAAACACAAATACAGACAGCGAAGACGACTATCTCACAGATGATGATTCTCCCGGAAAACATCCCGTAACAACAAATAATGCAAGGCGCAATCCTCAAAGAGTTCGACAGCCACCAGTTTATCTCAAAGACTATGTTCCATAAGTTAATCGTAACTCTGATAGTATTAATAATGATCAGCACTGATAATTACAAATCTGAACTCATAATAACATTTCTATAACACCGCAGATTGTCAATGCTTGGCAACCGAATTGTTTGAAGTTATTGTTTTTAAAGTTATTGTGTTTAAAGTTTATTTTTCTAGTTTTTATGTAAAAGATGGAGGGATGTAGTGTCGTGTTTGGCACACCATAGTTAGTTGTGTCGCGTTTGGCACACCATAGGTTGTTGTTGCTAGTAATAAAGCAAAGAATAGTAAATCTCCCAAAATCGTGTCTTATTCATTCGTATTTATTACACAACATTACACTAACTACGCCTACAGCAGTAAACCCATAATAAAACATGCCACCTGGCTGGAAGAGTACGTCCTGGCTAGTTAGGCCTAGCCCTGGCACTCTTTTATACCCAGGGAAGAGCGATTGGATTTACCCTACCGAATATCCACAAGATTTAACTTTACATTTACTAGATGCCTAGATACTAACAATACATAGGCCTATTTGTGAGGGAAGAAAAATTCGTCGTGAGGAGGATGATTTTACCACTTTTGAGAGGAAAGAAGAGGATTTGAATGATGATAGAAAACTTTTTCGACGAATACGATATGAAAAAATTATGAGGGCGCTAGACTAGGTTTATCACACAAAGCTAGAAAGACAACAAAAAAGTTTGGAAGTTTGACATTTGGTGCAAATTAAATCATCTTTTGTATATTTGGATGGCTCTGAAAAGAGCCGTTTGGTTTGGAAAAATGTTGCGAAGAGTTTAATACTTCTTGCCAGCCTTCTTTCTTGGAGACTTCTTTCTTGGAGATTTTGGCCTTTTTTTCGCAGCTTTCTTTGTTGGCGATTTCTTTACGGCCTTCTTTGACTTTACAGCAGCCTTTTTAGATTTAGGCTTTTTTGCTTTTTTCGGAGATCTAGCCTTCTTTGGTTTCTTACTTGTTGCTTTCTTTTTCTTGCTCTTTGTTTTTGGTTTCTTAGCTTTCTTTGCCTTCATTGCGGCTCTCTTTGCTGCTGCTTTCAGTTTTGCTTGTGCGGCCTTTTTCTTTGCCTTCTCTTTCTTTGCTTTGGTAGCAGCGTCGGTCTTTACAGTCTTTACGTTTAGCTTGAAGGAACCATTGGCACCAACTCCTTTGACGTGGACGAACCTGCCGCTGTTAACGCCTCGCTTCAGTGCCATCTTTAGATGGGTATTCATGGAAGCATCGACCTTAAAATTGGCCTGGATGTATTTGGCGATAGCCTGACGAGAAGAACCACCACGCTCTTTCAATGCTCCGATTGCGGCAGCAATCATTGCATTATACGTTGGATGAGCGGCCTTCTTTGGCTTTGCTCTTGCCTTGGCCTTCTTTGGACTCTTCTTTGGACTCTTCTTTGGACTCTTTCTTGGACTCTTCCTTGGTGAAGGCATTGCGAATACACTTTTCAAAGTTAAAACAAAACTTTTCGACGATGGAATTGCGAATAATAAATTGCTTGCAATTCGCGCAATTTATAGCCGATTTTGCGGACCGAGAATAAAAGAGACGCACGCGCTTGGGGTTCGCGCGCTGCATTATTTTCAAGTGCAATTTTGTATGACATTTTGTGCGAAACCAGTTATTTAATTGCTTTTAAATGCTATATTTAACTTAAATAAATTAATTTAATTAATTGATAAATATTTTTGATATATTTGACTTTCGTTTCGTTGAAATTAGTGACAAAATACAAATAAACGAATATGCATAATTTTGCTATAAACTTTTATCTATTTTTTTGGAAAATTATATCTTAAATTAACTTTAAAATTTGCATTTTTAAATTTTGATTATTAATGTTTTCTTATATCTATCTAATATATTGATATTTTATTAATGTGCACACAAAAATTCACGTAAAAATATTGAATCTAACCGAAAATATTATATACCAAAGTTTCATGGGTAACACAACTGCACCCAAGAATATTTTGCAAAACATCAGACCTCCCCACTCCAATGTCGTACCATAGAGATGGTCGTACACACAAATCCGAAGTGGGGAATGGGGAGTCGGTTTGAATTCGTGCCTTGTCCTTTAAAAAATGCAGAATACGATACATTAATGATTGTTATAATGACGATTTTAAATTAGTTTAGTAAATCATGGCTATATTCTATTTATTATTTGTTACGATACGGGTAGGCATAAGACTAGAGCGCCGAGTACATTAACAAAATGAGGCTAACTTTACTGTTCACAGACAGCAGCAGCAGGCCGGTTAGCTAGATAAGTACATTCTGTTTTCTGTATAGATAGTTATCTAAAAAAAATATTTTGCATAGATTTATAGCCGACATAGGCTAAGTCAGAACATTTCTGACAAGTTAATTTGAATTATAAATAATTATAATGATTAGGCTATACTAATAAATTATATTATCTAAACTTTTTAAATAGTGAAAATTTTCGCGTTCTGATACAATTGAGTATTTATTTACTTTTATCTCCATAAAAAATCCTGATTTCGCTTATATTGTTCTTCATTCATCAATATTATTACATGTATTTCTTTTTTATATTACAATATTAATTACATTGAACTGTATAAAAATTGATGACTTTATGTAAAAGCTCTTTCCATGTTTGAAAAAGTAATATACATGATATTAAAAATGACCTATTCAAAAAAAGGAGGGACAGCAGAATTTTAGAAAGGTAAAAAGAGACTATATTATGGCAATAATTGGAACAGTAATTGAGAGAACTAGGCCTAGTAGGCACTCGATAAAATTATGGCTCTGATTTTACCAGCGTCTGGAGATGGTAGACTACTTTGTTTGAGGGCAGAGAAACTGTCACGAGAGGGATGGCCTAAATTTTTTCTTCCGTCTTTATATCATCGTCAAGATTACACATAACATTAAAACCAATACAAGTTAGTTTTGCATTATTGATTTGTAAATTACTTCTCATCTGGTGCTCGTTTTGTTGCTTTATAATATCTCTAATATCACTAAATAATACTAGAGGTGATCTGGAGTATTGTAGGCTAGGCCTACACTACGGTTACGATCATCTCGTTTCGATACAGGCTGAAATAAGGAGTACGCCCCCATCATCCATTCAAAATTAAACAAGCAAGTCAAACTCTTTTAGGCCTAGTCCACTGGTGTAGCAGGGAATAGTATCCGCTTCGTCCTCAGTGGCGGTGGGAGGTTTATTGCAGTATTCAGCCGGGAAGAAATGGCATTGGAAGCGCAGACCATAGGGAAGGGATTTACACCTTCTGCCATGGAAAATTCACTTCATCCTATTTCTGGTTTTGAGGATAATTTTGATCCATTCGGAATTTCCAAGCAAGAAAATGCAATCAAGAAAAAATTACCAGTTCTCGAAAGAAGAAAATCTGAGGATTACTTGGCTTCATTGGGTAAGATTAAGAAGGGCAAGTTTTTTATTTAATAATAATATTATTAGTAATTAAAAGTTTACAATACAATGTATATTAGGGCCTAGCTAGGCCTATATTTATTATTAAATAACAAAAGGGTTCTACTCAGTTAACTAGGGCCTAGTACTAGTATAGTAGTATTATAAGTACTGTTGGGTTTAATTAATCTTTTTTGGCTCTCCTTTTCATTATAAACAAACAAATCTGTAAGCAAAAATAAAAAATCAGAAAAATAAAAAAGGTATGTGATCTATTTGTTATTTATTATTTATCTTAACTATATATTTTTAAAATTCAAATAATCAATTTAAATTAATTGTTTACTCATTATTTTTTAGATTATTACTGTAGGCCTATTTTGAAAAAACAGGACAATTTTTTTTTTTAATTAATAATATAGATTTTTCATTTCATTTATTCATTTAGCATCCATTCAACAATACATTTAAAATACATAACAAAGAAAAAAACAAACAATTGGAATATTAAAATTGATTAAAACCAAAGTGAGTGGATGCAAGGAAGACCCATAAAATCGACATGTCAATTTATTTCCAATGGGGTCCATTGCAAGAGAAATCGGAGATGTGAAAGTGAACAAGGATCATAAGAAAAGCATATGGAAATGTGATTTAAGATTTGAGATAAAATACATATATTAATAGGCCTACTAACCTACTGTACACAAACATATACACTGTCAGATTTTATATGGTGCAAGTCTATGATCTATAATTTTGTTACGGTCAATTAAATTTCCCACATATTGTAATTGTACTATGACCATCAATATTTATGGACAATAATCTAACGACAAGTTAATAAATAGATCAGTAACTTAGCAAGAGGACAGTAGGTCTGCATTATTAAAATGTAAAGTGAAAGTTATTAATATTGAATTGCTAGTTAAAGCAAATCAGTGAAGTATAGTGAGATTATGTTACATAGATTTAGTTAGTGGTCGCTGTAGACTATATTTTATTAATTATTATTATTTTATGTATTATATTAATGATTTAATGTTTAGGGAATATTCTATTTCTGAAGACTATGATAACATTTACCTTTTATTTAGCCTACATATGATTCAATTCATCCTTTTCTTGAACATATATTTTGACATGTGTGTGTTGTTTTGTTATGTGTTATTTGCACTGTATCAATCAATATCTTTTATTCATCTCAATAAAGTAAAACAAATTTTAATAAGATGAAAGGGACCTCCATGAAACCCCAAGGGGATTGTTTTTAGGAGCCCACAAAAAACTTGTTAAATTAAGATAATAAATAAATAAATAACCTGTATAGACAAATAGACCATGATAGGATCAACAGGGGACGTGCATTGTTTAAGGAATAGTATTGCCAGAAAAACAATGGCGTAATATAGATATATATGTATATTTGGCCACGCTGCTTAGTATAGTATGATTGGTTAGTTGGTTGTTTATAGTCATAGTGGTTCTTTTTTAATTAAAACTGTTTAAATTTGTAATCAGGATTGAAAACAATGCAAACATACAGTAAATTACTTCTTTGTTTGACTTTTTTATTGCAATTTCTGTATCTGTTTGTCAATGGATGAATGGATTGTCACCAGAGTCAACTTAGTATTGGAGGTTTCTTAGTATCCCTGTCAAATTAAAAAAAATATAGCAGCCTGTGATTATGTGATTAATTTACAACAACCTAAGGAGTGACAGTGCATCTTTAAAGCAATCAAATGAAAGCTTTATTCAGTCTATTATCTTTGAACTATAATATACATAATGTACAGTACACTAACTTTTCCATCAGTGATAGAAGTTAATTACCTTTAATACTAATTACTAAATACTGTATTAGTGCTACATCTACTGGTAAAAAGAGGCACAGGTCAAAGGTCACTTACTCAATTAGCAAATTATGATCCCCAACAGAGATGACTCAATTATTGAGATACAAACACAAGGAATAATTTCTACAACAATTTTTTTTATTAGAAATCTTTGCTTTGTTAATCAAAATTAATAATTGATTAGAAAAACCCAGTTTTTCACAACAAGTTTTTATAATTAAAAGTATAATAGTGCCAGATTTACAGTAGACACAGGAAATTTAATTGTTTGCGGCAAAGAGACATTTTGAATTAATCATTTATTCCAAATTTATAATACTACTGTATACCTAGGCCTACACCATATTACGTAGTAGCATAGTAAGTGAAATTGTAGTGAACATAACATAACAAATCAAGTGTCAGAAATGTTTTGATCATCATCAGTTTTTTGTGTGCCTTAGTATTAAAGATAGTCATATTAAAAGGAATATAAGTTGTTTCAAATCTGTGTATAAACCTAATAAAGAAAATAAAGTTTTTCAAAATTAATGTAATTGTAATTGGGAGCAGGTAGTAAGGTTCAATCCTGACCTAATACCAGGGTTGTAACTTTTTCAGCTCTACTCCCTAAGCCTCAAATTTATTCTTTATACTGGGTAGCCTCTTCAGACTGCTCTCCCAGAGTACCCAGTGTATATATATGATGAGTTTGCGACAGTGGCTGAACTAGTACACCGGGGTAACCCCTACTCGTCTCAAAAGATGTACTAGGCTCTTTATAGTGCACATGAGCCAGATGTGTACACTTGATCTACGGTTCATTCTCTTATCTGAGAAGACTTGTTCTACCACCAGAACCATGGAGCAAGTGAAGTCTCGACCCCTTGCCGATGTTATGGCTTGTTACGTAATTACGGTTCCACTTTTTTAACCGCTCGGCCACTTGCTCATAGATTATAAGCACGATAAATTAGTTTATTATTCATCCTGTAATTGGTGAGCTACTCGTTGTTGGATGCATGAAATAATTTTAAAAAATGCAAAAACTGTGCCCTCCAATCTCACATATGGAAAGTAAAGATGATTTTATTCATTTATTACCAGATGGGTTTCACATTGTAGACACGATGTCTATTTGATGTTGTCTAAAACAGGAAAACAAATTACAATGACAATTTATCTGCCATGTCTATGCATAAATATTTGATGAGAAATACTGTATAATAATCATATTTCCACGATTGTTTTGTGGTGTATGATGCTGACAGTGACACTGATTTTCAAAGTTCAATATCACAAAAAAATAAAATTAATCTGATAACTGATCTCAGCTGGTCATCAGGGGTTTTACATTGATGACCTGTTATGTGCAGGAACGCTTGCCTACAGTAGTAGTAGCAATTGATTTGGATTTTTTATTTGAGTTTTATCATCCCAAACCAATAATGGATGTAATTTCTCCAATTGAAAAACCTGGCGACACCCATTGGTGGAGCTACATCTAAATGGACAAGTTACTAATTAATAAAAAAGTTAGTATAATTAAGTGTTTTATGTTACTGTAGTACAGTATTTGTAACACATTATACACATTCTAAGAAATTAATATTTTTTATACAATCGCATTGAATTGATTATAATTAATAGATCTTTTTACTTGTTTTTATAACTATTGTTTGTGTCACACACTATTGCTATAGTATTATTTAAATAAATGTTTACTCAAAAACTAAAGTACATTTCAAAGAATATATTATTTATTATAATTAATTTATCATTATTTTTTATTATTAATTTTAATGCACAAGAACACCATAAGCACAAGTACTATAAATGAAGATGTATATTGCTTCTTTCAGAATCTAAACTAGAAAGATTGAAACATAGTTCAAGAAATGCATGCCCAAAAGAAATGATTCGATCACTTCAAGCTGCAAAGGAAGGAACCGTTAAACAGCTTGTGATGACCAGCCAAGATCTGATCATTGATGATGGTATAAACGAAGAAGAAATGCACTCAAGCGTGGTAAAGAGACGAATGTTTCCTGAACAAGCACGTACGATGGAGGAGGTCCAGTGTTTAGTTGAAAAAGATTATCTTAATAAATATTCACAAGAATCTAAACTGGCGAGTAAAAGGAAGATGCTACAAAGAAGCAAATCATGTGCTACTTGATTTCAAACATGTACCGATACCATGGAGGTACCAATACCATGGAGGTGGTACCGATACCATGGAGGAGGTACCGATACCATGGAGGAGGTACCGATACCATGGAAGAGGTACCGATACCATGGAGGAGGTACCGATACCATGGACGTACCGATACCATGGAGGAGGTACCGATACCATGGAGAAGATACCGATACCATAGAGAAGATACCGATACCATGGAAGAGGTACCCATACCATGGAGGAGGTACCGATACCATGGAGGAGGTACCCATACCATGGAGGAGGTACCGATACCATGGAGGAGGTACCGATACCATGGAGGAGGTACCGATAACATGGAGGAGGTACCGATATCATGGAGGAGGTACCGATACCATGGAGGAGGTACCGATACCATGGAATAGGTACCGATACCATGGAGTAGGTACCGATACCATGGAGAAGGTACAGCACCAATACCATGGAGGAGGTACAAAGTTGAAAACCATCAGGTTTACTTTCATTCTCCAAAACAGGACACCTTTTGATTTTATTCACAATGCATCGTTTCTTGGAAATGTCACAATGTTTTAAAGAAAAGAATCAGGAACTCACAAGTCTTGAATATTAAGTCCAGATAAATGGAAAATACTGGAAATACTCATCTTCCATGATCTGGTTTAAATGTTGATGTTGCATTTAATTAATAAATATTACAGTGGACTCTCATTGAGACATTTGTTATAATATTATCTAGAGTATTTTTAAAGAAATTCTAGTTTTGTTGTTATAAAGCTTTTGTAGAAAACAATTGTGCAATGGATAAGTGGTTGAATCAATGAAGATAATTTTGTAAAAATGTTAACAAATCTAGTCTTTGTTTTTCTAAGTGAAACAATTGTAACATTCAGTGTTTTTGAAAACAGTTATGTGTCTACAAATTCAAAGAAAATATTCCAAATGTCATAAAACATACCTCAAAAACACATATTCAGATTACTTTTTGTATTTTAAATATATATTTGTTTGTTTATTGCACGAGATTCTTGTCTTTTATCTTTTCTGTAAGCCTATAGAAATCTCATCTTATTCCCTCATCTCCTATTCCTTCACCTGTGATTCCCACATTTTTAATTCCCACATTTTAATTCCCATATTTTTAATTCCACATATCTGATTCTTACTTGATTCCCATATTTTTAATTCCACATATCTGATTCTTAATTGATTCCCATATTTCTGGTTCCCATGTATCTGATTCCCATTCCTACATATCTGATTGTCACATATCAGATTCTTGTACTTCTGATTCCCACGTATCCCATTCCCACATATCTGATTCTCACACTGTTTCCCACTTATCGCATTACCACATCTCTGATTGTCACATATTTGATTCCCATATTTCTGATTCCCAAATATCTGATTCCCATATCTGATTCCCACTTATCCCATTCCCACATCTCTGATTCCCTACATTTCTGATTGTCACATTATATCTGATTCCCATATCTCGCATTCCCACATTTCTGATTCCAAAATTTCTGATTCCCATGTGATTCCCACATTTCTGATTCCCATATATCTGGTTGTCACATATCTGATTCCCACATTTCTGATTCCCACATTTCTGATTCCCAAATGTGATTCCCACATTCCTGATTCCCACATATCTGGTTCCCACATTTCTTATTCCCACATGCGATTCCCACATTTCTGGTTCCCACATTTCTCTGATTCTCAAATATCTAATTCCCACATGCGATTCCCACATATCTGGTTGTCACATATCTGATTCCTGAGACCATTCTAACAAGCTTCAGAACGGCCACAATTAGTACAGTACTGTATTTACTTTATCATTTGTTCTTTTAATTTTAAGTTGCTGCTTATTTTTTTGTATTCAGTTTCATCTCACCAGTACTTTATATTACGTTTCAAATATCACAGATGTGTATATTGCATATTTATACTAAATATTTTCATTACAAAAACATATCTTTCAATATCTTATTGTTTTGTACAAAGTAAAATATATTATTTTGTAATACGTAATTGTTCCAATGTTGTATTTAATAAGGCCTAAAAACTGGTTTGTTCTCATTAAAATATGTTTTTATACCAGCAGTTTGATAGATTTACAAAACACCTGACTGTACATGTTTTAATGTTTATACATGATGAAATTGAGTCATATCGATACATTTTCCATCCAAACAGGTGTGTTCATCGAAAACAAACCGTTTTTAGGCCCAAAGCTACGTACGTTCACACTGTACCAAACAGATTCTGTATTGTGTAATCGAGCACTGAAAGGGTTTCCACCTCCGGACTGATGCCGGGATCAGTGTGAACGCTAGCTTTATTTGTGACTAATGATGTACAGCTTATTAAAGACAGTTTATTATGATAAATGTCGTTTTCTCTTCTTTTCTGTGTAATTTACATATTTAAGGCCCATTTACACTAGGACGATAACGATCGACGATACATATACAGTATAAGCATGCATTTTGTTTAAAACAACCAAAGAAATTAGAAAGGTTTTCGTTCTAGAACTATAGGATAATCATTTATGCTGTCTTTGATCAAAATAATATTTTTAAAATTCCAATCAAATGACGTCATGATAAATAAAAACAATAACATCGTTGTATTGTCACGATATTATTGCTCTTACTAATCATGACGTCATTTGATTGGACGTGTGGAAATATTATTTTCATCAAAGACAGCATAAATGATTATCCATAGTTGAAGAATAAACAGTTTTTATATTTCTTTTGTTTTATGTATGAAAAATGCATATTTGTCTATTTATCGTCGATCGTTATCGTCCTAGTGTAAATGGGCCTTTAGTGAGATGTTCAAATGTGCATATTGTCACGTGATTTGCACGCCGATGTTGGTGAACCATTTTCATTATTTTTCACTTCGCGTTCTTCCGATAGTGATCAGTCATCGTTGGTTTCGAAAGCAAATATAGTTTCAGGCTTTTTAACACTGATTAATAGATGTCGTTCTGTGATGCTCCAATTAATTTTTCAAACTTATCATCTTTGCAAGATGTTTTATGACCTGATTTATACTCTAGCTTTATTTTGCTCTAGTAACTGGGAGACAAGTAGGCTTACTCTCCTAATAAATATGGTTTTAAATCGGATCGTGTAAAAAGCTCTATCTACTTTATGTGACAAGAAAATGATGACGTCATATAACTAGCATATTTGGGCACATCGCACATTTTTTGTCAAACTAGTTTGATGGTAGACATAGCTTAAAGCTCTGTCTACACTAGTAGTGATATGCCCAAATATGGTAGTGAATGACATCATCATGTCCATATTTTGTCACAAATTTTTGTTAGTGTAGACAGAGCTTAAGACATACATGTAGGTTATTTAGGCTACATTTATAGTCATATTTCGACAAACACATTTCACGAATATTGTTGTTTGTATAGTTTACTTTAGTCGTACCTGGAAAGTACTTTCCCAAGCAAATTTACAACAACATTTATTCAATATTCAATATTTTACAAAGTTTATGGGTTAAGATACACAGAAGCCAAAGTGGCTTGTCTTTGTAGTCCTAAGCATAAACATAAAACATATTATACGGACGCATTACATTAACAAAAAATGACAGTTTGAGAAGAAAAAAAAAAAAAAAAAAAAAACACAAACACAAACACAACAAAGTGATATTAAGCTAAATGGATAGTGATTTCGACTGTACTTGCCTGCGCCAATTTTTGTCAACTTTCAGATAAAAAATATAAAAAACTGGTTTTCTTGTTTGCTTAATTTGCAAACTGTAAGCATTTTAAATTAAGCTGTTACTTATCTGTATAGATTACAATAATGCTAACGTTTCATACAATATTTTATCCATATTAAACAGCGTATTTGATGATATCAGATTTCCAATCGTGAACCTATACTTTAATTTGCAGATCGTCAATGACACGTTCAAGAAAACTCGTTTAATTAACTTGCCTCCAAGCATATCTTGTGTTTCCTACAATGATATCACATACTACTGTACAGATACAACAGTAATAGTTTATGGAAATGCAATTTTGAATTTATATTACATCAATGATGAGAGAGAAGCATTACTTTTATAACGATGGATGGAGACATTCAGTATTAAAAATTTCTTTCGTTTCTTTTGCATGTTGGTCAATAACCGGTAACGCACGAGCTACAACGTATACGGGTTAATATTATAATTCGTACCGTATATCGATAATCGATATGAAAATGTGAGTCGTGTACTTTGTAGATAATTTATGTATAGAAAATTATATTGATGGTTGTTAATGGTGGATAAGACTTTTGCCCTGCAAGTGACGTCGCGGTTCGATCGAATCCGACTCATGACGTTTTATAGGAGTTTGTGAGGATTTATTAGGACTCTGATTGATCAAAATGAAAGTATACTGTTATTACCCATTAATGATATTGTATACATTACATATTATATTTTACTATACTATTATGCGTATTCATAAGGGAATAATACTTATATCATACATAATGTATGGAAAGCCTCAGGCGCATTTTACAAGGCAACATAAACAGTCAACTGGAATTCAGACTTGATTTTAGTATTTTAATCATTGTAGTACTAGTACAGGATGAATCTTCGGACTCAACAAGGTGTAGGCCTACATTAATAGGGGTGTGTCCCCTGAAGTGTTCAATTTCTCATGGTACTAAACAAACCTGCAAAAGTACAAGCGTTTATATCCAAAATTTTATTTCATGCCATGTTTTACGAGTAAGGCTGTTTTCGTGGTTTCACCATGGATGTACAAATAGATGCCACTGACGGTTTTAATTTGTGTTGAACGAATTGCAGATATCTATTTTTAGAATATTTTCCAATTGTAATATGATCACATGTACACATGTGCCTGTTTACCGTCAGTGTACATTAGTAAACGGAAAGACTTAGGTGAAATCGATTAGTTTTCCGGGAGGAGAGCGCACAATTAAACAAAGTGCTCTTATAGATATAAGTACTGCGTCACTTAATGCTTAAAAATCGGATGTTAAAATAATATCTTTTCTCATTATCCTTTCTTAAGGGCCCATCTTTTATACATGGAATTAATGATGGGACATTAATTATTTAATGAATTTGATGCTCGGGTGTTTATGATGGAGATGGTCATTGGATAAGTTAGGCCTATGATGTTTAAGATTGTGGTTTTGGTTGGGTGGGTGCTTGCGGGATAAGGGTGATGGATATCTTGATCGCTTGGCTTGGTTTTTACACAAATAGAATAGGCCTTCCAACGGTTGTCGGCAACAAATAAATAAAACACTGTATTTACAGCTTGCTATAGCGTGTGTTCGTAAACGTAATGGTTTAATTGCTGCATGCCCTGTGTATCTCAAATGTTTTATTTGCGTTAACAGTTTCAAATAGGTGTTTTTGGTATCAATAAAATGCGTCAAAATTAACAAACCGAAACAGGTGCTGCTAATAGCATACACGGTAATGCATATAGATTTTGCGTCTTCAATCAAAAGTGGTGTTTATGACGTATTACGACGCGCGCTATTTAACGCTGAGTTTAAAATAGTACCGTTATTGCCAAACTCTGTTTATAGGATATTTGCAATTGCATTTGATATACGGATTTTGGAACTGCCATTATTGCTCTCAGGCGGTAATTGTGCGCTAATGATTTTGTGTGATGGAAAACACTATAGACACGGTAAGGAGCCTGATTGCAGCTACACCGACCAATATGTCGTAAATGAGTTTTGAGTAGGCCTTTTGATTGAATCTATTTCATTAAAATTCCGTAAAGTTAATTCCTATATCAAGTATGATTTTTACTCTGTATTCATCGATTGTGCCATGAATATGAAATTTGAATAATCGGTATTCAAGGAACTAAGCTTTGTTCCCACTAGGGCGTAACGCAATGACGTAAGCGTGACGTAAGCAATTTAACCAATTACAAGCGATGGGTTCGAAGTTCGCTTGTGATTGATCAACTTGCTTGCGTTGCGCTTACGTCCTTGCGTTGCGTCCTAGTGGGAACCAAGCTTTAGTATAGTAACGTAGATACGGTAGTGGATACAAGATGGTTCGGGGAATCATAGGCGCCAGTTCAGATGATCCATCGCGTCTTGGGCAAATTAAATTGCGTTGCGTCCAAGTGTGATGTTTAAAGCTTGGTTCCCACTAGGACGCAACACTAGGACGTAGACGCAACACAAGCACGTGATTGTTCGAATCACTTTGCGTTGCGTTACGTCTACGTTGCGTCCTAGTGGGAACCAAGCTAGTTAGTCACACTAAAAAAACCTGTAAAGCGCGCTGTAGTTTGTTTGTCTGCCTGATCATTTAGTACTTATTTGAATAAAACATTCGTCGTCGTGAACTGCTGTTTAAAACAGTATCTAGCCCTGTGATCTGTCACCGCCCCTTCGTTTGCTCCAGTTCTAGAGCTCAGAGTCACGCTTGCCATTACTGAGTGCGTGGGAAGTTTTCTTAATAATATATTCTTTATAATCTTAAAATGTGAACATTATTAACTGTATAAGTCCGAATGTGAAAATAATAATAATAATAATAGTTCATTCTTATATAGCGCATATAAGCAAGCTCTCAATGCGCTGAACATTATTACCCCAGTCATTTCCTGATCAAATACCTATGGAAACATACTCCCATATATGCAGCTAGTAATCAGCGCAAAGTTGTGTGTTGATCTAACCGGGTACCCATTTATACACCTGGGTGGAGAGAGGCAAACGTAAGTAAAGTATCTTGCCTAAGGATACAAGCAATGCGGCGAGAGTTGGATTCGAACCTCGGTCTAACGATCAGTAGTCGAACGTCCAACACACAGCGCCACACGCCCTCAAAATAGATCTACGGTCGATCAATAGTTCTAATTTTTTGAGAAATAAGAACCGAACTTTCGAAGCGTTCAAACTATTAAAATTACGAATTTCAATAAATTCAAAACTGGTGCTGCTGCATTGTCAGAATGTACGAACAAATGCCGATATCACGTGGTAGTTGCAAATATATATTAAATTGACAAAAAGAGAATTACTGAATATTTATCAATCCCCCCCCCCCCCCCCATCCCCCACCCCCACCCTCTTACCAAAACAAAAGAACCCACAAACATTCCCCAAAATATACAAATCATTGTTATAGCAATCTCCCACCCAGTGCATTATCTGAAACAGGAGTTCAGTTACCTTTGTGTCGAGAAAAACAAAATCATATTATATTAAAGTATTATTTATAATTTCCCGTGTTTGTCTAGAAATTATATCATGATTGATAGCACGTTTCCTTTAGAGATAATCCAAACATTAATTAATGTCATACTCATGTATCAGCAGGTTATTGTAGGCTGGCTGTATGTCATATGTGTGCGTTCACATGATCCTGAAATATAATTACGAATTCCTAACGCTTAGTTCCCACTAGAGACACAACACAGGGATGTAACGCAACGTAAGTGAGTGGACCAATCACAAGCGTTGGATTATTCGCACAGTCGCTTGTCATTGGTCAACCAAGCTTCAGAGAGGACACGTACGTTTATCCATCGCGTCGTGGTTGGTCAAACTTGTACTGTACCAACACACTAACGACGTAACGCAACGTAAGGAATTTGACAAATCACAAGCGATGGATTATTTGAACTGTCGCTTGTCATTGGTCCACGTCCTTGTGTTGCGTCCTAGTGGATTATAATGTACGCCTATTGATTCATGACAGAGCATATATGTTTTTCTTATTTTTTTCTACCGAGCTTTCGGCTACGTGGATTAGCCACTAGTTATAGTGTAGTTTCAAGAGCCGGCGATTTGATTTAAGTATTGGTAAAAAGATAAACATTTTGGCACACATGGCGTTTCATAAGTAAGGAAAAGACAATAGGTAGAGACTTGGGCAAGTTACGCCATGTTAATTCATTGTGCGCATCAAAAGGTAGAGACTTGGGCAAGTTACGCCATGTTAATTCATTGTGCGCATCAGCCAATGGGTCCAGATTCTGAGCCTTCCCAAGTACTTACTGCAGTAATGGCTTAACTTTATCGTCAATATTCACAATCTTTTGTTTGCTGGACTACGACGTAATTAATATTTAAAGTCAGAGATTCACGCTTTAAAAGGTTTTGCGGTTAACGACAGACGGTTAAGATGGTCTTAAATCTCTGGCTTATATGAAATGCATTTCTAACTAATTATTCATAATTTTATGCTGTATCGGAAGAAATGGCGGTGTATGTGCGTCAATCATAGCTAATTTGATCAGAATTAGTGGAATATAATGTATTTAGTCCAAAGCCATAATGACAGCCTAATTGAGGTATAAATACGCCATAATTAAATGAACAATGGCCATATAGAACATGTTATTACGACTTTCTCATGGAAATCAGTTGATGATAAACGTGTATTGATACGCAATACTAATTTTATTCAGATATTCCGAAATATGTAATACTTATTAAATTATAAGGGTGAGTAGGTCTAGGCCTACAGGAACTGTTATGTGTTCAGCATTTTTTTTCAATAAAACTGTTAAACATAATTCAAATTTAACGACAACAAAACACAATGCGTGGGTGACTGTAATATTCACCTTGCATAAGTAATAGTCTAGCCTGGGGCAGTAGATAGCGATATGCTTACAAATTGTATGGCAGGGTAATTAAAACACATTGCTTCTCCCTCTGGCTAAGTTCTAGCATTGAAAATGCCATTCTTAATATTACATAATAGCGTAATCTGTCTCAGAACAAATACTCAGAACGATATGTTATTAACATCATCAATATGAAATAATATCTGAGACAATCAGATGAAATACCACGAACAAACTGAGGAGTCCAACTTATATAAAACTGATTAAGACCTCCAGTGAATATTATGAGAAATTTCCCGGAACTGAACTTTAATGAAGCAAATTTGCCCAGAGCTGACCTTTAAGGAAACAAAACTGTAAAAAATTGTGAAAATGGTCGACCATACTAGCAGTATAAACTGAAATTACAGTACAATTATGAGAAATTATACTTTTTTGCCCGGAGCTGACCTTTAAGGAAACAAAAAAAGTTGTGATCGCCTACGCGTCTCCACTTACTGATAAATGTGTTTAGGAGTTATTAACATTACCTTACATTTTACAAGAAAGGTTTACAAAAGAATATACTAAAATAAATCATTTACTGACAATATAAAACATTGATTCATCTGCACGTTACCCGGCACGTTGTCGGAAACCAATTAGTCTAGAAAACAATGAATTCACGGAAAGAACATGAATGCAATTCTAGATATATCTTCACATTAATGGATCTATCGATTAGTATAAGCACCAGTTAATTATTCTTTTGCAACCTTTAAACACAAATACTTGAATAATTATGAAACATTCACGAAAAAACTTTTGAAAGTATTTTTAAACTCTAAACCAAAAACCGTGTTGAATTGAAATTTATACTTTACTGCTTAGAGTTCCTTCTCCTACAGCCAACCTCTTCAGGGGACACTCCTACTAAGGGGGTGGGGGTGGGGGTAGGGGGATAATAAGTTCCGTGAAAAGAGTTAGGGAAAATGTATGTCAGCTCTATTCACTATATAGACACCATTTTAATTAAAAAGGAGACGATTTGTTGGGTCTCGAACGTGTCCCCTAATAGGGGTCTTGAACCAATTTTTTACGAAAAAAAAAGTAACCTGGAGTTATTTACACGGCCAGGTAGGACTTGCTGATGATTGAACCAAGAACTTTATGCGTGATTGAACATCCAAATTCCTTGTTTGAACACACACAATCAAAATTTCGAAGAGCCACGTCTTAAAAGGAGCCTTTGACACAAGGGGACGTTCCTGCTTGTTGACCGAGTGGTGAATTCACAACGAATTTAATCATGATCACTAAGTGAACATTTTAGGGATTATTATTGATAAATGGATCTTTCCTTAAGAAAGTGGATTTATAAGGATTACAAGAAGATTATTCTATCTTACACAATGTTCCACTAGAAGGAAGAAATGAAGGTGATTCACGCTTGAGTGAATAACAGGTGAGTAAAATTACGAAAGACGGATTATAATATCCTCGATCGATTTATTTCTAAATTATCTGGTCTATATTTATAAAGAGAAATACCAAACCATGAAATTGCATTTCAAAGTTATACCATATCATGTCTCTTCTGAAAACTCCCAAAATATAGGCTAGCTACTGCAGTAAAATAGGCTAGTTACTGCAGTAAAAAAGATTAATTTGAAATCAAACTACAACAAACTATTTGTTATCAGATAATTTAATAGTAATAATAATATTTATTCGGCAAGTTAACAAAAGTAGGCCTACATAATTTACCAGGAGCAAGGGATAAAACAAGATCTTATATTTGATGCCAGCTGCTGCCCTTTTAAAAGCGGCGTCAAATAGATTGTAGGCCTATATCGAACTTCAGAATACAAAGTTCTTGGTGGATAAATATTCAAAAATGTTCAAACTTGAGTATTACTAACGTTATATTTACATCGTATCGGTCATCAGCGTTGTGATAGCTTACATTATGACGCCAAATTTGTGAACTGGAGTGCAATTGTGATGGACTGCTTCGTTCCTGTCCTGTAATCGAAAATTCCTTAATCTTTTTCCTGAAGTACGGTATGGAACGCCAATATACACTCAAACATTTTGTAGTACAGACAACAACCATGTGATCATCCTTATTCATGGCAGATTAAACGCACTGGTAAAGAACAAGCCATGATTACGTCCCATCTTGATGATGGTTGCTGGTTGTGGTGATTGGTATGTCTTTTCGTATGTACCAGGCCCTGGAACCTTCTGTAAAGTCAACAAAAATAATAATGATAGTAGTATAGTTTGAATGGTTTGTCCCGGGAATTTTTTTTTCCCATTAGGTTAAGGCAGAATTTATAGAGGGCCTTAATCCACACATGATCTCATTGTCTGAATGTAGGCCTACATTCTGCAAATTAAACACATTCTTATTTGTTGAAGTGATGTATACATACCGTATGTGAAGTCTTGAATCGAGGGGTTTGCGATTTGAAACTCGACGAGATGGTGGGTGCTGTCGACGGCGATGTATACTCATAGTGACACGGTGCTGGGTTTTTCGTCTGAAAAAAATTACATTACAAAATACGTGAAATTATCAATATCAATATAGATTTAATTTCCAAATGTATTATTATTATTGTAACGACGGTGAATGGGTCACCTTTCTTTTGAAAGTTTAAAATAATTATTACATTTCAAGACAGAAAACTAATGTGCATTGGTTCCCACTTGGACGTAACGCAAGATCGCAAGTAATTTGACCAATCACGACGCGATGGATCATCCGAACTGTCGCTTGTGATTGGTCAACTCACTTGCGTTGCCTCCAAGTGGGAACCAATGTTTACGTTGTTCAATCTCAACTTACCCCTTTAAAATATATCGTAGGAAATCGTTGACTGTTTGATTTGAATATTGCGTGTCTGTAATAAAAAGAATAAATATGTGTTTAGAAGAATTTCACCTCGCACATAAATCGCAAAATAGACGCGAGTACCCGGGCAACGAGCATTTAGGAAAGGTTTGTGAACTCTCGTATAACGTTTATAGTATTTTGTAAAATAGAGTGGATTATCATATCTTATTTAGCGAACGTCACTACAACTTAATGAATAATCTATACAATCACTTCTGGATTTTCTTTTTGGCTAAAAGTGTGATGTGCATATATCGTTAAATAGCAAGTAATGCAAATTGAATATTATGTAAATGTCAATAAACTGCGTATAACTGTGGACGAGACATACCACAACTTTCTTCTCGCCTAAGGGTCCCTTGTATCGAGTGCTGTCACCAAACGGTGCCCGTTCGTCTGTCCACAGCGACAGGGGATGAATGGACCAGTACACTGGGATAACCCTAACCCTACTCTTCCGAAAGATGTACTGGGTTCTTTGCATGCATAATACGAGCCAGATGTGTACACTGGACCTCTAGTTTAAAGTCCTTATCCGAGAAGACTTGTTCTATCACCAGTCGAAGAGTGACTTAAACCTGTACTGATTTTATAGGTACGGTTTGCGGCCTTACCGCTCGGTCACATTATATTGATCATCGCGCGTTGTATAAGGCCTACATACACTTAGCTACAGTAAATAATACGCGATCGAAATCAATAAAATACCCTTGTAAAACGAATTATTGTGGTCACTCGCACATTAGACAAAGTGAGGGGTAGCCTGCAGCAGACTTTATTAATTTCTCGAATCTATATCTAGGTTAAGCCTTCTATGTTTCTTGACTTTAGGCCACAATAAGCTCAATTAACCCAGAATAGTCTAACGAAGGAAATTATTATTCTTTACAATCGATCCTTGTGATTTACTAGAAAACAAGTAAATATACCAACAGAGGCATAAGACGTCTCGACGCCAACAAATAATTACTATCATTTTGCCAATTGACTGAAGTCTTCTCACAACTAGACGCACCGCGTAACGTAAGGACTTAAGCGCACCACAGGTAATGTGACCAATCAAGAGCGAAATGTCGGATGATCCATCGCGTGATGATTGGTCAAATTACATGCGTTGAGTTTACATCATTTGCGCATGCCTACTAGCCAATCTGTGTTGTGATCGCTTCTCTGATTTAGCGTGGTAGTCGACGAAAGGGTTAATTTATCGTCGTTGTTGTAGACTTGATCTTTCTTTTGTTTTTTATTGTTGTTTTTGTTTAATTTCATCTCCACTTACAGAGTCGATTGGGTAGATACACTGTGCATTTCAAACAATGTTGATGTTTAGATTAAAACATTTTTATTACGCACATGAGAATAACTCAATACATTAACACGAGAATAACGTATATTTCACCTACACATAAATTATAATTATGTCTGCATGTTGTTACTGAAGATAACACAATCAGTAAGAACATTACGGTTGTAATCCTAGCGGGGCATGATGTGACATTGTTTAAAACCTTAGCTTGGTTCTCACTAGGACGCAATGCAGGCGAGTTGATCAATGCCAAGCGGCAATTCGGATAAGCCATGGCTTGTGATTGGTCACCTAGCCTTGTGCTTACGTATCTCTACATACTAATTTCCGAAGTATCAAATGTATATTTGGTAATACACGGGGTAATACAGTATCTCATTTATATCACATGTGGTGCCTGTATTATGTCAGAGGCTAAAGGTTGGGTTTCTAGTCATACTAGATGCAAGTGAAACACAGGTGATGTGGTATTCAAATATTCCTATGATACTTCGTAAATAGATACAGTACAGTATACCGAGAACGGCTGTAAATATGTCCCATCATGACCCGTATTTACCTATACTGTAGTACATTATGCCTACTACTACTACTTACTTAGAGGGTGATCTATGTGTTGAGAGCGTCAGGTATTTTTCCATTGGATATTCAGTTGGACAAACGTTGATATCCTGACAAAAAGAACATTTGAAAATATTTTTA
The DNA here is from genome assembly GCF_963402885.1 of Antedon bifida. Lineage (NCBI taxonomy): Eukaryota > Metazoa > Echinodermata > Crinoidea > Comatulida > Antedonidae > Antedon > Antedon bifida. The sequence continues at coordinate 2,101,792 of NC_136234.1, forward strand.
ATAATCTTTATTTGCTAAATAATCTTAAGCCCTGTCTCACTATGAAACTATGGGTAAGGTGTTGGTTGAAAATACTTTAGGCGTGTTGGTTGCCCTTGCTTCTTTTCCCAAGTTATCCGAATTCTGTTTCAATTTTTAAGATGAATATTTTCCCTTTACTAGTTTTCACCATCAAATTGGTCATAATTTCTGTGTGAACCACGACAAACCGAACATTACAACTAGCAATAATAATTACAGAACTCACGAATTTATTGACACTCGGCAACGTTGTGTGTGTGAAAAGAGCCTTAAGTTAAATATCTAATACTGAATGATTACCTTATCCTTAAAACCTGGGAGCGCTGTTCGTTCAGTATTGTTAAATGTGTAAGTCATATGCTTCTTGTCAAGTTCGTATGCTAGATCATGTTGCTCATACGCCCCTGGAAGCAAGATGGCACCGCGCTTCTGTTTCACCGGTCGTTTTCTTCCTTCAGTCTTGAACGTACACGAGGCATCTTTTGTTTCAAGATCCATCAAGAAATCCCTGGACTCGTACGCACCTGGTACTGGTGTCTCCTGAACATGACAGTAAAAACTAGATTGATTATCTTGTCGGTGCTAACATAAAGCAGGGAGTTATGTACTCCCTGCACACAGGCACACAAAGTAGGCGCGCGCGTAAGCTTATAAAAACTGATTTGTTTTATCATTATTTATACGCGCGCGATAAATTATGTCTGTGATGTTAATTAACCTAATTAAGCTAACCTAGTTTTAATGTTTTTTAAGCAGCTAGTTAAAAATAAAAGTTTACAGCCAAACAATTATAAATGTGTGTGATCCGCTGGGCATTAATTGCGTGCTAGCTTATAAAAAAACCTTTCACGTCGATTGTTAATTGGTTAGCCTACTTTGCCGAAAGGTCGTACAGGAAAAGATTACGTTGTCATTATTATTATTATTATTATTATTATTATTATTATTATTCTGTTGGGAAGAGTACGAAGATTGATCCTCCCATAATTTTTAAGATAAGGTTTCCAAACTTTATAGGCCCGGATGTGAAGAAAATGTTGCGTAGATAGTAACCAAGACACTTTCGGATGATCCATCGCATCGCGTCTTGATTGGCCAGCATTACTTGCGGCGCGCTTACGTCATTGCGTTGCGTCCAAGCAAGGCTATCAAACCTTTGTCCAAGAGGAGGAAACAAGCTTTACAAGAGATAGAGCGCGCAAGAGTTTAATCCATGTGTTTGGCTATGCCCTATACGCACGGGAATGGATTAATTAAACATCTCAATGGATCATGAAAACGTAGCAAATGTAGCTTAACTTTAAACCCTTTGGTTTATAATTCAGCTTAGTGGAGATTTACGGTAATAAATAAATGCATCAATTGTTGATGATGTTGTTGTACCAGTATTTACATTGCATGTTCCCGAGAGATTCGTGACGTCACTATGTACTTTGATTTCAGTACCGGTAATGTATTGGATTTTATCGCAGTAGACGATACGGCTGCTCGTCTATGATTGTACATACCGCCTGTATATATGTACATACGATTTACTTATGGTTAAACATATTCGTAATAGAATTGTTAGAGCAGCAAAACCTACGCAAAAACTCCACCTTTTCATCTACCTCTTCGGGCTTACTTATTTACCCGGGTCTATAAGTTGGTGGTCTAGATCTACCACCAAACGATGGTTGTTCCATGAAGCCATGGTAGGGAGTACTAAGCCTGAACGGGCCCTTTTTTAGAGGGTTATGTTGGTAAAGGGGAACCGAAAAAACTGGAGGAAATCCAGACACTATTGGCACCACGCCCGATAAGATAAAATGATGACGTTTTACTTTTGTCACCGTCATTCTGGTATTCATTGTTTTGTGTTCTTACCCTGATAGTCGATCGCCACCAATCTTCACGACCCGATACTTGACCCTCATAATTCTCCTTTAAACTTCTTCTATCCTGAAAGTATAATATTTAAATTGCATAATTTGCTACATGTTTAAAAACTATCGATGTTAGCTTTCACAGTCCCACCCAATTTCACTTGTGTTCCTCAGTTTCCTGGACTTTCAACATTCTCACTCCTGAGGACGTCGAGAAACAATACTTTTCAGAACACCCACGTGGCTCCCGATTCTCGTGGTGTACCTCAAGTGTTAAATAATAATATAACAACGTAATAATGAAAGGGAAAGGGCGTGATTTCACAGTTTATAAGTGAAGAAGCCGGAGATGTTTTACGCGCCATGCAATATCTGACAATAAAAATAATGATATAGACGAAACTGTATTGTCAGGTTTGAAAGGCATTCGATCACAAAGATGTTGGGAACTGATCAAAAAGGGTATGAGTTATATTGCCAGCCTAAAATAATATGAATGGTGTACACATTTGAAAGATAGGTTTAAGTAGAATGTTGTTCGTTATGATGGAACCCATGTTCAAGAAATTATCTATTGTACTTGAACTTTCCAAACACGAGACAAACAGCTATCTGGTGCGATTAGTTTTGCTTAAGGATTGTCATTAAGCTCTTTAAATGCTGTAATCTTTGTTAATAGAAATTGTTGATCATTTATTACGCTTAAAAATTTATTTAAAGCAAACTTGAACATTCTCGAAGAAATTCTTCAATATTTTACAATCGGAATCGTACGATTAACATTTTCAGTCGTGTGTTCACAAATCCAGAGAGGAAAAGAAGTCGGGACTGGAATTTAGGGTATGAGTCCTAAAATTGGCCCGGAAATGGGAATCCATGAAGGAACTCTAGGAACGGGTACAAATCCAGCGGAAGTGAAGTACGTATGCATATCGGCAGACACGGAAATTAACTTAACTTAATTCAACAAATAGGGCCTATAGGCCGGTAACTTAAACAGTGCCCTGTCAAAATGGTATATTATTGGGTGCCGTGCATTTAATTCGTGCATTGGTAATACGATTGAAATAAAATGTTTCGTATTTTGAAAAACTTTACCTTTTTAGGTGTAGGTCGATCATAGACGGATACATACTCCTTCCTCATGTTCGGTGTTTTAGGTGTAGCTATAGTAGTATTTCTCGATTTTCTTCTCGATGATTGTTTCGATGTTTTCTCCTTACTGTCATCTAAAGGTGCGCTAACCTTCCCCATCGTCGACGTAGCCTCTGGTGCCATTATAGGCCTATCACAGACTCACTATTTGTGTTATATATTATTTTATTATTACAGATAGGCTGTATATATATACAATGGCGATAAGAGCTTAGTTATATCTATCACTGCATGGGTATGACCCCCCTCGCCATGGCAACCATATACAATGTTCTTTATGTCATTCTAATCCCACAGCAGTTACAGGACATTGTTTTCTGAAGAGGCTATTATATTATAGTTTCCGTCTGGTCATTGAAGCGTGTTGATATTTAACAAACCCACGGATACACTCTTATATATATTTAATGTCTATGCAGACGTCAATATTGAAATTAGGCATTGATTTTTAATCGCTTCCTGAGTTTACCTGTTGAGCAAAAACACCTGCTGTTTGCCATGCAAAAAACAATATATATTTGAATAATTATCATAAAAAATAGATCGTGTAGGAGGCAAATTCAATACATTTTATTTATTTACTCCACTCCTCAACAAAGTATATCAAGATCAATAAAATTAATGATTGATCTAAAATCATAACAATCCGAGGCGGCGTGATGCACTGGAAATAAAACGTTGTTACAAATTTCAAATTAAGACATTTTATTTATTTACTCTACTCAACAAAATATATCGCGATCAATAAAATGAATTAAATTTAAAATTGGAGCCAGCGCGATACATTGGAAATAAAACGTTTATTTACTCCACTAAACAAAATATATCGAGGTGATTAAAATTAATTAAATTTAAAATTGGAACCGGCGCGATACACTGGAAATAAAAAGTTGTTTACAAGTTAAAAAAATGTATTTGTATTTATTGTATTCATATTTTTGCCGTATTTAATACGGAAAAATATGAATACAAAAACATTATTATTATCATAGAGACAACAGATCGTGTAGGAGGCAAATTCAATACATTTTGTTTATGTACTCCACTCACCAAATATATCGAGATCAATAAAATTAATAATATCGAAAATGATAAAAATCTGAGGCGGCGCGAAACACTGAAAAGAAAGCGTTGTTTACAAATAAATAAATACGGAAAAAACATTAATACAAACATATACCAGACACAAACAGATAGTGTAGGAGGAAGATTCAACACATTGTATTTATTTACTCCACTCATCAAATATATCGAGATCAATAGAATTAATTAATACTGATATTGAAAATAATAAAAATCATAGGTGGCGCGGTGCAATAAACCGGAAAGAAAACTCGAAAGTTTGCTTTATCTAACCATACAGTAATAGTAAAAATCAGTGGGGTCAGAGATCTTTTTACGTTGCAGTCCCAAGTGTATGGAGCAGTTTACCAGCAACAGTTAAATACTCCACTAGTCTGAAAAGTTTCAAGACCAACCTGAAGACGTTATTGGCTGATGTACTCGCAAGCTGCTAATGTACAAAGCTCCACATGGGTTTTCATTTATTATTATTCTTAATATTTTTTAATAATAAAAAAAAATAAATACAAATTCTGTTTTGTTTTAATAAAAGGTTTTGGCATTTAGTATAACATAAATTAACCAATATTTTTAAAAATCCATTCTTTAGTGACTGATATAATTCCATATAATAAAGTATATTTTAGTAACATTTTATTTCCAAGACAACTCCAACCACAAATGCACCGTCAAGCCCTACATGTTCAACAACTCCATTGCAAGAGATGTCCAGTACTTGTATTATAATCTTCTAAATCTCTGTCTACCTCAAACTAGTTTGACAAAAAAAGTGTGATGTGCCCAAATTTGGTGGTGATATGACATCATCATGTCCATATATGGGCACATCACATTTTGTTGTCACATAAAGTTTGATAGTGTAGACAGAGCTTAGCCTACTACTGTCATGACTTTGGTTGCACTCCCCATTTTTCATAATCATTTGTTCTTGCATCTTTTATTCCACCATATTCAGCTGTTTTGTAGAAAACTGTAAGAAAATAAATGTATCAATATATTATAATTCTCTGTTTTATTTACAAAATACCAATTTCCATATACAGTACATAGTAAATAAGTCTTTCCTCTTTTAGCCAAGTATATAATATTTTACTTTTTTTAACAATCACATGTTCCTTAATCTGTAATTTTAAATTTTATGACCAACAAAAAACACAATTCTATTCATTCATTTAATAATTAATTATTCATCATAACTAAATCTTAAAATGTTATTAGTTATTACTGTACTTACTTTCTAAAACAAGCGGAAATGTTTGGTGCATATATTTTCTGTAATCTAAAATTAAAAAGCGAATAGGAATTTATCAACAATCATTCAAGAAAATGTAAAATTGTTATTATAAATATGAAATGGAGCGATTTGCTTAAATTAGTGACAGAGGTTCTATATAGAACTATGAAAGGCAATTGGTGCCATTTTAGCAGTCAAAGGGGGAGCATGCATGCCCGAAGTGCAACCCTACTGGATTCGCGCCTGAAAATGACGTGTTTTTTTTTTCAAGATAGTTCAGGTTCACCTTGGTTAATATTCATCTTGTGCCAGACATAATAACCTCCTGCCAGGGCAGCCAGTTCCACATATATAACATACTTCATCCCATTCCAAATCTTTCTCCCTCTTGACATGTTCAAAAGATCACTAATAAGTATACAAAATCTGAAAGTAAAATATAGAATAGACACAAATGTTTTATAGTAATTATAGAAACCAATAGGGACTTGGGGGTTGCCTCCATGTCCACCAGTCATTGCTTGAATGGTTCTGTTACGAGTAGTTTTTCTTTGTCAATTTTGACTTTTTGTTTTGTCTTTTTATTATTGTTTTGGTTTTAATATAATAATTATTTTTTGATAACCTATCATTTCTAATAAAACAATGGTCTCCCCAATTTCAGAGCTGTGTGCTTCTACACTGTGTATTTGAAAAAGGACCGAATAATGAAATATAAAAAAGGAACGAAACGACCTAGAGAATTGAGGACAGTCTAGTCCTTCGTCGTCAGTGTGACTGAATTGACACATGGCAGACACAGTAGAGCCTAGGCCTATATAAAAACGAACTATAATACGTATACACACCTAAAATATTGATTGAATATTGGAAATTAGAATATATACTCAATTGATCAATTTATTATGAATTACTTACAATAGAAAAATATTTAATAAATCAACTTTACAGTGTACTTTTTTCACAAGTTTTCTTATTTACAATTTGCTGCCACCAACGTATTACAGCTGTATATAGAGTTATTTTTACCAACTTTCTTTGCGCGTTTTGATTGGTTTATGATTTGTCTTACATCGAAATCCAACCAATCCGTTGTTCTGTTTTATGAGGATTTTTCATCAATGATGTGAACAATATGGCTTCCGATCGACTGACTTTTAACGTAAAAACATCCACGTTGCAGAACCAAAATGAACGGTTTTTAAATAGAAAAATTACATCTAATGTGATGGAAAATAACTTTGGACATACGGCGTATGACTCAAAGAAAATGGACGGGCTAGTGGCGTTGGATATTGACGCTCCAGACATTTCCATGGATATAGCCACGACTGCAGGAGGTGGAGAGTACGTTTCAGCCGGTGAGTCACTGCTCGGCGGCCGGGCTACTGGCCAAAAGGCTAGCCTAGCCTAGATTATGGTTTGACAGCTTAGTATATAGAATACACTGTTAGATATCACGCTTCTTAGACCTACTGACTGTAGCCGAGGAGTCTAGATAGGCCATGCTAATAGTAAATAATAATTAATATTTTAAAAAATAAAATTGTAATTTTTAAAGCTAAGTTTAGTTTCAAGTTTGAGTTTGTAATTTATTTATAGGAAATTTGTAATTTTGTAAATGTTGTGTCTGATTAACTTGCCACTGTGTAAACATCTCTTAATTTAATGAAATGTTTTGTAATTTTGTATGTAAATTTTCCATCAGTCAGTACAGTCAGATAACCAACCATGAAATAATAATTTTAATAATCATTGACATTTCAATAACAGATCTGAGACAACGAGGTACAACCATCGCTTCTTCTAAAGGTCAAATATCCGGAACAATCCAACCATTCTCAAGAGGCCAAAGTGGCTTGATTGGCAGGGTTTTACAGGAATGGAAGTCTTTGGCAGGTCAGGCACAGGTAAACAAACAAACAAGTGTGGAAATAGAAGTATACAATACAGAGGTCCCAAGTTCCCCGAAATTTGCGCCCTCTATATAATTTTAAATTGTTATTTCACGCCCTCTATTGTTTACCCGAAATTTTGTTTTTTCAACTTGGGACCTCTGAGTATATAAATAATTTATCAACTACATTGCTATAGCGCTTGAGATAATAGAACATGAATTTTTAATGTATGCATTTATGTGTTTTTTGTGATAATAACTTTTTGCATGGAAGTAGATCATAGATGGTATATAGTGGCACTGTAATCTACCACCCTAAAGCTTCCAAAGCTATTTGTAGCTATGTGTCCATACACTTTTCAGAGAGAAAGAACACATGACTACAGTATGTAGTACCCTGTACTATATTTGATATGACATTTATCTTTATTATCTTTCAGACCAGAAGACTCGCTGCTTTTAGTATACTCACAATGCTTTGTATATTAATCTTATTAATATGGTGTAATTCAACAGGCAGTATGGGTACGGACATTCAAATTCTATTATAATCATTCTATACACAATCAATACACAGTACATGAAAGAGAGACTAACATAACAAGAAGACACCTGTGTAACATAACATTTACAGCCCTGTTCCCTAAAGCTCTGTCAAAGTTTGATAGGGTAGACAGAAATAAAGTGCATAGTCGACATTACCTATCAATCAATCAATCTTTATTTTCCATCATAACAAACATAAAATAGAAATTAAGATGGATGATGTACAACTAAAGCAGAGCCTGAAAAAATGTTGTAATACCTTTACAATAATAACAATAACATACATACACATAATAATATTGAAAGAACATAAATAAATATTATTAAATATACATATATATTCACCTACATCAAACAATGCATGTGACGCTATGTTGACATTACTGAGGTGGATAGAATAATGAATTTAACACGCACACAATGCCAATAGCCACTCCATAAAATATAACCTCATTTGTACATCAATAAAAAAATTTAAAAAAAGACATATAAAAAATATTTTTATTTGGTTTTATTTCATCATTTTGTTCTTATTTTGTAGCATTAACAGCATATACAAATCTACTAATCTTTGACCAAACCTATCTTGGCACAGCTTTAGTTAGTATATGGGTGAGGAATCAGACTCCTACTTCTTCATTTTCATTCGGGTAAGAAGAACTATTTATAGATGCTTTTGTTTGTATGAAACACAATACCTGCGATGTTCAATAAACTTTATTTTTGAAAAATGTGATATGCCCATATATGGAGATGATGATGTCATATCACTACCATATTTGGGTATATCACTACCATATTTGGAAATATCACACTTTTTTTGTCAAACTAGTTTAATAGTGTAGACAGAACTTTAGTTTTAATCACCAAATATTGTAATGGGTTGTTTTCATTTTCAGGTTTGAAAGATTTGAAGTATTAGCTGTTTTTGGCAGTACAATGTTGGCAATATTTGGTTCAGTCTTCATAATGAAAGAAAGGTTTGTATGATATACCTTCTGATGATACAATTAAAAAAACATTTTGACAGAAGAATATAAAATCCCCAATACTAGCAACTGTGACCTTTTTTGAATTCTTTTATTTTGAAGCATTCTGTAATGAAAATGTGATTGAAACGTTTTAATTTTTGTTTATTTATATTTATCTGTAATTTTGTTTTTGTTTACTTTGTCTGTTTTGTTATGGTGTTTCTGACACAAACATTTTGCTTTCTAGGTGATGCCACCATTTTTGGAAATAAATGTTTATGATATGATTATGATTATTCATGACAACCATTCAAGTAAATTCATTTCAATTTATTCTTTCAGTACTGAACTCTTACTGCAGCCTGAAGAAGTGCACACAGGTAGACTTCTGCTTGGGGCTGGCCTCGGCTTCTTCTGTCATATATTTGTGATTTACGGCGTCAAGAACGTAGCGTTTGATCATGTGATAGCTGCATCTAGTTCCAGTTGGTTGCAAGTGCATTTCGCAGACATGAGTAGAAGGTATGTATGTTAAAAACAGACGAGGCAAAGATGTTTTAAATATAAATATTAAAGACCCATTCCCTACAATTTGTGACGTTTTGTAAAAATAATGCATATATTACTTTATAAACATTAAACCAGGTCATTCCTTGTCTTAAATGTACGTTTTATGGTAAATTATGATAAAAAGAGAGAAACAATGCACTACCTAAGTAGCTCGCAGTGAATGTCCTCTCGTTGGCCGTCTTTAGGCCTAGCTAGGCTTAGTTTTGTAGGCCTAGTTGGTAAACATCGGTAACGTACAAACATAGTTTTTCTTTCAGTTATTGTACGGTATTATCTTAATAATAATTAAATAATCATGTAGAGTAATGATGTTATATTTGATAAGTTTTTAAAAAAATCTTTGAAATATTTAAACAAATACTCTATTTGCATTTTCTTTCAGTTTTTGTACTGTATTACCAGGTTTAGATAGGCTTCTACTACCTCGTGTTAACCCTCTTATGCTGATTGGTCTGGCTGGTGGTGTTGCTTTGTTTATTGTTGATCTTCTTCTAGATGTAAAGTAAGTAATACAAAACGCATAATATAATGCACAGTTCTAAAAAACTTTGTACCCTAAAGGAATTGAATGAAGAGCCTGTTGACCCAACCTATACCTGTTGACCCGTACCTAGATGCGTACCTTTTCCTGTAGATTGACTGCCATACCTATTCTATGCTCAATTAATTCTGAATTATCAAGTTGGAAGTGTCGCTGTTATGGTGATTTGCGCTATACAAATTTGTAATTTAATCATAAACATTGTACAGTACATGAAGAATAGTGTTATTTTGTTTGAAACCATTTCAAACAAGATATGATATCAATAAGCCTTGTCTACACTATCAAACTTTATCACAAAAATGTGATATGCCAATATATGTACATGATGATGTCATATCACTACCATATTCAGGCACACACTACCATATTTGGGCACATCACACTAGTTTGATAGTGTAGACAGAGCTTTAGATTATGAAATATAATTGTTTTCTTTGACAGTAACTATAATATAGCTGATATATTGGCAGCCTACAGTATAGCACTGATGATATCTGGCACCATGTTTCCTATGAGTGTGTACAGTGGTACAATCTTGCTTCAGACCACTCCAGAGTATGTCATAGGACAACTGGACAAGAGTCTAAGAGAGGTGAGCTCACTAACATATTTTTTGACAAAAGCAGATCTAGCTGCTTGAACTCATAGCTGTTTATAGAGTATCACGGTGCTGACGTCACGACGGTAAGTGGCGCTGCGTGGTTGCTAGCCAACCAAAAAACTAAAATTCAAAAGATCACTAAATATTTGTTTTTAATAATCTATTTATTCTTCAACTACAGTTAAAAAAAATCAAGCTAAGATACATAATTTGATAGAAATACAGATCTATACAGTTTACCAACATAGTAGCGTTGAACGCATTTTTTGGTTGGCTAGCAACCGTGCAGCGCCCTCTATTGTTGTGACGTCACACCGTGATATTACTGCGAGGTGTTTGTGAATCATCAGTCAAACACGCCTAATGCTGTAATATTGTAGATCATGTATTCATGTCCCATCAACTTCTATTTTTGGATTGTCTTTGTAGGCATCGACCTTAGACGGTGTATTGGAGTTCCGTAATGAACATTTCTGGACATTATCATTTGGGACACTTGCTGGTTCATTACATGTACGGGTACGACGGGATGCAGATGAGCAGGTAACTGACGAAAGTAAAAAGTTCTTTTTATAGTAGCGGCACATTGCCATTTAGTAACGATTTTTGACATTTTCTTCTTTTCTTTGCAGCTTGTTTTAGCACATGTTTCAAACAAATTATCCAATCTAGTCGTGAACTTAACAATTCAGGTGATAAAGGACGATTGGACTCGACCATCCACGATGGCAGGCTTCAATAGAAGCGCTTTAAAATCATTCACTAGCCTCCCACCACCAGCACCTTTAGCGCCAAGTGTATCAAATGTGTATAGCCCAAGAGACCTACCATACCGGATAGCATCTGGACTTGAGAAAGATTATAAATCAGCTGTTTTATCGACGCCGACTCGTGCATCAAGTACTCCACAGGGAACGCCAATGAAGGATTTGAGTTTTCATTCAACTTTAGAACCAATTTCAAATGGATCGCAACCGCAAATTCCGAGTGTACCATCACGTTACTCTGCTGCTGCTAATCCGGTGTTATCTGCGTTGAATTCTAAACAATTGTCAGACAGTACTTTGGGTCAAATTAGGTCAACAACAAGAGTTGGGATTGATTTTACAAAGCCTAGCTTGCCTAAAGACACTTACGGAGTGCAGAGCACCGGATCGAACCCTATTCATGCATCAAACAGGCAAGGTGCTGGGTCATTTGATATGAATAACTTAGGAAAAGTAAACTTTTATGGTAGTGAGGGCAGTAGACAATCTTATACCGATAGATTTACCGAAAACAGGTGATAGTGATGAGGTACAGTAATTTTTAAAACAACTTTTAAACTCTATTCCACAAGCTAATGTGTACAAATTCAAATTGGCTATAAAAAACGAGTATTTTATTTAAATCCTTTTAACGATAAATACACACGCATATATTTTAATGCTATTTTTTCTTTATACAGTATATACAGTAATTGAGATATTTTTTATTTCAAGATTTTTTTTTATATAAATTATTAAGACTTTAGACCAACATTTGTAACCAAAAGCACATGGAATTAATATTTTTCTTCTGCTATATTTTTATTTAATCAGTAAACATTAAATACATTATAATCCTCCTTCAAATATTTCTGTTCAAATAATTTCATTTGACTTTTATAATAATATATGAGGAATGTTAATTGTACTGTAAACATTACAGTTGGTATACTATTAGATAACATCACCTTACCTGTGGAGTAATGGCTATGGACGCTCACTGGCTAAACCCAGGGGCCCCAGGGGTTATGGGGGCCCATGAGCAGTGCACAGAGGAAAAAACAGGCATGTCGGCAAAAAACGCCCGTGGTCTCCAGCGTTGGAGGGCCCCTATGGTTCATAAACCAGGGGCCTCAGGTATCTACGTTACACCACTGCCTTACCTATTCAAATATTGGTTAAGTAAGTCATTTATACAATGATATTCACTATTATTTTAATGACTTGCACTTTAATTCATTAGTTTTGTAATGTGAAAACGTACCTAAGCTCTCTGTGGTACTTTTTATGTATTACTTATGTAAGTGTAATACTTTAAACTTGACCCACAACAAATTCTAGTTTGATAAATATTTGTTTATACAGTAAAAATGTTTTCAGTTTATTAATGAGAAGATTCGTTTCGTGCAGGAGGTTGTGAGACAGTTTTGGAATAGCTACATTTAATTCAAGATTATTTAATAATGGCAAATAACAATAGTTTAAAATGTTTTAAAGGCCGGTAACCATTATTACAAGTGTTTAGGCAAGTCATGGGCTTATAATACTGTACTATGGTATTTTACTGTAAAATGTCTCCACTTGTGCGTTTTTGTTAACTTTGAAAAAGTGTTAGTAGTTGACATTATTTGTTTGGTGCTATCTATACTCTGAATTAAAACAAATTTATTATATTTAAATGTTCATTATTGGTACAAAAACAAGATTATATGAGTGCAATAGTGTAAAAGAACCCAGAGTCTACTGAAGTGATTTTACCATCAAATTCACTCCGAGACAAATGGTTACTTTAAATAATTTGAAGTATTTTCAAGTTGGACCTAAATTTAATGTTATATCATGAAAAGTAAAAGTTGGAGGTTGTGTTAATTGAAGCTTTGTATATAAAATTACTTTATGTATTTTTGTTCAATTTTATGTACAGTCTATTTTGAATAAAATTATGCGATTTAAATTTAAATTCGAGCTTATATTTCAACAGTTCTTTGAGCGCTTTTCATTGAAATTATTAGCAATGTTGGTCAACCATGTTTCGCGCGACGTATTCAAGTAGTAGGCACTACTGATGAATTCAATGTTTTGTCATTTTTCTGTACAAATTGATATACACAGGAAGAAATTATTTTCTATGCAAGTATTTTACGATAAATTTCATTTAATTATGTTTAATTAAATGCTTTGTAAATTATTTGTTTTGGCTAGCCACCTTTTGTGAAAATGTATTACAATATTGGGAGCGAGACTGTACTGTACTCCTGCTTGTCATCGAGTAGGCCTAGCACATATAACACAATCGATGTTTGGGCTTAACATTCAATAATACTATTAGGTTAACATAGTTGATAAGACCCAATGATTACTGTATAGACTTCTTTCCTACCTTTTAGAACTTTTTTACGTACTTACTAAACCTATTTTTATTACTGTAAATATGGAACGCCACCTACGTCATAACAAGTTAAAGTGACCAATTTACTATGTAGTGTAGAAATAACAATATACCGTTACACTATTTTGAATTGTTTAGCTAGACTAATTTATTTAAATATTTTCCTTTTTTTTCTCCTCTCCAGAATAGCAGAAAAAGTGCAGATACTCATCTATGACCATATATAGCTCCAAAAGTCATCATCAAATATGGCAAGGCACAGTAAACTACAATTACAAGTATTGCACCTTTACAAACAATTCCTGAGATTGTCTGTCGACAAGCCAGGTGCCAAGGCAAGGATACAACAAGAATTTCGTAAAGGTGCTATGATTGCCAAGACAGATATTCTGAGAATTGAGTACATGGTCCGAAGAGGGCAACGACAGTTGCAAATGTTGAAATCGAGTTCTATTGACCAGTTTGGGACGTTTGTTAAGGACAGATAAATTTAACACCAGCGGTTTGGTGTAGTTAATATGCATGGGAAGAGGAATCATGAATAGTAGAGTGTCATGAATGGACAGATGTGGCTATTAACACACGAGGATAGCCATTGTACAAAAATAAGCCATGCCAAGAAAACATTTCAGACTATTGAATTTTAATGTTCATATATATTTTCTATAACAGTACAGTAACATCATAATGTGGTTTAAATTTTAAAATAATAATCTCTCTTTTTTACCATAATTAGTATAAATTATCTAAGCAACAGAAGATCATTTGGTTGTTTTTTTCATGCTGTACACTGGTCTATAAAGTTGGCATTCTATTGGCAGTCAGTATCTCTATCCAATAGCCATCAGGATCTTGAATAAACGCCAACCCTTTCATTTTACCTATGTAGAGAAAAACAAAGATTTTAAAGCATCTGTGAGAATGTCGTACATTAAATTAACAGGGTGCTACTGATATGGAAGTGACATTTACCAATAGAAAATACTAATTTAGACATATGGTACAGAACGATAAATGGTACAGATAAAGGCAAAAAAAAATGTTATAAACTTATACCATCATTAGGCTTCTTGATAAATTTGACCCCAAGTTCTTCAAATCGTTTACAAGCAACCTCTACATCAGGGACAGAAAGTCCAATGTGCCCTGTCCAATAAAAAGATAAACATTAGTTTTAATAGAAAGGTTTCATACTTTTGCGTTCCATAATTAACATGTTGAACAAATACAAATTGACTTACCAAAACCTTTTGGCTCAGTATTACCATTGTGATAACCTTTGAACTCTGGGTCAGATTCAGTTCCATAATTACTACAAAATAAAATAACATTTGAATACACCACAAAACCAAACAATTCTATTGGAAAATAGGATACATTTTCCGCAGTCTGTGCATACAACAAATTCATTAGTATAAACATGAAAAGAAAGATACTGTATAATTCATGGTACATGGATTGCAAACAAGAGTTGTTTAAGCATTTCTTTTTGGAAGTTTGCAAGTAGGGGTCGTGTAAGCGATAGATGACTCTCAATACAATACTCACTATGTTAGTTCAACCGTACCCTTCTGAAGAAAACACCACTTTGTTCTTTCTGCAATATCAACTGGAATATCCTCGGCTTTACAGTAACCCATAAAATATAGTGAAAATTTCATACTTGGATAGTCAAGAGTGTGAAGTAACCTTTAAATAAATATTAAATATTAAGTTAATCAAGAGTCTTTGTGTGTTAGGTAAAAGCACTTTCAAAACTTGCTAAATTGAACTTCTTTTTATTGCAGGGAGGTATAAAAATACCTTCTTTTATACCAGGGAAGTATAAAAATATGTTTTTGTTCTTGTACCTCCCCTGCTTTTTTGCTAACTGTGTTTACCGTACCGCATTCCTAAAACTCTTGTGTAGAATTCTAGAGATACTTTCGGATCTTTTATTCTGTACATCGTTTGTTGCATTATAAATTCCTGGCAAGATAAAAAAGTGTATATTATTTATTAATAATATAATCATGTATACAATATCTCTAAAATTACATTACGGCTTCCGGTTTATAATATGCTAACTAAACGCCTAAATTCAAATGTATTGTACTGTCTATTGGAGGGGGATATTTTTTGTTCAGTGCCATATGTATGAACATATTATTTGTCCTTGGTGGCACTCTACACAATGTCCAGCATGTCATCGGCGGTCGGCCCAGCCCGCAGCCCGTCACCACACGACTCCCTCCTCCTCGTCACACACATGGCTAGCTAAAAAACTATTGTTGGGAATTATTGTGGTTTACTTTATAAAGTGTTTGCAGTCGCAAGATCAGTGTGGAACTTCCTACCTGTGTGCTTTCGTCGGGAGTGGCACATGCATTCTCTATCTCGCTCTTCGACAAACCTGACATTTTTGTGTTTTTTCTTATTTTTACAAAACTGAAACCAAAATAATTTAAAAAACTAGGCCTAATGTTTACATTAATATGAAACGCCAAAACGGTCACAAAAGTACATGCCTTCTCTTTATAATAATTCTTTTTATGGAAAGTGCGCCCCCTGTAGTTTTTAAAATCTGAGTTAGAGAGCGACAGACGCTCGACTTACATCGTATTTGATTGGATGATTTTCTTTTCATCTAACATGATCAACCAATAAGAAGCATTATTTAAGTACAATTTATTACAATTACAGTATACTGTACATCGATTGAAAACCGGGCGCGCGGATGCTTACAAAATACAAATTGTGATTAACAACATTGTAATTAAATTCGGCAATACTTTTGGTAGGTTTTGGGATCTGGCTTTTGTGGCACTCTACAGTTATAAAACATATTACTAGGCCTAGTTAGAGGCCCTAGTCTAGGCCTAGCCTAGCCTAGCTGACAGCAGCAGTAGGTGTAGTAGGCCTAGCTAGTAGGCTAGGCCTACGACGTATACTCACTGTGTGGTTGCTGCACTGGTAAGTAGATACACATCATGGAGAGGCACTTCTCTAGCTAGGATAGGAGGCCTTTTAGTTAGGCCTAGGCTAGTCTGGACGGTACTGGTCATACTATATCTAGGCCCTATGGCATGTATGCCCGGTAAGTATGCCCTACTAGCCTACACTACAATTAATTGTCACTAATGGCGTAAATAAAAGTGTTATTATTAATTAATTGTATGTTTTAAATTAAGCTAGTGCGGGCCCCAGTTATTATTGTCAAATAACTGAATAAATGTCACGTGTATGAAAAAAACAATTTGAATTTATATGTAGCTAGGCCTAGCCGGTTCAGGGACGATTCGGCCCTGAGACGATTCGGCCCGGGACTATTCGGCCCACTTTTGGTGGGACGATTCGGCCCACTTTTGGGCCGAAACATCCCACTTTGTGGGCCGAAACGTCTCACTTTAGACCAAATTCATATTCATTTTTTTTTTATTTATCAAGTTTTTAAAGGCGTTTAACAATCCGTATTTTATTGATATTGACAAAGTTGATATAATATATATAATAAATTACTAAAAAAACGTAATTTTATATTCAATTTATTACTTCGAAAACCTTGTTTATTTCGTGCATTCGCCAAGCGGCCAACAGAGGGCGTAACTTGTTTACATCGTTCGCGTGACTAAAAAATGATTATTTTTGACAATGTTTTCAAAATGTTTGCTTTATTACATCTTTATCCCTAGTAGTGCTACCCCATAGTCACTCTGAAAATAAAGTTTAGGGAAAAAAGCTTATTTTATGATTATAAATGCATATCAAAGCCGATAAATGTAAGTGTGCCGAATCGTCTCAGGGCCGAATCGTCCCGGGCCGAATAGTCCCGGGCCGAATCGTCCCAGGGCCGAATCGTCCCGTTACCGGCCTAGCCTATATTAATTAATAATTATTTTAATTACAGATTTGTTTTAATTACTAAAAAGGAAACCACAAATATACTACAACATGATTGATGAATTTGAAGAAATTTATAGACAAAGTCCGTCAGCAAAGGTAAATTAGTACTAATCAATTTATTACAATCATTGTTATTATCCCATTCATAAATTTCTAGAGCTACTGTAGGCCTATCTATATAACAATCTAATACTGTATGGCAAATGGTTTCAGTTGCAGAATTGTTGCTACCTACCAATTACAATGTCATTGCCAATGTAGATTGGTATTTATATTATAAACCAAAAATCAGTTTTATCATTATTGTATAGCACTTGATTATTTTAAAATTTCAGATACTTGAACAATCAGGTTTGTTCGCAAACAAATCAATGAATGCTTTATCCTCACCAAGGGTTGTTTATCGACCAAGTCAGTCACTGTCGGAATTCAATCGGCCAACAGTGCTGTTGAATAAGCTTACGCCTTCAGCATGGACAAGAAAGACAATGTTCTCACCAAAAGCTAATCTTATACAGTCAATGAAAGACAGCATGAATGAGGTTAATGAATTTCGATCTCCGTATAGCACAGTGTTGCTAAGTGACGGAATGAACAGAACGACAGGTCCTATGTTCTCAAATCACAGAACAACAAAAATAATAGAAAATGTAAAACTGAATAAGACATCAGAAGTGGTTGCAGAGCGAATGGAAAATAGTTCAAGGAGATTCTTGAACAGAACGGAGGCACATCACGGAGGGCAAGCAGGCAAAAGGAGAAAGTCATGTGACAGCAATGCTGGTACAAGCTTTGTGGTGTCACAAACGGGTGGAAGAGACGCACACTTTAAAAATGTTTCATTAAGTATGTCTTGGAATGAAGAACGGTATTTGCCAACTGACGTGATAGAGCAAGTAAACACAAATCAAAAGAGTGTGGAATTAAGTGAGAAATGTAAATTGCGTAAATTTTTAGTAAATCACAAAACAAAAAGAAACCCTTTAACAACAAAAGATAACTTGAATGTAACTAAGCAAAGTGGCGTAATTACACCCGTGTCTAGCCAAGGTGATTCGGACAGCATTCATGGCAGTGACGGCTTTGAAGGCCTCGTTAAAAATTTGTTTGAGATGAACGGGTATACAACATGTGAAGATAACACTCAGGGAATGCCGGATGAAGTGAAATCCCCACAGCAGACAATACGTGGGAATCGGTCAACTGAAGGTAATTACAGTAAAATCAATCTCTACTTCTTCTAAATATGTTTAACGGCCCTTAATTAATAATAGATAACTACTTTATCAAAAGAAATATTTGTATTTTAAAATTGGTAGTTTTCAATACACAAATTACATTATTACAAAAACTGTATGTATAACAAGTTAAATCAATTGTTGTAAAGCTCTGTCTACACTATCAAACTTTATGTGACAAAAAATATAAATATGAACATGATGATGTCATATCACTTACCATATTTGGGCACGTCGCACTTTTTTGTCAAAACAGTGTGATAGTGTAGACAGAGCTTTAGTTGAGATTGAATTGGTCTTCATTGACTTCAAGTTGTCTTTTTCTAATCAGTGGTTGTTGAAACGAGGAAAACAGATAAGACAGTTAATCGTGCAACTGATGCAGTGTGTCAAACAGTCTGTGGCACTAAAGCTCAAGTTTTAAAGAAGGTACTTCTATTATTTACACCTCCCCTCCCCATGTAGATTACAAGACCAAATTCATACTGTAATCGGTGCATAGTGCACATCAAGGCATAGTTAATTTATAATAATTTATTTTATATCTCTCTGAATGTGCCCATAGTATATTTTCTATTGTCAAGCTGGTCAATATAATGAAACTGAATCAGGAGCTATGTTATTTTTGATTGAGTCCTAATTGAATTGGTTGATATTATTAAAACATTCTTGATATTTTAGGTCAGTACTAAACCACCAATTGAGTTAAGAAATTGGAGCCTGCGGACTGTACAAAACAAAGGCCTTTATGTAGAGGGTCATCGAATGTAAGTTCTAATACAAACACAACTAAGGATTTAAAACAGACAGCATTTACAGGTATCTGAGATGCCATATCCATCAGGTGATAGATCACTGATGTTATAATTAGTTATTTTCTCTCTGTGTTTATAGTGGAGATCCTAAAGGTGAATTCTGGCATAGTTCTGCTATTGTCAAGCGGGTCACAGCAAAACAACTGGAAACAGGATCAGGATCTATTTATAAACTTATTGGAAGGATAGATGCTGATATGACTATAGAGTATGGTAAGCTGACATACAATCAGTGTTCTCTTCTCTTTGACACTAATAGTAAACATTGTGGCAAATTGTACTAGGTAATTGTCATTTATGTTAAGTTACTGTCTCTAAACAAAAGCCCACTATTACCTAGTTAACCTGTTCTCGCTGTGCCATGATTTGTTGACATTGATTCTTTTCCATGGAGAACCTATAATGAAGACATTAGCTTCCCCTTTGCATTTAATTCATATAATTGTTTTGTTGTTATCATTTTCTTATCTTTCCTAGGGTTTTCTAAATCATTGGTAAAGAAATTCCAAAATGGGTTTCCAAAGAATTGGAAAGAGTTGATCCAAGCTGAACAAGAATCTAAAAGGTACTTCCATTTTCAATATTGTACTTGTATGTATCAATCTTGTACTTGTACTGTATGTTTCAATCTTGTACTTGTATGTTTCAATCTTGTACTTGTATGTTTCAGTCTTGTACTTCCATGTTTCAGTCTTGTACTTGTATGTTTCAATCTTGTACTTGTATGTTTCAGTCCTGTACTTGTATGTTTCAATCTTGTACTTGTATGTTTCAATCGTGTACTTGTATGTTTCAATCTAGTACTTGTATGTTTCAGTCTTGTACTTGTATGTTTCAATCTAGTACTTGTATGTTTCAGTCTTGTACTTGTATGTTTCAATCTAGTACTTGTATGTTTCAATCTTGTACTTGTATGTTTCAATCTTGTACTTGTATGTTTCAATCGTGTACTTGTATGTTTCAATCTTGTACTTGTATGTTTCAATCTTGTACTGTATGTTTCAATCTTGTACTTGTATGTTTCAATCTTGTACTTGTATGTTTCAATCTAGTACTTGTATGTTTCAATCTTGTACTTGTATGTTTCAATCTTGTTCTTGTATGTTTCAGTCTTTGTACTTGTATGTTTCAATCTTGTACTTGTATGTTTCAATCTTGTACTTGTATGTTTCAATCTTGTACTTGTATGTTTTAATCTTGTTCTTGTATGTTTCAGTCTTGTACTTGTATGTTTCAATCTAGTACTTGTATGTTTCAATCTTGTACTTGTATGTTTCAATCTTGTACTTGTATGTTTCAATCGTGTACTTGTATGTTTCAATCTTGTACTTGTATGTTTCAATCTTGTACTGTATGTTTCAATCTTGTACTTGTATGTTTCAATCTTGTACTTGTATGTTTCAATCTTGTTCTTGTATGTTTCAATCTTGTACTTGTATGTTTCAATCTTGTTCTTGTATGTTTCAATCTTGTTCTTGTATGTTTCAGTCTTTGTACTTGTATGTTTCAATCTTGTACTTGTATGTTTCAATCTTGTACTTGTATGTTTCAATCTTGTACTTGTATGTTTCAATCTTGTTCTTGTATGTTTCAGTCTTGTACTTGTATGTTTCAATCTAGTACTTGTATGTTTCAATCTTGTACTTGTATGTTTCAATCTTGTACTTGTATGTTTCAATCGTGTACTTGTATGTTTCAATCTTGTACTTGTATGTTTCAATCTTGTACTGTATGTTTCAATCTTGTACTTGTATGTTTCAATCTTGTACTTGTATGTTTCAATCTTGTTCTTGTATGTTTCAATCTTGTACTTGTATGTTTCAATCTTGTTCTTGTATGTTTCAATCTTGTTCTTGTATGTTTCAATCTTGTACTTGTATGTTTCAATCGTGTACTTGTATGTTTCAATCGTGTACTTGTATGTTTCAATCTTGTACTTGTATGTTTCAATCTTGTACTTGTATGTTTCAATCTTGTACTTGTATGTTTCAGTCTTGTACTTGTATGTTTCAATCTTGTACTTATATGTTTCAATCTTGTACTTATATGTTTCAATCTTGTACTTATATAATGTTTCAATCTTGCTTTTAAAATTCATACTATATTTTTATATAATCATAATTATGTATTGCATTTTCAATCCTTATATAATCATTGAACTTTCAATTCTTATGTTTAAAATCATAATCATTGTATTTTCAATTCATTAAATAGAAATGCATTAGAAATATGTTTTTCAATGTTATGTCACTTCTAGATCTCTTAACACAATGAGTATGACCATCACAATAACTTATACAATGCAGTTTTAGATTCATTACCTTATAATAATTAACATATGTTATGCAATACATGTAAATATATTTTGAGTCCAAATCCAGGTGTCTGACTCACAAAAGTACTACTGTAAATAAAAATATATCAGATATCATTTTATTGGTTCTATCACTAATTTTATAACTATTTTAACATAATTTCAGTGATAGTTTGGCGGATGAAACCACACCAGTAGCATCTTTTTCTGTGACTACAAAAACACCTGCAAATTCAAAAACACCTGCAAATTCAAAAGCATCTGCGAATTCAAAAACACTTGCAAAGTCAAAAACACCTGCGAATTTAAAAACACCTGTGAATTTAAAAACACCTGTGATTAAATCTTCCCTGGATGTGACACCTGCAAACATTGGAAGAAGAAAAACATCATCATCATGTGAGTTTGATTCATAGATAAACTATTGTATAAGATTAAAATACCGTACCCAAGTTGTATGATGCTGGTGTGTGGTTACCAAATATAATACATATCTACCCTGTCTAAAGCTCTGTCTACACTATCAAACTAGTTGGACAAAAAAAGTGGGATGTGCCCAAATATGGTAATGATATGACATCATCGTGTCCATATATGGGCACAGCACATAACAGACCTTTACCTGCTGGTGATTAAAGGTAGATTGACTGGTTGATTTAACCCATTGCCTAAAATACAGAATAATTTTTTCTTAAAGCAAAACCATCTCCATTAACATCCAACGAACTTTCATGCTCAAGCAGAGGTCGTCTTATCAAGCCACCGCTTGCATACTGGGCAGGTCAAAGGTTACGTAACCTCTCTATCGATCTGGTTGAAATTATACCAGGAACGTCCAACCTTCTTGGCAGTACTGATTCACCAACTTCATTAGGAATTCATGAAACGATTCAACACAGTCAGGTAGGAGCATCATTTAGTCTTGAAAACTTACCTGAATGAAATAAAATTTCCAACAAATCTAGTCCTCAATAAAGAGAAACACCCCTCGAAAGATAATAGAATTGACCAAGGCCAAACACTAATGCACCTACTTCATCAGGAATTCATAAAACCGTTGGTACACTATGGTAAAAGCATTATTTAGTCTTGAAATGGTATGGTATAGAATGGTACTATATCTATAATGAAAAACACCCTCCAAAGATAATACTAATAGAGTTGACCAAAGCCAAACACTGAGGCATTGTCAGCTTTTTATAAGGGCAGTTATTTCACTTTGTTTTTAAAACAATTCTAATTTGCAACAAAATGGTTTTTATTTAGAGAGATATTAGAATGCGCAAAAAGATGTCGAGTAAAGCAATAAAAACCAAAAAAGTAAAGAAAGAATTTCCTGACACAGATAGTGATGCAAAGGAAATAAGTGAGGTAGAGGAAAATAATTTATTGGACAGTGAATCTAGAAGTAAAAACTCAAAAGAAATAAATGTAGTAGAAGGCGAAGAGAAGTCTAGCAAAGAAACTCTGTCCAAAGATACTAGTACAGAGAGTGATGCCATTTCTAAACTTCAGTCGCATCAACTAAACCGTAGCTCAAGCAAATTGATAATTAAAAGTTCAGAAACTGAGGATGAAAAGACAAATGAATCTAAGATTGAGCCTGTAAGGCAAGCAATTCTGGAGAGAAAACCAACGAGTATCCAGAAGAACAATAAAATGACGATACCCACCAGCTTAGACCATTCTTTAAGCTCTAATACGACAGTGGAAAGAAGATTACGGAGGTCGAGTCGCGTAAATGGTAAAGTCAACAAAAAACAGGATTCTGTGAAAAGTCCAACATATATTGACCATTCGAAAAACAGCCTGATGATTAGTGACCAAGATGCAGATGATGAAGAAAGTGACCGTGACCAAATAAAGAAAACAAAAAGTACGAAAGACGTCGTAATCTCTTTTGGAAGTGACCTTAGTAAAATGGAGAGCACTCCTAGAAGTGACCATGGCCAAAGAAAGAGCACTTTTGGAAGTGACCTTGGCCAAAGAAAGAACACTTTTGGAAGCGACCTTGGTCAAATGGAGAGCACTCTTGGAAGTGAACTAGGCCAAATCAAGAGCGCTCTTGGAAGTGACCTTGGCCTAAGAAAGAGCACAAAAAATAAGGAGCACACTGTAGTCTCTTTTAAGTTACCAAAGAATGGAAGCATTGCTGAGCAATTGATTGAAGAATGCAATGAAGTATGGCAAGCAAATGAAATAAAAGTCCTTCATAAGTAAGTTATGTTTTTTATAGCACACCCTCTATTTCATTGATAATTACTCAGATAAGTTTAGTTTACTATCTTGTTTTGTAATTTATTTTTATTGAAACTGTTTGCAAGGCTTCTAGTTTTCCAACCGTATTTTATGGCTTTCTTGTATATTTGTAGAGCAGTCACAACCGTAGATCCTAGCTCTTTGGGTTTTTGGGACAAGATTGCTGAAATAGTATCAACAAAGACTGCAGCTCAGTGCCAGACTAAATACCAAGCATGTACAGAACGTCGAAAGGTTACTAAACAAACCACCGCAAATAAAAATAATAATGGTAAGGCAGATATCATGATACTTTGAATCGTTTCATATAGGTTACGATTCCAGAAGTCCCAAACATCACAGGCAGAAGACACAAACAACTAAAATAATAACAGAAAAAGATTGAACATTTGAAATATACCTGTGTACTGTTATGGCACATAGGAACCTCTTTTAAGGGGACATCTTTGGACCCTTAATAGGGGTATTTCCTGAATAGTTGTTGATCCTGGTTTAAAAAATGTATTTATACATGTACTATATTACCGTAAATCTTCTAATTGTAACCCTGGGTTATTATTCTTTGATTGTTTTTTAGGGTGGTTACTATTAGAAGGGGGGTTACTATTAGAGTAGTGGGTTATTATTACCAATCTTAAATTAGGCACCTGAAAATACTAGTAACCCACCCCAACTTTTCCGGTCAGCAAATCATAGCAAAATAATAAAACAGTACGAATAAATAAAAATTGTTTGAACCCTAACTTTATTTTATAAACTCAAAAACACTTAATCTTCCCCCACTCCCGAGATCAACATGCATTATCTCCTCATTTTCAAAATATGACTGCATCATATACGACCAGTCTTCATAATGTCATTTTGTTACTATTAGAGTAGTGGGTATTATTATAGATTGACTTATAAGGTGGGTTACTATTAGAAGGTGGGGTGGGGGTTACTATTAGAGTGTGGGTTACTATTAGAGTGTGGGTTACTATTAGAAGGGGGTTACTATTAGAAGGGAGTTACTATTAGAAGATTTACGGTATATGCTATTTTGTATGTCCTTTCTGAGGTATTTCATCACAATTGTATACCATCTAACACATCACACTACTGTATGTAAATTATTAATTTAGCTGTATTATTTTTTTTTAAAGAGCCGGTAAAATTGACAGCTACAGTTGGTACCATGA
Organism: Antedon bifida; assembly: GCF_963402885.1. NCBI lineage: Eukaryota > Metazoa > Echinodermata > Crinoidea > Comatulida > Antedonidae > Antedon > Antedon bifida. The sequence goes on from NC_136234.1 coordinate 2,127,100, forward strand.
AAAGGAAGAGACAACTTCGACATATTTTAGAGAAGCACGATGAAGGTTATGAAGATGATCTGTTTCATATGTTGGGTAATCCATCATCGAAGAAGCCAAAGGTATCAGCAGAATTTATTTTAATTTGTAACAATCGACACAAACGTTCCATATCCATGTGTTTTTCTTTTCATTATAAAGAATTTCATTTCACTGATGATGTTTTTTGGCATAACAATGAAACATGTTTGCAAAAACTTTTATTTTACTTTTATTATGCTAGTGGAAGTTCGGCATCATTATTCACGACATCACTTTGTATGTATGTTTTATCGAGGGCCCTGAATAATCAGTTCTATTTGGAACTGGATAGGCTACCCTCAGTAAAAAAATGCAAAACGTTTGGCGTGTTTCCAAAATGTATAAAAAAAATTTTTTTGGAAATAGTGATTTCTTAATCAATGGAATAATTTTGTCTAGATCCCGAATGACTTGATAGCAGATGAGGATGACGTTGAAAACTCTGAAAACATCCAGACGCCCGCTGTTCGTCCAATGATGACCAGGATTCCAAAATCTTCTCAAAAAACACCACAGTCAATGCTACTCAGTCCTGGATTATTCCATTCTGTTGATAGGTAAGTTTCAATATTTTTTACTACCTGTATATTACTGTTAATACTATCATAAAAATTCTAGCCTTTTTAAAGCCATTAGGTCTTTTTTTGTTGTATATAGTGCATTATAGTACTACAAATATTATTTGTTTCTACTAAAGTATTAGTACAGTGGTATCCCAGTGGACACCTCTATTAAGGGGACACATTCCTGTGAAACAAACCTGGGTCAATATAGGTTTTAATGCTACAGCCAACCCCTATTAGTGGAGTTGTGACTTGGTGGTTATGATGCTTGGCTACCACTCCAAGGGTCCTGGGTTCAAGTCCCGTCACATGTCAGGATTTTTTCTACAAAATTACTCCCCTCCCAAAGACTTGCAATTGTTTATTTATGTTTTGTTTATGTAGAGCATCTTGTGTATATGTTTGTCTTGTGAACATCTGCGGGTCCCTAATGATCAGCAATTGCTGGATGGATCACCCTCATTAAATATGGTGTAACAACAACAACATATTCAAGGGATGCCTCTACACTTATCTTAGTGGGGTTCTAAAGTACAGTATATTTACTTCATTCTTAATGAGCAGTATTTCTTTGTTTTTGTAGGAAAAAGATAGATCCTTATATTTATCGTTTGAAAGGAAAAGGAATACGCGGTATGCGACCAACAAAAGTTGCGGTAAGAACTTTAATTAATCATTATTTTGACACTACAAAAACCTAAGGCCATTTCAACAGAGTGTTAAAACACTTTTCCCCATCAGTTTCATAAAAAAAAAAATAACTATAACTGTATCACTTTGCACAAACATTGTTGGTCTGTGTTTAAGTTCAGATTCGATTTATTAAGTCATTCATACATATAGTACAATGATAATTGTTTTCTTGGCAGAAAAACACAAACAAAACAATACACACATAATATTTACATTCGTGATCAACATGGAACTTAACTGATTGAGCAATATAAAAAAAAGAATGACTATCGTTGGAACTTTTTGTGTAGTCTAATAGCACTAGGTAAGAATGAAAATGTATGTCTATTTGTTTTAACTGGAATTGTTGTAATCTTCCCTGGTAACTATTAACTTATTGTTTGAGATCACTTAGCCAAAATTGAGAATGTTTTACTCTATGTTTATTTTTTTTCAATATTTTATTTGCAATTTGTCTTGTTTCGTTTCAGAAGAGACCCAAAAAACAAGACAGCAAATCATTTCAATCATTAATGAACGGCCATACAGAGAACATCTTTGATGTCGTAGAAGTTTCAGATATTGACTCAGAAGAGGAAGAAGATCATTATTGGTCAGATGAGGACTTTCAATGATTATGAAATTTTACAAGCCCTAGACTAGCCCAACAAGTCACTCTGGACTAGCTTAACAAGTCACTCTGGTTTTTATAATAATTTTAACAATTTAACAGTTTTTTTTTACTCTAGAAGTTTTTCATTATGTTTGTTATTATACAGTGTTAATTCTCCTTTTATAAAAACATAAACAAACACAATCTGAATACAAAATTATCATATTTGTAGTAAATCTATTAAAAATCCATCCAAATAATATTTATTATCAGATTATTTAAAATGAATTAGTAATGGTTCATGTAATGAATTGGTTATCCATCAAAGGATATATTAATATTATATAACACCTAAATAAATACATTCATTTGATTGGACGATTGTGGGTCACATGGTGTGCAATAGTACGCACTAATAAACGATCGTTTAATAGTACTTTTTTTCGTGTGGAAAAAAAAATCTGTTCCGTTTGGAAAATATTTTTTTTATACTATTGCTTTTGAAATACAACAGAAAAACCAAGCATTCATTATTTGTATAATATTATACAGAATTTTTTACTATTATGCCTTTTGTAATACCTTATACCATATAATATATACACATTTACAAATAATGTATATGCGCTAACTAATGTATATGTTCTATGGTACTATAAGATGATCATAAAGCAATATATGATCATATACAGCAATATAAACGCGTAATAATTGAATTTTAAAAATTTGATATTTTGGCCAATTTTCGAAAAAATCCCTTACTATAGTACAGGGATTTTTTCGAAAAATGTCCGATTTTCGACCTTTTTATTTTTCGAAATAACTGGGTTCTATGGTACTATAAGATGATCATAAAGCAATATATGATCATATACAGCAATATAAACGCGTAATAATTGAATTTTAAAATCTTGATGTTTTGGCCAATTTTCGACCCTTTTATTTTTCGACATAACTGGGTTCTATGGTACTATAAGATGATCATAAAGCAATATAAGATCATATACAGCAATATAAACGCGTAATAATTGAATTTTAAAAATTTGATATTTTGGCCAATTTTCGAAAAAATCCCTTACTATAGTACAGGGATTTTTTCGAAAAATGGCCGATTTTCGACCTTTTTATTTTTCGACATAACTGGGTTCTATGGTACTATAAGATGATCATAAAGCAATATATGATCATATACAGCAATATAAACGCGTAATAATTGAATTTTAAAAACTTGATATTTTGGCCAATTTTCGAAAAAATCCCTTACTATAGTACAGGGATTTTTTCGAAAAATGGCCAATTTTCGACCCTTTTATTTTTCGACATAACTGGGTTCTATGGTACTATAAGATGATCATAAAGCAATATAAGATCATATACAGCAATATAAACGCGTAATAATTGAATTTTAAAAATTTGATATTTTGGCCAATTTTCGAAAAAATCCCTTACTATAGTACATGGATTTTTTCGAAAAATGGCCAATTTCCGACCTTTTTATTTTTCGACATAACTGGGTTCTATGGTACTATAAGATGATCATAAAGCAATATATGATCATATACAGCAATATAAACGCGTAATAATTGAATTTTAAAAATTTGATATTTTGGCCAATTTTCGAAAAAATCCCTTACTATAGTACAGGGATTTTTTCGAAAAATGGCCAATTTCCGACCTTTTTATTTTTCGACATAACTGGGTTCTATGGTACTATAAGATGATCATAAAGCAATATATGATCATATACAGCAATATAAACGCGTAATAATTGAATTTTAAAAACTTGATATTTTGGCCATTTTTCGAAAAAATCCCTTACTATAGTACAGGGATTTTTTCGAAAAATGGCCAATTTTCGACCCTTTTATTTTTCGACATAACTGGGTTCTATGGTACTATAAGATGATCATAAAGCAATATAAGATCATATACAGCAATATAAACGCGTAATAATTGAATTTTAAAAACTTGATATTTTGGCCAATTTTCGAAAAAATCCCTTACTATAGTACAGGGATTTTTTCGAAAAATGGCCGATTTTCTACCTTTTTATTTTTCGACATAACTGGGTTCTATGGTACTATAAGATGATCATAAAGCAATATATGATCATATACAGCAATATAAACGCGTAATAATTGAATTTTAAAAACTTGATATTTTGGCCAATTTTCGAAAAAATCCCTTACTATAGTACAGGGATTTTTTCGAAAAATGGCCAATTTTCGACCCTTTTATTTTTCGACATAACTGGGTTCTATGGTACTATAAGATGATCATAAAGCAATATAAGATCATATACAGCAATATAAACGCGTAATAATTGAATTTTAAAAATTTGATATTTTGGCCAATTTTCGAAAAAATCCCTTACTATAGTACAGGGATTTTTTCGAAAAATGGCCAATTTCCGACCTTTTTATATTTCGACATAACTGGGTTCTATGGTACTATAAGATGATCATAAAGCAATATATGATCATATACAGCAATATAAACGCGTAATAATTGAATTTTAAAAACTTGATATTTTGGCCATTTTTTGAAAAAATCCCTTACTATAGTACAGGGATTTTTTCGAAAAATGGCCAATTTTCGACCCTTTTATTTTTCGACATAACTGGGTTCTATGGTACTATAAGATGATCATAAAGCAATATAAGATCATATACAGCAATATAAACGCGTAATAATTGAATTTTAAAAACTTGATATTATGGCCGATTTTCGACCTTTTTATTTTTCGACATAACTGGGTTCTATGGTACTATAAGATGATCATAAAGCAATATATGATCATATACAGCAATATAAACGCGTAATAATTGAATTTTAAAAACTTGATATTTTGGCCAATTTTCGAAAAAATCCCTTACTATAGTACAGGGATTTTTTCGAAAAATGGCCAATTTTCGACCCTTTTATTTTTCGACATAACTGGGTTCTATGGTACTATAAGATGATCATAAAGCAATAATAAGATCATATACAGCAATATAAACGCGTAATAATTGAATTTTAAAAACTTGATATTTTGGCCAATTTTCGAAAAAATCCCTTACTATAGTACAGGGATTTTTTCGAAAAATGGCCGATTTTCGACCTTTTTATTTTTCAAAATAACTGGGTTCTATGGTACTATAAGATGATCATAAAGCAATATATGATCATATACAGCAATATAAACGCGTAATAATTGAATTTTAAAAACTTGATATTTTGGCCAATTTTCGAAAAAATCCCTTACTATAGTACAGAGATTTTTTCGAAAAATGGCCAATTTTCGACCCTTTTATTTTTCGACATAACTGGGTTCTATGGTACTATAAGATGATCATAAAGCAATATAAGATCATATACAGCAATATAAACGCGTAATAATTGAATTTTAAAAACTTGATATTTTGGCCAATTTTTGAAAAAATCCCTTACTATAGTACAGGGATTTTTTCGAAAAATGGCCAATTTTCGACCCTTTTATTTTTCGACATAACTGGGTTCTATGGTACTATAAGATGATCATAAAGCAATATAAGATCATATACAGCAATATAAACGCGTAATAATTGAATTTTAAAAACTTGATATTTTGGCCAATTTTCGAAAAAAATCCCTTACTATAGTACAGGGATTTTTTCGAAAAATGGCCAATTTTCGACCTTTTTATTTTTCGACATAACTGGGTTCTATGGTACTATAAGATGATCATAAAGCAATATATGATCATATACAGCAATATAAACGCGTAATAATTGAATTTTAAAAACTTGATATTTTGGCCAATTTTCGAAAAAATCCCTTACTATAGTACAGGGATTTTTTCGAAAAATGGCCAATTTTCGACCTTTTTATTTTTCGACATAACTGGGTTCTATGGTACTATAAGATGATCATAAAGCAATATATGATCATATACAGCAATATAAACGCGTAATAATTGAACTTTAAAAACTTGATATTTTGGCCAATTTTTGAAAAAATCCCTTACTATAGTACAGGGATTTTTTCGAAAAATGGCCAATTTTCGACCCTTTTATTTTTCGACATAACTGGGTTCTATGGTACTATAAGATGATCATAAAGTAATATAAGATCATATACAGCAATATAAACGCGTAATAATTGAATTTTAAAAACTTGATATTTTGGCCAATTTTCGAAAAAAATCCCTTACTAAATAGTACAGGGATTTTTTCGAAAAATGGCCAATTTTCGACCTTTTTATTTTTCGACATAACTGGGTTCTATGGTACTATAAGATGATCATAAAGCAATATATGATCATATACAGCAATATAAACGCGTAATAATTGAATTTTAAAAACTTGATATTTTGGCCATTTTTCGAAAAAATCCCTTACTATAGTACAGGGATTTTTTCGAAAAATGGCCAATTTTCGACCCTTTTATTTTTCGACATAACTGGGTTCTATGGTACTATAAGATGATCATAAAGCAATATAAGATCATATACAGCAATATAAACGCGTAATAATTGAATTTTAAAAATTTGATATTTTGGCCAATTTTTGAAAAAATCCCTTACTATAGTACAGGGATTTTTTCGAAAAATGGCCAATTTTCGACCCTTTTATTTTTCGACATAACTGGGTTCTATGGTACTATAAGATGATCATAAAGCAATATAAGATCATATACAGCAATATAAACGCGTAATAATTGAATTTTAAAAACTTGATATTTTGGCCAATTTTCGAAAAAAATCCCTTACTATAGTACAGGGATTTTTTCGAAAAATGGCCAATTTTCGACCTTTTTATTTTTCGACATAACTGGGTTCTATGGTACTATAAGATGATCATAAAGCAATATATGATCATATACAGCAATATAAACGCGTAATAATTGAATTTTAAAAACTTGATATTTTGGCCATTTTTCGAAAAAATCCCTTACTATAGTACAGGGATTTTTTCGAAAAATGGCCAATTTTCGACCCTTTTATTTTTCGACATAACTGGGTTCTATGGTACTATAAGATGATCATAAAGCAATATAAGATCATATACAGCAATATAAACGCGTAATAATTGAATTTTAAAAACTTGATATGTTGGCCAATTTTCGAAAAAAATCCCTTACTATAGTACAGGGATTTTTTCGAAAAATGGCCAATTTCCGACCTTTTTATTTTTCGACATAACTGGGTTCTATGGTACTATAAGATGATCATAAAGCAATATATGATCATATACAGCAATATAAACGCGTAATAATTGAATTTTAAAAACTTGATATTTTGGCCATTTTTCGAAAAAAATCCCTTACTATAGTACAGGGATTTTTTCGAAAAATGGCCAATTTTCGACCTTTTTATTTTTCGACATAACTGGGTTCTATGGTACTATAAGATGATCATAAAGCAATATATGATCATATACAGCAATATAAACGCATAATAATTGAATTTTAAAAACTTGATATTTTGGCCAAATATTGTCTTTTCAAATAAGTTGAGGTAACATGCGTTGAACACATTGTGTGATTCTGCGCATACCAAAATATTATGGTCGGGAATTGGCCAAAAAATCCCTGTAGGCCTACTTAGTACAGGGATTTTTCCGAAAAATGACCAAAATATCGTCTTTTCATAATACGTTGAAGTAAAATGCGCAAAAACACATGTGCATGTTACTTACGTTAATGGTCGAAATTTGGCCGATTTTCGGAAAAATCCCTGTACTATAGTAAATTTTCAAAAAGTGTTTGACCTATTTATTTCTTGACACGCAATAAGGTTCTTGATGTACATAAGGTTCTTTCATAATTTATACACACCCCACAGGTCAATTTATTTTCATAGTGGGCAGAGATTGGGTTGTACAATACGTTTAGGTGTTCTGCCGAAAACTCTCTATCAACACACCTAACACTATTCCATAGTGCTGTTATAGGTTTTTTGATACATAATGAACAACCAAATATTTGACAATTAAAAAGTCAGAATGCCTTCTCTTGCAAATGGACTCGGTTTCGGTCGTGGGCGTTCTTCTTTCCATTCCAAAGGTAATTCTTTATCCCAGTCCGTTCCTACACTTTCCTGAATTGCTCCATCCTTCGGTGAGGCCACCACAATGGGAAGTGGTCCACATTCATCACGGAACTCTACCACATGCATTTTAGTCCTGTCGGCAATCTGTTGGTGGGTTTCCTTAAAAGATATTAATTCAAAAGTTGTATAATTCAATGTTTAAACGTTATGTTGTGCTATGAATTCTTTGGTACAATACTGGATGAATTTAAGCTAAACTACCAATTTTTTCAGCCTCTCGTTTCATCTTAGGTGAATGTTATTTTCTGGGAGGCATTAAATGCATCTCAGTTAGTGAATAACATATCTCAATCAATTACTATAAAAGCACAACTAGGGGGTCAACTCAAAAGACAAATATAATTTGACTGAAATTCACTTTACTACATTCTCAGAAAATCATCGCGAGATTCTAGGCCATAATATTGGGTAAACTTTTGCAGTGTTAAGATGACATATGTCCACAGGCACTCATGTCAGAGAGTGAACGTCAAAATGCCACTAAACAAGCGTTCAAATTTGCCAGTCGACGTACCAGTCGCCTAGCATATTCGCATATCATAAAAATGATAGGGTAGCAGTCAATATAGTTGATGTGAAAATCTAAAAGTCCCTAATATCTCTGTGTTTTACTTACTTGTTCAAGCAGACCATTGAAGAATGCTGGGATAACATTGACTGGATTCTTAGAGCCATAAATTCTAGCATACAGATCTTTAATACCAGCTAACTTGCATATTTCAATAAGAACACGATGGCATCGAAGACCATAGCCTAAGAGACAAAAGGCAGCTTTTAATTTATGTTGATCTAGGTCACATACTGTGCAGGTTGACCTAGGTCAATCTACACATATTGAGTAGTTTGGATCTAAAGGGAAACATGTTGCTACGTCACTGTATGTGCAATGATATAACTAGGTGGTAGGTTTTCTCAAATTTAAATCTCACTTTAATTAAGCAACTGAACTACCCAAGCTGCCTCCCCTCAACAAGAAATGGAATAGTCTAGGTACTCAAGTGTTCTTGAGGTCACTATTTTAACATCTCTAATATGATGGTGGATTGATGATGTTTCACAGTCTTAAATGAATGTATTTTACAAAGGCTTTACTTTATCGCTTCAAGAAAGTTCACAGTAAATATATACAGTCTATGGAACTTGGGTTGCTTTTCTAGTGTGAAAGACAGAATATAGCTCTGTCTACACTATCAAACTAGTTTAACAAACAAAAGTGTGATATGCCCAACTATGGTAATGATATGCCCAAATATGGTAAGTGATATCACATCATTAGGTCCATACATGGACATCAAAATATAAGAGCGCGAATCTGTAAATGCATACAACTGTACAATACCCTTGTTCTGCGTTTTCATACGGATTCTTGTTCTCCTGAATGTGCTCTCTACGTCATGAAAAACTGAAAGAGAAATATGAAACAACAAAAATGATAACAGAGAAATTATTTAAAAAATATTCATAACCAAGCAACAGATTTAGTATATTTTTATTAGTCTTGCAAATAATTTTCAGTGTCTATCTGCCTTCACAAAATATGTTATCTTTACTTACGAGTATCATCGTTATATTTTTCTATATAGACGAGGTGATTGGCTGCTTTGTTCTTGGCTTTCCTCAGAGCAGCCATCATGTCTGGTGCTTTACCATAAGCATAGCCTATAATATACAAATATTAATGAATCCGGTAAAAATTAGAATTGTGGAGCGATTGATATAGTCCGGTGGCAGGAGGGGGGAATCACCACCCGAAAGGGGACAAATTGCCATCCAACTTTTCTAGACCAGAATTTTCCGTAGATTACGAATATGGAAGGTAATCGATCAGGATATGAAGCGTTTTCGAGATATAAGGGGTCAAAGTTCAAAATTGACCAATTACAACAATGTATTATGTATATGTATTATAACAAATTTATTGAAGCACAATTTGGTCTTTTATTACATTTTTATGATTATAAGTGTCTATTCAATCACCTTATAAAAAAAAAATCCTTTCTAATTAAGGGTCAAATGTCAATATTGACCAATCATAGAACGTACCTATAAAATCAAATAAAAACTTATATTTAATAAAAATTGTATGTTTTCTCATCCTGTTAATCAATCATACGCAATGTAAAAGAGCGAATACATCATTTCATCAGTTGACATAAGGTCAATTTCATCAGTTGACATAAGGTCAAAGGTCAACTTTTTAATACACGTATTAGTTAACAAATAAATGCAAAGATGTCCAAACTATGATATTGATGGTTTTACAAGTAATCAGATTATTTGATTAGTAAAGTTATGTTATTTCATTATAATTTTGATTAATATAATTATAATACTGCATATAATCAAATCAGACTTTGATCAGGATAGGAAGCGAATAGGAAGAGATAAGGGGTCAAAGTTCAAAATTGACCAATTATAACAATGTATTATATACATATGTATCATAACCAATTTATTGAAGTTCAATTTGGTCTTTTAATACATTTGTATGGTTATATGTATCTATTCAGTCGCCTTATAAAACAAATACTTTTCAATTAAAGGTCAAATGTCAAAATTGACCAATCACACAATTTGCATATAAACCCAAATAAAAACTAACATTTAAGACAAAATGTTATGTTTTATCATTCTATTAAGACATCTATCAATCATACACAATCAAAAGAGCACATTTATCATTACACAAGTTGACAAAAGGTCAACATTTGAAGTGATATACTAAATAATGCAAAGTTATTCAAACTATGAGATCGATGTTCATAAATGTAATCACGTTATTTGATCAGTGAAGTTATGGTATTTTTATATTTTTTCTAGTGCGCATTATTTTAAATGTATTAATATATAATACTGTAAAATAAATAATAAAATTATTAATATTATTAATATTATGACGGTTAAAATGTTATGATGTTAAATATTTTTATATTTTTTCTAGTGCGCATTATTTTAAATGTATTAATATATAATACTGTAAAATAAATAATAAAATTATTAATATTATTAATATTATGACGGTTAAAATGTTATGATGTTAAATATTTTTATATTTTTTCTAGTGCGCATTATTTTAAATGTATTAATATATAATACTGTAAAATAAATAATAAAATTATTAATATTATTAATATTATGACGGTTAAAATGTTATGATGTTAAAATGTTACGCTGACCTTCAATGATTTGCCACTATACAGTTGCATTTATTAGGGCTACAATATTCGTTTTTGGAAAATAAACTACTATTCATCACGGAACCAGAGAATACCAATTCGTACAGAATAGGGCATAGGCAGATCCAGGTGGCCAAACTCAATCCACAACTCACTACACAGACAGACCACAATTTTTATATAGCCACAGATAGTTTGGCCCATACAGGAAAGAGTTTCCTGTACACAAAAGATTCTAAAATAACCCATATGGATTTGCCCGAATGAACCCTCTAAGGACCCTTTTGGGATCTCTATGTGGTGTGCTACATAAGGCCCTGTATTAGAAATTAATATGGGGTAAATAGTTCATAGATGAACTATGGAATAAAACTAAAATGTTCACCCTCAATCTTTAAATAACATTTATGGATTTGCCCAAATGAACCCAAGGGCCGATTCTTCATGGACCTTTCGGGGTTCTCTATGTGGGTCTACAAGAGACCCTATATTGGAAATACTGTATGTGGGGTGAAAATGTGGGTTCATAGAGATATAATAAATATCCCTGTGCACCCTCGATCATCCTTAAGGAACATTTTATGGATTTGCCCAAATTAACCCAAGGGCCGGTCGTTCTCCATGGATGGACATTAAGCCCCATAATGGAAATATAAGGGGTGACACTGTGAGTTCATATAGACAGGCGCGGCCCATGGAATAAAGCTGCCTGTGCACTCTCGATCCTTAAGGAACACTTATGGATTTGCTAAAATTAACCCCCAAAGGCCGGTCCTCCATGGATGGACATTAAGTCCCATAATGGAAATATAAGGAGTGACAATGTGGGTTTATATAGACAGGCACATGGAATAAAGCTGCCTGTGCACTCTCGATCCTTAAGGAACCGATTTGGATTTTGCCTAAAATGAAACAACAGCAGGTCATCTATTTAGACCCTTCTGTGTTTCTCTACTGTATGTTCAGTTCTACATTTAGCCCCTGTATCGGATCAATCAATAGATGAGAAAAACAGGTCAAAGGTTAAAATTACAGAAAAATAGTGTTCCAGTCACTTTTTGAAAAAAAATGTTGCATTATGGCAAGTATAAACATATATATTGTGAACAATTTGATACCAAAATTGGCTCCTTACGACAAATATTTATTAATTTATGTTTTTATAACCTTATTCAATTATGTCAAAGGTTAATAACCACACTTCCGGTCATTTTCAAGCAATATCATCTGTTACACTGAATATAAATGTATATCTTGGGAACAATTTGCTCCTATTTTTAATTCTCTCTGACCTGCCGTTACTTAGATATAGCAAAAAGAGGTCAAAGGTCAAAATTGCTAAAAATGGGGTTTCCGGTCAATTTTACAAAGAAAGTTATGTTAGAGCTAATATAAACATATATATTGTGAACAATTTGACACCAAAATTATCTCACTAGGTCCAGAATTTCTAGAGATATAGCATGTTTTTATATTGGTCAATTTTGAACTTTGACCCCTTATATCTCGAAAACGCTTCCTATCCTGATCGATTACCTTCCATATTCGTAATCTACGGAAAATTCTGGTCTAGAAAAGTTGGATGGCAATTTGTCCCCTTTCGGGTGGTGATATCCCCCCTCCTGCCACCGGACTAATAGGCCACTTACTTTTTATCATGTGACCTACAATGGTCCAATCAAATGACAGGAATCTACGTAGGTGTTATATAATAAAATATAATAATTTACCTGTAATTTACTTTTGATATACTACATTGTTATATTTCAATAAAAGTAACTAGTTTAAAAGTTACTTGGTTGGCCAGCATAGCTGAATGGATTTGGAATAGAGGTGAGAATACCAAAGAAGTGGAGTTGCTGAACATGGCAATAGACAGAGAATTGTGGCAAAACATGATCGCCAAAGTCTCATGATATGGCACTTCGAGAGAAAGAGAGAGTTTAAAAGAGTATACGATTTTGGATAATTTTTAGAGTTTTTCTCTCTCTTTTTATATTTCATACGCATCCAGGCCAACAGTGAGTAACCCGCCAACTACAGGATGGATAAACTATTTTATAAGTTATCGTGCTTATAAACTAAGTCTCATTTGAGGCTTGGGGAGTGGAGTTGAAATAGTCGTGAGTTACAACCCTGGAACTACAGTAGGTCAAGATTGAACCCTGGACCTTGGGATTAGAAGGCAAGCATGTAAACCACTAAGCTACAGCTCCACTACTAAAACTCCAGACTATCATCAGCAGCTAACATTCTTAAATGTACATATTAATAATACTGACCTATAGCTCCTTGTTTGTTGCCAACAGCAACCAATGCTGATATACTTCTCTTTCTACCAACGTTTGCCGTCATGTTGAACACTCTTCGCACATGCAAAACTTTTGATTCAAACTCTTCAAAGTTTTCTAAAAAGAATCAAGTGGAGGCAACTGCATTTATTTATCTATTTATTTGAATCTAAGAGAAATGAGGTAATTTATAACTATCTTTAACACCGCAAGTCACAACAAAAACAAACACCACCATTAATCACATACACCACCAGTAGTGTCACCACCACAATCACCACCAGTAGTGTCACCATCACAGCCACCACCAGTAGTGTCACCATCACAGCCACCACCAGTAGTGTCACCATCACAGCCACCACCAGTAGTGTCACCATCACATACACCACCAGTAGTGTCATCATCACAGCCACCACCAGTAGTGTCACCATCACATACACCACCAGTAGTGTCATCATCACAGCCACCACCAGTAGTGTCATCATCACAGCCACCACCAGTAGTGTCATCATCACAGACACCACCAGTAGTGTCATCATCACAGCCACCACCAGTAGTGTCACTATCACAGCCACCACCAGTAGTGTCACCATCACAGCCACCACCAGTAGTCTCATCATCATATCCACCACCAGTAGTCTCATCATCATATCCACCACCAGTATTGTCACCATCACAGCCACCACCAGTAGTCTCATCATCATATCCACCACCAGTAGTGTCACCATCACAGCCACCACCAGTAGTCTCATCATCACAACCACTACCAGTAGTGTCACCATCACAGCCACCACCAGTAGTGTCATCATCACAGCCACCACCAGTAGTGTCATCATCATATCCACCACCAGTAGTGTCACCATCACATCCACCACCAGTAGTGTCACCATCACAGCCACCACCAGTAGTCTCATTATCATATCCACCACCAGTAGTCTCATCATCATATCCACCACCAGTAGTGTCACCATCACAACCACCACCAGTAGTGTCACCATCACAGCCACCACCAGTAGTCTCATTATCATATCCACCACCAGTAGTCTCATCATCATATCCACCACCAGTAGTGTCACCATCACAGCCACCACCAGTAGTCTCATCATCACAGCCACCACCAGTAGTGTCATCATCACAGCCACCACCAGTAGTGTCATCATCACAGCCACCACCAGTAGTGTCATCATCACAGCCACCACCAGTAGTCTCATTATCATATCCACCACCAGTAGTCTCATCATCATATCCACCACCAGTAGTGTCACCATCACAACCACCACCAGTAGTGTCACCATCACAGCCACCACCAGTAGTCTCATTATCATATCCACCACCAGTAGTCTCATCATCATATCCACCACCAGTAGTGTCACCATCACAACCACCACCAGTAGTGTCACCATCACAGCCACCACCAGTAGTCTCATTATCATATCCACCACCAGTAGTCTCATCATCATATCCACCACCAGTAGTGTCACCATCACAGCCACCACCAGTAGTCTCATCATCACAGCCACCACCAGTAGTGTCATCATCACAGCCACCACCAGTAGTGTCATCATCACAGCCACCACCAGTAGTGTCATCATCACAGCCACCACCAGTAGTGTCACCATCACATCCACCACCAGTAGTGTCACCATCACAACCACCACCAGAAGTGTCACCATCACAATCACCACCAGTAGTGTCACCATCACAACCACTACCAGTAGTGTCACCATCACAATCACCACCAGTAGTGTCACCATCACAACCACCACCAGTAGTGTCACCATCACATTCACCACCAGTAGTGTCACCATCACAATCACTAGTAAGCCAAACACTGCCACCAGTATCACCAACAAACGAACACCACCACCATCATTAAATGTTTATGTACCTCCGGGAATAGGATCTGGTGGTCCTAAGCCACGCCCACCCCAACTTTTAGAGGTCCAGCCTCTATCCTCCGGTGCAGTTATCCTCTTCCTTCGCTTATCCCAGTCTTCTCGTACTTTACGTAACATTTCTTCTCTTTCTGGATCAACATCCTTTTTATGAATAACTTGAACTTGATTGTTTTTAATAATGGGTGTATTCAGACCGGGCCATGCCATTCTAGCTTGTCCTGCAAAGATAGTTTTCTTTCAATCATAGTATTTTTCCTATACATACAGTATTTAATATCCCATTGAATAAAAGAAAAAAAACAACGAACACTTTAACAGTACTTACCTTCACCAATAATCTGCCCTTTATTCAAATCTTTCCTTCGTCGTCGTTGAGGGCGTTTTCCTCTGGCTTTTTTGTGAGCTTTACCAGTCAGTGCTGTCATACTTTTCCATAACTGATCTGATGTGACTGTAAACATTTTAAGATTTAAAAATATTTCTCAATAATATTTCAAAGCAAATCATTTTATGGGGTACTGTATATTATAAACATTTTAGTAGTCTATCGATTCTGATAGTGATACAGCATAGTGCAGTTTTCTAACAACAATAACAAAATATGAAGCAAAATCTTACATGTGTTAAAGAAACTATTATAACGTTTTGGAATAAAAGAGACAGCGGCGGTTGACTGGTTGAGAGAGCGACAACAGGATGTTCCAGCCATGCTTCGTCGTACACATGATGTTGCTGATGATAAAGTCAATTCTTTCAAAATAAATAGGATAGAATATTATTAGTAAGTGATAATTATGTTACAACAAAAAATACATTTATGAGTTAAAATAAAATTGAAGAGAAATGAATGAAAGCAACATCATTTTTATGTATTATTATTATATTATTTGTATACATTCTGAAATTAATCTGAACATAATAGGCCTAGTCTTCTTATATTAGTAAATGTGTATGTATTATTCAAAATCTGGGCCGAATCGTCCCAAATTTACACTGTAGTAGTAGCTTGCAAATGACTATTTTTAGTTTACAGTATGATGAGTAGGCCTAGGCATGATTTAGAGGCTAGTTTTAGGCATAACCTATCTAGCCTAAGCCTACTTTAGGTTGATCCTAGGTCGAACATTTGGGCTATCAATTAATAAACATAATATACTTACTTTGTGCAAATAATGATGACAAATTGTGCACGGTTTTCAGACTGTGAGCTGCCATTTTATTTTGTGAACGGCTGGGGAAAGTGCCTATATACACTGCGGCTGTGTGTATAACGACAGGAAATTGCCTTACGAACAACCGTATTTTATATTAGTTTATACGGCCAGCCGCCGTGCGAATATAAAGCATGATGGCTGCCTCCATGGACAAGTTCATGAGAGCAATTCGGAAAAATCATTTTCTGAAATTTGGACTTCCTATGCTTGTAATACTTTTTGATTACTTGAAATACCAATGATATTTATATAAAAACTATTAGGTCATTATTTCAAATGTAGAATGTGATAACAAATGTATTTTATATCCATAATATAGGCCTAGGCCCTATCTTTGTGTTGTCGTCGCTTGCTGTTCCTCCTCATTACAAATACACGCCCACGCCTTCACAATGATGCTTTCGGTCGCGTAAAAACAGATGCGACCGAAATTAACTGTAATTAATTATTTTTTAATTTTCAAAAATCTCTTTTAAGATTTTAATTGTTGGTGGTTCTTTTGGTCTGAAGGAATTTCGAAAACTCCGATATGAAATAATAGATCGAAGACAGGTTGTAAGTTTTCTTTAAAAATTATATAAAAATGTAATGTTAATATCAATGTTTTTTTGTAAACAAGATATGTGATATTTTTTTGTTCATATTTTAAAATATTTTATATAGTTTTAAATATTTTTAATCCATACTATTATTATTAGTGGTGGGGTTTCCCACAGTCAAATGTGACTGAAAATAAATAAATATTGAAAGAGATAAAACAGGCCTCTAGATATTTTATTATTATTTTACAAACTTCAGATTGACCCAGAAGTACTTGATAGGTTAAAGCAGAGAGAAAAAGAGAACAAATTATCACTTGAGGAAGAATTTAAGGTAAGCAAATATATAATGAAATAAATACTGTAATTAATTATATCTTTCATTTATTTCGTCAATTAAAAACATAATAATACAATACAAATAAATATAACAAAACCCATGATGGTGACAGGATTAAACAAAAGCAAATTAAATTGACTCTAAAAACTGTCTCCGCTGTCACGGGTGACATACAGTATAATAGACATCAATTAAAATCATGGCTCTGTCTACACTATCAAACTAGTTTGACAAAAAAAGTGTGATATGCCCAAATATGGTAGTGATATGACATCATCATGTCGATATATGGGCGCATCACATGTTTTTGTCACATAAAGTTTGATAGTGTAGACAGAGCTTTAGAGTCATTTAAATATAAAAATATAAAACATTTCAAAGTTAATTTCTTATTCTGGTGAAGAGAGGAAGTGCTTTGCCAATTTAATTAATTAATTTATCTTATATAGTTTCCAGATGTACATTGAATTCCCATTATTATCTTGTTTTTTACCCCCGATTCTTTGTGTAGAAAATTGAGGAAGATGATATAGATAGTTGGTATAATATCAGAGGCCCAAGACCATGGGAAGATTCCAAAGAATTCCAAGAAGCTCAGAGACAAAATATTGCAAAAAGAAAAGAAAGATTATCAAAATTAAAGGAAGGATAGTATTATGTTGTGTATCAATAGCAATTTTATAATCATCTATTAAATACATATGACACAAATACTATTTATTGAATTTGTCTTTATTTGTCCTTTGTCCTATTGGATTGTATGTCATGCGCTTCATCCTAGACAATATATATTGCAATAATTCATATTCACTTATACAGTTATAATTTACATATAAAATTTACTTATATTTAATACAGTTTATAAATTTTGAAAAATATATAAATTTTCTTTATTGGATTGTATGTCACGCCATATTAAGTTATAAATTTTGAAAAATATTAAAAAGAATCTAATTTTTGGAAGACAATTATATTGCAACAGATACTTTTTATGTAGTTTAGTGCCAACTATTTTAATTCTATTCAACACTTTATCATTTCAGAAAAATAAAGAATAGCACTAATAATTAATCTTTCTAAATATTTTTGGAAGCAATAATTTATGGTGACACTTATATAGTTATGATTTGCCATATACCAAGTCTACTAATTTTTTTCCGTTGTATTTTAAGCATTGAGATTGTTCTTAACGAAAAAGCTTGTATTGTCAACGTTTTCTATTCAAATGACTTTCTGTTGAGCACAATTCGTTTAAAATTGACCATTCGAAAAGTAATCAACGAATCTTTATGTTGACAATGAAAGTTATCATTCTAATATGACAATTGATGGCTATTCCATTTTAGTTGCGTAGGAACTTGAAGATGGTTGTGTGGTCATACACTTGTCCTGGATGAATAACAGCCTCTGGAAAACTTTCCTAAAAATAATCAATTTTCAAATACAGTAATGTGTACATAATATATTCATTCATTCAAGGTTTATTAAAAAATATTAAAGTCACAGCAGAAGCTGAATTAATACATTGAAAATAGTAAAATAACATGAAACATCATGAACAAACATAAACATCAGAAATGCAATTCAAACAAAACACGTTCAAAACCACCTAAACAATGAACTGGAATTCACAGTTTCAGGGCATGGGTGTGATTTAAGGGCCAGTTAAGTTTTATACTGATATGATAATATTATCAAACATAAAGTTGATTTTTACATACCTCATTCACAGCATTTGGATAATTCTGTGTCTCGAGACATAGAGCTCCATGTTTCTCATGACACACATTGTTTTTCCCAACTATTCCACTAAGAAAGTTTGATGAATAGAACTGTATGCCTGGTTGTGTTGTGTACACTTCCATAACAAGTCCATTTGGATGAGATACTCTACACAAAGTAATTTAAGAATGCAATGATTGCAATCATTCAAAAATCTATTTAAATTGATTTCATAAACTATGACACAAATACACATAACAAATAAAGATTCTAAAGGCAACACAGGAGTGTGCTAAGATATGAAATTAATAGTCTGTCAAAAATAGATAAAACAGTAAAGTAGTTATTTTAGCTATCCCCTTGGATTATCCCCTGCAACATTCGCCATTTACCTTATTCAGAAAGGCTGAAAATGTTCAACCTACCTACTCTGGCACACAGAAGGCAAAGAGCTCATTTGATACAGATTTTTAAAATTTTACATGGAGTGGATAATATTTCAGTTGACTTTTTTTTAGCTTGATGAAGATGTCAGAATACGTGGTCGTTCTTTCAAATTAAAATTTAAGTTTTCACGCACAAATTGGATGAGGGACTCATCATACTATGGAATTAATTCATTACCGGAGGATGTAGTATCTTCAAGATCAACTAATCAATTCAAGTCAGGTCTTGAACGGGCATGGTCCAACCACCCTCTAAAATTTGCGCCGTATTCAAGATTTGATGTTATTCTCAAGAGGGGCTTATAGGCATAGCCTCGACTCCAGACCCAGCAAATGCTGAGCTCCGGAAACAAGTAACACAAATACACAGTGCATCAGAGACTATTTAATTGGATGCTGGTAACCATATTGGATCATGGGTCATTGTGTTTTAAATTGACTACAGAGCCTTTGGCTATTATGGTATCTATGCACAGTATTAATCAATTTTATGATTACAAATTTAGTTTTAGTGTTAGTAAATTTTAAAAATGTTCAAACCTTGCTGCGCGTTCTGTTAATGTGCTACTGTTCAAGCAGTAATTATGATCAAACCCACCAACACCCTGCAGACTATCACCAATAAGTACAGGAGTCCTTAAATCAAACAAGGTACCATCAACAGGACACAGCACACCTGTGAAGAAACATACAACTAAGATATACAGACACCTGCACCTGGAATGCATGCATCACCACATAATCTAAGACGTAAGTAAAGTAGGAACCTCTCGTAAGAGGGACACCTTCAGGAGTGTGTCCCCTTAAAGGGGTGTCTTCTGAATAGGGGTTGGCCATAGTGTTACAACATATATAGTATTGTCACTCATTCATTTCACAGGAAAGGTACCCCTTTAATAGAGGTGTCCTAAAGGAGGGGTTCTACTGTCATAAACTAACATAAGGTATTACTACAAACCTGTTGGTATTAGATTCTCTTTCACAGGTGTGTATGCATCAGCATTTATCATCAGTGAATGATCAGCAATTGAAGATTTCTACATTAAAAAAAAAACTAATTTTATTTCAATATACAGTTTATTATTTAAGATGAACTTTAAATATGAACTTAGTCATGCATGGCAGTCATCAGGTCTGGCTGGTCATAACTGACTGACTCAGAATTTAACAGAATGGTCACTTATTAAAGAAAAAAACTTTTATTTGTAAAGTATCATTTCTTTATGGTTTAAAACATCAAAAAATTGCAGAAAATGCCTTACCTTGCCTGATAAGTTAAAGTATGAATGGTTACATATGTTGACCGGTGTAGGTTTTGTGGTGGTGGCATTTAGTTTAAGGACCACTGCATTGTCATCGGTCAGTTGGTAAGTACATTGAGTGGTCAATTCTCCAGGATAACCCTCTTCTCCATCAGCACTGATGTAGGTAAGGATAACAGAGTTGTCTTTGACCTCACTCTTCCAAACAACCTGTCATATTATAAGGAGAATGAATGAAAATGTACAAATATATTTTTTAGGAAATATATTTCTAAAGCTCTGTCTACACTATCAAACTGTGACAAAAACATTTGATGTGCCCATAATATGGACATGATGTCATATCAGTACCGTACCATATTTGGACACATAATTTCTTTGTCACATAAAGTTTGATAGTGTAGAAAGAGCTTTAGGAACCTCATTTAAAAATGAATCAAATGATTTAATATATTTTTGAAATATTGAAATAAAATGTACCTTATCAAAGCCTCTGAGCCCGCCATGAAGGTGGTTGTTCCTATGCGATTCGTTTATGGTAACTTGGTAACTTTTACCATCTACGTTGAATTTACCTCCTTCTGTTCGATTGGCTACCCGACCCACTATGACCCCAAAGTAGCAGCGGTTTGATTCATATCCTGACAAGATAAAATATCATATTATTACCTGTATGCATAATAAATAAGGCAGACATCATTTACAGCAGTGCTTATTTACTTGGGTTGTGTTTGAAATTAGTTTGGTGTTTTTAGATATGTCTACAACCATATTAACAATAAAAAAGAAAACATACTTCTTTAAAACAATGTGTTTTTCTGTGAAAAAAAGAGATGAAGTTGAATTTAATAATTTTACCCTCAAAATTATCATAACCAAGAACAACATCAATGTTTTCCTGCTCATTTGGTACATGTAGATTAGTAATGGCTGCTCCAAAGTTGATTACTTTTAACACCATTCCATTCTTGTTTGTGAAGGTGTATTGTACTATCTCTTCACCATTCTTTGTTTTACCGTACAATTTATCGGTAATTGTAGTTGAAAATGACATCTTTTTCGCAGCAAAAACCTAAAAAAAAAGTATATCAAATTATTACAAAAAAAAACAGTAAAACACATAGTAGTAACATACATATAGATAGTACCCCTCCCTCGGGCCTCTGTAGGCTACGCCTCCTGGTTGCTATTTTATAGATTAAAGAATCATTATTTATCTTATTTTAGGGCTTATTAACCTAGATTCCCTGTATCTGATGGTTTAGGCTAGGCTATATAATCACAACGAGGAGGATTACTACTTGACTGAATTCTGACGTCACTGGGCCTCCCAGGCAAGCCGGGGTCCCGCCAACAGGTACCAGGAGGCGGGCGCCTAGGCTAGTACTAGCCTAGTAGTAGGCCTAGCTAGACTCCAGAAACTGAAATAGTGTACCAAGGCCATAGCTAGCTATAGGCTTATATGTTTAATATTACACCAAAACATTTAATTAAAACGAAATTAGCTTATGCTTTAGTAGTTAAAATGTCTAGGCTAGGCCTAGGCTCAAACCTTCAAACGCAGATTTATCTCTCACACACCCACCACCACCTGTAGATTTTGATCTTCACAACTCCCGCGAAACGCCCTCAATTTTGAAAAAGTAGGAGACTGACGTGACTCGGTTGGTGGTACATGGTGAATTTATATGCGGATTTAATTTTAGTAAGATTACACACACAAGGCATGTTACAGATGACCCAGCCCCGAGTGAAGCTAATTAATAACCTCAGTATTTACAACAGACTTTGAAACATTTTGACCACGATATTTATTCAATAACTACATCACTGTACAATACAATAACAATACTGCAAAATATTACTTGTGATCTACAAACTACATTATAAATAATAGCCATCTTAAACTATTGCACTATTTTATAATATTTAAAATACTGTAATTGCACTTTTTTTCAAGGTAAAGATTTGGTTACTTTGCTGTTTCTTAAGTAGTACTTTTATAATCATGATTTAAAATGCCATATCAAATAAAAAAGAAGAAATTAACAAATATTATATAACAGCAGTACACAGCAAGCAAGCATATTTGCAAATCATGGAGGTTATACAGTTGAACCTCTCGTAAGCAGTCACCATCGGGACCGGAAAAAGCGGCCGCTTACAAGAGGTGATAGAGGGCCAAAATCACGTATTATGGCTATGCACAATACTTTTCGGCGTTCTCAACACAACAGGCCTCTGTATTCTCCAGCTAATTGTATTTTATTGTTTATGATCAGGTGGTTTAGTATTATTTATTATTTTCAGACGAAGCGGTCGTGTAGTTTTCTCATCTCATCTAAAAACACAGGAATCTCTTTCACAGAAATATTTTTTAAACCGCTTCAAAATAAAGCTAATATATAAAGCACTAAGTATCAAAATTGTATTTTTGTTTTTGTCAAAAGTCAATACAAATTTTTTCCGGTGGCTGCTTACGGGAGGTAATTTACCATACAAAAAAATCGAATCTAAAGCCGCTTATGGGACGTGGCCGCTTATGGGAGGTACCAAATGCAGTGCAGTGATTAGATAGGCCTTTGAAAGTGTGGCCGTTAAGAGAGGTGGCCGCTTACGCGAGGTGGCCACTCACAGAGGTTTAACTGTACCGCCATGTGCAAATCAAAGCCCATACAGGCTCTATCACTAACAAATACAATGGCAAATATATCAATTTCACATTGTCTTGCTGCCAGATTCTGGAGACAATTTTTCAAGAATTTGTGACACTTTTTCTTCAAGATCAAATATTCGTTCTGACTGCTCGGTTACCGTGTCTTGCATCTAACAAACAGAACAAAAAAAAAAACATCAGAACAAGTTAAACCTCAAAATTCTCATATCTAAAGCTCTGTCTACACTATCATACTTTATGTGACAAAAAAAATGTGCCCATATATAGAAATGATGTCATATCACTATCATATTTGGGCATATCACACTTTTTTGTTGTCAAACTATAGGCCTACAGTATAAACTTTAATTTCAACTGACAGTTAACAAGCTCATTGCATAATCTCATTATCTATTTTAATATTAATTTTAAAATTAAATTACAAACTTTAATAATTTAAACTCACCGACTCATTGTCCATCTGAAGTAGTTTAATTTGATATTTCAAGTTATCAATCTCGTTATCTTTATCCTTTGAAAACTCAGCAATGCTTTTGAAACTTGCTTCAAGGTCACCAAGGTCAAGTTTAGGAACAAACGACGGCTTCTTGAATAAGTTGTCACTAAGAGGGACAGAATTGTTGGACTGGTTGGATACATTGTCAGGGCCAGCAGACATATTGGTCTGGTTTGATCCATCCTTGGAATCCACCTGCACCATTTCATCTTGTGGTTCAATAGGAATAAATTCTGCATCGGCCAATTCCTAAAATCAAAGAAACGGTTATCGCAATGTGCTTCTATTGGACACAGAAATGAAATTTAAATACTATTTTTGGAGTGTATGACTGACAAGGTATTTCTACTGAATATCTGCTGACCTATCCTGTAATATAACAAAGACTTAGTACATAATAATTCTCTTGCATTCTTCATACTTGAACACAGTACCATAATAGTGGTCGAAAATGATGGTTTAATATTATTTTATGTTGCAGATACAAGCTCTACCACAAACAACAGTTTAATGGTGTTTCAAAATCAACAACATTGATTAGGTAAAGAGGGCATAGGTCATTGGTAGGATACCTACAGCTTTGAGCCAAGGTGGCATAGTGCTTCCATCTTCATCGCCGTTCACTGTTTCTTTACGTACATCATTCTCTTCCGTCTGACTTTGTTTATGTTCTTGGTCCTCCTCTTCTCCATCCATGCTAGTAAACACATTGTTATCTATGTCTTCTTCAGACATCAATGATACTAAAACAAATTTAAAAAAAAAGATTATTCAAACTTTTTTTTTTAATCGAACATGGTATGATAATTCTATATTAAATATGTTTATTCAATTGAAAATTACACAAAAATGAATTAAAATAGTAACTAAAACAATTGTTTCAGAAGCACAATAAAAACGTAAAAAACTAACTTTTACTTGCTACAGATCCCAGACTGGATGATCTGTGAGACTGTAGTGTTTTGGAGTTCAACACTTTTTCTGAAATTAAAGAAATCATTATTAATGACGATGACCTACGACCTCTGTATATTGGGTTTTGTTGGGCATTGTTAGATCTAGAACCCACCATTGAAACTATGTCTTAGAATAGAGTGAGGGATCTTGTTCAAATGTCCCTGCACGCACACAATGGATTGATTTACCAAGGGTCAAGATAAGACAAGTACCCACTTCTAATTTTGATTTTTTATTTATTTTGTATTTGTTATTTCATTTTATTTTGTTTGCTTTTCTGTTATTTCAACTATAATATTTTAATTATTGTTTTTTATAAATACCATTATATGTATTACCATTATTGAATAAATGTTATTGAACTTGAAAAACAGAACTAGTTCCTACTTTTTTAAATTTTATTTCATCAAAACCAACAGCAACGAAAGTTGCCACTTAAAGGTATGAAACAGAAAACAGACACAAAAAATACTCTATTTATGAAGCAAACTTAAATAAATATACTGTAGGTCATTGTAAATAAAAAACTCCTGACTTTCTTTTAAGCATTAAAAACAAAAGCCAACTGGTTATGCTATGACTCAGACTAAACTACTTACCCACTATCATTATAGTGTGCCAGTGCTGGCAACACAAATCTGGTGCAACATTCAAAGTACCAAAAATCGGCCGAGGTGACGGGATTGAATTGTTTCTTTGTGTTGCTGTGCCATCAATGTTTACGCCCAAACGACCGCTATTAGCATTACCAAATGAATAAATATGATTATCTGTAACAAACAAAGAATATATATCAATTTAAAAAACAAATAGAATTAAGTAAAATGGCAAATTTTACAATTTACGTTTGACGATAGCTATAAATATAATGACAACTGAAAAATGATTTATTACCAGATGTTGAAACCACTGTAAATTCATTTCCGCAACTGACTCTAGCAACCATTTTACCGCCGAGTCTACGGGATATTTCACAGATAGTTGACCTTTTCTTGAAATCCCCAACTCCTAACTGTCCATACTTGTTACTGCCAAAGGTTAAAAGGCGTCCAAATTCTACAAGAAATTGTTATAGATAAAAAGTATCTCCAAAAAGGACAAACACAGGACAGGACTACAGACGGTATAGGGAATTAATTTGCATACTTATTGATAAATTATAGAGGGAGCTATGATACAGGCACTAACATAAATAGTTATATACATTGGCTGTATCTGTCTGAATAACGCTAGGAAAACTTAAGTTGTGGGTGGGTCTTGTTTATTAGGGGAATGTAAGCTATCTTGTAGGACTTTCAAAACGCAGTGACATATCCATTGATTTTGAAATAGGGGGTTCTGGTATTATCCTTCTACAGGTAACACATAATAAAGGAAACTTTGGAATGTAAGCAAAAGAATGCTACAATATTGCTACTACTAATCTATGATTTTAAAACGTTGCGTACTGACCATCAATTACAGCAGAATGTGTTTCACCAGCAGACACTTGTATCACATGGTATCTGGTCAAAGGTTTAACAATGCTAGCAAAATATTGGCATGGAATATCATAACACTCCTATAACAATAAAATAATCATCATCAGACAAAACTTTTTTTTTGGAAATGTTGTTGTACCATTTTTAGTACTTTTCAATCGATTTGATGAACAAAAACGAAAATTCTTTCCTATGCATACCTTTACTTGTCGTTTCCTCAAACCAGCAGTAACCGTGTTGAATCCAAGCTTGTTGTGTTCATTACTGCCACAAGCCAGTACACGTCCATTAATTGTCAGAAAAAATGTACCATCTGACCCAGCACAGACTGACTTAATCATACGATGGCCTCGAATTGGTACCTGTGAATAAACAGCCATCAATGTTGAGAAAAAAAACCGAAAAAACAAGAATACTGTAATAATTTTGTATACTGTAATTTAAAATGTATTAATAAATTAAACCTACTTTTTGCGGACTTGAATAGTCATCTTCATTTCCAAGACCAAGGCGACCTGAAACATCAGGATATAAGCAACAGGTCAAAAAATAAGGTAAGAGCCTTACATAATCCTAATTTTGTTAAATACTGTATACAGAATGTTTAAAATCAGGTTTCAATTGAAGCTCTAACTATATTATTGATTGTTTTCATACTTTATTTTAGAGGTTAACCCTTCCATTTATGCCAGTTGATAATGATAACTAGGACTTTCTTAAATCACTATAAAAACCCCAATAAAACAGGAGGTTTCATTCTAGGCCTAGACTGTCACTTACCAAATTCGCCACACCCCCATGAAAAAACTTCTCCGCTTTTAGTCAAAGCTACAACGTGGTTGTGACCACATGATATCTGTTGCACTGGGTTGCCTTGAAAGAAGTTGACAAGGACTGGATAAGAGACGTCATCTCCATGTTGATTGTCACAACCTATGCAGCCATAGTAATCCAGACCAAAAGTGTAAACATCACCATCGTCTATACACAATTTACAAAGTGTGAAACAAAAAACAAACTTTAATATGCGCATTGTGTATAAACGATGACAGGTTTTGTACGCACAGATCGCGTATATCACTTTTATTTCAGTCCTATTTTAGTGTAATTTTTTCGTTTGGAATTCTGATTCTAATAATAAAGCGATCAATCCATATCAATGATATGTACATTGTGATATCACAATACATTTCAGTTTGATTTGAGACGTCTTACTTAATTGGCAAGCAAAACAAAATTGTAGAATTGTAGATTGTGCCAAGCATGTCTAGTTTTTGAAAGCTATTTATATAGAATTAATAGTAGTGAATTAAAATCATTATATTGGTTTAAAATTAAAGTTAAATCATGTCACACAGACTGTATTTTGATTGTGAATAGTAAGTAAACAAATATCCTAACACTATGAATGACCTGTATCTGACCTGTTACACATGCCGTGAACTCTTCTCCGCAGGAGACGCTTGCAACAGCCATGCCGTGAAATGCTTCTACCTTCTTGGGTGCTTTGTAGGCCGCTTTATCACCGTGACCTAACAGCGCCATCGATTGTTGACCTCCTTGTGTGTTCTTTAAACATTAAAATTAATTTTTTATTGATTTAATCACAGGAAACTAATTTTTTAAGAGGGTGTACTTTAAATATATCGGGCTACAAGTAATTAGAAAGATGTTGAATTTTAGAACATACAGATAATGCATTTCAGAACATACAGATAATGCATTTCAGAACATACAGATAATGCATTTCAGAACATACAGATAATGCATTTCAGAACATACAGATAATGCATTTCAGAACATACAGATAATGCATTTCAGAACATACAGATAATGCATTTCAGAACATACAGATAATGCATTTCAGAACATACAGATAATGCATTTCAGAACATACAGATAATGCATTTCAGAACATACAGATAATGCATTTCAAGATACTAATGTGTTTTCTCACCATCCAAGTGTACAGTTCCTTTTCAACTGTAACAACAGCAAAATGATAGTGGCCACAAGCTACCTGTAAAGCACTATTACCAGCCTTAAAGAGGTCAAGTTTATGAGGGGTAATTCTTCCACCTCCCCAATAATACACCTGTAAGAAATAGAGCATAGATAGAATTTCATGTTGACTGTGATGCGGCACCATCTGACCTAATAGTATTAGCATAGCTTGACAATGGTACTATTCTAAAATTAGCGCATTTGAAGATATGGAAATCATTACTGTATGCCAAATAAACACTTTCACCTATAGATAAAGCATGGTTTCAGGACTTGCGCTAGATCCCTGTATGATTATAGTTTATATGTTTGTTTCTTTTTTTCTTTATTTCCATTCACAAAAACATACATAAACTAGAGGGTACTCCGAGAGTACAAACCTCCGCCTACTGTAAAATTCCCCTACATAAAATGCCCTCTGAATATTTTTTTTTTACATTTTTTTTTATTAGTTCTAAGTGTAAATAGGCTAACTGCACACTACAAAGTTGTGGATGACAGTGTGGTGTAATGATTATGTATCCAGCCTCTCACAGTTGAGATCGCTGGTTCAAGTCCCACTGAGGTTTTTTTTATATTTCTTTTTTTTGTTTTTGTTTTTTTTGGACATTGATCTTTGACACTGACCCTTCAAAATTTAACCACAATTATATGATGTGTCATTGATCATTGTGGCTAAGTTGAGAATTGGATAAAAACTGTGGTCTCTTGGCAGTAAAATAGTTGTTTGTTAGTTGTGACCTTGACCTATGACCTTTTCCCCTCTCAATCGAACTCGTCCAAGCTTTTGGGGCATAGATCATTGTGGTCAAATTTAGTGAGAATCGGATAACAACTGTGGCCTCCAGGCTGTTCACAGACACACACACACACACAAACATACAGGGGTGAAAACATAACCTCCTTGGCGGAGGTAATAATCATTACAAAACAAAAGAATGAAAAGGAGGAATCTCTGAAGCACAGCTTATAAGTAGAAACCCCCTGTTACAAAACAGTATATAAATATATATAAATAGAAATATGAAAAAGGGCACAAGGGCATAGGGAAAAAAAATTAACTTTTTAGAAAATGCAAACAACCATTATTGTATGATCTTCTATATGAACTATACGGGTATATTAAACCAACCTCACTAATCTTTGAAGTAACAATGGGCGTGGCTTCAGTTGCTGAGCAACTTGAAAGTCTAGCCTGGCGTGCTGACGAGTTCAACTGCCAAACTTTATCCTCCATTTCTCTGGAATATAATAACAAATATTTTTCATTAAGAGTTTTATGTTGACATTGCTAAAATTTATTTAAATAAAAATTTTAACAAAATGGCATGCCATGTAATACTGTACTGTATAATAATAATAATAATTAATAAATGCAGAATAGAACAAAATTAATCTTACTTTCCAAGTGTCCTTAGAATTGGGAGAGACAATATCTGCTCTGCAGTTGGTCTCTTTTCTGGTTCCTAAATTTAAACAAGAAAAAATGAGTAACAAAAGAAATCGTACGTTGAATACGCACTACGTCCAGTCAAAACAACTTAATTAGTTTGTTATTCACTAATATAATTATGAAATTTGATACCTTTTCTAGGAGTTGACAAACCAAGCCTTTCATTGCTTCAGAAAATACTTTGCTTATCTCATCAATATTTATGTCATTTTTCACAATTCCCCACACCAACTTTAAAGCGTTCTAAAAATAAATATAAGAAAGTAATAGTATAAAGCAAAAAAGATAAGATGCATCTTCCAGTTTGTTCAATTTCATAAAATGTTTTAAATCACTTACGCTGGCGTCAAAAGTCTTTTTCAGAGTCAGTAATTCATATAAGACGCATCCCACGGCCCATATATCACTCTTTGCGTTGTACCTAAACAATAACAAATTTTAAACAATTCTAGAGTAAACTTTGACATACATGCTAAAAATGAATATTATTTAACTAGAATATTTCTGTAAAAGGTTAATTTGAAATACAGGAATCAACATTTTTCTCTTTTATATTGTTATCTTTATTTTCTATGTACATTGTATCATATATGCAAATGACATTACGAAATGAAATTATTTTTGGTGTTTTTCCCGTCCTTTAATCAGCTAACTTTTGGCTTTGTTTTGCCAGTCAAAATGTTCATTTGTTTTTTAATGTATCGTTTCCGTCTTACAACCAACAATAAAATAACAAAGTAAACACAAGCACTCTAAACTAAGTTTTGCTATGAGACTTCGGAAGTGATGCGATGAATGGACAAGCAGATGAGAAACTAAAACTAGACTTTCTAAATGTTTCGTTATAAAGTAGCCCCTGGGAACTTTTTGTTATAAAGTAGCCCCTGGCAACTTTTTGTTATAAAGTAGCCCCTGGGAACTTTTTGTTATAAAGTAGCCTCTGGGAACTTTTTGTTCTAAAGTAGCCCCTGGGAACTTTTTGTTATAAAGTAGCCTCTGGGAACTTTTTGTTATAAAGTAGCCTCTGGGAACTTTTTGTTATAAAGTAGCCTCTGGAAACTTTTTGTTATAAAGTAGCCCCTGGGAACTTTTTGTTATAAAGTAGCCTCTGGGAACTTTTTGTTATAAAGTAGCCTCTGGGAACTTTTTGTTATAAAGTAGCCTCTGGGAACTTTTCGTTATAAAGTAGCCCCTGGGAACTTTTTGTTATAAAGTAGCCCCTGGGAACTGTTTGTTTACTTTACACTTACTGTTGTCCTTTGCAAAGTTCAGGTGACATATAATAAGGAGTTCCAACCACCTGCAACAAGGCAAAATAAATAAAAAATTTAAAAAAAAACTTTCAAATATTGATTATGCCTCTTGCTACACTGAGCTAAAAGAAACCATGTCTGGGAATAATTGCAAACTTGGTAAACTAAAATTTCTACAGTATTATTATTTATAAAAATCAATTTTAATATTCTTCTGAGCTGTAGCTTGGTGGTTAACATGCTTGTCTTCTAACCCGAAGGTCCAGAGTTCAATCCTGACCTAGTGTCAGACTCTTTCAACTCCACTCTATAGTCTCAACTGAGACTTTTTTTTTTTTTTATTCAATTTTAGGCAAATTGCCAAGGATAACCACAAGTGAACTCAATCACTGTCCTTCTCTCAAAGTTGGCTCTCCTGTTTACACGACAAACATATACACAAGATGCCCTACATAAACAAAGACTTATTACAAGTCTTTGGGAGTGGAGTTGTAAATTGTCATGAGAAAAAATCCTGACATATGACAGGACTTGAACCCAGGACCTTTAGATTGGTAGCCAAGCATAACTACCAAGCCACAACTCCACTCCACTTGACTTGATCAATTATAGGTTTCAAAGGTTTCTTGCTGTTAGTTGGACATTTGTCTTTTTTTTCTTCAGAGAGACATTATATTTCAATTATATTAATTATGTATGTCAGTCCTTTGTTGTTGTATAAAAACAGGGATCTTTTAATTAAAACTGAAAGTAATTTGAAACAAGTCTTGTTTTTAGTTTTATCATTTTGTCATGTTTGCATGAATTGAGCGATGGCATCTACTAGACCATTGTACGGTATTGTTGGTTGTTTTGGCTGTTTAACAAACACTTTTGCATTGTATATTTTATTTCATTTGGCAAACAGGTTTAAAACGACCAATCTTCTGATTATAAACCAGTCTATCATCGACCTTTTATCATCGTTGTTGACCCTCTGTCAATTTCTTGACCCGAATATAACAACTCGACTGCCAGAATCTGAATTCGCAGCTGATTTTGTCTGCAAGTTTTGGTCAAGCAAATATTTGCTCTGGTCAAGCGTTCATACATCAACCTGCAATCTTGTGGTCCTTACTGTTGATCGCTATTTTGCTGTCATCTATCCGGTAAAATACAATGTCATGAAGGAAAAAGTTAGCACGAAATTAGTTGTTTTACTAATTCCTTGGATAAGCGGATTTGGATTTACACTCACTTGGCTAGCATCTCACGTGGTTAAAGATGGAGAGTGCATTTTAAGTTGGCAAAACTATACATTTGAGGTGACTATTGGCATAATGGATTTATTTTACATCCTCGTAATACCAATTACCATAATGATATTTGTTTATGTCAAGATATTCCGCGCACTTCGCAGCGAGGTTGGAGATGGGTTATCCAGCATAAGAAGTACGATATCACCAAGACGTTTAAACATAATAAAGACATTGGTGATGGTTAGTGTGACGTACATTATCTGCTGGACACCAAACCAATTGGCATATGTCCTTATTTCAATAGATAACACAATTATCGTTTACAAAGGAGCATCAGATTACTATCATCATAGCAATGACTAACAGTGGCATAAACCCCATTATCTACACTTTCAAGTATATTGATTTTTTAACAGGAGTGCGTAAGACATTGCCATTTTTATTCAAAATGTTTTCTTAATATCAGCATCTTCCTCAAAACCCCTTCCCCCACCACATTTATTTCCATTACATTGATACTGCATGTTGGAACAGCTGTCATCCATCATATCTTATGCATACATTATGATGAGATGGTGGAATTGTGTAACTAGTTGTAACTTGAGTCTATATGTATTTATGAACATAAATGTACAGTAAGATCAGGAGTGAAAGTAAATAACTAATTAAATTTCAGCATGTTAAATAATGATGAAACTAACACTCATGACTGGTATCGCTACATAACTTTGTAGGAAGAAATTAACTAGATCACTCCTGAATTCTGTCAGGTGAAACTGGTACCGCTCCATAACTTTGTAGGAAGAAACTAACTTGATCACTCCTGAATTCTGTAAGCTGCAACGGGTATCGCTCCATAACTTTGTAGGAAGAAACTAACTTGATCACTCCTGAATTCTGTAAGCTGCAACGGGTATCGCTCCATAACTTTGTAGGAAGAAACTAACTTGATCACTCCTGAATTCTGTAAGCTGCAACAGGTATCGCTCCATAACTTTGTAGGAAGAAACTAACTTGATCACTCCTGAATTCTGTAAGCTGCAACGGGTATCGCTCCATAACTTTGTAGGAAGAAACTAACTTGATCACTCCTGAATTCTGTAAGCTGCAACAGGTATCGCTCCATAACTTTGTAGGAAGAAACTAACTTGATCACTCCTGAATTCTGTAAGCTGCAACGGGTATCGCTACATAACTTTGTAGGAAGAAACTAACTTGATCATTCCTGAATTCTGTAAGCAGAAACTGGTATCGTTCCATAACTTTGTAGGAAGAAACTAACTTGATCACTCCTGAATTCTGTAAGCAGAAACTAGTATCGCTACATAACTTTGTAGGAAGAAATTAACTTGATCACTCCTGAATTCTGTAAGCAGAAACTAGTATCGCTACATAACTTTGTAGGAAGAAACAAACTTGATCACTCCTGAATTCTGTAAGCAGAAACTAGTATCGCTACATAACTTTGTAGGAAGAAACTAACTTGATCACTCCTGAATTCTGTAAGCAGAAACTGGTATCGCTCCATAACTTTGTAGGAAGAAACTAACTTGATCACTCCTGAATTCTGTAAGCAGAAACTAGTATCGCTACATAACTTTGTAGGAAGAAACTAAATTGATCACTCCTGAATTCTGTAAGCAGAAACTAGTATCGCTACATAACTTTGTAGGAAGAAACTAACTTGATCACTCCTGAATTCTGTAAGCAGAAACTGGTATCGTTCCATAACTTTGTAGGAAGAAACTAACTTGATCGCTCCTGAATTCTGTAAGCAGAAACTGGTATCGCTCCATAACTTTGTAGGAAGAAACAAACTTAATCACTCCTGAATTCTGTAAACAGAAACTGGTATCGCTACATAACTTTGTAGGAAGAAACTAACTTGATCATTCCTGAATTCTGTAAGCAGAAACTGGTATCGTTCCATAACTTTGTAGGAAGAAACTAACTTGATCACTCCTGAATTCTGTAAGCAGAAACTAGTATCGCTACATAACTTTGTAGGAAGAAACTAACTTGATCACTCCTGAATTCTGTAAGCAGAAACTGGTATCGTTCCATAACTTTGTAGGAAGAAACTAACTTGATCGCTCCTGAATTCTGTAAGCAGAAACTGGTATCGCTCCATAACTTTGTAGGAAGAAACAAACTTAATCACTCCTGAATTCTGTAAGCAGAAACTGGTATCGCTACATAACTTTGTAGGAAGAAACTAACTTGATCATTCCTGAATTCTGTAAGCAGAAACTGGTATCGTTCCATAACTTTGTAGGAAGAAACTATCTTGATCACTCCTGAATTCTGTAAGCAGAAACTAGTATCGCTACATAACTTTGTAGGAAGAAATTAACTTGATCACTCCTGAATTCTGTAAGCAGAAACTAGTATCGCTACATAACTTTGTAGGAAGAAACTAACTTGATCACTCCTGAATTCTGTAAGCAGAAACTAGTATCGCTACATAACTTTGTAGGAAAAAACTAACTTGATCACTCCTGAACTTTGACAGTGACAATATTGAAAAATGGCAATTAGAATTTTTTACTGTATTGTCGGTCCTTTTGGCTGTTTGATAAATGGATTTGCAATTTTTATTATACTACATTTAAAGAACTGGAAGAGTTCAACGAACCTCCTGATTCTTCATCAATCCATAATAGATTTAGTGACATCTTTTCTCTCACTTTGTCTTTTTCTCGATCCTAACATAATGACTCATCTTCCGAATTCAGAGTCTGGAGCTGACCTAATCTGCAAAATTTGGTCGAGCAAATACCTTTTCTGGTCTAGCATATATGCATCAACTGGTAATTTAGTTGTACTTACAATTGATCGCTATTTTTCTGTAATTCATCCAGTAAAATATGGCATCCTCAAAGAAAAAGCAAGGAAGAAATTATTGCTAGTTTTGTTAATTCCATGGATTTGTGGCTTTGTAATAAAACTCTTCTGGCTCTCATCACATACAGTTAAAGATGGAAAGTGCACCCTCACATGGCCGAGTAATGGAGTCAAGGAGGCGACCGGTATTCTTGCGTTTGTTTACATCCTGCTGATACCAATCACAACCATGATTTTTGTTTATGTCAAGATTTTCCGATTTCTTCGAAGACCAGTTGGTGAAGATTTATCCTCTGCATTAAGTGACAAACAAATAAGTATAATAAAAACACTGGTTATCGTTAGTGTAATATACGCTATTTGTTGGATACCAGATATAATTGCTTTTATGATCAGTACACTCAGTGGAAAAATACATGCTACTGGAAAAGCTATCTACATCACTACTTTCATAACACTGATCAACATGTGTGTAAATCCTATAATATACACGTTCCAATATAACGATTTCAAGGAAGGGGTACAAAGATATTTCCCACGCTTGTTTAACATTATTACTCCGATGCTAATACGGTCACGCTCTGTTGATTTTACTCAGGAAAGCGGGGACACCAGTACCAAACTATAGAATACCGTATACAATTATTCTATTAAGACTATTAATTCAGTCTGTACAGATATCTACTGTATAAAGTTTCAAGCACAGTAAAAAAAACAGACAAAAAATATTACAATGATGTGCATTTTTATAAATTTTTTCATCTAATAGAAAAGAAATAAAAGTTACATAATAATACACGTATGTAAATAGTTATAAAGTTGTTAACCTTAAAATATTTCAATAACTTGCAACAATTTGCTTTTTTACGGTTTGCTCTGCAATAAATAAATGTTCAATTTTGTATTTAATCTATTTTGTGTAGATAGATAATTGTACAAAAGAACAAAGATCAAATTATTTTTATCCAATGCAGGTATTTATTGAGAACACTTTTATTTAAATAAATACTACTTTTGCAAAAAAGCTGCTGAGAGGCTTTCTTTCAATTGGGGTGAAAAAATTAGGTTTAAAAATGGTATACTTACAGATTCAGCCATTTCATTTTCAGTTTCAAGCAGTTTGGAAATTCCAAAATCTCCAAGTTTTATCAGGCCTGATTTGGTTAGAAATATGTTCAAAGTCTTGATATCTCTTTATAAAATCAGAACAAATTAAAAATGAGTATGGTGGTTAAACTTTTACTTACAACCACCTAAGTTGCTTTAAGGAAAAATTGATAGTATTACTAATCATTATATCAGTACATCATATCAGCAGCAATTAAATGATGATT
The DNA here is from genome assembly GCF_963402885.1 of Antedon bifida. NCBI lineage: Eukaryota > Metazoa > Echinodermata > Crinoidea > Comatulida > Antedonidae > Antedon > Antedon bifida. Next base: position 2,163,706 of record NC_136234.1, read on the forward strand.
TGTTTGAATTGAAACTAGATTCGTTTTTAACAAGGCCAAATGGCTGCAGTCGCGTACTCAAGTGTTTACCGACCGACCAACCGACATAGTGAGCTGTAGAGTCACACGCGACTAAAAACCTTATATTAATGAAATTATAATAAAATAATAAAAAAAATAGTTTTTGAAAAGTAACATTTTTATATCATAAATACCTATGCAAAATGCCATATTCATGAATGTGGCTCAAGGCTGAGGCTAGTTGAAAGAAGTACCATATAACAACCTGAAAAAACAAGTGAACAAGCGAAATATAGCAATAAAATACCAAGGTGTATAGTATGTAATCTAAAGTACAGAAGTACCGTAACATTTCCATGGCGGCTTTGTAGCTAAGATTTATGCTTGCTTGTTACTTTTATTTCATTTCCGAGGTTGTGGGATTTACTCCCAATTGAAGTGACTGATTTGTGCCTTTTTGGTTCCTCTAAGTTTTTCCCTGCCTTATTTAATGTCATTTGTTCTTAACTTGTTGTTTTTGTCTGCACCAGAAGGAGAGTACTCACATAGTGACTTCGTCACTTTTCTACAATCCGCCAGACTGGTGTCAGTTTTTTTTTAGTGTTTGTATTTTTGATTGTATTATATGTTTTCTGGAAAATAAATGAATTGAAATAATAAAATAAAAATAAAAAATCAAAATACTAATGTTTTACTAACTTCCTCTGCAAAAAGTTGGCCATTTTGGTTGTTGATTTTTTCATAAAGTGTTCCACCTAAAAAGAAAATGTAAAGTATAATTATTAATAGCATTATTAGTACATTCTTTTATACCATCAATTTTATATTCAACATTCTTGTCTACATATATTAAGACAGTTAGTTTATTAAGATTTGGCTCTAAATTTGTTGCCAAAAGCAGTCTGCCACTGCCAAAATCGGTGCGGGTTTTTCTTCTTCTAAATGGCCCCCTAGACAGATTTTGGCAGCCAAAACTGGTCCGCCGGAACAATTTTCGTTTGGACCGATTTTGGTGTGACATTCCCACTACTGTAGGATGCAATGCAGATATACATGTAATTTCACATGTGTCCTTGCATTGCATTCTAGATAGCAAGCTTTATTAGTTAGCGTCACTATTTTACCATTGGCATATTCCATTTCAATAAACAGAGTCTCTGCATCCAGAAAGTGATTGTAATATGTGACAATGTTTGCATGGTTCAGCATGGACAGTATGTCAATCTCATTCTGTGCACCGTGCCGTTCCTTTGAGGGACATCGTTTCAAGTTTACCTCTTTCCAAACAACCAAACAGTTTTCCTGAAATATAAAACTGGCATGATGAATATAGTATACACTCATAGTTAGCAATGATAGCTTAGGTAATTAAAGCCACGTTACTCTTGCATTGTATGGTATGTAAAAAATGCCTGATTAACCCTGCCTATTTGGGTTATTTGCTGTTCACGGTGGCTCAACCAGTTATCACCATCGGCAGAGCTAATTACCTTTTTATGTAATATTATATATTTTTTACCATTTAAATAACATGAATGACATGAATAAAAGGTGCGCCGATAATAAGGTCGGTTTAGGATACTGATACAATATAGCCTCTAACTTAAAATACTGTTTTGGTAGGCTAGTTGGTTTAGCCTTTAGTTGTACTGAATACCCATTGTACTATAAATAAAGCACTCATAGAGCTAATAAACCGCAGGCAGTACTGTAGTATTATAGTAGTAGAATACATAGTAAGCATTATAGGCTAGAGTACCGCTGTCATCGCTCGGGGTTCTCCTACAGTAAATACCAAGACCTACCATTTAAATTGTTAATTTAATGAAATATGATATATAGAGAGTTTAAATAGCATTTCCAACAATAAAACCTCAATATTAGCATGATATAGACACCAAAAATGTTAAATAATCAACAATTTATTAGATTAATAAAGGTGGCATATTAAGCTAAAAAAAGAACACCACATTTTGTCATTTGGTAACTGTATATCTGTGTCTACTATTGCAATTGTTTGGAAGAGAGAGAAATTTAAATTGAGTTCCTTTTTTAGCCTAGCCTTGCCTATGAATGAATTATTTGCTTTTTTATTTTATTGTGTTTGGTATAGAAAAACAATGTCCCCTTATTAATAGGGTAATCATAATATATATTAATATTTTTTATGGTGAACAATGGGCCCGATCGTCTAATTATATTGGGCCTGAACGTCCACACAGTTGAGCCCAAACACCCACAAAGTTGGGCCCGAACGTCCGCATGCCTTGGTACCCGATCTCTATACTTTAAAAGAGCCCCATCATTACCCCGATCGTCTGTCAATCAGTACAGTGTGAAGTGGAGACTGCTAGCTATCTGGCACTATTTTACTTTTAGAGATAAAATTAATCTACTACCTCTGTTTTTCTATATAATACAGCTTCTCCAAATGCACCTTTACCGAGTACACGTATTGGTGTGTACATAGCTTGCTGAAAACAATCATAAACAGGTCCTTCATTTGTTGAAGAACCATCACCTCCAAAACATGAGCTGGATGCCATTGTTGTTGTTTACCGTCGCGTTGCACACACGCCGCCATGCGGTACTTCCGGCCGGTTCCACAGAAAAGACCGCTCAAAAGACGTATACTGTAGTATAAAATAAATGCCGCCCTCTTGCGTGGTGGTAAACTTAAAGGCGCGGCAGATTGTTGGCAAATTTTAAGGAGTGTCTTTCACACCTGTTCCGGCACAGTTGGTTCCGGTCCGGCGAATCGAACGCAGCTATCCACGCGGATGGCTGCGTAAAAACGAATCGTTAACGTTTTATTGGATTTGCCGGCGCCGGACCGCGGCTATGCGCGCGCCAATCGATATGCGCGTAGCCGCATGAAACGAAACATTGACGTTCGATTAGATTTTCCAGCGCCGGACCGAAATCGTGCCGGAACAGGTGTGACCCTTAAAAAAGGAAGTACTTCAAGGATTGATTATGTATTCATAAAATAAATAATTATTTTTATGATTTATTGTATTGTTGCTTGTAAATTGTTCATTTGTTTTCTTATTCTGTCCTGTTATGTTTTTGTTCGGACCGCACCACATATTGTGAGTGCCACAAAGGTGGATGTTCAATAAATCATTTCATAATCATCATAAATCTATATTAATGCTACTAATTTTTTTGCGTAATTTTACGTATCTCCTCCGAAACCGCTGAATGGTAGGCCTACGTGCTCTCATGTGGCACTAAGGTTTATTGATCTATTTATTATTATTTATTGCCAAAAACCAGTTACAAACAAACAAAAACACAGAAATTAAACAGTGTTTAGTAGTCTCGAAAGCCGGCCAACCGTATCGATTGATCGCGCCGTTGAAGTTTTAATTAATTACACCTATCCATCTCATTTTCCCTGCGGCCATAGCTACGGTAGTCAGTGTGTCAGAGATGGAATAGAATACTCGTATTGTCTGAAAATAAGTTATATTGATTGTTGGATGACGTCATTGCATGGTCATAGTACCGTACTCTCAAATCCGGGTAAATTCCACCTAACCGTGACGACGAGAAGAGAATCGATAATTTTCAGTAATCGGCTGTACGGTAGATAAGCAAAATGGGAGTCGTTTTGAAGAGCACTTCGATCTTATGCCTGCTTGTTATTATTGGTATTAACTTTGGTAAGTTGTACTGGTTACAATTTAGTTTTTAGTTTCGATTAGTTGATGCAGGGAGTTGTATTGTAATTATATTAATTTAGTTGTAATTACAACACCTTCCCTGGTGGCGTACTGCCCAGCTAGCTGTTTGTTTCTAGTTTAGTTTAGACAGGGAGTTGTAAAATACTCCCTGGTTTAGATATATACATGGGTAAGTTTAGGGGTGTGCCTTTTTAACCCCATGTCTACAACGAATCTGAATCGGGTTTTAAATGTGTTGGTGGTTTCAGAAATGATGACAACTTCGGTTGGCAAACTATTTCCAATATGTATTTACTCGTATGAATATATGGAAGTTAGTCACTGTAGCCTACTGGATGGTGGTTGTTAACGAAAAAAAAAGAGTTCATACCATTTATGGTTACACTGTCTAATACTAACAATATTTATATCATACATAACTGTTACAGTAAGGCCTACTGTCATAAAAATTGATTTATGTAAATTTGAAATAAATTGACAATATAAAAAATAATTTGTTTCAATATTAAAATGTTTCTGTTGAATATGCAATTTTTAATGACATTTATTCACATATTTTATAGTTATTCATTTTGACCAAAAATTGGATAGAAAAAAACTGATTTTCCTAAAAAAACCCCTGTAATATAAATTAATAATAAAGAAAAAAAACTGATTTTATAATGGAAAAACGTTCATAAAAGAATTCTTTGTCCAAAAAAATTATTCATATACTAAGCTGTTGAAGCCAGATTGTTATCCATGCTTGTATAAGTACCCATTGTAGTCAATAGAAAGTAGAGCTTTTTTTTGTCTATTTAATATAAAAAAGCACAAAACTATACATGCAATAAATGCAGTGATTCCGCCAAAAAAAACCCAACAAACAAAAACTACTTATTTCACTTATAAAATTACAAAATAAATGGTTAAAATTAAAAAAAAAAATTATGTATTTTAAGGTAAATAGTAATTTTTAAAGGCCCTTTTTGAATTTCCCCAATTTCCAGAAGCTTGAATGATTTAAAGTCCAAACTACATTTAATATAAAAATAAATACTACATAGTCCTATTGTTAACTTTTTCTGTCTTTAAATGGTTAAAAGTGTGAAAAATAAGTTGATCCTAATCTAATTTATATACAGTATTATAAATCCCAACATGCATTGTGCGCGGATTGATATTTTGGTTCTTCTGCGACTGACCAACTTTCAATCAACTGTGAAGGCAAAACAATGAAAGAATCGTAACTTTTCAGTGAAAATACCAGGTTTTCAACAATTTTGTGTTAACAGATTCTGGAAAGACAATTAATGCAGCAACCAGATGCCAGGCTAGGCCTATAACTAGCTGGTTTAATGTTTTAAAAGTAATATACTTTTACAAAACGTCAAAAATTGTAGCAAATGGGTCTTTTTTTATGATCCATGTTTTGTATTTGTGCATAAATATTAAATAATATGTCATGGTATGTTATTCTTTTCTTATCTAAATTGTAAGTCCCATTGTATGTAGCTATAGAGATAGCAGCATTATCAAGGTCTATATTGTATGAAAATGCCATCTAGATATTGATTTTCACCTTTGTGTATTCATCTTTTGTTATTAATCGCCTTCTTCCTGACATGACATGTGACTGAATTGCAGTCTAAAATGGAGTAGTTACAAATATTCTATCTACTGTATCTAAAGAAATCCTGTGGATTCTTATATAGATATGGTACCAAGCCATTTAGAGTTTGTTCACGTCACTAATTCCTACAGGACAAGTCCTATCATTTTTTTATCTCCAAAATCATAAAACCGGACCTTCTGAAATTTGCCTTCAGATGTCAAAAATTGAGATTTCTCATTAATTATATATTTTTTTTAAACAGTAAATGCAGATGTCTGCTACGCTGACAATGGTTACAGAGAGCTAACATGTCCAAGCACTTTCGACAGCTATGACGAGACTTACTGCTGTGGTGACTCAGGATACTATTACTGCTGTGATTATGATGATTATCAAGCTTACAATGATATTGTAGAGTAAGTACAGTGGGCCTACATTATTCAGTGGTATATGGCTATGAGCATTCACTGGCTAACCCCAGTGGCCCCAGAGCAAGTAGCCCCAAGAATGAGCAGTCTTATCAACTACCCAGTATTGGAGGGTCTTTTAGGAAGGCTAAAACAGGAGCAATCGCCTCCTGAGTTATGTCACTGACAGTATTTTACAGGGATGATTAAATTCTGTTATGGGAGCGGCATCGCCGTCATTTATTCATTAATATAACGTATTCAGATGTCATGCATGACTGTATTTCATTTTCTGAATGGTAATATCAGTATCACCATTGTGACATAGCTGTTGGTGTTGCCAAAATGCCATGGATGATGGATGATTTTAAAACTTAGAAGTTTTAATTAACCCATCCGCACTCTTTTAGCCCATGTTTGGTTGAGAATTAACATGTACAACATCTGCTGATTGAGTGGAGCCTGGCAAGAGAGTCATATGAACCTGGCTTAGTTTTTAGTCCAATTGTTGCTAATTACTTATATTATGGTTTGTTTTTTGGTTGTAGCGCCATCAGTTCAGCTGTCATTGCAGCAATTGTCATCAGTATCCTGATCGTGGTTGGTATTGTTGGTGGCATTATTGCATGTTGTGTTTGCGGCTGTGTTTGTGCCACCAAACCCAGGACCAGAACGGTTGTCACCACTGGTAAGATCTTCATCTTTCTTAATAAAGCAATTTATCCAATAAAAATCATGTTAAGCTCTGTCTACACTATCAAACTAATTTGAAAAAATAAGGGTGATGTGCCCAAATATGACATCATCATGTCCATATATGGGCACATCACATAAAGTTTGATAGTGTAGAAAGGCCTTTAGAAATTGGATACAGTGGTGTATTTCAATGAAGTATGTATATGTTATTTGCTTTCACTTTCCGGAGGAAGTAATTGGGAGATATTAAAATCAGTTTTTCAAAAACAGGCTTATTTAACAATACATTATGCTGGAATTTTATTTCTAGACAAAGCATGATTTGTATAATATGCCATTAGTAAAACAAGTTACAGCTAAGCAAAAGCCACTGAGTCAGGCTGAAATTTGTAATTATTTAATCGTCAGCCATATGTACTACTTTATTATAATAATTATTATAAGTACATTTTAAATTGTTGTTTTTATTTGTTCACAGTTCCTCAGCAACAAGGTCAAGTTGTGGTACAACAAGCTTACACTCACCCTGGAGGTGCTTATCCACCACCAGGAGGTGCGTACCCACCGCCAGGCGGTGCTTATCCACCCCCAGGAGGGGCTTATCCACCCCCAGCAGTAGGTGCATATCCACCCCCACCAGGAGCTGCATACCAACCCCCACCAGGAGCTGCGTACCCACCAGCCCCTGCCTATACTGCTGCTGTTGACCAAAAAACACACCCAATTTAAGCTTTTCCACCAATTACATCATGACGTTCCAAAGATGCAAGTCTTTCACAATTTGAATGATCACAAACATAGCTAAAATTAAAGGTACACAGTAATCAAGTTGGAATGTATAAATAAAATTGGTTCAACTTTGGCACTAGGCACATTTAAAAATAAATATAAATGTTCATATCCTTTATACTCAAGTTTTATATATTGTGTTGCATTATATATACCATTGTATTTTTATATAGTTTTCTCAAAATGAAATAACAGAAATTTAAAATAACTACATTCCAGTTTTCATGAACTTTATAGTAATAAGACCTTACAAATTACTTAATATGCAACAGAAAAAAAATTTTTAAATTCACCATAGTTGAAGCATCATGTTAAAGAATAACTCAAAGAAAGAAATAACATATCATTGATCATGTTCATGAATTATGCAAATGTTCTGATCATGAATTAGGTATATCAGGGAAGAGTGAATTCACTCACTCTTCCCTGTGTATACTATAGGCCTATTGAAAATAAGAACCTTTGATCCCAAATTAACCTTTTGATTAATGATTGTAAATGATATTAGTATTTTATTGATCTCTATATCGCAATACAATAATGGTATGTATTGTAAAAGATCATGTTAATTGTATTTACAGTACTTAGTGGAGCATATCAACTATTTTTATAGCATTTTGTGTAGTTTATCCGTTCTAGGTATTTGCCAACTTTTTATATAGAAAAAGAAATATTAGATATTTTGTTTCAAGTAAAAAATGTATTTACTTTCATGTTATTTTGATTTCTCTGGCTCTTGATATATTTTTAGTTCTACCTTTTTGTTGTTGAGTTGACGTACAAATTAGATGACATTGGCGAGAATTCATTCCATTTTCATATTGTTATTGTCTCAATTTCTCTGATTGCAATTCATAACACTTTAATGTTAAATACTGAATAGGCGACTTCGATAACTCCAGAAGGCGTCATATTTAAAGGTCAATCGGGACAAAAAATTCCATCCAGGCTAGCACCTTGAACTTGTTGTCCCTATTGACCTTTTTAATATGCCGCCCTCTGGACTTATCGAAGCAGCTTATTGAAATGTAACTGTTTTCTTATAAACTGTAGTCTTATTTTTATATAGTCATTTTGTTTGTTTTGTTGTTTTTTATGCTGGTTGGTTTTAGGGTTATATTATTCATTATTATTTAGAGAAGATTTTTAAAAATAAAAAAACATATTCTTAATAGAGTTTGTTATTGTTTGTGTGTGTATACTGTTATATATAAATAAACAATTTCATAAATCAATGAAAGTAAGCATGTCTAAAATATGGAATTGACAACCCTGAGACGTAAAAATAAAATAACTAACCCCTCTAGCAAGTTTATGTTTAGTTGGCGTTCCATAACTAATACATTATAATTTTTCTGTGCACGTGTGGGGGCGGTATATAACGCGTAAGGAAGTTGCTGACACGAAGTAAATAAACCAAATAATATTTTAAAAACACATGTACACAGTCGATCCTGGCACGATCCTGAATTATTAAAGTAACTTTAAAAACACAATTATGTTAATGTAAGTATTTCAACAAAACCTAGTTGTTCCTTTCAATAATAACAGCCGACTAGATTTCTAGCCCCGATTGAGCAGGAAGGAAGTGTGGGGCGGCGCCCTGACAAATCGACTACTTCGGCTGCTGAGATAACATAAACATGTAGGCCTAGCCCTAGGCCATTGTGCAGTTTATTAATAAACGTGTTTGAACCTCTTTGAGCTGAATGGAAAAGATGACGTGTTTACCAGACATAGCTTGCATTTCCAGATTGTTCGCCGAATATGGACTAGGCCTAGGCCTAACCTAGTTAGGCCTAATTATTAATAATATAAATTAATAATTATAATAATGTACAGATAGAAAAAGTATTATTAAACTTTACATGACCCTTAATGTTCAGTTTCAGTAAGTTAATACTTCTTATTTTGTTTGAAAGTGATTGGTTAAAAGGCAGAAGTAGGCGACGAAAAGTGCCTGTTAAACCAAAGATTAATACCAATGGTAAGAATAAAGAAAATGACAAAGAAAAGGAAAATGACCAACAAAGGGGCGATAGTGAAGTGAAAAAGAAACCAATAAATTATGTAAAACAAAAAAGGTAGGTTGAATGTGTAGCATATTAATTTTTAAAATAAAAACAATAATTTCGTCCAACAACAGAACGAGGTATAAAATAACTGCTTTAAAAAAATTAACAACAGATAAATGCCAATCCAAATGAGGTATATATTGTGTCATGTTCTTTGTTGAACTACTTTATTTTTATATTTCAGGTCAAAGTGCAATATCCTCCTTGAAATAGTCTTTCTATTTATAGGCTCAATATTATTGTTCTTTTGTTTTCTTGATGCTCCAATTCAACCAGTAACATTCAAGTAAGTTTTTGTTTCCGATAATTAGTTTTATTTGTCCTTTACCATTCCTAAATAACAAACTAAATCTATGTTTCTGTTTCTGCAGACAAAAATGATTAACCGATAAAAATTAATAACCGATAAAAATTAATAATTTTCAACATTTTTTTACTTGAAGGATTACTTATCTGATTATTGGTTAGAAAATAACCGATAATTTTGTTTTAGCTGCGGAAATGCGGCCTAGGAGGATCTACTGCCACTGATATTAGTAAACAAGAGTCTACTGCCCTCTAGGTACTTTTGGAAACCCTAGTTTGGCAAACTAGAAAATTGTTTCTATTTAACATTATATATTTTCTTATGTAAATGATCGGTTTATGTTTTTTCAGATTACCACCGCCACCAATATTTGAAGGAAAACTATCGCCAAACACTAAATTGCAAAATGCTAAAATACTACTTAAAGGCAAAGTGTTTGGACCAGAATCTCTTGCCATTAAAGATGGTAGGTATTAAGCTCTGTCTACACTATCAAACTAGTTTGAATAAAGTAAGTGTGATGTGCCCAAATATGGTAGTGATATGCTTAAATATGACATGTCCATATATGAGCACATCACATCACACGTCATATAAAGTTTGATAGTGTAGACAGAGCTTTAGAGGAGATGTTGTGGTGCTCTCTCCATCAATTTTTTCTTCATACTTATATAAACTCATTACAGTATTTTATATAAATATATACATTATATGGTTATATAATTAACTAATCATTTTTGCATAATACAGGGGTTATATACACAGGGACTGGAGATGGACAATTAATCGCAATAAATGGTACAGATGTTAATAATATAGCATCATTTCATGCCAATCAAGAGAGTGAGAAGATACCATGTGGTAAGTGTAGCCAGCTCAAGTCGATAAAGAATGAAAACAGAATTATCTCATTTATTTTTCCATTAATGTATAAATTATTGTGTTCAGGTCTTGCAGATGTAGAGCATATATGTGGCCGGCCTCTAGGCCTACGATTCGATAAATCTGGATCTTCATTGTATGTTGCAGAGGCCTATTCAGGATTATATAAGATTAATTTAACTTCAGGTATGTGAACTTTGATCTATAAAATTGGCTCCTACAAGCACAAACTTTCTCTAAGTCCACTTCTACAGTAATAAAGTATTCTTCATATAACTGTGGTGTTACTGCTTCTTGATTCCCACAGACTTTTATCTGCTTTCTACTAGACAGATACAATAACAAATACATCTTTCTACTACTAGGCACTGCCAGACATCTTTCAAAACACAATGACCAACAAATAGGTGATCGTATGCAATTTGTGAATGACCTTGATGTGACCTCCGACGGTGTGGTGTACTTCACAGACTCAAGTTCTCGTTGGCAAAGACGTGATAATGTCTACCTAATATCCGAGGGTTCATCAAATGGAAGGATTTTCAAATACGATCCCATTACGGATCGTACTGAAGTTGTTCTTGAAGATCTTGCTTTTCCGAACGGGGTGCAGTTATCTCCTGAGGAGGACTTCCTTCTTTTTTCCGAGATGACTTATGCAAGAATTAATTTGTGAGTGACAAAAAAAGTGTGATGTGCCCAAATATGGTAGTGATTTTTCACATAAAGTTTGATAGTGTAGACAGAGCTTAAGATGTTTCATGTTCTTCATGTTAACATTCAGTTGCACTTTTTAGTATTTCTACTTGATTTTTGCTTATTGCTGATTTAGAAGACCTAAATTAATGTTCTACAAAGATACCAAAAAATCTGTGCTAAATGTAATAATTCAATTTCTTTTTTAGGTTGTTTTTAAAAGGAACCATGAAAGGTCAGGTTGTTAGTTTCATTGAGAATTTGCCCGGATTGCCCGACAACATTCGGGCCAGTAGTAGTGGTGGTTACTGGGTGGGGTTTGCCAAGGTTCGCAAACAGCCATTCTCGTTGTATGACTTCCTGTCTAATAGGCCTTTTATTAAAAGCTACTTCTCAAAGGTAAGTTTCCAAAATGTTGCAGCAATGTTTAAACACTCATTTGTAATTGCAGCCTATTTTCAGTACTGTAGTTGAATTACTAACCAAATTAAAAAATAAAATCCACTACTGTATGTATGCATTATTGAGAACAAGATGGCATGAAGGTACAGAATCGGACTTTGAGATCTGAGAGTGTGATCTTTGCATTACTTTACACATTTGAATGTCGTTTTTTGTGTTACCTTTTCTCAATTTTTTTTAGTCTTAGCTCTTTCTCTACTGTCTAACAAGTAATATACTTAAAAAAAATCAAACATACTTACTTTGAATTTTTCTTGAACAGATTATTCCATTAGAGTTATTACCAAGGTATCTTCCAAAATATGGACTGATTGTGGAATTGGATCGACTTGGCAATATAAAGCAGAGTTTGCATGATCCAAGTGGTGAGGTAGTTCCGGCCTGTAGCGAAATCCTTGACACTGGTGATTCACTGTATCTCGGCTCCTATGATAATAATTATATTGCAAAAATTGATTTAAAGTGATAATGAATAGCAATAGAATATATAGTTATAAAACAAATTATATTTTTAAATTATATTCCTCTATGAACCAATATAAACTTGTAAAAAATGCATATAAATAAACATTTTGAAAACAAAAATATTGTTCATGAAGGACAGGTGGTTTTAAAACTTGTTGCAAACTTTAATCAAACCCTGAATCTTATTATGGTACTATTATCTAAGTAACACAGCCAATTTAAATGAAAATAATTATGTAAATTATGTTTCCAGTCTTTTTATATTTGTTACATTCCAGAATATATTTTTATATGTTACAAATAAATATTTTGGACACATATTTTAGTCGGTTTTATTCTGTGGCGCTTTCATTGGGCGTTTTACCCTTATTTTGGGATAATTTGTTCGTCCTCCTTATACCTTGTCACTGTCTCCGTCGCGCTTGTACCGTCTTTCCCGTCGCGCTTGTACCGTCTCTCCCGTCGCGCTTGTACCATCTTTCCCGTCGCACTTGTACCGTCTTTCCCGTCGCGCTTGTATCGTCTCTCCCGTCGCGCTTGTACCGTCTCTCCCGTCGCGCTTGTATCGTCTCCCTTGTCGCGCTTGTATCGTCTCTCCCGTCGCGCTTGTACCGTCTCTCCCGTCGCGCTTGTACCGTCTCTCCCGTCGCGCTTGTATCGTCTCTCCCGTCGCGCTTGTATCGTCTCTCCCGTCGCGCTTGTACCGTCTTTCCCGTCGCGCTTGTACCGTCTTTCCCGTCGCGCTTGTACCGCCTCTCCCGTCGCGCTTGTACCGTCTCTCCCGTCGCGCTTGTACCGTTAACATCACATAAATGTTGTTATGGCTTTTCCTATACGTAAGAAATTTCGATTCGTAAATGTAATATCGATGAAATACAATTAATGCATTATTAACAAAACGACTCAACTGACCTGGTCATATCGTACCACATATAAGCGATTCTACACTTTTCTATACTTTAATTCAGCTACTGTTAATGTATTTATAATACACTGCTGCACTGATGAAGGGCTAGTGTTGCCCGAAAGCTCTGATAACTTTTCTGGCTGTTTTACTTATCGTTTTGATTTAGCTTTTCGCTTTTTTTTTGTATCTCCATTGATACCCACAGCATTGTCATTTTTTCAGTTATTTGCCTTTGGATTAATATATAAATAATATTTATTTTTTATGCGGGTTTAAAAGTCGTACATAATAGTGTTATATACCAGCGACTTTCATCTTTACATATTTATCCGCTCTCAATGGAAACATTGATGCTAATATAGATGTTGGCAGTTGGTAACATTGTTGTTGCTCTGTCTAACTAACAACTATCTGCGCCGCCCGGTGAGTTCTTCATATTATTATTATTATTATTAAACCTGTTATATAATATTAGTAAGCACTGTTCATTCAGATCCCTGCGTCCATTCCAAGAGGTGAATGTAGGCTTGAGTATTGATCAATGTATCCTCTATGCAAACTGCTGCGCCATGCAGACTTATCTTCCAACACATTCCGGATATACATTCTGCATTCGGATTTTCTATTTAGCATAATACAAGATGTCGATTAGTGACCGTCCTATCCGAAACACAATCGTAAATAGAAGAGGAGACTCTACTGATGAAACAAGCCGTCAGAGATCGACACAAGACACGTCACTAGTCACGACACAAGGTGGACAACCCAGGTATGCATTACGTGGGACTGTCAGAATATGGGCCCATGTTGTCCAGGAATAATGCTTTATGTGTCTATAGCCAGGGACATGTTTCTCCCTGCTATAACTAGGCCAGAGCACCCGGCAGTCCAGATAGCATGAAAGGGGTTCTACCTTACCTTTACGGTACCTTATAAAACTGAACCTCGGACTAATAATATATAATATGCTTAATAAAAGATAATACTGATTTGTCACCAGGAATGCTCGCGTTTAGTCAAGAATGAAATTAAATAGAGTAATAGTGGTCATTGAAATAAGTTATTTTAAATCATGTGTTTTATATAGGGCATCAAAGAGTGTGATGGTCGGCTGTGCATTATTGATCCTGGTTTCGTCAATACTGGTGATATTAATGTTCGGCGGCAGCGAACAATGGCAAACCTTCTCCTACAAGTAAGTAAAATATCAATAGGGCCTATATTAAGCAGCCAGAATATTTCTGACAATAGAGATAATAATCATGGTGATTTTGATGTTTATGATAGTAACGATAATGACGAAAGAAATGATGAGCTGTCCACCTAATTTACAGAGCACCAACCTATCTAAATATGATTCCCTCTGAACTGAGAAATTATTATTTTATATACAGAATATTTGTTGTTTAATGAGAGCCCTTGATTGTCAGCGCACGCTGTTTATAGTCCCCTCTATAAATAAGGTTAAATAATAATAATAATAATGATGATGATTTTGATGATTTTTGAGAACTGATAACGATAAAGTTCAATAGATGGGAAGAAGGATGCAAATTACAAAATTGCGATGTTAACGATATTAAAGTTGTAAAATAAATGGATTTTCACAAAACATGAAAATATAAAACTCAAACTTGTTTATATAAGATTGCCTTCACCGCCAAAACTAGAGGGGATACTGGAACCTAATACGAGACTAAAGAATGGATTTCGACTTGCAGAGGGGAAGTTTGTCGGGCCAGAATCACTCGCCATGCGTGACGGTAAGCTATGTATATTCGGTATCTTTATTCAATCAAATATAGAAACGCTGATTGTAGTATTTGTACAAAAATGTAATTTGCCTATATAATATAAAGCTCTGTCTACACTATCAAACTTTATATGACAAAAAATGTGATGTGCCCATATATGGATGAAGTCATATCACTACCATGTTTGGGAACATCACTACCATATTTGGGCATGTCACACTTTTTTTTGTCAAACTAGTTTGATAGTGTAGACAGAGCTTTATATATTATATAGGCAAATTACACATATGAATAGAAATAAAAAACAGACATTAAAAAACAATACAACGAGCAAACGCTACAACATGTTTTTGACTTGAAATCAATCTTGGTATGAAATTACCGATATACGATTATGGAATGAAAGCCCTGATAATGATTGATAAATCAATGTGATCAATCAATCTACTAATTGATTAGAAATCCAGTAATTCTGAAATATGATTCACTGTCTTCTTTCAGGTATATTATACACTGGTACAGCAGATGGGAACATTTTAGCAATAGAAGACGAAGACAAAATAAAAACAATTGCAACATTTCATCAGAACCCATCACTTGAATGTGGTAAGTAGAATCTTCAGAGTATAGATGAGTTTAATATTCAACAAACACTCAAAGCGCTCTGATATTTACGAAATAGCGCTATATAAATGTCGCATAGATAAGATAATGTTTTAGATAATTGAATTCTAAACATTTTGAGTTACTGTTATCATGCTCGTGGAGTAATTCCATTTGCTTCAAATTATTTTAAAAAAGATACCTCAGCAAACAAAATGTTTGTTTTAGTGTAGGCCTATTGTATGAAGAATCCTAAATACGAAATATGTATATGAGAAAAACTCCAAACCAGTTATGAATAATACTTAAATAAAGATTTAATTTGAAACGAATGTGAAACTAAAATATCGCAGTACAGTTACAGTACTTTTAAAACACTATAGAGGACGCCCTACAATTGTTAGATGTTGCCGAAAATTATTTTTTTCCACAGATCGTTACGAGACGGAACATCTATGCGGAAGACCACTGGGGATGCGTTTCCACAATGATGGGTTTTTGTACGTTGTAGAAGCGTATTCTGGTCTTTATAAACTAAATGTCACATCAGGTACCGTATTATGAATCCTGACAGAAAACAAAAACATTTTTTTGGTCCATGATAAAGCTCCATCACTTGTTCCGTTTCCATGGAACGGAAGACGGCGCCGTTCAATTCTGTATATAAATGATTTTCCATTATTTAAACACGAATGTAACTTAATATGAGGTCGATAACGATAATTTCCGATTAACATTCCGATTAACACTATTTATAATTTCATCCATCGAGATCATGGAGCTATATAGGCCTAAGGGAATAGCTGATGAAAACCAATACAAACAAATATTTTCTATTAGGCCTTCATCTATCGAATATTGATAATTATCCATACACCTCTCAGCCAAATAACTTTTTCTGTATAAAGGTAAGATGATACATTTATTACGCTCGGACGACCAATCGTTTAGGCAACCAATGAAATTTGTCAATGATTTTGACATCACTAAAAAAGGCGTGGTTTATATTAGTGATACGAGCTCGAACTTGGAACGTCGTGATTTTCAGTACCTTCTTCTGCGTGCGGACAAAAGTGGACGGTAACTATTCGCATTTGTTCATTTTTATACAACATAAATAACATACTGTAATGAATACATTCATTATAATGATAATTTAAAAAAAAACAGATTCGTGAATAGGCCTAGTAATATGCATTCATTGATAATATAATAACATTGTTTTGAAATATAGAGTTTCCAGCCTGCCATGGATGTCTAGTAATAGTGGTCTTCCATAAACAGCAGTTCCATACATATTTATTTCAAACAATGAAACCATATTCTATTATTATTCTATCTTCTGAACAAAATAAATGAATTTGGTTAATTTAATTTGGGTATTCAAAATTATACAGAATTATTAAGCATGATCTAAAAACAAATAAGACGGTAACATTACTTGAAGACATTGGCTGGGTAAATGGAGTACAACTCTCTCCCGATGAGGACTACTTGCTCTACTCAGAAGGTCAATTCGCCCGTATTATGAAGTACGTATCGTATTATTTTTTAACTTAATATCATACATTTCAAAATACACGTTAAAAGATGGGGCGCCACATACGCAGCAAAAGTGTAAATTTGCTGAATATGGCGCCCCATAACAACGATCCTTGTAAAATAGTAAATACCCTCCAAACAAGTAAACAACTTGTAAATATTCAATAAACCTAATTTGTCTAAGTCAAACAGAGATAACCCGATACTTCAATTTTATTTAAATTCATATCCATTTCAAATCTTAGTTTTCAAATTAACATGACCTACCTGACGGAAATTCTTGTGTAGCGCTGCATGTTACAGATAAGGCGGCCCCAACCTGTAAAAATTGCTACTAAGGTATGCATCTATATACAGGTGTACTAATTATAATGCAACGTATCCTTTTAAACATGACCTTCTTGAACAATACCTCTTCTTACTCCATGAGCCTGCTTACAATTTCATTTACATATCACTATACGCGTCCGCCATTGGACCCTCGATCCTACGATGCCATAGGCCTACCCCTCATGGATGTGGCATAAGATTAAGAAGGTTGAGAACTTAAAACATAACTCGTCAACATAAGAAATTAGGGGATAATGTTTGAGGGACGGGAACGTGTCGTGAGACAATCATAATATGCCTCAGCACATGAAAATTACAAGGCTCGGCCTAGGCTAGAATGAACGGTAAGAAGCTGATTCGGCCCGCCAAGCATGCGCGTTGAAAATAGAAAAGATGCTTAGCGAATCATTAGGCCTAACTTTAAGGTGTATGCTGTCTGGAGATATTAAATTAACTAAACCGATGCCTCTGTTACTAAATATGTTATTCTAAAGATAAATATTATGTTATATAGATAAGTCTTCTCAAAAAGAATATTTAGTAAAGTAATTACTTACTTATTTGACTTTAGTTTTTCAGCGGTACTTGCTCTCGATGTCAAATTTGGCGTAAAACATCGTCTGACTCACTCAGTGATCTGATTGGTCAACAGTCACTGTAGTCAGTCACGTGGTAGCTTTGCGGACACGTGTTGAGATAGCATGGTTCAGTTTAATCTATCATTTTGTCATTGTCTTTTTTCATTTATTGAAACCACTATGTGCTTTTTTTTACATGACGAAACGAGAGCAATAATAAAGTTAAAAAAAATGTGATGTGCTCAAATATGGTAGTGCTATGACATCATCGTGTCCATGGGCACATATTGTTTTGTCACATAGTTTGATAGTCTAGACAGAGCTTAAGGCATAAACTTGAAAATATAGGTTTAGATTTCTTCTTAATTACAGACTACTGCTGAAAGGGCCAAATTCCGGTAAAGTGGAAGTTTTCTACGAAAATCTGCCTAGTTTCCCAGACAACATCAGATTGTCGCGTAATAATAACACCTACTGGATTGCAACTAGTACTCTTCGAAAACACGATTTTTCCGTCTACGACTTCGTAACGGATAAACCTTGGCTACGAACGCTGATTCTGAAGGTAGGAGGCTAATTTTCAGTGACACTAAAAAAGGACACGATACGCGGTTAAAATGGTGCGGCTTTTGTACGAGCGCGCGTCATTTTCAAGGTGTCAATTCTGAGTTCACTACATTTTTTGAAGTCATTGGTGGGTTGGAATTACCAATGTACAGACACAATATGTTCTCAATGACTTTACTTTTTCGCTTTTTTCGATCTACATTAGTTAAGCTTGGTTCTCATTAGGACGCAACGCAAGGACGTAAACGCAACGCAAGCGTGTCGACCAATGACAAGCAACAGTTTGGATAATCCAACGCCATGATTGGTCAACTCACTTACGTTGTGTCGACGTCCTTGTGCTGCGTCCTAGTGGGAACCAAGCTTTACGGTTGAAAATTGACAATATTCAATTTTGCTTTAAAATGAAATAACTTATTATTTATTCACGGTGTTTCTTGTAATATTACCTCTTTAGGTCTTTCATCCAATGAACATCCTGAAGTCATTACCCAAATATTCGTTAATTCTTGAACTTGATCTGAACGGTGACGTCATCCGTACGCTTCACGACCCGGATGGTGAAATGTTTCATACATGTAGCGAAGTACTTGATACAGAACAGGGCTTATTTCTAGGATCTTTTCAAGATCATTTTATAGGAAAGTTATATCTTTAAGTGTATTGGATTAAAATGATTAGTGTTACAGTAGGCCTATTGTGGCTGATGTGTTGTTTCTTTGTTGCCTTCAGGGGAGGGGAATTAGGAACGTCTAGGTAACGTGCATCTGCTGTTCTGTAATAGACACTCTACAGCCGTGTAAAATATTTTCACAATTAGTTACTATTCAATTACGACATGGCAGACTACAAAGCACAGAACATAATTCCCGCAGCGGTCAGAAGTAGTAAAATATTTCATACAGCCAGACTCGATTCTAGATGACTTGCGATTGTCAGTCAGACTCTATCTCATGACAGCTGCAGATGGATGATACCAGAGAAAAGCAAAGGTTTTTTACAAACCATTGTTTCATTACCACAAAAGATCATTTGCTAGCTAGGTTATGTTTCTAAAACGACGGAACTCTTCAAGCAAAATATACAAACAATATAGATATGCCTGCAATTATAAAAAAAAAAAAAAAACAGTCTGAAGATAAAACAAACACCGACGATGAACATTTGGAAATCCGGCGTCTGAATTGTTTCCTTTAAATTCCCACAAGACCAGACAAAAATGTAGTACTCACATTTTACATAATCGAACCATTAATCTGTCTCTGGTAAAAAAAAACACCCTGATGGATAATAAAACATGTACCGTCAGATCAACAATTAAAATCAAAATTATAAGCAATATTTGTGAATTCACTGGATGACAGATTGTAGTAGGCCGGGCCTATCGGGTATTTGGACCTTACTGTGTTTGGGATTAGAGAGAAGTGTTTTTTAAACCGAAAGTTTCACTTACACAAATTCCATCATCGTATCAGGAAATACACACTTGTATTATCTAGCATTCTAATTGAACAAAGTTCTATCCTCAAACAAAATTATATCGACTATAATACTCATAAGCCTATTATAATAATCATCGTGAAAAAAATATCAATGGTGACTTGTGTAAAATAAAAAAGAAAGTGTTAACTGATTCGCGCATGCGCTATATTTATTACTAAACGTACTTTTAACAACGATTTGTTGGTTATGATCAAAAAGTCTGCGTTCCAATTTCTCGGTTTACACACCCCATGGGTTTGTGACAACTTTACAACCGTTGTGGAATCCACAATTTGTTGTTGTACGTCAAGGGTGACCTTGTTTAAATAGGTTAATCGGTTAATTAAATTCACTGTGGTAATTTTAGAACGAACCCCACTGTCTGGCATATAGCCCACATAAAGTAGCAACCGTGTGCTATATATAAATCAAAATTTATCACACAAAAATGTAATTAATTGCTAGTAAAGTTGCATACAGTCATGCTGGAATATATGTTAAAAATTTCAAATATTCAAAAAAATTATTATTGTCGAACCAGCAAACTGGAATGTGAAAAGGTTAAATAGAAATGTGTAGAGGAAGAAAAGCGATGTGTTTATAACGAGTGTGTTCATGTTGATACAATAACACTATATAGGCCTAAATAACGAAAACAAATAACGCATAAAAGTATCGACGTTTTGGTGCAGCTCAAATGAATCGACATTTCTCAAGACTCAAGCTCTGTCTACAATATCAAACTTTTATGTGACAAAAAAATGTGATGTGCCCATATGGACATGATGATGTCATATCACTACCATATTTAAGCATACCACTACCATATTTTGGCACAATTTGTTGTCAAACTAGTTTGGTAGTGTAGACAGAGCTTAAGAATTAACTTTCAACCAATCAAAAGGGTAGGCCTACACGTTCTTACTACATCAAAACAGGGCGGTCGCTGGATAAAGTCACTAACTCATTATTTATGACGATTAACAATTGTACGAATTAACGGGTGTTGTACCAGGCAACAATACTGCCCCGGTAGATTAGAAATGAATGGAATTAGTATAAGCGGCTCTCGTAGACATCACTTCTTTTATACCGTTCATGGAGATTTGACTATTGTCACGTAAAAACTTACGCCGGATTATTTTTACAAGATAAAAGTTAGCAAGAATGTTAATGCACACCACGTGAAAATAGTACCATTCTGTTCAAACATTTTGTATGAAATACATACAAATATACACATGCAGCAGAAAGATGAGATATTTACTTATAGGCCTATCCTTCTTCGGTGCTTAATACGCCCGGGGAGCAGAGTTGGTACTTATTTTGACTGCTGGTAATCTTTCTCACATGATGAAGCTTATTACAGCAATATCACAAAGTCCAAAATTTTAATTAGATAGGCTTTTGAAAAATAATTAAAGATTGGATCCCAAAAGACGCAACGTAATTACGTAGACACAGGACAATCGAGTTGACCAATTACAAGCGACTTCGAATAATCCATCGCGTGTGATTGGTCAAATCCCTTACGTCATCGCGTTGCGTCTCTAGTGGTAATGGAAAGAGAACCAAGCATTTCTTAAAACTACCGGTACTAGCCCTACATACGTTATTTTACGAATAAATATTTGTCTTTTACACTTGGTACCGGGTTTAGTGGTTTGTATTTGTTGGCAATGACGTCACTGCAACAATGGGGAGATGTACTAGGACCTATTTAGTGATCTAATAATAATGATCCTTGGATAAACACTTTAGAATTTGATGATGAACACATAATCCTCAAATAATATTATTTAATTCCTTTTCTGTAACTATTCTTAAATAAAATATAACCACTGGGTATTTATATTAATAACAACTATCTAATGCAGATGAACGAATTGGAATTATTAAGTAAAAATGCAGGCCTATGAAGTATAGCAAAAACTATAATCACATAACTGGTATAAATTATGATACTTTTATATAATTTAAATAAAATATTAATTACTGTAACAACAATGTCATCCTTTCAGTCTTTCAATGCATGTGTCCCACTTTAGTTAGTTAGTTCTCACTAATTACTCATTGTACTTAAGTGCTCCTCACGGTTGGTTTTCGACAAACGTTTTAAAAATGTATTTAACCCATGAAGGTCGCCGCTGTCTAGTTAGCCCCAATACCACTTTCAGTTAACCTAATTCCACACACCAGCAGTTGCTTGTTAAATCTGTTAGACGCCCGGAGTGGTGGTGCGAACCTAATTTGATGTGATAACAAATCCGTTTTTAAAACCATGTAATTTAAAGCGTCATTGGAATTTTAGGTTACGAATTAGGTTCTCCTTCAAAAAGCCCTCAGCT
This sequence comes from Antedon bifida, assembly GCF_963402885.1. Taxonomy (NCBI): domain Eukaryota; kingdom Metazoa; phylum Echinodermata; class Crinoidea; order Comatulida; family Antedonidae; genus Antedon; species Antedon bifida. The sequence goes on from NC_136234.1 coordinate 2,185,879, forward strand.
GCGGAAAACATATTTAACGTATCTTGTGAATATAGGCCGCTTTCATATTTAAACAAAAAACATAACAGCGAAGTTTTTAAGTTTTTGATTACTGGCCAATGCGTATGAATCATGCAAACAGTAAAAAACGAAAATAGAGAGATTGCAATCGCTAAATTGAAAGGCGTTACATGAAGACCTACAGCTATTGCTAATCCGCGGGATTACAACTAATCCTTTATACTAAATCAAATTATGATATCAGGTACATCAGGGATTAAATATATCGAACGTGGGTGCCTTTCGAAAAAAGTGTCCTTCCAAGCATATTCTTCTAAACACATTGTCAGTTGTTACGTTTTAGCGAAAATGTATAACAATCGGTAATATGTCAGGATTCAACCACATTACGGTTCATACAATATGCTTGTTTCGGCTTTAAATAACAATGTCCACAAAATTGTAAATAAAAGTTTGGTCCATACATAAAACCAATAAGGTGTTTGTGTTTTACGCGGGTTTTTCTCTCTCAGGTGCGTTTGAATACCCGACGACATACAGCGTCTCCTTTGATGCATTTCACCACCATATCCACACCGTCTAATTCACGGATAATCTGATGTGGCGGATCCGTTTTATCAACATCATCAAAAATCAGCTTGTTGCCATCCCAGCTCACAATAACCATAATTTTCTCACCTGTCGGAGCAAGATCTTGGAACGGTTCGCCTATTTTAAACTTTTGGACATGTGTATTTACCATTGGTACGTTCATCTTGATCTCAAAGTCGTCCCCGTCCTGAGTCACCTCACACGACGGGGACATCAGTCCGGCCATTTTCCTCATCGCCAAACCGACACCCATCGCTTTCATGTACTCATCGAAATTTTCACTCTTCGACAGCTTGTACTTTCCAGCAAAATTAACAACCATCTTGAGAAAAATATGTCAAATTTGTGTGATGGTACGTCTCTCTGCACAGGTTTTAAGTGTTGACTGTTTTCGATGTGATCACGGCGAACACCGCAGCGCAAATGACGAGTGAGAATTGAGACGGCCTAATTTCTGCGGTTGGGTTAAGTTTTTTAGGTGGTATCAATGATCGGTATAAGCGGGACAGTTCACGTGCCGTTGTTCATTAAATTAAAATCGGTTTCTTTTCTCCACGGGATCAATTTTGTACTTTATTGGCATCCCATCAACTCATCAACAAGCCCGCTAGACTTTTCTCGTCTATCTATCTGATAGATAATAAGTTAAATTTATATGCGCTAATAGCTAGTAACCAGAGCGTGAAAGGGCATCAACTAACGATTTTCCCCTGTGAAAACAGGTTTAAAAGTACCTTAGTGCAGCAACGGTTAGATTAAAGTATTAAAGGATCATACCTTATGATGTGTGATATCGCAATGAAAACGAAAATCAAGGCCTGTGAACTCGGGCTATGTCAGCAAATGCTAGGCCAGTTCTATATTTACAATATTCGTTGAATTCAATAATTGTTACCTATCGGAGCAGTGTGATTACAATCTATATTACCGAATTACGGTTTTGCATATGGAGTCTATAAAGTAAAATACATTTTCGTTTATTCCCTACTAATATTATGAACGGAATTCGAGCAATATGGTTTTTTTTTCGCGCGAACAAACGACCTTATTTATTACATTGCGACAGATTTGCATTACCTTCTAATGCATTCCATAATTCCAGTGAGAATGTCTACTCTGTTTTTAATTTCACACTAAGTAGTAAAGTACTGAACATTCTGCACATTCCGGTATGGATTAAAAGTAACAATAGAGCCTATGTAGGCCTACGCATATGATAATAGTTAATGCGAAGGTAGTAGCTAAAGCATAAACTAATGTTCATGACTGGCGTGTGTCCTCAACCTCAGATTAAACCCGGTGTCTCCAAGTAAAACGCGACGTCTACAACCAAAATGAGTGAAAGCCGATGTCACGACAACCGTGTTCAACCTTGCATTCACATACATCCAGAGCAAACGCACCTAAATAGGTCTACCCCTTCAAAGCTTGGTTCCCACTAGAGACGCAACGCAAGAACGTAGACGCAACGAAAGCGAGTTGACCAATTATGCGTGGTTTCTACTAGAGACGCAACACAACAACGTAACGCAACGTAAGGGATTTGACCAATCACAAGCGATGGATTTATTCGGCTGTCGCTTGTCATTGGTCAACACGCTTACGTTGCGTCCTAGTAGGAACCAAGCTTAAGAGTTTAGTGCATGCTGTGGACGCATCATTCACAACACGTCCTTAAAAAATCCGGTGTCCACATCTCTTTAACACCCAACATCCACAACCTATCCTGGGTGAAATATGGGTGAAAGACAACCTCTTATTTGAGGATATTCAAATACATAACATTTAAGAAATTAATGGAAACATCACGTGACTATGCCATGATCAGTGTCGGCAAACCAAGCTGACATCACCACCTTGAAAAAGTGCGATGATAACGCATGAAACGTTGGGTAAGTTCAACGTAATTTTGTCCTTCACTATAAACGGAAATTTAGTTTCAAATAATATTGTTGGAAGGAGATGATTTTTTTTTAATTTTAAAGGAAACGGGTAATTATAAAACTAGGGTAAACTGGGTGGAAATGGGTATATTTCACCCAGTTTTGTCATTTTTAATCATGCTAATAGTTTTAACTTAGAAAAATTGGGTTAGTTAAACCCAGAATTCCTCCTGCACCGACCGAATTAAAATCAACAGACATCAACACAGTAACTGGTAAATCATAATGATAAAAAAATGTGCTTTATACAAATCATACAATTACATTTATTAAATCATATATCATATCATATATTACATAATTTATACATTGGTTGGAGGACATAATTGTTGCAAGTGTGCTTATTTTAAAATCAAGGTGGTGGTGGTATATATTTCTGTAATAAACATGGAACTTACAACTAATGAAAGGTAATGGTCTATATATGGAATACTTAATTGGAAAGCACTTATGTTAGTAGCATTTAGATAAGTTTACATTAAAACTACACAGGCACCATAAGATTTGAGAGAATAAACTTGTGTCTATATTACATATGTGGTGCAGTGACACCACTCACACATGGTGGTCAGTGATGTACCTACATATGGTGGTCAGGGACACACCCACACAGAGTGGTCAGTGATGTACCCACATGGTGGTCAGTGATGTACACACATGGTGGTCAGTGATGTACCCACATGGTGGTCAGTGATGTACCCACATGGTGGTCAGTGATGTACCCACATATGGTGGTCAGTGATGTACCCACATAGTGTGGTCAGTGATGTACCCACATATGGTGGTCAGAGACACACCCACATAGTGGTCAGTGATGTACCCACACATGGTGGTCAGTGATGTACACACAGATGGTGGTCAGTGAGGTACCCACATGGTGGTCAGTGATGTACCCACATATGGTGGTCAGTGATGTACCCACATATGGTGGTCAGAGACACACCCACATATGGTGGTCAGTGATGTACCCATATATGGTGGTCAGTGATGTACCCACATATAGTGGTCAGGGACACACCCACATAGTGGTCAGTGATGTACCCTGGGTAATTAGTTTCATACACATAAAATGTAGGGTCCTCAGACTGGCTTTGGGTCTTTTGTTCATCACATCCATCACAACAAAGTACCATTTTATGGTAATGACGTAATAATATTATAACCCAGTTTGATGACATGTGTCATTTTGAATTGGTCATTTAGATTTGTTAATGGCCACTTAAATTGACCAGCGGTTTAGTGGATTGCACTAACCAGTGGTGTGACATTTTGATACGTCCGGCTTCCTAATCCGGCTAATCTTGAACGGTGCTATCGTCCATTTCAACCATTCCTGGTAACGAAAGCAGAGACCTGGGGAAGATAATGTCACATACTTTTAGATCTATTATTTTTATATAACATTGTTATATAAGTTAAATATCGCAAATAAATGTACAATAAATAAACAAGAAGCAACAACAAACAATCACAATCACTGAATGATTGTTTACTGATTACCAATAATATTAAGTAAAATTCTACAAATTAGGATATTAATTAATTACAAAGTGGTAAAGATAAGTAGGCAATAATAATATTAAATACTTTCATAATTGTAACTCTGACCCTGGTATAAGACTCACTGCTTATAGAAAGGTTCGAGACAATCATTTTACAAACATACAAAGTATACACTGTACTATTAGTACTATGATTTGACTGAAATTACAGTATGACTTAAAGATGTCCCCTCTAAAAAATATTTTTTAACTTAGTAGTTATAGTTATTCACTTTTGGATAAAATTGGATCTAAAAAAAATGTATTTACCTGAAAAAAAACAAATTGGCTGCCAGCCAATGGATTTTTGATGAATTTAACGATTTATTATGTTATTTTATAAGTGAAAACATGATTTTTTTCGGGTTTTTTTCTACGGAGGTGATTAACTTTATTAAAACTACAAAATAACCTATTCAAAGTCTGATTTAATTATTCTTAATTTTTCATGTTTTTGGGGGACAATACATCTTTAAGGGAAATCAATAAATGTTTAGAAATATTTGAAGGAAATAATATTTCACTTAAGTGCTGAACACAGATACAGGACTATAGTAGTAAACCCTGACAACAGCAGGAGAAAATGACATCATGTTAAGCGATTATGACAGTATAATGTAAAACCTCAAAAAGAGGCCCAGTGGGCTTCTTTGAGATGAATGTTTTTGAGATGAGGATGTGCAAGAGATGAAATTTCAAATCAAAGTTCATAAACAAGCCCTGAAGATCAAACATCTGTTACTCATCAATCAAATACGAATACTAAACTAAAGTAGATTAAACTATTTTGATAAACCTCAGTTTGTTATTCCGCGACACTTGAGTAGCTCAAAGTTACTTTTAGAAACTCTACAGACATGTTTAATCAGACACCAAACTTCAAAATATTAATGTGGCATATTGTTTGACAGTTTACACATATGGGGTAGAACACCATTTAAAATGCCTGGCCATGGTAATACCATAATTACAAGCAAACTATGACAATTTCATTATTGAAGCAAAGATTCTATTTTAAACAAAAATGTAAAATCAAAATATTTTTGCTGAATTTTCTGGTGATTTCAATTTTTACTAAAAATAAAATGTTATTATATCGTTTAAATGTTTTGTATAAGGCATTTTTCTTTTATCATTTTGATTTAGCTTTCTGCTTATTACAGCATTGCCATTTTTGTAATTTGTCTTTGGATATTAAAGGTATACAAATAAACAACTTATTTCACCCATAATTTAGCATAATATAATGTACACCATTTTAGCATAATGCTTTTAAACTCCTTGACCTAGATTTGATAAGTTGAGTTTCAGCAATATTGTTCCAAAATGTATTTTTTATTATTTGACAAATAAATGCTGCAATATTACGATGGAAAACTTCCCCAGGGAGCCGTGTATGTGTTGTATTGACATTAAATGGCATATTGAGACAAGAAAACAGGGGAATATGATGCATCAAGGGGCTAAGCAGTAATGGTCTATAATAAAATAACATATTTTAGTATCACATTAAACATATTGGTGAAGCGATATAACAGGAAGAACCTATATCACATTAAACATACAGTAATGGTGTAGTGAACTGACAATTATTGCAAAAGTAGAACCTGTATCACATTAAACATAATGTTGTACTTTAGCGACCTTTTGGTGACGCGCCACGGAACTATGCAAACTCTCAATAGATTGACTTTTCGACTCAACAGCTAAATTTGTAACCTTTTTTTTACATGAACCTACGCTTTAAGATAAAAATTGGTTTGTTAAACTTGTTTAATTTGTAGAAATTTGTGAGATTTTACTCACTTCTACCATGCCCCCTTCCCGCAAACCTCACCCCATTAATATTATTCCAATACATACCCTGGATCTTTGTCCGATTTATTCGACTCCTTGTCAAGATCTGTTTCGTCAAACTGATCGGCAGCAATATTGATTTGCTTACTGGCGACAAAGTTTTTCATCCAGGCCGGCATCTCTCCTGGTTTTGTTTTCTCCTTCTGTTTCTTCTTTTTCAATTCTGATGGTATTTCTGGTGTTTCTACAGTCAGGGTATCTAAACAAAAATTACTAGTTTCATTTTTCATTCCTAACAAGACGACAGAACTTGGATTCACCACCTAATTAATTCTTTTAATATAATTAAAATTCGATTGAGTGAGTGGCAGAGACAGTGGAACGGTAATCACATAGCCATAACATCGGCAAGGCTTTGAGGCTCACTCGCACCATGGTTCTGGTGGTAGAACGAGTCTTCTCGGATAAGAGAATAAACCGTAGTTCAAGTGTACACATCTAGCTCATGTGCACTTTAAAGAAGCTAGTACATTTTTCAAGACTATAGAGGTTACAGTAGTACATCACAGCCACTGATCATTGCTAGTCCCACTGGGAGACCAGCCTTTGACTGAAGAGGTTACCCAATACAAATAAATGATAACCAACAAATAAGTTATGTATTTCGGCTTCGGAAGCTGGAGGTAATCAATAATAACAGTAGAGTTAAAGGCGAGTCCTGTATTCATTCTGAAATAGGTCTCATAAAAATATAACCTTCCATCTTTCAACTCTTTAAATTATTTGTACCATCACACTCATAAACATTCATTATTTGTATATTAGAAACAAAGTCTGGGAGAGTTTTCAAACAAATAATCATGGAATAGTCATACATATGCATTTTCCCATTGAACTTTGACATCTATCGATATTTGTTTCAATAAATAGACCTAATGTATTGTCAACAGAAATTAAAAAAAAAAACAACACTAAACAATTTCAATTTTCAAAACTAAACATATTTACGTGCTGAAATAAAAAAAAAAAATCATACTTTTCAATTTGACACCAAAACATGCACAATAAAGAAAGCCTATAAATGGTGCTATTACACAATTCCCATGATCCCTCACTGAATCCCATGATGCACAAATATACATTAGCGTACGTTTAGCATTCCCACATCCATTTATTTGTAGCAGCAGTAATCGCTAACAAACTTACCAATATGATTTATGAGCGAATCTGCGTCTTTCATATCATCATCGTCGTCGTCTATGTTATTCAAAATGTTAGAGGGAACATTTTTGTTAGGAATAAATTTATTTTGACATATTGTATAGTAAACACATAAGTGTTTTAGCGGTGTATCCAGAATTTAGAAAAAAGTCGTATTATGTATCGATATAACACAATGAACATTTGTTTTGAGTCCAATGAACAAGCATTATTGTTCTATTAAACCTTTTTTTTAATCAAAATAAATTTGTATTCATATTACTATGGAGAAATAACTTATTTCTCCATGATATTACCAAGCTTATCCTACTGAATGGCTAGAAATTTAAAAACGATACCATACTTGGAAAATGTCATAGTTACCTGTTTTATCAGCAGATTCTGAATCTACTGTCTCTTCTACAAAATCTAAGGTTGGCGCCCTCTCAAAGTTAAACTATTAATAAATGACAAATTAAAATAAAATTAATGAGCATTCTATTTGCTGCAGAATTAGCACACCTTTTGTTTAATTTCTTCTTTTGATGATGAAGTACAAATATTCAAGGCCACAGGTCTGATAAACATTGTTATAAAAAAATGTTTGTACGATAAAAATGCTGAAAAAAGACTGATTTATATGGCTGTCAATCAATGTGGTTTAAGTATACAAATCAGTTGGTAGATTTGACATTTAAGTTGTAAACAAATGGCATACATAAATAATGCAATTAATCAATCAATCAATAAACCGTTCGATTTATATAGCGCCATTCCAACAGTCATTGCTCATGGCGCTGCCAAAAATATCAGAAAATGTGAGTTTTGAGTAGTGACTTAAAGGTGCTCAATAATGATGTTTGTTCAAATGTAGGTGGTTCCAGAGCCTAGGTCCAGCAATAGGTCCGAATCTCCCCCACTATGTTTGCTCTTCGGAATGTCCAGTAGCACCTGATGACTAGATCTTAGTTCTTGCTTTCTCTCCTTGATTGTCAAAAATTCTGAGAGCTATTTGGGAGCGCAACTATTTAGGCATTGGAACACCAACAGCAGGATCTTAAATTGAACACGCGAATGAACAAAATGCACTTACTATTGGAAGTGTAAAAGGCGAAGTTGGTTCATCAGGTTTCACAGGTGCAGCTGGTTCCTCTTCTTCCTCTACTATATCAGATCTGATAAAATTAATTAATTGAAAAGAAATCAACTCCAGGAAGAATCGTTTAATTAATAATACTAATACCCTTTTCACATCTGCAAAATGTAACAACTTGTAACCAGGTTTGCATAGTGTGAATACAATTTTGTGGAAAATCTCTCGAGACTTCACAGAAAAACACACTGATGAGAAGCCTATTTATATTCAGAGATGTTCCGAGTTCTTACTACGCCCTCGTGTATTGCCCTGGTATTAAACTGACCAATCATAGTAATCAAATAGCGTGCAACTACGCTTTCCCTCCGAGATTTCTCAGGGGCGCGTATGCGTGTAGGAAAACGTGTAATAAATTGGGAGATCAAATCTGGTTACAAGTTGTAACAAGTTGTAGCAATTTATGCAGATGTGAAAAGGGTATAAGTTTGTTTCTTTTTGTGTTGTTATGATTCATTACTATGTGGGAATATTTTATTGGCTACAGTGTGGTATGCTTGAATATTATCTTTTTCTTCCATTTAGGAGCAAACTTTATTGTTGAAGGCAAAATTATACATTTGTTGTTTCAATTTAATACACTTTAATACACAAGAAATAAATATTCAGAAACTTACATCAGTGATTGTTTCTTGATGGGTAAAGACTGAAAAGAGTAAAAACAAAATGAAACCAAGATTCATTAGGTGTGATTACCATACTGGATGCATGAAGACAAATAGTCAGTTATAGCCTCAAAAATTGTACTTTTGGTTGGCATGGGGGAAGGTTGCACTGACACAACCAGGCATCATAGGTTGACGTTAACTTTGATTTGAAATATTAAATAACACTCACTGTTACTACTGCAACAGCTAAGAAACATTGGCAACATTATTATCCAATAAAATGAAAGTGAAAACCGGTGTGATTATGTAACAGTTACTTACCCCACCAAGTGAACCTGATCGAAGAATCTTATTCAATGCCTTCATCTAAGAAAGAAATGAAATTGAAGCTAAAATTGATCGAGGCATCAACTGATTTCGTATTTAGTTAACCAAAAGAGGCGCAGTAATGGAGCCTAAATAGAACATGCACATTATATTGATATGTTTTTGTATATCCAAGAGAAATTACGATTTAGATATTCTATTGGGGGACCTGTGAGGTCTGCCTTAGAATTATCAGAAATGTCCAGTATTTCGAAACTTTAGATGTAAAAATATATGTCTGATTGTGCATGAATTGTGTTCTTATTTTCATTCTTTTTAGAGACTTTAACAGATAAAACAAATTGTTTACCTCTTCTGGATTCATAACCGTAATGTCACCAAGAATGTCTCGTCTCCAATCACCTTTGTTCTTCACTTTCAACTTAGGAACAGCATTCATTGCTGTCACAACTTCACGTGGCCCTACTTTACGTTGTGGTGGTGCCCCGTTTCGATGGGCCGGTGGATTTGGTGAGCGATTGACGCCATTATTGGCTTGATTTGTAAGAGGCTTAATAAAGAAAAAAAAACTTTATCTTAATAATTCATTCAAAAGGAGGAATTGATTTAATTATACAAATTGTTTTATTATACCATTTGTGTCGTTTATTTTCTTTATGCTTCCTGTTTGTTTGTTTTGTGTGTGTGTTTTGTTTTGTCTTTGTTGTTTTTTCTTTTCTTCATTTTTACTTTTATTGTATAAATGTTAGATTATATGGTGCATTATTTAATATGTTGCAGAGTAAATGCTCTGGTAAGCATTTTGTACAATTATAGCCGCGAAGAAACGTTCACTATCCAACTCATAAACATTCATTATTTGTATACAGACCTTTAACATTCAATAAGTTTAAAGGCTTAAAGCGATACTATCTTGAGCTTTTCGGAGCTGGTGTGCATTTTGATTTTTTTTTAAGCAAAAGTATTCTAGTTATTTATTTTTTAAAGTTTTTTTTGAAAGAAAGAAGAAATAAATGTTACTTAAAATGAAATGTTGTATATATTGTTATTGTACACTCTGTTTTTGTAACTGACAAATGCAATGCTTACAAGACTGGAGTTTGGATTGCTGTTTCTGTGATTATCTGTCCAGGCAGCAACTGGTGGGCTGGAACCTCGCCTCTCTTGCAGTTCAGGTTGCTCTACTGGTTTTCGTTTTACCTCTCGAACATGGGAGGCTGGAAACCATCCTTTACGACCTCTGATCTTGCCTTCCCACCAATCATCTTGCTGTAGTTGTAAATATTTTTATACCATTTTAGTTCATGAACAAAATAAACATTTTAATACACAAACAGCAATTATCTTGAAAAATATGCAAAAAAAGGCCACAGTTTGGATGAGTTAAGCTCTGTTTTCACTATCAAACTTTATTTGACAAAAAATGTGATGCGCCCATACAGAATATGGACATGATATATATCACTGACATATTTGGTCACATCAATACCATATTTGGGCACATCATACTTTTTTTGTCAAAGTTTAGTTTGATAGTTTAGACAGAGCTTAAGGAAGAAGTTAAACAAATGTATTTAGGTGATCTGTGACAAATGGCCATTACTACTGTTCTTCCATACTTGCTCTAAAAATCACAGAGGAACTTAATGGGGTGCTGGATCAAACAGGACTCTCCTTCAAGTATGTGAATTATGTGGGATTGAAAAAGTGCAAAATAGAGCCACCAAGTTAGTAGCAGAACTGCTGACGAAAGGCTACATAGATTAGGACTCCATACCATGCAACAGAGAAGAGACCGCGGTGATATGATTGAAACTTTCAAGATAATAAATGGAGGTCACTTCCTCAGAGGCCACTCCCAAACACTATCAAAATCCAGGCACAACACCAAAACAAGAGCCAACTTAATTCCAAGAGAGGAGTACTTGCCTCCCGATTCACTTAAGGTAAGAACACTTAAAGGTGTGTGCAATTCAAAAATCTCGAGCCTTACCTTCTGTATTACTTCAACTTCATCTCCAACAATAAGATCGAGTTCTTGGTCTTTAGTTCCACGATAAGCAGTTACCACCATGATCTTTGTTTTTGGATTAGTTTTATCCAACTTTTTCTTCTTCTTTTTTGCTCTTTTTTTTTTTATCCTGTGTTCTCTCTTTTCTTCTGGTGTCATGTTCTTTAAGTCTGAAGTATCTTCATCCTACGATAAAGTATACAAATTAAAATCAAATCAAAAATAAAATAAAATTCTCCAATAATAAACAGTATTAGATAAAAAAAAAATTCCTGTATTTATCTCATTTGTACTTTTTGAAGGTGTACTTTATTGAAAAATTTTATATTTAAATCATCAAGACTTGCTTGGCTGAAATACAAATAAAAGAAATTACTATTGAATTCACTGATGGGAATATAAACAACATGAAATTTCAATTTTGTTTTATATACTGAATTGCAATAGAGTTCACATTATATTATACTTCCTTATTAAAATGTATTATTAAAATCATTGCAACTTATTACAACACTTGCACTGAAGGTCTAGTGTTGCCCGAAAATGCTGCTAATTTTTCTGGCTGTTTTACATTGTCGTTTTGATTTAGCTTTTTGCTTATTTTATTTTGTATCTCCATTGAGATCCAGCCACTGATACCCACAGCATTTTCAGTAATTTGCCTTTGGATTTATATATTACAACAGATATGACTTACACTCTGGCTTGCATCTTCTTCAACTACTGTAGTAGGGCCTAATTGTGGACTTAACACTGGCGACATCACAAATGGAGACATGCCAGGATTTTGATGAACAATGCTCTATATAAAAAATATTAAAGGATGTAGAAAATTAAACTGTAAAAATATCAAAATTATCAAATGTTTATAATTATGGAAACTCTAATGACACAAATTCTAGTGGATGATTTAAAATAATAATGTTTATAATATTTTAAACATTTAAATATGCAAACATTAACACACTTTAATATTGCAAAACAAAAATAAACTACTGGTTATAAATAATTATAATTTGTGAAAAATAATTTGACAAACATGAATGATACTGAAAATGAACCATTAAATATTTTATTACATGCATTGGTTGCTTACTCAAATTGTTTTTTTAGAATTATGCAATGAATTTGATACTTCTTACTTACTACTTTACTTGTAGTTGTGATTGTTGAATAAAGTTTCAGTTAGAACTGTAATTGAAGTTTATTTGGGGTGGGGGAAGGGGGGTGGGAATTATGCTTGACATTATCACTGCAGTTGCAACGATTAGCAGTTGTGTGTGATGGTAAAAAGGGATGGTGCTCTGCATTAGTTTGTCCAAGATGTTGGTTCTAGTTGGTACCCATGATTTTGTGTATGGTAAAATCGATAGTGTAGCAAGCATGGCTACATTATACTGTAGTAATGACCCATTACTTTTAATGTTGTACAGTAACTACATATGTGATTGCATTTCACCAAATGTGTAGAGCATGCATAATATGTGAGATTTGGCTGGTGTGCGCTACATATATTGCAATGATATAATGTTCAAAAGCATGCCTTACTGCATAATTAAATGAAATTCAAACTTGTCATATCCATGACTTGTGACTATGAGTGCACTGAATCTATCTCTACTTATATATGCGATGTTCGATGACCTTTGACATTGTTTACTTACAACTCTACTCGGCCTCCTCATACGAGGACTATTTGTTGGTCTAACACTACGCTCCTTTTCTTCTTCCACCTGATAAACGCACAATATTTTTGTTCTGATACACCTTATTTTTTATTTATAAATACGAACCCTTAAAACAAACTTTACTCAAACTAATTGAGAGCACACAAGAAGACACAATGAGAAAGAAATCATCATCATATCATTGTATCAGGCATGTGGCTCTTTTTAGGCCTAAAACTTTGACCCGTCTACAATGCCTATGTGATAGCTTAAATCTGTATGTAACCTCAATTTTACAAATATTTTGAATTACGAACAGCAGTAGGCTCGTGCCGTACATAATTGAGGGGTTTTACTGTACTGTAAAGCTCTATCTACACTATAAAATTAGTTTGACAAAAAAAGTGTGATGTGCCCAAATAATATGGTAGAGTGATATGACATCAATATGTCCATATATGGGCACATCACATTTTGTTGTCACATAAAGTTTATTGGGTATACAGGGCTTAAGGAAATACATTTGCCAGCTAGAAAAAATATTATTTTTCAAGTAAAACTGTATGTATACTAAAAGAAATTTGTTCACCTCGCATAAAATTTAAATTTTTAATAATAAAAGAATATGATACATACTCGGGAGCTTTCAAATATGTTGTTGAGGAACGTCTTCGCAGAATTCAGTTTACCCTGAAATAAACAGTATTAATATCAATTATAACGTCACCATGTTTTCAACTTTCATTAACATTATCCAAGTGCACAAGAAAGGCAAACCTAGAGGTATACACTCAATTGAGGTCTAATTTTCAATGTCGATTAAATGACAAGAATATTGATTTCCTTTGCTTCTTTTTTTCTGTACATTTTCATTTGTCATATCTTCAAATCTGTAACTTTCAATCTTCATCAAACGTTCACAGTATATTTCTGATTGTCATGAAACTATTTAATAAATCTAATTACTAATAATAAAAATACTTATGTTAACCTTTTCTTCTTCGTCTTCCTCCTCCTCCTGCGTCTCATTTTCACTTTCCTTCTCTGCTGCTTCCAATTCCTTCTCTGTTCCTAACTTATTGAATGCTTCAATTGCTATGGCAACAAACAAGCTAGTAAAAAATAGATTTAAAAATTCAAAATTGTGGTAGCAAAGCAAAATTTAGGATGTTTAAGAATTTGAATAAATACAGTTTTTACTAGAATTGTTCAGCCTAATATAGTAACAGTGTAGGTTGGTGTTTAACATGATTGGTTTATAAATCAGATGATTCCGAGTTCGAATCCTGGATAGGATAGGAGTTCTGATGGCCAAAAGAGCGCCTCTACCTAATAAATTCACTACACTATCAAACTTTAGGTGACAACAAAATGTGATGTGCTCATATATGGACACAATGATGTCATATCAATACCATATTTGGGCACATCACACTATTTTTATTCATTCATTTATTTATTCATGGTCAAACACAGTAAAATATGTACATGGTTTGAAATAATTTTTGTTTGTTCAAAGTTAAACATTCACACAAAAATATTAAAAAAAAGGTTAAATTTTTGTAAAATACAAATAAAACACTTCATTTAAAATACAGATAAAATACATAGTTTAAAATACAATATGGGTTTTATCCAACTAGTTTGGTAGTGTGGACAGAACTTAATTATAGAATGCGGTGGAATAATTACTTCATCACAACTAAGTTGATGACAACATAGCATGACACAAAGTAGAGACACGTAGCATCAGATACTGACTTCATGACCTAAAAATAAAAAAACATGTACATTTTATTTTCAAATGTATAATCCAAACGTATATACTGTATTTGAAATCAATCAGTTATCGTTGTCATATCTTTAGGCTCTGTCTACACTATCAAACTTTATGTTACAAAAGAATGTGATGTGCCCATATATGGACATGATGATGTTATATCATTACCATATTTGGGCATATCATTACCATATTTGGGCATATCACTACCATATTTGGGCACATCACACTTTTTTGTAAGTTTTATAGTGTAGACAAAGCTTAAGTGTTAACAATGATATAATTTTGAATGAAACTGTTATCATTCAGCTATCATCGTCATCCTAAGTGTTAACGATCGTGCAATTTTGAATGATTTTTTAATGTATTATTTAGTACTTACAGAGTTCATAATCTCATGCCAGTTGCTAGTTGTCACTATTTGGAAGATTACAAGAAGAGCACACCTGAGAAGGACAATAACATTTAGTTTAAAAAAAAATCTTACAGTACCTGAAACTTTGAACCGTGTTCACTACAGAATAGGACCTTCTGGGAAGTAACCTTCTCACAAACATAAAAAGAGTTGAGGGAAGAAATCTCAAATTTATTTTATTTATGAGTCATTCCAAACCAACAGCGAATGATCGCCACTAATCAGGCTGGTTAAAACAAGGCTGCAGTCGCGTGCTCAAGTTAGTGTTTACTGACCGACCAACCGACATAGTGAGCTGTAGAGTCTTGTTGCACGCGACTAAAAACTACTTAACATTAAAAATATAATTCTTTATAACAGACAGAAAAACAAGATGACATCGAACATAGGAAAATGTTACAGGTTAACTAAGTGATGTAAAATAATAGAACGGAAAGAAGCGCTGCCATTATAAAAAATATTGATATTGGTGTTATTACTTAGGGAATAGTCTATAAACTCTCCTATGTCTGCTTCACATGAGTTTCCACATAGAACTCCTTGATAAAGATAGCAGCTTATTGGTTAGTTAAAAGAGACAATTTTGAGAGACGTTAGGGACATTCTTCAGGCAACTTACGAAAACGTATCAAAGCCAAGTCCACAGCAGTAGTCATAGTGACTGGATGAGTATGTAGGGTCACGCTCTTTATTACTGAATGCTTCAAATCCAATTATGGCGTAGAAATAACTGTGGATTTTAAGAAATTGAAACAAATTTCATGACACTCAGCAAATTCAAAATAACACATTGCATTAGGATTAAGAATACACACTGTACATTTTTCATAGAATTCTCAAAAGAAAAACTCACATTATGATGAAGACGAGAACAATAAGGTCAAACATGACTGGAAATATTCGGTTTTTAAACAGTATAATCAGCTTCTTCGTCTAAAAAACATAAATTTTATACACAAATCATTGAAATTGATATTTTATATGCCTATACTAATAAATGTTTTCTATAGGATCCTTTGCACAATAAACATAATATATAATATAAAAATGTAATCTCTAACTCTGACAGAGTGTTCTAGAAAACAAAAACATAACATGGTATAGATTTTATTTGTTATGATATGGACTTTGTTCTGAAATAAAAGTGAATTGAATTGAATAACATGTTATTTTGTACATTGTGGGCAAGTACAAATGTGTCTTGTATATTTCGGACAAGTACAAAATAATGTGTATAACAGTATAATCAGCTTCTTCGTCTAAAAAACATAAATTTTATACACAAATCATTAAAATTTATATTTTATACACCTATAATAATAAATGTTTTCTATAGGATCCTTTGCACAATAAACATGTTATTTTGTACATTGTGGGCAAGTACAAATGTGTCTTGTGTATTTCGGACAAGTACAAAATGTGTATAACAGTATAACCTACCTGGTACAGGTTGAATCCAAGTCTAAAGAACACCGCAAGGCCCGAGACAACTGTGCACGTAGTGTGAAGTGACGTAAACGCGTCGTCCATATCATCAATGTACCAAAGAAAGTTGGAAACGATAGCAGTAATCAGAAGCATTACATCGAGCAGTTCTACAGGATCAAGTAAATTTGTGTTTTCTCCAATAATCCTTAGCGCCAATTCAATCTTGAAAAAAATCAATTTAAATTTGGATATGTTGAAATAGTAGTGGCACAGTACAGTAGGTAGCATTACCAATGCTAGGGTCTTGGGGTCAAATCTTAGCTTGGTCATAGAACTAGGAGTGTTCTCATGACCAAAAACAGTACCAGTACATACAACTCGAGAGACTTAAGCTCTGTCTACACTATCAAACTAGTTAGACAAAAAAAAGTGTGATGTGCTTAAATATGGTAGTGATATGGCCAAACATGGTAGTGATATGGCCAATTATGGTAGTGATATGACATCATCATGTCTATATTAGTGTAGAAAGGACAGGGTTGGTTCAAGCTTACATGTGGTTATACAACATAGACATCCAACTTAAATAACTTTTTTTTTACAACAAATTGAAACATGGTATGGACAGTTTAGTGGCATTGTAGGTTGGTTGTAAACATTACTAATCCCAAGATCTTGTGTTCAAATCCTGCTTGACCACTCAAGGTCAATAACAGTACCAGTATAAAACGTTAAGAGACTTGGTTTTAGTTTAAGGTTAAAGATGGTTTTACAACATTGAACTTATAAAACTTAGGCAGTTGAGTTTGGTATGGATGGTATAACTATAGTTTACATGTATAATAGAGTATAATTGAGTATACAGTATGCTTAATGTTGACAGTATATTACAAACCATTTTGTAGCAGTGGTTTTGGATGCATACTTACAAAGAATATGCTAACAATGACTGATTTAGTAACTTGTATTGCAAATATCTCCTCAATACTTTGTCCTTTCCAGCGAATACAAAAAAGTAGACTGTAAAAACAACAGATAGTTTTGTTTCCCAATTTGATATTAGTGCCATTAGTGTCTCAGTGCCTAAGAAAACTAAAATGCAGAAGCAAGTAAAACAAAATGCAAATTTTTGTGAGTAAATTCTTTACTGGATTTGTCAAACAAAATGATTTATATTATCACTATCTACAATCCTACACAATGCACTCATTCATGCACATTTTTGAGTTTTGAAAAAAAAAAACATGAAGATATTGATGAACTTGTACAAAGCAAATGTAAAAAAAACCACTCTTCTTGCTTAATAAATCTTAGTTAATTACATAACAATTTTCACAAGATTGTGATCAGGGACTCAATTGATTCTTTAGTATTAAAATAAATGTTTTATGACAGTCTTCAAAAACGTAGGTTTACCTGTGAAGAAATATCAGCACAAGAATAGTCTTGGAGAATGCAACAGATCGATCAATTGTTCGTGCTGTTCGACATATTGCCTGGAACCATTTTGGAAACTTTTCCTATACATAAAAATTTATATACCAAAATGTTTGTAACACCATTTCATTAGCGAGCAAAAACAATTAATAACAATAATATATAATAATAATAATAATAATACCACATTTATATAGCGCTTTTTTCATGAGTAATCATGCTCAAAGGCGCTTTACAAGCATTATTACCCCAGTTTTTTTTATCAAACATGTATGGAAACATACTCCCATAATGCAGCTAGTAATCAGCGCAAAGTTGTGTCTTGATCTAACCGGGTACCCATTTAATACACCTGGGTGGGGAGAGTAAAGTGCCTTGCCTACGGATACAAGCAATGCGGCGAGAGTTGGATTCGAACCACGACCTCACAATCAATAATCGAGCGTCCAAACGCCCTTATGAATGTTACAAATCATTGTAAAGTGTCAGAGCCATATTGAGAGTATACTGTGCAATATCAATGCAATAACATTGGAGTTTGCCCTCTAGCCAATCTATAGAAGCTCATTAATCAATACTCACAATGTCATCGTTCTTTGTCTCTTCAAACTCAAAGCTAAGAGCTTCAGAAAGTCTTATTGTCCACTCAAAAGAATCAATCTCTTGGTCGCCATTACTATCTAAATAATTTATTAACTGAAGATTCATTTGTTCTGTGTTCTGAAAAAATATAAATTATAACAAAATATTATTTAGCACAAAATACTAAACAGTTTCTGATTGGCAAATTTCATTTGAGAGAGATAGTTTATTCTATCATTCCTGACTTCAATCACTCACAAGAATTCAGCAGATATTATTATTTTCTTATAAACAAATCCAAATTTACATATTATAACAACAGTAGTTTCCACTAACATCCTGTTCAAATGATGTCAAGATTCTGAAAGCACTAGGTATTAATAGGTACTAATTCCAGCAGATATGACATTGATGCATGCAACTGTGATTGACCAACCACAGGAGGGAATTCAAGCAGACCGTACCTTTGGCCGGAGCATATTGAAAAGTTTCAGAAACCTGCTGTCATCGACGTCCAGACGACCACTTCCCAGAGGATCAAGGAGATTCCATGCCTTGGCCAACTCTGCTCTTTCCCGAGATCTTTCCTTTTTAACATCTTTTTTGGCAAATTCCCTACAGACACAGATTTCATGTCAAATATTGTTAGTGAACTACGTTTGCTACTATATCATTGGATTTGTACAGGCATTTGAAATCATCAGTGCTGACTCTTATGGCAGCCCCAGCATCTAGTATCAATCTCAGACGTATTGGCTTAAGCCTGGTTAAGGTGGGCACTGGATGAGAGAAGCCCTTGATCAATGATAGGACCAACCAAGGTGCTTTAAACAGTCCTGGTTTAGTTTCATTCATCAGATGAATGTAAGACCTTGTCGATCGCGACAGACATCGGTCATAATAATAACATACTGGCTTTTTGGGTAAAAATCAAAATGACCAGAATTGTATTGCGAAGATCTTAAACTACATTTTAAAACCACCCTGGAGTGGGAGAGGGGTTAAGGCCAGAAGGAGAGTGAGTACAGTACTAGCACGTAGTATATAACCAATTTGAAAGAAAATGTAGAATGTTTTTAGCTTACCAATAACTATCCACAATAATAGCTAGCAAGATTGCGGTGAGGAAGAAAACACCAACAAACAAATATATGCCAAAGTAGAAGAAACTAAATGGATTGGGAATATACGCTGGAATCATTATTTCCTGAAATACAGAAAAAGATGAAAAATAGATTGAAATAAAATCTGTTATTTTTGTGTATTGCAGGATACTTACAGAAAGGGAAGGACAGATGACACACTACAGTATTATACTTACTGGGTAATTCTCAGTTGAAAGCAAAACAAACATTCTTAAAAATGAGACGCCAATATTATTGAAAGCACTGAAATGAAAAGAAAAAATTCAACATAATATTTTTATTAATTTCAAACAGTAAAAGAGGAATAAAGCTTCTGCCACCAATTAATCGTTTCACTCCATATAATACATATATGTTAGAGAGTAAAGATGTAACAAAAACTCAAGTAGTTCTTCTATAAACGTTGAGTACAACTTTCAAATTTATTTGAAATATACACAAGTCAAAAACAAATAAAACAAAATTGTAATTTTAAGATGTGAATATGAAATAAAAAATAAATAAAAAATTTGTAATTTTCAAAACATTTTACCCAAAATAAACACTAGTCTCGGTGGTGGTATAATTATCTGTACAATTGTAGTCCATGGGTATACTTTGGTAGTCCTCCATAAACAAGTGAACGCCCACTGCAGAAAACAGACTGATGAATGCAAAAATAATGAAAAACACCTACAAAAGATAAGACACAATCAATTTACAGTCTTCTTCTTATCGAATCCACTATTGTGATGATTAGTTCGCTGAGGTAGGGCGAAGTCATGGTATTTCTAGCTTGACTATACACTACATTAGCTTATCCAGGGCCGCGTGTATATGAATACGGACGCTCCAAACTTGACCCTCTATATACAGCACCCGCCGCTATTTCTAGGTGGTCTCCCATCCAGAACGCAACCAGGCCCAACGTTGCTTAACTTCGGTGATCTGACGAGAACCGGTGTTTCAACCCAGTATGGAAATAAGTTTGCCGTCTCGGTACTTTATTGTGTTTTTATCCTATGATTTTATGTCAGAATAAAGAAATAAATAAAATAATGGCCGTATTGTTTACGTATAATTTACAGTGACTACAATAATAGCTTTCTAACATCATATTTTGATACATCAAGGCAATTTAACAACAGGACACTGAGTTGCCAGAGCCTTGCCAAGATAGGAACTTTTAACAGTCCTTTGATCTTATGTCTGGCTGTAACAAATACCAACAGTACTGTACTATGTACATATTCTTCGCAGCATGCAGTGTTTGTTAAGGAGCGTGGAACTGATCATGTCAAAGCCACAGATAAACCCTTTGATCTCCAAAGCTCAGCATCCTGTTGTTAGATTGCCTTGGTTAATTATATTGTGTTTATGGGCTAGACATGACTAGCATTTGAGATGCTAAAAACCCAAAAAGTATTCCTAAATTTTGATAAACAATTCAAATGCATTGTGAAACCCAAACAGACCCGACTTTGGCTTGAGTTAACAGCACAACTAAGCCATGTTATGAGAGCTATGTAATGGGAGAAAATTAGATTTCAAACCAGGAATCATCACAATAACAAACAAATATACTACTCCGGCAGGCCCAACAAAGTTGAAAAATTGAGATACAAAGCACTAACCTTCCCTAATTTTAAAACAATTGATGTTACAACATCGTAGATATGACCAACATTTCTGGATTTACAAAGAATTATTGCTGCACGAAGACATCTAAAAGGCTGAACAATACGCTAATAAAAATAACGAAAGATTAGAATTCAAATTTATTTTCTGAGTTTCTTAAGCTCGTGGCTAATAGTATGACAATGGTTGCAGATTTAAATTAATTAAAAACTCACTACTGATAATGCTGAATCCAATATTAACATAATAAAATCTATGGTGTAAAGACAAACGAATACAAACTCCACTCTGAAAGATAATAAAAACAATGTTTAACTAAAATGTTATAATTAATTAAATTATTTGCATTGTACTTCTGGTATGACCAGCCACTCTTGTTCACATTCACCATTGAGCATGCTTACTGATCATGACCAGCCACTCTTGTTCACATTCACCATTGAGCATACTTACTGATCATGACCAGCCACTCTTGTTCACGTTCACCATTGATCATGCTTACTGATCATGACCAGTCACTCTTGTAGGTTCACGTTCACATTCACTGTTGATCATGCTTACTGATCATGACCAGCTACTATTGTAGGTTCACATTTACCATTGATCATGCTAACTGATCATTTCCAGCCACTATTGTAGGTTCACATTTACCATTGATCATGCTTACTGATCATGACCAGCCACTCTTGTTCACATTCACCATTGATCATGCTTACTGATCATGATCATCCACTCTTGTAGGTTCACATTCACCATTGATCATGCTTACTGATCATGATCATCCACTCTTGTAGGTTCACATTCACCATTGATCATGCTTACTGATCATAATCAGCCACTCTTGTAGGTTCACATTCACCTTTGATCAAGCTTCCACTAATCATGATATTATTTCTATGTGAATGGTTTCTCTTTATCTTACTAAACTTATAATAATTAAGTCATGGTATTATTTCATATGAATGTGCCTGTATTAATATATTAATGCTTCATTAAAGTAGGTGCTTGAACAGAGCACTTCAAACAGAAAAGATGCTTTTAAGAGTTAGCTAAAGCTAACACCATAAATGAAAAGCTAATTAATATTCAGCAACAAGTACTAGAGAAGTAATGACATAGAGATTATTAAGCATGTTGGTGAATGTATTCATGTGTATCAAACATTCCTGAGCTCTGATTGGTTGAATATGCATGTACATGTAAATCAACGCTTATGATTTGTGCGAACAAATTAATTTAAATAACAAGCTTATAGAAGGGTTAATATCAAAATAAAAATTTGCAACAAAATAAATGTGTATTGTATCATGTTTTAAAAAATGCATTAAAAATTTAAGAGGAACATGTTGACAAAAATCTATTATTGGTTTTACAAGTCATGCTATACATGTTTTGAAATAGACACCAGAATGTAAATGTAGATAACTGTCAACAATGAAATCTATTGTCCATGTTAATCATTAAACTCTGCTGGGGTCAGAAATGCTCATTGATACGAAACCAATCGTTTTAAAAATGCAAAATTTAAGCAGGTTGACTTTGAACTGTTTGCAACAAAATGGTGGAAATTAATATCTTTGACAACAGTGTACACTGAACACTTAATCATTTTAAAGGGATCTTGTCAAAATTATTTTACTGGAGTTACTGCAGTCTACATTGTGATTATTTTAGTTTGTTTCAGTAGACCATAGAGATATTATAGTGAACTATAATATCTCTATGAGTAGACGTTTGTGAGGCAGTTACTGCAGTAAACAGTGTGTATAATTACCGAAAAAATGCTTGCTAAATATCAATTGCATTAACATGTTAAAGAGTAAACAAATGTAGTATACTGCAGTAGCTGCAGTAGAGTAATATGAAATGGTTCTTAAGTCTTCCTCTAAATTAGTTTACGCAGCTGATGACTAGAGCTAATATTTGATATAAAATCATTAAATGTCAAATACGTGGCTCTTTATTTTTATGAGTGGAATAAATTCCTCATGTATAAGATAACAACGAAAAGAAAATTTAATTGTGAGTTTGTATTTACCTTGTCCATTTATTTTCATCCAAAGTCCAAAATATTCTCCATGATAGAAATTTAATTCGAACGAATACATCCAGTGCATATACTAACAGGCAGATGGGGGTAAGCACAAACACTGCTATGATATATGTGCTGCAATAAATAAAATGGTTACCCTTATTATAATTGAGTAAATAATTTTAAAATTATTTGTTTATATATTTAGTTTTATCTACATTTGTATACCATACTTTTTCAAATAGTTTCAATACGCGATAGTCAAAATTCTCAACTTTGAATTCTATTTTTAGTCGTGTGCAACGCGACTCTACACTACTGTATGTCGGTCGATTGGTTGGATGGTCGGTCTGACGGTCGGTAAACACTAATTTAAATTTGAGCATGCGACTGCAGCCATGTACATGGCCTTGTTATTTATATAAATTTACTTGCTGACCATGTTTATTAAGTTATATTTTTTCCAGTTTTGATGTAATTTATTTGTGTAACTGTTAATATTAGAATGCACCGTTTTATAAGCGTTTGCCGCTGATCTAAAAAAGCTGAGCAGAAATGGTGTTTACAGTAAAAGTGACAGTATATAAAATATATCCAACAAACTTTACTTTTTCTCTTTAATTTTAATAATCAACTGTCAAAGCTAAACAATATTTACAATAGAAAAAAAAAGATAAGATAATAATATAATAAATGATAATGTATTAATACCTACAGAGATGGGTTTACCTATTGTTTGTGTTTCTGATTGCAAAGTTGTGTTTTCAGTGATAATTTATTAATAAACATCAAGATCTATCTATTGTTTGTACTTCTGATTGCATTTATTGAACAGGTCACACACAGAGGGCCAACAATTACAGTTTTACAGTAGAAGATTGTACATTATTAGATTTGCAGGTGTTTGTACATCATGAAATCTAGGAGTATTGATTTTACAATATTCATTAGTAATTTAAATATTTACCTGTCTTTAGAATCATTAGAGATTATATGAGAAGCGAAGCAATTGACTAATAATTTATTTCACTTATCCATGCAGAAACATTTACCTTTGTCAGTGAAGGATCTAGGATTTTTAAATAGCGGATAGGAGGCCCGGGCATAAAAATATCGTAAATGGGTTGAACAAGGGCCACTTCCCCCTGGAATCTGCTTATGTTTACCGAAGGCCTACAATACATAAAAGCACAACTTGGTCTACAGCCTAAACCTAAAAAAAAAATAATAAATACGGACAATCTTTAATATTGTAACTACTTACACATCTCCTGGTGGTTCTAAAAATGTTAATATCAGATGAACTACAGTCATGAACAAAACCAGACGATTAAACCAACTACTCTCTATCATCGTAAAGCACCTGTAATTAATAATCAAATCAATTAGAGAAAGAGAACCAAGTACTACTGTACGTCCGTCGTAATTATGTCCAAAACTGTCCAAAAAGTGCCTTGAGTACCTTGTGGTGGAGAATTGAGTGTATTTTTATATGAATTAGACCATTAAAGATGAATTGAATTATTATTTTTATTATCATCATTGTCACAAAGATGTATTTGTGCCAGGCAAGTGGGCCATTACCAGACTAGAACACCCTGTCCTTTAATACACTTGATGACTAAAGTCGAGTCCTTAAGGTGTAGAGAAAACAATTTACAGGTTGATCTCAAAACAAAGCCTCTGATTACATTTACAATTTGTCATTTGAGAAATTGCAGGACCAAATACTATACGAATACAAAACTGAACGCCATATAGTAAAATGATTATATATTTTCATATTTGATAGCGGAAAACCAGCCATTAATTATAAAGATTTTTAAATATATTAACTAATAAAACCAAAATGTATTTTATACTGTACCATCGTCCAAATTTATCTTTGAAATACGACCATGCCTTGCCATATTTTCCCCTTCCACTGAGGGCATCTTCAATGTGTGCTGCTGCTAATTTCAATTCACGATTCTCGCCATGTAATTCTGTAAAGCTTTTAGTCAATGCATCATGCTGGTTTTTTAAATAATTTTAAAAATATAAAATTGTAGTATTAAATGTGAAAATATTTGAAAATGTAAAAAGTATTTTGTAAAAAAAAAAATATGTATAAATACCGTAAATCTTCTAATAGTAACCCACACTCTAATAATAGTAACCCGCTTCTAATAGTAACCCACCTTATAAGTCAATCTATAATAATAACCCACTACTCTAATAGTAACCCATGGGGGTTAATATTAGAGTTACAAAAACTATTGACAAAATAACATTTATGAAGAGTGGTCGTTTATGATGCAGCCATATTTTGAAACAAGGATGCATGTTGATCTCGGGAGTGGGGAGGATTGAGTGTTTTTGAGCTTATAAAATAAAGTTAGAGTTCAAACAAATTTATTTATTCGTACTGTTTTATTATTTTGCTATGATCTGACCGGAAAAGAATAATAACCCAGGGTTACAATTAGAAGATTTACGGTATTAGAATGTGAAAATACGTAAAAATATTAGAAATGTAAAAATATGTAGAAATATTAGAAATGTAAAAATATGTAGAAATATTAGAAATGTAAAAATATGTAAAGAAAAATAGAAATTTAAAAATTTGTAGAAATTTCAAAAATGTGAAAATAAGTTTTTAAAAAATAGAAATGTAAAAATATGTAGAAATATCAGAAATGTAAAAATATTACAGTATGTATTAACAATAGATTTAATCAACATTAGAAATGTAAACCTATGTAAAAATATTAGCAATAAAATTCAGATCTGTTATTGAATTAACACAACATTAATCAAATATTCATGGAATGTCAATAAAATAATAAATCTAGAACTGATGATCAGGCCATGTAAACAAAATTAAAATAAGTTGCAATATTAAACAAAAGAGTAAAAGTTCAAAATGGATGTTCAAAGTACAAGTAGCCAGTGACGTTAGTGTTGGAATGATCAATATTTATCTTTTGTAGATAAGTAACGTTTTAAGTCCTTTCTTAACTTTGGTTTTGATAAAATTCTAATGCATTGTTATTAACATGTTATTTTTTCTTTTTAAATTCTATGATTTAGGAGAATACTTTTTAAACATGCTGTAAAATTGTTTTTACAACTAAATATAATCATTTATTTATTTATTTAAAAACATATTTATACAGAATAAAAAGCTTATTAGGTATGATGCACTTGTTTTACACATGGTCCTGTTTTTTACAGCAATAAACATTCAAAGAAAGACATTTAAAAATAATACAAAGACAGACAATATTTATCATAGTTTGGTGGTTAGATGGACAGTGTGTGTTGGAAAACATAAATGACAGCATCAGCATGTAGTAGACACTGTAGAACATGGGGATTGCATGATCGTATAAAACTGATTAAATTCATATTTAAGAAGAATTAAGATTTATTAAAATGCAAAGAACTCACCCCATCAATTCCAGGAACAAGACATAGAGCTGGAGTAAGTAGTCCATATAAAATAAAATTTTCATGGGAAGGTCTTTCCTTAAACGCACGTATTGAAACTGGAGGTTCGATCTCAATCACTTCTTGTATCAACTCGCTCTGCGATCCGTTCAAAGACTCGTAAGTAAAATCTGAGTTTGTATCGACCCTAGGAAGCTCTCTAGTAACATTCTCTTTAACAAAATAATCTCCACTTTTCTCTTTTACAAGCATTGGAATATTTGGTGCTATTATGGCACTTTTTCGTGACTTCCTAGGTCTTTTCGGACTGACCGATTCCGGATTATTAACATTATTTTTTTCACAATTCAATGGCACAATTTCCTTCTCCATATCACCATTAACGACTTCTGACGTCGGAGTTTGTAAACTAACTGAACTTTTACTCTGTTTTTGGAAATCATTTTGCAAATCAGTTTCCATTTCAACGTTATTTCTTTCACTACCATCCGTTAATTCAGATGACTGACTGTCTTTTGGTACGATCTCAACAGGAGTTAAAATAGGATTAAATTTATCTTCTTTAGAAGTTTTAAGAGATGGTTTATTTACAACCAAAGTTTCCTTTACATCATTAACAAGTTTTAAAGTATTTTGTGCATCTTCAACTTCATCAGTATCAACATCCTTTCTAACTTCAACATTTTCTTCTGCCTCCTCTACTTCTTTATCAATTTGAAGAATACAGTTTGTATACTCCCTTATAAGGGCATTATCCTCTTCTTGATCGTCCCTTTCCTCGCACTCCATTTTTGTTTAATAAATATGCCGTATATAGTTAATTAATATTTATATCACAAATTTATCTGCAACTTTTCTTGTTTTCTTGTTGTCTTGTGGAAGCTTTGTGATGTAAATCAGCCTTAAAGAAATCAAAATCAGTTCATTTTGATTTGATTTACTTGCATCTCAATCACTGTAAAAAAAAAACATTAAAAAGTAGTAGATTTTCATTTCATTATTAATAATGTAAAATTCTACTTCAATAACATTAAAATTCTTCATTTTACATTTATCTTTTTTATTGGTTATCCGCACTTGGCGTATAACCCCTTGTAATCGTCCTGTTTCTTTTTTTATGTTTTTCTTCTTTCTTTCTGTCACTTTTTTGTGGCTCCTGTATCTCTAAAACATGTTCACACAACATTTCATAACTTTGTCAACATATGGACATTTATATGAAATTGTGCAGCATTTATTTTTTAAAGAGTGCGCAACATAACTTACACATGATTTCATGAATTTCAATGATTAATCATAGATTAAAAACCAAACATTTTTTATTGACACTTTAAGTCATGGGCAAACTTTCTGTGGATTAAAAATGGCATGTTTTACAAGAAGTTACGCACGAACGTGCACTTAAAATTTCAAAATGTGCAAAATTTATTTCTAATCATGACATTTTGCGCATGTCACACGTGTGAACTTTTTTACGCGTATGATGCGCACGGAGTATGAAAAATATGTGTTTTTCTCTTGAATTATATTTTTCCGTCTTTGTCTAGTAATTAATTAAAAAAAAAATACCATTTTCAGTTTAATCACTTTAAATCGCGCCCTACGAACATGTTGAATTATACGATTTGCAAAATTACAAAATATTGTCAAATTAAAGCTCATCACAATCAACGGATAACTAACTCGTCGTGACGAGTGCATGTCGAGTTCTTATTTCTTTCCCAGAATTTTGTTGCACATGTATCTCGAATTCTTGTCAACATAACATCGTATAACTTTGTCAGAAGATTGACCTTAAATTAAACTGTAGATGTGCAGGAAACTTTGTTATATGACATTAGATTCACGTTACGTGTGATTTTATGAAATTTTATTGTTGCTCAAAGTGACGAGTTCAAATCTAGTTTGTATTGTATTTTATATTTAAAACAACTGAACTACTTTGTGTAACAAGATGTCAAGGGCAAACCGACAGATGCAAGGATAGCCCATTTATATTTTTTAGGGGGAAGGTAGGTCCTTAAAAATATAGAAAAAAAAAACATTAGAAAAAGTTAAAATACAGTACACGTCGGATATTAAATTGCTTTTATTTTATTATCAAACATTTTTAAATATTTATTTAATAATAATAAATATGAGAGAATGCTAGTCGAGGTAAGAAGGATTAGTTAGGAATTAAAATGTAAACAAACAGGTTGCCTCCTTAAAATGATAAATACGAATTATGCTAAATTTTTATCATCTCATTTATCACACATAATCAAATGATAGTATGTTAATGTTATAAAAAAAAATTGATCTCATTCTCAGAAGCCTAGCCTAACTTCTAAGTATGTATGACGACAGGAAAAACAAAATGTATTCATTTAATAATTTATAATAAATAAAAAGTATTTTTTATAGATTTGTATTATTATAAATTTATTTAGTAATTCTAAATGCCAGAATATAAATACTTTATAATGATATTAATAAAGATTGGCAATCAGGCAAACAATGCAACAAAACATAGGCCTATAACCTGGACAGAGCAGGGCCATCATCTCAAACAAGTGATTTGATTGTCTTTTTGACTTACTTTATCGGTGGCATACTTATTATTAATATTATATTAATTGGTGGGCCTACCGACACCCCCACGAAGACTTAATTAGCTGAATAGCAATATTTCTACAGAATCATTACTTACGTTGTATGATACCAACCTTATAAAAAAAACATTTGATTGAAGTATTTTAAAACTTTAACTCGGGTAAAGTGTGTTGTTATGGCAAATTAAACACTGTTTTGTGTGCAGTGGTAAAAGGTGCGTAAACTGCGCCCTCTTTTTAGTGTAGAATAAAGAGGGCAGGCGGCAAAAATACAACACATTACTTTTTTGGTCGCTTATAGAATGAGATGACTGTAATTTTAAAAATAAATGATTTTCGATGTCAGGATAGCCCAAAACGCTTATTATTGGGATCCACGGATAATAAATAAATAATCTAAAAATTGGTAATAACAAAATAAAAATAAATTAATAAATATAAATTCTGTAAAAGTTAATTAAAATGACTATACTGTACGTATTATAATAACTACCTATTAAGTATTATTATTTGGTTTTAAAGTAAATAAAATGGGATTTTTTTTCTTAAATTTTCAATTTGCGTCATTAATTATTGGACATGTTTATTATTCAAATTTCCAAAAATTTACATTCTCTTGAGGTGAAAACCTCTGTATATATGTAGTCAGCATTATTGATTGTTTGAGTACTGTAATATAATATGAAAAGGTATTGAAAATAGCATAAAATATGGCGCCACCATTATAGATATGACCATGGAGCTATAAAATTAGATAATTTTATAGCTCCATGATATGACCAACTTTCGCTTTGATCGGACATATTCAAAGCATAAGCATCCGTAATTATACACCGTCTACACTGACGTTGCCCGTTCATTCAGATCGAAAAGTCCGGGAGTTATTATGATTTACCATGGATGGGGAATAGGTTTAGTTACCAAAGTTACAATCATTGATATTAATATATTATTAATCATGTGTTCTCCAATCCGTACTACTAAAGTGCCGCTAACTCACGCCCCATTGCTAAACATTATCCTTATATGGAACTTGTGTTTCCCTGTAAAGAGAAGACTTCCAAATAAGGTAATACGTTGGCGCCATAATTTATCACGTGGTACAAAGAAGGTCATATTTTTAACGTAAATAATGCAACAAACGTATCCAGCGTATAAAGAATTATAAGATGTAATACAAATAATAAAATTTAGTTTTTTATAAGAGAAATCTTTATAATTAAGTCGAAATCTTGCAAAATTAGACTAGGCCATAGATGATGTCATTGTCACACGCCCAACATCATACCATCTGTAAAACCAATATTGATTGGTTAAATCCCAAATAAATATTTGCTTCCTGGAAACTCTGTCCAATAGCTATATCGATTACTTGAAGCCATAGTTGATGATTAGCATATTGAATCGGCGTCATCGACTCTCTGGACAGTACGCATTCTTTGGTTGTTCGTCGGTCAGAGAACGGTTGTTAAAATCTGTTTTTGTTGTACCTAGAATTTTTGCTATCAATCACAATGTCGGTAAGAATAAATATTAGATATGCTTTAATGTAGAAAGTCATAAGTTAGGCCTACATATAAGATAACATTGAATGTGTAGGAGAAGACACAATAATGGCTAGAATAATGTCCGGGTTCTCGGAATGTAGGCTAGGCTATCTAGTATGAATGATGATCCCCCACACCTTATGCGGAAGTAAAAAGTACTGTAGCCTAGGCCGAGCTAGCCTAGGCCTAACTTCCAGCAGACTACAAATAGTGAGCCTACATATCTGGGCCTAAATGTTTGTTTCGGATAAATAAATTACAATGATGGTATTTATTTAATGTCGACGGAGTTGCAGCAGCACACACACACAATGTGATCAGCCAGGAAGAAGAAAAAAGAGGGTTCTCACAACCAGCAGTCAGGGTAACCGATCATTTCGGTCGCGTTTTAAACCGTGCCTGGTGTTATGCATTTCGGTCGCTGCACCACTTGACTTCGTATTTAAATTAGCTAATAGTATGGAGCGCCGTTCGCCAATATGGAAATTTGGCTGTACTGGAACTACAGTACTACACTACTAGGCCTACTACTACGTACACAGTTTTTTTTTTTTTTTTTTTTATCAATGTTGAGTTTGGAATGGCATTTGTCAAACATAATATTGTACAAATGTGAAAATAAATTAGACAGCAATAGAATACATCTTTTCATCTTCATTTTTGTATATATTTTGATTGTTTTGAGCAACAAATAAAGCTTTAACTAATGATTTTAAAACATCATACTCAATAGCGCACGCTGTTAGACTCGATACATTACGCGCGCAGGAAATTTGATGTTTTTTGACACCCCTATAACCTCTTTAATTTGGCGGTTTCCGGTACGATGCTGACGACCTTCGAACCATGTTGTTCATGATATGGTGGGTGGTAAAGTGACAGACATTGACACACCTTTGTTCATTGATGTGACATACTGTACCATGACGCACCTCTGCGTCTATAATTATAAATGACGCACCTCTCCCGGCGGTCATTTAATTGACGTGCATTATATACACAGGGATGTCACCACGGTGGACGGCCCCGTTCACGACTCGGAATTTCCGACCACCATTTTCATGACGCCGACCACCACTATATTGACGCATGTAGATTGTAGCCCCGATCGTAGCCTATTGTTCGTAACTTACTACTAGACGATACGATGTATTGTTATTATTATTATTAACATGTCAATCGTAGGGTGGTTCGTAGAGTTAATAAACAACATTGTCATCGCCTTTAGAAAACGCATGGACAATGAAAATTAACAATGTACTGTTCACTAATTAAAATTGGCGCCGCCTAAAAATCCTACCTAAGGCTAGGCCTAGTTAGGAGACGACACATTTTGGTGGTTAGCCTCATTTAGCCGGACGAGAGGACATCGTGCACCGAATCAACATCGGAGTGGAGTCTAGTTTCGGCGGCTAACGCTATAATATTTAATCCTACCTTGGCTTAGCGAATTATAAATATGCCGACGTAAACATATGCAAAATCAATATATTCCATGTAAGATTTAACATATGCATAGGCCTATTCAATTAATACGACATGTCACTGTGTTATACTTGTTACGTCACAAAAAACATCGTAATGCATTTTTTGAGTAGCCGACCACCACTCATGACATGCTGGTGACATCCCTGTATACATATAAAATAGACATACATTCAGCACTACTGTATACAATATAATACAAATTTTGTTCAGGTCATAGGATGACGAGTCAATTTCCTACACTACTAGTACTATTCTAACATGTGCATTTGTTATATCAGGTACATTTACTGTAACCTAACCTAGTGATTACTCTTATAAATTATAATATTGATACAAAATTGTTAGCAGGAAATATACATTTTGTGGAAGAAATAAAGAAACCTATACGTGTTCTAGTACTACTTTAATGTTACTGTATTTAAATATTCCCATTTACTTACCAAATTTTTTTATTTTACAGTCGGGTGTTACAGTCGAAGAAAAGTTTAAAAAATTAGCTAACGACAATGTGGCTTTAAAAAAGTATTTGTATGTCCTTGCTCGAATAGAAAAAGGTCAATTAGTGTATGTAGAGGCTGAAAGAATTTCAACAGCCGAAATTGGAAAGGATGATCCACTTTACCAGCTGTTTAGAAATGTTGACAAAAATGAGGAACTTGAAGATGTAAAGAAAAGGATAGATTTATATCCATGCAAAGTTGAAGATGAAACACCCGAGAATGCGTTTAAAAGAATAAAGGAACTCCTCACAAATGAGCCAGCTGCCTTTATGATTTACAACTGTGTTTTGGATGATGGAAGTAAACGTTCAAAATCTTTCTTGATTAGATGGTGAGTACAATTTTAACAACAAAAAATAACTGCCATTCAATTCTTTATATAATTTCCCATATTTAAGAAAACAGCACTATCTATCTGTTCACAATGGACAAGTGTGGATATACTAAATACTGAAATGCTTTATTTGTCCATTCAAATACTTTGTGTGTTACAATGTTATACGGCCTCATGGAAGTACACCTTTCTGGTGAACGAGTTTTTCCCGTTACAAAAATAAAGATTTTATTATTATTAATTGAAAATAGCTTCAACCTTGTTTTCCACTAGCCTATGTGAATATGGTTTTGTTTTGCAAAAAGAGACTGACAAATGAATATAGGAATATATGTACTTTACAATAGAGAGCTTTCTTATCTGCAGCACGGACATACAGTGCTCTGGGACAAAAATCAACTGTGTGTGACTGCACTTTATGCTTCTCGTGGTGGCTGTAATTTACACTTTGTGTGGTGGTGGAGACCTAGTCTTAAATTCCATCCTACTCAAATCGGGGAGAATGTTTTATACTGTATCTGGTGTGTCATGGCCATTTTCCACATGACAAAAATGTTGTGTTTAAGGCATGCTCTAATATTAAAACATGGCATTTTGATTATTTGTTGTAGGGTTGATGATGACAAGGCAAACATGAGAACCAAGATGGTGTATGCATCATCATCAAGTGGCATAGGAGGTAAATTGCCAAACCTTGCAAGCAATATAATTCAGTGCAACGATGCTGCAGAACTGACTTATACAATATTCAAAGGCTATTGTAAAACTCATTAGGTGATGTATTTGATAAAGGTACGTACACATTACACTAAAAAAAACACTAGAAAGGTATACAAAAGTAATAGGATTATTATTATATGGACTGTTAAACTAAGTAGAAAAACTAATTCTTTTGATCCCACATTTAATTAACGTCTTTATTTTTTGTTGAATCTGCCATTTTAATGTCGCATAAATTAATACTAAATTCACTCAATTGTACAATGTAATTGTATTTAAAATAGCCAAATTGTTTTGTAGGACAATGAATTTTGGTTAAATTTAACCATTGATTGATCTTTTTATAAGCAAGATCTGTAAAATGGCTTATTTAAAGTCTGATTTTTATTTATTTTCATTTGTTATGGGGTTTTTTTTTTTTGTGACATTATATTTAACATAATATTGATTAATTATTCAGTGTCCTTTTTGTCTTTTAGAATCTAATCGTACATCTTAGAAACCTTTTTATTCACGGACAACAAACTGGACAACTCATGAAAGTACTCCAGAAACATTGCTTATTAATCATAAACATGCTTTATGTAAATACAGTTTGATTCCAAATAGTAAATAGATTTATTATTCAAGCGGTTTAATATCCTTTTTACTTTTAACAACAAATTAATTAGTTATGTAATTAATATTAATGATAGAAATTGTGATAAACACAAAATTGAGCTGGGATTTGTATATCTATAGTGTATCACACAAAGGTCTCACTTATCTGCTGCCCTCTTGGGGTAATCCTAAGCATTTTGTTAGCTTTTAGTTAACCACTAAATCAATACAAATCATATTGGCTTAAATTCAATGTATAATTACAAGGTGTAAACAACTCTAAAAATGTCAATGTTTTGATTTTGTGCAGGTTCTTGTGAGCGATGTGGCTTGAATAATTGTTATTTTATAATTCTTTGCTTCTTTGTCTATAGGCCAAAATAAACTTCCCAAAGTGAAATAATTTGTGACATAGGAACACTGTATTGACTGCAATTACAGTTGGATACCAAAAATAGATTTTTTGTTTTGGCATTTCAGTGTAGTTTACTGTAGTAACACAATTAAGACATCTAGTCCTAGTTCATACTATTACTAACTTTTGTTTTGTTAAAATTGTTAACTATTATAACTAACCTGTCTTCCTTTTCCACTTTTATTTTTAAAAATTAAAAGCCCATTGGTAATATGAAAGATTAGTTGTTATATTTCTTAAAATGAATATTAATATATGGGAGAAATAAAATGTATATTGTACTGGTATGGCATACAGTGTGCTTTCCAGATTGTAAATGATTTTGAATCATGAGAAGGTTTGTAAGGATGTACACCATCTTTAATGAGAAAATGACTGACAATCACAGTTTGGTGGTGAAACAAGGTTAATATAGGTTGTTCTCCCTTAATGAATCTTAATTTTATCTCTTTAAAAGCTCACATTTGTTATCGAAATATAATCAAGCGTAATACACATAGTTGTCTGTTGTTTGTTTTTAGTTGGATCAAACTATTGCATACCGTATTTATTTGAATAAACATCACAGGCATTTATTGTTCTGTAGAGGGCGTTTATTCAAGGGAGGTTTATTTATTTGGCCGTAATTAATTAATACCATAAACTGATAAAATAAAGTAAAAATTCAAAATGTTTGTTAAATTGTAGACAAGTATTAGAAATACAATATTGTGTATACGTGCATGTGGCGTTTATTCAAATAAATACGGTATATTATTTTACAAGATAAAACTGTAAATTTAATGAAGTGGATGATGCAACATGAACAGAATTTTGAATGACAAAAAGACATCAACACTTGACATACCACGCCTACTGTTTAAAATATCGTTGAAATGGGAGAGATAAATTATATGACGTGAAATAGCAATGACAGTCATTTTTGTACAACATCACGTTTTAGATATAATTGCGAGAGTCACCCGATATTCAGCTATGAGTGCTTACTGGCTATAACCCAGGGTCCCCAGGGCTTATGGGAGCGAAAAGAACAGGCATTAAAATATGCTGGAAAGGCTAAAAATGCCTGAGACCTCCAGCGTTGCGGGGCCTCAGGCCTGTGCGTTACGCCACTGCCAATATTCTGAGTCATCACCTGCTAAATTGAGATTACTCCCGATGTTTTGGGTAAACCAAAACAAATATCACGATATGTATATATTTATAATTTTCTTCTACTAGATATTGAAGAGAATAGATAAACATACAACTAATATCGGGTATGTGGTGTTTAGTAAGTAAAATAATGAGTTGGCCCCGCATTTTCCCAATAGAAAACTACTGTTTAAAGTTTAGACGTAGCACGTGATGTCATAGGCTGCTACACAAGTATGTGCACAACACACAAACTATCCAAAACAATAAAAGATGATGTGTGAGTGTTCCTTAAGATATATAACAGTACCTATTATATAACACCTAAATAAATTCCTATCATTTGATTAGACTGTGGATCAATTGGCATGCAATAGTATGCACTATTAAATGATCGTTTAATAGTACTTTTTTTCGTGTACAAAAAAAAATCTGTTCGTGTTTGGAAAATATTTTTTTTATACTATTGCGCCACCTATTTAGTACTTCCGTCGCAAATGTTATTGTTATGACTGGTGTCGAGATGGAAGGACATTTTTGGAGTGATATATATGTACTAATTTAGATCAAAAAGGCATTTAAATTAACTTTAGATCGTTTTTAGAATTTTGATTAATGGGAACATCTCTACAAGACATTGTTAGAATTAGGCTAGTAGGTGCATTTATAAACTCCATATAAATAATAAAATTTAATATATTTATTAAAAATCAATGTGATGTGAATCAATGTACCTTTTATTTGAATAAAATGACCGGAATCTATTTAGATGTTATATAAAACAAATAATGAATGTTTATATTCGTGTAATGGTACAAATAATGGCATTCGGTGAATGATATAAGGTTATATATCAACTCGGCTGTCGCCTCGTTGATGTATAACCTTCCTCATGCCATTATTTGTATCATAATACACTCATCATAAACATTCATTATTTGTATACTACTACTCCTACAAGAACATGGAGACTATACAAGGAAGTATCCCAGTTGAGAAAAAATGGGTTTAAACTGACATGCAAATCCTCAATGACATTTTCAATACTGCTTTTTTGCGTATGTTAAACTGTAAAACTTTTTCCAAAAATTGGCATTGCACGAGTTATCTAACAAAACTTTTACGACGTCTGGATTTAAGTCTATTGAATGCTGATTGAATGGTTTCCATGACGCGCATGCTTACTTTTATTAGTTTGTTTATCACAGCTTTTGAGTCGTGAGATGGGACATAATACTTTGGTTTGTTTGTAGTAACAATAACAGTGGATTAACTGTTATTCTAACACTCTTGTTTCGCTGTACTGTGATAACTGAGTAAATTCGACAAGCATCTCGAACATCGTGTGAATATTTTAATGACATTTAGTGATCGTAATTCAACTAACGAACGCGATTTTGTCAAAAATCCCGACGAGGACGTTACTCGTTAGAAGTAGATGATAGGGACCTTCACCCTGAGTACTAGCCGCTAGTCAGTGACTTTCTTGGGCAGATAGTCTAGGAATTATAATAGTCTAGGCCTAATAATTCTACCTCTAAACATGCTCAGCATGCCTCGAACAGTACCTGCTTTTCCTGCTTGTAGTAATCGACTTCAAAAGAAATGGAATGACAGAGCTTATAAACTCCACTTACAAAAGGTAAGCGCATGTCCCAACTTTTTATCTTTTGTAATTTGCAAATAACTGTACATGTTTTTTATATAGATGAAGCCACTTTATCGTTTTGATTTTCGTTTTTTATTTTTATCTGCTTACTCACACACCATGGGAATTAGTTTAGTCTAATTAATAGGTCCATGCTCACATTTCCAAGTTTGTTAATATCAATTGATGTGTAAATGCTATAGTTTTAAATAATTGTACCAATTAATGTTATGCCATTGATTTATTGATGTCAATGGACATTTTTAATGAAATCCTTGTATTATAATATATTTAGACTATTTTACCATGTATTCAATCCTAATCCAGCTGCTTTGAAATGTACATCTGCAAACACATCTGTTTTTTCATTTGAGTAGTAGTAGTGAAGGTCCATAGAGTAGTTTATCCAAAAAAAAAAGTATTGATTCCAAGATTTGTACTGAAATAAAATAGTCTAATATATAACTTGTATGTATTAAAGTCAAATGAATTAAAGATATATTACTGTAGAATATTTTTTTTTTTTTTCAAGGTATACCCCCCCCCCCCCCCCCAAAAAGTAATTATAATTTTGTTTTTCAATATGCCATTTTAATGTCACTACATTATAGTTATTCATATAGCAGTGAATAACTTTATTAAAACTGCTAAATGACATATATATATAGTATATTCAAAGTCCGATTTTTAAAAATAAATTCTTCATTGTTAATGTTTTTGGGGGACAATACATCTTTAAATAATGAAAGCCAAAACACTTAAGAATGCCTCTCTAAAATACTGTCTTGAAATCTCATTAGCTAATCAAACATATTTCTTTGCCAATATTGTACAAGATAACATTGATTTCATTAATAGTGTTTGACTTAAGAGGATTGTTTTGTATTTCTATGACAACCAGTGGCTCAGATTCGCTAAATCCTAATAATATCTCGGGTATACGTTGTTGATGAGAACAATCTTTTGAAGACACATAGCCACTCTCCTTATTAATGGAAATAATTTAAAAACAAATTTGGAATTGCTTGAAATAAAAATAATTACTAAATCAACACAGGCAATATTGTATTCATTAGCCAATTCAGTATTGTCATCTTGGTACCTCCAATATGGTCTTATTAACAAGCTTCATGTTTTATTAAAGTTGTTAAAGATGTATTGTTCCCTGAAAAAATAATTCTTAACAAAATTTTTGTTTAATGCCATTTTAAAGCCACATAATAGTTATCCACTAAAAATTGGATCGAAAAAAAATGTATTACCTAAAAAAAACAACTATAATTTAAAGCAAAAAATGGTCAAATTGGCTGCCAGCCAATGGGTTTTTGGTTGAATTTAACCATTTTTTTTGGTCATTTTATAAGTGAAAACATTATTTTTTAACTTTATTAAAACTACAAAATAACCTATTTAAAGTATGATATTATTAATCTTCGTTCTTCATGTTTTTTTGAGAAATCTTTAAATTGACAGAGTTCTGTTTTTTAATGAATAAGATTGGATGGTTTAAATTCACTTTCTTTTTTCATTTTAGATGAATCGTATGAAACATGGATTAGACACAAAAAAACCCAAAACATTTTACCACATGCAGATTAATATGAAGAAAATACAGGTAACATATATTAAAAAATTTATATTGTAAAACATGGTTAACCTAAAAAGGGCCATCTCACTGTATTCCATGTTTGTTAACAAATAAAAAATGTTCGGATGTTGGCATTGTCATTTTTGCGAACCTGACCTACAGGGAGGCGAAAGAAGCATAAGAAAACCGAACTAGAATTAAATTCTCTTCATATAAGTGTTTGACAGACTTTATCCAAAATGCTGTTATTCTCTTTACTATTATTGCCTTTCATATCAATCAACTTTTATTTCAATTTCGGCCTACTTTACCTATTACTAACTTTTTTAAAAGTTAAATTTATTTTGTTTTAAAAGCTAAAATTCATTTATTTTTAGGCTGAGGAACAAAGACAAGCTATAATAGATTATGAAAATCGTATTCTGTTAGCAAAACTGACCAATGTGCTTCGGTCAAATGGTCATCTGGACAATTGGAATTGGGATTATGAACCAAAAAGGTAACATACAGTAATTTATAAACTTCATTTCACCATACATACAGTACAACACTCAGAGCAATGAAATGTGCATTATTTTTATTCATAATAATAATTCCATATTTTATATTTGTTTTTTTCTTCAATTTCTAGTTTAAATGGCCCATTTATGGAACGAGAACAAGAGAAAATAGCACAACAGAATTCTAAAATACAGAGACGATTAAACAACGTTAATGGCGTCTATGATTCAGACAAATGGGTATATGACCTTTTTTATTTTACACTTTAAGCTTGGTGTCCACTAGGAACGCAATGCCGTAACGTATTAATGCAAAGTGCTGTAAGAACATACTGTACTTGAATGTCACGAATGAGAAATGAACATCATTTTCTGCTTTGTGTATGTTGTAAAAGTGATGACTCAACATGTCATAAGAGGGGATGCAAAATTGATAGAAGAATATTTTCTTATGTTGCCTAGTCAGTTGTGTTGTGACAGAATTGTTTTTCTAGTGGTGACCAAGCTTAATCAGTTTGAAAGCTATATTCAACTTGTTTTGTAAACTTGAGTTATTTAAACTTTTGACTATCATAGGAGGATGAGTATCTGATGCATGAGTATTATCTATCGCAAAAAACACAAGAAACAAAATCGTACGAGATAGATACTAGAGGTTTTGAAGGTCTGAAGATTTCAAATGAAGATGACACTGGGGAAAAACAAGAGGGAGAAGTTGTAGGTTGAAATTAATAATTATTTGAATTGTTTTTAATTAACTAATAAGGTTATCATGCCTAAACGGGAAGAATATATTATTTTATTACTACACAAGAAGAAGAAAATGAATTGAAGACACACTCACTCGCTCCATGGTTCTGGTGGTAGAACAAGCTGCATGGTTCTGGTGGTAGAACGAGTCTTCTCAGACTATATATCGTATGTCCAGTGTACACATAGCTCATGTGCACTCTAAAAAACCTAGTATATCTTTTGAGACGAAACAAACACAGCCACTGTCACACACAGCCACTGTGCAATTTGGGACTGGACCGTTTTTAGAGGTGTTTACCACCTGTTGGTCCCGATCCTTCACTAACTGTGAGAAAAGTGTCAGTGAGAAGTTGAATAAATAAATAAAATAAATAAAAACATGTAATAATTCAGTTATAATAGGGTTCACCTTGGTTCTACAGGTTGTCCAGTGCCTCTATCAGGTTCAGTGTACACTAGGAGCCAATGACCTTGCTTTGCTAATAAGCTGTTATTTAAACAATGAGTAGCATACCTTTAAACGTATTAATTATTTCCATAGCAACAAGAAAGTATTAAACCGTCTCCAGAGAAAAGAATGTTAAAGAAACAGCCAACAAAACTACCAACCATTGGTAACCTTAGAAAAAAGGAACAGGAGAAAAAAAAGGTAAATTTAATTTCGGAAAGGAGTACAAATTGTTGGCTATACTGTATTTGGTTTAAAATTTCAGTATATTGTAACGAAAATCCGTTCTCGGGTTCGTTCCCTTTGGGGAAGGGTCTGCGGTACCACGGTACACTCGAATGAAACAAACAAATCAATTACAACTTGTGGAGTGACCTCCTTTATTCTTCTATGATTCCAAATTATTTGTAACAACCGATTATAATAATTAATAATTAAATTAGTTCTGCTATTACGCCGGACTTGAAACAACAGCGTAACCACCAGTAATGACGTAACTTCAAATAGTAGCGTAACCACCAACAAATGGTGTAACCTCCACAGCAACGTAACCACCAACAATGGTGTAACCTCCACAGCAACGTAACCACCAACAATGGTGTAACCTCCACAGCAACGTAACCACCAACAATGGTGTAACCTCCACAGCAACGTAACCACCAACAATGGTGTAACCTCCACAGCAACGTAACCACCAACAATGGTGTAACCTCCACAGCAACGTAACCACCAACAATGGTGTAACCTCCACAGCAACGTAACCACCAACAAGGGTGTAACCTCCACAGCAACGTAACCACCAACAATGGTGTAACCTCCACAGCAACGTAACCACCAACAAGGGTGTAACCTCCACAGCAACGTAACCACCAACAAGGGTGTAACCTCCACAGCAACGTAACCACCAACAATGGTGTAACCTCCACAGCAACGTAACCTCGGGCTAACCTGTAACTTTCTCACTCTTTTTGTAACAAGAAATCACGAAATAAATTACACTTACTACTTACTGTTTCTATAATTCTCTCTTTTTATTACTCCACTTTAGTTTTCTCTTTTACACTTTGTTTTTCAATCTCTTTAAATCTCTACTATTATTTATACGTCTGCTCTCTGCTTCTCCTCCTTTTCAACTCCCTGCTCATCTGCCGCCCTCTATCTTTTCTCCCCCAAAATCATTACATCACCCCCCTCCTAAAATGATCGGTCCCCGATAACAATCCAAAATAATCACCAAAAACAAACGGCAAGAGAACATAGCTGGTTATTGTTCGTAACGTGCCGGCCTCCGCCTTACACGTCTCTTGGGATACCTTCCCTCTGGGGGGGTTTGTTGAGGTACAGGCGTATTGCCCCGATCGCCGGGCTCCTCTGGGATAGTAAGCAACGGGCCTTCTTCAGGCGTTTCGGGACGTTGGAGTTCTCCGTCTACTTCTTCCGGGACTGTTGGCGTCTCGTTACCTTCGGCAAAGGCTTCCTGCGCCACCCGAGCCAACGGACTCGCGTCTCCGGGGGGGATGTCCCAGCGGGCGATCTCCTCACCCTCATAAGGTTTCAGTCGGTCCACATGCACGACCTTTGGTTTCTTCCTCGGTCCCTCTTGGATGCGGTACACCACCTCAGATAGTTTCGTTATAATTAGGTATGGCCCATGCCACTTACATTGAAGTTTCGGCGATTTCCCTACAGTTTTCGCCGAATTATATAGCCATACATATTTCCCTATCTCGAGATCCTGCTTCCGGGCTTTCTGGTCATAAGTCGCCTTCTGACGGCGGGCACTACTCTTAAGCGTTTCTCTGGCTCTCCCGTGGGCCGCCCGAAGCCTTGCCCTCAACTGCTCTGCGTAGTCGGTCTTCATTTCTCTGTCTTCTGTCTCCATTATTGGCATTGTCAAATCAACAGGAAGGGCAACCTCTCTCCCAAGGACCATCATGTTTGGTGTCTCTCCCGTCGAGGCATGCGGAGTGGATCGATATGCAAACGTGGCATACGGCACGTGAACATCCCAGTCTTTTTGGTTACAGTGGGGTTCTATCATGATCGCCACCATGTTGACCAAAGTGCGGTTGAACCTCTCGATCATCCCGTCTGATTTGGGATTATAGGGCGTCGTCCGAGTCTTGTCTATTCCCAATATCTTGCACAACTCCTTGATTAGGTCAGACTCGAAGTTCCTCCCCTGATCGGTGTGGAGCTGTCGAGGAACTCCGAATCGCAAAACAAAATTGTCCACGAAACATCTCGCAACGGTTTCCGCCCTCTCGTTGGGGATAGGGTATGCTTCTATCCATTTAGAAAAATAGTCACCTACGACTAGAATGTATTTGTTACCTCTGTCGGTCTCAGGCAGTGGGCCTAATATGTCCATAGCAACCCTTTCCATAGGGTTTCCTACGGGTTGTTGCTGGAGGGGGGCCTTCTTTCTTGGTTGTGTCTTTCGCCGAGCACAACCGTCGCATTTACGTATCCAACTCCGGACCCAGGCACCCATTTTTGGCCAGAAATAACGTTGGACCAACCTTCCGGTAGTTTTAGCCACTCCCAAGTGTCCACCAGTCCTTCCTCCATGGAGCTCTTCGAGAACCGTAGACCTCATTGCTTCAGGAAGCACCAGTCGCCAGGTTATCTCTTTACCATCGTCGGATTCCCACCGGCGATATAACACCTCATCTCTTACTTCCAACAGGTTCCAGTTCTGCCAGTAACTCTTATAATCAGTTTGCAACCCGGCGATCTCTTCGAACTTTGGTCGGGGCTCCCCTCTCTCTAGGAATCCCATGACCCATCGAATGGCATCATCTGTCATCTGGGACTGTCGGATGTCTGCGTTCTTCCACGTCGGCTGAAATTGGACCAGCCGTAACGAGGACCGTTCCCTTGCTTCTTCCATCTCCACTTCTACTGCCTTCCAGGCCAGCTCTTTCTTCCTCGCCATCGTCTCGTCAATTCCGCACTGCACACACGGTTTTCTGGACAGCCCGTCTGCATTGCCATGTTTTAATCCGGGACGGTGGACGATCTTAAAATTATATTCTCCTAACACTTGGAGCCACCGGGCAAGCTGTCCTTCGGGTTCTTTGAAACTCGTCAACCAACGCAGGGAGGCGTGGTCCGTGCGTACTGTGATTGATTGTCCATACAGGTACTGTCGG
Source organism: Antedon bifida (assembly GCF_963402885.1). Classification (NCBI taxonomy): domain Eukaryota; kingdom Metazoa; phylum Echinodermata; class Crinoidea; order Comatulida; family Antedonidae; genus Antedon; species Antedon bifida. Next base: position 2,230,009 of record NC_136234.1, read on the forward strand.
AAGTGTTTGAGGTAGGTCACTACGGCCAGCAATTCTCGGCGTGTAGCGCAATAGTTTCTCTCCGTCTTACTTAGAGTCCGACTCGCGTAACATATTACGTGTTCTTCTCCGTCCTGTTCCTGGGACAATACAGCGCCGATGCCAACGTCACTCGCGTCGGTGTCGAGAACGAAACGTCCCTCGGGGCGAGGGTAAGCGAGAATTGGTGCCTGTACTAATCGGTCCTTTAACTCTTGAAAGGCCTGTTCACACTCCGGGTCCCAGGAAAATCGTCTGGACTTCTCTGTCAATTTGTGCAGTGGGGCGGCTATGGATGCGAATCCATTTATGAACCTCCTATAATAGGACGCCAATCCTAAGAAGCTACGAACGTCCCGGACGGTGGTTGGCGTTGGCCATTCCTTTACAGACTCTATCTTCTCAGGATCGGTCATCACCCCGGTATGGGAGACTCGGTGTCCGAGGTACGAGACCTCCTGTTTAAATAAGGTGCACTTCTTGGGCTTTAATTTTAATCCGGCCGTTCGTAAGCGGCAAAACACTTCCTCCAGGCGGTCATCTCTTCTTCCACCGTCTTTCCATAAACAATCACGTCATCCAAATACACAAGAAGTACTTTCCACTGCAAACCGGACAGCACCCGTTCCATGAGCCGCTCGAACGTAGAAGGGGCATTGCAGAGTCCAAATGGCATTACCTTCCAACGATATAAGCCGCCTCGCACAGTGAACGTGGACTTATCCTTAGCATCGTCATCTAACTCCACTTGCCAATATCCTGAAGCCAAGTCCAGTGTTGAGAACCATTTGGCACCCGAAAGCGCATCTAAGGAGTCATTGATTCTAGGGATTGGGTAAGCGTCCTTGATCGTAACCGAATTCAGCCGCCGGTAGTCCACACAGAACCGCTTGGTGCCGTCTTTCTTAGTGACCAATACGACGTTTGACGCCCACGGGCTGTCCGAAGGTTCGATGAGTCCTCTCTCTAATAAGTCCTCGACCTGACGTTCTATCTCCTTGCTGGCTTCTGCCGCCTGGCGTCTTGGCTGTTCCTTGACGGGCCGAGAAGTTCCAACGTCAATGTGGTGTTTTACTTTATTCGTCCTTCCAAGGTCCGAATCTCCTTCCGAGAAGACGTCTTGGAACCTAGTTAGTAAAGACGCCACCTGCCTGTGGTATTGCGGCTCTAAATCGGTTACGCTTCGGCTTAAAAGGTCCACCAGGTGTTCTGGGAAAAGTCGCTGGCTGGGCTCAGGGTCCTCCGGATGAAGGGCATTAGCTTCGACCTGGTCTGCAGATACCGGATACAGCTTTCCGACTTTAGTCCCAGCGCGTAGTACCCTCTTTTCACCACCTGGATTAAAGATTCGTAGTGGTAGCGCCTGTTGCTTTGCATCCACTAGCGTTCTTGCCATGATGAGTCCTTGTCCAGCTAGTTCTCCTTCACGATCCGGCTCTATCAGGCCTGTCTCCGTGTCGGTAGGTTGTGACTGGATCATTCCCAGAATTATGTGTTCGTGCCCTGGCAGGATAACCGAAGTGTCCCGTACGATTATGTTAGGCGAGAACCGTGTCTCATCAGATCCCAGCAGTTCGATCACCTCTCCACCCACCTTCATTTGTAGTCTACAAAGGTCTAGTGCCGCTCCTGTGCCTAGTAGATAATTCATCCCCAGTACTCCCAAAACTTTTAAATCTGCGAACACCACTTCCGTCACCCTAAAAGTGTGGCCAACTTGTAATCCTACCCAGGTACGTCCTATAGTGTTTAAACGACTGCCGTCCGCTTGTTGGCATTCTCGAGAATCCCGTCTGAGCTCCGGTCGGCGTTCCGTCGGTATTTCGTAGTACAATCGGGATGATAGGACTGTATCCGACGCTCCAGTATCGACCAGTAGTGTTGTTCTCGTCCCGTTGACAGTGGCTCCTACGTATAGGCCTTCGCTAGGGTGGTATTTGGAGTATTCTGTTTTTTTAAGTTGGTTTACTGTCTGGGTGGAGGTGTGGTTTGTGGTTTGGGTGGAGGAGTAGCTCCTCTTTCTCTTTGGTTCACTGGGCCTTCGATCTCTTCCAGCCTCCTCTCGACCCCTTGAGTCGGCTGCTCTTCGTTTCCCGAGTCCGTCGCTCTATTTCGGCACTGTCTGGCGAGATGGCCCTTCTGTTGGCAATTATAACAGACAGTCTTACGCAATCTCTCCTGTCTTTCTTCTCTTGTTTCCCATGGTTTATCCCGCCTCCTCGTCGTCTGCTGTTCTGTCGAGCGGGGTAACATGCGTGCCTCTACCTGGGCCATCCATCTCCCCATTCTTTCTTCAAAATCGTCCTGCCTTTGTCGAGGTTCGTTTGTGATTGGCCGTAGGTATTTCGGGGGTGCTCGTGGGTTCCGTTGCTCCTCCAGCTTGAGGAAACTGTCCGTGGATAGCGCTGCTCTGAGGGCATCATCCAGCGTGGCTGGAGACGCTTTGAAGATTCCTTCTCTAATCTCTGCTCTCCCCACGGCGTCGCTAAAGTGTCCTTTTGCCAACCGTTCTACTCCTGCTTCTGGAAATTCCGGGTATGCCAGGTAGGATAACTCTCGGATGGCCTGCCCAAGCTCTTGTAATGTCTCGTTGGGTTTCTGTCTCCTAAGTCTCAGTTCCATTAGGAAGTTTTCTGTTTTCTTTTCTGGACCAAATCTGTGTTCCAAGGCCGCTATCAGTTCCACGTAGGTTAACTCCCGCTCTGGGGCCACAGCCAATACCTTCAAGGCTGGTCCTTTTAGGCTGGCTTTGAGGAATGCTCCAGCTTGTTCCTCCGTCCATCCGTTCGCCTCCACGCAGGCCCGAAAGTGTTGGAGATAATCCCTCCAAGGCGCCTTTCCTTCAAACCTATCGGGATGTATGACTGGTCTCTGGCATCGGAGGTTCTTTCCAAACCTCTTCTGCATCGCTTCTGCTCCGCTTATCCTTGTTTCCCGGGTCAACGGCCATGGTGGAGTAAAGGTGTCAACTTCGGTCGGCTGCGACCTTCTCTTTCCTGTTGACTGTCCAACAGGGGACCCTAATATCTCCAGACTATCGGTTTCCTCCGCCCTCTGTTCCGAACTATCTCTCTCTAAAGGTGCACGTCCGCTACCACCAGTACTCCTCTGGGGCGGGGAGCCGTGTCCAATACTGGAGCTTAACGGCTGCGCCGGGTCCATGTCCGTCACCTCGTTCTCCAGTCGGTTTATCTCCCTCTGGATAGCATCTAATGACTCTTGTAATTGTTCCATCGTGTGAGTAATTCCTTCCGCAACACGACCGATCCCACCGCTGCCACCAATGTAACGAAAATCCGTTCTCGGGTTCGTTCCCTTTGGGGAAGGGTCTGCGGTACCACGGTACACTCGAATGAAACAAACAAATCAATTACAACTTGTGGAGTGACCTCCTTTATTCTTCTATGATTCCAAATTATTTGTAACAACCGATTATAATAATTAATAATTAAATTAGTTCTGCTATTACGCCGGACTTGAAACAACAGCGTAACCACCAGTAATGACGTAACTTCAAATAGTAGCGTAACCACCAACAAATGGTGTAACCTCCACAGCAACGTAACCACCAACAATGGTGTAACCTCCACAGCAACGTAACCACCAACAATGGTGTAACCTCCACAGCAACGTAACCACCAACAATGGTGTAACCTCCACAGCAACGTAACCACCAACAATGGTGTAACCTCCACAGCAACGTAACCACCAACAATGGTGTAACCTCCACAGCAACGTAACCACCAACAATGGTGTAACCTCCACAGCAACGTAACCACCAACAAGGGTGTAACCTCCACAGCAACGTAACCACCAACAATGGTGTAACCTCCACAGCAACGTAACCACCAACAAGGGTGTAACCTCCACAGCAACGTAACCACCAACAAGGGTGTAACCTCCACAGCAACGTAACCACCAACAATGGTGTAACCTCCACAGCAACGTAACCTCGGGCTAACCTGTAACTTTCTCACTCTTTTTGTAACAAGAAATCACGAAATAAATTACACTTACTACTTACTGTTTCTATAATTCTCTCTTTTTATTACTCCACTTTAGTTTTCTCTTTTACACTTTGTTTTTCAATCTCTTTAAATCTCTACTATTATTTATACGTCTGCTCTCTGCTTCTCCTCCTTTTCAACTCCCTGCTCATCTGCCGCCCTCTATCTTTTCTCCCCCAAAATCATTACAATATTATCATTAAATTTGAATATTTTATGTAATGTTTTAATTTCAGAAAGAGGAATTTAGTAAACCAAAAGAATATGATGATGTCGAAGATTCCACTAAATTATTTAGGGTAATAAAGGGTCTAGGTAAGTGAATTCATATTTATATACAAAATGTTTTCTGTTAGATTTGTTTACACCATACATTGTATTTAATGCAAAGCAACATATCCACTATGTATTACAGTACATATGTCTTACAGAACTCTAACAATTATTTTCTATTAACAATATATGAGGATGCATATTACATTGCAAGCGAATTTAGGTTTTAGGCGTTGTTGAAATATTTACTTGAATTTGTTTATCTTTCATTTTTCAAGGGCAAACACAGAAAAACCTGATAGAGGCACTGGTTCGTCGGACATACGCACAGCGCCACCAAACAAAAGTCAAGTTCCAAGCTCAGTACAAACTAGTAAGTATCAGGATGGCATAGAAATTAGATATTTTTAATGATTATAAGACATTATCTATGCCACTGCACGTCACACTTTTACACATCAAGCATGATCATGTAAAGTTGCAGAATATATTCTGATGCTTTATAGAACTTGTCAATTAAGCCAATATGGTCATAATAGCACGTTGGAAAAAAACATGATTTGTAGGCTAATATTATGGACATGTATAGTTGTTATGTTGTTATCTTTTAGGACCTTGAAACTGAATTAAGAACAAAGTTAGGCGAAGATTATGATGCAATTTTTGATGCGTTGCTTAAAGAACGACAGACGTATGATGCTTTGTGCCTAAATCATGCCTTATTGGTAAGTTTTCTGCACATGTTTAAACACAAAATTTGTGTTTAACTACACCCATTCCATAAACTGAAAAAAACTGGAAAAGAACAGAAACTTTTTTATATTACAAGAAATTACCAGGATTACAATTCTTATTTTGTTGATAATGTAAAATGGGGAATGCTGAGGAAAACAACATAGTCTTGTCTATTTTAAATGTTTACTACATTCTAAAAATGCTCATTTTATCCTCAGACACAATCTTATACAACTATAGTTGAAATCTTATGTACACGAAATAATAAGGTAGGTACAGGTTGTGTTTTGATTGTTAATAAAAAGTAATCATGATAATGAAACAGAAACTTTACTGAGTAATCTATTAGTTACTTTTGTATAATGTGTATTCTCCAGCTGTCTATGCATTGTGTGTGACAAAACAATTATCTTCTGTATATAGTAGAACTCATTAAGGGGACACCTTTGGGACACAACCAAGGGACATTCCCTGAATAGGAGTTAAGTAGTGTACAGTGTTTTTTTTTGTATTTTTCCCCTTGTTCATTTCACAGAAACGTATTCACTTCTTAGAATAGGGTGAGATTCTATATATGCAGTTAGTTGTTTAATGTGTTCACCTATCAAGTTTATTCAATTCAATTCATAACCATTACATTGTTTATACTTCTACATGTACCTACAGGCCATCAGCCTCATTAAGGATGCCTACAAAGTGGAATTTGATCAAACTATTGAGGATGGCATTAAAGACAATTTTAGTGGAGATGCAATGAAGATGATGCTAGCTTTAGCCAAGGTAAACCATTTGGTGTACTAAATAGTATTTGCTTATTGTTTCTTCAAATTGGTAAACATTTTTTAAACAAAATTGAAACTGTATGTGAAATGTGTATATTGAAATTTCAAGAAGAGGTGATTCATTGTTACCCCATAGGCCATGCAATAAAAATAAGTTAAAATTAACTGGACTATCTAGGTACTCTTTTGAGCAATCATTGAGTGATACCAGTTATTCTCTTTGATCATGGGATGGATGATTATGTTATAATATCTTCTAGGCCAATACGTTTTGCATTCTTTTATTCACAGGGAGCAAGGAGAGAGACAGGGTCAGTGGACGAAGAGGAAGTGGAAAGTGATGTGGATTATCTTATAGATGCTGGAGACAGCCGCTGGAATATGGAAGGACAGTTGCTTAATTTAATGGAAAATAAAAGCTTTGAACACATTGGTAGTGTTTTCCAGAGATACACACAGGTAAGAACAAGGTTTTAAAATTCAACTTTGAGATTCAATACTGTTTTATATTATCCAAAGAGGAACTTGAAATATGAAATTGATGTTTATTTTAATGTTTGTTTTAGAAATCTGGACAAAACCTTAAGCGTGAACTACAGAATGTTCTAGCAGCTGATATGAAAGTTATGATGTTAACATTAGGTAAGATGATTATACAAATAATGAAAGTTCAGAAGTTAAATATGTAGGATATACTTCATGAGTTGAAAGATTCAGTCAATCTTTTAACTCATGAAATATCCTCACCATTTAACGAATACAATTTAGAGAAACTGTTATTAAATTACTATTACTATTACTTTATCTAGGCTAGGTGTGAAACAAAGACATATAAGCGTGTTTCGATTTTAGGATGCAGAGTAGTACATATTTTACTAAATTGACAAATGATATATGCATTGATAGACAAACCATTGACCTACAGTGTATTAGCATTTCTAATAATTGTTGTTATTTATTGCAGTGAAATGTTTTGATAACTGTGTCCAGTATTTTGCGGATGTTCTACACAGCAGTTTGAAGAAAGGTGATCATTTGACTGTCTTGAGAATTATCACAACAAGAGCAGAGGTAATTGGGATAACTATTACACACAGAAGATGATTTCTACACTTCTGAATAGCATATTGAGATTTTCTTTATTCACCTTTTATTTATTTATTCAATTTCTGCCATATACATTACAAAGAAGACAAAACAATTATAAAAGGGGGCAAGGAAAGACCAAACAGGTGCTAAACACCTATGCTAGTTGGTCAACCCAGAACAGAGCACAGAAAGAAAGAAATAAATAAATAATTACGTTCTACAATTAAAGCATCTACAAGAAAGCGACCAACTACGCACATTATCACATTTTTTTTATTTTTTTTTATGGGATCAATAGCATGAAATCGTTTTGCCTTATAATGCCACAGGCAAAATGCATGTATGCAAAATTCTTTCATATTATGTTTTTTTACATATTGTTTAAATTTCATCTTTTAAAAAATATGAATTTAATTTGATTAATGTTTCATTTAGATTGATCTTGTGTTAATTCGACGTGAATATAAGCGACGGTTCGGGGTTTTGCTTGAAGATGACGTTGAAAGAAAGTGTACAGGTCGTTTGAAAAAGATGCTTGTTCACATGATCAGTGTTCATGCTCCAGCGATTACCACCACGGTACGGTTAAATTGATTTTCAGTATTCTTCATCTTGACATAGTTAAAAGTTTTTTATTCAGTGCCATAGCATTATAGCAATAACAATAGATCATAAACACAGGCATATTCTTATATACCAACCTGTGTTGTGATAGCTTCCTTGACTAACCCCTATTTTTGGTAATTTTGGTAATATGACAATTGAGCAGATGTTTTTAGAATGATTTGAGATTTGTACTACAGTATCATGTTCTGACTTCTGTATTTGCATACTGTAAAAAGGTAGATACTGCCCTCATTTGTATGATATCACTTTCATTGTTCGTGTCTTTAGCTCTTATTAACCTTATTTTCCAAAACAGTGTTCGTATCATTTTGCGTAACTGTACCCTTTATCATTTTCAAATATACATAGTTTTATAATTTGTTTCTTTTTTTAAATAGTTTCGTTTTATTTCTCATAATTTTGTGTCTTTCAGAATGAAACTCATAATACAAAAACAAAATCTGTTCGCTTACCTAAATTTCGACCCCCACCAAAAATGAAGCCTCTTCATAAACCCACTCAGAAAAAGACAGTCCGAATAGCTTCAGCAAATCCTCTTCTTTCAACGTCGCCAAGGAGGTCACCACGACGGAGTGTCAACGACAAGAAGTGATGTTACCGAAGATTCACTCTTCTTTCTTCACAAAGGTTGTGTGTTGAATACGCTCATTACAGAAACATTCTGGAACTTACATTGTATGAACTTATACATCGGATTACATGGTTGTGATATAATAGGCACAAGGTTGTAAGAAGGTTTGGCCGTAGGGAGATGCACATCTTAGAGGTGGAACTATATTGTAGAAAATTGATATAGATACCATAAAATGTATTAGTGTAGGGGCAGAAATCATGTGATAATTTGTTTTTTAAACTGTTGATAGGGGTGAATTTTGGTTTTGAGGTCAGAGCCAGAGGTCAAACTATTTTGCCTTAGAGGTTGACCTCCATTAGACTATGAAGCAGTGATAATTCCACTGACACACAGTTAACATTTTTATGGAAAAAATGTTGAACATTTGAATATAATATTATGTACAACTCTCAGATGCAAGACAGCTTATAATTAAGTTGTTCATCCAAAATGAATGTTGGTTGTTTGTAAAGATCAATTAATGTTAAAACATCTCAGTGCAAAAAGTAATTGAGTTAGTCATCATGTCAAAATTATTGTTTAGTTTAGTTTAGTTTTTAATGGGAAAGTTTAGGCGATGTGCCTTTTTAACCCCATATCAACTACATTGTGTTGATGCGATTCTTGAAGGTGTTAGTGGTCTCAGAATTAACAACGTCGGCTGGTAAACTGTTTCAATGGTTTATTACTCGTTGCGAGAAGGTATGTCTTCTGCAGTTCAATCCTTTATGGAAAATAGGCTTGAAAAATCTCAGGTGATGCCCTCGAGTAATTCTGCTAATTGTAGGCCTACTGCAGAAACTACTTTACTGCAAAAAAAGATGTTATGTATATAATTTCTGTCAAAGATGCAGTCACTCCCAAACTTGCTGAATAATTAAAAATTAACCAAAAAGTAGAATGATTTTGACATAGTCTCTTAATATTTGAGAACAGTAGTAGTTAGTTGCCAGTCTTCATATATCGGTGCTTTCTGTATGATAATTGTAGTTCTAGGTATTTTGTAGCAGATATTTATTTATAATATTCATTTTGTATGAATTCTTTACTTGTTATATTTTTATATGTATAGTAGCTTTATACTCAGTAAGTTCCTTCAATGTACAGAATAATGGTAAAAATACTAGTGTAAACAAAGATTTTGGGAAAAACAATTTATTAAATGTTTCAACATGTTGATTTGGAACTCTTTAAAAACTGTTTGTACTATATTCAGAGTCACAATATCAAAGTATAAACTACTACTTATTCACTTAAAGATGTATTGTCCCCCAAAATCATGGAAAATAAAGATTTTTAAAATCGGACTTTGAATAGGCCATTTTGCAGTTTTAATGAAGTTGTTCACTTCCATAAGAAAAAAAACGGTGGAAAAAAATTCACCTATAAAAAAACAAAATAAACAGTTAAATTACCCAAAAACTCATTGTCTTCCAGACAATTTGACAATTTTTTGCTTAAAATTACATTTTTCTCAGGTAAATAAATTTTGTTCAGACCTAATTTTTTGTGAGAGTGAATAACTATTATGTGACATTAAAATAACATATTCAAAAAAAAAATTTAAAAAAATATTTTTTTAGGGGGACAATATATCTTTAAACTACTTACGCTTACTACTAATTAACGTCAACTACTACTAATTAGCGTCAACTACTACTAATTCGCGTCAACCACTACTAATTCGCGTCAACTACTACTAATTAACGTCAACTAATACTAATTAGCGTCAACTACTAATTCGCGTCAACTACTACTAATTCGCATCAACTACTACTTTTAAAAATGTCATACTCAATTTATTAATACAATACTAGATTCAATTTTATGAATTATTTGTATTCCAATGCGTAACAAAATTATATCAGATGTCTTCTTCTCTGTACAGGTATGTCCAGTGGTAAGTTTGGATTAAAAGTTTACACGTGTACGCCCTTAAATGATTAAAATCTACATGTACTACAAGTATTTACTACATAGAAAAACTAAAAGGTCCTCATTTTTTAGGGAATTTCTTCATGATGTCACAGTATTGACCAATAATATGTGGCTCGAGGAATTCTATGTCGACGTCATTGTAGTCTTGCCTCACTCTATAGCGAACTGCATTGGTATCGCGGTTATTGTATGTAAACCCGAATATTTCTCCATAGTGGTGGATGTTATTGTTATCGTTGTCATTGTTATCATCAAGAATTTCTGGAGGATCGATGCCGATTTGGTCAGCGTTGTAAGAATTCTCGATCAATTCCTTGCCCACTTTCTCATTCAAACCACGGATTTTCATCTTGATGTCTTTGGCAATGAGGAGGCCCGTCGGATAAAGAGGGAATTTGTACAGATCTTCTTTGTTGTTGTTGTCGCCTGTTTTCTTTTTTAATTCATTAATCAGATCGTCTTTGTAGCCAGGTGATACCAATGTGTTGTCATTCTAAATCAGAAAATAAAAACATAAATAGGATTTTTTTAATTTACATGAGAAAAACGTGCTATTAAAACTACAGTAAACTAGTATTAAGGGGAAACTCTCAGGACCCACACAAAGTTTCCCTTTAAAAGGTCACCTTTTTTCGGGAATAGTGAAATTCCCCTGCCTGATATTAAAATAGACTTCAGAATTTACAAGATTCAATAGCTAAAATAACGATAAGTAGTGAAGACTAAAATGGCTTTAAAGGTGTTGAGATATACGTTCCATTCTTTCCTTTAACATGCTGATAAAAAAAAAATTGAAAAATTCAAGAGAAATATGTTAACGACAACTTACAAGTTTGATGTTGTCGTTCTGAAATATTTCTTCGTTAAACCAAGGCCTGTAGATACCAACACCCCTGTAATGCATTCTGATTTCTAAATTTAGAGTCTTAGAGCCACGTTTTTCAATAATCTCCTTAAATTCTTTGTTAATTTTTGCTGGTTTGAATTCCGCAATTCTTCCAATTTCGTTGTTAATATTTCTCAGCTCAATTTGGGAATTGAAATAGAAGCTTTCCCATTCCTCCTCGGGGAAGTTATGATTATTTAACAAATTATTGTCCGTTTCTAACTCAATTATCTTTTCATTTTCGTAATCCTCTTCATACTTGGTTATTTTATCTCCAATCTTTATGATAAGATTATCAACCGCCGTTTTGATACTGTTGGCGTTCTTTAGAATTAGTTTGTATTCATCGAGTTGTGTCTGATTTTCTTCCCACTTCAGTGTATCGTTCTTCTGTTTTTCAGCGAGTTCATCGACGCTTAAGCAATTCATATTTAATTCATTGCAATCGTCAAGCTGCTTTATCAACTCAGCAACCTGTAATACTAGTGCATCTTCTTGAGCCTTCACAGTCGCTTCGTCTGTATTTATGTTGTCTTGCGCTTCGATTGCGTCTGATGCGTGAGCGTTGGCGATAGCCTGTAGTACGATTGAATATTCTTTCAGATCAACAATCATGTTTAGATATTGAGAAGAAGTTGGTGTCGGGGCATGTCTGTAAACAAATCATAATATTAAATTATTAAGAAAATAATTGTTTGTGGGGTTTGTTAGTATAATAGCGAGAATCGGTTGCAAAATTGATGGAATAAAAGATCAGGCATGATAGAAAATATACTTTTTTAAAAACAAACCTTACATTTGATCATAAAGATGGTTGTTCCAATTTGATGGGGAATATTCAACATCATATTTAATCTCATCTTTTATTATGTTCTTTAAGTTCAATACGTTTTCGTTTTCGTAAATAGCGGCCTCGTATTCATTCTTTGCATCGTCTATCTCTAGTATAGAAATTTCATCAACGTCATCAATGATCTCCAGTGCTTCACTTATGATCTTCTTGTAGCCTTTAATCACCCAATCTTGTAGAGCAGATTTCTCGTTATCTTTTAATTTTCTATAATTGTACATGTACCAATTTCGATATTCCATTGATCTCAGTGTATTTTTCTTTTCATATATCTCTTTTTCCTTAGTTTCTTTGGCATTGAAGTAAATTGACCGAAAATGGCGATAAACTTCCAATTTAGTTACGTCTTCATTACTTGTACGTCCAATCACCGAACCAGAAACGCGTTCGTTAGTCAAAATCTCCGCTTCGTTGTATTTATTCTGTTCAATGTTATTTAAATTTGGTTTTTCAACGATCATTTTGTCGATTATTTTTTTGTAGACTTGTGCAACGCCATTCTTTTGGATTATAGGTGCATTTTTGTAGTTCAGTTTATTAATTAAAAGTTTTGTAGGAAGTAGATTATTGAACTCTGACAAATCTGGTGGCGTTGATGGATCTGGTGTGTGTCCAACGTCTTCCTTGTTCAAAGGAACACTTGGATCTAGGAGTACAAGGGTATTCAGCTCATTTGGTCCACCGGTCTTCTCAAGAACATTATTGTAGAGTGCCTTATAAATCAGTGCTCGAATATTTTTAATTATATTCTCCGTTTCATTCGTCATAGCTCTGCCGAAACAAAGACTCAGAATAAGCGCGAAACAAAAAAACCTAAGGACAGCCATAGTCTGCAAGAAAATTAAAGAAAATTAAGTTCACTTATATTTGTTTTCGACTCAAAGGAAAACCATTAGATAATTGTATTCATTGTGGATGCATTTATTATACAATGTTTAAGTGTAGTAGAGGCCATAATTAATGGTTGTTATTAGGATGGTGTAGTACAGACACCCACCCCTCCCCTTTTCTTTTTTTTTATTGTGGGGCGCTAAATAACTTGATAATACTGAAACAAGCAGCTGAAATAAAGCAGCAATTTACTTTTCTGTTAGAACCCTCTTCAAAGTTTGTTTTTCTGTTGTTGCTTTTTTCCAATTTTATTTTGTGTTGCAAATTGCCGGTGTCTCCCACCACCACAAACATTCAAAACGGGTCGACATGAAATTCGAATGTTTAATCTTCGATAGATAGATAGATTCTTTAAATAAAATACTTTGCAGTCATTTGTTTGAAAATTAATATTTCACAAAAAAAAAAGTTGTGATCTTACCTGTTAGCTGTACGCTGATCAGTCGTCCTATGAAGACTGTCGGGCTGTTTTGTTCCTCGGAGTAATGGTTGTTCCCACCCGACCAAAAGGAAATGATTCCCAATCGATTATTAATCCTAGCCTAACAACAGGAAGTTGGTGACTCCTGATAAGTTTATGCTCGTATTATTATTTGAATTAACTTTGAAGCCGATTATCCGAAAATTTTCTTCCAGGGAAGTAGCTTATTTGCCTTACAGAATCATGATTGAAACTTCGTCGCAATAAAGCAGTAGCGCATCAAACATTTTTCACACTCCCGACAAGTACACTTTTGCATACGTCGGTGTTAGCCTATAGATTATAACATTCATTAAAACAATTAGGCTAATGAAAGAACTCTCAAACTTGTTCTTTATACCTTGTTTTTAAAATTAAAAGTAGCCTAAATGGTGCTGATTTATTCATGAATGAATGAAATTAATTTGTTATTGGTAAGGAGTGCAGGAATAAAGAACTATTGTGCCGTGTTGAGCCGTGAAATGTGCAAAAAGTCACATTTTGTGAAAACAACCACATTTGTGCAAACATGTTGCCTTCAAATGTGCAAACAACTACATTTTGTACAAAGATGGCATATCCTCAAATGTGCAAATCTGTAAAAAATGTAGCCTTAATCCACTAATGTGAAAACATCACGCCATTAAATGTGAAAAAGATCAGTTTTGATGTTAAATGTGCAAACAAATTATTCTACAAATGTTAAAATTAAAAATATTACACAATGTTCAGTGCAGATTCAAATTCAACGAAATCTTTGCGCTATTTTAAATCACGCATAACATTTACATTAGCCTAAGGATTATACCATATTCATACCTACTTCATCTATATTATTTTCCTGTTAAAGAAAATGATTTGCACATTTATAGAATTTTGCACATTTAACGTCAAAACTGATCTTTTTCACATTTAACGGCGTGATGTTTGCACATTAGTGGATTATACATTTTTACAGGTTTGCACATTTGAGGGTGCCATGTTGCAAATGTAGTTGTTTTCATGTTTCAGGGCAACATGTTTGCACAAATGTGGTTGTTTGCACAAATGTGCACATTTCTCGGCTCAAGGTAGGCCTACCGGCCAAAATTTACAAACCAAAAGGTATTTCAGGCCTTGAAGATACCACACGTCCGTCTCCCTATCCCAGTCAATCAGGAAACGCAGGCTTTACTGGTCATTTTAAAACATCTGAGATTATCATTTCTGCGTAGCAACAACTTATACCAAGGTGAAATTAATTGTATACCTTGCGAGTGTCTTTCCTAGGTAAACCGGAAATATAGACGAGGTCAGTTATTGCTACAGCCAATATATGGCTAAGAAAAAATGAAATAAAATTATAAATTTGGTTACATTTAAATCGATAGGTTATCTAAAAAGGCCAGACTACAAAGCATGCTCACAAACGTTCACACTAAAATAATTATCGGCGTTGTGTTATCTTTTCCAAATGCGTCGAAGTAGGCCGACTTTTGACCAATCAGATCATTGGATTGTTTTCGCGGAAGTCAGACGATAACTGTAGACTTAGTCGACATCGAGGGGAGCATGTAGGCCTACTATTCAAGGCCAAACAATGTGAGTAAAATACTGTTTAGCTGCCTCTTGAAAAGCAATTATTATTATTATTATTTTACAGTATATCTCAACCATAACTCAGGCATGGATAGATTTAATTAATAACTATCTAATATATTTGCTAGGCCTCTCTTTCATTCGACGATGCTAAGCACACTTCATTTGGTTTCTGGGGAGGCCCCCCAGCTCAGTGTTTGTGTTAGGCAGGCCTGTGTTTACCCGACAGACACAAAGGAATAAAATCAATGGAGTCTCAGTCCACAAGCATAAACGTGCAAGTACGCTGGACCTACATACTCATCTTGCTAAACCTTAGTCTCCCTAAAATAGGTCTGATTACAATTATATCTACATAATTTTCATTAGGCTACAATTCAGTTAGGCATCACTTAGCACTCTTGGCAGATATTTGTTGGGGTAACCACAGCCTATAGAGAGTCATGTGTTTGACACAGGCCTAATGTTTCATGGAGTGCCACAAAGATAGTTTGTAACCAAGTGAGTCTACAAGTGTATAGGTGACTACTATGTCTTGCTGTATAAGTATGATGGGCCTACAAGTCTTGCTAAACTGTGTCTTTAAAATGACTGCACTAATATATTGTAATTGAAGAGTTATATGGTTTAGTTAGCACTCTTTCTGTTTTTCTCTTGCTAAACAGGCCTTATTAATGTTTTCTACACAAATACATTTACAATTGATAACAGATATGAAACACATTTGAGAATGCTAGTACTGGTTTTTATTTAAAAAGAAATTAAATTAAGTGGCACAATATAAAACACAGTAAATACAACACAGCAATCAGCCCAATATTAGTTAGCACCAGAAAATTTACAGAAGTCAATAAAAATATCAATATCAGTTTTTACAAATATTATTACTGTACATACCTTAATATCATGTACACATTGTATTTACATACATATTCTAATAAAGTTATAACTACACTGAATTACAGTGTAAAATATTTTAAACAAAACAGTTACTATACAATTAAACATTCAGCGTCAAGTCAACACGGGACGAACCCGTGTACTCGCGGCTTAAACAGTCCCGCGTATATTCACCCAGTTGGTTGCTATCCTCGCTCATTATTGTATTTAATTTATATAAAAAGAAAAGATTTTGTTTGTTCATTTGTTTATATAAATAAAACGTATTATTATTTGTTATTCATTTGTATTTGAAGAAATATTATTCTTCATGAGTAGTTTAAATTTTGTTGTATTGTAACAAAAAATTGTAGGAGGTATATTAATGAGCAGACCGTTACTAGAGTGTCTCTTCATGCGTAAGAGGGAGATATTTCGATTAATCTTTAACATTTACACGGGTTGGTATTTTGCAGTGTAAATGCATGCAACCCGTGTCATTGAATCAGGTGTGAAAAGGAAATTTATCCAGACACGACACAGGTTTATTGTAAGCTCGGTGGTGTAAAAGGGGTATTAGATTCTTTCCAGTAATATTATTAAACCAGACTTGCATAGTGTATAATGAAATTAAAACATTGCATAGTATTTCATTCTCATGGGGTGTCTGGAATGAACCTCTTCATAAACTCTCCATCAGACATATCCAGTGGTTCTGGAGTGTGTTGTCTAGTCTCATGATTTCCTCTTTTGCTTTTCAGAGACGATTTTGATCTCCTTCCTAAGGAACAAAATAAAGGAATTATATTGAATGGATTTACATGCGAAAGGTATGAGATTATTTGGCTCGAACACATGCAGGTAAGATAACTTCAAGGAGGCTAGTTATAACTTTAACATTTTAATGAATGAATAATTTGTATGCATATATATAAGTTGATGGATTCAAACAGTAACAATCACTTTTATATTTATGATACTCAATAAGCGACTTCGATAACTCCAGAGGCCGCCATATTTACAGTCAATCGGGACAAAAAGTTCCATCTATGTGCGAGGCTAGCGCGATGATGTAAATTTACATCACCGCGCTAGGGCCTAGATGGAATATTTTGTCCCGATTGACCTTGTAAATATGGCGCTGTCTGGAGTTATCAAAAACAAAAAACACCCATCCATTTTATTGACATACCTTTCAGTGGTTGAATAAATGACAGACTGTCATCAAATTCATGCATTGATTCTTGACTAACTGGACTAGTGTCGTACCTCACTGGAGGCGAATTACTAATCTGAACACGACGTTTATGGGTGGGCTTTCTCGCATTTTGTAGTGGTTCTACACTGGCATCTACTCTAGATTGATACCGATGTTGAGTTGATAATTTGGCATTTTCTAGCTGTTCTTGCAATGAATCTACTGTGCTTCGATACTTTTGGTAGCGTTCATTAATTATATCACGCTCATTATGTAATACCTAAAATAACACATAATACTTAATATTGCAACAAAATGTCTAGTTTTAATTTAATTGGCACTTTTAGGAGTGGTAATTAAAAACATCACAAATACATTGTTTTATGTATAACTTACTTTAATTTGGTTATTTTCATCGTCTATTGATTTAAATGATACAGAGTCCCTCTCAGGAAGCAATTCACTACTTCTCATTGGAATGCTAGTATTCTAAAAAAAAAAAAGATTAACTCTTTTTGAGTAGAAAGATTTTATTTAAGAATCTATTTAGAAGAAAATAATAGCAATTATTTCATACTGTACATATAAACTGATAGTAAACAGTATTGAAGACTGCTTAATGCTTTCTTATGACATGCTTTGAGTATTTCAATGCATTTATACACATTGTAGGTGACATCCATACTTTTCCTATGTGATTTTCTAATGAGACAACCTGCTTTTCCAATGACTGCATCATCTCAGTTTTTCTTAAGTTGTCATGCTCAAGTTCTATGTGAGTATCAAGTAGAAAGAAGCGTTATAAAAAAGTATGTTAAAACATGGTTTGATTGACTAAACTAATTTTTTTCTTGAAGCATCTAAGATTGATATTTAACTGATTTAGATTTTGATGTTATTAGGAAAATCATAAAAAATACATTATACCATATTTTGACTGTTGCAATATTATAAGAAGATATAAATATTAAATTCCAAATTAGATTAACAATTAGATTCCATCAATCATAAACTAAATAGACAATTAAAAAAAATTAAATGGTTTAACTTACTTTTTCGTTCTAGTCGTAACTCATCCAAAGCCTTTGAATGGCGGTCAATCTCTAAGTTAAAAACTTCTTTTTCTTCATGTAATGTTTTCACCGCTTCATTCATGTCTCCTCTGCTGTGGTTCAGATCTTGCCTTAAATGCTTCTCATTCTTCAGCTGCTGTTTTAACTCATCATTTACCCAACGTAGTTTGTTCTGAAAAATAATTTACTTTGTCAAAATGGTTACATTTTGTTAACACAACCTCTTTCACATGCAGTTAAATTGGTTGGTAATTCATGTCTGGGTAGGTGCTGAACTGATGGCAGTCACATTATTAATATATTTTATTTTATATTACAGTATATTTAACATTATCATGTCATATGGATATCATTCACCTCATTTCACGTTGAAATAAAGGTCACTCCTGAGGATGATCAAAGCACACGAGCACAAGCAAACGTCGAGAAACTCAACAGTTCTTTTCTAATATACGTGGTGTACCGCAAACTAAATAAAGGTATTAATGAGGGATCCAGCTTCACATTGATAGACCACTCATAAAATATTTATTTTCTTATTTAACTTTTGTTTGTAAAAAGAAAATAACATAAAATGTACAACCAACCCTATAACTTGTTAGCCATTTTTGTGGCTGGAATTTGAAATCTTTCTTTGGTGATTGGATCGTGGCATAAGGGTCACTGACATCTTTAGACAAGATGAGAACAACAGTGTCAATATCATTGCCAATGCTACTGAGGGCACTATCATAATCTACAGACTGGTCCCGGGATTTGGCTTGGAGATCTTGGTAGCGGTGTTCTAACTTTGTTAGTCTGTAGTTATAAAAAAAAAACACTTTGTATCAGAAACATGAATAAATGTAAATTTGGTAAAACCTTATATCACAAAATCAATCTTGAACAAAACAGAAACCCATTTCCTACAGCCTTGATTATTGTACAAGAACTCACTACCTGCTGTCTCCAAGTTGCGTAAGCTGTGCCTGCTCCTCATATCGTTGCCTCATTCGATCATAATGCATTTTAAGCTTGTTGTTCTCATCTTCTGCTTTAGACATTTTCTCTGTCAGATCATCGATTATTAATTTACTTTTATCCAATTGTTTCTTGGCCGATTGGCTTATCGATTGCTCATCTTTCAATTCAATCTAATTAAGGACAAGAGACATTGAATAGTTATACCTTTATAGCACTCTTGCTCAGGTATTTTTTGTTGTGGTTTTTCTGGGATAGCATCAGCTTATTTTTGTGTGCCACAGGGGAATCAAGGGTGTCTCTCTTGCTAAACATTGGTCTAAAACAGTAGTATCTCTACACAAATACATTACAATCAAAATGATAAAACATTGGTCACATTATGAGGGAGCTTTTTATTTTATGACAAGGACGGAAGGTGGACGGAACAAACCTTAAAAGCTTGAATTTCAGCATCAGTATCAGCTCGATCTTTACGCATTTTTATTACCAATTCTTGAATTCTTCTCTCCTCATGGCTCTAAAGAAGTACCAATAGCCACAATAGTAAATCAATATTGTAAAAAGTACCAATAGCTACAATTAGTAAATCAATATTGAAAAAAGTACCAATAGCCACTATAGTAAATCAATATTGTAAAAAGTACCAATAGCCACAATAGTAAATCAATATTGTAAAAAGTACCAATAGCTACAATTAGTAAATAAATATTGTAAAACAGTATAAAATATTTAAATCTAGAAGCATACGCTCTGTTCTGAATATCAGATTATTTAATATTCTTTGTGTTACATAACATTATCACACATTAAAAGGGTCATATAAATTATAGGTGCCAGAAGAACAGCTGAATATAACTTAATTAGCTTAAATGAATAGCCTTGAGCTAGTGTTAAGTTCACAATTAAGATTCTATGCCCTCTTAATACTACCAAGGATAAATAATTCAATTCAATTTATTCCGGATTTTACAATACAACCAATCACACATGCTAGACGCGGGGGAATCCAACAGCGAACTCTATCGCTTTCGTCCCAGCCAATTCTCCATGATACTATATAAACAATACCATCCTCCCTAGGAGAAAATATGTGTTTATACTACTAATATTTATATACACTATGAATTTACCTTTGCGTCTTGCAAGTCTTCTTGAAATGCCTTTACATTTTCTACATGCAGATTACGTTCCTGTTAAAGTTAGAAGTTTCAAGAACTTTTTAAATAATCATCAACAGGTAAAGTTTCTATCTTACATCAATCCAGATAAGACTAATTTGTCTAGAGCACCAGTAAAGGGTCTTTCACACCTGTTTCTGCACGGTTCCAGTCCGGCGCCGGAAAATCCAATCAAACGTCAATTTTTCTTTTTCACTCGGCTATGCGCATATCGATTGGCGCAGAGCCGTGTGGAGCGTCGCGAAAACGAAACATTAATGTTCGATTCGCCGTGCCGGAACAGGAGTGAAAGACCCTTAACACGGGTGACGACAAGCATGCACCTTGCATTGCAGCACCTCACTGTATATGTATATTTTGCATTAGTTCCACTTTCACATTTGGTACTTATGTAATTTACAATGAAAAGAAAAGGTAATAAAATTTACCTCCTTGAGCTGCTGAGATAGATTTGCTAATTTTTCCCTTGCCATTTCTTCCTCATGTTGTACTGATCTAATTTTACCTTCAAACTCTTGTCGTTTTGAAATCTCTTCTGATAACTTTCCACCATATTCAGCTTTCTGTACACTAAGTTCTCGAATCTCAACCTGTTTTTGATCATTTGATGTTAGCTTTATCATATTTAATACACATTTTATTAAAACTCTGTCAGAACTAGCAGAGAGACAGTTTTAAGGAGACTGACAGTTTAACTTTAGTATAAGTTTATTTTCAGGTTTCTTGACCTTTTTCCAATTTCCATAAATGTATTGGTTTCTCAAAATGACTTTGAGTAAAACATAAAAACTCTTACATGTTGCCTACTGATCTGTTTTTGTGCCTGGGTGAAATCAGACCGAATGTTGGTTAACTCGTCCTCTAATCGCATCTTTTCTTCCATTAGGGCTGATTGCCGTGCTTGTTGTGTTTGAAGTTCACCATCAAGCTGTATTGATTTAAAATAAACATCAAAGTGAATAAGTATTAAGGTGAATAAGTATTAAAGTGAATAAGTATTAACATGAATAAGTATTAAAGTGAATAATAAATTATTATGATAATCATGTTTTTAAATAACACGAACAAATTATAAACTGCTGTATCATGTGACCAAATACACATTGATCACATAACAGCTCTGGTCAAACAGGTTATACAGTAAGTTATTATTATAAGGATGTGTTTAGTGCTTTAAAGAGAAATAACAGCAAGAAACAGGTGGTGTGGAATTACCTTATCAAGAAAACTTCTTGTTTCTTTAAGTTCTCTATCCAAGTCCAGTTGAACAGATGTCATCTCACTTATTTTAACATCCTTCAACCTAACTTGTTCATCTTGCTCTGCCCGTTTTTCCTATGAAACAAAATATAGTATATGTGAGGAGGCTTAGTATTTTACAAATGTTAAGGTACCAGTGCTGCGCCCTGCCAACACCCAATCACTCTGTGTATAGAGCACAGAATACATCTTTATCTTTAAAAAACGTAGTTACTGCAGTAACTGCAGCAGAATAATGTTGACGTGGTACATACATACCAGTATAGAATTCATTTCTCTGTGTATGTTTTCCATCCTCTGTACTGCTGTTGTATTCTGTGTCCTCAGTGTCTCGTTCTCTTTCAATAGTGATTCCTTCTGCTGTTTCATCTGTTCTGTAGAGTGCCTGTATTGATTGTTTTCTCTCTCAAGGTTTTTGCTTTTATTTTTCCACCTGTTTAATTAAAGTTATTCATGAATTATAGAGGGGGCTCTTTAATTAGACAACACAAAAGTGTACAGAAAGGTTAGTCCAGGTAAATATCCAATAAATAAATTAATTATAGAGGAGGTTCTTTAGTCAACCTTCCCTCAGAATATGACTGTAGATCTTTTTGAAAGCAACATACACGGTATCACTTATACAGTATCAAAATATGGAAAATAAAAAAAGAAATCGAGGATCATGGATTAAATATTTGTATGCATTAATTAACGCATTAGTGTACTTTTTATAATTGATACCACATTAAACCAGGGGTGTACACATTAGGTTAGTCCAGGTAAACATATAGAAATAGTACTCACTGTCTAATAGCCTCTTGGGCTCTGACTTTAAAATCCTCTCTCCGTTTTTCTGATTGTTCTAATAATTTCTCTGAATCTTTAATTTTTCCAGAGTGAGAATCCTTTTCTCGCATCACATCACGTAACCGACTCTGAAGCTCCTCAAACTGTGTAAGGACAACCATTCGTTGACGTTCACTGTCATCGTAACGATCAGATATGTCTCTTAATTGTGTTAATATCTTTCGTAGATGCTTTTCTTTTGCTTCTAACTCTCGATTGTAAGTCTAATAAAAACAAACATTAAATTACTCATCAACTTGTATTATTTTCGGCAAATACAAACAAACAAAATACCTTGATTGTGCCAAGTAGTAGGCCAACAGCTTCTGTCTCCAATTAGGCATGCCACTCCATTGAGTGGAATAAAAGTAACTCAAGATTTAGCTCATGTACCTTGTGTATGTGCCTATTCTGATTGACTTCAGAAGATATTTTCTTTTTACCTCAAGATTTTCAGCAAGTTGATCTCGTTGACGTTGTGTCCTCTTTAACTCTCTTTTACATTCCTCGATGTCCTTAGCTCCAGTTGTTTGTGCCATTTCTAATCTGAGCTTGTCAATTTCTTTCTCCATTCTTAGTCGATCGTAGCTATCTCTATCAATCTCTTCATGACCTATAGGGGATGAAGGGGTGGAGTCAGGGACTGGCAGAGGGATTGGATAAAAATGAGGAAAGGCGAAACCATTTATCGGGCAGGTAGACATACATGGATAGAAAGACAACAATTATTAATCCTCACAATAATAATATTATATTTTTGCATGATTATGATACATTTTTTAGCTCTATATTATTATGCATATTAACAATACGATAATTTTGTGGGCAGATGGATAGATCGAGCAGGCTATGTGCAACATCAACTATTAACCACTTGAGAACTGTACCTATATTCCTGCGTCCTCTCGCTGAATGTCGACTCTCATCTTCAGCAGCTTCCATGAATGATTTCAGTTTTGTTCCTATCTGGTTTCTCTCTTGGTCAGCTTTGTCTAGCTGTAATTGCAGGGTATTAATTTGTTCTTTCAATGCTGTATTAACTCCCTGCGTTTGGTTCAATTTCTGCTTAGTTTCATCTAATTCTAAGCCCAGCTTCTGCCGCTGACTCTCATTCTGCAGAAATCGTTTACTGGCCTCATTTTCCTCCTCTTTTTGTACAGATCGTTGGGTTTGAATGGCCTAGGATATAGAATTTGTCATTTTTAAATTCAACAACAAAATCATCTATTACTTTTCACATGCAAACTTCGTCATTTAAAATAGATACATATAAGCTGCTTTGTTTTGTTTAGATTCTTAGCTGCAAAGACACAGCATACCTATGTAGATTACACTGTGACCTTTACACTTCTATTATTCAACCATACCTCTCTAAGCTGTAAAGACATGGCATCTCCTCTGTTACTAGGTCTATCCTTATGTTCCTTCCTCAATCTGTCCTGCCTTAGTTCATCCTGTATATCTCGTAACCGTTTCTCCACTCGGTCTGATGACTACAATGGATATCATTAAATTAAAAAAGGATAAGAATATCAATATATATTGGAAAAATTTCATCTAGTTTTACAATAGATATAACAAAGATTTCTTTTAGTAAAAACCAAAAAATTATAAGCGAACTTACAGAACGTTTGGTTTTTACAAAAAGAAATCTTATATCAATATATGTAAATAGGGGAATAGCCTGCGACTTGCAGCCTACAGGGCTGTATTGTGCATAGGCATAGGCATATACCACAACTTTCTACTCCCCTAAGGGTCCCTTCGTATCGAGTGCTGCCACCAAACAGCGCCCGTGAATGATGTACTGGGTCCTTTAAACTGCACACAAGCCAGATGTGTAAACTGGACCTCCAGTTTTAAGTCCTTATCCGAGAAAACTTGTTAAACCACCAAAACAATGGTCGACTTGAACCTGTGCCGATGGTAAAGCTATGGTTTGGTTTGGACTAAAAAATATGCTTGATAATTTATTTTTAAAATGATTTAATCATTTATGCTAACAAAGAGTATATTCATAGTTAGTTACATACCGATTCTTCTTTTAGAGTGTGCCTAAAACTACTGGAAAGACTCTCTAGATTTCTTTTGTGTTCCGATTCACTTTGTAAACGTCTTTGTACTTCCTCGTTCAATTCTCGTCCAAGTCGATGTTGATCAGTACTAAGATCTCTCACAGTCTGGTGTATTTCATGAATCTTAGACAAATAAAGAATAAATAACTGTTTATTACATTTACGGATGGCGGAAGAGAGAGACAAGCTTTTCATTAATTTAAATTTCAGTATTGCCATCGTCTTTTATAGTTTATGTACAGCGCATTGAGAGGTTGCTTATATATGAGCTATATAAGAATGAACTACTGTATTATTAACTACACAAATGTACAGATTAAACATACAATGCAACCATAACCTGCATGTTAAGAAAAGTATCACTTTTAAATCTAAAGGGTAATTGATTTTCTTTTAACTACCACTAACCTCATCAAGGTCCTCATCAAATCTCACTGAAGGTCTTTTCCTTTGCTTTCTGTGACTGGATGTGCCAGAATTCTGCAAAACAGATGAGAAATCTTAATATGTAAGTACAGCACAATTAAAAATAAATTAAATTAAGTTAGTTTTATGAAGTTGCAATCAATGGTTCAGACACTTCAATGACATTAAATTCCCAGATTGATTCCTTCCCATCATGTGGCTATCTATTTTAAACCAAATCATAGTATGAAGCCACCAACCTTATAATCCCTGAGAGGTGTAGTAGGCTGGTATCTCCTTTGATCATCCTCCAGATCACTTGATCTCATTGGTCCCCTACTTCCCCTTGTTTCAGCTGCTGCTGCTGCTAATCTTTCATCTCTAAGCTGTTTTGTTGTTTTAGACAGACTATCCCTCAACTACAGAAGAAAGTAGTCTTTTTCTAATTACTTAAAATGTGTGTATGATGTCATCTTGTAAAAATTGAATGAAGTGAAATATACTGATATCAATCTTTTGTGCCTGTCTTGCTTTCTGGTATCTCCTTTAGAAATTTATTTTTTAAGTTACAGTATTTCTTTTTAAATTGAACTTTTTAAAACAAATTGTTAATGGGAATCACTGCTTACCCTGTTAATTGCAGACAGCTGTTGATTTGAGGATCCTCTGTAGGTGTTTAACATATGATCAACAGAATACAAATTTCTATCTGCATCCTAAAGAAAAACAAACAAATTAAAAAAAGACGGAACTTAGTGAATACCAAATTATATAATAGAATCTGTGTGGTTATGTGGTGCTTGTTAGTCTTTAGTCAGTTGTTTTTCATACAACTCTACTTTATATAACATTTGATTTATTAGCTACAGTATCTATTTTATTTATTTCTTCTTTATACTGACTGGGGACCTCTTCAGTCAAAGACTGTTTTCTCGCAGAGGGCCCAGTAAGGCACTGATATAAAAGTCCAGACAAGATAAATATTTACCCTTAAAGTTGAGGTAAGCTTTTCAACCCTATCACCGCCAACTGATGATGATGAGGAAACTCTTTGTCTTCTTCTTGGTGGGGTTGGTAGGACACGATGGCGTCCTACATGGGGTTGATAATAACTTTCAGATTCACTGCTTGACATTGCTCTTTGTTTATATTATCATTCATTCATATCATACTGTAGTTCACGCAACTAAATAAAAAAGAAAATGAATCAATAAATAAGCCTAGCTAGGTAGGCCTACCTAAAGTTGTTGATTTCTTTCTTAAACTGCAGTAGAATAATAGCAAAGAATTTTTAAAGGAATAGTCTGACGCAGCCCGCCCTAGCCTGTAGCTATGCGGCCTACACAGGGTCTGCAACGTTTTCAGGGCTCTAGGCCTATACTATATAATTATAGGTCTAGCTAGGCCTAGAAACAACACCCGCCCGGCCAACCAGGCATCATCATCAATCATATCAATCATGATGATGATATGACTGCTGGTGGGTGGGTGGGCCTAGCCTAGCCAAGACAATGTTATCAAACCCAACATAAGAAACTATTTAAAAAAAACAATATTATGAATGATGATCCAGCCATGAATGGTAGAGCTAGGCTATATAATTACCATGGATCATCAAAAGCGTAAAATGTAGTAGGCCTATATTCTTACTGCAGATTTCGATTGAATCAGCTTCAAATTGAAATGGCCGCCAGGTAAAAACATAAACAATAAAGCTTTTTAAAACGCCTTCATTCATTGGATAGAATATCTACTTGCCCAAACGCAGCGCCAATTAAAATGTATTTAGCATTAGCATCCGGCGGTCAGGGACTTCGCAATCAGATTATAGAGGGCGTAAACATCCGAACAAGAATATAATGCATGAGTGTGGTCGAAGAAGAAAGTTTGTCCAAAGTTACTTTAAAGCATTTTTATGGTAGTTTTAACACTGATCTTTATTATTCTTAATACGTGCTGTATGTGTTGTACATGAAATAAACTAAAAATATTGATGATTATTGTTAAATTTTGGTTAGAGGGCCAACTAGTTATTATAATGTTAGGGCTTAGGCCTCTATTTAGTTTAGCCTGGTCTGGTAGGAGGTGTAGGCCTCTAGGGCTAGGTCTATAGTAGTACTACGGGACACGTGGAACTGTATTATTACTAGGCCTAGTACAGTGTAGAAGCTAGAATGAATACCCATCATGATGTAGGACTAGATACAAACAAAGGCAAACATAAAATTGCAATATGTTACATGTATGTACGTACATATTTTATTTTATACTTTTCATTGGTACAGTTAAATGAAATATTTAATTAAATATTGAATATTTAAGGTTATCCATCTTTTTAAATTTTAATTATTGCCAAACTACTACTACAGTCTACAGTATGCTAAATTATTATTACATTCTCTTTTTGTATTTTTATTAATAGAAGTTAAAAAATGTGGCCAGTGATCCTTGCAGGTTTACGGACGTATGCACCATATGTTACGTTTCCTGCTGCTGTAATCATCGGAGTGATTGGTTACAATTTTGAGAACTTAGTACGCGGAGGTCGACAGCAAGCATATAGAGAGACTAGTATTGTAGAAGAAAGAGAAGATCGGTTGCTTAAGCATATAGATGAAGAAGAAGCCATTCAAGTCGACAGCCTAAAAGCAAAGAAAGAAATACCTAGGACTATATTGAATCGAAATAGGCCAACTTAACAAATTAAAAAAAACAACTATCTCAATTTCTATCTTTTTATACAGTAAATGGATCATGATATGAATATTCATCAAGATAGAATACCAATTGTTATTATTTCAAACAGTACTCAAGGTTGAGATAGTATACTGTTACATACATTTATGAATATTCAAAAGACAAAATTGCCAGAAAATGCTGTAGTAATAAACAAGAAGAATGTCATACTTGTCCTTTGCTTGAATTGTGAAAAGCGAATTCTGATCACCTTTTTATTCACACAGAATTATACCAACAATTTAGACTAGTTGCCTCAACAATGATTTTGTCATTTTTTGACAATTTTTTATTTTCAATCAAATGTAGTTGCCATTTTCTAATTGGGTATGGATTTCCTTTTAAAATACACCAAATAAAATGGTTGATTTATTAATGTAGGTACAGTAGTTTCTTCAGAAACCATCATCATCAAGTACATATCCAGTAGATTGATTTGGTCCCAATGTTATTGAAATATTTCCAACACATACATAACACTGTCTTCCCTTAAGTCCAGGATCAAAATACTGTGTTATTGCAGTATCAGCTTTTGAGCCTACTAACAGCTCATCTGTGTGAAAATCAAATTGTTCATTCTGTAGTGAGCAGTTGTCACCACCTGTTTTCATCACATGTTTAATCACTACAATCTCATTAGTTGAATGTTTGATAATTTTTATGCTGAAGAAATTTGGTATGTCATCGAAGCAACATTCATGGTAGCTTCCCTCGGGTGGAATAATTGGCTTTCCTGAAAGGCCAAATTGTTCTTGTTTTTCAGAAATGAGTATTCCTTGAAAATGAGACCCATCTTCAAGGAAACATAGGAGGGCTTTCCCAGTTAGCATTGCCATCATTCATCACCACCTGTATTCTGAAATAATAAATCACACAGAAAGTAAACAAAGATAATTTCTAAAGATAGAGTTGTAATATATGAAGCAAAAAATCTGCATCATCAGAAATGCCCCAGGGATGTCTTGTTTAAAACCACAAGCTAGATAAAACCACAGGTTGACAAATAATGGTTACTGTGTATAATAAAACAAAATACCTGTACTATTAATATTACTGTCCTGATCTGAAAAAAAGGAGCGTTCGAAACATGTGTTTTTATCTCCTGATAAAGGACTCCCTCTGGAATTCCTTCACAACGAACGAAAAGTTCATTGACCCAATGGATGACGCACGTGGATGCATGTAGAAATTACGCTATTTCTCACTTATTGTTAACGGCAAATAAAAAAGGTAATTGCTATTTGTCATCTTTCGAAAGTGAGTCAACAGAAATCGTGACTATATGTTGGTTATTGATGCGATATTTCACCGAATAACTATCAATTTGACCATCATCATCAACAACAGCAACACTGCTGCTGGTTGTTGCTGTGTTTGTTTTGGACGACTGATCACGTCTTGTTGTTTACTTCGAGATGCAAAGAGCTAAGCCAAAGATGGCGGGATTTCGGGACGCAGCGAAACGTTTATTTCCATTACAAGACATACAATCTGTTGTTGAATTATTTCGTTTAGAACTAACTACAGATGGTCATGAACCAAACCTAGCAATGCTGTCTTTAGTAGCAGGCATCGTGGAGAATGGCCTGACGAGTAATCGCGCCAATACGGTGATGGAAGGCATGAATGAGTCTCGCACGCTTGAGCCTATTTTCCCGGTAGTACAAATGTCGTATGTTGAGGCCTTCCTTGCAAAGTTTGAATCGCAAATCAAAGGCTCTGTTGATCTCAGCGAGCACAAATCGAATTTTGCTACAAGAGAAATGGTGAAGAAAATATCAGATGTAGTTTGGAGCTCATTATGTCGTGGACATTATAAAGATAAGGCACATTTACAGTCATTATACAGCTATTTGACAGGTAGGTATGGCTATATAAACGCTGTGGCTATTCATCCGACTCAATGTATTAATAATGGTTGCCTACAATACAAACTCGTTGCACTATCTATGTTTAATGCACTAAATGCAGACAAATAAACAATAATTGCATGAAAAGCGGGGAATTTGTAAAGTGCAAAATTGCAATTTTTGTTATGAAAATAATGTTGTGTCTAGACATGGAGTAAAGAATAAGAGGAGACACAACTTGAATAGTTCAATCAGTTCACCGTATTTACCGCTTCCTTAAGGCTATGCTTGTAATGAGTATTTAATAGGTGCTAAACACTGCCGTTACGTAACCCAATTAGCAAAGATTACAATGTTTACTGCCCGCGGTCAATTTTGGTGTAAGTACACATGCGTATTAGGACGTCACAATACTCTTCCTAGGCGATGTGCGTTCAAGCGTAAAAGGTGTACTATACTGTTTGTTGTAGACCTACTGAACTTGTATTCCGACCGTGTTTATTAATTTTTATAAAAAGCAGCGCTATTCTACTGGATATCTTTTATTAATAAATTAATAATACGAGTTTTATACGGCACCAATAAAGGAATTATATGTATATGGTTTACTGTGTACTAAATGTTGGTAATTTCTCCAGACAACTTATCATGAATCATGATGGATTAATGGGTTTAATAAGGACCAGTGGTGGTGCCAGCGTGGGGGCTACGGGGGCTGTATCCCCTCGTCGGAGAGCCTATCTCCCCCACTCCCCTGTCTGGGAAACGCGAGTACTTTTCGTCGGGGAATATGATATACAGTAAAAATCATTCGCGTTCACTTCGTATAACTTCAGCGCCTAGAAAAACCGCGACGTTCCATTTTTTTAGTACGTCGGAGCGGAGGGCTATTGCACTTTATATGCATGCATATTGCCAGCGATCTAATAAACAATGAATAGGTACGCACTTGTCTGGCGGTTCCCCTTTGTACGAATTGTTTAACATTGGGCCTGCTCCATTGCGGTTTACGTGTGATATCATGTTCCATCCAGGGACCAGAATGTGTACTGTACTAGTTACTTTCCAGGCGAAGTTTACAGCCGCCTCAGTCGTGTACTGTGTATCGACGTACGCAATACAGCAAACGGGTACGAATAATGTTGGCGATCTATTGTTCGTATGTCCGATTTTTTAATTTTACGATTAACCGCTAGGCCTATGTACCGAACTGCACATAATCCTTTTAAACAATGGCTTATAATTACAAATAAGCATAGACTATATTTGTAATAATTTTTAACCAACACATATAATTTGTAGTTGTTGTTACGGGTTGATACTAAACGAATATTCTCGTAGTACCGTACCATTTTATACCATATTTTATAATAACGACTATCCGAAAACTAATTGATTAATTTCTTCTTTAATAAAATATTACTACTATTTCTAACGTTATTACAATTATTAATATATTAATATAGACCTACATAAAAAAAACCTATTGCTATTATTATTGATATTGTTTATTATTACTATAGACGCGCCTATGCCTGAACCTATTAGGCCTACCGGTTACGGTATGCAATAAATATGTCCATCATTATGGGATTAAATATTATCCTTATTTAGGCTATTTATTAAATAATAATATATTACAAACTGAGGCCTACTAATTTATGTAGTAGGCCTATGTGTAGCCACAAATCGTTAAACGATATATAATTTAGTTCTACAATTTCAACTCTAAGTATGTGATCGTAAAAATCATATATTTTATGATATTAATATCATAAATAATTTAATTATACAATATCAGACTAAAGTAGAAGAATTTTAGTTTTGCTAAACGGTCATAATATAGACTGAAACATAAATTAAATGTCATATACAGTAATAAAAATAAGAAATTGTGTCGGTGGAATTCTAATATACGTATATTTTTGAATATTCATGAGAACAAATTATATAATTTTTTTCATGCGCGCATTTGCGCGCACTAAAATATGATTTTAAAATAAGTTGGAGTCTTTAATATGCTACAAAATGCACTAGGGTTCGTAAATTAAAAAGTTGCTTAAACGGTAAAATTTCGATTTACCAAATGATACGTCTATGGCTTGATAAAAAATATGATTAATTTGTTAGCTGGTATAAAAACTGCGATATCTCCGTGAAAATTTACTCGATTTTTAAACGGTTTTTTCGAGAAAAAAGCTCAAAGAACAATGAACAACTGCACAACGGTCATGCTTCACTATGATGTATTAGAAACTACTGCGCAGCCTCTGTTTACTTTTCTTGTCACCGATGTCATGCCTGGCTTCTTCCTTAATTAGGGTGTTACGTAATCAGAGCCGACTCTGCAGCGAGCTGCACGGGTAAACAGGATGTTCTTCAAAGGATCGTTATGGGAAGTTTATTACCCTATGCTTAAGCACTACCGCACAGCGTGATACTAATTGGATTAACTGGATAGCTAGGCCGTGTTGTGTCTCCTCTTATTCTTTACTCCATGGTCTAGAGATACGCTACCATATATATCCATACTTTAAAAAAAAAAGGTACAGTAATTATAGAGGGCGATATGTAAGCGTAGATGTAGTTTATGGCAATGATATTCTGCAAGCTAGCAGCTGCATGATCGAACGGTGTGACTGGGAAACCTAACGATGTTGATGCCATCAGTTCGAAGGATACTCTCCAGTAATACTTAAAATTTTTTCTTTTACTCACCATTGTCTAAAGGGATTTTTTTTTAGATACGGTTTGGTATCCCTAGCCACGGCAAAATAAATAACATGGTCTAGAGCTTTAAAAAGGGACGGGGACTTTCGATCGAACCTGTGAACTGTGTGGCAAAGACCTTGTATTTGTGGTTTTGATTATCGTTTTGTTTGTAATTCTGGACGTTTGAATGAATATAATTATCCACGGGTGGATCCAGGATTTTTCAAACAGAGGATTGCTAACAAAAATATCAAAATGTAGTTGAACCCCTTCCTGGTCACTCTTAAATATTTAAATATTTCCATACGGGGAGGTGCTGCATTTACAGGATATATTTTTGAAGATTTGGTAGCAGAAGCAGGGAAATGAAGGGGTGAAATTAGTAGTTTAAGTCCTTGGCCCATCCAGTGTCAAAACAATTTTAGCATGGATTTTAGCTATATTGGATGCTAAGCCCATCGCTAAAAGGGAACCCCTCAATCAAAATAATTTACCGTAAATCTTCTAATTGTAACCCTGGGTTGTTATTCTTTGATTGTTTTTTTAGGGTGGGTTACTATTAGAAGGGGGGTCACTATTAGAGTAGTAGGTTACTATTCGAGTAGTGGGTTACTATTACTAAGCTTAAATTAGGCACCTGAAAATAGTAACCCACCCTCAACTTTTCCGGTCAGCAACTCATACCAAATAATAAACAGTATGAATAAACAAATTTGGTTGAAAACTTTTTAAACTAATAAATAACTTTATTTTATATAACTCAAAAACACTCAATCCTCCCCCACTCCCATGATCAACAAGCATTATCTCCTTATTTTAAAAATACAGCTGTATCATAAGTTTTTGTGACTCTAATAGTAACCCCCATGGGTTGCTATTAGAGTAGTGGCTTATTATTATAGATTGACTTATAAGGTGGGTTACTATTAGAAGGGGGGTTACTACTAGAGTGTGGGTTACTATTAGAAGGGGTTACTACTAGAGTGTGGGTTACTATTAGAAGGGGGGTTACTACTAGAGTGTGGGTTACTATTAGAAGGGGGTTACTACTAGAGTGTGGGTTACTATTAGAAGGGCGGGTTACTAATAGAGTGTGGGTTACTATTAGATGTATTAAAACCTCCCAAATTTAACCGCATCAAAGTAACCATAATGATAGCCTTTTCTCTTGGTTGGTTTTCTTTTATCTCTGCTGAATCATCACTACTAACCATGACTGATAATAATCACACCTTGCAGTTAGTATTACTCAACATGAATCAAACGTAATTAAACTTGCATTTGTTTATGTTGACCTTCTGCGTACAGATTTACCAGAGTAAAGCACTCCCTCTAGAACACATTTCCAATTAAATCTATCATGATCTCTTTAACTGATTAGTAGGCTAATTTTGTTATAATGTCATCACTAAAAAAACTAGGGCTTGATTATTGGTTACTCTGGTATTTCACTGTGCATTCCAACATGAAATAATAATCCAGCATTATTACTGCATTAATCAGGCATCTAACCACATTGAGGCAATTTCACAATTACTGTATGTTGTTGCAGATATTTTGTCAACAAATATAAGAATATTTAATTTTTTTTCAAAATAGCGTACCTACAATTTTGATTATCAAACCTCTCGTTCCGCATTTAAACATTATTAATCAACATCGTGAATCATAACAAATCTGTTATTTACATTGATGATATAGATATAGTTAAGTTCCACAAACAAATTAAACACATCAATGAGCAACCATAACATTCTCTGCTCTAGGATTAATAAGATTATTCATCATTATTCTATTGATATCATCTACTCTGATCAATAATAATACTGATATGTTTCCTTTTATTTCTTCTAATTCTTTTAAGGCACTGTGACACCTTATTTGGTAAAGAGCACCTCATACAGTAAATGTTCAAATTTTTATTATTTTTAACTTTAGGGATGCTCTAAGTTAGTTCTTACTTAGTCTTAGGAAACTAGCAATTTTCTAATACATCATTGGGGTAAGAAAGTTACTTACTTTGACCAAAAATTACCTTAAAAATCATAATAAAAAAAACTCAAAGAAGTCAATGTCGTGTTGGTTTAAATAATATAATAATTTTCAGTAAAATTTTTTTAAAGCAAAAGTATATAAATAAATAAAATAAATTACAAAATAAATAAATTACAAAAGGGCCTATTCAAAGTCTTTTTTCTTTATTTTTCATTTTTTGGTAACAATCTTATATAACATCTTTGAAGCTGTAATAATACTGTATAGGGTTTTTCAACTCAAGTACATTCTAATTAAAAAAAGATGGATTCATTTTCAGTGGGCATCGTAAACACTGCTGGTTATGTTGAATCAGTAATAGATTTTTTAGACTTAATAATGGTGTTGAAGGTCATTTCTAATTACTGTTTGACTGACTCATTATTACTAAGAATTATGATGATGTAACAACCAATTAAGCATCAACCTTTTCCAAGATCAAGGACTCTTATCTAATGAAATAGTTTAGCTAAATTGAAGGTTAATGTTGGCTTAGATTTTAAGTTGTTAGTGGTATTGAAAGGTTCTGTAATTAAGGGCCTGTTCAGACCTACAGAGTTTGCTTTCGTATCGTACACGGCGTACAACTGAACTCCAAAGGTCTGAACGAGGAAAAGATTAGTGGAAGCCACCTCATACGACACTGATCTTCCATTCGTTACGACAGCTCAAGTTACAAGATTAGAACGACGCTTATGATACGAAAGTCATGCATCTACAATTTTACCTAACCAATCAAATTTATGCTTGCCTACCAGACACTTCAGTTTCAAACGAAAGTGTTAGTTTTAAAGCAAATCTGAACACTTTGCTGTTACGACGCTAATTATAACATGACATTGCTTGCGATACGAAAGAATAACTCCATGGATCAAAATGACAATTCTGCCTATCTGAGGGATCCAAAATTGTTGGATCAAATATTTATTTCCATAAAATGTTAGATTGTTTCTAAAACCTAAAAAAAATAAAGAGCAATCAATTTGACTAAAGGACATTTTGTAGTTTTGATTAAATTTTCACTTTTCCAAAGTGAAAAATGAAAAAACAGAACAAAATGGGCTTCAGGTTGACTAACTTTTTCTTTTGCTTTTTATGAGATTAATAATTTGCTACAATGTTTGGTCAGTGAATAATTATTATATGCCACTTACTAATGGCTTATTAAACAACCAAAAATATTTCATATTTTCAAGAAGACAAGATAGAATATTAGCATTATTTAAATAAACAATAGAAAATGGAGCACCAGTAAAGGCTGCCATTTTTTGTATGGAAAATAGTATTAAAGATGTATTGTCCCTGGAAAAATAATTTATTTAAAATATATATGCCATTATAATGTCGCATACTAGTTATTCACTTTGACAAAATATTGGATCACAAAAAAAATTGTATACCTGAAAACTGTAATTTAAAGCAGAAAATAGTCATATGGATGTTAAAAAAGGTTTTTGGTTGAAATTTTACCGTTTATTTTGTCATTTTATAAGTGAAAATATTATTTTGGGTTTTTTTTTCTGTGGAAGTGATTAACTTTTTTAAAAACTACAAAGTGTTCAATTTTTCAAAATCTGATTTATTTTTTTAATCTTCATTTTTTATGTTTTTGGAGGACAATACATACCTTAAATTTTATAACAAGATTTTTATGAACATCATACAATGCCAAATAGCTATTGTGATATCTGTAATTCGTAAACTCACTATTTATGCAGATGAAATCCAGGTACATTGTATTGCCTTGCAAATCTTAATCGGTCACCCTGGGAATTGTTGCAAACAAGCACATAATCTTTAGTTGGCACATTAAGAACATAGTGTCGTAAATTAAACATTTCTTTCAACGTTTTCAGTTTCTTTAGATTGGATTTCGTAACATTTAGTTTTTTTTCATTTACGCAATTTACAACATTAGAGATGAGTGTAAGGTTTCACAGTGGCTATAAGTATATTCGATAGTCATTCGATATAAATGTGTTTTTTTTTTGGCAAAAAAACTCTGTATAAAACATTTAATATTAAATGCTTATAATTTTAAAATCTTCTGGTTAAATAGACTCAGAGGGCATTTTGAACTTGTTTAAAATTCTATTCCCACACAAAGTTGTTAAATGTTATATGAGAAAGAAAGAACTTTAGGACTTGGCCACCAGAAAATGATACTTGAATAATTCACTAGTGATAGAAACTTTACTATAAAAAATAATGTGAGCGAGTGTCCTAGTGGCTAAGACAGTGGAACCGTAATTACGTAGCCATAACATCGGTTCGGTTCTAGGCTCACTCACGCCATGGTTCTGGTGGTAGAACAATTCATCTTGGATAAGGACTATAAACCGTAGGTCCAGTGTATGCATCTAGCTCATGTGCACTTTAAAGAACCTAGTACATCTTTAGAGACGAGTTTGAGGTTACCCCGATGTACTAGTACACACACAGCCACTGATAATAACTGGGCCCTTTTGGAGAGGTTGCCCAGTATATAAATAAATATTCACATTCAAATGTAATAAAACATGCTGCTATTTAGTATTTCTAGATCATCACCATCAGTGATTCCAAACAAGTGTTTGTTGAAAATTTGTATTATTAAATTGAAATTTTAATATTATCTAGCTTAATTTAAAAGCTCATTGTTTACATGTTGTGCTTCATACTGTACTAGTTTCTATTCTCATCGGATGATGACATCATCTAGGGAATTTCCCTTTTCATGGAATACGAGTCACATTGCTCTTTTCCTAGTAAAATAGTTCGTTGCTATTCATACTGTTGCTATTGTAGAATGAGGATGCATTTGATAACTAGTTTAATATTCTATTGCCTTTGGGTAATCAGTAAATAAAGAGGGGATTAATATAGATATATAAAATATGGATTTTAGGTGAATATGCAGTCTAATGTGTGTTTTCTGTCCCTAATAATTTTGCAAACTGACTGAGTTTTGTTCGAAGTTTCAAACAAGTAATCAGTGTCACTAAAATACATGAAATATTTTCCTAAATTGAATACAAAGTAAGTATATTTACGTCAATATTCAAGAATTTCCCATAAGCGGTATTTAATTTATAAAGAATTTTATTAAATTGTAAGGAGATAAAGATATTTCATTAGCAATTACAAATTCAGGCTTTGTTTGTGGTAATCATTACTGTACATGCACACCGTTACTGCAGTAACGACTGCCTCATAAACTTCTTTGAAACAAACTATATAGTCATACGTTTTTGCAGGAAAAAAATGGAATTACTGCAGTAACTAAAATAAATAATCTTGACATAATCCCTTCATCTTAAAACGGAGTAGATTTGATACATTTTTGAAGATTTAATAGCGACCGGATCAGTGTATTGACCATAACTGATACAAGGATACAAATGCACAGGTTGCTGTATAATTATACAACATCGCTGGATGAAACGTTTTGAAAATCAGTGAACCGTGGAAACATTTCTAATGGATGTCATAATGCTAATTCATATTTTAATAACATTACCTAGTTCATGTGAAATGTTGTTCAAATCATGAATAACAATTATGTTTTTATTATTTTTGTGATTGCATAGTTGTATCACTACTAATACTAATAGAATAAATCTGTATTGTTTTTACACTGCATAATTTTGCTTGTATTGTAATGAGTGTTTGTGGAGGTTTAATTGATTGATTGATTGACTTTATTCAAAATTCTCATATAAAATATATTTACATTTATAAATAACAAAGTCCACATGACTTCAATTCAATTGTATTTGTTACTTATTGTAGGTAATCTAATAGAGTAACATAATTTTGCTTGTATTGTATTGAGTGTTTGTGGAGGTTTGATTGATTAAATGACTTTATTCATAATTCTCATTTATAAAATATATTTACATAAATAACAAATTTCAAATGACTTCTTCGATTTTGTTTGTTACTTATTGTAGGTAATATAGAGTAATTCCTATTGTTTTTACATAATTTTGCTTGTATTGTGGAGGTTTGTCCATAAGTCATTTTTGTTACTTATTTGTAGGTAATCGGTTAGATTGTTTTGGGGTTGCGTTTGCAGTGGTTGCAGCTTGCCAGATACTTGGTTTTGATGATGTTCACTTAGCTCTATCGGAGGACCATGCTTGGGTCATATTTGGTGAAAATGGTAAGGAAACGGCTGAAGTCACATGGCATGGAAAAGGAAATGAGGACAAGCGAGGGCAGCCCATTACAGCAGGTACTATTGGACAAATTGGAATATATATACATTTTTATTTATCATTTTTAATAATTTGTAATCAAGGTACTGTATGCTAAATGGAAACAAAAGAAAAATTTGACTGTAATCATAGTACATGTAAAATAATAAAATAAACCTTAAATTTTGTACTTGTTTTCTAATAACCTTAAGTAACAAAAAGATATTGTATGTGCTGCCAAGTTATAAAGGTACTGTAGGTGATAATAAATTAATAATAAAGAATTTTATCTGAAAATGAATCTGTCGAGGAAGGCCCACCCAATAAAAAGACTGGTCACCCTAGCCTAGCCAACTCCCCAAATAAAGAGACTGGTAACCTAGTCTAGTATAGCCAACCACTATAAAAAGACTGGTCACTCTAGTCTAGAACTATGCATCATGTTTATTTGATCATTTCTACAGTAAAATTCTTGCAATAATTTACATCACTGTCTTGAATAATGGTGTGTTTATTGATCTAATAAAACTAATCAAATGATTATCTCTCTTGGTATTCAATTATACTAAAATTATATGTACTTAAAAATAAAAATTAATTTTCTATTTCCATGGAGATTAAACTAACAATTTGCTGAAGTATAATTAAGGCGACTTCCTACGCCTATTTATTTATTCAATACCTTTATGCAAATTACTGAAAATGATTATGAAATAAGTTCCCATCTGTAAATTAGCTTTGTTATCAATAAGTATAAATATTGCAAAATAAAAAATAACTTGTAAATTCATCTTAAATGAAAATCTCCCAAAACTGAACACTATTTTTATTTCAGGATTGTTTTGCTGAAACATTGCTTTTATATTGATATATAAAAAACAATTTTTTTGGTAAAATTTTAAAATAAAGTGCAGCTGTTTTTGTTGTAACAACTAATTCATGACTAAAATTAAAAAAATAAGACAAATTTGATATTACTGTATGATTGACAATAGGTAGTTTAATATTGCGTAGATTTAATATCTATGCAGTATACTGTATAATAATAATATAGTCTCATGCTCTAGATGATCCAGCTATATAGCTGGCTCTAAGAGCGACTTGGACAAGTGCCAATACTGTGACGATGTCGTCAAGAATGGAATACATTACCTGTTTCTGAAATATAACAATTCTTCTGGAATAATCTTGTTTCAATATTAATATGAAATATCACAATCACATTGGGTTACATTTAGTTTTATTGAAATTACCAGTCAACATTAACATCATTTTTTCATCATTAACACATATTTATTACTGTTAATATTTTCATTAACAAACATTGTTAATACATGTTTCAACTTCATTAACATCATTTTATCAAAAACATTACAATCCACTGTCAAAAAAGGATTGTCCCTACAGTAGAACTCCAGAAGAATTGGCTCTCCCATTATAATCACTATAGTAAACAAACTCACCTTCAAATAAAGAGGAAAACAGCTAAATAAAAAATGTTTTTTTGTACAGCCTGGTAAGCCTTATACTGAAAATTCTATCACTGAACTGGTCTTTTGATCTTAAATAATATCGTCTTTAAATCAAGACTAGTTTTAATGAAACCTTTTTTTCTTCAGTTCTCCTTTTAATTGTGTTTTTTTTTGCACATTTTGGCTCCGACGTTTCATCTCACCTAATCCTAGTATAGCTTTATTATGAGATGCAAAACCACCAAATACCATCCCAAAGCTGTTTGTAATATCAAATATTTTGCAATGTAGGTGTTGCTGATCAGAGCTGGTTGTACTTGAATGGCTACCCTGTTATTTGTACAAGAGCAATGGAAGTATCTGCCTTGGTATCTGCAATCAATCCTTCAATAAGCTCAACGCAAGACTCTATTGAACTGGCAGAATTGCAACAGGTTTGTACATAGATTGGGTTTGTGTCGATCATTTTTTGATGACTTAAAGGCCAGGTGCGGGCAAAAAATTTCTATTGATCATACATTCCAATAATTATCGATCGATAGTTTCCCCTATGTTTCATAATGTTTGGGATTTTATTTGTGTTACACAAGCTTGTTAAAAATAAGCACTTTCTTATCAGTGGGGGGATAGTTCAAATTACACAGTAAAATCTCTATTCTTTTGTACACAAATTTTGTAAATAGAGAGGCATTTTAAAAAGCTATGAAAAATAAACGGTGTGGTAAAAAATGTTATCAGATGACTAAATATAGGTAATATAACTTGAATATTACATTTCTGGTATTTTTATTCAACTTCAGCATTTTATTTTTATGCTATAGCAAAAATTATCCACCGTATATCCACTATCTTTTTTCACCTTCTAGGGAGTCACCAGACATGTTATTACATTAGGTTAACTACCTAACTACTGAAAAAAAGTCTTCCTGGTTTTTATAGAAGAACTTTGCCAAATTTTGTATTTGGCCATATTAAAGGAAATTCATGTTTTTTCGTCTTGATTTCTGTTACAAATATTTGATTTATGTACAATTAACCAAATATTATATTTAAAATTCATGCCTGTACCTGAGCTTTAAGAACAAGTTAGGCCATTTCAATGAATTATGCACATTGAGGGAAGTTGGGATGTGCTTCAGCTCTCCGTTTTTTTACACAGTTTTGGTGGTTTCCAGGTTCAGTTAGTTTATAATAATAATATCAATTACTACATTTCTATAGTGCCCTTTTCATGAATAATCATGCTCAAAGGTGCTGTACAAGCACATTATTATCCCGGTCATTTTTTGGATCAAACATGTGTGGAAATATACTCCCATATTGTAGCTAGTAACCAGCGCAAAGTTGTGTCTTGATCTAACCGGGTACCCATTTTATACACCTGGGTGCAGAGAGGCAAATGTAAGTAAAGTGTCCTAAGGACACAAGCAATGCGGTGAGAGTTGGTTTGAACCACGATCTCAAGATCACTATTCCAACGTCCAGCACACTGCGCCACACGCCCTCGTATTCTCAGTTGGTATCTCCACATGTGACAATATTTGCACAGTGTC
Organism: Antedon bifida; assembly: GCF_963402885.1. Taxonomy (NCBI): domain Eukaryota; kingdom Metazoa; phylum Echinodermata; class Crinoidea; order Comatulida; family Antedonidae; genus Antedon; species Antedon bifida. The sequence goes on from NC_136234.1 coordinate 2,271,150, forward strand.
ATAGGAACATTCTGTAATACAGCATCTGGTGACTGTATCACATACAGTTAGCCTTAAGGGTTAAGTGTTGTGTCAGGATTCAATATTTTTTAATGAAAAGGTTGTTTAATTGCAATTTTTTCGTGTGTGGAATGGGCTGATATTAGAAATTCATTTTTATGTGAAAGTTTGATATTCTTGCCAATCAAGCTATTTGTGGAGGGCAATATATTGTATAATTTGTGCTTGCCGAAATAAAAAAAAATAAAATAAAAAACATTGTTAATTAAGCATTTTGAAGAGTAAGTAAAGAAAAGTAAATTATAACTATCCTTAATATGTGCATAATATAGTGTTCCTATTTCCTTGTTTAAAGAAAGGGTAGAAATTGTCGTCGTCCCTATTCAACAAAGCGAAAGCATACTTTACTAAAGGGACGATCATTTTATCATTTGCTTGTCATGTCAGTTGTCCTGTTTGATATCAATCGTCACATTGTATTGTGTCATCATTTTACGCGTGAATGATTCCGAATCATAGCGCACTTGACATTTTATTTATCAAGGCAGATTATGTTTACTAATAGTACATAATTTACACAGAAAACCTTAAATTATTTGTACATGGTTTTACACACAGAGTATATATGTACTGTACTAAAAAAAGGTGTGTATTTTTAGTCTTGCAACTTCTTGCCCACTAAGAAAAAAAATAAGTGAAGCTGACTTAGTATGAAAACAAACCCTTTTTTTCAATGAACTGTTCAACAATTCCGAGGAAAGTGTTTTTTCCTGGTAAGATGGGCGATGTCATACCTGGGTTATGAGACATTCTTTGTGTGTTTGATTGATTAAATAAAGGATGAAATGAATCCACATAGAACAAACCTCTTGACATACTATCCATCGGGCAAGGCAATGAGATTGAACAATTTGTTGAAAGATTGCTTAAAAATTAGCATTATTGACAAAATATAGCCGTTATTGTAGGTTAGAGTACAGTGCAGTGGTGTACAGTAGCTAAAATAATCATTGAAAATGAATTTGGTCTTTAGTCTATTGCACAATTATATTAGTATTCCCTTAGGCATAGCACCCAGTATGTTTATTGATTATGTATCAGATGTCCAGTGTAAAGTTTGACCTTACAGTAGCTTAAAATATTATAGTGCCTTCTAAAAATAAATGCGAAGATCCTTGTTTTTCAATCAATATTTTATTTAATTATTAAATAATTTTGTTTTATTTGTTGCATGTTAGTTAGCTCTGACCTCGCTATATATTTTCACACAATAAACTGAATATGATTAATAAAGCCAATTCTGAAAATTAGTTTCTTTTTAAAATAATTCAGTTGTCCGCAACATTGATTTGCTCCTTTCAAGAAATAAAATTAATTGAATGTGGTGACATTGAAAATCAAATTCATTTTGTGAAAATAATTTTAATCAAAAGAAAACTATATATAGACATGAACAATTGGATTTCTTGATATTTATATTTAATATCTGTGTGCATTTATTTTTATTATATATTAGAAAAAAACCTGTTGCCTTAGAAACATATTCAAAGGTGAATTTTTAATAAATGAAATCAAATTTAATAAGGGATAATAAAACCAGGAAGAATAAAGTAGAGAGAAACTTTCCCCAGACAATAGATTGTTTATTTTGTCATATTATTTATCCCTAATGAATATTCATTAGTAATTAATTTATTGTTACATCACCCACGTTTCTATTTATAGTAACGTGTAACCTATAGCAGAATTGAATGACTATAATGCCTCATCATGAGTCGAAATGTCATTGTTTGTCAGATTTTCTGCATTATTTATGTACTGACGCAACCAAAGACCTTTTGCAGATGAATTAGAATTGCCTTTAATGGCTACATCAATTGTTCAGATCAAGTAATAAATATTGTTTCTTTATTACTATTAACTAATTGGACATGTTTTATTGTAAAATCATAGCCATTATTTTATTAATCATGTTCATGAATTATTCAAATTGATAATATTTATCATTTTTTACTAAACTAGTCCAAGGGTAATTTAACCATGGACCTAATAAATTTATAGGTCCATGATTTAACTAACCTATTATTATGCATTATTTTATTATTTAACCCTTGCCACGTTCCATTCGTTCTTTTGTTTGTTCGTGCATCCATTCATCCTGTCCCGTCTCATCCCATCCCATCTATCTAATCCCATTCAATCTTATCTATCCCCATCCAATCTTATCTATCATTCCATTTTTAATAGTAGGCCATTATTAGCCAATGTATTACTTCATCTGCCATTTTGATTTGTCTTTAACTCCTTCTGGACACAAAGAAACGATTTAGACAGACTTAATTATTATGGACAAATTCAAGGTTGACAATCTTAAATGATTATTAAGAATGTCTTTTCTCTGAATCAATATGAATCAGGAGAGAATTTTTTATTACAACTGATCACGATATGAGAGGTTATTATAGAATTATGTTAATAAAGAATATTTAAAGTTACTATAAAAGGGTTCTTACCATTATACATATACTGTTAAAAATCAGAAACAAATTATAAATTTGTTTACTACAGTAACCTTTTGGGGCACACCTAAAACAAATAAGGTGAAACTCCTATTCAGGGGAAACTTTGTTGGTCCTATGGTATCTCCATAATAGGTTCTGTATTTACATTCATTGTTTAAAAAAAAACATGATATTTAGGTGATTTTAGTTTAAAAAAAAAAAAGAAGAAAGAAAGAAAGAAAAACCAGACTTCTTTTGTGTATTTTTGAAAACTTTCCAAAAGTTCCTCCAATTTTCTTTTCAGGAATTGTTATGGCTTCTGTATGATTTGAAACACCTTGAAAAGTAAGTATGAAATACTAAGTATAAGTATGTTTTATTCTTGAATATACTTGCTTAAAGCCTATAGTAAGGATTCTTATGTTTGGGGCAAAAATGAACTAGGCTAGTTTGTGATATTGCAAAGACTACTTCAGCATGCATGCAAAAACTCTTGAACCCCACAGGCTACGGGCTTCTGCTGCTGGTACTATTGAAAAACATTATTACTGTTTTAGGTGTTGAAATTAGCCACAAACAGGACTTTGTGCCTATACTATAGAGAGTTTTATGCGTTCCAATAGGAACAAAAAAAGTAAACATTTATTCTGAAATCTTGTATAGTTTTATAGCCTGGCAATAAATAGTAATTACATACTATTTGACTAAAGTATTAAATTCTTAGAATTATTATTTGTAAATAAATGTTAGAATATTAACCTTTAATAGGAATTGGCTTCTGTGACTCAGGTGGGAATAGTTATATACTCTTTTTGAAAGAGGCTGATGTAAATCAAGTGTATCTTGCATAATTAAGTAGTTTAAAGTAGCTCTTGATACTTTAAGTAGTGCTTACTATTTATATCCTGGTGCTATTTCTATGATTACTAAAAACCTAGGCCTATTGTACTGTAGAATGGATAATTGATTGCTCATATATACTGATGTGTGCTTATTACAAAATTTGGAATGGAGTACTATACAGATTTGAGTAAACTTGAAACTTATTGTGTGAGGATATATTACATAGGCTAATTTGCCTCTTGTGACCCACAGTCAGTTTTGCTTTGAAGCCCAGAATGGTACTAAAGTCCTTTTTTGACTATTTTTCCTTCAAAACCGTCATATGGCAATGCGTTCCTTCCAGTGATTTATTATTCTCAAACTTAAAAGTGTTTTCTCAGTAGGACGGTGTAAGCTGCCTAAACTTCTGCACTATAGTTAGATAATACTTCTGAAGAAAATGAAATAATACCTATATTCCTTATTAATCTGTATGTTGCTGCAACTCTATAATTTTTTTATTTTAAGAAACAAGATTATAATAACTACTGTATTTCATAGGTTTTTAAGAATAAAAATGGAGTTGTTCGATCTTCAACCTTTTCTGGCATTGTCTGTGTAAAGCTCACTATCAAACTTTATGTGACAAATAAATATGATGTGCCCATATTTACATGATGATATCATATCACTACCATTTTTGGGCATATCACTACCATTGGGTACATCACACTTTTTTTGGTCAAACTAGTTTGATAGTGTAGATAAAGCTTTAGATGTAGTTATACTTAGCATTGATGGCGTTATTCTAACTTTCTTTAGCTGCATCCCTGTGTTTTTGGGACGTTTGGTTTTATTTAGCATTACTAATACTATAAACAAAACAAAATGTACCTTTAAGCTATCAGGCCACCTGATTTCAATTCCGGATTATCAGTTTGGTGTTTTGTTTTCTGTCCATAACTAGATACTTTGCCAAACTCAGCTTAGTACAGTTGTTTTTTATGTACCAGTTCCAACTATTCTAATCCCTGTGTTCTTCATAACTGCCAAAAGCACTTCCTGAGAATGAACATGCACCTATGTTCAAAGAGATAAACTTGGCCATGTTTAATCTATTTTTATATTATTAGTGCAGTTCGTCCTTTATGTCTCTCCTATTGTTCTTTATTCACAACAATTTAGTATGTAAACAAACTCAATTTAGGATATTATGTATTGTATCGATAGCTCATCGATTTTACATTTTTTATTGTTTGAAAATAAAAACGAAACATTTGTGATTCCACTGGAGAACTTTTTTCATTACATTACAATAAAAAAAAATGAATTTATGGTTTATTTTTATGATGAATTAAGCACATTTTCTGTAATTTACTTTACCTAATTTTAATATTAGTACATCATGCTCAATATTTCATCTTGTAGGTATCCAATGGCTCTAGGAAATCTTGGAGATTTGGAAAGCATAGCCCCTAGCCAGGGAAGACCATGCTGTGAAGAGATCTTTGAGTCCGCCATAAACTCTGCCCAGAGGTACTACAGCGACCATCATGTGTACCCTTACACATACCTTGGTGGTCACCTTTACCGTCATCAGAGGTACAAAGATGCTCTCAAGCGTTGGGCCCAAGCGTCTTCTGTTGTTAGCAAGTATGAATGTTTTTTTTTATTTCAGTTACTGTACAGGCTTAAGCACAGATACAAAAATATAGTTGGTCAGGTCAATGGAGAGGAATGGAGTATACAAATAGAGTACACTATTTAAAGATGTATTGTCCCCCTGAAAAATAATTCTTGTTGAATGTGCCATTTTAATGTAACATAATGTTGTTCTTATGTGACTATGCAGTTGATTCCGTTTTTGTAAATTATTGTTTTGGAAATAACATTTTTTAAATATATTTTTTTAGATATAATTATTACAGAGAAGATGAGGAAATCTACAAAGAGTTTCTGGACATCGCTTTTGAATTAATTCCAAACATCGTTAAAGAATTCTCGCATTCCGTGACGCAAAACTCACCACTATGCGATCCCGAGTGCTATGCATATTTTTTACAATTTTATGATGGACTTTGCAGGTGGGAGGAGGGCAGTGTTACACCTGTGCTTCATATAACATGGTCAAAGAAGTTCATTGGGGTCGTGTCAAAGTTTGCATCAGGTGTGCGGGAGCTTATCGAAGTTCACGTTGAGGAAGATGATGATTGTGAGGATGAAGAGAAGATCGAAGAAGATAATGATCATCAGAAGGAGAATGTTGTCAGACCAAAGATGAACAGAGAAAAGAAAGAGGAGAAAACTACAAATGAATGTCACACAAAAAATAAAATATCACTGAGGTCAAAGAACTATAACGTTACACGTAAAAAGTTGCGTGAGGACATTAACCAGAATATTATTACCGATAAAAGTAATAATAATAATAATAGTAAACCTGATAGTTTGGACAGCTCGTCGGACAGTATCGGGAACGAATTAAAGGCACCTGGCCAACAGTTGGATGTTTCTAACCCAAATATTGCTGCTTTAGCCGCGGCATGCAGCGAATCTATACTAAATCCAGACTACCTTCTAGGTGCCTCGGAAACTTCAACACCTTTCGCTTCAAAATCATGGGATACGAAAACGGATCTTAATGATTTTTTAAGCGGGAGTAATAATGGTGGTGCTTTTCCTGGCATTACGATAGAATCTGCTCTAAAAGCAGAAAGCCCGGCTGAAATGGCGTTTCATCGTCAGTGGAAAGCGCGACAGTCTGATTCACAGGGTGAAGACTCGGAGGAAGAGGAAGGTAAACCATCTCACACCTCTGTGTCGGCAGCTGTGTCAGCATCGCAGATGATGTCTCCAAAGTTAACTCTATCCAGTGCTAAAATGAAAGGGTTAAAGGATCTGCTGACCAATCCTGGGAAGCTAAACACTGCAGCAATTCAGTTACAGCTCACAGCACAGTCACAGGTGCAGTTCAACAAGCGCCCTCGCTCTACAAGTGAGTATGAAGACTTTGGAAGTCTACGAAGAAGGCCACGAAGGGAGTAAATGAAGGTTAGTGTTGAAGATTAAATCTTCCTAAGCGCTTCTTAAAAGTGTCAATTCTACAGCGACATATGCGTAAATCTACTATTGCATTGTGAGATACTTGGAGACAGTGGCGTAACATAGAGACCTGGGCCCCTGGTTTAGAAAGCCTAAGTGGCCTGCCAAAGCTGGAGGCCTCAGCCGTTTTTAGCCTTTTTCGACATATTTGAATGCCTGTTTTTTCCTCTGGGCACTGCTCAGGGGCCCCATAAGCTCCGGTGCCCCTGGTTTATCCAGTGAGTGCTCATAGCCTTTACCCCACTGCTTGGAGACGAGACAATTTATACTGAACCTCACAGTTTGAACTGTGGTTGGCAGGGTGCTATTTCTGTTTATTATATTTACCACGTTGAATTAGAAACTATATCCATAGACGTGATCATTTCACCTATCGTATTTCTGATTATTGTCTGTAATTGCATTTACTATTAAGATCTATATTGATTTAATGCATCAAGGTACTTTAAACCAAATATTCCTTAGGCATTAACAGTATACTCTGTGTATGGAGTGCTATTAAGTTGTGTGGAGGAAATGTACTCTTAATTAAAATGACTGAGGAAGTGCCATAGATGGTTGTACAAGGTTTATCGCATTATGGGAAGAAAATGGAGAAATATTCGCTATTGATTTGTTGTTGTCCAATTCCTTCCCACCATGCATTGTGCAGCAACGCTTTCTCGCGATACCAAACTATCTGCGATGCACCTTAAGTCCTTCTAATAGTCACCACCACCAGAGTTTAAAAAATGTAAAATAAAATGCTGAACTTAACCTAATGTCGTATTATTGTCAATGTAAGTTTTGTACGTTGTTTTGGTGTTGAATGAATACTCTGAAGGAGTGAAAAACAAAATATTATTGCTGTCTCATAATAATATTCTAAACGATTTCCAATTCTAAATCTTAGGAATCTGGTGTGTCATGTGGAATTTAGTATACTGAAATTATGGAGAATGGAAGATAATGACAGGAACTGTCTCTGAATCCAATTTGCACTCCCTAAGCCCATCATATATTTGATATACTGTCATACGCAAGCTTATGTAGTTCTGCGAATTCTTAATGCAATTTAATTAATACGCATTGGCCACTAAAAGGCTACTAAGTAAGATTGTCTATCTAAGAGCATTGTAACATGATTTCGTATAAAACTCCATTATAAAATACTTTGTCAATTAAAGACGGCAAAGATGATTACATTCACACTGGTTACATGGCTATTTCCAATGACAAATTTTGATATTGCATTTGCCTGTTGTGACAAATTTGTACTCTAAAGCGGCTAAGAGTTTTATGATTTTGCATCTAAAAATCAGTTATCAAGTAATTAAAATCGACATCTGTCTTTTAGTTTTAGAGTAAATAATTATTTCATATTAAGGATTACATGTTTCTGTGTTAAATTTATTGGAAAATTAAACTATATACTCTAAAAATAAAACACATTAACATTTTTTCAAATAAAAAATTGTTTTGTTTTTGCAGATAAAAGAAAAAAGGGCAAGATTTTATTATGACCAAAGAAATGATGTGAGTAGTGATGTAGAATTTTAAATTGAGAGGTTAATTCAAGGTCAAAGTTGACTCCAATGCAAGGGCTTACGCTTGACCTTTGACACCCATCATACCAATAATAATATTTGATGCAAGTTTTTTGACAAGGTTGGATTTTCATATCAATAATGACAAGTTTTATTTTAGAAGAAAAGTGCTTGTAAATATAAAATGTTTTATTAATAATACTGTAAGTAAAAATGTTTTTCCTTAAAAGAGAGACTAAAATGCGCGACTAATGAATTTCATGTAAATATGTGCTTTTAACCGTGTCTGTATGCGAAATCTGAGCTTTAAAAGCCTTATAGATTATGAATGTTGATGATGTATATCACTGACACTGAATGATGTTTGCAAATGAACGACGTTGTTCAACATCACTGTATTACCAAATTAGCTTTATTTTCAGCAGCTTGTAAAGAGGTTCAGAAATTGTTATTAATGTCATTTAAAAAGATGATACTGTACATTGAATACATTTATCAGTATATCATTACTGATCTGACAAGTGATAGTTATTAAACATGTTTGTGAATGTACAAAAGAACATGATGAACTAAGTCCAAATGAATTTACTTTGTTATTATTACATTGATTTAATTTTATGTTATTTTGGCATACTATGACATTCAAATCTACTGTATATGCAGTATATATTTTTAAAATGTTTGGTAAAGTAGTTTGTACCTTGTATGTATAAGCATTTCCTCTATTGTATAAGTAGGTACATTTATATTAATTTGTAAAACCTTTCTTGCTTTTAACGTTATTTACCTTGATAAATTGTTTCAAATCAAAAAAGAAATTTGTAAATGATAAATTAATGACGATAAAGAAATTAAAGAGCGAAATATTTTTTTTTCCATATTTGGAAACTTCATACATGATATGAATTCCTTATTTTTTTTACTTTTTTTATTATTTATTTTCATGAACTTTGACATTTTATATTACTGAAGAAGACATGATTTGTATGATTCATAAATTGTTCTGAATTATGCAGTATGCCATTTTGAATTTTTAAGAATTTTCACTTAAAAATGACCGAATATATTTAAAATTTTGAAATATGAAAATTATTAGCCTGTGAATAGAATTTTGTGTATAAAAGATACAACCTGATTTGTATGTTTAGTAAAACCAAAACACATCATCTCTACTATTATTTTTTTAAAATTATTTTTGTACATTATTATTACATGAATTTCAGTTCTTATATCTGGTATGAAATATAGTTTTATTTGATTAAATGATTTAGATATTTAAAACCAATGTTGAAACAATACCATAAGTTGCTATTAGTTAGTTTAAAATACCAAAAATTGTCCATGGGGTAAATTTAAGTTTCATATTTTCACGTCCCACGTAATTGTGTTTATCTCAAATCAACAGATATTTTCTGCTTCTGTTAGATGCCAAATGTTAATGAGATGACACCCACATAGCTAAATATTAAGCGTATAATAATGTGAGCTGTACCACCCACATGTATATAAATACATATACATTATTACTGTGTGAAAAGTACTTCAATTTATTTCAATCATAAATTTATCAGTTAATACACTGAAATGGCAGCTTGTTATTAAAATAGATTACAAATTATATTCTAATCTACATACAAATCAAGAACCTAATCTTTATGTATTTCGATAGTAGATTTTCATTAATTCCAGTTGAAAGTCGACAGGATAAAAGTCTTCTTGAATCGAACATACAACCTTTAACTTACAGAATGAGCATCTTAGCCACTAGACCACAGAATGAATCACTGTCAGATGTAGAAAATTGAATGTAATATAACGGCAAGTGAGGTTTCCAAATGATAATGCTGAATTATGTCAGTCAAGATGAAATTTGGGAGAGTAAAAAAAAAGTGCTATTATATGCTTTGAAAATACTAAAATGTCCAAATATGGTAAAGCAGTAATTTAATGTGTATCTTTTATGCTTAATTCTGAGATAACATAAAACACAAGTGGGAAACCAGTATCAAATACTCTGTCTTAGTTACTCACCTAGTAGATTATAATTATCCACTAAGAGCCTCCTCAGTATAGAATTTCAACAATTTTGTGTTAAAACTACTAAATAAAAATGACAATGTGTGAGGTTGTATTAAGATCACCTAAATCTAAAACAAAAAAGAAAAGAAAAAAAAATATTGTGTACACTAAAAGTAGTAACTTTATGTCAATGGATACCAGTTACTTGAACCAGTACAAATGGCATTTGTATAATAAATTAATAGTTTATTTTCAAAACATTAAATATTATTAATACTTTGTATATTCATTGTCAACTCTCCCACGGTAACAAAATTAGTTTGGACTATGAGCATTTGGACCATAAGAAAAGTCTTTTTTTTTTTTCGGATTGTTTTCGTTTTTTGTATAGAGAGTCCGCTACTGAAAGTGTTGACGATGTAATAAAACCTTCATGCCAAGTTTTTCTGGTTTAAGGGAAGATAGCTGTATTGTTTTTATTAAAACCCATCACAAATTAATACATTAGTACATTCCACAGCATTCATTTTATGTGTTTACCATTCCCTTTCAACTGGGCCTTATATTATCACGCTCTTGATAGCTTGTATATGCCAGTTTTGCATGCTAAAATTTATCTTTTTTATTTAAAATAATAATAATATAATTAAAATATTATTACAAAATGAATGACTTGCATAATATTTACTAAAAATAATGAAAGATAATTGAGATAATTGTAAATTGTAGAACATGGATTGCCTTAACTAGATTCATATTTTGATGAAAATATTTTTCATTTTACAATTATTTGTCATTAATACTATAACTTTTTTTAAATTTCATAAATTATTTTTCATTTATGACTATTTTACATAAAGTTGATTTTACACAATTTTATTTAAATATGAGATTTAAATTAATACTATAATCACTCTAAATTGGTAACAAGTACAAAAAGAGTAAAAATACTTAAAGTTGATTTTGTGCAAACCATTCATTTTGTTGAACATCATGAATGTGTACCCAGCAGCTGTCCTTTCATAGCAAACTTTTTAGTATTAAATAATTAATATTATTATGTTTTAAAATAATATTATTTCTTAATGTGTGTGCTTAATTTCATCCCTAGGTTACTAAAAAAATATATGTAACTCCCTAGGATAGTTAGTTTTCTTCTGCAATATATTTCCTAAAAAATATTAAACAAGTTTATATTATAAAGATTTTATTTATTCATGATGTTATGTTTATAATTTGTGTGTAGATTTCATTTAATGATATTCATTTAAAGTAAAACTTGTTTCAGTTATTATACAATTGCTATTATTAATTACTTGTTATATTAATATTAGTTACAATGAGTTGAAATATGTATTTTAATAATATTAGTAGCTATTAGATGCTTCACATTATTTTCCTAAAAAAAAAATGAAATGTCGCTTGAATGAATTCTGTCTCGATGAAATATCCAAGAAAGAATTATGTGAGCTTATGATTTATTTAAGTATATGAATTTTATTATTTTTATTGCTTATCAATTGGATCTTCCAAACATCATATTTTTTTTAAACAGAATATATTTTGGTGCTGATAGAAAGAAGATCGTACAATATATATATTTTTGCCCCGTGTGTTATTGCTAAACAGTGGAACTGAAGTTATTTATGTTTTATTCATATTCATATTTTTTTAATTAGGTTTTATCGAAAAAGATAATATAAACACAATATATCTGGACTCGCGTTATTAAACTATGCTGACCAACTGCATGATGGGAAGATTAAGTGGGATGCTATATTGATATTTTTCATCGTTATTCTTTATTTATTTTTTTTTTTCTCTCTTTCGTGGGGTCACCCACATTTATTCATTCCTTTTACAAATATATATATATACAATACATACAATTTTGTAAAAATTAATTAATATTTTTTTTAATATAATAAGGGTACGAACATTTTCAAGTGGAGGAAATTACTGAATTTCTTTTTAACAATCTATTGGATTCAAAATATATTTCTAAATTCATATAGTACTACTGTCGAAACCAGGGTTTGGTATTTGGAAAAAAGGCACAAATTTTAATACTGTCATGTCTCTCATTTTGTATACATTTGTATTGAAGTTATATAGTAAACATATTTTAATCTGTAAAGCACAAATTGTTGTGGTAACTCACAAAAAAACAACAGATGTAATGTAATTGACTGTAATATTTGGGTAAGCTTCCTCTTTATTACGTATGCATTCTTCATGTCTCATTAAATTAAATGTTAAAATATCTGAATTCTTATAAGGGTGACAATTAGGGTCAATTTTTTTATTTGGCAAGAGGGTGCTTCCCTTCCATTGCCTTGGGTTCAAGACTGGTAATTTCCATAAGTTGCAGCAATCTTGAAATGTTTTTATGCTTTTGCTTATTACTTGGCAAAATTAGTATAGTGCTTGCTTTGTTTGTTTTGTTAGCATGATAGTACCTACATTTTTTAAATTATCATTCTGAATTTTGGTGTTAATAGGTTACAGAACATGCCTATTGAAATTCAAGAAAATCGGCTTATTAATAACTTCACAAATAAAAAAAAAGAAAATATCAACATGCGCCCTCTGTGGCAATATTTTGCCAAGTACTTCACTCAGTTTCTGAGTGATTTCATTTTGAATTGTTAGTGCTTGTCTGTTTATTCTTCTTAGGAATAACAAAGTATTATTGTTGTTATCATTTTAATATGATCAATTAAATATCACGATGTACAAAAGGGGACCAGCATATGCCTGCTTGTTTTTTATTCTTTGTTACATGTGGCAGGCCTTGTCTTTTGAAAATTATAGGTGTGCTACAGATTGCACTCCTCAGTACATTCAGGGGTGCTGTAGGTGTGCTGTTTGTATGTTGGTGTGTAGAAGTTTACTAAATTTAAGCGTGTTGTAAATCGCACTCCTCAAGGACAGTTTAGGGGTGTGTTAGGTGAGTGATCGCACTCGCTCGCCTTAAAAGACAAGGCCTGATGTGGGGTTATTTACCAGTTTACATATATCAATACTATCTTTAAAAAGTTCATGTAAATGATGATGATGAAAAGAAAACATTCCATGACATTGTTTCTGTGTTAATTTAAGTTTTAAATTACCAGTGTTTCAAACTTGAAATATCAATTACTTGTTGTTACTGCAAATGAAGTTATATATAACTGTTCTATATCACATTTTAAATTTGTTGCACCTGCGTTTGTATTTAAACAAAGTTTATAATTGGCCCCATTCAGGCTTAATTATTTACCAGGGTATGTTGGCTTCATGGACAAATTATTGCTAACTTTGGTGGGGAGATCACCTATTTAACCGGATAAATAACTAAAGCTCTGTCTACACTATCAAATTTTATGTGACAACAAAATTTGATGTGTCCATATATAGACACGATGACATCATGTCACTACTATATTCAGCATATCACACTATCCTTCATAAAGCTCTGTCTACACTATCAAACTAGTTTGACAAAAAAGTGTGATGTGCCCAAATATGGTAGTGATATGACATCATCATGTCCATGTATGGGCACATCACATTTTTTTGTCACATAAAGTTTGATAGTGTAGACGAGGCTTTATGAAGGATAGGAGATGTTCAATTTAAAATATCTCAATGCTCATAAATGACTGGCATAGTTATTTTTTTACATGTATTGCTTTGTATTTACAAATGCAGTAGAACCTCTATTAAGGGGACACCTTGGGGACCCAAAACTGTCCCCTTAGGAGTGTCTCTTAAATAGGGGCTGGCTGTGGTGTTGTTGAATATATTGCCCTTGTTAGACTGTTTCATAAGGATGGTTTCCCTTGATATGGTGACCCCTGAATAGGGCTGTCCCCTGAATAGGGCTGTCCCCTGAATAGGGAGTGTCCCCTGAATAGGGCTGTCCACTGAATAGGGGGGGGGGGGGGGAGCATGAATAGGGCTGACCCCTGAGTAGGTGTGTCCCAGGGCTCTGCTGTCTATGAATACTGTACTGTAGTTTGATGAAAGAACTTTCTTTATTATTTAATGTAAATAAAACTGTTCTAATTTCACCTTTTTAAAACTTTAATTTCAAAAACAACCAAAGAAGAGAATGTAATTTTTAAACTGTATAAATGATGGGAATATAATACTGCTATGAAATACTTATTAATGACTAATTATGTACAATATAATGCTACTGTAATAATTAATTCGTTGTTAATATTAAATATTTTCACTTATTTTATTAAACTTGTGTATATAATCAAGATGTTTGAAGGCCCTTTAAAAAAAATAAAATATTTTAGTCCCATTGCTACAAATAACATAACATAACATACACCACTTAAGTGAGATATTTCAATTCATATTTAAGAATTGGTAGAAGAATGTGTAGATTTTAAGGGTGTTTCTCTTAGCTTAATTGTAAATGGTTAATAATGCCTACTCTAATGATTATAATATGTTTATGGTATCTGTTTATTCGCTTTTAATTGTTTGTTAATTATTATTATAATTAATATATTGTCAAATTCAATTACTGTTTTAGTATTCCCAAACACACACTTATTAATTGTTGACAAGTGACTTACCTGCCCTAATTTGTTGTTCTATTAACACCACAACATGGAAAATGTGTTCTGACAAAAAACTACGATCTGTGTACATATATTAAGTTTCACCAATGATGCCTGTAGAACATATATGTTTCACTAGTAACGCAATGTTGCGTTTTAAAAATAATCTATTATACATAGCATTACGGTACGGTAACGCAATAATGCGTTTAAATTGGTATTTAAATAACCGATGTTAAGTTGTTTGTTATAGTCACCAAGTAACGCGAATACGTTTTAAAATGTTACTGCAACGCGATAATGCGTTTAAAATGATAATTGTGACAAACGATTTTGTTCTATGTTCATTATTTAAACGCGATATTGCGTTTCTATTTTGATAAATGGTACTTTCACCAGGTATTGGAAACACAGTTGACGCTTGTAACTATCTATAGGTCTAATAGAACTTAGTTTTATGACTAGCTACCAAAGTGTTAAAGTGTTTATATTATTATTATTATTTTCCTTTCTCGTAGAAACAAAAAATAAAATGCTTATTGAAAAAAAAAGTAATACTATTTTTGTCTGTAAACTTTTGTTTGATGCGTTGTTGGGTCACAGATGTGTGTGCTCATGTCATAAGAGTATAGACCTATATATGGACTGAAAAAAGCACTGTCATTCTTATTGTTGTAAAACTCGCATTCAATATCCATTGCGTGGTGTAAAGCATTTTTTTAAACCCGTGCATTTATCATCGCATGGTGGTGATTTATAGACGGCAGCTGCTCCCTAAAGCTCTGTCTACACTATCAAACTAGTTTGACAAAAAAAGAGTGATGAGCCCAAATATGGTAGTGATATTTCCAAATATGGTAGTGATATGACATCATCATGTCATATAATGGGCACATCACATTTGTTGTCACATAAAGTTTGATAGTGTAGACAAGGTTTAAGCCTTCAATCAAAAGAACAACAATGTATAGTTTTTAAATTATGTTTTATTGTACAGTAAACAATACAATGTATAAATTGGCGGTGGGTGTTTTAACTATTTCTCTGTCGTCTGGTTTTCCCTAATAAATTCGTAAAATAAATGATTTATATTTCAACACAGAGGGCCCACTCTTCTATTTTGACAAAGTGGTAATGCATAACAGGAAATCGAGACACAATACTTTTTTTAAAATAAAGCTGTTTAGATTATAGCACAGGACCAAAAATGGTTTAAATAAATCGCCTTGCCAACTTGTTCAAACGGTATATGCCTAATCGCTATCGGAGTTAATATAGTGCTTCAGTCGGTTTAACTTTAAAACGTGTGAAACAACTTATCGGAGTTACGTCGGAGCTGGATAACGATAGAGAGATTGGATCAGTGTGAACACGGCTTTTAAATATTAAGACGATAGGCCTGGGCTAATGTTATACAGTACATTATCGGGTTTTTAAAGTATCGTCACACTGATCGTATACGATTTATAAGTACAATTGTTCGTACGTTAACACATCGCGCCGTGATTGGTCAAACCACATGTGTTGCGCTTATGTCCTTGCGTTTCGTCTTAGTACAAGTTTCTGTGATGATGTTATGGGTGCAAGATTTACCCCAAATTTAATCATCTTCTGAATCTACGCCTCCAAGTTCCTCTGATCTTTTCATAAAATGTTGTCTGAGTGGCATTTTGAAATCGGGAAAGTCGACACCGTCTCCAAATCGCATCCGTTTTTGTTCTTTCTTGACTAGTAGTTCGCGTGTATTAGCTTGGTGAGTCCATATTTTAAGAGGGACGTACGTAATATCTTCAACATGTTCGATACCCGCAGCCATGGCGGATGCCGCACGTAGTACGGACCCCTTCCTCTCGCGAGGACTGTGGTTGGGTGATTGATCCAAAAACTGTAATGAGATAAGATATTTAATTGGAAAATTGTTTTGTAACAGTGTATATTATAACTGCTGGATTGGTATTCACAAAATGGTACGGTTACACAAACCGAGAACCGGTAACAATGTTGTAGGCGTATCAACAATAAAGGAAAACAGTGCCCCTCCCCTGCCCACAATCCCTCGCCAACAACTATCGCATACAGGTCAGAGGAGGTTAAGTGAATTTTCAAAACTTACCGTCTGTTGGGCTGTCAGTCCCCCTTGGGGCAATGGGGGTACTGAGCTTGACCGTGTTTGTCCCTTTTTCACGCCTTTTGCACTTTTCTTCCCCTTTTTCTTTTTCCCGCCGTCTTTCGGCTTTGGCAGACTATCAAACTTCTCCTGCACGATCTGTAAAACCCTAGGATCAGCCCACCATTTTGCAATATCAAGTGCCGTATCGCCTGTTGAATAATAATCAAAATATGTAATGTAATTCGTCCAGATATAATGATGATATTGTTGACCATAAATGAGTATGTCACGTGGACATAGTATGTTTGGTCAGCAACATCTGAATATGTATGGCACGCTCGGAACGACAAACATTGCGTGTAAACTAGAAACGGATCGAAATGACGTATGACATCAATTCGAAGAACAACTACTTGAACATTATTTTCAAGAACATCAAGGTAAGCTGCTAATTAGCTATTTGTACACGCGCGTTTAAATGGTGATGAGAATGGTATGTTGTTTTGTACGCTCGCGTCGACATTGTGTCCAAGTGAGGAGGTCACTGAAGAAATAAGAGTTACGCAGCACTATAAAATGTTTTTACCTTTTCTGTTTTCAATCTGTACATTGCATCCTCGATCAATGAGGTACTTGGTAATTTCAGGGCTTGATATTTGAATGGCCCTCATGAGTGCTGTTCCACCGTTCATCGCCCGTGCGTTGATATCGGCCCCTTTTTCTAACATCATTATCACAAGATCGAGTTGTCCCGATAACGTTGCGTGATGCAATGGCGTCCATTTAAAATTGTCGCACGCATTCACATTGGCTCTGTATTAATACAAAAAAAGAAGAAAAAAGAAAGTGAGTATGCGTTCGTATTAAAATGATTTTCAACGTTCTTGTTCCGCCCAGCCGTGCTATAAAAGGACATTAAACATGGTAACCATAGTAATAACAAATTGACTGTTGCATATTAAATGTCAATGTTCGATGAGAACAGGAAATAAGATATCGACAGGTTATTGTTGCCTAACGTCATTATAATATAAGTATATCGATCTTTCTGCTTTTTCAAAGCTCACTTTAATTCAATCAATCTATGTAATATTTCCTCATATAGAACGTTCAAATATTAATTCAAGTTATCATTAAACAGTGTCTATGAGGTATATCGTTATTGTTGATTGATTTCAATCGATTAAGTAACCCGATTTTATAATTAATAATGTACGGTAGTCAGTCAGTGTTTGTTTTGAACGTATAGACCCAGCTCACTGCTGGCTAGGAGGTATATATTGGAACCATGGAGGAATCCTTGATAGGACCAGGTTTCTAAAGGTTCTCCGCAAAGCAAGCGAGTTGACCAATGACAAGCGACGGTTTGAATAATCCATCGCCTGAGGTTGGTCAAATTACTTCGTTGCGTCCTAGTGGGAACCAAGCTTAAGAGAAAATATCGTCAATTACAAGATTAGGAAAAACTCAAGGACGTAACGCAACGTAAAGCGTGGTTCCCACTAGTGACGCAACGTAACCAACTTACGCAACGTAAGAACATGCCCTTCCGATAATGTGTTTGCCCCGCCTGTGTGAAATATCAAATTTGCGATGTTTGCAGTACTATTGCGTCGTCGGTTCCCACTTGTGATTACGCAATACAGCACTTTGCGTCAAAACGTCTTTGCGTTACGTTGCGTCGCTAGTGGGAACCACGCTTTAGTGATTATGACCAATCACAAGTGATCACTCGTGTTTGCGCCTAACGTCATTGCATCGCGTCTCTAGTGGGAACCAAGCTCCACTACCGCCAATTACTACTTACCCCCTATCAAGTAGAAACTGTGCCACTGTCTTATTGCCCTGAGCACATGCCACCATCAATGGTGTCTTATAATATTTATCCCGAGTGTCAATCGGTCTCCCTTTGTTGTAAGCAATACTCAGGCTTTCACAATCTCCCAATTTAGCAGCTTCATTTAAGTTGATATACGTCTTGTCAGGAGTGTGTAGATACCAAGCCGAATCATCCTGAATAGGATGGTCTGGTGGCACGTCTCTCGTGAACCTCCCCGTGTCCGTAAATGGAACGTGTCGAGATATGAGATGTTCTGGAGGCTCACCAAACTCGGTTCTCTCTCCATTCGGACCGATACATATTGGCATCGGTACTTTAGTTTTGCCTTTCTTTTTCTTTCCCTTCTTTCCTTTTTTGCCTTTCTTTTCTTTTTTCTCAAACGCAGACATTAAGTATGTTTTGTGAACGTATTTCTTTCCTGATAGAAACTCTGTGTAATTTATAAAACCTTCTTTATTTTTATCGTGCGCAAGGTACAAAGTTTTAAAATCTTCTTCGTCAACAGGAGCGTCTAGATCATTTAATACCTCGAGAAACTGTTCCCTTGTAATTCTCTGTTCATCGTCTTTATCAAGGTCCTCAAACCTGTCTTTGAGAGTAGTCTGTCGTTCAATACTCCAATCATAAAGCCTGATGGCCCATGGTTCTGTGGGTGGCTTCCCACCTCCTTGTATTTTCTTTGACAGTTTTTCAGCCTTGCGACATTCTTTCATAGCTTCTTTTGATTCACTGCTTTTTGCCAATACCTTTGGAAGCATACCATCGTCATTTTTGGTATTTGCCCGACAACCTGTTCCACAAAAAATACATCAACTAGATCAACGCATTGGAATAATTTGATTGAAATAATATTTTACAATTATGAAAACGAAGCAAAAGGCAGACAACTAAAGCTATAGGTTCCCACGCAACGCAAGGACGTAAGCACGGTGGAAGTCATTTGACCAATCAAATTGATTAAGCTACAATCACACTTGTTCCGTTTAGTTTATATAGTTATATAGAATAAATAGTAGCTTGAGATGATCAACTAACACGCGCCACGTCATTGCTTTGCGTCCCCGGTGGGAAGAAACCAGTTCTCGACCATTTGGCAGCAGCAGAGCAAAAAACATCTTATGACAAAATAAAAGCATAAGCTTACCACGTTGACTTAAAAACTTGCAACAATTAGCAAAACCACCGGCCGCAGCAAAATGTATCGGCGTATTACCAATGACGTCAACCGTACCCAGATCAGCATTGAAAGACGATAGCACCTTTAAAATGTCAAAGTGACCCTTCTTAGCCGCCAGGTGGGCGGCGGTGCACTTGTCCTTATCCACCGCATTTACCTGGCCTCCCTTTTGGAGTATTTGTTTGACCACTGGAATACTCCCGCTTGATGCTGCGGCCATTAGGGCTGTACGACCTGAATTCTACAAAAGGGAAATATGCGGTATTAGTATTACAAGACATTAATGTGTTGTATGGCTTAAAACTTAAACCGCAAGGACGTGTAAGCGCAACTCAAGCAATTGGACCAATCACAGGCGATGAATTATTCCAACTGTCGCGTGTCATTAGTCAATTCGCTAGCGTTGTATTTACGTCCTTGCGTTGTATCCTAGTGTGAACCACACTTAAGGCATCGTATTCATGTTAAATTTAATTTTATGGTAGACCATTAAGATGGTTAGTTTCAACGTTTTGTTATGTATGTTGTCTTTTGTTGGGCCTACTTTATCGATATTTAACGAGAACTACATTAAAAGGACTTAGAGAATGTATTAACATTCGCTTTTGAGATCATTATAACATCATCATCGTGCGATTACCGACTCAAGTTGTTGTTTCATGGGGATAGGTGTTTGATAGTAGGTTAATCTTTTGAGGCGGAACAGAACATTACGACAAACATATTGTGTTAATGTTAAGAAGACTAGATTCGACTTAATGTATTATTAAAGCATGGTTCCCGCGTACTAGGACGCTTGCGTTGCGTTCACGTCATTACGTTGCATCAACGTTTTAGGCCTACTGTACCGTAGTTAGTACCCGGGTATGTTTTGATGGGTAGAAAACAACTTATCTGGGCCGGCATTTTATTAAGTCTGAACAGGCCTTTAAATCTAAGTCCATTATCGACTACGGTCTTTTTTACATAACGTCATTAACAACAATTGACTTAATTCGAATGTGATAGTTTTTGAATGTAAGAGTCTTTATTTTTATGGGTAAACTTTTTTTATCATCCTGAAAACAAACCTTATGTTGACATTCAGCGTCAGCATTATGATCCAGAAGCAATAGGCATATTTCTTGGTTTTCTAGAGCTTCTTCGCAGGCCAACATAAACACTGGAGTACCATCGTTGGATTTACTGTCGCACTCTGCACCATGCTTGATCGCCATCTCCGTACATCTAACATGTCGACTTGTCGGTAAAATACAATAGAATAGGATACCTATAGGAAGAAGAAATTTGGTCTGGAGTATTAGAAACTAACAGAAAACACAATAAACGACACCTTTCTTGGTTCCTCTGGTGAATAAGGGGTTAACTGTAAGGCCCACTGTTGTTACACATCACTGTACTTTTTTAAAAACCCAGTACTTTCCGTGTATATAGACAGTAGCAATAGGTGGAAAGGAATAGACAGTGAACATAACGTGACCCATGGGAGGAATACTGTATGGTTAAGCTGGGTTCATGACGCAACGTAGTGTCATATAGAGATGCGCAGAGTGGATCCAGCGCATCCTGATTGGTCAAAGTGCGGTGTTCTTACGTACGTGCTTGCGTTGCGTCCAGTGGGAACCAAATTAGACCAATTCATCATCCTATGGTTTGAACGGTCTTTGCGGTATCTCCTACCTTGTTGTACAAGGTGCTATAAATTTTACATTAAACATATTCAATGAAACACGTCTGAATGACCGAGTACAATTTGTTACAAAGTCCACGATTTTAGTTATTCAGTGAATCACCATGACTACACGGTAAAATTAGCTAGCAGATGTATCATTATTATCGTCTTTTTAACTGCTGTTTTTAATACCATTGCACAGTATATAACATAAGATATAATCGTTATTTAATATCCTATTTAAATTGTAATGAATATCTAGAGGTGTTATTGGATTGCATTATTATGTCCGTTATTATTCTACATCACTTATCGGTTTTGTTAGGTTTAATTTTATTGCTATATGTTGCTATGGTTGCATACGCAATTTTTATTTAGACTGTTGGTTATAAAGGCTGCTGTATTTCTAAACATGAATGCTATGTTGAATATCGTATACAGTAATACTTCGATTGTTTGTAACAATTTGTTTTGTTGATTGAATAACTATTCCAGGACACCCCTTATTGAAGGGACTGTGAAAAGAATAGGGTCACTGTCAATGTTATCTACATTCAGTAAGCAACCCTTGGTCAAGGGGAAAAGTTTGTTGGGTCTTAAAGGTGTCTCCTTCCTGTATTAGGAAAGTAGGTCAATTGTATTTAAAATAATATATTTATTACCTTTTCCATCAATGTCTTTAATCTTCATATCTGAAGTGGCGTTGCATAAGATGTCTAGTGTCTGTATGTGGCCATACTCTGCAGCCCTCATTGCCGCCGTCCGTCCCTTAAGATCCGTGACATTAGGGTGAGCCCCAAGTGACAATAAGAACCTCGTCATGTCTTCATCGTTAGCCTTGGCAGCCAAATGAATCGCAGTATCTCCTTCATTGGGTTCACTGTAGTTGATTAGATGCTGTACTCCGTGTGAACAGAGCTTTTCTATCTGATCAGTGTCCTTAGTGCGAACGCACTGCAAGAGTTTATGTATTTGGAGAACCTCCAGTCTTGTCTGAGCAACTGGCATTTTACTTTTTGTAGCTTTGTAGACAGCAAACAAGAAACGTTTATTATAAAACGACCATGTGAGTTCAATAAATATTCGCCCCCGTCACTACCCTTGTACACTCCACAGAATCCAGATGATTTATGGGTTAAAAAATAGTAATTTTGCGTTCGTTATTGAAACATTTTTTCTCAAAACACCTGCTTCGTAAAATATCTAGTTGGAGAGACGATACAACAGGTTGTTTTCTATATACACGATAAAAATAGAATGTTACCGGCTGTAGGCCGACGTGACGACGACGCTACAAATTGCACCTTTCCATTCTTATAACGCCTGCTGTAGCTTCCTGGAGACAAATTAAATACTTCTTTCTCATTCAGCGTCATGAAATTTAAATACGATTGGAAACGAGTACACTATACTGTATATTTTTCCTGTCTAGAATTGATTGTGAACTTCGATCGCATTATTACCACGACCCACCGTTCGTCTAGTACTTAACGTCAATTGTGATCACTGTTGCTATGGTAGCTATACACAAGGTGTGATTTGCGTATCAATAGGGTCCTGTATACAGAACCTTTTCTTTATCTGTAGCGGGTCACTGATTTTTATTTACACACTATTCATTCACTGATACATAATTCAATGTCCGATAAATTAAAATTCATAGGCCCATGATACCAAAAATGTCCGACGAATGCAACGGATCATAAGGGAGAACATTAGTAGGAGGCCATTGCAACCATAATATTCCATCGTGTCCCATTTATGACCCCTATTATACATTCCCCTGTGTATTACCTGACTTGGTAGTTAAGAGCCATAAAACAATATATTACAGTATTCATAAGGAAACAATAATATTGGTAACAAGCACATTAGTGACTGGATTATGATTCTTTTTTGTTGCCATGTTTAGTGAAGCAATTTGATAGGCAAGGCGGACCCAGGGATGTTGCCCAGGCAACACCCTTAATTTCATACTAAATGGTTTTTTCTGGCACTAAATAAAAATGTTGATCCTATTTCATTGTATATACTGTAATCAGGGACGTATAAAAATAAGTGACGTAATATCCATATAACGTTATAGAAGTAGAGGGCTGAAAAGAGAATATTTGTAAAGAATAATCATCAATACCGTGCACAATGTATCGGCTGTCAGCGGATTATTTTTTTTAGCATACGAATACATTTCTGACAGACTAGTTGCTTGTGGATTGTGTGCGGTATTGTTGACTGCTGTTTAATCTTACGCTGCCTGTCAATTTACAATGGTTCTTCTTTCCAACCATGGACTTCTATAATGTTAATGGTTATTATATGATGAAGTGGGATCTCAATTTTAACTTAGTGGCAGAAAAAAACGTTTAGTAGGAAATTACCGGGCAACCGCCCCTGAATATAGTGATAGTTGTGCGAGTGACCAACACCCATGTGTTCCCAAAAGATTACAGTACTGTGTACGTACATCAGTATGTTATAACAGTAGTTAGCGTAGAGCCCCTCCTTTGAGACACCCCTATTAAGGGGACACTTTCACATGAAATGAATGGGGATACAATGTACTAACACTATGGTCAATTTCTATTCAAGGGACACTATCTTGAGTCCACAAAGTATTTCATTAATAGGAGTTCTAACTGTAGTTGAATAAAACACAAAATAATGCAATTTAAATTGTAAAGAAACTCTTTATTTTATTCTTTTTCACATTCAACCAATAAGCAGCTTTGCTTGTTATTGTCTCTATTTAATTATTATTTAGCCCAATTGTAATATTAAATTTGTAATTGCTTAAACTCAGAACTTGCTTCATACAGGTATGTATTGTTGTATAAGATACAGTTTGGTGAAACAGTTTAAAAACAAAGTTATTAGTCCACAATTCTATTAATCTATTAACGATAATTATGCTTTGTTTAATTTGTCCTTTTGGTGAAAAAAATCGCAGATGAATTTTTTTTTTATGCTTGATCATATTCCTGATTTCTGAAGTATGATAGTCAGTTGTTTTCCATTTTTGCTTCTTTCCATTTAGTTTGTGTAAATTGTTCAAGAGCATTTCTGATGTTAGTAATTCAAGTTTTGTACATCGTCGTATTAATCTGTATAATCATTTCACAACTTCCTGTGTTTCTGTTTTCTTCTTTCCGTAGTTCAGATAGAACATAGTTACACCGAGTGATGCAGTTAGAACAACAAGTGTCATGCTATATAAACTTCTTCCCAACGCCTCCAATTTGCTAGGTTGTTCATGCGCCCCATAATTTTTCGAACTCTGAATCAGTAAACAGCAAAACATTTTTTTTTTATAACCAGCTAATAATTGTAGAACAAATCAAATCTATGTGTATCAAGCAGTGTCTATTTCTTCATAATTAGTTGGGATAAACCATAAAAAGCATAACAGGCTGAACCAAATGTAAAAGCCATGGTGAGGTACGTGAAGGTTAGGTCCATGGGACCACCCTTTAGATGTATTGGTTTGCCATTATTTTCCTGTGAAGTCAAATGAATCAAGGTATTAAAATATATTTTTAAAATGGCATTTAAAAACCCTGTCTTTTTTTGTGTCAATAAAAATAAGTTAAATTCATTGAAAAAGTACCATTTTAAAGTATTTTTGGCTTCATTAATAAATTATATTTATTTACCTGGAAACGTATTTGATTTCTCTTAACTTTAGCAATATCAAAACATTTAGAAGATGTCGATAGATTGGCCCTTGCACGAGGAATAAGACTCCTTGCGCTCTGTAAAAAAAACACAAATCATTTTTCTACAATTCAATTTTTATAGGAATTGAAAGACAGGCCAGTAATCTAGGCCTACTAGCCTAGTAATTTATTTAGATTATTGAAATTAATAAAGTAATGACGTTATCTAAGCCTTCTAGGAAAGAAAGGATTTCAGGAATGCTAGGCCTCTGGCCCAGGCCTATACCGGTCTGAGTGTGAGACAACCTGCCACAACCAGACCAACTCCGCCACGCAGACCATGTATGGAGAGCACCAAACGAGTTCTAGTTTATAGGCCTAGACTACTACATCTGTATAGGGCGAGACCCGCAAAACGTGTGATTGCCTAATCAATTTTTAAAATGTTGTATTCATAAACTAGATATTGGTCGAAGTTTATACATCAAAACATACCAAAATCCTATTCATTTTTTAACTAGAGATTGCTCTAACTGGTGAAGAAGAATCTGCGAAAGAATACTCTCTCAACAAAGATGGCGGAAGTACAACTGTAGAGGGCGTAATCAAATTTCTTTACCAAACAAATCCTTACTACATACGTACCGGTATTGTACAATATTACAATGTTTCTTACGTTCTCAAAATATTATTTCAAAATGATTTGTACCAAAAAGTATGTAAAAAATGTTTTTTTTCCTCCTCAGAGTCGTATCAAGCAGTGCCACAAATGGAATAAATCTTTAATTTATTTTGCTGTCACAGTAATTAATTGAATTGAAAAGCCATAAGTTAAACTTTATACTGTGTATCATTTATTGCAATTTGGTAATGTAGTAAACATTGTCACATTTCTTGTCTTCTAATCTGTACACCACATACAGCCAGCAAATCATTGGCCTCCAACATTTCACATTTTTGTATTGTGTTATACTGTAATAAACTGACATCCATTCATAATTCTATAGTTCATGAAATGTTAAATAAATCTGTAAATTATATTGTTTATTTTTTGTTTATAAGTTTGCCAAGTTGAAATAATGCATAAACACAAGAACATAGAGTAAATCCAGCAGTGAACATGAAGGTGACTCGATCTCTGGTTCCTCGCTTTAAATGTACTGGAACTCCGTCTTTTGCCTGAGAGAGAGAAAAAGGTAATTTAAACAACTTTATATAAAACAATGAATTATTTGATAATCATCAACAAAATAAATCTCCTGACAATGTCTTTTACTAGAAAAGAAGAGAGGTCTATTTTTATTTTTTTTCAATTCATTTTATTTTTTAAAAAGCCATAAAATTGAACTTGTCTTTACCTGAAATATTGGCCACTGTTCATAAACTCTATTTCTAACAAGACTTCCAAATATCTGATCTCCTCCAAGAGGGCTGTGTGGAACTGGAGGTGGCATTGGTTTAACAGCCCATTGTATCTTTGGAGGGTCAACCACTTTTAGCCTTTGAATACCCTACAGTACAGTAAAAGAAAATTGTTAAAAGAAATCTAGAATTTAGTTTTTAGATAAAAATAAAACCCAACCAAATAAATAAATGCTTATTTTATATTATAATATGAATTTGAAGTTATTCATTTTATTTTAATAAAATATATTATTATATGATGATATTTCTTCTGTTACTTGCTTTACGACGTTGAGAAGCTGCCTAACAGTAACAGTAACATACATGAAACTGTACTGAAAAGGCTAGGCCCTACAAAAACACCCCCTAGCTAGGGCTCGGGCTAGCCTAGAGACTCCGTGATGTGACGTGTTTGGATGCACATTTAGGCTAGGCCTAGCCTAGGCTGGCCCTAGAAAGTAGTATAACTTTACAATAGAGCTCATCACTGACCTCAGGGTTGTAAGCAAATTGTGGCGTACTAGGAGCTAATTTTCCAGTGGATGTATTGTATCTGAAAGCCATGTTAATTTTGTAAAATCAATGAAAATAATGATAAAAACGAACGTAGCGATAGAAAAATTCTAATCGCTCGAAATCTACCGCCACCTACACAAAGTGTTGAGAGAGATAGCCTTAATAACCAGACAGCAAAATTATATATGGAAAAAGAGACTAGGCCAATCAATCAATTATACAAATTTCACGTGTAAAATGTAGAGGGTGCTCTTTAATGTTTATTTTTTGTTTTGTTGCCCATGCCAACATTGTTTTGACATAACAATAAAATCGTTTCGTAACCCACATTGTTATGTTGGTAATCATTTGATTTCTCCTACTGTGCGTACATGTGCGTTCACAATATTGTATAAGAGTTTTTGACACATTAAACAATTTTGAAATGTCGTATTTAGGGAAGGACAGGCACGATGGTTTGCCAAAATTAAATGGGCACAGAGCTGTGGACCGCAACTTGACTCTTTTGGAAGATGAAATCGAAAGGCTACGTTGCAGTCGCTCAGCCCCGGCTGGAGGACGTACAGGCAGTCGACCCAGTAGTCCAGGGCTTGGGCTTAGCTCTGGTAGTCCATTTGGAAGCCCTCAACCTAGTGGATTTCAATCGAAGAAAATGATGCAAGATGTAAGTACTCAAAAAAACAACAACAATACATTATTCAATTATTATTAAATTATTAATATTAAATTTAATTATTGTTTTGATTTCTTTTTCATAGTATAGATAGAAACAATTAATCATATTTTTTTTTTCTTTTTACATTTATTACAGTTACATGATCAAGTTAAACTTTACAAAACAGAACTTGAGAAGAAAGATAAGCTTATTCAGGATTTATCACGGTAAGTTTGATCAGATTTCAATTTTTAACTAATTAAAAAACTATACTCAATCTTAAAGTCTGCAATTAAACACGGCAAATGGCATCATATAATAAACAATTCAATATTTAATTAGTAATAATGTAGTTAATTGAAAGATACAAATAAATAAACTAAATTTCTTTTTATGTATAATTTTTTTTAGTGTTGATTCAGCTCCATATAGAAAAGTGCATTTTAGTGCAGAAGACAAGGTAGGTGTCATGCTATTATTAGTATTATTACATTATGATGCAAGTAGACATTACATATATTTTTAAGATGTGATACATGTGAAAACACTTACCATAAATTTAAACCAACTTATAATAGATATTATTGAGGATTTGTAAAAATAAAAAAAAAAAAATTATAATTCTTTATTTTAGATAAGTAGTAATTATTAAAGATGTACAGTAATTGTCCCCCAAAAACAAGAAAATGAAGATTAATTAAATCAGGCTTTGAATAGGTTATTTTGTAGTTTTAATAAAGTAAATTACTTCTGTAGAAAAAAAAATGAAAACAAAATATGTTTTCACTTTAAAATGACAAAAAACTGTTACATTCAACCAAAACTAAGTTGATTATTTTTTGCTTAAAATTACAGTTTTTCAGGACAATACATCTTTAATTAATATTTGGTAATTATATAAAAAATGTAATTATAATTGACTAAAAAATATATTATTTCAATCAAACAAAAAAAATAAATGATGAAAAATATTAATTATCATTTTACTGTAAATAGCTTCATACTTAAATAGCAGTATTTTATTGTATGTTTTAAATAATGATGAACAAATATTACTCTACTAATATTATACCATAATTACATTTTGCATAGAAATAGCAGTATTTTACTACTGTATATTTTAAATCCTTTAAACACAATTGCTCATTGTATATGCTAGCGTCAGTAGATACACGATACAAGAACTCATCAATTACTACTGACATTACAACAAGATGTAATTCATCGCAACTTTCTTCATTGATCTACGATTATTTTCCACATCAGTAATTGACAAAGCTTTTACTCGCTGTTGTAAAACTCAACTCTGTTTTATTATGAACACACTGTTAGTGTTACCATTAGCAACGGTCACGCCTAATTAGGTACAGCCCGATAGAGACTATTATCGCTGATAGATAGTAGGTAGTTAATTATCATATTGTGTTGATTTAACAATCAAGGTATTAAAGAAATCATCAATATTAATAATTATTTTAGCTCTATAGTCAGGACAGTGAATAAGAATAATATAAAAAATAATATTTAGAACGATAAAATAAAACACTGCTCATCTATTGAAGAATATTTTTTTTAATTTTTCAATATTATTTATATAATTATTTTTCTTATTGGTTTAATTTCAATTAATTTGAAAAATTGTTTAATAAATGAAACTTATATACATGAAAACTGACAATAAATGAATATGTAAGTTGATCACATTTTAAATTTATAATATAAATAAATAAATATATTTATATATAAATTATAGACAGGTAAAAAATGTAAAAAAAATATATCAATATATTTGGCCTTTAAGTGATAGAAGTAAAAAATAAATGAACAAATTAGACTGATAATATTGATTGATACAGCCCCTTTAAATGACTAATATCTTTCTGTTCTCAATATTCTTTTCAGATTATATTTCTATACAATGTATTCTTGACATTTATTCATTTTATTAACTTGATCAGTTTTCACTGCACACGTGCACAGCATGCGTCAGCAGTTACCTTAACACACTCTACATAATCATTTTCATATTTTTCATTCGTGATCAACAATAATCCTTCGCCTCTCAAAGGAATTTTGTATTTAAGACTCTGAATAATTTATTACACACTTAGAAACATACATTGGATGTTATTGTTAGGAAAAACAGTGAACAATCTGTCTGATATTTTATATTAATTTTGATCATGTTATTATTTAATAATTAAATATGAAACTATATCATAGTAAGTAGTTTAATAATAAAAACTATTATTTATATACACTATCGGTCCTTAAACTGCAAATCTTTTATTTATCAAATTGTACTGAAATATTATTTAAAACTGAAATGATCTTTTCCAATAAATGGAATGATGAATAAAAAATAATAATTATATATTTAAGCAATAAATTATATTCCTATATTTAATAAATGTGGGCATCCTCTGTTGACTGTTATAGCAAAATAATGTTATTTATATTATATTATATTAATTTATTGAATTTCTATATCAATTTAAAATAGATAAAGAATTTATGCCATTGAATTATTGGTTTACCATACAAATCACCTAGGCAACCAAAATAAATGAAACATTTACATGATCAGTGTGTGGAATGGTTGATGAGATATGCGAGGGTGTACATGAACATATCATGAGGTTTAATGTGCTGTTAACATTGATTTTACATACATTAATATTCTTAAGAGTGTCTGCTAGGAATCTGTGATTATTTTATTGTTATATTGACTGTGCTGTGTGCTGTTTTGTTCACGGTGCTTACAAAAGAGAATATTACGCAAAACAAGATGAACAAATTGAATTGCCTTTTTTAAAATCTGATTTTAGAAATAATTTACTATAGATATTTAAGTCTTTTCTTAATTCAAATAATTGACAAATCTAATCAAAATTGATATTGTATTTGTAGATTAAAAAAAATGTTCATCCCTTTAAAAAATATATAAATAATAATATAAATTACTTAAAAAACTTAACAAATTTAAAATTGAAATGTATTGTAGATTTAAAAATTGTTTTAAATGTCATCCACTTAAAAAAATTATTAACTAGATTTGAACTCGTAATTTTGACGAGTTAGTTACCTGCACAGCAAACGCCACAAGCACGTCATATGTTAGAATGTTGCGCACAGAAAAAGATTATGCCATTATGACCTGAAGTATATTTATGCCATCTACTTTGGGTCATTAAATACAGTATACATAGTACATGGATAACTAATAATTTAACAATAAATGTCACTTTCAACCTAAAATAATTTACAGTTCATATAAAATAACAATTTAAAAACTATAAACTGCAGTAACTGCAGTAGAATAACTTATAGTAATACATTTCTAATGTTTGTGTAAATTTTAAAATCAATTATTATTTTCTGTTTACAGATTTCAACAATTTATCCAACTGATGTTCTTGGTTCTCGTGATTATTTAAGTGACTCTCATCATCGTCATTCGGTTGACGTGTCGCGAGAAATAAGCGTGATGCAGTTACAGGTGGACCAGATGAAAGCTGAGGTAAGACCAATTACTACATAAACACAACTTTTGAGACGAGTAACGGGTGAACTGGTTCACATACTGTAACCTAATAATAATAGCCATAATAGCCAATTAGTCAATTGTATTTTTACCTTATAGACAAGAGATTACCAGAGTCGACTTAACTCACGCGATATTCAAATTGACGATCTAAAAGGTCAGGTGAGTGCGTACAAAGACAGCAGTGATCGTAATGCTGCCCTCGTGATCACTCTACAAACTCGCATCCAAGAGCTAAAGGACAAAACTGACGTGACAGTAAGAGGCGAGTTTGCTATCGGTACGTTGCAGAAGGAGAATAGTAATCTTCAGGAGAAGATTCTAGAGCTTGAGAGAAGAAATCGTAACCTCATCGAGGAACGAGAAGCAGCAGAGAGGAAACTAGAATCGTGGGACAGGCAGTTTCACAGTATATTTCTACAACTAAAAGATGTTGCATCTGTGGAGGATCGAACACCGGAATACATGGCATCAAGGGTACGTACAATTTGAATCATTAGTGCAGGTTTTCTTGATTGTGTGCTTATTTATTTGATTTGATAACCATTCTTCAAACCAACAAAAATTATCTATAAATTCATCAGTTCATGATTAATTCGTAAATTAAACATATTTCAGAAAAAAATTGCTGAATGGCTCAAGGGAAATTAAAAGCTGGAACGTCAGAAGTTTTTGTTTTAGGAGGATAACAAATTTCGGCTTAGTGCTAAATATTAAAATATAATAATTATAATTTCCTTTTTTTTAGATTAACGATGTCGTGCAAGAAAATCTGACATTGCGTGGAAAGGTCAGCTCTCTCTCCGAATCTGTCAACAGTTTGGAATTGGAATCAAAGGCTGGACGAGAGACTATTCATCGTCTTTCAGAAGAACTTACGAAAGGTCAGCGGCAGTCATCAACTTCACTGGTTACAAATGAAAGAATGCGATTGGTAGGTTCTTTCTGTTTTTTCTCTCTATTTTAAAATGCCTCCCAGGCATTTAATAGCCCTTTCACTTCATTTGAAGTTTATGCTAGTAAATGTGTTGACAGCCCTAGAGTTTTGCTAGTCATCCTTCACGACCCACAGGTTTCTATGACCAAAACATTACTAAATTTGATTTATAAATTTAGGAAAAAGAAACGGCAGTCCAAGCTAAAAAGGACCTTGAACGAGAAAATACCCTTCTTCGTGAACGATTTAATGCTGACAAGAAAGCATGGGAACTTACCCGAGAAGAGTTGAATCAACGTGAATCTCGTCTGAGTGAATATAGCCACGCTAAGTCATCGTTGGAGTTTGAATCTCAGGTAGCCAAAGCTGAACTGAAATCTTTTAAGGATTCGTTGGCTGCCTTGCTGTCTTGTGAGCCCACTGAGGAGGTTGTTAAAGGTCAAATTAAGAACATACATTCCACATCAAAGGAAAGACAAAGTGTAAGTTCTTTTAAATCATATTTTTGGCCATTTTTTGCTATTAAACTATAATATAGCAATATATATACAATTCACACAATCTTTTACCAATGGGGTAATAGTATTTTTATATTCCGCATGTCTGAATTCAATCAATCTAGGACTATGCTGTGATGTGTATTTTTTTAGGCCAACTATGTTGTTGTTTTGTGTCTAACTGCAACCTCTATCATAGAGGCGGAAGCCTCTATGATGGCGGAAGCTAATCTCTGAATAAAGTACAGTCTTCAGATCACCTTGGGCTATATTTTGAACTATGCTCCTCATCCCAATCAATATTTGTATACTGTATCATCTGCCATACTATACATAGCATATGACATAATCTACATATACCTGGTTAGACATTATGATAAGTTAATAATTAATGATTTTTTTGTTTTTTATTTTTACAGTTTATAGATGTACTTGAAGCGAAGGTTAAGAGTTTGTCAGAACAACTGCACAACCAAGTTGAACTGCATCACTCTACCATCCAACGAGCAAAGGAGGCAGAGGATAACCTGGGAGACTTCAGGTTCAGAATTAGAACAATGGAAGATGATCTGAACACTGGTGACGTACTGAAAGACACTATCCGTGCTGAGCGCAAGAAGGTGAATATTCATTTAAAGTGAATTTATCTAGCTTTCAAATATTGATTATTGTTCATTGCTCATTGAAGAACACATTTTGTTTGTGAACGAACCTCCATTTCAAAATAAAGATATTTACAAAATTTATTATTGTCTATTTATATGCAACCAAGGTTAATGAACCATATTCATATTTTTATCTACTTTACAGTACATGGCTTTCATCGAAAAGATATGCAGAGTCCTAAAGATGGACGTAATCGCTCTGGACGTCGGGTTTGACCTTTGCACCGACGCAGTTCTGGCACGAGCTGAACAGGTGATGCGCAAAGAAGTGGATACAATTACAGATAAAACAACTCATGTTTACAACTTGCAACGAAAGTTGAAAACGATGAAACAACAATTGGAGAGCAAAGACTTGCACATCGACCTGCTCAGGAAGAAGATTTGTACCCAGGACGAAGGTCTGTTAGGGAGGTCAACGTTGGAAAAAGAAAAGGATGACATTGTTATGGGTCAGAAAAAACTTCAGAAGGAGAATGACCGTCTTCGAGGTCAACTTGGTTCTGCCAGACAGGTCATTCTTGAGCTGAAAGCAAAATTAATGGAGATTGGCGAAATTAAGGTATTTTTAACATATTGTTTTTCTCATATTTGGTTAATTTAATTTTATTAACAAAACAAAATCAAGATGGAGATAGAAATAAATTGATATTTGTATAATTTGCAGAGCTACACTACCTCATACGGTACATACAATATATTGAATAACCCAAGAAAGTTAATGTAAATTTATGTAAAACTGTAAATGTATATTTTTCTAGCAGAACTTAACATTTGCATGTTAACCATTTAATCGTTTGTATTTATGTCAGGAAATTGAAATATACGTCTTTTTATTTGTTTCGTTTAGTCTACAAACCTTGCGCAGGGAGACCATATAGACGCCCTTTGCAAAGAGTTAACCAAACTGGAAAAGACGAAAGAAAGACAAGCACGTAAAATAGCTGGAATGAAAAACGAGATTGAATTCACGGAACAAGAAGCAAGCGATAAAAGATTCCATGCCGACCGATCAGTGACTGCTCTCATGGAGGAGTTACGTGCAACGAAAGCACTCCTTGCTGACATGCAGCAACGAGAGAAGCAGCTGCTTGACTTCCGTCAGGTAATATCGCGTATGCTGGGCCTGGACGTCACCTTACTCTCTGTGCCTGATTATGAGATTATCACACGCTTAGAAAAAATTATCCAGGCGCATCACTCACACTCTCTCACGTCACACACTTTGGATCGAAGCCTTGGTCAAATGGATTCAGGATTTCGAGAAGGTTATACTGGAGCTGTTGATGCGCCCAGGAGGTCAAGAACAAGATCTCTTTCGCCATCAAGACGTCAGCGACTTCACCAAGTTGAAACATATTAAGACATGATGTAATTAAGATTAAAACACGAAAATAGATTTGTGTTGGATCTTTGGTTAGTGAGACGCTGCTTAATGTATTTTAGTAAGTAACATGCAGGTCAAAGGTCAGAGTTTTATGGCTGTTTCAAAACTGAAATAGAGTCAGTTATTTAAATGGTAAAGTAATGTTTAAAAGCAATGTGTGTTGAAATTCTATACAGTATAGACGATGGCTTATAATATAGAGACCTTTTGTTTTCACAGCATGCCACTAGACTATGGTACACGCCAAGTAAAATTTATTCTGCACATGCTCAGATACATACTGTATGAGTTTAACTTAAGCTGAATAGTTGCGTGTCATGAAAACATAGGTCACTATTAACAATTGTGTGTGGAATTTTAGATGCTTTATAAGTAAAAGTGTGCATATAAGTTTTAACATGTAATCTACTATATAACAGGTAACAATAACATAGAAGATATTGTAGATATTCAGTTTTAATATATTGTAGATTTTATTCATTATTTTTAACTGACTGAAAAGGGTAAATTCTATCATTTTTTCGGTAACACTCAACGAAACCTAAAAGAATATGCACTGCATTGCCAACTGGGTGAGGATAATGAATTGAACTTTTACTAGTGATTTAGAAGAAAAACTGTTAGAAAACAACTCTTTATGAAAACATAGACCGTGTAGAAAGTATTTATTATACTTAAAAAAAACCCTGAGGATAATTAATAAGTTGTTATCCGCCAATCGCCTTTTGTGTGTGAATGACTTAAGCTTTAGTGTTAGTTGATTGATATCAGTAAGTTCATTAATGTCATATGTACAATACATGCAAATCCCTATTTTGATATGAATGTTGTTTATTAGTGTACATTATTTACAAACCAGGGTAGCAAAGCAACATTTACATATTTACTGACTGGCCTACAAAATCTAAAAAGAATAATATTATGTGATTGTAGGTGTTAGATTCTACAATTTGTTATTTGAGCAAGACGAGTAAAGTAAAATACCTCTTTTTGGACACCCCCATTCGGTGGAAACACTCCTATTATGCGGACACTTTCCCATGCAATAACGAACATGGGGGAAATATATATGTTTTATCAGCACAGTAATTCAAGAGATGCTATTATGGGAACAATTTCCGGTTAAAAACGAACAAAGGGAAATATTATATTTTAACACTACGCCCAATCCATATTCAGTGACATTGTTTTGTGTCCCCTTAATAGAGGCTGTACTGTATTGTTATTTGTATCATTTTTTCTTGCAGCATTATTTCTCAATTACAGACATAAATGAGAATATATTATCTTATGTGATTTTAAATTCATATAGTTTGTATATCTTATCTATTATTGGTAGAATGTATACATTAAATTGATGTCATTCTTAAGTAAACCTCCTTGGAAAATTCATAGAATATATTGATTTTTAATTTACAGAATTCAATTTTAATGCTTAAGAATTATGAAAACTCAATATTTTGGCAATTCTGCATGCCAAAAAATGATGGTCGAAATTTGGCCGATTTTTTGAAAAATCTCTGTACTATAGTGTACAGTAATTTTGTCGAACAATTACCAAAATATCGTCTTTTCAAAATACGTTTACGAAATTTTCGAAAAATGGCCAATTTCCGACCCTTTTATTTTTTGACATAACTGGTTACTATAGCATAATAAACATGCGCAGAGTCGAATAATGTGTTCTGCGCATGTCAATTATGCTATAGTACAGGGAAATTTTCGAAAAATGGCCAATTTCCGACCCTTTTATTTGTTGACATAACTGGTTACTATAGCATAATAAACATGCGCAGAGTCGAATAATGTGTTCTGCGCATGTCAATTATGCTATAGTAACTAGTTTTATCGAAAAATAAAAAGGTAGAAATTTGGCCATTTCTGGAAAAAATCCCTGTACTATAGTACAGGGAAATTTTCGAAAAATTGCCAATTTTCGACCCTTTTATTTTTTGACATAACTGGTTACTATAGCATTATAAACATGCGCAGAGTCGAATAATGTGTTCTGCGCATGTAAATTATGCTATAGTAACTAGTGTGATCGAAAAATAAAAAGGTCGAAATTTGGCCATTTTTAGAAAGAATCCCTGCGCAATAGTACAGGGAAATTTTCGAAAAATGGCCAATTTTCGACCCTTTTATTTTTTGACATAACTTACTATACATAATAAACATGCGCATAGTCGAATAATGTGTTCTGCGCATGTTAATTATGCTATAGTAACTAGTTTTATCGAAAAATAAAAACGTCGAAATTTCCCCTTTTTTTGAAAAAATTCCTGTACTATAGTACAGGGAAATTTACGAAAAATGGCCAATTTTCGACCCTTTTATTTTTTGACATAACTGGTTAATATAGCATTATAAACATGCGCAGAGTCGAATAATGTGTTCTGCGCATGTCAATTCTGCTATAGTAACTAGTTTTATCGTAAAATAAAAAGGTCGAAATTTCCCCTTTTTTGGAAAAAATCCCTGTACTAATAGTACAGGAAAATTTACGAAAAATGGCCAATTTTCGACCCATTTATTTTTTGACATAACAACTGGTTACTATAACATAATAAACATGCGCATAGTCGAATAATGTGTTCTGCGCATGTTAATTATGCTATAGTAACTAGTTTTATCGTAAAATAAAAAGGTCGAAATTTCCCCTTTTTTGGAAAAAATCCCTGTACTATAGTACAGGAAAATTTTTGAAAAATGGCCAATTTTCAACCCTTTTATTTTTTGACATAACTGGTTACTATAGCATTATAAACATGCGTAGAGTCGAATAATGTGCTCTGCGCATGTCAATTATGCTATAGTAACTAGTTCGATCGAAAAATAAAAAGGTCGAAATTTGGCCATTTTTGGAAAGAATCCCTGCGCAAAGGGTACAGCTCAATCTTCTCATTCGGAAAGGTAAAGAACGCAAAAAGAAATGGACAAGAAATGGACAGAGCCATGTGGGGTCATTAAAACTGAATTGGACTGGGTCATTAGATAATGAGGAAACGGGACAATTGGCCAATGGGGCCCAAGAATCTAGGAGGTTGTTTTGAATACCGGCATACTAAAAACTGTCAATTTTAGGGGTTTATCACATGATCGATGTATTAAATGAATAAAAATATTAAATAATAGAATAATAAGACTTTAATTTTATGTTAAAAGTTGAGAAAGTCGACATTGTTTTATCCAATTTTCGAAACAAAATCCTTGTACTATAGTACATGAATTTTGTTTTTTAAAAAACGGTAAATTCGACTACAATATGTGTGCTGTATTAGTTATTAATTAACTAGTTAAAAAACCCACCCTGACTTCTAATTGGCCAACAATATTCCAAGTAGTTTGATATTAAGTTAGCCTTTTTCAAAAATTGAGACAAAATTACCGTTAACTTTGTCTGGGGCTTTTTTTCTAGGCCACATGGTACCATACGATATGTGTAACTGTCAGAGGAGTAACTAAAGGTTACTGGATGATAACCTCTATAGTATGAGTTATTATCACAATATATTATTAGAATTGGTGGAAGGAATTATTTGATTCACATTAAAATGAATTGTAGTGGAATTGCTCTTGAAATAAATATAAAATATTTGAGAATTTACACTGCTAAGGAAATACTCTTGACAAGAATATAGAATTCACCATTTAATGTACACTCAACTGCAAAAAGTTTCCCCTCTGCTTTTTTTGTAAGGGCTTGGGACCTTCAAATACAAAGTGCAATGAATGATATAATGTAAATTATAATGTAATAATTAAAACTGAATATAATTTATAAAAATTACAAAATAATTTACAACATTAATCATTGCTCTTTGGATTTGGCAGCATTAAAAACTTTTTTTTTTTTTTATTATTATTATTAAAAAAAAATTGAAGATATATGAGTATAAAAAGTCTATCCATGGCTACAAAAATCATTTGGAATCATTCTTGTTGCTGCTTTTTTTTCCGCTCTTGACGAAGGCGACGGATGGCAACCATAGTCGATTTCCATTCTTCAAAAGTCACATCAGATGTTGCAGCACAATACCAATTTCCATAGTACTGAGTGTGGTTCTTATTTAACCTTGGTTGCTTACACTTTGAGCACACAATCGCAGACGTTCTTGGTTTGTATATTTTGATCGGTTTCCCTTCCGATATGTCTTTAGCCACTCGTTTTCTGTACAAGAGGGTAGTTCTAGGAATACGAGTACTGCTAGCCTCAGGGACTGATGGTGGTGGTTTTGCTATCTCGCCTGGAACTGGGATCGACTGTCTGTTTCCTAAATAGGCTAGGCCGGAAGTGTTTTTTGGTAGGACAAATGTGAAAGATGGAGCGCTTGTATGAACGTTTAGCACCGCTGGCTTGGTTAAAGGTTCAAGTAGGGTTTTATCAGAGACAAGTTTGGGTACTGTTGCTGAGATGCCAGATTCCAACACTTGCCGCTCTTGCTTCTTTGATGTTCTGTTGTACCTGTTGTAAATAAATCAAACACAGTATTTAAAAACTTGAATGTATTTACTGTAGTGTAAAATAACAGTAATAACAAGTTAAAACTCACCACTGGATGAGTGTCGTACGATTTATCTCCATCAACTGAAGCTTAGCAAACAACATCAGGTGTCCATTCGATAGCACTTTCCGACGAATGTTCTTGTAGCCTTTGGTAATGAGCGGCCAGCGCTGGAAACGTTTACCTTCGATAGATACGGTAGATGGATACGCTTCACACAGTTTGGTAATAATGCACTCCATATATCGATTGCAGTCCGGCCACTGAGCTGGTCCGGTGTTCTGACCTAAGAAGCATCTTTTTAAAAAAAAACAACAAAGAAACGAGTTAGATTTAAGACTCATCATGCAACAAAGTGAAAAACGCTGGAAACTGCCTTACCGTCGAGTGCTTTCAACACCAGGTATTACGGAAGTAGTTTTACTTTTCTTGAACCTGCCTTTCGTCAAGTAATCTTGATGCCGTGCTTTGCGCTTAATGGTTTTGTCATAAGCATCCAGGTTGTTCCACAACTTTGCGACATGTTCAGCATGACTTTGACTTATCACTCCACTGTCTTCCTTAAACTGCATAAGTTAGTCTGCCAGGGCTTCAACTTTGGCGTAGCCTGGAATGTTGTCCGGTCCAGTGGAATCCTCAAGTTCCTAAATTGTAAAATATGAAAACAAAATAAATTATTAGACTCGTGCATTGTATTTCAAAACAGAAACAAAATTTGTGAGGTAGAAGCTAATAATACAAATTTAACTCACTGTGTCAATAAGGGCTGCTTTTCCTTCAC
Source organism: Antedon bifida (assembly GCF_963402885.1). Lineage (NCBI taxonomy): Eukaryota > Metazoa > Echinodermata > Crinoidea > Comatulida > Antedonidae > Antedon > Antedon bifida. The sequence continues at coordinate 2,311,025 of NC_136234.1, forward strand.
CATCATCATCATTACCGTCACATAAAGGCAAGGGCTCCAGCTGGGGTGGTGAGATTTCTTTAGCATTTCGAGGTTTAAAACAACGCTTAGGTGGTTTGTAGTCAGGTTGAGTCTTGTCATCATAACCTTCATCAACATCAAAAGTGTAAATTTCTTCATCAAAGTCTTCATCATTAATGGTATCTGTTTTGACAGGAAATTGAGTTTCGAGTACTTTGTTCGACTGGCTATACAGGTACTCCACTCCGATGAGTTCTCCAGTGTACTTGTTTGGAATGATAAAACTTTTGTACACTTTTTTGCCAATCACTTGCTCTGCCAGTATGTTGAGAGCATGCTGATGCAGTCCACTATATGTACTGGAGATGGGTGCTCCAGACTGGGTAGCAGCTAGTGCACGGTTTGCATTCCATCGAACAAGTCCTTCCATCAGGTAAGCTTGGAAATGTAAGTCGCTAGCACGCTCACCTGAGAAAAAAATAAAACATCCATAATTATGAAATTATACAAAAATCAGTAGATAGGTTTGAAGATTTGGTAGATACCAAATAAAAAGTAATACTGTACCTGGAATAAACCTGTTAAGGTGAAGGTGAAACGATTCCAAAGAAGTGGAGCCTCTTGCGCAACGATAAACTGGCAAGGTAACTCCACCCTTAAGCATCTCGCTGGTTTTTGTGTAGAGCGGGATGCCTTCTGGATCCTGGATGCAGGCGATGTGTCGCTCTTGTGAGCTCCAGATATCCCAGGTCTGTTCGGAGTCTAAGAGTGGGACGCCCATTGTGTCACGGCCTTCTTCACCATCGAGGGAAGTCAGGAGCTCTCGGATTAGGTCGGCAGTCTCGCGAGTCCCTCGTGTTGTCCTGCGACAATGTAAAGCATACTCCTTCTTGCTGATGTTTTTCAATATGATGTCGTCTGTTGGGTTGGAATGCTTCTTGCTTGCAATGAGCTGTTCACGCTTGGCGAGCTTCAGACGTTCAACATCGTCAGCGCTCCACTCAAAAATGCAAGCGGAAAGACGTTTGAGAAAGATCGGATACAACTGATGTGATTCTGTTGAACAAGCTGCAGCAATTCTCCTCATGAAGTGCCAGATGTCCAGGCGAATTTGCATGTCAGGCCAGGCGCTGAACATCTTCCTTATGCTTGAATGACCGCAGCAGTCACGATCGACGTAGAGAATATCGGGAGGAGGTACGCCTGCCGAAGCATATCGGTTAATGATACCGTTTGTCATGTTGTTTAGGCCACATCCTTCTGCAGCAGTCAGGACTGTAATGAGCACCTGGCCGTGCTCATTTCCGACGTTTGTTGCCCATGCTCCTGTTCCACATGCACGACCGGCTAGCTTCCTTACAATCTGCAAAAAAAATATAATAATTATTAGGAAGAAAGCTTCCCGACAATCTGCAAAAAAAAATTTAAATAATTAAAAGCAAATTGCAGAAATTACTTACCCTTTTGGTCGAGTCAATCTTCAACACTCTTCCGAACGTCGATGTGATAGAAGCCTTGAGTTCGTCGATTCTTCCCATTACTTCGTTGCAGTAGATGGTGAGGAACCATTGGACAGTGGGAACAGGAATCATTTTAGACACCTCATCAAATTTAGAAGCAGCAATGACATAATCATCATGAGAACCACAGAACTTCTTGCAATTTTCTAAGTAGAGAGCCACTCTCTCATTCCACCGCCTTGTGTGTTGTTCTAAGACTTGTTGGCGAAGCTGTGATGGACTGTTCCCGAGACCACGGTACTTTAGAAGCTGCAGGACCCGGTTGTCGCAGGCCAAGTGATACGAAAGTACAACAGGAAACTGAAGGCGATGCGCTAAATCAAGTTGCTTTAAAATGTTTTCACTCCAGCCAATTTGTCTTTGTTGGCAGTTAGAGCACCTCAGTTGTTCTGTTGCAAGAAAGTAGTGGCAGTCTAAATCCAGGACTGGACGAACGATTCCATGGAGGCCGCCTGATGTTAGTGGATAGCTCTTGCATTCTGGCCGAGGGCAGACCAGCTTGACCTGCCAAGTCTTGCGGGGCAACCAAAGAAGAAGACGATGACCGAAGTAACTGTTGGCCATGGGTATGTTTTTGTTGAGCGGATCCGGTTGAGGTGGATAATACCAAAGTTGTTTGAGTTTAGTTGAATCCAACTCTGCGGTCCCTTTCTTCGATTTCTTGAATAAGGTTTTTGAAATCCACTGTTGATCAATCTCGGGCAAGTTCTTCTTCCATTTATCTGGTATGAGACAATCTGCAAGAAAAACCAAGACAAAATTGTATAATTAATTAAACTACATTATGTAATTTTCATTTTCTAGTTTTAAACATCAAACAAAATAATTAAAATTACATGAAATAAACTACCTTCACTATGTTTGATAGTTTCTGTAGTGGATGGCATAGTACTAACAGGTTCATAAGATGTATTTGGTTGAGCTGCAAGACGGAAAATTAAAGAATATATAGCAGTAAACTACTTTCATTCGCTATCTACAGTATGCTAGAAAGCAATATATTTAAACAACACGATTTTATGATTGAGTATAAATGAATGCATAAAAAAAAACCTAAACCCAGCAAACCTACAACATACACAGGCACTAAAAATGCAAAACCTCGAATTATTAATTTAAAAAATGCACAAAAAACACAAAATATGAAATAAGTCTTACCTGGTGCATATGAGGTTGATGGCTGCAAAGAAGCATCAAAGACATCAGTACCAGAAAGTGTTTCATCTGTGACATCCTTAACCTTTTGTAGCTCAATACCAACAGGTATGTACGATGTCTGTCTAGTTGGGCATTTCCTGAGGCGTTTTATTTCTTTCATTGCTATGGCTTCTTTGCCTTCTGGGAAAGACTCCAAGTACCTCTTAAAGTTGAATTTGTTGATATTAAGTGAACTTGTACTTGGAATTTCATTAGCCATTTTAATTACAAAACATACTGCATATTCCAGTACATTTTCGACCATCCACTTGAATGTTTGTCCACTGTATTTACCATGCTGAAACCTGTAGCAGCCCAACACATCACATTCATCTTTGGTGTTTCCACCCAGCCTGCACACCTCCTTCAAGGCATCTTGGCGTACATCATCAGGAGTTAGACACTTGCCAGTTGGTCGTTTTCTCAAGCTGTTAAATACTACAGCAGCAGATGTATCTTCAAGAATTAAGGCACCCTCTTCACTGCGCCGAAAAGTTGGTCTTAACATACTGTACTGTCTATTGAACACCTGCAAAACTAAAAAAACTGATCAAAGGCAAAAATATATGTAAGTAAAGTATGTGATAAAAGAAAATGTTACCCGTATAATGCCACTGTGCACCGTGCAGTTGTAGTAAATGGCTGTAAATAAAGGAAAATCAAATCTAAATAAAATATCTGTGGGTTAAAATTTCTCAAGTAATAATTAATAGTAGACCAAGACTTTAAATGTAAAATATTAATAAAATGAATCACATAGCATTAAAACATATCTACTAAGAACAAACTATTTTATCTAAATTAAATTAAGAAAATATTACATATGAATAATTATGTTTTTTTTTCAATTAACAAAACTATATAAAGAATTACAACATAAATTAGAGTAAATTGAATAATCTTTGTTTATTAAACAGTGTATGTATTAACTCTTTGATCCCTGAGCACTTCCTTTAATGCAATCAAATTATTTGAGAATCTTATCTAAATCCACAAATACAGTTGATTGCCTAATTAAACGAATGCTTTAGATCAAAGAGTAGAAGCCTACACTTAATTAAACAATCATTATAATAAAAGTTAAATTGTTTATCTATCAATTAGAAGGCTTAGTCTGTTTCCCATGGATGCTATTCTGATACAGCACACATTTAGTTTTTTATAGTTTAAAATTATGTTAGGCCTAAAATCTATTACAGGCTACATAGGCTAGTCTAACTAGTAGTAGGATTGTTAATATTAAATAAATTAAACTTTGAAGAATAGCTTACTTTAAACTAAATCGATAAATACTAATCTAAGCCTAGGCCTAGTCTATCTAACTACCCGTAGTAGATAAGTTTTGAAGAAAAAAAATAACAGGGAGCCTTAAGTAAGTATAGCATCTTACTAGGGCCTATAGCCCTTGCAGGCCCATGGTTTGACTTACAATTCATGGCAACCAAAAAAGTCTTTCTATCTAGCCTAGCCTAGGCGGCCTATATAGTAAATACATTAATTAAAGTAAGTGTCGAGTGACACTATATCTAAACCCTAACTAACCTATAAAGGCATGCGTTATTGTTAATACTTTATGAAATATATGTAGGCCTATTGGTAATTAGGGGGGGGGGGGGGAAGTAATAATAGCAAATGCATTTTACCCCACAGAGCAGACCGCCAACAAGAATTAGCGTCGACCGCGGGGCTGGCACCCATACAAACACATTTGCTAGGCCATAGTCACGGCCTAGGCCAAACAAGTTATCAACACTTTAAATGCATGAAATCAATTTCGCTCTTACCTTTAATGCAAGTACACGTTCGAGTTGAATACAGCTACTACCAGAATTCGCCTTGAAATTAATAATAATAATAATAAGTCTAGAGGATTTGTAAAAAGATGTTGTCGCATGTAAATCTGGACAAAATCTCATCATTGTTTGTGTTGTGAAAAACTTGTGGAAGTCAGATATTAATTACGTCACTTTTCAGTGTTCTGATTGGTCAAAATGACGACATTTGGAACACTTTTCTAAGGCTCTGCTTACGTCACTTTTCAGTGCTCTGATTGTTCAACTTTTGGAACGCTTTCCGCTGCTCTGATTGGTCAATCAGTTGTTCAATTCATTGTCCAATTCTACAGCACACATTGGGTTATTTGTAGTACTATAGTACAGGGAAATTTACGAAAAATGGCCAATTTTCGACCCTTTTATTTTTTGACATAACTGGTTTCTATAGAATAATAAACATGCGCATAGTCGAATAATGTGTTCTGCGCATGTCAATTATGCTATAGTACAGGGTAATTTTCGAAAAATGGCCAATTTCCGACCCTTTAATTATGCTATAGTAACTAGTTTTATCGAAAAATAAAAAGGTCGAAATTTCGCTTTTTTTTAAAAAATATTCGAAAAATGCCCAATTTTCGACCCATTTATTTTTTGACATAACAACTGGTTACTATAACATAATAAACATGCGCATAGTCGAATAATGTGTTCTGCGCATGTTAATTATGCTATAGTAACTAGTTTTATTGAAAAATAAAAAGGTCGAAATTTCCCCTTTTTTGGAAAAAATCCCTTTACTATATAATAGTACAAGGATATTTACGAAAAATGGCCAATTTTTGACCCTTTTATTTTTTGACATAACTGGTTAATATAGCATTATAAACATGTCGAATGATGTGTTCTGCGCAAGTCAATTATGCTATAGTAACTAGTTTTATCGTAAAATAAAAAGGTCGAAATTTCCCCTTTTTTAGAAAAAATCCCTGTACTATAGTACAGGGAAATTTTCGAAAAATTGCCAATTTTCGACCCTTTTATTTTTTGACATAAATGGTTTCTATAGCATAATAAACATGCGCATAGTCGAATAATGTATTCTGCGCATGTCAATTATGCTATAGTAACTAGTTCGATCGAAAAATAAAACACTTTTGTTATGAGGCTGTCGATATCATCTATATACAAAAAATGCTACCTTTAAGTAACAAAATTAAATAGCATCAGCTCTTCAGATTAAAATTAACACTGATGGTTTTAGAAAAGGAAAGTAGCAATAATAAAAGCGAAAGAATTTGTAACAATGGGTTAAAAAATATACTATAAAAATGTATTTCTTATTTTATTTTAAAAATCATCAGTCTCCTCTCCTTAATTGCCTCTCCTTAATAGGCAGAAACACAAAAAACAATCTGAGCATGTGCAAATGTATATAAAAGCACTCAGATAATTTACAGAGGGCAGTATAATGATATAAGCAGTGAGTTAGGCAGATCATAAGTCAGCTCTCCTTAATTGCCTAAGTCACACAGCTGACTTAGGCAGAAACACAAAAAATATAGTATATTGATATAAGCAGTGAGTTAGGCAGATCATAAGTCAGCTCTTTTTAATTGCCTAAGTCACACAGCTGACTTGGGCAGAAACACAAAAAATATAGTATATTGTTATAAGCAGTGAGTTAGGCAGAAAAACAAAAAACAAATTATGACTTAAGACACTTTTGTTATGAGGCTGTCGATATCATCTATATACAAAAAATGCTACCTTTAAGTAACAAAATTTAATAGCATTAGCTCTTCAGATTAAAATTAACATTGATGAATTTAGAAAAGGAAAGTAGCAATAAAGGAGAAAGAATTTGTAACAAATGGGTTAAAAAATATACTATAAAAATGTATTTCTTATTTTATTTAAAAAATCATGAGTCTCCTCTCCTTAATTGCCTAAGTCACACAGCTGACTTAGGCAGAAACACAAAAAATATAATTTATTGATATAAGCAGTGAGTTAGGCAGAAAAACAAAACAAAAATTATGGCTTAGACACTTTTGTTATGAGGTTGTCGATATCATCTATATACAAAAAATGCTACCTTTAAGTAACAAAATTTAATAGCATCAGCTCATCAGATTAAAATTAACACTGATTAAAAGAGAAAGAATTTGTAACAAATGGGTTAAAAAATATACTATAAAAATGTTTTTCTTATTTTATTAAAAAAATCATGAGTCTCCTCTCCTTAATTGCCTAAGTCACACAGCTGACTTAGGCAGAAACACAAAACGATCTGAGCATGTGCAAATGTATATAAAAGCACTCAGATAATGTACAGAGGGCAGTATAATGATATAAGCAGTGAGTTTAAGGCAGATCATAATTCAGCTCTCTTTAATTGCCTAAGTCACACAGCTAACTTAGGCAGAAACACAAAAAATGTAGTATATTGATATAAGCAGTGAGTTAGGCAGAAAAACAAAACAAATATTATGACTTAGACACTTTTGTTATGAGGCTGTCGATATTATCTATATACAAAATATGCTACCTTTAAGTAACAAAATTTAATTTCCCCTTTTTTTGAAAAAATCTCTGTACTATATAGTACAGGGATATTTACGAAAAATGGCCATTTTTTTACCCTTTTATTTTTTGACATAACTGGTTAATATAGCATTATAAACATGTCGAATGATGTGTTCTGCGCATGTCAATTATGCTATAGTAACTAGTTTTATCGAAAAATAATATATATGTATATATATAGCCATCAGATAATTTCCTTGAAAGTCCTTCCGCCTTGCTGTACAATGTTTATCCATAAACAATATAATATTGTATTATGTCACCAATGCGTTACTCGTTTCACACTAGCATCATAATACAGTATACACAGATAAGTCAATTTAAATAATAAAGCTGCATTGACAGAAATAGAAATACAACAGAGTCAAACACGGTAGGTGTCTCGAAGTTTTGGCCTGGCAAATGTAGTGAGAATGGACAATGAATTAACATGTCCGTGTTGTTTCGAGTTTTATGATGATCCCGTACTTTTACCGTGCGCACACAGTTTTTGTCGGAAATGCCTCCGTTCCATCTTCAACGCTTTGCAAGAACGCCAGAATAAAGCGAACGGATCCAGGAAGGGAGTGAAAACATCGAAGGTTCTAGGCATACCTTGTCCCTCATGCCGGAAAAAGATAGAACTATGTGACAGTGACATTGATACAATGCAGAGTAATTTTCTTCTTAGTAATATCGTCAAAAGATACAAGGAATCTACATGCAGTATAATAGAAGCATTGTCATTCGACGTAAAGAGGACAAGCTTAACTAATAATGGTTGGTATATCATGCCTACTTAGTTTTTATTTACAGCACATAAATCATATTGTAGCAAATCATAGAATCTATAAAATTACATAAAATTAGATAGGCCTATTTAAATTAAAGAAATTGGAAATTAGGCACAGGGGTGTCCCTTGAATAGAGGCGCCTGTAGTCTTATTACATGTATTATTTCCTGTGTGGTACACAAAAGGAGTCGAGTAGGCCTACTGTTTTTAAACGAGTTTAATAAGTGTCATGTTGTTTGCTAATCTAACTTGTTCTAAAATAATCTAATTTCTAAATTTCAAAGCGAAATTAGGACACAATTCTAAATGATTCATTGAATATTATGATATGTCAAAATAGCAACACGCGATAGTCCAGTCGTGTGATTCAATTAAACACAACGAATTTGATAATATTTATATAAGATTTGTTCATCGGTAATGCGTTTATTTCCCCCTTTGTTATGAAGCTTGGACGTGCATACCGATAATTTGATGGGCTTAGATTAACTAAAAAAGCGTAACAGTTTAAAATACTGCTTTACAGTTGCTATGTTTCTTTTTCATCGTTTTGAACATCTATTCTTAATTGAGATGTCATCATTACCATCATCACTAACTTCCAGCACTATTTTCACCAAGTACGTCTATTGTGGTTTGATTTCTTTTAGGGTATGTCAACGTGCCATCAACCGAGTCTACCAAAACCACCGATAAAATACCAATTAATGATGAAGTTGTATATGAAAGTGAGTGGAACAAAATGTTCAACAGTTCTTCAGTATATTAAAAGCTCTATCTTTCATATTCATAATATTATGACGTAAATAGTATAGTGAATACGATAAAACCAAGGAAATCTAGATAAAACATATACAGCCTCTATTACCACCAGAACGCAACACAAAGATGTAAAGAAATCACCGCAAGTAATCGCTTGTGATTGGTCAACACACTTACACGCGCTACGTTCAAGTATACGTCACAGAATATAGTTGAATCTTAGTATAGTAACATATACCAGGCCATTAACCTCTAGGCTTATTAACTCTCTTTAATTGTTTAGTTTTTGTTTTATATTCTTTTTTTTAAAGATCCTTATATGGTGATGGTTGGACATCAACAACCGGTTCAAAAACCACCCGAAGAGGGTAAACGATTTTTATTTTGTATATATTCTAACTTCTGCCAAATATGAGTATAAAACAAAAAGATATACAATACCAAAATGTATAATCCAATATAAACTTAGTTGTCAAATATTTAAACTTCTTCTAGGCCGCCTAACCTGAAATGAATAATAATTATTATAATATCATGAAATGAAACCAATCGATTTGGTTGAAAAAACACATTGTGGTAGGGCTAAATGTGAACAATACATGTACAAAACGATCCGGTTGAAAAAACACATTCTAATAGGTAAATGTAAATAATTGCAATAGGTGTGGAGCATTTTGCGATTTAGTTTAAACAATACCATTCAGTGAAACAACGAATTAGACGAGCGCGTTCAAGTGTTGATTATACAGCGCGCGTTAACTTTGTGTTCCTTTCGTGACGTCACTAATGATAAGTCTTGATACGGTATTTCTTGATTTTGTTTTCATGTAGAACATTACGCCTGTATGGAAGCTGTGCGTCCACGTGAGAACAGTAGACCTAGACCTGACACTCGTAAATATAATTAAATAACGAATTATTCATGAAGGGTTGAAAATTGGTATGATAATGGTGATGGGAATTATAAAAAATATGGGACGGTGATGTTGACGATATACAATTGATTTAATTAAGAAATTAAAATTTCAAAATGATTTTTTGTTATTATTATTATTACATTTCTTTACCCAGGGTAGCTAGAACAGTTTTAAACTGGGGCCCTGCATGCAACATTATACATTGTTACAAACGCAGCAAATACATCAAACAATTTTTATTTGAAAACCCTCTCAAATCAACGGGAAAATTGTTCCATATATTTGTTCCACTAACACAAAAACACATGAATTGGATAGGTACAATTTTATTTACGATACTGATTGGCCATTTTTTATTTCAGTGCCGAAAAATACCAAATCAAGAATTACTAGTGTTTATGAAATTCCTACTTGTTCGATCAGTCCAGGTTAGTAGAAGGAATTCATTCAATAAACAATGAATGCATTGAAACAATTTGACAGATTGAGTGAACGAACGACCGGATAGCACAAACGAACGATCGGATAGGACAAACGAACGACCGGATCGGACCAACGAACGACCGGATAAGATAAACAAACGAATGGATTGAACAGATGAATTAAATTAACGAAACTGATTAATCAAATAAAATAATAAATACGTTGTATTCTATTGTAATCATCTCTACAAGAAATACCGATTTTTTTTTAGAAACGTGCCCTACCGTCACAACATGGCGCCCTGAAGCTACACCCTCGGTTCCGCGTATGTATAATACCTTGACAGTAGTTTACGTCGGCGTTTGTTGTGTTTGTTTTTACCCTATTAGTATTTGTGTTGTACTAACAACATTAGTTGATCGTTTTTATAATTGTTTTAACAAACTATAAAGCACCGTAATCTCAAAAAACGCATAAAAGTCTAGTACGCACGCACATGATGAATTGAAATGACGCGTATACATCAGTTTACGTGAGCATTTGTTGTGTTTGTTTTTACCCTATTAGTATTTGTGTTGTACTAACAATATTAGTTGATCGTTTTTATAATTGTCTATAAAGCACCGTAATCTAAAAAAACTTTGCGCATGAAAGTCTTACTAGTACGCACGCACATGATGAATTGAAATGACGCGTATACACGTGTTTTCTCTTCTGAATACGAGAACTAATGTCCATCATGCACGAACCAGCATCATATGTTAACATATGCTATGCACTATTGCTACTAAATATTAGTGACAATGGTCTGCGAGGCTGCGGCGTAGTAACTTCGTGCTACAGTAGTTCAATCTTCTTCACAGAAAGATTACTAACCTAACGTTTTAATGTTTGGTGTAGCATTTAGATTTATAATGCAGTATGTGCAGGGAGTTATAATTATTTTACAACTCCCTGGTATGTGTGTGGTCATGGGTTATGTCTTCATTGAAAAGTCAGTATTTTGGTGTAGGGAATTTAACAGTTTAAAGGTTGTTTTTAATAAACACTTTTCATCTCTTTTTAAAGAAGAAACACGACGGAAGTCAGTAGGAATGTTAGCGGCAGAAGTTGCCAACCAAGGTACAGTAGACAAAAAAGCACGCCTAAAGGCAAATTTACACAGACGAGCGGTAACGGTAAGCGGAAAACCGCGTAGCTTGTCCCAAGTAAAATCGTATCTATCCTGAGCGGAAACCGCCCGTCCGCGTTGTGTATAATGGTCATAAGGAATAACATAGATTCTTTTTTTTTTATTACCGTTATCGCTTGTCTGTGTAAATTGGCCTTTTCAAACACGATTGAACGCCGCGCGGGTAAAAATAATATGCCTGAAGCTTGGTTTTCCCACTAGGACGCAACGCAAGAAATTTTACCGATCACGGCGCTATGTGTCAGCATTAATCGCGTCGTGATTGGGCAGCTCACTTGCGTTGAGCTTACATCCTTGTGTTGCGTACTAGTGGGAGCTGAGCCAATAACCCATCTATTGAACGCCGCGCAGCACCTATAGCTTGCGTCAAAATAATTACCCTTTATGATGGATAACAAACTACAATTTTCTATTTGCAGCATCCAATCGATCTACGCAGAATAGGACTGCACGTTCACCTATAAGAGGTAAGTAAATCACAGTCATAAAACGATATATATACGTTATGAGAATACAACATTGTCAATAATGACCTCATGTTGATAATGCTGTACTTTCGTTTTGGTTAACTGTTTCAGGAGGACGTGTGGATGATTGGAGATCGGCTGCAATTAGACGAAAGTCTAGCCTAGGTTTGTTTATTATTATTTATTATCATTTACGTCATTCAAGACACAATTACGTCGTTCAAGATGCAATTACGACGTTCGAGACGCAATTACCGCGTCAAAGACACACCTTCGCCGTTTCAGACGGAATTACGTCGTTCAAGACGCAGTTATGTCGCTCAAGGTACATTACGTCGGTCAAGACGCATTTTAGAACCGCGGACCCATTATCCTCCTCTTGCAGTGCAAATTATTAAAAAATTGTAAACATTATTACTGCTACTACTGAGTTATTTGAAACTGTAATTTTGTATCTAGATCAAGCTGACCTACTACCAGCGCCACCACCACCACCACCACCACCAGCGGTTGACGGGATTCTACCAACATGTTCGATAAGACAAGCAAGTGGTTAGTTTATAATTTCATTGTATTCGTTAGAGTAACATATAAAAAAGACAGCGGACTTTAAAACGATTTGGTTTATGATTATAGAATAAGGCGATGAGACGCAGCAGCTACCGAAGGATAGCATGCTATAACATTTATATTTATATTTTGTTTTCTACTAGCTGACGACATTCGAACTGGAATAGCAGCTCTTCTACCAAATTTGGCAGAGGAAGCTGCAGGTAAGTTACAAAACAATACTCTTTTTTCCTCCCTCGTGCTCTTTTTTTGTTGCTGATTTTAGTTTTACAGTGAAAAGTTATCAATTTTATTTGTGTTTTGGCTATTATTTTCGGATATTAAAACGTGTTGTCTTATTTATTCCAAAGCAAAAATAAACAGACGAAAAATGTCTGCCCCTGCCGTACGACCGAAGCCGAATAAAAACGCACTCGCAAGACGATCCAGGACGTTAGGTAAGTGATATATATATAATACTAGACAGACCCTTTTAGTATAAGGGCAAGTATGGGCAGCCATTAAAGTCAAAATAGACAGATAAATTATCTCGAGCAGATAATCATGTGAGATATCAGGAATCGTAAACCGATCAATCGTTGAATAAATTGGGAGGAAGTTTAAGAACAATTCATACACATTCATAATTTTAAAGATGTTTATTTTTTTAATAGACAACACATCGGACTACACGCTACAAGATGGCACGTATTGATGGTTATAGAAGTCGTATCTGTTTTGATGGTTTGATAACAGAATATCTCACGGTGTTTTGCAATGCGAGATATATCAGGATGTGAACGCGTGCGTCAATACTATATATAATATTGGAGATTCAGTGCATGTGTGCGGTTAAATGTAATTATTCGTCCTCAAACTTTACAGAGGAAATTAGTAATTTGGCCCTCTCCCCAAGGACCCACGGCAGCCAGCAGTGCAGCGCCTACCAGATCAGCACACCGGGAGACGATCCCCCTACTATTTTCGAATAGTGTAATATTGCACTAGATGTACACAGGACAGGCTTAAATCCCATCCGAAGGACGAGGCAATGAGAGTAAAGCATCTTGCCTAAGGATGCAATCAGTATAATGGTACACATGCCTATCACATGCTAGTCCGATATTATTATTAATGACGTGTTAGTTGAAATACAACTTTTAAAACTAAAATAACAAGTGCTGCTGAGCACTAGTTGGGTGTTAACAAAATATTGATAACATTATGAAGACGCTGATGATCACACGATGTGGATGATAATGAATAACACAGCCGTAAAATTAAACACCATAACAGTACAGTATGTTTAAGTAATCAATTTGACCACAGAAAGTACTACACAGAATCAATGCATTATCAACAAATTTGATTTTTTTTTTATACGTATTGTAATGATCATAATAAATAATACGAAAACGTTAAGTTACTGTTATCAATACGTATGCGAATGATGATAATAATCTGTAAAAAGAGTAGGCCTATTGAATTATAATAACACTGAAGAGACAAAACTTTAACGCGCGCGTACAAAATCCGTAACATTTTATCAATGTTTGAACGCGTCGTGCGAGGAATATACAGTACTGATTGGCGGTTGATTAAATAACAAGATACATTACACACTTTTATCAATTCACGCAAATTTTATGTACTAAAGATTAAAACAATAAACAAGGTTATACAATACAACGCTCAAATAAAACCTGTAGAGCATGTTCTACATGGAACACGAGTATTTGGACATTATACACAATTGAGTCACATTCTTTGACATTAAAACACCTTTGTACAACTGGTTAAATCGCTGTAAAAAGCACAACGAAAGCAAACTATAATACAGAATTACGGAGCGCAATTTGTTCATTTAATCTTGGTTCCCACTAGGAAGCAACGCAAGCACGTCATCGCAAGTAATTAGACCAATCATAAGCGATAAATATTTGAACCTCAGCTTGTCATTGGTCAACTCGCTTGCCATGCGCTTACGTCCTTGCGTTGCAACCTATTGGGAATCAATGTTGTGCTGACAATGCCCCAAATGGCACCCCGTAAAGAATACAACGCTGGTTTTATTTTTCAATACATTTTTCTACCATAATTGCCAAAAGTGCAAACATACGGTACACATGTATCTTCAATCCCTTTGTCTAACCATTATCTGATGGAAGGACAGTACCATTATTATTTACAAAACGTAATGTTCTCGGCTACTGTATTCAAAATACGTGCGCATGCGTATTTGAGTTTCCCTACAGAAATGGGGAGGGGTTTGCACGATGCATCTTGGGAAATAAGGTTAAAGTTTCTAAAACACCTAATTTATTACCAACCAACTTATGGTTATAACCTAACATTATGTAATCGACTAAAATAACTTAAAGTAGGATGAAATTTATTAACACGTATTAGAAAATCTCCAAATTAAAATAATTTACTGTGGAGAGAACTTTGATGGAAGAACAGTACACATATATGGTATTGCTTTGTTTGGTTTCAATCGGCTAAAAATATCGGTAATTTAATTTTTAAAAATACAAAGGTATCCTAATACATTGACATAATTATAAAGGTATTTCTGCATAGAGGACAGTTTACAGCTAAATACAGGTATTAAAATGTCTTCACCGTTTCCTTCTTCTTCCTTCAGTGAAAACAAGGCTCAGATAAATACAGTTTTCACCTGATAAGTATAAGTCTAGTCAAACCTTTGCTTGACAAGAAAATATTTCTAAAGTGTAAATAACCAGGTTACAAACTTCGGCAAACTGCAGAAAACAAGTTTGTAAGTAAATTAGTAAACGAGAGCAAACTATAGAGTAAACAAGTTTGCAGAAGTCTACACTCTAGTAAACGAGAGCAAACTAGAGAGTTAACAAGTTTGCAGAAGTCTACACTAGTCAACGAGAGCAAACTAGAGAGTAAACAAGTTTGCAGAAGTCTACACTAGTCAACGAGAGCAAACTAGAGAGTAAATAAGTTTGCAGAAGTCTACACTTAGTAAACGAGAGAGTAAACAAGTTTGCAGAAGTCTACACTAGTAAACGAGAGCAAACTATAGAGTAAATAAGTTTGCAGAAGTCTACACTAACAAACTAGAGAAAACTAGAGAGTAAACAAGTTTGCAGAAGTCTACACTTAGTAAACTAGAGAGTAAACAAGTTTGCAGAAGTCTACACTTAGTAAACTAGAGAGTTAACAAGTTTGCAGAAGTCTACACTAGTCAACGAGAGCAAACTAGAGAGTAAATAAGTTTGCAGAAGTCTACACTAACAAACTAGAAAAAACTAGAGAGTAAACAAGTTTGCAGAAGTCTACACTAGTAAACGAGAGCAAACTATAGAGTTAACAAGTTTGCAGAAGTCTACACTCAGTAAACGAGAGCAAACTAGAGAGTTAACAAGTTTGCAGAAGTCTACACATAGTAAACTAGGGTAAACTAGAGAGTAAACAGGTTTGCAGAAGTGTACACTTAGTAAACTAGAGAAAACTATAGAGTAAACAAGTTTGCAGAAGTCTACACTAACACACTAGAGCAAACTAGAGAGTAAACAAGTTTGCAGAAGTCTACACTTGGTAAACTAGAGAAAACTAGAGAGTAAAACAAGTTTTCGGAAGTCTACACTTAGTAAACGAGAGCAAACTAGAGAGTAAACAAGTTTGCAGAAGTCTACACTTAGTAAACGAGAGAAAATAGAGAGTAAACAAGTTTGCATAAGTCTACACTTAGTAAACTAGAGAGTAAACAAGTTTGCAAAAGTCTACACTAACAAACTAGAGCAAAAGGAGTGTCCAAACACAAATGTTTTACAACATTTACTATGTAATCTGTTCAGGCAACAGAGTGTAGTATACAGTACAGTACTCGTTAAAAAGGGTTTTTTTTTATTGGGAGTACGATTAATCCTCTCAAAATCTTTCTCTTAAAACCAATTCAATGTTAAAATATTGCAATGCTATGTTAAGGTATACAGTTCATAATAATAATACTTAAAAACAAACGTCAATAAACAATGTGAGTTCAAACTTCTCAATAAATTGCCCTATCACACATAATTGTCTACACTATCAAACTTTATGTGATAAAAAAGATGTGCCCATGGACACGATGATGTCATATCCCTACCATATTTGGACACATTACACTTTTTTTGTTAAACTAGTTTGATAGTGTAGACAGAATTTAACACAAAATGATTTTTCTAATGCTCACACCAGGATTAATTTCTGTTCCTTTGCATCTGGCATCTTGCTTTCTGATATTCTGACAAACAAGATTTGCAGTACAATCATTTTCTACAGTACAGTACAGTCATTCATCATCATTCCTGTTTCCTGTCACATAACTTATATTTAGGCGACCAAGATATGGACTGTGATCATTTTTGTTCATATTGGTTGTTCCCTCTTCATTCCTTTGACAGCATTTGTCCACAGATTCCACTTCCACAATATTTAACTGCTGTTTTAAGATCCATCATCTTGTTTATAGTTACTTCATGTGCTACATCCTCTAAAACTTATCCATATTTTAAAAGCCTTCTTCTCTTCATTCTGCTGCACCTACAACATCATTACGACCTCTTCTTAGACATCTTGTATCCTCCCTTATCAGAAATATTCTTCATTCTTATTAGGTCAGTTTTCTCTATTTATAACCATCCAACAAAATAATTTTTCAAAAAGTCTGTGTTCCTTAAAAAAATATAGCACTGTGACACATGTTTACCGATTTACCCAGGGTATTTCAAGAAATTTATCCAGAGTTTGCTGAGGTTTGTGAAATTAGCGAATCAAATGATCATGCAGATGGACAAAATAACAGCTTTCATAATGACGTAACCAGATTATTAAACCCTGATAAATATATCTATTACATCTGTAACATGATTAACCAAGACTCTTGTTAAAGTACAACACATCAGTTTGTGAACAACTCAACATTTTGCATGCAATAAATCAAGGAAGAAAAATATTCTTTAAATAAATGTACGAGTATAAAATATTAAATAATTCAAACTTGAATGAACTGTGGTACAATACCAAGTATTTAAATAAATAAAATCAAATACTTTTAAAAATAAAATATTCCTTTATATATTTTTGAATAAAAATACTAAACACATGTTTTAAAATATCATAAACTAATAATTTGTTAACATAGAGTATGATACTGTACATTATTTTGTTCACAGATACTTACACACAGCATATAAAAATGCTCTAAGAAAATAATGTGTATTTGTTGATCACACTTTCTGGTATTTCAAGATGAGAACAAGGCAATGCCCATAATTTGTACTCTCCTTATACATAGTACTCATATTTTTCAAGTTTTGTTCAATGTCTGGACTTTCACATCTGCTAATAGTACGATATTTTATTCTAAAATTCTGGTGTCTTTTTTTTCCCAGTCTTGACATTGTTTTACATATTTTGTCCCAAATTTCATTTCTTTCAAACCTTTTCCCCTCCAGCCAAGTAAAATTAGTATCAGATTCCAATGTAATTATCATCTGTTGTACCCCCTTCCCCACCACACCAATTAATCAAACCTCCTTAAAGACTTCGAACCATTAAGATGAATAAATCTGTACTCAAATAAGTTACAATCCAAACTCTCCAGCTTAATTTCAAGAATCTCCAAGGCTCAAAAACAGGAAAAACATCTCCAATTTAAAACGATCGGAAAACACCTCATAAATTGTATAGTCTATTTAAGAATGCCGTAACTGCCTGAGTAACGAAACAAGTGATGAGTTATGTCCTATTTGGCATAAGAACGGATGCTTAAGGAGTTCGTAGGCATTAGCACGTTGTGATGGATCACGAATAAGCATCTTTTCTAAGAAACCCTGTAACCGCGGTGATGCCTAAAGAAAAATTAATTACATTCAATTAAATCTTGTTTCTCTAATACAGCATCTACAATCAATAACATTAAGTTGATTAGACAGATGTTTACCCAACTCTGACAAATCAAATTAACTCCCTGATGCAAAATTAGCTACTATTTTAAGGTAGTACCAATTATTAAATGATATAAAGTTTGCAGTACACCATGTATGTATTTTCGAAAAGAACTGTTCAGTTTCTCAAAGTTTCGATCAATTGTCCTCAAAAGTTTGTGTGCACCGCAAATTTTATATCATTTTATTGATTTTCACCATGTAAAGCTTCAAGGAATATATAATAGGATTGACTTACTCTGTATGTGTTCTTGAGTTTAGGAGGTGGCATGTCCCGAATTCTTCTCATAGCCTGCAAAGGTGGTTCATTGAAAAATGGAGGTTCACCATCAACCATTTCCATAACCATAATTCCCAATGACCAGATATCAACCTGAAAAAAAAATAAACATTTGCATTAAAAGGAGGTTCTTAAGATTTAAATCTGTCACAATCCTCATATGCATGTTTCTTATTGCCTAGCACAGCATACAAAACACAGGTATTAACGTCCTGATGTGTGTAAACTCTAGCTGGGTGATGTGAAAGAAAAATGTATAGATTGCACTGGTTAGATATATGTGATTACATCATTTGTGCAAAACATAATTTTAAAATATCTCTATTTTAAGCGCTTACCTCTGGTCCATACGGTAATCTTGATATCACTTCTGGAGCCATCCAATATGGTGTTCCGACCAATGACTTTCTCTTTGGCATGTCATGTGACACTTGTGCGCAAAACCCAAAATCAGAGAGTTTTACCTTTTAAATTGAAGAAAAGTTATTAATCGTTAATAGATCAGATATCAAAAACATTTTACGTACTTGTCATTATGAAAGTTTTCAAACTTAGTAGTCTTATAATATAATATATTAAAATAACTCACTGTAGGGCTGTTGAAGGCAGATTTGTGAAGGTGATTACACAGAGTTTACAGGGCTAATAGTTTATGGTAGTCTTATCAAACACTATCAAACTAGTTTGACAAATAAAGTGTGATGTGCACAAATATGACATCATCGTGTCCATATATGGGCACATCACATTTTTTTGTTACATAAAATTTGATAGTGTAGACAGAGCAAACAGTTATAAAATGAAAGCACCAAATTGAAGGGTCATGTTTTCTTGCGTACTTACTTTGCCATCATGAGTTAGAAGGATAGAATCACTTTTAATATCTCTATGAATGACACCTTGGGAATGTAGAAAAGACAATGCTGTAAGGATTGACTTGCACACAAATGCTATCTGCTCCTCTTCTAACCTGTAATAAAGCAAGATAAATGATACAAAAACTATGGAGAACTTTAGTGTTAACTTGATATTATATAGGTTACACCAAACTTATTAGATGAGACACTGACAGGGATGTGATGCTTCAATGATTTTGACCACTTAATAATCTGACCTTTTAGTAAAAAACAAGATACATTGATATCAACAGAAGGATTGATATGATGGTAAAAATGTGCAAATGTGATATTTCAACAACCAATGGCTGGATGTCCTTCTTTGTAACCCTACTGTGTGGAGTGATAGAGCCACAAGGCACTTGGCAAAGAGGGAGATACCCTAATATTCCCTATTGTTGCTGTTCAATAATAATATCATTGCTTTTGCTACTATACCAGCAATACTTAATACAAGGAACACGGGTGACATGATTATACCAGATTACACTCATGTTATTTTACACCTTCATTTTTTCGTGATTTCATTAAGTTTTTATGATGCCCACCATTTTTAGGCCAAATATAGCCAAGTTCCATTAATTCTACCAGAATTGAATTCAATGGAATTTAAGCTGCATAATCCATAATCTGTACCACCAGACAATAGTTGTCTATATATAGGAGGAAGTGTGTGAATAAATACATTCATCCATGTCTAAGTGACCCAGTAGATTAACCTTCACTTACTTTGCATGAGTCACAATGTCAGTAAGAGCACCGCCCTCTAGGAATTCCATAACGACCCATAGTTCATCGCCCACGAGATAGCTGTCATACATTTCTACTATGTTAGGGTGTTTATAATCCCTCATAATGACAACCTATTGTATAAACAAAAATTGTATTATAAAATAAAGATTATTGTTTGACTATTATGTAGTATTTTCTCAGAAGCAATGTTTCAAAATCAAAACAGATTCTAAAGAAAAAAATGTGATGTGCCCATATGGACATGATGACATCACATCAATACCATATTTGGGCATATCACACTTTTTTTATAGACAGAGCTTTGTTTCTAATATATACACATTTTACTTTGCCTGCTAAAATGCAAAAATAGTTTTTATCCTCATCCATTGTTTCATTTACATGTTTAAAATACTAAATGTTTGCGTGCAATTTACTATAAAATGATGTGATTTTAAATGTCAATTGTTTAGCTTTTATTTTATGAGATTACCATGCTCATAATAATCTTTTTCAAAAACATATCCATCATCACAAATGAATAGCAAACAGTAGCAATGCATGGAGTACACTGTGTTCTAGGTGAATTATTGGCCAGCTTACATTTTCAATATGTAGTTATTTAAATAAGCTTTTAAATAGCTTCTGAGTAAATTGAAGTAATACATTTAAACAGTAAATTATAGCAAAAGATTTTTGGGATTTTTAACTCATTTTTATTACCATTCAATGAATGAGTAATGAATCTATTTATAGAAATTTACTTTATATCAATGTTGTATAAATTCCCAGTGCTGTATCTCAGCATACAACAATATTTGTGTCTATAATACAGCATTTCTTTTCATGTGTGATACCTGTATCATGGCAAGTTAGGTTAAAATGGTTAGGTTAGGGTTTATGATGCTGGCTTTCACATGTGATGGCTGTATCATGGCAAGTTAGGTTAAAATGGTTAGGTTAGGTCACATGTGATGCTGTATCACACAGAATTTGATAGGGTTATTACCTCATTAAATAAAAGTTCTCTTCTCTGTTGTTTCCTCAAATCCATCTTTTTCACGGCAACTTGCCTCCCAGTTTCCCTCTCCGTTGCTATGCAAACAATCCCTGTTGAACCCTCACCAATCTTTACAAAGTTTTCAAACCTAAGCCTTGGATCTGATTGGCTGACCACCATCTGCAATGCGGCACGGAACTGTTCATGCGAGACACGCTCAGCCTGTGGCGTGCTTGAGCCGGACGGTGCCGGGCTTGAGTTCTGCGACATTTGCGGTGGTTTAGGCTGGTTTGAGGAATATGGCGGTGAGGTTGGCATTGAACCGGACACGACAGAAACTGTATCTGGAGTCGAGGGAGGAGACCGTTGATTCTAAAAAAAAAGAGGAAAGATACTGCAATTATTTTTCAATAAAATTCAGGAAATATCTTTATTTTGGGAAATTTAGAAAATTCAGAATAAGGAAATACTTTCTATTCTATTCAGAATTCTATATCAGACTGCTTTTACAGAACTTTCTATTTTACATATTATGGCATTCAGTGAATCTCTAAGCAATATTAATCTTGGTTTGTATAATTTGGTGTTCCAGTATACGTGTTCCTAATGATGACGGCATTTCTCAAATCGTAATACTTCCACATTAAGCAATCTGACAACGATAATTTAAATGTTTGATGTGTCAGTCAGCAGCATTAATGACTTGAAATCATAAGTGGTTACAGTGTCAATTTGAGTTAATGATATAATTAATGTTCAGTTTGCGTTGCATACTTTCAATTAATAAATTCTTGCACAGTTTCAATTCTTGTCATTATAGATAAAATGAAAAGAAATAGAACAAATAGAAATGATGACATATCTTTCTGCCTATATGCTGGCTGTATGTTGGCTGTATGTTGACTGTATGTTGGGTATATCTTAGGTGTATTCTGGCTGTATGTTGGCTGTATGCTGGCTGTATGTTGTGTGTATGTTGGCTGTATGTTGGGTGTATGCTGGCTGTATCTTAGGTGTATTCTGGCTATATGTTGGCTGTATGTTTAGGTGTATGTTGGCTGTATGTTGGGTGTATGCTGGGCGTATTTTGGCTGTATGTTATCTGTATGCTTAGGTGTATTCTGGCTGTATGTTGGGTGTATGCTGGTTGTATGTTGGCTGTATGTTGGGTGTGTGTTTGGTGGATGTATGTATGTTTCGTGGATGTATGCTGGGTGGGTGTATGTTGCCTGTGTATGCTGCCTCTATGTAATCTGTATGTTAGATGTATGTTTGGTGAATGTACAGTATGTTGGGTGTATGCTGGCTGTATGTTTTTTAGTTGTATACTGGCTATATGTTGGCTGTATATTGGTCTATGTTGGCTGTATTTTGGGTGTATTCTGCCTGTATGTTGTCTATATGCTTTTATATTTCGATCCTGCTTTTTGCTGAATTCAAACGAAGCTACTATTGTTTCTTTTAGGAATGTGCCTTTGAATTTTGAAACTAAATTAACATAGTAAATTAATAACCTCTCATCTACTGTTACTGTAGCCAAGTCCCTGGGGAAAATCCCATGTTATTGCATGTAATAAAAATTTACAAACCAACATGTAATCTATGAAGAACCAGAGTAGACAAACATAGCCTGAGGACACAAGCTTAAGTAACAGTCTTAAAAACATTCAACTATTTCCACCCACTCGAGTGCTAACAAGCATGTGATATTGATTCTTGAGCTACGAGTTAAGATGTGTGAAGACGTTTTAAATGGCGCTAATTTAATTTATAAAATGTTTTGCTATGTTACGAACATGATTGGTATGAAGATCACGATGTTAGAGTGCTGTAACTTGACATCTACAGTACTTAAAATTCAGCAATTTAAATTAATGTCCATTTCAATTCACATTAAATTATAATCTTTCACATAAGCAGAGAAGACCTAGACACTTAATATGCTTTTAAAGTGAGCCTTTAACCAGCTGTGTATCTATATGTGCATCCCTGTTGCCTCAACAAGCCTTAAAGACCAATTTACACAGACGAGCGGTAACAGTAATAATAATATAAAATCTATGTTATTCCTTGTGACCACACTGAGGAAAGATACAGATTCTATATGGGACAAGCTAGGCAGTTTTCCGCTTACTGTATAAATTGGCCTTAAGATTTGCTTAGGATGGGCAAACAAATTGCAACCATGTGATATGCGTCCCTGTTGCAACCATTCTACACATAGATAACATTTATCATTATCTGTATTGTACATTGTATGTGCAACCACATTGCAACCATCATGTGATATTAGCATCCCTGTTGAAACCATTCTAAACATAGTAATAACATTTATTCTTATCTGTAATATGCAGCCACATTGCAACCAGTGTATTTCCTCATGTGATTTTAGCATCCCTTGCAACCATTCTAAACTTAGTGAGTCCTATATTTCTAATATGTGCAACAATATATTTTTCGTTTGATACTTTAATATACATCCTTTTTTCAACCATTTTAATGTACACCTATATCTTATTGCAACCATGTTTTTCCCCAAGTGATATGTAA
The DNA here is from genome assembly GCF_963402885.1 of Antedon bifida. Classification (NCBI taxonomy): domain Eukaryota; kingdom Metazoa; phylum Echinodermata; class Crinoidea; order Comatulida; family Antedonidae; genus Antedon; species Antedon bifida. The sequence goes on from NC_136234.1 coordinate 2,334,610, forward strand.
TACATCCCTATTGCAACCATTTTAATGTACACCTATCTTATTGCAATCATGTTTTTTCCCATGTGATATGTAGTGCATCCCTATTGCAACCATTCTAATGTACACCTATCTTATTGCAACCATTCTAATGTACACCTATCTTATTGCAACCATGTTTTTCACAAGAGATATGTAATGCATCCCTATTGCAACCATGTTATTTCCCATGTGATATGTAGTGGATCCCTATTGCAACCATTCTAATGTACACCTATCTTATTGCAACCATTCTAATGTACATCTATCTTATTGCAACCATGTTTTTCACAAGTGATATGTAATGCATCCTTAATGCAACCATTCTAATGTACACATATCTTATTGCAACCACGTGATAAGTAATGCATCCCTATTGCAACCATGTTATTTCCCATGTGATGTGTAGGGCATCCCTATTGCAACCATTCTAATGTACACCTATCTTATTGCAACCATGTTTTTTATGTAGTGCATCCCATTTGCAACCATTCTAATGTACACCTATCTTATTGCAACCATTAGTCCCACTCAGTGAAACCTTGTTCTTAATATGTGCAGCAGTCATGTGCAGTCCTATATTTCTAATATGTGCAACAATATATTTTTCGTTTGATACTTTAATATACATCCTTTTTTCAACCATTTTAATGTACACCTATCTTATTGCAACCATGTTTTTTCCCAAGTGATATGTAATACATCCCTATTGCAACCATTTTAATGTACACCTATCTTATTGCAACCATGTTTTTTCCCATGTGATATGTAGTGCATCCCTATTGCAACCATTCTAATGTACACCTATCTTATTGCAACCATTCTAATGTACACCTATCTTATTGCAACCATGTTTTTCACAAGTGATATGTAATACATCCCTATTGCAACCATGTTATTTCCCATGTGATATGTAATACATCCCTATTGCAACCATTCTAATGTACACCTATCTTATTGCAACCATTCTAATGTACACCTATCTTATTGCAACCATGTTTTTCACAAGTGATATGTAATGCATCCTTATTGCAACCATTTTAATGTACACATATCTTATTGCAACCATGTGATAAGTAATGCATCCCTATTGCAACCATGTTATTTCCCATGTGATATGTAGGGCATCCCTATTGCAACCATTCTAATGTACACATATCTTATTGCAACCACGTGATAAGTAATGCATCCCTATTGCAACCATGTTATTTCCCATGTGATATGTAGGGCATCCCTATTGCAACCATTCTAATGTACACCTATCTTATTGCAACCATGTTTTTTATGTAGTGCATCCCTATTGCAACCATTCTAATGTACACCTATCTTATTGCAACCATTATTCCCACTCAGTGAAACCTTGTTCTTAATATGTGCAGCCAGTCATGTGCAATCCTCAACTGCATTATTACTATACTGTTAATTGAATGATCACTATTCCATTACATGGTGTGTATAGTGTTAGTAAGTAATGTGTAGCAGTATTTAGTAGCTTAATAAACAAAGTTCAAGTACTGTAACTACAGTATTGTGTAGCTGTTTGAACTAGTGATATTGTATTAATAAAAAAGCATTTAACTTAATAAAAATAAATTATTAATATCAAAGCATATACAGTATAGTTTTTAAAACAGTATTTAAATACTGTAGAATATACTTGCTAATAATATGTGCTTTATAAATAATTATTCTAACTTACGGAATCAGACTCTGACAAACTTAAAGTGTCCTTTTCTTCAAACTAAAATATTTATAGACAAATCATTTTTTAACTGTTTATAAAGATAGAATTTCGGTTATACTTGGAATAGCATACTGTAGATAATTAAACCCAATGTTGATTTATAGTATAATATAATAATATACACAATTTTTTAAAAAAATAAAATATTTCTTATTAATTATTCATCTAAAGCTCTGTCTACACTATCAAACTAGTTTGATAAAAAACTGTGTGATGTGTCCACATTATGGTAGGCATACATATGCCTATAAACATGGTAGTGATATGCCTAAATATGGTAGCGATATGACATCATCAAGTCTAATAGGCACATCACATTGTTTTGTCACATAACGTTTGATAGTGTAGACAGAGCTATTAGTTTATAATAAGTCAGTACTCAGTACTAATTGAGAAATATGCAAATTTATCCCCCTCTCCACTAAATAATAAAATTTCACTTACTAAGTCCTGTAAGGAATCTGTGTCCTAAAATATTAAATGTAAAAAATTAACTCATAAAAACACATTTTAAACTAATTATTAAAAGGTCTGAGAAACATATTTACTCCTAACTCCATAAAAACTTTAATTTGCAAGATGCTCATATTTAATATTTAACACTACTCAAGAAATTGTCTGTTGCTATATTTAGAATTGTACTACTATTTTAATATATAGGTAATTTACAATTTAGAAGAGTTGAGTTAATTGACAGTCAAATTGGCAATAACATCAAATGGATTGTAAAGTACTGTTGACTTCACACATTATTGTACATCGAACGAAGAAGTATTTGTGATGTCCTGCTAATAATACAAAATATTATTTTAAGTCTGTAAATTAAACAGGTTTTCATAACATGTAGAATGTGTAGACTCAATTCAAGTGAAAATGTTTTAGTCTCAACAATTAAAGACAACGTCTTATATAAGTCAAAGATGCTTTCAAGGTCGAACAACATCCTGAGAAGAGTAGTAATAATTAGTACAGTCTTGTTTATTTTTAATTCATTTATATGTAATTTTACTTTCTATGGACCAGAGATTCCAAAATATGCAGATACAAGACTACCACAAACCATACAGCAGCAATAGGCTTTGTTCCATTTGGTGATTACCCGGATGGAAGCATCGCGAGGTAGTTTTTATAGGTACTTTTTGACGATGATTCTCATAAAATTATATTTCTAGACGCGGAAGGCATTGGCATCCATGGTTGACTGACTTCCACGTCTCACCTTCCCACATCACCACTTTGAAAGTTCCCTAATTATGTAATGCAGCAGCTATACCTTATTCACCACATGGTCATGGTGGATTTACTGAAGATCATACAAAATTATAGTTTCTGAAAACGGCTATTTACAGGTAATTGCTAAACCCTGCAAACCCCCAAAAACACATAGCAAACCCCATCGAACCAACATAAAAGTTACTGAATCATGTAGTGTACTACACACCTAATAATGTCAATAAAAAAATTTTTTGTTGTTAACTACTTATTTTTGGGGTAAAACATCATTTTTTAGTTAAAAAGTAATACAAATCTTACCAGATTTTGTAATAAATCCAAGAAAATTAAATTTACAAACAAGTTCCTACACACCAACAAAGATAATAAGCTTCAATATTGTGCTCAATATGATAGACATAGACAGCACATAGAAAATCCAATGGAGAAGATGAAGATAATCAGAATCAGTCAAAAGCTAATATCCAATACGTTGAAATACGTTGGTATTATGCAGAGATTCCTCACCAATTTGTGACATTAAAGGATAAATCTCAACTAAATGTATTCTTCCTGTTTTTGAATAATTTCCTGGCAATAACGATATGACTTTACTTCCGATGATTGAATATGATGTCAGCCCCTTACTGAAGTAATTAACTCTACCCCAGGAGACTTGCAAAAGCAAATGGTGAAACAAAATATGTTGTTTTTCCAAATTAATAGATTTTAATTGGCATGAAATTTAAAAAAAAATTGCTTTTAAAGATAAATTTAATTTATGTATACTTAATTCAATTGGCTAAAGAAAAAATAATTTAAGAAATATAATGAACTTAGTTAGACATTTGAATGTTGTTTTTGACATTTTAGAAAATAGAATTTTAGTTGTAACTTGTAGGCCCTACTGGTTTACATATCTCCAAAAAAATTTAATTTCATTTGTTTACTCAAGAAAACACATGAGGTGTTTTTAATTTTTGTTTCTAAATTATTTTAATGAAAGTTAATAATTTATTTGAAATGTTCATTATTGAGTTTGACAGCTAGAGTGCAGAGCACCATAACGCCGAACTTTAAAGGCCATTTTAACAGCTTAAGCTTTAAACAATAAAATAATTCTATTACATATGCAAAACACTGTAGATGAATAACAATGCAATTTAAAGACCCAGGGGCCTACTTTTATCTGAAAGTTGAGCACACAAAGTTCAAAGGTCATTAAACACTGACATTGATCTCAACTACTTCCTGTCAATTGTCATTATGGGAAATTAATAGGTCATACAGGAAACAATTGGCAATGAAATAACATGAAGTATATTATATATATTATGGAGCTTGTGTTCCTATGAAAATTAAATGTTGTGGGAAAGAAAGGCGGGTGTATAAAAGGGTTCAAATAGTCTGGTGGATTCTAGACAGTGATATGGCTTAATATTGGTAAATAATCATGCACACACATGAATGTATACTTAAGCTTAGTAATTACGGAAAAAAGGTACCTGCCGTGGGGCTTGTAACGGAATACAAACAGAGCTTAAACGGACAATAACTTGGGGAAAATCTAGTAAAACTTTTAGATTATTCCGCTCTCTACGGTAACCTTCTAAAAGCGCAATTGACCAGATGTTAACACACATACGACTTTGATCTCTCCTAAGGGTCCCTTCCCGCCAGTGCTGCAACCAAAACAGCCCTATTTTTTCTGTCCATAATTAATAACAGGGGTTGAAATGGACCAGTCCACCAGTGTAACCCCTTACTCTTCTGAAAGATACACTTAGACACACATACTCTTATACTGTAACACTGAAATAACCAACTTAGTGCTAAAAAGTCAAAATTATATTTTTTAATATTTAATGGAAATGCTAAATTGAACACATTTTTGATACAGAGACAGACATTCAATCTAAATTGTCCATCTTAATATTATTTCAGATCAATTTCAGCTTGTATCAGGCTTGAGTGCATTCAATTACGATAGAGTATTTTAATTTAGACTCTATTTTCATTTCTGTCAGAAATTTTAGACTAGAAAATTACAAAATGAAACTTTTGGATATCATTTGATAAGATCAAATATAATCTACGTGATTTTATCTTTTAACAGTAATTGTAAAAGTTGTATAGCTAGCTTTGATATAGGATACAATATTAAAATGTCAACATTATAATGCCTTTCTTTCATCATTGAACAAGTTGGGTTTTCATCTTGTATTCGTATTAATTTTGTGATTTTTACTATGTTGTTTATATATATTTTTATAAAGTTTAGAACATTTTAATTAGTGATTTTTCTTATTATTTAGATATAATAAAATATATGTTATTGTATGTTTTTTAAATTTTTTTTTTTATGGATGTTTATATATATTTTTATATTTAGTTTACAGTATTTTAATTAGCGATTTTCTTATTTTTTAGATATAATAAAATATGTTAACTTAAAAAAAGTTTTTTTTAAATTCTTTGTTTTTATGGATGTTCACATTAGTGCCACTGATATGAAAGTGTTTAATTCAAATTAATTATTATATTATGTTTAAATCTTTTATTTTTTCTGCTAATATTACTACTACTACTGTATGATCATTTCTGCATAATGATTAGCTAAGAAAACATGGATAAACCAAGATGATTCTTGTTATTGGCTTGAAGGATCAAAGGGATTACAAACGTTATACTGTGGTTGAATGAGAAGGCTATAAATCAGTACTGACGCCACTGCTCATACAGTAGCTTATCAACAACATCATCGAAAGAAAAATATTAAAATGGAAAAGAAATCAGAAATTATTGCTTGTAATTAATTTGTAACTGTATAATTTGTTTCATTCTGTGCCAGTATTTAAAAGAATTAATAAACTAGTTTAATACTACTTAAAGTAGTGGATGGGGTGGATGGGGGAAGAAGGGGATCCGGGGGTGGGAGATACAGGGGAAAGTGCTGGGGTTACACGTTCCCTTGGACAGATCCATTTTGACAGACTATTAATATTGTTAATGTTAGCGCTCCCTGGTTTAAAAAATCCTGGATCCACCCCTGAAATGCTTTTGGACTAAACTTCGACAATTTAATTTAAAAAAATTCTTACCTGTGATAAATGGCCATGTGACTTGCTTCTGGGTGCTGTAGGGTAACCTCTGGGCTGTGAATTTGACTGTGGGTACTGATTCTGCTGATAAGATTGGCTAGACACACTCCTCGGTAACGTCTTGGGACTGCGATGACCAGGCGGAGGAGGCCCTCTACTATTGTATCCGTTCTTTGAATCTTGCCACCTATCCTGGTTGTGATTCCTGAAATAAACCAATATACAAAGTATTTTTCACTTTTTGGGTTATTTTCTCCCCTTGAAGTGGATAAGGCCTATGTTGGTTTATCCAGGTAAGCTAGACACGTAATGTAAATATTAATAAACCTTCTTCTTTCTAAAGTGTATGTTATTTGCAATGCTATCCACAACTTTGCTTTAGCTTCTTGCTTTTGCTAGTTAATTATCCTGTTTCCCACCTGGACGCCAAGCAATGACGCAAGTAATTTGACCAACCACGGTGCGCCATCTAAACAGTCGCTTTTGATTGGTCAATTCACATGAGAAAATGGGAACCAAGCTTAATGTTTCATGGATGTATTATTTGAATAAAACTTTGACTAGTCTGAACACGAATTGACATATCTCACCTAGAATCTTCATAACGTTCCCTTTCATGACTGCGATCGTGAGCACCTGTTGTATAATATCGTTGATCGTGCGAGTTTCGGTATCTGTCGTCACGTGGGTGTACATCTCTAGACTCGTGCCTCGATTGTATTCTATTCCTGCTATCGTATGAACCAGTCCGTTCTAATGGTGACATCTGGTGATGACCATCACTGCCGCGGTGCCAGTTGTTCTCTTTAACCACATCTGGAACCTGTGGATGAGAAGAGGTTTATCTTTTGATTTGCGACCAACATGTGAGTAAATTGATGCATTGCCGATCGATGTCTGGACGTAGAGACCATCAAAGACACACGTCCCAATATTCGCTCATGCGCACAATGAATAACATAATGGTTTGGAACACGCCTTGTACAGTACTTTGTGTTATAAGATAACATGAGGTACTTACGCTGTCTTCTGCAGGTTTTCGTCTTAGCCTCGGTGGACTTCGACTCCTGAGAGAATTTGACCTTGCGACACTAATTCCATTGGCCAATCCTTTTGGGAGTCTATTTAAACTAGGCCCTCGAACAATAGACTGAAAAAAAGTTTTATATAATTATTTAAAGTAAAATGACTGATCAATAAGAAAGATTCAAGAAATATTTTAATACATTTTGTAGTACTTTACTGTATGTAATAATAATGTATTTATTGCTCTACAGGTTACAAACAATATCAGACAAGATCAAACAATATGTACAAATTATAATATAATATAAGGAAAAAATAGTTTTTATGTATTTGGTATGGTTTAGTAGAGGATAACCTTCCAGAATTGGGCATAAAAACAAGATGATAAAGGTTTTACATTACTAATATATAAAAACATTTTTAGGTAATATTACTTTGTTATGTTCATCCTTATTTATTTTAAAGAACGATAAACATTTTCAAATTTGAGTGTAAAACTGTCAAAATACTGTTTTTTAGCTAAATAAACAGTTTATTTTTTCTCTTAATATTCTATTTATTTAGCAAGAAATCAAAGGTTTGTTTACGTGATGTTAATACAGATATAGAATTGTTCACACACTTCATACCAGTATGTAAACAAACAAAGCGAACATGAGATACCACTGGGTGGTGATGACGATATAACCATCTTGACTTTATTTCTCACAACTGAAAATCCCTAGACTTCTTTAAAATTCCACATTCAGAAAAATCTTTCTTCTTTGAAATGTCATAACAAAGATAAATTTAGAAAATTGCTAATTTACTAGGATTTACTTTGAAAACATTATAATGTCAAATAAAACCTGAACAGAAAATAGGAAAATAATTTTTACAGTACAAACAGACAGCCTGATTTTTTTTTCTGTTCTTTTTATATGAATCTTGTTGTTTCCAAGGTCCTGTAATTTCTTCTGTTTTGGAGATAATAAAGTATGACTTACAGTATGTCTTATGTCTCAAAATTAAAACTAGATTTTAATTACCATCTTTACAAATTACAGTGGTAGATAAGTTAAATGACAAAATATGGTGAATGGAAATTAACATTTTGTTTGCCTCTCTTCCATGCATAACAGACACTGTACAGTACTGTAAATTAATATTTTATTACAAATTATTTTAATCAATAAATAAATAATTATCAATAAGTTTAGTGACCATATCTAGTTTTTTTGCTTTTTGTGCCTGGACATTGCGGGCAACGAGGATAAAAAGTTCAATCCTGCTTTGAACTTAGATTTTAAATACAATTTTCAAGGAGTGAGTACAATTATGGTACAATTCAAATAAATCATAAAATGTGAGAATCATCAGAAAAGTGACACCTTGAACTCTGTTTAACCTTTTACTGTACAGTACTGTAGTTACTTGGTCCAACACAGGGTATACTTGCCTTGGGCTAGAGGCTGTATAGAAACTAAACTATCAAACCATTACAGACCTACTGTATCATTACAATGGTTTAGGAAGTTACAGCAAAAAAAAAATAAAACATTTCGAAAACCAACTATATTTTAGATCTAGCACCATCTACTGTATCCTCATCGCAACCAGTGGTATAGAATAAAGAGAATTTTTAGGCTACAGGCTTCAAATGAAAATATACCTGTATGCTTTGGACTTCAACTTCTGTCAACTGACATTGTTAAATAACAACTACTCCATCGTTGAAAGTTTGCGGTACACCACGTATGTATATTATTAGTTCTGAAAAGAACTGTTGAGTTTCTCGACGTTACGATCAATATGCTTTGATCGTCCTCACACCTGACTTTACAGAACTACAGTAATATAATGTGGTGCACCGCAAACTTTATATCAACATTTAATTTCGCCATGCAAACCTTCAAACAATACTACTCTATCAGTATGTAATGTACAGTATCATCAGTCTTGTAAATCATCAGACAAACTGCGATTTGGAGAATTATGATGACGGACGTCTGAATGGGACTAACTGTAGTTCCTACCACAAACTAACCTTATTATCTGATCCTACAGGTGTAGTATTGGTTGTGTCTATGATAGGTTTTGGTCGACTGTCCTCAGCTCCGATTATATTCGCCCACTGAGGTGGTAGACCAACATACTTTCCTGACTTTTTGTCAAAACCACAGTGAATACGATGTTCAAAATTTGATGGCTCTGAAATTATCACACGCTTTCGTCTTTTCTTGAACATTTTTATTCCTAAGGAAAAAAAAAATTATTATATATCATTTTGTGCAATATTTTTCTTGCTTTTTAAAAAATAGTCAACTAAAAATCTTTACAACATTAGTTAAAATCATGCAGCTAGACTTTCGGTTAAAATTAGCATAAAACATCAAGGCACCTATAATGCTGGATAAAATCTAGCAGTCAACAGTCAGTGCACTCAAAATGACCCAATATAGCAAGTCATTACAGAACTCATAATCACGTCTTGAAAGAAGACGAGCAAAATGGATTGGGATTGGTTATAGATCAAATGATTCGACGCCAGAAAGATACGGTAGCAAAGACTAAAATGCAAAATAAATTGTGAGAAACCGAATAGATAGAGAATGTTTATCAATACTGTTGAGTAAAAATAAGATACTGAATATTTCTCATATAGATTACTTGTATTGTACAACTTGATTATTAATGAATAACAGCTCCATTTAAAAAGTAACTTTTCACTACTGTAGAAGAATTCTATGACACTGACAGTGTTATTATTTTGAACACCAATAATCGACTAAACACTACACTCGAGTGGAAATGTCCCAACATACAGTTACTGTAGCACATTCATCCTATTTTATTTTATGATTGATAATATACTGTAGACAATATAAATTGTTAAAACATGTAAAAGCGGTATTAACTATTATTCTGTCAAATTTCCGTAATATCTTGCTAAATTCCAGACAGGACATTTGAATTCTTTTAAAAATTAGATGTCCTGAAAAACCATCAAAAATTGGACATCATGGTTATTTTTATTTTCACTTTTTCAGTAGTTTACAGAGTGTTAAATAGTGAGAGTTGAGTACAGTAGTTTGTTGATCATTGTTGAGGTTTAAAAGGATTCCATTCATAAATAGACAATGAATGGCAAAGTGACAAACAAACATATAATATATCCTTCCCCTTTATTCTCAATTGTGTATTGAATAACCTGACTGATTGTATAACAGGTTCTTCTTTCACAATGTAAAGATACTGTACTCCTAAATTCAAATTCATTAAATCATTTTAGGCCTAGTCAGGAGGTCTTACCTACAATGCATTTTAAAGTGAGTCTAGTACTAAGCTACAGAGGGTTTTAGGCCCAGTTTACTGATACTGATATTATTTTATTGTCCATAGTACAAAATGTAAATATATTTGAAACTGGCATGACAATTTTAGGCACAGTATCTAAAGCTTTGTCTACACTATCAAACCTTATTTTACAACTCCCTGATCAAACTAGTTTGACAAAAAAAGTGTGATGTGCTCAAATATGGTAGTGATACTATACATGCCCAAATATGGTAGTGATATGACATCATCATCATGTCCGTATATGGGCACATCATGTTTTTTTTGTCACATAAAGTTTGATAGTGTATGTATACAGAGCTTTAGAATATAAATTGCACTTTAGTGACGTATAACTGTTGGTGCTTTGACAAGGACAATTGGACATCAAACAGTGTCAGTTGTTCTTATAGAAGTTGTCCTAAAAATTTACTTTTGTGTTACAATATTTCTGGTTTCTATTATTTAAGTTGATAAACTGTTGCTTGGAAATAATCAATTAAAAAAGAAACCAACGTTTGTATTGTAATTAATAATACTTGATCGCATTTTCCTTAATAATGTATTAATACATTAGCCAGTCGATTGCACATGACTGCCTATTAACACATAATGTGTAGTCAACTAGATACTATGCTGCCATGTACTGTACTAAGGCATCAAAGTGTTTTCTTTATTCTATCTATATACTAAAAGCTGTAAGATTGGCCAGGTGGGATTTGTATTTTTTTTTATTGTTCATTGTATCAGAATGTACTGTTTAAAAGCTATAGGCAATGGGTTCCTCTCCACCTGTCTGCTGACAGTGCATTGAATCGAAAAATGTAATATAAAAATGTAGAAATGGGATAATGTATTATGTATTTTTGTAGAAAAAAAATTGAAATTGAGTAATAACTGTAATTTAAAGTGTTACAATTTACATTTTATGTTATTTTCTAATACAGAAACTACTAGTAATTCTATCAATTAATAAAACACCTTAGTTTATCCATGGAGGGTATAAATTATACCTCCATGGTTTATCCTTGCCATTTGATTAGTTAATTACTGTACGTATTTGTCTTACACTATTCAGTTACTAAGTTCTAATGAATGTTGATATAATGTGCTAATGAATGGTACTAAATGAGATTACAATGTGAAGGTGAATGGTTTGTGTTTGAAAATAAGCATGTACAGCAGTTTGTATTGAACACTAACTGGCCAGACATACATATTGAGGCAGTTTCTGTTTTAACTTATTTGATCTTGATTTTTTTTCTATGTCCTGCCTATGCAGCTCTTTGATTTATATTTACATACAGTATTTTATATGTACAGTATATTTAATTGAATCTACTTGTTGTATTTGTTTAATAAATAGCAAGTTGTGGAACTCTGTAGCGGGCTACAATACATAGACATATAGTATGTGAAGATACTGTACATACAAAGTATCATGTCACATACAATATTGTGTGCACTCAAATGATCTGCATTATTAATATTAAATTATTATTAGGCATTTTATTATTATTTAAAACAAAACAATTAAAACAATTTAAGAAACTCCAATTGTCCACCTGTCCTCCTATTCTATACCTACTGTAGTCTGAGAAAACAAATGTTAGAAAACAATATACAAAAATATAATATTATAATTAATATTAAATTGAAAAATTTAACAATAATCACTTCTTTTAAAGTTTCACTGAATTATTCTGTGAAACTTTTAAAAAGTGATGAATATAGCTTCGTCTAATATTGCCGTAGTCATTTTTTTACCCAACGAGTTGTAAATTCATGGGATTCTCTCCCTGCCAGTACAGTAGAAGAACTAGAAGTCGACATAACTATAAAATTGAAAAGACAATTTCAGAAGATGAGGGAGGCTAATAATAGAAGGCCACGACCGGCCCACCAGCCTCTTTGCACCACTCATTTAGAGTGGTGTACGGTGAGTGAGGCCTAGGGCCTACTAGCTGGCCTAGACAAGGGCCTAGAATTTTTAATTAGACTAAATTAGACTTTATTTATTAGTAAAACTTTAATTTAAAAAAAAACTTAAATAAAAAAAAAAACTTAATTAAATAAATTAAAAGTATAAATATAATCAATAGTTAACATGACTGTATGACATATTATTTAACCTGTATTGACAAATTTGAAACCTTTTACTCAATAATAAGCCTAGCCCAAACATTCCTCATAAGATAAGGCTTAGTTTAGCTCTCTACGCACGGTGAGAATGGTCGGTTTGGCCGACTGAATTTAGCCTTGGATGGGCCTAGCCTAGGTAGGTATAGCAGTTGTTGATACCGGCCTTCACTTTTGAGGAGCTTATTTTTCTTCTTTCATAATTATTTCACTTACAATGCAACCTAGATCACTAACCTTTGTCCTGTGATTAGTTTAATATCAAAATCCAGCGATGATCATATTTTAAACAGACACATAATATCAATAGCTAGGTAAACAAAGTACAAAATTCATTCCCCACACTTTTATTAACAAAAACAGACTACTGTTGTTTACACTACCATACGGGATATTGCGACCACTGAGAAATTGGTGGCGTTTTCCGAATTACTACAGTACACCTTGTACAGATTTTGTTTGGTGACTACTTTTCAGTTGTGAAAATGTTTATTGTATCGACAATGAAATACCATTAAAATGAATCAATGGACTAATAATAAATATTAATAATAACTCAGATACTGTACAAGGATCATTGAATACTGTGTTTAAACCATTGATCATATGGATAAACACAATATTATATTCCTCTTAAATTATCTGTATTGTACTCACAAAATATTGTTTAAGTTTTATCTGAATTTTCATTTATTATTATCGTTAAAAATTAATTGAAGTCTGCCACTGAACGTAACTTAAATTCTTGATCGGGCTAGTCACATAGTGACATTTTGGATAAACACAATGTTATATTCCTCTTCAAAATTCTCTGTAATTAAGTACCCAAAAACATCATTATTGTTTCTTTTAATATTCTAATCTTTCTTTCTTGTTCAAGTTTAATCTGAGTTTTTATTTATTATTATCGTTTTAAATTAATTAAGGTCTGCCACTGAAAGTAACTTTGTTAAAAAAGTGATCGGACTAAGTTACACACATGCGATAGCTCGTCTCACCAATCTAGCGCCCGCAACCCACTTTCGTTTCGATTTTAGAAAGGACCGTCTAAACAATATAAATAGAAGAATTGGTAAAAAGTCTGTGATACTAATGAACCACAAATTTGTTTAAGCTTTTAATCCAAAAGGGAAGTTTGTGGATTTAGTTTTCATATAAAAGTTTATCTCCCAAACGAATTGTAAGAAAGCAGACAGAATATAACCTGTTGAATATTACCCAATATGCCTAGAGATTAAATCCAGAGAGATTTGCCTTTGAAACGATTTTTATAATACAAGTTTAATGGATATTCTACCAGGGAAGAGTGACTCTTCTCTGCATCTATTTGAAGTCATGTCACGAAATGCATCAACTGAAATTTAATCTGAGTTTGAGTACTGTAGGCTTTATTGTATGCCTACATAGAAAGTACTAACTTTATTTTTGTACATGACCGGACGCGACCAAATTTATCTAACTCTTTATCCAAATCTGGCGACAAATGTTCGTTATATTATCTCGAATATAAGAAAATTGCGTAGTCATTTTTGGACAAAAAAGGCCCACGCCTCGAATAGACGGGGAATAGAATATGTTTCATTGTTTACGGGTTTCTCTCAGAGGGATTATGTTAAAACCAAACGTTCAAGTCGCCCTTGCCTATTGACTGATGGCAAAACTCAATGCCATAGGCGCCTTTATTTTACAAGTACACCTTTTCTTTTCCAATCTTTACTTAAACTTACCTGGTCGTTAACCGGCACTTAAGATCGTCTCCCAGGGTGCACTCTAAAAGTGGAAGTTGTATAGTAAACTCCGTATCAGCAGCTGGATGTGCGCTTAACGAGGGACGTTTTGCATGTTTAAAGGTAGTAACATTTTTTATTTATTATGTTTTCGTAATAGTTCTCGTTTTCATTCCCTATTGTACAGATTCGAATGATCTCCACAATTTTTTTTATTAAAACATTGCACCAAACGGAGTACACTTCTAAGATGATCCGAGGCTCAGATGCGTGATGACATCACGGTTGAGGGCTTGTTGAACTTTTTATTCGAGCATCAATTCAGACTATTTTTCCTCAGTTGTTTGATTGAATGATGATATGCCAATATTATATTTTTTATGTATGAAAATACATTTTTTTGCCTTTTCCTCAATTGTTAGTGTGTTTGCACTTCCGTCATATTGAAAAAAAAAACAACAAAGAGATCAGAGTATTGAATTTTATGATGTTTTATATTCTAATAAAAGCTTAAAGAAAAAATTGTAAACAACTCTTTTGGTTATAGTCGTCTTCCTTCTCTCCTCTTTGTAGTTCTTCTCCAATTTATGATATTGCGGTTTTTTTAATTTAAAAAAAAAGCATGCATAAACATGATCGTACCACCGTGAACCGAATCACATAATAGGCTTCTGTTGATTATTTCGAACATGTTAAGAATTTGCCTCGCCCTAACGGAAGCTAACTAAGTATAATATAGGCCTACTTTTAGCCGAATAGCCCATTTACACACCTGATCTAGAAGAAGTATGCATTAGGTGACTATTATTGACAACTTAGTATGCAGTACACATGTTCTGAAAGGGGTAGAATAATATTTACATAGAGTTTACCTGTGTCACTTTGGTGTCAGGTTTCTAAACTCTTTTCACGCTCAACTTGAAACTACATAGCTCGCAGAAATTCCAACCTACCCCTGTATTTTCCATTGTTTGTTTGCGAAGTATGATTCTAGATCAAAAATGTAACCATCAATTGATTCCTTTCATGGTACACACACATTTTCATACAGTGTTTCTGGCCTACTTATGGTCGTTGTAAAATGAGGTATTTAGCCCTACTTTTTTGAGAAACACAAAATACAATTTTGGACTCAACTTTATTATTGCCAACATATTTTATATTGAACCGAATTGAACACATATCAGTAAAAATTATCCGATAGCGATAGCGTTCTGTTTGCTTCAAGTACACTAAAGCTTTGTTTACCTCCGCCAAGGAGGTATGTTTTTTACAAGGAGACGGGCGTAAGCGAAACGCTAGCGAGTTGACCAATGACAAGCAACAGTCCGAATAATCTATCGCTCACGACTGTGACAAAATTACTTGCGTTGCGCTTACGTCATTGCGCTGCGTCCTATAATAGTGGGAACTAAGCATGTAAGATTTGTTAAATAATAAAATCATGTTCTGAAACATACGCCGTTTGTTTTATAATAGTTCCCGTCGTATTCATTCATTATTGTACAGATTAGAGTGGTCTCCGCAATATTTTAGTTAGTGGGGTTACGTTTAAATATAATGGTTGTCGATTTAGACAACAATAAAATAAATTCTTTGATACTTCTAAATCTTCTCTCATTGCCAAATACTAAAACTTTGTCTAGATCAATATTCTGTTTATAATATAACAATGGACTTGCATAATAGGCAGTGCAATGTCCAAAAGGGATTACAATTATGCAGCCATCGTCGACGTGATCTTCATGGAGGACAACGTTGTGTTGGCCACCGGACTTGACGGATTTGCACTTACTACTACCGTACTCTAGAAGGGGAGGGAGGCGGGCAGACCATCTCTCTACGGCAATAAAGTGTACTTAGGAGGGTAGGGGAGGGGAGTGGAGGAGACCTCTCTATGGCATTAAAGAGCAGTATCCTTTGAAACATAATAATTAATCATCTACTGGATAATTTACAACAGGTCTTTAAAATGATTGTTCAAACTGCAGAATATGACGATCACAAGGAAAGGACGATCCTTGATGACGTCACAAGCATATCCCATTTTCAACACATCGTAAAACATTTACACACGCTTTGATCTGTTTAATAAACATTACATTCTTTAAAAGGAAATTGAAATACCTACAAGTATAAATGTCTTTTTTTGGAATTAGTCAAATGGACAGTACATCTTTAATCATTGAACTGATGATTGAATCAGGGTAGAGTAAAATTACAATACTGAAATAGTAATACTCTTTTAATATAAAAAAGGTCAAAGTAATTATGGCATTGTTATTTCATCATTGAAAGAAATTATCGAGAATGATAAGGTTTCCTTATGAAGACTAAAATAAATATGTTGATAAAAATATTCTTCATTTCAGTTCTAGTTGGAAAATATAATGGGGTGTCTTGAAAGTAAATCGACAACAGACAACGTCAAGTTGCAGATTCCATCCAAAACCAAAAAAAACTTCAATGGTTCCGTAAGATCACGACACGACTTTGGAGTACAAATGGGGACTCCGTTTTCTAAAAAACGCACACAACATGGTAAACCTGGAGTTGATGATGAAAATGATAATTATGTGGATAACCCTGTGTTAGAAAATGATGTAGTTAATGGTATTGCAGTTCCGACAGAAATATCAGATAATGATGACAATCAGTCGGAGATGACGTCACTGCCAGTACAAAATGGAAGCGTTGCAGTATTGGATAAGAAGGAAACAACAGAAGAAGCTGTGGCAGAAGAAAGAGGAGTAGTGTCAGAAGAAGGAGGAGAGTCAGGAGGTCACACTTTGGAGGAAGTCACAGTTTCAGAGGTGGTGAATGCATCAGGTCAACCTGAGGAACCACAAGAGTCGCCGATTACATTGCAACAAAAATGGCTGGTTCAAGATTCGTGGGCGTACATTGAAAAAGATCTTCTTGAATATGGAATGGTATTCTTCGCCAGGTAAGCGACAAAAACAACACTTCTTTTGAAAATGAGGCCCTTAAAACATATACCGGATAGTTAGGATATGCCTACTGTAGTTCGTATACTTAGTTTAGATAGAATTAGCCGACATCAATGATAACAAAGTACTATTAAACGATCGTTTAATAGTGCGTACTATTGCACGCCATGTGATCCACAGTCGTCCAATCAAATGACAGGAATTTATTTAGGTGTTATATAATATGCATTGATTCCTTCTCATTACATCTGCGTGTGTTCGTTTTTTGGGTGATTTATGAAAGTTATAAACTAGGCCAGAATCGAACCCTGTGCCCTGGGAATGAAAAGCAAGCACGTTAAGCACCAAGCTATATCTCCACTTTGTTCTTTTCCATAGGCTTCTTGACGAGAATCCAACAATAAGACATTTGTGGTCTTTTGGTAAAATGAACTATGCAACAGAGGCTGAACTTCGAGCAGACACATCTTTTCAGAATCATTCTCGGCAGGTGATGGAAATGATCGGTAGAGCTATCCACGGCCTAGATGACCTCGAGCTTCTTGTACCGATTCTTTCGGACCTCGGTCAACGTCATCGGATGTATGGTGCCAAACCAGAACACTTTACGGTACGTCAATTATTTTGATAGTGGGCGGGGACAAAATAACGACCCATCTTTTGGGACTTACATACTAAAGGGACACCCTTACACTATAGACACTTTCCTGTGACGTAAACAATGGGAAATGTTGAACACTATGGCCCTCAACACCCTCATCAAGGGGACACTTTGTTGGGTCTCGAAGGTGCCCCCTCTACTGTAGTTATTTTTAATGTTTTGTACTACCAAACAAAAATGTTTCAAAACTTATATTATAATCGTCTAGAATATTTTCTAAATAGATGATTTATTTCAAACGATGTTTTGTACTACCGAACAAAAATGTTTCAAAACTGTATTTATTTATTTCTGTCAACTTGCAGGCTGTGCACGCGGCACTCATGTACTCATACAAGAAAGGGTTAGATGAGAAAGTATGGACAGCGGACGTGAACGAGGCTTGGGATGCGGTCATTGGAACGGTTGCGAAGATCATGTCAGCCGAGTTAACAGATGAATGATTTACTGATGGACATTGATGTTATTAAATACTAGCATGTGTATAGGTTTTTCTATATTGACCTTAATGGCCGCCCATACGTGTGTCCAAGTTATTTTTACGATTGGACATAAAGTGAAACACACTTAACGTCAACATTGTTTAACATTCGTTTATTTTAACTGGCTTCACTCAGGTGTTGGAATAGAAGTACTAAGTACAGGTGCCTGTTATCACTTGCTTAAACTGTGTGTGGATAAAAGGGGCACCAACAAAATTAGGAAACGTCGTTTTGTATCATGACTTTTCTCTTTTAAATAATGGCTGTCCACAACCATGATTTAGATACTTGTTGGGAACAAACAACCTTTAAATGTTGTAAACATCCACGATGATTACTTCCTTTTATATATTTATTTAATTTGATTTAATTTATATGGCGCTTTAACAAAGCGTCTTAAACCACAAAAACAATGTCATAAAAACATTTTCAAATATTTTTAAATATTTGAATAGTTAAAACAAGAAATCAGGGAATTAACAAATCCAGGGAAGAGTGAATTTCACAATGCATCTGTATATAAATATAAATGTAATAATTATAATGTATAAATATGTCTAAACTGGGTGTTAGGGTTTCGTATTTTTAATGAATATATCTTAAACGTACTATTTCTGTTAAATATTCATAATAAAATATAATAATATAGGCCTAGGTATACAAGGTGTATCCGTTCTAAAATTAAATTGGCGCGCTACTAATGTCACGTTAAAAAAATATATAGGCCTAGAGCGGATGTAATTGAAAATCAGAAAAAAGTTATATTTGATAATTTGTTATAACAAAAAAAACCGGAGTCGAGTTCAAGCAACAGAATAATATTCGCGCGCGCGTACAAAAACTGTGCCATATTATCAGCTTTTGCACGCCGTAGGGTGCCAATGGTGGCGTATGGTAGGCCTACCAGTAAGAATATTTAGCTCTCAAATATTGAGATATTGATATATAGGCGTCTGTTGAGCTGTTTATGTAATACGTAGAGACTTTAAAAGGAGGGTACATCGGTATTATGAAGAGTGAATTCGAAATGCGTCAATAAGGAGTTAACAAGGCTATTCCGTCATCAATAAAGACATGTTATATAAATGAATTATATAATTAATATCAGAGGTGATAATAATGAGAATTGTATGACATTTCGTTTGCCTACAAGAGGATGCACGCACGTAAGCAAAGGTAAGGTTAGATTATTTAGAGGCTATGATTAAACTATTGTTAATATGTTGTGGCAACAATTGATAATGAATGCTATAACTGCAAAATAAACATTTCTTATTGGTGATAGGCTACAATACAACTGTATCATTGTGTGTTTGCTACGTAGCAGCCGCCAATGTCCTAGTAATGGAATCCAGGGGACAGTACAGTAATGAAATCCAGGGGAAAGTACAGTAATGGAATCCAGGGGAAAGTACAGTAATGGAATCCAGGGGACAGTACAGTAATGGAATCCAGGGGACAGTACAGTAATGGAATCCAGGGGACAGTACAGTAAAGGAATCCAGGGGACAGTACAGTAATGGAATCCAGGGGACAGTACAGTAATGGAATCCAGGGGACAGTACAGTAATGGAATCCTGGGACAGTACAGTAATGGAATCCAGGGACAGTACAGTAATGGAATCCAGGGGACAGTACAGTAATGGAATCCAGGGGAGGGTCCCGATAATCGAAGTGGTATGGGTAGAGAATATCAAATAATGAGACCTAGCACATGAAAGGGCATCTAAAGGGGTTAATTAATGCACTCTACAGGGTTTTTTTTATGAAGAAGGCTTAAACTAATAACACATTAGCATATTGATAGTTGGTCACCAATGAAGTGTGGTTCATTTGCTGTTTTGTATTTATCATATCTTTAGGCAATTAGGCCAAGATTACTAATAGTAAATTAATCACTGTCCTATCAGATCGGGTGGTAATCTGGCGTAGGGACTTGGACCAGTTCACCGGTGTAACCCCCTCTGAATGAAGGTCAAACTGGGTACACTGGACCTCGGTTTATAGTCCTTATTCGAGAATGTTTCCACCACCAGAACTATAGGAACGAGTTGGACTCGAACCCATGCCAATATTATTGGCTCTTTGGTTCGGTAGACGGCGCCCCTGCCTTAACCACTACACGCCATTCGACTCGACTATACCTATTATTGAATGACTCATAAATGGGAATGATGGGAACACAAACAAAACAGGGGCGCCGCACCATATCCATAACATTGGTACAGGTAGTTCAAGGCACCATGGTCTGGTGGTAGAACAATTGTCTTCTCGGATAAGAAGGTCCAGAAGCGATGGGTGACGGCAGCTCTGTGGCTGCCGTCGTAGGTCCGTAGGGCCGATCCCATTTTCCTCAGTGAGAATGAATAAAATGCAGGGCATGATTTTTTTTAAAGGAGGCCTACATTTCCCAAATTGAATAGAACAGTTTAGGAAGATAAGGGCGGTAGAGTATTATTAAGCTTAGTTATAGGGGTTGTAAACATGATGTTCACCCCAACTAAAAAACAGATGTTATTGACTATCACAGGGTAGAAAAAACAGTATCGGAGTTACTAATTATTTTCGGAACAATGTAAAATACTGTAACCGTGCATGCAAAAACCCGACGCCGTTATGCCTATAAGCAACATATTATATACTTTTCGATGCATTGTCATTTTTTAATGCTCAGATTAACTGATTTTGGTAAATAGAGCGCCCCTGTATGGTTACTTCCAATCCAACGGGTACATTATTTCAATGGATATTGTTGTAAAGACACCAATTGGAGAACGATTTTGTATAAAATGTGTTACTTACCCCATTTAACTATAAACGCATCGACGAACCTTCAGGACTTTCTGGGACATAGGCGTTGCAAACGGTTCACCGTTGTTAAAGATTAGTCAATAAGTCGGTTAATGTGGAAAAAAAACAACTCTGTTGAGATGACGCTACCTACACCAGAAGAGAAGGATCTTGTACAAACGTCTTGGAAGTGTCTTGTGGATAGAGATGCCTTGGGTAGTACTGGTGTCTGTATGTTTTCAAGGTAAGCTCCAGCACTCTCAGTGCGCGTACTCTCAGTGCGCGTACTCTCAGTGCGCGTACTCTCAGTGCGCGTACACAATTTGCCTATTAGATTCAGACTTTACCGTTTAGCCATTAAAAGTTTGGTATAGGACGTAAGCGCAACGCCAGAAATTTGACCAATCACAAGCGACGGATTATTCAAACTGTCGCTTGTCATTGGTCAACTCGTTTGCTTGCGCTTACGCCCTTGCGTTGCTTCCTAGTGGGTTACTACTCAACAAACAAGTCATTCGAATAAAAGTACTTTCCAGATTTTCTGTTTAGCACAAAGGTTTCCCAATGCAATACGCCAATAATTAATGTTGCGTTAGGTAGGTCGACGCGTGATCTACGTTTAGGCACGAGTGTTACTTGAATCAAAATGATGAGGACTAAATGCGCTTCATACCCAATCGCATCTTTTTTAGCGGCGTTTAATTATTTACTTTAGAAAGTGCTATACAGGCAATATTTGCGTTAGCTACGGTGATGTGTTCCCACTAGGACGCAACGCAAGGACGCAAGGGCAACACATGTAATTTAACCACAAGCGATGAATTATTCGAACTGTCCCTTGCCATATTGGAAGCATGAACATTTGAGTAGCCTCACTATCTTGCACAGATCGTCTGAGATGTGATGTGACTTACGCTTGGTTCGCACTAGAGGCTTGAGACGCAACGCAAGGACGTGGATGTAACGCAAGTTGACCATCACAAGCGATTGTTTGAATAATCTATCGCCTGTGATTGGTCAAATCCCTTACTTTGCGTTACGTACTTGCGTTACCCCAAGTGGCCCTCCAACGCCTGGAGGCCTCGTACGTTTTTAGCCTTTTTCAACATATTTGAATGCATGTTTTTTCCTCTGGACACTGCTCATGGGCCCCCTCTGGGTTTAGCCAGTGAGCGCTCATAGCCGTTACTCCACTGGCTGCGTCTCTAGTGGGTACCAAGCTTTGCACACACGCAGAACAGTTTGTGGTATCTCTTTTTATGAAGCAATACACTAAAACGAACTATAGGCCCTAATGCGGAAATCACTAACTACCGGTACAACAAAAACCAAAAACTGGTCAATAAACTTTGATATCAAAAGTAATACAACCGAATAAAAAATTCAAAATATGTTTGACTTTTTTGCTGGGAATAATTATTTTACTGTACTATTTAATCTAATGTATTTACCTACTACGGCTTAAATGCACAATAGAGGGTAAAGGAAATCACACAACCATAACAACCTAAACTGAGAAGAAGGCGTAGCGTGGTTCTATTATATATTATGTATATTATTGTATAATAAAATATAATAATAATATATATAATAATTTACAATCTGGGATACTAATAATGCTCATAATCACTGGCCCGGAAATGAAAATAGATGTGGATGTTTTTTTATATCACCATTGTATACGATCGTCTTTCACAGGCCTTTGAAAATTATAGGTGTGCTACAAATTACACTCCTCAATACATTCAGGGTGCTGTAGGCAGTTTAGGAGTGTGTTAGGTGAGTGATCGCACTCGCTCACCTTATATGACAAGGCCTGCTTTCAGGAATATCAAGCACGGGAACAGGCACAACCAGCTTCCCACCCCCTCCCCTCAAACAAAACAAACAACTGGAAATTATAACTAATAATAATAATAATTTATAAATGTATTTAAACCTTTAAATTGTAGATTATTCACGGAACATCCAGAATTTTTAGGACTATTCCCTTTTGGTGATTTAGGCCTACCAATGGAAGAGCTAAAACTACATACAAAGTTTGTGTACCACGCAAACAGCGTCATCAAGATGGTAGGAGCTGCCGTTAACGGGTTGGATGACGTTGCACCAATGGCCAAGAAGTTAGAAAGTCTTGGTAAAAGACACAAGAAGTACAAAGCAAAACCGGAATATTTCGAGGTAAAATTTTGCCGACATCATTTAAAATGTTTATTCCTAGAGATAATAAATTTATTTTGATGACAATAAATGGAATAATTTGTTACTTTAATAATGAGAATCTTAGTCAAAAGTGTTCCGCACAGGCGCACGCACGCACATGCGACGTGCACTGCGCTAATAGACCGACTTCCTGAGCAGCAAAGAACCACAATTTATATTACACTATATCAAGCGCCAAACCAAATGTGTGCTCTATCTCCATCTTCACTCGCGTCTCTCTAGCTGGGGCACTTTTAAATTTTTTTTATATCCGGCTATAATGTTATACTGTAACGGAAATTTTTGGTAAAAATGTAAATCACGGCAATTTGGTGGCAATTATGACGTAACTAATCAGATTGTAAACTGCTATTGGATATATACCATATACATGCCTTCATATTAACCAAGGCAATATAACAACCGGATGCTGAGCTCCGGAGTTCAAAGGGTTTATAAGTGGCTGCGACACGATCTGTTCTACGCCTCTAACAGTACTGTTGGTATTTGTCGCAGCCAGACATAAGATCAATGGACTGTTAAGAGTTCCTTTCTTGGCAAGGCGAGCTGTGTGTCCTTTATTTCAGTTGCGAGGTTGTCCTTGCTTAATACTAGTATATTTAACTAATTTCAACATTTCACAGGCTGTTGGAGAAGCCCTATTATTTGCCCTCTCTGAAGCTGTTGGCGAAACTTTTGACGAGAAACACAAAGCAGCCTGGGGCGTGGTCTTCGCCGTTGTCGTAGCAACAATGAAGAAAGGATTGCAATCTGATTAGTAATATTATGACTACTATCACATTTTATTATTTTTCATCACAGGATACACAATGTAGTTGATTAAATAAAGCAATATTAGTAGGCCTAATAGGTATATTCATTTGCTAAAATGTCAAAAACTATTTACTAAACATATATAACATAGAAACCTGGAACCCCTACGGGCTCTGGTTATATTATTATTATATAGTATTAGCCGGATATACTATGGTATGCAGTATTTTGTATTCTTTATGAAAACTACAAAAATGAATACTGTATGTATGTCAGTGGGATAGTGGGACAGTAAGGACATATATATATTATATATATATATGAGATTCCGGGTTCGAATCTCGGTTGGCGCGACTTTCTCACAGATTTCCTCATCTTTATCGTTTCAAATTAATTAATTTATATAATAATATATTACCGGGCGGTTTAGAATGTATTATGTGCCTGTCATGTTTATATATATATTACTGAAAAAATGACAATGCTGTGTGTATCAGTGGCTGGATCTCAATGGAGATACAAATAAAATAAGCAGAAAGCTAAATCGATAAAGTAAAACAATTAGCAGAGCTTTTGGGCAACACTATATATATATATACATTATATTTGTAGATACTTTGTAAAATGTATTTATAATAAACGTATCGTTATACTAATCATAACTATATTGTCTCTTTACATCATCAAATGTAATGTTGTTTTATCATAATCGCTTCAGAACCACTGCTCAACACCATTGGACATAAGTGACCACTCAAAAGAAATTGACACCAGTGACCTCTCATTCAACACTCTGACCTCTCAAAAGCAATCGACACAAGTGACCTCTTATTCAACACTACTGACCTCTCAAAATCAATCGACACCAGTGACCTCTCATTCAACACTCTGACCTCTCAAAAGCAATCGACACAAGTGACCTCTTATTCAACACTACTGACCTCTCAAAAGCAATCGACACAAGTGACCTCTCATTCAACACTCTGACCTCTCAAAAAGCAATCGACACAAGTGACCTTTCATTCAACACTCTGACCTCTCAGAAAGCAATCGACACAAGTGACCTCTCATTCAACACTACTGACGGTGAGCTCTCAAAAACAATCGACACAAGTGACCTCTCTCATTCAACACTAATGACCTCTCAAAACCAGTCGATACCAGAGACCTCTCAAAACCACCATTAGGCCTTACAATTTAATTTTAAAACTGTGTTTTCCACTGTTCTTTACTAAAAAATATAAAATCATGTTTCAATAGAATGTACTATAATAAATATAATTTAATTAATCAAAATCTAGATTGTTGGACAGACAATTTCATACAAACTAAATCATAAAGTATATTTTAATACTTTTTATACAATACAGAATAAATAATATAAAAGTTAAAACTATTGTATATGGAACAACAAGGAAGGAAGTTTTTCAAGCACAAATATTATGTTGTCATAATACTGAAGGAAGACAACCAACATGCAGATTATAGCGGTCAAAATTAATTTACTGCAGGTACTGCAGTAACTACATTTTATTTACTGCAGTAACGTATGATTTTAGTTTGATTCAATGTAGAAGTTTCCCCCCAAAAAAGCTTACTAAATAATTGCTTTAACAGGTTAAAAAGTAAACAAAATATTACTGCAGTAACTTCAGTAGAATAAATTTGACATGATCACTTAAAATGAGGATTTTAAGAGAGGCATTATTGAACATTAACATTTACAAGAGTGGGAAAATAAATTATAAATATATACACTCAAAGACATTTTCTTTCGCGAATATCAAAATACATTTAAAAAATAGCCATAAGAGGAAAAGAAATACAAAAGAAGGTAATTGGAAAATTCAGTTAAAATGACTAATAGTAAGGTTGCATAAGATCAAGGAGTGTTGTCATCATCAGAAGTCATACAAAAAAGACCTAGTTTTTTGAAAAGTGTAGACATGAATTGGTTTATAGGACATAATTAAAATACACTGAAAAATACAACGAAATAGAATAGTTCTTGCAGTATTCTGTGCATGGTGGGAAATAGTTAAATATTTTTAAAACAAGGTCAGTACAAAACAATGTAACAAAACAGTAGAAGGTTACAGTTATACAATACAAACATATAATAATATCATATTTCCCACGAATCAAGCCATTTTAAATGTGTCAATCTACTATTTGCTTTGCCAGCATAAGGTCCATTCATTCCGTATGACAATGGACTGAATAGATGAAAACTACGGAAACAATAATAAGAAAAGTTCACTTAATTTTGCTCTATATTCAAAAAGTGTGAGTTAGTTAGAGAGTAAACAAATTATAAAATAAATATTGCCAGTCACTGAACCATGTGTAATTAGGCATTCATGGTTTGTCAATGAAGTCACACTATGTCAGATATTTTAACATACCAATCAACTAATGAACTGATTCTATTGATCAACCAATTCAATGATCACTGTACTGTATATACACATATGGCATATACCCTGCAGTATCATAGCCAAATTCTGTAATACAGTATCACATGTATCACATAGGCCTATTTATATTTATTTTAATTCAACATTTATTGTTACATGTTTATGTCTCGGCATTTTGTATTTTTGTGAGGGTCCCTAATAATCAGTTCGGCTGGATGGACCAACTTCGTAAAATATTGTTGAAATAAATAAAATAAATCTGGTGCCTATAACACTTTAAGGTTATAGTCAGCTTATAACCTATCTTACAGGTGTAACATGTGATACATGTGACATTGTATAACAGAATTTTCCTATGATACTGGACAATACACACGGTAAGAAGAATCAACTAGCATTGTGGTATATCTAATGATTCATTAAAGTAATTCTGACTACCCTGCATACTTAAACAGAGTAATCAAATCCTCAAATTCTTTTTTTTTTTTACAGTTACTGATCATGTCAATGAAATGTGGGAAAATATGCCTAGAACAGTATGGGCAGAAAAACATTCATTTTGAAATTATGCCAATCAATAAAGTTAATAAATGTCAATCAATCAATATTTATAATTGTCAATCAATCAATGTCAATCAATCAATATTTATAATTGTCAATAAATCAATATCAATAAATGTCAATCAATATCAATAGTGGTCAATAAATCAATATCAATAATTGTCAATAAATTAATATCAATAAATGTCAATCAATCAATATTAATATATGTCAATCAATCAATATTTATAATTGTTGATCAATCAATATCAATAATTGTCAATAAATCAATATCAATATGTCAATCAATCAATATCAATAAATTTCAATCAATCAATATCATTAATTGTCAATCAATCAATATTTATAATTTTCAATCAATCAATATCAATAAATGTCAATTTATCAATCAATATTGATAAATTCCAATGAGTATCAATGAAATGGCCAACTCACCTATAAACCATAACAGAACATATTGCAGCATGAGTACCTATTTTTCCATTAAAAGGAAAGTTGAGTTCAAGTTTGTTATGTACACTGGTAACTATATGATCAATCAAAACGCCTAAAGGAGCAAATATAAAGAGAGAAAAAAGATTGTCAATAAATTCATCATCAATCTTGTAAGTGTTCAGGTGTCCTTTGACCTATAGTCTGTTTGGAGGAAATTGTATACATCGTAAAACAACGAAAGGCCACAAGCACAGGGTGATAATACTATAGGTTTGATTATCAAAACATAGAATACTCAGATGATTGGTTTGGTAAGATAGCTTAATAACTAATTGAAATAGGCTGTTTATACTGTAGCCAAATAGAATAAAAACAACATAGATGTTTTTGAAGATCG
This sequence comes from Antedon bifida, assembly GCF_963402885.1. Taxonomy (NCBI): domain Eukaryota; kingdom Metazoa; phylum Echinodermata; class Crinoidea; order Comatulida; family Antedonidae; genus Antedon; species Antedon bifida. Next base: position 2,362,559 of record NC_136234.1, read on the forward strand.
AAACATGACTTCCATTTTATTATTTGATGCAAGTTGTATACTATGTTATTGAAACCAGGGAGATATTTCTCCGTTTAATCATAATCACTGAATCCATTAGAAGATTTTTTTGGGGGTTACTTTAAACTAATTTTGATAAGGTCTGACCTTATACTTACCAGACAACATACTGTTAAAGAGCATGGCAGGGAAATAGTGATGAAAGTAGAGGACACGTCCCATACAGAAGAAAGGTAGGTAGTGTAGACACCAGCCTAGGAATAGCCAAGCACAGCTTATCATGGCATTGTTATTGTGTTCTGTAAGAGAAATGTGCAATAATATTAATACATTGAATGTATTTATGGTACTTAGTATGTCATTAACACCATTCAATGAAAAAATATGATAGTGATATGTCCAAATATGGTAGTGATATGACATCATCATGTCAATATATGGGCAAATCACATTTTTTATGACATAAAGTCTGATAGTTTAGACATAGCTTAAAGTTCTGTCTACACTGTCAAACTTTGTGACAAAAAATTGTATGCCCATATATGGACACGATGACGTCATATCACTACCATATTTGGACACATCACACTTTTTTGTCAAACTATTTTAATAGTGTAGACAGAGCATTTTAGCAACATATTCTGAATCTTTAATCTAAATCCTAATGTTAATTGCTAAACCTAATTTGTTTAACGTTGGTTCGTAAAATCACAGTAATGTATAAAACTGTAAAAGAGTGTATAAATAATGTAACATAAAAATATACCTGTATCCACCCCTGTACAACATCCTCGTTGCAGTCTTATAGACCAGATTGCAAAGCACAAAAGAAAGAGTCCAAGACAACACAAGTTACCCCACCAGAGAACTGGATTACCAAGTAAGTAGACACGTTCCTCTGTCTCATTTACACCTGAAAATCGCTGACCCTAAAATATCAATATATTGCTCAGTCTGGATGTTATGAAAATAACCAATTTTATTTTGGCTGTCAGAGAGGAGGAGCGTGTCACCCTAGACCTTCTCCCACCTCCCCAGATATGCACCTGAGAAAACGTAGTACAAGTAAATACTGCAGCAACTGAATTGAGGTACAGCAGCGACTACAAGAAAATAATTGATGTGGTTCTAAAACTTACCCTATAATTAATAGGCCATTGCCATGGTCGTGAGGTAATTTCTCCTTCTTTAGGTTTTAGACCACTGTTACTCTAAAAATTAAATCAGATAAAGCAGATCTTGATAACTTTTCATATTTTGTTCGTGATTATCTTTCATGTTTTCTAAATCCACAACACTCTCGTGGAAACTACAAAATATCCACAATCAAAACAGAAACCTCTGATCTAACTAATGAAAGGTATTTATACAAATTATAAGTCTTCTTCCGGTCAATGTAAGGTCTGATATGTAACATTTATGATTAGTATTAAAATAGACAATCCTTTATTTAATCTGAAACTGTATTTATAGAAGTGGTTCAAACGCAAGTTATGGATTGCATTTTCTTGATAATCATACCTGTGCCATGACAATATGCGATTCCAGTACACTTTCAAGAAATGAAGGTGCGAATAGTTCAAAGCTAATATTTGGTACTACAAAAATAAAAAACCGAGAACAATTATTATAAAATAATATCATCAATTATTACATCAAATTAGCAATCTAGGTAACACTCTGCCGTCACCCTTCAAGATTTATTTTATTTATTTCCATATTTAACGAGGGTGTCTATTCAGCCGAAGCTGATCATTAGGGATATGCTTCTAATTACTATTGCATAACTACCACACACTAGAATGCAAAAAAAAAGGCTTTAAAAGAAATTGATTCTCTTACATTTGGCATTGTAATGGTCCTCCACATTCCATATGTTCTTTGAATCTCTTTTACGCGGATTACATGTTACTTCCATCTGCTCCCAGCCCCTAAAAACAAATAAAAATAACAAAACAGTTAAAAACAATACATTTAGCGATTGACAAACTTGTGAATGCATCAGAACATATTCTCTTACCATTTTGGCAACTGCTTGGAGTGAGAGTACAAAGCACACCCTGTGGTATGATGGATCAGTCGCAATCGAGTTCGCACCGTTTTAACCCGATCTCCAAGTTTACCACCAAGAATATCAACTCGCCATATATCATTCAAATCTCCAGTCCCATTCTGTGAAAAGAAAATATAGAAATGTCTAGTCTGATTTTGTAAACTGACATTTAAATTTAAATATATTCCACTGTCTTGGAGAGGTGAAGGGGAAAAGGCCTATGTCGGATTATCCAGGTAAATAGGCACAATATAATAATATAATAATAATTCAACATTTATTAATTTTTATCAATGGTAAACAAATAAAAAAAAATGTAATAAATAATGAAACTTGCAATAAGAAATTTCTTGTCACGCAAGACCCATAAACAAAAAGAAAATATAGACTGACATGTAAAAATAAGAAATTTATTTTCAGATCAGACTCACTATTCCATAACATGTGACTTGTTGATGTCGCTTTGTGATTGGACCAGATTCCATATGACTGTGAAGATTCCTACGAGTTCTACACAAAAAAATGTTATGTTTATTGTAAATAGTATTATAACACCTATATAAATTCTTGTCTTTTGATTGGATGATTGTGGGTCACATGGCATGCAATAGTACGCACTATTGAACGTCATTCAATACTTTTTTTGTGACAGAAATCTATTTAGATGTTATATAAAACAAATAATGAATTTTTTATATTCGTGTAATGGTACAAATATTGGCATGATTTCATCATTCACCTCATGCCATTATTTGTACCATTACACTCATAAAAATTCATTATTTGTATATTATTACATGGCAAAAAGCCATGGCAATTATTAAAGACAGTTTAAATGAATTGATAGCTGCATGGTTTTAAACAAATAAATACTGTAGTATCCGACAACTTACGCAAGATGTTCTAGTCGAACTACGTCACCATGATGAACATACGTGATGTCATCATGTTCTGACGGATCACGATCAAACTTCTTAACCAACCACTTGTTGTTGTCATCTTTGTGTGTGTAAGCTGTAACCTTTTGACAAAATATGACAAAAAATGAAAAGCATATAGGTACATACACCATACAATGACGATCCACTTGTTATTTCGGCTTTGCATGGGGGTGGGTAGGCAATGCAAAAAAGTGTCGTATTTGTTCTAGTTTTTTTGTAAAGGTGTACTTTACAGTTTTTTTTAGGCTTTGCCTTTGTTGTACGTCCTCCATCTTAACATTGTATTTGTTTGTGATTATAACAGAAATAAAGATTGATTGATAGGCCTACTGTTTTTCACTGTATTGTAGTAGCAAATTAATTGATCTTCAGCAATTATTTGCTGTATGCCTTGGACACTACTGACCTGTTGCTGCCTAGCCCCAACACCTTCAGGGTAGAGATGCCAGTGTGAGTGCAGCAAGCCCCCTGCTGCTCGATGATTCTTCAAGGTGATTACAGATCCATATGCAAGATCTAGAAATAACAACATATTAGAGAGCTTGTAGGGTGCAATAATAAGGGATAACGGCCTAGTATGTAAGAGGTTCGAGACTTGTCAATGCTATGTTATTTTATCCATTACACTACAGGCAAGATGCTTTACTGTTTAAATTAATTGTTTCCATTTAACATAAATTTGAATCTTTTGATTTTAACTTGGGTGGTACAGCTAGACCCTATTCTTGATTCATTTTACCTTCTGGCATATTTGCTTCATATAAGTTATTGCCCTTGAGACGAGACTGAAATGAGGAGCTAAAAAATCCATCGCCAGTCCCACTGTAAAAAAAAACAAAAACAAACATAAGAAAAATGAGATTTATTAGTTTTTTTAAATTTATTTAGTTTTCAAATGACAAAATTGTTTGATTGCAAGATTGTAAGAAAAATATAAAAAGTAATAGTTTAAGAAGTAGAGTTTGGATTTCCAATAATACTGTATTTCAATCAATCATACCTGTGACTTAATACTTTAAAATGGACGAAAAATAAGGCAAGATAGCAAATGACTGGCAGAACAATCAGGCAGGACACACGTGCACAGAAGTGTTTCGCTATTTGCATCTGTCGAACAAAACAGAACAAAAACAGAATTTACTAGAGATCATGACAAACAATTCCACTATTTCTTATGAAACAGAATTTGATTTTACAGAATACTATATTTTAACCACTATATGATATGATATGACGGCCATCCAGCAAAAACCCCGCCAGCCTGGAGAGGAGATAGGCACCACTGGGAGATATGGCTTATGCCTGTGTATCGTATCATGATGAGTACTACTACTGTATCTCATCTGCTATGCACCTACGATCATCTTGGTCATGGGACAACTAAAACTAGAGGGAAAAATGATAATAAGTTTACCTTTGATAAAGCTAAGTTACCAAGTAAATGCCAAAGGTCAGATATCGTCATAATACCTATAAGTAAAATTATGAAGAGGCCAACCCATTTGACACTAAAATCAATGAAAAAAAAATAATTAAAAAAATGTTAGCGAGAGCACAATTATTATTACAATTATTAAACATTAGAAATCTTCTTTCTTTATAACCTCATATTTCCATTCTATAAGTTTGTTTGTTTATTGTGTTCTACAGTATTTTTTCAGGCTTTGCCTTTGATGTACATCCTCCATCATCTACTGATAGAATGTTTATAGTTGAGATTAATGAATTTGATGATTACAAGTGCATTTTTTTTTTAATTATTGGCATATTACTTTTGTTAAACCAAAGTCTGGAAGTAAAGTATTAATATATACAGTATGCTTTAATACCTGAACGAAAATGCTAAGAAGATTCCGGTGTTTGCCATCCAGAACCACCAACCAAACGAGAAAGGTGATTTAGAATGACCTTTGAACTTTTGTGCGCTGTACATTGACATGACGATGAAAAACAAGAGAATTGGATCCAGTAGAATATACTGTGATAGAGTTAAACAGCCAGTGTCTAAAAAAAGGAGTCAATGATAAAATTATGTAAATATTCTTTCATTTCTGTTAAATAAAGTTCATTTGTGAATGACATTTGATTTTAGAATCATGATGGGATAAGGACAGCTGAAAGGAATAACATTGCAATTAACAAGTGAGTGAGTGGCCAAGTGGTTAAGACAGTGGAACCGTAATACCTACCATAACAAGGGTCGAGCCTCACTCGCTCCATGGTTCTGGTGGTAGAGCGAGGCTTCTCGGATAAGAACTATAAACCGTAGGTCCAGTGTACATATCTGGCTCAGGTGCACTTTAAAGAACCTAGCATCATCTTTTGAACCATGTAGGGGGTCACCCCGGAGTACTGATATATACACAGCCACTGTTTAGGGTCACCCTCTATAAATAAGGTCAAATAAAATAAATAAAATAACTTTTGAAATTAAATAATGTGTTTTTTTTCACTTACCAAATATAATAATAAAAGCTGATAGTACTGATGCTGAAAGTGATTGAGTCATTTCCCAAACAATTCCAAAACACAACAGAATGATGCTAGAACCAAGTACACTACAAAACTGAAGAGAAATAACAAGTCAAATTAGAGCCACTTTTCTATGAAACAATGAGGGGCAATACAGTATATCATATTGAGGGGACACATTAGACGTTCGACTGTTTATGTTTACAGGTGGAAATCCATATTATGAGTCGTGAAAGAGTCTTCTTAATGCACTTGTCAATTATATGACCAACTATACGATCCCCGGGAAAGGTGCATCATTTACAAATAATTATTGATGCAGGGGTGTGTCAAAAAACCTAAATGGTACGTCACATCAATGAATAATGGTGTGTCAATGTCCGTCACTTTACCACCCACTATATCATGAACAACATGGCAATTGTTCTTCAAAATGGGTGTGTCATGGTCACCTAAAGGTACGTCATTTTCTACGCAGGGGTGCGTCATAGTATTCATAAGGATTCAGACAAATGATGCACCTCTCCCAGGGGTCGTATAGTGGATCATACAATTGACAAGTACATAATAGGGGTTCTACTTTGTTTAAATCATATTGATACATTCATTTTATTTATTTCATTTATATGTAATTTACTTTCTATGGACCAGAGTTTCCGAAATAAAAGATTGAATGAATGAATGAATGAATTACATTACAACGTTTTTCTTACCAATCGCATTCCAATATACTCAGTCTCTCCATACTTAATTCCTGGTTTTTCAAACGAAAATTTCCCATCGTATCCTGAGAGAAAACCGGACAAACCTATTAACATCTGAAAAAAAAAGAAGCAGGACATGTTTAATTGGATACCGTGTTGGATACTGAAAGAAAGGTGGAATAAAAGTCCTGATAAAGAGAAAAGTTTACCTTTCCTAATGGAGGATGCACGTCAAAGAAAAATGTTCTGTTAATATAGTAACTTCCCATTTTTCCAAAATGTGTTTCATCCCAGCTGTGAACAAAATGAAAAGAATTATTTGTTATGTTTCAAATCTTATTTTCATGTCGCATCACGAGTACTGTTTGCCCCTTCAAAAAATTCAAAATAAAATTAAAATATTTTTATTATTCTTAACTTACCAAACATGTTTTGGTTCATCTAATTTATACAATCTCGTCCCAAAAGCCAAGACGACTAGAACTATGAAACAACACCAGTAAATAAACCGTTCTTTGTCAAATAAAACACGTTTGGAATTATTTTTATTGCTAGGCCCATGTCCGTTAAAATTAGCACTTGAGAAGGGAATTGTGTCAGGGCATCCATCAGCAGCTGACGGTGATGAAGAAGGTTGTTTGAGTTCAATCTCGGGCCTAGAAGAGTCCTTTTTCCACATGTCAATTTCTGCAGGTTTTTTAACAATATTTTCGTTATTATGATGTCCATTGTTTAATAGAATTGTGCCAGACATGACATGGTATCTGAAAAACAATACTAAGAAGTCATTTATATTATAACTTAAGATTTATTTCGTCGATAAAAAAAGTGTTTACAATTCTTCTTTGTTTACAAACTACATGTCAAAGGTCAACTAGCCGGTTTGTGTTGACCTGGGGGAAAACAACACGTCGTGCTGCTCAGCTTTCTCTGCCTTTGTATTTATTTTTAATTCAATCAACAACAGAATACCTGAAAATGAATTCAAAAGTACGTGGGTTTATGTGATGATGCATTGCATTTTGACACTTAGTTTCAAATAATGGAGAAATTCAGATTGCGTCCATCAATTCTGTTCAAACCTAGAGGCTAGGAGGAGGGCCAGGCAGGCCTACCCTACCACCACCCGGACTGCTGCTAAGCGTCGGTTGCACACAGTCGACCACGTAATATGGTTGCGATGTTGGTGAAAAGTGCAGCCTAGGCTAGTTCCTTCTCATTTTAAATTATAGTTTAAAATGTATTATTTAAGGAATCACAAGTCACAACAAGTCACAAATCAGTTTATTTGATCCAAAAGAAAAAAAAAAATACAAAGCAAAAAATATACAAAAGGACCAGGGAGACTTCCATTAAGGCCAAAAGCCGCATGCATGGAAGCCACCCGAACATTTTAAATAATATATAATTCTCATGTATATAATATAATTAAAAAATTAACAAATCATAACATTAACAAAAATCGTATCAGAACAGTTACAATAAGTAACTGAACTGGATTATCACTTAAATCATTTTCATCAAGACACAAAATGTTTTGTAGAGAGTTACCATCTACACCACCATAGTTTTGCAATATTGAATTATCAAGTGTATTCATCATTAAACTGTAAAAAAAAAAAAATAAATATTTCCTTTTTTAGCCTATTTTATACTCGTACTTTAGAAGCTCGTGTTCATGGAGAGTTCGCCTGGGTAAGTTTATAATGTATCACAATTATATTCAGAATAAAAACTAGGCCTCTCTATATGAAAGTTGAATGCCAAAACATGCAGTAATTCAATTTGATGTTAATTTTGTAGCTCTTGCATTTAAGAAGATTGAGTATGAATACAGGCCAGTTAATTTACTGAAATCTGAACAGGTAAAGTACTTATTGATAGTTATTGATTATAATTGATTACCAGCTAATTTATTTAAATGTAAACAGATACACAAGCAGAATCACTTTCAGATTTCAATTTATTCTTGTTAGCTCTCAGACGAACACAAAGAGCTGAATCCAAGTGGACAGGTTCCAGCTCTGATTATTGATGGCTTAACACTCTCACAATCTGTAAGTTTTATAATTCTGCTGATCATAGATAGAAAAAAAAAGTATTTGAATGAAAATCTTCTAAAATTAGAATGTTTTTTGTTTGTTTAAAGATTGCTATTATAGAATACATTGAAGAGACAAGGCCTGACATTCCTCTACTCCCAAAAGAAGCAGGACAACGAGCTCTGGTGAGTTAAAAAAATATTTTTAAAGAAAAAAAAACCATTTATTGAATTTTAAACACGTATGACAATATATGAATAGGCTGTTGCAAATTAGTAATTGCTGTATACCCTCAAATATATGTGCTGTGTAAATATGCTGTTTCACAATGAAGTAAGTATGCTATTACAAATAATAATACTAATAGTCTACCATCAAAAATATTATGTAAATATTTTTCCTTTTTATGTGTAGGTACGACAGGTAACAGAAACAATTACAACAGGGATTCAGCCTATACAGGTGAGGATAACACTCAGAAAGGGGTTGGTAGAAAAACAGGTTGACAACAGGATGCATAGTGGGAGGTAAAGGGTGGAAGAATGGGTGATAACAGGGTGCATAGTGGGTGAGGGGTAATGATGGAGATGGGATGGAGTAAAAGAATTAAGGAAAAGAAATATTACAACACAGAAAACATTAATACTGTATAGATTCCTTTTGCTTTTTGTCAAAAAAAGATATATATTTTTCTAATGATGAATACACAAACCTTATTTATAGCGTATTCATGATTTACAAAAATAAAATCCGCACATCAATCAAATTGTTTTTAGATTTTGTTTTAAATCAAAATTTATACTTTAAATTTCAGAATCTCTCCATTCTGAAATATGTTGGAAGTGAAAAGAAAATGGAATGGGGACATTATCATATCAATCATGGTTTTGAGGCGCTAGAGAAGCTATTGTCTAGAACGGCTGGAACATACTCCGTTGGTAATACAATCACAATGGCGGACTTCTGTTTAGTTCCACAAGTATACAATGCCAACAGGTTAGTTTTGTTTTGCTGTTTAGGCCTAGTTTGTAAAAAAAGCTAATATTACTGAGGCATATCCATCATTTCCTTTTCATTTCAGGTTTAAAGTTGATATGTCAAAGTTTCCGATAATTTCAAGGATAAATGCTGCCCTCATTGAGTTGCCAGAATTCAAGGCAGCTCATCCGAGCAAACAGCCAGACTGCCCAGAGGACCTACGATAAAGAATTCCCCCAGTTGTCAAACAGCCAGACTTCCCCCAATTGTCAAACAGCCAGACTTCCCCCAGTTGTCAAACAGCCAGACTGCCCAGAGGACCTACGATAGAAGGTTCCCCCCAGTTGTCAATATTCATTTAACACACACAAAAAAAAACAAAAACTGGTGGTACCTGCAAATAGTCAAAAACTACGAAGAAGAAAAATAATTTTTGTATAATGTTAATTGACATAGTTGAAAGGCATATGGAGTTATTAACTAATAAAACGATACTGAAAGTTACGGCAAAAAGACTTGACCGATCTTTTGACATTTTCCAGAGTATAAAGTTAGCTATAAGCTTTTTATAATATTTATTAGCTCTCCATTTTGGTAAGAAAATCATGAAATGGTTTTTACAAAATTTATTTTAGAATTTTTAATTTAAAAAATATTTATTTCCTATTTAGTATTAATAATGGTAAAAACATTACATAGTATAATAGTATTTTTCATGTAGTATTTTAATTTACTTTAAAAAAGTTATAGTATTTGGTTATTAGTATCTGCCATTCTTATGAGAATTGCTGGTTTAGGAAAAAAACATTGGCTGCAAGATTTCTCCAATTTTAGAAGTATTTTTTTTAGTTAAGTTAAACTCTTTTTAATTATTGATACAAGAGGAAACTACGTATTATTTACATATTTCCTTTATTTCAGGACAATTTTTAGAAACACCAATTTTAATTGATTGATTTTATCAAACAACTGGACAATCTTAAAATGTTAAATAAACACACATAAGGTGTAAATAATTGTTTGTATATTTCTTTACCATTAGGTAAAATCGCGATGTTTTTCTAAATTTAAAATAGTTAAAATAAATAAAACAACAGTACTGTACTTACTAATTATTCAATTAGTAGATTTTCATGTCTGAGTTTGCAATAAATAGTCGGCCCTCTCTGATTGCTTTGTTCCTGTAAGTTGATTAAAGACAAATGTATTCTTTGGATTTCTAAGCTGATCGCAAGTTGTTAGGCTTTTCATTGATGCAATTAATGCTTCATCAGACACCATGATTGGTAGCGATTTCTGGGTATTGAACTATGTCCACGGGAATCCAATTTTGATGGGGTGATAGGCCTACCACCATGATTGGTAGCGATTTCTGGGTATTGAACTATGTCCACGGGAATCCAATTTTGATGGGACGATAGGCCTACCACCATGATTGGTAGCGATTTCTTGGTATTGAACTATTTCCACGGGAACCCAATTTTGATGGGGTGATAGCCCTACCACCATGATTGGTAGCGATTTCTGGGTATTGAACTATGTCCACGGGAATCCAATTTTGATGGGACGATAGGCCTACCACCATGATTGGTAGCGATTTCTTGGTATTGAACTATTTCCACGGGAACCCAATTTTGATGGGGTGATAGGCCCACAAGAAGTTACAATGTTTATAAGTCTATCACCATAACTATATTTTCATAGTTGAGTGATAGTTTTTGTACGGATTTCAATATGACAGACAGACAGAAACAAAAGAGGACTAAGTACGTGCGACGAACATAACACTTAATAGTTTCAATATTCGTAAAGTTCATTTTGATTTGTTTAGGGCCTTGTTTGCAATGGTAAGACTAAGAAATGAACATAAAGCTCTACACTATCAAACCTTATATGACAAAAAAATGTGATTAGCCCATATAATGGACAACATGATGACAACATATAACTACCATATTTGGGCACAATGCACTTTTTTTTGTCAAACTAGTTTGATAGTAGACATAACGCAACGGTGTACTAAGAAGGAGATGAACGGCGGAACACGACAGTTATATCCAATCGTATATAAGTCCGTATATTATTTGAATGTCTTTTTAATAAAATAGTGTTTGTTTGCAACAGAGAAGCCAATAGAGGAGAACCAGTACAGGCCATTCGGAACACCACAAAGTAAAGTTCAGTTTTAAGAACTTTTACGGTTTGTGATGCAGACTCAAGTCAAACAGTTACAAATAATACACAGTGCTTACTATTGCACGCCATGTGACCCACAATCGTCCAATCAAATGACTTTGTTCAATATAGACTGTATGAATATAAAGGAGAGCTAAGTACAGACACTTCATGACATGAAAACACCATAGTTTAGTTATAAGAAAATCACGTTGTGTGTAAATGGTCATATAACAGATTCTATATTTTTGTATTACCGTTACTGCTCGTCTGTGTAAATTGGCCTTACCACGGAAGAACTTTCTCCGTGATACTACGACACTCTCGTCTAATCAAACAATTAACAAAAAATACACGAAACTTGTAATTATGTTTTACATAACGGCATTTTATTGTCAGCCATTATCGACATTGTATAACACACACATCACGTACAATATAGTAATTAAGATGTTCTCTATCGTATAACGTTATCAAAGATATAATACTCATGTCTACCATTATTATCTGAACAGAATTTAACTTGCACAGCAAATAATTTGCAACTATATCAACGATTTGGTAACCGGATTATAACATGAAGAGATATTACTATAAAACACATTTAATTTATCAACATAAACATAAAAGATGATACAATACTATTTACAGCATTTACAATATTATTTTTATATTATACTTTTTTTTATTTTGAAGGCGTGGGCAGTGTTAAAATATTAAAATTTTAATTATGGTATTATCGGCTTGATTATAAAGTTTCGTTAACCTAAACGGAACCCCCTAAGTCAGTGGCGGATCCAGGATTTTGAAATATGGGCCTATGGCAAACAGCTGAGCAGAACAAAGCACATATTTTGTATTGTAGTTCACCTCAACCCAACCCCGGATCATATCTACCTGTGCAAGTATACCATATGATTTAGGTAATAAGTATTGCTAATTGGCTATAACCGACATTGACACTCTTGAATGATCATATTGGGAATGCTTTCAACAACTATTTCGGCAGCACCGTCTCTATTCACCATGTACATCATAGGTAACGGTGAAGTCCTCGACGGCTTACAAGAAACAGTTCTAGGCATACGTAACAGATCGAGTAAGTCCCGTCCATTGCGTACGCGATGTGCGGTACACGGTCCGACGCATTCGAACGCGTCGTAACCCTGCGGTTCGATGATCCATCGATCGGACCATTCCGTTCCTCGGAAGTCGATAAACTTCGGCCGTCGGCAGCAAGTATTCGTCTCCGAACCATCTACGCAATCAGAAGGTTGTTGTTCGTTTCTAAAAAAATACAGAGGAAAAAGTAATTATAATGTGTATACACATATAAAAAGGCGCTATTAATAATAATAATATACCGTCATTATTATACAGGATAATTAATAATTTTTGTAAAGTTGCACTAGGCCTACAGTTTTTGCACTAAACAAAACACTCCATATTAAAAATAAATTACTTACTTTGGAGCTCTCTTTATTGTGTAAACGACTAAAATAGGCAATCCCGACGTACTATCAGGCGAGTCTTGTGGACCGAATCGGGTTCTGTCGGCAATTCTTCGGGCATGTTCGGTAGGATTCGTTGGTAAAATCTCGAATTGAAGACCGAAGTTTAGATTCGGGTTATCTATCCAATATTGTACTGTCTTTGTGACGTCAAAGATCTTCCATCCACTTGTATTCAATGGTAAAACACTGTAACATGAAATAATGTTGGTCAGACTCTTCTAATTATTATAAGTAAATGCTTTGAGTTCTACGAATACATACTAAAAACATTCAAGCCCGTATCCAGGATTTTTACAGGGGTTAATTTTCCGTACAAAATGGAAATGTTGATGAGCAACTGAAGAAAAGATAGATTTTTGTCTAGCCTAGCATATTTTGGCTGGCTAGGTAGGCAGGATTGGCTAAAAATTGATGATCTTTAGTGTTTAAAAAGTTCACTCAGCAAAGAGGGGTCTTTCTCGAAGCTAGAATTAATTAATTAATTAACTTACCGAGAGTCAACTGTAACGACATCACTTTCTGTCAAGTTTTCACCGCCGCCACGATTGTCAAGTATCTGTTGGACGTTGATCACCGATTGGTACACGTTATGATGTGCTGACGCGTTTCCTTGCGTTCGATGATGACGCGATTCATTCGGCCGCTCCTTGTAAATTTTAAATTCTGCTAACATCACCTCGCTACCCACGGGAAGACGGTCGGCAAAATCAAAGGTAAATAGCATTCTGTTCGACGATAAATGCTCAACATGACCTACCATTTCTGTGAAATAAAGAGTTGTGATTAATTTCCAATGAAACAGTAATTTTCAGCAATAAAACTAGCTATAAAAAAATAAATTCGGTATTTCTAAGAATCTCTTTTATTTAACAGTAACAATAGTAAAACATAATAATATGTACGTACCCGGATTTTTATGGACAGTTTTTGCAATCATATTTTTCGAGTAGGGAGCAGTTCGTCTTTTTCGGTTCAGTTTCATTCCTTCCGTCTTCTTCAATTGTTCGTATTTCTCTCTCAATTCGACTGGTACCACGATATCCTTAACCGAGAACTTAAACAACTCGTTTTCTGTGACATCCGTTATAGATGGTACTACATACATCGCTTCAATGGTGTACAATGTGATTATCAATAACATTAGTTGTAAATACATCGTGAGCGAGATTAGGTTATTAAAAAACTACTAATTATTCGAATGTAGGTCTTGTATTATTATGAACTCTCTTTTCAGAACCACGAATAAGTCGAACGATAAAACTGCGTATAGGCCTACTTCCAATTGCGATTTACAAATTACAAAACGTGCATGACTAAGTCTTCTATGATGATGACTGAACTGGAATACAACGTCGTAACAACCAGTAAATGCTGCTGATCATAAAACTCACGTTTCAAGTAATCTAAACTTGTTGGGAACGATCGTTCGAATGATGAATTATTTATCCGAATTGTCCTTTTATTACCCCTCCCTGCCAGACTCGTAATAGTGTCTAGCCTCACACGTTGCTCTAATTGATTGTGATAATAAATAGCTTGTTCTTCCCAGTCACTATTGTCCTATTCTACTGCACTAATGCCATTCAATTACCTCGTCTGAGAGGAAACAAAAGATTTTATCTTTTTGTATTAGAGTTGTTCCGGAAAGTGTTTGAAATAAATTATGAACGATGATTTACTTATTAAAATTAAGATTTCGAGGAATATTTATCAAATGAGTGTAGAATGGATAAACAAAGGTCAATTATACAGAAAATATATGACGCAAATATTGATAACAAAGTTATAGCAAGGAAGTCGTTTAAGCTCAATAATTAAGCTAATTAAAAGACTAATCAGTGTGGCTAATTGGCCTTTATCGTTGTATGTTCTACCTTTCCAAAGTGCTCAGTAAAGGTCTGACTACATCATCAAACTAGTTTTACTAAAACAGTTTTAATGTGCCCAAATATGTTGGGGATATGCCCAAATATGGTAGTGATATGGTATTATCATGCCCATATAGTACATGTATTTCCTGATTAATAGGCCTATAATTAGTAAATTCATACGAACCCAAAACAGAATCTTCAGGGCGACAGACAGACCATCGTAGTTCACCATCTGAGTACGGTATTTAATCACAGTTGTGACGTCATTGCAACGTATCCATCAGATGCGGAATGCAGAACAAGCGTTATTTCGTCAAACAACATGTTTATTGACAAAGTATACGTTTGAACATATTTCATTAATATCAAACAAACCAATTAAAACATAATTATGTGCCTGATTAATTACAATGTTGTGTGAAATGTTATCAACGGTTAGGTGGTGTAACAGAACTTGGCATAAAAACTTTAGAAAACAATTCCATTTACAACTTTATAGGCTCGTTCGTGAAGATAGTTACGTTGGGAAAATGTCGTCGTCATCTCCATCGAATAGATTTGACTGCCGAATTCCTGTATCTGCCACAGGCGATGGTTCAATGCTTCGATTTGGTCTTGAGGTTGAGTATGGTTGGACTTTGCTTGACAACCTGGGATCTATGGGTGTACTAGGCACTAGCTGATCTAAAAAACGGTATTAGTAGTTACTATAATAAAAATAATTATATTTTCTGAAAACTTAAAACGCTATACTAAGAAAGTGTACCTGGTGGTGTAGAGGCTATCATTGGTGTTCGTAGTTGACAATCGGTACCTGGCGGGGTAGAGGCTACCATCGGGGTACTTGGCTGGCAATCGGAAGCCCTTGAGACACTTATTGGAGTCTGAGGTACATTTCGATCAAACGGGTTTTCTTAAAAAAAAATTGTTTAAAAAAAATTAATATAAATACAACATAATTTATTGTCTTAATTATTAGTGCCGTATTATAATGGGATAATTTATTTAGTTTTAAATACTATAAATAATTGACTGTGGTATTATTAAAGTAATATCGCATCCATACGGTTCTTGTCTTCTGATGACCAATCTGGTACAGTGGCCGCTGGTGACCACATTCTAGTTGGCATGATTACTGGCGAATATGGAACTGATTGAAAAGGTGAATGACCGGATTGATTCAAGATCGTCTGTCTTCTTAAGTCAGTCATTATTTTCTATAATAAAAAAGGGGACACTACTACTAATGTTATTATCTTTTAAAATAAACAATGTCAGTGCTAAACTTAATAGTAAT
The DNA here is from genome assembly GCF_963402885.1 of Antedon bifida. NCBI lineage: Eukaryota > Metazoa > Echinodermata > Crinoidea > Comatulida > Antedonidae > Antedon > Antedon bifida. Next base: position 2,378,606 of record NC_136234.1, read on the forward strand.
TACTAAACATATTTAGTAGTCTATTAAGTATTAGTACTAGGCCTACCCTATATAAATATAGTAGTAGATATATACACTACCTAAAGAGGCCTATACTTTGACTAGGCCTATATTTACTAGGTATATTATTAATTAAATTTAAAAGAGTACCCACTGTATTAATGTTTTAACTGTCTAGATAGGCCACTAGGTCCTGAGCCTAGCCAGGCTACAGGCCTAGCACCCCCAACTACTCTCTAGCCTAAGAATAGGCCCCCTAGCCCTTCTATCTAGGCCTAGCTAGGGCCTAATTCTATTTAGCCTAGCTAGGCTACTAATCTAGAGACTATGCCATAATGGGCCTAGGCGGCTAGTAGTAAGTGAGACTAGGCTAGGCCTAGGGCTAGGCCTAGAGAGTAGTAGGCCTTTTAGGCTAATGTTTAGTAGTAGTTTAGATTTTTTTGGTAGACCCATAGCCTAGCCTAGATCTTTGTTTATCTATAATTTAAAATGTTATTCCTTCTGGTAAACTCTTTTTCAGTAAAAGTGATTTTTTACCAACTGAAATGGAATACTCTAGGCCTAGGCCTAGCCCTAATAGTAATATGCCTAGAAAAAAATAAACGTGGGTTTGCATGCGCAGATGATATGCTCAGAAAAGTTTTGGTATGATTTTACCGATGGTGGCGCTATTTAAAAGCAGACGATTGGACTTTTCTTTCAGATTGTTCCAATAAAGTTTTTGAGGTAGTTCCAGAACAAAGTATATTGATTAGTAGAGAGAAATCTAATTGTTATAGAATAATTGTTAATTTATATATCAATTACATTAAAAAAATGTTTTGTAAATCCGATGTTTGCAGATAATATAAAGCTTTTCTCAAAGATGAACACCTCTATAGATGATACGTACCCCCTACATATATAAATAGAATCGTCTAAAAGAAAGCAAATTGAGCCACCATCTCTGAATGCTGTGTGTGTACACACGATCAGCTTTATTTTCCAAAAGTTAATTAAATATGAGATATGCCTAGGTCTAGATATCAGAGATACTGATTGATAACTGCAAAAATAAATGTATTCTCCCGGACCCTAGCATAGTTATAGTAAGTAAGGACAATAAGATCGGAATAATTAGCCATCTGAATAGTCAGAGAGCAGCCAGGCTGGCTGGCCGGGTTGCAGTCCAGACTCACTCAGCAGTCATTAATAGGTAGTTCTATAGGACCAACTAGCTAGTGGCAGCAGTACAGTAGCAGGCCTAGCTAGCCTACTAGTACTGGGCCTAGCTAGGCTACTGAGGCTAGGACTAGTATTTTTGTATTCATTTTATTTCTAAATGTATTTTTGTATAGGATAAGCTAGTTTTAGTAGGCACCTACTATCTATTAAATATTGTTTTATTAAGGTTTAGGCTACAGAAAACAGTTAGCCTTCCCTTGCTTGGCCTGACTCACTTTTTAATACTTTAAATTATATGAAGGTATCTCCATGCTATTAGCCTATATTTTGTTTTAGGCCTATCTGTTGATTGCCTTTTTATTTAACATTCTAAGATTCAAACACTAAATAGATCATGTCATTTTTGTTTTTGTACAGCTTAGAAATTAAGTGACAAAATGACTTCAAAAAGTGAAATAAACTTGTTTGTTAAAACCTATTCTCGAAAAGCAGTTAGAATTTGGAAAGATGAGAAGTTTGTACCAACAGGACTAAAAACAACAAACCCAGTACAACAAGGTGAACTAGTACTAAAAATTCATAGTGTAAACTGTAGGCCTATTGTTTAGAATATGACACGGTAGCCTACTATCTATAGTAACAAAATGTTTCCTTTAAAGAAATATTCTTTCTAAAGAAAATGAATAAAGAACAAAAACACAAAATTATGAATGTAATAATCTACTTGCTTAACCTAACTTCTTCTACTGTAGTTCTCCAAGGGATGCACCATAAATTATATATTTAATATTTTAACAGTTAAACGACCTCGCTTTCTGCGGAGTAGGATGCGCCCTGAAGCTTGGTCTGATGATGACCGGTTTATCTCCCTCTCTCAAAGGTATTACATATCAATGCATTATTTAATCATATTTCATTAACAGTATGTAGAAGGTTGAGCTCTCTATGCGAGAAGAATATTAATGAACATGATGTACTTGAATCAACATACCAATGTTAATTGATTTTTGAAGCCACTAAATATATCTGATTTGTTATTTAGAAAATCAAAGCATGCTCGTCCATTAAAGAATATTAGTAATGATGAACCAACACTTAAAGTAGCAGGCAAGAGAATAGGATCACCTTTCCACAAGAAAAAAGGTATAAATAAATATCAATGTAATTGACAGAATGAACTCTAAAGGCCAATTTACACAGACTAGTGTTAACGGTAATAAAAATATAGAATCTATGTTATTCCTTATTACCATTTACACACTGTGGGTGGTTTCCGCTCAGATTCTACGTGAGACAAGCTACGCTGTTTTTTCCGCTTATTGTTACCGCTTGTCTTGGTCTTTAATCTACATAGGTCCATGTGTTTAAAAATGGTGGCACTGCAGCTTGGAAATTAAAATGCTTGCTTGCCAATGCTAAGTTCTTAGGTTCAAATCCTAAGTGCTACACTGTACCAGGATTTTGTCAAAACAGTGCAATCACAATGAACATTGAAAATTCTTTTTCTAGAAAGGAATAATTGGCTTATTTAGAGTATATTATGATTATTAATATCTAACAAAATTATCATTTACAGGTGCAATGTCAGTCAGTAGAGGTCACTTGGAGCTGATAGAAGAATCAGAACCAGAGTGCCAAGATCTGATATACAATAAAGATCCACATGCTGCCCATTTGAGGTAGGTTTAAGCTGAAGTAGAGAGATTTTAATTAAGAGATTAATTTAGGGAGTAACTAATGAATTAACTTCCTGGTTTTTACCAGTTAATTTTAGCTACTGTACCTCTTAGGTGTGAGGAACTGTAGTGAGTCCAGTGACTTCCACACGTGAATTAATCAAGCCTAAATGTGCATAAGAAAAAGAAAAGTATTTGAATTGAATGTGGTATATAGGATTAAAAACATACAGTATTCACACATATTCACAAGATTAAAAAAAAACTTTTTACCAACACATTTATTCACTGAGCAGAATAGATATAAATAATTTAAAAAAAAACCATGATTTGTGTATAATAAAATGTTTATTTATAACTTAATTTATTTAAATTTAAAGGTAGGAGTCAATATTTTATGCAACACAGATGATAAATGGCATTTTCTATTCAAGCAGGGGTTTAAGTAGTAATGTGTGTGGGTTGGCTTAAAGCTTGTGGCAGAGTGTTACACAGCATAACAGTATTAGTCCTAGTTAATCATGCATATAAATTGCCTATGCTTGTAGGCAGTTTAGGGTTTTAGGCATTGACACGCTTCAAATTTAAATGAAGTGTTTCGATGATACAAGCTTGAGGGTGTTATTTGTTTGTCATTCTCATCGTCAGACATGTTTTATAATGTATGAGTTTACATAGTAATGTTTATTGTAGCTGTTGATGTATTCTGTATTTGTTACAGTAGTATCCAGTGTCCTGAAGCTGTACAGTTCCCTCAGCTCACAAACACTCCAGCTGTAAGTACAAACTAAAACTCTGTCTACACTATTAAACTAGTTTGACAAAAAAGTGTGTATATGTGCTTAAATATGGTAGTGATATGCCCAAATATGGTAGTGATATGGTATTATCATGTCCATATATGGGCACATCACATTTTTTTGCCACATGAAGTTTGATAGTATAGACAGAGCTTAACCTTTACAAATTTAGGATTTTTTGATGATTATTATTTTGAGGTGTATGTAATTCAGAACAATAATAATGGTATCATCTATTCTCATTTTAAGTAATACTCATTGTTTTGTAAATATCATAGGTGAGTGAATGCTCAATCGTTAATTTATTGGACAATAATACTTCTGGCCAGTCTTCCGACGTAAGTAGTCTAACGGACAGTATGGAAACGATTGCAGATGACCTTACGACAACTGACCTAGATACCTCATCAACACAAACCTGCCTTGAGGACAGTGATGACTCAGGTAAAATACTATACATCTGTAATGTTCATATTTTTAATGTATACATTGTTGTATTAATAGATAGAGTATAATATATATATACATATATACTGGACAGGAATTAGTGTTAATATTAAGTTAGTTTATATATTAGTGATAGTTTTCAATTTGATTACCATCAATGTAAGTAATGGATTAACCTAGATATATGAACAATACTATCTACATTATCTGAATACCAATCCGGTTCATCCAAGAATTATAATGCTTAACATGTAATGTATTTAAGTTATGTATACTCAATATTTTTAATCTACATGTAATAAAAATAAACAGGTTTCTGTATGCTTAATAAATCACTAGAATTCACACTGGCTTAAATTCTTAACACATAAATTGTTATATTAATTCTATTTTACATAAATCACAATGACATATTTGAGTCAAATGACTGAATATCAGTAAATATGCATATTCTATTCCTTATATTTAGAGTGGCGTATTTTAATTATTATATGATCGAAAATGACATATTTGAGTCAAATAAACTGAAAAATAGTAACATTAAAGATGTATGAAATGAATGAAAAATTAAGATTAATGAAATCACACTTTGAATAGGTTATGTTGTAGTTTTAAGTTAAGTTTAAAAAAAATGAAAAAATAATGTTTTCTCATAATTATATAAAATGGTCAAATTCAACCAAAACCCATTTTCTGGCAGCCAATTTGACCGTCTATTTTTTTCTTTAAGTTACAGTTTTTTGAGGTAAATAATTTTTTTGTTTTTACTTTTTCAGGGGAACAATACATCTTTAAAACAATTAATATTAGTGCTTGAATGCTAACTAGATAGTTTATTGTGCGTGTTTAGTGTTTAATCTATGCAAACTAGAATAGTTGTATATTTTCATATACACCCTTATTAGAGATGTGTTTATATCATTCCTAGCTAGGATGTAACCATTAGTTGTTTCTGATATGCTAAAAAGCATTCTCAGATTGTGTTACATCAGAGTTATCTGTTAATGGATATATAATTTGAAGAAGATACCATATATCATATCCCAATTAACAAGTCAGATAACTACTATATCTACAGTACAATAGCATCAAAGACAAAAAAGGTAAACAAAATATGTATTATAAAACACAAATACTTTGTTTTTGCTTTGTTTAGAAGAATGTTTGTTTCAAGTTTATTTAAGAAATCCAGAGACTTCTTTAGAAATAAATATCTCATTTAAAAAATGTATTATATTTAAAATATAAACATTATATTTTAGACAAATTAAGATAAAATATGTTTTAAAAAAGTTAAATGCAAACAACTTAATATTAGTACATTCCTAGTACACATTGCATTGATTACTTACTTATAAAATAGAAAATGTACAAGAATTGAATGTTTGTGTTATCGTGTTATTTATTGACAATGACATTTATATATGTCACATTTAAATTTTGCCTTTATAATCACATGATGAATTTGTTTTTACAAAATTTATTGACTGTTTTTTTAACAGTTTTTAAATATTATTGTTTTATAAGAAAACATACAGTAGTTAAGAATCATGATGAATTTATTTTTACAACATTTATTGACTCTTTGACAACACTTTTTAAATATTATTGTTTTATACAAATTAAAAAATATAGAAGAATCACGATGAATGTGTTTTTACAACATTTATTGACCTTATCAGTTTGAATATATTGTTTAATACAAATAGAAAATGGTTATGACATGTATTTAAAAAAGAAATTGGTGTATTTTTTAAATGATTATTTGCAGTAATAACAGTGAGTGATGTCCGGTAAATGTTGATTCTGGTGCAACAATTTTAAATAGTGTAGTTTCATCTTGAAATATTTGATTGTTGAGCCGACATATTTTATAAGTGTGATGGCCGTAAAGATTACGCAACGTTGGTTAGTATTGAATCTATAATACTTAGTTTGTTGACTTCTCTTTAGATGAAGATACGACACTTTGCTGTACCGACTCAACCATGACGTACAAAACAGAGTGTGACGAAAAAGAAGAAACATTTCTCGATATGGAAACTCTCAGACACGATTTACCAGGTAGTGATAATGATTTCTATAAAATTTAGATAAAGATTTTCATATATACAGTGTTATTTCTTTCCATATCAGTTAGTAGGTTTGTGTCAAGTTGAAATACATGTAATGTTTTTATATATTATTTTGTATAATGTATGCGCGTGCATACAATTTAGAGACTAGTGCTGTTCCGCCGTACCACGCCGAGAATGTTAAAGAGTCGCTGTCTAATCGCGTTCGCAGGGGTCTAATGGTTAGGACACCTGCATATCAAGCAGAAGGTTCCGGGTTCGAATCTCGGTTGAAGCGACTTTTTCTCATTCTCACAGATTTCCTCATCTTTATCGTTTCAAATTAATTAATACATTTTCAGTATATCACCGGGCGCTTTAGAATTAATGTTCTTTGCCTGTTGTGTTTATATATATATATATATATTTATATTTTATATTATATATTTTATATTTTATCTTTTTATTTATAGTACATTTCTAAACTTCTATTCAAACACGTTTATCTCTGATAGAAAGTGACTTCTAATATTTATGCAGCAACACGTGTTAAAGGTCTTAGGCAGAACGTTTTTATGAGTTGTTCTGCAGCAAGATATCTTATTTAGGACATTGAATAAATTGTGATATAATTCTACAATTACACACAGTTTGCTATTCAGTGTAAATGTGTACTTTATAAATCTTATATTTCTGTTGCAGTGCATGTGACTTGTCAATGATTTAAACTTAATTGAAAACCATTAAGAAAATACTCAGAATGGAATTAGCTTTAGGCTAATTGCATACAATTTTAGTTGAACTCTTAACACTTGTTTTTAAAAAGAGATAAAATATTCTACTAAAATTCTTTTATAATTGAGTATTAATTAATATGTCTGAACCTTGAAAAGCTAGTTAATTAGTATAATTCAGAGAAATATTCCTAATATGGGGACTATAATTTGTTTACTCAGCAAGTCAGTGAAATAGAAAGCAAATTAGGCTAAAATTATGTCAATTTGATATTAAAAATATGTTGTCCACAAAACATGAAAAATAAAGATTAATGAAATTAACAAAATTATTGATTTCACTTATAAATAATGCTAAATAAACAGTTAAATTTAACCAAAAGTCCATCCAGACAACGTGATTGACAATTTTCTTCTTTAAATTAATTTAAAATATATTTATTCTTTTTCGGTCCAATTTTTGATCAAAGTGAATAACTATTCAGATGGCCTAGTATAGGGTTAATTGGATTAAACATCAATAATTGAATGTTGAAGTTGGATAGCCGAGTGGTTAGGACACTTGACTGTCATACAGAGAGACCCGGGTTCAATTCCCGACAACTCCGAGTCCACTCAGCTGTAAATGAGTACCTGGTTGAAAATACTAGGGAGGATAAGGCGGCGTGGAAAGGAACTGGCCACCCTACCACATAATGCTGAGGCTTAGTACAATGAGCTCCTAACAGCTCATTCCCCTATGTTCAGAATGAACACGGGACTCTAACCTAAATTGAATGTTATAAAATGTTTGCAACTTTAATTAGATTATGCAGCAGACATAGCCAGACCATTGGAACCTGTACAGTTCAGCTTCCTCCACAAGATGTCACCTGTATCATTCACAGCTAAAAAGGCCAAAGGACTTCTACCAGTTATCAAAGGTACTGTATAATACCTTTCACATCATTTGTTTTTTAACAATTTTTTAAACAAATTTATGTATAAAAATTAAGTTTTAAAAGTTGAGCTTGAATAGGAAAATGGCAACCACAATCTAAAAGTCTGTTTACACTATCAGACTAGAGCTCTGTCAAAAGTCTGTCTACACTAAAGCTGTGTACACTATCAAACTTTATGTGACAAACAATGTGATGTGCCCATATATATAGACATGATGATGTCATATCACTACCATATTTAGGCACATCACATTTGTTTGTCAAAGCTTAGGGTTAAAAGCATATCTCAAAATTGTATAGATGTTGACAAAAAAGTAGACTTTTATATTTCACCCCTGCACAAATAACTTGAATTAAGTGCCATGGAAATAAACAACAATATTTAGAACATTGATTTAATATCTTGTTGTCATCGTTAGTGTCCAAAGTGATACCAAAGAAGAGACCATCAGTTGGTAGATTCACAGGAATGAATCAAGCTAACTCAACGCTTCAGAAGAAGACAACGGCACTTGCTATCCATGACTACCAATCTGTTGGTGATCTATCAGATATTCCAGGTACCCAAGCATATACATATATTTTAAATCCTTTATTGTAATAGTCAAATTAATTAATTAAGTTCCTTTTTCTTACAATTACAATTTCTTTGACTATTAAAAAAATATGTATTGTAAAAATAAACTCTGAAATAAATCATGTTTAAAGACATAGTGAATAAAACCTGTAGGCAGGATTTTCTTTATAGAGGGACTTAGACATTTTAACCTGTCAAGAGCTAGGCCTATTTACCATCACTTTTGCTGCTAAACTCTAGTTTTGAAAGAGGGGTTCATTCCCATGTTACGGGCAAGTGAATTAAACTTTATTTTTATTTACTTTAGTTGACAAAAATCTAGAGGGACACTGGAATGCATGTGGCGACAAAAACCTCCACTCAACACCAATTGAGAATTCTGAAATAAGTAAAGTTAGAACTCAACCTGATCTTTCCAGCATAACAGGTATTAAAATAAAAATAAAATGACTTGCTTAATGTTTTGGTAAAATAAGCTCACCTAAAATGTTGGAGTAATAACAATGTTCATTACATTGTTGGTTGGTTCATTGTTTTGTATAATGATGAAATTTTTATCTATTCTAAATTGTGTGTGATTGTTAAAAATTCTATAGTGTATAGTGTTTTGGATGGGGTGCGTGTTAAGTAATTTTTAGAGAAATTCAAAATACGTATCGTTCAACTGGAGGAGTTCTGATATCGTTTAATATAATATAATATGTTGATTTGAGAAAGTAATCACTTTTGGGACATTGCTCCTGCTGATATCACGTAAAGCCGATGTAAATTGAGAATTGAAGACATGAATATCCGATTTCTTAGACAGATAGATCTACAAGCTTTTAGCATCCTGATTAATAGCTTCCAATTTATGTACAGTACGCATGCTTAAGCTAAATTCAGAAAGCAGTATTGATTTTTATTGCTGTAGAATTTACAAAACTAACGGGTGTGTAAAGTTAGTACAACACAGCAGGTCAATTTGGAAAGAAATGAGTTTGTGGATTGAATCGATAATAGTAATAGTTAATAGTATATTATGTTAGTAGTTAATGAGGTTGACATTCTCAATATGAGGACTCTCTGTAACTGGAGATTCTCCCACAAACAGACTTTGCTTGAGATCAAAGGTCTAAAATTCTTTTTTTTAACCAACAAAACACATATAAATGAGTATTAAGATTTATGAAAAAGGCCAGCTGAACAAGAATGTCAGGTATTGGGAGAATTGACTGTAAACGGCAATTAATTAAGGTTTAATTTTTGAAAAATTAACTTTTAGGAGGTATAGAACATTTATATAATCTGCAAGAAGTAGTTTCATCTATGGATACTGCATCAATCAAGGGTGCCGACACACGAGGGGGAGTAGATACTCAAGGTTGTACTGACAATCAAGGAGGAGTAGACACTCGACAAGGGGGTCACACTCAGCATACGAAACGGCCACGATCAGTATTCAGTTTCACAACCAGTGACGAAAGTTCTGATGCCTCATACCATCAACTTTCAGGTAAACTTAATCACTGCACATTATACCACAAGCCAACTATTTATTGTCTACATATGTATACATAAAGACAATTGCATAGCTTATACAATGAAAAAAACCCTATTGAGTAAATCCAAAGTAAAATTTGAACCTAAATAATATAGGATATAGACAAATAAAAGACACGCTCTTGTATCTACATGTAATTATCTTGTTTCTTTTGATCGTTCTTGCTATAGAGAAACCTGTTTTGCAAATTCATGGTAAGAGACTATTATCAGCAGCTAAAAGCCCTGGCATTTATAAACAGGACACTAACGTAAGTATCTAGATATAAGACGCCCAAACGTGTCTTGAAACAACTTCAAGACACATAAGGGCGTGTGGCGCAGTGTGTTGGACTATTGATCGTGAGATCTTGTTGAATCGCTTGTATTCTTAGGCAAGGCAGTTTACTTACGTTTGCCTCTCTCCACCCATGTGTACAAATGGGTACCTGGTATGGTCAAGACACAACTTTGCATTGATTAGTACTAGCTGCATTATGGGAGTATGTTTCAATACGTGTTCGATCCAAAAAATGACTGGGGTGATTCACAATGTTACGCATTTTATAAATCCATGATATTTATTAACTTCTACAACCTGATACAGTGACAACAGCATAATGAAATGATTTTGTTTGAATTGACAGTCAAGGAGCAGTAGTATTAAGAGTTCAAAACATGTGTCATTTTCACTCTGTGATAATAAAAAAAGAGAATATGAACCAGAGTTAAGTATTCAAGCAGCTCAGCTTCATCTGCCATCTATATCACCATCAAGTAGTATTCTGAAGAAGGTAGGTGTAAAAATGAATAATAAAAAAGTAATAATAAAAAAGTAATAATAATGATAAAGAGTGATGGTGCTTGACATGAGTTTATGAAGGACGTGTGACACCCCCCTCCCCTCTAGATAAGTGTCTGTGTTTGTAATACACCGGGGGAACCCCTACACCTCTTGAAAGATGTAATATAGTAGGTTCTTTAAAATGCACATGAGCCAGATGTGTACACCACTGGTTTATGGTCCTTATACAAGAAGACTTGTTCTACCACCAGAACCATGGAGAATCCTTGCCGATGTTATGGCTATCTATTACTATTATCTTAATCGCTTGGCCACTCACTTGCTCGATTATAACTATAATAATGAGTATTTAAGATAATAATATGATATATTCATTTTTCCAACATCAGAGGAGTACCAGTATGGTAGACAAAGCAATAGTGAATGATTGCGCTAACATGAAGACGAGTACACCAATCAGAAGAAAGCGGCACAGAAGTCATCGATCAAGCATGTTGAAATACTCTGTGAGATTTATTTCGATCGATCTTAAATATTAGAAACCTTTCAGAATTGATTACTGTATATCTGTATTTTATTTCAGAGAAAAAAATAAATATCCATATTTAATAATTATGAAACATATTTTACTACACATGTTTAGATTAGGTGTGTTGCCTTGTGGCCCACATGCACCCTGTATGAAATGTACTTGCAGCCTACTGGGCTGAATTTCGCACAGGTGTGGACGACACACACAACAACCGTCTTCTCCCCTTCTCCACAACGATACAGTAGGGGCTACATGGAGCAGTTCTGTTAAAATTTATACTGCCTAACTAGATGTTTAGTTCATACCAAATTACTATTTTGCTACTCCGAGACGACTGCAATTAACAAACTCATAGAATAATAAATAAAGACGCATTCAACATAAGTTCTGGCTTAAATAGTTTAACTATTTCTATATTTCTCTTTTAAGTTTGATGTTTCCGCTGTTGAGTTACCAGCTTGTGATGAAAGGGAGCTAATTTTACAAGACAACTATGAATCAGAAGTCATGGAAAAGGAAATAACTCCAACTAAAACTACAGCCAAAGAGGTAAATAATCAATTATACCCAGAAATCTATAAGTTGATAACTATTTATGCAAACTTAACATATTTATTGCATTTTAATAGAGTTTATATACAGAAAAATAATTTATATTTTAGGTTACACCACAGATACAGAAGTTATCAGGTGGTATTCCATTTGAAAATGATCTACAGACATTAATGATCAAAGGAGAGACAACTCCATTAATGAGAGTGAAGAGAGCATTGAGTAATGCAGTGGTACCAACTCTACCAAAGAACAAAAAAAGCAGAAAAACACTAAATGATTTGAACGAGGTAAGATTGCATCTATCCAAAGTTCAAAGAATGTCAAACATTATGCGACAAACAAATGTGCCTATATATGGACATGATGATGTCATCACTACCATATTTGGGCACATCACACTTTGTTTGATGGTGTAGACAGAGGTTTAGTTCTAATGATAATTTCAAGATGATTGAACTATACTTTGTTTCAAGATAGTAAACAAAGACAAAAGTACATAAATAAAACGTAAAAATAGTCGTGACAATGAACAACACAAATCTTTTGTATAAACAAGGCACTGAGCTCGCGTTGCCAAGATAGGAACTCATAACAATTCTTTGATCTTATGTCTGGCTGTGACAAATACCAACAGTACTGTACTATATACAGATTCTCCCCAGCGCTCGGTGAGTGTAACTGATCATGTCACAGCCACAGATAAATCCTTTGATCTCCAGAGGTCAGCCTTGGTATAAATTACCAGCTCCTCCTGTATAAACAAAATGATCAATTTTTCCCTATGATTTAACACACGGAACTAAACATCTTCATGTTTCATCGAAACATCATGTGATGTCAATTTCTAAGCCTTATCTTGCTTCCCATTTAATTACAGGATCATCCCACGGTGGCAGTGACCAGCAATCGCAAACTCTTCAAGGCTCAAACTGTTGTTCCACAGTGTTGCATAGAGAAATTCAACGAGTACTCATATTTACCAGCGGGTAAATTCGTACAGTACAAGTCATCTATCAAGTTTGATCAGAACATTCCGGAGGGTAAATGACCTCCGTTTAAGTGACACAGTAGGAGCTACATTTTACGTACAGGTACAGAACCAAAAGCTGTACCGAAAACATGGAATAAATCCAGATTGACCTCAAAATTGAACCCAAGCATTTATCGTACAGTCTTTTAAAGAGATTTAGAACAAAAAATGATTATGTCATGATTATTTTATACCGAAAAATCAGAGTACATAGAATGTAGGTCCTGCTGTATTTTTCTTTGGCTGTTAATGTTTACCTTTTTGTATCCCAACTTAAATCCAGCCACTGTTACTAAACAGCTTTCCCATCATTTGCCTTTAGAAATACAGTATACACAAGTTTGTTACTTTTGTTTTTCAGATATCCTAACTATACTTCCAGCAACTGTGAATGGGTGAATGATGACAGCAAGTGACAAATAATTATCTTTGGTGCAATAAATGTTTCACTATTAAAAACACTAAAAAAATTGAATTGTTTTTTTAAATCAATCATATGAAATGTAACTGTTTTTTTTGGGTGGGGGGGTGGGGGGAGTGACATGCTACTCTCTAAATGGCCTAACAACTCAAATACATTGGCTTGAGTTAGACAAACTTATGTACAGTATTTAAATTATTACTTAAAATTTAGTATTTAAAGAAAAACGTATTTATTGAGTTAAATGTACAGAAATAAATTCCGATATTTGTATTTATTTAATTTAACTAAGAAATATTTATTTAAAGAAGTTATATATAAAATATGCAATATTAAAAACAAGCAATTGTTATTCCAAGTTGATACTAAAGTAAAAATATTGTTTTGCCACATTTTGTTGAATAAATGTTGCCAATGCTACATATATAGTACTGCATTTGTGTATTTCTTTGTTACTGGGACAGATTGCTATAAAACAGTCTTAACTGATGGCCTTAACTCCCCAATTAAAGCCGGCTTTATCAGATAGACGGTCTTACTAAAGCCACCCCTGTTAGACCATTGCTATAAAACAGTCTTAGCTAAGACCACGTAAAGTAACACATTACGCGTGGAATACCAAATAAGGTAATGTTCGTCACGCTTGTTCAAATCGCAATCATAACAGTACGTACATTTCTATGCGAGAAAATCTATTCTAAGCCTGTATCAGCATAAAATCACCGTTATTATTTGATGTAACACTTAAAATTCGTTCAATCGTTTGTCTTTCACGATAAATAATACGTAAAAGCAACAAAAAGAGACTGTTTTAAGACTCCTTGAGTAGGCTTTAATTTTAAAGACCGCGGTATAGCAATGGTCTATAATAAAGACTACTTGCTATGTCACGAATTATAGCCGGCTAAGCGCTCAGACCGTTTATAGACCGCTTATAGCAATCCGCCCCTACAGTACAGTTTTGTTCCTCCCACTGATGCCAGTCGCATCCAAGAGGTAGTCTTCTCTAGCATCCAAATATATGCTGGGTCCGACTGTTGAAGGGCTTCCTTGACTGGGTTAGCTTCTTAGCTTGACTAGGATCGCACTGAAGGTGATTGCTTAATTTGATCCATGGGTCACGATAGTATGGTTTTCGGGCTGATGTTGCTTAGTACTGTATTTGTGTATTTCTTTGTTACGGTCTTATGCAAATATGAACATTACACCAAAATGGAAACGACGTACTGTATTAGATAAAAAAATAGTTTATTAAAATCAACAATATACTACAGCATTAATAATAATAATTATGCTAAAATTATTCTACTGCAGTAACTACATAACGTAATATAACAGATGATTTTCCTTTGTTTCAATGTAGAAGTGTGATAATAGACCCACCAAAATATAATTGTATAACAGTTTATTGTAAACCAAGTCTAGTTACTACAGGAACTGCAGTAGAATCATTTGTAATGGCCTCTCTAAAGCCCTGTCTACACTATCAAACTTTATTTGACAAAAAAAAACTAGTTTGATAGTGTAAACAGAGCTTTAGATAAAACGACATTCTGAATTTACCTTTCAGTAAGTATGGATTTATTAGCTACTGAAGGGTATATGAATGAATTTCACCGTAGCTCAGTACAATATGTAACATTACAAGAGAAAAGGAATATCTTAGAGCTCTATATTAAAATATAGTAACAAAACAGTTTTTTTTAAAGCAGCAATTAAGGATATAAAGGTCACTGAGATTAGTGTGACCTGAACCTAACCGTAAAGATGACCTCAGTATGTGCTGTAGCGCCAAGATCTACCCACCAGATAAGCCTTTTGACGAAACTATTACAAAAAACTAATTTCTTAACATTATTAAATCTATCTTATTTTTTTGTTGTTGATTTTTTGCCTTTCTTTCCCTTTGATTGCTTAGCTAACAGACTAGGATCAATGTCATCTTGAGCAAGACCTTTTACAGAAAACAAACGGCTAGCCCTCTCCTGTAGTGTACCACCACATTTCAACCCTCGCGCCATCAATTCCTTCTTAAGTCGTTCTAGTCCAACAGATTCAAGTTCGCTGGCCGAGGAAAATCGTTCAATATCAAGTTCTTCATTTTCCTAAAGACAATAATTAAAATGGATATGGTATTAGTAAACATTTAGGAATCACAAATAAAAAGTACAGATAAATAAGACTAAGAGGGACAACTTTTAAGTTTAATATTAATTTTGATAGATAAAACTATAAAAAGTGAAAGAAATCAATTATGATTTAATTTCAATTTGTTCCTGAATATAAACAAATAATGTTTGAAATATTGAATCATAACAGCTTGCCTTACTTCTTTCAGAGTTTATGCTACTAAATAATTATTACATAATATCATGCATAAGTTAATTAACTATTACATTTATGTCAGAAACTTACTAAGTTATCATCTGTTTTATTTGTAATAATTATGTCCTCCACAGGAACACTCTTAGAGGGCGACATGCTGTTATTTTCTGAGAGTGTTGTGTCTTCATCATGTATTGTTGAATGTTTCAATTCATTCTCAAAGTCTTTAGATTGTGGAATTTCTGTTTTCTCTTCTACAACTTTCTCCTTTTGGGCCTCTATTTCATCATGCTCGTCATCACTATCGCTGTCGTCCATACCTACTCCCATCCTAGAAATAATAGTAAAAGTAAAATCAGTATGATGTGATCATAACTGTAGAATAAATTTGCTACCGTGCTGCACTCCAAAAACTTGTGATATCCCCTGCTATATATCAATTACTACCAATACACTTACAGCGCTTTCAGAATCGCCTGCCTCGCTTCCTGGGGCAATTAAATACAGTAACCATGGTGGGCATTTTGTCTACCTGTGTCCCAAACAGCAACCTAATACAAATTTCTAAACCACAGTTAATATTTATTTTTTCCAAGCTAGAATCTAATAGTGATAAATTAATTGCCCAAATAAAAGGGGGAAACATTTGTGAGGGTGTGTGGCACAGTGTGTTGGATGTTGGATTACTGACCGTGAGATCATGGTTAGAATCCAACTCTCACCACATTGCTTGTATCCTTAGGCAAGATACTTTACTTACGTATGCCTCTCTCCACTTAAGTGTACAAAATGGGTACCTGGTTAGATCAAGACACAACTTTGCACTGATTACTAGCTGCATTATGGGAGTATGTTTCTATATGGCCAGGTAATAATGTGCAGCGGATAGAGAGCTTGCTTATATGCGCTATATAAGAATGAACTATTATTATTTAAGTTTATGCAAGCCCTGACTTACCACAAGCATGACTTCTTATTCTGATCTTCTTCATACTCAGTCATTTTTCTCTTTGTTGTACATGTAGATACTGATGAGGTGGAGGTACTTCCACTTGTTGTTGAAGCTTGTAAGCCTATACAATACATAAAATTACAGCAAAAAATTAGTTTCAGATTCTGAAATATATATAATAATATCAGACTTTACATAGGCCATTTTTTAGTTTTAATAAGGCCATTTTTTAGTTTTAATAAAGTTAATCACTTCCATAATACTGTAAAGAAAAACGAAAAAAAAAAAAAAAAAAAATAATAATAATAATAATAACAATAATAATGTTTTCACTTATAATAAGATTAAACTTTAAAAAACTGTATAGTAAGGAAATCATTTTTTTTTCTGATCCATTTTTGGTTCAAAGAGAGTAACTATTAAATGTTACATTAAAACGGCATATTCAACCAAAAATTTGAGTAAAATATTTTTTCAGGGGGGAAATCTTCCACCAAACACCTACCTTGAGTAATTGCGTCATCTAAATTCTCCAACACATTCTTTTTCTGTTTATCATAATTTGGATCTGTAAACACATGCCTTGGTTTGGCCCGCATTTTCTCAAGTTTTGCTTTTCGTTTTTCATCTCGCTCCCTTTCCAATTCAGCCTTCTTATCTAGCCAATCAACAAGTCTGTTGTAAAAAAAAAACACAGTGCATTGTACATTGTATTTTTTATTTTTTAAATTTTTTAATGTCTTTAGGCAATGTGGCTAAGGATTACCAATAGTGAATTAATCACTATCCTATCAGATAGGTGGTAATCCCTCTGATACAGGGGTTATTAACATCATTTTTTTTGGCCTCAAAAACACCCCAACTTTTAAAAATTATTTCCATCTACCTTCTTTAAAAATGCAGTCATTGTAGTCTTTAATTGTACTTACTTTTTTTCGTTGTTAACGTCACGCATTCTTCTTCCACTCAAATCTCTGCATGCTTCATGGTTGGTTGTTTTCTCAATTTGAGCACCCAGCATACGTAGCATGGAACCAAACCCTGGCAAAATAAAATGAAACATTAATGAATGTAATACACAATAATTATGTATTATATTTACAAGCTCTGCATTAAATAATTCTATAGTGATAGAAGACAATTGGAAATATAGATATTGAAGCGGAATAGCTTGGTGTTTGCTTCATAATCCAATACCTATACCATAATTTTTGATAACCTTTCCTCATGAGACTAGTTTTAGAAATTATGGATCTTATAAATTATAATTTAACACACGGAAATTGAGAAAATGTTTAATTGGTAAACTAAATCAGATCCATACAAACCTCCTTTTCCACCATGAAGTGCTAGTGTTACATAATAGGTTCCATTTAGTTCAAGCAAACTTTCACCACCCGCATGCCTTCCATTGTGCGTTATTCTCAACTCATTTGTGGATAGATTCTAGAAAAATCAAGGAATAAAAGGTCTGATCAAAATGCTTAGAAAGTGTTGATGGTTAAATCATAGAGAAATAAGTTATTTCTCTCCATGGTTAATGCACTAGGCCTAGTCCGTGTTGAAGAATACATATTCACGAATAAAAAGTATTTAAACATACAAATTGTAGTGGATATAATTGACAGTGTTATTGCAAATTATATCCACTTTGTTTAATTACTTTCACAGGCTATGGTTGGAATGATCTATAAATCATGCGTAATGACCATGTTTGATAACTTAATATGGTATGTATGATATAATATAACTAGTTTAGTGATTATTCTTTCTTTCTTTACTTCCATTCGGCATTCATCATACACAATCATAAACATACATAAATAATCCTAGTACAACTACAATTTACAAAGACAAAAAAAAGAATGGAAAGGTGGAATCTTGGAATAGCTTATACAAGTACAAACCCCCCGTTACAAAACAATATATACAAATAAATAGAAATATGAAAAAAAGGCACACAAGGGCATAATAGACAAATAATAAATATTAATAATTATTTAGGAAAATGCAAACAATGTTTTTTTTTTTTAATTTTAGCATAACAAAAAAGATAGTTTTCACAGAGAGTAAAATGTTTTTCTTTGAATTTCCTTCTTCATATCAAAGCACTAAAAAAGTTAGGTAGGCCATCACTAGTACTGTAAGGCTAAGCAGCCACTACTAGGCTAGGCCTAGCTAGTAGAAGTACCTCTAGGGGCCTAGCTAGCCTAGGCCAAACAGAATACCGCCAGGTTATGACCGGTTTAGGAACCCCGGCCTGTTTACTACTTAGACTAGATATTAAATAGGCCTAGCAACAAGGCTAAATACTTTCATGTAATACTCACATATTGGCTACAAAATTTCACTTTTAAATCACCAACTGTCTGCATAGATAATTCATGTCCAAGGCAAACAGATCCTTTAGTAAATGTGTTTACGAAGAAAGTCATTTTATTAGTAAATCCTTGAACAAAAAACGAGAAATGAAAAACGTTTGATCGTCGTACACAACATACAAACAACATACCCAGTGTTGCCAGTATGGAACGCCATCGCTGCCTCCGGCAGCCAACTTTAATTTTATTCGGCTCTTTTACCATTACGTTCGGCTCTTTTAGCATTCGGCGCATTTCTATTCGGCCCATTTACCATTACGTTCGGCTCTTTCAGCATTCGGCGCATTTCTATTTGGCCCATTTACCATTACGTTCGGCTCTTTCAGCATTCGGCTCTTTTTTATTCGGCCCATTTACCATTACGTTCGGCTCTTTTTAATTATTCGGCCCTTTTTTATTCGGCTCTTTCTGCATTACGTTCGGCTCTTTTTGATTTGGCCCTTTTCTATACGGCGCAATTAAATTCTAACCTTTTACATGGGGTCAAATGGAAGAAAATCAACGGCTGGAAATGAGTCCGGTAAGCGGAAAACCGCGTACCTTGTCCCACGTAGAATCTGTATCTATCTATTACTGTTCCGCTCGTCTGTGTAAATTGGGTCGTGATGATCGTACTAGAGTAAAGCAGCTCTGTCTACACTAAAGCTCTATCTACACTAAACATGGACCTGATGATGTCATATCGCTATCATATTTGGGTATACCACTACCATATTTGTCAAACTCACCTGATAGTGTAGACAGAGTCCATTTGTCATTAAGTATAGTTGTTAAATCCGTAGAATGTTGTCTCGAATGGCCTTGTTGCGAAGGATAAGCTACGTCCATGCGCCCCAGGTCTGAAGCCCTTTATTGGGCTGACGATGCACGAAATGTTGGAAGAGAGAGTGAAGAAAAATCCAGACAGAGAAATGCTTGTATTTGTCAGCGATAACGAACGAGTTACGTTTGTTGAATACAAGAAAAGGGTGAGAAATTTACACATTATCATTCCACTTGCATTCTGCTTGAAAACTTGTTGAGATTACAGTATGTTGTAACTGTCTCTGATGCGTGCGCGCTTGTGACGTCATGCGTTTCTCGTGTTAGATTGCAAATTGTCATGGTTGCCTGCACAAGGGCTGAACTATACACTTTCTTTCTATTTTTTTAGGTGATAGACTTAGCAGCTGGGTTCTTATTCAAACTTGGTCTTCGTCGTGGTGATCGTATAGCTGTTATAGGTGCTAACCACACGTAGAATGGCCGCTTATTACAGGTGCAGCGAGAGCAATAGGCGTCGGTGTGGTAGGTACCCCATGATATGTATTTAATTAAACAAATTATACATTTTTATACTGATATCAAGTTTATATCTACCGTTATGTCATAAACTATATTGCTGTATTGTAATTTATACCGTTCAGTAACCTTAGGCTAAATTATAAAGAAACCACGGGTGAAGAAACTATTGGGATTGAATATTCAAATTTATTTTAAGATCAATAAATTGACAATCATCAGTAACATGGCATACATTGTGACAACGCTGAGTCAAGTAGGGCCACTCCTATACGGTACAACTGCAGTGTTTCCTTCACCAACCTAAAGCTTGTTCAGGCTGTCGAAGCTGAGAGGTAAAATACTCTATATTGTAAATAGGTACACTTCTACATTCTGCCACGATTTTTAAATTTGGTAATAGCTGATATGATTGATACATGCATCCTCGATTGCGGTGATATGATAATCTTATTCTGTAGGTACAACTTTTTCGCCTTGAAGATTGATGGTGTGGTTAATCTTGCGTATAAACCTATTTGTGATAAGTACGACCTGTCTTCATTGAAATTAGGTAACATACTAATACAATATAATTATATTATATTTAGATACACCTATTAAGTTGTAATACCATCAATCTATGTCCGAAAATCGATAACAAGTGTATTTCTTTTTCAATAAAAGGTTATACTTATGGTTCGACAATTCCATCAGATGTTATTTTAGAGTTAAACAAAAAGCATGGAATTGTGACGTTGGTACGTACAAAGTAACCTACCATAAACCTATTATGCCGCTAATAATCTATTTGGAGCTACTGCGAATAATAATTTCTTTTTTCTCCAGAATATTTATGGTACTACAGAAACCTCCGGAATCAGCTCTGTGACAGTCGATGACAGTCCAGATGTTTGGAACACATCAGGCCGCCCTTTACCAAATACTGAAGTAAGGCATATCTGCTTTTCTTATCTTTTTCCAATTGATGTTTAATTCCATTCTGTTTATAAGTTACTAATGTACGCCAACAATGCTTTATTTACAGGTTCAAATAGTTGATGAAGAAGGATGTCCAGTAGAAGTCGGAGAAAAGGGAGAGATATGGGTACGAAGTCCGGTTGCGTTCAGAGGTTACTATGGTGATATTGAGAAAACAAAACAGACGATCACTGAAAACGGATGGATTAAAACAGGGTACTATCACAACTTGTATTATTACAAAAGCAAAGTATAACGTCATTTATAAAATCAAGACATTCCTAAAATAATTATTTTAATTTGTTCAGAGATGTTGGTAAACTAAATGAAGATGGCTACCTGACAATCGTCGGTCGAATTAAGGTACTGGAAATATTGTAATATCTGTCTCGATTTAAGGAAATGTTGATCTTATGTTACCAAGTTACACATTTTTTCCAGGACATAATCATCAGAAGAGGCGACAATATTCATCCTTCAGAAGTGGAAAGTTTAGTAATAAATCATCCAGCCATAAACATTACGCAGGTAAGTGGTATAAAAATATTTCTTAGATAGAAAAACATTTTGTAAACAAACGAATTATAACGTGCTTTAGAAAAAAAAACACACATTGTTTACCAAATGTATTAGCAATAGTCAAATTCCGTTTTTTTTTCAACCTTACAGGTTATACCAATTCCAGATTACAGGATCGGTGAAGATGTTTGTACATGTGTTACGTAAGTATTATTTTCATTTCTACAAAAAATGAAATTATTTAATTTAATTTAAGTTATATTTCTATTTTGTATCATTCATCATTCTTTTTCTTTTCAAATTTATAATATTACTTTTTCAGATTAAATGAAGGTTACAAAGTCATCGAAGAAGAACTGAAAACTTTCTTTGCTGGAAAGGTATTTATATCAAATAAACACAGGAAATTAATCATTTTCGGAACTTTTTTTTATCAGTTTTGTCAATATGTGTATTTTTAAGGAGGAAGGTAAATTCATAAAACGTTTATTAATGTTTATGAAAATCATTTTTTAGATGTCAGAAATAATCCAGCCGTCTTATTTTCTAATATTTGACTCCTTCCCATCTGGAGCTTCGGGAAAGGTAGGCCTGCTGTAGTCTTTTATAAATCAATCATTGAGATTTATAAATTTAATTGTAAACATTATGATTTTATCCATTTAATTATATGGTAATAATATACTAGTAATGTTGTTCATACTGGTGACGTCATGATGCATAGGCCCATATTTTAAATAGGCCTATTGATATTTTCATTCTATTTTAGTATCCTACCCGTATTTTTAGTCAAAGAAAGTCATTTTGATGTAGGCCTATAGATCTTCATTTGTATTCACAAATACGTTCCATTCTTCATTTCATATTGTAATATATTGTGCTCGACATTTTTTAACGTTTGTGTAAGTAAACTTTTTATTTTTATTTTTATTTTATGTCTTTAGGCAATGTGGCCAAGGATTACCAATTGTGAATGAATCACTGTCCTATCAGATAGATGGTAATCCCCCTGATACAGGGGCTATTTTGTGAACCAGTTCACCAGGGTAACCCCTTACTCTTTTCGAATAATGAACTGTGTTCTTTAAAGTGCACACAGGTTATAACTGTGTACACTGGACATACGGTTTATAGTCCTTATCCGAGAAGACTTGTTCCACCACCAGAACTAGGAGCGAGTCGGCCTCGAACCCTTGCCGATGTTGTTGGCTCTATAGGTACGGTAAAAGGCGCCCCTGCCTTAACCGCTCGGCCATTTGACTCGCTCTGTCTTAAACTTAAAACATTTTTAGCTGTTTTATTTAGACGGTATTTTTGGCGGCAATTGCCTTCCATAATTTCATTTTTTTTAAAATCAAATCAACAAAACATATCATGTAAACTTTTCTGATATAAAAAATACTGTAAACAAAATGTAAACCACTAATTAATTGCTTTATTTTTTGTAACTTCAAAATTGAATAAGACCTTTATTTATTTATTTATTTATTTATTTATGTACAACACTATTAAACATCCATTTGTTGATGAATAGCCAAGAAAAAAAAAAGTAAAAATATATCTACAGTGTGGCCAGCGATGGAAATAAAATTATGCTATGTTGCAGCACAAAATTATGCCAGATTATGCTAGACACATTTACGGCCAAAATAGCACAAAAAGGGGCGGTGTATGTTTATTTTTGTTGTACCACCAAATTGGGAAGAAAAAAAAAAGGTTTTCGGGTTTTCAGCCAAATGATGCTACTGTAGGCCTAGATTTAGTAAAAATTATGCTATTTTTTTAGAAAATATGCTAAACATTATGCTGAATCGTCTGCCGTATGCTGTATCATTGTTTTTCTAATTATGCCAGATTATGCTAGATTTTAAAAAAAATTATGCCTAACTGCTAGATGCCAGATGGGTCGAAATTATGCCAGACAGCATAATTATGCCATATTTGGCCACTATGAACATACCAAACAAGAGCGCGCGAATAGGGGGCGCAGAACCCGAAACTTTATTTACAATGAAACGCCAAATGCGCATTATTGTCAGTATTCATTTTAGTGATTTTGTTACAGTACGATATTGTGTATGTGTGTACTTATTTTAGGTAATCGTGTTTGTATATTTCACAATTAAATTAAATTCAATACTTTAGTGTACACTATATATTATTAATATACTGTTCTTCGAGCCGAAATAATTTATTGTATGTTCATAGTATACCAATAATTTAATCCGAATTTCTGAAACTTGTCATTTATGCTACTGAAAATCCACCGTCCCATCAGGTTATGAGTCAAGAAACAACACTGTTCTGATTCGACATTAGAGTTGGTGAGCATTGCTGGCTAGTTATGCCACTTAACATAGCAAACAAACATTAACACAAATTATATAATCCGTTTTAGATTTATTTATTAATCACTGTTATACTTTTACAATTTAAAGAATCAAACTTTATTAAAGAGAGTAGCCATTACGTGAATGAGTGGCCGAGCGGTTAAGACAGTGGAACCGTAATTACGTAGCCATAACATCGGCAGGGGTTCGAGGCTCACTCACTCCATGGTTCTGGTGGTAGAACGAGTCTTCTCGGATAAGGACTATAAACCGTAGGTCCAGTGTACACATCTAGCTCGTGTGTACTTTAAAGAACCTAGTACATCTTTCGAGACGAGTAGGGGGTTACCCCGGTGTACTAGTACATCACAGCCACTGATCACCAACTGGGCCCTCTGGGAGACCAGTCTTTGACTGAAGAGGTTACCCAGTATAAATATATATTTCAATCAATCAATATAACGATACTTTCTCGCGCGAGAAATTACTATTGTGAACATTGCAGAGTCTAGTCATTTAAACGTATAATAATGCATGGCAGTTAGCTCTGCTGCCAGCTTGAGAGATTGATCGATGGTTGGTACATTATTTTTTAGGTGGTAGAACTTGTGGACTAATGCGGTAATGATTAGCTTATGATACTGTAAATATTTACGAAAAACTTGACGCTAATAATAATAATATTTATTGCTTCTCTTTTGCATGGAGCAGCACAGGCACAATTCTTTACAGATATGTAAGAAATAAAAACAAACATAATACTAATTAGGCTTAATGCTGTGTGTGATATTAGGCTAATTTTACTACAAGCATGTGTATGCGAGTTTGCTGTAATGGTTATGTAACAAGCCTTTCAACTAAGAATAGTTTCAATGGACTAACAATAGAACAGCAACGCCAAAAACAAACAGGTGAATTTGAAAAAAAAGTTTTTTCAACGTATCAACAAATCCTAGGCCCCTCGGCCCATTGCCACCCAAACTTTTGCCACCCGGTCTGTTGACACCCGGCCTTCCACCCGGCCTTTTGCCACCTTAGGCCTTTTGCCACCCGCGCCATTTTTATTATTTTACTATATAATAGCATTATAATTTACCCTTATATTTGTATACAACTTAGTATTATTAGGTACTTGACTGTTTTTTATTTATTATACCATGAGCTAATAATTACCACGTTATTGGACACAACTCTACCAGCTAAAGTCGTTCAACTTTAATAAGTTCAGGAAATATATATATAATAAATATATATTAGGCCTACACAAAGTTCAGGAAAGTGTTTGCATTAAGTCTATCTTTCATCCTTCGTCAGTAGTAGAATCTGCTAAAATAAGGCAGGTAAGTTATAACAAATTAAAGGTGCCGGTGCCATTAACACTACGAAGTTATATAAGATACAGTTTATCGTACTGGTAATATTGTACTACATTTTATGTTCCATTTGTTATATTGGTTAAAAACATGAATACGGTAATGTTCCTAAGTATAGAATACAACATTATTAGTAACAAATCTCAGCTTTCACCAAGGGTATGTTCTTTTTTTAGTACCATGGCTGATTGGACTAAAGAACATATACTGGCGCATATATTAACTCTAAAAGATAGAAGTACACCAGAAAAAGTAGAACAATTTTTTGACGATTTGGCGCCAAACTACGATAAAGTGAGTTGTTTGATATAAGCTAAAACCATATTAAATATGTTATTTCGAATTGTTTTCATTGACAGTATAAAGTTAGAAAGTACACTGAGTTTCTATACGTTTAGATCTGGCTATAATACACCATTATCACCCACATAGTCTCAATACCAAATGTTTTATTTGTCATGTGGAAGAGTAACCTGTTATGAAAAATATTAACTAAAAATATTGATGCTTACGAAAAACTTAACTTAATTTGAATAGATTGTAGTAACCGCTGGATATTTTGGGCCTTCTGTCACCTCAACATTGCTTCAGAAATATGTTACTTCTAAGGAAGCAAGGTTAATGGATATTGCATCAGGAACTGGTCTTGTGGGAGAGTGTGTAAGTATCATTGTTGTACTGCAATGCGAGGAAGGAGAGACGGATTTTCCTGGTTTTCCATTTTCTCTTATAACCATTTAAATAGAAAAACTAAAACTTACCACATACCGCTATTGGAACAAATTAGTTTAACCAAGTATCTTCTGACTTTGTCTTTATCAGCTAGCTAATTCTGGTTACACTAACATTGATGCAGTTGATGGCAGTGCGTTGAGTATAGAGGAAGCTCGTAAAAAGAACGTCTACACAAATCTATATGTTCAATGGCTTGGAGGTGACAACAAACTAAATATTGAGAATGGTAAATATCAGTTTACTAATAGAATCAGAAATAATCCGAAGAATTCCTTGAGCTTTAAAAGATAGTAAATTAACATTTTGAATTTTGTTTTTTTGAAATAAAATAAATTTCTTTTGCTTACCTTAATATTTCAGACACGTATGATGCTATTGTGTGCACCGGTGCCTTTGCTTTTAATCAACTAAAATCAGACGTATTTCCAGATTTGATTCGAGTTACTAAACCAGGTATACGTGACTGACTTAAGTATAGCTTCTGATTAAATCAGTACAAACTTGTTGTGAAAAGTACATTTTTTGTATTGAAGTTCACTGTGTCATATTTACTTATGAATATTTATGAGTTATATTATTTTCTACTGATTACAATACTAATCTTTATTATGTATTAAATAAATCAGGGGGATACATTTTGATAAACATGCGAACACAGTGGTTGGAGCTTGAGGCAAGCTACGCTGAGGGAAAGTTAGAAGGGGACATGGTAAAACTGGAAAATGACGGGAAATGGAAACTGGTTGAGAAACACGATCATGAGGCAGATGACAGTGCTTTGAACTTGGTAACATTTATTCACAAAGTTTGCTGAATATACTCGTTTTGTTTAATTAACAAATCTATGATTTTTAACTGATACAATATAAGGTATATTTGTCCTGATAGTTATAATATTGTAATTGTGCAACTGTTTAAGTTAGACGTTTTCAATCAATTATTTTTATGTTACAATATTAATTTAGAAATTACAATTAAATTTTAAAACATTTAAAATTATGATTGAGTTAGATGGTATTGATGATTAAAATGAATGTGGTTACGATTTACCCCGAATAGCTTTCTAGTTTTCACACTGTCTTTTGTTGTTGCTTAAATCGTTTTAAACTTTTTATACGTGTTGATATGACTCTTCAGACACACTTTTAAGGTACTTGCATGCACTACCCAATTGTGTCAAGTGAGTAACTTAGCACAGTGTTCACATCTCAGTCTATCGGGATCCACCATTAGGAGTTTTTCAAAATTATATCTGTCATGTTGATTTGTACAAACATAGGTATATAGACACCATTTTTAACTTGCTATGTCAATTAAAAGTCAAGTTATAAGCCAAAATACCTTTAAAATGGCGGCCATCTTGAATTTCAACATGGCGGCTGAAATAGAATATTTTCATCTTTAATAACAGTATATTTGGAATCCTTAGTATCACAAACATAGGTATAGACACCGTTTTTAACTTGCCATGTCAATTAAAAGTCAAGTTATAAGCCTTAAAATACATTTAACATCATCTTATTAGAGTGGAAATATGACTATCTGGACTAGTCTAACACACATTAACATGTTAAAACATGTTAATGATTCATTGTGGTTTTAAACATGTTCATATGCAAACAATCTTGTCTCATATCATATCCCACAACCAATAAGTTCAAGTTTCAAAAGTCACCTCAATAATGACCCAATACAATGCCACGCCTTCTCACATCTCACAAACAAAACAATCCAGTTATGCAACTGAACAAATAAAACACTTCTGATATATTTTGTTTCATTTATTTATTATTGATTGTACTGTCACGATTAAAGAATAAATAGATTTATTTAAAAAAACTATTATGTCTATTTATTTTTAGAGTTCATATCATAACGATATCACGCGTGAAATTACTAATGCAACCAAGTACACTAATAATTATACATGATGGAAATCAAACGTAATTTAAACGTAACTATATTTAATTCATGGCAGTTATCTCTTAAATCACACTGCATCAGCTTGAATATATTCAATAGACGGTAATTCTATAACTGAATAAATCAATAAATTGTATTTATCGTTGGGAGAGTTTAGTACGTCTTTATTTGACAAACATTGTACTGCCATCTTCTGTCCCTAAAAAACAAAAATAAAACAAACAAGTTGTTAATAGAGCAGCTAACGTGAAACCGTAACCAAATGTATATATTTCAACAGTTCAACATATTATTTATCGGCTATGTCGTGCTTCTCAGTAGCTCATAAAGATTGGTTCCCACTAGAACGCAACGTAAGCCCAACGCTAGTGAGTTAACCAATGATAAGCGACATTTCAAATTATTCATCACTTGTGATTGGTAAAATTACGTGCGTTGCGCTTACGTACTTGCGTTGCATCTCAATGGGAACCAAGCTTATTATGCGGTTACGTTTCGTGATTATGATGACTTTTGTTTTGTTTTGCTTTGAATTGGAGACTTTAAAAAAGAAAGAAAAGAATAACTAAATAGAACAACTTATTTTACTGTAAAAAGGGGTATAATGTTAAACCAGGAAAGCGATTATATTGTCGATTCTTGATTAAATTAGGCTTCTATAAAAAAAATTAAATTAAGAATAATTTAAATAACGTCGGAATAAACTCGTGGTAGTTGTTAGTTATTGTAAATAACATCGTCACAAAAAAAAAACCACATCTTACTTGACTTATTGAAGCACCGTGATGACCGAGACACAACTGGTGCTGACCGGGGTTCAATTTGACCGATCCCTGGTTAGCGACGAAGGCGTATCCCCTTACTTCGGTTTGGTTTTTTTTTTTGGCATGGTTGGTATTCCCTTTTTTCGTATTAGTTTATGTACAGCGCTTAGAGGTTTCACAACATTAGGCGCTATATAAATCCAGAATATTATTATTTATTAAAACTACTTCAATTACTTACTCTCTTTTGTTATCATGGTAACCAGCGACACCATGGATGAAGTATCCATTAGGTGCAGTATATTCGTGATAGGCATCCCAATCGTTAATAAGAGGCGTTTCATAGCAGTTGACTGCATAATATGCATTACTTTCACAGCAGTACCATTTCCATCTAACAAAAATAAATGTAGTATTGTTTTGGTTTTTACCACTTGGCACATTGTTTTGTAGTAGACCTATTTATCGTATCATTTTGGGTAAAAAAAAGAGTAATCTCCTATATTGTATCATAATACGTTACCACCATCAGTTGTACGTCATATTTCAGGAGACATAACGTATTATGAACTTGTCAGAACGTCTAACAATCTAGAGTTTTAAATTGGCAATAACTATATTCAGTCCTCAAACAAATATATATTGGGTATGATTTTTCACATGGGCCTTCTGTCATGAAAATGATGAATGTTTACACTAACAACCAACAAGCCTACATTCTTACAATAAACACAAGGTGTGAAAATGTTATTTAAATGTATAACATTAATATCTTTACTTGTGCCTTCTAACAAAATATTATTAGAAAGATTATAAGATTGTTATGGTAAATTAAATGCTAAATGACATTAACCACTTACAGTCTATCTTCTCTACCGTTGTCATGGTAGCTATTTGCTCCGACAATAACACCGTTGTAAGGACAAGTTGCACTGAAAGGTTTATCCCATTCGTTCACATAATTAGTCCAAGTGCATTTACTAAACGATGTCGGGAAATTTCTGTAAAAGATTAAATGAAAAAGTTTGATAACTTCAAATAAGAGAACACATTGTCAAAGGCTATCTACTAAGCTGTAACAACGGCTTGCATTTTGCACGTGGCTTGGTGGTTATGATGCTTGGCTACCACTCCAAGGGTCCTGGGTTCAAGTCCCGTCACATGTCAGGATTTTTTCTAAGGACAAAATTACAACTCCACTCCCAAAGACTTGTAATAAGACTTTGTTTATGTAGAGCATCTTGTGTATATGTTTGTCTTGTGAACCTCTGAGGGTCCCTAATGATCAGCAATTGCTGGATGGATCACCCTCTTTAAATATGGTAAAAAAAAAAATAATAAAAAAAAAAATTATTAGGCCGCAGATAACTGATTTGAATCTATCTAGCCATCAGAGTTAGATACACATAACAAATGCAATTATTATAAAATAAAACTATTTTAAAACAAAGTATCACAGATTCTGAAAGCAAGGATGAGTAAAAGTGTTGCAATTTACTTGCAGAAGAATTCAAACACTCTGTCTTCTCTGCTGTTATCATGATATGACTTAATCTTATATATAGCCTGACCAGATGGACACTGAAAGTTTATGGCTTTATCGTAATCGTTGTGCCAATCTGCAATCACGTGACTGATCATGAAAAGCACCAACACACCTGAACACTTCATTTTCCTAAGAAAAGAAGAAAGACAATAACATAATCAGTGGCGGATACAGGATTTATGAAGAGGGGTACGAAGTGGGCTTAAAATTCAAGTATCCTATCCTTTGGCTCCACCTGCCTCATACTACGGCCCTGGCACCTAATCAAAAAATACACTTCATGTAAGGAACTCTAACTTTCAAGACTATAAAACATTAACTTCTACTTACATATTAGACTCTGGTACTTGGTTCCCGTCAGAACTTGTATTTTGTTGGATAATATCAGCCTCTTATATACCTTTGTTTATCTTTATTCACTGATAATTTATTTATCAATCCATTTATTTTACTGCAATAAGTTTCATTAGTGACGTTTATAGTAGTTGTTGGATGATGATAACGATCCATATCATAGGAATGTTTACCTTTTCATCCATACAGTATTGTAGCATATGGTAGGCCTAATTTAACAAATTAATGATAATAATCAATAATCTATATTAATAATATCGGTACACTATACAGAGATGCCTGACTTTAGATCACATGTACAAGAACTAAATTATGGTTCGTGTAAAAGAATTTTAAATCCTGATAGATCAAAATGGTAGATAATTCTAACATATTATCTGAATAAGGTTAATAATATTATTTCTATATTCAACTGTAATCTGTTTAAGTTTCCTCAACACAACACTGTGTACTTTTATATTGTAGGCCTATGTATATATTATATTTTGTTAGAGTCTTTTAAATTTTTACTTTGTACGTTGTTTACAGAATTTTTCAGCCGTTGGCTGCCTTCTGTTTGTACTATTTATGTGTTTTTTTATGAATAAATACCTATATATAATAGAAAACATACCAGCTTTTTACAGATCTAGAAACATGTGTTGAATTTAATTATCTATCAAAAAATACCTATGTAACTTACAACAAATATTGAATGAACCCTTGTTGGGAAATAAAAGTATACACGTTAGAAATAAGTCTTTATTATATACAAAATTACATACTGGATTGAATTTGGGTTTGTGAAGGTTAAAGATATTTTAAATAAATATAAAATGAAAATGAAATATTTGTAAAACTGAAGAAAAAATGTAATTGGATATCACAGTACACGATTGTAGCTGACACATTCTCAATTGAATGGAAATGTGTAATTTCAAATAACCAAAATGCAGAGGTTGTACCAAATGAGTTAAAGGCTGCATATAACTGTTTAATAGAACATAAATTTGTACCACCAATTTCACAGAATAGGTGGGGAAATATAATAAACAACTATACAACAGACTGGGAAAATGTATGGAAAAGAGACATAGTAAACATCTATATATCAATTTACGTAAAAAAGGCAAAATTCGGTAAATCGCACGTAACTTCTGAAATTTTTACACGGTATATAAAGTTGATACATACTGTCGATACTGATTTTATTAACAATTTTTAAATATATTTTTTATCAACTCATGTTTTATAGGCCTATAAATAATATAGGCCTACCACTAAATACCGTAAAACATTTGCGATTTAATACTTTGTTAAAACTGTCACTGTCATAGTCGAATGAAATATTAAAGAATAACGAGATAAACGTATCAATTGTATGTATGAGAGAATTTTGTAGGATAACACCTGATCTAACAACAAATATAATCTTCATCACTATCATTATTATCGCTACAATACAATATTAATTAAGTCAATGATTTACAATGTTATCGCAATTAAATAAAAACCTTAATTAAAGGCACGTCTAAACACGATAACAAACACGCAGGTCTACTGTTTAAAAGAGGCAACAATTACATACAAGTTTCAATACAATAAAAAAACCATAATTAATACTCTAATTATGAAGTCCTTTGCTTTTTTGAATATTTTGATTTTCGTTGTTGTCGCCGTCCTTGCCACTGCTAATGATTGGCATAATGAATACGACGAAGATGTCAATTTCATGTAGGTATAATATAAAAAATATAAACATATGAAGAGTCCTCAATTGCAGACTAGATGTCAACGATATGCCTAAAATTAGATATTTTCGTTGCGCTGTAAGGCTTTGAGTATAAAATGAACCTTTATATTTAAACTCTTCAAAAGGTTTATATAATTAGTCTTCTTTTCCAGATGCCCCCCCCCCCCCCAGAGAGGTGGATCAGCAAAGTCGTTTCTGATCACAGTGACAAGAAGGAAAACAGAAAGTTTGAGTTCACGTGTGCGTAAGTATGAGAATACGCGTAAGTTGCAATCTGAACTTTGCATTATTTTTTAAAAAATTGCATAAAATATAAGCGTTGGTAACAAATGAACACATGAAGTTGTTATTAGTATTATGCTTTCCATCTTCAGGATATCTAAAGCTTAAAAGTGCAAAATGCCATATTTAAGCGTGGTTCCCACTAGCGACGCAACGCAAGGACGTAACGCAACGCAAGTGAATTGACCAATCACAAGCGATGGCTTATTCGCTTGTGATTGCTAACTGTCTATAACTTCGCTTGTCATTGGTCAACACGCTTGCTATGGTCATGCAGTAAACACCAATCGTCATGCAGTACACACCAAACATCATGCAGTACACACCAATCGTCATGCAGTACACACCACCAAACATCATGCAGAACACACCAATCGTCATGCAGTACACACCAATCGTCATGTAGTAGGCCTACACACCAATCGTCATGCAGTTCACACCAATGGTCATGCAGTACACACCAATGGTCATGCAGTACACACCAATCGTCATGCAGTAGTCAAATATTGCTCTGATATTGCGTAATTT
Source organism: Antedon bifida (assembly GCF_963402885.1). Lineage (NCBI taxonomy): Eukaryota > Metazoa > Echinodermata > Crinoidea > Comatulida > Antedonidae > Antedon > Antedon bifida. The sequence goes on from NC_136234.1 coordinate 2,411,848, forward strand.
ATACCGCCACCTATCGACAAAATCGAATATCACGTGACGTTTATTAGACGGCTGTAAAACTAAGGCTATTCAAACTTCATACTACAGCAACTCAAGCTGTCTACTACTACACCGTACGTGTCTTCTAAAATGGCTAGCAAAACTATTAAAGAAATCGTGGAAATCTATAGGACGTAGTGATGTTGTGTCAGGAGGCCATTGCAATTATTGAATTCCATAAAAGAAGTTTAAATAGTCTTAGTTTTACAGCCGTCTAATAAACGTCACATGATATTCGATTTGTAATTGTATTTTGTTGGTGAGCATCAGCCAGCTAGATATGCCACTATTAAATCACCGCATAATAACAAATAAAAAAAACATTCATGCAAAATTATATAATTCGTCTTTGTTTCATTTATTAATCATTGTACTTTTACCATTTAAAGAATACTTTATTATTTCGATAATTTCTCTGAAATTGTTGATAACTTTCGTTTAGTTTTGTGAGAGTTTAAGCAGCCTGTGCTTGACAGACGTGGTACTTCCATCTTCTATCCCTAAAAAACACAAATACAAACGAAACTTTATTAATAGAGCTAACATAAAACAATTAAACCTAACTAAATGTATAGACATTGTATTGATTACGTTTGATATTAAAATAATATATTATATCCACCAGCTAAAATGTATTTAATAATATTACATAGCTTGGTTCCCACTGGGAAGTAACGTAAGCGAATAATCAATAAAAGATAAATTTTTATTCAAGAATAATTAAATCAATACAGATTTTATTTTGTAAATAATAGCTTCACATTAACTGTGACCAATGCAATCTAACAAAAGGACGCTGAACGCGCTTTGTCAAGATGATAGGATAGGAACATGTGATATTTCTCTGGCCTGCGATAAATATCAACAGTACTCAGTAGGCTATTATTGTAAAAATAATGCATATATATTACTTTGAAATCATTAAACCAGGTCATTACTTGTCTTAAATGTACGTTTTATGATAAATTATGATAAAAAGAGAGAAACAAAGTAGCTCGTGGTGAATGTACTCTCGTGGACGGTCTTTAGGCCTAGGCTAGCCTAGCTAGGCTTAGTTTTGTAGGCCTAGCTGGTAAACATCGGTAACGTACGAACATCGCTAGCCTGACGTTGTATAGTTGCTGCATTAATTGTCTTTCTGAATTACAGAAGAAGAAAAACGAAATACCCATCAATCCGGACGCAATGCATGTTGGGATTTATAGCGGGACGCTTAAGTGATAAGAATCGACTTATTTTTTTACATTTTTAACAGTTACATTTTTTTACATTAGCTGTAGTTTGTGACATTAAACTAGATCTAAAAAAACGTAGGGAATGGGACTTTAAACCATTGTAATCTCTGAACTCAGGCATCCTGTTGTTAGATTACTTTGCTGTGACAGTATATACTTACTCCATGCTGTTGTCATGCATGCCAGCTGCACCATGGATGAAGTATCCAGTGGGTGTAGTATATGTGTGATAGTCATCCCAATCGTTGATAAGAGGCGTGTCGTAGCAGTTGATTGCATTATAGGCAGAACTCTGACAACATTTCAATTTCCATCTAACAGCAGAAAATATGAATGAATATTGTGTCTGTTTGGTTCATGCTACACGTACTGTGATAATGTTTCGTAGGGTCGGTCATATAGGCCTAATTAATATAATTATCTATTGCCGTTTGTCTCAATTGATCAGATTATTCAAAGTCAAAAATAAGTAATAAAATTACAATAATTTGGTTAACAGAGGAAAAAATCCGAAAAAAGAAAAACTTGTGTGATGCAGCCCATAAACTAAAAAAAAAAACCCCCAAAACACACACACAAACAAAACAGGACAACACCGGAACCGGAAACATCACAAAACATACTTTTAGTTGAACCCTTACTATAATATGAATGTTCAGTATTTTGTTTCACAGGAAAAGGGGTGGGGGGGGGGGGCGGGAGGGGGGGGGGGGGGGTTTGATGTAGGTCATTATAATTGACGTTAAATATATAAACATTCACGTTTTATTGTACAGTAAGAATTGAATGATAATTCATCAAAATAATACTTACACTCTATCCTCTTTGCTGTTGGAATGTTTACTATTCACGCCAACAACAACACCGTTATAGGGACAAGTTGCAGTGAAAGGTTGATCATACTCGTTAATATAACCAGTCCATGTGCATGAACTACTGGGAAGGGATGCCGAGAAAGATCTGCACAAATATAGATACATGAAATGTGTAACTCCTATGGTATTTCAGAACATAGGTAGGTCTAGGTCTATAGATATTTCTGATAGCCTAGATAATAATTGCATTGTAAAATTAATTAGGAATCGGGTTGACGTTATAGATTTAAGTGTGATGTTTTGTGCACATTTTTGTTCATACAATAATACGGCCTGTGTTCTCTCCCGCAATAGATCAATAATTGAATAGGAATTTACCTGCAGAAGAATTCAAACTGCCTGTCTTCTTTGCTGTTAGAATGCTGCGACTTAACTTTATATATAACCTGACCAGTTGGACACGTAAAAGTAAATTCTTGGTCATACGAGGTCTGCCAACCGGCAATCACGTGATTGATCATGAGAAGCGCAAACAAACCTGTAATACACTTCATTTTTCTAAGAAAACAAATTGAAAAATAGTTAGTAGAGTATTCGAAACGCACTTATGGACATTCTATAACAATTCCGGCCGCGGGAAACATAAACTAGACAACGAAGTTACATAACAGTTTATAAGGACAGTGTCCTCATTTAAAAAGAAGCGGGAGAACTCTCTATCTAGTATCTTTATTTGTTAAGCTTTTTATTTTCTTGTCTGGCCGCAACACGTCAATGTATATAACCTGATTATTAGGGTGTGGCTAAACTTTATTCAGCGCTAGCACACCACACCCACCAATTAAGTCTAGCGACCGAGTTCTACATTGTCACTGAACCTAATGCTTTTTTCCCACTAGGACGCAACGCAAGGACGTAAGCGCACCGCAAGTGATTTGGCCAATCACAAGCGATGGATTATCCGAGTTGTCGCTTGTGATTGGCCAACTCGCTTACTTTGCGTCTGTATGAGAATCACGTCATATTCTAACTTTAGGCAACTGTCAAGAAACTAACACGTCATTTTATGAATGAATGATTTTTGGTCTTTATTTCTATACAGGGTTATTTTTAATATTCTATATACGAAATATCATGGATAAAATGATTTATATACGAAAATTACGAAAAATGTAGAATTATAATAATTGGAATGGATATGAAGATTGCTGATGTACCACAAAATATTACTGATTAACTTGAAATTCATTGAATGAGATTGAATGAGCGAAGGAATGAAAATGGTTCAAGCCACAGAGACAGAAAAAAGTCCTAGTCCTAAAACTATAGCCTCTACTTACATACTAGTCACTGGAACAACCAAATACTTGTCAGAACTTGTGTTGTGCTGAATATTGTGTTGAATAACATCAGCTTGTTATATACCTTTATTTATCTCAATTCACAGATAATATAAGTATTATCAATTCATTTATTTAACTGCAATACGTTTCATATCATCAAGTGACGTTTAATTAATTAATTTTGTTGTCGATGTCGTGCCTTCGGATGATAAAGATTCCTAAATTTATCATAGCAATATTTACCTAAATTTTGAAGATTGAACCATATGGTAGACTTGATAAAAATGATAACAAAAATAATATTCCTAATATCAATAATATGTTAGAATTGTGTTGAGTATTGTTTTTGATATGCCTTAATTTATATCTATATTCCCTGCAGATAATTATTACCAACTAGATGGTTCTCGAATAGGCCTACACAGTAATTTCAGCGTAAAAAACTGTTTTTGTAAATGTACGTACCGCAGGAACAGAAAAGAATAAATAGACAGGATGATTTATGTAGTCAACTAAAATTAACACCCTGGTAATTACTTCCGAAAAAGAAAAATGAGTCCACATTTTGTATTTGGACTCATTTAAACAAACCCAATTTGTGTTTTGTATATAACATTAGGATTGAGCAATTTAATACTTTGTTAAAACTGTCAATGTCCTAGTCGAGTACAGGATGGTAACGATACACCACTATGACGTTTATATTTGTTTGTGATTATTAATTAATACAAACGTTGAGAAGCAACTGGCAGTAATAAAGTTTATTTGTATATGATGTGTTTATATATCTAACAGTAGGGCCTACCCACACTCACAGTAGTAAAGTTTATTTCTATAGGCCTATGTGTTTATAAGAAATTTGCGATTCAAATTACGACCAAAAATGGTTAATACATATTTACAGTATTGTCAAAGTATTGCAATACTATATCTAAAGGTTTTAAGTTTATCCTCAAGGACCCATAAATTTACCTACTTGTGTTAAATTAAATATTTATATTGTGACTGAGAGATTGGAAGGTTCCATTCATCGCAAATCAATACATTTGTATAAACGTATATTAATAATAATAATAATAACTGGTACTTGATATAGCGCATTATGCTGAAAGCCTCAATGCGCTTTACAAAGACAGAAAATTTTGAAAAATTACAAATTAAAAAGGTGGGTTTTGAGGAGAGATTTGAAGACACTGGTGGAAGTAGCCTGACGGATTTCAATATTAAACCTATCAAGGAGATTGGTAAATGCGAGCATCCTCGTATTATTGTGTGCGGGTATTTTTCAAGGTGGACATCCATTAGACAGTGTATACAATGATCGAAAAAAACCCCTATTTGGGGCACATCGTTGAACCTAAATTCGTTTAATTGTCAATAACTAATTATCTAACTCAATTTAATTAGTAAACAGGGTTACATCAGGTGGTTAAAATCAGTGCCGAAAGTACGAACCAACTTTATATACCATCGAGTAAACATTCTAGAAGTAACGCGCGATTTACCGAATTTTTCCCTTACTTAAATTTATATATAGATTCTTTATTTAAGCGCAATAAGTGTCATATCATCAATTGTTTTTGTCGATGTTGTGTTTTTGAATGTGATAAAGATTCATATTTATCATAGCAATATTTACCTTTCATGTTTGGTAGTTTCAAAAATTGATATGATTGGTACATGACTACAGAGACTATATAGCTATTTACACACATTGTTTTACCTTATTAACACAGATCAGAATGGAAATATAAATGTTTCATTAATTCAATTTAATCATGAAATAAATATAATGTTTGAAGTGATGAATATTGTATGGATTTGTTTTGTCAAAAAATAGGCCCCTACGGTGGTTTTTCACTTATAGTAGGTGCACGAGAGAAGCTTAATGTTGACGTCCCTTTATTGTAAAGATGAAGAATATAAAGATGAATAATTATTTTATTTTATTCCTTTCAGTAAAGACAATACAAACATAACATAAAAATAAACGTTTGAATAGGCGGTTTTGTAGCATTCACTTTATTCAATTTCGCTTATAAAATAATAATAATAAACATTGAAACTCGTTTCCGATACAATATGGCTCCCGGCCCCCAACCCCTAAAAATGTTATCATGGTAAGTATTTCTTTTTTCGATTTTTAAAACTAAAACTGAATATTATTATTTGACATTAAATGGCCTATGTACAATATATCTTTAAGTACGTTTTTAGGTTTATTTTAGGAATGTTTGGAGTCTCCCGCTGGAGAGCCACATCGCTTAGCGTTAAGGCCAGTGGGTGATTTAGCACCCACCTTAACTAATCTTAATCACTTGTTCTGTTGTTTAAAGTATTTTAATGTATAACCATCAATACAAACTAAGGCCTATATTCAGTTTAAAGTTTGTACCAGTAAACAAAATAGGACCAGGCTGTTTGTTCACATCAATATCTCGAAACGTACATTAAATAGATAATTAGTTTGACTACTATCGCTCATCATTGCTATCTTTAAATTTGAAATGGAAATGTCGAACATATTGTTTTGAACAAATTCTATTGAGATAAAATGTTGCAATCTATAATACGTTAACAGTACACAAATATAGACCTAGGAGCAGATGTCAGTATACCGAATCTAGCAAGATAAACTTTTTTTGAACCCACACAGGACAAAAAAACAAACTTTTAAGCATAATTATGGATATAACTTTAATTTACTTCCGCCAAGGAGGTATAGTAGTCGATCGCGTGTGTTTGTTTGTTTGTTAGTAGCAGGATTACTCAAAAAGTAATTACAAGATCTTTTTAGACTTGCTAGTGTTAAAAGATAGGAAATAATTTTCAAAAGCCGGCGAGAAGTCTTAAAGTAACTGAAATTGCATTTTCTCGAGAACTACTTGTCCAAAAAAAAACAAGAGGCAAGAGTTATAATTTGTGATTTGTAATTTTAAAACATTATTTGATTTAATTTACAAGTTTTTTGATACGAGTAGTTTAAAAAAACCTATTTCTTTTCAAATTCACCCGTTTGTTTTTGGCGTTGCTGTTCTATTGTTAATCAGCTGATACTATTGTTAGTTGAAAGGCTGGTTACATAACCATTACACCCAATTCGCATACACATGCTTGTAGTGAAATTAGCCTAAATCACACACAGCATTAAGACACACACATATATATATATATATTTTGCCGGAGAAATCTTATGTAGGAGAATTTTACAGTAGGCGGAGGTATGCACTCTCGGAGTGGCTTTCTAGTTATATATGTCATTGCATTCGTATACGTTTTATTTTGATCTTGGAATAAAAATGTCAATGAATGATGAAAAAAAAAAACACGATATAATTTAATCCCATGCTGGATGTCATACTATCTACAGAAAAAAAATGTAAGAGTTACTCCACCAATCATAAGTGATGGATTATTCTGTGGCTTGTCATTGGTCGACTCTCTTGCGTTGCGTCGTATAACCAAGTATCAAAGTCAATGTTATTTGCTTATGAGAAACGGTGAGAGAACTTGGTATGATACCACCTGATCTAACACAAAATATAATCTTCATTACTATTATTATTGTCACCTTAAAGTTATCGTCACCAGGCCTATACAATATTTGTTGGGTTAATTAATCAATCAATGATTTACCTACGCTATCGTAATTAAAAAGTCACGCCTTAAACACGATAACAAACATGCAGGTCTACTGTTTATAAGAGGCAACAAATACATACAAGTTTCAATACATTAGAAAACCCATAATTAATACTCTAAATTATGAAGTCCTTTGCGGTTTTGAGTATTTTGATTGTTGTTGTCGCCGTCCTTGCCACTGCTAATGATTGGCATAATGAGTATGATGAAGATGTGAATTTCAGGTAGGTATAGTAATCAACAAATAATTACTATGAAGTATAACAAATTATCGTTCTTAAATGCCAGCCTCAATATGCCTCATCAGATATGTTCGTTGCTTTGAGTATGAATGAACCTTTAAACACAAGGTTTATAATAATTAGTCTTCTTTTTCAGATGTCCCCCCGGAGAGGTGATCACCAAGGTCGTTTCTGATCACAGTGACAAGAAGGAAGACAGAAAGTTTGAGTTCACGTGTGCGTAAGTATGAGAATACGCGTAAGTTGCAATCTGAACTTTGCATTATTTAAAAAAAAAATTGCATACAATATAAGCGTGGTAACAAATGAACACATAAAGTTGTTATTAATATTATGCTTTACGTGTAAGCAATCTAACGCTGCAGTATGTTTTGATATTTTGAGTGAAATGGAACTTGAAATTTTTCCTACATACTAGCGTTAAGTCTACTTGGGAAACACCCATGAGGACGCAACGCAAGGACGTAAGCGCGCCGCAAGTAATTTGAGCAATCGCGACGCCGATTGATCATCCGAACTGTCGATTGTGGTTGGTCAATTCGTTTGCGTTGCGCTTAGAGTCTGCTCCCTCCTTATTATTGCATTTTTCACAGAAAGTTTGGCCAGACATTTACAAGATGTAATTGGACGTTCTACATAAACGACTTCGATGAACCATTCAATGTAAACTGTCCATACAACGGAATCATTGCTGGCGCTCAGAGTTACCATGACGACAAGCGCGAGGATAGAAGGTACAGTAATTTAATAATAACAAAATAACCATCCACTTTTAGACACAAAGATGATTTTAAAAAATGAACAAAAAAGAACAAATTTTAGAAAAACAGAACATTTTATAGTTCCAAAAAATGAAATCTTTATTGATAATACAGTACAGTATGTGGTATGTGTTATCAATTATCATTATTATCGATTATGAAAATGATATAAAGCTCTGTTTACACTGTCAAACTTTATGGGACAAGACAATGTGATGTGCCTATATGGACACAATGACATCTTATCACCTACCATATTTGGGCACATCGTGCACTTATTTTTTCAAACTAGTTTGATAGTGTAGACAGAGCTTTAGAGTAGCTGTGTGTGTGTGTTTCATGTTTCATGTAAATGAGTATTTTTAATTCTTAGATGGAAGTTATATTGTTGTGAAAATGACAACTTTTATGTTGTTAATTGTTACAATACGCCATACGAAAATGCGTTTGATGGACATCATGAATATTCATTACCGGGAGCACCTGACTACTGGTTCCATGGCGTGTCAGGTTACCATAACAACAAACACGAGTAAGTGACACTGTGAAAAGAATATTACTTGCTTTGTGTGTTTGTTTCCACTTTCTTTTTTAAAGTTATGAAATCTATACCTTTTGTTTAATTAAAGATACACCGACCGTCTGGGGTGAAGATATACAAAACAATAATTGAAACCTTATTATTGATAGGCCTACCCGTAATACTGTTTGCTGATACTATTTTTTATTGGTTATTGTCTTTTTAGGGATAGAAGATGGCAATACAACGTCTGTCAAACTAAGAATTTTATATCAAGTTCTGCTTGAGTTACCGTGTGTTGATACACTTTAATAAGAGACCTTTAGGCCTATAAGAATAATTCAGTTGATCAAAAAAGTAAAATAAAAAGTATTAACATTGTTAGTATAATATTTTATAGAATTTTTTGACGATCCAAAGAGAAAGTAGGCCTAAATAAAAAAAAACACTTACGTTTTATTCCATAGTTGGTTTATCGACTCGGTTCAGTTTCTTTTTTGGATCATCAAAAATGTAAATGTTATATAACATACATATTATAATATCCAGATGAACCTTTCCATTAATGTTAGTATAATTATGTTAAATCAATAAATGAAACTTAAACATAGAATTTGTATTTGTTGTTTGTATTTACTTATATTTATTCTTATTACCCTTTGAAGACGTGGCCTGTTTCCAATACGGGGTAATTTACTGTACCAGAACGCGAGGCCCGTATATGTACGGGTTGACTTTTTGGGGTAACTGAGCATTTGACCTTTGACGTAGGTCAAAAAAATATACAATTTTTCACTTGTGGTAGAAACCTCGCGTCTTCAAAGGGTTAAATTGACAAAAGCAAATCAATAATTTTAAAAAGGAGTTGTCAACATCCACCTTGAAAGAGAAAAAGAAATAAATGTTATTTTGAATTGAATTGATGACCTTAACAAGCCATCCCATATTGCAATTTCTATGAGAGTACAACACCCTCAACTTTCAAGGCGAAGTTTTTGAACACAACCACTGATAGAGATATTAAACAAACAATTAATATGAATGTCAAGTACAAGGCTATAAATATATAAAGTGTAAAGCCCTGATGAGAAGATTAAATAATAGTTTGAAACCGGCTATTTATGACATGCGCACTTCTGATGATAAAGTATATAACTTCTGACCAAAGTATAAACATAACGTAGATAAGATTAGATAACGGGATAATTATTTACGAAGGCAAACCGAAAATAACTAAGGATTTGTTACCGTTCTAATAACAGCAGCCTCTGGGATTAATAGTTAGTTGAGTCTTTACTTGAACATTTTAGACAGGTAGGTACGAAAACGCGGTAAAATCGGTTATCGAATGTACTAAATCTGTTTTAAAGCGTTCCAATCCCGTACGTAAGACCTAACAGTACAATGTGTCTACATGCTTATCTAAGTGTTTATGGACCAATGTGTACCAGTGTGTACCTTTTGCAGGCCTATCGATTTTGTTCTAAAATGTCACATCCAACTAGTCTGCTGTTGTATACGATGTCCTGCAATAGTGAGGTGATGCAAAAGGATTATCAACAAGGCTGCAGTCGCGTGCTCAAATTTGAGTTAGTGTTTACCGACCGACCGACCAACCGACCGACCAACCGATCGACCGACCGACCGACTCACCGACCAACCCACCGACCAACCGACATAGTGAGCTGTACGCGACTAAACATGTTAAATAGATTTTCTTCTGGCTTCCTTTTCTCTTGTCGAAGTTTCATAACTCTATCATCTTCGTAAATCTCTCAAGGAAGCCATCCGAAACTAAATGAATCACACCTTTTATGTAACATCACATACATTATTGAGTTTATTTCATTAGTTTTAGTGTAAGAATTACGTTGAACAATGACTGCAAATGGACCAAATCATAACAGAACTGTGAGTTTTACTGATCTTGTGAATGTACAGCCGTCCATCATATGTCCAAGACGGGTCAGTTTTAATACGTCAACGGAACAGGTTAAAATCAATCTAGCAAACCAACCAGTAGAGCCAGACGAAAGAAAACCAGATACACCTCTAAGTGACACTGTAGGTGTCTAGTCTTGAGTATTGAACTTTACGGTATTTAAATAAACAAACAAGCTTAATATAGAAATAATGGTAGGCCTAAATAGACATTTTTGAAAATTGTCTTCCTTCGCTTTATTAGTACTGTATACAGTAATCAGGAAAATTAAATTTGTCTCAAAATACCACTGTATGGTGCTCAAATGAAGTAGAAAAATATTAAAAGACTGAGGGCCCTGAATGAAGTGTCAATTATTAGGTATCAAAGTAAATTTTATAATAAGCAATATGAGAGACTATTAATTAATACTTTTACTAATTCAGGAATTATATATTGCCTCAACATATATCATTGACGCCAGATTCGCTCGAAGTTATAAACACAAAGTAGAAGAAAAGTATTTACAGTAAGGTTATTTTCTCTTGTAAATTAATTAATTATAACTAGTAAAGCTATAAAATATACATGTATTTAAACCGTTATTTAAAGCTCATCACGAGATTAAAAATAATTTGGGCAATTTTAATTTTAATTTTCAATTTTTTTTTTTTTTTTTCAATTTTTCAATTTTAATTTTAACATCATACAGATGGTTGAATTGAAAAGCACAATCATGGGGCTCCATGGTACAATCACTCAATGATATTGCAAATGATAAATATATAAACAAATATTGTTTGTTTACTTTATCTATAGGTATTATGCATTATATAACACAGCATTCCTGACGTATGCTTTATATTTCTTCTTGTTGTTAAACTTGTCGCTGGCACTATTTGAGGAACCGGCAGTTAACAATTTAAGTTTACCGTATTGGGTAAGTCTCGAATGTCCATATATAATGCAAAAGTCACGTAGAATTCACGACTTGGTTTCCTACGTTATTTTGTCTTAGTATGCGCGACGTACAACACAACACCAGAACTAATAATACATTTTATTATTTATTTACTTCTCAGTCTACCATGTGTATGGAGTTCATGTGTCTCGGTTACTTTACCTTTCGTTTAGCTCACTCTAAAATGTTCGTATCCGGAATAAATTGGTGGACAGATCCAAAGAACTTGGTGACAATGTCAGTTATAGTGGTAAGGAAGTTTCAATCGACTTATATAGAGCCCTCAAAACTGTACTTAATTATTTTATTTTTATGCCAAGTATACTTGTGATATTCATACTCTTCTTTTGTAAAGTTAATGTTAATAGATATACTGATATATACTGTACTGAAAGCAACTGGACACGAAAACGTCGTTCGCTGGTCAAGATGCCTACGACCATTATTTCTAGTAAATTTTGCTGAAATGCGACAGGTTTGAAATTATTTTATTTATAATCATTAGTACTCGCATGTAATTTTGCTCTTCACAACATTTGCCAAACAATTCTGAGCACTACTATCATAAGCCTTTTTCCACTAGGCGAATGTATTCGAGCTAATCAAAGCGACTGCAATCCATTATAATTATCACTAATGCGCATGCGTATTCAAATTATGACGTATTTTGTGACGCAGCCAATCAGAACTCGGGAATGTTCGTTAATGGAAAACAAGCTTTAAATCGTTTGATTTGATTAAAACTTGCATCTAGTGTAAGTATGTATCTATATAAGATATTTATTTATCTATTGTAATGTATTCACAGCTTCGACGTAGTTTTCGCAATATTCGTCGTACATTGCCAGAGATATTGTACGTCCTAATTTTACTTTTTATTGTGATTGGTCTGTTTGCTTTACTTATGAGGGAGCTATTCACAGACGAGTAAGTTCAGCATTTTTCATGTTTTCTTTTTTATCCTTTGATATTTCCTAGTTTTTCTTCGTACTTTTCATTTCTCACTCATAAATACATGTTGTTTCAGGGACTTGGTTATGTTAGATGGAGAACCGTATATGACTAATTACTGGGATAATATATGGCACCTCTATGTTTTAGTTACAACGGCCAATAGTCCAGATATAATGTAAGTTAACTAATATTGCGTTTATTCATAATTGTGTTTAAAAAAAGATATTATTGGAGAACAAAAATGCGTGTAATAGGGAGGTAAAATTACGACGTGCCATGAGACAATAATGCACGCTCAGAAAAATTGAACATTCGCTAAAAGCGCGACGACAAAATAAATGTTGCCTTTTTCTTTTCAGGATGCCAGCTTATGACAAGAACCCATGGAACGTTCTTATATTCATCGCCTATATCATAATCTGCATATACATCCTTATGAGTATATTTCTTGCCGTAATCTACAAGAATTACAGAAAACATTTGAAAGTAATATTAAAGAAATGTCACTAGAATGCAATATTATCATCTGCATGTTGTTCATAATTATCGCCCTCTACCATTCTTTATACAAAAGCTAGATAAAAACAACAAGATAATGTGCAAATATACTCTGTAAAACTAGTTTGACAAAAAATGTGTGATGTGATATGGTCCAGTTGTGATATGGTCAAATCATCATGTCCATATATGGGCATATCACATTTTTTTGTCACATAAAGTTTGATAGTGTAGACAGAGCTTAACGATATATTTTGCAATAATATTTTCATTTTTAGAATGAAGTTCAGAGATCGGTCTTTTCCAAAAGACGTCAACTCAGCAGAGCGTTTGATATTTTAAAAGTTTCTAATGGGGACAATACATACTTTGTACCCTGGCCAAGATGGAAAGCTGTCATGAAGTTAGTCATTCCTCGTCGTAGTGAAGTGTTGGTTAGATTGCTGTGGGATATTATTGATCAAGATGAAGATGGCAAAATAGGTATGGCTAATTTCTGTACACAATTATAGAGACACCAAGTCAACGCGCGCGTATAAAAGTATCTGCTTTTGAGCGCGCGCGTCGAATTCTAACAATTATTTATTGTTCTCTATTGCGTGTATGTTGCGGCTAGTGTGAAAGTGCGCAGGAAGGAGAAACCACTCGTACCATTTATGAACACTTAAAATGCCTATTACCCGTATCCATTCTTTTTCTTTCCTTAGAAAGAGCCGAATTTCTTCGGGTATCCGATTTATTAAATATGGAAATATCCGAAGTAAAAGATCGTATTCCGTTGATTGGAAGAACTTTTCCAAGATGTTATCAATCTAAATTAAGTGAAGTTATAAAAGAGTGTGTCAGAAGTCCGTAAGTACAATACTGCAAATATATATAGTCAATCAATCAACAGATACAACCACAAAAATCTTACACCAGCAAGCGTATGATAATGCTTTCAGTACACGCGCGTCAACTTACAGTTTGGTGTTGGTGACCACAAGTAAAAAAAATAAACACATTCATAATTTTAAAAATCACTGTGGAGTGAACAACTATGACAGGTTTGACAGAAATCACACACATAGGCAATTACTCAAATAAATGATACTTTAAACTGTTTTCTTTGTTTTTTTAGTGTTTTCCGATACTTTTTTGATGTTGTGATCACAGTAAATGCACTTTGCATCGGCTTTCGTTTAGACGAAGCGGAGTGGCTTTTCTTGACACTATTTACACTGGAAATCACACTCAAACTTTATACTTTAGGAGCAAAACAATTTTTCAAGAAACCTTGGAATGTGTAAGATTTTGATGAAGACATTTGTATTGTATTTTTATTGATTTCTTTGACTTTAAGCATTTTCAGTAACGTAGTACTGCTTCTCAAAATGGTCCAGGGTTTAAAATAATCAAAGTAAAGAATAGTCAAGACATACAAAGCATATATACAGAAAATTAAAATCATGTGGTACATAATTTGAACAATATACAGAAAAGTAAAAGAAAAGTATATGATAAATATTATATTGAATTATAATACTTTCTATTTACTTCTTTTTTTTCAGATTTGATTTCTTTGTAATTATGAGTGCATTGATAGCCAGTATAGTAGAACTTATTTTAAATGACGGTAAGATATAATCTTAAGCCAATTCTCAATTTGCTTAAGTCGGTTACCTTTGACCTTCGTTATGTATGCACAACCGTACCCCATTTCAGTCAATGTTGACATGAGGCAACATCGACACAGTCACTATATTCGCAGAAGTTACTCTATGTTTCTAGGATAAGAGTTTACAAATACCAATTGCGACAAATTACTGTACACAATAGTACATAATATATTGTACATTAATACTGTGTTTTGTTTGTTTTATACAGATAATTTAGCAGACGATACTTTGGACTTTCTACTTGTCCTTAGGGTACTAAGATTGGTTAGAATCATAGCGGAAATTAAAAGGTAATCGATTGATGGTTTACTATGGAGTAGCTTAGCGTCAGGGTCTTGAGTAATTGGTCAGATGTTTTGCCCTACTCTGACGTAATTTGACGAAGTATTCTCAATGTACTTGTATAAAGTACAAATTACGTCAGAGTAGAGCAAAAATCTGACCAATTACTAATCAGTTACAAATAAAAAAGATAAAAATGCTAACGTCAAAAAAATGTCACAAAATTACAAGCTTTCTCAAAAATAGTATTCCTCAATTCCATAAACACAACTATAATTGAAAATTATAAAAAAAAAATGTGGTACTCTATTTTTCTACTAGATTTCAAGTTATCCTGGCAACCGTCGCAAATATTGGGCCATCAATTTTGTCATTTGGTGCAGTTATATTTGTAAGTTCAAACACAAAGATACAAACATTATGTTATATGTTTTGCTAACTTTGTGCAGTGCTGTCATGAATACCTGTATGTTTGACGAGATCATAAAAGGATCGATAATCTGAGCAAATATCAATAAATAATAAGCAGTATAATAGGCCTAATATATATTATCTTAAGCAGTTATAAGTAGACCTAATAAATAAAATTAATTAGTTTTTGTATAGGTTTTAAATATATATATATATATTATCTCAAGCAGTATAAGTAGGCCTAATAAATAAAATGAATTGTTTTTTATAGGTTTTAAATATATATTAAGCAGTATAAGTAGGTCTAATAAATATATTTGTTTTTATAGGTTTTATTTATATATTATCTTAAGCAGTATAAATAGGCCTAATAAATAAAATGAATTGTTTTTATAGGTGTTATATATTATTTTAGGCAGAATAAGTAGGCCTAATAAATAAAATGAATTGTTTTTATAGGTGTTATATATTATTTTAGGCAGAATAAGTAGGCCTAATAAATAAAATTAATTGGTTTTATAGGTTTTATATATATATTATTTTAGGCAGAATAAGTAGGCCTAATAAATAAAATGAATTGGTTTTATAGGTTTTATATATATTATCTTAAGCAGTATAAGTAGGCCTAATAAATAAAATAAATTGTTTTTATAGGTTTTATATATATTACCTCAAGCAGTATAAGTAGGCCTAATAAATAAAATAAATTGTTTTTTATAGGTTTTAAATTATATATATTATCTCAAGCAGTATAAGTAGGCCTAATAAATAAAATGAATTGTTTTTTAAAGGTTTTATATATATTATCTCAAGCAGTTATAAGTAGGCCTAATATATAGCATTATTTTTTTAATAGTTTTTACACTATATCTTAAGCAGTATAAGTAGACCTAATATATATATAATATATAACATGGTTTTTTTTATAGGTTTTATACTATATATTTGCAATAATCGGAATGGAAATCTTTGGAAATAAAATAACATATTTTGGGTACCCAGACATTTATGAAGATCCATCACAGGAATATTGCGGAAATATCAAGCTAAAAGATTCGGAATTTTATCGTGAACACTACTGTCACAACAACTTTAACAATATAATCAATTCGATGATCGTACTTATGGAACTTACGATTGTCAATCAATGGCATGATATCCTTTGTTTGAATTATCTCACTCTTTCTGACGTCATAAATATATCATTCATCTTTATTCATCACTATCATGGTTTATGATATTGCTAATGTTATGAGACTAACGGGAAAACCCCCATTTTTGTAAATACTAGCAATTCTTTTTGATGAATTGCAAAAACAGTAATCAAAATCTATTTCCTTAAATTGTGAATACTTTTAGCATCAGGATTCGTTGCTGTTACACACAAGTCAGCAAGAATATTTTTCATTCTTTTTCACATGTCAATTGTTATAGTAGTCGTAAAGTAAGACATTTTACTTTTTCAATTTACATCCTAACCCAAACAGTAGAATAGGGAACACGTGCTTACCAATTTGAAAAGTATCCAACTATAAGATAACTATATTCAGTGACATATACATACTAATCTGCTTCAGCCCTTGCCGCCCTTTTCAAACTAGGTAACAACAACCTGTATGAAGGAGTTTGGCCTAAATGGTGTGAATCCGTATCAGAAATCTGGAGATTAGTTAGTTGTTTCAGTACAAAACCAAATGAAAAGATTGCTGTACTGACAGATTCGACTCATTAAACCATTTTTTTTATCACTTTATGAAAAGATTACGAAAAGGTATCGATATAAACCTAACCTGTTTTTCTTACAGCATCTTTATTGCATTTATTCTTGAGGTATTTATGGTAGAATACTCATTATCAACTAACAATTTTGAATCGATTGTTGAGCATCGGATTAACGAACTTGGTCTTGGTGTTACCGAGTAAGTAAGGCTTAGTTATTTATACCGTTAACCGTTAGATATAATAAACCAGGACCAAATAATCCCATATTTTTTACAATGTTTGTAGAAAGGTATCAATATCTAGTTTATGCAAATAATGAGTGTAGCAGGAGAAATGGTAATGTGTCAACATCATATTCGCACATACACGTGGTTAATTGTTCAGTAGATGCTCACAAACTTGTCAGCAAGTTCTCATGAAGTCATAAATGAATAGGCTACAATCCAACTTTGAACAATGCAAAACTAGGGAGTTGACCAATGACAAGTGGGTCAAATTACTTGCGTTGCGCTTTTGTTCTTGCGTTGCGTCTTAGAGTGGAAACCTAGATTTAATAATAAGGTAAAACTAGTCAACAACACCTTCTTAACATATAGGTGAATATTTATTAATTAATCGTACACAATTTGGTGGCTACACAGGGATTATAGGTCACCCGTGGGTGACCCGTGGACGAGCATAGTATATTAATTGTCAAACTAAATCCTGGTACTGTATTAAAAGATTTGAACCAAAACCAACATTGAATTGGAACAAATATATACAATCTATACATAAAACGATTTTATCTCCAAATTTTACATAACTGTAACTTAAATTGTTTAAGTGTGCTTTATGACAATAAAGCAGTCACCGTTCTGGATTAGTGTTTGGGTGCTATCATCCATAAACCATAAACATTATCATAAACACAATACTACTATTATGGATTTAAAGTAATAAGGAACTATTTATGATCGCTTTGTATTGTAAGGTTAAGTCGAATACTACATCGCCATTGTGTTGTTTGTCAAAAACTATTTTAAGTGGTTTTTCACGTTTTGGTCGTGTTTATAAATCAGTTAAAAAGTACAAAATTGTTTATACACTAAGCCGTTCCTTTAAACTATTCTTCCTGCTATCGTAATTGTTCTGCTATTGTTGGCCAATTTATACAAAGATATCTTTGTGAATCTTTTTGTGTCATTTTAAATAAGATCGTAGGATTATATATTCACCAAGGACATGTTTTAAATTTTGACAAGTGTATAATAACTTTTGCATTCATAATTTATTAAAAGTAGGTTATTTATTTTGTGAATTGCTGCTTTATATTTCAGAAAAGTATCTCGTTTTTGTAATGAAGAATGCAATGAATGAGGACATTTAGGCCCTATGTTATAAAATCATTCAAAAACTCAAAATATTACCCTTTCTGGTATTATTGCAATACAGTAGTTGTATTGTTTGAGTAGGAAGTTAGGGCTGAGTGATCGTTATATAAAAACGAACCCCCCTCCCTTTAAAAAAAAACTATGGATACGGACTTGTTCTATTTCATAGAAGTTCATAAAGTTCAAGCTAATGACAACAAATTGAATGTTTTTAATCAGGGTAGCAGAAGGCGAGTTTGAAGCACAAAGCCCAAAAAGACGCAAAAGGGAGGCACGTGGTACAGATAAAGATGATTTAACTCATAACGCCTCTGAACTCGCAAATGATCAAGATCATATAGAAGCAAACAGTCACGCAGAAGCTACCGATGGACAAGTCATTGAGAGAGGTGACGTAAATTCCAAATTGAGAGATGATGGTGTACGATTTAAACTTACAGGCAGTGAGTAAAAACTTTCATTGTTATCCCCTTTTACAAAGTTACAGTCAACGTCTCAATGCTTTTCGTTGACGACATTTAAAGGCAATATCAACATTTGTACTATGGTAATGCATATTTATACATGTTAACATACACTACAAAGCTAAACTAAGTAGATACATTTAACGTTTCAAAAATTAGGTCCGGATATCAAAAAGGTAAGTAATTTACAATACGATTACGAGGTTCAACGGTCACCATACATTATTCTCTTAGAAGATACATTTAACGAAAATATTTTTTTTATCAAGGGACACGGAATGTCGAAGTTGTTCTGCAAAGGATGTTTGAGGGTGAGCTTGACGGTGACGACATGGGTCCAAAAGATATTCAAAACATTGATGATCTAGAGCCCGAAGACATGGCTTCTGTCCCAGTCACATTTGAAAATATAACGTAACAGAATTTGCTATTTCCATGAACGAGAAAAGTGTGATAAAGGACCATGCTGAAAGAATCAGTAGTTTCTGAAGTGTGCTTAGTAGATTCGAGGACGGGTACTCTAAGCACATGATCTACATGAGAGTCATTGTTACAGAAATTTAAATTTGTGTTTTTAATGTTTATCACGTTTTTCCTTTACTATTCTATTTAATCGAGATGTAACAATTCGTTATTTCATTCACACACAATAAAAATATAATTTCCGACAATAAACATATACTAATTGTAAATTTATTCTTTCTCTAAAATCTATAAAAAATGAAAATGTTTTAATTTAAATCTGGATAGACATTGGTAACATCTATTAAGCCCACTATTAGTTACTTTTTGATTCATTTGTCAATTGTTTGCTATGCAAACCCGACAATAATTATAATACTACTGTTAAATTAAAATGATTTATTCTAAAATACTATGTTTAATTTAATACTAATAATAATAATGAAATTGTTTATAATGTATTATTTATATTTTCAAATGTAAGTCCAAGATTTGAATGTTTTACAATTATTTACAATAAACTTCAATCATTCGTCTACGTACCATATGTATTTGTCATTGAAAGCAGTACATTCATCACGATAACGTCTGTATTATGAAATACATTTTAAAAGCATCGTGCTTTGATGAAAATACCGTAGTTGTGTATTTTAGAGTTGCCTGGTATTATCAGCGATGATATGACTTATCGACAGAATATTTTCCCGCGTTTGAATCAAATAAATACGGGTAGCAATTTCGTAGCCGGTCCTCATTCAACCAAGGCTGCCTATGGACGAAGACATACGGTTTTGTCAGGTCGTCATGATAATACGGATAAAACGTACTCGGAAACCAGTTTGCGATAGGCGACGTCATCGATCCAAGTGGAGACGTCACTGATCCGAGAGACGACGCAACCGAACCTAGAGATGACGGTGATTTGTTAGAGATTATCTTAGCGCTCGAAATTGTTCGTTTTCGACGATTTGGACGTCTTTTGCGATGGAATTTTCCGTTGATGAAATCATTTTCCACATCTGGATTAATGGTCCAGTAATGCGCATGCCCATTATGCTCAGCTTTGACGAAGCATTCGTAATGTGAGAGGTGATGACGTACAATGTTTCGCCAACATACCGTGTCGTCCCTATACATAAAAATTAATGTTAATACATACACCATGTTTTAGTCACCAATCATTATTTTGTTTATATATAAACAACGTTAGTGTTTTTAAACAATTAAAATTACACTTTTTTTTCTCAATAATATTGCATGCATCTAAAGACTGGCTACAACAGCAAACTTTAGTTTACAAACATCAGTTTGATAAAGTTACTATATATTAAGATACGTTTTTTTACTTTTACAAATAAACAATTTTTTTAAAGCAACGTTACGTTAAATAAAACAAAAATTACCTGTAGCGTGAATATGTAGTGGATATATACTTATAGATATCTGTCAACATGCATCGCTTAGACTTGGAGTTAAGTATAGCCTTAGCAATCATTTCAATATAGCCTGGTCCGATAGAGTCTTTGGACTTCTGTCGCACTGGTCGATTAGGCTGCAATCCTACAGAGTTGCCGCCATGTTCAGATAGGTTTTTGTCCTCAGGTGCCTCGTTAGACGTCTTGATGTCTGTTTCCTCAGTATCCTCATCATTTGATGAATCTAATGTGCTCGATGATTTGGGCTCTTTTGAAGGTAAATTCATCCTTAGTTCATTATCTCTTTCATAAATACGTTCGCGTTTTATTTTTATTTCTTCATCGTCTGATTGATCAAATGACGTAATTCTTTTTGGTGACTGTCTGTTATCGTCGGCGCCTTTAGTATACTTAAGTGTACTGGTATCTGAAGGTAAGAATCCGACTCTTTCTCCTTCATATTTCCATAATTCACAGACGTCTTTTGCTGGACGATACATTGCTTCTCGATGTCTGTGCTCAGTTCGAAGATGGTCATAAAATGGTTCAACACGAGCAAATGGATACTTAGATGCTGTCCCTAATATAGCAGTTTCGCCTGGAACTCGACGGGGTGGCGTAAGGGTATCGATACCATAGTTACGAAAGGCAAACGCAGAAAAACACTCCGGCATTCGCCGTTTCTTGGCGTCAACTACATGAGACTCACGCACATCTGAACAGCAGATGCACCCGGGAACAGGTACCTTGTCAACAACCGGCATTACGTCACTTGCCGGTAAGGGTATTCCGTAATGCGGATACAGTTTTGAAGGAGGTACGGCAGTTTTACTATCTTCTGGTTTTTCGTCTGCTTTGATTGGCGGCGGGGGTACATAAATAAAGCCGCCACGATGATAATGCGGCAACAGATCACGTGGTATGGACGTTGTCGGTATTGCTGTTCCAAAGGTACTTGACCATGCCAAGCTACAATCTTTGTCCTTTTGTATGCCAAATTTTGGTTTGTGTTCAAACTTGCTGAAGATAGCGTGGTTGTGATGAATCGTCAATGGATCGCCCAGAGAACCGGTACTTTGATTTTTGCTTTTAGTGTTCGACAAATCCAAGGGTTGGAAAGATGTACTAGTCATAATGTGGTCTACGACAGCTCAAATAAAGAACCTGTAATGTGTAATTTGATAAAACGTAAATATCAATATATCATATGATCAAAATTGTCATAAAAAGCTACACATACAAATACAATATAGTACTGTGCTATCCAAAGTTAAAGTCCACGTAAACACTGTATTTGAAGTATGTTGCCACTCATATAACTTTGGTCTAATAATAGTAGAATTTACTTTAAAACTTATGAAGACCGAATAAAAGAAGCTAGTAAAATATAATGATGTTCTATGGGTGACGTTTATTCCAGCTTATTATTATTATTCGAATAAACACGGTATAGTAACAATAACGAAATAAAATAAAGCATAGGCCTAATAGTAGTATAGTATATCTAAAATTAAATATATAGGCCTAAATCAAAAGGCAAATGAAAAAAATGACATTGCTGTGGGTACATATAAAATAAGCACAAAGCTAAATCAAAATATAAAATTAAAAAATATAATTATAATACAAAATTAATAAATGAAATAATTTAAAGAAACAAAGTGTTCTTACCGTTTTATGCTTTAAAAAATTTGAAAATCTTGAATGATTTCACGTCGCGTGGTCTCTACAAAATGTTTTATTGTGATAGAATTGAACGTGTGCGCTCTCTTTTTATATTATTAATAACAATCAAGCTGGTTTCTGTACTCTAACCGTTCGCGCACCGTTGAACACATTGTATTACCCACTAGCACTAATATAGAGAATATCGGATATTTACTTTGGTTATATGCTAACGCAGAAAACGTTTGTCAACTAAAACATAAGAACGATTAAAACAAATATAACACGATTTAGAATAAACAACATCTGATTTCGAGCGAGAAGTTTCTCTGCAATTGTAAAAATAAAAGCCATCGATAAATTAAACAAAATGTCGTCAATTACACAAGTTAAAAATGCGAACTGTTGACGGGTTAGTGTTGAAATATCGATTTCTGATGCAGTGTAAACGCAAATTGACAAGCGTTTCACCATCCAGGCGACTTATTTATGTGGAACAATTCATTTTTATTATAAAAACAAGATTCATGGTAGAAAAATATTGTTAGTTATTTAAGTTATCACTCGATATTGAATTGAATCGAACAGGCCTTTGAAAAACTGTCAGTATCGCGTGGACACCGAATGATGGACGTGAATAGTGGATTTGATATAAAAAAAAACCAGGGTTCGGAATGTGTAAAACCTTTTTAACAAAGTTCTACCACATTTAGGATGAATGTTATAGATTAATTTTTATCTTGGTCTTATCATCTCTTTCCCCTTTTACCTCCTATCTATTGAATCTCTTCAAAGATAGCTCAATGCAAAAATAAAATTATCAACTATTTCCTCTGTAAGATCAAACGGGTTGTTAATCGCAGGGACTATTTTATGATTTAACTCTCGCCTATCTGTCGCACGACTTTTAACAGTACCAGCTCAAATAATACAACTTTCAGAAAAACCTATTCAATAATATTCATAGTGCCATTATTTAAGCTGTCTTTTAGAAGTCAATTATTATCGTTAGAGACCATTAACTGCTTGTATTTCGCTTATCGCTGGTTCCGCTACGTGAATCTATTTACTAGGGTATAAAAATGGTTTGTCGAGGTCGTATTATAGGGCTTTATGTATAATTACGAAGATAACGTACAAAGAAATGACAATTTAATAAACAATGACTTTAAACAATCTTATCTTTCAAATCTTCTGATTTCCCATAGTATCAGGGAAGTTCGTTCAAACCTGGTTTTCCTCTTTTGTTTCGTTAAAAATTACACTATTTCTTCCTCAAGTACACGCCACTCAACAATACATCAGGGTTAGGTTTAATTCATGAGTTTTAGTCACGAGGACCAACGTGCACGTACCTCATAGCACTAAGCAATACATTACATTATTACGTATCCTATGCGTTTGTCGAAAATATTTCTGACCACCATTGCTCCTGACGCAATTGAACATTAATAAGTTTAGAGAAAATTGTTAACAATGAAAAAGAATCGACGTTCAACATAGGCCTAAATGCAAAACGAAGGTTTAGGAGGGCAATTGTCAAAATAAATAATTTACCCGAGCTGGAGTTGTGGCTTGGTGGTTATGATGCTTGGCTACCACTCCAAGGGTCGTGGGTTCAAGTCCCGTCACATTTTCTAAGGACAAAATTACAACTCCACTCCCAAAGACTTGAAATAAGACTTTGTTTATGTAGAGCATCTTGTGTATATGTTTGTCTTGTGAACCCCTGAGGGTCCCTAATGATCACCTTCAATAAATATGGTAAAAAAAAAAGCTCAAAAAATAGGGATCAAACAGAATTACAGTAAAATAACAAACAACAAAAATAATATTTGCTATATTTATTTGATTCAGTATCAAATACAATCGTTGCAAAATTATTATTTATACATCAACTTTCTAAAATTAATAACAAAACCAATATATATATATGGCAGTGTTACACATTTACGTTAATGTATCAGGATATGTCTCCGTTTATACGGAAATGTCGTCACTAGGCCTAGTCTACGCAGCTGTAGAAAACTCAGAAACACGGTGAGCGTGCGCAGAATGTCATTTAGACTCAATAGCTGCGTAGTCACGTGTGGTACGTCATGAAAACGAAGGGTCACTAATTCTAGATTCCTGATTTCACAACGGACATAAGTTATAGTTATTTATAGAATTTTTTTTTTAATTTTAAAAACGGCACACAAAAATCTTTTACTGGGCCAGCCACACATTTTAGTATTGCATCTAATCTCATAACAGACTGTAGACAATTGAATAAAAACAATTGTTATACTTTTAAACTGTAAGGAAAACTTGTTGCTTTAAAAATATATTGTCCCCCTAAAAAAATAATTTTAATTGTTATTAATTAATATTTTTCTGTTGAATATGCCATTTTAATGTCACATAATAGTTATTCACTTTGACCAAAATCTGGATCGAAACAAAAATTATTTAAAAGATGTAATTTGAAGCAAAAAACACCCAAATTGTCTGTCAGACAATGGTTTTTGGTTAAAATTAACCGTTTCGTTTGTCTTTTTATAAGTGAAATAATTATTTTTGTTGATTTTTTCTACAGAAGTGAATAACTAGCTTAAAACTGCAAAATGGCCTATTCAAAGTCTGATTTGTTTAATCTTTATTTTACAGGTTTTTGAGGGAACAATACATCTTTAATTTCTATAAATTTCTATAATATCTAATTATATTTCCACAAGTATCCACAAGGCTCAATGGGTTGTATGTAATCCACAATACGATTCTATTTACAAATTTTTCAACATCATTACAAAAACCATAGTAACGGGATTAAAAAGATTACTACTCGATCCCATTAATCCTTAGGCTTAACACAGCGTTACTATAATATATACTTAGGGTAGCAATCAACCCAGAAGAACTGACAACGCTTATTGAAGCAACAACAAAACACACTGTTTAAAAACAATTTTTTGGTCTTCCAAACAAAAAAAATAAAGCTAAAGAAAGATTTAATATAGAATTATATTGGCTATAAACAGCTTAGCACAAAAATATGGACAGATGAGGTATTGTACTTTAGGCTACATAGTGTCAGAGGTCACGAGATATTGTTCTAACGTGTTTGTATAGCAGCACCATAACATGAATAAATATGAAAATATGTGACACGTACTGTATAAATAATGAATGGAAAAACATACTAAAAACTAAAACATACTACTACCAAAGAGTTGTAAAATACTTATTTTACAACTCCCTGCTACTACTTACATTAATAATCACAATTAATTTAGTAAATATATCCTTATTAATATTACTTGCTGTTTGCAAAACGGACATAAAAAAAAACAAAGATACCATTTTTAGCTTTCAAATAAAATTTTTTTTTCTTGAAATATGAATTTTCATACTTTTCATACCATTTTTAGCTTTCAAATAAAATTTTTTTTTCTTGAAATATGAATTTTAAAAAACTGTTTTTGTAAACAAATTAATGAAAAAATAATTACATAAAAATAAATTTAATTAGATTTAATAGTAATCAATTACTGAGCTTATCTATCATCTTTTTGTTGATATAAAGTTTGTGTTACACCACGTGTATATATGGTTCTGAAAAGAACTGTTGAGTTTCTCGACGTTTCGATCAATGCACTTTGACAGTACGGTCAAATCTTCAAACAAATATTTTTTTTTTTAATAACCATCTTTGTAAGACATTTTGTAGTCATTATCTTGTTGTTGCTTTTTAACTTTCAAAGATCCCCATCAAAATTTAACGGTACGGATACGCATTATATTTGTTTAGATAATAAAGATAATTTATTATTGATATTCAATCCATTATTGTCATTTTAGGACATTTTGTCACAAAATGTGTAACAAATATTATAAATCATATGCCTCTCTATTTTGTTTTTCATATAGTCAGTATGTAGTAATATGTATCTATTTCCGTCTATAAAGAAATGGACAAAAACAGGACAAAATATTCTTCGCGTAATGGAATTAAAATAACACAAAAGCGAATTTTGCAAGAAAAGTCCTTCTTATGATTGGAAAGGGCAGAATTATTAAAATCTTTAAATTATCCCCGAGTTGGTCAACATTCGGAAAACGTTATTACAAATTAAAAATTATTGCCATAACCGATTATTATCGTTTGTATATTATGAATTTGGCTGCAATAAACCAAGCTGCATCAAGACATTTAATAATACCGTATTCGAATAAACGCCCTGCTTTGAAAAACTCCCCTATGGCGTATATTTGGAATATACAGTACGCTCCTCCCCCAGTCGTTTATTTGTTTCCTCAAATAAACGCCTCGTAATATTCAGCACACATATACCACAATATAATCATATTGTGTATGGTTTACTGATGTTTACATTGTGTACAAACAATACCATAAACATGGATGCAGTCGCGTGCTCAAGTTTAGTGTTTACCGACCGACATAGTGAGCTGTAGAGTCGCGTTGCACGCGACTAAAAATAAAAAAGATTTTTTAACAATGTGTGCTGTATTTTGTCAAATCTATATTGTGTTATAGATATTTCATATCATATTTCATTAAATATGTTACCATGTTACAACAAATAAATAATAACAACAAATAAATAATAATAAATAAAATAAATAAAAATAAAAAACGGGACATTAAGCCGTTTCGAGTAACATCCAGGTGTGTTTTAGGTCCAAAAATACATCACAAAATGCAAACATTTACCATTTAGCCACACTTTGACAACACTTTGGTGTCATTGAATGGTATACATGATATGTACTTTCTTTATTTGTTTATTGCACAAGCTTCTAAGAGCTTCACATAATTACCCCTGTCATTTTTTTTGTTATGGAAACATATTCTCATAATGCAGCTAGTGATCAGGGCAAAGTTGCGTCTTTATCTAACCGGGTACCCATTTATAATTTTAAACCTGGATGGGGAGAGGCAAACGTTAATAAAGTGTCTTGCCTAAGGATACAAGCAATGTGATGAGAGTTGGATTTAAACTCATGATCAGTACACTCTGTCACACACCCTTACAAAAGAAAATAAAACCGCTTCAATAGAAGTTTATAAATCCACTGCTGCACCATGGACCTATAATTAGAGGTCTATGGCTGCACCTTCTACTACACATGTTGTAATATGTTTTCGATTACACAGAGTTTTATATTACACAAGGTATAGTTTATAGTACTTTTTAGTAAAATGCCATTAAAGCTTCTGATCATACCCACTGTCCTTTGCACTACACAGTTTAGCATTATAAACGATACTAAAAAGTGTTTTTAAATTTGCATTGGAATTGCTTATTGTACTGTCTAATTTATCAAACTTACTCCCCTTCTTTGTTTTATCAAATTTCCTTTGGATTTTGATCAAGTTTTTCGAATTCCATTCGTACTCCATTTTGTTCGGTTGTCTTTTTCCTCTTTGGTCTAAAATTGTATACATATTTATCATTTTATTGAAATCAAACAATATTATAACGTTCAATGTTTTTCAATATTTATATTCATAAAAAAACACAATATATTCTGCTAGAAATGTGAACAAAAAATTAATTAGTTATACGCACTTGGCGGATAACTCCTTGTTATTTATTTTGGTGACTTTTTGATACTGGCTTTTTTGTTCAGATTAAATCTACTTTTTTACCATTTTCTATTGCGGTACTACTTACTATATATCCTAAGCCAACGAAATAATATTGTATGCTACAATGGAACAATCTAGCCCTCCATAATGCTATAGATATACAGTGCTTAACAATTGTTGATATATCTATAGAAAGAGGGCACTGTTCATTTGTGTAAGCAAAATACTTTTACAAACTTACCTTAAAAATGGCACAAGCAGTGAATAATCAACAACTTTGACTTGTTCTGTTGAGTCAACCTTGCGGATAATTTCACTTGCTACTATTGCTATTACCACCGCTATCAACCATGTGAATGTAGCATACCACATAAAAGACAACTAAATAGACAAAAAAACACATTATTATATTAACAAAAATATTCCTTTAAAAAAAAAAATTTATTTTATGTCTCTAGGCAATGTGGCCAAGGATTACCAATAGTGAATTAATCACTGCCCTATAAGATAGGTGGTAATCCCCCTGATACAGGGGCTATTTTGTGAACCAGTTCACCGGGGTAACCCCCTACTCTTCTCGAATAATGAACTGGGTTCTTTACACTGGACATACGGTTTATAGTCCTTATCCGAGAAGACTTTTTCCACCACCAGAACTAGGAGCGAGTCGGCCTCGAATCCTTGCTGATGTTGTTGGCTCTTTAGGTATGGTAAACGGCGCCCCTGCCTTAACCACTCGGCCATTTGACTCACTCCAATACTTAATACTACTTATACAGTCAACTCTGCCAATACCGGACACCTTTGGGATGGCCTAATATGTCTAGTTTTCGGAATGTGTTAGGTAAGTAGGTATAGATAGATAGGTGTCCCAAAGCAGATGGTTGCAATTCTGTGTTGGGCCATTGGCCCATGGTCATCTCTTTCCTTTTGGGCTATTTGACAAATATTTAATATATAAATTAAAAACACTAACCTTGAAAATTGAGAGCATGTCTGGATTGCCACTATTCACAGCAGCACCGACGCTTATAAATATACCAAAACAAAAACTAATCAGTACTCCAATTAATGTACCCCTGTAAAACAATATTTATAAATTATTATATTAAATATTATTATATATAAATTATAAAATAACTCAACAATTTTATTAATTTATTTTCACACTTGTTTTATCACATTTCCGAGGACTATTATTGATAAAAAATCCATTTGACAGGAATTGAACTAATTACAGACAAGTACCTATTACAATTAAATGTTAAAATGTGTATCTCGCAAAAAAATCTATACTGTATAAATTCACCTTGAATTGGCCCGTTTCCAGAACATTCCTAATGTAAATGCTGCCAATAGAGGGCCTCCTGCAGCACCAAATATTGAGTTGGCCATGGTGACTAATGATCCCATCTTGGTTGCTAAGAAACCAAGGCCTACTGTCATAGCACCAAAACAAATAGCTGCAAATGAAAATAAAAAACAAAAATTTGAAAGAATAATACAGATTATTGAATGATTTCCTAGATAATGTGAAATCCAATTTAGCATTAACTTAAATGAGACGTTTCAACCCTCCTGTTTCTCCGGAGCTTTCCGAGTTTTCATCAATTCTCCCGAATTATATCAAAATCTCCTTGTGAAATACTATATATATTTGTAAACTTCTCCAACTTGTTAACTTGAAGGTTGGAACGTCTGCAGAAATACAACTTCTACTTACTTAAAATTTTAGAAATTCTTGTATCTGTCGCATCGGTAACATCAAGGTTGGGAATGAACTTCCGTCTGAATGGTTTGATGACATCTTCTAGCGTTACAGCAATCATTGCATTAAGACCTGATGACACAGTACTGAAAAAAAAAACATTTTATAGTCAACTTTCCCACCGGACTCTTTGAAAACTGGAAACTCTCCCAAAACCAGACTTTTCTTGAGGACCAAATTCATTTTTACCATTAAAACACATTCTGAATACAAGACTTTACAGAAAACCAGATATATTAACCCAGCCCAAGAGTGTCCGGTATTGGGAAAGTTGACTGTATTCACATGTTATGGTTATATTTCTCTATTTTGTATTGTATGTCATATAATTTACATATTTCTGAATTGTTTTATATACAATTTTGAGTATGTTGTTATGCTTTGTGATAAAAAACCCCAATTCAGCATTATGGCTTCAAAGAATATTTGTTTTACCTATTTAGTTTTATATGTAAAGTGAAAAGATACTGAGATAAATATCTAGTTGAGTAATGGAAAGGAAATCAAAATTATAATTTATTATTATAACTGTAAAACATAACAGTGTGAACATTATTATTATTTATTTTTATACTGGGTAGCCTCTTCAGTCTAAGACTGTTCTCCCAGAGGGCCCAGTGTATATGATGAGTTGGGACAGTGGCTGTCGTGTGTGATCTAGTACACCGGGGTAACCCCCTACTCGTCTCGAAAGATGTACTAAGTTCTTTAAAGTGCACATGAGCCAGATATGTACACTAGACCTACGATTTATAGTCCTTATCCGAGAAGACTTGTTCTACCACCAGAACCATGGAGCGAGTGAGCCTCGAACCTTTGCCAATGTTATGGCTACGTAATTACGGTTCCACTGTCTTAACAGCTCGGCCACTCACTAGATAAGACCTGAGAATTCACAAACCTGAGAGTTCCTGACCATAAACAGGCAATAAAAAGGCCCTGGAAGGCTGGAATGTGACCAAACTGCTCACTAATAAAATATACCATTATCTGCAAGATAATATAATAATAATAAATGAAAATTCATATAGCACTGGTATCCTCCACCCAAGTGGCGCTATGTGCAATAACAACTTGTAAAAACTTCAGCATATGGCGATATTTTATGATTATATTAATACAATTAGAACGAAAGTAATAAAGAATTTGGCAGTATATTGCATGTTCAACAAAGTGTAAACAAAAAAAAACACACAAATATTTTATTATTAAAATAAAAAATATATAATCTAGTAATTACATAGAAAACAAAGAAATTAATAATGTTACCTTGGTCCATTTAACCTTTTATTTAAATATCCAGAACTTAATTTAACTAACCTGATCAGATTTAGATATATTTGGCCCTCCAGTCACACTATTTACTGTTGAATCTGTAAAATAATATTAACACTAAAATTAAGACCTTCATAAAAATGGATGAACAATTGCTTGTTGCTGGGTAGAGCGGGGAAAGTTATTGGTTCGTCTGTGCAAACTCTTGACTTTTTCTACAGCGAACGTCTTGCCGATGTTTTCCATGCTATATTGGAAGACGCCAATCATCCTCCTCCGACATTATCGGCTCTGTTATCGTCAGAAGTGGTAGGATGAGGACGGTTAACGCGCAGACGGACCGTTACAAGCTGGGATAAGGCATTATAACAAAAGATTTGTTAGATAGTCCTTTTTTCCTCCTTATATTTATTGGTTTTAGGCAAGCCAAGATAATTTATGAGCACTGAAATTTCCATTTATATTGGACAATAAATGAATCTGTATCTGTATCACATTGTATTATATATAACAACACTCAGTAGGTAATAGATTTTAGAATATAATTATATGTTCATTTCAATACAACTTACTTATAAAGTCTGTTGTATTTTCAAAGTCCATATTATTATCTGCAAATTGAGGATAAAAATAAAATTATGCATTGTCTTGTTGTTCCTAGTGTATATTATACAAGATAATTTCTGCGTTGTTTTTTTATCAAGTAAAACATCTTGGTTTTTCTTACCATCATAAAATGTATAAAGTATAAGTCCTTGGTAACCCACAAACAATATTATTAATGTTACCATGGGGATATTTAACAGAACTGACCTGAAAAGAAAAAGATAGTTAAATCTTCATTTGTACCTTGTATATACATTTATATAGCGCTATTTCATGAAGATCAGAGCGCTGTGGACTTAGATGTTACACCTTTTCAACAATATTCTTCTCCCCTAAGGGTCACATCGTGTCATCGGCAGCCAACTACAGTGCCATTACG
This sequence comes from Antedon bifida, assembly GCF_963402885.1. Taxonomy (NCBI): domain Eukaryota; kingdom Metazoa; phylum Echinodermata; class Crinoidea; order Comatulida; family Antedonidae; genus Antedon; species Antedon bifida. The sequence continues at coordinate 2,443,852 of NC_136234.1, forward strand.
CCTATCCACGACAGTGTGTGTGCGAACTAGCACACCGGGGTAACCCCCTACTCGTCTTGAAAGATGTACTAGAGCAATAAGTGCACACGAGCAATATGCATACACTGGACCTACGGTTTATAGTCCTTATCCGAGAAGACTCATAAGACAATGTTATGTAGATATGAACTGACTTTAACCTTAAAAAGAAGTTTGTACTAGTTATAAGATAACTTTACAATAAGCAGATAAGAGCCTACTGTAATCTATAACCTTTGACATTAAGAGGAAGTTAATACTAGATTAACAATGTCTTCCTGTGCATTGAAGCATCAGCCAAAATGACCATTGAGAACTGGTCATCCAAAATGACCGCCTACTGGTGCGCTAATCTTGGCACAATATAGGCTAAACTTTGTGGTTGATGAAGGGTGACATTTTATTCCGCACCAATAAAATATAAAACAAAGTATATAAAATGAGTTTACACTTGAGCGTCCTTGACCGTTCGTGCAGTTAGAAATCTCTGTACAGCAGTCTGGCTTATGGCCCACAGAGGCATCGCGTTCATCCAACCACCAATCGTTAGCGATAAGAAAGACATTCTAGCAGTCAAGTCAACTGGAAATCTAATTGTGTAAATAAAGAAAATAAATTTGGTGACCAGAATGTGGTATTTTGTAAAAAGAAATGGGAAAAGTCTGGTTTTGGGAAGTTGTAAGTATAGGATAGTTAATTGACTGTACCACAGGTTAATAATTAAAATAAGATATTTTTGTATATTTAAAGGACAACTTGACCGAGGATCATATTTTTACAATGTATTAGGGATGTACATATGATTTCAGAACAATCGCGAGATTAAGGATATCGCCGTACAGCCGTCACCGTAAATTTCTGTGATGTCACAGGTGGATCGCAAAATCTACTTAATGAGTCGAGATAAGCAAAAAAAAACAATAAAAAAAAATCAATATTTATATTTTTATGATTTATTTACAAAGTGTGTTTACTAGAAATGTTCATGATTTGCCAGACTTTGCTAGAAAACTCATGACGGCGATATCCTTAATCTCGCGATAGTTCTGAAATCATATGTACATCACTAATACGTTGTTAAATTATGGTCCTCGATCAAGTTGTCCTTTAATGCAAATTAACTTACTGTAGTAGATCTAGTCGACCAGCGTCAATGTTTGATTCTATAACATGATCAATTCCTCCAGCTTTTATTGTACCAATGACCACTACCAGCATAGTAGTACCAAATATGACAACAAACATAAAGACATCTGTCCATATCACAGCTTTCATACCACCCTATAAAGGAATTCAGTAATGTCAATTAAGCGCTAGAACGCGACGCAACGACGTATTGACACAAAGTACTGTATTGCGTAATCACAAGTGGGAACCGATGACGTAACAGTGCTGTAAACATCGCTACAGGAAATCAAATCAGCAACAACGCAAGGCAAAAGAACACCGGAAAACATAGTACAGCTCGTACTCAAAAGAACGCGCTGTACTCAAAGGTACATGGTGAACCAGGTCAAAGTCTACGGCATGCTAACGTTGACACGCAACAAGCAGGTTTGATTTCACGCAGGCGGGGGCAAATACAATTATTGGAAGGGCATTTAGCGTCGCTAGTGGGAACCATGCTTTAGAATACAAACTGATGTAAATAAGGGATGTTAAGGGACACTAGTTTCATTTTATTTAATGTAAAAGTTTATGAAAGTGTGTGTGATTATCTCTCCACCCCATCCCCCCCCCCACCCAGCAAAAAAAAATAAAAAATTGAAAAAATGTCTAAATAAGCGTTCTATTTTAAGAAATAAACATTGTAGTTTTTTGTAATTGCAGTAGATTAACAGTATCTGTGACTGTATTTGTAAATGTACTGTAAATAAAGAAATTTTAAACTTACTAAAGTTGTATAGAAAGTGCAAACGATACCACCAATCAGGATTGTCTTCCAAAATGCAAAATTTGTTACTGAAATATAATTAATGAAAACATGTCATTTACGTTTTTTTATTATATATATATTATTTATTATAGACGACCAGCTTAAAGTCCACTTCTGACGGACCAGTCTGAAGTAAAAATGATAATTTTGAATACTTACCAGCCTCAACAGCCAAGGCAGGTGTAAATAAAACTATTGCCATGTAAAAGGCAGTTTGAAACATGAATATGCTAGCGCCAAGGATCTGAAGAGGGGTTCCAAAACGGTGATAAAGATACTGTAGACAGAAATTGAAAATGCATGGTTTAAAATCTTGTTTTTTAAAATTCATACACAACTATAAAGTAGTTTAAAATAATTTCAGCTACTGTAGGTGAACAAACAATTGCAGAGTTGAGATAAAATTTATAAATATTGAAGAAATAAAAACTAATAAACAGGCATGAACAAATGATTAGGACATGAAATGGGGGCTTGCTAAATATAAGAAAGATATCAAACGAACCAATCCCTACCCCAGAAAAAACAAGAAAACCCTCTAAAATAACATCAAACCTTGAATGCAATTTAACAAAATCTAAAATGCCATTAAAGCAGGAAAAGTATCATGCCTGAATAAAATAAATTATGTAGAAATGTTACCTGATAGGCACTTGTTATCTTAAGGCCATGGAATACAGGAATAAAAATGAAAGCAATGGTTGGATAAAGCAGAATATGACAACAGACAAACATCATATATTGACCGCCATTGGTGTAGATCTCGGCCGGGGTACCAAGCAGCGTGACGGGAGAGATGAACGACGCTAGTAATGTCATGGCTATTGGTAAACTAAACATGCTGCGATCCGCAACTAAAAACCTAGAAAATGTGTGAACGAGTAAATGATGGATTATTGTACATACATTTATACAGTTTATTATTAAATAAATAATAATGTGTACAAACATCAGAAGAAATGAAGACATTGTAAGAATGAAAAGTTTTACTCAAATGGTATGTTAAAGTATGTTTTCACCATGGTGTGAATATGCATGAAATATAATACTATAAAACGATTGTTTAATAGTACTATTGCATGCCATGTGACCCACATTCGTCCAATCAAATGACAGGAATTTATTTAGGTGATATACAGTAGATATAATACAAAATATAAACTTTGCATAATAAAGCTATTGTTACATGAATTAATCCCAAAAATAATTGCAGGTCTGATAGTTAGCAGGATATACTGATGATGACTCATTGTCAATACTATACTTCTGAAGTGGACAAACCATGGCAATGATTTGATTTGATTGTTAAACAGACATGATTAAGCATCATTTTTTTTTTTTTTTCATTTCATTTCATTTATTTCACTATCATCATCGCAGCCTTAGCTGAATTACAAAGATATTTACATTTTCTCAATATTAAAATTTGTATAAAAGTATAAAACCAATGATAATTATATATAAAAGAGGAGGCAATTTACACAAGAAATACAATACAGGAACATTCAACAAGTTTAGCATTAAAATATTAAAATAGAAAAAAAAACACCAAAAAGGACCAATAAGAATTGCATAGCTGTACTGGGTGATATATAATGATTATTCATTTAGAAGCGAGATAAGGTATGGTATTGCACTTTTTCTATATCTTTCAACTCTGCATTTGGGTTGTTGATACTTTACACGTCTTAGTTTCATGTTACTTACATTCTTCACTGGAAACCATTTTCCAAAATGAATACTTTTTGAACAATTCAGAGCAAACTTATAGCATAGATTACGCCTTCTATCAGATAAAGTGTCTAAAGAAAGATCATTGAGTGCTTGGTCATAACATATGTAGTCATTACACAATATTATTCTGCAAGCCCTTTTTTGGACAGATTCTATCATATCACTTTGTTTCTTAGTGAGACTAGAATGCCATACTGGGACAGCATATTCAACACTTGGTCTTATGTAACTCTTAAATACATCTACAAGATCAAATTTCGGAAGATTGAACTTTCTTAATCTACACAATATATGCAGACGTCTGCTGGCTTTGGATACAATTTCTTTAACATTACGGTCCCATTTGAGGTTGGCTTGTATCCATAAACCTAGTAACTTAGTTTCATTAACGATTTCAATTGTAGCATTACCAATCAAAAGGGGTTCATGTTCATATTGATTTCTTTGAAAGTTAAAATACATAGTTTTACATTTAGTTGGGTTAAGTTTTAGTTTGTTTTCATTAGACCATACATTCAGTAAAGCAACATCATTCTGAATTGAGGAAATTTCATCCTTTTTTACTATCTGTCCTATGCACAAATCATCTACATATTTCCAAGTTTTACATGGCGAGTCTTGCATGGCATCATTAATTAGAGCAAGAAAGATCATAGGCCCAAGGAGTGTGCCTTGAGGGACGCCACATGTTAGATTAACACTCATTGATAATGTAGATTTATAGCGTACTTGTTGGGTTCTGTTTGACAAAAAGCTAATTAACCACGGTACAATTTCAGGTCTACAGCCAAGTGTTACTAATTTAGAAACTGCTATTGTGTGGTCAACACAATCGAATGCTTTACTAAAGTCAGTTAAAACTAACTGACCAACAGATTTGGGAATGTTACTACCTTCATAGAACACATTTAGTAGATCAACCAAATTATGGGTTGTAGAAAAGTGTTTACGGCAACCATATTGGTTGTTATCAAGATTTTTCTCGATATCTGTTAAGAGCCATTTTTTAATGAAGCCCTCAGCTACCTTAGCTAGGATACATGTAAGCGAGATTGGTCGAAATTTGCAGTCAGTTTATCAAATAATTCTGGGAAAAAATGTTTAAATTGCAATTTCTTTTGATAAAATGCAATTGCGCACTGTTAACAAATCCAAGATATTAAAGTTCATTAATAAAGAATCAATTTTAAATTCCATGGACCTTGATAAAGATGTATTGTCCACCTGAAAAAATGTTTTGGTTTTATATGTCATTTTAATGTCACATAATAGTTATTCACTTTGACCAAAAACGATCGGATCGAAAAACAAAAATTATTTTCATGAAAAAATGTAACTTAAATCAAAATATACCCAAATTGTCTGTCATACAATGGTTTTTGGTTAAAATTTACAATTTCGTTTGTACTTTTTTAGTTTTTCTTTCTACGACAGCGATTAACTTGATTAAAACTGCGAAATGGCCTATTCAAAATCTTTTTTTAATTAATCTTCACTATTAATTATGTTTTTAGGGGACAATACATTTTTAGTCCTCATTACATAATTCAGTGTCAAGTGTCAGCATGTTAAACTAGAAACTTACTGTGATGTTGTCTGTTGTCCACCATTAACAAAGCCATGGTAGATGCCGGTTATTACTGCTATTGCCAGAACAACACCAATGACTAAATAGTCTAGAACACCTATAGGATTTGCCACAAGAGTCATTATCCTTCTTTCCTTCTTGATACCGCTGTATGCCTACAACATAGGAATAGATAATAACTAAATTAAACTTTCTGTTATTTTTTTTCTTACTTTATTATAGCATAGGCCTATATCCGTGTGCATGGCAAATTCGGATGCACTAACAAATGTTACTGGTATAAATGTTGATGATGGTGTAAACAGTGGTATTTCATTAAACATACAGTTAGCGTATATTAGTAGTACTGTAGATAGTACCACCTACCAGCATAATAATTTAATTGTTGTAAAGTTGTATAGGATGCCTTTTTATTTATTATATTTATGTAAAGAAATGCTAATGAATCCCAAGCATGGCAAAAGCATGCTTCGTAAATGGTACTGTATGGCGTACATTATGGCTCAATGGAGAGAGTGTGATATGATAGTATAACCTAGCTATAAAGCTAAGCTGAGCCTACCTAGCTAGGCCAACTCGCACCTTCCACTCGATCAGACAGCACTATCTTGATCTCTCTCCCCCAACGTAGGCCTACATAAATACTAATTAGTAGGCCTAGCCTAGCCTACAATTACATGCCTGGCTGTTTATATATTTTCTATGTCTACTAAATACTACCAAACGTCAATATGTTGTTATTGTCAAAATAGTACTTACACAATACAACAGAATTCAATTCGATTAAAAACCCGACATATAATGCCTTCACACGCATGCAACACAATGATAACACGTTTTTACGGTTTTCAATCTATAACAAAAATAGTATTTGTACGGCACATGCGCAGATGAGTGGATCGGTAAAAATTGCTGAATTAACAGAAAATTTGACCAATCAAAAGACGTATTTCAACTAACCATTCATCAATCAAGTGGAAAACGACGTCAGAACTATTCTTATGCCGACGTAATAACTATTCTTATGCAATTCATAGCATGCAATGACGATTCGGATTTAATTTTACTTGCCAAATAGTACATTTTCAACATTAAATTCTAAAATGTATATTAATAATTTTTTTTTATTACTATATAAAAAATATTTAAACATATTTGAGATATAATTATTTTAAAACAATCAATATTTAAAAACAGACATAAAATACCATCAAAAATACTACAAACATTACTTGAGGGAATTATGTGATGTATCAATTAGTCATAATATTGCCTATTGCTGGTGGTATAGCTGGATGATGAGAGTATTGCTTTATTTATGGCAGGATTCTGTCACAAATGAATATTCATTTTTTAGGCCTACCACCACATTATATGTAAGGAAAATATAAGGAAAAACAGAATAAGTAAAAACAGAATAAGAAAAAACAGAATAAGAAAAACAATTCGATGAAAAGGAAACATAAAAACTACCGAGATTAATATTACCTCTTTATTTTCAAAACACGGCTGCATCATAAACGACCAGTCTTCATAATGTAATTTTGTCAATAGTTGTTGTGACTCTATAATAGTAACCCCCATGGGTTACTATTAGAGTAGGTTATTGTTATAGATTGACTTATAAGGTGGGTTACTATTAGAAGATTTACGGTATACGAAGTGTGATGTTTGATATCCACGCGTCGCGATTGGTAGTCCATTACTTTTGCGCTGCGCTTACGCTATACTGACCACCAATCAAGAGAGACATTTCGGATGATGATCCATGTCAAGGTCAAGCTTTCCTGTGATAAGTATGTTATTGAGTGATTCGTCACTTTGTTAATCTACAAAAAGTGGTTTCATTCGAAAAATTTAAAATGAATTGAAGACTAAAATAAAAAACAAGCTTAATCAATTAACTTATTTATTCTACATAGACTACAACACTCAAATCCATTGTATTAATTACGTACCGTATAAACAGACATATCTGTGTATAATTGTACATAATAGTATTTGAAAAATGTTACAAATCTATCATAAGTCCATCCATTGTACTATAAAGAGTGTAAATTTAATAAAGAAGTAGGCCTACAATGCAATATAGAACAAGTAAAGTCTGTTTTAGAAAAAATTTGATCGATATAAAAATATATATATTATATAAAAAATACCTAGTATGATATTCACATTGTAACCGTATTTTAATTATTACAGTTTATTTTTTCACCATCTCTATATTGAGATTTAGCCACTGTCAGTCATTGCCATTTTCCCCAGTAATTTGTTTTGGGGTTTAAATATAATACCGTTATCTTAATTCCTTCCTTAGCTGCGCGTTGGTAGTAGATGCGATGTAATTAGGCTATATACCATAAGCCAGCAAAAGCACTCCTACCAAAATAGCAGGCATGATGATGACCCGTTTATAATACTGCAGTAAAGCAATATACCGGTGTTCAGTTGGGAAACCTCTGTATGGTATGTTACCAAACTTGCTGCTCGATCCTGAAAAAAAAAAAGGAATAATGTTCACATTCGATTTTCAGGACTTCGCACACTATACTCCCCTATAAAGCAGGGTTCCCATTAGAACGCAACGCAGCGACGCATCGACGCAAAGTGCTGTATTGCGTAATCACAATTTGGAACCGACGACGCAATAGTGCTGCAAACATCGCAGGTTTGATTTCACGAAGGCGGGGGCCAACACAATTTTAGATTGCGTTACGTTGCGTCGCTAGTGGGAACCAAGTGAGAGATCACTTGACGCAACGCACGCAACGTAGGGACGCAAGTGATTATGGTCCTGGATGTATAGAAATACGACGCGACGAACAGCAGCACATGATCAAGCAAGTTGCGCTGCGTTTACTTGAGCAAACCTTCACTTCAATTTGTCAACCTCAAAAAACAAGTTTGCAAGTTTACACAAAACTCGAGCAAATTTGGTTAAGTTTACTAGTGTAGACAGGCCTGGCTTTTCACCGTACCTGCAAGTGCTTTGATTCCACCCGAAGGTTTCCATACAGCCTTTTTCTTAGCTCCTTTAACCTGCTGCTCTTTGAGAAATTTGTTCCAGTCAGGTGGATCTTTCTTCAACAAAATCTGCATATGGTTCCAAAATCTGATCAAGAAAAGTTTGCGTCATAAAAAGTAAGTATAATTTACACATAACGGTAATACTTATTACACAAAAAACGCAAAACTAACTAAAATCAAATCGTTAGGTTTCACAAATAATGTGGCCAAATAGGGAATGAGGATAATTATATAATTAGGCCTTTAATTAACAAAACTTACACAAAATGGAATATGTCTGGTTCTCGAAATAATCTGTTATTGAAACTAGCGAGATTATCCCAAAATAAGCCATGTACAACCGTCTCTCTGTGCACACCCATTCGATTCTTCACCTATACAAGGTAAAATTATGCAATACTTGTATTATTGTAATTAATCTTTTTTTTATAGTATCATGATGTCATGGAGCATTAATCAAATGGAGAGTGCCGATAAATTCTCTGCATTCTTTTTTCATTTTTACATTTATTACATAGAGCCATACATACAAATAAACAAAAACCAAAATAATTACAATTGAACATCACCTCCACCTCCTCCCTTAACGGCCGCACTTTTAAAAGCCCGTTTGTTCTTCCTCTCTAATTAGTGCATTTGGTACCTCCCGTAAGCGGCCGCGGCCACTTTTTTTTTAAACTAAAAATTACATTTTTAGAACAACTTACTTCAAGAAAATTATGTTTACGAGCTGGTCTGCTAGTTGGATATGTTGGGTTGTTTTCATTGAAATCAACAAGGAATTCATATCCACCTTCAATTAACTCGAAGTTGTCATCTGTTTCAACCACCTAAAATATATTTTATTTATATTTGGTGAACATTATAATGAACTTTTATATTTTATCTTAAAATAATTAAAGAAAATAGAATCTGTTTATTTTGTAAAACTGGTGAAATTGAAGACGAATTGCATTTTTTATTTAGCTGTTCTTTATACAACAACCTGAGACAGTAATACATCAAGATCAAAAATCAAAATATATATAGGCCTACCTATTTGAATTATGTATTTAGAAATAAAAGAGAATTAAGTTTGCTATATACATTGAAAAAAGTTTTAACTTAAGGAATGTCCAAATCTAGAGAAATAATTTTATTTTAATGTTTTAGAAAATGCTTTAGTTTAAGAAACGACCGCCTAAATATTGATTCATGTTATGTAATATGGGCCGAAGGCCAAAATTACGAATAAAGAAAGAAAAGAAAGATCCATTAACAATAGGGTACTTTCGATTGAAATGACGCAACTGTATTGATTACAGATGGCCGAGTTACAATATAGTGCCAATGGTGTAAAATATGGAGTTTTTAATGAATTGTAAATTATATTCTGAATCACAATTTTGTTAGCATGTGGTGTTCATGCAATCCTAACATTATAGACAAACATTTAAAGGTCACTCCTACCCTAAGTACAAGATTGTAATTGCTGAAGCCAATCCAATTGTAATAAAATTGGATCCAGTCTGGGTAAGCGAATATCTCGTTGTCGTAGTTTTTATTAACATTGTTAACATACAAATCGAAATTCCAACTGAAAGAAGAAATAAGAAAACAAAGCTATCATAAACGAATCACATGACTACCATGAAACAAATATAAAGTTAAAAACAATTATTAAGTTTATTAGTCTACACTAGAAAGCTTTAGTTTGCAAACTTAAGCAGACTCTGAGTTAGGCAACACTAACGTTTTCCAAAGTTTGCCACATTTAGAATTCGCTTAGTTTGCAAACTAAAGTTTGCTGTGCACACTGGGTTTTAAGCTTGAATTTAACGATTTCCGATTCAACTGTAATTGGTTAATTCTCTTGCGTTGCGCGTAGATCTTTGCGTTGCATCTTATACCCTTTTCACATCTGCAAAATGTAACCGTAACTTGTAACCAGGTTTGCATAGTGTGAAGACAATTTTCTGGAAAATCTCCCGAGATTTCGCAGGGGTCCCATGTGTGACACTGATGAGAATTCCAAATGACATAATAGTGACATCAGATCATTCTTAGTTATGAAAGTTATTTACCTGTCTTTGAAAATCTTTGTACCTGGTTGCGGATTTGTTACATAATCACTGAAATGTTAAATTATAGTCAGAATGATGTTTAGAAAAAGTGAAGTAACAAAAACCAAATTAAGTGTATAAGTAGAAATATCTATTTAAAACTAAGAAGCGCTTTAACATTTCACATATCATAATAAATATTGATGTCATTATTTAATGTAGTAGTAGCAGGCATAAGCATTTTTTTCATACATTTAGAATAGTATGCTTAACAGTAGACACATTATTTTAAACTAATGAGCACACACATACATTATATGATTAAGTTAAATCAATTAGTTGAAATTTATAATCATATAATAAACATATTGGAGAATTTTGTAGTATACCTTTGGTTGGTAATGGCTTTTGCCAAATCAAGAGTTGCGCCCGGCAAGGGCGTCCATGTATTGACTTCTGGACAGTGCTTGTTTATGAATGCATTCAAAGCAACAGGGTTATTCCTGAAATTGTTTTCTTTAATGTATCTGATCAAAATAAAAGTAACATTGTTGGAGTTACAAAAAACATTAAATCATTTAAAAAACGAAAAAAAAATTGCAAGTTATTTACATTACATTACAACATGGAACAAAAGTAATGTACAAAAGTCAAATGACTGTCTTTAGAGAACTCATTGTTTTGCAGTCATAGCGATAGGTAATATCTGGGGGAGATGTCCGAAAATAAGTTATTATGTTTGCTAACCACACCAATGGAAAGTATAAGGTAAAAGTTATTTTAGTTTTTGGGAATGAAAAGGCGACGACCGCACCCTAAGGTGTGATATTTAGGAAAGTCATGATGCATGAAAGGTGATTTTATGGGTTTAGAAACAAACTCTGAAACTAACTTGTCTGCCGGATGCGCCTCTAAGAAGTAACCAGCAATTGGACAGAACACTTTTGGTTTGACTTCTTTAATGACCTGGCACTTGTAGTGAAGAAGTTTGTTCCTCTCAAACTTTACATATTCCCTTTTCCATTTTTCTGAGTTGGAAAATACAAAATATTCAAGTTTAGTTCTCTATTGTGTGTCGTCGTATAGTAGACGTATTAAAAGTATTCATTTAAATTTGTTTGATTAAAATCACAATATTTTTTTTAAATATTTAAAGAAGTCTGAAGGTTTGCATGGCAAAAAAAACAAAGAAATGTAAAATTTGTTGTACACCATTCGGCGCTAGTTCCGTTTCGCATCTGGCTTTTATTTCGACAAATTTGTTTGTACTTTACTGAATACCACACCTTAGAATTAGGCCTAATTCAGAAGTACTTTTACGAAGGAGAATCACAGAAAAAGTAACAAATAAATCTTTTATATTGATGAATTTACAGACGTGTTTCTCGCACACGGTTCGTGAATTTCCTATACTCCATGTACAATATTGTCGAACGAAGAATAATGCGAAATTTGCGAACGGTATGCGAGAAACATGTCTGTAAAATCATCAATTTAAAGGATTTATTTGTTACTTTTTTTGTGATTCTTCTTCATATAAGTTTGGGGTCGAAAGGATGTCGAAATAAACGGTGCGAAACGGAACAAGTCTAGACTATGTATTATAGAAAAAGCTACACAATATTTGAAAAACTCTATTGTTCCCAAAAATGCGTAAGCTGTTTTAGTGTTATTATTGATCTCATTTTTATGTTTTTTTTTAAAATCTATTTAATTTTTTTTTTTTTAAATTTTTTTTTTTTCATTTCGAAGTTAAAAGCGCTATAACAATCTATTACCTTTTCAAACTCTAGTGAAATTAAAGTTCGCAATATGATTTACTGACTCCGTCTTTACTTACCAGTGTATCTACCACCAGAGAAGCAAAGCGGATAACAAGTGGCCCCGCCAGCAAAGTCACTCAATAGTAGATCAATGTTAGTGGGTAAACTTCTTGCATTGGGACTCGCACAGTCTACCGTGTTTAACACAAGATGGCCTTTGGATAAAATATATACATTTGCATGGTTTTATTTTCAGCTTTCTTAAATAAATGATTTTGTAAATTTGAGTAATCATTGCAGTAAGCCTATATTAAGGTACTGTTATGTCAGACTTCAAAATGTATTTATTTTGTACCTCTATAGTCGACGAGTAGGCATGTATCCATTTCTGGATGAACTCCGTCCATCATAATCATAAACCGTAAATCCTTGTTGACCTACAAAAGATAACCTAAACTGTAAGACACTTTGCCAAAAAGAAACGATCAAAGTACAAGATGCACAAATATAAACACAAACAGTTTCAGAAATGTATACTATGCAATCCATACATAAGTTATATTTTATTTAGTATTATTATTATTTTATTACTATTATATTCTGATTCCAAACTTGTTTATTTATCTAATTCTCCTAGTTAAAATCTTCCATAAAGATAATATGACTATAAACAAAAATCTAATAGTGACACATTATATAAAAAAGCGAATACCTCGTGCCAAGATCCAATCTTAAGTATGTTGATGTTGTTAAGTTTAACACCACTACGCTTCAATTTGCAAAACACAGGCATAGATGTATCGCCAACATAAATAGGTATGTTTGGGTTTCTCTCGGAAAGACATTTTAGTGTAGGATAACTGTTAATTCAATAATAAAACTTTTTATTTCGAAAGCATTTGATAAAAATGCCTACTGTACGCCTTTTTTTTATGTGGTCGCTATATTTTGATTTGATTTATTCAATTCAAAATTCAATTCAAAAATCTTTAATCATCCCACACGGGGAAATTCAAATAAAAAGGTCTGGATTAAAATGATCTTACAAAATATACAAAATATCACAATACACAGTACAATATAACAAGAGTCAAAGAATTTAAGAGTCGGATGGCCACTGGCAAAACGAATTTCTTTTTCGGTTTGTTTTACATGCCGGGCATCGAAAGCGACGCCCATGAGGCATGAGCTCGAAATCACTGAACAAGGCATGGTCATTATTGGTTCAAAACATGGAATATGAAATGGAGCAATAAAAACAAAATTAATTTAACCAGGTTTATATAATACTGTGTATTACAAGCTCTTTATTTGAATCAATATGTGGATGTTCACAAAATAATATTATTATCGTTCCTGCTATTCGTTGTAAATGACTAAACAATCAACATTCTACCTTAAATGGTCAGAGTGTAGATGACTGATGTAGATAAGATCGGCAGTAGATAGTTGATCTAGCCAATCGGCAGGTGGCTCATGCAATAACCACCAACTCCTAGCAAATGCCGGGCCCGTCAGCCAAGGATCGGTGAACATGACAACATTTCCAAACTTTAACTTCAAACATGCATGAGCAAAATATGTTACCTGTTAAAAATTTTTTTTTTGTTGCAATTATTAAAGTACATCATTAACGTCAAACAAATTTATCTTAAAAAGAATGTATTTATTTTTTACGTTGAATATGTCCTTTGTAATGTCACAATTTATTATTATTATCTATCTGAAAAAAATGTAATTTAAAGCAAAACAAGGCCAACAGCCATTAAGTCGCGTGCTACAATGCATAGTGATACCGGACCGACAGACAGACCGACAGACCGACCGACCGACTGACCGAAATTACTGAACATGTTTAAAAATGTTGAAATGTTTAAAAACATTTATATTTTTTAAATTTACACGGGCGTAACCTGGCACTTTTGACGTGCTCGTATAACGTAATTTCGAGTTGAAAAGTAAGTCAAGAAAACAGAAATCGGGCAAAAAGAGTGCTCAATAACATTTAACGCGCAGTGCGCGCGCAAAAATCTGCGCACTCATGGCAATTTTGTAAACGCTTAAAATTGCCTGAAACGTACTCTTATTTCATCGAAAATAAATTTTGAAAATGTTAAGCGCGCGTACACATGCGTTACATGCGCTACGCACGTAATTGTATTGCCATATGATGATTTATGCCCTGAAATTTATGAGTACCAAATTTTATTTAATTGTGATTCATGGTTGTGAAGATATGATTACAAACGTGATTTCGTTAAATCGTGCGTAGACCGCGTAATTTTTTATTGCGCACCGTGAAAACATAACCACATCGATTCCTGGCCATAAGGAATATACTGTGAAAAATTGACTTAGCTAGATTAAACTGATATCAAGATAAGGTCAGAAAGCGATAAAACGCATAGTGATACCGGACCGACAGACAGACCGACAGACCGACCGACAGACCGACAGACAGACCGACCGACCGACATTTTTTTTTTTTCTCTTTTGTAGGGATTTTACCCACTTTTATTTCTTATAAAAATTCATATGTTTGTAAATAATATTTATCTTTATATAATATGCACAATTTTCATTAATATTTGTTTCTCTACTCTCAATTAATACAGATGCAAGTTTTTCTTATCCATACATTAAGATATAATAATAATTATAATTATAAAAATTATATTTTCATAACTCTATACAAGTATTTCAACTCAAATATCAATATGTTATACTTTAAACATGTTCATAGCATTTCTTTAACACTTTCTTTTTACATGAACATAATTATAATTTTCTTATGGTATTATATTTTATACACATTAAATTTAAGTATAAACTGTTAATATACACATATAATTCCTTTATGAATTTATATTTCTACCAAGCTAACTTTTTTTTTTTTTTTTTAAATTATTAATAAAACATTTGAAGCTATATATTATAGTATTAGTTGATCAGCATGAATTATAATAGTACAATGTAGTATTTTCTTTTACAATAACTTATTATTTTTTTTATTTTAAACGATTATCAGATGACTGCTAAACACACTATGTATAATGTATCACTTGTTGTTAATACACAATTATTTGCTTTAACTTTACATATCCGAGATAATATTTCGTATCTTCTGCCATCTTTTCCTTCCATTTACTTTATCAATATATATGTCACCTTTTATTCGTAATGTAATACTGTATTTAAAAGAGTTCCATAGAGATATGGACTTATGCAACTCTGACAATATTTTGTCTTTATATATAGTAAATGCAGTTAAGGAATAGATGTAATCTATTAATCTAATTCCTGTTCCAAGTACAATGTTTCTAAATGACACATTGTCATACCCCAAACATCTTAGAATATTACACATTTTTATCCAGAATTCTTGAATATATGTACAACTAAATAACATATGGTTTTCATCTTGAATATCCCCACATTTTTTACGGGTACTGGTATCCTTTATTTTCCATATAAAAAGCCTTTTGTTTGTTGCCAAGATTCTATGTAATAGTTTATAATTAAATTCAGCTAATTTTTTGTCTTTCATTTTGCATATTTTATTTAGCCAACATGATTTCCAATCTATATAATTATCATTGAAATATTGTTCCCATTTTTTTTGTGCAAGGGGTAAAACAAATACCTCTTTTACAAAACTTAAATATACTGTTTTTGTTTGTATAACTTCAAACCGATTTTCAGCAGTATCATCTATAATATTGAAGATACAGTTATTTGATATTTATATAGTGCGTTTCCATTCTTTAGGTATCGCCTTAATTATGCATAGGTATTCGTTTAGCCAATTGGATTTACATTTTAATTTAATTTTCAATTCTTCTGAAGTTAAAAATTTATTCTTCTTGACGATATCTTTAATTAAGATGATATCACTGTCGATCCAATGTTTATACAATAGAGATTTATGTTTTAATTGTATCAAGGAGTTACCCCACAACTGCTCATTCATTATTTCTTCATAGCTTTGCACAGGGTTTTTTATTGCATTTGTTATATTTCGTACAAGCTTGTAACATATTGTAGTAAAATATTGGCATATCATACACAATGTTTGTAGCTTGTAAGCTAGACATGTTAAATATTATATTTTCTTGGCATGTTTTCTGAATAAAAAACTTCGGAATAATTTTCCATTTTCCTTCGTCATTACTTAGCAGTCTTTTTATCCACAACGCATTTAATGCTTTCACATGTAGACCAAAGTCAGGCATTTTGATCCCACCTTCGCTATTATCACCCATTAATGTTTTTCTTTTTATTTTCTCGCGATTGTTTTTCCATATAAACGCATATGTTAAACTATTGACTTTATTAATTACATATTGTGGTACACAGATAATGTTTGCGGCATAAGTTAGTTTTGTTAACGCCAATGACTTCAACACTGTTACTCTACCGTACAGTGTCAGGTTTCTTGAATTCCACAATTTCAACGTTCTTTCAAGATCTAATAATTTTGTATCCCAGTTTGTACGTGTACATGACTCCGAGTCATAACCTACGTATATTCCTAAGATTTTTACCGGTTCTTTAACCCAACATAATTCTAATGGTTCATCAAACCTGTCTTTCCATTTTCCTATCCATAAGGCTTTTGTTTTTTTCTTGTTTAAAGTCATCCCTGATATTAGACAAAATGATTCGATTATGTTGACCGCTGTATGAAGGCTATTTTCATCCCCAACATACAAAACAGTGTCATCTGTTAATTGACTAATTCTAGCCTCTATATTATGTACATGGTCATTTAAACTTGGTAACTTAATACCTTTATAAACGTCGTTATTCCTTACGTTACATGCCATAACTTCAACGACAAGAATGAATAAAAGCGCCGATAGAGGGCATCCTTGACGTATACCCCTGCCCATATTAAAATATTCAGACACCCATCCATTATTGACCGTAACACTTTCAACGTTATTATATAGAATTTTGACCCATTGACCGACCGACATAGTGAACTATAGAGTCGCGTCCACGCGACTAAAAATATTCAACTGGAAGTTTTTTTTTTTATTAAACTATTTAGTTTGTTTTTAAGCCTATAAAATGAAAGTGTTTTCCTTCAGAATGTTAATTGTATTCATCGTCATTGTGTATTTTGAGGAAATTCTATTCGTCTATTGGAAAAGTTTTCGAACAATAGGTGTTTTCATTTTAATAAATAAAATACCAAGGACATGCTTACAAACGGTTCATGAGGCATGAAATGAATAAAGGTGGTGAGCGCAATAACCACAAAGGAGAGAAAAGAGTTATTGATTCGAGACGTTACTAATACACTATTACGCGACTCTATAGTTCACTATGTCGGTCGGTCGGTCTGTCGGTCTGTCTGTCGGTCGGTATCACTATGCGTTTTATCGCTTTTCTGTACTTTTTGAACTGTTTTGATGTACAGAAAAGTTTTAAAGTACATTACTTTTTGAAAGTTCATTTTTTTCTGAGACCACGCGACTTATGGCTGTTGGCCTTGTTTATTTGCTTGAAACTGTATACATAGAATATAGAATAGATATAGAATATCATTTTGTGTTGATTACACTTGGCTCTCATGATTCCTGAAATCTGAAGTTTTCAGTGTGAAACATGTGTGCGTGCACAGATATATTTGTTATATTATTGTTTCAATATTATATTTTAGTCATTTTATAGTCATGAAATACTGTAAAGATAGCAAGACGACGACTAGAAACTCACTTTTACTTCTTCTAATTCAATTGGTTCTGGGTTGCGGCAATTTGTTTCCCATGGTTGTTTTGGAGTTAATTCGGTTAAAGTAAGACACCCATCCTCCATTTCAGTAACTATAATAATAAATTGATGGAATGATAAACCTCACTTTAATTATATATTTACTTTAATACATATACTTTAATAGAACAACTATAATTCGAACAATTTGTGGGTTAAGAAATTACAGAGTTATCTGACTGAGACGCAACATACAATGACGTAGGTGAGTTGATTGACCAACGCTTAAAGCTTGGTTCCCACTAGGACGCAACATACAATGACGTAGGTGAGATGATTGATCAACGATTAAAGCTTGGTTCCCACTAGGACGCAACATACAATGACGTAGGTGAGTTGATTGACCAACGCTTAAAGCTTGGTTCCCACTAGGACGCAACATACAATGACGTAGGTGAGATGATTGATCAACGATTAAAGCTTGGTTCCCACTAGGACGCAACGCAATGACGTAGGTGAGAAGATTGATCAACGATTAAAGCTTGGTTCCCACTAGGACACAACGCAATGACGTAGGTAAGTTGATTGATCAACGATTAAAGCTTGGTTCCCACTAGGACACAACGCAATGACGTAGGTGAGATGATTGATCAACGATTAAAGCTTGGTTCCCACTAGGACACAACGCAATGACGTAGGTAAGTTGATTGATCAACGATTAAAGCTTGGTTCCCACTAGGACACAACACAATGACGTAGGTGAGATGATTGATCAACGATTAAAGCTTGGTTCCCACTAGGACACAACGCAATGACGTAGGTGAGATGATTGATCAACGATTAAAGCTTGGTTCCCACTAGGACACAACACAATGACGTAGGTAAGTTGATTGATCAATCATTGATTTATATTGATAAATAATTATATGTACTTAAGTTCTTCTAGGGCCCCAGACATAATGTTATGGTGACTTACTTTTGGGGTCCCAGGACATTTTTGATGTCGAATAAATAAATGAAAACACTTAAAGCTTGGTTCGCACTAGGACACAACACAATGACGTAGCTGGTGAGTTGATTGATCAACGCTTTTAAACCGTTCGTGTGGGTTGCATCCAAGTGGGAACCAAGCAAAGGCACTTACCAAGGTTGTCTTGTTTGAAACTTTCAGGTGGGTTAATGTAACACATTGTCGATGGGTTAAGTTTCCATCCATGCCTAGTGCATTTCAATGTACTAAAAACATGAATAAAGTGTCTTTTAAAATGAGTGTCTCATAACTATAGGATTGGCTGTGTTGGAGGTTATTCTAATTTTCTTCCGTCCAACCATGGAGAAATAAGTTAGGATTAGGATTTGTGTGTTTCAAAGTTTCTTGTCATTTATTCGCTGACCGTATGATGCTTGCTTAGACACGCTCCATAGATCACACCTCAGTGGGCCAAAACTGGTTAATTCAACGTTATCTGCAAACGTTGAAAGTACGTCGAAAATGTGTTGAAAATGAAAGTTTGCAGCAACATAAATGTCAACGTTTATTCAACGTTGAAACTATCAACATTGATTCAATGTTGAAATTATTAACGTTGAAACAACATAATGATTTAGTTGAATATGAAAGTTTGCATCAACGTTAATTTCAACGTTGATTCACAACATAGAAATTATCAACGTTGATTTAATGTAAAAATATTATAGTTAATTCAATGTTATCCGCAAACGTTGAAATGACGTTGAACAATTGAAATAAAGTTTAAATCAACCAAAATATCAACATCCTGTTACTGGGTTGGACCATGGAGAAATAATTATTTCTCCATGGTCCAACCCAGTAACAGGATGTAGATACAATAGGAGAGAAAAAGGAAAAAATCGCAATGCATGACAATAAATGCAAACGATTACTACACTTATTAGTAGTATAACAATTTCTACCTTGAATTTAGTTGATTATTCTACAATGGATCAACGTTGATATTTTGGTTGATTTAAACTTTATTTCAATTGTTCAACGTCATTTCAACGTTTGCGGATAACATTGAATTAACTATAATATTTTTACATTAAATCAACGTTGATAATTTCTATGTTGTGAATCAACGTTAAAATTTACGTTGATGCAAACTTTCAACTAAATTATGAAGTTATTTCAACGTTTATAATTTCAATGTTAAAACAACGTTAATAATTCCAACGTTAAATTAACGTTGATGCAAACTTTCATATTCAACTAAATCATTATGTTGTTTCAACGTTAATAATTTCAACATTGAATCAATGTTGATAGTTTCAACGTTGAATAAACGTTGACATTTATGTTGATGCAAACTTTCATTTTCAACACATTTCCGACGTACTTTCAACGTTTGCAGATAAAGTTGAATTAACCAGTTTTGGCCCACTGAGGTGTGATCTATGGAGCGTGTCTAAGCAAGCATCATACGGTCAGCGAATAAATGACAAGAAACCTTGAAACACACAAATCCCTTGTTATAGGTATTATATTTATTATATTCATATTTATATATATTTATTTTTTTATATCTTTGTTAATTTTGTGTTTTTATAGTTTTTGTATTTACTGTTTGTATTGTTTGAGGGTCCCTAATGATCAGCTGATGCTGGATGGACCACCCTCATAAAATATTGTTGAAATAAAATAAAATAAATAAATAATGTCGTTGTACTGTTGCGTAGGAATTATACTTACCAATTCGTCATATCTTCCATATCAACAATAAAGCTACCACCTTGATGTTTGCAAACATTTTTGCATGCTGTGAACTCATCAGAATCTTTGAATATTATAAACTTTTGGTTTTCAGATTTATGGATAAATGACACACCATCCTGAAGATCCGCTGTTTCGCTTCGAGAGAGTGTTATTACTTTTCTACGTTGTTGCTCCATCTGAAAATAAAATATACGATTTGTTCAGTGGGGTAGGCTGTCAGGAAGGGTTGTGTGGTCCACGGAAATTATTATACATTAAAATATAAAGCGAAATATTAGAAGTCTACAGGACCATGGTTGGGGTGTAGAAGACAATTTTTTAAATAGAACTGCAAGGTCCCCGGAATTTGCACCTAGTACTTCGAATTAAATATTTAACTTTCCAGGAGGACCAGCCCTACAATGGTTTGGACTGAGCTAATACCATTTTATCGTTTTATACATTTTAATGTAAATACACAATAATTACGCTTCGGCTGCGACAGTGATATGAATAAAAGAAACTTGAACTTGAAAAAGAGCCGTTTACGATGCCATGTCAGTGCTACCATTTCACTATAACAACTGTACTTTCATGATTTAAATTTGAAAATACCCTATTTTTAAACTCATATAAAATCTAAGGCATGGTTCCCACAAGGAAATGACGTATAGCGCAACACAAGTGAGTTGACCAATCGAACTCTGTCGCTTGTCATTGGTAAACTCGTTTGCGTTTACGTTCCTTGCGTTGCGTCCTAATGGAAACCTAAAGCTCCATTCAGACGACAAGTATGTTATTTATTTAAACGTTGTATACAGATAAATTCATCCTTCACAGGACATTACATAGTCGCAGTTAAGAATACAATAATGACGATATTGAAAACTTAACTAATTTAAGTAAATTCATCAGACACAGAAGAAAATGTTCATTATAATAATTAGCGTATCTCTCAGTAGGGATAAAACGAATTTCTATAGCGGTTCGCACGTCGACAGTGACCGCAGTTCAATATATAAAACCCGAAAAATATTATCAGAACAGAAATATCAGTTGTGTGTTTTCGTTTTATATTAGCCTACATTCTTTATCGCGACCATATACTAGAATTTTCAGGCCCGTTCGTTATTAACTGGCAAAATTGACACGATACAAACATACTTACCAGACTTTTTCAAAACGTAATGTACAACCTAGGCAACGTTTGCTATGCCCTACCGTCTTTAGTCTCTATAGTCTTTAACTTAAATCAATATAATCAAAGACTTCATTTAATCGATCAAATTTTCCTTATGGCTTAGGCGAGACTGACATACTCTATCGCTGGACAATGAATAGGCTACATACCACAATTTAAATAAGAATGCGAAATTGCGTATACTGTTGTTAAATCCACTACACTGTAGCATTTCATGCTCACTGTCACAAGTGACATATAGTTGTATATATATTTTGCTAGTTCACTCTTACTTTCCCTTTTGTTTTCACTATTTGAGCCTTTCATTTGTTTTACAGAGCTATTGTGTGAAGCTAGTGAAGCAGAGTATTTGTGTTGCATAGTTTGCTGATTGGAGGAGAGGTGTAAGAGTTAAGTTAGTTTGTGAGTTGCTGATTGGTGGAAAAGGATAAGGCGGTGGTATGTGTATAGTTGAGGGAATTTTGAGGGCAGAAAGCAGAAAGGAAATACGTGAAGTTAATAAATTGTGAGTTGGAATTAATTATGGTGATATAGAGCTGAAGCAGAAAGGAAATAAAGTGATATACATGGAGTTAATAGATTGTGAGTTGGAAATAATTATGGTGATATAAAGCTGAAGCAGAAAGGAAATAAAATGTATATTTAATAAAAAGGCAAATTGCCTTAAAATGTAAATGTGACATGTTTCGAGAAACTATTCTCATCATCAGAACAGAAAACAACGCCTAGAGTGCTTATATACCAATAGGACACTTGCCATATGATTGGTTGTTGCCTTCATTCCTTGTTTTATTATTATGCTAACTACTTACTTACTTATTTACATGCAATATGTCCTATTGGTATATAAGCACTCTAGGCGTTGTTTTCTGTTCTGATAATGAGAATAGTTTCTCGAAACATGTCACATTTACATTTTAAGGCAATTTGCCTTTTTATTAAATATACATTTTAATTATTGAACGGTCGGTTGGTCGGTCGGTTGGTCGGTAAACACTAACTTGAGCACGCGACTGCAGCCATGTATGTGACCTTGTTACGATATAATAGAAGTCTAGTCGATCATCACAGTTTGTGACTGTAATATAAGTTTCACACAAAAGCATGAGCTATATTATTATCCTATTCCTGCACTATTCCATGCCATTAGTAGTAAAACACAGGCTTTGTTTGTGCTGGAAAAATAAAAAATAATAAAAAATGATTAAAAAAAGTAGTGCAATTTTATAAAGAAGGCAGTACTCTTGAGTGAGTGGCCTAGCGGTTAAGGCAGTGGAACCGTAATTACGGCTATAACATCGGCAAGGGTTCGAGGCGGCTCACTCGCTTCATGCATGGTTCTGGTGGTTGAACGAGTCTTCTCGGATAAGAGGACTATAAAACCGTTGGTCCAGTGTTTACATAGCTCATGTGCACTTTAAAGAACCTAGCACATCTTTCGAGACGAGTAAGGGGTTACCCCGGCGTACTAATCCACACAAACACAGCCAAGTGTCACACACAGCCACTGTGCAATTGGGACCAGACCGTTTTAGAGGTGTTTGGGCTTACCACCTGCTTTTCCAGATCCTTCACTAACAGAGTTAGTGTGAAGTTGAATAAATAAAATAAACGATACTATGAGTATGAAATTAATTAATTATTATGCCTCAAAGGCCTGTTAGTTTAGAACTGAATTGTCCGTGAGATTATGTTAAACGGGTAAACGAAAAGTCCAGAACACAGGGCCCGGTGTGACCAAAAAAAAAAAAAAAAAAATGCAAATTATACAATTTAAAGCATACTAACCAGGGTCAGTATCATTTCTCTTTTGTGGCATAACACCACTTTTATTCACATTAATTGTATAGGGCCGGCGAGGTCCCCCTAAATATATATATAGTTAGGCATATGATCGAAAAGCGAGTTTGAGTTCCCCCTTGTCGAAGTTTGTCTTGCTTACGCGACCCGAAAATAAAGAAAGCTACTTTTCATCTGGCCTATCTTAGTTCGTTCTTCTAATATCGTAGCAACAAATATTACTAAATTTGTAGTAAGTTCCTTCTTGGCAGCTAAAAATGAATTAACTAAAATAAGAAATGAAGTTTAATGAAAATTCTTTTACAACCAGTAAGTGTTTGGGGTGCTGGAATTTCTTCTCGTTTTACCACTGTTTATATCTTGAAACAATTTAACCAGCAATATTTTTAAAGCTCTAAAAGAACTGTTTTAGTAGGCCTATCCATGATAGGTTTAAAGTAAGAGTGACATTTCGGCCACACAGAGCGTATCCTTAATTGTTCTCATCTTATCCTCAACTATAGGGGAAGGACCGTGAGGTGGAGGAAGGGTAGGCATTAGGTAAAAAATAACATTGAAGTTGAATGTTCATTGAAAGTGCCATTTTAATTTTATGTAAAGTGCCGTCGGTCCCTGTATGCACCATTCTCTAAAATTACAATTTGTGTGTTTTAAACACAATTTAATAATAATAACTTAGGAGGCGCCCTTTACTTTTAACCCAACATTTTTTATCTGTGTTCCGATCCTATCTTGCGTTGCGCGATAGAGAGTCGAGTACCTACGGTGGCCTATAAGTGTCACGGCAACTTTCAAAAAATATCACGGCAACTTTCAAAAAAAGCCACGGCAATTTGAAAAAAGCCACGGCAATTTGAAAAAAGCCACGGCAAATTAAAAATAAAACATCACGGCAAATTAAAAATAAAACATCGCGGCAATTTAACAAAAATACCACGGCAACTTAAAAATAAAACACCACGGCAAATTAGTATTGAAACACCACGGCAAATTAGTAATGAAACACCACGGCAAATTACAGAATGCCACGGCGGAAGTGAGTTACCACGGCGGAAGTGAAACCTTTGGAATCTTCGATTTTTTCTGAGGTAAGTAATTATTTGTGCATTGAAGTAAATATTATTATATTAATTTATTTAACTGCAGCATTTACGTGTTTATTGCACTAGGCCTAGCTATGCCCACTACTAGCCTAAGGCCTAAGCCTTAGGCCTACAGTAGTAGCTAGGTCTACTGTAAAAAAAACTTGTTATATAAAAAACAGATTACTGTAAATATATTAAAACATTGTAGAATGTTATAGGGCCTAGGCCTACCTTGTAATAAGGCCTATGGTCTAGCCCGCTAGAAAGTTCAAGAAGAGTGCAATAAACACGTAAACTGCTGCAGTTAAATAAATAAATATAATATTTACATCAATGCACAAATAATTACTTACCTCAGAAAAAATCGAAGATTCCAAAGGTTTCACTTCCGCCGTGGTAACTCACTTCCGCCGTGGCATTCTGTAATTTGCCGTGGTGTTCCATTATTAATTTGCCGTGGTGTTTCAATACTAATTTGCCGTGGTGTTTCATTTTTAAGTTGCCGTGGTATTTTTGTTAAATTGCCGCGATGTTTTATTTTTAATTTGCCGTGATGTTTTATTTTTAATTTGCCGTGGCTTTTTTCAAATTGCCGTGGCTTTTTTCAAATTGCCGTGGCTTTTTTCAAATTGCCGTGGCTTTTTTCAAATTGCCGTGGCTTTTTTTGAAAAAATTGCCGTGATATTTTTTGAAAGTTGCCGTGACACTTATAGGCCACCGTAATTACCTATTAAAAAGATAAAGTAACACTTGACAAAGATAGTGTAGCCTAATCTTTTATCAATTATTATACATATAGGCCTACATCTTTGGTGTGAGACCCAGATGATCCGGTTTAACTACTAAAAAGAGTATAAAAAGGTATACGTATTTTTTATAATATAGTATAGGCCTAGGCTAGCGGCTAGCCTATGTGGCATCCGCCTATGTAGAGCCTATTATAGGCCTAGGCTATAGCCTATACTGACTGCTAACAAATAGGCCTAGGCTAGCCGAGTAGTAGTAGTAGTAGTAGTAGGCCTAGGGCCTAGTACTAGTAGCAGCGGCTAGGCATTGGCCTAACTAAATAGCTAGGCCTGGGCCTACTCTTCTCTAAAAAAAGGCCTACGCTAGCTACTATAAAGGCCTAGGGGCCCTAGCTCCATCCTAGAATAGGCCCCCTACTACTACTTCTACTAGGCCTAGTCGGGCCTAGTACTACTAGGCTGGGCTACTAGTTGTAGTAGAAGTAGTTAGGCCTAGTAGTAGTAGCTGGCCCAGGAATAAATAAATATTAATAATAATTATTTATTAAGCTAGACTAGGCTATTATAACCCTGCTGTTGAGGGTATTAACTATTATATTAATAATTTATCTCTGAAACCAAATGTTAAATGTTGTACTGTAATGTATATATATATTTTACTCCTTGATTTTTCAGAGAAAAGATCTGAACTAATAAATAACAACTAGTAATAATACCGGTAATATAATGAGGTTGTTTTTGATGATTTCAATATTAATACTGAAGGTATCGCAGGTATATTCTCATCCACAATGTCTAGACTTCTACCCACCATTTGAAAATGAACAAGATTTAACATTTTGTTCAATGTATAATGAGATTTCATGTTGCACCGAGAAACGTGATGAGGAACTTCAAAATGAATTTACAGAGATCACTCGAGGCATGAATGAAGGAGATACTTGTTTTGATTACATTCGTGATGTGTTGTGCCAAGAATGTTCACCGTACGCAGCCCACCTATATGATGCTGAAACCACTGGTGAGGCACGCACTTTTCCGGGTCTATGTGGTAACTACTGTACATCATTACATAATACATGCTCAAAAATAATTCCATTGTTAACTGAAGATGCAGAACTTCGAAGACTTGCGCAGGACGGTACAAGTGCCGAGTTCTGCCATGCAGTTGAAATACCTGATATGGATTACTGCTATCCAGATATACTAGATGATGGATCATTAAACAAAGAGCTTGACAGAGCATTAGGCGGAGAAGGAGATGGATGCTTGTGCCTTGAGGAATTTGCAAATGGACTCCGTAATCCACTTCTTGCTGTTCATGCTAATGATAGCACGCACAGGTTATACATAGCGGAACAACTTGGCTTAGTTTACATTTACTTGAGAAATGGATCTAGAATTGATGAACCGTTTCTTGATCTCCAATCTGCGGTATTGACATCAACTAGGAGAGGCGATGAAAGAGGTTTTCTTGGATTAGCTTTTCATCCAGACTACAAAAACAACAATCGACTCTTTGTCTACTACACAACGTCTCATGAAAACACTCTCAAAGTACGTCTCAGCGAATTCTCAACTGAGGTAGAAAACAATAACAAAGTAGATGTAACAACGGAAAAGATTCTTCTGCAGATTGTGGAACCTGCGGCCAATCACAACGGAGGTCAGTTATTATTTGGCGTGGATGGCTACTTGTACATTTCCATTGGTGATGGTGGGAAAGGTGGAGACCCATTTGGAGAAAATGGAAATGCACAAAACAGGTATGTTAAATGATGCATTAACATTAAACATATAATGCAACATAACTGAAACCATGTCTGGAATTGTGAGTGCGATCATGCACGTAATATGCCTGTAAGGTGTGGCATTTACACAATATCTAAATTTCGGTTGACTTCTGCACATCAAGATGCAAACGGCATACTTCCAATGTACAGCACCACTGAATGTGTGTAGGCAGGAGTGCAATTTTCAGAGAGAGCCTGCTGTCTGTAGATGAGTGAAGCCATTTTAACTGTGTAAAATCAGTTTTGATAAGTGAGATATTAAGTTTCAGTCAAGTGGGAGTGATTCACTTTATAAATTTTCTTTCTTCAGGAATACTTTATTGGGTAAAATTCTGCGAATTGATGTTGATAATAAAGATGAAGGCACACTGTATGCAATTCCTCCGACAAATCCATACGCTGATCAGACTGTTCACGAGTCAAGACCAGAAATATATGCGTATGGGGTCCGCAATATCTGGAGGTGCGGTATGGATAGAGGAGATCGTGAAACCGGTTATGGTAGAGGGCGTATCATATGCGGAGATGTGGGACAATCAAGATTTGAAGAAATTGATATTATTGTCAACGGCGGAAATTATGCTTGGCGTGCAAAAGAGGGCTTTGAATGTTATAATGAAGAAATGTGCAATGATCCACAGTGGCTAGGTTGGTTTCGTCATTTCAGTTTGATGGTAGAATAATGTGTAATAATAGAGCTTGAATTTCAAGAATAATTATTTAACCATGGACATTTTTTGTATTCCAGTGAATGAAGTTCTACCTATTTATGCATATCCACACAGTGTTGGCAAATCGGTGACTGGGGGCCACATCTACAGGGGCTGTTTATTCCCAAAACTGAATGGTCTTTACATATATGGAGATTATACAAATGGGTAAGAAGAGATTGATAAAATATATGGACATTTTAGCCTACAATTAATATCTTCTTTTGTATAGAAATTGCTTCCTTCATTGTGTCCACTAAACATGCATGGACCTCTCAAAATGTAAATTGCCTTTTGGGGATTTAGAAGGTATCTATCCCTGATACCATAACAAACCATTTGTCTGTTCTTATCTGTGTTTGTATGGTATCGAAATAAAGTCAAATCAATATAAGAGGTCTACTGTAAATATAAAGTGGATAAGACCGGTACTCAAGATTATCCCTGGTACCATAACAAACCATTTTTCTGTTCTTATCTGTGTTTGTATGGTCTCGAAATAAGTCAAATCAATATTCTACTGTAAATATAAAGTGGATAAGACTGGTACTCAAAATTACCCTATTTCCAAAGTCCTGCATTGATTGATTGACTGACTGACCTACATACAGTGAGACTAACTGACAGATAAAACTGATAAATACAAACTTATGATAAAGTACTTTGTTTCTTACTCTTCAGCAAATTGTTTAAATTGGAAGAGAATAATAATGATAACACATGGAACAATACTCGCATTTGTATGGGAGATTCAAGCATCTGCACTACAAATTTGCTCAACATTTATCCAAAGAATATTCTTTCCTTTGGGGAAGATGAATCAGGTCAATACTTGTATTCTTAAACTTTATGTGTGTGATTTATAGACATTATTTGTAAATGCAAATGATGAAAACAAATTAAGTTTTAGAGGAGAGGAGGAGAGTCTGTTCCTTTTTCTAATAAATCATATAACTCATTTGATAAATTTTGTAAAAAATATTTAAGTTCTTCATGGGAGAAACGATCCTCTTTAAAGTACTGTACTCCCAATGATTAATTTTTAACCCAAAACAGAATATAAAAAAAAAAAGTTTTCATATCATGGTGCTACTGTAGTTTATGGAATACTTTAAAAAAAACCAATGCAAAATGCCACAAATTTAAATACTTTAAAAAAATTATTGGTGTGATTTATTATTTATTTTGTACTCTTAGCATAAATGTAATTAAGGTTTCTGTTCATATATTTTTGTTCTCTAATTTGTTATTTTTAAAATTTGTTATTTTTATATTTGTAATGTATTACTGTTAGTTGATCACGGCCTTGTAGAAGAACACCTTTATGGTGACACAAGCTTTTCCGTGTTAAAATAAAATATTTATTATTATTATTATTGCTTGTAAATACTCTAGTTTCTAGTTAATTTTGTTTTTGTTTGCTTAGTTTAGTTTAGTTATTCATGTCTTTTTATTTTTCTATAATGTTCTGCTTTGTTTGCTGGACCGCATCGCATATTGTGAGTGCCACTGATACAAAGGTGTATATGGTCAACAAATAAATAAATAGCGCACATCATATATATATTTTTTTCTTTTATACAATATGCCTTTGTAAAATGGTATATGATTTTTTGGAATAATACATTGTATAGCAATACCAAACTATGTTTGTTTGCAGACTTATAAATACATTTATACTATTACAAACTCATTTTTTGAATATACACTGTCTTGTAGGAGAGATTTATATGTTGGCAACTGACGACGCAGTGACATCAAACACTGGAGGAAAAGTCTACAGATTTGTTGATCCGTCATTGTTAGTATTTTTACTGCACAGTTTAATTTTTTCATATTTTAAATAGTATTTTTGTGTCATTTGTTGATAACTAGAAGTTAATTACTGTAATAGTATTCAGGTAGAGTCAATCTTAGCAAATGTGGATTGTGCATTAATTTAATTTAGCATTAATTAAGTAAAGTTTAAAGTCTTGCATGTGTGTAAAGCTCTGTCTGCAAACTATTTTTTGTGTGATATGCCTAAATATTGTAGTGATATGATGTCATCATGTCCATATATGGGCATATCACATTTTTTTGTCGCATAAAGTTTGATAGTGTAGACAGAGCTTAAGTAAATGCTCTGTATTCATCATTATTATCATTTATTGATTTATAATGTAGGAGAAGGAACCCATCTGAATGCCCATTAAACCTGGAGGAATTTGACATTATTGGAACAATTACTCCATTTACCCCTAGTAAGTATCCAAGTAAGTCAATTTTAGTCCCCATTCATTTAGTTCACTTTGGGATACCATTTGGAGTGCCTTTTCTCATTCTTTTCAAACGATTTTGTTTTGTGACATTTAATATTTAACATTCTGATTGTATTTTCTTGCAGCTGAACCAACCTCTGGCAGTGTTTTTCCCAGGAGTTCCGCTCTATGCCTTATAACTGTAGCTATTCTCCAACTTCTTCAAGTTTTAAGTTGGTCCCATAATAATTAAAAATGACAGAAGTTGATTTGGTATGTATTATATTTTGAATAACTGTATTATTCGAATAGAAATGTGTTGTAATACAAAATTAAATTGGCGTTTATTCGAGGAAATAAATAAACCCCCCAGGGTGTTTATTTACTTACTTACTCAGGCGTGGTTCCCACTTGAACGCAACGTAACGCAGTGACGTATTGACGCAAAGGACTGTATTGTGTAGTCACAAGTGGGAACCGACGACGCAACAGTGCTGCAAAAATCACAGGTTTGATGTCACGCAGGCGAGGGCAAACACAATTATTGGAAGGGCATGTTCTCATGTTGCGTATGTTGCGTTACGTTACGTCGCTAGTGAGAACCAAGCTTTAAACCTTGTTACAGCTAGCAGTGCATAGGCCATCAACTACACATCTCCATCTCACACGGTTCTGGGCAATTCCTTCCACCTCTGTCCAGTTGTAGCCAGCATTCTTCACCTCCTTATCCAGTTCTCTCCTCCATGTGTTCCTTGGGCATCCTCTATTTCGTTTTCCTTGGGGATTCCATGTTAGGGCATGCCTAGCTATGTTGTGTTTTGATTTCCTTAGTGTGTGACCAATCCATTTCCTTCTGCCAATCTCAATTTCCACTGGCTCTCATCCAGTCCTAACCCAAAGATCCTCATTTTTTATTTTTTCAGACCACCATATTGAGTGTTTATTTGAGGGGAGTTTATTCAAAATAATGTTCAAAGGGGGAGGGTGTGGGCACTTATTCGAGGTGGGTGTTTATTCAAAGCGGGTGGTTATTTGAAATAAATATGGTATGTTGTGACATAGAGCTCTTCAAAAGAGGAGTTTTTTCACCTAGAATAATATCTGACTAAAAAAAACCATCTTGTCAAAAAGATAAATATCATGGATGAAATTTTGTACATTTTGATATAAATATTTGCTTTATATGTGCTGTAACTAAACTAATAATTTTCTTTTTTTCACTCCTCAATCCAGAATTATTATTCTTCTATTTTCGAGTTACTGATCAAATACTGAAGAAATTGTGCCTTACTTAATCCAACTCAAGTCGTCATTGGATTGTAATTATTTTATATTTCTATGCTCGAATATAATCCCACTATGTACATCATAGTACATTTATTGTGTTTTTTTATATTGTATTTTTCACCATAAATACTCAGGAAAACACATAATGTGTGATTACTGCTATATACCTTGATCTGTGTTTATTTTGGTATAAACATAGAGTAAAGCCCCTACTTTTGGACACCCCTATTCAGGGGAAACATTCCTGTGAAATAAACAAAGGAAAATGACACCCCTATTCAATGGACACCCCTACTTTCCTTTGAAATGAATAAGGAGCAAACTATATTTTAACACTCACCAACCCATATTTTAATACTCACCAACCCATATTTTAATACTCACTAACCCATATTTTAATACTCACCAACCCATATTTTAACACTCACCAACCCATATTTTAATACTCACCAACCCATATTTTAATACTCACCAACCCATATTTTAATACTGACCAACCCATATTCAGGGGAACACGACCACTAAGGGGACAATTTGTTTGATCTCGAAGGTGTCTTCTTAAAATATGCTGTAGCCTAACCTAACAACTAATGTTTTTCAGATTTTTACTGGGCCCATTGATACCATAGTACACCTATTTGTTTTATTTTGAATTACTTAAAAATAATCGTAACCTACATAATCATGACCTACTTTACTTAATCATGACCTACTTAATGCCTCATTTAAGTGTACATGAACTGATGAAACATTTTATTGTTATTTTTAAATGTTTGTAGTATTGTTGCCATGTTTTGTATATTTTACCAAAGAGCCTAATGTCTAATGTATGATTCATTTTTTGACAATATAAGAGGTTTGTTTTAGCCAATCGTGCAGTAGTAATAATGATTCCATGTAAGGTACTAATTCTATAGATATAAATATAATTTATATAATATAGATAGATAATGTATTTGTTAAATAGTATATGATTGTTTAAGAATTATTACTAGTGTATTACTTATGTGTAAGGAAATCAGGTTTTGATATTGAAATGGTAGGATAGTGTTAAAAGTTGCCTGACAACTCTGATGTTCTTCGGGTGCAAACACCCTCACATACACCACTTTTTTTTTCTTATATTGTGATTGTTTCATACTCGGTATTATATGCTGGAACAACAGTCATTCCATGACATGTTGTTATGTACATACACTATCACAACAAGCTGCAACTGCTCTATTCACAACCAATGCTGCCTTAATTGTATATCAACGCTTTATATTAGTATTTTTAAACATGATTAAAAACGTTGATTAAAAATGTATTAATTAAGAAATTCAAGTACTGTATATATAAATATAGGATTTATTTTTCAATTATGTCGATCATGGAGAAAAATTATTTAATTATAAATATTTAGGAAAATTTAATTATGAACATTCCACTGAAGAGCTACAATCTAAACACTAGCAATTGGCAATGTGCTTCCACTTTGGGTATGTCTGTCTGTCAATACCAATTGTATAGGGTTTGTTTAGAGGAAGTAAAGGTTACCTGTTCAATGATACAAAATACGATAAATAAATAAAATATAAACAGTATGTTTTAATGTAAGTAATTACACATAGCTACCATGTATCTTAGAAGCATCCGGTATACAAATACAAAATTGTGCTATGAAAAATATATAACAAAAATATGAAATTTCTATTTACCTATAAATTGTATCGTCGATCGTTTAGTTGTATTCAATAACTAGGTGCAAATGCTTGATTATTTCTACATTATTTACAATGCAATTTTATATTAATAATTGAATGTTGGGTATGATTGCTATAAACTGTAATTGTTGCATTTATAATGCAATTTTATATTAAAGATGTATTTAAATAAATAAAAAAATAAAAAAAATTGTCCCTCAAAAACATGAAAAATGAAGATTAATTAAATCAGACTTTGAATAGGTTATTTTTTAGTTTTAATAAAGTTAATCACTTCAGTAGAAAAAAAACACGAAAACAAATAATGTTTTCACTTATAAAATGACAAAATAAATGGTTAAATTCAACCAAAAACCCATGGCTGGCAGCCAATTTGACCATTTTTTTGCTTTAAATTACAGTTTTTTCAGGTAAATACATTTTTTCGATCCAATTTTTGGTCAAAGTGGATAACTATTATGTTACATTAAAATGGCATATTCAACAAAAATGTTGTTAAGAATTAGTTTTTCAGGGGGACAATACATCTTTAATAATTGAATGTTGGTATGATTGCTATAAACTGTACTTGTTGCACATATTTTAATTTCTACAATGCAATCCGTCATTAAAATCTAATGCAAAAAAAATGTTCTTGTTATTATTTATCGTTGCACTGTAAATCTTTCAGTTCCCTACTCTATTATTCATTCAGATGATTTTTAACTTTATTAATTTGAATCGTGTAAAAATTAATTTTCTACCATTTACAGTAGGAGTAAGCCTTTTTCGACTAGCATATAATCGAAAATTCTCGAGCCCTGATTGCACTGTAAAAATAGTGTTTAGATCTTAAAGATGTATTTTGTTCTTATTTTTCCAAACATTTAGCCTTAAACATGTTTATATATGAACATGTTTAGGTTCTAAATACATTCTAAACATGCAGTCTGTATCCAACTCAACACATCAGTGACGTGTTGATTGTTAAACATGTGAAGCAATATAAAGACACGTTTAGGTAAACGTGTTTAATATGCCATGTGGGGAGCTCATGCGTGGAGTTTTTTCCGCCACAGTAGGCCTACGTGTTAAGCCAAATGTGTGGAAAAAGTGGGTACAAAATAGATGTTTAAGATCTAAACACTGTTTTTTTACAGTGGATTGGCTGCTTACTTTGGTGCTTATAAAAGGTAGGTGGAATATAAATACACATGTGCGTAAGCCAACGCATTTGATTTAACCGCGAATAGATTCTACTAGTGGAAAACATAATGTAAATCATCCGTTATCACTGAAAGGGATGTTTAAATAATGATCCCATTACTTTCAAGAATCTTGAGAACATCGCGTTAAATTTTAGACTTTGTAAATGTACGTGTCAATCTCTCTCAATCTAAATAATAATTTGCATAAATAAGTTTACAGCGCATGTTGACTTTTTGAAGAACATGGCGCAATATTTTGATATCAAGATTTGCAACACGAGTAAACAGTCGAGAGAACTAAACTACTAAAGCCTAATCTTGTATTAACTATACTTAAAGATGTAGTGTCCCCCTGAGAAAATAATTATTAAATATATTGCTGTTGAATATGCCATTTTAATGTCAATAATAATTATCCACTTTGACCAAAAATTAGATCCAAAAAAATTATTTACCTGAAAAACTGTAATTTAAAGTCAAATTGGCTGCCAGCAAATGGATTTTTAGTTGAAGTTAACTATGTATTTGGTAAATTTATAAGTGAAAATATTATTTTTTAGGGTTTTTTTTCTACGGAAGTTATTAACTTTATTAAAACTACAAAATACCCTATTCAAAGTCTGATTTAATTAATCTTCATTTTCTTGTTTTTGGGGGATAATACATCTTTAATGTGTCCCAGTTGGAGTTACTACTTATGTTTCCGCGCATGCACGAGTATGACAGGTATCTGGGTATTGTTGCCGTTATAAAAAATGGTAGAACTCTTCTTTGTGGAGTGAAAAAGAGAATTGTCAGATTGTAGGCGCATTACATATCTTTAAACCTTTTCTTCTGCCATAGCAGTCTGTTGCCTGCACTCGGTATATGCTTCGGTGGTAACGCCTCATCCTCCTCCTCTAACTGTAACTGACCATCTTCATACATGTTTACAGTACGTTGGTTTGGACCAGAGTTTAAATTAAATAATCGATAATCAAAATCGCCATCTGTTTTGTAATGTTCTTCAAATTCTCTCTCATACTCTTGTTTTATTTTAGGATCGTTTTCAATTCTAGATATGGTTCTTGCGACCTGTTTTCTCGCTGCTTTTTTCCTTTTTTGTCCCGGCATTCCGGACCATGTTTTTGTGTCGAGAATTGACAATTTACTTGTCTTCGGTTGTTCTTCGCCACCATCTGGCTTATCAACTTCTTCGATTTCACTTTCATATTCGTCATCAAATTCTTTTTCTATTGCTGTCTGTAGTAAAAAAATGTGATAAATCAATAATTTAGGTTTTTATATAGCGCATTAAGGAAAAAGAACCAAGAAAAGTATGAGTTAAAAGGGGTGAGTTTTAAAGCTGATTAAAAATAAGTATTGAAATTTCCCGACGGATAGAGACGGGTAAATACGACACGGAAGTCCCAAGAAAAAGAACGAAAACCAATGGGCCTATACTTGACGGATGATTTGAACACACTGTGAATTTTCAATCGATATGTAAAACCACACAGATCATCACCGTAGCTTTTAGATCAATAGACAGATAAGATTTTATTGATCTGCCTTTGTATTCGATTCAAAAGAATGATCCTCAATGTCAAACTATTCATAATTAAACCAGATATACATTTCGATCACGTTTTACTAATGATAATGCTTCTGTTGTCTGTTGTTTTTAAAATGGATCACTTGGAAGCCACTTTTGAATAAATTTATATATTTTGATGTGTAGGCCTAAAACCCGTTTAATAAATTCTCAGGATGAACCAGAAACAGCAGATAACAGTTATGACTATCAAGCATTAAAGGCCTGTGATGGTACCATACTCGGGCACATCGTCATCATCATTTTTAGAAGAGCAATTTCGTACCACATCAAGAGGAGCAAAATCTTCTACATCCTCCTTTCCGTAGGCTGGGTTGTCTGTTACTGTATCGTCCTTACGACCCATCTCAGCCCACATAATTCGATCAACATCATTTAGATCACCAAGCTTGGATTCCATCCCATCCAACTCTCGTCTGTGAAATTCAATGGAATAATATATGTTATTTTGACATGAAGGGTTATTATTATTATATTTTATTCAGGTAAAGAATACAAATATAGGCTAATCACAACACAAAACATCAATCTAAAATGTTGCAAAGTATTATAGTCGTTTAGCTTTTATGACAGAAACAACGTGTAATCCCCTTTTCATCAACCATTTCATTTATCTCAGTTTTTTACTTCAATACATATTTTGTATTAATTAAGAGTATTATTTGTTCTATACAATCGGATATTACTAATTTCCCTATTTTTTTTTTTATTAAAAAGGGTTTTTTTTCGCTCATAAATATACTCACTTTTTTCGGCATACATAGTAAGTCAACGCTATGATAGCAGTAATGAGAATGAGAAGGAAGACGGCTGAGCATGCGCCAACGATGGCAATAATTGTGTTACTATCTTCACCATTATTACCTAGGAAAAAAAACATTACAGTATGTACACGTGAACAATTAGAAAACAAAATTAGCTGTTGTTGAAGACGCGGTATGATGATATAGTAATTATGTTATATAATAAGGATAGACTCTGAATCCGATATATGTGTTTATATCGGTATAATATAATCATGGAGGAATTATTTATAATTATTATATTAGAATTATATTAATACCGATTCTACGTACCGGTATCACCTGTGACGTCATTTGATTCACTCATTGCAGAAAATTCTGAAAGAATTAACAAAATGGTGGTTTCTTTAGAGAAAATACATAGCCTAAATTTCCAATATACACTATTGTATTATAAATGACTTTATAAATATTTAAAAACAAAATTTAAATTAAGCAATTCTATTAAATTGTAGATAAATACTATGTCCATGTTCTATTTTATCCCAAAAAGGTAGAAATTAGTATTACGGTACGTAATGCCGAGCTCCATAATGACCTGAGAGCAATCTTGTAGTTATCTCTACAAAATCACCATCATTGTCGACGACCGGTGTATGTGTACACAGAGAAAACACACTTAATAGATTCCTTTGTGATTTCAGGCCCACCTCTAATGTACACATTTATTTAGAAGAGGTCTATTCACTAAAAGAGACAATAGAATCTTCATCAATTTGACATGGTGTTTTGTAGGCTAAGTATAATGAATTGTATGCCATACTGCACTTAGCCGCCTACTGATTTTATCTCAGTAAATGTATTCTATCGCATTTTCTACATAAATTTCATTTCATTTCAAAAGACATTTATTTTCCTCCATAGCAATACAATACAAAATAGTATACAGAAATGATAAGGTAAAATAATTAAGATTATGATGATTGTTGGATGGACAAAAGAAAAGAGAATAAAAAAAAATAGGCTATGGCCTCACTAGAGAATTTAGTTATAATGTATATATTTACACACTCGGTTTTTCTAATACGAGGCAACATATATATATATATATATATATATATATATATATATATATATATATATATATATATATATATATATATATGTTATATTAAGGAAAATGATAAGCATTTCAATGATGGAATTAATAATATAAAAAAAAATCAATAAGTAAGTATGCTATATTGAGCGTTACTTAGAGACGGTTTAGTATTGATATCAAGGTTGAATATTGCTCGCGATATTTAATGAACGTTCAGTAAATAGTTCATATTGAAGAATTCAATGTGTTCTTTTTTAAGGTAGCAATAAAGGGGAAATATGTACTTCGAAATAGAAAAAGAATAAAGCCTATAAAATCTCACTAGTATGGAGTATGATGCCTACTAAGTAGTATATAAAATAGCTGAGATATATACTATATATATCTATATATAGTAAGTAATTTGAAACGATAAAGATGAGGAAATCTGTGAGAATGAGAAAGAGTCGCCCCAACCGAGACTCGAACCGGGAACCTTCTGCTTGATATGCAGATGTCCTAACCATCAGACCACTGGGGCTTTCATGGTATTGATATTCTATTTATATAGTAAGTAATATACACAATATTACATATAATTTCATACGAACAAATGTTACTAACATTTTAGATAGTATAGTAGGCCCTAAAACTTACAATAATTCGACATAGTGCCGAATGGTCTCACTGGCCAGGCTATACCGCCTAATTTCTACAAAGACTCCATGCCATACCAAAACACTGACAGATTAATATTTACCTTCAACTAAACGTTACTAAACTGACAAAAATCATAAATAATGATCCATGAGTGTACCATCTAACTGCTAGGCTATAACATCTAACACGTTGCTTCAGGTAAAAACGCGTTCGCTGGTGCCATTTCCTCCTTTAACCAACAATGACATATCTACCTATGACGTTACGGGCGTTAACAATCGGTGGTGAACGAGGCGGAACCAACCTCATTACATTAACAAAAGATTGTCCTTAAAGAGTCGTAGACTTAATACACAATCTTTTTAGATTGGGCAGTGAATCGTTCTGAATAAGGGAGCCACAAGTGCACACAATA
Source organism: Antedon bifida (assembly GCF_963402885.1). Lineage (NCBI taxonomy): Eukaryota > Metazoa > Echinodermata > Crinoidea > Comatulida > Antedonidae > Antedon > Antedon bifida. The sequence goes on from NC_136234.1 coordinate 2,482,639, forward strand.
AAATAACTTTAACCTGAACTTCAATGATGGAAATCCAAAGCAACGTAAATCATTGTATTTAATAATAAACATATTTCTATAATAAATATTCACGTATCATTATGATTTGTGAATTTGTAAAAAACTGTTGTTCCTGTTGCCATAGTTTAATAACACTCATCATCATGAACTTAGACTAAATTGAGACAGTGTATACTGTACTGAGACATATGTAGGCCTAGAACTATAGGCCTACTTGACGTAATTAATAGTAGGCCTACAGGACTACTTAAATTTGAGTAGGTCTTGGAAAGAAACCATACATTGAAAACAAAATACACTGTTCATACTTTTTTGTTGCAAAAAAATTAGATTCGAAATGGTGACAATCCTGGATTTGTATTCTTCCTGCTGTAGTGCATGCTGATGATGTCATCAATATTGACTTTTAATCATCGCAACCCTTTTAACTTATATGTATTTATCACCTTTACATAGACAGACGGTTATAGAGATCACTTGCAATGTTAGCATGAGTAAACACGTACAATAAGTTCAAACTAGAATATTGGTACTGTACTACAAAAGGACGCAGTACGGCGTGTGAGCATTTTTGTTCACCCTTTGATAAAACAAGTTCCGGATCGACTGAATTCACACTGACAGATCAGACAGACATTAATTGTATACAATACAGAGTGATGATAAATGATGAATTAAATGTATATTGTTTTGCCCTGTTTTAGCTTTTGAAGAGGTTGCAGATCGGTAAAGAAAATATCATCTTCTAAAAAGTTTTCCTTCTCTGATCGTTCGGTCCGTCTGGAGGTACGGTAGACATGTGAGGTTACTGTGTTTCCATTCCGATTTTTTATGCCAATTTTCTGTAGTGGAAAATCCTGTAGGCCCGATTCCACGGGTACATATACATGCCGGCATTTAACAAATACTAACTGGTAGCTGGTGTAAATTAATTAAAGCGGCCATACACAACAAACCACGGTACTTTTTACAATATGCTGAGAATTGCTCTGGAAGCGATTTTCGGCGATAAAGAAGTTCCAGCCAATCAGATTAGGGCACTTCGAGGAGGCCCGGATGAAAGTTTTCGCGCTTCCTTTTGAAAAACATCGTGGTGGTCGCGTGGCCTACTATTACTAGGCTAGGCTTAATCGATGTAGAAAAGAATTGTTATAAATTCAATATAATCTAGATTGTTAAAATAACGAGAGCCGGAAAAGAGATGTCTGCCTGGAACCCGGATGCGTGGTGAGTAGGCCTAAAATCTACGTATTGTATAGCCTGTCTAGGCGTAATACCAAGCTAGGCTAGCTAGACTAGGCCTAGGCTAAGTCCAGACCTATCGCCCAAAGGCTCAACTCTTCTAGAGCAGGGCGGTGTCAGGCCTATCTGGTCAACGACCAAACTTGGTGGTAGCGATGGTTAGATGGCTGGTTGACCCTCAAACTCCTCATACTTTAGCCCCCTATAATGTCGTATTTGATGTGAGGCCTTTATGTAAAGGCCACTGCGCACATGTGAAGGCTATTTCATTTTCATTACTATTCTTCCAGGCCTATGCCTATTTTAAAAATATACACCATCAAAACACATAATATGCATGGGTATCTTGTGAAAGTGACTATTCAAAACAAAAATGAGTCAACTAATTGCAATAAAAACATAGCATTATCATAATTTATTTTTGTAGAAAACATAAAAAAACTTCAGACAAAGAAATCAAAGTTCTGGATATGTTGACTGAGTTCATATAACAAATCAGTATAATATAATAAGCATTTTTATTTGAAATGTCAGTTAAACTAACAACAAGGTGATATGTGGCTGCAGTAGCACTTGCAGTATGTATGCCAGAGAATTATATCATTCTTTGCATGCAAACCAAGATCAATGAAAAATCTAAAAAAGATTTTAAGAAACACAAAAAACTATACAAATTATACAATAGAGTCATATTGTCATGATGGTCAAATGTTTAACATAATGTTTTTGATGACCACAATATTTTCTAAAAATAGTACAAACTTAGACGTCAAAATGTATTTCAATAAAAAATCTATTATAATACACTGTTTTAAAGCATCATTACTTAAATGATAAAGTCAGTTTAAACTGGCCAAAAATATAAACTATATAATATATTTAGTTTCCTGAGGAATAAGATAATATTACATCAAGGTTAGAATAAAGGACGGATTGTACCAATTGGATGTAAATATTTTTAATTAACCCATTTCTTTTGATAAATATTTTAAAGTCTATTTACATTGGCCAATGACCATAATTATAATACTTTCTTTAAAGGTTAAATACAAATGTGAGACCAGACAAAAATATTTTGTATTAGGGATCCTCCGTTTACATGAAGCTTCAATAAAAAGTACAAAGATATTATAATTCATACAAACATTTTATGAACATAACTTGCAGTGTTTAAACTTAAGAGGCACAACACTTCGCTTAAAATACTTTACATGTTACAAAAAGTCCAACTTAAAATATACATAAGAAGAGTACTGAATACTTCTGTACAATGAAACTTATAAAACAATATAAAAATGGATTACAAAACAGAATTTTAAGTTTGAATTTCAGAAATATAAATGTTATTTGCTTTATTCCATATTTTAAATTTATTCGTAAAATATTAAGCAGTTTTCCTTGAAAAAGTGTATCTAAATTAAGTTGTGCGTATCATTATTTGTAGGAAGGAAGCAACATAATTAGACACTAATTACAATTTTATTCTTGATTATAATAATAATTATAAAGTTATTCACGATTATTGCTAGTCTTTATAGCAAAGAGCACCAATATCTATGAACATTCATGAGTTTATACTTTATGAATTTTATAGAAACAACGTCACCATGTACCATTTTCAAAGGTCTCTGAGAGCTAGTGACTTAGTGCATTGTGTAACTTCTTAGAGAGCTGCAGGACATACTTTTTTCAGCAATCTATAATAAGCTTTGTTCTTTTCCATCAATTCATAACTGTTCTTTTCGGCCTTTTTTTGTCGTTCTTCTGTTGTGTACAATGCCTGCTGTAATTTGGAATTTTCCAGATAAAGATCTTTCACCATTGTTCCACTTTTTGCTGACTTGGTTAACTGCAATTAAGAAAGAAAAAAAAAACATATAATTGACATTCTTTTTCCAAATATTCTATTTATTAAGCCATGACATTCTCATGCTTGATAGTGTCATGGCCAATGAATGATATTTAAAATAAATAAAAATGATATTCATTCATTCAAGATTGGTAACTGGCTGTTTTTAGCTTAATTATACTTTTTCTTTTTTCATATTATTGTGTATACTTTTGCCTGAGGCACTTGACTGTACTTTGTGAGGCGTGTCTATGGCAAACATTTGTATTAAAAAAATAACAAACAAAATTAACAAGACAATAAAATAAAAAATAAATAACTAAACTTAGGGCCATAATGTAAGAGAACTAATATTTCATAACCAGATTTTTACTGTTAAAAGTTGTTTTTATGGTTTCAACAAACATGAATTTATTATTATACAGTATTACTTTACAGTACAATAATCATTTTATTAAAAAATCTTACCGTTTCTTTAAGCTGCTTCACATACTCATCCAGCAGTTTACGATTCTTTTTATATTTCTTCTCCAAATCACGAGAATTCTGTTTCAACATTATTGTTTCTTTTGCACATTCTTCTCTCACTTTTTCTTCAATTTTGTCTCTTTCTCTCTGATGCTCCTGTAATTGTTTCTCTGATTCTTTTAGCTTCACCTCTTTCTCGATAAGCTTGGTTCGTAACTGGCCAAGCTCATCTTGGATGGCTAGGTCTTGTTTGCCTCGTAAGCGCTGCAACTCACGCATATGTTGTGACTCGAGTACTGATACTGTGATCTGGCTTTCAGTAAGCTGTAAAAACAAAAACCATATTTCTTTTATTAAGTGAATTACATTGCTGGTGATTGAATAATTGCATGTAACACTGTAGGGCAGTAGTACCGTGATTCAAACAATATTCAAGCAAGTATGTAAGAAGGTGATCTTTTTCTTTGGGTAGAGGCCAAAAGAAAATATTTTTACTTTAATTTACTTTACCTTTTTACTGGACTGTTTCAATTCATCCTTCAACTTCCCAAGTTCATCCTCTAATGATTTAGACTTGGCCTGTAAATAACACATACTTCTTTAATAGTAACATCTCTTATATATTATTTAGATTTGTTTATTTTTATGATCTGTATGTAAATTTATACAGTTTCTATTATTAGAAATAAATTGAACAAAACATTAAAACAACCTGAAAAGAATAAAAAAAAATATACATGAATATGAAAAGGGAGGGAAAAGAACCAATCATAATATAGAGGTATTGTCTAGTATTATTAACCAAAAAATAAGAGAAAATCCCATCAAAAGATCCCACCAATTTAAGTCAAACAAAGTCAACTGCTTAAGGCTAACCTCATACTCAAAATACTGTACTAATGTTTCTTGCAGGTTATTATTTGTAGTTTCAAGTTGTTCTTCTAATGATCCAATCGTTCTTTCATTAAGAAGCTTCTCACGTGCAAATGCCATTCGTGCCTGGTTACATGTATGGACATGTGATAGTCGTTTGTAAAACAATGTGGACAGTACTGTATTATATTATTTTAGGTTATATTCAGATTAAAGGGGGATTAAATGCAAATTCTATAGCAAGACTTTATTAAAAGCAACCACTCCTCTGCTAAAAAGCTATATCATCGAGAGCTTGTGTCATACCACTTTTATTTTTGTAGTTAGAGGGAACCAGGCTTTATACCATATGAAACATCTTTTTTTTTTTAAAGTTACAATATATTGTATTGTAAGCAATATTATTAGAAATTAGTTGATAAAGTTAAAAAAACAAACCTGATCAAATGATTGTGCAGACTGTTGAGTTTTTAGATTCACTGCCACAATAGCTTCTTCTTTAGCAACTTCAGCCTAAAAACAAAATCAATTAACAATAAATTAAGCAACGACTTAATAATAAACTTATAATTAACTAAATACAATTTTACACCAACTTTCATTAGTATCATCCACTAATAATTATAATAAACCCTTTAATAACCGCTTTAAAAAAATTATTAATTGAAAATTCAATAAAGAAAAGTTTTATTTTGAGGACTGGAAAAGCCTGATCCTTCCACATAGATATAACACTAGAAGCAGATACTGGATGACACCACTAAAAACTTAAGCAGAATAAATTTAGGAAAAAAAATCAAATAACCAATTAAACAAAATTAATGCATGTTTCTACTGTTAGTGTTAGTAAACAAATGTTGAGTGAACTGAGTCAGCGTATTTCTAGATTATATGGTGCTCACTATACATTATGTGTGCTGTAAATGAACCAAATATTGCAAATTATCATTATATACTTGATAAAGAGTGGGTTCTGATTCATGTTGACACCATCCATCCTCTAACTGCACAGCATCAGTTTGACTTGCATGAGTCACAAAACATGACTCATTATCAAAGTCTATTTCTGAAACCTGTGTAAAGATGTCTACCATATCCTCCTTATACACAGTTTGGCATTTCTTAGTGTCCCCATTGTTTTTTGCATCTGTCTGAACAGCAGATTCTATCTGAATACAAGGTTGTGAGTTGGTTTGACTACCTTGTTCTTTGATATCATTAACAGTTTGTATGCTACAATTTACCAAATCTGTTTTATTACTTTGAGTAGAAGCAGGAACCATTTCAACAGTCCTGATTTCTCCTTCCTGTTTGAAAATTTTAAATTATTATTTCTTAAATATTCAACAATGAAAACCCAAGTTCGCACTTTTGGTTTTACATTCACTTACATTACAACATTATAATCTAATCTGTCTCTCAGATTCTTCATTATATTATACTCCACGATTGTATTTTTTTTGTAAATATAGCAAAAGTACTACTTACTCGTCGAAGCTTATCACTAAGAACCTCATTCTGCATTTCAAGACCACTCTTTTCTATCTCATAAGCTTCCTTTACTTGCATCATTTTCTCTGCATATGTCTTCTCAATTTCTTCCTGTAAAAGTAATGCAACATTACAAATGTTTAAAATGTACTATGTACTACTTTTGATAATACCAACTTATGCTCCTTTTTGCATAATCAATGTCATACCTTCAATTCGCGATGTACTCGCCTCTCAGTTTCTTGTTGAATATCTTCCTTTTGTATTTGTAAATCCATGGCATATTTTTCCTCTAAGTCTACTGTTTGATTCCGCACTCTTTCTAACAATTCTTTTTCCATCTGATCTATCTCTTGTTTGTGCCTTCCTATGAGTTCTTCTTTTTCCTCCATGAAACTATTTGAAAGTTCGGCTTTATCAAATTCGGACAATTCTATGTATTCTTCCCGCTCTTTCTGCATATCATTGACCATCTGTTCTTTATCAATCTTGTTTGATTCTTCAGATTTCTTCAACTCAAGTTCTAATTGAGCAATTCTACGTTCATAATCTTTAAGGATCTCAGATTTTTCCTGAAGGAATTGTTCCTTTAATCTTTCAACATCCTCATTGTATTTGTGTTCAAGCTCTTCACGTAATTTCCTCAGCTTTTCGTCGGTATTATTACGCTCTTTGACTAAGTTTTCTCCAATTTCTGATTTTTCAGATTTCAGAAGGTTCTCAAGCTCAACCTTTTCTTTCTTCATGTCTTCTTGAACTTTCTTAACCTGAATTTTAATTTCTTTCACATGTTTCTGTTCAAGATCCTCTTTCTCTTTCTGAAACTTATCTTTTAAATCTGTTCTTATTTTACGTAATTTCTCTTCAACCTCTTTTGCATGACTATTTTGAATGATTAATTTCTCTTTGTCAAAATCATTCATTATTTCTTCACGCTCTTTTTCAAAGTTATCCTCCAATTCGGTAATTTCCAGTTTGAATTGTGTCTCAATGTCACGTCGTTCTCGTTCACTGTTTTTGCGAATTTCTAGAATCTCTCTACTTTGTTTCTCCTTTAATTCATCAATTTCAGCTTCAAATTTGGCTCCTGCCAAAAGAAGAAAAATAGATTTTAGGTATAACTTCAAATTATAGAAGAATAACGAAGATTTAGTTTATAAATAACATAGCATACTTACGTTCCATATCCATCTTTGGATCCTCTCCCTCTGTGGACCCTCCGTCTCCAGTTGATCTTAGAGCGACAGGAAGCTGCCTTCTGGTAGTTCCACTTGATGAATCCTCAATATCGGATTCATTTTCTGTTGGAAAAGTTTGAAGCCAATGGTTAATTGTCGATTCAATACTGCCAACAAATACTGTATATGTATTGAAGCGTACGTCTCCACTAACCTGATGATGACTGTCTTCTTTTGACCACAACTGGTTTAGTATAATCCGATAAGACAGATCCAAGCCTATTGGGTTTATTGGTATCTTTTAAACGGCTTCCTTTACGACGGACCTTCTTCTCAACTGATTGCTGTTTAGTAATGGAAAGTTCCTGGTGAACCTCATCCAGACGATCTTGCATCTCCTGAAGACATATGGTCAGAATACATAATCACAGTGCAAAAAAAGAAATAACAACTTACTGATAATCTGGATATCCAAGAATTAAACAGACTTGGTCTACATTGCTGATTTTTTTTTCTACTACTAATAATAATCTTTTGATTTACCCTGTTTTGTTGCTGAAAATCTCTAATTTGTTGCTCATAATAATCCTGCTGTTCTTTAGTCATATTAGCTCGACTTGACTCCCATTCTGCAAGCTAAAAAATAACATGATTTTTACAACAAAAAAATACTAGAAATACTGTATTACCACCGAAAACTGGAAATGTGAAAATTTTTTTATTTCTATTTACCCTTGCTTCTAATTCCTGAAACCCATCCACTTCTTTTTGTAACTTCTGGTTCACTTTTTTTAACACACCTAGCCTCTCTGAATATTCTCCAATATCTTTTTCCATTCGAAGATTTTCCTGTAAATAAAAATAAGCATGCAGAAATATATGCACTATTATTAATGATTTATTGTTAGTATGCAAAGATTTGTGGTAATTCCTAAAGGATAAAATTATTACCTTCTGTAAAATTGTAACTTTCTCTCTGAGACCAGTTTCCTCTGCTTTCAATCGGTCAATTTCATCTTCTAGCTTTTGTTTTTGTTTTGCAGCCTGACTTGTCATCATTTCTCTTTCTTTCTCAATTGCACTCTGTAAAAGTGTCATCTTTTCCTGGTTTCTCAATTTTTCGTCTCTGCAAGAAAATTTCTACCATTACAACATTTTTTTTATTAAAACATTTTAATTTACAGTATTATAATCATTATCTTCACCACCGCTTGACCAGTTTCATCAACAGATAATGTTACCTTAATTTGTTTTCATTTGATTTCTCCAAATGCGCATGTCTATCATCAACTTCGGCCGCCAGTATATTTCCACGTTGATGCAGTTCTGCTACATCAGTCTTCAGCTTGTTGTTCTCATCTATGGATGCATCTAGTTGACTCCTGCAGGAAAAAAAATATCCAATAAGATTCAGTCGCTTCAGGATTTTATGGAAGTATTGCTCTCATAAAATGAATTTAAAAAAAAAAGTAAAAGAGAGACATTGTAGTCTTACTTGAGGTGTTTAAGTTCAATCTGATAGCTTGTGAGAGCTGCTTGGTAGATTCCATCATTGTCACCAGTTGTCACAAGTACATGCTCAAGAGCCATGGACAGTTCTGAGATGTTGATCTTGCCTGCTTCTGTGTCAATGTCCAGATTCTATATTTATTAACAAATTAATTAAAATTAATTTATCTCTCAATTACAAACATTATCATTCATTAATTGTTATGGCTCAAAATGTCTTGCTTGTCACATATGTGTAAAACAGACAGTACAAGACCAAAAGGGTAAAATACAAATGCCAAAAATACAAACATTTCATTAAAAGATTAAAACAACATTTTTAATGATTTTGATAAAAGGTTCTAAATGTGGTTAAAGTAAAGTCTAACATATTGGATAGTATTGCAGGTTTTGGGTCAGGTTTATTGATATTACTTATATAATAGTTTGGATATACTAGGTGAGAGAATGACGCCTACATCAGTTTAACAATAAACACATCACAAGGTATGGTTGTGTGAACTTTGACCTACCTTGAGTACTTCAGGGGTATTTTGTATCCCTTGTTGTTCCCAATGTTCCGTGAGACTATCTTGAGTGACATACCTGGTATAAAAAAAAATACAAATACATACTATTAATATTAAATATCTTTAATTTAATTAGTTTAATTCAGTTAATCTACTAAAATTAAATATTTACAAAATATTGTTTTTAAATTACACCAATAGCTGAATATAGAGTTTCCACATGATTGTAAATTTAAAATAAAACAACACATACATTAAAAAAATTAAAAAGGAGAAATTAACGCTCCAAAACCTATTCACAGCATTTTTGGCAATAAACCATAAAAAGAAACAGCACATTGAAATTCACTGAAGCATGACAACCTACAAACAAAATTGAGACAGAAAACCTACTCTTTTCTTTTCTCCTTATAATTCCTTGTCTGATAAACTGGTAAAAAGTCGGAAAAATACTTCCGAAACATAATTTCATCCTTGTGCTCGGATGTTTTTTGAGAAATATGACATGAAATCTGATATAGACTTCCATCTGTTTGGCATACACTGAATACTGGCTATTGTTATGCTAATTAGGTTTTAATTACTCACAAGCATTGGATTGGTATATTTATAGATTTTATTTTATTTGTTAATTAATACAGCACGCTGATGACAAATAGTTGCAATGAGAAATCAATACTTAAAAATTTGATGTATGCATGGAAAAATTAATCTAATAAAATACAACAAAAACATATGTCTCTGATTTATTGGTATTAACATCAAAACCATTTCTTGTATACCATTAATTCTGAACTGCACTTTTGATTTTTATGTTACTTTTAAATTAAAGGGAATTTCATCACTTTTCAACATTTTTATTTAAAAAATCATTCTATGAAACACCAAAATTCAGAAATGTAAAAAAATTATTTTCATACCATACAATAGTTTATCAGTACATACCCACTATTATCAGCATCTAAAATACTCAGCAGATTGCTTCCCTGAAACGTACCCGCCGAGGGCGTTGCTGCGCGATGCATTGACTCTTCCATCGAGTTGCCAGTAACAGCCATTCGAAGCTTAACCTTTTGTGTGGCTGAGAGAGTGGCAGGAAGTGGCGTAGTTGGGGCTCGGGTGCTATCGTGTCGAAACAGGCCCTCAAGAAACTCATGAAAACCAACTTTTCCATCGTCATCTTGATCAAGTTTACTATAAAGGTTTTGTAATTCCTATTTACAAAAAAAATATATTATCATTAATAATTTACACTCTATAGAAGCTGACTTTGAGTTTCTATTACATATTACTATACAGTACTGTATTACTATTATACAGTAAAGTAAATATTCTAGCTAGATAATAGTATATTTGGAATCATGTGAATGTGAAAATTTGGCAACTCATTTTACAATGTTATAATAAATTGCATAAATATAATAAACACTTTTTTCCTAAAAACTGCAAGTACTGTAACTGATAGTGATACCTCATCATCCATGTCTTCCATTCCTATGTGCTCACAGACTAAAGCAAGTTCCTTCAAGTTAAGGAATCCATCTTTCCCAACACCAACTTCTTCCCAGATGGCTCGCACTTGATCTTCATCCGTTGGACTCCCAATTTCAAACTGGCCCATGGAAGCATTTAATTGACCTGAATAATACAATACATAAATAATTATTATGTTGAAATTGGAAATATTAATAGAAGAAAAATATATTTTTAACTTGACATATATTATTATCCACTTGAGAATTTTCAAAGATTTGCGAATTAAAAATTTGACAAATGTCCAACAAGGAATGTAGTAAACATATTCAGATTCAGTGTCCAAGAAACTGTACTTTACAAATTTCAGGAAAAAAAGCTGTTATTCAAGTTTGAGGATAATCAATGGTGTATATCTGGTCCAGAGTACCACATCAAAGTTCGGTTGACACTTTAAAATACTTTACCTTCAGCCTCAAATGTTTCATTCTTTGGTGGCAAAGACTTCTTACTTCCACTCTCTACATTAATATCTGGTACTTCTTCCTTTTGGTCATAGAGATCATCGTTTAGAATGTTTTTGTTGTCTTCTTCCATCTGCAAAGATAAAAGAAGAAAAGTGAACAGTGTTTGTTGATTCTTAAGATATGACAACAGAATTTATTAAAAATGAACAATTATTTTTTTTTCTGTTAGCTGTGGAGCAAAGAAAATATTTCTATTTGAATCTTTTCATACACAAATATTATTTTCTAAAATAGTCACATACCTCACTAATACTATCAGCAAATGATAACGTCCTGGCATCCTTAAACTTGTCTCGTTTAGCACTTTTCTCACTAAAAACATTATCATCCATTAAATCTCTTTTTTTACTATTTTGTTTACTTTCGTGTTTGCTCTCAGATTTCTTGCTTCTATGCGATATTGGTTCAGATTCGATCTCGGAGAAATCGGCGCTATAGTCAAGATCAAAATCTGGCCTAGAGCGTCGACCATATCTCTTCTCGCCCTTAACATATTTTGGAGTTACATGGTGTACTCCTACATGAAAGTTAAAAAAAATAAATTCTATGTTTTAAGTGAAATACAGCACAGTATGACCATGTTTTAAAATACAGTATTGTTTTAGAACAGCAAGGACTAGGAATGCTAATATTAATTAAAAAGTAACATTGAAGATATCAAACATATCACATTTCTAAAACTACTCATCCATGAGACTAAAATTCACATTCCTCACGTCTCTAATTTCACAGATGAAGAAACTTTTAACTATATTCGAATAACGAGATGAGGTCAACCTAGGTCAATAATCTATCAGTCTGATTAACTTTTAAATTATACTGTTTGATACTTGCATCTGGAAATGCCTTTTACAAATCATTAACCACAATTAATGTCATTTTCACTCATGACCTACCAATCATTATAAGACATGTGTTTTTACTTTATCAACTCAGCCTTTCCAATTTTAAACTTACTGATGCATCTCTAATGATACCTCTATTCTTTAATTCGATGGTGCCTTGGGTGCCATCATTTCTGGAGGGTAATTGACTATCTTCATTACCAAACCTTTTATTATAAAGTTTACTTCATGTTATCAAAATGTTGAACTTTAGTGTTAATTTTGAATTTGCATTTTATACCTTGATTATCTAGTATATCAGCAACGCTATGGTCATCTTCTGTGTCTGTCATATTTCCAATACTGTCCATATCGACTGATAAGATCATTACAAATCCTTCTTTGAATGTTTCAAAATCAACCTACAGTAAAAGAAGTGAAGAGAAATCACAAATAGCTTGAATAACATGATGCTTTACTGAGGATAACAATCTGAAAGTCCCCCAAAAGGGCCCAAATTCTTTTTAAATGTACCTACTTTTCAGAAAATCATTAGCCCAGCTCAAGGAGAGTTATTTTGAATCTTTTATATTAAATTTGAATTTTCAAACAATTTAAAAAAAAAATTATTTTGGAATAAAGTAACTGTACCTGTCCATCTTGAGCATCCCCCAGTAGTTCTCCTAAGAGGTTGTCAATTTGGTCTTCCAGCTGAAGCTTCTTGCAGAGCTCTGCTAGCTCTTTGCGGTTTAAGGTTCCATTCTTGTTGACATCACAGCTGTCAAAGACTTCCTTCAGCTGGTCGACGTACACATCGTTGTCTGTCTCGTCCATACTGGAGTTGCCCCGCTATTATATAATTGATTACAAGATTCAATAACGTTTAAGGTAAAGTTTTACTGGAGTTGCCCCGCTATTATAAAATTGATTACAATAGCGTTTAACATAAGTTTTATCATAACATGATGACCTAATGAGTGAATTACCAAAATGGTCTCCAGTAAAAACTCCAGTTCACTATCAATATTTCTGCCATACTTTAAATTAGACATGTTTTAGCAAAATACTGTATTGTACACATAGAGACATGGACACAAGTTAAACACAAAAGAACAATGCAAACATACAGTACGGGCCTGTTCAGCCAAATGTAAAAACAAAATTAAAAGCATGGTGCTGCCATATGAATTGCCTTTCAGTAGAATCAATCAACTTTATGTGTACAACAGCTTGTTGACTGTCAATTTATTCTATATCACAATCTGCATAAATGGGTACTTACCTCAATATAGTCAGTCTGTGCTTAGGTTACATAATCAGTTCATCTGCTACTGAACAACATGCTACAATGTGAGTTCATCTAGTCTAGAATAATAATAATCATATGTTAAACAATTAGCATCAAAGTAAAATAAAGACAGAACTACTATGTACAGTATCTAAATTAGGAAACCAATGATACAGAGGTACAATCTAAGTACCTATCAAAATATAGGTACTGTATATACAATGCTTTCTCTTCAGATGTCATGGTTTGTACTGTATGACCCTAACTAAATATAACGATGCCAGTTAGTACAGTACACTTTTAAAATCACAAAGAAATAATAAATCTTATAAAAATACTTTACGATGGTTACATTGATGATACTGTACTGTAGGTCAGTTGCTCACTGTCATTTTAGCAGGTGTAAACGTGGATAGGCGAGTCCAATATATGAGTTAATAATAGGAAAGCTGATTAGCATGGAGTTAGGTGTGAATATTGATTCAATTGTTGTGAGTGATGAGTTTAACAGGATAGCATTGATTTAGCAACAAAAACAGTCTAGTTAGTCTACAAATTTTCACATTAAATGGAAAATGAGAGAAATAATGTATTGTGTAGGAAATGAACCATCATTTTTTGCATATTTATTTAAAGTCAAAGTATCATCAATTATAAATGTTCTCTTTTTTTAATGCTTGTTGTAAAGTTCAGAATTTCTCTGTACATTTATAGAAAATCTTGTACAGTAATATTAAAAGCACACACATACCAGTATTAAGAAATCCAATCTTTGGTAGATATAGAAACATACAAAGTACCAATTTCTAGATTTTCTCTTTTTTTAATGCTTGTTGTAAAGTTCAGAAATTCTCTGTACATTTATGGGAATTAAAAGCACACACATTTTATTATATACCAGTATTAAGAAATCCAATCTTTGATAAACTAATTTGGTAGATAGAAACATACAAAAACACAGACATATGTCAGTACTGTTTGATCTGAAATCCAGTCCTAAGTACCAGCTACACTAGGGTAGGTAATCCAAGTAAAGAAGAATAATTGGATATCAAAGGTGAAGTAGTTACAGCATCAATATGTTTCATTTGTATTCATTTCATTAATGTTTTGTAATATGTTAATCTGCAGTTGAATAAAACTTAGCAGATAAGGTTAGAAATCACAATGAGTAACATGACCAAACTGAAGGTTAGCTTCCTTTACAGTATATTCTTTATCTGTCTAGGTTATGCCAATGATGAAGGTTAACCTTGCATACAATTATCATTTGCTCATCCATGCACTTGCACATAGAGATATTATCTATGGCTTGCCCAACCAACCACTCCCAATCGAAATAATACACTATTAAAAAAATTCATATGGCCTTTTTATCCATAAAACCTTATTATACACTAAAACGTTGAACCATTGGCATTGTGGACGGTTGTGTTTACAGTACGAATAGAGGAACCCATGTAAAGTAAATGATATAATTAAATATATATTAAATAATAATTAAAATAATATTTATAATTCAAATTGTACTGTCAATTCTGAGTGGTTCCATCTTAGTAACTCTAACTTCAGTTAATTATTAATTTTAATTAATTATACCATGCCATGGTCCCATGCATTTGGAGTTCTTTATGACCAACCATACTATACCTACTCTACTGTACTTTGAATTGATATCAACTGATTAACTATATTTAATTTCGTTAAATCATGCGTAGACCGTGTAATATTTGATTGCGCACCGTGAAAAGATGCTTCCTGGCCATCACATCGATTCCTGGCCATAAGGAATATACTCTGAAAAATTGACGTGGCTAGATGAAATTGATCTTAAGATAATTGAAGGACAAATAATAGTGCTAAGGAAAGAATAAATAAATAAAGATTCTGACAAAAGGTTATAATGCATGATAATGCATATAACCTAATTAAGTCTCTATAAATAGTCTTAAAAAACTAAAACCAATTATTTATTATTACCCACAAATTGTACATAAATAAACAAAAACAACACAAGAGATTGAATGAACAGAAGTTGTGACTCAACAATTACTCACGACTTCCACCACCCCAGATCAATAAGCACCGACTTACCGTGTGAAAAACAACACTAACACAACTCAACTGCTGGTATAGCCTAGAGTCAGGTATTTTAAACCTACCGTTGTGAGGCTGTTCGTCAATGAATTCTTATCATTTTTCCCTTGCCACATCAATCTGTAAATCTTAAACTAACTATATCTGTAATTTCAATTCAATTATGTTCTTACTAAGTTTCTTTATCTGTAAATATCTCTGACTTCTTGTAACCCAGATAGAGCAGCAACGGTAAACTATAAAATACCAATGGCTTGGTACTTTGTCGATGGGAAATATCATGAAAATGGTTGTCAAACCATAAAGGCGGGCGTATTCATCGCTGATGTTTTGAAGTCGCTTTTCATTGACAAGAGAAAGAAATCATCCAACCGTAACACGTCGCGTGTCGTCCACACACCTACCGCCGCGGCCATCGAAGTACTGTAGCAGCCGCATGCAAATCCTCTGGTTAGTAGGCCTAGAATTTTTGTATACTGTATTGTTTATTGTAATGAATCAAAATGTGGCACGAAGCAAGAAAACAAGAGAAAAAAATTCGGGGTATGATGGTTGATTTTAAAAAGAGAGCGGAAAGAAGAAGAGAATACTATGAAACGATTGTGAGTTAAACTATTTTTTAACTTAAAAAATGCTAGGGCAGGGCCTAGCCTAGGTAGGCCTAGCCTAGGCTAGCTAGAGGGCCTACCACTACTAGGCCAGTAATCCCCAGGCATAGCCCAGCCTTCCTAGCCTAGGCCTAATTAAGCTAGGCCTAGGTCTAGCCCTAAACATTGTCTAAACTAGGCCTAACTAGGTAGGTAATTTTATAGCTAGCCACTTCCATTATAATCTGCTATCTGACATTAATTACTAGGCAATTAATTAGTCTAGAGGTAGGCCCTAGCCTAGCTAGGCCCAAGCGTAGCTAGGCCCACTACTTCATTAAAGATAACTAGGCATGTATGTAGGCCCCAGGCCTAGAGCCCTACTACTCTCTCTAGTAGTAGTAGGCCTAGCTAGGCATACAGACAGTGCATTGCATTAATTAAATAATTATATAGACCTACCCTAAATATGATTACAAATTATACAATATTGATATACTGTATGTATGCATGTAGTTAATGAAGTGGTTAAATCATTTTTCATTTCAGAAACTTGACCCAGCCCAGTTTCTGCAAATTCATGGACGTGCATGTAAAATCCACCTTGATCCAGCCGTGTATCATGCAGCAGAGAGTCCTGCCACAATGTAAGAATGAAACTTGTTCAAAACCCAATCCAATGTACAATGTCAAAAACACTTCCTAGATTAAATACCAACACTGCAGAACATTTGGCTTGCAGACTTTACCTTAACTTTTCCTGTAACTATTTTATCATTTGTCTGGCCTGTACAATAATATCACGTGGCGTTTTATTTATTTTTTAAAACCGTTTATTCAGACTGTTATTTTAATGGCTTACCCATTTTGTGCAATATTGCTTTTGTACTGACTCTTACTTCATTCTTCTTTGAATGCAAATACAAATGTATAATTTATTTATAGATTATAGCTTTTTGTATTCACTTGTGACTATCATTCAAAGCCAAGCACCTGAAGCCTGTAGTGCAATAAAATGTTCAGTTGGTAATTTACTAGCGTCTTTATCATTTATTTCTAATTTATTTATATATATATTATTTACAACATAGGATGCCTTGGCAAGGACAAAAGACGAACATGATCGACAGGTTCGATGTGAGGGCGCACCTTGATATAATACCGGAATATTCCGGTATAGGACATCTACTATTGCCACCAGAAGTGGAGAAAGAGGAACGTAAATGTAACTATGAGAGATTCAGAGTGTTGGTACAAAATGACTATAAAGGAAGTAAGTATAGCAGGGATATAATGTATTTGTCCATATTTGATTGACTCTGCTCTGAATAATATAATACAGTCTATAGTGTTGGCAATATGCATCTTTCTCTCTTTACTCTCTAGTGTGTACATTGCAACAAACCTGATGTTTTATCTGACCTGGTCCAGATCGCTTAGGAGATTATAAACTTACTTACTTAGTCTAGGACATACCCAAACTTATATGAATAGATTCCTCCATAATTTCCTATCTGCCATTGTGACAGCCAGTTCCTCTCTCTGTATACCAGTATCCGTCTCCAGAACATCAATGTATGTGAGAGCTGGTTTTCTTGTTTTGCAAATCCATGTTTTGGCTGCCACAGCAAAACATCTGAAATCATTTCTTCTTTACTGCGAAGACAGTGTCCAGCAAATGCCAGTCTTCTTCTTCTTATTGGTTCTTTTGTTGGTATGGCCAAAGTGCCATATACTACTTCGTTGTTAATTCTTTATTGTCATTTTATTCCCGTATCAGCATGTAGTAGTAGTGAGTGACTGCCATCAATTGTAGACTTGAGTAACATAATTTATTGTAAATTACCTAATTTATCATTGCCTTGTTTTTCAGACTCGGAAGAGCAGTGTCTTCAGCAAATCTATATAGATGAAATGTTTCCAGAATTACAAAACAAACATGAAGCAGACAAATCAAAGAAGTAAGATATTTTAAGTTTATCTTTTTAAGTGCATAATTTACATTGCAACTGTTCAATATAGAAAAGTATCGCTTATAAAATATTTTAAAATAAATTATTGCTGTCACAGTAAACAATATCTCAAAGTATTACTGTAAATATAAAGTGTACTCAACCAGTAGAAAATACCCCAAATGTAATAAATATAAAGTGTACTCAACCAGTAGAAAATACCCCAAATGTAATAAATATAAAGTGTTCTCAACCAGTAGGAAATATGCCAATGTAATAAATATAATGTCTCATGTACTCAAAAGGTTATTAACTACAAAGAAAGCAGCAATAGGGTTTAGCTATGAAGACAGTACAGGTGGTAATGCAGTGGAAGAGGCAGATGATACTGATGATGATGAGGACGACACAGATGATAGTCTTAGTGACCTGGAAATAGGTAAAAATTAATACACTAAAAAGTACTATACAAATATAGCTTTCCTAGATAAAATGTATTTATTTCCTTTCAGTGAAAAAAAAAAGAGGGAAAGACCAGAGCTTCAAATTTTAATAATTTCAATTTATTTTCAGATAATGTAAATTTAGATGTAGATGACCTTAATTCCGAACAGGTGGTTTTAGTAAATCAAGTTGGGGAAAAATATGGCCTAGCAGCTAAGCAATTCACTCAGTAAGTAGATTTCATAGTATTATTATCATTTGATTGGTTAATTACGTATCACATGACATTCAGTGCTACTGAATGGAAAAGGGATAATTTATAGTAGTAATATAGGTACTAATGAAGAATTTTTGTTCTTTATATTTGCTCTAGTAACCATTTTATGTTGCATTTATTTTGTTGTTAGATTATTACGAAAAGAGAAAGAAGAAGCTGAAAACTTAAAGAAGGCAAAAGCAGAAGAAGAAGAAAGAGCAATGTATTCCGTAAGTTGTTGTCAATCGCCAAAATCAGCTGGGTACTAGAAATATGTGACCCCAATCACTGCAACAAACATGTTGATTCAGATTTATTTGGTCCTTGCAGAAATTCATGAAAGGAAATTTCTTGTTACTTCATTGTGCACATGCAGAGATGTTGCAACATGCTTACTCGCTCTCCACATTGACATAGCTTTGGTGGTCTCTAGGTTTTTTTTTTTTTTTACCATATTTAATGAGGATGATCCATCCAACAATTGCTGATCATTAGGGACCCTCAGAGGTTCACAAGACAAACATATACACAAGATGCTCTACAACAAAGTCTTATTACAAGTCTTTGGGAGTGGAGTTGTAATTTTGTCCTTAGAAAAAAATCCTGACATGTGACGGGACTTGAACCCAGGACCCTTAGAGTGGTAGCCAAGCATCATAACCACCAAGCCACAACTCCACTCCTAGGTCCAGGCAACGACTGGCGACACATCAATTGACCTGACCTAGTTTGTAACTAGGTCGTCGGTCATCCCAAATTGAAAGCACCCTCAATTTGTGATTATCCCTTCTCTTACAAGAGGAAGTACAATTTTTTCCTCTGGTATTTACCACTTATTAATGTAATACAGTAAGGGCATCTTATCAATAGGTTAAATTTAAATATTATATGAAACAATAGTTTAATCATACAGAGGAAGTAGCAGGTTTCCTATACCCACCATTAGACCACATTAATGAGCTTTACTAGTCATTTATAAAAGGATATAGGAAACTTGTCCAATGAATTAATGACAGTTATTCTTGTGCTGCTATATAAATAAATGAAGATAAAAATATCTGTGTTACTCTGAGTGACCCCTGTGACATAATGTACAGAATATTAATCTAATTCACAGCTAATAATTTCGACCACACACGGGTGAAACCCCAGCTACAGTACAGTATTTCAGTTCATGTTTGATAAACAAACAAGCTTTGTCACTTTGTTTTAATTCATTTAAAATTTTTTTTCCAGGGACGTAAATCAAGAAGGGAAAGGAGGGCATATATTGAAAAACGTCTTCGAGAGAAAAAAGTGCCTAGTCCACCCAGGTAATTCAGACATACCAAATACCTTTTCATAATGTTTTTGTGCATTAAAAAAGACAGAAATACAGTATATACTCTTTGGCTACTACAAGGTTACCCAACAAACTTTCAATTAATTCAGGCGTATATTCTATTTTTTGTTTTTTACAGCTATGCACGTCGAGATAGTCCTACATACGATCCATACCCAAGTCATGGAAGGAGATCATCTTCCGGTAGTCGCTCAAGCACTCCGGAAGATTCCGGCAAAGTTACGTTCATTACCAGCTTTGGGGGTGAAGAAGATGCAGCCAAAAATGAGGAAAAGAACAAATCAAATTCAGATACACACAGTAAAGTCTGGTCGGTTTTCTATGTTTTTTCATGTTTTACAAGCTACTGATGTGATGAGAAATTTTTTATGGTGGATGATAAAATGATAGGTATTCTTACTCAGGTCATAGGTCAAATGTTATTTTTGTATGAGTGATGCTGAGTACTGTATTGCTAGATTTTCAATGGCTTGATTTAGCTTTTTGCTAATTTATCAGGAGGCATTGTTATCAGTGGCATTGTTGTTTTTGAGTAAATTTATCGTAATATTAATATATTACTGAATTTTATAGTATGTAAGTAAGTGTATACAGTATTGTATTTTGCACTTTACATATTTCCTGTTTAATGTTATTTATCTTAAAATACAGTATTTTGCCATATTTGGTCTTCATATGACATCTTATCCCATATTTGGCCAATTTATGTTTTCTCTAGTCTTGCCCATATTTGGCATACTTGCATTTTGTTCACAGATTAAGTCTGTAAAGTGTTTGAACATTACAAATTAATTTAATACATTAAAAAAATACATTTATTTTATTCATAGATTTGTTATCCAATTAATTGTAAGTCGTATTTACATTGTAGGAAAGATCCACAGCGGTCATCATCATCAAGTTCATCTTCTTCATCACCACGACGTGATAAGCGACGACAATCTCGATCTTACTCTCGGTCTAGCTCCAGGTCTAGTTCACGTTCACGATCACATTCTCGATCTCGTTCACCAAAACGTGTTGGAAAGTATTTTCAGCATAGACATCGGGCTTCCAGCAGTAGTTCAAGTGAACATAATCAGCCTCAAGGAAAGCGTTTCTTTGATAGGGCAAGAGCACTTCCACCAGTACATAGTAGACATAGTCGATCACGATCGCGTGACCGCTCAACGACAGGCCATCGTAGGAGATCGTCAAGTTCAGATTCTGATTCTTCTAGATCACGCTCAAGGAGTCTAGAACCAGTGACACCCACTCAGGTTATGAAACTTAAAAAGTATGTAGAGAGTAAACCGAAAATTGTATACAACTAAGAAGATGATTCCAATTACTTTGTCTTGGTTGTCTTTATATAAAAATTTAAATATTTGTTAGGGCGGCTTTTTCTCATTCTCAAAGATTCCCTGATTAAATTGATTAATTAATATACAGTATCTCACCGGGCAATTTAAAATTTGTTCTAGAGCTGTCAATTTATGTTATATTTCATTCCTACATTCACAGTATAAATCTGTGGAAAATATTTAGGCCAAAATGGAAGATGTATAAAATATTTGTTATGCCATCTTCAGGGTATAACTGTGGTCCTCATATGTATTAAAGGTAGCATAGAGGACATGTTAAAGGGTTAAATCAGAAAAAAAATTTCTGGAGAAGGGCACACATATACACCAATTCACTCCCATTTTTACCAATGAAAGTAACAAATAGTTCCTCGAACAAATTGTTTGAGAAGGGTATTTCAGATATTTGCTTATATTGTATACATAGTCAGTTTTATATCCATAACACTGTAAATGGCCATATATTGTGGTCTAAATATTAATTTTGCTTTTTCAGAGAAACACCAAAACCAAAATTGCTACCAGGTTCTGCAGACAAAGTCAGTATTGATCATTTTATTAATAAATTCAGTTTCTTTAAATAACATTACTTTTAAGAACAATACATATTACAACTTGGTTTTCCTTTCAATTCTGTCTTTTTGTTATTGTTCAATGAAAACGATAAGATAACACTCTTTGTTTAAAAAAATGTTTATATGTCAGTCACAACATATCTAATATGTGTCTAACATTTGCTAGACATCAGTTTATTGTTTCCATTGAGTTTAAAATGATGGTTTTGTTTGATTTTCAGCAGAAACCCCTCACGGCAAAGGATAGAATGAAGATGATGATGCAGAGGGCACTAAATAAACAACGTAAGCAAATACAAACAAAATCTAATAGATTGAAAATAAAATAACACACTTCCGAATCTTCCCATATAGTAACATATCCACTATGTGCACAAGGGGGTCCCAGCCGGTGGGTGTAGAATTGGTCGCCTACATGTATCAAATAACAGCATTTTATGCATGCTATTTAGGGCCTGTTTCTGCTGCAACTGCTCAAAATACGGTATAAAAATACGGTATAAAATACAGTATTTTTTATACCGTATTTTTTAGTACCCCGTTTCTGCTAACAATACTTCTTGGGTGGTCGTGTTAAATTTCATCCTTTTTACCCAAATTGCCATTCATTTTAATTTGGTCGATAATTAAAAGTCGCAATAAAGGAAGTTTTACTCACTTTCAACAGGCTAGCCCTAGTGATAGAGATGTTGTGAGAGCACAGAAAACATCGTAATGGGCACAACTAAATTCATTCCTCCCCGAGTTATTGTCTTTTGCAATGTTGTACTGCTTTCGCAGGCTCTTAGCTTTGAGTTTAGGCCTACGTGCTTTGGAGACAAGTCTATTCCGTACTCCTGCTTTATTTTTTTAGAAATGTCTTTATAAATGTGGTTGTCCCTTTTATTACCTTTTAGTTGGCCGGACATTTAGCTTCCCCTCCCCCTCCTTCCCCACACCCTCCTTCCCCACTTCTCCTTCCCCACACCCTCCTTCCCCACACAGATTTATATAGTAAATACTGTGACGTCTTTCGCTCCACATTTTCGCCGAATATATCTATACAGCTAACAGCAACAGAAAATAAAAAGACGATGTTTACCTCATGTCGTAGGTCAAACAAAATACGGTATTTTTTATTGGCAGCAGAAAAGGGTACAAAAAATACGGTATAAATTTGTAAATACCGTATTTTATCCACAAATTTTGTGGGGAAAATACGGTATACAAAATACGGTATTTTTTTTATGAGCGCAGTTTCTGCTGCCAAAAAAATACGGTATTTTCTTGGCAGCAGAAACAGGGCCTTAGTGACAGCAGAACAACCGAATTCAACATTTATGCAAAAATGTAGCCAGCATGTGGCAGGCAAGGCGGCCGCTAGCTTTTTTCGGACATTTTCAATTTTCAGCACATGCCCCTGTCCCCT
Organism: Antedon bifida; assembly: GCF_963402885.1. Taxonomy (NCBI): domain Eukaryota; kingdom Metazoa; phylum Echinodermata; class Crinoidea; order Comatulida; family Antedonidae; genus Antedon; species Antedon bifida. Next base: position 2,505,895 of record NC_136234.1, read on the forward strand.
GGTCCAGCTTGTACAATTAATTGTATAAATAATTTCAAACATTTCGTTTCATATGTCTTTAACCTCTCGCCCTGAAAGTGGTTCTAATTCTGGCCTATCTGATTTTGTTATGATTTCATTGAAAAATGATATCACAAAGTGTTGTCAGCATCCTGCATGGCTATAATAAATAACATTTATAAAGCGCAAGAGACAAAGGTTTCAAAGCTATCCTGTGATTGGCTGCCACTCACCACTTCTAGGTTATATGATGCATCTTGGATTGTTTTTTTCATAATAAGTAGAAGGGTTAAAGGACACTTAACTTATTTCCTGATTAGAGGTTTCAGGAAATAATGTAGAAATAACATGTTTTGTTTTTGATTTATTATTTATAGATAAAACTGATAAAAAGAAGGAAGTGTTGAAGAAAGAGGAAAAGCTCCAAGCTCAAATTGTAAGTAGGTGTTTTTGTATTAAAATCTAAACTAAATGTCTTGTTTTGCCTGCCACAATATTGTGTTATTCCTTATATACTGTACATTGAAGGGAAAATATTATTGAGACATGGTAGTTTTGGAAGAATAATTATTATTATTCAAGTTTATTCAAAAAAATAATCACAACTGGCAGTAGTAAAACTAAATTGCATGTGATGTACAATTGATAACATATTTAAAAAGGTGTATATAGATAAAAACATTTAAAATTACAAGTGAAAAACACCAAAATACTTACGAAAAAAGTTAATATAAAAATGTACATATGTAAAAGAGGCAACATTAAAAAAGATTTTGGATCAGTTGGATACTTATACATATTAATACTTTTTCCATTTTAAAGTAGTATTTAGTTTAACTTTTTTATTTTATATGCTTTCAACAGTGATAAACTTGCCTATTACAAGAGGGATAACCTATAATTTATTGTGCTTATAAATGACGTCTCATTTGAGGCCTAGAGTTTCAATTATGACACCAGGTCTTGATTGAACCCAGGACTTTGGGATTCAAAGTAAATATGCCTGAATTTGTTTTATAGAGTCGTGAAGATGATTTGAGAGAACGTGCAAGACAAATGCGAAGGGTTGAACGAGAACGACGGGATCGAGAGTGGGATGATGACCACAGTCATAGTAGAAGAGATTCTGATGATTCCTATGAAAGAAGACGAAGTAAGTTCATTTCAAAATGTATTTCGCCACAAAACATGAAAAATAAAGATGAATAAAAACAAACTTTGAATAATGTAGTTTTAATAATATTATAAAGGTTTCAGAAAATGTCTTTCTCTTGATCATGTGTCACAAATAGTTTTAAAAATTCCATATTTGGTAAAATAATTTAATAGAAAAACTACATTTTTGTTGCAGGACGTCGTGAATCCAGAAACTCCCCAGCAAGAAGACGTTCAAGATCACGAACGAGATCACGTTCCCATTCACCACGATCACATCATCATCGACATCATCATCATCGTGATTATCGCTAAACCCTTTCAAGCTTCCCTATTAAACTATTGAGATTTGGAGATTTTGGGAGGTTACATTTTTAAGCCAATTGAAGCTTCCATATGTGTTAATAATAGCATAGTTCTTTTCTTTTACAGTTTTATGTATTAAATATTGTATATGTGTGTAGGTAATGTAGTGTGAATACAATTTGATCAAGAGGGTCAATTCGTTGTGACAGAGTGGTGAGGAGGGTGTGGTCTTTGTGAGGAGGGTGTGGTCTTTGTGACAGTGGTGAGGAGGGTGTGGTCTTTGTGACCGTGGTGAGGAGGGTGTGGTCTTTGTGGCAGTGGTGTGGAGGGTGTGGTCTTTGTGACAGTGGTGAAGAGGGTGTGGTCTTTGTGACAGTGTGGAGGGTGTGGTCTTTGACAGTGGTAAGGAGGGTGTGGTCTTTGTGACAGTGATGAGGGTGTTGTCATGACTGCTGTATGAGTAGGCTTTATGTATGAATTGATATCTAAAATGATGTGGATTGGAGACGCAGTGGTGGGTAGGTATTGTGTACTCTATATTTCAGATTTATTACTTATGTTAGGTATTTCAATTATGAATACCATCATCTCATTTAGTTTTTTTCTGTTCAATCGTAAAGAAATCAGTATTTCTCCATACAATTTGACTTGTACAGACATCTTAATGTTAAATAACATTAACAAACTATTCCATAATAGCATATGTCTGGTATGATGCATATTGTCAGTGTCATTGCCGAAGAACAAAATAAAAGATCCTTTTGAGGATCACTGTATCAAACATATTCATTGATATTACAGTATAATATTTGTTGTAATAATAATAATAAAGAAATGAAAACTTGTATAGCGCTGGTGCCCCCCACCGATGTGGAGCTCATGATGGCGCTTTGTACATTACCACCGTGCGAGTACATCAGCGAAAGTACAGTATTATTTAATCGTTTTACAGTATTTTAAGCGTCGATACCCTTGCAATCCCATAGATGTTGTGTTTGTATAAACTAGTCCACGCATCACCCAAACGTAGTAGTAAACACAACTTGTGTACTCTTCTTCGTGTTTCGAGTCATTCTGCCAGTACAGAATGATATATAGCATGGAGAAATAAGTTATAAGTAGAGTAAGTAGAATAACTTTTTCCGTTAGAGGAAAAATGGAAAAATCCTAGAAAGTAGGAAACTTTTGCCATTTTCCCCCTGACTGGATTGACAAAGTAATCGAAGATATTGTAATTGTTGTGTAGTATATATTGTTTTCTCACCATGCTTCACCGCTGGTGGACACAACTCTATTCATCATAATATTGCTCTCTGGTGGATCAAGCCATATATGGAAGAAACAAATTCCTTATTCCTGGATCCACCATGGTTGCTCTCTACAGTGGAACCACTCACGGAGGAACTCCTTCGTGATCATCCACGATATTCGCCTCTGAAAATGTGGCCATTCATTTACGGTACCCATCATACTCGCTGTCGAGTGTTTGGTAACGTTTATGTCGGAGATTATACTCAACGTTTTCACTCATCATTTTTCCAGTCCAGGGTGATTGTTTCACCGCTGATTTTATCGATTGTTTTCCAGTCATTTATGATTCAAATATTAAAAAAAAACCGTAGACGATAAGCGCTTTACCACATCCTTTGATTGAGACGTTCTGGTAATTGTTAGTGGTTACTTTTTCTTCATACATTTTTTCCGCTTTATTTTGGACGCTAATTTACAAGTTTACAAATAGTGTGCCACTAATATAAAAGTCAAGCTCTGATAAACTTTTTAGTCGTGGTCTGTTGGTCGGTCGGTAAACACTAACTTGAGCACGCGACTGCAGCCATGTATATGGCCTTGTTTAAGTTATTGTACACTGCCTAAAGTAGTTTATCACCGAATCGCCTGTACCGATTAGCCATTATTGTGAACTATCGGTGTCTATAGAAACCTACATTTAAATTCACATACAGTAGATCCCATTTTGTAACGTTTGCTAACGGTCGGGTTCGTTTACTTGGTTGGTTATTCTGTGTTTGACACTGCCGTATGCAGTAATCCAGCGAGAATTACTATTAATAGTAAGCTTTATTTATTCACGGTACTTAAACTGAAAGTTGTTTTTCAGTAAGGCCGTGCTCAACAGAAAACACCCCCAAAAATGTAAAAAGACCTTAATTACTATCAAAGCAGATAATAAAACAATTACAATGAAATAAAATGAAACAATGATACACTTACTAACTAATACACTACATTGAATACATTTAAATAAAGCTACATAAAATTAGCAGTTAACAGTTTCTTAAAAAGAGAGACAGTGTTCACATTTTAATATCTTCATTTAGCTCATTCCAAACGTTGGCACCTCTATTATGATAAGCTACGTTTTTTGTAGTTTGTTTTGGTTTTAGTACGACTGTATTAAATTTGGCTTAGTTCTAATATTATAGTAATTGTTTTGATATTAAACTTATTTAATAAATAAATAATTTTAAACATAACAATAGCTTCATTTATATATAATCTTTCATTAATTCCATTTTTGGTTAAGTTATTCTATTTCTCCTTATATTAGTCTGTAGTTGAGTTTCTTGTCCATGACAAGAATTTGTAGATCATACTTGAAAACTTATCTTAACATTGAAATATCATGTTATCTAGTTTCTCCTTATGTCAAAAGGAGAGATTGAATGTCACTTTCATACAATCATGTAGCATTGTCTAGGATCTATATAACCGACGTAGGTTGAACAACCTGTGCTGTATACTTTTGAACAACCCATTACTGAAGTAATACCGGAAATTGTTATTACGGAAAATGTGGTAGTAGGGTGTACATCCTGCCATACATGAGCTTCATGATCTACGAGCATTTTAAGTCTACATTTTCATATATAAAACATGTAAATGTCAAACACCGCGTCATCTGACAGGTGTTTTTATGAACATTTTTAAAACTTCCTCGAAGTTGGAAATGGAGGAATTGGTATAGCAGAAGTTTGTAATGTTCAAAAGAAAGCAATCTAGTTTCTGTTCACTGAACTAGTTCATACTATAAATAAAATATACTGTAATATGTTGAATTTACTTCCCTTCATTGTTGAATAGGATGTATGTACCCGTAATAGGAACAATTGAATTTAAAAGGAGAGAATCCCGTGGTTCAGGAATGTTCTATAAATAACCAAGTACTAATCACAATTCCATAGACAGTATAGGCCCGTGTAAGCAAGATAATCTCTGGTTAGATTGCCTACAAGAAGGAATAAGGAGAAGGAATAAAAGGTATTTTACTGTACCAATAATCATGATTTCATTGATTACATTTTTGTACAGGCTATACATTACACATACACTGTATACTGCTGTAAGCCCATGTAGGCCTACACTATTGGTATTAAATACTTACGAGCTAAACGAGAAATTAATTGGATTTCTATTAAATTTCAATATATAAGCAGTAATTTTTTTTCTGTTGAAAATTAAAATCCCTTTAAACTAATAGAGGTACTAGACGAGGCCTACTAGGCTACTACATTGTTTAATACTAAAGTATTACTATGACTTCTTTATTTATAATATGATTTAATCGACGTGATATTTTCTCCTTCGTGTTTCCGCGTTCCTTCGAGGTCAAACATTCGGTGATGACGTACTGAGTGAGTTAACAAACAATACCGTTCCTTGTTTTAGGCAATGCCCTTTGGTTTAATTTCGTCTTCGTGCAAAAATGATAAAATAATATATTTTTCTTTCTCTCACTATGTAAAATAATGCGATTGAAACTCTGAATTGTTTACATGAGTTGAAATAGTTCGAATGCTGTATTTTTCTTCTACTATTTTCTAACTACTATTTAAGGGGAACCTTCGTGACAATGCATTTAATGTTACATTCAAATCGAAAATAATTGAAATTCCCTTTTTCTACTCGATTAACTGATATAAAACTCTGTACTGTAGGCCTATATTGAATCGCTGTTATCGTATTACTGTTGTTCTGCATATTTCCTATTTTAACTGAAAAAATGATTAACATAGATACGATTATTTATTCTGGGCCTTCATCCAGATATCATCTTATCTCTTAGTCAAATGTAATAGTTGTTATGAGAAAAAGTATATATTTATTCATATCCTTTTTCATTAATTCGGCTCCGATTTTCGAGATTTAACCTGGTAATTGTTTTAACGGAAGACAACAAAAATGCTGAAATAAATATAGTAATGATAATGTAAACCGTAAAAGATTCTTCTGTTTGATAAATGGTAATCCTCGAGAAATGATATTGACATTTTGAAGGCTAAAAATCTTCAATATCACTTTTATGACATGCATGTTAATTAGGCTCATTACTCCATACGCAGACCTATGTAAGTGCCATTTAACATTGTACTGTACTATACATACATAGGCCCATTGAATAGTAGAGGTCCTTATAAAATATACGACGCGGTTTTAATCATAATGAACCTGTATTATTATAACACCACTTGGTCAACGCATTTAATGCATTCCGAGGAGTTTGTCGAACGGTTTCATTGTGTCTCATTCCGAGGAGTTTGTCGAATGTGTTATTGTGTCTGACCATGGAGGTATATACCTCCATGGTCTGACTGATGAAATAAAGTCATCGTACTAATATATATAGATATATAGCGATATATAAGCAGCATGTTTCTGATCTTGTGTGAGCAAACTTACTTCTTGCAAAAGGAATTAAAACGATTAACTACAATATAAAAATCTACAACTTAATTTAATCAATTTGTTACAAAAATGATTGTTTTTTCTATTGTCGCTCAACGATAGTCTAGCATTTTACCTATTTTGTTTATATTATATATAAAATTACCTACTAAAACAATAGGCGAAAAGAGTTTAAAAGAAGTGATACTAATCTAATATTGTAATAATAATAACAACAGTAAGGCGATCATATTGAACAATTTAAATAAAAAAATATTACACAAAAACTATTTTACAGAATGTGGGTTGACCAAAAATGGGTAATATAGAAAAATGTAATTTCTAAAGCTGATCTTACTGTGAAAAATCCAAAATTATATGTTTGACCATGGATGAAATTTCCTCCATGGACCTAAATCTAGGCTCCCAACTAGGACGCAACGCAAGGACGTAAGTGCGTCGTCGCTGTAATGTGACCAATCTCAAAACAAGATGGATTATCCGGACTATCCATTGTATAATTGGTCAACTCACCTGCGTTGCGACTACGTCGTTGCGTTGGTTTCTAGTAGTAACCATGCTTTAAAGTTAGCTATTGACGTATTAATATATATTTTTTAGTTTGAGGGCCGCCTTATTCATCGATATACTTATCATTTATCTAAATCAAAACAATACTGTTAATTTTATTGCGACCTTTGACATCAATCTTTAAAAGAAACAAAAGATTATAACTTCGCAAATGTCAACGTAAAATGACACTGTCTGCTGTCAAAACATTAAATTGAAATTGTATGATGACCGATGCACTTCACAGTGCATGATGGTATACTATTTATAAACCTTATCAACATAAATGCATTGCAGTTGTAGATCTAGTTGTAATAAGTAATATCATAGAGATATTATAATCTCTATGGTAATATATACACTACATCGTATAGAATAATCTATCTATATAGTTTCCATTTTTAAACTTATCCAACTTTTCATAATAATGAAATTGATAAAAATGCACCAAATTTTCCAATACAGTACGTCAATACCTGTATTATATTATTATTCCCCACGGCCACTTGCCTTAGTTTTAAGAAAAAGGCAACATCTTCTAAAAAGAACAACCTGACCTAAGTAATACTGTATCAGTAATGCGCACACTCGGTGACACATCGTGTCAATACTTCCTACGTCATACACCATGTTGGAATGTGTCTAAAGTATTGCATAATAGCTTCATTCTATTTTAAATTTAATTTAATTTAACATAACGCTCGTAAAATAACAACAACGAATGTGCTTTAGTATTATTAAGAAATAAAAGGTCCTATTTATCGTCGTTTAACAATATAAAATCATGTATTTTACAGATAACATTATGAACTAAATGTGTTAATTGTGTCGTACTTGCGTCATAATTACTGTTAGTTTAAAACATTAACAAAAGTAACTTTAAAACATTAAACATTGCATAGGCCTATTCAATACAAAATGTTCAATAAAAATATTAACTGTACATTTTTAAGTTGCATATTAATTTACCTAAAAATCGCATATCGATAACAGTGTTTTGTGTTAAAAAATGGACGTGACGTGAAGCATTTTCCATCATAGGCCTGTACTTATATAATTTACAGCAATGGACAGATGAGCCGGCATCTGTATGACATCTTTGGTTACTGCGATACTAAAGAACCAACCGACACTGGTTGAGGCATCGTCAAGGTGGAGATAGTTGGCAGAACGTTAGTCGTGTGCGTAATTGGAGAGATTGAGCTAACAGCAGCAGATGTCAAAAGAGGTGTCACTGTTGTCAAAGTCGTCAACGTTGTGTTACTGATGTTCAGTGCGTGTGGGGACTCAGTTGTCGCGTTGTTGGTAACCGCTGCAGAATTTGCTGGGACGGCGGCTGGAAAGGAGATTGGAAGAAGACCTGTAGATGCATGTGTTGAACCAGTTGTAGCTGGTACTGGAAGCGGTGTATTTGTAAAGGCGGCGTTGGCAGCCATCGTGGACATAAATGCTTGTGCCGCGGTTGTGTTCATTGAGGAGAACGCCAATGCGGAACTAAGTAAGGACGGATTCATAAAAAGTCCAGAGTTTTGGAAGTAAGGTCCGTTGTCGCTTGCTACAACTGCGACGGGAAAAACTGGTGATGTTATTTGTTGGTTTGTATGTTTGTTACTGCCAAGATGTTGCTGCCAGGGTTCGTCCGCCGGTGTGTCTGAATCAAATTCTGTTTTGATTACAGTACATTTTGTGTCTTTAGTTGTCAAGGAGATGGCAGAGGGTGTGCCACCAACGTCCATAGGTGGGCTTGACAGTCCATTACCATTTGGCATGTATTTTCCTTCTGGGCCTATTTCCGGTGATTCCATATTATTAGTCATATTGTGTTCCATATCACTATTATAAACAAAAGGGAAAAATATGTTAGACATTTTGGAATATGTAAATGAACAGCCAGTAATTCAAATCAAAACATTAATAGTACAGTAACTTATTCTAAAGGTCTGTCTACCCTGTCAAACTTTATGTGACCAAACAATGTGATGTGCCCATACATGGACATGATATGGACATGATAATGTCATATCACTACCATAATTATTTAAGCATATCACTACCATATTTGGGCACATCATACTTTTTTTGTTGATAGTGTAGACAGAGCTTTAAACAACGGATTTGACATATTTTGCGTACCATACACATGACTCATTTTTTATGTTTTGCTCTATTGGATCTATTATACGATGCAAAATGTGTTCCTACAGTTAAACGCGTTTACCTACAGTTAAATGCGTTTATCTACAGTTAAACTTAAACGCGTTTACCTACAGTTAAATGCGTTTACCTACAGTTAAACGCGTTTACATACAGTTAAATGAAAGCCATCCTGAAAGCCATGTTGAAAGCCAGGGATGAACTTCAAAATGTTAGAAGTTTTTCCCTGTGTGATTTGAACTACTGATTTTCGGAACCGCTTATTGAATTCTATATACATAACGTATTTAATAAGAGATGCGACAAGTTTTAACTATGGTGCGTTAAAATGACCAGGTGTGGTCTATATAGCCGATAGCTAATAACAAAGTCGTGGGTGTCCTCAGAACGTCCGTTTCTTAAAATGACAAAACTTTATTAATTAGGTTTACAGTGATTATGGATATTTTAATGTATCAATCATGGCGCTAGTTAATCGTGCCAGTACGGTACTGCATACAATCAGCACTCCCTTTCTTTACCATTATCTTCCCTATCCATAGTAACCCTAATTAGGCTTAACAATCCATTAGCCGGAAAGACATGTCACATCTCAAAAACGACATCTTAATTGAGGAGATTCTCATCATTGTGGAAAGTCCCAAAACAAAGCTAAAATCTAAGGGCAGTATACGAGAGAATATATCGAGGATATTTCACTTGCGGTGGTAAAAAAAAAATCAATCATAAGGAGTTGCACAAAGTAAAGGAACAATGACGTCATAAAACAATGCTCGCTTAGGAATTCAATGCGTAAATGTTCTTTGTAATTTCTACAACATATACATGAACTTATTTTCTGCAGGTATTTCCTGGTGTAATTCAAGAAAAAATGAATGAAAAATATGAATTTACAAAGCATCTTTCCTCGTACAATATATTTCTTCCAATCTATTCTATTATTAAATTTATTTTGAAATTATAGAATAACGTTTTATTAGTAATAATAGGCCTAAAATATGTGCAAATATTGTAATTTAGGTATAAAACAATGGTATGGTAAATATAATAGAAAAAAAAACTTTAACATATATTATATGATATTTTATTGTTATTTTATTATTAATTTAGAAGTACAGTACACATTTTTTAATATCTCGCTAGGAATGCCAAAATAATAAATCGTATAGTCTGTGTACTGGAACGATATTCAATAATAACACGCCTAACCGGTACAGGAATGTGTGGCTAGTACTGTAGTACGCCTTGAGGTTAAACATCTCCATGATGATCGGTAATGTACTGTACAGTTAATGCTTTTAATAAGCGACCAAAACAATAGTTTTGTATTTATATTGCAGAATTAGGAAGTATACTTTATTATAATTTTAACTGCTTGATGAGTCATTAATGTGTATCAAAACACGTGGTCTTATAATAATAAAAATAATATCTATTCGGCAAAAGTTCTTAAAAGTACGTTTTACATTTCATCTTGCCAGCTGGAGCAATAGGCATGGGCCCAAACAGAAAACTGCTCATACTCCATCATTATTATAAAATACAAAAATAATGTACAGTAGTACAAATTAATTAAAAACAAAACAAAGTTATAATGGGATACACCAATTAAGAATAAGCTGCATTGAATAAACAATATATATAGTATAAACAATTACAACTTAATATTTTGAGATCAAATGTTTGGTGAGTTGGGCTTTAAAGTCTGAAATTGTAGCACATTGTTTAATTTCATTGGGAAGTTGCTCCTTAGTAGATGATTTAGTCGTACGTTATAACTAAATATTTTCTACAAATCACCAGTACCGTTAAACTGTACACAACGTTAAAAACAAGAAACTTGTAGCGCGTATAAAACCCCTAAACACACAAACATATTTTATGAGCGTTTTTTAAAGTTAAACGTGGACAAATGAATCGTTTAATCCAAACATTGTTTTATCAGTGAAAGATGTTTATGCGGTATCATAGCAACAGACAAGATGATGTTCCATGTTTTAATTATTTGAAATTACAAATGTAAACATTAATGATAAACGAAATAATAATAATAATAATTTATTTGGAGTTTACACTTTTATAGCAGTTGCACTCGACACAAGAGGAAGATGCATCCATAAGAAAGAACAAAATATACAACAACTTTAAATACAATACAAAACAAATTTAAAAGTCGACCGTAGGTCAACAAATCAAACTGTGATCATAACCACCATAAAATGCACACACTTTACCATAGTAATTTGTTTATAATGTGTGTAGTGTCCCGTAGAACAGAAGGTCACGTGGATAAAGGAACATTAATCATGTTTATAACAAAAATAACTGAGAACAAGACATATAATTAATTTCAAAATAAAATAATTAATTTTTTTTCTTGATTTTTTTTAACCCATTGCAGCAAAAAATTAATATTGAACTACTCTTTATGTTACCATGTAACAAGACTCTTTCATGATGATTTGTTCATGATGTACCTGTACTATAAATGATGCAAATAGCGCTTGCTTACCTATTGTGTTTATAACCTATTGTTTTTGGATAATGGATATTTTTTTGTTTTAAATTAATCATAAAGATAAACATTTTGTTGAATGCCATTTTAATGTTATACATAATAGTTATTCACTTTGACCAAAAATTAGATCGAAAAAAAAAATATCTGATAAATTATTTTTTATATCTTATAATATTGTATAGAGTTTAATTTAAATTTAATTATAGTTGTTATATTTTAACAGGATAGCAGATTGTTCAGAGAAAGTTCTCTTCTCTATTTAAATGTTAAATTAATTAAATAAAACCGTAATATAAAGAAAAGGAACAAAATTATTCATGAATAAGTTTATGGTCTGGAATTGTCTATGAAGTTTTTGACAAAATTTAAAAAGGATTACATTTTCTTAAACTACAAAATGGGCTATTCAAAGTTTGATTTTATCTATCTTAATTTGTTTTTCATGTTTGTGGATATCTTCTTTTTTTAAATAAGAAGAAGTCACCAAAACATTACAAATACTGTACAGTAATGTAATCCACTAGCGAGTGGACTTTTACCGACCTTCAATCACGGTCAAATTGAAGGGAACACAGTGAACTAGAATAAAAACACGAAGTATAATATATTTATACGATCATAATAATTTTATTATAATTTAACAAATTAGGTTAAACTTTCGTTTTTTAATTTAGTGTTGAAGAATACCTTATTTACTTGCATGATTGATTGTTTGGTGAATGCGAGGTGAAAGTGTAAGTTGGTCCGCAAAGTGATTTATCACAAAGTCTGAAAGCGTTCGACATCGTCAACAGCTGGTATTAATCAGAGCAAGTTTAATTGGACTTATGACTTGTTATCATCGTGCCTGTTTTATGCAATAGGCCAAATTTAATAACAGTATATGAGTCGATGTATCTAGAACTAGTTTGAATGAATGTTTTTCAATGCAAAAACTTTATATGTATTTTATTCAAAGTTTATTTTAACGAGGGTTGGAAAAAAATAATGCCAGTTAGTAATATTAGTGGAATGAATTTTATAATCTAATAAATCTATTAATAATTTAATGGCAAGTACTGCGCTATTATACCATAGAGGTATAATTATTAATATATACCATGGGCCACAAACTGTAGACTTGTGTCGACATTTGCTCTTTATTGTATTATTACGTAATACTTACGTAATAATTGTTACGTATTATTGGATAAACAAAAGCCTATTTATAATAGCATGGACCTATAAATTAGATAGCTCCATGATAATATAGGATGATGGAAAAACATTTTTATATACAGTTACGTACTTGTTATTAGTACTTCTTTTTACAGAGATCATGAAGCTATTTTAATTTTATAGCTCCATCCAATAGTTATGATTAATGTATTTCAGTATAGGAATCTGTGACCATAATATTGTTAAAATTGTAAATGTATTTTTCTGGCAATTCTGGGTTATTTTTTTTATAATTAAAACTCCAAATCAGAATTGTTAGAAGCAGAATTTGAAATGGAATAATTTAGCTGTGATCTTTGTTAAACTTTGTTCAGAACTGCGGTATCGTGTATGTATGAATGTTTAGGACATCCGAGAATTTTAATCAAGTAATTGTCCTGGAAATAGTACATAAATATAATAAATTTATGATATAATAGGTAGTCACTGGAAAACTAAATACCCCTATTATAACTTCCGATTGTTTTCCAATAAATACTGAAGCCAAACAATTTGTTGTGGTTTCATGAATGCAGGAAACTCCAGATTTTTAGTAATAAAGTTTTAAGTACAGTACAGATAAGCAAATAAACAACCGGCAAAGGAAGGAAAGACGCGATGAAGATAACTTTAATTGGGAATAAACAAACTGTAAAATAAACAAGGGTCATTCCAGACAGAGTTAATTGTATATTGACTAGCTGAATATAACAATTAAGAAAAGATAATGAGCATAAACAATTTGTTAGTAGATCTGTCAATCATATTATTAACGCATAGAACAACACTGTATCATAAATTAATATTAACACAAACAATACAGTAATATATATTTATTTGTAAAAAACTTAAAGGAATAAATAAATCACCATATTATTATTAGTATTATTATTAATATTGGTAGAGTGGTAATATCCAACCAAGAAGTTCTCATGACTCCTTATAATTCCTCTATGGTCTAAGCTATACATACATTTTAAAAAATTAAATTAAAATCCCTTCTTCATGTGGACTTCAAGGTTTGCACCACATGTCACAGTATTATGTATACCTATCTTTCTTTGGTTTTTAAATTTAAAAAAATGTCAACAAATTTACCTTCTTGCTGGTGCTCTATCTCTTTGGCGTCTATTCTTGAACCAGTTACTAACCTGGGTCAGAGTAAGACCTGTCAGTTTGGCTAAATTCCTCTTTTCATCTGGGGATGGATATTTATTTTGTTTGTAACAATCTTTCAGCATAGCTCTTGATTTCTCTTTAAAGCAATAGACAGTCTCTTCACCGTCCCAGATGGTTCGAGGAAGGGGATATTTTCGCCGTATTCGATATTTGTCAACAGCCCCCAAGGCACGTCCCCTAGCAACCTCTGCTTCTTTGTAATGGGCGCGATACCACAGATCTTGAAGTTCAACATGCAGGGCTGGGCTGTAATGGAAGCTCTGTAGAATTGTGTACAGCTCTTTGAACCTACTTTGTCGAAAAGCAACAAACGCACGAGCTCTGAGGACCAGTTCATGACGTTGAAGCGCATTATCTGCAGGTAGAGAAAATAAAAAACGGGCTAAACGATCGACGTTCCCTTCTTGACGTAAGGCCTCACAAACACATACGACTTGCTCCGGAGAAAAGCTGACGAGCGACGCTTTCACATCTTCATCCGTAAACGATCCGACAATTGTCGCCGACCGAGTGTTGTCGATATTGTTTAATAACGAATTGTGGGGCAGCAGGCTATGGTTCTGATGGCCACGGTTGATATCCGACTCCCCAGTATTTATCGTGGTTTCCAATTCCGTGTCGACGTTCTCAATTTGGGAATCCATAGTTGGTAAGAGAAGACGAGTGCGGATAATATTGCAACGGACACAGCGAATGCGGGTCAGAAGAAATTCCTAATGCGTTGTCAAGATTGGTGAGTAGCTATTCACAGGGCTGCGATAGGCATCAAGCACGACCCGTCGCATAGCAAGCTACCAGACGAACGATTCTGATTGGTTGATACAAAGTCCTGAAGCTGATAAACTAAACCATCTGTTTTGGGGATCGGAAAAGGATGTTTATCTTCGTGTGGTGTACCCCGAATCGGAGACAAATTTTATAACCCTCTTGTTTTGCTTATACAATCTTATCTACATTCTAAAACATTATTATGTCTCATTTAATAAGAAGTAATATGTGACGATTTAAAAAATAAAATCGGCATGTAAAAGGAAGGAAACACATTGAATATTTTAAAGTTTGATTTAGGATTGATTATGTTTTTCCAGTTCTCGAAGACGCTAACATCAAGAAGGTCCCTCAAAATGTTAATGTTGTAGGCGTGGTGGTGGCCATGACAAGCTGTGAGGAACCGGTGGTGGTCAGGTCTTTTTAACACTCGATGAATTGTTTTTAATTCTGACGTGCCAAAACAGTTGGCTTGTGTAAATTTAGTAAAAGTCAATTATCAAACTAATCGCCGTAACGTCGTTATCATATTAGCTATCATTACGTCATAATCATATGGCTCTTGATTGAGGCTTACTGTTTTTTGGCGTTTAATATTTTTTATCTTTGAAAAGAAAATGTCAAGCCATGTGTTAGACCAGATAATAAAAATGAATTTAACATATCTATGCATGTTTGATGACGTCATAGAAAAACATATTCCTAGAAGATTGGCATCCTGAATGTATCATCTCTATAGAAAAACATAAACCTACTATGACACACTAGAACACTATTAAAGATGATTCTTAAACAATTTTTTGTTGAATATGTCATTTTAATGTCACCTAATAGTTATCCACTTTGACCAAATAAAACATTGGATTCGCAATAAAAAATATTTACCTAAAAAACTGTCATTTAAAGCTACAAAATAATCTATTCAAAATCTGATTTTATTAATCTTCATTTTTCAAATTTTGGGGGACAATACATCTTTAAGTGTATCTATACTATCCTTCCTCTTTCTGGCTTTTATAAGCGTTTTGCTTATTTCATTTGTATTTTCATGATCCAGCCATTTTTACCCTCAACACTTTCAATTTTCAGTGTTTTACCTTTGGATTAAGAGAACCATGTACGAAATGTAAACATGATCAATTTTAGAATTTAGTAAGAATTATTGGAAAACAAAATCTTGTTTGTTTAATTTTAGTTCTATAATTCTTTATTTTTCATTTCCTTAGCCAGATACCTCCATGGTCAGATACTGAAGTAGTCGATAATAATATTAAATTGTTGGTTGTATTGATGCAGAAACTGCAAACGTAACTTGTACACAATAAAGTACGAAGTAGAAGATAGGTGTAGTTTATAGGTGGCGTCCTGATATTTTGTATGAGTATCAGACAATTGCAACAAAATCAACTTGATTGTTCAGATTCAGATTACATATATAAATACTTTATTTGTTACTAACATAACATAAACAATAAAACTTCATTAACAAATGTGACAAAAAGACCAAAATAAATCAGCTTTCGCTACTCGAGTTTTGGCCTTTAAAGTAAAATGCATTAATTATTAACACAATTTATTGTAAAGTTAAATTAAATAAGTTTGAATATAATAGTATAACGTTATTCACAAATCATGTAGTAGATAAAGTTTCAGTTTAAAATTAAAGAGTGTCTTTGAGGATATTTTTCTGTAAAGTAAAGATAGACTGTTCCAAAGTTTTGCGCCTCTAAATGTTACATCAAATTGACCAAATGAAGTACGAAATCGTGGTATAATTAAATTAAAATTATTTCCAAGTCTTGTATTTTTCATATGCGTTAGGCCTACATAATTAAAGTACACATTAATTGGATGAGGCGTGCAATGTACAATAAATTACAATTAATCAGATACAAATTTTAAAACATAAAGGTTGTATATCCAAAATACCGTATATTAAATCTATGTAAACATGGCCTACAATTAAATCGGCTTTTAGAAAAATATATGAATAATAAAACAATAAAATAGTAAAACAAGTCATTTCTGGATAAAATTTTTTATCTGATTTGCATGCATTTGAACAAATTCCGTTCTGTTTTCGCTGTTCTTGTGGGCGCTTTTACAATTTAAATTTCCCACAAACAGCCGGTACAGTAAATACATTCTGGAACCACTCCAGTTTTTCTATACCTACACACAGTACGTAATTTCAATTCCGATCCAAGAATATCTTAAATGTAAGTACAGTTTTTGTAAGTAACTGAACAACTGAATATCATAGGCCTAATAGTGGTACAGGTTTTATAATGTTTTATTATACAAACATGTATAGTATATAGTGTTGGTTATACTGTGGTCTCTCCGTCATTGGTATTATTAATATTTGTGGCGTAAGCTGTTGATTGACTGGTTAAATAGAAGCATAGCAGTTTTTTGTTGTTTATTTTTGCCGCGCGCGAGTGGATTCGATTATCTGTTATATTATAAAACTTTGGGTTAAATAGGCCTATAGATCAATAATTACTCAGTGTTTTTAGTCGCGTGCAAACGCGACTCTAGCTCACTCTGTCGGTCGGTCGGTTAGTCGGTCGGTAAACACTATACTCAATTAAACACGCGACTGGGCCAGCCATGTATATGGCCTTGTTATTATTTATTTCACAGTTTTTTGTAAAACAGAATTTTTCAAACTCTTACGATTATGTAGACGATTAGTACTATATAAAAAATAGCTATAACAATGCTATCATTTATTGTAAAATTTTTAATTTTGTAAAATATTATAATTAGTAAATAGCGACCTCTATGGCAATTATGTAAAATTACTTTGTATCTGTACTGCGTACACGAAATGTTTACCAATAGGAGGCGCCATTTCTCAAGATGGGAAGATTAAACGTATACAAACATTTCATCACATTCAAAACTTAGGTCTTCATAAAAATAAGCAATGTTTTTTGTAACATAACTCCCAACACTGAGTCGAATTTGGTGACATATCAAAGTCACATTTCTGTAAATACTTTATTTGTCACTCATAATATAATATAACAAAATATAGAAACTTCATTAACAAATATGACAAACAAAACGACCAAAATAAATCAGCTTTCTCTACTCGAATTTTGGCCTTTAACGTAAAATGAATTGATTATTTCACAGTGTATGGTAAAGTTTATTTAATGTAATGTATTTGTTTAAAGTACCTAGTGGTGAGTTTATGATTTAGGTTTATAAAACAAAATTGAAAAATGTAGGATAGGACTACCACAAGTTGTAGCGCTTAATGTTTGTCCCATGATACTCTGATCTAAGATGTACTTTGTATTGAATAGAACAAGTAGTTGTGAGTAATTAATTTTACAATATTGTTTTGATTTTATTTTAAAATGTATCTGCTGCCCTCTTTGTCTTAGTGCGCTACAGTTTACATTTACATTTCTGATAGTATATATTACCATGGCAACAAATATGACACTTTCCATAGGCTAGTCCTACTTCTTTCCCATGACTTAATTTAAAACGTCGCCCTCAATCGACATCACATCGTATTGAAACAAGCTTAGTCTTCTACACAGCTCGTTTGTGTGTAATACAAGATCTAGTAGTAGTGCACATACAGAATTGTAAATCATGTTTGTTATGCAAATTATTTAAACATTAATTTAACAAGCAATGCAAAATATGAACGTTTTATTAGTTGTACAATATTAGTCATAATATATATACTGTAATATAATAATAATATTAAGCGAAATGCTAGGCCCTATTGGCTCAAGAGGTAAGTTTGTAAGCAATAATTTGTAACACAAATTAAAAGAAATAGTAAAGTACAGTAACAACTTTAAACGCTAATAGTAATCTAATCTGAAGGCCTATATTTAAAAGAATAATATGAACAATTTGAATCAAACAATTTATTATTTCACGTATTTTTATTTGTTTACAAATTTATCATTTTGATTTATAATCCAAACATTTGGTCGTTTGTAATAGTGATTATTGGGTGAGTTGTGTAATGGATGTTTGGAAGGTACCAGTTTCCAATCTTTATGCTCTAAACATTTTGCACTAGTTGCCTAAAAATATCTGTTGCAATATTCATGATCTTGTAACGGATTTGATTTTTTGTTATATCCACTGATGGAACATTAAGTAGTGATGTTGAGCTAGCCTCTCTTGACAAAGGATTACAGCATTAATCCAATTACATGAACATGACAATGTTTGGATAAGACGATGGCATTATGCAATTAGCATAAGTAAACTAAATACCATATTTGTGTTATTTCAGGTCCACATTAAACCACCCTTGGATGCTGGCCACACAGCCCCGTCACATTCACTTACAAATCTACGGTACTAAGGACGCGAATGGCACCCTAAATGACCACTTTATCCACGTTAGCTCATTAATGAGTGTATGTAGAGATTAGGCTTGTCTAATTTTAGGAATAGAATCGAAATAAATGTGAAAAGTACATCGTTTTTATGAGCAACTGCAAGAGACGTGGCAGATAATTTCCAACATTGGCAGCCATTTCACTTAATTCAATTACAGACCAGTTCATAAGTTCAATGACAAATGATGACGTAATTAGTACGCGGACGCGATGATTGGAACGGTACGGTGTGGATAGGGGTTGGGGGAGGTGTTTTAAAGGGAAGGGACTGCAAGGGTGTTTAAATCAATCGGATTTATAGTGTTTATTTGAAGGCGCGCAGGTGGAAACTCGGTTCCTCTTTGAAATCGAACCAGCTGTTGACGAATAGAGGTTCTCTTTGCGCTTTAGTGTATCAGGTAGCAGTGAACAGCAGAGTGAACGATATTCGATAGGTGGTCTGAAATAAATAGAGACAAAAGAGAATGATGGAACTATCGCAAATAACAAACGTTCTCGGTAACATTATCCTTCTTCCGATATGCTAATCTCTTGTAGTTCCATTACCAATGTCACCAATTGCATGAGTTTATAAATTGGTTTGTTGTAAATTGTTGAAGAGGAAGAGCGATTTTCGACGCTAGATAAATAAAATAATACCGTCTGAGTTTTCTAACTTACGCTTCGATGCAGCAGGAATTGTGAAATGGATGCATGCAATAATGATTTCTTCCAGTTATTTATTTTTCGCACTTGCCTTTAAAATAAAAAAAAGCAATAATGAAATCTTTGGAAAGAGTTCACTTGTCGGTATCCTTTCATTTTCTAAGGTTACCTGTCCTTTAATTGACTAAACTATGTTTGAATGATTTCTAATTAGTATCGGACTCATTCTACCATTATTGAAAAAATTGTATAATTTCCAGGAGATACAGATGGCCCAGATAGCAACCATGTTTAACTTATTTCTCCGTGGTTTTTCTGACGATATTCTCGTTACTTCTATTTTACTTAGTCTTCTGAAATCTTTTGAAAACAGTTTTGGAAATTGAAGTTTGAAGATTCATAAAAACTCATTCCAGAGTAAACTATTCCCTGCTCTTCCTTTTCGACTTTTCTCTGCTAGAAATCTTTCAAATGCTTTTAAATTTATTTCTTGATCATTTTATCGTCAACTTCATGTGCTTATGGCCACTATTTCACTCTATTACAACACCATTAGAAACACAAACCATTCGTTTGTTGTATTGAATGATAGAGAAAAGATTTGACGTTGATGAAACTTAAGGTTGTTCAAACTCATTGTAAAATAGAATTATTATGCCTATATCAAATTATGTTACTGTAATATTTAAGCTACAAAACAAGTATGATGCAGTAATTGAGAAATTTTATTTAAACCTAACAGTGTCATATTTCCATCAACTTGTACACACAATTGAAAAGTGTCAAACTTGCAATAAACGCTATCGGGTGTTGATACATCTTTTGTGTTATTAATAGACTGTAGAAAATGGTATATAATCGTTCTCTTTCTAAACACTGGAATACAATGACTCCTATTGTGCCTCGGCTCCTTTTCTTACAAATCAACGTCTATAATGCACTAGTTATGCAAAATCGATTTTCCTTTATCGGTGAAAAATTATACCGGGATTGACAAAAAGTGCGGAGATATACGTTACACATTAGTCTTAGGCTTCTAACTTAATATTTGATTTAATATAATATAACTGACGTAGTGTGATTGTATCATTTAATTTTGTCACCATTTCATTGTTTGTAGATGTTTCTTTAGTAGCCGCGTTTTTTTGTTCTTTATCGAAATCAGTGATGAGTTTAGAATAGTATCAAGTAGTTTATTTCTTCCATCAACAAAATTAAGACCTCAACGAAGCGTATGCAGGCTTCCGCTCGACCTGTTTTTCAAACAAATGTCCATCACTATATGGTTAATAATATAACATGATGTCAGTGAACTCAATCTTGTTTCAATACAGAGGTAACATCTTAAATTGATGGAAATGTATAGTACTTAGCCTAATTTGTATCCCTCCGTACACTTGAAGCAGTAGACCTGCACAATCATTTTTGTACGGTGATTGATATTAGAGAGGTTTCATTATTTTCCATAAAACTATAGTCATAGGCCTATATTGAACTTAAACTGATAATTAAGGTTTCTATAATATGAAACAATTATTAAATATTTTAAATGTATTGTACAGTTTACTATAACATTAGATCTGAACTGAAAGTTTCCAAAGTAATTTTTGTCTAGGCTGCATGTAGAGGGCGGGAAAAACTCGACCGACAAAGCAATGTCATACAGTTATGTAAAGTGATTGAAACATTGTTTTATTCTACGGTTCAAGTAAACTACATAATGCTTAATGCTTATTATTATTAAATGTAAATTTTACTATGCAACATCGTATCGTTTGTACATTCGCATTCCCTTTCCAAAAATACACTGTTTACTGTATATGTATCGAGTTTATGCTCCCTTTCTACTTTCATGGATCATGATTTAATGACATATTCATAAATTTTATTGATTTATTTTTCTTTCTCTGAAACATTTACTTGATTTTATCGTCGGGTAGATTTCAAACTTTGGAATATTTCTTACGAAGCATTTCTCGTCTGTTTTTCTATGAGGCAAACATGATATCATTTTTGGCAGTTAGTTATTTGTAGCCCCAATATAAAAGTCTTCAATGTGAGGCATACCGTACTTTATTTTAACAATAAATTGTTAACCTGAAAATTGATTGATTCTCTTTTCACCAACAGGTTTTTTCTTACAACATTATTGTCTGTAATTTCTTATTAATTGAGTGTTATTTCTTTTTGATTGTGTAATTTTATTCCACCATCTAAAACGATTGATACTTAATACATCTTAACTCATTTACTTCTTCGACATCAACATTAGTACATAACTCATTCACTATGTAGTTTCTTAAACAAATCTAATTTTAAAAGTAAAGTAAAATATATGATACCTGTAGGCCTATTAGGTTAGGCTTGTCAATATTATACATTAAGTAGCCTTAAATGATTGTCCACTACAGATTTATCTGTATCTGTATACGCGAAGGACTGCTTTTGTAGCATTTAAGAAATGCAGTCAACTTCTAAAGATTAGTTTCTCGGCGTGAACGTAGTCTCGCCATGCTTATGAATTAGGCCTAGACTCATACCATCGTAGGCCTACGGTGCGCTAACACCCGTTAAATGTTGTATGATTCGCAACAATATGAAATAAACATAGCACTTTTTAAGAATCAGGTCGGGTTACTTTTTAAATTAAATTAACTTGACTAAAATTATATAAAATCACACCGTGACCAAAATATTTTTTGTCCATTTAGTCGCCTGCTGCCCAACCAATTTTATTCTGCTCGTAGACGTAATATTGTTTTGTTTATTCCAGTCAAGCACGAAGTTTAACCATGAGTTAGGTATTATTTTCGAAACAAACACAAAAAGGCAATTAATTTACTACCTTTTAGGGTTGCATGCCTTTAATATTTGTTAAAGAATCCAGGGTGAGATCTAGATGGTAAAGTTGGTCGCTGGCCCCAATTTAATGTTATTTACTTCAATTATTACCCATAAAGATTGTTTTAAGAGAGAACTTAATAAAGAACAGTTATCACCGAAGATTTATGTTCGGTTTACGTTTATTCGACATACACTTCAATCATCTATACGCCAACCATTTCTCCTAATTCAACTTTAAAAAACGTACATGTGTGCTTTCGTACTATAGCAGTCTATTAACAAGAGATCAAACAAGAATAAAATTCATGCGGCCTAAACTTAAAAACTGATGCGAAAGGAAAAGGGTGTTATGTTATGCAAGCGTTCAAAGTTAAAACGTGATTCGATACATTAGGCGGAAAAGTGGTAGTATAGGCTTATAAGCAAGTGAATTAAATGTCCATAAACAAAATTAATGGAATTTATAGTTTGATTTATAAAATACCGTAGGCCTGGTGTAATACATATTCATTCAGATGCCGCATCACAACATTTTCAATCAATTCATAATAAATTAAGCGATTGTAAAAAGTAACAACTAAAATGCGTGTAAAAACACCAGTTGAGTTGTGTAAACATATATATTTTAATTATGGCATTATTGATCAAGATTGTGAACAATAAAATTAAAATCGTCGATTTAGAACGTGTTTAAACCACAAATTATGACAATGACATTGGAAACGTGTGTAACGATGTGTTAGCGTAATTTGCGTCGATTTACAATCACCAAATTTGAGCTTAACATAATCCGTTTAGAAGCTCCTCAATCAGCAGACAACTATCTATAAAACAGACCAATAATCACATATCTGTAAACGGCTAAACATAAAATCACCGCTAAAATCCGTTGTAAAAATATCGCCAGGAACATGGTCGGTTAACTAAACTACGCTATAAGCCGTACATTGAACTCACGAGCAAAGAGATACAGGGATTAAGAAACGGCTGCAAGTGTTTTCAATGTATGGTGTTAAAAACGACAAAGTTAGCACTAATTACATCATGACTGCCGGTAGGCTTTCCATATTGGCTATTTACGCCGTTGATGACGCAAAGCGGAGACGTTTGCTCGTAATACCCGTCTCCGGATAATAAGCAGTGAATTTCCTTTACGACGGCATTCTCTTCAGCCGATATTTGCCCGTAGATATGGATAAGGAAGTTCCGGACACAAAACATTTAAGCCAATTAAAGAGCAAAGAACTTCGTAAAGAGTTTTTCACTTCCGACATAGGAGTATTGGTTACCTTTTGTTGCTCGTGTTATTCGCCGCAGTGGTTTACGTGTTTTATTAAGGCCTAAAGATTCAATTTGGCAGGGTGGCAGTTCAAAGAGGATAAGCTACCTGAACATGTCCATCAATACATTCTTTAAAATGTTTGCAGCCGGCCTAGTTTCGTATCCAATTTCTGAACAAGTCCCCGCTCTCTTAGGACCAATCAGGTGATGGGTGTTTTTCCTCCTTCGTTCCAAATAACCTCTCGCTCCTTCGTCCTAATTTTCTTCCAGGACCTGTCGGTTTTGTTTTTGTTTAAAATGTCATATCGTCATTCAATTGGCAGACACAATTGATTTAATTTGACACAGTTTAACCTTGTTTTGTTAAATCTAAAAAAAGAGGAAAAAACACCCTACCGTATGCGATATAAAGAGATCTTTGTTTAATAGCAGTTAGGCCTAATTGAATATACTTTTTGTAATCAGGAAAGAGTGAATGGGAAGAGTGACATTTCACTCTGTTCTGTTGTAGGCCCTATATAGGTATCATTACTTAATACATGATATTTAACTTTAAGATAATTAGCATCGATTATAAATTAATCAAGCTTTTATAGAAATAGACACTGTTTACTGGTAATTTGTTAATGCTTTTGACCGGTCCTTGGATTCGGACTAGATCATTTATCTTCCTCTTTTGAACCGCCAGGATTTCACGTCAATTCATGCTTGTCTGCTTTGTATATACGTACTCATCCATCTCTCGTCTGCGTTTTCTCCAACTTCCACAATGAAAACAGATACGAAAGCTATTAACCATTGGTTCTGTATCAGTATTTCTAATCATTTCAGTCCATATTTTACCTGAAGCTGAGGTTAATTGCTTTGCCAAGTTTCATTGTGAGACGTCATTTTGCGTGTTTTCATCACTTCCAACGCCTCGTTTAACACCCGTATTCGACAATGTTTTTCTTGTCATTATATACGAAATCAACAATGGTGAAACCGGGTCATATATACATACCTCACTCAAAATCATGAATGAATAGTAGGTCTAATGCTACTATACATACACGTCTAAATTGACTGCGGTAATGCGACAAAAATAGAATATTTTTCAGAATACAATCTCGATAATTTGTTAGTAAGTTGAGTATAAAGAATAACAAATTGGCATGATTAGTACTACCAATATTTTGTATATTGCCAATTATGTTTTTAAATTTGTAGGACAATAATTTGAGGTCAACCATTTAGTTTTAGAGAATGTGATAATAATAAATAAATACATAACACAAATTTTGGTATCATGCATAACTTAGTGGAAATAAGCTTGTTCAGATCTTGATTCAATACCATAATTTTCTTATTTACAGCTGAAATAATACAACGTACGTTTCCGATCGGCTCTCAGAAGATGCTTTATTTCCGGTGTATTTATTCATTCATCAGGCCTGGACATCAGGAATACCATGCATTTTAGGTGAAAAAGTAAGACATTTTCCAGTATTAAATTCTTATGTTGTTTGCAAGTGTTACATATAACTAACTATAACTGCAGGTTCAAGCAAGTTCAATTTTAAAAACCATAGTACTATTTGTGTTTACTATGTAACATTAGTGAATTTTAGATATTTATTTCCATACAAAACGACCCATATATCGTGATTTTTTAATAATTGGCTAATATTATTCAATTCTCTCACACAGTTCGTGCTATTGTTTTTAATTTGAATCAGTGGTGAGTGCCATAGGCCTATATCAAATTGTAGGTAAACCAACCGCTAAACTTAAACTCCCTCTACCGGTCAAGTTGCAATATCCTTTTATAGGCCTAAGGAGTGTCTTGTAATCCTAGGGTCGTGGGATCAATTCCTGCTTTTCTCACACTTTTATATACACGGCTAAGATGTATTATAATTGCATTGTACAATTGCAGTAACAATATATTTGTCAAAATATACTTAGACCTATAATAATTTGTTAATAATGTTATATCACAATATAGTAAAGTTAATTCTCTGACTGCGGCAGTTTTGGTAAAAGTCTCAAAGGACTTAGATGTAGGCCTAGGTCATTTCAAGATATTTTAACTAGACAGCAATATTATATACCACTTTATTAATCCAAGTTTCTTCAACAATTTTCGATTACAAAAATGATATGTCAAACATTTCATAGATCATTAATATATATTGGCATATTTTCTAACTTCTCCATTTTAGCACGTTTGTTTGCGCTGAGAATTTCTGAAATAGTAAGGAAATAATGTAGGTTGCTTGATGGGTTTAGAAGTTATCTAATTGATAATGTGTAAATTTGAGATTTTTAAACAATTATCAAAAAAATGTTATCAAAATGTCGACGTTTTAAATTTAGAATTAATGTGTGTTGACATACTTAGGGTAAGTATCGCATTTAACACGCACAGACGATAAATTGAATAAGCGCGCGTAATTTTAGTATGGTGTTACGTATCATTTTCTTCACAACCGTATGTCCCTTTACATTATAGTCTGCTATTCAACACATCACGGTATAGAAAAAATATTGACTTTACAGTTTCAAGATGAAAACAAGGTCAGTGAAAAATTATCGAAATATCAAGTAACCAAAATAAGAAGTTGGTGAACGATAGTCAATAATGTAGTTGTATTTTTTCAACCGCGTGGTGTAATACACTTTGAGAAAAGCGGTAACAAACTATTTAGGGTATAATAGGCTATACCAATCAACAACATATTGACAATAGGCACTATATTCAATTTAAACTATAACTAGCATTTATTAAGATATATGCAAACAAAAATTATAATCATTTATTCATCAACTACGGACTTTAATGTCGAAATACTAGAATGTGATATAAGTAAATTCTCTGAAGTTACGCCTATCAAATTAGGTCCTATATTCCGTGGAGTTTGCAGAAAATATAGACCTAAATTATAGCCTGTGTTTGTTTTAGGCCTAGAACCGTTGAAAGTTCTGAATTGAAATAAAATAAAATATAAATCGTTTACAACGATTTTAAATGAAGAATTAAAAAGAACTCTTAGGCCTAATGTAGCCTGAGTATTTACCATATCATGTGACATTACAATATTAGATCATTCTTAAGAAGTTATGAATCTTACACCATATGTGTTTAAATTTAGACAAAAGGCTTCATTAATAAATCATTTTGATTGGCAGATGGACAGAGTTCAATCAGATTCAATGCATGATGCCACCATTAAGTTCACAGATTTGTCAACTGATTAAAGTTATTTCATAAATAACATTAAAGCCTTCGTTCACAACTGCCGAAAGAAAACTTAATCTGCAAAACATCTTCTGTTAAGTTTATAATGATAAACGATATTTTTACGGATTATCACAACTCAAAGCTAAGAATGTCAGCAGCAGGACTGCGTCATGCTGTCTTGAATGCAGGCGTTCAGCGGATGCATATTTAACCAGTTGACGCGTTTAACAAATGCTCCCCAACGAATTATGCTCTTTCCTGTAAAAAACAAAACATCAGATTAACTTAAATTAACTCAACCATAATAAAGCTACATTTAAAAAAAATTCAATATGTCATATTAATAAATCGTATGAACCGCAAGTGTTAATTTAAGTCCGTACTTTACCACGATGGTGTAGAGCAACGATGCTTAAGTAATGCGCTTATTTACATTGGGAATTGTGTAAAACAGATATTTAATAACAATATGAAACAATATTGATCATCCTAAAATTGGATTGACATTGTTCTTTGACAACCCATAGTAGACTAAGTTTCAACAATGATAGTTGAGTGCTTTAGAGAAACTATACTAAAATGTGTACTTTGAATTCGCCTTAAATGAAATAAGACAAATTGATTAAATGTATCAATAATGTAGCGGGATTTCAGCGTAAGCTAAAAATACATTTTACTCAATGAGGTTGATCAATAAAAAAAAGAAGGCTCGTCATATAATCTGCAACTATCATATCATGACGTCATCGTATTTTAAATCGTTTATGGACACCTCGTCAATCGGAGATTCACCACTAAACGATATATAAGACGCATTTAATTTACAAAGGAACCATTAATGATTGGTCATTTCGTAAAGATGGCAATCCCACTGGGTTTATACAGAGGTCCTCAGTTCAACAATAAAATACGTCTTACAAATATAAGTCACCCGGGTGTTATTACTATGATCCGTGCGATTATCTTTTGTCGTAAGTGGTCTACAAGCGCCATATTTGGCGTAAATATACGTAATAGTCGGTTCGCAGACAGGTGCACTCAAACGCCATTCACCACAAAAATGTACAACACAAACTTGACACGCGCGTACAAACTATTAATTACATTGTTGTACGCGCTAATATGAATTATATAAATGTAGACCACACGGTGAAGTAATTATGCGCGCGTACAAACGATAGATGATTTTGTACGCGCTAAAGAATTGGAAACAACGTCTTTAATTCTGCTTCTCAAAACTTGAAATATTACACGATGATCATTTAGATTAAGTGGACCGTTACTTTTCACAAGTGTCAATAATAAAAAGTTAATCTGACACATTTATTATTTGAAATAAAAACCAAAATATTGCTTCGAGTAAATCTTTATAGTGACTAAGCTTGATGTCTTTTAAACTATCTTGCAATTGAGCAACTAATATTTGTGCAACAAATATCTTTATGGTTTGTATTTCAATAAAAACGTGGCTAGAAACCTTTTAAAATGGTTAAAATTGAAAATCTATATTGTAGTGTTCGCGTGTGCTGTTAACTTGGTTGAGATGCGATATGCGAGGCGACTGTAATTATTACGTTTGATATATGTATTTTAATAGAAACTGAATGAGAATGACTGATCGAAGCTTAACTACTGCTGATGAACTAATGTCCATGTGTCAGATTTACTTATTGGTCAACTTTTTGATACACAATTCTTCAGAGCAATGCTATTAATTAGTTTGAAAGTTACAATGCAAAAGATAGAAGTTAAGTTGAGCACTCCGTTCTACAATGTTTAGGCCCTGGGCCTCCAGCTTCAAATTCGGCAGGATCCGCTATACATTTTTGGAAGAAACTTGTTTGTTGATATTTCTTCTCCATGTTTAAACAGACTATGGTAATTTATTGTGGATTCATTCTTTAATTCGTAAAATACGAATTCGCATTTTTGATGTTCTTACTTCTCGTAAACTCTCTTTCGTTATTATTATATTAAAACTAATTTAATAAATTGTTAAGTTAAATGACAAAAAGAGAGATCGACGTTTCGGTACCATCATAGAACCATTTTCAAGATCAAGTGAATACAAAACAATAATAATTATGTGCACTAAGCACCAAAGTTGGTGACAGGAAATGCTAATTGAGGGCTAATTAGGTAATTAGCTCCTCCTACTGAGTTAGATAAACAATTTAGCTTTGATGGAATCCGATTGTTTATTGAGTGTAGGTTTTATCTCTTTGATCCACAACATCTCCTTAATTAGGCAATCAAACTTATTGTTACATTTAGATAAGACTCTAAAGTATTCCGAGATATCACCAGTTATGCCATGTTGTTTTAGGTGATCGCCTATAATACTTTTGTTATGTTCATTAATGCGTTTGTAAAGGTGTCGGCAAGTGTAACCGACATAGTTTGTATCACACAACCACATTGAAATTTGTACACAACGCATTGTGAATTAATGATTCTGGGTTTCATTTCTTTAGGTTTTAAGGTGTCACCTATCTTACGACTAGTAAATACTGGTAAAATATCATTTTCAATCTTCGCACTAAGTTGTTTAGTAACCGTGTTACAACAAGTTTGATCCTTGTACGGTAGTACAATCCTAATAGGCTGGGGAGATTCATCAGTTAGCATATCTTCATTAGTATTACTAGGAGTCACACAAGTATTAATGGATTGGTTTCAAAAGTTGAATTATCCTTTAGATCTTATTAGTAATATTGTTAAGGCTTTCAACCAATCCATTAATACTTGTGTGACTCCTAGTAATACTAATGAAGATATGCTAACTGATGAATCTCCCCAGCCTATTAGGATTGTACTACCGTACAAGGATCAAACTTGTTGTAACACGGTTACTAAACAACTTAAACAACTTAGTGCGAAGATTGAAAATGATATTTTACCAGTATTTACTAGTCGTAAGATAGGTGACACCTTAAAACCTAAAGAAATGAAACCCAGAATCATTAATTCACAATGCGTTGTGTACAAATTTCAATGTGGTTTGTGTGATACAAACTATGTCGGTTACACTTGCCGACACCTTTACAAACGCATTAATGAACATAACAAAAGTATTATAGGCGATCACCTAAAACAACATGGCATAACTGGTGATATCTCGGAATACTTTAGAGTCTTATCTAAATGTAACAATAAGTTTGATTGCCTAATTAAGGAGATGTTGTGGATCAAAGAGATAAAACCTACACTCAATAAACAATCGGATTCCATCAAAGCTAAATTGTTTATCTAACTCAGTAGGAGGAGCTAATTACCTAATTAGCCCTCAATTAGCATTTCCTGTCACCAACTTTGGTGCTTAGTGCACATAATTATTATTGTTTTGTATTCACTTGATCTTGAAAATGGTTCTATGATGGTACCGAAACGTCGATCTCTCTTTTTGTCATTAAATTTTATATTGAAATTATATAGTAAACGTCTTTTAATTTGTTAAGTTAAATCTTTTAAAAAAACAAGTAATAGTAACTTCCATTTCATAAAATATACATTTTTCTTTCTAGTATTTCACCTAAACATCAAACCATTTATAACATAAATGTACATTGTTGTAGCCTAATATCAAGATACTGAAAAACTAATAATAATAGTGATATCAAAATAATAAGATTTTTTATTTTCTTAAATATGCAACTCCCAATGGGTACTATGTTGACTAGCTCATACGTTGCTCGTCCTAAAAATAAACTGAAACCCCTTGAGAAGGAATTAACATTCGTTCTAAGGCGAATGGATACTGATCCAACATAACAACGTATAGAAGTCGTTTAAAACCACTTTAGTAGAAAGAACCAGCCTACTAATCACTTCTCACTCATTCTTCTGCTACCACCACCATGTGCAGGCCTAATAACAGCTTACATCGGCTTTATATGGTGAATTCTTTTGTTTCTGCAATTTGAAGTATCGCATAGCCAAAAGGAAATGTGTCGAATGGGTGATTTAGTTTGTGTGTGTTGATTGGTTTGGGACGTAATACAATTCAAAACGTGTGCAATGATTTACACTGTATAATAAAAATAATAACTTGACCCAAAGAAATTTGAGTGATTTGACCAGTCGCCAAATATATCAATTTCTGACGACCCATAGGGCCAGACGGTCGTTATATTCCACGTTCAACGACCTTTGAGAGTCATCGGCCGACTTTCCTCCTAGTAGAAGATTAAACACCCTGTTGGTAGACGTACCCGTTCGGGTTCATGTTTGCATCACGCCCTCTAAAGACCAGATATAGATTTCTACACGAAGTGTACAGTTATTTCTAATTTACAATTAAAAAAGAGATTTATTTGAAATGTTATTCAATGTTTAAACACATCTATAAAACAGTCACGTGTCCACTTTGGTCTAGATTTACTAATTTAGTCATAGTCAAGTGTTTCGACTTATTATCTTTATTCTTTATTGTTTTGGAATTAATAGGCCTAAATGTTTAAAAGTTTAATAGTTTTTAAATTATAGTTAAATCTAAAAAACTTCCATTTTTCAGAAACACACAATTTTTAATACTTCACCAAAACACCAAACAATTTCTTTTCATTGTAATTTATTTCACCAGAAATTGATTCTTAAAATCTTTGCAGCATCGAACAAGTTTTCCAGGAAATTGGCAAAGTACTAATTTATCTTTCTAATTTGTGGTTTTGTTCATTTTCTTCTGTTCTCATAACTTCTGTCGGTGTCTATAAAAGCATACAACCGCCACAAATTCAGTCTTGTTAACTTTGTAACCGTAACTGGTATTAAATTAATGCATTTGACACCGGAGATTCAGAGGTGACGGCCATGGTTAGCTAGTGAATAATTAAGAAGTCTTTTATAAAATGTGAACCGCGGTTGACTAGGACAACACAGTCTATGTTGTAGAAAAGTATGATATACTAGAAATACATATTTGAGCAAAACTCACATTTGATGAAACGTTTATAAATACAGCCAATATAATACAATTTTATTTTTAGGAATAAAACTTTAATTTATTATAGTTACGTGTGATGTTAATATCTATATAAATACTTTATTTGTCACTATCATAACATAACATAAACAATAAAACTTCATTAACAAAGGTGACAAAAAAAGCAAAATAAATCAGCCTTCGCTATAATGACCTAAATCATGTAGGATAGGCATATATTATATAAACTTTAATAATAATTATTGTCAAAGCCAATTTCGAATCCCTTCATATCTAATATAAGGGTGGGGTAAATAATAATTGATGTTGATTAGAGTCTGACAGGGAAACAAGGAGAGTTGACGAGTGTCTATATGACACAGACTCATCAACTCAAATCCAGTGCATCAAACAATAATACACGATCGGTTGACCATGTTGTGTCTTTACTAATATATATCTAGCTTGTATGGTAACAGCTTGAATATGTAGTACATGACACAACCTTGCTATTCCTATTCATATTTGTCATCATCCTCAAATAGAGCAACATTTATATTACAGTCAAAAATAGCACCAATTTTACACCCTGTGAGTAATAGAGGAAAATAATATAAACCGAAAAAACAACAATTTGTACCGTATAAATTACTTTTAAACTATAAACTATATAGTGTAGTAGGCCTATAGTGCTAACATTTAATATAATTGAATTACATACTAGTATTTTATGTAACGCCAGTTAATTCTAAGGAAAATAGTTTTACAATATGGACAGTTTTTATATACAATCATGTCAAAAAACACGTTTGTACTTGTGTTTACTCACCATTCCAGTAGGGGCCTACATGTTCTATTTTGGTTATTTAATTGCTGTAGTTAGTTAATGTAAACTAGCGTTTAAATGTTACTTTTCATTTCCTTGATATAAATTAATTGCAGACTTTAGCTATTATGAGGCGATTTAAACTAGAAAAGATTTACATTAGTTTAAATTGTTAACGATTTCGCATCAACAGAAAATGGAAATATGTTCTAGAGTCGCTTGAATATCATCTGCTAAACACACGTTCTTTACTTAGCGTAAACCGGTTACAAGTTTCATCAAGGCCTCTTTTGAACTATTGCTGAATTCAACATGAACATTTTCAACAAATCAAGACTAATTAAGACATGTGGACAGGTGAAATGACTTGAACTGCACTCAATTAACAGAATCCATCAATAAAATCGTTTTAAAAAGTTTTACAAACATTGCGTGCGTGTGGTTTGATCTTTCAAAACCGGCAATATTTGTTGTATTTATCCGTTTTAATGCATGTATAATGTGCAGATGAGTGAATGTTACGGTTAAGATGACACCTTGGGTAAGATATCCCATTTATTTCCACACTAATTCCTGTCTATTAGACTTAAAATAAACAATTCACAACCCACTTTTGACGAAATTTATCCAAAGTTTGATTTTTGAGTTGACGTCATTTGAAAGCGACCTGATTTTACACAAGATTCTAACCACTTCTTGCTAGTCGTAATTGTAAGTTTCATAACATATGGTACATTAATTGAATAGATTAATTTCAATGATTGGCAGTAGACCTTAAGTTTTAAAGTAAACTATCTCTCTACTTTATTTAACGTTGGTGTGGGTTTACAGTTCTGTTTGCCTTGTACGGTGTTATGAACATGTACGTGTAAATTTGCCAAATGTTTCCATTCACTGATTTTATAAGTAGGTCTAGGCCTATAGCCTTTTATTTCATTTGTTTTAGGCCTATTTGACTAAATCGACAAATTGTAGCTTGTTTTGAATTTATTCATACTTTATGAATGAAGTTCCTTTTTAAGTTCCTCGTACTGTTACCGTATAGTTTAACTCATTTCTGGCCTAAAACTGAATATAGGCCCTATAATAGCAGTGTGGATGAACATAGAATCGTTTGTTCTTCAAAGAATCATAATTCGCAAATGACTTTCACTCGACTGAATCTTTTTAAAGTTAGGTGAAATATGAGTGCCGTACGCAGAGATGTTTGAATAACATGTATGGTTAGCCAATGTCATGAACAAAAACTATTTGCAGGAAAGCCTAGTGCTTACTATAGTATCTAAAGTTTGGATATGTTTTTATTGGAACTTTATATGGCTAGTTTTGATTGATGTAGCCGGTTTCAAAGGCGGCATAAATACACATTTCTCTATCTATACATCTACATACCTACTGCAGTAAAAATATTGAAACGTTTATTTACTAAAGTCAAAAGTAAAGCAGGGTTTATATTGTTATCCAGATAAAGTGTGAGTAAAAATATAAAAAGTTGTGAGACCAAACAGTATATAGTTCTATAACTATAATACTATAAGAGAAACTCTCAAAATCTTTTTTGAATACATATTTTTTTTGTTTAAAATACTAAATATATTTTGTGATATGACCAACATCCATGGTTAAAAAAACCCATTCGACCACGTATTCAGTATTTCAAAATGGCTGTCATATTAAATCGGAAATCGTCATTGAACACATTGTCAGAATCCCTGATCCATGCCAAAAAAGTTCGCAAACCTACTAATTTTGTCCTTTAAAAGTATGGAACTACTTTTCTTTTCTATTGGTCAAAGTGATTGACGGCCATTCAGTAGTTTATTTGAAATTTTAAGGTTTCGACAATTTGATGTCCATCCTCTCGGGATGTCGTTACATATTAGTGGCAAAAGGCCCTGGATACGGTAACCGACCGACGATTTTATACGAGTTTGAACTTCATGGATGGGCCTAGTTTAGTTTGTCCTCTCCTCCTACTTACCGATGAAATGGATGCGATGAAATGTAGTAGTGTATGATGAACGGTAGAATAGATTTATGTAACTTATTTCTATTTCATTGTTCACTTTTCATTTCATCCAAAAGTAACGAAATATGTTTCCCTCTGTCAGAAGAGAAAGAGAGACTGAGAGGGATCATCAGAGAGACGAAACTAACTCAGTTCAATTTAATGGATTTTTTTGTATGGATCGTGTGTTTTGTATTTTCTTTCATGGTGTGAATAAAACAATGTGTTGTAATATAGTATACTGCTATTAGAAAGTTAAAACTATCATTACATAAGAGTAGCATGGGCTATAATACATTTGTATCTGATTTGACAGATCACAAAATTGTAGTTTCAATGCTATAAGACAATAACATAATTCATAGTGAAATAATAACCGTTATATTGGTATCATTGGACATTTGTTTTGTATTCACCATAGTCCTATAGGTCTAAAACAGTTAAAATTGAACAAATTCTGTCGTAATTTTATACACCATAGGCCTATAGTAGTGCACCAATTTCCCATAAACATGTTCCTTTAAAAATAAATGAATTATAATGATAGGTGATTTTAATTACCTATTACTACATTGAAACTATGAAATTGTTTTCAAATTTAATATTAATTAAAATTCGTCAGATACATGTATGATAAAATCGATTATACCACTGTTATTGTTTTAATAATCGATATAGGCGGTGATATTCTACTAACATCAACGTGCTAATCGAAATTTAGGTTACATAAATTAAAACCAGTGTTTTACGACTAAAAAAACCATACATAACTAGAATTATGATGGAATACAGCATGCTTATAATACCGAGCCGTAGACATTTTAACCAGGTTTATACTATAAACGAATTTATAATGTTTATACACAAAATGTTATCAATTTTGTTTCATTATCCTTCATTTATTTATTACAATAATTTTAAAACTAATTTGAATGATTTTCTATTTTGTTAAAACGAGTTAAAAAATATGTTTTTTATTGACTGTTACATTACAAGAGTTACTTAGCAGTATTAACTATAGCGATATCTGTACATTCACAGAATACACATAATTTCTTTTGTAAGACTTGATAAATTTGGTATAAAAGTCTATAATAAAAAGATAATTTAAACGAATATTTGTGTTTTAAAAATAATTACCGGTATGTTGTAAATAATATCTCGTTGCTTTAAGCTGGAATGATATGGTAAAAAACATGATGTCTATATGAATTCTAATTTGTCAATTATCTCGCTAATTAGGCCCAATATAGGTCGTCGTTGTCTTAAGTCTCTTCTTCTCCTATTAACCGCTGGCGCAATTGCAGACAATACTATCTAACGAAATGTTATGTTTTAATTTTGTATATGAAATTGAATCTTTTAAAACCATCATTTTTATTGTAGATAAATAATTTATTAAATAGAAAGCGACAATCGTTTTTGATGAGTAAAAGAAGTTCGTTATGAGCACGTATCCGCCATTATGAGTATTCACGCTATATGCAAATACGGCAATATTCAAAAGACGTGACAAACCATGAACGTAAACAATTTCGAAGATTTATCCTAAAATCTTGAACTTGAACTTATTAAAACAACAGTTAAGATATAATTATCAGATGAGGTATTGACGTGTCTAAACGGTAAATGAAGAGAATTACTTAAACATTAATTTTTGTTATTTTGACTATTGGGTGATTTAAGAAGGCTGAAGAATATGAATACTCACTCTAAAGGATTAAACGAATTTTCACTGATCAACGTTAATTCTGCAAACAAGAGTGAATTCTTAAGATCATGTAATAGTATCCATTATATAAACAATACCAACAATGAAAGTAAAGTACCGTTAAATTAAAGAAATAGAAGCATAGGCACGACCGCGTTGTGCATACCAATTTCTGCCGGCCGGCATACTTAATGCTAGCCTACGATGTGCCAATCAAAGGAACTAAGTAGGCCTACTACTAAAGCCGTGTAGTAGTCGGGCAAAATGTCCTATATTGTATGTTTTTTCGAATTCTTTTTTCTATTGATTATCATTGATACTTACGATATGGTATAAAAATAATGAAAAAAAACAAACAAACGAAATACATTATTCTTTTAAGAACGAACTCTAAAATTGTTTAAGATAATAAAACTATTCACTGACTCTGATTTCTATTAACTCCTATATGCGGATAACCGCTTCGACTATTCTATGTATTTCCATCCAGAAATATCTTTGGTTGTAACTTAGAAAAACAATAAATCTTTTGTGGACAACTGTACAAAAATGAATTGATTTCGAATTGAAGGACAGTGACGGGTTTATGAGCAATGTCTTACGAAAGATCTGCGGAGAATCAAAAGTAATCTTTCTGTACGCTATCTTACGCTTTCTGGTTGCGTATAAAGTTGTTTACAAAATCACTCGCATGAAAATCATCCTTTTGAGATATTTTTAATATTTGATGATGAACGTTAGGATAACTATTATTAGGCCTATATATATTCCAAATTTTACACATAATTTCACAAGATGGACGAAACCGCAAAAATAAACCGATTTAACATTTTTTAGTAAATAGCAACGTTGATAAGATTTGAAATTATTATATTGTTAATAAATGTGAACGTATTATTATAGATATAGGCCTAATTTTATACACAATTTTACAAGATGGATGAAACCGCAAAAATACATCGATCTAACATTTAATAAATAGCTCAGTTGATAAGATTTAAAATTATTTTAAAAAAAATTGTTAGTTATTTGTAGTAGGCCTACAACAAAAAGTATATTAACATACATTATTATGAGACAAACGAATTACGGTAAACAACCTTAAATTTAATCCCCTAATTAATTAAATTCAACATTTAAAACTAAGCTCGTATGTCAACAAAGTAAGAACAATATTTTGTTAATTGCACGTTAATGTTGTACAACGAAAATACATAATATTGAAAAAGAGATCTTTGACTTTATCGATATAAAATGATTAAGACTACAAAGACAATAAAATAATATCGTTAAAATAAAACCACATATTTAATATGCAAATTATAAATATTTGACTCATTAATTGTCGTGTAAGTGAACTAAATTCCTGACTAGCACACACATCTTTAGGCCATTACCGAATGTCTTTATAAGAGTTAGTAAACATTATCGTTAGGCTGCAAATGTGTCTTAGCTAGGCCAGTAAAAATTCGTTGAATATCTTTGAGAGCTATTGCAACTTGTAGAAAATACAGGAATGGTTATAGTTTAATAGTTTTATTTATACAGTGGTAAGTAGACATTTGGATTATGTATCAATAGGAAAGAAAGGGCGTGGAGAAAGCATTGTTGTCGTTACTATAACACTTTAAATTATTTCCGTAAGATTAATACTTTATAGAAAACCCAAGGCTTTTTACATGCTGTAGCCCCTATAGCTGGATTACACTTGCAAGCCAGTTGTTCCCAGAAAATGCTTTTAATATTTCGATACAAGCAATGCGAAATAAAATAATACAACTTCGTTGATATTAAAAGCAGATAGACATGAGATAAAAATAAAAAATATCTAGGCATAAAGTTCTGTAAAAATAATCATAGTTACAATTTATGTGCCGTTAACTTTAATTTGATTTCCAATTTTATCAACCACAGATGTATGTCAACGAAGTTTATATAATAAATTGTGTTATATCGCTGTTCAAAGCGCTTCACAATAGGATTAAAATCAACAATTGATAACATATTCATATAAGAATATAAATCTCAGTTAAAATTGTAAAAAAAAAAACATTTGGTAGGTTTTAAACTTATTCGTTTGCAATTATCGTCTTATTTAAGGCATTCTGTAGTCATTGACTTGCTGTTAACACGTATAAATCCCTTTTTACTTTTTTTTGTATTTTTATACCTTTTTAAACGTATCTTACTTATTTTTCTATTTTATATGACTGCCTACTTCAGTATTGTATCTCACGCTTTTTTGCTTTGTATTGTTTATTGCATTTGATACCATCTTAACTCCATTGTGTATTGCTTGTTATATTATTCAAAGACAAATTACTGAAAAAATGACAATGCTGTGGGTATCAGTGGCTGGATCTCAATAGAGATACAAAATAAAAAATAAGCAAAAAGCTAAATCAAAACAATAAAGTAAAACAGCCAGAAAAATTAGCAGAGCTTTCGGGCAAAACTAGCCCTTCATCGGTGCTTGTTATATTATTTATATATTATTTCACCACATAAAATGAATGACTGAAGATGAGGACTCATTGAATATATATAATATAATACACTTGCACTGATGAAGGGCTAGTGTTGCCCGAAAGCTCTGCTAACTTTTCTGGCTGTTTTACTTTATCGTTTTGATTTAGCTTTTCGCTTTTTTTTTGTATCTCCATTGAGATCCAGCCACTGATACCCACAGCATTGAAATTTTTTCAGTAATTTGCCTTTGGATTAATATAATAATTGTGTATAGAATAAACAAATATAGACCTATATTCAAATTGATTGAAATATTGAAGCTAAATTACTAGTCTGCATTTTGAACAAAGAAGGAAACAAAAGCATATTGATTTGAACTATTATTAAAGCAAATGACCAAAATAGAAACAAATCTACCATATATATTGATTGCTTCAACTTCTGAAATTCGTTAAGCGAAAGATTATTTTCACTGGAGAAATATCTGAAAGATTTTAGAATGTGTGACAATTTAATTATTCGTTGTTATCATCTTTAGCCTAGACCTAATTTTGATCCAACCTCACAGAGGGTGCATGGAGATAAATGGGGCAACATGTGTTGGTGACATCAATTCTCTACACATTTGAATAATAAGTGACAGAAATTTTATTTTAAAGCGCGTTTCAATACCGTATATGGTGAATTATCTCTATTTTTATTAAATTCGTTTTTGACTTCTTTTTAGAATAATCATATTATTTCTAAAATCATGTTTCACTTACTGCAATGCATTTTTTTGGGTGTAAATTCTCTTAAAATTTAGCAATTAATCTGAATAGGGCCTATGTGAATATCTATCGTGCGAAGTGTTATTGTCCTTAAAAGGAAATATAATTGAAGATCGTTGTCTTCAAGTTGAATTTAGTCATATTTTATAAATATTTAATTTCATATAGGGACATACATTGTTCGCATCGAAAACAAAGTCAGGTCACAACATATTTTTCTTTGTAAACTTTAGTTCACCAATTATCTATATAAACATTATTACTGTAATCCTTGTTATTATATTCAAAACCACGTGATATATTAAATTATTCATGAATTTAGAATGTAGAATTTATTGGTAACATAGGACACTACCGTGTGGTACGGCTACTGTGTGGTATCACTACCGAGTGTTATCGCTACCGTGTGGTATCGCTACCGTGTGGTATAGCTACCGTGTGGTTTAGCTACCGTGTGGTGTTGCCCGAGCAATTAGGACAGATCTACGATTGTCTTATGCCATTTAATCCATGAACAACGAAATAACGAATCAAACGTAAGGTCAGCTCAACAAAACACGCGTAGGAAAACTTATCAAATCACTTACTAACAAAGCCCTTTTAAATTCGCTTCTTACAAACCGTCTTTTATCTAAAATATTATCTGTCAAAGTATACCGTTGTTATATATAATAATAGAGTATTTAAATGCGGTTAATATATTAAATAATCAACCATTATATCATAATATTGATAATAATTGGGGAATTATTTAGTTATAATAATCGTCACGTGTACCGCGTGTCCGATAAAAACATTAAAAATTCGAATTACGTTGTTATTATGTGGTAGATAATCCATATAAGCCTAAATGTTGCCATTAAATGTTGATTATACACATAAAAAGTCGACAACAAAAGAAAAACACAATAGGCTGTGTTTGATTGAAAGATAATAAAAATCTCCAACGATTA
Organism: Antedon bifida; assembly: GCF_963402885.1. Taxonomy (NCBI): domain Eukaryota; kingdom Metazoa; phylum Echinodermata; class Crinoidea; order Comatulida; family Antedonidae; genus Antedon; species Antedon bifida. The sequence goes on from NC_136234.1 coordinate 2,546,461, forward strand.
ACATTTTGCTTTGTTTACGGCTTTTTTAGTTCTTTTCAGTGAAAATTAAATGTCTAGGTACATAAATACACCAATTAAAGAACTTAATAACTAATATAATGATCGATTTATGCATTTTAGAAAAGGAAATATTATTAAAAATAATTATATTTGCTATTCAAAATTATCTTTAGAATACCGCCTTCAAATTAGAAGTTTCTTTTGAAGCTTGCGACAAACAATATAGTGTACAAATAATATGTAAGACTGTTCACTCTGAAGGATGATGTCGTCAACACTATATTATAACTTTCGCTGTTGACCATTGTTATTCCGCATTACTTGAATGTAATAGCCCCCTCTCGATTTTAATAGATATAAATGAAATGAGCGTTTTCAAAACAAATAAATCACTGTCGTTATGGAACATTATAGAACCCCACCTAACGTTTAAAAAAAACCCAATGACGTCACTAGAAGGTCACTTCGCAAAACCCACTCAATGGTTAGGGGGTACAGACAGGGCTTGTTGATATCAGAGAGGTATATGACAACAAGTATATGAAACATCTTATATATATATAACATTCCAAATAAACTAAGCAAAATACTTATTGACAGATTAATGTAAGGTCTATTTTGTTATTTCTGTTTGTGTTTGATGACACGGTACCTGGTAGCAGCCAGAAGCACGTGTATTGTCTTTAGAAAACATTTTTAGAATGCCTACATTTTTATTTTTAAAAATGAAGATGAAGAAACATATTAATTTAGCCACTTCTCGCTATAAATTAAACTATTTGAACCCTGACCTATGATGATAAGATGATATCTATACAAGGATGATAGCATTTATTTTTGTTACTGGTAATAAAAAGGCTAAAAAGACATGCATTAAACATTTACTTTAAAATACATTTAGTAAAAGTAAAATTTAATGAGACAGTCAGGAATAAATACCGTATATTTAGTGCTATCAGTTAAGTTTATTTTATTAAATAATACAATTATTGAATTTAAAATTTAGCCCGGTTCTTAAGCTCACTTTTAAGTATAATTTCGATCCAAATGATATGATATTCTGTCTGTCACATTGCCTTTGTACAATCCATACAAAGAATGGTTTTTGGTTACAATTACTGAAAGAAGAATTTGTTTACAGATTTGGGAACACAATATGGGTATACTCTAGAAACATAATTAACGAAAACAAAATTAATAAGCTCAAGTTATGAACATAATCATTTTAGAGTACCTACCTCGTCAACAGATAACGTGGGAATTAACTCAATGTGTTAACAGTGTTCACATAACCAACCTTTCTAACACCACCCAAACATTCAACTAATTTTGTTTCTACAGCGCGTCTATCTATTAAAAAGAGATTGGAATTTCTTGGCCATGGGACAGATTGACTTGGACTTAGAACATGACCTCTGCACTGGCCTTTTAACGTCGTGATTCAATTTCAACCGACCAGCAGGCATAATTGTACTGTCCAGTTATCGCACATCAGTATCCGATTAATTTATGGTCAACCACAGTTATTAATATATGCAGTATATAGTTTGCTATTGAAAATATTGTTGTATTTTTATCCTATGCAATACATTCATGAAGTTGTCTGCATTTATGTTATCTCAACATCTTTTACGGAGGAAAAATTCTTTGCTACGCACGCCTATTTTTGAGTTTTTTTCTATTAATCTCTGACTGTTTCGCCAGTTTGTGTCCACCCAACGGAAGAGTGTTCCAACAAGATGGCTGCTGACAGAAAAGCGACAAACAACAGATGTTTTTCTTCGCGATACAACACAACTGTCTACAAGGGGATGCACCGCGCCGTGGTAAATGACTGCTAGTACATGTGTAATTACATCATTCTTTCCAACTTGTTAATGTTTAAATACTGTATTTTTAACATCAGGAAATTATTTTTTTACTCGTATTTTTCTAAAACGTGTTATTAATCTATACAAATTTCAGTTAACACTAACCGGCAAATGAATGCTAGTCGGAGTTGATTTATCGCCGATAGACAACGGTACTAAAATTAATAATATGCAAGTACGTTAAACAAAACCCGGGTCAGCATCAAGTTTAATGAGACCCGTTTTGTACTCTTTAAACCATGAAATGTGATTATCTGTACAGTGTGTGTGGTTTTAATGTTGGTAAAAAATGGGTATTCGACAATACACCGTAACTGTAACGGTTGCTGATGGATTAGCATGTAAAGAGCAATAGCTTGAGCTGAGCTGACCCATCCCATTAAAAATACTGCTCAAGTGCATGTTTAAACGGCCTTCACTCATCCGGGTTTTGCGCTAGAGACTCAAGGCCAGGCCTACAACTTTGGAGAAGTATAGAGTTGATTGAATAGAAGCATAGATATTATAGGCCTATTTCACTAACTAATATATAACTATCTATTAGATGTGAAAGGTTGTTTTATTATTTTACATTTGAGGAACTATTTAAAGTGTTTAATACATCTGGAATAACAATTCTTCCATAGGTTTACGACCAATGCATAATATTCTGAATTTAAAACTTTTATTAGATATTTTAATTCTCCAATGGGTTGTTATTGTAGATGATAGGTTCCAGTGGTCTACGAATTTAACTTTATATTCCACCCAGTTGTGATTTGTTAAGGCTAGGCCAGATGGTATAATCAAATGTTTAAATCCGTCAGTATCTCTTCAACGGTACACATTTATCACCATGAAGTGAGACAATTGAACCTTTAAATGTCAAGCATATAAACATCACTCACTATTCTCCGGTGCAAAAGTATGTACACTTAATAAATTTGTATAATACTGTGTATCATGCAATATTTAATATTAATATTATAATTATTGTTATTATACCATTTACACATATAAATTCGTTGCAAAACAATATCGATATTAAACTTATAAACAATTAATCAGTATATTATTAGGCGTATAGCAACAATAATTTTATCAGGTAAATTATATTTATAGGTTTTTCAAAATTAAATTTTCTATAATGGATATTTCGATAAAGAGTTTCATATTAATTTAATGTTTTGTTTGTATATCATGTCATCCAATATTCGTCTAAACCGTCAACTCTAGTTGGCAATGTGGGTAGACCTGGGCTTAAATGTATCCATTTTATATTTGTATTTTCGATTCGATTTGAGTCAATGTTTGATAATTGCAGAATCCGCTAATATTGTAGTTAAAATGAACACATGTGTGAAGTGAATAACATTATCTGACCGCTATAAAGCCGATTCTAAATTTTCTATAGGCCTATCGTTTACTAGCCATTTGATACGCGTATACTGAAACTACGCTGCCGAGGTGATGTTAACATGCCGATGTAACTATAAATTTATAAAACATCTTTATTTTATCATACCGCTAATTTTTCATCTCTCCTTTGTTACATTCAGCAAAGATTTAATGCTTCAACTAAATCTCTACTCGGTTTAGTGATCATTTACAACATTTTATTTTACAATACTAGATAGATGACTATCAATGTAGAAGCATAGCAGAATTATAAATCATAAATTCAGTTAGAAATATTTGGTTACTGATAATAATGACACCGTTTGCTAGGCCCTATCAATGGATCATGTTAGACCGCTCAGAATTGTGCATTGCCCTGGACGGAACCGGCGATTCTCTGCTCATGGTGCTATCTGCATAGCTTAAATATTTCATTCATGCATATGCCTATTCTAAATAGGTTGTTAGTTTAAAATACCTCATTCTTCATTGTTAGATGCTTCTCAACTACAGGAATTGTATGTTGCAACTCTTTTGCAATTAATACTTTATCAAAAAATGTGCTGTAGTTTTTCAAAAATGGCCAAAAATTGTAATATTATAAATTCTAATCTAACGAATTGTTAATGCAGATATTGTCGAAATTATATTTATATAGACGTATTGTAGGCCTAACATACTTACACAATAAAGAATGTATAAAATATAGGCCTATTACCAATGATAAGAGAACAATTTGTATTTTTGTATTAAGTATACCGGCATTAGCCCTTTACATTTTGTCAAATTTCAGTAATACTTTATCTATTTATTTAATAACACTTTTCATAAAATCTGTATTTTCATAAATTCTAAAGAAATAGTTAGTTTTAAAATACTAATTTAATAATTCGTTGTGCATGAGGCATACGGATTCGATACTGTAGTTAATTTAACTATTTAAAATTTCTGTGAACTGTTTTCAAACTTGTTAATTTAATACTGACCTGGTATAATGAAGCCAGGCATTAATAATGAGAAGGGTGCGATAAAAACTGGGTCAAAGGGAGGGAACGTATTTACCGCAGATTATTATAGTTTCTTTCTGACAGGCTTACCTCTTGAACAAGTCTACAATTTATGTTTCTATTTTCCTTGCTTAATGAACTTATATATGTTTAACTCATTGTTATCCACTCAGTCGCCTTGAATCAATTAGATGGTGATTGTTCTGATCTTGCCTGCAGCTTTACCAGAACAGCTAACAATTGAGTTCTGTCATCGAAATGTAAAGTCTCTTACTCATACAAACTTCCCCCTTTTTAATAAACAGAATACATTCCACCAAATCTTTCGCAGCAGAAGTTCTGGAGCCAGACTTTTGTAATTCGATTTCGTATAGTTGACTTATTAGGCTTACACTTGAGCTTAAAGGGTGTATTACTTTCATAATCCCTTCAGGAAAACCCACTTAAAGAAAAGCTCTACTCCTTGAAATAACAAGAATATTAAATACATTGTTAATCTTTACTTTTTCAACTATTACTTCTTATTAGAGAAATCGATTAAAATGGTGTTCTTTTATAAATCGGTGTGCGGTTGTACTTTTCAAAAGAAAAGACTTTATGGGCAGAATTACAAGCTAGTTTACCTAACTTGTAGCCTAGAGGCATTTTATACGAGGCCTAGCTTATCCGTCTGATTTTACAATCGACCCTTTCTTTTCTCATGTAACTTTATATATTAATGTAGAAAGGAAAGTTTTGGTTTAGTTTGGTACAGCTGTTTCTCACACACAAAAAAAAGTTATACTAATAGTAAAGACCAATGCAGTAAAACACTTATTTTATGTATGCAGTTGTAGTTAGTTTGAATTATGAATTGTTAATTACGGTAATTGAAAAACCATGACAGAAAGAAAACTGTTGAATTTGTTCCATTTTGAATGATACTCCATTAATGAATCTAGGCCTAAGATATGTTTTAAAAACTTTTTTTACGTTTTTTAATTGATGAAATGCTTTATCGCTTAGTTTGGTTTATCAGTTGTAAACTTAAACCAGGTCATGCAAGCAAAATTGGTCGATGCAATGCAAAGCAGAATAGAAATAAATAGTCAAAGACACTAGTATTAGTAATAACTGAACATTTTAGTGCACTTACAGGCTGAAATGATTCATATTCGTAACTTATAGTCACAAAATGTGATTTTAAAGCATACTTTGTTCTGAAATTTCCACCAGTTAATTAAGGCCTATCTAAGAAGTTCCAAGAATCTAGCAACACTTAATGTTATGTCAAAGGTCATTTCAAAAGTAAAAAACTTCAGTACAACAAAATGGCCACTGAGTACCGCAGTATTCCCTCCTGTAGATTTCTAATTGAATGGATAATAATAGTTATAATTCTACAAAAAATTGATGTATTTATTTTCAAAGTTTAGTTTTACCTTGAAAGTGATACCTTCCACGCTCGAGTGCACAAATCGTGTATGTATTATCATTATCACTTTTTCATTAGTGATTCTGGGATCACGTTATCATATTATCTTATTTTTGTCATTCGTATACGAGTATTATTGGAATAACTCATTACAACAAAGATTAATATTTCATTGTAAGTGCTCTCTTAAAATGTATCAATTCGATGTGCTGAAATTCTTCACTTTTTTGCAACCGTTAACGGTATACTCGATCGAAATTAAAGGGATAATAAATTATAGTTCATTTATAAAGTTCAATTGCATAGGATTGAAATATTTTAAAGTTTGTCTATGAATAGATTTATGAAGACTTTTAGTAAAGTGAGCTGAGAAGCTGTTTGGACGTTCCTGTTTTCTCACTACTGATATTTTATTATCCCAAATATTCAATTAAAAACTGTTATCATATTTATTTATTTATTTATTTGTTTTTTCTTTGTAAATAATTAATTTACAACTTTAAAAAAAAGCATTCATACAATTGCTAAATAAACGTGAACTTGAACTGAATATTTTATAAAACGCAAACGATTGTTTAGGGTAATTGTAAATATTTAATGATAAATGAATATTTTGCATCAGTTATAATTGGCATATCACTGATTGAGTTTATTTCTGTTTAGACTAAAAGGCCAAGTTTAATTTCAATACAAACAAAATATGAACAAACATTACCAGGTTCGTACATACTCATAAGAAAAGGTTGGCGTACATAACAAACAACTATTGAAATCAGTTCTTGTACATAATCAACTTATTATTAGTCACACAGATCCTTTAAATTTTAAAACATTTGATATGCTTTTGATATTCAGTAATGCTCTTAACATTTTGATGTTGTTCAGACAGTAATTCCGCAATGCAATGAAACATATCCTAGAAAGATAACGGGTTCACCCACCGACTTTCTTCTCATTTAACAAATCTATTTTGTGCGGTGACATGAATACCTGAAATTTTTAGGTTGATACCGCAAATAGACAACATTTTGGATGCAAACAAATATGAGATATGTCATATAATATATCAACAAAGTATCATAAATAACAAAACATCATTTGGAAATAATAATAATAGGCATTCGGTTATTAATTTTTATACACAAGTATTAAGATTTAAAATAAATATATTGAACATTCAATATAAATATTTATAAACATAATTATTTCAACACTCAAAAATAAAGAGAAAGACTGAACCCACCTTTAGAATACTATTATGAGAGGTAAAATGTAACATGCGAAAACAAAGTCACAAAAAAATTCGAACTCGACCACAGTTATGTTTCTATGAGTACGCCATACCGATGTGCCACATATTATAGTTGTTTTTTGTTTTTTTCTGGATTTTATATGATTTAATCATTTATTCAAGAAATTATTTCAAATTAATACTAGAGTGTTAAATACACTATTGTACCTATTTATTTACTGTTACACTCGCGCCAATGTTTTATTAGTTCTCATTGTTGAATAATTAATATAGCAAACACAACTTGCAAGAGCTTGATCTAAAGTTAAGTCAATTCATAATAACTAACCCTATTGTATTATTTTCACCTCCTTTATATATAGATTGTCGAATACACCAAATTGTGGTTTTACTATCATTGTTAAACATGTGTCTGTCTACTACAATTTGTAAAGTTATACAACTGAATTGTCCAGCAGCAGCCTACGATGTCTGGCCTTGACGTTGGGCAAACCGTTATATCCCCTTATCCTAGCATAATCTAAAGCTTAAATAACAATATTCAACGGAAAGACTGTCGTTAGGTAATAATCGTTATACGAAAATGATATGATAGTATGCTATCAAAAAACGATTAGAACAAAATTTTGTATTCTTTTACAGTTCAATGCCTTCTTAAGCTGTGTCTACACTATCAAACTAGTTTGACAAAAAAGTGTGATGTGACCAAATATGGTAGTGATGTACCCAAATATGGTAATGATATGACATCATCATGTCCATATATGAGCACATCACATTTGTTAAAGTTTGATCGTGTAGACATTAGGATGTCACGTTATCATTCATAACGAATTATAATATATTAATTACAATCATTAGTATTTTATTTATCAAAAGCTGATGAAACAATATTATATAACAATAATATTGTAATTAGGCATTCTTAATTATTTTTGTTAATTTAATTACGCATATTGTTTTATAAGTAATCCTATAAAATGACCGAATAATGTTACCCAAAAAATGATGTTTATTCAAATCATCTGAAGTTCGTTATAACAGTATTAAGTAAGCCTTAGACACTGAACATAATTAAAGTGTGGGGTTATAATGGTTTAATGGTTGTACATTTATATTAAAATAAAATATAAAATTTATAAAATATTTTAAAAATGTTCATACATTTACTTTACTTTAATTTTTCAATTTACAAAATTGCTCTGGGAAACTAAGATGCAGTAAGTTATAATCAGAGGAGTTTTCTAATCATTAACATATAAAATGTATATATAAAATATTAATATACTCGTTTTCAGAATCAAATTGTTATTATATGTATATTTTCCACATATTTCTAAGTGTATTAGACCCGACGTAAGCCAATACTATGAATAACATAACAAGACATATTGGTATTATTCCATAATTGTTGAAGATGTAAAATGTATCCTAAATATTGACATAGTTTTTATTTTTGAGTGACGTTTATTCCATACGGTTCGTAAAGATATATAATTAATAACAATAGCAATGAAACACGTTTATGCACATACTAACTGGGCGCTGTTAACGCTGGTATAAAACTCGGTCACATAGCACTTAAAACGTATGTAATATTTACAATGGCGACAAAGATGAGTTGATTTAAATGATTCGATATTACGATCTTACACGTATATTGTCATGTGTATCAAACTACATGATTCCAGCATGGAGCTAAAAATTAGATAGCTCCATTCATGATTTCAGGATCACTTTGTAAGATGCTGATTTAATTATAGGGGTTGTGGTTTAGCCGGGGGTTTAGCTTGTGAAAGCAAGGGGTGACATTTTAGACACAAAAAAAGAGTTGACGGTACATTGTACATAATAAAACTTGAGAGCAATATTAATGAAACAAATTTAGCATTTAAACAGTATATCCAATTTTAATATATTTGAAAATGCTAGAAATAATTATCAATACCCAGATATATCTGTCTATATATTTTTATTTAGCATTTACAAAACTATTTTAATTCATACTTAATTGTTTGTTGTTATTTAGAACATCAATAATTCTATATTAAGTATTACAGTACATGTGGCCTATCATATACAAATAGACCTATACATTTATTTGTTTAAACTTTAAACTTGAGATATATACTTATATATACATACCGGTACTGTAATGTTATTATTTATTTATTATTTTTTAAATACTGTACACACAATACTTAATAATAGGCCCACCTTATAAAATATCGCTTACCCTTTGAAGTGGTGTATATTTCAATATTTAATTTCCTAATCTATCGATTAAATAATTCCTTATCAATTTTAAGATTTTATATAATTTCAAAAATAAATACTCACCATATTTTTGATCCCTTTTCTTCAAGATCTATACACCGACTAAATCAGTATTAAATCGCTTATTTTACGTTTCTCAGACTGTTCGACGACAAACAGAATACTCCAGTTATAGACTTCATTGGGTTTAAAATCTGGACAATAGTTTGCTGTCCGGAGAGTTGTGATTTTCAGCAAGTCTTCACAAAAGAGGTAGCAATATGATACCACTACACACTCCCCCTAAAGGTTTGTTGTTATTGGGTCGAGTTTGATGAATTCTGTCAATGTGGATGCTAATGAAGTCTGCTAGTCGCTATTAGATATTATGAAGCAACATATACTAATCGTAGAAACAGCATGCGTTTTCGTATGTCTAATTCCTAACCGAATTTTAGGCCTAGAATGTGATGTAAACAATAGTTAAAACTAGTCCACTAACAATGCAATGTGCTGCAGTGAGGACGTCTGAACCAAGAAACTACCGAGAACCGCTCATGGCACTTATAAACACGTATTTCGATTTTAAACATAGTGTCAACATTGCAATGTGAACGTATTTAGGTTGATGTTTGTTTAATTTGTTCTAATTTTCCAGATGTTTTGGTATGCCGATACCTGGTACTTATCCTTCTTTAAATAACCTATATTCTAGATAGCATGATTAAGCACGTACTTAGCATTTGAGATGTTGTTGTTTCGTTTAATCCTGCATGGATCATCTGGTTCATCAACAAGTTTTGAAAATTAACATGTGTGCTCAATTAATATATATCTGAAAATGCTAGAAATTATCAATATCTATATCTATAGATCTGTCATAATGTGTGTGTTATTTTGCTAATTCTTTAGCAGGTAACCGGTTACAGATCTTGGGATATATGTTTGTTTTAGGTCAAGAAAAAACAGTATATCCAATTTTAATATATCTCAAAATGCTAGAAATAATTATCAATACCCAGATATATCTGTCTATATATTTTAACATTAATTTAATCAGGAAATCGGTTACAGGTTCCAGCACTTTCTTGCATGATATCTTGAGATTAGTTTGTTTTATGTCAAGAAAAAATATTTGTATATCCAAACTTTAGACGTGAATCCATGCTATCGGGAATAAAAGGAAAATAAAAATGTACAAACCAAATTTCCAAGTTAGTGACCTAAAGACACTCCTTTTTAAAACCTTATTATTTTAATCAACCAACAAATAAAAAGTTTATTTTTACTAATGAAAAACAAAAAGAAAAAAGTAATCAATAACCTGGTAAGATTTGCCTTTTTCGCATATAAAAACAGAACTAATTATTTTGCTACTACTACTTCTTAAATTGTATAATATGTACTATTTTCTATTATTGTACTTGGGCCAGTGGCCTACATACTATTGAATAAATGAATGAATCAATATTGAAATCGTTTTCAACCACGTACTGGTGAATTTTACTTATTAATTAATTAAGATTACACGTCATTTAAGTTTATACACTACACTGTTTAAAGAAAAGAAAAAGCATTTTCTAATATTTACAATAATTACTGTTTATTCTGGTTTAACAGTATATAAAATATAATATGGTGAAGCTTTGCCGTGGTACAACATGTCATGAACCAAACGTGATATTACCTTGATAAAAACCAGGGTCATAAAATTACTTAAATTTCAAATATTGTAAGTATTCCTTGTAGTATTTCCCTTTGAAAACAATCTATTTCCGTCCGTTTCACTACAGAATGACATGCACCTAACAAGGAATTAGAGGAGGTAATTCGATGGATAAATGGGCTCACAACATCGTCCTAGTGGTTTTACTTGACCTCAGGGCTATACAAGTTCAAACAGTCCATCTATTCGTAATTGTCGTGTTGTCCTCGGAATGGACTCTCGCTGATTGTATGATGTTGTACTGTTTTATGTATTGCAACTAAAGGGTTATATTTGTTGTGTAAAACACACTAGAACTGTGAAATTATTTCCAACTGTTTTTAATAAATGTCAATTAAGTACAGACTGAGTTAGATGTATCTGTGTCTGTATCATTGTTTTTAGCGTCATAATTTATCATAATGGCAATGAATAACATTCGTTAGTTTCCTTATACACTAAATGCAAGTTTCACGCGTACCATCGATATAAGTTCGTGACGTCATAATTTACAAACCTCTCTGTACTGTACTATTCTCTTATTTTCGACTTTTACTATCAAAAATTTTAAAAGAATTACATAAAAGCCCAACAAAATAGCATAAACATATCAATCCAAAAACAACAATTCGTAAACATAAAATGGTTAGATGATATGTTTTGAAAGCTATCTTCGTTGCTTTATAGTCATTGTTACATATCGGCAATATAGTTGATTATTGAGGATAGGCATACATTTTTGTTATTTATCAAAAGAGTAATAAAAAGGGTAATAAAAGCAATGAAAATACAATTATTAAAGTGATTAAAAGCAAAATTTGCGGTGAATATTATTTTTATTTTGTTTATTTTCAAGCATCTTGATTTTATTTCCATTTCTTTTCTTACTCCATAACCTTTCAAAATATGTTACTCAAATGATTCTGATGAAAACTTAACATACATGGAAGGGACAATTGTCCAAATAAGGAGGAAAATTGACCAAATAAGGAGGACAATTGACCAAGTAAGGAGGACAATTGACCAAATAAGGAGGACAGTTGACCAAATAAGGTTAAATTGAATACGGTAACGATCAGTAAAATAATTTCTTCTAAATGAATATAAAAATGTATTCTTTCACATTAAGTAAATACATACAATAATTAAATTAATTATTATATTTTTTTAGGTATTTATTGTACTATAATATCGCTAAAATTAAATAGCGTAATTAACGCTTATTATTAATGGGTCTTCAATACAATTTACAATTGTAAAGTATTATAATAATATACAATATAAATCAGGGAAGAATGATTCACTATTCCCTGGTATACAGATGCATATTTTTGTTGACAAGTAGTATTGATATGGTATATTGACATTGTAAGCAAAAATAAATAATATTTTTTAGTTATATATTGTACTGTAAATTAATTTAATATCTTTAAGATCAATAATAGTACACTAACATTTAATCGAAATATGAGGAGGAGCAATGCGAGATATTATTGATGATTAGAGGACAGTGATGTTGAGTTGTGAGAGAATGACATACTTTACCTGAAGATGAGAGGTGATGCGTTAAGAGGCCGACGCGTCAACATCCCGGCCTCCAAAGAGTGCGCTCACACCAATAATGTACGCGCTGTTAATGTGGTCTAGTTTCGCAGCAGGTAACAGCCTATCGAATTACGGATCACAAATGTTTAGCAAGACAGCCGTCATGAGTTTTTAGAATTGACCTGGTATGGATGATCTACTTCTCACCATAGCAACAATATCAGTCAAATTGAGTCAACTATCGAATAAAATTGGTCACTTTTGAGAACAGATACGAAATATTTTCGAAATTGGCCCATATTTAGAGTAAATCTTTACATGTTGCTCAAATTAACGGTTTGGGCAAAAGTTCTGTCAGTTTAGTTCCCGGATTTAGTTAAATCAATTAAAATTTATTTCGAACCACACTGTGTGTGTGTGTAGAACGTTTTTCAAACCCACTCAGACCCCCACATCAAACAATTGCATATTAGGGGACTATATGTGAGGCTCTCTCGCATCAATATAAATAACAGCGTATCAATATTAAGGAAAACCAATAGTGATTCTAGAATGACATTAACACTTTTTTTGGGCAGTTATAAAATTATAGTAACGCCTCATAAGAGATTTGCAGAAGCATTTATATAAGTATTTTATCCGATGACAAAATGTCCCGGAAATAAAAAAGATTTAAAGAATTATAAATCAGGTAAAACCGAGTGTTTTTATGATGCAGGTTATTCTCTATAGGATTGTTCGGTCATGTTATTCAAAAAATAACATCCGTAGGCAGTTACCGGATGAACAGTGATTATTTCAAAAATAGTATATTGGGGGAAAGTAAACCCCCACTGAATTAATGTTAAGTGATTTGTTCACTGATATAAATACTGCAAATTCAGACGGACTGACAGACAAACAAGTCAACCAATAAACAAAATGTTAGCGCTTCCAACATGACGCATCATAAGTACTGTCTGTAGGCCCACTACTGTTTAAAACAAACATGTCGACTCAATTCTCGATTCAATAGCTCCCTCTCAATTACTGATCATGCGCAGATTGCTCCCTCTATGTTTTAACAAATTACAAGGCCAAAATAAGTTTCGTTTGTCATCCTAATGTTAGTGATAATAAATAATAACAATAATAATGTGTATTTTAAAATACTGTTTTTTACAGATGATAATATAAGGATGAAACTTATATTATGATTTGTTCGATGATAATTGATGAAGATATATTATATAAACTGTATTTATTCACGAGACTGATGTACAGCACAACTCGTTCAATCAACATTGATTGTTTTTACACAAGTTCGTGATATTATAAAATTATCCAACTCCATATAAATACCAAAAAAATTGAAAAGAGAAATTACAGCTGAATCCCTTCCATCTGACACCCCTATTTAGGGAACACCATACCGGTACTTCCCGCGTAAACGGGAACCCTATCCAAGTGTCTCTTTTATAGGGATTCTACTGTAGTACTAATAAATGTTTTGTTTTCATTTAATTTTAAAATAATATTAATAATAAACACATTTTACATATAGTATTAAGCCATTTTAAGAGCTGGATGAATACCATACCATTATTTTTGCAATGCATTTTTCAGATTTTTCAGATGAATAAAGTATTTTAAGAATTCTCTATAATCACTCTAGATTTAGAAATGATAGAAGCTTTAGTTATGTTTCATGTGTGCATTTAGATGTGGTATATAGCAGCCACGTTTACCCCAATACGTTGTGGCAGTATAGAGGTAAACCGCTATAATTAATACGTTTGGAGAACACCAAATAGTTACCTTCAGCTTTACCGTGTGAACTTGTTCCCGATGTTCCACTCCACAGTTATTGCTTCGTATGTATAGTGATGGAGATAATCCTCATAGTAGTAAAAATCATCCTTGATTTCAAATAAATAAATATAAGAATGTAACAAACATCCCAGATCATAGCTTGGAGGACAAAGCATGCAGGCCAAAACAAGACAACTAATACATTTAACATCATTGTTAAAATGTGTTGAATATTCATGAATCGTACTGTCTCCGTACAGTAAAGAATGTCTGGATATGCAAAATAAAAGCATGCAGGGCAAAACAAGACAACAAATACATTTAACATCATTGTTAAAATGTGTTGAATATTCATGAATCGTACTGTCTCTACAGTAAAGAATGTCTGGATATGCAAATAACGTACTAGACATATGCTGCTATACGTAATTAGCCTAAACTGAATAGATAACGAAGAAGACGTATTTTTTGCTGACTGAAACACTAAACAGGTAAGTTTGTTTTTGTGTAATTAAAATATACTTCTTGATACATTAAACCTCAATACCACCTCAATATTAACTACGATTGGATGATAAATTATAGAATATATTTTACGCATAGGATATAACATGTTTGTACCGGTGTTTGGACTAAAAGTAGAGTGTAGTATACACCCGTTATTAGCCCTCACTCCCTCGTTATAAACGTATTGGGTCACCCTAGGGCCTAACTGCTATGATGAAAATATAATCAACAGCATATCGTATAGTTTAAAATTATATATACATTGTTACAAGGCACTATGTAACTGTGTATGTTTACGTTAATTTAATAGGGAACAGATATTTTGGGAGCCAGGTATGGTGCGCCAAATATCCTTCAGGTGACATATATTTCGTTCATAATTAGATAGCAAACATTACTTAGTAATAATTTAGTATAGTTGACTTAATAGCATTAGTCAGACAATCACCCGTACTTGATCTTGAATGCAGCGATGATTTCACAGTAGCCTATATATAAATGATAAAGCAAACACATTTCTTTCTTTTATATTACATTTAATTTAACACTTGGCGCGTCATAGTTAAGTTATTCGGCTGGGACCACCGGCATTTGTAGGCAAATGAAATCACAGTGAAAGACAACAAGATAAAACAAGTGTTATTCTAGAACAGCTTTGATTGATTGGTTTTCATTACACTTCAAACTATTAGACCGTTTGTGTTGTTTACTTTTTAACCTTGAGCCTAAGCTATTGTAAACAACGCGGTTTACACTTGTAGAGCGATGGTCGCACGGGATAGATTAATTAAATCGACCTAGAAAAGTTATCATTTAAGCTGATACGTTTACTTTAAACGTACCTTTTTATTATACAATTTTTTGTAAATTCCATTATAGTTTGTTTCCAAAAAACAATTGAACAGAGGCATCATTTATGTGTCATTGCTATATCATCGTCATCGTCGTCATCATCATCAACAACATTTTGATATTATGTCACATCATAATTACGTAATCAACATTATCATCATCATCATTATCATAGAGTCATCATCATAGATTCATCATTAATTCATATCATTTATTCACCAACACGTCATATATTTTATGTACGGTACGCGCTTGCTTCTCCACAGCGCCACCAACCATTTGGACATTATTTGGATAATGTTAAATCAACACGGCTGGAACAATAACACCTCGAATTAGATTAAATACAATTTACTGTATTACCATCATCTTAAACTAGGATGCGTTTGAGGATGCAGCCTACACACTTTTTGAATAAAACGAATGTATGTATCTTATGCATGCTACTTTTAGGCATCGCAATTACGCCGGGCGTAACGCAAAACAATTGGTCGCCAATGAGCTAGGATATTATACGGTGTGGTCTTTCGTTGCGTTGGCATATTTTGCGTTGCGAACTATGCACAGATTTTAACGCGTTGTCCGTCGCTTGTCAAAAGGCTTATTAACACCAAGTGAATAATGGTAACGCCATTGTAGAATCCCTCAACATTTTATATGTATATGATCTTGTTCTCAATGTACGATATGTAATTGGAAAATGTTTTGATTAGATGAAAACTAATAATATTATGCCTAACTTCTTAGAAATGTACAATGATATGTCTTTTTTATTAGTTCAATTAGTTCCGTACAGCTACACTGTGTACTATAATTACTAACAATAGTTGTCATACATCAGTGTTGCGTGTACCGTAGAAATATGCAGACACAACTGGCAAGGTGTCAACTTTTCTCACCTCATTCAGCAAAATACTACCTCCTTGCCTCGTTTAACGATGACATTTGAACTGCATTTTTCTTACCCTAACCAAACTAAACGGTTAATAGATTTACTGATTGACAAACAACATCAGTCAAAATTGGATGACCAAAAGTCATGAAAGTGCAAAACAATGTTTAATGCTCGCTCCTTTTGGAAACCCAGCTGTTGACAGGAATGGGATCTTTTCCATTCTCATAGGTGATATAAGTTCGATCAAACCACATTATCTTCCCCACCCCCAACTCTCCCCCTCCCATCCCAACTCTCCTTCTCCCACCCCGCCAATATAGTTGAAGTTGAATAAAGATATATTGGACAGGAGGATGACAGTGTGTGGGTTAGATGGGTGATGTTGTCAGATTTTAGTATAATTTTGAAGTAGAGTATACTGTATTTTTTTAAATTTGACATAGTTGTTAATTATAAATTTAAAAGAAACCATGTCAGCACTTTTACCGCAATACCTATATATATAATTTTCTTTCTGAATCGACAGCGTATACAGTAGTTATTTATACTTTAGCTATTCTTAGTCTGACCACTACTACACAGTAGTTCAATTCAGTAGTTATATAATTTTGTATATATTCAAAATAATTGCAGACAGTAGGAAATTGTTAATACAATGGTACTTCCGGTGTTTGGACTTCTGACCTGCCTTCAAATGACCTCACCCCAATGGATCACTGTTCAAGATTTGATATCTGATATTTAAACAAAAATAAATTCTGAACAAATCAATAACTGGAATATTAGTGTTGATTTATTAGTTGATATTTATTACCGTATGTGATGTAAAAAATGTTGACTTTCAGTTCTCGTCTGACAAAAAGTCTTACCTTATCAAATATAAATACCAGGCTAAATGAGGCATAGGGTATTTCCTTTTTTAGACGTGATTGTATTTATTACTCTCTACCAAAATACATAAGTCTACTTAGAATTAAAGAAAAAACATGATCAAGGTATGTATCCCAGTTAAACTATTTCTCTGGAAAAAAAATTACAGTAGCGCCATCATCGTTGCCACGAGCAAGAATAAAACTTTATCTGATCATTGTCATTGTTTTGATATTGTTTTCGTCAACTATCGTAATTCTTGTTATTTTCACATTATAGTTTTGATCATCGTTAGTCGATTCCGTCATCATAAATCAACATCTATCACTATCTATTTATACAAATCAGATGTTTAAATAGTTTTAAAAGTATTACAATGATTGAAACATCACTATCACCATAATCACACCAATTCACTTTATAAGCGATGAAGCGAAAAAGATTTTCACACTAGCCTATTAAAAAATGATCTATAAAAGCAGCCACTGCCCATACACACTTCGTCAAATATTGCTTGCGGCTATATCACTTTTATTGGCGTTCTTAAGTGATTTTATATCCAATTAAATTCTTTTTTTATCGCTTCCAATAATGTGGCTTTTATACTTTTATTCTATGCTGTAATCTTGTAAGATGATGTAAAACTTTAGTATTTTGATGATAACTGGGTGCTAATGTCTAGGTGATATTATTTATGTAATTGGTCAGATGTTTTTGCCCTACTCTGACGTAATTTGTACTTCATACTAAGTACATTGAGAATAGCCTACTTGCGAAAAAGTACGGAAGTAATTCTCGGGTGGGACTCGAACCCACGACCTCCAGATCACTTAGTATGAAGTACAAATTACGTCAGAGTAGTGCAAAACATCTGACCAATTACTCAACACCCTGACGCAAAGCTACTCCACAGTAGTTACAAACAATTACAACACTATTTATGTAGTTATTAGGTTACCTTATAGATTCCGTTAGTTAGTTATGTTATATAGTAATGCATTATACAATTATTGTTCTATCCAGCAATCCATAAGAATTGCCAATCGATTCAATGAAATTGAACTATTTTATGTCAACTCTAGCCAATCATACGTTGGTGCAGATATATCTCTACTAGGACGTTTCTTTCTTCATTTCTCTGAATTATCGATTGTTTTTTTTTATCCATCGTCAAACTCCATGTTTTATATCTAAATAACTTGACTAAAGTAAATGATATTTTGAGTGAAATGTGATTGAACTTGGTTGAAAACTAGTTCATTTAAGTGGTACCGTAATTCTGTACAACACATGTAAAGTGAAAATGTAGAATGTAGCTGTGAAAAAAAGTTATTCCTTGCTGGTTTGACCTTATGAACCTGCCAAGGGGCTTTTGTTAGACTTTTCCCTGTAACATAATTTCTGTAAATGACCAATATACTCATAAAATACACGTTTTAAAAAAAATTAAATAGACACTCTAAAAAAATTGACTGCTGACAACTGATTTGAAGCGTTAGAACATTTTTGTTCTGTTTATTTGTAATATTATTAATATTTAATATCAAAATGACAATAAAATTGCTATCATTCAATCCGACCAATATGAAAGCTTCTCTGGTCAGACAGAGATGTAACGAGATTGTAGGAAATCTCAAACGTCTGAGAAGCACCATAGGCTGCTCTTTACTAAACGGTTCTCGTTTGGAGACTGCGTCATGTAGCCGTAAAAGTAAAGTTTCCATGGTAACCAGTCCAAAGGGATTCATGAACGCTTAATCTCGGCAGCTAAAAAGTCGCATCTGTTTTTGGTCTTTTTGAAAAATAAAAATGAATTCGAATGATTGAAATCTCTCTGACAGCTGATTGTTGACAAGTGACATTTTAGTTCCAAGTGACTTCCTTTAAAATAAAACATAAATGATTATAATCAATCAAAATAATAACATAATTATGACGAGGAATCAAGGAAGAAATATTTAAGCTCTGTCTACACTATCAAACTTTATGTGACAAAAAAAATGTGCCCATATTTTGACATGATGATGTCAAATCACTACTATATTTGGGCATAACACTACCATATTTGGGCAAATCATACTTTTTTGTCAAATTAGTTTGATAGTGTAGACAGAGCTTTAGATTCATTCATTCATTTGGTCAAAATCAAAACAATATTACAGAAAAAGTACAGTACAACCAATACAATAGAAGTTTGCATAATATATTATAATAGTTCGTTTTAGAATCAAATACGAGATCGTACCGTCGTACTCTCGTACCGTCCTACGATGTCTAATAACATGCTTACACATGTACCGTAGTGCTGCTAAAATTACTACTAAAACTTTTGACAAAGCCTTATACATACTGTAATATAAATCAACATACATTAACACTGCTTTTGTTGTTTTGTACATGTAATCTTGTTGTAAGATGATGTAAAACTTTAGTATTTTGATGATAACTGGGTGCTAATGTCTAGGTGATATTATTTATGTAATTGGTCAGATGTTTTTGCCCTACTCTGACGTAATTTGTACTTCATACTAAGTACATTGAGAATACTTGCGAAAAAATACGCAATAATTCTCGTGTGGGACTCGAACCCACGACCCCCAGATCACTTAGTATGAAGTACAAATTACGTCAGAGTAGGGGAAAACATCTGACCAATTACTCAACACCCTGACGCAAAGCTACTCCACAGTAGTTACAAACAATTACAACACTAGTTATGTAGTTATTAGGTTACCTTATAGATTCCGTTAGTTAGTTAGTTATGTTATATAGTAATGCATTATACAATTGTTCTATCCAGCAATCCATAAGAATTGCCGATCGATTCAATGAAATTGAACTATTTTATGTCAACTCTAGCCAATCATACGTTGGTGCAGATATATCTCTACTAGGACGTTTCTTTCTTCATTTCTCTGAATTATCGATTGTTTTTTTTTATCCATCGTATAAATAAAACATAAATGATTATAATCAATCAAAATAATAACATAATTATGACGAGGAATCAAGGAAGAAATATTTAAGCTCTGTCTACACTATCAAACTTTATGTGACAAAAAAAATGTGCCCTATACTGTAATATAAATCAACATACATTAACACTGCTTTTGTTGTTTTGTACATGTTGTGCAGACGCTAAATTAATGCAGATTTCCCAAATATAATAATATATGTTATACATTAGGCAGTATAATAACATATAACACTTCTAAGTGGTATTGTACTATGTACAAAGTTTGCATGAACAGATTTATGAATGATAACAAGAATTATCCATTAAAACATTAATTCAAATTTATTAGAAATTACATATTATTTTGCAAATATCAAACATAGAAGCATTTAGACAATTGATACCACTTTATCTAATTCTACGTTTGATGACCTTATTATACAGGTCTGTATTCTCAGTCCAACGACTCTTGGAATGACCTGAGCAAAGGTCACCGAGTCGAATCAGTAACATATGGAAAAGTGCAAAAGGTTATCATTCAGATATATCACGCTCAACACAAATTTTCGTTAATAATAATGTCATGCAAAATTGTTGAAAACGACATATGATCTTGAATTTCTTTATGGAATCATGTCTGACATAACAAGAGCCTTAACTTGTTGTATTTTTAAAATTATTAGTTTAAGTCTGTAAAGCGGATGTATATTATTACACGACACTTTGGTTACGAATTCAAAATGACTTGTATGAATAGTACATTACAGAAAATATGTATAATGTCTAGATGATGAACCTAAACAAACCAAACTGTACTGTATGTTTATTATTATTATTCGGGCAATAATTCAATTTACAGTACGTACGTAGTAGGCTATCCAATGATATGACAACATATGACGGATATGTTTATCATTTGATACAATGATCAAATAATTATGTATATGTAAGCTTATAAATATATTTAAATAAAACATGAATAGAGTGCCTAATTGGATATAATACGATCTAGAACAAATAAAGATTTTACAAAATCAAAAATTAGCAAGTAGTTACGAAGGCCTCTATTGTATAGCGATATGTAATGGAAATTGAAGGGGCGCGGTTTATTAACCACAAAAATTCAAAAATTACCAACAAACAACCGCGTAAGGGTAGGTATTATTATTAATACTTTCCTGTGTATAAAATGCCCCAGTTAAGCTTCACCTTATCAATAAACGCTTCGCCATATGGCTGCAGAAGGCTCCATAAAGCCAGTCCGTAGCCGTCGTAGAGCAATCAGCTTCTGTTCAGGTAGCCACAAGAAGCAGCCTAGTTTCGTACTACTTACTACAAGGATCATATTACCCCATAATTTGAGAAAAATAATTCAACGTATGAAACATCCTGATTTATAAGCGGTTTATATGCCCATAAGTAAATGATGATTATCATTATTCGTGTTATTTCATATCTCATATTATATATTACGTAGGATTTCAGGTTGGATTTGAATCGTACTTATTATTTCTTGATTAAGAGTCGCTCGGGTTCGGATTTTAATCTATTTATAGGAAATGTATTTCACATCTAATTATTGTGACAGCATTTTTAAGAAAACAAATTATGCTATCTCTCTGGACATACAATTTATTTTTTTAAATATACCTTATACATAGATATTAGAATAAGTATAGTAATATGTACTTTTGAAAAGTTAAAAAAAAAAATGTTTTTTTTTATAAATTAGCTGTGATTACTTTAATCAGGTCAACAACAATAGTATTATTTTACACGAATCATTTTATTCATTTTATGTTGTAGACATACACTCAAAATAAATAGACCATGGACATTAAACACGAGGAGGTTAAACATATTCTTAATTTTACTTTAACCATTTGTATTCAATACACAATTCAATTCAACATTAAATGTTGAAATAATAATAATAATAATGTCGAAATAAATTTTATTTCGACCAAAATCAAACATTAAAGATGTATTGTCCCCCAAAAACATGAAAAATAAAGATTAATTAAATCAGACTTAGAATAGGTTATTTTGTATTTTTAATAAAGTCAATCAATTATGTAGAAAAAAAAAATAAAAAATAATGTTTTCACTTATAAAATGACAAAATAAATTGTTAAATTCAACCAAAAAGCCATTGGCTGGCAGCCATTTTCACTATTTCTTTTCTTAAAATTACAGTTTTTCAGGTAAATACATTTTTTCTGATCTAATTTTTGGTCAAAATGAATAAATATTATTTATGTGACATTAAAATGGCATATTCAACAAAAAAATGTTAAATACTTTTTTTTCAGGGGGATAATACATCTTTAACCATTTGTATTCAATTAATTAAGCCTATACATAATTCAATTCAACATTTATTTCGACCAAAATCAAACATTAATAACATATTTACATAGACTAAACAAAAACAACAAAAAATGTATAATTTCCTCATTCAATGTCGTCCTTCCTTATAAACAATATAATTACAATTTAAAACATATTCATGGAGAGGGGTGTTAATGCTAGATACGATTGTGTATGTATCCGAGTTGGCAGATGATGATCGACCCCTTATATACAGGTTGTAGTATTTAATAAAATAATTAAATCATACGTTATCTGACCTTGTTAGTTACAAACAACTTGACCAGGTTAAAATTTGTAACTTAATATCTGCCCTATTTTGTTACATTTTAATAATAAAAGTGAAAATGAATAAATTATTGATTTACCTATAATATCAGGTTGTGTGTACTGAATAGTATTATGTCTCGTGTTTAGATAGATAAATTCACATATTATTCTAAAGCTCTGTCTACACTATCAAATGTGATGTTCCCATATATGGACATGATGATGTCATCCATATTCGGGCATATAACTACCATATTTAGGCACATCACAAACTAGTTTGATAGTGACAGGTTTTACAGATTCTTCAAATTTATTTATAAATTTTATTTTCATACTTGTAATTATTATTTAAAAAAATTATATTTTAACTAAAATTTGTGATTTTTCAAAATAGGCCTATTGGAATGCATGCAATTTGATAAAAATCAAATCGAACAAAAACGCGGTGTATATTGTTGTAAATACCATAGAGACTTTTCACGTATCTTTAGCCAAGATCAACTGGTAAAACTGTTTTGCGTCTTCTGCACTAATAGGGCTAACTCCTTAAGCGTGGTTCCCACTAGCGACGCAACGCAAGGACGTAGACGCAGCGCAAGCGAGTTGTCCAATGACAAGCGAAAGTTCGAATAATTCGTAGCTTGTGATTGGTCAAATCACTTACGTTGCGCTTACGTACGTCCTTGCATTGCGTCTCTTGTGTGAACCAAACATTACTTTTAGAGATTCAATCCTTTTTGTGCGTTACACGTACCTTCCCTGCATAATCCCTAATAATAGGGATAGATAAATAAATAATATTTTACGATTGTTAGCCCTAATAGATATTATTTTAATTATTATTGTTTAACACATATCCACTGCGTAGGCCTACCTGTATTCGTCTCAAATTGGCAAAATTGCAATACAACATATTGTCTATGTTAAGAGAATTAAACTGTAACTTTCTGTATAGATATCGTGTTATAGCATTCGTCTGATTTCAGGTTAACATTTATAACGATCTCCAATAAGCTGATATTGAGAGACAGTCTACCATCTTTATTGATAAAAGCTGTAATAAGAAATGATGACGAAATTTGATCCTAGCAACGAGATCAATTTAAGTTAACCCCAAACTATTAGTTAATTCAATCCGTGTCACATCTTCTTCATCGTCTTTAATAGTTGCTTAACAAACCGTTGATCGTCTCTTCTTCCACGTACAAATTGTAACACTGTATCAGACCCGTCAGTACAGAACGTCAAATTGTGTCACTACCTTCTTACTATGTAAATGTATCTAAATACTATTACCTATACTAAATAAATAGGCTTACATTTAAGAAACGTGTTAGATCGTCCATTCCTGAGACCTCTCCTGAACCTCAAAACAAGTTAAGGTACGCAGTGCGCATGCCCCGATAAACTCGCTGTGAATACTTTTCGATACTGTCGAAAAACATTTCTGGATTGAAAATGCTTATTCCTGGATGTAATATGACATTTCGTATATGAAGGGTCAGATGAGCGATTACCACACGCTGTGGGTTACCCTCTTCATATTGCCAAGACTACAAATATTTCAGGTTTGTGTCTTTACATCTGTTGATTGAAGTCTAATATGATGAGTCAAATGACATTTCGAAGACATTACTCGGTGTTCATCAAGGAGGCCTACATTACAAATACATTTAACAAATGTTTTCATTTTTTTTTTAAAGCTAGTATGTGTTGTTACTTTCTTTCTTTTTTTCTATTTCTTTACACAAAAGATATATAATAGAACTTAATGAAAATATTGATATTAATAATTACCAATGTGGAGATATTTGTCTAACCCTAGCCCTTGTTTTGGCCTACGTGCTGCCTTCATGATTGGTCACCCAAACCCCCTCTTGTGTTGGCAGCTGACACGATCATATATGTGTAACTGAGTAGCTATTCTCAGGGCCTAGGGTCCATAAAATTGTCGGCCGGAACGTTTGATTTGACTGCGACCAAATCAGGTATCAAATTGAATTATTCCAAAAAAACAAAGGTCGAACACGATTTTGAATTATCGTCGTTAGTTATAAAGAGGTCGAAAGTAGGACCAGGTCAATAGAGGTATTCTCATAAATCAGTCCCTTTGTGTATAGTAAAATAGCAAAGGCGCAATGTCTATACAATACACCTGCTTTTCTAGATATGATATTTCTAATAACAACATTGGCAGAAATAACTGAAATTTAAGATAAACGGTTAGGCCTAGACAGACTCTCCATACAGTCTGGTTTTCCAGCCGTTGCTTAAAGAAGCAGTGTATAATAGAGGCGTAGAACTTACGATTAATTAAATGGATGCAACTCACAGTCAAGGCTTTAAGTTAACTAATTTTATTTCTGTACTATTATAAAGGCAGCAAGGAGCCAAGGTGTTTATTAGAGAATCTGTTAAGCAAATATAGTTTAATTGGGCTTGACAATGAAAACAAAAGTCTAACAATTACTCCAAAACGGTTGAGCTTTCTTACCGCAGGCTAGATTTAACAGAAAGAACTGTAAGCAAATAAGTCACCTTTTGAACTTCATACATACACAGAAAGATTGAAACGTCTACAGAATTAATATCAATGGCAGAGTACGTTCCCTTACATTGTAAAAGCTAAGATAAAGCGTGTCCTAAATAAAAGACCTATACAATTGACGATTATTTTGATCAAGTTGTACTTCAATAAATAGTATTTAGGCCTAATTATCATAAATGTAATCGTGAACGTTAATTATCAAAACGCAATGTAAAAAACTCAGGGTTGTTGTATTGGTAGTAGTAGTAGTACCATTGTGGCATTTACTTGTTGAGATACTATATTCTATGGTACTGTGATATATAGGGCATCCATTCGTGTAGATTACATTATAAACTGAATCTGAATAAAAAACATGAGCTCTTTTTAAAAATTCAATAAAGAATAAACAACCAATATTGAATAAAAATAGAAGTTATATTTAATAGACTTTGTGAAAAATGCAGTTAAACAAGCAAGTTATCTACAATTCGTTTTTCTTGTATTGTGTTCCTCCGTATCAAATTTACTATTTTCTAAAGACAGAGACATGTTTCTAAAAGAAATAGAAAGACTTTAAAGCGAGTGATACATTATCTTTAAGTAAACAATTCAATGAAGCACTTTTAGTGCAGGAAAAGTTCATTCCAAAAGAACAAAAAAGAAATGCTTTTCATAGATTTTGAAAAAACCTGGTGTGTAAGGGTGGCTGTGTTTGCATTAGAGGACCCCTGAGGGCACTGGTGGAGTATAATGGTCAAATATGGAACAGACTATTTAGAAAAGAGACGAGCTAGTAAAAGAGGGGATTGGCAATCTATCACCGTCCATTGATTTTCAAAGCAGATCTAATTAGAAGTAGAAAAGAGTTTGAAAAGTATAGACCTAGTTAATAGGTTTAATCCTATCAATTTTGAAATATAATACAATAATTACCAATCGTACAGAAAAGTGTAAGTTTCTATTAAAGTTAAATGTGTTAGAAATTTGTGGTTTTTATTTCAATCGACTCGTTTTAGTGATAAAAACCAATCGAAAATAGAACGATCGGGAACAGGAACTATATAGAAAATTATTATAATTATAGACATTAGTTTCGATTGTCAAAAAATAAGTATATAAAGAGTGTGGCGTAGTACAGATACATTCTTTGAGACAGTGTATGTTTTTAAGAAATCGTTTTTTAGGGAAATATTAGCAACTAGCAACCCCATTTGTATCTAATTGTACAACTCTTAGAGTCACGTGATATCAGTAAGATGACAGTCGGAACAGAAGCAGTTCGCCATATTCGTTGCGGTTTACTTTAGTCAGTCAATTAATAATTGGCTCATAAATAATTATCAATTAATTTGAATAATTACATAACTTACATGTAGGAGGGGCATGGTTAGTGTTTTATGCTCGGAAAATGGGAATGTCAAATCTTATAATAATCGTAACATTGCTGTATTTCATGTATTATATCCTATTCACTGTTCAATGTGGTAGGCTACCTACTCTGAGAAAATAATCTAAAAAATAGCATTTTATTTCTTTTTGTGTAATCATTGTTTACAATCATTAGGCCTATGTTACCAAACAGACCAAACGTCAGTAATATTTTAATAGTTCCTATGGAATTTATTTAGGTAAATTAAACAGGAATGAAAATTGTTAATAATCATCATCGTCAGAATCATCAATATGAAGAATTTATAAGTGATAGGTATATAATAATATTAAGATGCGTTTCCAGACGCTGACGTAATTTATACCCAGAATGCACTGTAATTACGAATCTAGCAATGAACGTTGGAAAGATAATCTGATTTTGTAATATATAAAGTTGATCAGATATGTCTGAGTATTAATCTTAAAGATGTACTTTTGTTGTAAGCTGCCACTACTTCCGTTACATTTATTATTTGCATATGTTCCGATGTCTATGAGTTTACCCCCATCTGCTTAACCCTTGTGATTATAACATACATCGAGCACATTTAAAATTATAAAACATTATACATTATTAGCAAAAATAGGCCATACCCTAAATACTAACGTGTAGATGTCATAGGGCAATGTGATATAATTGACAGCCATATTGGTTATGACAACTGGATAGTAAATGGATGGTAAATAACCTTGATTGTATTAAAATAACGTTGTAGAAAATTCTTTTTTTTTTCTATCTATTCAAAAGTACAGTATTTGACTTTTTACTTAGAAACATTACCGAAAACACAATATTTTGTACTCAAAAGTTACACAAATATAGAAAATGTGTATATGTAATAAAAACATACACACATATTAGAAAGAACTAGGATATATATTTATAATTCGTTCAATAACAAAAAGAAATGTCAACAATATCAAGATTATTTTGTATAATTTAAGTAAAGCGGTAGATAAATAAGGAAGAACAATTCCAAGTTTCTACTTAATAACTAGGTATATAACACCACTATGTATATTTATTATTCGTTTAACAAAACTAATACTTTAGCACATTGGCCTATAGTTTTTTTTTCAGATAGGCCTAAATAAAATATTCGATAAATAGAAATAAATAAATCTTTTGTTTTGTCTTTGTTTTTGTAGTTTTTTGTTTTTGTCTGTACTCTAGGCTTCTGGGAGAATAGTCTTCGTCTGAAAAGGTCCCAGCCCAGTATAAAGAAGAAATACATAAAAATAAATAAATATAGGCCTATGTTATTAATATTAGGCAGATATTTTATTGCGGAAATCGAAAAATAGATCAGCTCTTCAAAATGACTAAACGAATAAAACCGTAGAACTTGAAATAATATACATTTCAGAAAGATTAAAGTTGAAAATAATAGTAGTAATATTTAGTATCGATTCGCCTAATAATAACAACTATATAGAAAGCGTGATAACGGGTAGCCTAACGAATTAATCGAAACTAGTCACACTAAAACAAAAAAAGATCAAAATGCTGTTACATACAGGTATATAATTAAAATAAAAATCGTATAATTTTCGAATTACAGAAAACATTGCTTGTCCTATCTAATGTCAATTTATTAATAAAGTTCGTATAGCGCCATAATTATACTGGATCGTATAACCATTTATATTATTATTTTATCAAACTACATTTTGACAACAAATAAAGAAACTTGTTTTATTTTGTGGCTAAACGATTCCTTTAAAAACTAAATTTATTTATTGAATTATTCTTTGCGACAATAAAATGATTGTTGTTTTCTTCCATATTAAAATAATTAGGCCTACATGTATATATTTTATAAATATTATGAAATATAAATATTGAAAATCCACTGGAAGATCGTTTATATTAGGAAATACTCTATAACATAGAAAACATAGATTATCTTTCTTATATTTATTAAAATCAAATTATCAAATATTAATAATTTTCTACTATATAAAATTAGACACAAAAACGCTTAAAAATGTAAGGATATTACAACATATTTAAGATAGACTTTGTATATACTGTGAAAAATAGAAAGGCATGATAGACCTTATATGAGACGCAGTCCAACTAAAAAATAATTTAAAGATGAAAACAGAAAGGCAAAATTATTACCTAAAAAAGTATCCCTATGATTCAACAATCTGGCAAAAAAATAACTGAACAAAATACGATGGGTGTACGAGAAAGTAACCGAACAGTAGAAACATTTTGAGAGAGGATCATGGATTTCAATAAGTGTATTGTCCCAGCTATTTTAGTAACAAATATTAAGGAGTATCCTTGTCTACGTGTTTGCTGAAAACGGCTCCTCTGTCATTCACTGGTGATTAAAATGACATTAATTATAAATTAATCTGCACTAAGATACTTATAACCGAAGCTATAATCATTATTTCATTCCTTTATTATATATCTAGCCATGGTAAGCCTAACATTAATTAAACAAGAATAGGAGCTAAAAGCCATGTCTCACGTTGATGGAAGCTTGTCTTTTAAGACATTATAACGTATAGGTTACTGCCTATAAACCGCAAATAAACCGAATATAAATGACATGTACATTTTTTATTTCTTTTATACATCTACTTTCGTGGGTTTCCCCGTTACTTTTTTCACGTTGCCCAAAATGTAAATTTATATTGTATTATTATATTGACAGTTTAAAAAAAATAGGCATATAATCATTTATCATTATGAATACAATGTCATGTAAACAACAATTATATTAACATAATTTCCATGTTGCATTTATCCAATGAACAACGACGGAAATAACATGTATTGCTAACAATTTAAATATCACACAAAGTGGTAAATTCCTACAAGAAATAATCAAAATAACATTTTAGAAAATGGACTTTAGTGTTATAAGCAATAAAGGGAAGATAATTTTATGATTATAATTAAAAGACGTTAAAATAATAACATTGAGCAGTACAGCTGTTGAAATAATAAATACATTCGTTTGATTGAGTATTTAATGTTGATGTGAAATGGAACGATATGAAATAACATTGTTTTACTAACTAACAGTAAGCACATTGTTATTGTAAATATTAGCATGTGTTGAAGAATAGCAGCTTATTATTTTACATTTACAAATGATTAAAGAGTACAGTAACATTGAATAAATGGAATGAAAATTAGGATAAGAACAAAATGTTCGACGAACAAACAGAAAGTATGTTTTAAATTCATGAATATTGAATGTTGTATTACAATAATTACCTATGATAAAATATGAAAGTATTGTATATTGAACCGACGCGATCAATGTCGACCGAATTGACCCAGATTACGAGAGAAAGCGAGGTTATGGCATTCACAATAATGCAACGTATGTAGACAATTGGCAAACACGGGGCCTAGGCACTTCTATCTTTACATTGCTTTGTAATAAATGCATTTATATTACCTTACAATTATTTCATAATTTGTCACTTTCAAATCCTCTCTTTATTGTTATAGAACTTTGGATTTATGGAGAAATTGCGACAATTAAAATTCATCATACAGATAAAAAGAAACATACAGTATAAATAATGAGCAAAATAATAATAAATAAAGATATTTGTATGGGTTATTTTTTTGTAAATATAAGCCTATGCCCTACATACATTTAAAAACAATAGAAAAATTAAAACCCTAAACTATTACAATTATTCTAAAAAAATATATATAATTTTAACTTAATTATACTTAATTTGGTTCAATAAATTGAACACTTTTTAAGGTGTACTTAGTTAGTTTCGATTATGCTTCGACAAATTTAATAATCATAACAACTTAAAACACAAGGTCGTATAAAAACGATTATATTACAACGACCTAGTTGCTACACGGTCCTTATAAAACTAAAAAGTAAAATGTTATTTTGTAATTAAAAAATCTTACTGTCCATACAATGTACTAGTATTCATTAACGATACAATATAAATTGGTAAATTAGAACAATTTGTAAATAAATAATAATAATAATAATAATGAATATTTTTACCACATATTGAAAGATAATTAATAAAAATTTATTTTATAATTCATTTCTAAAAAGGCTTTCTGTTTACTTATTTATAAAACAATTGAATGTGATTTCGATGTATATGCCTAGTAGTGACTTTTTTTTTATCTCTTCCAAATTGTGGGAGTTGATTTAGAATACATTTTATTCAATGGTATAAGCCCCATATGTGATATCTAAATTGTTACTCAAATAGACTGATTAACGTATTATAACCGCAGTAGTTGCTTATAACCCCAACGGTTGTTTTCTTTCGCATTCAAACTGAATACTGTATTCGTATTGAAATACAAGCAAAACGGATCAATAATAGATGCATTGTAGTAGAGAGGATAGATGGAGACTTGCCATCAAAAGTACAAAGCTCTCGAGACTTAGAATAACATCCCTCAAACTACATATAAATGAATTACATGTTTATACTTATTTGGTTAAAGAAAACATTTTAAATGTATAAGATTGGTTAATTAATACAAACCCCTGACGCACATACTTAAATATTAGAAACTTAAGAAGCTTTTAAGTAGCTAGGGGACCCATTCATTTGTATACATATCGGGAAAAAGAATTAATCACACACAATAGGTTTAAAATACCTTAGTATACTTTATATGTAACAGGTAGACGCGATATAAGTGTCTAATATAATTTTCTGGTCATTTGAGCTAACGTGGAATTGCATTATAAGCGACTTATGAATTTGTTAAAACGTGGCATATCATATACCGTGGCTACCAAATTACTTTAGTAATTATGGTTAGATGTTTATGATTAATGTGACTATAAACCAAGTACGAGATCATATATTAAAAATACAAATAATATTATATCATTAGATAATATTCCATTTGATCATATTATAGTATCATTTTAGTAAATATCGAAATGAATCATGATAAAGCAATCGAACGGTTGATTCATTGTAGACTGAAATAAATTTAAGCCTATCCTATCACATTAGGTCTATTATTGATATCTTTGAAAAAGATAATATTATTAATAAATCCACAAAATTATAAAGAAATTCGGAGTTGAGTAATAGTCAACTATTGTGTATGGGTTCACACACCACCATGCGTTAACATTGTTATTAAAAAAACTCAAGGATTGATAAAATAAAATGAATTTAACAATCCTTAGAAAGTACATTTATGCTATTTTTAGAAAAGTCAGAATTGTTATCCATTTGGCTAACCTAATAATGTTAGAATATAGCAATCATTACTAAACCAAAGGTGGACACTAGACAAATTGGAAATATTTAAGAAATGACTCAATTCCTTCAAATGTTTATCAAACACAGCTAATACAAATATTAAATCATGTTACGACTAATAGGAGGAGAGCCGGTATTGAGGAAATATTGGAAACAGTATACTACTAAACAAACTCGAAATATGAGCTTTTGGTAAGAGTGATTCCATGAAGAGGAAGTGCAGGCTCATTACCAACTTTTAAACTACTATTCAATACAATGTTTGTATTATTGTGTTAAATATGAGCGTTTTGGTGATAGAGAGGATGGGGTGGGGAGGGGGTGAGAGAGGTATAAACCTGGCCCATGAAAGAGTTTCTTGTCAGGGTTAACTACTGTATTATACAGAACGTTATTAATGAATTGATTTTGGGGCGTCAGATACTATATCAATTGAGTAGTGGAAGAAAGTGGTGTAGCTATGTTGATAATAATATATAGAAATTGTTATTTTAACCGTAATTATATAAAGTTGAAAATAATAAATAAGGTTGTTTTTGTTGTTATTGGTTTAGACTTTTGCCTTTTTACTAAGGTTTAAAAAGTCTGTGCAAGAGCCGAGTGGGGGCAGTGTCACCAGTGATGAGAGACTCACGTTCCTAAAATATTGTGAACCAATTTAATTAAAAAAATGTACAGTAGCACAGTAATAATTAATTACTAATTCTGAGTAAATATCTCCATTAACGTAGAAAAGGAAATGTACCATAAAATATAAAGAAACCTATAAATCCAACATTTTCAATACAATGGTATAAAACTTGTTAAAACAGTAAATATTAAATACAGTAATATTATTTCTTTTCAAAATTATTTTAACAAATCAGTACAAATGTGATTACTAAAAACGAAAGAAAAATGTAAGTTATTTCTGAAACTTACCCCACATTGCGATTTCTTGGTTTTTCGTTGAAATGGTTGAATGTTGATGGACCGACGCATTCTTCAACTTGCATATATATCGTCTTTCTTTGTATGTTTTCTTTTGTACAATAATATAAATACAATATATTGTACATTTCATTCACCTAATAAGTCAATCCATAACCTAAGCCGCGGCATACGGTAACCTAGCTTAAATAAAGGATAACCCCAATCAAGATTGTATATAAATATTTAAAAGATATACTACATCAGAACTTTCACAAAATCAGAGTTGGAACATTTATCTCGTTTTAAAACCATTTATTCTCAGAATGTCAAAACGTATACTTATATCTATATTTTGACAGCGGTTGATGCATTAGTTTGTACGCATAGCGTAGAATACCCTGTTTAAAGTGGCGTATGCTCCGAATAAGGGTCACATACATTCTGTTATACCTGCAGTCAGTACAATCATTCCATTTTGAACCATTATTATCTATGTACATAGGTTACACCAGTTTCTTTAACAACATTTATTACACAGTGTTTGCAAGAAGGATTAAATCTATTTTTATATAGTTTGCTTGTCTGGTAGCCTCGTTTTTTACATTGGTCAAACGTATACAATGTTTCATAATGTTTGGACGTGGGATCTGTCACATTGAATCAGACGCGACAACATAAATAAACCAAAGGAAATAATAACATTTTTTAAATGACATTTTAAATTAGGCCTACTTCAGGTGACATCGTATTTGCACCTATAGCACTTTTATGCACATAAACACTAGGCTATTACCGTTAGAATGTAACGCTTAAACCGACCTACATTGTGGCCTACAACCAAATATTGCTAGGCCTACTAACTGTAGTACCTACGTTTAATAATAATACTATACTACCAGTATTAAATGTACCATTTAATAGTTTGAAGTGGTACTTAATTCGTTAATGATATTTGGTGCATTTAGTAGTGATAATAGAAAGGATAGGCCACCATATTAGAGGACTAGCGAATGGTGATAGTAGCAAAATGTCTGTAAATAGTAGTTAAATGGAAAGGAAGGATGTGGGCTATTACTAGTACAGTAGTAATGCGCTGGGAGGAGCTACCAATTTGTATTAACAATCTTAACCTGTTAGGTGGTCAGTTATAATAATGGACGTTCAAATTATTATCAAAATTAACATAGTATTATTAATAATACTAATACCCTGTATACGGAATTATAGATGTATCAAATGGTTTGCAAGTTGAACGGGCTTCAATGTGACAGAAAATAAAACATATAAATTAAGC
Organism: Antedon bifida; assembly: GCF_963402885.1. Taxonomy (NCBI): domain Eukaryota; kingdom Metazoa; phylum Echinodermata; class Crinoidea; order Comatulida; family Antedonidae; genus Antedon; species Antedon bifida. The sequence goes on from NC_136234.1 coordinate 2,580,813, forward strand.
CTTAGTGTTATAAGGTTTAAGAAAATACATCATCACTTTGCTTATTTCTGTTATTAATTCGTTCCATGTGCAAAAAATCAATCTACATATTGGTGTTTAGCACGAATACTAACAATGTTATTTGACCAATGTTTTATCGAGTACACTTATTTAAAATATAAGATGAAATAATTTAATGAATACATACAGTATTTTCTTGTTCAACATATAAATATGTAACGATCAAGATTACGTTGTTACACACTAAGTTTAGGTCATTTAAATAAATTAAAATTTGTTGCGATATTCACAAGAATGTACCTTTTAATATAGTGTTGATATATAAAGATATTTTAATGGAAGTTCATCAGCTTTGAACATAGGCCTATACAAATGAACCATACCAATTGTATCCAATTTACAACAGTGTTTAACATATTAGGTATAACCAACAACGGTATTTAATCCAATGTTTTAAAGCCAAGATTCGATTTACAATTTATAAGGATTGGTTGCTCTTTTGATGCTAAAATCAACAAACAGTGCTTGTTTATAATTCGCAAGACCATAAACTTCACTTATGAAGGGATACATTCACCCTGGCTAGCTAGCGGCATGCAGCTACTGTGACTGAAAACCACCCGGACTAGACTCACTTAATCAAGTGTGCATAAAACGTAAATGCTGCTTCTTGTAAAATCTGAGAGGCCTAACTCTCAGTCTTAGCTACACATATTATACATAGAAAACGAGAACATTTAGTGTCACAATAGTACTTCATCTCTGAAGACAGATCATAGTGATGAGCTTTTAGCTTTAACACACTCAAACTCAATAAGTTACAAATATTGCCTTAGGCAATAATACTTTCTTTGAGTTTTACAGGACAAAAAATAACACGTTAGATAAAAGCTTCAGTTTAAAGTTCATATGTGAGGGAAAAATTGTGAATTTAGCTCGACAAAATATTGCAAATTCAAAGCCATTTATTTCTATGTATACCAAGGCTAGGATCCTAAATCTACTAAATGATTGTTAGGCATTGGAGCTAAAATGGAAGTATTTAGGCTTGACGCCATGACATCATGGCCGCTTACTGCTATTGCCGAAGGCGCTGATGGAGGATGGGGCATTAATGTCGTCATACCCTGAACAAGATGAGAGGTCTGTTGAGGTGAACTTAAATCCGAAGGTTCCCCATTCTCTAACATACCAGATTCGTCTTCTGAACTCGTACTTGCCCGGCCCAAAGCCTTGTTTTCCTGTTCGACATTTTCCCTACAAACGAAACAAATAATGATAGTATATAGCCTAGCTTACTAGTGTACACTATGTTTCAAACACATAATAATAATATATTAAGTCTTCTTTTGTATTTTAGGTTTGCCATGTTTGTCTCTGGTAAATTCATAAAGTAAAATTAAGTATAGGCTTACTGAAAGTGTACCATTAATAAGTTTATCAATGATAATTTGATGGTAGTCTGTGACGGTAATGTATTGACGGTAGAGACGTCCCTAAGGACCTAGAGATTTGATAGAAAACAATAATAGCCACTCATGGAAAACCACTTTACCATATGCAATTTTTTTTTTGTAAAACAAAAGCAACTTATTAGATAATGCATGATATAACTGTATTAATTGTTGCACGGTTGGTTCAGATTGCTTTCAACAAAGTAATTTACTAAAATACGTTTCGTCTTCGACGTGTTTACTCTCTCGGTATTCATTTTTTTATTAACACGTTGATTGATTTTTTCTAATTGTATGATCCACTGTAAAATGATACGATTTTGGATAAAATAAGTCATATACAGATATAATAGCATATACATTAGCAAACCTTTATGTTCAAATTTAATCGACGCTGAATAGAGAAAGAATACAGAAATAATCATAAAGTGCGTTTAATTGTTATATGTATGACTTTAGTATGGAATTAAAAGTTGTAATTGTTGTGGTTTTGTAATGAAATTAAAGCAAGTGTGTCAGGCTTAATCCGACGAACAAAAAATAAATATGGAACATGTCAAGGACCGCTTACAGAGCGTGTACTAGCGGCGATGTACTGTGTGGTACCTTGCCAAGCCAAAACAATAGCAACCGTTACGCCACACACTACTTACTTGGGGCTCAACCTGCTCATAAATAGTCATTTTAAAGAGGTAGACTGCCCATCCTAGCCTACATTTTTACGATATTTTATTTCATAATAAAATGTTAAATCTTACCTTTCTTTTGCCTCGGCTGCTCGATCTCGTTGGCGGCGATTTTTAAACCAGTTGCTAACTTGGGTTGTCGTTAAGCCGGTTGCCTCGGATAGTTCCCGTTTTTCTCGCGGAGACGGGTAAGGGTTGTGCGAATACCACTCCCGTAACATACTCCTTGACTTCTCTTTAAAACAATAACTTGTTTCTTCTCCGTCCCATATTGTCCTAGGTAGTGGGAATTTCCGTCGTACACGGTATTTCCCTACTGCACCAAGCGGACGACCACGGAGCTTTTCCGCCTCAACATAGTGTGCCTTTAACCACAGTGCTTGTAACTTAGGGTGGTTGTGTGACGAAAAGTTATTGCTTTCAAGGATTTTGTAAAGTTCCCTAAAATTACTTCGATGAAACGCCACTATAGCTTTAGCTTTGAGTACACTTTCATTTTTGTGTAGATGTTCACAGGCTGGTAAAGACCACAAAAACCGAGCAAGTCTCTCGATATTACCGCCTTGTTGCAATACTTCGCACACGCAAGCAACCTGCTCCTGTGTGAATCCGAAAGATGGAAGCATACTGTCTGCTAGAAACGGCAGACGATAACAGATAGATAACTCCCTCCAAAATTCAAAAGTATATATAGCAGGCTGGTATATAGTTCCCGTAGGACGAATGGTACGAGTAACACTCGTATTATTTTTTTAGTGTAAAGAGGTGTCTTCAAATGATATGTGGCTAGCAATCTACTGCAGTTCTCTATCAAGTCACGCGAAACAACACTTTAGTCAAGCTACAACCCGCAGTTGATATATCACCGCCTGTGATTGGCCCATACTGCGCATCAGTTTTGGTACCATTATGAACACAGAATAGGAATTAATCGTTATGGCAACCACGTCAATCAATGTAACCTGATACTACTTGAGGTGTGGACGTTCTGCTGTGAACGTTTCCAGGTCCTTTACAATATCCAACATTATTAAACCGTTCTAGGCTTTAATAACGACAGTAGAACATTCGTTCAAAGTGTATTGCGATTTCTTTAGTATGAATTACAACGACATATATAATAAAGATATACACAATAGCGGTAATGGAGATACAATATCCGTCGTTTAGTAGACTCTATACTAGCGTTCAACTGACAGGCTAAAGAGACCATTATTCAGTTCTGAATCATTCAGTAAATATTTTGAGCAAACATTGCGTTTGAATAGGTTATATACGTTCAATTCATGCTTTTCTATTATGATCATTTTGGAGGTTTTAATAAGAAATTCTACGATACAGATGTTGTGCAGTGCATACACACAGTGCTTGGCTTATTTGCCTTCCTGCCCCGGGTTATTCGCAAACGATTGCTTCCCATTCAACAGCCTAGAATATTATGCGGGCCCACATAACTACAGTATTGTCAAGCTTGTTATCGCACAATATACTACCACAGAAACCAAATACCGGAAAACTATAAAATATTAATACAGTGCCGGTGATATTAAATTTTCATTGCTTACAAAATAGGTTGTCTGTGAATGTCATAATCCAGTAATTTGTTTTTATTGTTAAATGTAGAATAACAGTGTAATTAATGTTTGGTCTATTTTGAAAACAGCAAAACATCAGCAACTGAAGAAAACTAATGACAATAATGTCCACATTTTTTTAAACAAGCCAATACATTTCTACTTTTTATTATTAATGGATGAAGTTGGAAGACAAACCCTGAGTAATGATTTGATTTTCAATCTTTCTTCCATTTTAGTAATTCACCAAACATTACTGTATATCCTCGGAATTCTGGTAGCAACTTTGGTTTTTATTATTTGAATTACTCTACAGGATAACAGTCCAACTTAAATATATACTGCTGCATATACTAATTTGACTATTATGAAAGAATACCACATCTATCATTATCATATTCTAACACCCATTTCATGACACTGTATGTCACAAAACAGTACAGTACTTCACACCAAAAGGTATATCAACAGAATTCTGGTATATCACCAGAATTCTGGTATATCACTTTGTTTGGGCTACTTGAGTTACTCTTACAAGATAACAATCCAAGTAACTTGACTATTCAGGAATACCACATCCTAATCTCTCCATGTCTAATTGTTTACATTCACTAGATCATACATTGTCAAAATGTCAATCTTAAAATATAATTTTATTATGCTCCAATTCTTCGTAATAACTAAACTACTAAAATATCATAAAAACTGCAACATTATAACCATATTATATGAAATATTTCGTTACAAGAATATCATGCATTGGTATCATTTTGAGTTTAAAGTAATTAAAACTAAGTGCTAATGAGGAGTAGTGTGTTAAGTAAAGGTCTGTCATGCTCCTTTATGTCGTATATCTTCTATTTTATAACAACTAATCTTCAATTTGTAAAAGAGTGTTTGCTAAAATTACATTTTTTACGACACGATATGACATAGGATTCTTCGACAAGTCCTCATATTCTCACAATAGCCGTATGTATTCAGCTATGCTTTATGCTTTCAATTTTTAAAGAATCAGACTCCAATTTCAATCTGAGGGAAGTTGTAGAAATCCGATGTGTCGTAGCCTTTAGAACCGAACGATTGGGTTTTATATACATTAATATCATCCGTTTTGAGTAGTAAAACATTAAAACATATAAATACAGATGTAACTAAAGGCAACAAAATTGAATTCGAATTTATTTTGTTCAAAGCAACTCAGTTTAGCTTTTTTTTCTGGCAGTGAAATTATAAAGATGTTTTCTTTACATGCATTAATTCGCAACATATCTTTATATCGAGGCCCTTCGGTTTCATTCTAGGTACAAATGTATTATTCTTCAGAAAGATGGTCATTTACATATCATAGCATAAATTAAAACTGAAGACATTTAACTGTAGGCATATAACATTAAATTTGCAAATTCAAGTTTCATATATCTGTAACGTATCAAAATATCGTCTCTGTTGTCTGCTTTCCATGACTGACAAATGGTTTGCATTACTTACGGGGGTGAAACACCAAGTAGGCCTCGCACTCGTTGCTATTACTTTTACTTAACATACTTCAATTTTTCTCTTTTGTACATACTGTAGACCTCTTATTCAAATATTTAAAATGTTAAACAACACATATTGTTAAAGTAAATATCAATATAAATGAAACATAATCGAAGGTAAATAGATTGGAGAGAGTACATTGAACTCAGAGTGCCGGAGTTAATGACGTAATTAACAAAACTGAACCAACATTTTTAATTATGATTTTGAAAAGTGTTATTAAAACAAATAACAACATTTCGTGTAGGCCTACCTTTTTTTTTATTCATGTTCAGAAAATAAATAAATGCGTCACATGCTGTGACGGAATGTAGAATATTAGTAAATAATTGATACTACTAGGTTATCTGTAAATCAATTCTGAGGTTCAACGAAATATCGTTGCGTTTTAAAATAAGTGATACGATAATTTATTTGCAGTTGCTTGTGTATGAGGCGCGAATTGTATACATGGAAATTCGTTCAATTATTTTGATTTTTAGGCCATCATATCGGGCAAATATAACCATAGTTGTAGATAAAATGTAAAATTGTGTTTTTTATTTTATTTGTAATACATACTTTGTATATTTATGGTAATATAATGTGATAATAATCTATACCGTATTACAGTGCAGTTGGAACCGTATGAACGCGTGGCAAATAACGGTTGTCTATATTGCGCCTCATACTCACTGGTTTCACAGCGGTCTATCGTATAATGTTTCATGATAATTCGACTGCACGCAGAGGTCAGAAATAGAACTGTGAATACGTCATAGCAGGGTTACGGGGCACCTGCAAAAACAAAACAAAAAGTAGAAAGAAGACTCTCCCGTTGCCGTCACTGGAGACCACATGTTCTTCTGATAGTTATCAGTGAATCTGAAAAAAGGGTTAAAGAAACACTATTCATGATCACCTTTTTAATCTATTAACCTCTTTATTAAGAAGTCTGTTACTTGAGAGATTGAGGTGAAAATATGTCATCGTTGGCGTTTCATTAAAAAAGTTTCATAAAATATACACTGTATACAGTTCCATTTAGTTAAGTTATGTGGGCATACCTATTATAATAACACAAATAATAACATAATAAAAATAATAATACAATAATAATAACGTAACGTACCACGATAGAATATTGTTTTTCTAAGAAATTATAGCAAATTAACTACCGTGAACTTGTATTGCGTATTTACCTATGTTGTTTGATTTGATTTCATTATTATAAAATTATAGGCCTACAATACATAATAATTATAATGTAAAATATAGTCATTTATTCAAAGTTTGATTTATTTTTTAAAATATTGTACAAAAGAAAGACACAAATGTTGATAATAAACAATAATTTCCGATGTGCAATAAATCATTTTAACGAACATTGTTATTTCTGTTTCGTTTTTTCATTAACATTTCTCCTTGATAAAACAGTTCAGTGATGCTGGGTGTTGTATTAGTATTAACAGCTATCAAATTGCCATATTTCTCAGCAATATTCGTAATGTCCTGGGCCGTAAACATGCATCGTTCCCAAATGATTTGCTTCGATTCACGGTGCGTACATGTTGAGAAATACGATCCTAGCTAAAATTTATTCTATCAACATCATAATCATGATAATTTGCTGGCAACCGGTTTATGGCACGTCAATGGATATAAACCTATGTGAGTGAGAAAAAAGGGATTTGGACGAAACATGATCTTGTCGTTAAATAAGGCGCACGTATTCATGGGTCATTGTTTATGAGATACCGTTATACATGTTTTTAGCTAATTATGTTGATTTACATAATGTAATGAACCAGATATATACAAACTCAACATCTTTAAACAATCTATAACCAGTATACTGCAGTACTCCCTTCCTCCAACCTCTAGTCCGATAAATCAGTTTAGTTGGCTACTGACTGTCTGAACACGGATAAGAGTATAACGTCTTCTTGCAATAATTTAATAAAAAGATTAACACTAAAATAATAAAAAGACAATAGATAAAAAGAAATCTACGGTACCCTACTACACCTTTTCTTGAATTCAGTGTTTTTAGTCGCGTGCAAACGCGACTCTACGGCTCACTATGTCGGTCGGTTGGTCGGATGGTTAGTCGGTCGGTTGGTCTGTCGGTTGGTCGGTCGGTCAACTTTGAGCACGCGACTGCAGCCATGTATAATTATGGCCTTGTGTCTTTTAAATAACATTATAATTGCAGGCTATAGCTGCTATAACTGCAGTTGTTTCAGACTTTAATTTGAGATTCTCTTGAAAGAATGTTTTACAACACGTTCATTTCTTTTCGTATACCAGCATAGTATTTAAAGTTTTTTTTTCTCGCAGATCTGTTTATGGTCTTTAGGGAGTTTTGTTGCTGGTTAAGCCACATTTCTGATTAGTAATTTAGTTGTTATAAATACATTGGATTTATCCCTGTATTCTGTTCTGTAGATTTCGGTATTTTGTAATGATGTCGTCATCATCATCACCATCATCATATTCATATACAGTATTATTATTTTCTTATCATTTCGTTTAAATGTTCCGATATATTATATTGTAAAACCATTTAGTTCGGTACTTGCTAGAATAATTGTAGCTGGTAACTTTATTTTGTTTTCGTTAAATAATTGTATTCATGTATTTGATTTCATACCTTATGAGTTGTAATATCTATAAAAATTCCTTGTTTCTAATGATATGCGCTAGTGGGTAGCATCACCATTTTGAAATATTGTTTAATAAATAAATGACGATATGGGAAATTTGTGATTCACGACAATAAAAAATACTCGACGGTTCATAAACTCCACAGCAAGAAACAAAGTAATATGTAAAAGACGGAGAGCCTGGGGGACCAGTGTGTTTGCCAGTATATCGGGTTACTGTAGAGAACGTTAATTCTCCAACATATCGAAGAATATGCTATCTCGCCTAATTATTGTTAAGTAAGATATGAAAATCTCAATATTGGTGTATCTGTAACCCGACACCGTAGCATCCGTATCTTTATAAGGTTCAACATATGCCATTTTTTTCTGTTGGAAAATTATTTTCTTCAAGTGTTCGTAAGATAACAGAACGAAATATTATATGACTGTATCTATTTCATCACATACGTATTTTATTGAATAATTTATTGCCTAATTGTATTGTGTATGTTCTTAGTGGGAATTTAAAATAAATAATATCAACTTGAGTCGTAATGATAATAAATTAATGGATTTGTTACTTAACCTGTATAATTAATAGTTGCATGTTTTTGACATTTCGATAATTGAACAAATAATGATAAAATAATATACGGTTTGTACTGTTGTAACATACTGTTTAAAATATCCAATCATGTACGCTAGGTTTGTACTCATGGCAATCGTTTCTCAGTATTAATTAAATATTCATTACTAGAAATTTGATATCGCGTTAAAACAAAGACATGTTTGTGGAGATAAATTGCATTTTGTCCGCTTCGAAACCCTCGTCTGGAGGGTACCCCTTAGCTCGGCCTAGGAATGAGAGGCCCTGAAGCAAAGCGTAAATACAAGGCGGTCGTGTAGCAAGACAAGCAATGTGATCAAGTTACAGATAATGGTTAAGTTGTGTTTTCGAAACCTCTAATTTTAATTTGAGACGAGTCGTTTCTGACCTCACGAGCAGGGTAAATCGTCGAATAGCTCATTTGAGCTTTTCAAGGTTGCTCGGACGGCATGTATCGCACGTGGTTTGTCCTCATTATTGCAGCAAGAAAAACGTATTAATTATTGAAGCTACGTATGATTGTTTAGAAAAAGACCTGTGTTTATTTTCTAACTGGTATAATGTCCATCTTTAGTCAGAAGATAGACGATGATGTGTGTCAGGAGAACAAAGGCCTACCAATAATTAAGGAACGTCAACTTTCTTCTTCTGATGTCAGGAACGAAATCAACGACTTCAAATCCAGTTCGTATGATTACGAAAGACCTGTTAATTTGGACAACAATAGTGTATCAAGTTTGCATAATACCCTCTCTTAAAAAAAAAATTAGTTTTGTTTTAAATTTTGGATATTTATAATTTGTTTACTGTTCCGATGCCTAATTGTTAAAAGTTCTATACAAATGTTAAGTTTTGTTTGATATTCTTTCTTTCTCCTTCGCCCTTCTTCTTAACATAATTACTTACTCAGAGATTACAGAAGAATGAATTTCTATCTTCAGTTCCTGATGAAGTAAGTAAAAATACCTTCTCTTCAAAATGTACTATTTTTCAGATATAAAAACTGCTCTTCCTCCGTGAAATAAACAAATAAAAGATTCGAGATTGGTTTTGAAAAAGAAAAAGACATTGTTTATAACCAAAATTCCTTGTTTAGTGAAACTATTATTATTATTGCAATTAGATTAGAAATTATAAGTATACGCCATAATAATATGAAAAATAGAAACGAATTTTCAGCCCATTCTTAGCAACTTTATATTATCAGCCCAGAATTTTATTTTAATGATCTTCGGAAGATGCATAATAAGCCATCACCTTGGGGATATAGTGAAAATAGTTAAAAGCAAACTACTACCCAATAATGTACCCGTGATTCTTGAACGTCTCGAATTTCACAAAAAGAAAAATATAAAATCATTTTTAATGGAGCAGTAGTAGGTCGAACGACATACTTTCAGCTTTTTTGAGAAAACAAGCTCACTGTAATCATAAACAAATTTAACGCTGTTTTCTATGTTTTGATCGTGTACATACGATTATGATGAGTTGCTACAGTCATTTTTTTTTCTTTTTAAGGAAACAGCGAGTTTGTAATTAGCTTATCTTTGTAACCTACTTTAAAAAAAGAGGAAGATGCAGTAAAGCAGATACCTAGTTTATCGATGAAATAAATTCGTCGTAGAGATTGTAACAATGACGATGAACGCAAAGTAATCCGAGACGGCGACATACTATACACACGAACAATTATATAAAGAATACAAAGTTTTTATTATATCAATGATGTATTTAAAACAAATGTATATAATCGTATTTAAAAAGCAACAATTTAAAAAGCAACAAAATGGAAGGAATATTGTGAATTATTCAATAATGTTATAGGCCTATAGGCATTTGGCAATATCCAACACTTCCTGCTTCTATGTTTCTTTTTGGCATAATTTAATGAATGTATTTATCGTTAAACTTTGAATCGGGTATTTTACTCTACTGATATTTGTGTAAGTAATGTAAGTACGTAACTAAAGCAAAACAAAAATAGCGTCCCCATCAGTGGCGTTAATTTGGTGTCATTACCATTAATATATTATGTAAATAAATAGCCGAATACCGTTAATATATATTATGTAACGAAGGACCTATAAGTATAAATCATCATGTTATGTTACAAAATTATGTAAGATTTCCCTTCTTTAATCGAATTCTCTGTATAGTTAATTTAATCCAGAACACATGGGTCGAAATGGCGCACCAAGATTATTATTAAGCCTACCTTTAGTTTTTGTTTTTGGCCATGGTGGCTGCCCACCTTGCTGTACCAGACCTCTGCTTACTAAGTACATTATCATGAAGTAAAGTTTATACTTTACTCCATATTACTCAAAAGTATTTAGCAACGCTACCGTAACTGATAAAATTGAGGGAATACTATTTGTGCCAATGGCTGCCCATACTATAGGTCCAAAACTGACTGATGCTCCTTTATTATTGGCTTAATTTAATTAATTTACCTACAAATTATTTAGAAAAGCTAACTGCACATACCTGAATGGAAACTTGGGAGTTGTTTTGGCCATAATGGCTGCTCCTACCAGTACTAAACTTTTGTTTACTAATTAGTATTAATTATCATGGAGTGCAGAATATCCTTACTCCACTGAATCATTTCAGTAAAGTATTTGGAAAAGAAAACAAACTGTACCATACCTGTAGATAAACATGATGGTTAAAACAAATCAAGGTGACGCTATTATACAAAGATTTATACTGTCTCAATTCATTCAAGTTATTCAGATTATTTGTCATCAATACCTATTTTGCGGCCGTATTGAATGACATGAGTAGCGAATTATGATATTCACCGCTTTATCTTGGTATTAGTGTCCTGTATATAAAAAGCCGATGCAAATTTATCGTCATATTTCCATTTAATTTCAACCCAGTTCATGTTTTTGCTTCGTAATAAATAAAACGTTATCGATTTATTACTATTTTTCTTTTATTTTTAGGTAGGTATATTATTAGCCCCAACCACCATAAATCCTTGTTTTGGAAATGCACGCTTGAGAATACTATGAATAACTATATAAATGTTCTTAATCATATTTAACAGTTTCTCAGATGTAAATATATAGTTACCGATGGTGGCATCCAATGTTTATTGTCAAAACCGTTCCCAAACTGCATCGACAGGCCCTAAAAATCAAATTAGCTTCTTCATATCAAGTTTTTCCGAATTAGTAGTAGTCATAATTGGAAATGTACAACTGCAGTGGTGAATAGAGACATGATTGACGTGTTTTTGACAACTACATATCAGTAAACCTCTCAACAGGACTGGTCAGATGTCCAATATTTGGCCACCTGTCCTTAGTACCGGCACCCTGCCCCATGTTTCCTCGATTACAATTACGCAGTAATTATCCCTTCGGACAACTGGACACAGGTCACTTGAAAAAGGACCGCAACATCCCTCATTTGATTATCGATTTTTTAATGAAAACATAAATGGTCTGTTTTACATATATTCACTGTTTATCATATTAAATTCGAAAGATTTATAAAAATAACAAATAGGCCTAAGTTTGATAATTTCTTATATGCATATTTACAAAAAAAAACCCTTCATAATATTATTGTATAATTTGTAGCAAAATATTGTATTTAAATACACACTGTACCGTATCGCACTTACTGCATGCTTATTTTTTACCAAAACCCAAAACACATGTGTCTATTGCCAATCTCGTTTCGCTCGCTATTGTCATAATTATTATTATTATATTAAGTCTCGTTTTATTTGATCTTTGTGTCATAGATATGTTGAATTAAGTGTCACAGATATGAAGAGGCGATAGGCCTACCTTACTTTATTACTTTACAAACTTAGCCCAAACTATCTGTATTATACAAATGCTTGTCTGATATCGGGTGTACAAATGGGTCATTAACAAAGTAAATTACACGTTAATAGGTAAATCCCCTTTTTGATTTATCGTAAGTCATCTAGAACAAGATGTAATCTTCTTCGTATTTGATGTAACAATACAAATAATTGAAACGTGAGTACTTTACTACAATGTAAATGCACTTTTTAGAACACTTTTTTTACAGAACCCTATTTTTGTTGTGAAACTTTAGAACGATCACAGAAGGATTGATAATCGAATAAGCCGCAATATAGATTCATATCTATCCTATTGTAGACATTAATCGTATCCTATGCTCATTAAATAAAAGGTATATTAATCCTGGACCCGAGGTTTTGTCAATGTTACGAATGTACATACAGAGGCACACATTAAACTCATTGTAGGTTTCAAATTTAGAGAATTAGTAATCGCTCTGTGGCGCTTCATACTTCTTAACTAAATGTACGTCAATATAATTTAACTAACTCTATGACTTTTGGTATTTTTACTGACATACCATAATAAAGTATTATAGTAATATTATGTATATTTTATATTCCCGGTTTTACTCCAAGATTAATCTCATGTAGCCAAAATCAGTAAAACTAAGAGCATATTATGAATTATTTTATTAACTTAAACAGTTTAAGTAAATAGTTTATAACGTTATTGTTGACAACATCAAGTTCAGATTTTATTTTGCATAAATGTATGGCTTCAAAACATAATAATCTTTGTTTAAAGATTAAAATGCTTAAATCAAAAAGGTTTTTGCTGGTAGAGTTGAGTTTATAAAAATATTCCTGGTTATAACGTGCCAGCAGAAAAGCGACCAACTCAGGTAATGCAGAATGAATTATTGTACGTTATTAATAATAAACTCCCCACGTGTGACTTGATATAAACCAAACTGAAGACATTAAATGTTATAGCTTTGAATAGTTACCAGGCTTCATTGTGAATCGTGTAATTTGATACTTCTTAAGTGACAAAGAAACATTGTCAAGAAATAGATTTTCACGTGGCAATAATAACTGTTATGTACAGGCTATTGTTTTATAATCATTCTTACTGTTATATTGTTATAACCATCTTCATCATCATAATCTTCTTTCTTCTTTCTTTCCTAGGAGCATTGCCTGTACCATTTATTATACATAGACCATTGGCCCGAATACATCAATATAAATATAAACAATAAAATATACTTATGTGTGCGTAATTAAACAATGCTTTCTCTTTTTATAAGCAAAGTAATCAGTATCTTCATTTTGATGAAGCAAGTCATATCTTCTTTTATTACGTAATTCGTTCGTTTATTATTTCAGATTAATTTCTACAATTTCAAGTCAAGAGGATCTATTTCGGGGACATGACAAGATTCTGTACATCTCTCTTCTTTCTAAAAAGACAAACACCTCGATTGTTCAAGCCTAAGACATACTTATACTATACTACATCATAGTAAGATTTTTTTTTTATGATAATAACATTTGGTTGGAAATTTTTTTTCAACAATTTTCATTAAAATTTCATTTATTTCCACACGTCTTGCTTTAGTGTGACAATAAGAGGTCAGGGGTCACCAAGAACCAATATTGTAATACTGTAGATATTAATGTCTTCATCATCTAAATCGAATAAAACACGTTGAGATTTAAAATGATCACGTGCTCTTCATTCAATGACAAGAATTGTTATTAATTCATACTTTGCAGCACATTGTAAATTTTTATAGAAAAAAACCCCTTTATTATCTATGTTACTGTAATTTATTACTATCAGTGAAATTAATAATTTTACTCTTCCTTGTTATTGTCAAAGTTGCTCCACAGTAAGTTGGTTTAGAATCATCAGTTAGTTCAAAGTCATTCAGTTAGTTCAAAATCTATTAGTTAGTTTGTTAAAAATCACTTAGAAAGTTTGAGTCAGTTAGTTCAAAGTCATCCAGTTAGTGTGTTCCAAGTCAGTTAGTTAATTCAAAGTCTGTCGGTTAGTTAGTTAGTTTATAGTTAGTTAGTTAGTTCAAAGTCAGTCAGTTCAAAGTCAGTAACTTTTTTAGTTCAGGTCATTAACTCAGTTTGTTCAAAGTCAGTGATTCAGTTTGTTCAAAGTCAGTGAATCAGTTTGTTCAAAGTCAGTGAATCAATTCGTTCAAAATCATTTAGTTTAAAATCAGTCAGTAATTCAGTCAGTCTTCATAACAATCGAGTACCGTCCAGGGGTCAGTTGCCGTCATTAGGTTAGTCATGGCTGAACCTATTCAGTCAGTGAATCGATTAGCAAATGAAAACTTTCATTCTCTTCTAGCATTCATTACTTAGGCCTACTAATAAATAAACAAGAAAAATAAACAAATAAACAAGTTTAAAACTCAATTGATCAATTAGTGCTTAAATCAATATTAAAACTCTTAATCGGTATTTTAGCTACCTTATCGTTGTCAGTTGAATCTAAAATTTCCTTCTTGATAGTGATATGATAAAATGATAAGCGATTCAGCAACCGATATCTTGTCGTAATACCTGTAAGTCTAGCCATATAGATGTCCATCTATTGTTACCTATATTCAACAACATCCTATCAATTATCGATATTTGATTTGAAATATATAGCAATAGCAGAAAATGTTTTTTCGTTTGAAAATGAAGACGTGTTAACAAAATAAACTGTTAAAAAATATAATTTTAAAATTCGACTTTTATATTATAATCAAGCTTACTGTTGATCGATTAAATTAAACCAAATTCTTTAAATGGAACCTTTTTATTATTACAGAGTGACATGCATATTATAATTTTTCAATATAATATCTATAGTGAAATAGGTTGAACCAAGTGTATACACTCAGCGTTGCCTGCATTGACTGACTCAAACAGTTGCCCACATTAAAAAAAACCCGATTTGTAAATACAATTTGAAGTGCTGTGCGAGAAGGCCATTTATTTGATATTATTAGCTTTGCCAATCATAATAAGGAGAAATGTCAAGTACGATCATCTATTGTTCGACTAACATGACTGACAACTGACATGGAAGAAGAATATCTTAAGTAAATCCTAATTACACTGCTGTCCAAGTTACAGGCTACTCTGTTAAGCCGTGGTACTTGCGCCGCGTTCAGCACATTTTCCGCCAAGCGCTATACCGTCTTGGTTCTGAATAAAACGCGTTCCAGCCGGTCCAAATAACTTGCCTTTGTTCGTCCATTCGTCTAAATAATAAAGAAAGAAAAGTTGTAACGAGTGGTAATTAATATGACTTTAATTACCACTGAAATATGATCAAGTCTCTCAACACTCCTCGTGTGCGCACACGCAATAATATATGTTTTGTGAAATAAAATTATATGTTTCGGCCTGGGTATTTAATTACTGTTATTATTTTATAAAATGACTTTGTCTATTAGTACTAGAATCTCTACTTCGAAACACCCCTATTCATGGGACGCCTCATTGTCAACCTTTATAATAAATGTTTGAAATAAAACATTCTCTGTATTCAAATCCTATACTAAGTTCTAAAAAGTTTACAAAATCGAAAACATAAATTGGTATATAGAAGCCATGCATTTAGGACCTAGAAGTTTTCCAACCCAAAATATGATCCATTTTGCTGCTTTTCCGAGAAATCAAACAAAGTGCGCAATGTAGTGTATGTTTACATCCGACCTTGCTTGTTTTTATTTCTTATTTTCTAAGATACTGACATCACTACAGTTTTGTACAAAATATTCCAAATGAGTGCAATTATTAATGTTAAATTTTACGTTTCTTTAACGTGTTTTTGTTTAAGATTTATGAATAAGACAGGTGATTCAATTGAATACAGTAAAAACACTTAAGATCGCGATGTAATTCAACTTGTTAATGAACTGCTGCTGATACTATTCTACATTTGTGCCATCATTTTGCAGGTAATGGAATTTTATGCAAACATTTGTGTAATATAAATTTGTATGTAATTCAAATGTATTTATGTCAAATTATTCATAAAACAACCGATTATTTATGATAATTCAATAGAACAGGGGTTTGTGACTTCAAAAGACACTCATAATTTAGGGACAATCAAGGGGGCGGGGGGAGACCCTATCATAGAATGAACAAAAGGCAATATGTGGGATGGGTAAATGATGGTAAAAATGAGATTGACTATTCTGATGTGGTAACACCAGTACCATGATGTGGTAACACCAGTACCATGATGTTGATGATGATGTTGATGATGATGTTGATGTTGAGGGTCGACTGATAATGATGATGCAATAAAGATTACCCGGATGTCAAGATGTTTGTGGTGATTACGATGGTTACAGTATAACGATGAATCTGATTATGATTAAATCAGTAATAATGATAATACTAAAAATGATCGTGATGACATATTTTCAGTAGTGTACTGGATCATTATTTAATTCACACCCTTCACAGCAAATGTGACACTAATAAATCAACGACAGTCCTAATTATTTCAAAAAGTAATTCTATACTTTGACAGATTTTTTCATAAAATTAAAGAAAATTATGTTGACAAGCATTACACATAATAATCAAAATAGTTTACGAGAACACGAAGTAATTAAAAACCACTTTGTAGTGTCATGCTAAATACACGTGACACCTGTTAAGACTATCTATAATGTTTCTCCTGATTCGTCGTCGAACATAATGTACGCTTCATCATTAATGGGTTTATCTTCACAATAAGTCTATGATATTTGATTTGACAACAAGGGAATATGGTGACCAATTACATTTATATTAAAAAATTCCAATTTTCTAATTAGTACTTCGAACCCTAGTGGAGATAAAATTGATAAACATATTAATACCAGCTGTTTTTTGCTTCGTTTCAAAAGCTACGCATCGCTACATATCTTCCTTTCTCGTGATCTTCAAAACTAGGTCTGTATACTTGTACCTCAAAAATTGTTCGAACAATTGGTTTTATCATTTACGGTTTAAACAAAATATTATTAACGGTACACTTGACCTCAAAATTGCGAAAAAGTACACCCGTTTAATTGTCTAGTGAAAAGAATACATGTACGTTGGCTTTCTATCGAAACCACACGATCTAAAGTAGAAGATAAATGGGATTTCAAGTTTTTCTAGATTTCAATACTCGATATGATTGAATTATACGCCAATCAATCTTATGTAAAGAATCCAGTGATGTAGATACCCTGATCAGATATCGTATTTTCTTACTAAACTACCAGATTGGTATGTTATCACTCAATAGCTTTGAAATCTGTTACCATGTACAACCTGCTTTTATTCTGAGCATGCGCGTAAGTGCTTTATTTTGTGCCTATGTGAACCAATAAAAGAACTACACTCAAACTCAAATTTCTGCTATTTAATTCTATTGGTTTGTAAAACGCGTTTAATTTACGTTACGTCGAACGAGTTCTAGAATTATATGACGCGACGCAATGTGCACGCCAGCAATTTATTTGACCAATCATAAGCGGCCTATCAACCCGTGCGATATAATAATCATAACAACAGTGCTTGCTTGAGTTTCATTATTTTATGAATCCTTTATCGTTCATTTTTATTGCTGTTAATATTATTTCAACCTAATTACGTTAGCATTGTCGTAAATAAAGTGTGTGAAGGGCCGTAATAAATAATTAGTTTGGTCATTTGATCATTATATTTCTGTTTAACAAGTTTATTGTTAAATTGAAAGAGGTCTTGATCATCTATTGAGGCTGACATAATAATTACTATTCTATAAGAATATCAGTTTTTATAGGACAGTGAGTTGTTAACGAGGTGCGTAACGACACCAATAAACAATCATCATTACTATTATCTTATTAGATAGATTAATATCGTTAAATTTCCAAATAAATAACCAATTAATTAACTCGTATATAATTAGATATCCATGTATAAATAAATAATTTCTATAATTTAATATTTATTGTAAAATATTATAAATTGGAGAAAGACGTCACAATAAATATGCTCCGTTTATTATCACGAGAACCAACACTAATAACTCAAAATTACAATTCTGTACGCATTTTAAGCAGGGTCATCAAAGGGGTCATATCTTGTGTTGAATCTGTTGTCACTTAAGGTGTCAGAGACGTGATACAAATCGCTTAAAGTTTCATTCAAAGTGCAATTCACCAGTATGTTATTAGCACAATTATAATGTTTTCTTCAACTAAAGGGATTTTTAAATATCAATCCCTGGTGTAACGCTTCGAGCTAGTTTCTAGCCCCGGTGAACTGCTTCTGGATGTTCCTAGCCCCCAGATGAGCTGGTGAACTTCTTGAACCGCTCCAGGACAATTCCTAGGCCCGATATAACCGTTTCTGTGCAAGTTTACCAGATGAACTTGAGCAAGCCCCTGACCACTCCAACTCTAAGCAAGTTTTGGACTGCTTGGGGCAACAACTCGATTGTGAACTTGAATTGTAACACAATACGTTCTGCTGTCTTGTCCTCTTTCGTGCAAAACTCCCTTGATCAGGGAGGTGTTACATACGATACCTACTCTAACCACAATATTGGACTGTATCTGTTTTTTATTAGATAGGTATGGGAACATCTTATTTCAAATTAAAAATAATTTATTTTAACGATATAAATTTTGAAAAGAATTAAGGCCTACAGTAAAATTATTTATTTGTATTTTATGAGCAATCGACAATGTACTGTAGACCTAATAATTTAATTTTATCACCTTCGATTGTGAACTTCCGCAGGTAAATATTAAATTTTCCATAAAAAAAATTCACATTTACGCCAAAACTAGTAAATTGTTGGTTAAAAAAGAGTAATATTGGACATTTTAGAAATTTACAGAAAAGTTGTTTATAACTAAACAACGAAAATATGAAGAAAAAAAAAACTTCTCATTTGGTGAACAACTGGACATGATGATGTTGCCATGGTAACGGTATCAATGTAAGATCGAGCATTGGACAACTTAGCGACAGATTTAAAATTCAATGCTTATTTGACGAGCGTTGAAGTGTAATTCGAAACCACTGTAATTGCTTTGGTTTCTTTGTTTCCACACAGTGTGTAGCTTTCAGTCAAAATACATAAACTCTATATTTCAACACAAAAATGCAAATCATGTACTTAATAGCAATATAAAAACAACTTTTTTAAAAAAGAATATAAAATAGGCCTATGTATATTGAAGAGAATATTGAATAATCGAGATTTGTCATGTATTGTGCCATAGACTACGATCTACTATGAATCTTGGTTTTTCAAATTAAGATATGGCATTAGTTTCATGATAAATGTATACAATAAATTATGAATATATAACTGACACATGTTCGACAATGTAGATACAAGGTAACACCGTTTAAAATGTTGTCATACAATATCTATTGTTTTAACATTTTATATAAATGTGTTAGTTCCTTTGGGAACAGCAGTGCGCATCATGTTATACCGAATGTTACCAGATTCGAATGCGTCCTGAATACCACAAGAAAAAGGCAAACAAAAGTGAAAAATATGATGTCTCTGAAGTATATGCAATTAATTCTTTGTGAACTTATTTTACAAAGTGCAGATGAAATGAGATAATTATTCTGTCAAGAAAAATATCGTGTGTTACAGCGATATATCAAATAATCAGTGTACGATAGTAGAGCGGTATACTGTCAAAGTACAGTGGCCTATTAGAAGCAGAGACCGTGACCAAAGCCATTCCGATTCTAAAGCAGAACACATAGATAAATAATTGAATAACTCGCACCCTTGATTTCAACCACAACCTGGTAATTAACTTTGGTTTATTTCTAACAAATCCCTCAAAGACATCAAACTAAATGTTTTTGTATTTATTGATAATAGGGATTTAAGTTGAGCTATTGTCTGTGAGATATTTCTCTCCTTAGTATAAATGCCAATGTAAAAGCGATTTTCACTTCTTTTCATAATAATCAAATATTGCTTTTGTTGTGCGTTGCGTACTTTTATATCCACCGGTTTGTCAGTATCGGTGACGTCACATAAAAATATAGGTCAGTTCATTGACGAGAATACGTATTTTCTAACTGTATACGCGTTTGTATATAGGTATATTATATAGGTACATTTATGTATTATTCGAATAGTACATTCTAAATATCTTATATAATAATATTTATACATTTTTGCTTTAAATATAAATGTTGATAACGGTGCATTTACGATGTTATTAACAAATATCAACACTAATAAATCTTTACCTTGTGTTTTGAACGATTAACATGTTCTATGGTTTAATAGTTCACTGTTTTTATTCCGATCCGACAAAATAATTCATTGTAATTAAATCGAGACTAAGTTCAAAATGGTGCGACCTACCTAGTAGTTCATCGTGCCTATTATCCAAACGGCCGTCGTTGTTATTTGATACGTGAACGCATAAAAGCGGATAAACTAAACGAATAACCACCAAATCGTAATGGATGCTATTATACATGACTAATGATGATTGACCGACGCAATCTCTACCAGAGAGAATGGTCAGTAATTAAATTCGGACATTGATCACGCATTAAAAGGACACTAAAACCTAAGAATGGTCACTTATTTACAATACTTTAATACCAGTGTGGAAAGACAGTGACATGACCTGTTTACCCAAAGGTACAGCAGCGAATGCGATTCGCATGTGATATAAAAGAATACATTTTTAAAGAAATGATAGATAGATAGCATTAATTAAATAATAATAGTTTCACGTGTACTAGCCCTAATAGATGCGCCGTACATTAGTACCATAAATCAACAACATTTTAGAACATTTGAAAACATAAGCAAGAAAAGTAATTACATTAATATGTATCTTCACCACAATTTGCTATATTGAATTTAAAAAGACTTCCGTTTGAAGTTTTCATTTGAGCGTTGAAGCTCAAATTACTTGAGCTAGGCCTATGGAAACATGCCTTTTAAACGATAATTTATATTTCAATACTATATAAAAACTAATTATTTTTATCAAAATTAAATGAAATTCCATGAATTATCTTAATTGGAAGTTTCAATAGAATTTAAATATCTATGTTTGCTTGCTAAAAAGTGTATCGCATCTAAAATCAAAAGCTGAATCTTAAAAAGTAAACACCGTTAGAGGGCGTTGTGGTATTGACGGTTATGTTTTGGTAACTTTGGTTGATCTGTTTCTAGCTTTACTACAGTGTAACCAGAGTGTGACCAGTGTTTAGTTTTAAATGTTACTGCATACAATATATTTCAGAATATATATATATATTTTACATGTAAATCTTAAAACTGACAACACATGTTTAAACATTGTTGTTTTGTTCCACTGACTTCTCTACAGCTCACTATGTCGGTCGGTTGGTTGGTCGGTCGGTCGGTTAATGGTCGGTCGGTAAACACTAACTTGAGCACGCGACTGCAGCCATGTATATGGCCTTGTTTCAATTAGTCGCATTATATTTATTTTATTTTTGGGTTTAGTAATTATTCAAAGTAATATTGTATTCTTCTTTGTGTATATATAATGTATTCGTTCCCCAGATTGCCTTACATTACAGATTAGAACACATTAACAAACAAGATTTTCATGATATTCATGTATAACGTTCATAATATTCTGTTACATATTTTCGCGTCATTTGAAAAAGAAAACCGACAATAAAAATGAGTACTATATGATATGTTGGACACGAAAGGAATAATTTAATATTATGAATATACTTAATATCATATTTAGACCTAACGAAGGAATAGTGTTTTCCGAAAATGACTCTTTCTTTCTAACTATTTTGATTTAGCTTTCTGCTCATTTTAGTGTATCTCTATTCAGATCTAGTCACTATAATTTCATTTTTTCATCAATTTGCCAGTTTATCCGAAGTAGCATATGGAGTGAAATGTATAAGAGTGTAAGAGGTGAGCCATGGACTTGATTAAAACTTTACCCAACGCATTTTACTTTAATTTAAAAAGAAAATGAATTCCACAAAATTGGACATTCGATGTTGTCATTGTTCATTTTATAATACCAATGGCTATATGGAGAGCGAGATCAGTTTTATCATCTTAAACCTATTCACCTAAAAGCCTAGTCTGGGTTCCAGACGGAGTTTTGTCTTAATATTAGTCAAAGGATAAATATTTTGGCACATATGGCGTTTCATACGTATACTACTTGAGCTAAAAATCTAAATAAATACAAATAACTAAAAAAAAGACAATCAAGTCTACTAAAAGCCATGTATCTGCCAGTCATGAGATTGTAATGCATAATGATTTTACTTGTGGTCCCATGGTTGAAATAATTTGATCCAATAATAACATTTTAGTTATTACAGAAAGCTGTAATAGTTTGTTTCTTAAACTTGAATTTGAAGAACTAGGTCCATTCAGTGACACCCAGTGACCTTGGTCACTCGTCCTCTCTTCTGTACACAAGGGTCAACCATACACACATAGTTATGGGCAAAAACAAATAAAATCTGGACTTGCACGAACTAATCGTCTCGATATTGAGAGGGCTAAGAAGCCGGACACCTAAAGACCCGACCTACATACGGTGTATTTACATTGAAAAAAACGTGGACTTCACTGATTTCTCCACGCCTAAATCAACCACAACGAACATGCTCCCGAATATATTTACTAGTGTCAAATATTTACACATTTCCAACGCATTTTCTCTGATTAATGAAGAGAAATTGAAAGGCTAAAGTGGACGGAGAATGGTTGTATTTACTTGCAAGCAGGACAGTGAATCGCTAACTCATTACCAGGGTCAATTATGGTGTATCGTTTTCTCTTATTCGTTTACTTGATCTTGGATGTTTACTTGAAGAAATATATGATCTATTTGTACAACGAGTTTCGGTTGAAAGTATCACAGTAGCTACCACTTTCTAGACAGGTTCAATTGAGGTCACTTGATAAATTTTAGACCCAGATGTACATTGCACTCAAAAGAATGCATAGGGTGTCTGAATACTTTTAAAGTGTCAATTCGCCCTGATCATGATATATAATTATTAGGCCCCTAGAATTGCAAAGTATTCCTACTGTCGGTTGATGAACAGATATCCGTACTACATACATGATATGCCCCGATGTCTGGAAGAAAAGAATGTCTAAAATTGAGACATTTCGTGCAAAAAATAGACAATATCATCTTACAAGCAGAGGCTAAAATAGACAAACTACTGTTACAATTTTCAAGTTTTTTCCAGATCATATTAAGTTACATTTTGAGAGGTATACCATCTTAACTTTCCATGGACGTGGTAAGATGTGTTATCAACCGTTATCATCATGCCGGTTACCTCCAATATTACCACCGAATAGGCTTATTTATATACCATTATGTTCGCATGGTTACTTAGTTACGTAAAACATACTTTTTGTTCCACTTGATCAGGTTTTTATAATTTGTCAAATTATGTTACCTTCTTCAATCGTAGTTTAGGAATATGGTTATATAGCATCATCTTTTTTCATCAAGATCAAATAGTTTCTCACTCATCAGTAAATCATCCCCTATGATAATCGATAATTAGAGGACCTGTCGGTTTGTCTGTAGGTGCTACTGTCGTATTTATCTCTGTATTTTCATAAGATCATAACCATTGTATTCATATCCATGTCATACCCATTTATAACTATTACCAACAATATTATTATAATATTATCACATTGAAAGGTATTAATGTTTATTATTTACTACCGGTAGAATGACATGAATGTTGTATGTTAGGACATGGTGAAGTAAGTTAGTGGTTAGGATTAACCTAATAAAAATCTTCATTTCTCTTTCCCCTTGTTTCGGAAAACATTTATTTATTTTAGAAAATCAATTACAGTTATGTAAACATGTTCTCCTAATTTCTATTGTAAATTGGCGAATATGTATTACACATGAGACCCCAATACAGGTGTGGATTACTTTATCTATATCATTTTACATTCAACATTTTAAAATGATTATTTCCATCACATTAACACATAAACATGAATGGCCTATTCATGATACGATACGGACTCAATCCGACATTGAGTAAACATTCATGTTAACAAGAATAGCCTGATTGATGCAGAATCGAGGATGACATTAGATATTGTCTTGCAAACAACAAAAATAATTTTTTTTCAATTTTTCAAACTTTGTAGTTATTTAAAAATGTTAATTTGTTATAATGAAAATATTCCAATATAACACTAGAGGGCGCTTTTAGTTTCCAAGTAAAAATAGTAAAAACAATATTTTGAAAGACATTTATGATTGAAGATTGGTGAAATAATTATGAACCCAGGCTGCTTTTATATCGCCAGGCTTACAAAATAAGGCAGCAACACGGAAATATGTTGAGGAAGGACCTTTTGAATAGTAGACCTAGTAGATACAATCATTGTTGTAAACTCTAAAAACTTTATATTTTAAATAAATTCTTTTGAAACGGAAAAGGAAGTATCACCTCAAAGGTGTTCTTCTTAAGGCCGTGGTTAACTTAATACAGTAGGAAAATAAAAAAACAAACAAAAGAGAGGAAAAAATATAAACAGAAACATTAATTACAAAATAAAATTATTTTTTGTTTTAAAAGTATTGAAATGTGTGGAATTTGCATTGTATAGTAACATGTTGTTGTTTTCATGTTTGATCATGTTGTTTGTATATATCTTTTTTTTATCCTGTTATTAGATTATAATTGTTAAGGGCCCAAATTGAAATAAGTTTTAGATTATTTCAAACTTGTCTTTGGCTATCCTGATTCAATTAGTTTAATATTACAGCTCCAAAAACAGAATCAAACAAATAAACGTACTTGTTAATTTATTGTATTTTCGTTAGTGTAGGCGATTTTCATTTTGTTCTTTCTTTTATTTTATGAATATTATATCTTGTATTCTTTTAATACTTGATTATTAAGTTAAAATACTATTATGTTAATGATTACTATAATTATAAATAATTTTATTTGTAAGGTTATGATGATTAGGCCTATAAGGATAATGTTATTTTATTTGCGGTTCTGGACAAATACTTTTTTTTCATTTAAAGATATTTTCAGTTTGTTTGATGATTTCAATAACACGCGCACAAAAGAATTACTATTTAATTACTTGTAACTGGAAATGCAGCAATAGAATATATCTGGTTTCTCTCAAAAGAAGAAGTTCTGTTTCCGTTTTTGGTGTTGAAACGATGACTTAAAAGTATCTATAATTATTTAAAAGATATCAACGCGTCTTGACTGCTTCCAAATAGTACACACATTTGTGCAGAACGTAAAAGATGCCAAAACAAGGCTTGAAATCCTAGGTTTAGATTTCCTGATATTGAGATTGACGGACATCTGACTAACAGCTAGGCGCCTTGCTATGTCGTTTACTTTTACAATGAATGGGTTGTACTTTAAAAGACATTGAACAGTGTATGTTGATTATTCTGCATTAATAATAAATCAAATTATTTGATAATACCATTTTTTTTCTAATGCGCGAACATTAATACCACGAATTAAAGATGGTTTTTGGGGTTATACATACTTTTAAAATTTAATTTAGTGTATTTGAATACCATTAGTACCCGGGTAGCAAAGTTTTAAACAGATATTAGGAAAGTTTAAATACTAAGTAATAAACGAACAACTTAATTAGCAAAGGAAAGAAAGTTTGAGGAGTACATACACTATACGTTTTCATCTTATCCTAATATTTCATGGGGTTACACTATGAATCAGAAAAGAGTGATGAAACCTATTAATTATAAAAGAAAGGGTAAATATAATACTGATTAGTTAATAACATTGTTTACTTATGAAGAAATTATTTCCATTGCCATTGTGCTATGACAACTGACTGATCTGTCAAAAGCTACTGCTTTTTCAGTGGAAGATTCGCTGCGCTTATTTGGTCAAATCAGTTGCCTACGCTATCAAACTTTATGTGACAACAGCATGTGATGTGCCCATATATGGACATGATGATTTCATATCACTACCATATTTGGGCAAGTCACACTTTTTTTGTCAAACTAGTTTGATAGTGTAGACAGAGCTTTAGCGCAAACGCGTAGCGAATGCAAACTCAACAAGCGTTTTCTACAATTATTTCAAAAATAACTACCAATTGTTTTGTCATTATTTTTATGATTGACGCGTTGGGTTGACGTTTGATTGCAATAACAGTGATGGATTCAATACAGGACAGGTGCTATACCCGTCTGGGTTTTCTCTTTACAATTTTCGGTACAGTACTTGTCCCGCTAGTTGACACCTCTGCCAGTTTTTAAAACTTCCATAAATAACAAATCCCAACAGTGAAATGTTCGCGTCTATAATTGTAATAAACAACAATTATTGGTGTTTTTCGTTAAGCCTTTTGATAGGTTTATTTGTGTTGCGGTGCATTACAATTTACACTTGTGTAAAAAAGTAAATTAAATCGTTTGCGAATTGTTTTGGTATCAAATCATTGCCAGTTTTAAATATCAGTTATAATTGATTTATTTAATTCAATATGTTATGAGAATCAGACGGCGTCTGAAGATCGACCCAACATTTTCTCACTGTTTACAAGGTACAACAACCCGACCTAGAAAAATATTCAGTTGAGTGAAGTCGCCATCTGATACCATTTTATTGTCATCGTCCACTGATTTAACAAAAATGTATAAAAGTCTTGAAAATATCAATTTTAGATCAATATCTATCGTTCTGTTCAGATGGCATTTAATAACAACAATAATATTTATTCAGCAAAAGTTCTTAAAAAGTACGATTTACATTTCATCTTGCCAGGAGCAAGTAATAGGCATAAGCACAAACAGAAAACTTAGTCTTACTCCATCATTTGTTGTATCAACCACATTTAAAATATGTGTCGTTCATTCATGGACATTTGGACAATACATACAATCAAAATATTGGTTAGATTGAAGAAGTTTGATAATCAGAATTTAGTCCTATGACCTAATCATAAGCAGTGTGTATTTTGTATCCACTTTCGTCAAAATTCCTGTTGTAATACGTCAAAATACGTCGAAAATGTCTGTTATTTGTGTACAGTTGGGAAATTTGGGCAGAAACTGTAGACCCTATGGTAGAAAAGTATAGGTGGGGTTGGTGAAAATGCAGTAGGCATATCATATTATAAGAATCCCGCATGGGTTCCATGTCACAAATCAAGAATACCAATTGTAACATCTGTGTTTATTAAATTAATATTATGTACTATTGTGCTATTTTGGATGTATTTCAAATTTTTATAAAAATAGAAAAAGAGTGAAATGAAATTTGAGTTGTAAACTATTTTTAAAACCAACGTAGTGAAACAAGATCCAACGCCGTGTTAGAAAATGGTACACAATATAAGTTGTTGATTTATCTGCATTATAGGTCTATTTATAAAACAAAATTGATAATACTGGTATTATTGGTATATTATACCAATCTTTTTATAGAAAAAATCCATATATTTACTATTTTAATTAATATTTTTAACAAAAATAGTCATTTTTAAGAACAATTTTTGGAAGCATGGAATTTGTGTAAACATTTTTATTCATTAAAAAGAACATGTTGGTAGGATAATGGACTTGTTATAAATTAATGTTCTTTTTACCTATTCGTGAGGTCTTTGAAATGAAATTAATAATGCATTATTGATTTTGAATCTGTCAATATATTCCAGTTGATTCGTTTACTTTATCATATTGTTTCAAATATTAATTTTCAAAGTTAAGAGATTTAAAGATTTTTCCAATTTATCACGAAACTAACACTTATGTTATAACATTGTGTACATTTTAAACACATTACCTATATATATTCTTTATTTCTCTCTGATACAAAGCACACCAAAATGTGCCAAGACTCCTGTAGGTTTACAATCATAACAACGCATGCTCACATGAGTATCTGCTTTTTACAACAAAGTTCATTTTGTTGCCACATTTTGACTTCTCAACTTCTCAGACAACAGATGTTTACTGTAGTAAACAAGAAATGGAAAATATTTCTGTTGATAAGTCAATTATTAGGTCAATGAAAGTAATACAACATTGGGCTTCGTAAGGATCCACTCAAACAAAAACAGTGACACACGCACAAATCATCACGAACATCAAGAAGGAATTAAACCTATCTGTTATTTTATGAATCAATCAAACACCTCTAAATACTGAAAACAAAATATTAAGCATTTTTGTCAGAATCAGTAAACGTTGTTATGCTGTTTTTGGAACACTATGGCTGAAGCATGCTCCTTTGCTATTATTTATTATAAAGGTTGTGTTGTTCCAGGAATCCATATCATTAGGCCTAATTGTTAACAGCAATTATCCTTTGAATGTTGTTCATACATTTTTAATTTTACAATTACAATTAAAAGATTTTTAAAATGTTACAAAATCATTCAGAAAACATTGTTCTCTTTACACGATTTTTTTAAATATGGCCTACATAGTGTGTATTTTTGTTAACTTTTAGTAATAGTAATACCACTAAATAAAATTGTAAATTATGTTACATATTTCATTATTGTAATACCTTTACTTTCTTAAACAAAAAAGTGACCTATTTTAAAACAAACAACACAAAGTATGTGTATGTAATTATTTTTATTATTTATCTCATTGGACATTTCGGCGACAGATTGTAATAAGGTATTTTTCTCACTTGTAAGAAAATACGACTCTCGTTAACATTTCAATTAAAAGAGTGTTGTGATTGGTGGGATCAATTAAACTGGAGACGAACCATGAGGCGATGTTTGTTTATGGAGTTAGCGATCCTGGGTATTTTAAACAAACTAATCGAGTACACGAGTTTTACAAATGTTACAGTTTTCCCCCGGTCCTTTTCTAAAAAAAAGGGCCAAAAAAAAGTGTTCATAACAAAAAAAATTAAGAATGTTTTCACAAATTCAGAATCTTTTATACTGAATATAACCTGTTTATACTTTTATGATTGTTAAATTTAATGTACGTATTTTTAAACATAAAAACGGAGTACCGGTATAGTCTCTTCAGTTGGGGAAAAGCGGGATCGCTCGTTTTACTGCTTTGTTTTAAATTTTTTATAATTAATAAATAGTTATTCAATCAAAATTGAGCTCTATCTCAAAGTTTGTATGCATACATGTCTGTATGTTGGCAAATAGTTTTTTTCTCATCTCAAGCAACGCATAGTATAAATACTGTATCGTAGGCCTAGTGATAAATTCAATAGTTTTTATATCTTGAGATGTAGGGACATAAACAAGAAGTTGTTGGATCGTTTTAGCCAATTGAAACTCTACCAATTATGCAGTACGATACGGAGATGGTATATTTTCCTTGTTTCTAAACGTTTTAAATCATTTCGGTTTTCAAAACAGATGTAATTTATACTCTGTCTTATTTAATTTCTTTTTATGTACCGATGTTTGACCGTTAATAACAACTTTAACCCTTTACGTATTTTGAATAAATCTTATAGAAGATTGTAAATTAGAGGAATGTATTAAAGAGTGTTGCAAGTTTTCTTTAGCATCATAAATAAATAACAGTTAACTGCGCATCAATGTAAATATGTTTGCAAACTATTTCTTCAAACAAACTAAAATAAATGGTTGTAGTTTCTCGAAATAAGTTGTTGAATTATCACTTTTGATGTGATTTATTCCCTGTCCTTGTAGTTAACAAATCACTGTTGCTATGATCGAATGACACAATGTCATAACAGATAAACTGAGTTTGATAACAGTTTTGGGGGACTTATGTCGTTGGCGCTAATGAGCTGCTTGTTTTGAGACCATAACATTGACCTCCATGTCAGTGGCTTTAATAACAATTTACTTTACTATCTCTACACGTTTGGCCACCAAAGAGGTATAACCCACAAAACCTGTTGATAACCATTTTAACTGAATTTGTAATTTTTGCTTTATAAAAGTTCATACACTTATATTTAAATTATTTAATCATTACTCACGATTGGAAAGGGACTCTTCACGTTAAAGGATAACATTATTTATAAAATGTATTTTCCCAAACAAATAGTATTAATAAGAGTATCAACATTACTTGTTAATACTAACTTTCAGAATTTATTTTTTTCTACGTTCTTTAAAGTAGATTCTTTCCATTATTATAACCTTTATTGCAACACTACACCGGTAAATTACACCAACCTACAAACTACCTTTATTTGATTAGGAACCAGGTCATCGCTCGCTCATTACAAGTATCGACATATTCAGCTGTCCACTGCCCTATCCTTGGTGGTCAGTTGTACATGGTCGTGTCACAATTGACCTTATTAAAACCTGCAGTCCGGTGATTGACCCTTACATTATATGTTTCTTCGCGTTGGCATCTTTTCTTTATAATCAGAATCGTCATTATTAACAATGCTTGCTAGCTGTGATTGATTCAAATGAATCATGTGACCTCTTTATCTTGCTTAAAAGTGCAACAACTCGGTCGATCTTTTGTATTTCTTAATTAAAATGTACACTAGATATTCAATTGAGAAAAATAATATAATTTGACATCATCTATAAATGGAAGTATAGTAATATTAGAGTAGGCTTGCAATTTTTAAGTACAGTACAAATTGTATATGCCTATATCAGACGGTTCTTTAAAATACATATATCAGTTCTCTCCAATGAGAAATTGTATTCGGTATATACGGGCCACCAGCCCCAATATGTAAAGGTAGATGGAAAATGAGTTAAAGATAGGCATATAGAAATATTAAATACTGCCAATAAGATTATATTCGTTGGATATTCAAATGGAAAATGCAATCTTCTTTTTAGTCACGTCACAAATTACAAATAAAACAGACTGGAAAGACAAATATTTAAAAGCAATCGTCAAGGCCTGATAAATACCGATTGATGTCCGTTCATTGTCGATAAAGTCACACATACTTTTTCATAGTAACAAGATATTGAGGAGAAACGATTACAGTAATTATTTCAACGGATGAAAGTACTATTAAGTTACATAGATAAAGATAGAAATGTTCATGACACGAAATTAAAGAATGTCGAATAAGATGTATAAGGTTGCCTGTTTTACAGCACATATGTATTCAGTTGAATGATGTTCATTTATTCATAAATGTCTCTTATTATCAACAAAGATATTTTACTAGTTATACTGAATGATGAGTATATTATTACAGTAATTTTAAATGACTGTAGAAATAGTGATGAATTCGATCTATATATCTTTACAGTATTAAACTCAGTATTTCTTAAATTGTTATTAAAGAAAATGTGAGAAATGTACATTTCAGCCAACCATATCTAGGACAGTTTTTTTAAAGAAAAATTTGCTGATATTTAGCATCGGTCCTCAAATACTAGACCCTGTGTTAATCCCGCGACGGTTTTTAAACGAGTAATAAAGTAAGAAGAATTGAACGTGAAGAAAATTAAAGAAATTTACAATTTTCAGCGTATGTGTAGGACAGGTTTTTGTGTATAAAGAAACTTGGTGATACCGGTCCTCAAATACTAGGTGTCCAGTCCAGTGTCCCGCAAAGTTTTCAAATGTTGATCTAATATTTTGGAAATAAGTTATAGTAATATAGGGGGCGCTACACCGGTATTTAGTCAGTAAACCAGTAGATAACTAGGTCAGTTGTGAAGGAGAGTGTGATTCGGACACTGTACTGACTGGAAAAAAATCTGTCAACAGATACGGTAATGAATCGCTCTAGGCGATATTCATTTGCTTCTTTTGAAACGACTGCTACCACTGATATCCAACCCAAATTATTTGACGGTTCGGTGAATATAACCCAACAGAGCGACTGTAAAAAGGGCACAGATTTAATATTAAAAGGGTATAACAATTGATATGTCTATATTGACTTATTCGCCCCATAATTATGAACATCAAGTTTGTGATACCATGATACGAGCGCTGGTTAAGGAATCCATGATAAATTCATAGAGGTATGACTTCAATGGTAATTTAATTAGGATACCATCTTCGCTATTTTTGTACCTGTGACCCTGTCTTTACAATGTATCAATAGCCTCTTTACCTATTTTAATATAATTATACTTTTTAGTCGCGTGCAACAGCTCACTATGTCGGTCGGTTGATCGGTCGGTTGGTCGGTCGGTCGGTAAACACTAACTTGAGCACGCGACTGCAGCCATCTATATGGCCTTGTTATTTCGCTAACAAGAGTAAATTATTGAATTATATAATAACATTACAACGGACTTCGCTCATATTTATTGATGGTCTAAATGTTTTTCGTTTTTCATCTTTATAGAAATATTCTAGTTTTTCTAAACTATACAGTTAATCCTAAAAATGTTAGACAGCCAATATAGGATAGGAGAAAAGCGCCGCAATTAGGCATACAATAACCACATCCACGTCACGCCAATCAAAGAACAGACGACTGCCAAATGGAATTATGAGTGATATATAACACGTGACGTTAGCTGTCAGTGTGATTGATGTACATGAGCATTTGTATCCATTTAGACCATTCTAAACTGAGATGTTTTCTTTGACTGTAATGTCTCTACATTCAATAAAAACCAGCGGTTCTTATAACCGGGCAAAGGGCGTAGTACAATTCAACGAACGGACCTCCTTGTCGCAAATGCTGCACGAATATTGTATTAGTTTAATTCCAGTGTGGATTTTAAGCATCGGCCTAAAGAAATAAAAAAACTGGATCTTACAATACACATCTGATTAACCCAGTTTTGTCTTTTGAAGTAAATGTAACTGAAGAATAACTCATTTGTAACATTTGAGAATAATGGAGGAACAACATATATGATCGATTTAGACCTAGATAGTTTTTTGTGGCTCGTTCCACTTTTATTACATTACGTCATCACTCTGATAATTTGCATAATAACTATGTTCACTTCCTTATAATGTGTTTAATCGTTTGTACCTTTATAATTATTATTAATAACTATTGGGTGTCTAGAAAACTCAGATCTAGAAAACTCAGATATAAGACTTTTCTAGATCTAGAAAACTCAGATATCTGACATTTCTAGATCTAGAAAACTCAGATATCAATATCTGAGTTTTCTAGTCCCAAAATGAAACTAGAAAACCCAGATCATAAAATGATATATCTGAGATCTGAGTTTTCTAGATCTGAGTTTTCTAGACACCCATAACTATTGTATGTATTTTCATTAACCTTCTGCAGTGTCACAAAGGTCAGCCAGATAAAGTTCGGTAATGTAGTAGACTTATTAGTACAGTTTAACACATTTTAAACATGACCTACAATGTCAAACTGGTTCTGCCATAGTTGGGTGTATAAGCAACCACCCAGTTTTTGTAATTTTAAGTAAATGTAAATAAAGAATAAAATCGTGTTTATTTTCCAATACCAATGTGTTTCATAATAAATAAAATATAAGTTATGTTTAATTAAAGACCTGTTGGTCAGACGTTGCTTGTTGTTAAAATATTAAATTATATTAAATGGATAACCATCATTTTATTTTCCCAATACCGCTTCGTTTAATGAATTCCGCCCTCTATCAGTCTACTAAATAACAAGCTGTAGAGGGGGTATTTAATTTTTAAAATTCATAAGAACATAGTTTTCTCGCCCTTTCATGATAATACATAAATTGATTCTTTCAGAAGAAGTTCTCCGATTAATTCACTGTAATTTTAAACGTTTTTAACGTCTAAAGATTGTTTTTTAAAATGTGAAGGCGACCTTCTGCTTATAACAATTCGGGAGGTTTATAATATACAACATTCTATTGATGAGTGCGTTTAAATTCTTTTACTGTAGAAACATAGAAACATGTGTAATACGTTAATGCGTTATGTACATTATAGCAAATCTATATAGTATTCTTTTGACCATAATAACCTTATACACAAACAACATAATAATAGAGTAATAATGCATTACAATTATTATCTGCATGATTGTGCTCGCTGTTGATTTTAGCGCGCCCCCCCCCCCCCCCTATAGAGGGGGTGATTGTATTTTTGACAAGTGATTTTTTAGATATTTGATAATAACATAGACTTTGTGGTTGATCATACTATTTCCATTTAATCTGTTGTAATGGTGTGATTGGAGATTAAAGGTATTTCTTTTCATTGAATATAGTGTAATTCCTCCATGAATACACAGCAGAAAACATGCAAATTACATATTATCTGTGGCCGCCCTCTGTTGATTAAAAAAGTTTCAAGTTTATATAGAGGGGGTGATTGAATTTTTGCTGTCGATTTTGTTAAAATGTTTGATAGAAATGTTCCAACGTGAATTGGAGACGATCCAGGAATATCGGGTGTTGTATATGCATCCGGGGTCCCGTTAGGCATTTCAAATCAGCACTGATGACTCTTATGGCAGCCCCTGCATCTTGTATCTGACTTATATATACTTAGACGTATTGGTCCATGCCATTCCTCTGGTAAAAATGGGCACTGGACGAGAGAAGCCCTTGATCAATGTTAGGACCAATCAAGGTGCTTTAAACAGTCCTGGCTTTGTTTGTATCAAACCTATTAGTGGCGGTTTTTATCGCTGTTGGTTTCGATTGAATAAAATAAAAAAATAAAATAAAATAAATCAAATTTACTAATTTCATATCTTACTATTTTTATCTGTTCAGTTATAATAGCAGGAGGAAGAGTTAGAGTTATTGGTTTTCCTTAAAGACAATAATTTACAAAAAGCATAGCATAATTAGATACTGTAATAGTTGCTTTTTTTAAACTAAAACTCGAAACGTGTTTTATCAAGTGTAGTGAGTCTGTTATAAAAGAACATTAGTTTATTTCGTTTTCTCTCTCTACAGCCATTTTGCTAATATGGGCTCTTTATTTTTATTAGCGGTTAATGATGGAAATCGATTAATTTATTTATTTATACTCTGTCTTTTAAGGAATCATTCTAGAAAAGACATTGGAGATAAGTTAGTTAGTGCAGGAGAGCAGTCTCATTTATACAATTTAATTAGAATACCACACTCAGCCGCCAATGAAAACGTTAATTATACATTTAGAAGTTTTTGCTAAATCAAACGATTGAAAAAACGATTGGCGGCTACTTTTTAGTCTGCGTTTTCGCACAACCCAAAGGTGGCACCGCGTATCATTTGAATAGTTTAGAGATTGATTCTAAATGGAAAAGCTCTGCAATAGAGACAATGTTTATGGGCGTAGAAAAACCCAATATCAGAGGCTGCCTTCAATGACTTCGGCCTACTAGATCATTGGAAAACAGCAACAGAAGTTTGGCCATAATACAATTAGACTCCTTTTTATTTAATTACGATTTGCAGTGATTGTCTTTTGCAGTTAGTAAGCAATTATCAGTTTTACATAATCTGTGTATTCGTACATTACAAATAATTGCAATTACTATTGCAGCCAGCGAGCTTGCCAAATACGTTTAATCAATAATTTAATTAAACCTGTAGCGCCCCCTATCGATAAAAGTATGAAACATTCTTACACTCGCGAATATTCTTTTTCTTCATAAAAGTTATGTATCCATTAACATTATAATATATTGTTACACTTGTTTTGTTCATTTATTATGTTTCTCGTCGTTAAACTAATTTATCCAGGGTTAGAACGCAAAGACATTCTGTCTGGTGATGCTAACGCTATTTATAACGAACTCGGTGTTTAATTAATCCATTTAAATGTACTAATATTCAAGATCACTAACCAGTGCTTTCTATTTAGCAGTTATATTACTTGCTCTAATGCCGTAGGTGTCCTAAATGATAGTTGTCACTACTACTACTGCTACTACTAGTAGACTGATTCAATAATATATAATGTTTATACTTTACTTAAACGGGTATTTATAAACGTTGTAGCGCCACCTATCGACGGTTTTATGAAAAGTGCTTGTTAGATAAAGATAACAACAATATTCACACAAATCAAAAGAAAAAATTACTGAAAAAAATGACAATGCTGTGAGTATCACTGACTGGTCTGGATCTCAATGGAGATACAAATAAAATAAGCAGAAAGCTAAATCAAAACGATAAGAAATTATCAGTTCCTTAGTGCGAGTCAATGACACAATTTACGCAATATATCTGTGCATTAAAGTAAATAAGACAAGACATAACGTTATGTTATTAAAAATCGTTGTTCTTTCTTGGATTTACATTCTGTTTACATTGTGTTTTAATGTTTGTTACATTTACACTCATATTTTCATCACAACTACCCCCAACCCGTTTTAAATCTACTAAATCGGTGATCACTTGGTTATACCTGAAAAGAATGAGATTACATCTTTAATTCATCGCCGCCGAATATATGTTTACAAACGAACAACATGCCATTCAGGTTTGCGTGAAAGAAACGCAGATATATTATTTACTTTAGACTTTTGCGGCTCAAATTCAGTCTCATTAAACGTCAAATATAAAGCTTTCAATTCTAGCTTGGCTTGTATGCGGTAACAACCCTAACGATATCCCCTGGGATAGGATGCTACTTTAGAACATAGTGAAGGTAAACAAGAAATAACGATCCGTCCATCATTAAAAAACGAAAATAGAACATGACATTATTTATAGCGGCTCTGTCGCTCAGTGATAATGGCGCAAACAATGCACTCTCATCTCTCGTTTGCGAGCGCGTATAATGCTAAGTTGATACCATGTTCACATGGTCGGTTCGTACGGCTAGATTAATACATAAATCTTTAAGAAATCAACACCTCAAGTCATTATTTTTATAACAATTCGGAAAATGTGTGCTTGTGAGATTAAACAAAAAAGGATTTCCACACATCATAGGTATAAAGTAACTAATAATAAGGAGCAAATAAGTTCAAATAAGATGGAAGTTTAGTATCGTACTTTGATCTCAATAATAAGATAATCTCAATTGGCAACATTCAGCTTTAGTTACCTCATTATTGTATATTTTCATTTGCTCTTCAGCTAACTAGAACACACTAGGATCATTATTGTCTTGTTCATCCACAAATCACCGATAACACAAGAGTTAACATTGCTTATTTAATACATGACAAGTGGATTGTAAGATGCATAAGTAAACACGTTTTATTATCACCATCGATTTCAGTCATTTTCAAACCTTAACATCAATTATTGTTGGCCGAGAATATTGCTGCGTTCTCTAATTGGATATATTTTTCATAGGTCTTATTTCATTTCTATTGATCATTGTATACAAAGGCGGGCAATCAACGCCAGTTTATCATATGATAATTGTGTTGATTCCCTTGCATAACGGCCTATCATTGGCTTAAACCTAGGAAAGAGTGAAAATAATTGTTTTTAATTTTACTCTTACCTGCTTAAAACTTGAAATTGTTTAACAAAAATTATGAACAACATAAATATAGCATTGATAACTCGGTTGGCAGTCATGCTAATAATATTAACATATCAACTACTAAATTGTTATCATATCTATTTGTTTATGTACCGTTACTGTATCTTTTTAAATCTGAGTTGCTGTCAACCGACATTTCTTATTATCGGTACCACTCTTTAGCCGAACCATATAAAAAAGTAGAACAAAAACAGAAATACATGTACTATTTATATGACCATATGTATTACGTAACAAATGTAGGCATTTAAACATTATAATAGTCTAAAACAATTTTTTCAAAACTGGACATTTTGAATATCTATAGGGCTTAAATTTAGCAATTTTAGTAACTGGTTTCAAATGTACAAGATTGTTCTGTGCAATTGATTTTTGCAAACATCTCCATCTTGAAATATATTTCGTTGTTTTTATTTATAGGAATATACCTCAGGTAAATTAAGAAACTTAGGCCTAAACTTTGAGATTTTTCTATCATTGACAAATGTAGGAAGCGAAATACATAATTACTCGTGCACTCTGAGTGAATATCATTAAGTGGGTTTACACTCGAAACAGTCATCATTAGTAAGCCAATGTAACTTTATGTCTATTCATATCTGAAAATTACTAATTAAACAATTGTGTAAACGTTTATACAAACCCTTAAAGAAGTGCTTGATACTTCAATAAAACTGATTAGTTACGGCTACTGTGACTGTAACTCATTATGTAACCCGCCCTGCTTATAAAACTCTCTTTATGCGTGCGCGTTGCACGCGTTAGTATGGTACTTAAAATGTATAACCAAATGCTATGATTTCTTTGTTCGTGTGTTTGAAACATTGTAATTCCATTTATTTTCTGCAATTATGCTATCGTATACTTTTCATTAATTTTATTCCTTCGGTTTAGAAGTGGGGCTGAAACCAGGAAATAACTCTTCCCTGCCTGCTGAAACGATTTCGATACCATTTTTTATACAATTTTTTCAGATTTTCATTTATGATTTATAGTGTAGTTCGTCTTATTGACAAAACGGAATAAGTGTACCTTACAATCGCATCGTTATATTATATGCACAATAATATTTTCATAAAAATTGTAATGCTATTATTTACAATAGAAAATCCCGATTATTACGTAATTGCTAATTCCTCTTTCACTTGTATCCAGTATGGTACTTGATACTCAGTCAATCAAACCTTAAAAACAACTTCGTTATTATTGTTATGTAAGAGTATTGTAATTTAAGAGGCTAGTGTTTGTGCCACAAAAACAAACTTTATCAGCTAAATCTATATAGCAAACGTTCGACACGTGTTCGGAGAGACTCGGAATTGTTCGTTTACGATTCGATAGTTTCTCGAAGTATCAATCACTTTTTGAAAATGTGATAAAATAGAATTAATTAACACTTCATTGGAGTAAGACTTTTCTCATCTGATTAGTATAGTAATCTATGCCTTCTATCAATTAACACATATACACTAATTGTTAAATGGTTAGCGTTCATTATTACAACACCGGCAGCTGTTAAAACACCAAATATTCCAATTTAGTTGATTTGGGTAGAAATCGCTAGGATCAAACTTGGATTTATTTTGTGTATTTTATTTGAGCCGTACTCTGCATGTATTAAAATATTACAGGTCACTGCCCTGGCATTAAAATGGAAGCTAACTGTCATTGGTTATGCCTAACATTAAAATTAGTTAATATAATCGTTTACATTATTATTACATTATTTATTTAAAACTTTCGATTTAAAAAAAATCGAATGAAAAATGAAAGAACTCTCTCTTTCATTTCATTTTATTTAGTAAGTTTCGAAATCACAATACATTTAAGAAAATGTAAAATAATACAATAGCAAAGGATGACATCATCCACCTTGAGACAACAAAAACACAATAAATATTTGATTAGAACAATTAATTAAATCGAGAGATATCGTACGATTTCGTACTTCATTTGGTCAATTTAATGTTACATTTAGAGGCGCAAAACTTTGGACAATCTACCTTTACTTTACAGAAAAATATCCTCAAAGAAACTCTTTCATTTTAAACTGAAACTGTATCTACTAGAAAAACATTGTGAATAACGTTATACTATTATATTCAAACTTATTTAATTTAACTTTACAATCAATTGTGTTAACAATTAATGCATTTTACTCGAGTAGTAGCGAAAGCTGATTTATTTTTCTCTTTTTTGTCACCTTTGTTAATAAAGTTTTATTGTTTATATTATGTTATGATAGTGACAAATAAAGTATTTACACAAGATATATCTGAAATCGCCATAAGTTTTACCCAATTTTTTCAAAATGCGCCTGTAAGTAGTGAATTAATTAATCGTAGACAGATACATTTCAGGACCTATAAAATTTAGATTAAATAATAAATATAGATAATAAATAGAAATTATGAAACAATATCATTCTATGATCATTTAACAATAAATTTACCGTTGTAAATTTAAATTTACTGTTGCATTAAAGTAGATTTATACTTAAACCTCTCCAAGTAATTGGATATTCAAGTTAACCCTCTGATGATTGGATGTTCAACAAACATTTGAAGGTTGTTTACAAGAATTATATCAAGTTTAGAAATGTCATCAATTTGTTTAAATCGTCAGAAACCAATGTCCCATAAACTTATCAAATCCGACATCAATAATAACACGCAGACAACCACAATTGATACGATCGCATCCCCCAAATCCTAAAATTGACGCGCCAAATATCAAATATCTCTAAACTTCCGAATTAGTCACGTGGAATCTATTGAAATTATAATGTCTGCATTTTGAATAAAGCACATACCAGAGTTTTAGATCTTAATTCTTGTGCAATGTAACTTTAAATGTAAAGAATACACCTCGACCTCGTTTCCTTTCATCGATATTCGATATAAACCAAAGAAACTATAGGATTATATTTAAAATGTTTACGTCAAGGAATAATTTGAAGGCTATAAAGATAATTAACCAAGACCTTGTTCGATCCATAACAAGTGTTGGTATTTGATGTGTCGAAATTAGTTACACTTGTCTGTTAGGTGTTTAGAATTTGATGAAAAATGTCTACATTTGAAAATAAAGATGTTTAGACCTAAACGTTTCAATTGTTCCTATTCATTTAATAGATCTTTACTCTAGTATCTTCAAGTCCCTTGATCGATTACTAATTCATTAGAGCTACTTCTTGCTTTAAAAGAAGCCCGCTAAAATCTATAGTAAGATTACTTTACTCAACAATATGTCATCTGAGAAAATATCACTATCTTGAGCAACGTGTTTTATTGACAGGTAACGTCAAAAGGACTCTTCTCCTATTGTTCTCATTCGGTGCAGTTTTAATAGTTAAACAAGCGTGTGTAAGTTGTCCTATTCATCCATAATCCACCTTAAAAAGTGCCTAAACGCACAACAATGCATGATAGATTTCATGGCTTTCCCCAAACTATTGTTGTCAGCTTTTAGCTTTAAATATACCTTGTTTTAAGAAAAAAGATCGTAATGTGCGCTCTCGTAAAATGGTCAACATTCTTTGAATGAACTAATGAACGATTTAACCGTGGGCCTAATCTTTAGCTTTAAAGTCTAAAAACTTTATAACATCCTTGCATTAGAACAATTAACTATTAAGTAAGTGCGATTGAAGCTATTAGCATTTTTGTTAATTTGAAAAAGAACCAAAATGACTATTGAGCCACAATTACACATAATCAATGTTTCTAAGTTTCAAAACAAATTTTATGTGCCAATTTGTTACCGTGTCATTTAGGCTGGTGTCATGAGAGTGAGTGAGTCCTAAAATGAAATGTACCAATTGTTAGTACCATATATCCTGTTTTACTGGTGCAATTAATGTGATACCCCAATACTTACTTTCATAAAATAAGATGGAACTGATTGGTTTGCTGTGTAAACTCTATAAATTAGATACCGTAATATATTAGTTGGGTTTTACATTTTTTTTGCATTGAGTCCAAGGGCTGTGGCAAATTACAGAAAAGTGACAATGTAATACAATAAAATAATCAGAAAGCTAAATCAAACGATAACGTAAAATAACCAGAAAAAATATGTCAAGTTTAGGCCTATTTATATTTTAATAAAAACAAATCAAAATGTATTTTTTCGAGTAGTGTTAAGGGTCACATTATGTAATTTAGCAAGTTTTTCGGGCATTCGTTTTAAAGAATGAGCTAGACTCATAAATGCATGTCTATGGTCATGATGACGTCCATATCACCGGTGTCCGTATAGCCTAGATCTTAAATTTAGCAAATCAATACGGCTCTTAATAACTATTTAGTGCTATTCTGTTTTGCTCTTGTTAATAGCCGTATTGTTTACACACATTTAAAAAGGCATTCAGGGTTAACTTGATCTTTGGTGTAGCTTTTAGTACCAATTCTTAAATACCGGTCGATCTAAGCATATTCCGCCCTGATCTAAGTTACTTCGGATTGAGTTTCTATAGGTATTGTTTTCACGAAAAGGGGATTTGGATGATCAGGTTTTTATTTTGAATAAAAGCATTTATATAGATCACTTAGCGGTATTCTTGTCAATTTTCCACCAGAGTTTGGTTAATTTTTCTATGTTGCGCCTCACTGAAGCAAACGGAATCCTTTTTGTCCATGTTGATCAAAGAGTACCGCTGGCCGTAATGGCATTAGTGACTTAATGGTCATTTGTATCTATAGTTCTCACTATTTTCTACTGTAGTTTAACTAATTCCTCCATGACTAGTAAATTGCATTGCTATACACACCCCATTACGGCACCGTTTCTTTGATCATCATTTTCATTGATACTTCTTCTTTTCATTAAGTTTCTTTGATGTCTGATTAAGTTCACTTTTTCGTTTTGCCCACTTAAGTTTGTGTGTCTGAATACAAGAAATCGTACACAGATCTTAAAATAAGATGTTTTCTTGTGTGCGTGGAAAATAATTTGAATTGAATTACAAATTGATGTGTATTGCAGTAACATGCAGATAACTCTTGTTTCATTTTATTTATTTGTTTTAATTATTTCAAGTTTTTGGTCCAACAATCAAAATACTAACTAATCCCTCACAAGTTCTATTTACATTTGAGATGAACGTAATAATGTTATTTACATTAAAAGGAATCTAGGCCGGCCTTATGATGGACGGAGCAGTGAAGCAGAAATCACTCGAAACAGATCGGTAGTATCATGAAGTCAACCCATGCACGTTGAACCTGACAGCAAAATCTACTCCAAGAAATCGCCTAAGGTTCCTTAATTCAACGTGATGGTATAGTCTCTTTTTTTTGCAATTAATTGAGACCGAACCACTATATAAATGTACAGTTTGTCGGTATAAAGTTCAGATGTTAACCACGTCGATGGCTATGGCATTTTGCTCCAAAGGATGTATTAGTCCATATATCGATATTTACATTTACAACTGGAGTCACACAGATTTTAACCCAAAACAGCGCCCATGGCAGAGCGTTTATTGGAAATGAATCCTCTTAAAATAGGCCCAACCAAGACAAAAATACGGTACGAATAACTTCATAATCTCTCGAGACATATTCATGAAAAAGAAATAAATAGCTTAATCATTTGAAGTCTAGCCTCATTAATTAAACACTGTATCGCCATTTAGTGGTACACGTCTCATCTATCTTATATTGTATTATGATCCAACTGATGTGATTTAAATCTAATTAAACTGTGTATTAAATTATAAACTCAAATCAGGAAAGAAATCAAGTTTCCGGGGGCTAGCAACCGCCTGAGATATTGCCAAAATGAGGGCGTTTTGCACTTTTTGAATTACTACCTAATATGTCATCGGGATCGAAGTTTAACGATACAAAGGTCAAAGGGTTAATCAAGATTATGTCAAGAATATGGTATTACTAACTTTAGGTTAATAACACCTCACTAATTTCGAACAATGATGACCCCTGTATCAAGAACCATATGGCTACTGGGACAACATAGCTGAAATGATTGCAGCTTAAGAATGTTTAACGTAAGGAAATACTGCGACCACATTCGAATTATTTTAAAGTTTCAAAAATATCTGCAACGTTTGAAAACAACAGTTATTAACTTCATTTATACGCAATTTCATAAATTCCCGTCGAAACTGGACGAAAACAAACAGTTAAATCCAAAGCATTTTACCTTTAAAAATATAGTTTTGTGTTATTTTATTTATATTTTCTCTTCCTGTGACCTCAAATGACTTCTTTGACTTTGTTTGATTCTAAGCAAATATGAAAGCAAAGAGTAAATATGACAAACGTTGAACTCGACGTAATAATTCTTCTAACAATCATGTAATATGTAATAGAATATGTTTATGAAATATATTCTAATTGACATCTATGGTTGAATGTACGAGTGTATACCCGAGGGTGGTAATATATGCCAATCATTTCAAACCACGCCCACTTTATTATACCAACATTTACATGTTTTCAGTTGTAGTGGACTAATTCAATCCTTGGAGAGTGCGGTTTTTGACTGGGTCTCCCTCCCCGGGGAAGTTCTCTCAACCAAGCGTACCAAAGCTTGTCTCATACCACCTATGGGACCTAAAACTCACAATGCTTTCTGTTAGTCAAATAGCTCTAGGTTTTTAAATAAGAAATATACCTGTTTGTTCACTAAAATTACCATGATCGTTGAGAAATTATGAACTTGTGACTTTAAACGTTTGTAATTATTTACTTTTGAAGATATAAAACAAACAAAATGTTAAATGAAATTGTTTTGTTAGCTTTTGGTGATTGATTGGCATGTAGTAATTCTTGAAATAATTAAATTTGGATTCGAATATTCTATTTTTTGTCTGTGAAGATTATTCTAAAATTGCAACAAAAAAACATGGACCAATTGTGTTGAAATAACTCAATTTTGTAATTTTACAGTTTCTTTAAAATATCTAAATTCTTCAATACTTTTCCTTAATTAATACATCAGTATACTCAAATATATTATAGATAACGTAATAGACACAACGTATCATCTTGATGATAACAGAGAATAAAGCGGATATGTAGGCCTTACAGACAAACTAATGATTATAAGAATCCAGTCAACTCAACTAACCGGAGATAATTATTATAAATTGGCCGTATAACTTCTTTT
Source organism: Antedon bifida (assembly GCF_963402885.1). Classification (NCBI taxonomy): domain Eukaryota; kingdom Metazoa; phylum Echinodermata; class Crinoidea; order Comatulida; family Antedonidae; genus Antedon; species Antedon bifida. Next base: position 2,625,624 of record NC_136234.1, read on the forward strand.
CTTTTTGTATCTCCATATTTTAGAAATGTATTGAATTTTTCTTCACTTCTGTTCTTGAAAGTTAGGCTAGGAGAGTATTTATGACATAGCATTATATTATTCGGATGAAATCTTAAATTGTAAAAAGAAAATAATACGGTATATAGGCTTAATGATACATTTTTAGAATGGTAACGGTTTATGGTTTTGATTTAGTAAAGATTTTATAAATTATAACCAACTAAAATTAATTCTAAAGAGATTATCCATTCATCAACTGAGAAAAGACGATTCGGAAATATACATTCAAAATAAACTGGTATTAATATACCACTTGTAAATGATGAATACCCATGCTTTTATAATTAACTAGATAGCATGAAAATAAATAAACAATATATTGGCAGTGTCATTGTTGGTGTGTTATTGATGTTGAATAAATACCCAGCATGCTAACAGCAAGACACCAAAATGGTTCACTATTCAGAAACCTGTCAATCTGATCAATATAAACGAGCTATCCAAAAATCCATATCAAATGAAAGCATATTTATGATTGGCAAGTAACAGCCTATGATCGCACGAGGCGCTGTTTTTCCCTATCCAACAGAGCCATATATGGCTCTGCTATCCAATTGACCCGGTTGTTATAGTTCACGAGGAAAGGATGTTCTGCGCGGACACGCTGAATGAGCAAATCTTTCAGAGTTCGTCTACTCAATACGCATCTTAAAAACACTTGAAATCCAAACTTACATTTTTTATGTATATTACGTCATTATTAATATTATTGGCTGCAATCTTTCAGATGTCAGCATCCAGGAAACCTCTAGACCTACACATAATTAAAAAAAAATGAAAATTATAATATTAAAAATATAAAAATCTTACTGACCCCTCAGCGCGCCATCTATAATAATGTGACAACATGTGTGAATGTGAGATTCTAATTAAAAAAGTGTTTATCAATTGTTGATCGCGCCTAGTAAAAATGGTGCATCATCAAAACACAAATAAGGACTGTCTCGAACCAATGATCATTATTATATCGTCTGCCCACACGCGTACCAGAACAAAAACACCCTCATTAAAAGTCGAGTAAAACATTATTTACCTTGGCTTAATAAGAAACCAATCGGACTAAACGGTCTGATAATGATTTCCATCTTGTTAAAAATTCGTTTGTAAATTAAGATTCGATAAATTGTGATTGCTCTAAGCTCAAGTACTAATTGGATGTCAGGCGAAACATAGATAGATATTGTTTGCAAAGATTGCTCTGTTTTTATGTTTCAACCTTGAGGCGATGATGAGCGCGTAATATTGATAATTAAAGATGGTTTTACTTATTACAATATCTGACCAGATAAAAGTACTAACAGTATAAACCAGGGGATACCATCTGAACCCTACAGTGTCCCCTTGGCAGGGATGTCCCCTAAATAAAAAATATATATATATAAAATATATTAAAGATGTATTGTCCCCCAAAAACATGAAAAACGAACATTAATTAGGCCTAAACCAGACTTTCAATAGTTTTTTTTTTAAATAAAGTTAATCACTTCCGTAGAAAAAAAAACGAAAAAAACGTTTTCACTTAGGCCTAGGTCTATAAAATAACATAATAAATGGTTAAATTTAACCAAAAATTCATTGGCTGGCAGCCAATTTGACCATTTTTTGCTTTAAATTACAGTTTTTTTCAGGTAAATAAATTTTGTTTATATCTAATTTTTGGTCAAAGTGGATAACTATTAAGTGACATTAAAATGGAATATTCAACAACAAAAAATGTAAAAATTATTTTTAGTGGGGACAATGCATCTTTAATATCAAACCCATTTTCACATATGATTGGTCACGCGCGGGATAGTAAAAATAGCAGACGATCGCGTATAGATAATCATTTTGAAATGATATCGATTGACCCATTTTCTAACACATTACCAGACAACTGGCGTTACGAATTTCTTTAATTGTTCCTAAATTTGTTTGCCAGTATATCCAGGTTGAACGTATCTAATCAAATTATTAAGTTCACTTACTTCTCTATCTAATGGTTTGTATTTTGAATTATGTGCCATCAAATTATCTCATTGTTCTGTGACTATTTGAAGAACAATTTTAAAGAGAATCGAAATCTGAGACATATAATTTTATTAGCTATGATGGCATATTTGTATGCATAGAGCTATATAGGTATTTGTATAACAATAGGAATTGGGTTAAATCAGGAAAAAGTGAGATACTTCCCTGGTTCAATATAGTATACGTAATTAAATTAAGGTGTGAAAATGGTAAATGATAAAATGTATAATAGGCCTATCATGCTCCATGGGCCTGTTACAGAGTAAGGTACACTTAACACTATTTTATGTACGCGCTTTGTCTTTGTATATAGGTATAGAGATGTAGCATTGTTACGTTTCCGTTGTGTGTACTAGATGGGGTTTAATAAAATCAACGAATACAGTTTAAGTGTAAATTATGAACCAGTTATCATTGTATAAGTTTACACTAATCACATTTAGGAATTTATTTCCACAGTATATTAAATCAATAATTTAATTAATTTAATTAATTCGTTATTCACCTAGGCCAAATCACCTATCAAAAGCCTAGCCAGTTAGCTGGTTTCAATTCGTCATAATTTGTCTGTTAAGTACCATAATTTGTTGTTATACTTCAACGTTAATTACGGTAATGTTCCTAATAATAAATTATTTTAATTTAGAAGAATTAATAAAAAATATTTCGTTAAGTTTTTTAGGTTTTAAACTAAATTCAATTTCAATTTGACGAATTTTAAAAGTATTTTGATCGACGATTTGGAAAAATATGTATATAGGCTACATTTAAATTCTTTTAATATTTTTTATTTTATTTATTATTTTTTATTATATTTATTTTAATAATTGTTTGAGGTAAAATATTATCCAACCAGGTGTGTATTATATAATTTGCTTTAACAAATATAAGCTCAGTGGGAGTATTATATTACTGCATTATTTACTAAAATTATAATTTACTCAAATCACACAGTGCTTGAGTTTTGAACGAATAATTTAATAATAAAAATTATTCAGATATTGTCATAGCGAGAGTTATTGTACGTAATTAATTTAATTGGTTTCCCATTTCTGGGGTAATAATTAATTATGATATTCTAAAGATTGTTCTTAACCTTAGACTGGTCATACAACCGTGATAAATAGGGTTGACGTATGATAATAATGGCTGCCAAGAAATATATACAGAGGAGCAGTTGAAATAACAGCAGTCGCGCAGAGTTTCATAACTCTGTATACCCGTTGGTAGTCTGTCAGTCAAGTTACTCACTCATTCATAATGCGATTAACACACATCTTTTGAAACATTAATCGTAAAATGCTTGTCATATTTACCTAATGAATTGGACACATTTGCATTGTTAGCCTGTGAAATTGGCAACTTCTTGCTTGTAATCCTGTTGGACCTAATCAACCATGCTTCATTCGCTTGTCAACCGTAGGGCAGGCTATCGGCAAAGGGTATCTGTAGCCTAGAATATCTTAACCATACACATACACCCTTATTCCTAACATTGATATTAATAATTATTTCCAATACAAAAGAACTGCCTACAAACACAAAAAGCTAAATATACTTAAAATATTAAATATTGATATTGGGCTGTATCGGTTTCAGCTAATTTATAGACCTAATCGAATAGTACAAGGACTAACTTTAAACTTGGTTGTGAGTGTTATCAATAATAATTATTATCATATGCACTTCGATTATTATTGTAAAAACTGCACTGGTGTAAAATAGCAGAGTTTTCGAAAAAAAAAAAAGATTTTATGAAAACGTGCCTATTTCTAATACTGTAGTTAACACAATTTTTAATAGACAGGTTAATTTAGAAATAGAAATACATTCATAGAAATACGCACATTGGTTACCGACGTACGAATAGCCACATTAGTTAAGAATACGCACATTAGTTAAGAATACGCACATTAGTTAAGAATACGCACATTAGTTAAGAATACGCACATTAGTTAAGAATACGCACATTAGTTAAGAATACGCACATTAGTTAAGAATACGCACATTAGTTAAGAATACGCACATTAGTTAAGAATTCGCACATTAGTTAAGAATACCCACATTAGTTACGAATACGCACACTAGTTAAGAATACGCACATTAGTTAAGAATACGCACATTAGTTAAGAATACGCACACTAGTTAAGAATACGCACACTAGTTAAGAATATGCACATAAGCAGCCTCATGACTATATGATTTGGAATTAACGAATTCGTGAAAAATTTTATGAAAAACTCGAGATTTTATTGTTGAACAATAGTACGTTTCCATGCCTATGGGGTTACATGTAAAATATAAATTACACAAAGAAACAGCACGGAGCTATTCAATAAAAGTTGTTCTTACTTGTAAATATATAAAGGAGCGTTGTTTTCAAATTAAACGCATGAAAGGCAAACTGGTATCAGTGTAACAACTATATTCTAAACTTGACATAAGATTGACACTCCATACTAGTATCATATCAACTGTGTTATGAAATTCTCATGATATATCTGTAGTCCTTCAGCTCCTATTCTTTGACATTGAATGGTAATATTTTTACGTTTTGAGTGGTTTTTGTTCCTGTTGTTGAGTGACACAACTATTACATTTGTTATGATTTTGTCATTGTTGTCTTGTCAGAAATTAAACTACGATTTGAAAGAATTATGATTCATTTTGAATATTAAAACGCATAGAATATCATTACGGAGTTTTTATTATTATTCGTAAGACATTCAACGTCAGGGTTGTGCTAAATTAATTATTATCAGTTAAAAAATAGGACTAAATTACAGATAATAGTAATAGTAGGCCTATTTATTATTGCAATCAGAATATCGTCACAAAGTAAAATAAATTGGAATGTTAAAAACCCATGTTTCAGTATCAGTTGGGAAGATAATATTATTATTATTACAAATGTCAAGTCGTTGTAGTTACTGCCTTAACTGCCATCAGAAAGCATCGTTAAATCTCTATGACAAAAACGTAGTATTTTGTCTGTGTTTTTGACGAGGATTACCTCCATAATACAGGGCATGCTCTGCATGAGACCCAAGCGTACCATGGGTTCCCTGCTTGGTAGATCAATAGGTGAAAATCGAACATAGCAAACAAAACCATCACCCTGATAAAGAAAGGGCGTAACGCAAAGCAAAATTCCAATTTGCATTTTAAGGGGAAAAACTTGGTTACAAGTAGGCTAAAATCTGACTTGTCCGTATTTCAATACTTTTTTGTTTACCAAGAATCACAAAATTATTCTTAGTTACAAATAATACTGATGATAATGATAATATTAATAATAATACAATGATTCTACTATACACCACGTTTTCTATCGCCCTTTATTGCCATTTTGAATAGACTAGCCCCTATCATTTGGGAATTACTTTCATTACTGTAGTAAGATGTGATGTGGTTTCAAGCAAAATCGAAATACGTTAGCTATCTTACTGTAACACTTTCCTTAATTAACACTGAAGTTTCGTTCAAAACGTTTACAAATGCGTTAGAATAAATCTTATTTTGCTAATTAGGATAAATAATGATGGATTATTGTTAGCTAATTTGTTTTGTTAACAATTGGCGGCGGTGTGACGAGTCGAATGTATTTCGTTTGTTGGCCATAATAAGGTTTTGTTTATTTTGTCTATGTTTTACTATTATTAGTGTACTGTTTTCATTCATTCAAATTGTTAAGTAGAATTTTATGTTATTTATTGGTAGCTTTTGTGCGATTTTATATCTAACCGGACAACCACGTGGTCTAAACAGGATAAATTCTATGTGATTTAAGCGGGCAAAATAATATACCACGTTGTATATGGTAGTCTGTATGTAGTCAATCTAGTCTGAATTTTTTTTTCATTAATTCAATGTGTTTGTTGAAATATTTGCCTTGCCTTGCCTTGTTGAACAGAGAGGCAGGTGGCAGCTTTTTCTTTCTTTTACTGGGCCTTGCTTTAAATTTATATTATGAAACACCAGACGTTTATGCTTCACCCTGCCGGGCTTCTTGTTGAATTCAAATCCCCAATGGTCATTACAAACAAGAAGAAAACAATTATCGAAAAAATACACATCAATTGGCGTGGTCAGATGGCGGCCTAGATGTTTAACAAGTAACTGACCAATTATTCCGCCTAAGGCAATTGTTATGGTCGCTAATAAACCAATTTAGGCTATGCAAATGCTCGTCTAAATCTGTCCAAACATAGTCTGTATGCTTGGTCCAAATTAGGACACCAGAATAGTCGTGGTTTTAATTTGTATTAAACAACATAATCAAGAAATCATGTCACGCGAAGATGGCTTACTTTAAACAAGAAATCTAAAGACAAGGGAAGTTTTCATTTCGTTAGGAAATTATAAATTATGTTTATTCTGCTTTCTTAAACAATATTATGGAAACATTACTGGGTAATTGTGGTTAATATTATGAACTACTTTTGATTCATTCAATCAAATCGAAAGAGGACTTTTTATTAGGGAAATTGCTAATTTTTAAATGGAAAAAAAAAGACTTTTGTTAGTATGTCCCCGAATTACCTCTCAAGTTAGTTGTCAATCACTGTTTAAAATAAACAGATTGTGGGCTGGATGTTTTTCAAGTGTGTGAAGCACTTGAGCTAAGGTAAACACTGATTGAAACAGGGATAACGAAACAACTTCCGTTTCGAATTGTATTATGCTTGTTCTTATTTCTAAATCGCCTGCCAAAACACGCGAACTCCGCTTCCTTTCTATTCACTCTACTGATTTGGCAGCTTTTGTTGCGGGGAACGGATCATTTTCTAGGCTGCTCAATCCACCGCCGGCTGGGACGAGTGCCTACTAGGTCTCCCTAGAGGCTATCATACAAAACTTGAAGATGTTATGATCATTTTTTGCCATTTATTTGAAAAACGTATATAGTTTCAAGTCATTCTTTGTGTTGTTGCTGAATACGAATAAATAAATATTATTCGTACTCATCGGAAGCAGTCACAGACCATATATTGGGGTCAAAATCCGCGATTAAACGCTACTAAATAATCCATTAAATTTGTTAAACTTCCGAATAAAAATATCTTTGAGAGAACGTAAAGGGTGTATAATGGATTTGACGTTTAAGTATAATGGACAGGCCGAGCGTACGCATGAAATACGTCTAATTATTTAGTATTGTTTTATTATCAACCGTAGCGTAATGCAACAATTAATTGTTTTATGTGTTACATAGTTGGTTAGAAAAATATAGAAAATTGAATAAAATTATATTGTTGGACTGTTAGCTCATGGACATATAATAGGTAGGCCTACATGGTTAACCAGCCCTACTTTTATTTTATGTCCGCTTAGAGGCGATATAACATTGGTATTATTCTGAATAATCTATATTTTGAATAGACTCAAAAGCACATGCTTATATTTTGAACTTAACTATAGTAAGATGTGTGTAGCAAGTTGTGTTTTTTTTTCATTTAAATACAATAATAAATAAATATAATAATATATTTTTGATTTATCTAATTACAAACAATTTAATATTTAGTATTTTTTATTTCCGACTAAATTAGAAGAAGAAATTATAACATTAGGCAACATTTAAAAATGTAGAAATATAATTATATAGTAGTATAAGTATGGAAGGAATATTTAAATATTATGCTTTAATTCAAACTATACAGGCCTAGTTACAATTATTGCTCTTAAAGTTCCGTGGATGACAAAAGTTGAAAAGTTGCCGAACCCGTCAAAGACGATCAAAATTTAATTTCCCGTTCATCGCAGCACCGGAAACTCAGTTTAGGAGAAGTTCATATTATCTGTAAATAATAATCTCCCTTTTCATTACTGCTGTTAAGTTGTAAGCTTCATAATGGTGTCCAGTGACAAGGAATATTACAAGTATTTTCATCATTATCGGTGTTTTCTACAATTTCGGTAATCATAAGTTGCAGCAAGCCCTGCGGCCACCCTCCAAAACGGGTTTGTCTTTCTTTAATTAAAGCCTGTTGGAGTGCATCCATCTGGTTTGTGTACATCTCGAGCGACCCATGTCCTTCCTTATTTGCGCAACCGATGCTTGGTTCATGTTAATATCAACGTCTATCAGTTTCCTATACGAATTCATCAACAATTAATTTAAAGCGTTATAAATTTCAATGAAATAAAAATTTTACCAAAATACCAACCGTGTATATTATGTACTGTATCTCCACATTGGAATGATCTATTTAGTGTCATAGGCAAATTGTAAAATACAGTGTCACATGTATGACACATGTTACACCTGTATTATGTAAAACCAATGCTATGAATCTTCCTAGGCTACTGAACAAAATATAGATCAGTACAGAGAATAGGCTAAAAATAAACTGGTTAAAATAGGCCTATTTGTAAAGCATCATGGCATATGGAAAGATGTTTTCAATAGTATTGTAATTATTATAAATAAACCTACTAAGCGGAAACATAATAAATATGTCAAATTAAAAAATCTAATGGAAGAAGACATTAACATTTCGTTCATTGTAGTTAAACAGGCATTATCTACAGCAGATTCACTACTTAACAAACTTGATTCAAACGTTCGTAACTAAATTGTTACATTACGCTAAAATTAATTTACCCTATTACGTACAACAAATAATATTAACAAAATTGTTTCAGATTAGACGATGAGTTTACCATCAATGAATGAGTAAAATTGAGCTAACTTCAACAATAATGAAGTCATTAGACAGCTATATTATAAAGAGATATAAAAGTTCTAAAATGATTTCTATTGTAAGGTAAATGTATTTATAGACAGTTTATAGGCCTATTTATTGGTGAATGAGTTCTTAAACAAGACACCTCAAGTGTCGTTAATGCAGGAAACCTATTAATGTACATTAGGTGATGTGCTATTTCAATGTCTTCATTACACGTAAAACACTTCACACTTTACTGTAATGTAACCGACAACAATAGCAAATCTGACGATATGTTTTCTTTGTTAATAATGTTACTCTTCATTTAAGACACTTTGGTTGGTATGATCTAACAGAATATTGATGATGAAAGTATTTTGGTAATGCCTTCTCTTGTATTGTTCTGTAAAGCGTCAACGTCTTCTAACAATACCGTAAAGGTGGAGGCTTCTTTTCGAGACGGGCTTCTTTTCGAAAGGGGGGCTTCTTTTTGAGATTTTAGCAATGCGTTTGCGGGAATAACCTTCTAATGACGAGTTTATGTCGGTTAATTTTTAACATTAGAATTATAAAATACCATCCATGCATTTGTCGTTCCTTGTTATCTCCCGGTTACCACTAGGCCTAAATGTAGATAATTTATTATGGTTAATTTATGGATATTTCTTGTCAATTTTGTCATAGGTTTATGGTAGATGGAAAAACTCGTCATAAAACATAATTGATGCATCTCTGCTGTATATCATCAACCTCCTGATCATGTTTCCCAATCGGAAATTTGATTGGATATAAAAACACGTGCTACTGCACGCGTGCGTTATGCTACTGACGTACTGGCTTCTGATTTAAATGCGGTTGTCGTACGCACACTTGCTTGCTCGTATAATATTAACGGACAAAGTCACGTGAAGAGACAGTACCTTCTTCCGTCGCCTTTGGTCAATCGTTCATCATGATATTTTACCGAATAATGCGAAAGTCGATAAAACAAATACTCTCAAAGTATAGATCGTTATCTAAAGAATTTGTCTAAATTACAGCGCGATTTCTTCTCGAAAATCGATGTTTTAATTTAACCAAAGATGCAACGATGATACCTGAATAAATTCTATTAAATCATGCGATATATGAGTGGCATTTCAATTAATCTCGCGCTACGCCATTACTTTTGTCTCTTTCTATCTTTCTATTGAATTTCAATTAAATATCAAATTGTTTATGTTATTAACAAAGCACCGATGATAACAAAACAATGTTTTACGTAATTAAGAAATCATTACAATATAAACTATTTTTCTAAAAATATCTTTGTACGAAATGTCTGATATACATCGTCATACTGATGCGCGGGAAGTCTTGATGATGGCGTTGATTTTGATATTGGAATGATTGTGATTATGATAACGGAGAAGTGATTTATTGATGATGATGATAAAGATGAAAATGTTTTACGTAACGATATAACATAACTTAATTTAGCAGTGTTGATTTTTAATATCACCAATTCATAATGGATGTAATTTAATGTAATGTCAATGAAACTGCTGTCATGGGTCACGAGTTATAATTATCTTGGTATGATGACGTGACTCTTGCCTAATCAATGATCTGGATTTTAGATCTGCTGCTGATCATACCTTTTGCCCGCAAGCCACCAGATATTGACAACTTGGAAATGGCAACTAAATGGAACAAAACTGGCGAGTTATTCACTTTAATGCGTTTCCATGCATTGATCTCGTTTCATTATCTTCAGTAGTTTTCACCTCTGGCGGATAGGCTCTGTATACGTCCCATCTCAGTGTCGATAGCCATTTTGAATGTTTACATTTCATCGGCGGCCATTAACTGATCCCTCTCAGCACTCCTCGAGACGGAAAATGATCAACAATAAATAGAGTTAACAGGAAATCAATGGTTGATGAATGACATTGGTTGGATTTTGATCACTTTAAGTAACATCACTACTGTTGTGGGTTTATTAAAGTTAAGTAGAGACTACCGATATTAAACAGAGCAGTAATTATAAAAGCTAAGATAACATTCCAAACTTATTATAGACAAAAATAAGTAATTCGTTCCACTTTCTTACTAGAAAAGTTTGATGCAACATGACATCAACGCTAGCGGCGCTGTTTTATTGTTGCTCCCATTAAACTTTAAAAGTCACAAACAAATAAATCAAAAATTTACAAGGAGTAAACACTCAATTGTCAGTTTTCTAGTTTTTGTGAATTATTCAGCATGATAATGCTTTACACTGATATTACTAAAAAAAGACATTTAAAAATATTTCCATATTTTAAAGTATAGCAATTTTTTAAAATGTAAGCTTTTAATAAGCTGATATAACGTACGATAAATAAAACCGATTTAATTTCAAAACAGCAGACGAGGTCATGCTTTACTTAGTCAAGATGGAAGCAATCTTCTTCTTTATTTCTAATGTTTCTTTGTTACTCTTCAATATTCATCCATCCTGTCTCATGTGTAATTGTTAATTAAAAACGATCCATGCTCGCTTTATAAATCATATCATCATTGTTACCATATTATTCAAATTTTACTATTATGGCGAACAATATACATGTCAACTTTTTTTTAAGCCTGCCTACAAATGAAGAGAAACATGTGTTGGAGTTAGAAATGACATGTAACCGAACCCTAGGCCCCATGCCATAATCGCAATGATGATACAGCTCTCAACCGGTCGAGGTGATATATTTCACGCTTCACTATCACTGTCTTGTCACGCAGTATTCTAGCAAACCTTTTCAAATGCACTGATGCTGTCGGTTTTACAAATGATATTTTCGGACGAGTTGCACCGAAAATCGGATAAATTTACACCCGAGTGAAATCAATGGAGAAAAATGAAACACAGATGTTAGAGAGTACACTGGTCGATTGGCTTCGACCGTTTGATATTATTACTCTATTCAGTAGCTATCTTCAACACGGAAATGGCGAAAGGAAGAACACCTTTTCTTGTATCATTCTAGTAATGCTAAGTTATTGTTATTTCCGTGCTGTGTTTTCTTTGTATATAACGTTTCTATGAATCGTATACAAATTAGTTAAATGTCTTGAATTGATTCATACTTTGTATATTTAGGTAAACCCTGATACATTCTAAATGCCGATGGGTATTTATACAATATTTATTTGTTTTATTTGATCATATAAACGAAATTTGAAAAACCATTGGCGCAATAATAATTGAAGTTCACGATGAGGTCAACTGAAAACAAAAGTTTCAAGACTGGAGAGGTTTCATTATATGAATTACATTATACATTATAGCCTAATCATAAATCTTTAATTTTGTAGTTTATCAATTTAACATCACCAATCATGCCTTAATGCTGTTCTTCTAATCTTTATTATATTAATTTTGTTTAATGTTTGATGACGTAATGTAACCTGTGTCCAATCAGAAGACTCTTGCTTTATCAGAAAGTTTAGAAACTTATCATTTATACCGGTAACTTCATTCATTTTTTATTTCTCTATATTATATGTCTAATCAAAGCATCCACCAATACGTCTGAAATATGTTCTAATAATAATTACACACTATGATATCACACCTGCAACTGAATAAATATTTGAGATTGGTAATTTATCCATTCCTAGATATCAGACATCGGTTCTAAACTATTTGCAATGTGACCGAGAAAACAAGAAAAATCGGCCAATCAATAGCTAGGCCCTGATTCGAAAAATCAGCGAGAAAATGATATCATTATCATCATTATCAATGACATTTGAATGAAGAAATTGTCGCTCGTATTACAAATGGTCAATTAATGTCATTCCATAATGTTTCTACTGATGCAGTATTGTATTTGTGTAGTTATTACATTACGTTATACCTTAGACGGTTAAGCAACTAACCCTATTATAAAAAATATAACTTCATTTAGGCCTATTTTACTGATTTTCTGTAGTATCATGATAGTATAGGTTAGTAACGAGTTACAAAAATAATTATCGTATAGTACAGTTTAGCAATAAACGAAAGAAAATACGAATAACAACAAGAATATAACCATATTTGTAAATTCGTTAATTTAGTTATAATTAGTAGGCCTATTTAGGCCTAACCATAATAATTGTTTACAATTATGTATTTTTTTATGTTAATAAATACGATGATTACAAATAAATCAATAATTTGAACGTACATCATGGTAATACTTTGGTGTGAAATACGAATAAAAAATGTTTAATTATGTACGCCTATATAATAAAATGTACACACATTATTGACAATTATATGTTTGCTGTTTCAAATCGTTGTAATCAATCATTGATAAGTAGTAGCGCATGCGTAGATCATCAAGTTTGAAGGTCATATCGCGGCCATTCAATCAAACAGCAGACGATACTTAGCATTCAATAATATTGATTGAAATGTTAAAACAAATTGTTGTAGAAGATTCTAGAATGCTTTTTGAAATTATTAATTACTTAATAGAGTTAATTGAAAAGCATGACCACTTTGTAATTTTTAAACAAACAATCCCATTTTCTGTCAAAACTTAACTGAACTTAAGAGAAGACAGATCCTCGTAAAACTGGTTTGAGGAGACAGCTTTCTAGTTAAATCATCATTTCTCCTCCAACTGAACTAAATCGGAAGTCGTTTTTTGGAAGTAGGTAGATTTCATGGCATAGGTATCTGGAATATTTTAATGAAAAGGTTGACACCACAGGTGACACTCGACCAGGCCTAGGTGTCACTGCCAATCATTAGTATGTTTACGTTCGATATGGTTTACAATCTATAATAAACTATTTTGAAATTTACCACTTACACTTGGACAATTTACTCAATTAGTTATTTCTTCATTAGTTTTAACTTTAATCTAAAGCAAAGTATCTCCGCTAATTAAGCTTCTAGCTTGTTGGGCCTATATGATAAATTCGAGACTCAAACTCTTATATTTCATAGGCCTTCATAAATTAATAAGAATATGGAAATAGTAGGCCTAGCATCCGAAATCATACAAGTTGATATTTGGTATCAATTCATAAATGTTATGAAAGTGACCATTATTTATCCAAAGAGGTCCAAGAACATAACGTCACTTGAACTGTGGTGACTTATTTGCTTGAATCCAATTTTGGGGAATGAAATTCACTTATTTCTCCATGCTTGAACCCATATTAGGCATGAATTTAACTTATTTGAAGAACTGCAACGTTTTATACGGCACACATGTTGGTGTTTAATGGATTGTAGAAAGAACATGCCTAATCTGATTATCGTTTTTATAATTATATTAGACCTATTACAATTTATTATACAGAATACAAATAGTGTGCGCAGTGATGCTCAAATATACCACGTCATTCATAACGATCTATTATATTTATAAGTGTTAATACTTTTGAGATTGACAATTGTTTTTAACTTTCTTTGGGTTTCATGAACCGTACTTGATGTGTGTGAAAGTAGGCCTAAACCTTTTACCTCCATGGATGGCATCAAGCAGTTTCTATAAACCTTGATAAACCCATGGACCTTATGCATTAATGTACAGTTCCATGTTAAAACTTCGTATAATGCTATTTATAATAATTATTTATTGGCACTGCACTTTTTTTTATCAGTGGCACACTTCAACTTGTGAAGGTCCAAAGAAAAAAAATATAACAATAAAAAAGAGAAATACAAAAATGGGAATGTACGTTCCTACTAAAAAAAACAAAAGACTACCAACATCACACAACTAAAATTAACAGACTTATTAGAAGTTAGGAGAAGTTAAATATGATGTTTTGTTTCTGTTTGTTGTGTTGTCTTAAATCGTATTTATAACTATTTTCTAATATCAATATATTTAATTTAATTCTGTGCAACAACAGAAGAATATAAAAGAAAAAAAAAGCATTTTTTAACGAAAACGACAGAGGAAGTTAAGATAAAAAATACATGTTTATTTGTGTTTATAATTAATTATACAGTAATTAGGTTTGTCAAGATAAAAGTTGTGTGCTTTGTGACTTATCTGCAATTCAGTCACAACTTACATAATAATTGTTGTTTAACACTATAACATTTTAAACAAAGATAATATTTGGTTGCACTAATCAAACGAATGGATTACATGTCTGTTAAATTCGTTATTGAAAACAAATATAATGTTAGAAACTAATTTTTTTTTCCGTTAAATTTATAAAACTAAACGACGCCGTAGTAGTTTTATAAATTTAACGAAACTGTATTATTTTAAAATTTAGTTTCTAACATTATCTTTGTTTCAATAACGAATTTAACTGAAATCTAATCAATTTTTTGATTAGGGCAATTGTATAACATGGCCTATATCAGTTTATTACAAGTTGATGTATGTTAGTTGTACACATGGAGAGGTCCTATTTCGTTTCTTGAGAATTATAGTGTAGGCCTATACAATTAAAATGCAACACAGTACTATACAGCCCTCATATAAGATCTATATTAGTATCATTGTGAAAGGCCAGTATACAATACAAAGATCAATTATATTAGTATCAGCTAGCTTTCTTTAGAAGATCATAACAAACCAAACAAACACTATATAATCAATATAATTAGGAGTAAGATGTGTGGACTTGTTGATTTTAAATAGTGCAATTGCTAAGCAGGGATATAGCAACGTAGGTACCTATGGGTACCCTCTGTCGGGGTGCTACTTCAGCTTTGTTGTCTCAAGACTCGTATCATGCTAAGCCAGAACCATCTTCACAATACGGCGTCATCGTCGTTATTGACATTTTTCTTATACAATGTAACGGACAATAATTACAATCGAAATATCTGCTCATTTCTCTATATTTGATATCTCATTAAGGGCGCACTTGTGAGTAAACGAGGCAAAGCAGGCCCATTATGTTAACTGTCCCCCTGTGTGCCAATTGTTTGTGAATCAATGTTAACCTCGGTAGGACCACCGTGTTTAACTTCTTACTATTAGTACAAATTGTATCACACCAAAATAATTGGTCATTGTGCAAGCTGAAGCATCTTTTATGTGTTATTTATCCGACAGTTAACTGACGGCTGCGGGTTGTAAGCAAAATGTCAGTGTATGTTTAGGATGATATGATGATGATAATGATGATGGACTGCGCTATAGAATCCACTTCAGGTTGTATGCTGCTAACGAGTTTGGACAACAGTTAATTTCCGATTACTGACCACACATAACAAATCGTTATCTTCATGTCAATCTTGATGTTAACGGCCTAAAATAAAATGTTTCCTCATTAAAAAAACAAACAAAACAAACGAATTAATTTAACTAAATAAGCGATTAATACATTAAACAGTGTATTAAATGTAAAAATATAACAAATAATGATTGGCAACAATATTGAATAAAATATTAAAATTATAACAACTGGATACGGTAGAGAGCGAGTATATGCCTGTGTGTTGGCCTGTCGTCATTTTCAAGGGTCATAGTTCAGTATTAATTCATGCATAACTATTTTATTTATTCATGTTGTATTCATTTTCTTAATTTCATTTCATAATCAGGCCCAAGTAGATTAAAATGAATTAAATGTAATTTAATGTAGGCCTACCTACCGTATCAACCTGCATTTATAGTGTTGACATATTATTGAGGCAATATTTTGCACGCTGAACTAAAATGATTTGCCGGTACGGCATTTGTAATAAAGTGTTCAGTATGATAATAACCATACCAAACCTTCGAATTCGTGGGTCTACAATCGAATTCATGGGCCTTAGTATAATGACATTTGTGTTATTGTAATATAATTGTGGTGTTCTTCCATTTTATCAATTTGAATTCAGTATTTCATCACCGAGTGCTGAGTTTCCATAAATAGATTCCAACTTATGACGTCATATCTCCCTCGTTCTTTTAATTTTTCCCAGGAAAGAGTAAACTCAACTTGGATCCAAACTTTCGCTTACAGCACACCGAGTGTAGTATACAACGCAAGTATAAGGTATATTATATGTTATTAATACTTAATGATCGATTCATTTTAACGAGGATATTTAATTTGGAAAAGCAACCCTCATTAGATTCTTGTACAAAAGGCTAACATTCACACGTATAATATCCCATATCATTTATGCTGATCAGCTAAGTCTTGTTGTGGTTTAAAACAATAAGATACTTCAAGTTGACAAGTATTTTCAAAGACCTCCCACTAATGCCATATATAGAAATACTTGCTGAATGTTACAACACTAAGCTTAATTACTGTACATTGAAAGAGGCGTAAATTGACATCAAACAATAATACATATCACCTTTTGTGAAAACCTTTTAATGACATTTATCCGTGGATCATACTAAGAATTCCACACTCTATTCAATGTTGTATTGTGCTGCTACTCATCCGCTATTGTTTCTTTTAAAACCAAGAATAACAATCCCTAGAAATGTAACAAAATGATTGAATGAATAAAAACAATACAAATAGTATTGTTAAAAATCTTCCGGTTGGTTCTTCTTTGGGGTTGGGGGAGGGGTTAAGTCTGAACGAATCCGGGACGATTTGGCCCTGAGACGATTAGGCCTACTTTTTTTCATTACCAAGCCTCAGAAACAGGCCTCTTCCATATCTTAAGGTACTGTAGGCCTCTGTTTTATTTCTAAATGTCTGATATTTTGCGTTATCTCAACTTGAGCCAGTAGGCCTATCATATGAAGGTAGATATTAATATCTCTATGATCGTACATCAATCGACAGCCAATCATTTTTCCAGCGCATTGTTTAGTATTTCCCGTGATTATTCAGTAGTATGATTTAAACATTAAACGGGAGTTCGTAATGGTGTAGATCTGTACTTTTAGAGGGCGTAGGCCTAGTTTGAAATACATAATTTATTTTACAATATTATTAATATTCTAGCTAATTGTTAAAGATGAAAAACATGAAAAACGAAGATTAATTAAATCAGACTTTAAATAGGCCATTTTGTAGTTTTAGGAAAGTTAATCAGTTCTGTAGAAAATAAACACCTGAACAAAATAAGTTTTCACTTTTAAAATGACAAAATAAACGGTTAAATTCAACCAAAAACCCATTGGCTGGCAGCCAATTTGACTACTTTTTGCTTTATATTACTGTTTTTTTAGGTAAATGATTTTTTTTTCGATCCAATTTTTGGTCAAAGTGAATAAATATTATATGAAATTAAAACGGTAGGCCTATTCAACAAAAATATTTAAAGAATATATTTTTTCAGGGGGACAATTATATCTTTAATAAACCAGACCTATAGAAATTGTAACATTTTTTCATTTATTTATTTATTTTATACTCTAAACTGAATGTCAACAATTGTATCATTAACTCTATGACTATCATAGCTTTCCCTTTTGGCTCGCTTCTTTGTCGTAATAGGCCCACTATGCCGTGTAGTATCGGTGTTGTTAAAGTTAAGATGAGTAATATTCTACGTTTGCAAAATGAGTTTTCTTTGTATGAAATAGTCCGTAAATGGAATTCTTCTTATGACCTGTCTCACGAATGATTACACTCTGAGAATGCGTTACCATACCGCAAAGTGTTCTGATGATGATTGTTGTACTAAAACAGAATCAAACTAAAATCAACGAATTTTTCACTTTTCAATTCCAATATACTACAATACTGAAGCTCAAATTAGTTTTAAACATTTATATAATTTTGAAAATATTTAAAGAAATATTTTCAATTTCAAATACACCCGTTATAGTATTATTTATTATTATAAGCAGTATCAAACTACTTATGATATGAATAACAGTATCTTTTAATTTCCATTGTATATTGTATAGCGCAATCAATATTGTGTTTTAATGATGTGTGACGTCATATAAATTGGTTTCATGATAATATGACCTAATAGGCCTATACAATAATTTGGATTTTTTTATTGGTCCCGTTGGGATCCCGTTGTCGCAGATGTGTGTTTAATCACATTTTTATTATGTTATTATGAAAATGAAGTTGTTTTGGTTATAAGAATTCGATTCGTGAAACTCCCTCTTGAAGTCAGCTTTTCTATGCCTCTGCCATCAAAAGTGTATCTTGAGTAAACAATAATAATAATTACTCATATTGAGATATTTTATTTGGATCTCAATATTACAAAAACAGATGAATTTTCATTCTAATAATATCGGACAAAATACTACTTGTTTATTATTAAATATCATAGTATTTTATAAAATCAAATCATGGCCTGTAGCAAATAATCTGTGCTAAAAAATCTATAAATAGCATGCATGTTAAGAACAGATATAGGCCATCCCCACAAAATAAGTAAAAACCTCCAAAGTGTCAAAATATGACTAATAAACCACATTGTAAACAAACACAACTAAGCGTTGCTCTCATTCCTAAATTGGTCTACATTCATTAATAAATCCAGACATATGTAGATAGTGACACGATTGTGATAACATCATCATTACCAAGTCAGTAACACCAATCAAAGGCAGCAACAAAGCCCTAAGTCACGCTGGTGAACATCCCCACGGGGGAATACGTATGTGGGGTGCGTCGAGGTATAACGCAGCCTAAGCCTGCATTCATTCAATGTTTAAGTCAATATCTATAGAACTTCGTTTGAAAACGTGTTTGTGTTTAGCTTAATCATCAGCTTAGAGTTAAATGAACGAGCAAATAATAATGAACTGAACGTATGTTTACAGGAAAACTTCCGACTGGCTTTTATTTCTAGGACATTCATACTTATTTTAAAACGTTTTGCTACAGAACAGGTCAAGTAAATAAGGCTTTTACAAATAATGGAGAATAATGCACGATAGGTCTTTAACACCGGCTGAACAAACACAAACCTTATTTTAGCACTCATTTTACAGTTTATGTAAATTATCGAGTATTTCACCAACATTATTTTATTGATATTTATCTTTTAATGTAGTTATTTTTTGTTTAATAATGTAGTTATTTTTTGTTTAATAATGTAGTTATTTTTTGTTTCATAATGTAGTGGAGTTTTTTCAAAGAAATGGAAATTCGTTTTTATGTGAACCAACTGTAGGGCCTACTCTTGACCTACACATTATTCAACTACTCATTGTCCATGTGCGTTCTTCCACTTGTGTTTTCTTGTAATCTTTCATAGTTTTTTTTTAAGGTATCAATGTTCTACTTAGTCCAGTTTTTCTTTTTCGCTTCTCTACACTCTCACTTTCTTCATACAAATGCAACAACAAAAAATAACAGAAAATTATTTTAAATTTTTTATATTTTGTGTTTATTTGTAGCAATTATATATACTTCTGTACATCGTTATTGACAATAATAAATTACTGTCACTAATTAAAATAATTTATTATCATTTTTAATGATAATGAAAATTACCGTTTTCGGTGAAACCTTTTGTTTGCCTAATTTGTATGTGCAGTGGCATTTACCCCTACAGAATGTTTTAATTCAAACCCAAGTTTTACGCCTTAGACATATTTAAAACATGCTTAATTTAAGCCGTACATAACCTGTACTTTTATACTATTAGCTTTCTTACACTTCAAATAATCTATTTATTATAAAATAGAGTTAATCTATTTTTACCCAAGCCGTTCTTATTTTCCCTTGTACCTGTACTTCACAATTAAACGTGTAGACAATCTTTAGGCCTACAACAATACATATAGGAATATATAAATAAAATCTTCATTGATATAATAATATATCATCCATGTTTTTAGTTACATGACGAAAGTTGACGCGCAAAGGCGTCTTAGCGTCTACTACGCAAGCGTCTTGGGTATACGCAAGCGTCAACAAGTATGCACAAGCGTCGTATTTCTAGTTATACGTCACCACCCTGTGGTTTTAACTAATTATACATAATTGTTGATAATTGAATTTTTTGAAGTGATTGACCCTGGCCAATACAAAATACTATATAATGGAGTAATCACTTAGATTGCTAAAGTTTGTAGTATTTTGAATCATAAACATTGTCTGTTTATGTGTTACTTGTCCTGTAAGGATCCCATAGATATATATCACATTTTTTATTGTAGGTCCTACACACATAACCATTACATTTCTCACATTGGTCAAGATATACATTTCGTACCATTACAGTATTTTTCTTTAATTTAAGTGTAGCACACTTATCGCAATCTAGAATTACGAGAGTTGTAACATAATTTACTTAGTAAAAATCATTTAGGAATATAGACTTTATGTATAATATTTACAGCATTAATAAAACAAATAATCTAAAATAATAGGCTTTTATACACAATATAAACAATGCGAGATAGATTTCTCTAAAAAAAAAAAATCCCTCAAACTGGCAGGAACGGAAAATATTTTAGTTTCCTTAAGAAAGCTTAAAATATTTTGTATCTTTCTGAAGTCTAAAGTTTTACTTGACTTAAAATTCTATTTAACTTGTTCATTTACAATAATTTAGCCCGATGTTCGCTAGGCACAGAGAAGTCAATAGAAGACGTCGGTGAGCTGAGCGGTGAATTTAGTGGGTGATTGTGTAAGGATGTAGTACCGTCTGCTAACGAATCAGGCGATCCTGGCGGTGAGCGCGCCGATGCTAGTCCGTGTTGTTGCAACCTAAAAAACACAAAAATAGGCCTAGATTTAATGTTTGAAAAACAAAATAGGGACAATAAATATTGAATTGAATAATTGTATTTCGTATCATCTATATCTTCTTCTTTAGTTACTAACCATGGATAATTTATAGCACTTTGATTTTAACATTGCAATTACACAGTTATAGAAATTTGTTTCTAAACAAACATGATCGTGGTCTATGACATCAATTCACAAAAATACCATTGTACGAACGTTTGTGCAAAATGCTAGGGGCAAAACACTTCTTTAACGGATTTTCCTATACAAACAATAACACTAACACAACACAATTAAAGATTTTAAATCGACATAATCACGCAATTATATATACATAATTCATTGATTTCCCAGAGAAACCGCTTGAAACAAACAAAAATAATAATCATTCATTGGAATTGCTATTAATTTTTCTCACTGGAGATTGAAAGTGGATTACATATCTTAATGCATTGATTAACAGCTACTTGGTTGTTATAAGCCAAATGTACAGTTCAAATAATACTTGAAAAGCACAAACATTGCCAGGTCGGATAATGATAACGTTATATTCGCAACATGCTCGGGATTAGCGGCGTAAATCGTGCTAGAGGCAATCTCCAACGCGCGTAATATTGTTTCTCATATGCTGCAGCATATAGAACAAAGCTCAAATTTCAAACAAGATCTAGAATCGTTTTTATTGTTCTCTAAGAATCGTTGCTTTATTAGCAAACTCAAGTTGTAGATCACCTGAACCCGATACCTCATCCCAAGTATATTATTCAAGTATTTGAATACGAATTTATTCATGAAACGCCTAATAACTCAACAAAACATAACAGCAGTGAAATTGGATGATTTTAGATTTTTGAAAACTGCTTTTTTAATACCTGTACTATCATTCTAAAATGTGCTAATTAGTTAGATGCATTATGGGTAATTAAAACATTAATACAAAACACTTCACAGAATATAAAACATATAATAAACGTTAAAGCATATTTTAACAATCTTTGATTTTTTGATAGAGTGGCAATTTGGAATTAAATATTGGATTTGTTTCAGTACAATAAATTTAGATTTTCCTATCTTTTCAATAGGCTTGTATAAGACCGTGTTTATGGTTAGGCCCATGATAATACGGTATGTATTTGCGCTTTACAAACCCATAAACATTAACCATTCAAACTCGATTATGCAATTCAGAGTTATGTATAATTGTTCATTTAGTAGTCGAGTATTTATATATTCTATCTAAATTTCAATAAAAACATTAAAAGCAGCAGGTAGTCTTCTAGAAACACCTACCATTATTATACCTGTGTGCAACTGACAACGATACCAAGATCGTGGTTAATCCGTTAACACTAAGAATAATAATAGTCTACATGATGCAATGATATAACTCTGACGAAGTCCATGGATTGGGATTTGAAACAGACAAAACTAGCTAGGCTCTTTTATCATCTTTCAGGGACAACCTATTACAGTTTTGCAAAGATAATGGTGATCATATATCAGATTTTGGTTTAAAAACCTAATTGGTGTTCACAATAGAGGAGAATTTAGAAAGTATTGTTAAGTGTGTTCATTTAAAATGCTTTTTAATTGACGGATATTCCGTTGAGTTAATAATCAACGTGTCTTCTTTATATACTGAATGGTGCAATATCACCAATTGTGTTTGTGTGATTTCTAGTCCCTCAGGGAGTCTTAAAAGGTATACCGATATTAATAACCAGTGTCTACGGCATGGACAAAATTATTCAATACTAAGCAGTAATATGGATAAATAAATGACTCAATTTCACCGTTTAATATAGGCCTATAGTTACAAATTTACTATGCCTTTTGATTAGGCCTAATATCATTAATATAGTATATTATAGTAAATTTGCCCCAACCAAGACTCAGATAGATTATTTTATTGATAAGAAGATAGTCCTATCATATTATAGGCCTATTAGAACATAATTTATAGATGTACGATTGTTTGATGGCAATTCTTTTTAATCTTATTATAATATTATGCCATTTAAAAATTCGGCCATATAATAAATCTTTACCAAAAAACGCTAATGTATAGTCTATTTTAGCACAGTAAATAGATTGTGTAAGTTAGAACACATAAAATTTAAAAGAATTGTGCTAAATATTATTTAAACATAAACAATGTATATTGATATTATACGCGGGTTTTGTTTATATAAAATAAGATAAGACTTCTAAAGCAAAATAGGCGAAATTGAATAATAAATTATTATTTTTAATTAATGAATTCCGTAAATATAATAATCTACGTTAGAACCGCATATATCACCGCTCCGCGATGTGGAGCCAATTAAAATGTAAAGCGGGATAAACATTACTGGCTACGAAATAGTAGTTATATTATGAACGAAATAAACAATATCGTTATATAATTATGAGATATTATTATTCTAATTTTAAAGGTGGTATTTAGTAGATTATAAAATCATTTTTTTATTTCATTATTGTGATTTGTTGTGGTAGTAATGATGAGTTAAATTAATTTGTATTTTGGGGCGAACAAGCGATAAGATATACCGTAGTGTACGGTAGCATCAGAAAAGCGTCTAGGCGAAGACTGCATGCTATTCTGTATCGTATGTTTACAAATTTGCTTATTTTAATCATAGACCGACTGATGAAATTAATAATTATTAACTAATATTATTATATATGTTGCTGCATTTTAGTTCACAATTTCCACTTCTTGGCCTATTCAGAGACAAACCTTTATATTTAATATTACTAATGATAATATTTTCCTATTATTATTAATTGTATTCAATGTCTAGGCCTATACATTATAAAATATTTCAGCAGAAGGTAAATTAATACAGTATTTAAAATAGTATGTTAGATATCAGATATAGGCCTATACGGTAACATTATTGCATTATATAGTAACTTTTATTTACAATTCTATATATTTTATATAAATTAAAGTAGTATAAAGATATAGATATAGTAAACAAAACTAATTTAAATGTAGCACACATTATATATTATTTTGTATTATTATATTTTGTTGCAATAATTAACACATCGTCGAGTATTAAATCGCACTTAAGCCCGTGGTCTTACAATTAAGATCAATTGACATGTAAATTGTCAAGTACAACTCTACATAAGTTAAAACAACAAACTAAGATGAACCGTTATTGCAATAGATTGGTTAAAACAACACGTTAAGTATCTCAGAGTATTTGAATTTGTGAATGATTAGAAATTAAATGATGATATACAGTTTTCAGAATAAGAAGAAACATTTAGAATTTGTTAACAAATTTTTAAAAATGGAAACATTTTAACGCAAACATGTAAAAACAAATTTGTAATCTATCTATTGCTATAGGCATATATTAGATTATAATTATCACAATATTATTAGTTACATTACAAAATTTAAATTATTTAGGCCTAAATTTGAAATTTAATTTTTTCAATTTGCTGTTATTAAAATGCATCAAATAAAAATAATATGATAGTATAAACTTAACAATGCTCTTCAGTTGCTGTCAAAATACCAAAAGAAAGTTTTTCTTTTTCGTTTTTGATATAGTATAATATTAGAATAATTGATGTATATAAATGTATAAGTTATGTAGGTTAATATCTCAATCGTTTGTTATAAATTATTACTTGTGGTTAATTAACTATCTTAATAAAAACGGCATTACTTCCTAGAGGAAATGGTAGAATTGAGAACAGTGTGTGCTGCAGGATATAAATCAACCGAGCGAAATGCCTAGCCAAGATATTACAGCAATCACTATAGGAACTAAGTTTTTTTAAACTTGTACCAATATATTGTTCGTAAATCGAAGGATAATAACAAAATACCGGTTTCTATTTTCTTATGGTTTCCTCATTACAGGAAATAACAAATGTGTATAAACATAAAAGTCATTGATATTAAGAACCAGACTGACAGATTCAATAGTGAATGAATACTGCAGCCTGGAGCGAAAGGGTTAAAAATAACAAAAATCGTGTATGTTTAGGTAACAGAGAGGTAAGCGACCTGTGAACAAGATTTTTGAGTGTTGACAATTACTGAATATAAGGAGAGAAAGCCTCGTGGGCCTAGAACTCTTACCTATTTTTTGCTGCCGCTGCTCTGTCCCTCTGCCTCCTGTTCTTGAACCAGTTTCCAACTTGTGTCGGTGTGAGTCCTGTTGCATGTGCTAATTCTCTCTTTTTAGTGGGGTTTGGATAAGGGTCCTGTAGATACCATTCTCTTAGTAAACTTCTTGTTCTTTCCTTAAAACAATGTGTTTTCTGTTCACCGTCCCATATCGTGCGAGGAAGGGGAAACTTCTTTCGTACTCTGTATTTGTCAACTGGTCCTAATGGTCTCCCTCTCAGTTTTTCTGCTTCTTGATAATGTGCTTCTAACCACATTGCTTGTAATTTGGAATGAGAGTCTTTCGTGAATCGGTGATTTTCTAAAATATGATAAAGTTCTCGGAAGTTGCCATGATGAAAAGAAACGACGGCCCTGGCTCGTAGAACACTTTCGTGTTTACTTAATGCTTCACATGTACTTGGAGCTACTGGTAAAGACCACAAAAATCTTGCAAGTCTCTCGGTATCCCCACTTTCTTCTAAAGTTTCACAAACACTGGCTATCTGGCTTGGAGAAAAGCTCAGTGTCGGGAAAGCAGGCATCGGGAACATCATCGGGGCTGCGGTGGTCGGGAGGTAGTTACTCAGACTCACTGCTGCGGGCTGAGTAAGTGGCGCGGTTACTACGCTATCGTGATAAAGTCTCATTCCTACCATCTAGTTAGTCCCACTCCAACGTATCACTGGGGTGTGTCTGCCGTAGTAAAGAAGTGTCAGTTTTTATCAGGTAGGCCTATGACACAACCCATAGTATCACTTGGATCATTCACTGCATTAGTTGCCTAAATGGGCTTCGATTGGCTTACAGGTAATTTGTTATATCGTTTCCTTAGTGACCATGTCAATCAATGTCAATTCTGCCAATCAGTGGCGTAATGAACAAAAGATCTAGGCATGGGTTGGCTGACTTACAGTACCAATTACGGTGAATAACAGAAAAGCGCCTCTGTTGTCTAATACGACGAGAAATAAGATGCTGTAAATTCGCAGATTTTTATGTAAGGATGGTCTCTACCAATGCATTATATTTTCCCGTGGTGTCATTAACAGTGACACGTTACATATCACAACTTTATTTATTTTCTTTTTCTTTTTGACGTTGTGAAAAAAACAATAGGTGTTGCATTTGTATTTGGTGTTAAACATGGATATGATGATCATTATCATGGTGATAACGATAATGATATCATTATCATGGTGATAACGATAATGATATCATTATCATGGTGATAACGATAAACATATCATCAGTTATAATAGGTATGATGGTAATTTCTAAAGAATCGTTAATGGCGTCATATATATAAGGTCTTTAGTGGTTCGTTCGGTGACTATTATGATGATTATATATATATATTTTGTGATATTTGTCGCATTTTTGTCATTCTTTATTACACCACACATAAGGAAATACTCTTTACTGTTTAATTTTTTACTCTTAATAGTAGGCCTATAATATTTAGTTTAGGCCCTACAGTGTTTGTTTTTTTTTTGTTTCATTAGGCCTAAATATACTTATTTCCTTATCGTCATTCTACATTTTCATTCTACAGCTAGTCTAATGTAAAACTAATGAGTAATGATACTCTATATTGTATGATATGTTATTATTCAACAAAATATACATCACTCCACCGTGTGCTATTATTGTAGGCATATACAATTATAACAAGCATTGGTATGAATGCCAGTAGTTTCATTTAAAAAAAACAAATATAGCAAAATATGATTACACATTATTTTCCTAATGAAGTTGCTTATTATACTAGACACACCGTTATAACGTCTTTTTGATAAAGCTAAACTTGACAACAACAATCCAACCCTGAGGCATTCGGAAATGGTTGTATTGTAAGTTAAATGTATACAGGTTAGTTCAGTTTATTGGAACGACAAACGAACAATTATTACAACATTATATCTTACATAAATAATGATATTAATATTTATAAAAAATCATCAAACAAATGAGTATTTTGAAACAGATGATCATGAACAATTTAGGTATATTAATATGAATGTATCAATCTTATCTATCTTCATCGTTGGCTATTATCTGGTTTATGAGCATTTCCACAATGATGGGATAAGTATATCTTTTTACACGTGAAACAGGTGGAAACTAATGATGATTTACGTATCAAACGTTACGAATTCGTTTAACCCAAATGTTGTTCACATTTGAAGAAATAAATTGCTTGTGCTCTTTTAATTCAATTCAATTCTATTCAATTGAAAGAACATTTATTAACGTCCAAAAGACAAAAAGTAACAAACACAACAATGGCAAGATATAATAAAAGAAAATGGACGAAGGCAGATCCCAAAAAAATGTGAATCTTATGACGGGATTGTCTTTACAAATTAATTAAAAATAGAAAATTTAGAAAAAATATAAATACAAATTAATTATTAAAGACATTGTTCTGTAACACGGATCCTACAAGACCACAATCTTCAAAAATTCAACGAAAGTAATTGTAATAGTTGGATTTGTTTATTAATTTCTCATAAATAAATTATTCTCACTGGAATAACATTCAAACCAAACAGAGTGCCGTCGTGAACAAGGCTCTCGTACCAATAAGGAAAACTTTCATTGCCGATAGGTGGCGGTGTGCACAATAACATTTCCGATTACAGTAATTGATGAAGACTCATTTCAGTTGACCTAAATTGAGGACGCAAAAGATATTATCGGTGAATTATTTAATGTAACTTATATTTTATCTCTGTATAAATTTTTAAAATATTAAATATAAGAATACGATCCTGAAACCATGCTTGATTTATATAATATAGGCCAAACGATTACTACTTGTATGTATTTAATCAAATAAAAATCACATTGTAACCTAGGCTTATATTGACGTATTATTCACAAAATGTCAGAAAATTAATGTAAAAAATATGTTGTTTGAAAGTGATTTTTCAACCAAAAGTAAATAAAGCAACAAATAACATTACACATTTTCATTTCTTTTTAACCCTTTCACATCGACTAGAAAACTCCGGATAGTTTAAACAACATCGGGCGGCATTTTATGTGGTGTGCACCCCGTATGGTTAAACTTTGACGTTTTGATTTTTGTGTGAAAGGGGTATATATGACTTCTTATTTGATTTGGGATATGCATGTGATACAAAATATATCTTTTTTTTTATTTTCCGAACCGTGAACTCAAGTTTCACCACTTATAAGAAGGAACGCACAGACAGACATTACATAATGATGAAATGAATATACTACTACTTAACATATTACGAAATGTGAAAAAGCTGTGTATCGGGCTTCTGAAGCAATAGGTTCAGTAATTAATATGTTTCATTATGAACAAATGTATATATATAAAGAAACACATTTTAGTAACACGCAATCTTCAATAAGTAGGCCTAATCAACTGAAGCCTTCTTTTTAGTCGCGTGCAAACGCGACTCTACAGCTCACCATGTCGGTCGGTTGGTCGGTCGGTAAACACTAACTCAAATTTGAGCACGTGACTGCAGCCATGTATAGGCCTATGGCCTTGTTTAAAAAAAATAATGATAACATAACGCAACGTCACACGATAAGCCATAGTTTTACGTTTTTCCAATTCCTATTTCTTTTCCTATCCTATTCGAAGCCATAGGCCTAGACCTAGAAAACCAGAAAAACAAGAGTACCAGTTCAAATCTTGTGTAGTACAAATATTTGATTTGTGCTAACTTTGATAATTATTTGTTTTTAATATTTAAATTTACTGATGGGTAAGAAATAAACCCTCTAAATTGAGGTATTATTGGAAAATATGTGCTAAAGAAACCCTATAATGGTGTGCAAACCTTTGTATCTCCACATCTGGTGTAAAACTAAATTAAAACTAAAGAACTGGAACAACTTAATCATCCAGTAATGCAACACGTATATACACTATTATAGGAAGGAATATAATAATAATATAAAGGAACTGTCTTCTATAATCATTTTATTAAGAGATGTTCAAATATACCAAATTCACAAATGAAATGGGAAATAGAACTAGGTAAAGCAGACATTGATT
Source organism: Antedon bifida (assembly GCF_963402885.1). Taxonomy (NCBI): domain Eukaryota; kingdom Metazoa; phylum Echinodermata; class Crinoidea; order Comatulida; family Antedonidae; genus Antedon; species Antedon bifida. The sequence goes on from NC_136234.1 coordinate 2,655,139, forward strand.
GGAGTAATGTTTGGTACTATAAAGTTTATAGACTAAAACATATACCCAAAGTTGCTCAATTTAATTTTAAACTTCTGCATAGAATACTACCATGTAAAAAACGATTGAAAATTTGGAACTTAGCAGGTAATGATTTATGTGATAAATGTATAAACAAGGTTGAAACTGAAAAACACATGTTATATAAATGCAGTGTAATTCAATGGATATGGCTTAAATTTAAAAATGTCATAGCTAAGAGCTTTTCAAACGAAGACCCAATAACTTGGTCTACAATTATTACTGGATCAAATAACATAATTGTAAATGAATTGATTTCATTATTTGTATTCTCTATATATAAGTTGCATATATTAACAAAACCTGAAAAAAAAGGAAACAACTATGAAAAAAAGATCTGGAATCTTTTTATTACTGAAGTAAAGCATTTAATTGAGAATGAGTATAAGTGCTACTACTTTAAAGCTCAATGTAAATGGGGAGATATAAAGGAAAATCTCCTTAAATTAATGAAATAAAAAAATTCTATTTGTATCTCTTAAATACATTGTATATAGGCCTAGTAAATATAATACGTTTAAGATATGTCATCCGGGTATGAAGCGTCTCACATACACACAGAGCCAAAATATTACCTTGGACTTGCACTTTGTATGGACTCTAACCTTACGGTTCTCATTATATATATCATTCCATCCTATCCATTCTAAACACCCTTTTTTCAAGCTTTTGCATTCTTCGTTTTTCATCTCATCCATTTTTGTCTTGGTGAAAAGGGAAGATACTTTATATTCTTCCCCTGAGTTTATAGCCTCTCTACCCAGACACGGACACGAACAGAATAAAACAATAATAATCACTTTTTCATAAGTACGTTTTTTTTAAAATCAATTTTTATCGTCATTTTATTGCCATCGACATATTTTAACTAATTGTATTTTTAAAAATGTATATGAATGTAAATGTGGTTTCTTTTTAACATCAAAATAATCTTAGCCTATGTATATACTGTTTAAAAGAGATGTATTTTTTTTAGCAATATACCTTATAAATAAGAGAAATATATAAATGTGCATATATATATAATATTATATTTATAACTGTCAGAGAACTATAATAAAAGTGGGACGAACCCACACAAGACAAAAAAAAAGACACTATTATAGGTCTCCTCATACAGACTCCCCAAAACAGCCCATGTTTGGTTTGATTCTAATTGAAAACTGAATTTCTTGCTTCAATAATTTGATCGACATTATGAAATGCAAGTGTGAGATATCTTGTAATTTAAATGACTAATTAACAGCAGTTAAAAACTGTAAATTATTTGCATTAATATCGACGCTAATATATCCTTAACTAACTGGTCTTGTTATCTCAACTAACAATAGTTTTAATAAACTCGCACTGAATTTTAGGGAAATACAATTACGCTGGTCAATGGAGCTTTTGTTAAAAACCATGTATGACAGAGTGTAATAGGTTTGTTTACACGTGTTTTGCTAAGATTTATATTGTCTTGTGTGTATATTGTAACAAGCAATGGAGCCTAGTAGATGATTTTATGTTTGCAGTCTACTTGTGCTCATGATACTTTACGCTTAATTACCTATATCACAGCCATGACTAACTTTAAAAGGACTACATTGTAGATCTGTTGCGTTCTCTCAATGGACTTGCCTAACCGCGTATATTCGGCGTCAACACTGACACTGCCAATCACCAATTCAGTACCTTAATTATAATTATTTTGTAACAACTGCAAATGAACCTATAGGCCTATTGCTACAGTCTGTCTGAGAATCAGTTTGCTGTGAAATTGTTTCAATTCCAAGCTTACAATATTAAGTCAATACCAAAATGGAAATAGTGTGTTTGAAACGCAACAGGGGTTCGTTTTGTCGTTTGTTAGTTTTCATTAATCTGCTGTCATTGCTCCTTAATCGTTAGCAAGGATTTATCGCTATTCTATCGCATATTAAGAATTCACTTGATTGACATACGTCTACCTATCATAATCGCTAAAGCTTTTTCCAAATAAATTGGCATGACACCATTAGGCTATAGATTATATTTTGTTAACACCATTGCTACTTCAGATTAAACTACACGCAATGAATGATCTTTTAGTGTTGCTGAATTGATATGAACGTTTCTGGTACCCATACTTCACTATCACGAACCATTTTTTTTTTATTTGAACCATATTTAATGAGGGTGATCAACAGCAACTTCTGATCAATGGAACCCTCAGAACAGATACAATACACAAAATACAACAGAAAAACAACCAGAAAAGTTAAAGAAAAACAAAAGCCTATAAATAAAATAAATTACATGAGAATTAAAAATCTGAATAAGAAAATTTGGAAATAAGAAAATAACTGATATGTTAAATTAAGCAAAAATATATAATATATAGGCCTATATATAAATATTTAGATCTAAAATTTTACAATTTAAAGTCTGGAAAAGGATTACATAGGTTGGAGAAACGTCATAATTCTAGTTTTGAATGAGGAAAAGGATAATGAATTGCGAATATATAGAGGAAGATCATTGTAGAAATGAGGGGCCTTGTAGCTGAAAGGAGAGTTTGAAAATTTCAAGAGAGGGTTTAGGAATGTGAAGATTTCTGTTTGGAGATTTGACGAGTCGTCATTCTCCCATTGGCAATAATTTTAGTTAGAAACAATTAAAACATTCTTGTTTGCCATAATTGCTAATGAATCTGAATTTGGAATAGAATGTTGTATTGTTGTTGTTTTTTGTTTTTTTTTGCATTTTCATTTGGAAAAATGTGCAGCGATTCTATTCTGTGCATTTTGCTATGCTACACTGGCGAAACTTGTTCCCTGACGACCACTTTAAACTCTCATACTCTGTTATCTTATTTGTTCAGTAGGCCTATACCTACAAAATGACAACTTAAAATCTATTGTTTTATAATGCTAATAGTCCAAGTGTTATGAATAGGAGAAAGTTATATATAGCTAACAATTGCAATAATGTATGTTGTGCGTACCGTATCATACAAAAATCTTTTGTTAAGAACATCCATCAGACCAACAGCAGCAGCAGCCAAAAATCCCCACCATGACAAATTCTCATAGCTAGCTTGATTTACTCACACTTTCATAATATTGTAAAGTGTGTCTATTTGTTGATTCGTACATTCTATTTTGTTTTGCAAGTGACTCTAGTATAATTGGACTCTCGTTAATAAATTCAATGATAATTTTGTTATTATCGACGTAATTGTTATTAAATATACCTGATTCTGTGCAGGGGCGTCAATCTTTTGCTGCGCGCAAGAGCGACTTTAAATGGTCGCTAAGTGGATAAATATGACGCAATTGGCGCCGAAGGATGCTTTGATGCCAGCCCCCTGACATTGTCTGTTCTTGAGAGTCTGGGAGATGCTGTGATACCAGGGGGAGAGCTGCTTATTCCGGATCTTATGTCTCCTCATTCATATAATAATTATACGATCAATGTTTCTGATCTTAAAATGTTTCTATCATAATGTTTTATGTTTGTTAATAGTAATTGTTGTACACAGCATGGAGTTTTACCTTTAAGGTTACTTTCAGTATAATTCAGTTTAGAATCAGATACAACTAGTAATTTTAATAGTCTTTTTCTGTCGTGGTGACTCTTTCAAGAATGAGTTCATTACGCGTGAATAGGATTATAAACTTTGGTTTTCACTAGGACGCAACGCAAGGACGTAAGTTCAAGTGAGTTGACCAATCACAAGCGTGATTGGTCAAATTGTAGTGCGCTTTCCAAATGGGAACTAAGCTTTAAAATCGTAAGGGTGTATGGCGCAGTGTGTTGGACGTTGGACTACTGATCGCGGTTCGAATCCAACTCTGCCGCATTGCTTGTATCATTCTTTACTTACGTTTGCCTCTCTCCACCTAGGTGTATAAATGGTTACCCGGTTAGATCAAGACACAACGTTGCGCTGATTACTAGCTGCCTTATAGGAGTATGTTTCCATATGTGTTTGATGCAAAAAATGACCGGGGTAATAATGTTCAGCGCTTCGAGATGTCACATTAGGCGCTATATAAATCCCGTATATTATTAATATTAATTCATGTCTAATCTATCCCTGATGCAAATAATAAAGTAAAGGCCTACAACAAGTCCTAACAATGGGTATTGTTAAAGCTTATAATTTCTTACATTTTACTTTATATATTTAGGGGCCGGGGATGTTCGAACTGACTGACATACACAAATAAGGTAACCAAATATCTTGTCCCATTTGTCTAATGATCCGGAAAGATTGTGTCTAGCCTAGTTGATTAAGAGTGTCATGCTGGTATTCCATGTTCATTTTATAAACTCAAGAATTGTCAATCTATCTTGAAAACAAGCAAATAAATTGCTAAACATCTCCTGACAATTAGATAAGGTGTAAACTGATCCTAAATTAATTGGTGATACCTTAACACAATAGAATACGAGAAGATAGGACAGGCCAACAAATTATACAAAACAGTGATGTTTATTTTTTCTTCTAAATGACTTTTAATTATGTTTTTACGACTCATTTGGTAACGTGGGCCTTTAGCAAGGACATGTCGTGTTTCGGGTATTCTCAAATCGTCAGTGATAATATTGACAAGTTCTCAAAAACTGGAAGTAAACTAAATGCATCTGAATTTTGTAATATTTATTAATAATTTACTTAAAACAGTTCAAAATGTATCTTAGAAATTAAACAAATAATTTTAATTAAAATCAGTGTGATTAATTACTTATGTGTAATGTGAAAGATTGTCGGACAAAAGAAAAATAATTATAAGCGAATGGTCTTCTTAATTTCTCTTATAACCAAGGCTATAAGACTAGCCCAACACGGTACCTGTTTTTGGCAAATCTTCCGTAAATCCGCATCGGGTTCGACCGCAGTATTCTGACATTAAAGATATACTTTAGAAGCAAAACTACAATATACACACGATGCTAAGAAGCAATCTAATAATGTAGTATCCGAGTCAATTAATTACCACAGTCAAAGCAAGGTCGCTCAAGCTATAGAAACACAACATCTATCATCTTCTTAACAGCTGATACCAAACTTGAAACAACCAAACGTAACATCTTAGAAAAAATAAACCTCTTGAAATTCAATAGAACGTATACACTATGATTACAAGCTCTGTCAGTGAAGATATCTTGAAAAAGATAACCCTGCTGTACATCGCGGACATTGTGATTATACAGCGCTCGTTCAACATAGGTTTGAGTGTTGGTTAATTGTATATCAAATTTCAATCAAAGATTCTATTCACTTAAATTGCATAAAATAAAGGCGAAGGCATAATGAGGAATGCACAAACACAAATCATATATCCTGTTCACACTGCTCTCGTTATCTTTGTACTATTCGATTTATAACGCAACTGACCGTTACATAGCATTTACTCATTTCATTTATTTTAGAAATTGTTTTCTAAAAATCTTGGCTTAGCAGTCCAAGCTCTTGATTTGTGTCCATACGTGATGATAATTATTGTATTTGAGTGCGCTTTTGGGAACCTAAATATGCACAATGGTCAAACAAACTTTCCCATACGGTTTCTATAACTTTAGAAAGAATGGTATATAGATATAATGATCATCTTAGGTGTTTCTTTTCAGTTATGTATCTTAGCATGTGTTCCGACTAAATTCTATTTCATATTGTTATTTAGACCTAGGTGTTCTGGGTATATACCAGTGTTAAACAATGAAGGTATTGTTATAGATGTACGTGTAACTAACGCTCAACAAGTCCAGTGTCAACATGTGGTCGTTTGACACAACACTAATTGGAAAAAAAATTTCAATAAACAATGTGATTATCTCACTCATGATTGTAAACTAAATAAGCCTACTCATTAATGTTTAAGAAGTTAATACATGTTCTAGTGATTTTCTACACAATGTCAGTTTTAATGAATCACAACCGATACTTTATTCTTTTCTTTCCGACCTTGCTTTCTAAGTTTCTAAAGATTTAATACGTTTAGTTGTTGTCGTTATGTTACCATGGCGCCCTCTACATGGGTTCCTTGCTTGCGAGGGTTGAATTGTGTTCGTTTGAATTGAGACTATGATGACCTGATAGATGACCCGATAAGCTGAATTCTATCCAATGAGAAGATTGAAGATCAAATAGAATAAGTACGAATTTAATACAATAGATTTGTAAAACAGAAACATTTCATCATTGCATCGTATTGTAGTAATGGATCATAGATGATCAGATCATTGACAAAACAATTGTTCATCCAGAAAATTTTCTCGAACGACCCTGATTGCGCGTTTCTAATCATACAAAAAGTAGGCTATTTTAAATAATTTAATGAAGATGTTTTACGGATAAGATAACTTTATCTGTAAAGTTGTTGCATTCGTTAAAGAGTATGGTAGTAGGCCCCATAGTTCAGTACAATTATGTCTTTCCCTATGACGCGAGAGTATAGAAAACAACAACAAAATATCTACGGTAGAGGTCGCACTACAAATAAATAGTTGATTTCTTCTTTGTACAATACGCGTGGTACAAGTTATCAACATTATGTGTCTGTTGAATTGAGCCTAGCCTAACTTACGTTTCAAAGTTAGAGGGCGCTATTTAGATTTTCTATAATTTTTGTTCAAAATGCTATTATTGCTATTATGATACCGAAGTATAAAGGAAGCTCGGTTATGTGTAATAAATTTTGTATACAATTATAAACAAGTGAAAGTTACACACGGAAGACACAGGGGTAAGGGCGAGCGGTTCTCTCCCTCGTCTGCTGGACACGCCGCAAACTATAATTTAATAGGCCTAGGTCTAGGCCACTCGATTTGTTTGTGTTGTTTAGTGTGGCAGTACTATGGAAAAATTCCTGTTTTTTTATTGTTAATTAGGCCTACACATTCTACATAGGGTATGAGCACATTGCTGCAATACCTTAGGATTGAATAAAATAAAGTACTGTACATGATTCTGTATTTATAAATTTGTAGATAGCGCCCTCTATTTTAGTTATGAGTTTTGAAATCACAACATACAAAGTCATTTTTATTGTGTTTTTCTTTATTTGCAAAGAACACAAGTAGAATTAGGTGTAATAAAAACACATCATACATACTTGACGGTATATTTCTGATATTATAGTTTTATTTAAATAATTTTGTTTTCAATTCTCAGATTCATTGTGCCAGAATTGAACGTTTACTTGACAACTACGTGAACTACTCTCTGTTTTTAGATTTGTGAAAACAAATTAAAATCATAAACTACATGTCCAAAAGTGATAGTAGGCAGCCATTATGAATGAGTCATTATCACATAACATGAATGTTGACCAACCCGACGCTAACACAAGTCACCGGACTACAAGTTGATGTCTCCTGGGACCGTCAATACTAGCCGTTCGTGGCTATACGGCCCCGGTCTGGATTTCCCGAGGCCAGAGGGACGTCAACCACGAGAAACGTTTCAAAATAAATCAGCCGAATAAAAGTTCAACTATCCACATTGAACTTTCGCCTCTGTCCATAAAGAATATCCACATACATTTTCAATAAATTTCTTAATGTTGTTCCTTTTCGCCCACTGAACTCTCGTTAAAAGTGCAAAGGCATGAACAACCTATGAAATACACAGTGACGTACTTTTCTCTAAAATATATCACCGGGTTTTTACTCGTTAAAAATGTACGATAATGATTCACTAGCCCTCAAATATCGGTATTTTATTTTTAAATTAGACATGTTCATCCAAAAACCTAAAATGCCTAGGCATATTTCTTTTACACGTTGGCTTGTTGTACCAGAAATAATGTTTGCGTGCGTGCAAAGCTCTTGGAAAAAAGTGGTGAAACGCATTTCCTTTTAAGCGTGGTTCCCACTAGCGACGCAACGTAACGCAATCTACGCAACGTAAGTAAATGCCCTTCTAATAATTGTGTTTGCCCCCGCCTGCGTGAAATCAAACCTGCGATGTTTGCAGAACTATTGCGTCGTCGGTTCCCACTTGTGATTACGCAATACAGCACTTTGCGTCGATACGTTACTGCGTTGCGTTCTAGTGGGAACCCCGCTTAAAGTGTTGCAATCGGTGCAAACGCGACTTTATTCAATATTTTCTATTTCTAACAACTCAAAAAGCAAACTCAAAAATGAATTGTTCAATGTGTCATATGTCCCACGTGTGTCACAGTGCTGTACTTATATTTCCTAAACGTACACTTGATTCGCGTCTCTCAAGTACCCCCCATTAACGGTAATTCTCGCGACCTACAACATCACCGAACCTTTCGACAATCACTTGAAGAGGAGATTTCCTCTTTTGTAATATCTTCTAATGTCAAGAGGAAACAAATAAGCAAGAAAACACTAAAGAGAGATAAATTAAATAGTGAATTTGTGTGTAGCATGCATTTGATCATCACGTTGTGCCTCGGCATTATAGTATGTTTTTCACGAGCGTGACTGTGTTGGGTGCGCAATAGTTTTAAGAGTTGTAGATGGCGCTGTTCTGATTTCCCTTGGGTGACATCCTACAGACGTTTCGATCATCCACTAAAGTCCCATGAATGGAATCCAATTGGGACGTGACGTCATTTTAAAACCCTTAGTTTTATATTATTTGTTGACGGGCTTTCTACATGTACTCTATTTAAATTTTACCATTGAATACAGTAGATTTGTACTATAGCCTAAATACGGACGGTAGCTCGTTATGTTTCCTCGTTTGCCCATTTCGTTTTCATAATTTAAACATGGTTGTGTAGGCCTACATCTTTCATTGCATACCCCGGGTTAATTATTTGTAAAAAAGAACACACAGATTTTAAATTTTTAAATTGTAATCTATTTTCTATACTTGTTGCATTGTACATTTATTTTTTCAGTTGTGTAGACCTACATTTTTAAACGGACAACAGTTGCGATTTAAACAGAGCCTGAAGCGAATGACACCGGCTCAAACCGTAATAATGTCCATAATTTTCATTTCCCATGAGCTCTATGTACATTTCATGTCACTTGGATTTTGCACGATCTTAATGCCCCCGACAATTCGTTCAGTACCACGGATTTCATCCATAATTCTACAAACATGACGATGTTTAAGCCTCTTTAACATTTCATACACGTCCACCAGGCCGTATAAGGTAATGTAGCGACCTTTTGCTCGCCTAACGCCCATCCATCAAAAGCCAATCGGCCAATCCTGGCTAACGGTTATCGAAACCTATTGACCTGGCACGGAGTTCGGTCGCTAGGCGTCTGGATGAGGACGTGCCGAGCTCGTTCAATGGTCTACTCAATGTTCCAGACGCATGACCTTTGACATTGCCTGGTCCTAAGACCATAAACTGAAATATAAAAAAGTGCAAGATAAATATCATGAAATGTTTTATTCAGACACATTAAAAGGCACAAGTAAACTGACCTTTCACACTGATATATTAATGGGCACTGCATTATGATTAGATTGGACTCAAATATTTACTTTGTCTGGTCGTCGGACCGGCTAAAAGATATGACTAAAATAGACCCTTAGTGTTGGACATATCAGCAGCCTATGGACTTGTATTAAATGAATGTTTCCAATTTAAATGAACTTGTTAGTTTTGAAAAAAAAGTTCCGATAAATGTGATGGTTTGGTAGTTTTGGCTGGATTTCTTAGTAACATGAAGCGATGCCTATTTTGTATAATCTATGTTGTATAATGTGTACTTAACATTTTGTTTGTCAAACGTAATGGGCATAAATATAGACCAAAAATAACATATGATTATCTATCATGTCCTTAGGTCTTATCTGGAATGTTGACATTATTTGTAACATTTTCGTGAACTCAGGACTGCAAATAAGTCAATGTGTTTGGTCTCGTCTCATATTTCGCAATAATGGATTACAGGTATCCCATTGATATATGCGTAGGCCTAACCCTAAGCCTACATGATATTTAGTATTACTGTATGTAGTTGAATTCCACAACAAATATACATTTTACATTTCCCCTTGAATAAAAGCGCATAGGGGTGTGAAGGGCTCTCGCAGTGGATCTTTCATGTTAGTAGCAATTGTCAATTTTAGATTTAGATAGTGTCTACGGTTTGTGTTCATGTAGCTCTCCCTATTAAATTGCACAGATTTTCACCACCAGCAAACAGAACAGATTATTACCGGAAGGTCCCAAATGGGACTAGAAATACAGTACGACAAATAACGTGCTTTTTTTAAAGAATGTCCGATTCCATGCCTTTTCCCAACTATTATCTGTTCCACTTTGAGACTTTGTTTGAACGGATTTCTATTTTTTGCAACGTTTCAAAGTTGATTTTTAAAACATTAAAAAATATCTGTAGGCACTGACTTGAACATGACAGATGCAATTCACTTCCTCTTGTCACACGTTTTGAATGTGAAAGCGGACAATGACACTCTGCTCTAACCTTTTTTATTCTTCTCAACTGTATCTAAAGGGCTACGAAATTAATCTATGCTCTAATTTACTATGGTAAGAGTACAGACTGAATATCTTCACCCCATTGTTCGTATCTTTAGTTATATTTTATGTTATAAACGGGTGTGATTGAAATTGATTTAATTGAAAGAATTTACCTGAGAGTGTTGGGGGGGGGGGGGGGGGTGGGGGGTTGCTAGCCTTACCCCTACTTTACCTTCTGTATAGGGTTTTAAAATATGTGTCGTCTTCTAAATAAGTAAGTATGATGTTAAGCTTACAACGCACACCTAAGTCTGTATTCATTGTCTTTTTTATTTATTTTTTTTATTTCGATTTTTCTCTGAAAATACAAGTATCCAAGCTCAAGTAGTATACGTATGAAACGCCATATGTGCAAAAATATTGATCTTTTTACTAATTAATATTAAGACAATACTCCGTCTGGAACCCAGACTAACCTAATCCTTCCTTCAGCTTGGTTCCAATTGAGCATACACTCATCCTATTCAACGTATAATACTATTACCATCACTATAACCATTGCCAGTTCGCAATTAATTTTCTTGCGTTAATTTATAAATAAATTATAATATTATTTCGTTTATAGCGTCCAATATTGTATACGCTATATTTCAGATACCCGAGGGCCTCTTATCGGAGGACGCAATATGATGCACTGGCCAGAAAACGCATTACGCAGGCGGGTATCTAATCGATTATAAATGAAACTAGGCCTCGAAAGTGTTGGTCTAATTGACCAATGCCCAATAGCCAGTAATCAACGGACCATTAAGCCAGACCCATCAATCTTTACCATGACAATCCATTTAAAATCATATGTGTATGACTATAGAGGCTTTTCAATCAACAGATGAGAGGGATATATCATTAGTTTGATGGGTGACTGGCCGCCTTCCTGAAGAGGCTTCAGCGACACATGAACCGGCCCAGATCTCCATTTATAGCCAAACTGGTCACTCCACATGTCCATAGCGAATAGAAAAGACCCATTGGTTTTCACCTTTATGCTTGCCACACGTACCAACATAAATGAATAGCGTTTCGAAAGGGAATTCAGTAGTAATAAATCTGTCAAAACCTGCAAAAATGTTGTTGTTTGGTGGCTGGAGGTGACTGGCCAGACGTTTTTATCGTGATAATTTGTACATAATTATTACAGGTCTGTGAATAACATGAACCTGATCGCTAAAACATAAACGTTCATGTAATTTTATCCGTTTTTTTTATCACGCTTGTCTTTGGTCAAAAATGTGGTACGATTAAAATGAGTACATAAATTAGTAGTACAGTTTACACCTGTGAGTTTATTCTAAAGCCAAAATGTTTGCATCCAACCATTTAGGGTAGGTTCACACGACGGCGTATAAGGCTTGCCTAGCGTACGCGCGCCTGTGCGCGTGTGGAGAGTGAAGTCACTACACGTCAGTTGTGTACGACAGATACAGTAGCTACATACACATTAAAGACCTATTCCCTAAAATTTGTGACGTTTTATAAAAATAATGCATATATATTTGATTGATACAAATTGGAAGAAACCCAGAGTCTCTCATTTGTTTTGACCTCACGGTCGATCGAAAAGTGGGTGAATTATAGAAGAAAAACAAAAATATCAATCCGCAATGCATGTTGGGATTTATAGCGGGCCGCTAAAATTATTAGAATCGCCTTATTTTTTCACATTTTTAACCATTTAAAGACGAAAAAAGTTATTCAATAGGACCATAGTATTTATTTTTACATTAAATATAGTTTATGACCTTAAATTAGATCTAAAAAAAATAGGGAAGGGGTCTTTAAGTAAAAAATATCAGGAAAACCGTTTTAACAAATAAAAGTCCGATCCCACGAGAAGCACTACAAAAGTAGTGGATAATTTTACGCTCGATATCGATTGCAAAGGACTACACCGTAGACAGTACAATATTCTAAAAATAACAGTATTGTACATAGGCATTTATCTGTGACCATTATCCGTTATATATTTTAAAGGTGTGCTGATAAAACTGTTTTGAATGATTGTAAATTCTTTTCATAATATGGTCAGAGAGTGGATTTGTCTGAACATTCAAGCGAGACGAATCTGTGGTTTTTGTTTATACAGTACGGTACTTTTATACTTTCATGTAATTATACGATATGATCAGACACCCGTATTAAGGGGATAATTTCCTTGTGAAAAGAAAAATCAACCCATATTCAGCGGACACCTAACTTTGCTACCCCTGAAGTTGTCTCCTTAGTATGCGTTCTTCTATATATTATAATAACACCAAATTGTGTTTACCGTAATTCTTCTAATAGTAACCTCCCTTCTAATAGTAACCCACCTTATAAGTCAATCTATAATAATAACCCACTACTCTAATAATAACCCATGGAGGTTACTATTAAAGTCAGAAAAACTTATGATGCAGCCGTATTTTGAAAATAAGGAGATAATGCACGTTGATCTCGGGAGTGAGGGAGGATTGAGTGTTTTTGAGTTTATAAAATAAAGTTAGAGTTCAACCAAATTTGTTTATTCGTTTTATTATTTTGCTATGAGTTGCTGACCGGAAAAGTTGGGGATGGGTTACTATTTGCAGGTGCCTAATTTAAGATTAGTAATAGTAACCCACTACTCTAATAGTAACCCCCCCCCCCCCCCACCTTCTAATAGTAACCCCCCTAAAAAACATTCAAGGAATAATAACACAGGGTTACAATTAGAAGATTTACGGTACTCTATCTCATCCGAAACAACACACGACTGATACTCGCGGCGTTGTCGAGCTGGGGAAACTTTCAATTCCTCTATCCATTATTGTCTGTAAATCAATCAGCAACCATTGTGTTAACTGTTAGGGTTAATTACTTGTCGTCGTTTGTTGGATGGTCTCTTCTGTGGCAAACAGTTGCTTTCTTTTGTGTTCTCTGGTATTTGTGTCCCGATTTGGGTTAATGCTTCAGGTCGAAAAGTTGTTTTGTTCAATTGAACCAACAATAGTCGTTGAGAAATGAATGAAATGCTTGACTTGAACACCAACCTTTAAAATCATACTAGGTACCTGAAATGTTATCAAGTAGCTGCTCTGCTATCAGACTTACACAGCCACGAAGGGCGCGCGCAGCCCTTGCAACTGGTCATCTCTAAAATGACAGCTTAAAGAGGTCATCTCCAATAACGCATTGACCAACTAGAACATGCAGCCACTATGTTATTTTTGCTGGCATCGTGTAAATCATGATATAGAAAATAAAAAGTAAATAAAATCAAACAAAAATAAACAAAACAAAAATTACAAAATACGCATTTTCCACGTATGAACATAGTTTAAATTGACATAGCGCCCCCTTTTGTTCATGTACGCAGTCTGATAGCGTTTCCGATGAGATGGTTTCACGACAACTAGACGCAAATAGCATGATTAATAGCGATAATGACTATTTCCAACCTCACAGCTCCACCTTGTACACTAGCTGTTAGATCTAATCTGCATGGAAATGTATACAACGTGTGTTATATATAAATAGAAAATATAATTAATATGTTGTTATCCTGGCCAGATTGTTCTGAATAACCACATTCGCTTCAAGATGAAAAATGCTTTATGGACCTTATTTTGTCGTCCGGAAACTTTATTAGCTTGGCATTCAAGTTGGAATTTTTATATGATTCTAAACTTAATGTTGTCGGTCTGTCTGTCTGTTCATCACCTATCCCCTTCAGTACTTCGACGTGGAACGTGGCGTCAAGTTTTTTTCCGTTTAGTTTTATTTCTTAGGCTTATACTGTTTTTTTTCTCTTATGTACAGTACAGGTAGCCTATATCAGTATAATATTGTGCTGTTTTTTTGTCATATCAAGCTTCACATCTCCCCGCTGAATTGTACCAGTAAAAATGATAAATTGTGATTGTGAAAGTCTATACTAAGATAATGTTAATGTTTTTGTCAAACCGTGGTTGCTACGATCAGAGGTTAAATAATTGGCCGACACTCATTTATTTAGTATTCATTATCAACAATTCAAGAGTGTGATATAACATATGGTCACCTCATTATCCAAAATGTTCCTATTCATACTATGGAGGATGTTCATAAAAATAATACTTTTAAGAATTATACAGGATGTTAATAGGATATCGGGTTGCATTGGATGGTTTGAGACTTCAAACGCTATGTGTGAATCCGGCCTAGAAAAAAAACAATATTAGCAAAATGTATTGTTTTCTGAAAAAGACCGAAATTTCCTTCAAAAATGAAAGTATAATACAGATTTTCAAATAAAATAAAATCATTTAAAATCTACCAGTAAAAGAACATTCGTGTTTCGTGCATTTCTCAGAGTTTAATGTTAACAGATGCCCTTATTTGGTGAACTGTTCGTATATGGCGTATTTTGTTGAAATAAAGTAATTATTTATTTATATTTTTGTATTAATCATTATTTATAAATTTATTAATAAAGTGTGTGAATTGTATGCTGTTTTGTTAAAATGCTATTTTATTAAAAATCAAGTTTACAACAAGTTATCTTCAGTAAATTCATGTTTTCTTATTTTAATTTTATTTTATTTGAACAAATAGTTGATATCTATAGATATATAGATAATAGTTGAGTATTATTCCATCGATCATAATGTTTGAAATTAATTTTAAAATATAATAGATAAATGAAAATGTATGTTGATGGTGACGATGGAATAAAACAAAGTTTTAAAATAATTGTGTAGTATTTTATAGTTTAAAGAGCAGTTTGTATTATGTACCTTCTTTAACGTTTAATAATAACTATATTTAAAACACATTGAGTCAGTCGCAATATGCTATAAGGTTAAATATTAATTTCCATTATATCGAGAATATTTCAATATGTATGCAATCGCCAATATGTTTGGCCTATATGCCTATATTTACACAATTGAACAGTGTTATTAAATGGGTATGCGGACATAATGCTGCGGTAGGCATATTAAAGGAATAATAAGAATTTTAAAAATTATTGACTGAATTCATATTTTAGATAGATTCCTTTCTTTTGTAAAATAATATCCACATCGAATAGTATTTATGCCTATAATGATTTAAAAGAATATAGTTATGATAAAAAGTGTTAGAAGCTTAAATTATAGTTATGCATAGGCCTACTGCAGTAGGCCTATGTAGTACAATTATTAAGAGTGCAATATGAATATTATATAAAAGGAAAAACAATCTCTGGTAAGATTATAAACAAACAAAAAACATACAAATTATATTCATTTAGCAATAGCATTCCAAGTGTAAATGTTGGATGAGTTGATGTTAGAATATTAGACTTCTCAATATAACGAGCACAGTAACCTTAAATCAATATTGATACAACGTATATTTAAATATTATGTAACGTACATAACATATACAAATAAACATGTTTTGTATCATTCAACAAATTGTATTGTAAGAGTCGCTCTCATATGAGACTACTATGCATTTGTCCTACATAAAATGTATTAAAATATTCGTTCGATTTTTTTGTGGACAAAAACAGAAGGCTATTATTTTTTATGTTTCATTGATTTTGTGCACAATAAAAGGCTGCTATAATGTACGTGAACTGCCTGCAACCACATGACCTCCTACATTATTATTATAGCAGTTTAGTGTAGGCCTATGAACTTAATATGCTGATTTATTCAGAAATATTCTATATGAAAACCAGGGAGGGTAGAAGTCACACACACCAGCAATGCTTCGAAAATTATACAACACAGAGGATAACAATTACAAATGTGACATTACTCTTTTTAGGTTTCGATGAATAGTCATAATATAACATTTTATGATGGACAATAATTGTATTTGTATCATGTATTATTGTTATTTAAATATTGAAATTCGCAAAACTCAGTGTCTACAAAATATACAGGTTTTGATACTACAGTATATATTAAATTTCAGGTCATTTTAATTATTATATTTAATTATATACGGTAAATTATTATGCCTTTAGTGTTGCGCAATATATTAATATCTATAATATCTATGTTTGTATGATCTGACGTAAGTTTATAAAGTAAAATGTTCGAGTCATTTACTCCTTTCACTCTTAGATTTTTCACCAGATTATCACAAAGTGGTTACGTTGTTTCATTTATTTTTTAAAATATACATGGGCCAGTTATTGACTTAATACATTTATAGAGAGTTGATTGTAAAATGTTATTGAATTTCTAATATTATCCAATGACTATAATTGATTTTAAAGTGCGCTAACCCGTTGTGAATCGTAAGCCCCTTTCTCCAGACGTTTTCCGCAATGCGATGAGTGGGATTCAAGGCCTGTAACACCGGTATGCTAAAACATAGACGATGGGCCTACCTACCAAGAAAAACATGAACTTGAAAACTTCATTAAACAACTGGGATTCTTAGGCCTATTCATGTAAAAGTAAACAAATGAATTAATTAACATTAACAGTAGCATAAATAATAATAATATAGACCCTCATTTTGAAAATTGTTAATTGATGATGTCAATCGTTTCACGCAACAGGCTATATTTAGCGACGACCCATGCTAGGTCAGGGCTAAGGCTCATAATGTGGTCGGATAACAAAAGTCAAAGTCAACGAGCCAAAGAAATCAGGATAATAACCCATTAATTTACATCATAATTTATCACTTAGGCCAAGTTAATACAAACATGTTTACCTAAAAAAAACATTTTAGGGCGTGGCTTTAATAAGAGCTTTCTTTTCTGTTAATTCAATGTGGATTATCTTAGAAAAGGCGTATAAAAATGTTCCTTATTTAACAATCTTCTGAACAATAATAATTTTGGTAAATAAAAAATTTGAAAAAGTAAGCACTTAAGTCAAATTATGAAATACGAATATTTATTTATCTAGTTGCATAAGGTTGCCTATCTAGTTTCAATGAAGCAACTGCTTGTTGGAACTTGTAAAGAACATTATATTATCTTCTGTATTTTATTGGAACAATTGGAACCATGATTGTATGGTAAAATAATGCAAGCTTAATAGGCCTACAATACATTTAATTCTGAAAAAAGTAAGCACTTAAGTCAAATTATGAAATACACGAATATTTATTTATCTAGTTGCATAAGGTTTGACTATCTAGTTTCAATGAAGCAACTGCTTGTTAGCAACTGGTAAAGAACGTTATATATTATCTTCTGTAAAATGGGATATTTTATGCAATTGGAACCATTGTTTTGGTAAAATAATGCAAACTTAATAGGCCCAGAATACATTTAATTCTGAAAAACGTAAGCACTTAAGTCAAATTATGAAATACACGAATGTTTATTTAGGCTTATCTAGTTTTCATGAAGCAACTGATTTGCAAACTGGTAAAGAAACATTATATCTTCCGTAAAATGGGGTATTTTATAATAATAGACCTACAATACATTAAAGAAAAGAAAATTCAATAATTAATGAAAACACAATTTAATATAGATTTTAGTTTATATTTCGATTTCTGCTGAAACTTTTATTCGAAATATAAATTATATGAATACGTAATTTGTGTTTATGTATAAGGCCTAATAAACATTGTATATACTATAATAAATTTGCTTTAATAACTAAAACTAGTTTTTGTGACATTATTATAATAATGATTATTATGGCCTATAGGCCTAATATATTCCAACTCATCAACATTGAACAATGTATAATAAACCAATAATAATTAAGTGTTCATCTATATTTAATTGGCAGTGTTTTTATAATTTAAAATTAATAAAATGTTATTGTTATTAAAATACGTTTGTAGAGGCAAAACTACAGTTGAATTTTAAAATTCAAAAACTCCAATGGCGTCGTCATTGATAACAATAACAATGAGGACTTAATCATAATAAAATCTCAATCATGTTAAACATTTTTTTTTCCAATTATTGCTATTATTATTCTTCAAATCAGTTCCAAAAAAATTTCTATAATCATGTTTTCAATAAATTTACAACGATTGACATGTCTTTTTAATATACAAATATATATATATATATCAGTTTTCCATTTAATTTTTCCACTTTTTAAATAAATAATGAGGGAGCCAGAAAAATCTTATTAATTAATTAATAGGCTCCAAAATAAAAAAAAAACAAAAAAAAACATTACAATACTAATAAATCAATCGATATGTAAAATATTGGTATGCCGTACTCTGATGAAAAAAAGTTGAGTCTCTAAGCCAGTTTACTGTTTCTAGTGTCAAAGGTTGTGATTTTAATAAATAAACTCATTCAAATTTTTAAAATTGAATAATAAAAAATAAAAATCATCTTTTATAGAAAGGGAAAAAAGAATAGTATATGATCATACTTTGTTTATAGTGGAAATAAATTAATAAGAGATATTCTTAACTATACATAATTTTATGCAAATTGTTGTCAGTGATGCATTGAAATTATCTCCAAGAAGCAGATTAGGTATCTTAATTACATTCTACGTGCTTTTGTATTAAGAATACTTATTAATGTAATCTTATCTTACAACTTATAGAAAACTAATTATTAATGTTAACAGTTAAGGTTAACAGCAGTCAATAGCAGCAGGATGTAGGAGGTCAAAAGTCAATTCAGATTACATAATAAATTGTTCACTAAAAACGAGATAATGACGTTATCAATCAACGTTGACATAATGATTATTAAAAGTAACATAATTAACGAGAAAAAACGGTAACATACTGAGAAAGTATAAATCTCTATTTTAAAGAATGATTTTATATACCAAAATATTTTTGTAATTTATTTGTTTATATTTTAAAGCTTAGAGCGTCACAAATCAAAAACTTTTTTTTTGCTTACTTGTGGTGATCCTGTTTTTCATACTTTATAACTAATACTTCTCTTTTATTGGATGTTGATTATGATAATGATTATGACGATATCAGGAGGAGAAAGAAGAGGAGGAGGAAAATCATAATGATAGTGATGATTTGATCACGGCTACAATTATAATAGAAGAGAATTAGATTAAATGATGATAATAATGATGATGATGATGATGATGATAATGATGATGATGATGATAATGATGATGATGATGATGATAAGTGATCATGATTACAACAAATTTGTATCGCCACCAAGTAAACCCAATTCTTCTATTTAGAACTTGATATAATGGACGAAATTATGATGATGGTTATCCTCTAGTTAGTTTAGTGATTATTTGTTATGATGATGATGATGATGGTAATGACGTCTCACAAAAAACAAAACTAACCTATACAGTATTGATATTAGATGTTCTTTAAATAATAATAAAGCTTATTAATTAGGCCTATAGAATGAATTCATTATAAATTATGATTACAAATGTTTTAAATAAATAAATTGTAAGATAAATATTATTTGATTTAGGTCTACAATTAGAGAATTCTTTAAAAATGTTTAAAACTTAATCACACGACTTGCTTTATTAATTATTTTAGAGTGCTGTTGAATAATGTATCAAAAATCATAAATTTCAGTTAAATCATGAACGAAATCTAAATTTATTAATCACATTCGTTCCCATTGAGATAAGTGGTCTATTTTTAAAAAATATTAGAAGTCCAAACTTAAGGAAGACTATACCACTGTCGTGTGTGTCCAGGGGGAAGTCATGCGTAACGTCTATCTCGATAATCTTCATAACTTACAACGAAATTTCATTGTAAATAAAATCGAATCGAAAAGCGGGTTAGGAATTGTCGTTACCGTTTGGTGTGTGTGGACAGTTGGATATGTTTCTATTTGGAGAAAATACTTGTGTTTTTTGGAAATCAATTAATGAATTACCACTTTTTATCAGTAGTAGAGTCTGAATAGAAGTTTGCTATCCCGTGGCGCATCGCGACTCAGCCGCCATTTTTCATGATAAACAAGTTGGTACGCTTTGTATAACTATACTCTGCGCGAAGTCCATCGCTACCCGGCTCTTGGGGCGAAAAATGTCACGCCGGAAGCAGGACAAGCCGCAGCAGGTCCGACGGTCACTTACTGGTGAGTTTTATTTGAATTTATAAATGTTTAGCCTGTTGTTACACCGTATAAACATCGGCCGTCTACCTGGCCGGTTGAACATTGTTGGTGTCAGGTCTCACCGGACCGTGGTGCAGACACAGTCCTGGTCAAGCTTAGAACCGTTCGTTAGTAGCACGGTTAGCTCTAAGTTCTAACTGCTATCGCAAAATGTGAATATAACGGGCCTATAATCTGACAATGTTATTCTTTTATTATGTAAGAACACTTTAAAACAATAGTTTTGTTTATGGTGATATACTAACATGTTTATTATCTAACAATTAATTTGTGTGTAGTCCATGGGTGGGGGTTTTTGGAAGGGAATTCCCCTTTCATATAAATACATTGTATTTTTCCATTAATAGGTATAGTAAATAATTTAACCTCTTCTAAATTTTCTATAATAATTGTAAATGTTATTAATGACATTTTGTAATCAGTATTTATTTACAATGATTGTGTGAAGTAGAAATGTCTGCAACACAGACAACGACCGTATACGTAGCTCTTGCCTATTGAAACGATCGCCATCATAAGCCCTTAGGCAGCCAGTAGCTTTCCTTCTGACTTATTTTGCATACGGTTTAATGTACACAACGAGTATATTATGCTGATCCATGGGGCGAAGGTGCGCCAAACACCAATAGCTATTTAAGTACATAGCTACGACTTCGCTCTATTGGTCAGTATATTATATGGCGACTCGCTTGGGCTCATAAATATATTTTAAGAGAAAAATTACATAGCGACCTTCAACATAATTTAGATTGCTGTATTTTTTTGTGATTTTCTATGGAGTTGAATAAAATGGCTGAGGCTTTCGTTAGACCGGTATCCGTATTGTTTCCGATCGAACACGACCGGGGCGTGTTGATTAATACAAAATTGTTCGCCTTTGTGACAAAGGTTTTGTGTGCTACGTATTCCGAAAGCAACAATTTGTTTACCATTTGCGTAGCAAAATTATTACCTTGCAAGGATAAATATGGCATAATAATGATTCTTAAATTGACCTCGTTCTTAATCATATTTAATATTTACAAGGTTAGGATTTCATAAAAAAAAATTTTGTTGGTATTTTACCTTGGATCTTTTTCATCAAAACCCACTGGTCCTTTCTATAGGAACTATTTTAGTGGAAGAATACATAATAAAAAGAAAGATAATAAAGCCATAGGGCGTTTGTAACATTTTATAAATATGTTCTATTAATATTATTATATAAATTTACAGTCATAGAGTGATAATTAAATAAAATGTTACAATATAAATCATTATTTGAACTATTCCTTTTTATACTTACCTTTTTAAGACTGTTACTTTACTCAAATAAACAGATAAAATTGTGTAATAACAACTTCTAATATTATCCAGCCTTGTTCTTAGTTGACCTTTGTGACGTCCACTATGTAATCCTGTTTAAAAATATATTAAATACACTACAAAAAAAGAACTAAAGAATTTTCTGTATGGTATACAATGAAAAAAGAAATAAAAAACTGTAGGCCTAAAGTAGCCAAGAGCAGGCCTGCCCAAGAGGTTCACATACTTGAGTTGACCCTTTTGTATTCATGTGGCTTCAGAGCTTTTAAACTGTTAATATCTATTATTAGAATTAAATATTTATGACATTTATTATTTTATATACTTATATTATTAAGTAAGTACTTATTAGTAAGTACATCTTCTTTTTATCTAGATTGGAATGTGTAATTCAAATGTTTTTTTAGACAGTACATTGAGAAGTACTGTAACTATACTATATTGTATTGTACCTTAAAAAGTAAATTATAACATTTGTTCTCTATATAGATAGGCCTACTTTCTATTATTAAAGACTAGAATATAGTTGTAGGCCTTCTACTTTACTGTCCCTTTTGTGATGTCCAGCCTTGAGTCCAGACTAGTTGACCTATTAACTAATATAAACATTGAGCAATGTTACATGAATAATTAGGTCTGCACACTTCAATTGTTAAACAGCCTTGTCCTTAGCTGACCCTTTGTGAAGTCCAGTTTAATAATAGGTCATTGAATCCAGACTAGTTGACCTCTACTAATATAAACATTGTGTAATGTTACATAATAGGCCTATATCCTAAGGCTAATAATGTCTTTCTTATGCTGAGATAATCCCTGAACTTGTCTGGCCTATTGTTTACTATTAACTAGTTACATAATATTTCCACTGGTCAGCTTAATGGAAGGTTGTGGAAGGTCAGCATAGCCAGACAGGCCAACTGACTGATGCTGGCTGGAGTATATACTAATTACTGTTAGCAATGCCAGGAAACCAGCCTGTGAGCTAAATTTGATGGTCATTTGTAGTTCAAACAAAGGTCGAAAAGTACTATTACATTTGTGTTATTTATTGTTACTGGCCTTGCCTGAAGAAAAATTATTCCTGCTGCTGGCTTGACAAAAAGAGAGAGCTGTTAATATTATGCCTGCATGGTAGAGTGGATTTATTATTTGTAGAGACCCTTGAACAAATCTGTCTGGCAATATTTACTATGTGTTTGGCCTATTGTACTTTTATAGTAATCTTTGCACACTTTCTGTAATATGCATTGCAGAGTCAGCTTTATTATTACATTTTCCAGCTAAATATAAAAATAAACATCAATTAAAGTAGTTAGTTTGTGGTGAATTATTTATAGCATTATGTTATTATCTTGTCCAGAAATGGCTCGTCTCTCGGGTGGAATTCTGGTCATTTACGTAATCCACAGAGTGGAATCGGCAGCTTTGCCTTTATAGTGTTATAAAGCCTTAGATCCAAGTCTGACCTTGGTTAGAACAACTCAACGTGACAGGTCAACTTTGGTCACACAAAATGGTGGTAGACATGAATTTATTATTTATTGATCAGTGTGCGTTCAACAGACCTTGGTCATATTCTGGACGCCCAGATTCTTATTTAATAAGGGGCACGGCAGTTGTAATACGTGATTGTTAATAATCATCGTTAGTGGTCAACTAACGAAATATTTTAACCTTCAACTCTCTCGTGCTGTTGTAACTAAATTTATAATTTTAATCTCAGTCTGAAAGTTGTTTAAATTTGCTATAGGGCATTAGTTTGGGAAAGAAATTATTATTTTTTTTGTTGGAATCCAATTGCTAATGCCTTGTATTGATTGGTTAACCTGACGCAGCAACCGAGAAGCGCCGTCTTTGTTTGGCTTCATATAGCCTACCCTATTTAGCATACCTTGTAAAAATACAGACCAGTAGCAAATATGGCGCTGTATAAAAAGTCATCGGAAAAACACTGACCTCACTGTATAACAGCGAATAAAAGAACGATAATCAGTAACCGGCCAACGCGAATAACCTTCAACCCATGGAGACACTTTTATGACCACATTGTTGTACATCTTGCAATGTGTATGAATGATGAATACCACATAATTTACTGCTCTATGATATTTGCCTTGAATGTCTCAATTAAACATATTTATTCTAAAATATTTAAATCTCTTCAACTTTTGACCATTTGGTCTTTGAAATACCAACGTTTTTTTTTTCACTATGGTTACAAACAGGTGTGTGTAGCTATCTCTGACCAAGATAAATAAACCAAGTATAATTTATTAAAATTATTCTGATAGGGTAATGTAAATATTACATACCAATGCATACATAGTAGGCTTGACTTTGTCAAACAAAGTTATAAGTGGATATTTAATACTTATAGGTATATAGACAGAACAAAAAAATAAATAAAAATGTTATATTAGATGCAGGTGTATTCTTAAACTTTCAAAGTATTAGAGAATTATAAAATCTATAATCATTTTACCAAGAATGAGATTTAGTTTTATTTGGTTTATTTATATTAAGTTTATTTTTGTTAAATTCTACTTACAGTACTATTTTTTCATTGTAATTCAAGAAATTGTACATTATAAAGATGGTGATAAGCACTAACTAATTGGTAATAATAGCTATACCTTACCATGTCAATTATTTTTGGGTTTTTTTGACAATAAAAGAGATTAAATATTATTATAGTTAAATAGTATTGTAAATTTTAGGAAAAAAAATCTTCTCTCTTTTAATTTGTTATGTTCTTCATTCATTTAATCATTTCAGGTTTTATTTTGGTTCATTCCTTCACATGTAATCTTTATTTTCTTTTTTATCATTGTTTGTCTTTGTAAAATCCATTCATTCAAAAATACATTAATTTGTTTACTCATACTTTCTTAGTCCTAACTTTTTAACTAACTGTAACACATGATTTGTTTGTTAGTATTTTGATTTATTATTTATTATTTTATATAAAAATCATCAGCTTAATAGTGGCTTTCTAGTCCCATTTTATTTTTAGATTTAAAGAGGGACATAGTTAATTAAATTTATATAAAAAAAAATCCAATGTTATTGTTCTTTACTTTGATTCATTCTGTTAGAATATAAAGTTTGTCAGCATTTATAATAAACAATGCATGATTTATTAAAAAGTTACTGTACATTTTCAACTCTTTGGTTAAATTCAAATTTAGATTCAACAACTAAGAGTATTTCTATAATCACTGTATGTATGTGACCATTTTTATACCCAACTCTGTATACTGTTCAGTGTAGTGGAATGTTGAGCCTGTTTCTCAATACTGTACTACTTTATACAGTATTGTACAGTACTGAGCCTCTCTCTCTCTCTCAATACTGTACTAATACAGTAGTGTACTGTACTGTAGTAATACGCCTGTTTCTCAATACTGTACTACTGTATACAGTATTGTACAGTATTGAGCCTCTCTCTCTCTCTCTCTCAATACTGTACTAATACAGTAGTGTACTGTACTGTAGTAATAAGCCTGTTTCTCAATACTGTACTACTTTATACAGTATTGTACAGTATTGAGCCTCTCTCTCTCTCTCAATACTGTACTAATACAGTAGTGTACTGTACTGTAGTAATAAGCCTGTTTCTCAATACTGTACTACTGTATACAGTATTGTACAGTATTGAGCCTTTCTCTCTCTCTCTCAATACTGTCCTAATACAGTAGTGTATTGTACTGTAGTAATAAGCCTGTTTCTCAATACTGTACTACTGTATACAGTAGTGTAGTATAGTATTGTGAGCCTGTTTCTCAATACTGTAAAAGTACTTTCTTCAAGTTCATACCACATATTGGTACAACATGTAAGTTGGACTGATACCTAACAGTTCTTCCACCCTACCTAATGGTTCTTAATAGTCCTTCATTCAAAACTGTACAGACTTAAATTTAAATCTAAAAATATCCACCTTGTAATCAATTAAAAATGCATCTAGACCAAAGGGATAAGTAATCATTCTTTACTTGTTGATACTATAATTATTTGATCTCCTTTCATATGATTCCTCATTTTCCATTATTTATTATTGTTTAGGCCTACAGTTATGTTCTTAATGTTTCTAGTGTATTGTGTTATAAATACATACACACATACTATGTTTGACTATAAGTATATTCTCAGCATAAAGAATTAAGTTAGTACTAAACTACTAAAACTTATTTCTCCATGGTCTCATGTCATATAATGTGGCTGACCTTTTGTATTTGATGGAGTAAGGAAGGCAGACAATGCTGATTCTTACACCCTTATACCATACTACTGCTTTAGTTCTATCTATCCCTTGTTATCAGATGACCAATGACATCAATTACAAATCTACATAAAATGTGTATCCTAATATGATACAGTAGCCTATCTTTACCACATATCTGCTGTGTATAGATAGTTCCACCAGCCTGGACTATCCTCTGGTCTTTGAAACTTTACATACTAACCTACTGTATTAGCATTTAGGGCAGTTGGTACACAGTATTACTAAGGTGGGACCACTATATGCTGTTTTAGTTTGAACAACTTAGACTACAGTACAGGTATACCTCTGGTCTTTGAAAGTGTACTTACTGTAGTGTAGGCCAGTTGGTACACAGTATTCTAGACCAATGTTATTTTCAACACAATCCACTATAAAGGTGGGACTACATATTATAGAGTATGCTGTTATAGTTTGAACAACTTAGACTACAGTATACCTCTGGTCTTTGAATGTGTGTATAGGCCAGTTGGTACACAGTATTCTAGACCAATGTTATTTTCAAGTTAATTTAATCCACTAAGGTGGGAAGTGGTCAATGTACAGCACAGGAAACATGTTATTATGTGCTGTTCATATGTCTTAGTGATTTGATATGAAGGGTTTCACTTAACACTGAAACATGCGTTTCCTGTGCTAAGCTTCTGTGTGGATCTAAGGTGTCACAGTAACCAGGAACTATACACTGGTCAAGGAGGTTTAAATAAACACGTTTTTTTTGCAGGTGAGGAAAAAAAAAAGTCAACATAACATTTTGTCAATAAAAGGTTCTGGTCAAAGTACAACATGCTCAAACACTATCATACAATTTCCAATAATGTGAAATCAAATTTTAATATTGAATAAACAAAATTATGTACCCTGTATTTTTAAAACAACTTATTGAAATTACTGTATACCAATATGCAATGGAGAAAATATGACTGTATGAAGATAAACCTTATCATCACAACCAACAATACATTTCATTGTTACAGTCCACATTGAAGAAAGGAACTAAAATGTTATTTTCATTACCCTACTGTACAGTAGTTGACATTTCACCTTTTCTGAAAATATTAATTTTTAAAAGTCATTTAGAAATTATTATATACTAAACTCAACAATCAACTCAACTGCATGATAATAATGCTATGTGTATCTAAAAAAAGAACGGCTACATGATTTCAAAGCAAGTATAATGTAACTACAGTACATTTTAATTATATTGTACTTTTGAGATGTTCTGTTCTAATAATGTGGACTAGAAATTTTATATCTCTCCATTATAACTGGCCTATTTTTATTTTGATTAGCCAAACCATAATATCATAACTCATACAAAATTACGTAGAGAAAGATTGAAAATTATGTATTTTATGGTTGCATGGTTTTTATATTTGACCCAATTTCTCGTCATGTGTTAACAACATCAAATAGGTTAGGGAATGGTTTGTTCATGCTGTACTATTCCTACATTTCCCTTATGACTCTTCGCTGATAAACTTGGAGAGTTTGATTTCTTTTATGCAAACTTGCATACATTTCCATGTGGCAATTTTAAAGTTTTGTTTTATCCATTGATATTAATAATTATTGAGGATATACCTATAAATAAATGATTTTGATATTTTTAGCTTTATTCCTAATTATTTTAATGTGTAACATACTACATTATATCTTTTTATTTCAAAATGGCCTGCCC
Source organism: Antedon bifida (assembly GCF_963402885.1). Taxonomy (NCBI): domain Eukaryota; kingdom Metazoa; phylum Echinodermata; class Crinoidea; order Comatulida; family Antedonidae; genus Antedon; species Antedon bifida. Next base: position 2,682,936 of record NC_136234.1, read on the forward strand.
ACAAAATAATAAATAATTAATTTTTATATCTGATTCATGATATTATTTTTTATTTATTATTTGGATTAATCATAATTTGTTAGTGATTTGTAAAGATGTGTAAAAATCTATATGCTTTAAAAAAATAGTATAAAGTATAAAATCATCAACAACTCTTGTATTCTACATATCTATCCATTAGTTTAGTTTTGATACGTGAACAAAAAAAATCTGATTTGTATGCGTTGAATGGTTTCCTTTATGTAATTCAGATTGTGTAGGTAAAAAATTTAAAAACAAGTAAAGAACTAGTAAAGATATGTCAGAAGTAATAGAGTGATATATAAGTGATTGGGGGTATTTGTCCATTAAGAATTCCTATCAAACACAGGTAAATCTAAGGTCATTGAAATAAGGGTTTCTGATATATCAAGTTTCATACAGTTTGACAAGTAAAATATAGAGTTGTACTCAGAAGAATGATTGATTCATTTGTTAAAACATACTATTTGAAAAGAAAAAAAAGAAAAAAGGAGCATGTGGAAAAACTCAAACGTTTCAATGGTCATTAAATCATGATTGATAGCTGGAGAACATTAGGAATTGGTAAGTAAAAATGAGTTGATTATCTAAACAATGGTTAACTCAACATCATAGATGTGAGTATGTAAGGAGAGACATGATAGGTTCTGCCACCAAAGTTTACTAAATATCATTTACACCAATCCCAGTTTTACCACCAAGCCCAAAATTTGTCCACTCAACAAATATTTCTTTTTTTTTTGTCCACCAACCTTCTACTCATATGACATTTCTTCCACTCATCCCAATGTTTTTCAACCCACACCTTAAACATCAGTCCACTTATCCAAAAATGTGTTCATATATCCCAAAGTGTGTCCACTCACCCCAAAGTGTGCCCACTCACCCCAAAGTGTGTCCACTCACCCCAAAGTGTGTCCACTCACCCCAAAGTGTGTCCACTCACCCCAAAGTGTGTCCACTCACCCCAAAGTGTGTCCACTCACCCCAAAGTGTGTCCACTCACCCCAAAGTGTGTCCACTCACCCCAAAGTGTGTCCACTCACCCCAAAGTGTGTCCACTCACCCCAAAGTGTGTCCACTCACCCCAAAGTGTGTCCACTCACCCCAAAGTGTGTCCACTCACCCCAAAGTGTGTCCACTCACCCCAAAGTGTGTCCACTCACCCCAAAGTGTGTCCACTCACCCCAAAGTGTGTCCACTCACCCCAAAGTGTGTCCACTCACCCCAAAGTGTGTCCACTCACCCCAAAGTGTGTCCACTCACCCCAAAGTGTGTCCACTCACCCCAAAGTGTGTCCACTCACCCCAAAGTGTGTCCACTCATCCCAAAGTGTGTCCACTCACCCCAAAGTGTGTCCACTCACCCCAAAGTTTGTCCACCTCTTTCACAAAGTGTCCACTCACCCTAAAGTGTGTCCACTCACCCCAAATTTTGTCCACCTTTCCCAAAGTTTTTCCACGAATCCCAAAGTTTGTCTACCCATTCCAAAGTTTGTTTACCCATCATAAAGTTTTTCCACTTATCACAAGTGTGTCCACTGATCTGATAGTGTCCACTCACCCCAAAGTTTGTCCACATATCCCAAAGTTTTTCCACGAATCCCAAAGTTTGTCTACCCATTCTAAAATTTGTTTACCCATCATAAAGTTTTTCCACTTATCACAAGTGTGTCCACTGATCTGATAGTGTCCACTCACCCCAAAGTTTGTCCACATATCCCAAAGTTTGTCCACCCATCCCAAAGTTTGTCGACTCACCCCAAAGTTTGTTTAAATATTATACTACTGTACAGACAAGATCTTAACTCGGTTTATTTTACCTAGGATGTATTGTACCCTGAGGAGACACTTGGAACACCTTACTGGCTTTACCTTAAAGATGTATTGTCCCCCAAAATCATGAAAAATAAAGATTTTTAAAATCGGACTTTGAATAGGCCAATTTGAAGTTTTAATGAAGTTGTTCACTTCCATAAGAAAAAAAACAGGGGAAAAAAATTATTTCACCTATAAAAAGACAAAATAAACAGTTAAATTACCCAAAAACTTATTGTCTTCCAGACAATTTGACCATTTTTTGCTTTAAATTACATTTTTCTCAGGTAAATAAATTTTTTTCAGACCCAATTTTTTGTGAGAGTGAATAACTATTATGTGACATTAAAATAACATATTCAACAAAAAAATTAAAAAAAATATTTTTTTAGGGTGACAATATATCTTTAACTTGTTGGCATTGGCCCTAAGATACTGTATATTTTAAGTCACAAACAATGGTAGTTATTAAAAGTATTATTTAAAGTTATATTGCAGTATACAGTATTATACAAATTTATTATCAAAAATTATTTAAAAAAAAATGTATTCCTTATTTAGAAAAAAAACATTATTAAAACTTTAAAATTAAAATATTTATTATAATCAACTTGAAAATAATGAATTTGCTCTTTCAAACTAATTCTAAAATTTCAATTAATTAAAAAAAACACAAATCTTTAACGATTACATAAATGTAACTTTAAAAGAATTCAATCAAAATTGAAAGTAATTTAATCATATGTTGGGAATACTAGGATACATATTATAATATATACTCTTGCTTTACATTATGTACACGTATGTGACAATTTATTCAATCATAGTCAAGGTTGCCATTTACCGTTGAAAGCACATTTTTTTTCATCTCTGTTTCTTAGAAAAATATATTAATTTTAAGTTTAGAAAAGATGGCTAACATTTAATTTTGAATTCGTTTTTTATAAGTTTATTTTTTAGAATATTAAATTAAAACCTATTTCTATTTAACACAGCTTCATTTTATTAATTAATTGAAGAGATTGTTTACTTAAACTGCTGACCAGACTTCTTGAGAAATATATGTATATAATGTTCATATTTTGTAAATGTGGACAAGCAAAGTGGACAATTATGTCATTTGTTAAAACAACTGTAATTTATTAATTTTTAAAATAAATGAATTATTCTCTACTGTAAGTCTGTTATAAACCTAACCTGGAAAATATTATAGAGAAAAAATAATTTCTTAAATGAATAATATTTCAAACCAGAATTCAATATACTGTAGAAAAGCTATAATTGAGTTTTAGATAAATACATATTTGAAATGAATATAAGAAGCTTATTTTTTTTTAAAGGAACAATTTACAACACATTTAATTTATTTTCTAAAATAAAAATTCAAATTTTAATTTTGTTCTCAAAGTTTGTTTAATTGTTAAATATTTATTTCTAAAATAAATAATCTAAATTTGCAATTTTTAAAATTAATTTGTTTGCTATAATTGAATTCCTAATCGATATTCCTCATAATGTTCTGTTTTTTAAGCAGAATTTAAAAATAAAAATGTAATTTGTACTTCTAATATCTTCTCATAAAATGATGTAGCTGATTGCTGTATCCTGTACACATTAAACCATTCACTTTGATGTTTTGGCCTCCAAATTCAAGTGCATCATAATTCCCAACACAACCCATATTAAATCATACAATCAAATATGTCACATAGCCTATTTAAAGCCTTTTACTACCTAAGATAATAATTTTTTTTTTAAAGAAAAGTATTTTACTTCAGTTATTTGTTTCTTAATTTCCAAGTTTTTCTAAATTCTTTGAAAAGATATTAGATCAACAACATCACAAGCAGTTAGTTTTAAAAAGTTACTGATTCTTTAAAAATAGTACATTTAAAAGTAACTTAGAAAGTTGAAAACAATTTTTAAAATTAACAGAAAAGGCCTAATTCTATAATTTTCTTGTCGACCTTTGTCATTTTACTGCCTGCTACAAAATAAACTTTTGGTATGATTAATTTTTATTACCATCATACTAGTACAGTCTCTGTAAAATATTTGTGTTGAATAAAGGTATATTATTTTTATTGTTAAATATTTTTTAGGCATGAATTTGCAAAATAAAGCTTGACTTTAATAAATGTAATAACAATAAGTGCATTCATTATATTTAAAATTTTTAGCCTTGAGTTAGGCCTCGGAACCGGCACATTAGGTCTTTCGAACCAGCTGGATTTGGACAATAATTGAGCAAAAACACGATCATACAGCATTTTTTGTGTTATTTCAAGCTGATGAAGGCCTTTTGTGTTGTGAGGTACTGTAGCATTGATCGTTGCATAGCGTCTCGCAGCCTTTTCTTCTTCTTGTAAATTCACTCATTTAGTGTTTATGATCATTTTAAAGTTAATTTTTATGATGATAAACAAGTTGAAATGACTATCTACGACATATAGTGTCGTACTTGTTAATAGGCCAAGGTTGAGCATACAAACTCGATTTATTTCACATTTTTTTGTGTCCTTGTAACTAAATATTATTGTATGATCAGCTCTGTATTCGGTAGAGAAGCATTAACATGAGGAATTTGTGATGATTCATGCAACAAAACGGACACGTCCTCTAAAGATGCGTCGTCTAGTATATACAAGACAATATATCAAGATTAATCATAGTTAAATCAAATATTTGATTATCTTGTAAAGTTGTAGTTCATTTGCCAGTCAGTTAGTTCCTACTTTAAATATATATTTATAATACATTCTTTAGTTCTATTTGATAGCCAATTACTGTGTCATTATTAATATCCTTAAAACTGTTTATTTTGTCTAAATTCTGATGATATTTGCCCCTTGACTCTTCCAGCATAGCACCCTCTGTATTCTGTTTAAACGGTCTGGAATTTGTCCAGGAAACGGTGGCTAAGAAAACAGTTTTTCGGTTATCTTCTGTTCCACGGTTTCCCTTAGCCTAGTTTTAACCTTACTCCCCTTTCAATTAGTGCCGGCCTGTGTATGAGTGATTGAGGGGAAAAGTCCTTTAACATGTTAAAGAATGTTATATAAAACATTGCTGCAGTAATGTCACTTGTACTTTATAAACTGACGTTTGATTAGTCTTTGATGATTGCAACTTTCACCAATAGGAGACTTTCAACGATCCATAAACCCCTGCTACTGGGTGCGAAAGGTTAAAAATGAAGTTGGGACTAGCTTAATGGGGTCAAGGTAAACATTTTTCATCTTACTATAAAAAATTTGACCCACTTAAAAATTATCAAGTTAATTTTCACTTAATACAAAACTCTTAAAATCAGTTAGTAATATAGCAATGGTCTATATCAAACAAATGGGTTTTGCGTTTTAAAATTAAAGCTGAACGTTTTACTTATTTTCATACAGTATGTATGTATATGTACTGTATTTGCTTTTAAAATTATATAATTATGAATTAAATTTTGTTGTACAGTATACTTGTGAAACTACTAATAAAGTACAAGGACTTTGTTAATATTAATTGTCAAATGTATGAGGTTTATTCACTGTAAATATAAATTTAATTGAATTTTAAAAATATCTTTTGCATTGAATGTACTGTAATAAATTATATAAAGTTTCAATTGGTTAAAGAGTCCTGTTTATAAATGATAATTTTGCATATTATATCCTCTTTAATTGAATAAAAAAATGAATAGTGAGTTTAACAATATATTGTTATATGATTGCTGCCTGACTCATATTTAATTTGATTTATTTTCAAGTATTATTAATTATAGTGTTGATGATTATAAAAAAATATTTGTTCTACAACAAAACAGTATTAAAAATGCGATTTAAAACTTTTTACTATACATAACAACAAAAATGTAAACAATCAAGCAATTTATTAAAGTCAACTGTTTGTAATTTTTAAACATTTCTACCTGTTTAGTTAGTATCTTGGTTATTTTTGAGAATAAATTGAAAACTCTCCTGTTCCTTTCCAATAAAAACAAGCAGTTCATTGATAAAGATGAGATTCCACATAACACAACAAATAAAATGTTTATAAACATGAACATTTCTTTTTATCCAGTCTGTCTGTCTGTCCATTATCCTTGGCTTGTTGATCCACCTTAAGTATGCAGCTTAAACTGAACAACCTGTGAGAAAGGAAAGTGAATGAAGTATTAGGTAATAGGAACATTTAAGAAAGAAGATACACAAAGAATAAATGAAAGTTTAATAATAAATAAAAGAGAGAATGCAAGTTTACAAAATATTTAAAAAAAGATACCATAATTACCATAATTAAAAAATAAGGAATTGATGAATTTTTAATAGTTAAATTGTATTTGTAGACTATATTTTGATGTTAATTTAATGCTAAATTGTTCTTCCTGATTTATATGAAATCCTCAGAATATTTGTATTGAGAGGTTTTTACTGTGTCCTTTAGATGACTTCATTTATTATAGGTAATTGTATCTAGGTTTTATTGTCCCAATTTTCCCCCCTAACACAAGGTTATACTGTAAATAAATTCATAGAGACGAAGCAAAAGAACGAGGTAATAATAAAATGGCCGACCAGACGACGAGTCCTTGGAACAAATTACGCTGAGACTGACCAAGTAAAAATGTTAATCACAACAGCTCGTCATCCCTTTGTAATATTAAGTTTACCTTAATTTTTTATTGACCACAACTTTTAAATGATTCTCTCAAATTGTTGTGAATTTTTCATAAGATTTTTGAGGACATTTGATATTTTTTTCGCCAGGAAACAAGAGTATAAACCTTTGATAATCTAGAAATGACCTCTCTGACCTCTTGGCATCAACGACTATTAATGGCTTGGGGGAGAAAACGGGAGAATTACGATGCGCGTCTTTGTTGTAAAATTCACTGCCTGCTATAATAGTAATGGACTCTGTGAAAACCTCTGTTTGTATATTTCATAAAATGTACAATAATTATCACTTTCATTTTTAACATTGTTGGTTAAACCTGCAACAGTGTCGAGTATATTCCTAGTACAGACTCTCCATTCACATTCATTTCTATAAATAATTTACTTGGTTAAAATGGACAAAGAAAGATCTATGTAAAAGTATTGTTACTATACTAAATAGTACCTATTTTTATTTATTTTTTTTTTCTATAGATAACTTTATATTGTAAATAAATCATCAAAATATGATATGGTCTTTAAAATGATTTTTAATCTTATTGTATATATTTGTATTGAAAGTATTGAATACAAATGAAAACAAAAAAAGAATTGTTTATTTATTAATATTAGTAGATTATTTTTTTAATCAATTATTTAACACAGAGGCTCTTCACAAAACATGGCTTAGCAATGAGGTACTATACTGATACCTAAACAATTGTTTGTAATATTCATTTTGTGGTCTTTTTTTATTCCCTTTTATAATATTAATATAGAAATTACATTTCAGTGGAAGCCTATATATTTATATATATATAAAATGTTTATTTTTGGATTACCCACCCCAAAATATTTTCACTATTAGCCTAAAGGCATCTTGCTAAAGATTTCAACCCTAAGAAACTTATTGGTAATGTTAAGTATTCACTTAGCTGTCACATGTCACTATACTTTAAGCTCATACATTCAACCTATTAAATTAATCAATAGTTAGTTTTGCTCTTATTTTTATCACCATTGACTCTTTAATACTAAATGTTAATTGTAAATTAATCATTCTAATACATTTATGTCAATCCTTCTTTATGATTATTCATAATTTATTACCATAAATCAATCATAGATTATGCATATTCATTAGTAAAAAGTAAAGCTTGTTTTGTATCCAAATAAACAAGACATTTTTTTAATGCTACATTTGACAGTTTATCTGAAAAAATGATAGAAAAAGAAAGAAATGGTGTGAAAAAGCAATATACCAAGAAGAAGTGCAATTATTTAATTTATTTCTAGTTAATATCACATTAATAGGGAACTAATTAATATGGAACTTGCATCATGTTAATTTGTGCAATACTGTATTCAGTGATATTGGGGCCTGGTCACTTCCTCCATGTGGTTTTACACACTAACGACACAATATGTCCTAAATGAAACTTCTGAGAACGAAGGCAAACCATCTAATCTTTTATCCTCTTCTTTCCATATCCTCTTTCCTTATCATCTTCTTTCCCTATTATCCTCTTCTTTCCCTATCATCTTCTTTCCCTATCCTCTTCTTTCCCTATGTTCTTCTTTCCATATCATCTTCTTTCCCTATCCTCTTCTTTCCCTATGTTCTTCTTTCCCTATCATCTTCTTTCCCTATCCTCTTCTTTCCATATCATCTTCTTTCCATATCATCTTCTTTCCTTATCCTCTTCTTTCCCTATATTCCTCTTCTTTCCCTATCCTCTTCTTTCCCTATCATCTTCTTTCCCTATCATCTTCTTTCCCTATCATCTTCTTTCCCTATCATCTCCTTTCCCTATCATCTTCTTTCCCTATCATCTTCTTTCCCTATCCTCTTCTTTCTCTATGTTCTTCTTTCCCTATTATCCTCTTCTTTCCCTATCATCTTATTTCCCTATCATCTTCTTTCCCTATCCCTCTTTCATCCCCATAATATCCCTTGATCCAACCTTGATATATAGAGCTACCATAGTACATAGTATTGGAAGAAGCAGTCACAGACTACTGTACTAACTTTTTTCACTTTTAACTCAATTTCATTACAACAAGAAAGTATTTAGGTGGGCGATTATTGTGTTTCTCTGACCGGGAAGGGTTAGTAGAACCTTCACAAAGTTGAGATACCTAAGAATTGTTTATTATACCAACTATTCATAGTGTTAATAGGGTTACAGACAGTGGCTTTTACAAGTGCTGTAATTCATAGAAATGTTGACAAAACACTGCATGTAATAAAAGAACATGTTGATAGAGAGGTATCATTCATGTTGTGAACGTCCAAAAATTCCATACGCTAAAGTTTTTTTAAATTACAATTTACTTTAGGCCAGTTAAGTTCAGCAATTGATAACTTCAAATGCTTTTCTTGATGTGACATTTACTTAATAAGTTTGGTTCCCGCTTGGACGCAACTTAACGGCGTACACGCAATGCAAGCAACAGTACAGACACGATCCAAATTACGGTACTTGCGTTGTCTCCTTGCATTGGGTTGGGTACTAGTGCAAAGTGTAATGATCTCTTATAACTAAAATCTCTTAAATACAGAAGATGTTTTTATTATCAGTGACCATGATGATTGTAGCAATAGAAGAATGTTATTTGAATGAAGAATGCTGATGATAGCCTAGATAGATGATCCAGAATTCATTCTATTGATTTCTACAGTATATAAATAAAATATGACTGGGTGAAATTTGTTTGAAAAGGTCTGACATGTTGATGGTAGTGGGTGGTGTATGTGAGAGGCCAAACATGCAAGTATGAGTACGATATAAAAATACAACAAATGTGAAAAAGGTGATAAAGGCACATTGTATTATGGTACTGTTTGAAAGAATTTGTAATAAGTGACTGACTTGATGAAAGAAAATACTGTTCACCTACGTCAATAGTGACCAACACAGATAAAGGGCACACATTTCTCACCAAACTTGTTACTGTCTAGACAGTATAGTAGGACCGTTCAGTTATGAATTGGAACTGGACGGTGATAATAATAGGATTAAATGCCTTTATGGTTTATTTGTTGCGGTCAATACTACAATGGGTCAATTTATGGCTACCGGTACTACCGTATATCTTTTATAAAAAGATGTTTCTGAATTTATAAATCAGGTTTTAGGAAGTAAGAATCTCATAGGAATAAGAGAAATGCTCACATTTGATAGGAATGTGAGATCTTGTGTTTGATATCCTTTGAACCTTAATGTACAGTATACACATTTTTAGGTTAAATTTAAGAAAAATATTAATTGTGTTACAGATTTACTGTATCTTTGTGAATATTCCTTTTAGATACAATAAACAACAAATCTACTTAAATTAGGTAAATTCATTAATGTATTGTGCCACCTCTGTTTGGGTATGTAGGTTAAGATTCTGGGAATCATGATATTATCATTATTACACAGAATATAGATACAATGATCACGTATTAATGGCCAGATCAGATAGGATTCTAACCTATCCTTTACAACTTCCTGTCTGGACTCCGGTTTGAGGAATTTTTTTTCACTGACCGAACTAGTGTAAGTGTAAAAACATAAACAAAATGTGTTGTGCATGTGTTGATGCAGTTTCCTCAATAGTCTTCCTATTTAGTTTATCTGCAGCATATTAAACACCAGATCCATACAGTATTTTCCGTCTTAAAATAAACTTGAATTATTAGTACAAAAATCGTTTGAAAATATGTTTTCTAGTATTCTTCAAGTACTGTGATAAAGACCCACCGGAACTTGTAACCAATAGTAGATAGGCATTACTAATTTGTGTCTTTAATTTGCTGTTTTCTCCACACCAACAGTGAACCATCTTTACTTTCAGGCAAGGGGTGTCCAAATCTTGAAAATACTTTATTTAAATGGGCACTTTTTTATGATGATAAACACCCTTTAAGAAGACCCTTTAGGAAGGTTCTGGTCTGGCCTTTCCCACAAACTATCTATCAAATTGAGTAAATTTTTATGTGGGTTACTGACTATAAAAGGTTGCATAACAGGGTTTAATTCTTAATACAAATCTTACAATGTTTTAACTTAGAGTCTACATATTAATATTTTTAGATTTTACAATCATAGATCCATTTTTTATGGTCAACTGTATGGAATAAATAACAATATTCTCCACACACAATTATTTTCTGATCATTAAATAATATTGAAAGTAATGTTTACACATGGTTTAATGGCTAAGCATTTGATTGTTCCACCTAACAAAACTCTTGAATGTGGCTGGGCGAAATTGCCTAAGGATTTCTTTTTATTTAGGCTATGCAAACAAAACCTATATATACATTTTTTTGTTGTCTATAATAAAGTGACCTTGCTTTTTTACTTATACTTGAGTGTAATTTGGTTTTCTTCATATGAATTTTAATAGTTTGGCTACAAATCTGATTAAATTGAGTAGTCTGTAGACCTATAGTGCTGTGCATTAGACTTTGTCAATGAAATATCGATAAGCATGGTTTGCCAATGTTTACAATATCCATTTGCAATTGGAGAACTTGCTTAATTCTATTCTCCATAAAGTTTGTTGTAATATCACCGCTGTCGTCATGATCAATCATCATTATCATTATAATCAACATTACCATCATCATCATCTCATTATCATCCTCATTTTCGATTTTACGTTTGTCACTAATATAATTATCATTTTTATCATGTTATTTTATCTTCATCTTTATCTATTATAATATCATTTCTTTTAATTCATGCAGTAGCATCTTTAACATGATGTTGTTTCATAATTATCATCATCTTACTTAAAATAGTCTATAATTTATATCGTCTGAAGTTTCAATGCACAGCATCTTCATCAGTAGAGAAAGAGTTTGTTTTCTGTTGATTGAAAGAGTACAACTTTAGAGTAGTTTCACACTTATAGAATACCACACACTGTACTTTATAAGTAAATCCCAACTAAATCCATTATAAATCCTACTAATCCTAGGATCAGTCATTTTGTCTTAAGTACCGTCATTAAGGTGTGTACCGATTGCAAAATCATCTACCATTACTTAAAGATTAAGTAACAACGATAAAGAAGGTAAAATCTCGCCGAGTTTCAAACACGTATTACTAGCTGAAATCCAATGTTTAACTATTCACATTATTACATTTAATGTGATTTATTACTGTACATTTATTTTTTAGATCAGTAAAAATAGTGTGTTAATGTTTGATATCAGTTGATTTTGTAGGATATGGGATAAAAGCTCATTACATGACCCAATAATATTTTGGTCAGGTAGTATAAGGGAGGGGTTATTTATGGGAGGTACTGTAGTGTGCAGAAGTAATATGAGTATTCATTATTTAAACTGTCGTGGTTCGGGAATCCTTAATATTGATTTGCTAGGTTTAGACCATTAAGGTTTGGTTTGTGAAGCCATGTATCCCATGCAACAAAACAATACGCAAGATGAGGCTGCATTTACTCTGTATCATTTATTTTTCTAAACAGGAACAAACCCTGTATAAAACAACGTCATAATTATTATTTTTCCAGCAGTGTAATATAATTTAACAATAAAAACAATCACAAGCAAGCTTACTATAATTATGGTCACTTCACTAATTATCAATTAGTATTACTGTATATAACATTAGTATTACTGTATATAACATTTAACGAACTTATACCTGGATCCAATACACCAATTTCATACTACTAATCACATCAACCTGGTAAGTTATCCAATTAACTTCAACATGGTATGTGATACAACTAACTTCAACATGGTATGTGATACAACTAACTTCAACATGTATGCTATCTAATAAGACAAAGCTGTATATCAAAGAGAAATTAAAAACAGTGAATTCATTGTCGTTACAAATAATGAACGATAACAACTTAACTCGGTTATGCACATGGAGTAATACTGTAAAACATTATGGTTGTATAGAAAATAATTATCTACTCACAGTATTGGCGAGAATCCACACTTAAAAGAAATACAGTATATAACATGTCTTACTCAGACAACAACTAAAACAACTTCTGCAGAACCAATGCTCACGCAGCCTATTCGATATAATCATTCACCTGATATGCAAATACGCCCGCGAATACCAGTAGTGAACAATAGCAATGCAATGCAATATATTGCGCCACCAATAATGTAGGTATAAGAAACTTCGGAAGCTTTCCGATCCATTACAATTTCCCCGCTTGGATGCCCTTTTGACCCAAAAGGAGCGAAACAAACAAATTTATTTTTGAAGAGTGGACATGGGTAAACGATATCGATTTTTGTGAACACCTTTTGTAGAACGAGATGATCGCCTTGGAATTACTCCCGAATCATCACGCTCAACATCTATTTGTTTATCAGAATTCACATCTACAACAATCTTAAAACTTTCAACATCATCGTCAGATTCAGACTCACAACTTTCATCTTTATAGTTTACATCCGCTTCTAGACCATCATACGGCAACCACTCATTCCAATCAAAATGTACCGGTTCTTCCACCACACTCCTAGGATCTGATCGCAATCGTCTGCGGTTAACATAATTCAAAGGACCCCCAACTGCAGAGCGGATACCAAAAACGTCTGCTTCTTTGTTAATAGTCTCAACAATATATGAGTGCTCCTCGAACTTATTAGCCAATTTATGTCTAGTATTAAAATGTCTTCGGCGAAGTAAAACCCGATCACCAATTTCTAATATTTCCTTCGGAGAACAAGACTTATAACGATGCTCTTCTTTAGCTGCTGCTGATTTGATTCTACGTGAAACCACTTCATATGCCCTCTTCATGAGATCAGCTTCTTTAGTCAAATAATCCTCAGACCAATCTTGTTCCGCACCTCCAATAAAGTGATCTAATGGAATTAATGGTTCACGACCAAACATAAGAAGATACGGTGTTACACCTGTAACGGTATGAGGGGTGGAATTATACATAAACACAATATGCTGCAGCAATTCGGGCCATTTGTGTCGATCTTTCGGGCTTAAAGAACGCAATAAACTGCATAAGGTCTTGTTGAAACGTTCGCACTGCCCATTACCTGCAGGCCAATACGCCGTAGTGCGAGATTTTGTCATGCCATAAAGACCACATATACCTCGAATAATTTTACCCTCAAAGGATCTACCTTGATCCGAATGTAACCGTGCTGGCACACCATAATGGGAAAACCAATTATCTCTCAATACACGAGCCACTGTATCAGCCGTCTGATCTTTACATGGGACCGCTAGTGAAAACTTACTAAACACATCAGTCATAACAAGAATGTCCTCATAGCCTCCCTTTCCACGATCCATCTTTAAGAAATCTATAGCAAGAATCTCTTCGGGACGAAAGGCTAGAATATGACGAAGAGGGGGTTTGACCGTTGGTGTAGGGACTTTACTAGATACACAACTAAAACACTTGGAAATATGCGTACGTACATCACCGTTCATACCTGGCCAGAAACATCGACGCTTTAGAAGTTGTATAGTCCGTTGAACTCCTTGATGAGCCCATTTATCATGACATAAATCTATAAAAAGATTGCGCAAATTAGTAGGCACTAACAATTGATGAATTTTACCATGGATATCTTCATTGATCTCTCTATACAGAACTCCACAAATCTCTCTATAACTTGTCCACTGTCTCAACCAGCCCAACATTCTAGAATTATCTGTATTGTAGCGGTCACCAGGACACCATTTTTCCATCCATAATTTCCAGATTTCTCCCAATTCCCTATCTTTCTTCTGACATTCTGCCAACTGCTCATGAGAGTAAGAAGGAAAAATAGACAATGCCTTGTTAATACTACGTGATGATTGATCAATCTCAATACATGGTTTACACTTATTAATTGAGGGATGAGAATCAACATATATATTAAGACATGAAGCGATAACTCCTAGATCTGACTTAAAATCTGTACACACGCTAATCGGACGACGACTTAAAGTATCGGCACATTTGTTGCTAGAACCTGGCTTATATTTGATTTCAATATCGAACATAGCTAACTGAGAGACCCATCTCATTTCTGTAGCGCCAAGCTTTGCAGTTTTTAAATGCGCTAAAGGATTATGATCAGTAAAAATGGTAACCTTTGAACCCTGAATGTAAGAAGCGAATTTATCCACCACTGCCCATTTTAGCCCCAACAACTCCAACTTAAAACTCGATAAATCAGGGTATCGGCATTCAGCACCACGAAGACTTCTACTTGCATAAGCAATTGGATGAAGAGAACCATTAGAGTCCTGCAACAAGCAAGCACCTAAACCTTTCAAACTGGCATCTACTTCAATAACAAATGGTTCATCAAATTTGGGATATACAAGAACTGGGGGTTTAGTTAAAGCATTTTTTTAATTCAACAAATACAGCTTCTTCAATTTCAGTCCAACGAAACCTGTAGGCCTTCCCCGCTTGTGTGTCAGACAACCGGGTTACCAAATGCAAAGGCGCAGCAATTTTGGCATAATTACAAATAAACTTTCGATAGTATGAAGAGAGTCCCAGAAATGATTTAAGTTCAGTAATGCTTTTTGGCGTTGGCCAGGTCAGTATCTTTTCTATTTTCCCATAGTCTACAGCAACTCCAGCAGATGAAATAACATGACCCAAATAGGTTACCTCCGTCTTAAAGAAATCGCACTTCTTGCCCTTAACCTTTAACCCATACTTATACAATCTAGACAACACATTTTCTAATCTAGATAAATGTTGTTTAAACGAAGAAGAAAATATCAAAATGTCATCCAAGTACAACACAATCTGAGTCAAATTCATGTCGCCTAATACATATTCCATTACACGTTGAAATGTTCCCGGGCTATTAGACAGACCCTGCGGCATACGAACAAATTCATACAGTCCCCAAGGAACCCTAAATGCAGTTTTATTAATAGATTCGTCTGCCATTATAATTTGGAAAAATCCATGAGATAAATCTAAGGTAGAAAAATAACAAGACCCAGTGAGTACTTCTAAAACCTCATCAATGCGTGGTAGGGGAAATGAATCTTTCAACGTTTGGAAATTCAACTTCCTATAATCAACGCACATGCGCAAAGACCCGTCTTTCTTTTTGACCAACACAATGGGACTTGCAAATTCGCTCTTGGACGGCCTAATTATTCCCTGGTCTAACATTTCTTGTAACATAGACTTAACACTTGATATAGAATGAGGAGGAATACGACGATATGGTAGTCTAATTGGAGTTTCATCTTTTAAATTGATAACATGAGGAATAACATCACACTTTCCAACATCAAAAGCACTATGAGAAAAAACATGATTATATTTGGACAATAGGTTAGTCACTAGTTGAGTTTCCACGCAATCAAGGTTACCGTTGATAATTACCCCAGGCGGTAACTGCTGGCTCTCAGAATTTAACTCGGTACCACAAAAAGAATTAGAATAAGAGTGATTAATGTCATATAACTTACGCACAGAACCGACGGATACGAGTCGACTTTGGGTGTGGTCACTAAATTTACAATCATCAATATCAGATTTTACACTACCGTCAACAATGTCTGAATGTGAATCACAAGGAACAGTCACGTCAGAATGTTGCAAAGAAACTAAGATACTTGATTCATCCTCATCTACTTGCAAAAGAATTTCAGCCTTTCTATTCCATGGAGCATCAACATGTGTAGCTGTTACCTGTGAAAGATCACGTAATAGATGGAAACCTTGTAATTCGCGTAAAATGTTACACCCAATCAAAACAGGATATTCATTACTATGATTAGTTACAGTGACAGCATCTGAAACTACCAAAAAGCTACCAGTTAACTTTTGTTCACCTATAACAATGGGAATTTCTACATATCCTTCGATTGGAACCTCCACCCCACAAACACCGATAACATTCATGAAAAGTCCATTAACAGATCCCAGCTCTCCAACAATTGACTTTAACTGCTTATTATAGACCGATGACGGAATTATTGAAGCTTCAGCCCCTGTATCCAAGATACAACCTAACTCAGTTGAGCCTATTCTAACGATAGTACATGGACTTCTGGCTACTAATTTATCTACTAAAACAGCATCGGAACATTTCAAGGATTGGGCGTTAGACATATTTCCATTATTGTCCGTGGCAACAACAGGGATATGAACTTCACGTTCAACATTACCAGTTGGAATTGGATGATTGGCTTGTGACTTAGAAACAGTATTAATTATATCTTGAGTAGGCGTATCTGAATCACTACGTTGGATACCCGGAGTATTAGAATTACTACTACGATTCTTATGTGGACATGCATATGAATAATGACCTCTTCCTCTACAAAACCAACACAACCCAGAAGGTATTTCACAATCAGATTTGGTATGACCATTTTTACCACAATTGTAACATTTTAAAGGACCTGTAGAATTTTGATTAAACTTAGGTGGACTAGATATAAATTGGGAACGCTGAATTTCGCTAATTTGTTTCTTTAATGCTTGCAATTCTCGCTTTACTTCTGATAGTTCTGAGGGCCGTTCATTACATTCTACGCCATGTGCACGCGGATTTGTCCTAACAATATCAATTTTATACAACTCAAGAACTTCTTCGCGCATATCAAAAAAAGATTTTCCTCTAAAAGCTAGCTCAATGCGACGTAATTCACGCTTAACTGTAGGATCACGAACACCGTCCACTAAACGCTGCTTTAAAGTAGTATCTTGAAGATGTCTCAAAGCGGATTGCTCAGAGGGGCAAGACGCTTCGACAAGTTGGGAGTACAATTTCATTAAAGAAAGGCTATATTCAGCCAAGGTTTCACCCGGTAACAATTGCCTAGAATAGAATGCTGAACTATATGATGCAACAGAATCCTCCGATTTAAAAGCGAGTTCTAAAATTCTTATAGCCGCTTTCACATTCTTCCCATTTTCACACATGCTCATACTGCATTTAACCTCATCCTTCGCACAGCCACCAAGATGACTAATCAGGGTATCGTATCGATCATCATCGCCCAACGAATAATGATCACAATAAATTCGAAAATCTTCAAGCCATTCTTTTAACGTAAGGTCCCCAGGAGATCTTGGAACACCCTTAAATTTTACTAACTTAATCGGAGGAGCTTTCTGAACCGAAACGCCTTTTAAAACATTAGTTAATGCCGCAATCATATCATTAACGCCATCGCCGCTTGCAGCTGCTTCAGATTTAGATTCGCCTAGCGACATTGCAGAAGGTGAATTTGTGACAATATTATAGTAACTACAAATACTTTAAACACTACTACAATAAACAGAGTTTCAATACAAAAAATAAGTATCGTAAATGTAATACAAAAGTAACAATATTTCATATAAGGTAAGTATAAGCATCAATTCACAACATCATCTTAAATAACAACACACTGGCTGCCATGTCCATCGGAACAAAGATTCTGTAATATATATAAAACCATACACTTTCCGTTCTAAAATTAAATTAAGTTCATAAATCTTATCTGTCCAATACTCCTTGTCTTATGCACGATCCAGGGTTTGGTAAAACAATTGTTGAAAATACACAATGCAATCCTCCTTCAGGAACGCTTGAAACGTTGCATCCATCCTGTCCGTGACGCCAATTTGTCGTGGTTCGGGAATCCTTAATATTGATTTGCTAGGTTTAGACCATTAAGGTTTGGTTTGTGAAGCCATGTATCCCATGCAACAAAACAATACGCAAGATGAGGCTGCATTTACTCTGTATCATTTATTTTTCTAAACAGGAACAAACCCTGTATAAAACAACGTCATAATTATTATTTTTCCAGCAGTGTAATATAATTTAACAATAAAAACAATCACAAGCAAGCTTACTATAATTATGGTCACTTCACTAATTATCAATTAGTATTACTGTATATAACATTAGTATTACTGTATATAACATTTAACGAACTTATACCTGGATCCAATACACCAATTTCATACTACTAATCACATCAACCTGGTAAGTTATCCAATTAACTTCAACATGGTATGTGATACAACTAACTTCAACATGGTATGTGATACAACTAACTTCAACATGTATGCTATCTAATAAGACAAAGCTGTATATCAAAGAGAAATTAAAAACAGTGAATTCATTGTCGTTACAAATAATGAACGATAACAACTTAACTCGGTTATGCACATGGAGTAATACTGTAAAACATTATGGTTGTATAGAAAATAATTATCTACTCACAGTATTGGCGAGAATCCACACTTAAAAGAAATACAGTATATAACATGTCTTACTCAGACAACAACTAAAACAACTTCTGCAGAACCAATGCTCACGCAGCCTATTCGATATAATCATTCACCTGATATGCAAATACGCCCGCGAATACCAGTAGTGAACAATAGCAATGCAATGCAATATATTGCGCCACCAATAATGTAGGTATAAGAAACTTCGGAAGCTTTCCGATCCATTACAAAACAAAAACCATTATACAAATAAAGCCAAAACATTTTATAAATAATTGAACATCAGCTAAAACTGCATTGACACCTGTATTTTATTCTAATTATTTGGTACTAAATCTTGTATAGCGCCATTTTAATGATAGATGGTGTTGTGGACTTAGATTTTGTTACACTACATGTTCCTCTCCTAGGAGTCATGTCAAATATGAAATGAAATGTTATAAAATCTGGTGTTTTCTCCTCTCTCCATGACTGTGTGAACTACTGTACTGTACTAACAGGGTAACCCCTACTCATCTCAAAAGTTGTACTAGCTTCTTAAAAGTGCACACGAAGCGAGTGAGATGGGAATAACTCTGGCAGATATTTATTATTGATTACAGTTCCACTGTCTTAACCACATAATATTTGAGGGTAATAGTGGATGCAATTGGAACGTTGTTTTAAACTATTAACAAGGGCAAGTTATAAATATGGAAATAAAATTCATTTCTTATTGCTGTTTGGGGAGAAACCTAATGTAGGATAAAGACATATTAACCTTATTTGTAATTTTCCATTAACAAAATCAATATATCATTATTATTTTGCCAATATCTGATTTTAATAACTATTGTCAATGCAAGTGAAAGTAAAATACTTCTCTTGTGATTATTCCAATCGCTTCACACAAGGTGTGTTGTGCAACTATTGCCTCATTGTGGATTATGTGATGAACGTACAGTACTTTTATCCCATCCTAAAGGGCCTTCCACACTTGCTCAGGTTCTGGTTCCGTCAAATGAAATCGCTGCTCAATGTTTTGTTTTCACGAAGCCCTTGACAGCTCCCGCCAATATTTTTTATTCAACATGCTCATAGCACGTCAATAAAATCTGATGTGAATCTGAACTCCGGACCGGAGCATGTGTTAAAGACACTTAATATACAGGTTTTTTTAGTCAATTGAAAACTTTTTTTTTTATTGATAATTTAATTTAAAGATATCATTTTGAAAGATTAACAAATAATAATATTAATATAAAATTATTTCAAAAAATATTTAGTTTGTCAATGTCATGAAAACTCTATTTTAAAATATGGGCAAAATTTCTTATGTGGAAAACTTATCCATACATAATTAAAAAATTAACAAAATATTAATATTTAATAAATTAATTTTTAAAAACAAAGTCTTAAATATAGTTTGTCATGGATGTGGTTGATTGTTGTAGAGGATCCTTCTTCATTTTTAATCGAGTAATTTGTCTCTCACTTGCCGAAGTAATTCAATATGATTGTCTTTGTACATTTGAATGGAAAGTCAGTCCAAGGTTAAAAGCACCTCCGTCCACTGATGGCCACAGCCAATAACCTTATATTTGATCTAGATACATAATGAGATAGGGGCAATAACACTTTATGAAATTTGCACGACCAATAAAATGAAATAGATGCTAGTATATAATATATATGCAAATATTTGGTGAGTCTGATATTAATAATAAGAGCTTTTATAAACTATATATATTTAATAATCTTTTTTCCATAGCTTTTAGAACTTTCTTAATCATACTGTGTATAACATTGATTACAAGAAGCGATTTAATGTTTATTTATGACATTAAATTTTACTTTTAATTATTTACCGTGTATGACTACAGTATATGGAGTATAGTCCAAGAGACACTGGGTAATTTAATATGACATTTTGGGAAAATTAGAGGGGTGGGGTTATCCTTGAATTTTATTAATGAAATTGACCAGTCTTGTGTCCGAATTTAGCCTAATTTGTGGTGTGGGATAATACTCTAGCATACGGTTTACATAGCAATACTGTATGTACTTTGTATTATATATTTGTTTGTCTAATTCTTTAATAAAACAAAAGATGTATTATTTAATCGCTGGAACTCTCTATTTTTATTGTTCCACATCATAACTTATTTCAACATATCTTTCCAATTTATTATTATATTTATTATATTCATTTCTATATTTCAAAGTCTGTTCAACTTTAATTTTACACAGAGAAAATGCATCATTTGTTCTAATGGGAATATTTGCATTATCTGTTCTAAATATATCAAAATAATTGGGTTAATAATATTTTACTGTCTAGCTGCAGTTGTACTATACGAAGGGTGAATGGCTTTACATCACCCAACGTATTGTTTATGGATTGCATGCATGACTGGTCAATATATACTGTCCTTGGAAATTGTATAATTAATATTTATAACAATATCTGCAAATAGTGGAAATATTTTTATACAAAAACCAAACCAAAATCATCAATTATATATGTGCTGTAAAATCTTTATTCAGACTTTATTCAGACATTTTATTTCTACCATGTCTCGAAAATAAATGATGATGGTTGTGTGTTGGGATGTTCCCACTTGAGGGCAGAGTTAATGGAATGTACCATTATATGATAGGGGTGTTTCATAAATGTTATATATTCGAGTTGTAACTCTCTTCTCAGAGAGAATAGGCCAATGTCCAGGTATTAGCTACCAACACCACTTTTGGTTCAGATTCAGATTCGATTCATACATAGTACAATGATAATTTGTGGTACATTTATACATGACCAATGTCCCTATTCCTGAACATTAATAATATAAAAATACTATGTGTACAAAATTGTTTACATAGAAATAATAATTAATATTTTATAAAAAAATAATTTTTTATATTAATTAATATTATTATGCCATCTCTTATAATAATGTTTTAATTGGCAATTCAATAATGCATGGAAATGTTAATCCAGTATATTCACCAATTTTTTAGACAATTACTAATTAATAGAATACTTAAGTACTTTCCTTGAAATACCAGTACAGTATTGAATATTTTATTTTAATCATAATACAGTGAAAGTACTCAGTTGCCCAGTCACGGTCTACCAGTGTAAATAGTATGATAATAGAGTTCTTTTTTTTGTAGACTTGTTCAAACAGACAGTATACATTAATTTGTTATTGTTTTCATTTAACCTTGAAATATCAATCATAAAATTATGAAAATGAACCATTTTGTTAATTTGGTTTGGAAAAATTAATGAATTTGTTAACTCAAGATAGATTTTAGAATTATGTTGTAATGTTTTTGATCATCATGCAGACTAAAAAATATGCAGCGTTTTCTAGAGAAGGATTGGGTAAAGGAGACGTTAAGGGGTGTGTGAGTCTTATACTGTAAGAAATACTGTAATAATTACGCTAGAATCAGGTTATTTGATTGTAATATCATGTCATCATCATCATAATCATCGTAATCAACATCACCATCATTATTATCATCATCACTATCATTGTCATTATCATCATTGTCATTATCATCATTATCATTATCATCATCACCATCAATGTCATCATCATCATTGTCAACATCATCATCACCATCATCATATCACCATTCTCATCATTGTCATCATCATCATAATCATCATAATCATAATCATCATCACCATCATTGTCATCACCATCAATGTTATCATCATCACCATCATTGTCACCATCATCATTATCATCATCACCATCATCATCGTCATCACCATCATCGTCATAACCATCGTCATCACTATCATCGTCATAACCATCGTCATCACCATCATTTTCATCATCATTATCATCATCATCATGTTTATAGTACAATCTGTCTGAATATTGAGAAAAGAATAGGAATAATAATAATAGTAATAATAATGGGAATCAATTCTCATGCAAATGTTGCAATTTTCAGTAATTTACGAGTGACGAAGCAAGTCATTAGAAAATGTCTTGCGTGACCTTGAGAATGTCCAATAAAAAGATGGATTGCTACATTAGCTTATGCTAGGCCGGACTAATCCGTAATCTGCCCGTATCTTGAAGCACATTAAAACCAATGAACCGTGTACAGCGTATGTGGTTACTTAGCCTTGTTATTTCATAAAGTGTAGCCTCCATAACCAGAATAAAATCCAAGATTGTTATTTAATATTAAGTTCACTATTTTTCATAATTTAAATTTTTAATCATTCGAAGTACATGGAATAAAATTGAATGTGAAAAGCGTAATGCTTAATTCTCTAAAGTGGTCTAGTGTTTATTTCGAGGTTTTAACATAAATAAAAAATAGATCCTTAGTTGATCTTGCAAAGACAATATTTTCAAGTACACAAATCTTTAAATATATTTATTTTGAAAATATTTTATAACAATATCCTGTAGTAATTAATAGCTAGACTTGGGGTACAAAACATACTTGGACAAGTTGTGGCAATCTCTATTGGAGTCAAGAGGTTTGGGGATGTGTTCCAACTTAGTGAAGATCTTTTAAACAATAGATTTAGGCTGAAATACTGTATGTAATCCTGATTAATGATCAAGTAAACTTTAATAATACCAAACAATTCAGTTTTCTAGATTACATAGGGCTAAAACTAGAGAGGGCACTGTTTGTAAAAGTTGACATTCTTCTACCTACTTGCAAAGGTTGATGTCTCTACTGCCTGCTTGCAAAAGTTGATGTCTCTACTGCCTGCTTGCAAAAGTTGATGTCTCTCCTGCCTGCTAAAGTTGATAACTCTTACCTGCTTGCTAAAGTTGATAACTCTTACAGTACCTGCTTGCTAAAGTTGGTAACTTCTACCTGCTTGCTAAAGTTGATAACTCCTACCTGCTTGCAATTGATAATTCCTACCTGTTTGTAAAAGTTGATAACTCCTACCTATTTGCAAAAGTTGATAACTCCTACCTTGTTGCAAAAGTTGATAACTCCTACCTTGTTACAGAAGTTGATATTCCTCTTGTTGCAAAAGTTGATATTAGACTTTCAAAAGTTTGTCTACCATTTGCCAAACACTGGGCAGCTAATAATTTAACATTACAATGATAAATTAGTAAGCATACACTTGACACAATGATAGTATAACTGTGGATAGACATTACTACTAGGATTTTAATAAAAATCTTTAATATCATGATGTGATTCTTTCAAAAAGAACATTAAACATGTAACACCCATACTAAGTTATTTAATAAGTAAATGTTGTCATTGACAACTTTTCCTTTTTTTAATTATTGCAAATAGTCCATATACTACAGTACCAAGAAATAAATCTAAAAATAGATGTGTATAAAATTTGATGGTTTTAAATGCGTACAAAGCACCAAATTCAAGGTCAAATATGTTTTATTATTTCTGACCTGTGATACTTAGTCATGCGCACCCGACCACCCGCCAAACATCTTTAACCTGCTGTATTTTATTGTTCAGAAAACTTTAACAATAATTCCTAACAATAATTGCTATATAAGAAGTCAAGAGTCAAGTAGAATCTTGAGTGTTGATAAAATGAGGGATAAAAAGGCACATTACAAAAAATAATGATGGAATCAAATTTACCATTACTAAGTAGATGTTTACATAGGAAACAATAGGTCTTTGTATATTTCAATCTTAGCTCAAAAAATGAAAAGTGAGAAGCATTTATTAGAGTACAGTATATGAGCTTGTCTAAAAAGTTCTTACACAAAACATCTGGAGAGTGTTTACACTACGCTGTAGTATAAGAGCTGTATATTACAATGAGCTTATACAGTAGTATGTCATTACTGCATGAGCTGCAGTGTATTACAATAACATTGATACAGTATTGTCATTATTGTCAAGCAGAAATACTGTACAGTACAGTACTATACTACTTGCATAATTCCTGCAGTAACGCTACTACAAAATTGCTTTAATAAAATATACTGGTAGCTATTTTTTTAAATGTCAAATTGTTATTCTTTTTTTTCTCTGTGTGTTAGTACCGTATAACACTGACCATTTAAGCTGACCAGCGTAACATATCCTGGGGTGTATACTGTAGTAGCCAACCCTTATTACTGTATATCATTTGTACAGTACAGTATATACAGTATATTGTATATTGTACTCATACTGTATGTACTGTATCATACCATAATAATACATGTATCACATGTGATACATATGTGACTCTGTATTACATAACTTGCCTATGATACTGTATATAAATGATGTGGAGAAACAGTTATATAGAGATTCGTAGTAAGACATCTGTTAGATGCAGTTAGTAGATGTTCCACATAAAAGGTGGAACGATTTGCTTTTCAAATTCTTTACTAACATACAACAAATCGGAAAATTGTTGGCACTTTTCTTTAACTATTATTTCAGAAATAAAAAACAATGCCATCTTCCATTCCGCAACGCTTGGTCTCCACTTGGAAGCAACGCAAAAGTGAGTTAACCAATCAGAAGCAACAGCCTGGCTGATCCACTACATTATGATTGGTCAAATTACTTACGTTGCGCTTATATCCTTGCATCCAAGTGAGAACCCTGCCTTTAAATAGAACAAATGTGAATTCTAAGCTTGATAATAACGGTACTGTGTTGATGGTTTCTTTTCTCTATTAAATTGATATACTAAAGATTATTTCAGTGATTGTTAATTAATATTTACTAATGGTACAAATAAGTTCCTTTATACATATCTAGTGTCCTTCATTAAAACATTCGTATTTATTATTAAGTTCCTACTCAGGATGGATTTGAGTACTAATGTACTAATATAATG
The DNA here is from genome assembly GCF_963402885.1 of Antedon bifida. NCBI lineage: Eukaryota > Metazoa > Echinodermata > Crinoidea > Comatulida > Antedonidae > Antedon > Antedon bifida. The sequence goes on from NC_136234.1 coordinate 2,708,435, forward strand.
GTAATTTGGGCACCGGTATTATATACCTATTTAAACCGTTATCCTAAAGAAATTGGACTATCGCAAAAAGAGACATTTTAGGTCAGAGAGCCTCTGAAGGAAACTGATATCGTTGTGTCATTACTTTGAAATATAGGCTTTGAGAATTAATATCAAACTCGGTAGATATCTTAATTATCAGTATTCTATGGGCCACTTTAAAAATTAGAACAAATGCCAGAAAAGAGTTTTATATTAGAACATTAAAGGCACAAACCCACTTCTGTATTGAAACAAAGGTACACAAATTAGTACTTGATTTGTTTCAAAATTGTCTGACTAAAAATAGAAAAAAAAATTATAAATAATCTTAATTGACATTTCCTTATACAGTGCACTACTTCAGTAGTTAAATAGAATATTGTAGAACATGACTTGAAAGTGTCTGTTTTTTATTTTAGTTTTCCTTTTAAAAAGTTAATAGATGTACAGTAGTATAAAAAGAAATTTACATTTTATGGTATTTGTATATGTGCATGTTGAAATCAGTTCAACCTATTTCTCTGTGGTATGAGCAAGAGAAGAAAAATATAAACTTTTTAAATTTTAAATGATGATAATATAGGTATATTTATTTCATACAATTAAAGCCATACAAGGCAGCCAAAGCCTGAAATACATACAGTTTTTACAGAGATAAAATACAATGAAGTTTTGATATTATGATTATTAAACTAAAAACTTACTAACTAAAATAATTTCACAAATATAAACTTAAAAGGACTGATTTTACTTCACCCCTAAATAATAGCTTCACTTAAAAAGAGTTTTAAATTTATTTGCTAAATAAAATTAATTTCATTCTATAGTGTTGCGTATTTTTGATTACTATCAACATCTTAACGTAATGTGTATTAGCATATGGTCCGAGTGTTTACTTACTGACCCCTACATCCTAAGGTGGGGTCAATTCGTAGGAAATGACCACAGCATAATATCCACAGCATAAACCAGCAATCAATGAAATTGTTTTTTTCCCAGAAATTTATTTTTAGCAGATGGTTATCTAGAACTTTAATATATTTTTGATAGATGGATTTCTTGTATTTTTAATATGAATATGAAGGTTGGAAATTCATCAAATGGACATTTTTTTTATAAGGGGTGGGGGTTCGTGATTTTTCATTTCTTATTTTTGCTCTTCAAATCCATCAAACTTTAAGAAACGTTTATCAAAAAAAAACCGAATATACAAAATTAAAAAAATATTATTGAACCCATAACAACCTGTTTTTTGTGTTATAAATATAATAACTATAAATAAATAATTTTTCTTAAATTATTGAATCTTATCGGTTATTACATCACAATTAAGTTCATTTTTTTCAGTTTAAATTAGAATAGATATATACTAGGCCTACTGTGATACATCTTATTCCATAGTTTAATTATAAATGTTTCTTGTCCATTTTACTCACTGTATCCTATAAAAGACAAACATGTTTTTCAATCTCAAAAACCGTAATATCAATCAAAATATAGGCTAAGAAATTATAGAAAAAAAAGTCCAATGCATTTATTTCCAATCTAATATACGCAACCAATACCATGGTTAATTTTATCTTAGCTAGTGAGTCTAAATTGGGTTAATTGTGTATCGGGGAATTGTCCAGGAAAAAAGTTACCTTCAGGGAATATTGTAATATTTATAAATCGTAAAACAGAAAGCACATGCCTGACATTAAATGTATAGAATCATTTGTGGATATTATAGGAGCGTTGTTTAATTATTGGACAGAATCGGAATACGCAGTATTCTCACATGAATGGTCTAAATCTAAACATGTTGCTACAATGTCAATTGGCTCAGACTCGGAGGTGACAGGCCAGTAATCAATTTCTGTATACGCTACTTAACCTTCGCCGTGTTATTATTACAGTTTATGAAAGTATAAAAATAAATCGGTTAGTTGCCCATGTATTGTATTTTTAATTACAATCTTGACACTTTGATGAAATTTTGAATAATTATTTTTTAAATTATATAATGAATATATTTTTTATGGAACGTTGATCTATTTGTTCATGATTTTCCTCAAAATGTAGATTTTCCTAATTTGTTGCTTTTATTCGTTTCAACTGTTTGCCTCTAACAAACAATAGTTTTTTATTTTTTTAACATAAAAAATGGCTTGGAATTTGTCACAGCAAAACAGAACAAAAAATGCTAAAACAAATATATTTTTGTCAATATTATAAAATAGGTATAGTGACAGTACAGCACTCTCAAATGGTTATGCCTCCTCAAAACTTCTTTCAGATGTGTAGGTTCGAATCATTGAGTAAATTGTGAATAAGGAAACATTGTTGATAACATAAGATACCTTAATGACGTTAACCTGTGTAACTATAAGCCACAGTATTTGTACATTACTTATTTGCGGTTTGTTTTGTGGTTGAAGCTCTTTAACCTGTGGTCTCGCACCTTATGTCCAACTGGTTCTGTTCTTAGTATCTCTATCCATACTTAAGTTCCACTAAAGAGTCCATTTTCGTAGTATTCAACTTACAACTTATTTATAACATCATTACTGTAAAGTAATGAATTTTATTAATCTAAATTTGTTTAATTTAATCAGCTTACAGATTTTAAAATAAATATTTGAGGAACGTCTAAGAAAACATGAAAAAAAATAACGATAAATAAATATATTTTTGCAAGTATAGGAACAACATTAGTATTTTCTACAGTTTTATATCCGTTTGGTTAAAATGCTTGCTGTACAATTCCAGAATTAAAGTTCTAGGTCCGTATTAATGGTTGCTCTATTCCTTTAAACATCTATAATGTATTTTCAAATTAACAAGAAGTATTTTGACCTGCTCAAATTCATTATTGATCTTCTAATATTGAATAACATTTCCAACATATGCATAGTGAAAAGAACAATTAATTACGACTAGCTGTTACATAAATGTTATATTGCCTAGGCTGGTGGCTTATTCTTAAAGTCACATAATTTCAAAAAGTGCACTTAAAAATGTACTTTAAATTACTTTTATTTAAACGACAATCATTATTAAGCTGTAACCTTGGATTGATTTTCTGTGGGGATAAACTTTTAAGACAAAATTGACCATCATTTTTCTGCTTTTATATCATACACATTTTGAAATTCAAATCAACAAAAATTATGATCGTTATTAATATGACTTTTTCAAATAATTTGCTTTTCTTGTGCATCAACTTCTTGTAACAAGATATTAATTACCTTATTTGACAACATTGATTTTTGAGGTGAACTATTAGTGGTTATTTTGAATTGAAAATCATTCATTCATTAATATTTTAGGGTACAGACTTATTTTACTGTCGTCGGTTATCAATCAAAATTAGTAAAAGTAGATAGAAATAAGAGTACCTAAAAAGTTGATGTTTGAAAATGTATATAACTTGTATTAATTGCAAATGTAGAATTAAGATAAATTGACCACTCGTTATCAAATGGGCTTACTTTGATGCTTACTGCAGTCAGGACAATCACACATGAAACTATTGGGTACTCCTTTTCACCAAGGGAACATTTATCACTCATATTTACCAGGGCAACCATACCTAAGACAACAAGGCAACAACTTTTATTTTTAATTAAAAGCCAAATCTTATATAAAGAGGAACTTTCATATAGGATCTTCTCCGTGCTACAATTTCCATGCTTAGTTAGACCCTCAATGCTTTTCTGCCACTTATTCAACACTCTAGTTTTACTTGAGCAAGTTCTGCAGTAACTGCAGTAAATTCTAACATGTTTTCTACATACAAAATCTTTCTTTTGCTAAAATCAATCATTACAAAATTCTTTACAAATGTCCGTAAACGAAATATCAATTTATTTGTTGCAATCTAATGTCATGGAGTCCATTTTCTAGATTAGCTCATATCAAAAATTTCCTGCCCATCACAACCAGAATATTTTATATCGTTTTTATAATTTCTTAGTTTTCAAATAAATCTTAAAGTATTAATATAATTGCAAGATTATTAGTTAAACATAATAGTTAATTTTACGGCAATACAAGGTAATATAATAACCTAATAATAATAGTAATTGAAGTTTTTTTGTCAATTTTATATTTCTGTAGGTTATGCAATGTTTGACAAAAAAAAACTTTATTTATTATATAACATTTCTAGCTTTAATTAAATTTAATGTTTAGAAATGAACAGTTTTTATTGGTAAAAGTACAGTTAATGCTTTATACCTAATTTGCATAATGCATTCTGAATTAACATTCATAAATATTTATAATTATGAATATTCATGAAATAATGTTAATGTATTAATGTATGTAACAGAAACAGAGAAAAAAATATGTAAAACATTATACTAATAATAGTTTAAGATGTGTATCCTATTAATGTAAATTTTATTTTAAAATTAATAACTTGTTTTCAGATTAGGTTGGTTAGGCCCCAAGTTTGTAGCATGACTGAACACTGTGGCTTATTTGAGTATACTGTAGTTGGTTGACTTATGTGAATAGATGGTTACATCTGCTTTATTAACTACTAAATCTCTGCAATATTTAATATACGGATTGTGTAATATGATCTAACGATTCTATTGTACCCGGCTACTTGACCTTGGATACTTGCTACTAATCTATGTTCTAAAAATGATCTTTACAAAATGGTATAACCCATTGTATGTCCGCTGCACAATTGAATTTTGATAAATGCCAACTCTCACTAAACACTATTATATGCCATTGTTAATAAACAAAAGCGCTCACAACAATCTTATGTGTTTTCAGAGGTGAAAGATCTGTTATTTTCCACAAACCTTCTGATCGTATTTTTTCCATCAAGTTCCAAAAGAGGGCAGTATACATTTAAATGATTGTGTGTCATGTGACTTCCTGAAAAGATAAAAAGATATGCAGTTTTCGAATGTGTTATGGCTTGATATTTTATGGCTAATCCCCTACTAACACTATCGGATGTTTAGTATAACCCATTGCACTAATATAACCACTTATGGTCAGCCCATTCTTAGATAAAAAAAATATTATTTCTGAGAAAGGAAAAACGACTGATAAATATTTTTCCGGTGGCCTTCTGTTGTTTATGAATGTTCATGGATGCTATCTGATTTTATATCCTCTACTATAATAATTTGTGTTCACATATTTACATTTAGAATTATTAATTTATCATTATTCCAATAAAAATTATAAACCATAAACTTATTTGTTGTGTATTAATTATTTATTTTAATATATACAGTATTATTGAATTATATTTTATATGTATTTTGAGTTTCATTATGACCCAGGTCAATTCTAGATCAGATTAGAGCAGCATCAGCTGTAAATTAGTATGAAAAATATTAGTGTGTTCAGAGAATATAGGGCCACTTTTACAGTACCTTTTTAAGTGAACCATAAAATAAAGCTTTGAACCTAATTATTCTGTTGAGTATTACGTCTATTTTTGGACAATTCTAATTTAGAATGAAAGATTTTTACTAATGTTTCACTAAATTGGTTACTGTACTATACCAAGTCTGATTCTAGATTACTACGAAAACAAAATTTAAAATACTAAAAATGTTGTCCCATAATAGTGGCCTTTAGTTAGAAGTAATCACCTACAAAGAAACATAACCCAAATGTTTATTCAATCATTTTGACCCCATGCCTTAAGTTCAAAATGTTTATCAACTTCCTCGGTTACTGAAACCTACGGTCAACACATACAAATCTTATATATCATTGAAAACAACTATGCAATAGCTTTTAAACCATTACTGTGTGGAAATAACATTCTCCAAGGAAGGAAAACGAGCTTCATCCGGTGGCCTTCCACGAGTAGCAGCTAGGACTTACCTTTCGTGTCCAGAATACACTACATAGGATACTTATGCTGTGATTGATTACATGTCCCTGGAAAATTAATAACAACTCCCAGAGTTACCTATAAATTGCTTAACAACTTTACTTGATAGCATATGTGTAATATTAAGATGATTCATGTTTAAATTTCTACGTTTTTTTGATATAACACGAAGTACTCAGCGTCATGTGTGAATGCACATGTGCGTTATTGTAATAGTAGCCATTTGAATACAAAATACAGGTAGTAGAAAGATTGTAGATTTCGTACATAGACTATAATATCAGTTGATTCTCAGTAAAACACAGATGGTCAACGCACTTTTGTCTAGACAAATATGCAATAATGTTTTAATTAGATCACTCTATGAATATTGACAATTTGTAAAACTAGAAAGTATATTTCTATCTACTATTTATATTATTAATAATTAACCATCACATTATTAGTTATCAATACTCATCAATCCTGTCATATCAATTATCATTATCATCCAATCAACATCATTATCATTTATTCCATCAAAATCATTATTATTATCAATTGGTACAATTATCAGTATCATCACATTACCTTTTGCTATCATTTTCTATTGACAAATTAAGGGTTGTCAAACATAAAAACTCCTCTAATGAAAGAAAGCAACAAAACAAATAACATTAATAATATTCAAGTTTTTAACTCGTACTTGTCTGATATGCTACTATTAAATTGTTCCATGGTTCGTATTCAATCTGATAATTCTATGTTACAGTGAACATATTTGTCTAGATTACACTGGGCCAAAAATAGTGTGTGGTAACATGGTCTAGCATCCTTTTTCGTGGTAACATTAAATCATGCTAACAGATCAAGTTATTCTATGAATTTTACTGTGTTGATAACTAACAAGAACCACATAATATGTGGTAACATAGTCTAGTATTCTTTTTCTTTGCTCTATGGTAACTTTAAATCATGTTAACACTAAACAGATCAAGTAATGTTACTGTGCTGATAACTAAGAACCAAATGTGGTAACATAGTCTAGTATCTTTTTTCTTTGCTCTATGGTAACATTAAATCATGTTTAACAGATTAAGTAATTCTATGAATGTTACTGTGCTGATAACTAAACAAGAACCAAATAGTATGTGCTAACATGTTCTAGTATTCTTTTTCATTGCTCTATGGTAACATTAAATCATGTTAACAGATCAAGTAATTCTATGTTATGCCTCTAACAATAGTCTAGATTAGACAGAGCCAAATAAAGATTAATAGTACTTGACAGACAAATGCAAACTGTTAATGGAGTTAACCAAACACAGACTGTTTACATAAGCAGTACAGTAGTAGAAATATGCTAGTGATTAAATGAACGTCCAAGAGAGATTCTATATACTTATCTGTACTTGACCGCATTGTTATTGACTGTCCAGCTGTGCGTACACAACTATGGCCCCCTTATTATATTTTCTTCATTCCCTTCCCTCCTTGATTTCTATCACTTAAAACTGACCACAAATGTTCTATGTAAAATGCCTTCTGTCATTCATTCATTTTATTTTCAACATTTTTGTGTTATTTGTTGGACTTGCGTATAATAGTATTGTATCAAACAATGCTTCTTGTTTTGTGGCTACAGTATGTTGGTTATCTAAAGCTAGCCTTTTTGGTATTTCGCATATCGCACAGGTCAAATAGGGTCATCCTCGGGGCAGTCTGTAATCGAAGCAGATCATATGTTTTAATACCAGGAGAATCACAATCTGTCCAGGGCAGTTTTATTTTTGTAAATATTCAAAAAGTGCTAGTATAGTCCTTCCACACTACTGTATTCAAAGTGGAAATAGTGCTTTTGAATTTTCTCTTTTATCATATAAAAAAATTTAACATTTTGTATTATCAGTAGAACCCCTATTAATGGGACACCTTTTGGACCAAACCGTCCTTTTAATAAGGTTGTCCCCTGAATATAGGTTAGCCCTAGTGTTAAAACTTATATTGCTGTTTAATGGGGAAGTGTCCCTTTAATAATGGTGTCCCCTGAATAGATGTCTGTACAATACATTAAGAAAAGAGCTCTAACTAACCAAGTCTACACATGAATTGCAAGTTATAGATGTCCAAAATGTTATAAACCAGTTATTTAAAAGTCAGAGCATGTATACTTGCATCACAAACCATCTTGCCCTAATTTCAAACTAAATAGAGGTAGTGGAAAACATATATTAGGTAGCAAGATGGAACATGTTGTTAAAATAGTGTATTTGTTTTGTTTACTCAGTTAAGACAACTATATCGCATTACTTGTTCACAATCCTACAGTAATAATACAAACATAAACATAAGATACTCTCACTACATAAACAGAATGGAGAGAGAGATTTAGCATAAAGCTCTGTCTACACTATCAAACTAGTTTGACAAAGAAAGTGTGATGTGCCAAAATATGGTAGTGATATGCCCACATATGGTAGTGATATGACATCATCATGTCCATATATGGGCACATCACATTTTTTTGTCACAACTTTAATAGTGTAGATGAGGCTTAAGAGTTGGTATTTTAACGTAGGACCCTCAGTAGATAGGGTAGGTATTATACCATCACACCAACTAAACTGCTTTATAGGTGAACAAATGCAGTACAGTATTAGAATAGTTAACACATCCAGCCTTGTGGGGTGTTTTGCATTGAATTTTTTAAAACCTAATTCATCTACAACTTTCTCAGTTGCACATTGGGATGTTTCCACTAGAGGGCGCCATAGTTTTCTGTCTCATTGGCAGATAAGGTGTTCCAATAACATTTTTCGTTTGGTATTTGTCTCACACATTGTGGCAAAAGGTCTAATTGTTTGTTTATCCCGGTAAGCGGCACTACTAACACCATTTCTGGTTTGTGTATTCTTGTTTTGTTATGGATTTTGTGCCCTCTGTGTCAAATCATGTGTAACAAGAGTGCTCCATGTGTGCACCATGTATTTGAAAATGTTAAATACCATGTGCTACACTTTACTTAAGCCTTGTTACACCAGCCTAGCAATGCATAGGCCATCAACTACACGTCTCCATCTCACACTGTTCTGGGCAATTCCTTCCACCTCTGTCCAGTTGTAGCCAGCATCCTTCACCTCCGTATCTAGTTCTCTCCTCCATGTGTTCAACACACAACGCTATTTAAAAACTAGATTAGATTTTAGATATCATTTAATTTATAATGTCCCATTTTTATGTTTGAATATTACTGTAGAATCATGAAGAACGATCAGATGCCTAAAAATTAATTATGAAGAGCGTTCGTTGCTATGCAACCCTAAAACAAAGAGTAAACATAGAGAATGTGACTGCTTATGGACTTCAGCTGTTGAAATGTAAACATTATGTTTCTATCAACATTTTAGAGATGCATTGTCAACTAACAACACATGCAATACGAATGTCATCTCATGTCATCTTTTCTGCCTCAAAAGTTCAAATCTAAAATATATTACTGTATGTCATAGTTTCAGTTTCTACTTTGAGGTAAACACCCATTCCCAATTTAGGCTACTCAGCTGTAGAATACAGCAAAGAAGAAGATACAGGGTTATTTCAAAATTGATAAGATTAAATCAAATTCATAAATTGTTCTACATTAGCATTATTATTATTATTATTATAACAGCAGAATGTTTCAATTTTTTTAATTATTTTTTGTATCATGAAATGTAATAAAAAGATTTCTTACTAGCAGTTTAATGATCTGATTTTATTTTAAAGTTGCTATTAAGTTAGTTAGCAATAAACAGTTTTATTTCCAATTAAAGCAGTTTTGACCTCTGACAATGTGCACTTTTTTGTTCCTATTAGTGAGCAATCCACTTCACTCCATAGCTGCTACATAAATTAGGGGTCGGTGAATCGGAATGAATTTATAGAATCATTGCTCTAGAAAAAACTAATATCTATGTGACGTAGTGGACTAATTTATCACCATGTTCGCATAAAACGGCCATGAGACATAACTTTACACATAAAGTACAGAATCCACTTAAGTATAAAAACATTTGCAGAGACATCTGTACCAATTTCTTTGCCATAACTGGACTATACGATACAAGTACAATTAAACATGAATTATACATTTGGACACATTGTATGCAATAATGTACGTAATGTGTACATCATTCTAACATTTCGTTCCCGAAGACATACGATATACAGTATACCTATCATTATAGATATGTCATTTGTGGTAGATATGCATCTAATCTAAACAAAATATTCAACGAATATTGTTTTCGCTTCATAAAACATGACCTCTCTACGTGGAATATAATTGTAGCGACGGCTGATCTAATTATGCATGATTTTGACCCCATTGTTGGGCGAGATCTTTTCTCTGTTTTCGTGGCCGTTATAGAAAACTGAATTTTGAATATGAAAGGAATCTTTATTATGTATTTATTTAATACTATTTAAAAGAACACAAAGGCCAACATTACATAGATAATATCCCACAGGAAAATAATTCTATGCCTTGAATGTAACCCCATAATCCGGGGCCTGATTACTAGACATATTCGCCTTCCCCTTTGCCGCGTGATTGGCCAACGAGGCTAAACACTCAACCTTCGTCATGACCAAGAGCTTTTTTTGCAGCAAAGCTTGATAATTCACAATGGCTGACTTGGCCATTGTGCTTCAAAATCATGCCACGATTTTAACATCAAAATGTTTTTACATTTCAACATTCAAAGATTTCATGACAGTTGGTGGCATTAAATGTGTTATCAAAACATTTATTTGGGTCAGCGTATCATATCACCCTACACTTATCTATCACATCTGTCCATAGTGTTATCAATGTTAAAATCCTGCTGCTTAAATTCTACAACAACAGAGGCCCACTTTGGTTACTATTAAAGTCCGTTGACAAACAACGAAAACTTTCAATTTTCATGCGTGATAACGATCGGGGTGCTCTTATTTGCCAGTAGGTCATTGCGGATGAAAACATTTATCACCAGTTGTTGTACGGCGTCAGACATTTTAAAAATGTTATCCTATGACGTTTTTGACCTTGTCTTCTGGGTTACAAATCAATTGATTAATGAAATTGCACCTTATTCAAAGATCTTAAGATAAATTTTTAATAAATTATTCGATTCAAATGTGCAGTAGTCGTAATTGTGAGGTCATTGGAATCACTTGTTAATGATTTGTTGTAAGGACATATGTTCGGATTCTGTCGCCCGATCATTTTTCAACTTGAATTCCATGTATGTGAGTGTTTTCCAAGGTCTTGATAAGACTGGGGTACATTGATAAACCTCCGGTCATAAACAATATCCAGTGCCAAAACAAACCACTCTGTCAAATATTTTGAATTAAAACTTATTCAATAAAGAATTCCAATAACAATAAAATTAGTTACTTTAAGTTAATCCCCACCCATGTTTTATCATTTAAAAAGTACACCATCGGTTTGCGAACGTGATGCATCCTTGCATTCGAGCGTTTTTTTTTTATTGCTGGGAATGTGTTCGAATTTATAATCGTACGGTCGGCAAATTTATTTTTAAAGGACAGTGCCTGCATTTGACCTCGTCCCCATGGCATATTTCATGTTTCGAAAATACGATTTGACATAGACAATTCAAAAATCATAATTTGATTTTGTTCGCGTGTTGTCCTATTGCACGAGAAGTAGTTATTCATAAAGAAGATTCATGTCCGTTATATGAATATCAAGTATACGTTGCATTTCATTAAGATTTTCAAATTTAAATTGTACAGCGTCAGTTGCGCGATAATTTACCAAGTTAGACCTGTCGCCAATGCTAATAATAAAATTTATGAATACAAGGCGTTGTATGTATTACGCATGTCTACGAAAACAGAATCGCAGTTTTAATATTTTTTTGTTTGCTATTTTTTGTTTAATAAAATTATTATAACTACGTTTATAAATGAATCATTTTTTTCGCGGATATATTTTTAAGCCGATCATTATTCAATCTTAGATACAAATCGCATCAGTGACACTAGGGAGTGTAAGAAGTACGTTTTTGCGAAACGTGATTTTAGTCTACATTTGCGCATGCGAAGTTAAATAGGTGAAATCGAATTTAAATACTCCTGGTGGTCTTTCATTAATTGTTTGTTCTACAAAAATAGAATCTTTCAACCAAAGGACATTAGGCTTTATTGATTGTGTATATTCATATTTCATGTGAGCATTATCACTCATTCATAGCAAGTACCAAAAAAAGATATTTATTTCAATCAATTCCATAGGCCGGATAGTCTTTTTAAACAATTTTTAAAATTTAATAATTGAAGGTTAAATGAAATGATTTTCTGAAATTAATGTACTCATGCACCCTCTAACATTCTATTCAGACACGGGTAATGTTTTAATTAGGGGTTTTCCCTTCAAGAAGCATGCTGAGAGGAAACTAGGAAGATTACCTTTTTTTTTTTTGGTTTTTGTAGAACAACTCATTATTTATATTCTTGGATTTAACTTAAGTCACTTACATAATATACTTGTAAAGAGCATGTTTACAATTAATAAAATCTGGAAATGACATTGTAGCAATTGGTCAATTACCTGAAACAGACAGAAAAACCAATAAAAGAAATTCAACATTTCACAATCCTTGAAGGATGGTTAACAGTTCCCTTGTGAAATCTACGATTGCGAGGTTAGCTCCCCAAATCCTTTTTCACATTAACTGCTTTCGGTCCCGTCATTCATTTACGTAATTTCATATGAAGGTTCTAGATGCCGAGGGAGACGAAAGTCCCACGTTTGTTGGTCACGTTTTCTTTCGATGATTTACAGCATGAATTCATTTTATGCGTCCAAATAAGTCATGAAACAATGTCGCAGGGGAGAGTGTCTTGTTATCCGCAACCCTATTTGGGCTGACACATGTTTAGTACTATTTTTTCCTCCTTCTGAATTGGATTAATTGACCGATTTTGGTTCATTTTGTCCAGGCCTGTGCAATCTGCTACTAGCACTGGGAAATGCCATTCATGCAATAAAAACTATGACTGGCAAAATCATGACATTTTTTTTAAAGCATTGGAACTAGTGTAACCTAGTACTTTTCCTTTAAATGGTAAACAAAATTTGATGTAAAATTATGAAACATTTAAATTCTGACTTCAAATGAATGAAAAGGTTTTTTAATGTATGATATTTTGTTAGCTTTGCATCTTACTTAGATTAATTATATTTATTTTCAATGTTTACTTTCACTAACCAGTCTTAGTAAGAAAAAAAAAACAAATAGCATTTATTTAAATCTAGATGAAAAATTAAGTAGTTTAATTTTTAATATTAATTCTTAACTATAACATGTAGAGCATAGTTAATTGAAGCTTTACATAAATGAAATCTCATATTCATAAGACTTCATTTGATTTAAATGAAGCTTGATTTATTGATTGAAAAACCCCTTACAAACATTATTCTACAATGGCGTCGACGTCGGTCAGTTAGCCATGATTGTTGAAGGTATTGAAATTGTCAACTGTACAACAAGAGGCCGTAGACCAATCAGCAAGCAAGGAACCCAACGTAGAGGGTCAATGGAGATGACCTTTATACTTGGCACCCTTGGAGTTGTTAGGTTCTTTTCCCCCTCTCAGCCTTAATCAACATTGGCTAGCCGCTTTAAGCATCTCTACATGATTCTTTAGTCGTGCCTAAGGGTCTAGGTTTCTCTCGATTGTCAAGCCAATAAACGAAGGACATATATTTGGCTTCATATTTGTGTTTTAATCTCAAATTTAACTTGCAAATGATTTCCTTTGTGTTCTGTTCTTTTTTATTTAATATTTAATCGTTTCTTAATTTTAGTTGACTATAAAAGCATGCTTTTTAATGATATTTGCAGCATTCATTTAACAAAATACATAGACTTTAAATTATAGCTTTATATGCTTTTTTCATATTATATAACCATACAAATATGAATAAATATTAAAATATAAAGATTTATTTATGGTTTAGTGAATTAAATATGCAAAAGGTAAAAATTTTAATTAAACAACATTTTAGGAATTTGTCATTACATAATTGAAAGTAAACTACAGTATTATACAGTACTGTTTAATACTGTTCCAAACTTCTCCTTCAGAGAAAAACTAGCTTGTTCCCGAACCTAACCTTCTTCCTTCCCCTCAAAGTAAAAACATGAGACTTATTGTTGTAACAATATTGATATTTACCTGTAATACTGTACTGCATTGCTGAATATAAATATTATATTATATATGTATTATTGTTCTTATCCCAGTTCTTGTAAACTCCTCATTATTCCTATTGCTCTCGGCAATCTGTTCTCTTTGTGTATGCAGATGATTAAACATTGTTTTAAAGATTAATATACGAAATATGAAATCATAATTTTACATTATTTATGTTGATGACATTGACAATTTTTTAAATAATAAATGATTTATTTGGAAATATGTACATTTCTATTCTAGTATAAAACTTATTAAATGGAATCTGTTTATACAGGTCATGATTAAATGTTCATAGGAGGATGGGCTTGTACCCATAAATTAGTATGTCAATGGTATTTGTAATTTTCAAAATTTCCACTAAATATCAATTAATAATTGTTTTTGATTAGAATAAAAGAATCAAAATATTAAATGATTACATTTTTAAATTAATTACTTTATAATGCTTAGTCCCATAAAGATTTTACGATGATCAACCATCTAACTCTAGCAGTTCCAACTCCATTTTGTTTTTTATAATAGCTTTTAAAATTGTCCACATTAAATCAAATTCAAATTACAGCGAATAAAATGAATGTGTAAAATTTATACAGAATATTGACGTCTACATTCTCAATAAACACATACTGTATGGTAGACAATTAGGTTATATTACTATGTAGATCCAATAAGTTATAAATATAAAATGTAGCTAAATAAATAATGTCTCTTTCATTTTAAGTTAAGTTGATGTTAATCCCATGTGCAAATGTATTTAGGTTATTAGGCCTGTATAACAACATTTTTCCCCTTCGTCGTCGTCGTTTTCCTTTAAAGTCCAGGTCCAGTTAATATTCGTTGCATCTGTCATTGAACCCCACTATATGCTGCCCCCGATGTTGAACTTGCTTAGGGATTTTGTCTAGTACTATAAATGCAGCGTGACAGTGCAAAGTCAATGATGTAACATCATGTCCTAGATAAATGCTATGTGGTCACTTGTACTACAAAGTACAGTATGTTTCAGTAATTTACGATGTTTGCCATTAGCGTCTGTTCCATTTTGTGTCTGTTCTATTTTGTGTTGTGCCAACTAGGGCATGCCGGTCTTATTGGTCAGTGAACCGCTAAAATTAGGACAGGCGAAATGTGCTCCATTTTCTCTAACCACAGAGAATTTAATGTGATTATTTTATACATCATTTATAACATACATCCCAGATGGGGTTTGGCTGTTATCGACGTACATAAAAAGTTATGCTTTTTGTTGCCCGTTTGTAGGCTATGTCGGTTCCATTGGTCATGAAATAGGACAGCTTGCCCTACATTCATTAAAGCATTTTTACCAGAAACAATATAACAATGACCCAGATGTTGTAAACCATTTAATAAATTGAAATGTTATTTATTACTTTTCTAACTTTGGTAATTAGACCATGGCATGTCTTGGTCATTTCAATAAAACAGAATTAGGACAGACAAAATATGTTGTAATGTTAGGTATTAAACCTATTCAACCACAAAAGTAATGTAATTATAAATATATAACATAGCCTGTAAACTTCCATGTTTTTATTACATTTAAAATGTTCAACATGTATAACATATTAGTATTCTGTTAGGCTAAATACAGAATATAATTAATTTTTGTGAATGAATGAAAAAATAAAATAAAACTTAGTTTTCTTTTGACTTGTTATATTAATTACACTACAGTCTAATAATAAAATACTTTTCTATCAACTAGTTTCTTATTGGTCAAATGTTTTAACAGTTTGATTGGTCAGTTGAATTGACCACTTGACTGGTTTCAGTGCTAACACATTCCAATTGGTCAGTCAGCTTGTCTACTGATTGGCCAAGTACTTCTTAAGTTATGGTCAACTAAGTTGATTGGTTGACAGTTTGACCACTGCTATTGGTCAGTTTCACTAATGGATTTTCCAAGTGGTATATAATATCCATGCTGCTTTGGTTTGTTTTACTTAGTAGTTATATCAGATCTGGTTACATTAGAAAGAAATAGAGAGATTCTGAAAGACTTGTAGGCCTGTTATCTCCCTTAAGTACAATATAAACATTTCACCCATTGTTGTTTCCTGAGAAAATGGAATTGTGATTAACATGTATCATTATCCTCAAAATTTAAAGGAGAAGATTTTGATCTAGCTAAAATTATGGTTTTACTTTACATACCTTTAACCAACATTGTACCATAGCTTTGTACCAGGTACTACATGACCACATGTAAGAATGGTAATCATAAAATTATAAGTTTAAAATGTTACCATGTTCATCATTATTAATATAATTGCCTATAATAAATGTATTATGACAATTATCAAACTATCAACATTGTTTTGTTTATCTTTATCCCTAACATTGTCACCATTTTGAAACCATATGTTACATTTTAAATAATTTACTATAGGAAGGCCAGTCAAAACCCTCACAGATAATTTCTATGGATTAGACATAATTTATAGTCTTGGATATGTTACAGTTTACTGACCTAGGTAAACAGGAGGAGTGGCCAGGGCAAGTGGCCTGCTGGTTGGATGATGCCAATAGCAAGGGGCTAAGTGGTCCGCGAATGGACAACCCCAGTGACCTACACTAGGTAGGAGTGGCCAAGCTCTATTAAATACCATCTCTTTCCTCTAAAGAGGGTCAGTTTTTGAAAACTTGAATTAAGAATGTTTTCCTCCATTGAGCACGCTCACATGATTCAACAATATGTTCTAAGACTTTACGGTATGTAGATATTTTTTATTGGATATTGCAGTATTCTAGATTATTTTCAATTTCTTATGAAATTTGTTTAATTTATCTTAACTTATTATAAAACATGTGATGGTGGTACCTTATATTTTGTCAAAAGTTTTGTACTTTTTTAAAATTATTATTTGTTTAAAACTGTCCATAATTTATATTTATGTATTAAGTGCAAAATGATAGATAAATGGAGAATGAATCAAATCCCATTTTTTTAATGGGGTAAACCTACTGTACAGTCGCTGGTACTGTAGCTCCCAAAACACGAAGTTGAATTATACAATTACCTTTTTCAAATAACATTTTAAACGCATCTTCTGGTGGTAACAATTTTGTGTGTAAATGTAGATATGTTAGTGGTATACCAGTATAAATTAGATTTCATGTTTACAGGTATATATACCACAGTATCAATATCATTTAGTAACTTTATCAATTTATACTGTAATAATAATAATTTCATGTTTACAGGTATATATACCACAGTATCACTATCATTTAGTAACTTTATCAATTAATACTATAATAATAATACATTTTAATCCTTTAACCTTTGGATAGTTGTTACATTATTCATATTGTTACATATATATACATATTGTGTACATAAACGTTTTTTTCCAGTATACCATTTGTTTCCAAGAAGGAATACAACTTATTATTGAGAATGTCTTTAAGTTTCGATTGTTGTGTTACAATGTATTCTGGAGATGGTTGTCTCCTATTCCATTTGAGTTGGTTCTTAATTTACAGTACATCTAGATATTACCTTATTATTGTACAAGAATTCAGGTGTACAAATATCTATTTTAAAATGACTTAAAATTACCTCAAACTCAATGTTTCTTTAGTGTCATTAAACTTCTTATTCTTACATTTTTCTGATTTTTCAAGCATACATTATTATGATAATAGATAATAATTATTCTATCCCCTATCTCCCTATGATCCTAGATGGATAATATCAAATTATTCTGCCAAGCTTGGGCGGCATATCAAAAGCTTCTGAATTGATTTTTTTTTGTCTGATTTTATCAATAGATATGCTCTAATAGCACAACATCTAGGGAGAATTTTAATTCTCCCTAGATGTTGAGTAAGTCTTAAAAAACTCAACGTGAACAGAGTCAATATTAGTATCTCAATATGAATATTTTATATATTCATTAATATTTTTTTATTATTTATATTTCATTTTTAAATTTCATTTTTTTATTTCTATGCATGTCTAAAATATTGAAAAAAATATATATTTTAAAATTCAAGTTATCTTTATTGTGTTTTCAAAAACAGTTATAAAAACAATATTGGTTGCTGGTTATAAAACAGAATACCAATAAAAACATTTAAAGATGTATTGTCCCCCTAAAAAAATATTTTTTTAAATTTTTTTTTTTGAATATGTTATTTTAATGTCACATAATAGTTATTCACTCTCACAAAAAATTGGGTCTGAAAAAAATTTATTTACCTGAGAAAAATGTAATTTAAAGCAAAAAATGGTCAAATTGTCTGGAAGACAATAAGTTTTTGGGTAATTTAACTGTTTATTTTGTCTTTTTATAGGTGAAATAATTTTTTTCCCCCGTTTTTTTTCTTATGGAAGTGAACAACTTCATTAAAACTGCAAAATGGCCTATTCAAAGTCCGATTTTAAAAATCTTTATTTTTCATGATTTTGGGGGACAATACATCTTTAAAAAGTTCAAGGTATATAAAAAAAATATATAGAAAAATAATATAAAAAATCAAGTAAAAAACATTATTTTGAAGAAATGTATTATATTATTTTATTATAATTTGTAATATATGTATCTATGTATTTATCCAGTGGGGATAAACAATTATTAAAACTGTTTTTTAAAATTCACTACTTTGATTGTTCACATACTGTACACTACAATTCTACATTTCTTCAATCAAACATTGTTCTCTTCATCTCATTCATGTTTTCAAGTTTCTTTTTTTTTAATATCATATTTTCTGATAGTCCATTTAATTTGTTCATACAGTAAATGGGTTTTACTCATTCTAGAATGAGTTCCCATTCCCTTTGACCATTTCTACATCCATCACAAATCATTCTCCGTGTCTCGCAAATACATTTTGCCTAAAAGCATATCACCATCATCCATAGTATCATGAACACGCTAATCTTCAGGTTAAAATGGTCAGAAGCAAAAGTAAATGTAACCTAATTTAAGTTTTTTTTTAATACTGACATGATTTGAAAGTGTTCTGTTTGTCTTTGACCAAACACGCATAAAACCTACACCAATTACAGTATCTAGTTGGTATTTTAGAGGGTCACCCAGTTGATCATCATACATCATCTCTAGTTTTATTCTCTGTCAATCTTTCTCTTTTCATGGTGTTAACGTCACTTTTTTTCTGATAGGTGATTAGTTTTAAGAACAAAATATGTAGATGAATGGTTTGAAAGATAAACTTGTTGACCTTCTAAGTTGTTCTCATAGTTTTTGCTGAATGATTTCTTCTAGTTTTCAGTGAAAACGGGCAATGCTAGACTTATTTAAAGATTTAAGTTGATTTTGACATAACAACATTGCAAAATATGACATATAAAAAAAACAGTTTAAATAGATTAACTCTAAAATATCTAAATAAAGTGAAGTTGTTAATTAGAAATTTAACGTGATTTGTGAAACTTTGAGACCTTGAGTTTGCCATACATTGATATTCATGCTTTGACAATATAGCAATTTGTTATGTATTGTGTGGAGTAGGATGATTTTAATTGATAGTGCATTTAAATTACTTTTCATGGAATTAAAAATTTACATAATTTGATTATAAAAACTATATTTTGAATATAATAAAAAGATTGCCAAATTATTCTGATGAAGTATCATGAAGTAGATTTATTTATTCATTCATTTTTTAAGGGTAATTTAATTAAGTCTGGGGTATGCAATAAATCCCAGTAGTCTAGAAACCAAATTCTGATCTGGGAAACCTATTTCAATTTTTGATAATATAATGAGTTTTTAAATTTAAAAATTAATGTAATATAAATTTTGTAATAACATTGTTGTTTGTGTAAACGCCTGAGTTTTTCCAGGATATCTGGAAGTAGGCACAAGTTAAAATATTCCCACAATATTTATTAGTGATTTTCAAAAATTGTCCTACTGTATCTAGGCCTAGTAGGTTTAATAATCTATGTAGTCATTTAGTGTAGCAAAATAATGTTTTGATCCATACTTTTTCATTAAAACATTTGCTATGACTTTCAATTAGGAAATTTAAATTATTCAAATACATGAATGGAGTAACTGATGGGGGAAATGTGGGCAAAGCGTATTTGATACTTCATGTAGCCATTGGGAATAAAAAGCATTATAATGGGTTATTTGTGACGATCGCCGATAGATTAGTTCCCTGCGGCCATCTGGCCGCATTTCTAAAAATATACTCTGAATTAGCTCATTAGGTTAACATACAAAGAGAAACCATGAGGTTTGAGAAATGAATTCGCGGATGGTAAAGTAAAATATTACAATCAAAGACAAAGGGGAAAAGCCGTAGAGTAAAGCGGTCATAATTTAGGCCAACAATTATAAAAGCCGACCAGGGCAGGATTAACTTTGAGTGACCTTGTAAAAGTACAATGTCTGGCTATTGTTTATTATTCCAGGCTCAGTTTCAAGGTACTTATTAATCCAATATTATCTCTGTAAAATCAATATATAGCATTGATGATTTTTTATGCTTATGTTCTTTTGTAATTCTGTCTTTTATGTTGAAGTGCTTTCTTTGAATTACCCCTTGAGTGATTATGTTTCATATTCATAAGAAATGTTGTTTACAAACATCTTTTTATTACTCATAATTCAAATATGTAATTAATCTGTGGTGTGATAATCTTAAGACCACACATATTTGTATTCTGGCACTCTGTATCTAAACAGCCTTGTATTACAAGATCAGCCGGACACACAGACAAACTGAACATTTTATTTGAATACTCCATCCAATTTGCCGATTTGTTCTTATTCTCTTTTTATACTGGACCAATCATGTGCCTTAGTGATCCATATTGATTGCCAATATCTTACAACCAATTCTACTGGACATACAGACAAACTACACCTTTTATTCTGACATGCCATCCATCTAGGCAATGAAAAAGTATCATTAACAATAGAATGTCAAGTTGATTGATTGAAAGGTACACCTAATGGGAGGTGGAGTAAGATCAACTCTATTGTAATTCTCGCCTACTACCCACCAACCAATATTGCATTTTGTAGATTTTAAAAACACTCTATTTCATCAGTTTCTGTCACCCTAGGATATACAAACCCCTGTCGCTTAAATACATCTCAGAATACCCTGATTTCAAATATTTTTCATCAACAAAGTGGTAGGTATAATGTGTACCTGTCAAGGCAGCATTTCTATGGTCAGGTTGTGACAAGTCTTTGTTAAATGTTATTACTTTTGACGATGCTTTTTCTCGTAAAAGCAAATGGTCATAAGATCGAGGAATAAAACTGCTGAAGCAAATAATGAAGTTTATAAGTATTTACGTTGAAAGCTTGCAAAATAACTACTTGAATAGGATGTTGATATGAGACAACTGAGGGCTGTTTTACTGCATTAACTGTGCTCCCATGTTTCGGTCAAAACAGTAATGACCGTCATTTTGCTATAATAAACTGTAAAATCTAACTATTTAAATTGCTTCTTTACAATGTTCATATTTTAAAACAACCTTGACATCATTTTATAAATTCTTTCTTTTATAATTACAAAGTTATCAAGAACAACACGTATTAATTTTAATAAAAATCAAAATTATTTTTTAATATAATTTATTCAAAATGGTGGTAAAGATACTCTTTGTTTTGAATTGTTACATTAGGTACGTAGTTTAATAAAGTTAATGAAAGCAATTTCCCAGACCTTGAGAGAGAACAAACCTGCTTCTTAATTAAATTATAACGTAATATTATATTTGATTAAAATACTTTTGTTTCTGTTTGCTAATAGTGATAGATTAAACATAACAAATAATTTGAAGTTAAGTTTCACCCAGTATATTCAAAATACCAATCTATATGCAAAACAAAGATGGGGGAAAATTACTATTCAAATTTATAGAGATCGGCGTTGCACGTTACGGTATCTCCTGTGTATTTACCACTGTATGCGTTCCCGAAGTTCACCCAGGGGATGTAATATTTCATCATCACAATTTAACAGTATCAACAAACATTGATAAATATACATAGATATTTTCTAAACTAATTTTATTTGCATTTTGGTGGTGCTACGAAAACGATAAAAGTAAATTAATGGTAAATTCAATATCATGTTATAGCACCCTCATGAGAAGATAGTTCGTTAAGAATCTCCACGTGCATTGTAAAGAAATTAGATATTCAAACTAAATAAATTGTTTAAGTAATAAAGAGCTAAAAACTAAACTACCAGTTAAATAATCATGGTCATTCATTCCTCGCTTTTTTTTGGGGGGTATTACCTGATAAATGTTTCGGACAAAGTTTTAAAGTCAAGTGGACTAGCACTACAAACTAGACATAATATTGGCACAGGTTCAAGGCACTCTTTGACCATTGTTCTAGTGGTAGTACAATTCTTCTCACATAATTAAGGACTTGAAACTGGAGGTCCAGCGCACATCTGGCTTGTGTGCACCTAAAAGAAGCCAGTGCATCTTTCGGAAAGAGCAGTGTTCTTGTCCATTGTCAGCCCCTGTCGTTTATCACTGTGTTGTGGGATAAAAGGAATTATTGAAAAAATAATAATTTTAAGATACAGTACACACTGCTGGTCAACAATGTTAAAAACTTGACTATTATGGAACGCATTTCTTAGTTAGATATTTTATGTAAGTCTATAGCATCTCCACCCCCTCTAGTGGCCCATATTGAATGTAAGCAATGCTGGTCATCATTCGCATCTCCGCCCCCTCTAGTGGCCCGTATTGTAAGCAATGCTGGTCATCATTCGCATCTCCACCCCCTCTAGTGGCCCGTATTGTAAGCAATGCTGGTCATCATTCGCATCTCCACCCCCTCTAGTGGCCCGTATTGTAAGCAATGCTGGTCATCAGTCGCATCTCCACACCTTCTTGTGGCCTGTATTGTAAGCAATGCTGGCCATCATTCTCATCTCCACCCCCTCTTGTGGCCCGTATTCTAAGCAATGCTGGTCATCATTTTCATCTCCACCCCCTCTAGTGGCCCGTATTCTAAGCAATGCTGGTCAAACAAATCTGAAACTCTGATGACTAATTTGATTTCAATGTTACCCTTGGATATACTCTATAATTAGGTCCTTATTGATGTAATCTACAAGAAAGCTATATGCAAATACTTGATTGAGAACTTCCTTCTAAAAGAAATCCCCACTTTACAACCCATTCACATTGTCAGTAGCAGTTTCTAAAATACATTTTAAAATAGACTAATGCTTTGTAATGGACATGTAAGGTCAGAGAATTTTATATTTAATATCATTAAATATTAAATTAAAGGATTTAGTAAAAAGTACTTGTTAGAGATAAAGTGTTGAAAGATGAAGTTATTTAAAACAGATGCAGCTGTGTCCACACATGTTTTAAAAAAAAGTATCCTGCAATGTATTGGAGAAAAGTCCAGTTTATTAGCACAAAATGATATCAAATTCTTTTAGGTAGGAAGGAAGGTTTCAAGGTTTTCAACAAACCGCATCTTTTCCAGAGGTGCCCTTTTCAAACATGAGACTAGCAGAAATATACGGTGATGGTAAATTGGCCACCTGTAAAACTCCTGACAAGGGCTTGCACAATTTCTAATACAAATTGTAATAATTGTGTACTGTATGATTTTTAAACTAATTTATTTGGTTTCTATTTTGTTTGCACAGATGGAATAAACAAGTTTTATGTCATTTATTAGAACTTGCAAAAAAAACTTCTAATCACATCTGACATTATTTGAACAAAGCAGAAAATCCACTAGGCAACTTATGTTATATCATCAAAGTAGAATATTCATTACAAACATTATGGGCAGATAGTTCAGATGTGAATAAAAATGTAATCATATAGGGTAATGAAAGCAGCCTGTTGGACACGCTGCCTCTGATCTAATACGAGCTGCACTCTAGGCGTCAAAGAATACGATTCACCGTGATCTATTTATGCGTATGTCACGCTCTCACTTTGTCTCGCTCTATAAAACATTCTTGATAATGTTGCTTTGATATGCTTTTAAAAAGGTAGAAAATTTGAAAATCGTTCAGGCGTTACTCCAGATCAATTTCAAATTATTAAGAGTATGATATATTTCTACAACATAAGTTTAAAGCCGAAGGGACATACATAATCTTGATTCCAAAAGATCAGAGGACAGTTTGACCTCTTACTGTTTAGTTAATTACGCTGAATATTCCTTTTAAAAAATTATCAAGATTATACCTATAATCATTGTGATTTTAAATTACCTAGGCATATTACCTTTTTTGAATTACTCTTATATTTAAATTTTGTATATGAAAGATTCAATATGGTTTTATTCATTATTTATTTATTTTATTTTTAAAACAAAGAAAGAACCACAGAAACACAAGACTCAGAAACAGTTATTTGATGAAATAAAGGAAAACTGAAATTTAAAATGTCGTTTTGGAGATGAGCCTGAACTAAATTATTATAAAATAAACTTAATTTACTAATATGACCTATTGAACACTAAAGAAAATTAAAGATGTATTGTCCTCCTGAAAAATATTTTTGATTTTTGTTGAATATGCCATTTTAATGTCGCATAATATTAATAGTTATTGACTTCGACCAAAAATTGGATCGAAAAAAAATGTATTTACCTGTAAAAACTGGAATTTAAAGCAAAAAATGGTCAAATTGGCTGCCAGCCAATGGGTTTTTCGTTTTAATTTATTATGTTTTGTTATTAGTGAAAACATGTTTTTTTTTCCTACAGAAGTGAATAACTTTATTAAAACTACAAATAACCTATTCAAAGTCTGATTTAATTATCTTAATTTTTCATGTTTTTGGGGGACAATATATCTTTAAATCTACTGTACCAAAGGGAACACATAGAATATTATTGTTTTATTGAGTAGTATTGTCCAACAAACATAGGGAAGTAGAAACAGTATACCCTCACATCTGTAGACAGTAAAATATGTAGTGCCATGTGTATGTCTATTGCACTTTATCTATGAGTTCTTTAATAATCAATTATGGATAATTGATTTTTACTACTTTTAACATCCGTCTTTGAAGTCTTTAATTATGCTAGATGTTTGGCGTTAAAACTCACTCATATAAACTTAATATTTTACAATTTAGCATTTTAGAACCCAATAAAAGTTTCATGAAACTTTGAAATCTTTTATAGATTAATTAGCTGTTGATAGCATTTGTATGTCTCCTCTGTCATCTATTGAACTTTATTCCACTTTTTAGTAGTAGATAATGACTCTTCTTTCTGCTTATGTGTCTATCCTTGTTGTCCGCTTTGCTTACATTTTTTTATTGTGAAAGAATTAATAAATTGAATTGCATTACGAATTATTTAGAAATTTTACAAAAGAAGAATTAGTTGGTACTTATCTACACCGAGTTTGTACTTATCTAGACACAGAGTTTAGTTGGTACTTATCTAGACACAGAGTTTAGTTGGTACTTATCTACACCGAGTTTGTACTTATCTAGACACAGAGTTTAGTTGGCACTTATCTACACAGAGTTTAGTTGGCACTTATATAAAGCATTGGAACTCATCCACACAATAAAGAAATAACTAATTAAATAGAATACATTTTATTGTTAAATAATATTTTTTTTTTAAATAGTGTAGTTTGATTTATTGCAGATTGATAATAAATATGACATTTACTGTGACCTAATATACATTTATTAAATAATAAAGCATTTTATTATGAGACGTTTGTTATGATATTTGGCATTAACTACTTTATCTTGGAGTCTTTCACTTTATTGCACCATGGAGAAATAATGCCAAGGTTTGGTGATCACTTAAAACTTAATAAAAAAAACTAATATGTGTATTAAATGTTATAATTACCCAGTGCTCCGCTACAGGTTTAGGTTGGTTGGTACATCCTACACAAGGGTTTTGGCTTAAGATCTTTAACCCACCCAATTTAAAAAATAGCATCCAATCTTAACTTATCCACACACAGTTGGTACTTATCCACACACAGTTGGTACTTATCCACACACAGTTGGTACTTATATAGTTGATACTTACTGTATGCGAACAGTTAGTTTTTACTTTATTATCCACACACAGTTTGTACTTTTTATCCACACATACAGCAGTCGGTACTTATTTACAGTGTTTTTGGTACTTATCCACAAGCAGTTGGTATACACATTAGATACTATATTTAATCCATTTAATGTTGATAGTCTTCTGATGTAAATTGTAAATTTACATCAGTAGGGCATTATGTGATTTCAAGTAAAATATTGTCACAAAACATCAATTTTTGGTACAGTTGGTACTTATTCATACACATTAGATACTATATTTAATCCATTCATTGGTTGACAAAATTTAAAATTAAAAAGTTTATACAACTGTTGATAGTCTTCTGTAAATGATGAATGCCCTGTTTACCATTCAGAAAGACTTTTTATCACTTCTCAGTAGGGCATTGTATAATTCTAAGTAAAATATTGTCACAAAATAACAAAACATCACTGTTCCTTTATAACTAAGTTCTTACATAACTAAATTACTGTAATGTTAACTTTCTGTTATTGGCATTGTTTGTCAATTAAAGCATTTCTTGACTAATCTAGTTAAGGTTTAATACAATGAAATGAAACACTTCCTAGAAGGCATCCTAATAATCTACTTTTCCCATTGTAATTTCTGTATTCCAATTCATCTCTGAGAGAATGAATTGTTTAAACAAAAGTTAAAGATGTATTGTCCCCCTGAAAAATAATTTTTTTTGTTGGATATGCCATTTTAATGTCACCTAATAGTTATTCACTTTGACCAAAAATTGGATTGGGAAAAAAATAATTTACCTGAAAAAAACTGTAATTTAAAGCAAAAAATAGTCAAATTGGCTTCCAACCAATGGGTTTTTGGTTGAATTTAACCGTTTATTTTGTCATATCATAAGTGAAAACATTCTTTTTTTTCAGGGTTTTTGTTTTCTACGGAAGTGATTAACTTTGTTAAAACTACAAAATGGCTATTAAAAATCTGATTTTATTAATCTTCATTTTTTAAGTTTCTGGGGGACAATACATCTTTGATTAATAATGTAGTAATAATTGAAGGAAAAAAAAGTTTAAAAACCTTTTGTTTTATTATTTAGAACACGTAATAAATTGTGAGTGGACAATTAGACCAATTGCAGATGGTGAAACAAGTTCATTGTCACATTAAACATTTTCCCATGTGACTATTTAATTGATTGGAAAAGTTTCTAGCATTCTGAAGGACGCTTGATCATTATTTGGTTACCCAGTTTATTCTGAGTTATGGCGCCGTAAATGTCCTGTTCCAGTGGCCTAACTATGGCACACTGAAGTGAGATATTTTCATTAAATGCTGTGCTTTTCACCAAAATAATGTCCCTTCATTATTAGTGGAAGTGGTTTCCTTAGCCTAAGTGGTATTGGTGTTGTTCAGCCATTGCACATGGCTCTTGGACAATTTGTAGGCTGAAATTACAAATGATATTTGTACAATATGTAAAGTATGGATATAATAATAAAACAATATTTACTGAAATAATAAACAATGATATGAATGATATAATTAAATATATTAAAGGGTGCATATTAATCAATATGTCATTTTTGCTGGCATTGGTATACAAAGTTATATTTATACTGAAAATATAATGAAACTTAAAACAACTTTTGAAGAAAACTATTAATATCTCTGGATCTAAAGTATTAGGGACCAAATAATTTGTTGAATTTTTCTATGTAATGTCAAAAAACATTTGCTTACAATCAGTTGTTTGTTTTTTAATTAAATATTATATAAGAAATAAACTTTGTTTCTCAAATGAAATTTACAGTATATTAGATAGATGGCATAAACAGTGATTGTGACTTCTACTACTACTATACAAGATTGGTTGTACTGTATTTAATATTATTTTTATTTTTAAGTACAGTATGTTACCAAATGTTTAAAAATGTGCACATTCCTCAATGTTACATCTCAATGTGAGCAATGAAATCTATATAGACATTCCATAATGTCTGTTTTTGGTGTTGCTATCGATGTTGATAGAATCTATACCGTGAAAGTCGTGGCCTACTTGTCAGCCTTATAAAATTATAAACCGGACAGGTACGTCTGGGTTAACACAGCATGTAGCACTATGTAATACATTATGTATCTAGGCCAGCTAACATGCATTAATGGATACCACAGTGACATGCATGTCATAAAATGCTCCCCCTGCTGTACATTTTGGCCTCACTCGAATCTCCGCGGATGTTCTTATTATTATCGGTATCAGATGGACAGATTCGATTACCGACGCTTTGACGTGTTGTCTCAGTCCGTACTTGACCTTTGCCTGTTTACCGTCTTTGCCATCAGCCAATTCTCCCGAACCAATTTATCGCATAATAGGCCGAAGTAGGGTGTTTTCAATTTCACCTTGCGGTGTGGTATCGCATATTAAAATACTCAATAATTAAATAACGGTCAGACTCTTATTGGCCATACATGTTTTATTACCGCAGGTATTTTTAAAAATAAACAAAAAATATAAAATATTTAATTTTTACTCTACAGGTACGATTAATTTACTATGATTTTTGGCAGTTAGTTGTTATTCTTGTGAAAATATTGTTATATTGTACTTGGAGCTATAGGCTTCCAACTGAGTGTTAACTCGCCGTTCTCTACCTTTCCCTAATTATGCTTTTTCTCGCTATGAAATTTCTCCCCCTCGGGTCACACCCATTTTTATTTTGTTAAAATATCATGCACAAGAAACAGATTATCCAACCACATTTTGTTCTAATAATGAAACATACAGGGAATGAAAGTATATAATAATATTAAAATGATTTACAAAATAGACATAATAGGGGTATGTTATACTAAACTCTATTGTAATATACTTTGTACATTTTTTCCATCAAAGATTATTTTAAGAAGAGCCAATTTGATTGAAAAAAAGAAACTGGAAACCTATATTCATTTTTCACTTAAAGATGTATTGTCCCCATAGAAAAAAAAATGTTGAATATGCCATTTTAATGTCACATATTCACTTTGACCAAAAAGTGGATTTTAAAACTAATTATTTACCTGATAAATAAGAGAGAAATAGCCAACCAGCCAACCCGGAAGTATTCATTCATTTCCCCCTTTTTTGTTTTGGATAGTACATTCATATGTGTTTTTCGTTAAAATTTACTGTTTTTTGGTGTTTTTTTAAATTTAATATTTTATTTTTTTTTTTAGCAAAATTGAACTTTATGGAAATAGCCTACAGTATTCAAAGTTTGGTTTTATTTATTTTTATGTTTTTGGGAGACAATAGGCCCACATCTTTAAAAAAAAAGGATTTATTCAGTAAGGAAAAATAGTTTCCTTTATTCTTCTTTAAGGAAAGCATTATATATAGTATCTTGATGTTATTGAGCATGTAGACACCAGTCAGTAATAATGTATGCCATACTACTGTAGAAGCAATGTTCTTAAAAATTTGCACCAATATAACATACTACTTAGATACACATTTTTGATTAGAAGACTCTGTATTTATAAAGCATAGACATAGTAATAATAATAATAATCATATGTGCTTTATTTTGGCAATTAATATATTTAAGTTCCCTAAAACATCATGAACAATACATTAACCAATAATACTTCTTAGGTACACAGAATATACACAAGAAATCTATTAGTGGGAATATACTGCTTTATTTAGCTGCACGCCGTAGTTTGTGTATGTATATTTAAATTTATGTGCAGCAGCCAATAGTGAATGTAAGTTGAATTTTAATGGCCTGTTTTTGGAGCTAGGTGCAGGTGGTACTGATAAGTTCATTCTCATTTTCAAAGCTGTGTATTCTTTTAACCTTTCAACATGGTTTTTCTATTGCAATATAGACAGGTGGAGAAATATCTATTAACAGGTAGGAAAAGAGTAACATTTACTAATCTAATCTGTAAAACAAATTAAGGTTCATAAGAGTATGTAAGAGACATTGGTATATTGATTTAGGTAATTTTTATTTCTTCGGTATCTCTAGTCTTATATAATTTATTAACAGGCTTTAATACCATTCTCTTAATTGTTTAATGTTTGGATAAATAAAACTATGTTCAAATGTTATCTGGATTTTCTAATAAAATATATTTGTATTTATTTTAGAAGCTTTAAATTTGTTATGGTTTAATTATACATTTTGCTCATGATTGAACAAAATAAAATATGGTGGTGTTGGGTAAACCAACTAATTAATTTAAACATGTTCACAAAATATCATAGATGAAAATGAACTATGGTGTTTTGGTCGAATCTCTAATTAAAGGTGTGAAAATTGAATGGAGCTCACAGAATATCATTTAAAAAAAAATGGGGTGATGTCTAATTGATTGAAGGTGTTGAATGAGTTTAGAACATAGAACATGTTCACAGAATATGAGGACTGTCCGGTGGCAATACAGGAAACTGGATGGTATTACAAGGTAATGCTTTAAAATCACGATAAACACATACAGATAGGTCAAGGCCTTAATCACAGACCTTATTTACATTTCCGTATTTGAGGTCTTTTAAAAATTGATATACAACGTTGAAACATTATATATGGCCATTGTCCGTGGACGATGTTAATCGGAGCATAAACCCACCTTTTAGTCGCATCGGTTTCTTTTCAATAGGCGCTATTGATCTTGCCTTGTTAGAAGGTTAATCCTGTTCATGATGTCTAGCAAAAATATTATTTTCCCCTAGATGTTAACTGGACTTATTATAACAAGCGCATACAGTATATATTTGTAATGAAATTAAATCGGTTTACTTTCAAATGGTACCACCCTGGTTTCAAATATTTTTCTAAAAATTGCTTAGTGAACCTTAAGAATTTTATAATTATTTTTAATATGGAACATATAGCGTATAAAAAATATTTATTTAGGTGCAATAATTGTATTTCTAAAAATGTTGAATGTCATCAGCGCCATTTTATTTGGGTGTGGCCCTTGGGTGTGTCATACTTTTTCTGCTATAATGATCAAGAATTATTTACAACTTAAAGTGCGTCACCACATGTACAACAAACTTTACACATTTTAAAGATTTTATATTCAATTTTCAAAATGTTGTAGGCGTAGGATTTTCATCTAACAAAATAGGATTTACAGTCGGATTAAATAAGATTTTGGAGAATTTTTTTCAAAATCCACTATGTTATACATATCTACATGTATATCCTTATATTATATATTAATGAGATACAGTAACATTATTCCATTTTTAAATAACTGATCCAGATGCTCATATTTGTTCATAATTATACAGTACATGGATTAATTTAATTCATACATACTACTGTATATCATCGGCACCTATGGCATTTAATAGAATTATGTATGATGTTTATTGTTAGAATATTTAGGTTAAGTATGTACTTATTTTTCATAAAGTAAATATGTTACATTGAAGGTTCTATACTGTAAATACAAAATGTGACTTATTGATTTCATTAACAGATCATGATAACATTTAATTAGAAAAAAAAAATGTATTGATCGATCATTTAATTTTTAAGAAAGTTGATATTGGTAAAGACTTGTACCTGATCTTTAAGACTTAGTACCTGATCTTAATAA
The DNA here is from genome assembly GCF_963402885.1 of Antedon bifida. Lineage (NCBI taxonomy): Eukaryota > Metazoa > Echinodermata > Crinoidea > Comatulida > Antedonidae > Antedon > Antedon bifida. Next base: position 2,740,163 of record NC_136234.1, read on the forward strand.
CTGTACTTACTGTAGAACTCAATCTTAATAACTGCACTTAGTACCTGATTTTAATACTTAGTACTTTATATTATGAGAAGGTACATGCAATAACCATATTTTGAAGTAAAGGGTAAGTTGAATCTTTGAATTGCTAAAAAGAAAAGATGTTGCTGCAATGTTGGACCCAGAAAAGGCTGCCACCAATCAATTGTATGGCAGCAGTATTCTGTGCTGATCGTTGGTCTTCGTTCAATTATTTTTTTTACTTTTACTTTTGAACTTTGAATTCTTCTCAGATCCCAAAACCTTCTTTCTATTTTTGTTTTTAAAAAATGTAAATTTTGAAATAATTAGTTTTGGGTGCAGGAAAAAAATGTCCTGCCACAGTTGTACTCATTTTTAAACTATTTTATTCGTCTTCCAATTACAGAAGAAAGTAACACTGCAGATGAACCGTTGGAAGGAGATGAAGCACCAAAAAGTGACCTAATAACATGTGGTATATGTCAACAAGACTTTGAACTCGGTGATATTGTTAAGTTCATTGAGCATAAACGAAAATGTCCACAAAGAAACGTAATTGGAACCAACCATAAGGACACGCAAGATGACCCGGGCGGAAAATCAATGGTGCAAAGAGCGCAAAAAACGAAAATCATCACGAACATTAAGAGACAAGAACGCGGAAACTCGGCATGGGAATCACAGATTAGTAATGTAACAACAGGAATTAAAAGCCATGAAGTACCTGCTGATGTTGATAAGAAAGGTATGGTGTTGTAGATAATTATGTTGCAAGATTGTAATGGTCAAACAAACCATTCTGTCATTGACACCAAAAAATACAACCTATTTAATCTAAGTTCATTATGATATGCATGAAGATTTCAGGGGCGGATCAAGGGGAGTGCTAGGGTTAGGTAAAATGAAATTATCTATTGTTTTATTGTGGATCCGCACTGTTGTTATTATATTTGAGGGCAGTGTACTGCTAAAGTTTTCTTGAAAAAGAAAACATTACTACTTAAGTCAAACACCCTTCAATGAATCATGCTAATTACAAATTTTCTAAACAAATATTTTGGGTTTCAGAGGTTTTTCACCTCATTTTAATGATGTGTATTACGGAAGGACTTCTATGTAAAGTGCAAATGCCCTAAACAATTCTATACGTTTTCTTAATCATGACCTTCGACCTGAAGTAAATATAAATGCGGCGTTGACAATATTATGCGGTAGTCAAGTGGGAATTAACTATTCATGCCGAATAAAGAAATTATAATATATATATAGTTAATGATCAATCTTGCAGTCACCTCGCTAGAGTAACAATGTGCTTAATCAAGAAAAACGTCCCTGACACTCAAGTTTCTGGGATTTCTAATTTCATCAACCTATTTAACAATGAAATAATCACCTGGAAATGTGCCGGGCAGGAATCTGTAGCTTGGCATTAGTTTATGACATTGGTGAAATCAGCATGATACCATATCCACTACAAATGGATTTTATTGGATAACGTGAGAGCCCTTTGAAAATGTACCACCTAGCTAGCATATAGTTCATACCATGTCCCACTTTTAGAATGTTTGGCGTATTAATGTTTTCCAAAGGTGTGCATTCGCACAAATTCATCTCTTTAAACACTCTATTACCGTTCTATTTCTACAAATTCATTCAGTTTCGTTTTAAATCTTATATCTGGTTTTCATCAAGAAAATGCAAAATTAGAAATCGTATCAGAAATAGTAAATTTTTTTTAATGATGTCTGGTTCCAATTATCCATAAAATATCCTTGTAAAGATTTATGTTACCAAATTTACTCGCTTGAACAAATGTCATTGGAATGGTTTCATTTTGGGTTATGACATTTCGTTTGTCATTAGATACTATGAACTATCAAAATTCCACCTTATCAATTTTACAGACATGTGGTTACGCTCAACAATTAATGTAAACTTACATTCTCATTTTTAAATTCAGTTCCAGTCTAATTTTCTTCTAATATTCTACAGTTCAAAGATAGTCACATTAAAAATTATTATAGCAATTTACTTTCAAACCTTTAAAAATTTTCAAATGTTCCATTATGTTTGCGAAAAGAGTTCATCATGGTTGATCTGATTTTCCCCCCAGATATGACATGCATCAAAAATATATTCATCTCCCGTATTTCTGTCGTTGTCAAAGTTAGCCACTTGCTTTGCGCAAATAATTGGAACTAAAATCTCGAGAGGAAGCTCTCTGCTGACCCCTCGCAGGTGCAGAATCCACTTGACATGACATCGTAAATTTCCCAACGGTTGCCTTGACAGAACGCCTTTACATCTCCGGCGCCATCTAAATTTCTGAGCACACATGCCAGTCATTTTAAACTCTAATTCGCAAAATGTGACAAAATGTTGGGTTTTTTTCCAATTGCAAGATCACATAAATTAACAATTATTTCCTGTACTTACTGAAGATTTATTTAAGAAATAACTTTTTAAACATTAATTTTAAAACATTTTTGGTGTTTTTGTGAATATAAATATTTCCAAAATTTTTTTTTTTTTCCTGATCAAAGATCATAATATCGGTAGGAATTTAGTAGACTCGTATTAGAAATAATGTTGTGTTTGTTTTATAGGTAATGATGAACCCGTAGTACATATCTGCTCAACCTGTAAACATGAGTTTAACAGTGCCTGGTGTCTTCTGAATCATGCCCAGAACCAACATGGTATGAGAATATACCAAGAACAAACATCATCAGAACCAATGGACAATGACAATAGCCAATCACCTCAATCGGTTCAATCTGTTGAAACTATACTTGCTGAGAACACCATACAGGCACCATCTGTACCGATTGAATCTCCAACTCGTCCAACACCAATCAAGCCTTTCCCTGAGCCACCTCTCTATACAGCACCAATGATGAAGCCTCACGTTGGTAGCCCACCAAGACTGCATCATATAGATACAAGAAATCATTTAATGTACACACATCAAGCACTAATGGAGCGGTATCAAAGCAGAAGTGGTCCAGACTTAGATGGAAGACATAACCTATATGGTCCACCTACTCCAAAGGAATGGAGCTTACATTATGAAAGTCCAATAGCATCTGCATTTGAAGAAATAGGCCTTCCATACAAACAACAACAAAGCCAACCTGTTCTGGGCATAGACAACGGACCAGATTATTTCTCTCAAAAGCTAATAAATGTGGCTGCAACTAAACGGCCGACGACAACACCACCGGATACTCCAATCAAAAGACGGCCACCAATTCCTGTAATTCCATACATGTTGAAACCTCCGTCTGCACCTTCTAAGGACAAAATCTGTGAGTTTTGCGGCAAGTGCTTTAAATTTCAAAGTAATTTAATAGTGCATCGTCGGTCACACACAGGTGAGAAACCTTTCAAATGTAAGTTATGTGACCATGCCTGCAGTCAAGCCAGCAAACTAAAACGTCATATGAATACTCACAAACTACGGTTACGACAACAATATGATGCTAATAGCCGTTTGGACAATGATATTTCAAGTCCAACGGATGAGGAACTTTCCATTTCATCATCTCAGTCAGATAACAATACAATGAACTTAGCGTTGAAATACATGACTGATAAAGTTTCACCAACAAATTCAGAAGAAGACGAAGAGGAGTTGGAGGAAGAGGAGGAGTTGGAAGAAGAGGAAGAGGAAGAACTGGCAGAACAGGAAGTAGAAGAAAATGATGTTAGAATGGATAAAGAAATAAAAAAAGAGGTAGATTTGGATGACAAAAGTGAGACAAAAACACAACCAAATTCAGGAAACGCAACACCAGTGCATTCAACTGGAAATAAACAATGCGAGAGTGTGTCGGTCCTCATTGATGTCATGGCTCAAACCGGTCTTAGTGATATACCATCTTACAATGAAGCATTTGAACTAGCTATGAGAGAACGAACAATTTCAGAATTGTCAGACAAACTGCCAGAAAGACCAGCGAGCCAGCCAGAATGGCCAAAAGCATGCACTCCGGCTGAAAGATCTCCACATGAAGCAGGAACGTCAAAGAGATTAAGCCCAAATGAAAGACCGTCTCCGGACCACCATATGTTTTCAAGAATTTCAAATTCGCCTAGGATAAAAGATGGACGAGGGAGTGTAGGAGAACCCCCTAGTTTAGTGGAATTTAAGAAAAATATAAAAACGGAACCACCTCATATGTGGCCAATGGATCAAGTTATCGCAAGTCATCCATCTCAGGTAGATATTGGAGCCACTAACGGTGGATATCGGGGGTTGACATACACGCCCCGATTACCTGCTGAAACCATAATGACGGGAAGTGCTGCTCGACACGTAATAAGTCTAGTACCACCAGCAAGACCCCGACCAGTTAGTGGAGAGCGAAGATCTGATAAATGCGAGTTTTGCGGTAAAATATTCAAGAATTGCAGCAATTTGACGGTCCATCGACGAAGTCATACCGGTGAGAAGCCTTACAAGTGTCAGCTGTGTAATTACGCATGCGCACAAAGTAGTAAATTGACACGACATATGAAGACACACGGGCAAGGCGCTAAAGAGGTTTTCAAATGTGAAGTCTGTTCAATGCCTTTCTCTGTATATAGCACGTTGGAGAAACACATGAAAAAATGGCACTGGGGTGCTATTAAGGGGACAATACCGCGGCCTGAACCAGTATTAGGTCACAACTGATGTTTAGTTAAGGAACTTTCAAATAACTATAATAGGAACATGTGGAAGGTTTAGGAAACAAAAGCAGACATACAACTACTGGAAGGATGAGAAAACTGAATCAGATTAGAATAAGATCGAACCAAGATGTGATTATAAAGCAAGCATGCTTTAGTATACGAGGCTGGTGCACTCTAGAATAATGTTCAACTGCATCTATTCTATGTTGTACTTAATTCAGCAAGTGCAAACTTTAGTGCCAGACGCCGTCACAGAGTTTGTACAGTCTTCATCCTGTGCTAATAGTCTTTCTCAATTGATCTGAATATCTTGCAGGCATACAATCAAATTCTCTTGCAATCCCTGGCTTCACGCCATTGAAGATTAAAATCAATTGCCAGAAGTAAAGACATAAAGATTTACTGTAGTGATGTAACACCATTACCTACCAAAACCTGTACCACATGACGGTACACCACATGACTTGGTGTCACATGACTTATTATGTCACAATGATGATCATTGTAATTTGAATTTTTTTTTTTTTAAGTTGAGTTTCCTAGTTGATTGAACCTCCGGTGAGCTTAAAGTTTAAAAAACAAAGTGTACATTAAGATTCAGCATTAATATTATTCTGAAATACACACGGGCTTTGGTTTTGTGTTTTATCTGAAATTCTAATTGTTCATATTGGATATGTGCCAATCGTAATTATATTGTCATTTATATAAACAAATATTTTTAATAATAAATCGTCACCGTTTTTTGTGTAAGACAACTTTACAGTTTAAGAGAGTAAGGCTCTTTAAAAGCAAAATTAGTTTTAAAAAACACAAAACCTTAATGCTTTTTAGAAATCTAGATTTAGTCTTTTTTAATTGTTGCTTTTTGGGTTTTTAACTATTTTTTTATTATTGTCATTAATATGATATGCAGGTTTAGTGCAAGTTTGTGAATTTTTAACGAAATATTATCAAAAACAAGATTTTAATTCCTCTATTTCGTAACATGTATTTTATATGCGTCTGTCACTTTTTTGTGATCCTCGCCAAAGCACTTTTGAAAACTTTTTTGGAAGTTGTAAAAATGAGACATGGCGTTGTGCAATAAGCTTCGATTGAATGAAATTCAAATTATGTAAATGATCTTTCTGTTTCTATCAAGATACTTCATTGCAACTGAGATATATTAGTTAGAAGCGTTAGAGAGATTTCGATTTGAGACGACCTAGAGAATAGTTACGTCATGTTCACTATGTGCATACGGGGCATTGTGATATACTTCCTCCCGAGTCGTCGACGCGGTCCTCCCGAGTCGTCGACGTGACAGTTATGATCCATCGCGTCTCGTGATTGTTCAAATTACTTACGCCCTTGCGTTGCGTCCAAATGTGACCCACCGACATGCGCATAGGTCGTAGATCGTCCCAAATCGGAGGTCTATATTGAAACTTTTGTGTAGGCCTGCTTGGTTTTACAGGCACAACATTGACCGTTTCCCTGACCTAAGTACACTCACTCAGCTCAGTCTTATGTAAAACTTTTTTTGTGTGTGGTTTCACTTAGTAGCTTAGCTGCTTATTTGTATCTGTACAAGATATAAAGACTTTAATATTTGTATTCAATCTGTTGGTTACTACCCAGGAGTATAGACCTAATGGTCTTTTTTTTCAATATCAGATGTGATCATTTAACTAGAACTAATGCCATGGCCGAAGCAATACACTAGCAAAAATATTTCATTTCGCGAAACAAAAACAATAGGCCTAATCTATATATGTGTTGCATCATGAATTGATATATTGTATTTTTACATGAAATTAGATTTTTGGTTTTGGTGGACCAATTCTATTTCGTTACATACAATTCGTAGCATTTAGCACTGATGATGATGATAACAGTTTTTAAATATTATAGTTATTTTTAAATTATGTTTTCTTATCACTTTAAATTTATTGAATATAATTATTTTGTTCTACAAGACCTATTTATTAATTGATATTATGTTATATATACCAGTATTATATAGAAATATGTATTTATATAGAATATTGATATAATATCATCCTGTGATCGCCAAACATATGGCGCTAGTTCAAAGCGGTCTTTATGTAAATGTGTAAATGTATAAATTGCCATATTTTATCGCCTAGAATTAATTTACATTATTGTCGGTTGCCGCTTTGAATGACCTTTATACCGTTACCCCCTGCAATATGTTTGAAAGCGTTTGATGTTTGCTATACATACTAATGCCGTCATTATCAAAGCATTCTATTTCCACATATCTTAACCAGAGGCTTGCTTAACCTAATTCAACGAGGTTTATTAATCAAATGCCGAATCCATGGGCTATTTTCATGCAAAAATTAAAATATTATACTATGTGTTTTTTCCTGGGTACCAGCAGGCCATCCATTATCATGTGAATGCCTAGCCCGTTGCGTGTTATAATTAAATTTTATAATGTTATTTGTTAGCCAATGCAAAGTATAAATGATTTACAATCGCTTTTGTACCCGCGAACCATCAGCTATAAAATGAAAAAGCGCATTTAGATGACGGTTTATTTGCGCAGTATTCTTTTGTGCTTTTAATAAGTCTGTAAAATTGTAAAGTTATTGGTATTTCATTTCACAGCATAACTAAAAAGGTCTAGACTGTATTTGACCTTGTTGATCAATAGTCGTATTGTGAAATGATATTTTAGCCTGGGGGCAAAGCATCTTTTGAACTCTGCTACCGCAAATTATGTGAAAAACGTCGGCGTTGGTTATGCAATTTCTTTAGCCTAAATATTCACTTCTTTGACCCAATTGCAAGCCTACTGTTTTATCGTCGTCAACACTTTCACGAGCCTGTTTAAAATTACAAGACCTAAATTTCGAATTCGCAATCTGTCCAAGAAATGTAGTAAAATGTACATGTCATACAAAAAGCATTAAAGTGATCGTTGTTATTGCAATGTTCTCGATAAATAAATGTTTAGTAGGCCTTATTATTTAACTTACTGCTTAGGAGGTTTCAACATCCATTTCCTCGTAACGAAATGCGTCAGTGCTGCTGTATATAGTTGTGTTTTATAGTTGTAAAGTCGTATTCACTGTAACTGCTAACAATAGCATAATATGCCATTTTGTATAAAGTTGTCGAATACAACTTTCTACTTAAAAAGTACAATGATTGTATTAACACTAGTTTTAAATTTTTTCCCAAAACGATTCAAAGTATACTTAATCTAATCTCTTTTTTTATCGTTTTCTTTTTATTGAGAATTGTAATCAATTATCCACTTCATTCAATATTTCAACTCGAGGTTTTTTCTCCTCAAATTATTCACTTTTTTAATAGATTATTTGTTATCTAACAATTGCCACCTGTGGCTGTCTTGAGCACAAGACTTAACGCTTGGTTCACACTAGAACGCAACACAAGACTTAAAGCTTAGTTCACACTAGAGCGCAACACAAGAACGCATGACGTGAGGGATCCATCCGACTCACTTGCGTTGCGCGTACGCCATTTTGTTGCGTCCTAGTGTGAACCAATCAAATTGTTGAATTAATATTATAAGCAACTATTAATTTCTATTGAAATCTAGTATTTCTTCTATAGGCCTATTTCATCGGTGTCATTGTTTATATATTAGGAGAGGATTTTAATCCAAGCTAAATATGACTGTAGTAAGTCGTTTCGTTAATGAGCGAACCCATGTACCAAGGATTAGATCAGTAATCTACAGTATCTCGTTTTGCTCGCATTAATTCTTAGTGAAACCTCATTTTTCATGTAGGGTTTAAATACATCAATCGTATGTTGGTTATAATCGTTTTAAATTCCTTCAGCGAACAAATTAGGCTATACGTTGATTTACTCCTAAATACCGCCGCATATTAATCTGATCGACTTTGTTCGTGTGATTTTTATACGCTGAATACCGCTATTATGATATATTATTTTATAGGCAATGTAATGTCGTGGCGTATAGTGCAAGTATGATTATTACTAATGTAGAGCATAACGAAAAGGAGACAGATTGCGTTTATTGAACAATACACTAAATTTATGACGTACAACGGTTTCGAGTTAAATTCTAATTGGAACAAGAGAATCTATCAACCTATTTCTATCATAGCCCAAAGACTATATCGTACGTTTAAAACATTATTACGATCACTGCTGTTACTTTACTGTTAGTGCCATTAAATTCATGTTGCCGTGAATATTCACCTGAGTCCGTACAGACAGACTGGGTTAAATGCACTTAAGTTGATAGCAAATATCGTCAGTCTGTAAATCGCATTGGTCGCGCCTGTGTCGCCATTTTGATTCATCTAAATTCTATTCGCCGAATACGCGTTACTATTTCATGTTTCATTTTATATGGACGGTCATTTTGTATACTTGCATAACTTCATCATATTGCTCGTCAATTAGATGTTTCTTTAATGTATTTTCTAGCTTAAATTATTATTTTATATAATTAAATAGGTCTTTATGGTACTGTTATCATCATCAATTGTTATTGCTACGTTAGGTGTGTGGTTATACGTATTTTGAACGTTTTCCCCCCATGTTACATATCTCAATAATATTCTTGAGTTTTATGTTCGGATGATATATGCTGTATAAATATTGAATAAAATATTTATTACGAGTATTGTAATTTAAGCCATGGTGTAATCACTGTGGTGCTGGTTAGTGTTAGGCCTACGATGGTCTTTAAAAAGAATAATATTTCTAAATTCGTATGTTTTTAATGTTAATTGATACAGTGGTTAGTTTGTATATTATTATAACTGAAATAACCAAGTTTTTACTATGTAACTTTGTCATTTGAACGAATTTTACGATAGTAAGTTTGGAAAGAATTTATATTGTAGATATTATGTAATAGAAACGAATTCGCATTTTTATACTGTAGAGAGTCTTTTAAAAAGACTTGGGAGTATTTGAATATTGGATTGTATTGTATATTATCGATAAAAAAAACGAAAAAAAGTAACATGAATGTTATTCATGTTAATAATGTGCCCTGTTGTATATTTTTCCTCGGATCTTTCCTACCGGCTTGAAAAGCCTCCAAACTGCAGCTGATATATGTGACGATTTTAAGAACATGTAATTTAGGCCTAAGACCAACATGCAATGAAGAAAGCCTTGGTCTAAAGTTTAATTCTAGACCTTGTCTTACATGCGATGTAGGCTCACGTTGTTACTGGTCGAAAACAATGACTATAAATCTTGGTTCTCATTAGGACAGCACGTCAGAACGTACGCGCAGCTTTGACCAATCACAAGCGACAATTTTGAGGACCGTCGCTTGTAATTGGTTCAAATTACTTGCGTTGTGCGTACGTCTTTGCATCCTAATGAGAACCAAGCCAATGTAATATAGTCTTTAGAGACACGGTGCTTAAATGTCACCTTGGCGTTGGCCAAGATGGCATGAGCTATTAGGTCAACGACAGGTTCGTTGAATAAGGCCTAGACTGGACATACAAAAATAGTACTATTTGTCCACTTCGATTTTCAGAAGGCACACTGGAGGAAATTATAAGCCGTTCTGAGTTAAGAAGGAGACACATTTAGATTAAGTGTAAAGATATTGCATGTAGTGTAAATGTTTTTAAGGTTTCGTTTATTTTTTTCTTTGTAATTTTATTTTTTATTTTTTTAAAACATTGTAGCTTTTTTTGTTTAAAATGATACACAAATATGTAATGTTATTTTGCACTGAAATGTAAATAGAAAAGGTATCTTGTGTAGAGAAAATTCATGTAGAAAGTCGTGTTTGCCACGATAGACGCTTTAGTCCAGCAACATCGTGTTTCCACGATAGACTCTTGATCCAGCCACGTTGCAGCTGAGCTATTTCCAATGTTTGTTTGCCAAAATGTGGCGCAGTCTGTATTTATTATATGTGTATATGGTCAAACCAGAGTGGGCGTTAGAGTACCCATTCCTTTGTTTATCTTTGTTTTTTTAGATTTTTATTTTTCATTCTTTATGGATTTGGTCTCATAGAGACCATGCTAGTGTAGTATAGAGTATAAAGGTGTGATTCAAACAATATTATTGGAGCTTATTATACTAGTGGCAAGTACTATTAAAACTAATGGAAATTTTCGGTAACTTTTGTCATCTGTGTATGTTATTTTATAGTCTTGACGACTATCAACGAAACCGCGGCTACTGCAGAGGTCCTGTTAATATCTCGGGTTTTTTTTTTATAAAAGTCATCCAACGCTAATGCTTTTGGAAAGTTCTGGACTTTTAAACCAGCATCAGTATTAAACATTATGGTTATAATCTCAACCATAGCCGTGCCAAGAACAATTTAATTAAATAATAAAAATATATATTGTCTTTTTTATTAGTATCTTTCACAATGAGTTCCTAGAAACCATAAGTGGGAGTATGAAATCAACTTAAAATAGAAACAAATTAAACAGTGGTGTTTATATAATTAACAATAGGGTTTAAATACAGACCTGTATTTGAAAAGAACCTACGTTTTAATAGTAAATTCATCATCTGAGAAACACCTATGGTCGAAAGTCAAAATTGTAAATACATTGTGACACATTTACCTTGTCATACTATTTTAGTACACAGTACAGCTGTATTGTGATTAAAACATTAAACGATTGGAATAAAATCAGATCATTGAAGTAAAACATTAAAAAAATATTCTGTAGGCCTAAGCCAACGAAAATTAATACTATCATGGATTACATAATTATTTATTCCATGATAGTATGTAGTGTATGGAGAAAATTATTAGAACTGTTGCTTTTGATAAGACAGATTTCATTGGGTGTGTTTAGATAACGACAGTCATTGAAATGCATTAAATTAGAGAGTTATGCTGACATTATTAACAGGTTGACCGAAGCGATGATTATTTACTAGAACCCAATCATTACGCCCACCATCGTTTTCTTTCTGTCTATCGATTTAGGTCATAAGTAATGTTCTTAATTCTATTACAGGTGTTGATTATGTATAGCATGGTCGACATACATGCGAAATGGCTGCGTATATAATGCATTTCAAACGTCCAGCTGTCGGGGAAGTCCGCTCTAGTTAGCGTTGGAATGTCCAATGTGCGAATCTAGGCTAAATGTGTTTAAGTGACTCAACACTCGACATCATACACATATACAAGTAAAAATTCCACGTCGTATTCCGCGTATTAACGCGTATCCGTTCGTGTTTTTTTTTAGCCAATCATGGACAGTTATTAAAATCGTGTCACAAAACAAACACGTGTTACGTATATTGCACATATTGAGTCATGTTTCATACGTGCGCATGCGCGAAATACTCACGCATAATTATTCGCATACAATTCGTTATATTTCTTCACGAAAACCCCATCATTAATATCGTATTCGTCCAAAAATATTGACAGAAATTTACCTAACCAATACCTGGAATGTGTCGCCTATTATCCGAGGCCTTACTTTTTTAATCGTATTTGACTAGCTTTAGCAAAAGGTGAAAACCTTTCCAGTCCGCGGTGAAACACACAGTATGAAATCACCGTTGAAACGCTTAAAATAAAATCGTGAAAACGCAAACAAGAGATAAATATTTGTCCTGATAAATTGAAGATTTGGCTAATATACATTAAGAACTTTCCGGTTTACCTAATAATACGGGAAGTATTAGATTGAATTTTAAAAGTTCATGAATTCATTCGAAGATAGGTTAAATATTTATAGGCCTACAGTAAATTATATGAAAATAATACGTGGAGGTCTGTCATGCTAGACGGTATAATAATTTAAAACGGACTGTTGAACTAAATAAAACAATTATTTATGAATACATTTACTGGATTTACTGTCAGAGGTATATTTATTACTAGCAAGTATTGTTTCGCCTTTTTTTGTTTAATAATAATATGTGTCGAATAAGTAAATGAAAAATAATGTAATTTTTCGCAGACACCCTTTCATAAGAATCTAAATTTTCGAGCAATTTTATATTGTTTATATCCGTTTGTTGTTTTTCCTATGGATGAGTTTCATTTTTATCTTTCTATACGCGTAACCATATAAAACGAATTATATTTTTTTAAAGTTTGTCTAAATAACATCTTGACTCTAAGTTATTGCAAGTTCATGTATTTTTCTTTGTAGTTTTATTGTTTTAATTATGTTAATGAATTTCTATTTTGAGTGGACCACTACAATTTCTTGAATCTGATACACGACGTCAGTCTTTATTGCAACAAAGTAAATTCAAATACACATTCACACTCTTAATAATAAATATTATACAGGCATGTTATTTTCTATAGCGTCGATTCAATTAACAATATAATCATTAATATTAATTAAACTTAGACCCAGTGCACACATTACATAATTCAATGGATAAACAAGGTTAGAAATACGTTCTTATTCTACTCGTTTAGTAGATTATATATACATATACATTTTTATTGATATTGTTAAATTAAAAACTGTTAAAAAATGCTAAACGAAAACTAAACGAAATTATTTAGAATTTTACGTAAAACAAACACAATCAACAAACAAAACCGAAATGATTTCTAGAAACATCCAAATAAAAATAATCATAACATGATTTGAAAAAAAAAACTGTTGTATAGTCTGTCTGTTGCATTTTTACTTACAAAATCATAATTTTTTATTTCAACTTTGAAAAAACTCACCAAAAGGAAAAAAAAAGAGTTTATTACGGAATTTAAAAGAAAAAGAAATATATAATAGGAAGAAATAATTTAGAAATTTTAGTCTTGAAGAGATTCAAGTAAACATTGTCCAAAATAATTTCATCGAAATAAAACTTTACCAACAAATTTAGACAAACGTTGTTAAGTTATAAACTGTGAAATGGGGTTCTTATAGAACCACTTATAGTTCAGAATATGGTTACTTCAACGTATCCTGATGAAGGAGATATACAGTGATATTATAAACTATATATTTAAGCTTATGTGGTAATACAATAGTAGAGGTCCTCGGCAGATAAAAGGAGGGAGAAGCATGGACACGGCTTTCTGTATTATAACGAATTTACCATATCCATGAACAATATAGGGTAAGGGATGATCTCAAACTAATGTGAAGTCACCTAAAATGTATAATTGTAAGAGATCCATTGATTTATTTGAATTATAGGCCAGAAGACAAACATGTATAACACATTCCAGTAGGATAGTAAAAAGTATATAGAACTGTTGACGAATTTCGATTGCTCTATCCAGGCTATGTCGTAAATTTCTGAGTTGTGACATTTGGCTGGCTCTAAAGATGCGACCGGTTCAAATAAATAGGACCATTCGTTACATTTATATACGAGGCTAGAGATTTCTTATCTAGGTTGAGTGCATAGGCGGATGAGACACTCCTTATGTATCGCAAGTATATCAATCACCTTGTACACAAATCCAGGCCATGTAATGTTATGGCCTCATTTCACCGTTATGTATTCATAATTGGTGTGTCGTTATTATGCAAACGATATCCTCGCCTAGATTGACCAATTTTATGAATAATTTCGTTAAAGTTCAAAGTTGATTAATTTTTCTTTGTGGGTTTTTTTCCTTCGCTTATCAGCCTCGTCCTAAAACTCTCTATTTGGAAATAGTTAATTGGTTTATACTCTAGAAGCGACAACACATGCAATAGTTATTACTTTTAATTTATTTTTTAATGATGATATAGATTTGCTTTAACGCTTAACATTTTGCACACATTAGAACGTTCTTAACGAGATTTGTTTCGTTCTTATCTATAGAGGGCGCATATCCAATCGGAAGTTCTTTTGAAGTTAAGTTATTATTTTTCGAAAGTAAAACATGATCACCGACGTGAAACAAAAAAAATAGGCCCTATTTATATTTCGTTAAATAACGGTATATACTAAATTAAACTAAATAAAAAATATATTTAAAAGAAGATGAACATAATTATTTTATGTCAAAATAGATACTTTTAGACAAATAATTTTTTTTTAATTAGCGACAAAAAAAAAAAATATTTATGTACTGTCTCTGTTCATTGAATAGTCCGTGCATGTGTATTTTTTTTCTTTTGTTATTATATATTGCTTTATTTATTTTTTTTTTTATTTCTATACACAAAAAAAACAATAAATTGTTTCAAAAACAGAAATCCAAAAGTTCAAATGATTCACAATAAAACATTTATTTGATGACGTAGCATTCTTAATTATGTACAATTTTGATTATAGAACATAAGTGACATTTTCTCACTGAAAATGCTAATGCAATTAAAAATGTTGCCTGTTAAATCGAGGGCCTACACGCCAAATAAGGAAGTTGCCCGATCTCACTAACTTTACAATGATTAGAACAGACATAGTCGTATTCTTGGACATTCTTTCAACAACTTCACCCAGAAAACCCGTAATTCGAACAAAATGTCAATGAAAAGCGGAAACCTAAATTCTATCGGTCATAATGAAATAATTTCTTCAGATATCTCAGACATTGTTATTATTATAAATGCGTTAATATAACTTGAATGCGTAACCTCAATATATAAGGCCTGTAGGTTAATCTGATTATATAATAAGGAAGGCCGCTCTCTGAAGATACATAAAATGTTACATTTGTCGGCTTACATAATCTGAAACAATTTAAAATTAAATTACTGGAGCAGGCTGTATAGGGAGTTGTAATGTTCAGCTTTGTAATTTGATACTCACTCTGTTCTAATAGTTAATTTAACTAACGCTAATTTTGTAGTAGCAAGAAAATTAATGGCAAAATAAATTGAACATTGTTGTGTAATTTAAATAATAATCAGCAAAAAAAAGTGTACTGTAAATTTATGTTATTGCTATAAAACACAATACAAGTAGCATGCAATGGGAGGCAAGACATAATAATAGTTTACCCCTCTAAAAAAAACAATATTTAGGGAAGTACACTTATAGAGAATTCCTTCTTAAGCTCCAGAAAAAAGCTGCTAGAATTATTTTATTTAAAAAGCCATGGCAACATTCTGAGCCATTGTTTAAGCAATTGAATTTACTTAGAATAAAAGATATCAACAGAGGTACCGTCATAGGTTTCATGGCCCAGATTAGAAGTTTTACCCAGACGAATCCAAATGATATTCAAAAGAAATGAAAATACTACCCATAATCTTCGAAATATTTATTTTTTAAAAATTATAAAAAACATAGTATCGAATTACAGTACTTAAAATGCTGTATTGGTTAGTTTTATATTTTATGTATTTATACTTTTGTTTATTTCTTCTTTTTTTCAACTTGTACCTTTAAAACCTGTTTTCATGTTTTTTTCTTTGTGATAATATATTTTTTTTCTAAAGGGTCTTACGACTACAGACAATTACTTGTCTCTGTAAAATCCCTGTAATGTAAATATTTATATTGCTGAATAAATGTGAATTGAATTTGGAAGAGATCTAATCATGACAGGGTGTCGGGGCCTATGTCTACCATAATTCTTCCAAAATAACTAAATCTAAGTTTCGTTTATGCTGATTTTGAATCTTGATTTTAACATTTATTTGTCTTGGTTAAGACGCACTTTTTCCATGTTGTTGAAACATTTCTCTTAAAACATGTTTTTGAGAATTGAAAAGTTATGTCACAGAAGTTAGTATGTATGCAAAATAAACTTGAAGTTTATCTTCCTAAGTTGCAGGAAAACTGAAACATTCACACTGTTGCTTATTTCTGTTGCGTAAATTAATTAAAACGACCCAAAGGAGTTAATAACATATCCCAAATGTCAATATTAGTTTGTCTGCTCAATGTCACATTGCTAAGTTCCGTTACAATGACGCTAAACGACCCCCACAAATAACCTCTCCTAGCTCGTATCCGCTACATTCACTGCCCCTCGAAATGTCACAACGAATCTGGGGTTGACCTAGAGCCTAGGACACTAACATCTCTATAAATCATTTCTGATTAATTACGCAGACACGTCAGCCAATCACATTTAAATAATGGCGGTCCAGAATGTCCTAGGCGGACCGCAATTGGTCCTGGGGTTTCGTCTTTTAATTGGTGCCACCGGTAATTTTGCGTTGATTTTTAAGCAGCTGATGATCTTGACTTATCATTTTATCTGGGTCAGTTATTTAATTTGGGGTGTACTTGTCATATGCCCTTTAAAAGTTTTGAATATTTTTTTAAAATAAAAACTTTCGTAACTCGGCATTCAATATCGAAACGAAAATACTATTTGTAGATCTACTAAATTGGTTAACTGAATGCTGTTGATTTTATTATCGGAGCACAATCACCTTATAGAAAGATTTTGAACAACAATTATTCGATTTAACCATAATATACACCGTTTTAATTAATTAATGTATGCTTGTTCAACAATATTCAATCTCGTTGTATTTGATTTAAAGTGTTGACCTAAATCACTGTATCAACACCCATTTTGTAAATAGCTTTAATAAAGACCATTTTAAATCATTATACATAAAGTATAAATTATTAAGATCGGGGGAATATCAACCGCCTCTACAAGTACAACGAATTAACGTTTATTATATCAATAAAATAAATCTTAATGAAATGAAAGTTAAGTAGTAAACGACTAAACATAATTGTTTTTCGATGAACTAGTTCAGAAATCGTGATTTAAAACTAATCATACAAATTACACGTCTTAATATTTCGCCAACATAAACACATATGCCACAGATTGGTTAATTCCTAGCGATAAATTAATAAACACATAAACGTAGGGGCATTGTCAGGAAATGTGCCGAGAAGTAAGAAAATACATCAAATGATTTATCGTTTATTGTTTTTTCTCCCAACTAATTAGGTCGTTTAATTGGATAAGATGGGCAACAATGGCGTGAAACAACCTTACTTTCGTCACTTTTCTTTCTCTATCTACAAACTCGTTTTAATTGTCCAATGCATGTCAATAGTGCTGAGATGAAAGGCTTAAAAAGAGTTGGTATTAAATCGTATTGAATTCAAAACCAAATTGTTATGGCATCCATAAATCATATAATCCTATTATTCGGTTAAACTCTTCTCGTTTTCTCGAGACATTCTGGGCAGTAATTTTGGATTAAGAGATGCCTTAGCCCGAGGTTGTTAAAGAACTGATCTACAAGTCGTTAAAATAATTGTCAAAATAACGATATCATAATCCATGTGAAAAGAAATAACAATATTCCAACTCATTAAAATTCAAAGTGATGTTGTCATCATAAATCATGTAGGCCTGCTCTTAAAAACAAAGCATCAAAATAAAGTAATAGTAAAGTTAGCATGTAATATTCTACCAACGAGTTATCAGTTTACCAAATATTAGTTTATATTATTTAATTTTTCCTGGAAACATAAACACTGTCTGTTCGTATTTTAAATATACTATTGGTAAGGTAGTCGGTTACACTCACTTTCAAGTGTCTTAAGGCTAGCCTCTACCCGTCCCGAACCCCTGAGTGAAAAAAAAGTTAAAGATTGTCCGATCATAGTGAAACAAAATGTTTGAGGTCAAAGGTAATCTAATTTGCATATTAACCAAAAAATAGACAAAAGATCTGACCAATTTTCTCCCTTCTAGCCATTTTTTTTTTAAAACCACTTGATATAGATATATGATAAAAAATCAGCGTAGCATAGAGATTTGAAGAATTGTTTATAAATCTATGAAATATTAAAAAAAAAACATATTTTTTTTTTATTTTGTTGATTTTTTGAAAATTAAAAATGTTATTTAGAAAAAGGGCTATGCTATGCCAACTATCTGTTGTGAAAATTTGAATAAGGCATTGCTGAATTATGTGTTAAGAAAGTTTTAAATATATGAAAACGAGAAAATTGAGGTCAAAGGGTGAAAATGTATATCATTTGGTTAATATATTCATGTTTAAAACATATTTTTTACATACCTTTAAACATTTTTTTGGGTAGGTAGCATAATAGAACAGTTGTTCAAATATAGCAAAATCTCATTTTTCACAAATTTGGGGGGGGGGAAATGTATTTCTAGGGGTAGAAGCTAGCCTAAAGTTATGTAACTTGAGACGTAGAACTTATCAGAAGATTACGCTATCAATTAAAATAATACTACGACATGTAGGCCTACAACGTTTTGTTTTTTTTTTCTTTCTCCATTTAATTTTTTTTCCTCCATTTTTTTATAGCATAAATTATACTCATCATCATCATTTACGCTTGGTTCGTCTTCTTTAAAATAAATGCGCGTTTAATTTACGTGCGTATTCCTATGTCGATTACGTAATTTCCGATCTTTTACAATGGGATGCGCGCATCGGAAGTGCGTAATCCTTAACTACGCACATTATTATTAGCAACGTCTTAGCAACAAACAGAATTTAACAAAAGTAATCTTTTATGGAAATCGAAAACACTTTATTATTAAAAATGAGGTAAGGTTTACCAATCGAAAAGGATATGTCATCTAATTCTGCAGAGGACAAATCATCCGAATTGTCTCTCAGTCAGGTGAGTTGTTTCATTGTTTTCTCATTTTTATTATATTGTATATAGGTCTAATAGTACAGTACAGCTCGAAAACACGTCGAACGCCAACGCAGAATATTTCCTAGGCCTACGCTTACTCACAGTTCTGATGTAGGCCTAATGTGGTGTGGCAAGGAGTATTAAATGAGCACTCTAAAAAACAACGATACTAATAATTAAATTCCAAATTAGTGATTTATCAGCATGGTTAAAGATTGATAATGACAATCTGCAGTTTAAAAAAAAAAATAAAAAAATGTTACGACCACGATGGGACTCGAACCCACAATCTTCCGATTCGAAGTCGGACGCCTTATCCATTAGGCCACGCGGTCCTGATTACTAAAATCGCCCACGACAGAGTAATTAATTTTAAAGCACTGTTCGTTTTAATTAATTTAGTTTTAAATGATGTTTGATTTGGTTTGAGATTAAATGTATTTTAGATTAGGCTAAAACACCTTATTTTGACTGCATATGTTCGAGCTAGCATGGCCTTGAGTCGCGAGAGTCTATATAGACTGAGAGCCTAGCTACTCAGTGTACACAGTAATTACGTACGTACCCGTACCGTGTATATAGATATAGTAGTAGCTATAACTCGAGTTCCGTCGCTGGCGGTGTAGTCTAGGTAAACAAAAACAAAAGTCGTTCAATTGCTGGTTTATAAAAAGGTGAAAATCAATTTTATTTGAAATCTTTGAGGCTTAAATTAACTAAAGTCTTGAGCAGCAGCATGACATCTTTAAACAGAGTTACTTGATGTGATTTGTTAGATAATATTTATTTTATTAGCAACCATTTACAGTTTGAGTTAGGCTTCTGCATGCGTGTGCAGTAAGTAACTAAAAAGCCTAGGCCTACACTCTAGCCTAAAGGCCTGACTCTGGCCGGTATCGGGCTGTGCTAGCTGTACGCTGTAGTATGTGTACACAGGCCTACGACTATGTTACATGGCTGTAAACGATACGAAAACGCACAAGGACAAAAATAAAACGGCCTAGCTAGGTTAGGCCTAATCATATTTTCCCAAAAAATCACAAGTCACATCACAAGTAAAATAAAGTATTTTAAAAGGGTTATATGATTACAGTGGCTCGGCGATCACATTTAATGTGTGTTGTTTTCTACATTCAAACTTCCGCTTGAGTTTCAATTGTTCAGTCCATGACATTCCTTAAATTATAGTTTAGTTTAAATGGGAAAGTTTATGCGATGTGCCTTTTTAAACCCCATATCAACTACATTGTGTCGATGCGATTCTTGAAGGTATTTGTTTTACTTACCAAGAAATAATTTTGTCATGAATGTCTTGATTAATACACATAAAAAGTAGTACATTACTATTAAACAAAACTGTGAAAACGTTTGTTAAAATAATTAAAGTGTTCAAATTATTGTCAATTATCCATATTTTCTTGCTATATTTTCTATCTCTGTTTTGTAAACAATTTATTAATTGACGATTCGTATGAAAGGTCGTATGAAAAGTGAATTTTTGGGAAAAAAGCAGATTTGTATTTCCACTTTGGCATTATTATTTTGTTATTGTTACCAATGGATACCGATAGTGATATGGAAGAAACTAACATTTTTTTAATACCAGAGAAGTGATACCGAACTTTGGACGCAATGACGACGATTAGGCATAAGTAACGTGAACCTAAAGTTATTAAAAATTAAATCGGAAATATTTATTGACCCAGATTTTTTTTTTAAATCGACCACGATGGGACTCGAATCCACAATCTTCCGATTCGAAGTCGGACGCCTTATCCATTGGGCCACGCGGCCGTATCTGGTAAAAAATGATTTCATTGTCTGCTGTCGACAGAAACAAGTGTTAATTAATTAATTTTTAATAGAGTTGGATGACGTAATGTTTTTTTTTCCTTTATCTGTAAAGCAACCTGTCTAATATAATCCACCTAACACAATAAAACCATTAAAAAAAAATTACATCATTTATCCGACAATCATTATTTGCAATTTTTAATAGAGTTGGATGACGTAACCTTTTTTTTTGGTAAATGTAAAGCCATCTGTCTAATAATAATCCACCTAAAAAACAATAAAACCATTTTTGTAAAATAATTTTCATTTATCCGACAATCATTATTTGTATTGTTAATTAATTTTTAATAGAGTTGGATGTTTTTGGTAAATGTAAAGCCATCTGTCTAATATAATCCACCTAAAAACAATAAAACCATTTAAAACAAATAATTTACATCATTTATCCGACAATCATTATTTGCATTGTTAATTCATTTTAATAGAGTTAGATGACGTAATCTTTTTTTTTAATTTAAAGCCATCTGTCTAATATAATCCACCTAAAAACAATAACAAACTTTTTTTAATCATTTTTATCATTCATCATTTTTTTAAATTAATTTCACTCCAAATTTATTCTATTTATTTATTAGCTACCGATTGTCTTTTGTTTTCACATTTCACAGAAACCAAGTAGATTGAATCCCATTCAACATGTCCACCGCAAAAGCATCTTCGTCCCGCCGATCGAATTCGCCAATTCCAGTGTTTCGTCATCGAATGCAAGTGAAGATACCAGCTATCGCCGAAGACGGGTAAGCTCACAACGGTTAGATTTCTTTAATGTATCGCTTCCTAAATTTGTGTTTTTCATTAAAAAGAAAAAAAATGTGTGCCTGGCGTATATTGCATCCGTAGGCCTACATAGTGTTACTTCTAAATCCATACTTAACTAGGTCATATAATTTATAAAATGTTGGAATGTTAAGAAGTGTAATGTCTATTATACCATGGACCTATAAATTATCTATAGGTCCATGATTATACAATTATTTAACACTCTCGAATCATCGTTTATAATAATGAAATTGAGTATAAGAATTACTCGTATGATATTTTATGTTGCTTACCATAAATGTATAATTATTAAAGCGTGGTTCCCACTAGAACGCAACGCAGCATCGATGCGAAGTGCTGTATTATCAAAAGTGGGAACCGACGATGCAACAGTGCTGCAAACATCGCAGGTTTGATTTCACGCAGGCGGTGGCAAACACAATTATTAGAAGGGCATTTGCTTACGTTGCGTAGATTGCGTTGCGTCGCTAGTGGGAACAACGCTTTACGTCTTAGTTTACGTAAGCGTCATCCCTGGCTGACCGTTCTTATTTATTTAAACTGGTCCTTCAATCCTTCCATTGCTGCCCCTTCTTTGTTGCGGAATCATCAAATGAACCTGTTGCAGTTATTGTACAGTGTATCCCCACATGGACATACCGTAATTACCATACACTAAACGTTTAATCGTCTTAATATTGGTCTGTTCAATTAATAACAATGTAGCTATTGCTTTGGAGGTTGTTGACAATACAATCGGCTGACAAAAGATCATGACAAGGTTTTCTTATATCGACTATAAACAAAATCAATACAATTCATTGTTGAATAGGCCTACTCAGTTTTAGATTCCCGTTGCTATCTAAATAAACGCAAAGGTGGCCTACACTGGTTAGGACAGTTAGCCGTGTAAAATAAATTAATTATACATATTAATTATTGCGACTTTGCTGTACACAAATTATATGGTGCGAAATGAAGGAAGTGGCAGATCAATTGGCGGTGGTCTCGTCAGCACCAATCAGTTCTACTGACCACCCAGCGCCGAAACCTGCTACTCAGATGAAACCAGTAGCATGGAGTGACCAAGAGCTCAGGGCTGTTCTAACGAGGAAAGGTTGGAGTGACCTTAAGACGGAGTATGGTATAAAACCATTTGATAGTATGCGTAGAAAAGTGTCGCAGAATAATTCTAATTATTTTCAGAGCTCCAAAGATTCGGCGACCAATGGCAGGAGGCACGGAGAACAGGATGTGTCCCGACTAGAGGACGAGATGAACAATGATCACTTAAGTAAATTACAAGAAATATTTGAGGTGAGTTACCTCTTCTCTTGTTTCATTTTTAAACATAATAAAATGTATGTGTGAACAGAGGTTAACAATAATATTGATTTGATGTTGTAAAGAACACATGTATTTCTGTGTGGACAGAAAGTAACTAATAATAGTTCACAGTAGGTATTATTATTATTATTGATTTTGTCTTTATACTGAATGAATGAGGTGTAGCTTCAATAAATAATATTATTTTTATATTAAAAATAATTCAAAGACAACTAGCAACATTTACATTAGTACTCATACATTTACAAAAAGCTATCTACTAATAATGGAATGAATTCAAGGTATAAGATAATAAGTAAGTAAGTAATAAAAAGTAATATTTTGGATTGAAAAGTGTCATAAATTTATAGTTTGTTTTTGTGTCATTTGAAAGTTTGTTCCATAATTTGGTTGATCGATATACAAACGTTCTTTTACCTTCAATAAGTGTGTTACAACTCTGACTATGTGTACAATATGAGTGCAAACAATCATTATAAATATTTTTTTTTGGATAAGTAACATGGAGCATGATCATTTAAACACTTGAATAACATTATAAGTAATTGTTCTTCCCATGTATCACTAAGTAATACTGAAACACGATAGAGTGAAAAACATGACTGGCTTGACATATGGGTGTGGTCGTAAAGGCCTACTGAGAATTCGACGTCTTTACATTTTATTTGTTGCTTGAGTGAGCACTAAGTCCTCGTCGAATGTTCTTAGATTACTACTTAATTTGTACTTATTTAAACTTCCGTTTAGTTTTAAATTAAATTATGTTATATTTCATCGTAAGTAGAAAATGTATTTCATATTAAATTAAACTAGTTTCCATAAAGTAAATTATATTTTACTTTTAAGATTTTGTGCTTTATTATTTATTTATTATTAAGGAAACTTTAAATAAATAGAATTATATTAATATTTAACAAAACCTTTAGTGAGAAACATAATAATTTACAATATTCCGTTTTGGAATGGATGTAAAAAAAAAATTGTTTGACCACGATGGGACTCGAACCCACAATCTTCCGATTCGAAGTCGGACGCCGTATCCATTGGGCCACGCGGCCATCTGCGGTAAGAATTAACGCGCTTCGACCGTGTCTTTTTTCTTCGTCGGTATAATTTCAAACAAAAAATAAATCTACTCACACAACAACATAATTGATGGTGCTCGAACCAGTCATTTTGTAGAATGGTTCTAAAGCTCTGTCTACACTATCAAACTAGTTTGACAAAAAAAGTGATGTGCCCAAATATGGTGGTGAACATTTGTTATTGTCACATAAAGTTTGATAGTGTGGACAGAGTTAGTTTAGACTTATAATGTATTATCATGTAGGCCTACATTTGAAACATACAAAATCATCGTATGGACTCGAAGAACTGTTTAATGGCAAGCTATGCAACATTAAATTAAATTTGATATTCGTTGTGTTTTGTAGGAAGCTGATGAAGACGGAGGGGGAGGCCTAGACATTGACGAGTTTAGGCAAGCAATGCGTAAAATAATGGGAGAAGGAATGGTAAGTAATGCTGGTGCAATCCTGATAATTACAGCTACAGGGGATCACCATATGCCCTATAAACTATGTACTGTAATATATTGTGTAAGCCTACATGTTGTTTCCATGTACATAGTATGATGCAATGTTTTCCTTTTGTTTACTATCCCTTCAAACAATGTATTATATCACTGCTCATATCTATTTTAAATTAGTTTTTTTTTTAGAAAAATGTATGGAAAATTGATATTAAATTTTGTTTTTGTATTTTAATGGTTTTCATGTATTAATATATCGTCGGTAGTCCAGCGTAAAGCAGAAGTTTCAATATTCGTTTGAGCAATAAAATAATTATGCGACGATACGACGATAATATACAAACGTATTTGATCACTTACACAAAATAGGATAAGTGGTTTAGCCTTACATTTGCTCACTCACAAATTCCAAAACTCTTTACTGAAATTGTAACTCAGACGACTTGTCTACTCGTGACATCGTTAGATGACGAACATTGGGTCTTGCGTAATTGTTGGTCATTTCCATAATTTTCTGTCACATTTAAAAGAGTAGTAACCCCAATAAAATAAACCCGATCCATGCTAGGCCTAGATCTGGCATTTGGAAATGTTTTGGACCATTAGAAATAAAGTAGTAATAACCCAGCCCCATTTACTGTCTTGTTAATATAAGCCATGTTTTTCTAATAAAGGAAAATCGTCCGCCCTACTTCGGACATCTCTGGAGGTGCGACGTAAAATTTCTATTACAGATTTGACAAAACACCAGATTGAATGCGTGTTGTTCGTTAATAAAAACCGCTTTCATTAATGTTGTCTCTATTGTTCAAAATTAGTTGACAACACATAAGATATACTAATTATGGTACTGGGTATGTGCAAACTAATAAAACCAATAGACTGTGAATGTGACGTGTATGTTAAGAAAAAACTATTCAATTAAAATCTACTGTACTACATCCAAGTTTGTCTGTTTACTCAAAATTAATATACACATACGTTATATAAAGGTTAAAGACGATATGATCTTTTCGTAGGTTGATGGTCAATTAAAATCAAAGTACTACATCCAAGTTTGTCTGTTTACTCAAAATTAATATACATATACGTTATGATCTTTTCGTAGGTTGATGATCACGAACTTGCTATTGTCTTTATGAAAGTTGACGCCAACTGTGATGGTACCGTAGATTGGGTAGGTAAAAAATAAAGTATATTATAAATTAATTATTATAAATTAGAATAAGATATTATCACAAGTATTGTTATATATTTCATCTTCGTACGGATTGGTTATCCCTAAAGCTTGATTCCCACTAGGGCGTAACGCAAAGACGTAAACGCAACGCAAGCGAGTTGACCAATGACAATTTCTCGAACTGTCGCTTGTGATTGGTCAACTCACTTGCCTTGCGCCTATGGCTTTGCGTTCAGGTGGGAAATAAGCTTAACTCGGCACTCCTGACCCATATTTTGACGCGGTGTCGGCGTTCAAAGCAACGTTGTCTAGAAACTGTTAACGTCACTGTTTCTATTAACACATCGTAACTATTTGTTTGTTTGTTTTTAGGATGAATATTTATCGTATATGCTATTTGAATACCAAGAGCGTGACCTGATGTGTAACCTCTTTAAAGATGTAAGCTCACGCTTTTATCATATTAAGTAAAATACCATAAATACGTGACGTCAGAACCCATCCTTTGTGAACTATCTTACTATCGTGGAGACACGTGGGGTTTTCTTTGTATAATGGAACTATAATTATATATATTATAATTTAATTATAGGTCCATGTATTAACTATTACACAATATGACAGCATGTGCTCATCTCCATCGATAAATTGTGTTTATCGTGAACATCAATAAACAACATACAACAGGAAATATACAACAAACAAGTCAGTAAACAACAAACACATAATTAGTAAACAATATACAACAAACACATAATTAGTAAACAATATACAACAAACACATAATTAGTAAACAAATTACAACAAACACATAATTAGTAAACAATATACAACAAACAAATCAGTAAACAAATTACAACAAACAAATCAGTAAACAAATCACAACAAACAAATCAGTAAACAAATTACAACAAACAAATCAGTAAACAAATTACAACAAACAAATCAGTAAACAAATTACAACAAACAAATCAGTAAACAAATTATAACAAACGAATCAGTAAACAACATAACAAACGAATCACATGAATTAGTAAACAATAATATAGAACAAACAAATAAATAAACAACATAAAACACACGAATCCGTAAACAATTTACAATATTACAAAGAAAGAATCTTAGAAGAAACACAACAAACATTTGAAAGACCGAATACAATTATTTAATTATTTATATCATTGCTGTTTGAATTACTTCGTATTACCGGACAACAGATATACCCACTTTAACTCCGTCTATATCAAATTTCAAACGTTTATTTGTGGTTCAGTCCAAACCTCCTCTACTACTAAGTACCCTATTTGGCTAACGTAAAATCCTTTCACTTATAAACACGTGTAGCCAGCGTGCTAGGCCACCTGTCCAATCGTCCAAGCCTCAACCGGACATTCCAACCTCATTAATACATTTCCTTATTATAAGTATATTGCTGATATTAAGGTTTAATGAATGCGAACAGTTAGCCTAAACGAATGAGTCAGCATAAATGTTTGTGGTTGGAGTGACGTATGTTGGACTACAGGTGGACAACTTCTGATTTCATTATAGATGATTGTGAATTTCATTACATTGTATTTCCGCTGGGATACGCAAAGGGTTCGAACTAATTTCAAGAGAAACTTGCATTGAAATGATTATGTTTTGACCTGATTTCTTTCTTTGGGAAAAAAAAGTGACCGATAAACAACTTCTGACTAACCAACAAATGTGTTTAGTTATGTTTTGCATTCCATCACGTGACTTGGCAAGCATCGAGTAAAGTCCTAATTTTTTCTAAGCCAAGCCAATGATGGACACTATGCAGGCGACACTGAATAATGTACAAAAACATTGAACTTAGCTTGTTAGACCGCTAACTTAATTATTTGCCGCAGGTTTCAGTGCTAAGAGAAACAGCCTGCCGCTTTCGACATCGTGTGGATGGATGTTATTCAACTCTTTGTGTGGGTACATTTCACTCGACTACGGTCACGCTGATTGGTTAAATGTTTATGACTCCTCCCTTTCTTTCGGTCAACTTTTATCGGAGATTTTTGATACGATTGTTATTGACTTTATCGAACTAGCATATGTTCATATAATTGTACTTTACATATTTTTTAACATTTTTTTTCTCAAAAACCTTGGATATTTTTACATCATCATATAATAATATTATAGGTCCCTGGCCCTAATTATTTACAACTATTGAAAAACAGTTTGAAAAATGATGATTTATGAATTTTTACGTTGAGAATTTTTAATTTTACTTATTTATCTTAGTTTATTTAGTTGACAATTTTTCGACACGAATCAGTAATGATTAATTTTATTCAGTCCCATGAAACTATTGTCCTTAAAAATGTAATCGTCTTTTATTGGGAAAATGTTTCATATCTCGTATCTCGTGGAGAAGATTGGTTGAAGATGGCAGTACCATTACAAGGACGCGTAAAGCGTTACCATGTAAACGTATGGAACGCTTACTTGTGACGCCTATTGCGTTGTTCAAGTTAGTGTCACAATATATTTCGTGTTTTTATCTTTTGCAGATTCCTTTCCCTCGACCATTGAGAGAAATTACAAGGTAACGATGATGTCTTTAAATTGTAATACGATCCTTATTAGATTTATTGTGGTTTACAAGAATGTGAAAATTTTCCCCGCAGTTGCCGCCATTTCCCCCGGCGTCTGTGACCATTTAGCCTCCTGACATGTTTGAAGGGAGGGTATGAATAAATGTTTTGCAACAAAAACACAAATGAATACCCTGAAAACATGTGTCAACGCGGTCCACCTGTTGAGAAACAGTGGCCGTCTTGAACGTGTAAAGAAACTGCAAAGTCATCATCTGAAGACCAGACCTGTGTGATGGCGTTTGATGTTGAGCAGACGATAAAAACATACAGTAAATTTGAATTCAATTCGGATACCTCGCTACACATCGAATTATTGTAAAAGGGCTGCGGTTAATATTAGGTGCAGTTCTTCAGACGAATTTAGGGGACGAGTAGGCCTAATACGGTGGTCCCCTCCAGTGGCGTAACGGCTATGAGCGCTCACTGGCTAAACCCATGGGCCCTGGAGCTTATGTGTGCCCATGAGCTGTGCCCAAATGAAAACAACAGTAATATATGTCGAAAAAGGTTAAAAACACACGAGGCCTCCAGCGTTGTAGGGCCACTTAGGATTCTTAAACCAGGGGTCTCAGGCCTCTGCGTTGCGCCACGTGAACCACCAGACCAAACGCATGCACACATCGTATTTTATATACACGTAAGATACCTTGACGTCTAGTACCGGTATCACAAAAACTTACTTCACGATCGCGTTTAAATGCTGATAATATTTTCGCGACTTTAGTACGCGCGCGTCCACATTTTGTCTCTTCTTCGTGGTGACATTAACGGTTATGTAATATCATATTTTCAGTAATCATCGAGATACTATAACAAAAGTAGCATTTTACCAAACAATAAGTCACCGTCATGGAGGCATGAAGGAAGAAGAACATGGCGGTCGTTACATCTCAGTCAGTAAAGAGGGCGTGGTCAACTTTTGGACAACTGATATGCATCATATACGTTCTGCAACGGTATGTTGGTTGGTTGAATATAATATCATAATAATATTATACTATATAATATAATAATATTATACTATACTATATTATAGTCAAGCATTTTTCCATGTTTAATTTATCCAAAATAAGTGCAAACTCTATACAAATGGTCAAGTAGGCAAACAAACAAAGGAAATAATTATGTTTTAACACTACGCCCAACCCACTATTCAGAAGAGGCCCCTATTAAAGGGACACTCTGTTATAGGTCCTAAAGGTTTCCTTGATCTTGGTTCTACTGTATTCATTTTGTTTCACTTTTCGGAAATGTAATATTTTTATGACCTAGTAAATTGTTCTATTATTTAAACCAAATCCTAACATCGCACAGATAAATTCACCCTGTCGGCGAGGTTGTTGTAAGCAACAGTTTCATTAAATTGTACAGAATCAATTCGTAATCGATTCAAATCCCAAAGTGACCCTTCATATTGCTGTTTTGTGAAAGATCACGAAAGTTTACAGAAATGATAGTGACAGGTTACACTAACGTTGGACATACAACAGAAACTTCCACTATCTATTTCAAATTATGTACATTGTAAATAATTTGTTAAATTATTTGACATGACAAGGTCTTTGAGCGATTCCCTTTTTTTTATTAATTTAAAATTGAAATTTTAAATATTGTGTTTCTGTTGGTGACGTGTTTGTTTGTTCTGCGTTTATTTAATGATACTCTTAATGTAAAGAACGTCTGTTGCCTAAAGTGTCTGGTTGGGATGTGTTGAAATGGGATGTCCCCTTCCCTTATACGATGATATAATTATTACTTCCGTCAAGAAGTTCTGGATGTTACCAATATTTAGTCCGCATTCCTTTTTCATGTTTTATTCTATATTACTGTTATTATAATAATTTAAATAGTTCATCGAATTAATTATCAAATAAAGATATTATAATATTGAGAAGTAGCGGTTATGACGTCATGTCAACCCCAATCATCTTTGTGAGTGCGATGGCTGCCGTCAGTAATCTCTTGTTAACCCGTCACCGACGGTGCAGGGGCTATCGACCTATGCCCAGATAATCTGTCAGTGCCTTTATCTGGGCGTTCTGTATTATATACAAATTTATTTATATGTACCGAATGCAGCGTGACTAATGTTTACTAATTCATTCCATACATACGTTTCATTAATAAAGTACCCTATAATATGTCGCCGGCTAGCCTAATCATGTCTGCCTTGTACCTAATGATAACTACTACGCAAGCGGCTGTAGCAGGTGCGGAACTTGTCGCGCTCGTCGCATTGCATAACCCAGTAACCGTCCTGGAATTTCGGCCAACCTCATTAATAGCAGTTTTTCTTCTTCTTTTCACAACCGACAGATTGAACAGCCGCGGGAAAAGACCAAACCCATGTGGCTAACAGACTTAGTGTGTATGTCGAATGTTAACATGATATCAATTTCGTCAACGGAAAGAGACATAAGTAAGTTTCCCTGGACTCAAGAAAAATGGGTTAAGTAAATAAATATTTGTCGAGTCATACACGTCCATCAAAGTACACACAAACTTTTACTTTATGTTGGTCTATTTATACAACATACTTCCTTTGTCTATCTGCATCATAAATCTATACTAATAAGCAATAGGGAAGGTATTATAATTAAGAATATTTTTGAGCTGTGAGCATCGAGCCAAATTTTTAAATAAAATTCCACCTGTGACATGTTTGTTCCAACCACCCTAACTAAAGCTCTTTTTACACTTTCAAGCTATCGTAAAAAAAACTGCGATGTGCCCAGATATATATAAATATAAATATTTAATCTGTAACTCTGACATAGTGTTCTAGATGGCATATGATAAATAGGCCTAAATTCAAAATAAGCGGGCCTTCGAGTTGTTAATGAAGGCTTGTCTGACCATTCCAACATTATCGAGAACTTGTTTGAATATGGTAGTGGCATAATGTCACATAAAGTTTGATAGTGTAGACAGAGCTTAAATTCACACTGTCCATGCACAATGTACCCATCTAAAAAACGTACTATTGGTATTTTGGAAATCTAATCTTAAATAAGATTTAATCTCCACGACCTGTGTCAACGAAGTTGCCTAAAGTAGTTACTATTTTATCTGAACCGCAACATACTCCCGTTACTATTAATTTAAGAAATATCTTTAATTACAAAATAATGATATGTTTTATAAGACTCATTTATGATTTAAATTGTTATTAATGACAGTAAACTCGTTTAAACATATAGGACTATGTAACCTAGGTGATATGATATTCAGGACTCGTTTGACGTTTATTGCACAATTATTAAACAAACAATGTAATGCATACAAATTAAGATTTTTAAATTTGTAACGGGTAACCATTTCATTTTTCGACCTTCGTTCTGCTTTATTTGATAATTGTTCTGTAATAAATATGAGAAGGTTTTATTAGCATGTTTAGGATAATATAATATAATACCTTGTATGTTAGGCTACGATGATAACTAAGCCTAAATCTAAACATAATTTAATTATCATCATTATCATCCTTATAATGACCGTCTTCTTCTTCATCATCATCATCATTATCATCACCATCAGTATCATCAGTATTATAACTCATCATCGTCAAAATCATCATAATCAGTATTATATCTTAATTATATCATAATCATTAGTCTTATTATCATATTCGTCGTCATGTATCATCTATCATTCACCGTCATTATCATCATGGTAGACCTAATCTTTAATACCGTCATCATAATCAGTATTATCGTCATGGAATCATTCGTGATCATAATCATTATCATAATATCCGTGGTCATCATTTGATATACTACGTCATTATCTATTCGTTGTCATTATCATGGTTTTTGGGGGGTTTTTTTTGCATCATCTTCATTGCTCGTTTTTTTCAATATCATTATCATTTTATTGTCAATATGACATTATTATTGAATGTTATGAATTCATGTTATTGTATTGTTTAGGCTTTTATGATATAAATGCCAGCAAGTTTGATAAATGTTTCCAAGTGTCTGGTCTAGAATACCCAGCACTATGTATGGATTACTGGTGAGTAATAATTTACCATTACTTAATATATAGTCATTTCGTAGGCCCTACTAAAGATTGGTTCTCACAAGGATGTATGCGTCACAAGAACACCGCAAGTAATTGACCAATCACGACGCGATAGATCATCCGAACCGTCACTCGTGATTGGTCAACTCACGTGCGTTGTTTCTACGTCGTTACATTGCGTCTAAGTGGGAACCATATAAGCTTTAGTGTCAACACACGTAATTCTATTATTTCAGTATTTTAATGTTGTTAATGATATGATCATTCTGTTTAAGGTTCGACAAGAAAAACATGAATAATGCTGTTTTAATGTTCGGTGATTCGGCTGGAGGTGTATCGGCCATTATCTTTACTGAAGCGCTGGGCTCAGCCTTATTTGGACAGCAAAACGCTAAGTCAGGTATCCTACGATTTCTTCTGCGTCCAAATATTGAGGGACAAATAAGTGCGCTCAAATTGTGTTAAACATGGCACTACTTTTGTACGCGCACGTAATATGTGTGTGTTTTTATCATCATTGCGTCACTGACGAAATATATACAAATAACATAATTGATATCGCGTAATAATATGTTGAATTACTGCACTAATAATGTTCCAGATAAAAGTGTAGCGATGAGGGCGCAAGTTACATTAATGTTAAAGCATTATGTCTTTGTTATATATTTATTATAATTGTTTATTTATTAAATTATAAATTAAATTAATTATATTGTAAATGCTCCGAATTGATATAACATGTAGTAGGATATTTTGGCTGCTGCGAACCACGTGTTGTTTGTCTGCAGAAGTTGTCTTGTTCACTTGGGAATAAACTAACATTAAATTAGAATTCGCGGTCATAATAATGAATCATATCAGATTAATATTTGCAATCACATTATGTTTGATGTCCACGCGCGCAATCTGTTTTATATTTTCCAGTTCGTGTCCTATTTATTTAAGTTCAATTTATTCATAGTGACAGCTTTATTGTTTGTTGTCTATTTATTTTCGTGCTTGTTCAAGCATGACAGCTGCTCGTGTCCATTTGCTCAGCCATCCCATCTGGTCAAAGGAAGAGCCACTTTTGGTGAGGTACCTTAGGGTATTGGACGTTAAATTGGGACATTCTATAGTTAAATTAAATACATTGAAAACCCGACTTGCTGCTGATTATGTCCACATCATTATAGTAATCGTTCTTTTTTTCTTGACCTCTGTCTTCCCTTTTGAAATGATTTGCATTTTTATACACGTTAGACAACTTATTTTAGGATAGCTTTTTAAAACTCGCTTTTTAACTTGCATATTTCTGAATTCTGGCAAATGTAAGCGCAATGTGTTAGGAGGGTGGGTTTTGGATGTTCATCCAAATTAAATATGTAAATAATGTAAAACTGTTTTTGTTATTGCTTTTTATAATCATGGAGCATTGAAATTCGTCCTCCATATAATGAAACATCTTCCTTTCAACCTTTCCCCAAATCTTTCCCAAAACTTTTCCCCAAACCTTTCCCCAAACCTTTCCCCAAATCTTTCCCCAATAATAACACGATGACTTCCATTCATCCTATATCGTCGTTTCTATTTCAGTCGGATCGCGTCGTGTTCCATTTCCGGATCTTTTAAAAGGAAGTGTCAAAGGCGTGAAAGCCGTTCGGTGTTCTGTAAGTAAAATTATTGTTTAATAATTATTTTTGCGTTTGCTGTTTAGTATATCCAATACGAATGAAATATCTATCAAACTTTATGTGACAAAAAACATGTGATGTGCCCATATATGGACATGATGATGTCATATCACTATCATATTTGGGCACGTCACACTTTTTTTTTGTAAAAACTAGTGTGATAATGTAGACAGAGCTTGATAATGTTTTATTGATTGATTTCGGCTTTATTTTTTATTTTAGCCCCTTCACGATGACTGGGTCCGAAAAGTTAAATACTGTGACAACCTGCATTCATTCGTATCGTGTTCAACAACTAATGATACGTCATTGTACATCGGGTCCCTTGAAGGAAAGAAAAGGTATTTTACATTTTACACTTTATTCAGGAAAAACAGATTAATGATCTCATCATCAACAGGAATTGTTTTCTGGTGTAAATACTCTTTCAAGATCATGGCACAACATATAGCTCTTTACTGATCACATCTCTAAAATATCCATATATAAAGATAACATTACAAAAGTTGGTTTTATAATTTTACTATCTTCTCGCATTGCGTGCCGCGTATCCTGAATATGTGCGTTTATAGCTCTGCTGTCTACACTATCACACTTTATGAGACAAAAAAAATGTGATATGCCCATATATGGACATGATGATGTCATATCACTACCGTATTGGGCATATCACTACCATGGGTACATCACACTTTTTTTGTCAAACTAGTTTGACAGTGTAGACAGAGCTTTACGCATGTAATATGCTGTTCTGAGAACATATTCAACATTACATTTAGGCTATACACATGACCTCAACATTTATAATTTGTTTTATATTATAAAACAACCAGTGGATTCTAAGCGTTTTATCTTGATGGATAAATAAATAAACAACCACGTGGTCTGCTGTTTGTATTGATAAATCATGTAACATGCGTGTTTAGGAAACAGAAAACATTAATAATAAATTATGAAATATTAAACCTATCGTCCTAAAATAATTATGAATGATATAATAATGTTTTATTAATATGAGTAATATCCTATATAAATTAGGGGGAGGGAGAGGGCGGAAATATGAAGATATTACAAGATTGAATGATATCATTTAATTAGTAGTATATATTTGATTGATTTCTACTTGTATTATTTCTTAAGATAATGCGCACGCAATGTCATGGGTATACACCATCAAATGTTTTCCTATCCAGCGGTGTTAAGCTCTGTCTACACTATTAAACTTTATGTGACAAAAACATGTGATGTGCCTATAATAATGGACATGATGATGTCATATCACTAGCATATTTGGGCATACCACTACCATATTTGGGTGCATCACACTTTTTTGTCAAACTAGTTTGATACTGTAGACAGTCAATTTGATTGATAGAAATTAAAAAAACTAAAATTCGGTCAAAATTGATAATCATAGTTGACATGTTTATGTAATCCACTGCTTTATCGTTTTAACTTTCGCTTTGAATAAAATTGAAGATAAATAATATGTATTTCTAAGGTTTTTGTCGATTTTCTGAATGGCGATTTTTTTCTTCTTTTATCTATTAAAGTGGTTCATTCTTTAAACTTCGAAAAGGTGTGCTTTGTTTTGACTACTGCAAGGAAAACAATATTATAGGTAAGATATCATATTATTTAGGAATTAACACTGAATACGTCAAGTCAAGTAAATTTATTGTCATTTGTAAAACATACAAAAAATAAATAATAATAAATAAAAAACATTTTCATTGAAATGAATTTGAACTGTTTCGGCTAACAACAAATAAATAGAACTTAAACTACATGGTGAAACTATCCCCCGCCGGACACCATCCCGGTATGTCTAGAACTGGTTTCGGGTTGGTAAAAAAACTAAACCTCGCCGGACACCATTCCGGTATTTCAAGGTTTCGGGGACGTACAAACTTCATTCGTTAGGCGCCCTCCCCACCCCTTTTTCTGTTTCAAAACACTGGATCCGACAATGTAGAGGACACTATTCTCAATCTGGAACATTACCTCAATTAATTCCCATCTGGGCTGATCAGCTCTTGACTACTTCTAAACCTAAATAATTTCTGGAAAAAATAAATCGACGTTGATGATTAAAATCATCATGTATCTGGAGTGAAATATCATGTGGTTGCATAATATCTACCGAACTGAATTAATAAGTCGTTCTTCAAGTATTCTTTATGTATCACACAATCATTATTTACGGTACTTTAAAGTGGGCCGTGCGTTCACGATGTCCGTAATAGTCTGCACTATATATCACAGTAATTTAATGTGGGCCGTGTGTTTATGATTTCCGACGGTAAAATGCGCCGTTTACGATTTCCGAAGAGTGAAATTACGATTAATTCCACTCTTCCCTGATTACATACAGAAACAATCATGAATTTTAAACAGTAAAACAAATATTGAATGCATTATTATTGAATGATATTAAAGCTAACTAAACAAATTACTTTTACGCGAACCATAATAAGGAAAAATTCTTGAATACAATACTTTTATCAATTTTATCTAAAGTAACTGGCGGAATGGACCGCGCGGTGCGTATATGGAACCCGTATGTGACGTCGAAGGCAACGGGTATGATGAAGGGTCATACGTCAGCGGTCACCAATGTCGTAGTAAATGGACAACATGCTCAGATTATCACTGTAGGAAAAGATAAGGTGAATATTAAAATTTACCAAATTGGTTTCTCCTTTTGGACTCATGTTCAGATTATCACTGTGGGAAAAGATAAGGTGAATATTAACATAGTACCAAATTGGTTTCTCCTTTTGGACTCATGCTCAGATTATCACTGTAGGAAAAGATAAGGTGAATATTAAAATTTACCAAATTGGTTTCTCCTTTTGGACTCGTGCTCAGATTATCACTGTAGGAAAAGATGAGGTGAATATTAAAATTTACCAAATTGGTTTCTCCTTTTGGACTTATGTTAGTAAACAGTAATTAATCATACTCTGCAATATGACGAGAAGGGGATTTCTAATGATTGGGGAAACTTTGAAGTTCCATTTTGCCCATTGCGTAGGCTACTTGGAGAGGTCAGCCTATTTGTTAATTGTGATGACCCTCGCGGTCATTTTTGACAGAAGGATGACTGAATTGCTTGGGCCACTGGAAAAAATTAATTATTTTTGAAGTTATTAATAATATAGGCCTAATAATAAAGGTTTCTAATGATGCTCAAGGCGCTTTGAAATGCTTATTATTTTCAAGTTTTGTTCTTGGAGAGGTCAGCCTATTTGTTAATTGTGATGAACCTCCGTCGTTTTTGACTGAAGGATGACTGAATTGCTTGCGCCACTGGAGAAAATTAATTTTGAAGTTATTAATAATATAGGCCCAATAATAAAGGTTTTTAATGCGCACACTTCTCCGCCAAAGGTGCTCAGGGCGCTTTGAAATGCTTATAATTTTACAAGTTTTGTTCTTTTCTACCAATAGGGAATCAAAGTGTGGGACATGCGCGATCAGACTTGCTTGCAGACGATCAACCCGCGAAACATAAACCTTGGACCTTACATGATCAATACTGTGTGCTTCCACGCCAAGACAGGATCACTCATTCTAGGAACAAATCAGGTAGGTAAACAACGGAAACACTTCACTCTCTGCCTGCCTTCTTCTAACCCCCCCCCCCCTCCCCCCTACTCAGTCATATTGACTAGGTTTGTGAACACCCCACAATGTAATCTGTTTTTGTGATTGTCAATATTGTAAAACTTTTATTAAAACATTGAAAGTAATGAATTGAAGATTTTATAGTAATAATGCTGGTTTGTTTTTCCAATGATGTGTGGTATTAACGAATCATTTATTAACTAATCACTCAAAAGGTTTTGCCATGAGACCTCACAGATCAGTTTTCAATCAGACGGCCGCGTGGCCCAACGGATAAGGCGTCCGACTTCGAATCGGAAGATTGTGGGTTCGAGTCCCATCGTGGTCGAATATTTTTGATCAAAATAACCTGGGTTTTTAGATTAATTTTATAAACATTACTTATTTATCAATGTATAACTGTATATAAGGATTAGGGTTAGGGTTAGGGTTGGTATATATTCTTCTACACACCGCTAACAAACTAGGTACATTGTATTGATGCCGAATTTACTGGGTTTGATGTGAACACCCCACAATGTAGTCTGTTTTTGTGATTGTCAATATTGTAAAAATTCTTTTATTAAAACATCTAAAGTAATGAATTGAAGATTATAGTTACAGTAATATTATTTTTTTTTTCCAATGTATTAACTTTTAATAATAACTCAAAAGGTTTTGATATTGCCATGAGACCTCACAGATCGGGTTTCAATCATACGGCCGCGTGGCCCAACGGATAAGGCGTCCGACTTCGAATCGGAAGATTGTGGGTTCGAGTCCCATCGTGGTCGAATATTTTTTACCAAAATAACCATGGTTTTTTTAGATTAATTTTATAAACATTACTTATTTATCAACGTAAAACTTTATATATTCTTCTACACACCGCTAACTAACTAAACACATTGTACTAATGCCGTATTGACTGGGTTTGATGTGAACACCCCACAATGTAGTCTGTTTTTGTGATTGTCAATATTGTAAAACTTCTTTTATTAAAACATCTAAAGTAATGAATTAACGATTATAGTTACAGTAATATTACTTTTGTTTTTCCAATGTAGCGAATCATTTATTAACTTTTATTAATAACTCAAAAGGTTTTGATATTGCCATGAGAACTCACAGATCGGGGTTCAATCAGACGGCCGCGTGGCCCAACGGATAAGGCGTCCGACTTCGAATCGGAAGATTGTGGGTTCGAGTCCCATCGTGGTCGAATATTTTGACCAAAATAACCTGGGTTTTTTTTAAATTAGTTTTATAAACATTACTTATTTATCACTGTAAAACTGTATATATTTTTCTACACACCGCTAACAAACTAAGTACATTGTACTGATGCCGAATTTACTGGGTTTGATGTGAACACCCCCTATGTAGTCTGTTTTTGTGATTGTCAATATTGTAAAACTTCTTTTATTAAAACATCTAAACATGATTATAGTTACAGTAATATTACTTTTGTTTTCCAATGTAGCGAATCATTTATTAACTTTTAATAATCACTCAAAAAATGTTGATATTGCCATGAGACCTCACAGATCAGGTTTTAATCAGACGGCCGCGTGGCCCAACGGATAAGGCGTCCGACTTCGAATCGGAAGATTGTGGGTTCGAGTCCCATCGTGGTCGAATTTTTTTCCTTTTGATCAAAATAACCTGTTTTTTAAAAAATTAATTGTATAAACATTACTTATATTTATCAATGTAATACTGTATATATATTTTTGTTGTATTGCAGTTGGCTGTTTTGGAACACAAATGGGAAATCGAAGGAGAAGAAGAAGAAGTGACCTCACACAACAAACCAGTGACCGAGGCAATTTACAATAGCCTATTCAACCAAGTTGTTAGCTGTTGTCACGATTCGGTTGTCAGCGTCTGGGACGTAATGACTGGACTGAAGACTATACAATTCGCCAATGCGCACAAATACGTAGAAAAGGGTGTAGAAAAGTGCGCAGAAATTACGGCTATGACCTTCGACCCGACTGGACGCCGATTAGTTACCGGTGGTAGAAATGGAACGGTTAAAATCTGGAACTTCAATAATGGTGCTTGTTTACGGGAGCTTGAAGTTTATGACTCGTTTGAGGTGAGATAAAAAGACGGAATTAATTTGTGCGTGTGAAAAATATCAATTTAAATTTGATTATGTTATTAATTCATTCATTCAATCTTTTATTTCCGAATCTCTGATCCATAGAAAGTAAAATTACATATTAATTAATTAAAAGTAAACAAGACTACTATTTACAACTACTCATCTCAGGATGGCATTCCACTTGGAGAGCATCGTTGACTTACCGTATATAAAAAGATGTTGCCTATAAATTGTAATTGTTATGAAATGTCATTATGAAATGAATATATTTTAGTAATAAAAGAAAACAAATATATAAGTTTTTATATTGCTATTTTTGACTTAATATAATACTTTTTTCATCTCATTTATATAGTTATTTGGACTTTTCCCTCTTATTTTAGATTACAAGTATTGTTGTACCACGGCAGAGAATCGTAACAGCAGGGTGGAATAGACGTGTTACCACTTATATGTAAGTAATAATAATAATAATAATAATAATATCCTAGATTTATATAGCGGCTTATGTTGTGAAACCTCTAAGCGCTGTACATAAACTAATACGATAAAAAAAAAGCACCAGTTGTGTCCAGGTCATCCCGGACTCAGGCGCCTCCTGCCCTACTTAAACTAGATCTAAAACGTGGTAAAGTTGAAAAAAAATTACAATTAAGTAAGGCTGATATGATAAAATATCGGTGAAATAAAAACCTGGACAATGTATGAATATATTGCGCCTGTCTTGAAGCCTTAGTTAGGGAATATCTTGATTTTTCTGTGAAAAAATTATTAACAAAGGTTTTTTTGCAGATTCATACTCTATCACATACCAATATACACCAAAAAATTCCTCCAGACATCAGGGGATGGGGAAAGTGGTTAAATTTGACCTTTGACCTTACAAGGCATATGACACTGTATCTTGGTAACCATTGGTCCGAGAGATTTAGTTTTTGCACCAAAATGTTCCTTATATACATATTTATATTTACTATAATGAAGTATTTTTTCAAAAATTCATTAGAAATGGTGGAAAATGACCTTTGACCTTTTAAGCATATAACAGGTGTATCTCAGTGATCCTTGGTCCTAGAGATTTAGTTTTGGCACCAAAATGTTCCTTATATACATATTTATATTTACTATAATGAAGTATTTTTTCAAAAATTCATTAGAAATGGTGGAAAATAACCTTTGACCTTTTAAGGCATATAACACATGTATCTCGGCGATCCTTGGTCCTAGAGACTTACTTTTGGCATCAAAATGTTTCTTATATGCATATTTATATTACTTGTAATAAAGTATTTTATAAAAAATGAATTAGAAATGGTGGAAAATCATGACCTTAGATGGTCATGAAGCTGTATTCTGAAGACCATTGGTCGTAGAGACTTAATGTTTCTTATGGGCATATTCATATATATTAATAAAGTAGGCCTATTCTACCAAAAATTGTTTATTATGGTATTTTCCTCAAAAAAAGCTTTATTTAATGCTGAAAAACATTTAGCCAGATTACATATTTGAATTCTCCTATCATAATAAATTCAAATTCAAAATAAACATTTATTTCCTTCAATTGCAGAATAGAAACATAATAAAGAACAACAATGAAACGTAATAATAAGGTTTAAAAAAATAAAATGTAACATACAAATCATAACTTTCATCAGAGAATCAATAAAAGAATGTCAAAATTTCAATTCTGTGTAATAAATAATAGAAATTAAAAGAAGGTGGCAAAGTCCAAAAGGCAAGTCTGAGTGGGAGGAGCCATATATTAACTAAGGTTCGAAAACGCGATTACACACACAAAACAAACACACACCCATAATGTATCCCTATCCGAAAAAGTTAATTATGTCTTCTGACCTCACATATTTTGTTATTTTATAATAAAGTACCCTTATCCCAAAAGTTAATTTTGTCTCCTCCTAATCTCACATGCTATATTCATGGGCCATACCGGCTCTGTAATGGACATGGGTCAAACATTTACCATATAGTCTGTCTCATAACAGGATAAACTAAAAAAAAAAAACCTAACCCATATGGATTTGCCCGAATGAACCCTCTAAGGACCCTTTTGGGATCTCTATGTGGTGCGCTACATAAGGCCTTGTATTATTAGTAATTAATATAGGGTAAATAGTTCATAGATTGGACCATATATAA
The DNA here is from genome assembly GCF_963402885.1 of Antedon bifida. NCBI lineage: Eukaryota > Metazoa > Echinodermata > Crinoidea > Comatulida > Antedonidae > Antedon > Antedon bifida. Next base: position 2,782,197 of record NC_136234.1, read on the forward strand.
TAAAACTAAATATGCACCCTTGATCTTGATTATGGATTTGCCCAAATAAACCCAAGAGCCGATCTTCCATGGACCCTTCTGGATTCTCTATGTTGGGCTACAAGAGGCCCTATATTGGAAATACTGTATGTGGGATGAAAATGTGGTTTCATATAGATATGTCCATGGAATAAATCTGCCTGTGCACCCTTGATACTTAAAGGAACATTTATGGATTTACCCAAATTAACCCAAGGGCAGGTCCTTCATGGATACCTTCTGGGTTCACTATGTGGCTGGGGCTACACAAAGCCCCATATTGGAAATATAATGGATGACAATGTGGGTTCATGGAATAAAGCTGCCTGTGCACTCTCGATCCTTAAGGAATCCATATGGATTTGCCTAAAATGAACCAACAGCAGGTCATCTATTTAGACCCTTCCGTGGTTCTCTACTGTATGCTTATCCATATTACATCATCTCTGCCATTGCAACCATCTTCTTTATTAGATCTTAACCCATCCCCAGAAGTTCGAAATCTTGGGGTTTACATGGATTCCCACTTGCAGATGGATGCTAACATCAATGCCATCGTTCTGCTATGGTTGGGATTAGGAAGATTGGTCTAATTTGTAGATTTCTGGATAGGGTAACAACTGCACGACTTCTGCATGCCTTTATATAATCACGTTTGCACTACTGTAACAGTTTTCATGTCGCACTGCCCAAGACCCTGCTTAGGAAGTTGCAGATGTTACACAATAGTGCTGCCCGTATAGTGTGTCGAACCACATAACACCTATCTTGCATGAACTGCACTGGCTCAACTTCAAGATATTGCTGCTCACATATAAATCTCTTCATGTTTTCACTCCACAATCCTGTTGTCACAGTCTTCGTTCCAATTCTCAGAATCATCTTGTTCCTGCTAAAGTGAAGACCATCTTATGGTCACCGTGCATTATCTTATGCAGCTCCTATGCTTTGCAATTCTCTTCCAAACTGCATTAAAGATGCACAGTCAATGGCTTTTTTTAAGACATATTTGTTAACATATATTGTTTAATAAAGCATATTACTCCCCTTTTTTCTCCTTTTCCATGCCACCTAGATTTTTTTAGATCTAGTTTAAGTAGGGCAGGAGGCGCCCAAGTCCGGGATGACCGAGACACAACTAGTGCTGTCCGAGGTTCAATTAGACCGATCTCTGGTTAGTGACGAGAGCGTATCCCCTTACTTCGGTTTGGGTTTTATTTTTGGCATGGTTGGAATCCCTTTAATCGTATTAGTTTGTGTACATCGCTTAGAGGTTTCACAATATTAGGAGCTACATACATCCAGGATATTATTATTATGATTATGTTCAGTTCTACATTTGGCCCATCTATCAGATCAATGCATTTGGCTACATAAGGCCCTGTATTAGAAATATATCGGGTAAAACTGTGGATTCCAGCCTATCTGTGCAACCCTGATCCTTAAGGAACCCATATGGATTTGCCAAAATGAACCAGGAGTAACCTCTGGATTCTCTATGGCCATACATGCCCTTTATTGGAGATACATGGATATCTGGATGAAACTGTTTGTCTTATAATATGGATTCGACCATATGGGAAAAAGCTATTACATACGATTCTTAAGGAACTCATATCGATTTGCTGGTCTGCAGCTCAAATTTTAACTTTTGTTGAGACATATTAACACTGTATTATGTTGTCCAATAACTTCTGACCATTCTGTAAATATTTCTTTAAATTAAGATATAATATTATATGTTACCAAACAACCACCACACACCCCCCTCCCCCACCCCGCCCCTAACACCTCTTTGAATTAAAATCCATCCCGAGAGGCTCTTATGTACTTTTTGTATAGTTATTATTATAAACAATTTGCGCTTAGTTCCAACTCTCTATGCCATGTCATTATTTAGATGAGAAAAACAAGTCAAAGGTTAAAATTTCATAAAAAAATGGGTGATAGTAGTAATACTAGAATATATAAACTATAAATTTATGTCAAAGGTCAATAACCACACTTCCGGTCATTTTCAGGCAAGATCTTCTGTTAAACTGAATATAAATATATATCTTGGGAACAATTTGCTCTTAGTTTTAATTCTCTCTGACCTGCCGTTACTTAGATATGGCGAAAAGAGGTCAAAGGTCAATAACCACACTTCCGGTCATTTTCAAGCAAGATCTTCTGTTAAACTGAATATTAATATACATATTGGGAACAATTTGCTCCTAGTTTTAATTCTCTCCGACCTGCCGTTACTTAGATATGGCGAAAAGAGGTCAAAGGTCAAAATTGCTGGAAATGGGGTTTCCGGTCAATTTTACAAAAAATTTTCTATTAGAACTAATATTAACATATACATTGTGAACAATTTGACACCAAAATTAACTCAATACAATATAGCATGTTGTATGAAAATAGTGGCCATTTTGTTTACATGATAAACAGTACAGAGTACATGAAAAACATGATATTTCTCAGTTTTAGTCTCAATAACTTCAATCTACACCCATGTCCACAATCAACTATCAAATGATTCAAATTTTTTTACACATGATCATTATATTGGAGAGATATTTTTAGAGAAGTTTCGTTACCATTGAGTGCTACCTTAATTTTTTTTTCTGGTGTAAAAAATATAATTTTTTTGTTTTTTTGGAAAAAATACTTATAAATTAGTATTAATTGACCAAAATTCATACTATAACCCAATATATACCTGCATAACTATATATCAAAATAAAGATAATTTAGTAAGCTATCATTTGATACTAAATAAAATGAGGTACATTCAAAATTCACAACGTTATTAAAACAATAACAGGCGTATCTCTAATTTGACACCAAATGACCTTTGACCTCAAAATGACCTCCTTTCCCCAGGTCAAAATTCATGGAGGAATTTTTTGGGATGACTTGGGATGCATTAGAACATGAATCCACTGAAAAACCTTTGTTAATAATTATTTCACAGATTGGCATTTTTTTGACCTAAAATTCCCTAACTACCTACTAAAAAGCCTTACTCCAATCTGAACAAGTTAAGAATACTGCAGCAGCGATTAGATCCTAAAGCTCTGCTGGCTTAAACTAGGATAAATAAGTATTAAACCGTCTTAAGAATTATTTTACAATTATTCAATCGTTCTTTTATGACCAATATAAAATTCTTAAGTATTGTTAGTGGGATTTGCGTATTTTCACTACGCTGTCGCCACACGTTTTGAGAATTACGAGACAAAGGAGAGGGGTCATGTGGTCATTACTGTACGGAAGTCGATAACGGCCATCACGTGTCCGTCTAATCATTTTTGCATTTTTATGTCCTTGTTATGAATGCAATAGGGATTTTATTTATCACTTTATTAGTGTCTCTATTCATTGCAATATTTTATGCTTTCAATTGATAAAAATGTTATTGTTAGCAAGTTGAGAGAGCCAATAAAGCAGGCTTATAATCTATAATTATATTTTTAATTTGTACTTTTTTTGGTATAATTCCTCTAGACTATTGTTAGTAGCCTTAAAGCGTGGTTCCCACTAGGACGCAACGCAACTTACGCAACGTAAGGAAATACCCTTCCGATTGTGTTTGCCCTCGCCTGTGTGAAATAAAATCTGCGATATTTGCAGCATTGCATTTGCGTCGTCGGTTCCCAATTGTGATTACGCAATACAGCACTTTGCGTCAAAACGTCGCTGCGTTGCGTTCTAGTGGGAACCATGCTTACGTGAAAAGGGAATAGTCCATGTATCTGTGCAGTGCGACGGTGGCATATACAGCTCTTCGACGACCAACCGATGTTTCATCGATTGTTTCCTGGACCTAAACACTATCAACACTGTGTCGAGGTGTGAGGAGAAAGGAAACACATATCCCCGCATGCGCACAATGAATTAACACGATGTAGTTTGGTCGTCGGTCTTCGCAAATCGAAAGCTCGCACTTAAAGATGTATTGTCCCCCTGAAAAAATAATTCGTAAATTTTATTTTTTAATTTGCCATTTTAATGTAACATAATAGTTATCCACCTTCACCAAAACTTGGATCGAAAAAATGTATTTACCTGAAAAAACTGTATTTAAAGCAAAAAATGGTCAAATTTTGGTTGAATTTAACCATTTATTTTGTCATTTTATAAGTGAAAACATAATTTTTTTTTAACGGAAGTGATTAACTTTATTAAAAGTACAAAATAACATATTCAAAGTCTGATTTAAATAATCTTCATTTTTCATGTTTTTGGGGGACAATACATCTTTAATATTTAAAATGTAAATTAATCATCATTATTTTTCTGTTGTTGTTTAGTGATTCTGATGAGGATGATGACTCCAGGCAATGGGAATCGAAACATAAAGAAGATATTTTATCGTTATCGTATTATGATCCTAGTATCATAGCAACATCATCTTACGACGGAGACATTTTGATATGGTCACTGGAAACAGCGCATGCGCTTTGCAGACTGAACGCAAATGAGAGTGCCAAAGGTCAGTCTGTCGGCCACACAGCCACATCAACTCTTATGGACAGACATGAATCGAAACAAAGTTTTCCAAAAATTGAGGGCAGCACTACCAAACTTGACAGACTCTCAAATTTAAAATTATCATGCGGAAACACTTATAGTAAATCAGATGATGGTCAGTCGGTCAGTCAGTCCGTCGGAAGAAAGAGCACTCGTGGATCATTTACAGCAGACGACACAGAGAGTGTAGGAAAAGTTAAAGAACTAAGTGGTACGACTGTTCTTCCCGCCATAAATAGAAAAAGTAGAAATAGCGTCGCTGAAGACGGCAACACAGAGAACACGTCCTCTCGGCCTGACAGCAGCCTTACATTTGTGACAGACACTGCAGACGAACATAGCTCGAATGACCCACCAAAAGAGATCAGTGCTTTGGATAAAATGGCGGGAAAATCGTCAGAATTTTTCATTGATGCAGACAACTATGAAGAATACAGTAGAAAACACGAAGCCTCGGTAGATAAGGTTAGTGTTTTCATAGATAAATTAACTTGTGAGGCCTATTCCTTTTTTGCCCTGGTAAAGGAAATACAAATTCATAAACTCGACATAAACGTTATCTAAATGCAAAATAAAGCAAAAAAAATATCGACCACGATGGGACTCGAACCCACAATCTTCCGATTCGAAGTCGGACGCCTTATCCGTTGGGCCACGCGGCCTTCCTGGTGTAAGGTTGAAGTTTTCTGAAAGTGTGTTTTAACTCGGAATACAGTTTCAAAATAGTTAATGATTGATACGTCATAAAGGTATGTGGCCATATGTTAAGCTGTGCGCTGTAGTCCGTACACTAAACATAACGTCTGAGCACAAGTCAACCTCGATAGTATGGTATAGGACGTCTCGGACCTATCTATTATTCGAGGTCTGATAGCTTATCCACTGGTCCACGAATTAGTATAAATATCGTAACATCTAGGCCTACTTTTGTCTAGGTTTTGTTCCTACAAACACGTCCAAATGACAAAGACACTGCTACGCTGATAGCAAGTGGTGCTGAAGGCTGGGTTCGAGCCTGGTCGATACATCACAAAGGAGGCTTGCTAGGCCAGTTTACTGCCGCGCACAAACCTAATGAAGCTGTTGTTGCTATGACCACAGACAGCAAAAATGAATTTCTGATAACAGGCGATACATTAGGATATATTAAGGTAAATTCTTTGTTCTTTTTTCTACATTTATTGTCACCAAATGTAATAATAGTAATCATGATAGAAATAATAATCACAAAAATAAAGGCTTTTTCGACTTTTGTATTTATTTGTATTTTATTATTTCACACCCAACAGTGTATAGGGCTACACGAATTACAGGATGAAAATATAGATATAAATATAAAAACACATATAAAATTTAAAAAAGGAAAAGCCTAATAGTTAATCTAATCTATAGATTGGCAGCACTGTGTTCATTCAACTTAGAAAAGGTACAATAAAATATATCTAATTCAGGATTTTTGACAAACACAGATGTTATAAAAAAACGAAATTCTACATTCACACAGCAGGAAAATTGTACATGTAACATTGATTTTTAAAGAAGTCTACGACTGCTCTGTTTTGAGTAGATCTTATAGCTTCTGACTCCTTGCTCTGCGACTAGACATTTGCGAGCAATTTGAGAAGCTCGTAAGTGATCAGTCGAATATGCCTGTCGATAATATTGATTACTATGAATGTGACAACCTTAAAATGTATTTACAGTTTTTGTGTGTATTCCACAGGTTTGGGACATAACAGAATACTGCATAAACCCATCTGAAGGACGCAAAGCCTCAGCCGATCGCGACACTGCAAAACGGCGAAGCCGATTTCCGTACACAAAGCAAACCGAAATTTTGAAATCATTAACTCAAAAATACGAGGATAAAATCCTGTCTGGCTTCAGGCCACCACCGGCGACAACAAACCCGGAGAAAACTCTGAAATGGCCACCGAAATTAAACTCATTTCGTGCGCATTTGGCAAGCATAGCAAGTGTCTCGTACGCAGAGGATAAGGAATTACTGATAACGTGTAGCAGTGACTGTAGTGTGCGGCTATGGACGATATGTGGACGATATATAGGTAAGACAAATGTCAAGAAAGGTTCAGTAAATAGGAGTTTTACCAGAGAGTTCTGCAAGTCGTATTATAACAGGGTGTTATTAGAAGTTCTCTATGTGTATATTACTAAGGCTTGTTTGCCACTAGAGACGCAACGCGAGGACGTACGCGCAACGCAATCAAGCGACCAATTACAAGCCACTGTTCGAATAATCCATCGCTTGTGATTGGACAAATCACCTACGTTGCGTTACGTCCTTGTGTCGCTAGTGGGAACCAAGCTTAATACTCGCTAAACTTCGTGATATTCGAACGACGAATCCGAATATTGTGCCGTATCTCAATTTGGTACAAAGATTTAGATATACATCGCCCTCATACTTATCTATAGCATTCAGCCCACCATGAGATTTCTGAGAATAGTTTGTGAAGTTTCCTCGCAAATGCATGCTCTTCAAATTTATTAAATTGACCAACGTACAACCGCCTTTACATTAAACCACCAAGTCACAATGCTTGGCTCCCACACTAGGACCCAGGGCAACGACGTAAGAAGCGCACCGCCGCAAGTAATTCGACCAATCAAAACGCGATGGATTACCCGCTTACTCTCGCTTGATCAATTAACTTGCGTTCCGTCCTAGTGGGAACCAAGCTTAATCGAAATTTTCACAGAGTGGTTTGTTGAAATAATGATTGCACTCTTTTTATCCTATAGGTACCTTTGGTCAAAAGGGCGGCTGGCCTAAATTAGTTGAACCGATTGATCCGGAGAACATGTCACGTCGAATGCCACGTGACGTTCAACGTGTGGCGTCTGCTTTGACATTGAAGGTGTTGAATGGAGGTATTCGATCGAGGTGGAGGTTAGTGATGTTTGATCTTATGTCTGGCCGCGAAAATACTAACAGTACTGTACTATGTATATATTCTCCGCGGCGCGTTGTGCCGTGGAACTGATGGTGTCGCAGCCACAGATAAAGCCTTTGATCTTCGGAACTCGGTATCCTGTTGTTAGATTGCCTTGCTTATAGGTACTCTAGTGACTACCTTGACAGTGACGTCCTCAAATTCTAATTTAAAACTAAATAAAACCTCGACAGAGAAGCCAACAATTTCTAAATTATTAAGCCGGCGGGGTTTTTTTCGGCAGTTAATCAGAAGATGTAGCTCCTCCAACTCCTCGCTGGTAATCGGGCAGTTGGAGTAGATCACTGAACGCCTTCTACCTTGACAGTTATGTCCTTATTGAAGCTGACGCCCTCAAACTCGTTATATATACTTTTATTGATATAGAGAGTGGAGTTTTTGTTTTTAAGATGTTTTAAGATGCCAGCACAACTTCATTGCTCTATATATACCAAACATTGATTAATATTGGCATATAATATTATAGTCCTGATTTCTGGTAATATCATATGCGGGTGCGACTTCTTCCTGATGGTTGATTGACATGCGCACTAAACATTAATAAACTTCTGATTGAGGTAATAAATAAATCAACGTAATGTATGTGATCTGTAATAAAATGATCGTTAAAATAAATAATTCCTTTAATAATATGTATCGAGAAAGAGAAGGATAGTAATAGTAATATAGCTGATTATTATATCATCTTGTATGACTACGAAATATCATATCAAGTTATTATATGAAGTTCTAATTAAACTCAGTTCTCTCTCTCTCTCTCCTTCCCTTTTTAGATTTTTTTACATCTTTTATATTCGCCGATATTGATCCTCTTAAATATAACCTTTTGTATTGGGAAATTAAGCGCGGTTTCCACTTGGACCTAAGCCATAATTTGACGCGATGGATCATCCGGACAGTCGCTTGCGATTGGTCAACACACTTACGAATTGTGCCTACCTCGTTGCGTTTTGTCCAAGTTGGAGAAAATCGTTAGTTAATAATAAGAATGTCAGCATTATTACGATGATACTCAGGCATATTAACGCTTATCATAATTAAACAGATTATTCTGACATTATTCTAACAGATTAGCTCAATATAATGAAGTTATATAAAGATAATGTCTTTTATCCGCAGGTTGGCCAAGAACATTATGATGATAATCCATCGAAACCAAAAAGCGGACCACCATAAAGCATATGATAGCTCGTTTGATCCGTCACATCTTGAAGATGAAGACGATGACAAGGCTTGGCGGGGCGGCACTAGTGCAATACTAGGCAAATCATACAAACCGAAAACACGTCATAAAATTCCGCCAACGCTACCAGAGATCAAGCACAACCAAAACCAAGTAATTATTTTATTTGTTATAATTATCATTGGCCGACTCACTTGTTTGTTTTTTTACGTCCTTGCGTTACGCGTACGTTGCGTTCTACAATGGGAACAAAACATATTGTTATCAAACCTTTTTATTGCAAACTATACGAACTAACAGAAATAAAAAGTTTACCAGTGCAGCCTAGCCTAGGCATAACTTGTGGAAACTAGTTTTCTGCAGTTTGTCAACTGGTCAACACTAGCATGTTTCCTTGCCAAAGTTTACAAGCTAAAGTTGGCTACTGTAGCAGATATAGTCTATGTCTAGTACAGTATACGTATTTTCAAAATTCGTTAAATTGAATATATAAAACTAAAAGGATATTTTAAATTATAATCACAAAGTATAATTGACAAAGGTAGTACGTGAAGGCAAAAAGTACTTTAATTTCTACCCACAGTGTTATATATATATATCATCCTATTTGTGATAGCCTTTTTGACGATGCGGTCGCAAAAATAAATAAATAAAATAAATATGTTCAGTTTCTTATAAATTGCATGTATCTACGAGTTGTTGTTTCACGCGTTGAGTTTAGTTTATACGCTTGTTTCTTCTATATGATTCATGCTTTTGCTAAATAAATAAGTTGGAGATTGCGCCCTCAATAAGTTTTCGGATCAATTTAGGCGTATTTAGATTTCACGTTGCCAGCATGTTTGCTGCTCAACAATCATCTGTTTAACTACTTTAATACTTTTCAAAAGTGCATTAGCTCAGCTAACATTGGATGTTAATCCTAATTTACAGCCACTATTCCCACGGCGACCGTAAATAAAATGTTTGACTGTTCATACGGGCAATTTATTAAAGTGATAGTTTTCAATTTAATAATTCTCGACTTCATATAGAAAAGTTTGGTTCAGATCGTGTGTGAGTCGGTTTTCACTGTGACACATATATAATATGAAAGACACATTTCATCTAACTCCACTAGAGATAAAAGAGTGAAAAGCGAAGTGATGCTAACTTGGCAGATTGGAGATATGAATTCCAAACTTCTTGGTAATTATGATCTATTTGTTGACAGGTTGTTGTTTACTCCTCTCTACCATTCACAAACCTAGCACCAATCAAAGAGATCACTGTTCCAATCACCCTACAAGAGATGCACCTTCGCCAGCACCAATCTGCCTCAGACGCCGCTGACACTGGCGGCAAAGGTACGGGCAAGAGAAGCCGATTACAAGAGTTTCTGAATAAACAGCGTACTTTAAAAGCTATGTGCCGCGGCGGTGGAGCTGGAAAGCACACTGTACACTTCGGAAATAAAAAATAGCCACTTTCTGGTTATTAGATAATTATTTTATGTTATATTTATAAAATTGATATTTTCTATAATATATTTGACGAGTGTGCAATTATGTTGTATTATATCAAGTTAATTGTATTGTAATAGTATTTGAATTACAGTCCCTAAAAAATGGTAAAAATATATTATGCGATAATATTGCTATATTATATGCCCATATTGCGTTGTCATTATCTGAGAGTCATAGTAACTAGTTGTGTCAAAAAATATATAGATTTTTTTTTGGAATATGACCAAAAGATCGACTTTTCAAAATATGTTTGAAGTAACATGCGCAGAATAATCATTCGAAATTCGGCTGATTTTCGGAATAATCCCTGTACTATAATTGTACAGGGATTTTTTTTTAGAAAAATCTCCATTTTTCGACCCTTTTATTTTTTGACATAAATAGTTACTATAGCATAATAAACATGTTCAGAGTCGAATATTGGGTTCTGCGCATGTCAATTATGTTATAGTAACCAGTTTTATCTATTTGTTTACATAAATGGTTACTATAGCAAAATATACATGCGCAGAGTCGAATATTGGGTTCTGCGCATGTCAGTTATGCTATAGTAACCAGTTTTATCGAAAAATAAAAAGGTCAAAAATTGGCCATTTAAAAAAAAAATCCCTATACTATAAATGGTTACTATAGCAAAATAAACATGCGCAGAGTCGAATATTGGGTTCTGCGCATGTCAATTATGCTATAGTAACCAGTTTTATCTATTTTTTGACATAAATGGTTACTATAGCAAAATATACATGTGCAAAGTCGAATAGTGGGTTCTGCGCATGTCAATTATGTTATAGCAACCAGTTTTATCAAAAAATAAAATGGTCGAAAATTTGCCATTTTTTGAAAAAATCCCTGTACTATAGCACAGGTATTTTTTCGAAAAATGGCCATTTTTCGACCCTTTTATTTTTTGACATAAATAGTTACTATAGCATAATAAATATGCGCAGAGTCGAATATTAGTTTCTGCGCATGTCAATTATGCTATAGTAACCAGTTTTATCTATTTTTTGACATAAATGGTTACTATAGCAAAATAAACATGCGCAGAGTCGAATAGTGTGTTCTGCGCATGTCAATTATGCTATAGCAAACAGTTTTATCGAAAAATAAAACGGTCGAAAATTGGCCATTTTTTGAAAAAATCCCTGTACTATAGCACAGGTATTTTTTCGAAAAATGGCTATTTTTCGACCCTTTTATTTTTTGACATAAATAGTTACTATAGCATAATAAATATGCGCAGAGTCGAATATTAGTTTCTGCGCATGTCAATTATGCTATAGTAACCAGTTTTATCTATTTTTTGACATAAATGGTTACTATAGCAAAATAAACATGCGCAGAGTCGAATAGTGGGTTCTGCGCATGTCAATTATGCTATAGCAAACAGTTTTATCGAAAAATAAAAAGGTCGAAAATTGGCCATTTTTTGAAAAAAATCCCTGTACTATAGCACAGGGAAATTTTCGAAAAATTGTCATTTTTCGACCCTTTTATTTTTTGACATAAATAGTTACTATAGCATAATAAACATGCGCAGAGTCGAATATTAGTGTCTGCGCATGTCAATTATGCTATAGTAACCAGTTTCATCTATTTTTTGACATAAATGGTTACTATAGCATAATAAACATTTGCAGAGTCGAATATTGGGTTCTGCGCATGTCAATTATGCTATAGTAACCAGTTTTATCGAAAAATAAAAAGGTCGAAAATTTGACATTTTTTGAAAAAATCCCTGTACTATAGCACAGGGATTTTTTCGAAAAATGGCAATTTTTCGACCCTTTTATTTTTTGACATAAATAGTTACTATAGCATAATAAACATGCGCAGAGTCGAATATTAGTGTCTGCGCATGTCAATTATGCTATAGTAACCAGTTTTATCTATTTTTTGACATAAATGGTTACTATAGCAAAATAAACATGTGCAGAGTCGAATATTGGGTTCTGCGCATGTCAATTAGGCTATAGTAACCAGTTTTATTGAAAAATAAAAAGGTCGAAAATTGGACAATTTTTGAAAAAATCCCTGTACTATAGCACAGGGATTTTTTCGAAAAATGGCAATTTTTCGACCCTTTTATTTTTTGACATAAATAGTTACTATAGCATAATAAACATGCGCAGAGTCGAATATTAGGTTCTGCGCATATCAAATATGCTATAGTAACCAGTTTTATCTATTTTTTGACATAAATGGTTACTATAGCAAAATAAACATGTGCAGAGTCGAATATTGGGTTCTGCGCATGTCAATTATGCTATAGTAACCAGTTTTATCGTAAAATAAAAAGGTCGAAAATTGGCAATTTTTTTAAAAAATCCCTGTACTATAGCACAGGGATTTTTTGGAAAAATGGCCATTTTTCGACCCTTTTATTTTTTGACATACATAGTTACTATAGCATAATAAACATGCGCAGAGTCGAATATTGGGTTCTGCGCATGTCAAATATGCTATAGTAACCAGTTTTATCTATTTCTTGACATAAATGGTTACTATAGCAAAATAAACATGTGCAGAGTCGAATAGTGGGTTCTGCGCATGTCAATTATGCTATAGCAACCAGTTCTATCGAAAAATTAAAAGGTCGAAAATTTGCCATTTTTAGAAAAAATCCCTGTACTATAGCACAGGGATTTTTTCGAAAAATGGCCATTTTTCTATCCTTTTATTTTTTGACATAAATAGTTACTATAACATAATAAATATGCGCATAGTCGAATATTAGTTTCTGCGCATGTCAATTATGCTATAGTAACCAGTTTTATCTATTTTTTGACATAAATGGTTACTATAGCAAAATAAACATGCGCAGAGTCGAATAGTGGGTTCTGCGCATGTCAATTATGCTATAGCAAACAGTTTTATCGAAAAATAAAACGGTCGAAAATTGGCCATTTTTTGAAAAAAACCCTGTACTATAGCACAGGTATTTTTTCGAAAAATTGCCATTTTTCGACCCTTTTATTTTTTTACATAAATAGTTACTATAGCATAATAAATATGCGCAGAGTCGAATATTAGTTTCTGCGCATGTCAATTATGCTATAGTAACCAGTTTTATCTATTTTTTGACATAAATGGTTACTATAGCAAAATAAACATGCGCAGAGTCGAATAGTGGGTTCTGCGCATGTCAATTATGCTATAGCAAACAGTTTTATCGAAAAATAAAAAGGTCGAAAATTGGCCATTTTTTGAAAAAAATCCCTGTACTATAGCACAGGGAAATTTTCGAAAAATTGTCATTTTTCGACCCTTTTATTTTTTGACATAAATAGTTACTATAGCATAATAAACATGCGCAGAGTTGAATATTAGTGTCTGCGCATGTCAATTATGCTATAGTAACCAGTTTCATCTATTTTTTGACATAAATGGTTACTATAGCATAATAAACATGTGCAGAGTCGAATATTGGGTTCTGCGCAGTCAATTATGCTATAGTAACCAGTTTTATCGAAAAATAAAAAGGTCGAAAATTGGACATTTTTTGAAAAAATCCCTGTACTATAGCACAGGGATTTTTTCGAAAAATGGCAATTTTTCGACCCTTTTATTTTTTGACATAAATAGTTACTATAGCATAATAAACATGCGCAGAGTCGAATATTAGGTTCTGCGCATATCAAATATGCTATAGTAACCAGTTTTATCTATTTTTTGACATAAATGGTTACTATAGCAAAATAAACATGTGCAGAGTCGAATATTGGGTTCTGCGCATGTCAATTATGCTATAGTAACCAGTTTTATCGTAAAATAAAAAGGTCGAAAATTGGCAATTTTTTTAAAAAATCCCTGTACTATAGCACAGGGATTTTTTGGAAAAATGGCAATTTTTCGACCCTTTTATTTTTTGACATACATAGTTACTATAGCATAATAAACATGCGCAGAGTCGAATATTGGGTTCTGCGCATGTCAAATATGCTATAGTAACCAGTTTTATCTATTTCTTGACATAAATGGTTACTATAGCAAAATAAACATGTGCAGAGTCGAATAGTGGGTTCTGCGCATGTCAATTATGCTATAGCAAACAGTTTTATCGAAAAATAAAACGGTCGAAAATTGGCCATTTTTTGAAAAAAACCCTGTACTATAGCACAGGTATTTTTTCGAAAAATTGCCATTTTTCGACCCTTTTATTTTTTTACATAAATAGTTACTATAGCATAATAAATATGCGCAGAGTCGAATATTAGTTTCTGCGCATGTCAATTATGCTATAGTAACCAGTTTTATCTATTTTTTGACATAAATGGTTACTATAGCAAAATAAACATGCGCAGAGTCGAATAGTGGGTTCTGCGCATGTCAATTATGCTATAGCAAACAGTTTTATCGAAAAATAAAAAGGTCGAAAATTGGCCATTTTTTGAAAAAAATCCCTGTACTATAGCACAGGGAAATTTTCGAAAAATTGTCATTTTTCGACCCTTTTATTTTTTGACATAAATAGTTACTATAGCATAATAAACATGCGCAGAGTTGAATATTAGTGTCTGCGCATGTCAATTATGCTATAGTAACCAGTTTCATCTATTTTTTGACATAAATGGTTACTATAGCATAATAAACATGTGCAGAGTCGAATATTGGGTTCTGCGCAGTCAATTATGCTATAGTAACCAGTTTTATCGAAAAATAAAAAGGTCGAAAATTGGACATTTTTTGAAAAAATCCCTGTACTATAGCACAGGGATTTTTTCGAAAAATGGCAATTTTTCGACCCTTTATTTTTTGACATAAATAGTTACTATAGCATAATAAACATGCGCAGAGTCGAATATTAGTGTCTGCGCATGTCAATTATGCTATAGTAACCAGTTTTATCTATTTTTTGACATAAATGGTTACTATAGCAAAATGAACATGTGCAGAGTCGAATATTGGGTTCTGCGCATGTCAATTAGGCTATAGTAACCAGTTTTATCGAAAAATAAAAAGGTCGAAAATTGGACATTTTTTGAAAAAATCCCTGTACTATAGCACAGGGATTTTTTTGAAAAATGGCCATTTTTCGACCCTTTTATTTTTTGACATACATAGTTACTATAGCATAATAAGCATGCGCAGAGTCGAATATTGGGTTCTGCGCATGTCAAATATGCTATAGTAACCAGTTTTATCTATTTCTTGACATAAATGGTTACTATAGCAAAATAAACATGTGCAGAGTCGAATAGTGGGTTCTGCGCATGTCAATTATGCTATAGCAACCAGTTCTATCGAAAAATTAAAAGGTCGAAAATTTGCCATTTTTAGAAAAAATCTCTATACTATAGCACAGGGATTTTTTCAAAAAATGGCCATTTTTCTATCCTTTTATTTTTTGACATAAATAGTTACTATAACATAATAAATATGCGCATAGTCGAATATTAGTTTCTGCGCATGTCAATTATGCTATAGTAACCAGTTTTATATATTTTTTGACATAAATGGTTACTATAGCAAAATAAACATGCGCAAAGTCGAATAGTGGGTTCTGCGCATGTCAATTATGCTATAGTAACCAGTTTTATCGAAAAATAAAAAGGATGAAAATTGGCAATTTTTTGAAAAAATCCCTGTACTATAGCACAGGGATTTTTTCGAAAAATGGCCATTTTTCGACCCTTTTATTTTTTGACATAAATAGTTACTAAAGCATAATAAATATGAGCAGAGTCGAATATTAGTTTCTGCGCATGTCAATTATGCTATAGTAACCAGTTTTATCTATTTTTTGACATAAATGGTTACTACAGCATAATAAACATGCGCAGAGTCGAATATTGGGTTCTGCGCATGTCAAATATGCTATAGTAACCAGTTTTATCTATTTTTTTACATAAATGGTTACTATAGCAAAATAAACATGCGCAGAGTCGAATATTGGGTTCTGCGCATGTCAATTATGCTATAGCAACCAGTTCTATCGAAAAATTAAAAGGTCGAAAATTTGCCATTTTTAGAAAAAATCCCTGTACTATAGCACAGGGATTTTTTCGAAAAATGGCCATTTTTCTATCCTTTTATTTTTTGACATAAATAGTTACTATAACATAATAAATATGCGCATAGTCGAATATTAGTTTCTGCGCATGTCAATTATGCTATAGTAACCAGTTTTATCTATTTTTTGACATAAATGGTTACTATAGCAAAATAAACATGCGCAGAGTCGAATAGTGGGTTCTGCGCATGTCAATTATGCTATAGCAAACAGTTTTATCGAAAAATAAAACGGTCGAAAATTGGCCATTTTTTGAAAAAAATCCCTGTACTATAATAGCACAGGTATTTTTTCGAAAAATTGCCATTTTTCGACCCTTTTATTTTTTGACATAAATAGTTACTATAGCATAATAAATATGCGCAGAGTCGAATATTAGTGTCTGCGCATGTCAATTATGCTATAGTAACCAGTTTTATCTATTTTTTGACATAAATGGTTACTATAGCAAAATAAACATGTGCAGTGTCGAATATTGGGTTCTGCGCATTTCAATTATGCTATAGTAACCAGTTTTATCGAAAAATAAAAAGGTCGAAAATTGGACACATTTTTTGAAAAAATCCCTGTACTATTATAGCACAGGGATTTTTTCGGAAAATTGCCATTTTTCGCCCCTTTTATTTTTTGACATAAATGGTTACTATATCAAAATAAACATGCGCAGAGTCGAATAGTGGGTTCTGCGCTTGTCAAAATTTCGATCATTTTTGTTTGACATAAATGGTTACTATACGTCTATAAGATGATTATTACGCAATATATGCGCATATATAGCAATATTATTACATAATAATAGTATTTTAAAAAGTGCGTATTTTGACCTTTTTTGTGTTTCTGCCTAAGTCAGCTGTGCGACTTAGGCAATTAAGGAGAGCTGACTTATGATCTGCCTAACTCAATGTTTATATCAATATACTATATTTTTTGTGTTTCTGCTTAAGTTAGCTGTGTGACTTAGGCAATTAAGGAGAGCTGACTTATGATCTGCCTAACTCACTGCTTATATCATTATACTGCCCTCTGTACATTATCTGAGTGCTTTTATATACATTTGCACATGCTCAGATCGTTTTTTGTGTTTCTGCCTAAGTCAGCTGTGTGACTTAGGCAATTAAGGAGAGGAGACTCATGATTTTTTAAATAAAATAAGAAATACATTTTTATAGTATATTTTTTAACCCATTTGTTACAAATTCTTTCTCTTTTATTGCTAATTTCCTTTTCTAAATCATCAGTGTTAATTTTAATCTGAAGAGCTGATGCTATTAAATTTTGTTACTTAAAGGTAGCATTTTTTGTATATAGATGATATCGACAGCCTCATAACAAAAGTGTCTAAGTCATAACCAGTTTTAAAGTAAAAGGGTCGAAATTTTGCCATTTTTTGAAAAAATCCCTGTACTATTTTCGACCTTTTTATTTTTTGACATAAATAGTTACTATAGCATAATAAACATGCGCAGAGTCGAATGTTAGGTTCTGCGCATGTCAATTATGCTATGGTAACCAGTTTTATCGAAAAATAAAAAGGTCGAAAATTGGCAATTTTTTGAACAAAATCCCTGGGTTCTATTCTACAAACGTCAATTATGCTATTTTTTTCAAATCATCTTTTCAAAATACGTTGAGGTAATATGCGCAGAACACCTTGTGTGATTTTGCGCATGCCAACAAATAATGATAATAGATTTTCGGAACAAAAAATAACCAAAATAATCGGAAATTGGCCGTTTTTCGGAAAAATCTCTGTATAGGGGTTTTTTCGAAAAATGACCAAAATATCTTTTTTTCAAATTACTTCTGCGCATGTAAAAAAATAATGGTCGAAATTTGGCAGATTTTAGTAAAAATCCATGTACTAGGCCTATATAGTACTGGAATCTTTTCGAAAAATTACCAAAATATTGTCTTTTCAAAATACTTTGAGGTAACATACACAGAACACATTGTGTACGTCTGCGCATGCCAAAAAATAATGGTCGAATTTGGCCTATTTTCGAAAAATCCCTGTTTGTACTATATTAGTACAAGGATTGTTAGAGCATCTATCAAAACGACGAATATCTGCTGCTGACGCGTACATGAATATTCAACACTCCCAAATGCTAATATTTGCCAAAACGTTACTTCTCTGTCGTCGATACGTCGACTCAATCTCGCATTGTTTGTAGCAACTTTCCTTCAATCCATTGCAGATATATTCGACCGTGGAGACAAGATACTCGGTTTACGACGATCAGCAGTGGATTCTAAATTGTGATCGAACCAATATACGGTCGGATACTATACGCGCAACTAATATTGCAGATTTGTCTTACAAACATATATAATAAACCGCTTACGTTATTCTGATCATATCTTGGCTTCTATGAATAACAGAGAGCCGATATTGACCCGTTTAAAAATACACCAGTAACGCTGTTATACCACGTGCAATCTACTACATCGTGCAACGCCCAACTAGCGTAACTATTACGGATCTTATATTTCCGCCCACCCGGCATTGCCTTTACGGACACGACGACGATAAACACTATCGCCACTGAGTCAGAAATCTATTCAACAGAATACAACATGAGTCTTACTATCAATGAAATAAGTTTGATTACAAATTCTTGGACAGATTTTACAGAGAATTTCGAGTCGAACGGAGCTACAATCTTTATTAGGTAAGTATCAAGATCTACATTAACTTCAAAGTTATTAATTATGTGTTGATCATTCTCAGTACTGTAAAATCAGACTTATAGTTGATATATACCAACATAGACGAGTCTTCATATTAACAGACTAGTCGATGATAAGAAGACTACACGCCTAATCAATTTTAGCATTAAATATTACGAATAATTTTACAGATACCAGAACCGATTTTCATACGACAATTGCCCAATTATTCGGTAATACTGCATCTCATGTGTGTCACATGTGTTCCTGTATCATGTTAGGTTAAATGTCTATGGTACTAGGCGATCCGAGTGAAACACATGTGATGCTATATTACAGAATACTCTGACTTTGATACTGGAGAAATATAGTACTTTTGTCAAAATGATACACAATAAATTTTGATTCTTGTAGCGTAAAACTCCAGTAAAAAATAGTTTAGACAATTTAATAATAAGCTTCTGTTCCTTGGATTTCCGTTTTTACAATTGTTTATACATTTGTTCATAACTCAATTTTATATAAAGCTTATTTTCGTATCATCCCAAAGCTTGGTTCCCACTGAAAAACGCAACGCAAGGACGTAAACGCAAATAATTTTCACGACACGATGGCTCATATGAACTGTCGCTTCTGGTTACGCGTTGTGTCCAAATGGGAACCATCATTTATAGTATGATATTTTTAATTATTTACCTAAAATAACAAAACCATCTGTTGGAATATCCATACGTTCAATATCTATTTTACCGTTTGTTTACTGTAACTATAGTGATTGTAGAATTTGTGTAGGGGTTGATTATAATTATTCTCAATGCTGATGGTTATTATTCATCAATGGTGACCAAATAAATGTATTATAACAATATCACATAAAGGACAAATATGGATAGATAACAACACAGTCGATTGCCTTTTTTTGCATATCACGGGTTCGAATCTATTAATAGATAATAATCATAATAATAATATCTTGGATTTATATAGCGCCAAATGTTGTGAAACCTCTAAGCGCTGAACATTATTACCCCGGTCATTTTTTTCATCAAACACGTATGGAAACATACTCCCATAATGCAGCTAGTAATCAGCGCAAAGTTGTGTTTTGATCTAACCGGGTACCCATTATGATTTATACACCTGGGTGGAAAGAGGTAAACGTAAGTAAAGTATCTTGCCTAAGGATACAAGCAATGCGGCAGAGTTGGATTTGAACCGCGAACTCACGTCTACATATTATTTGTTAATCTTTTTTTTATCAACGAACGAAATCTTTTTCAATTTAAATTACATTTTAGTTGTATGTAAGAAGTTTAAACAAATCTATAGCATCAGAGTCGTGATGATTAAATATGTTGCATGTACTTGATGAACCTAATGTGCTTGAATAACAGACAATACTTTCGAGATAATAAAGAAAACATCTAACGTGAGGCAACATAAATGCGTTGCCGTTTTCTTTAAGAAGGATAACAATCTGGATTTTATTCAATCATTTCTGGCATCCAATACTACTTTGGGGTCATAGAAGCGGGATACCTGCAGTGTCGCCAGAAGTACTTGTTAAACAGCTAATTTAGGTAATTTGCCGATAGAGTTCGTGAAGTACACAGAGTATAAGTTTAACATTGCGAGTGTTTTTAAGACGATAATAAATAGACAACCCTGAGCGATGTTCCTATTTTCACAAACATTCTAAAGCTTACCCTAATTCATCCAAGTAATAACTTAGTCACGTGGTCACATATAAGTCTGATTTATCACGACTCAAAACGCCTGGGGGAAACTTAGTTAAATAGGGGGTAACTATATTAGGAATACGAGATGCATGTTGGTTTATAACTTAAATCGAAAATAATTCTCTGTCGAATACAAGAATTTATATGTAGTTATAATATCACTTTTCAGTGGAATTCTATCTGTCATTAAGCAAGAATAGCCTACTTCAGTGAATGGGACGTGAAACAGAAGGTGCAATATGTAAGAACATGAAAATATAATACTACTAGTTTAGAGAGGATATCGTCATACGCCATTTAATTACATGGAACTCTGGTATGGTAGACCTATACACAAAAATTCACCTTAGTTAGTTAAATTTTGAAATAGGGTCTCCCCATTTGACCCTCACAGATGTTATGTTTACCACGCCACGCCGCTTAAATCTTTCTTCCCAATTGGACGCAATGTAGCAGCGTAGGCATAAAGCAAGTGAATTGACCAATCACAAACGTCGTGATTAGTCAAATTACTTGCGGTGCGCTTACGTCCTCGCATTGTGTCCCAATGGGAACCAAGCTTAAAGGAGCGACCTCCCAACCTATACTATTTATTGCTTCCTCGATTATCATCCCATTTTGAATTATCGTAGCGTATGTATGTCGATAGATAATTAATCAATACTGATTGCACGATGCCACAGGCTGATTAAACAATCTATAAAACTAAAGCATAATTGATTAATCAAAATTAATCCCGTAAAATATATTCTTTTTACATAAGTTAGCCTGAATTATTACTATGGTACATGGGCCTCGTACGGGTCTTAATATTCTAGGTTCTAGGCGGCATTTCGACTTAATATTGGTAAAAAGATAAATGTTTTGGCACACATGGCGTTTCATACGCATACTACTTTAGCTGGAATTTACAGACAAAAACCGAAACAATCGAAAGTTCGTAAATAACCGGACAAATTCACTGATTGTGACGGTTGGTATCCATTTCAACAAAACTAAAAATTAAAGGTTGTCTAAACAAATGTAAAAACTATAGCTATAAATTGAGAATAATAGAACTTTTCAGCAAATAAAGTTAATTACAATCATCATTATTGCCACTCGCTATATTCCGATTCGGTTTCTTTGTCTTTAAATCGGTCAACATCTAAGCATACATGATTACGATTAAGATTTAATTGTAAACCTAAGTATACTCTCTTAATTGGATTCGTAGCAACACTAATCTCTACATTATCGAATTCGTTACAAGTAAAGATCAGAAACAGTCGTTTGGAATGTAATGGTAATAACTTGTGTATTCAGTAAGTCACAATGATTAGGATTTACTAAATACACAAGTTTCTTAACCGGTTCACGTGTCAATATTTTGATGAACTTGGATTATCTAGAGCCGTACTGGATAACATCACGTCACCTATCTATACTACCAAGAAATTAAGTTACTAAATGTTTGTCACATTACGAAGTTCTCTCAACTCGAATCAAGTCCAAATTTGTTTCTCACAACATGCGTATTTTGTAATTCCGCATTCTACTGTATATGAAATAAATGATACTTGATTATGTTATCGTGTTCTTAAACTGTGTAGAGGAAGAGAGATATAATTCCCTTTACTATAAGTACATGGATGTTTTGCACTCTCTCAGAAGGACCACGGTCACTGTTCCAAACTCAGCTAAATCAAACCTAATATTCTAGTCTATGTCCAACACCAAACAAATTGTTTAACCTCACAAACACAGTTTGTTTAGTTGGTATTTTGTTGACATTTTCGGCTACTTCAATTGGTTGTTGATCATGGTTACAAGTATTATTGGAATTTAATAACAATACCCACGGTGGGTGGCGACTATATAGTTTACGATACAATCAATTGAAACGAGCCGGCGATATGTTGACGCCTGTTATTAAACTGTTATCAGCCTGTACTAAATTTTGTAGGCCTACGAATAAACAAAAATATAGAAACATTTGAGGCCCACAACGTTTTTAGTCGCGTGGACGCGACTCTATAGTTCACTATGTCGGTCGGTCTGTCTGTCGGTCCGGTATCACTATGCGTTTTATCGCTTTTCTGTACTTTTTGAACTGTTTTGATGTACAGAAAAGTTTTAAAGTACATTACTTTTTGAAAGTTCATTTTTTTCTGAGAGCACGCGACTTATGGCTGTTGGCCTTGTTTAATATTGTAATAATGTTGTTAGTTTGATTCGAAACCTGCACAATACCATCAAAACGGCAGAGTCTTAGGATGATTAGGTTTTAGCTCTTACAGTCGTACGAACTCGTGTATACTATTCTTTTATCCATGCAACGATTTTGTCAGTAAACATTTATTATTTAGAAACTCCGTTTTATCACACAATATACCAATATTAACACAGGTGACAGCTCGATAGCACAGATGTCTCAAGACTTGGATTCTACGGTCCTACTACTATTGACCACAACCGTTTTTGACCACAGATAACCGTGTCCACTTCGGTCATTAGTATACTATCCCATTCAGGTATATGATAACTGACTTTAAAAGACATGTAATAACGATAAAGTAATTTACATAGAGCTTTTATTGTTTGATAAGACTGACCAGGCTAAAGATAAACCAAGCAATCTGACCGGAAATTGAATAGTATCAGAATACCTAATACAGAATAACTAGCATTCCAATACAATCTACAGAAATTATGTCATGTATCTTACTAGATGTGAATGCCCTGCTAATTATACCATTTTTATCAACAAATTTCGAAATGTCATATTTCATGATTCATTTACTTCTTACAAAATTACTTTAAAGCCACCGCAACAAAATGTTTAATAAACATTACCAAATTCTGTCATTAAAATATACTACACGACGACGAATTCATTTAATACTATATGCTTTAATATATTTCATTTCGACAAATAGTTTTATTTTTAGAATAAGGACCACGTTTTAAATTGGGTACTATGATCGTGTAGGCCCTCCTGTTAAAACATAGACCGTCTTAAATTTGGTGTACTGTGATTGGGGCTCTACTAATAGACCATCAATGTTTTTGGATTTTTGTTTGAATCAAATCTAGTTCCCACAGTCATTATTAGGCCACAATCGTATAGACAATAACAGTGGTTCTATTGTGTCTATAATCATTTCTTCCTATCATAAATCTACTCAACACATGTTGATGGCATATTCACTGCCATTACATCATAGGTTTTGTACGGTAGCTTTAGAGTAACCGTTCATCATTTTAAGTGTAAACGACATGTGCAAAAACATACGCTTGATTCGCACGGTCAAACCGTAACTGACCGCTTGCGAAAATCCTAGCGCGAAATGAGTCTTAGAAAAATTATAGAGGAAAAGGGGGATAGGAGGGAGGAGGTGGGTGGAGGTCACATTGCCAATAATCGTGTGGGAAAGTAAAAATAAAGATTGGTTTAAAATTGTTATCCAGAATTTCTATTAAATAATGGAACTTTAAAATTGGATGGTCACTTTAATGTTATCGTAGTATTTTAACATCTCTCTAAATCATTTTAGGACATCATTTTACTATCGCAGTGAGAGTTCTCTACAATGATTAATGGCGATAGACATGTGTTTTAGCACATGCATTACCGATATTAACTTTGAGTACATTTCATTCATTCACTGCATTATAGTGTATATAGAAGGACTTTTGTACAATTAATGCTAAATATCTGTTCATTCTGACTGACATAGTGTATATATGTCATGAATTCTGTCAGTTACTTTTTCGTCGGTAACAATACATTCATATCCTATCTATATTGTTTTTGTTTGCTTTGAACTTTTATTTTATTATGTTTTCCTTTGTAATTTCTTATATGATGAAATAAAAAAAAAAAATACATTCATTTTTGTTTATCTTGTCTTTATCTTTTTTTATCAATTAATAAGTAATTTTAAGAAAAATGTTAAATCGCATTTCTGTTCAACCAAATAACTATAAAAGCCAATCATAGTCTTTTTAATTAACTTGCTTTATTTTATATATATATTATTGTTGTTATATTGATGTGTTTAATGCAATAAGTTTATATTTTTCATTTTAGATTATAAAAGGATCCCAATGGAAATAAGCGAATAAGCTTTTTGGCTATCTTGGAAAATCTTTTATAAATGTGTTTATTTGTAATGTCAGTAATTTATGTTATCACTTTGTATGTATTTTTAAGGATGATTTTCCTAATAAATTCAAATCAACCATCTTAAGAGGTGGTATCGACCAGTCAGAATAGTCAAAATAATCATTCATAAGTTCATTTCTTAAATTTCTGAAATGTACGACTACACATATGCATGTATTTCTCCAAAAGTATTAGTATAGTACTTTTCCAAAAAAAGTTAGAAATCTTACGACTACGTATGCCTGTATTTTTACCAAAAGTAGTATTATAGTACTTTTTTCAAAAAGGAATTAGAAACGAATAAACATTACCATTTCACTTTTTTTCATCAGAAAAGAACAAACACAAAAAACCAAAAGAAAAGAGTTCAAAATCAAAATGACTGGTTAACCAAAAAGCAAAATGAATCACTGCAAAGTGGCTCACCAAAATGGAAATTGAAAAGCGTTATACAATATTATATACGCCTGTATTTATCAAAAACAAATGTAGAAGGAGACGTGTATTTCTCCAAAGGTATTGCAAGTAAATGTCTTCAAAAGCTGCAGTTCTCAAGAGAAATGCACATTCCATACATTTACTTATAGATATGGAAAACGGTATAATTACAAGTTACCTTCGTATTACCTTGGTTTAAAGATACTTTATTTATAAAACGACATTCTCAAAAATGTTCGACGGCCTTACAATTCCCTATACCATAATCTACAAAACTAGTTTTTCCTATTCTACATGCAATAAAATTTGGAAATATATATATATGCACTGATGAAGGGCTAGTGTTGCCCGAAAGCTTTGCTAACTTTCTGGCTGTTTTACTTTATCGTTTTGATTTAGCTTTTTCTCCATTGAGATCAGGCCACTGATACCCACAGCATTGTCATTTTTTTTAGTATTTTGCCTTTGGATTTATATATATATATTAAATATACAACATAGTATAAAACTTACTCCAAATAATGAGAAGAAAGTCGTTTCGATCTTTCCTCTCTGAATTTCGAGTAGGTTTTATAATATGCTATTTAACATAATTAGTGCATCTATTTGTTTTTAAATATATATTTTCAGGTTATTTGATCAAAATCCAGAGTTGATACTATTATTTCCCTTTGGAAAAAGAGAGAGGACTGACGCCGAGTTGAAACGTCACCCACTCTTTAAAAGACATGTCCGTGGAGTAATGAACACCATCAACACTGCAGTAAACAACATCGACAACCTCAGTATCATTTTCCCTACATTAACACAACTAGGCAAAAAACATCAAAAGTATGGAGTTAAACCAGCTTTCTTTACGGTGAGGTTTTTTTTTGTGGGAGATCTGGCCATTAGCCAATTCTCGGTACTGTACTTTTGTCCTGTATCATTGGGAAATTTCGTGATCATAGACACCTAATCGTTAAAGATATATTGTCTCCCAAAAAAATGAAAATAAATTAAATCAAACTTTCAATGGAGTATTTTGTAGTTTTAATAAAGTTAATACTTCCGTAGAAAGAAAAAAACGAACAAAATGTTTTAACTTATAAAATGACAAAATGGTTAGGCCTAAATTCAACCAGTCAATTCGACAATTTTTTTCAGGTAAATTCATTTTTTTATGCGCACAAATTATGCAACATTAAAATGTCATATTCACCAACAACATTTTTTTTTAAATTATTTTTCAGGGGGACAAATATTGTCATACATAAAAATATACATTGCCTATACATCTACAGGTAGTATTGACTGAATATATTATCAAAATCGAATGAAACAATAGAATAAATCTGCTAAAATAAACGAAGAGAAATAAGAGAAGACAAAACTGATAGATAGTATTTCATTCTTAAAGATTGGTTCCCACTAGGGCGCAACGCAAGTAATTTAACCAATCACGACATACGGATCATCTCAACTGTCAATTGTGATTGGTCAACTTACTTGAGTTGCGCTTACGTCATTGCGTTGCGCCCTAGTGGGAACCAATCTTTAAGAATGAAATACTACCGATCAGTTTTTTCTTCTCTTATTTCTGTGTGTTTATTTTAGCAGTTTTATTCTTGTTGGAAAGTGGAAACCGATAGAATACTCGATAGAGAATAGACGGTAATTCAGATTCTAGACTGCACAACCTGTACTGAAAAGGCCACTAAATGCGATCTGTATGCAGTGCATTAGCAATATAGCTCAGTAAGCAGTTGGGCCTAAAGGTTGCTATATTGCAAGATACATTAACGAAGAGACATAAATATTAACATATAAACCCATCGTAGATCGTATATACAATTAAGAACAGATGCAGATCAAGGTATAAAAGTACATGTAAATATCAATTAGGAGTAATTTAGTCGTTTCGTTTCTGTATACAATCCGTACACATTATTGATATGAGTTAATGTTGATAAAGTAACTGCCTACGGTTAAATATACTGATAGTGCTACTTGGGATGTAAGCCGCAGGCTGGTTACGGGTTGTGCATTTAAACTAACTACCTCATTACAAACCAACTAAAATCAGATATTATTGAAGGACTCATTCCTAATCTTGCTACAATATTGAACATTTGACAAGGAATGTAGTGCTTGTGACCACAACACAATTTGAAGAGACCACTCACCGAAAGTTAAAACCAGATTAAACTATATAATTATGTTTTTCTTTTCGTATACATTATTATTCATGACACGTCATACTATATTACAGTGTCACGTCTAAAGGTAAATGCAAAAGATGTTGACATTTTAGAAGACAAGCTTGGTCTTTCGATTATAAAAAGGTTAAAGTTACCGTCTTTAATACTAAATACTGTAGGCCTAGTAATTAGTGTTCAACGCACAATAGAAGTCCTTTTCAGGGGGCACATTCGGGATCCAACAAAGTGTCCATTTAAAGATGTATTGTCCCCCAAAATCATGAAAAACAAAGATTTTTAAAATCGGACTTTGAATAGGCCATTTTGCAGTTTTAATGAAGTTGTTCACTTCCATAAGAAAAAAAACGGGGGAAAAAAATTATTTCACCTATAAAAAGACAAAATAAACAGTTAAATTACCCAAAAACTCATTGTCTTCCAGACAATTTGACCATTTTTTGCTTTAAATTACATTTTTCTCAGGTAAATAAATTTTTTTCAGACCCAATTTTTTGTGAGAGTGAATAACTATTATGTGACATTAAAATAACATATTCAACAACAAAATTAAAAAAAATATTTTTTTAGGAGGACAATATATCTTTAATATAGAGATGTCTCCAGAATAGGGACTGCTCGTGCTAGTGTTAAAACATATATTGCAATTCTTTTCTTTCTAAAGAGTTGGAACATTTCGAAATTAAAATCATTTCTTACCGAAAGGAAATTTAACATTGAGGACTTTACTTTAATGATACACAAAATTAAATTGTCGCAGATAATAATTATAATAAATTATTTTTAAAAAAACAAAAAAAAAATTAAACATTAAAATGTAGCTTCACGTATTTACTGTATTACATATAAATTAAATATAAATAATAATAAATTAATAAAAATTAAAATAATATAGTAGTCGGAGGTTCACATCATTGTTGATGATAGTGGTATGGCTTTTATGTTGCTCTTGGATCTTCCTAGGAACTGCTACTTTACTTGCCTATCTTTGTATGTTCTGTACTGTTTTTCTGAATCAATAATACTAAGAAAGTCTTTCCTGATTTTACTGACATTATATACTTTAACAGGGGCTGATCGTATAGTGTTAAAACATATACATCAATTCGTTTGTTTCACTGGAAAGTGTCCCTGAATAGGGAGTTTTACTGACATATATTCTTTTGTTTCTCTCTTTTGACAGGCAGTGGAGAACGCGTTAGTATACGCACTGAGTCAAGCCTTACAAGACGCGTGTACCAATGACCATGAACAAGCCTGGAGAAAACTCTTTCAAATAATCTCTGGGACAATGAAAATTGGACTTGAGGAACAAAACGATTAAGAAACTATTCAGAATACATCTGTTTTGCTGGCAACTTTCAGGTGGAAACTGGTGAATAATTAGCCTAGTCTGGCCTAGCGTTTCGAGTGAAACCTAGCTAGCCCGACTGTTTCTACTGGATCAAAGTGCCCGTCTAACTCAAGACAAGTCTAATTTGTGTGAATATATTCATACGACAGTGACGAAGCACTCAAACTACATCGCTGGCCACTTCTTAACGTCATTATTCCATCAGTGTATGACATTGTAAATAATTATCGAATATTAATCGATATTATTTATATAGATAGCTGAAAGGGCTTTGTAAATATTTCATACATTTCCAGGGTTTTTACATATACGTCGTAATATCATTTTAGACGAACTGTAATTTTAAATAAGGTAATTATGTACGTTTATAAAGCAGGCTTGTATAGATAATTTAAGTACAGTATGTAGATTCTGCTTTTAATTCGTCCAACTCAACGGCTCCTAACAAACCGCGATAAGTTACGGTAATAGGGTGGCGAACATTTGTCCAAAAACCAAAGAGACAAAGCATTAAATTATCCGCCCAGAGTTTTATAATCAATGAACGCAAATTGATCTCATGTCAAACCATGCTTAAATTTGTAAAAAGTTGCATTGCTCAGGGACAGAGGGAACTAACGGGAAACTCCTATAAATACAATTACAGTTTTCCCCAAACTTTACTGAACATTTAGCCTTTTTAAAAATGGCGAAGATGAGGATATCTATGAAAATGAAAAAGGCCGACACAATCACTTTTTATCATCAAAAGAAAAGTGTCGGTATTAAATTTACTATATGATCTCAGAAAATGTTTAAAATGAAACTAAGATTGATAGTTTAAAGTATCTATATCAAAAAATGACATTTCTTTTATTTATTGTACTTTAGTATTATATTTAGTATGTTTTCATAGAAAACGTCAGTGTTTTATAAATCATTACATTCAATCATATCATGGGTTGTACATAAATATTTCAAACTAATGACGGTACAGAATCGATATTGTGAAGCAATTACATATTCGTAACATCAGTACAGTAATTGATATATGTTTTCGGAAATATATGATCAGTAGCGTAACTAATTATGAGCTAAATACATGGCCCCAGAGCAGCCCAATGCAATTACCTATCGTTTTGGAGAGCCCCTAGGACGCAGCGTAAGGACGTAAATGCAACGCAAGCGTGTTGACCAATGACAAGCGGCAGTTCGAATAATCCATCGCTTGTGATTGGTTAGGAGTGCTAAACCAGGGGTGTTTACAGGATAAGGCATGGTATCCACTTGGACACAACGCAAGCATAACGGGAGTGAAGCTTTGTTCCCATTAGCGACGCAACGTAACGCAACCTACGCAACGTAAGCAAATGCCCTTCTAAAGCGTGGTTCCCACTAGCGACGCAACGCAAGGACGTAACGCAACGCAAGTGAATTGACCAATCACAAGCGATGGCTTATTCGCTTGTGATTGCTAACTGTCTATAACTTCGCTTGTCATTGGTTAAAACGCTTGCGTTGCGTTTACGTCCTTGCGTTACGTTCTAGTGGGAACCAAGTTTAATAATAATTGTGTTTGCCCCCGACTGCGTGAAATCAAACCTGCGGTTTTTGCAGCACTATTGCGTCGTCGGTTCCCACTTGTGATTACGCAATACAGCACTTTGCGTCGATACGTCGCTGCGTTGCGTTCTAGTGGGAACCACGCTTTAACATGGCAATTATTCTGGCCCACTTATTATAGTTATGTAATGAAAATATAGGTTGGTAAATTAGGCCTATAGGTGGCGTATAAAAACAACCGTTATTGGTGCTGCTAACTGCCATGTGTATTTGAACCAACTGACGGGATTATTAGTGCCATTACATCATACGTCACCGACTAATGCCTTTCCATTAAAAAACAGAATTATGAATTATAAGTTTAATCCAAATCTCTCAATTCTTAATAAATGTATCACTTTTTGTCACAAAAAAATAATGGTATTATTAAACCCACAATGCCCTCGCGCTTTGAACATTAAGTCTGTGCTAAAATAATCAGCGCTCTAATCAATCAGCTAAATAGCTGTTGATTCTGTCATTAACATTACACATTTATTGACTTATAGGGATTAAATAATAATTTAAATTGCTGAAGCTTGCTTCTCACTAGTGACGCAACGTAACGCAACCTACGCAACGTAAGCAAATGCCCTTCTAATAATTGTGCTTGCCCCCGCCTGCGTGAAATCAATTTTTCACAGCACTGTTGCGTCGTCGGTTCCCACTTCCGATTACGCAATAAATCACTTTGCGTCAATACGTCGCTGCGTTGCGTTCTAGTGGGAACCACGCTTTAGTTTACTTCACAGTATTTCACAGGTTAGAGAGGTACTGTCCCAGTAGGCTAGCTAGGCCTACTTACTACACTTTCGCTGCTGATCTCTAGTTTGAACAGGGCATTTCACCAACTCCACTGACCAATATAGGCACATCGCTTAATTATAGAACACTTCACAATGTAAATACAAGTAGATTAGGTGTATATATAAATAGTAGTAAAGCATTCGTCTATATCTAACTATTGCTAAATCTGATTTATACTTTTACACAGTTTGGTAGTTTATACGTTCACAAATTGTATATAATGCACCACTAGTGTGTGTAACAAGTAACGGTGAAGTATGGGACCGTTTCCTACACAAATGTAAAGTGATATCAAATATAATAATATATCGAAGATAGATTTGGTTAGAGTTGCTGATTATCGAAAGATATATATAAAAATATATCTATGTTTACAGGGAAAGTGAATTATATGTTATGGGAAAGAAATGGATATGAGGAACTGGTTGAAAAATAAAGTAGTTCGAAAAAGAAATGGTTTTTTTTTCCTTTTTTTTAAAGGTTTTATTAAAAGACGAATAAATTAGTTATTAACTATTGGACACACTTGTCTTTTCACTGGTAACATGTAAGAGATATGTTTACGAAACATGTATCGTTTGAGGGCACGTCGAGTGCAATACGTGTTGCTGATTAGCTATTCAAAGCAGGTCCTAGGCTTACATTAGAATTACAAGAAAACATGTTCAATTCAACCTATTCGCACTAGGATACAACGCAATGACGTATAACGTAAGTTGACCATTGAAGATCGACTGGTTATCCGAATTGTTGCGTGTGAGTTGGTCAAATTACTTGTGCTGCGCGTAAGTCCTCGCATTGTGTGCGAGCAAGTCCTCGCGTTC
Source organism: Antedon bifida (assembly GCF_963402885.1). Classification (NCBI taxonomy): domain Eukaryota; kingdom Metazoa; phylum Echinodermata; class Crinoidea; order Comatulida; family Antedonidae; genus Antedon; species Antedon bifida. The sequence goes on from NC_136234.1 coordinate 2,814,170, forward strand.
TGTACTCGAGAACTAAGTTTTCTAACGTGCAAAGGGCGTTTTTAAAATGCTTTTGAATTCTTCATACATTTTGACGAGACATGGCATAGCCTGTGACTTGATTCGGTTTTGGTATTTTTCCTTATACGCTCGACAATTCACTTATTCCGTCACGATAGTACTACTTAAATATTCAAACAATCGGGATGATCTTAATTGCTATATCATCTCATTTTAATTTGTGTATTAGCAAATCTCTTTATGTGTAATATTTTTGTCGACTCTCCGGGATTCTAGTGTTGGCATGAGAGCAAGCAACATTTTTTTTTTCTTTTTAGTTTTATAGTCGTTTTATTCTAACCTAAAGCACAAGGAAATCTTGCCTTGAGTGAAAAGTTTAAAATTAAAACTATTTCGAATTTGTTAGTATATATATAAATAGTTTTTTTTTTAAATTTCATTTTTTTATTCATTTTATTTTAACCTAAACAAGGCCATATACATGGCTGCAGTCGCGTGCTCAAATTTGAGTTAGTGTTTACCGACCGACCGACCTCTGTAGAGTCGCGAAAGAGGTAACCGAAATATAGCCTCCGGGCCAACGGCAAAATTATTTGAAATACAAAGAAAAGATTGGAACAGAGAACAACAATAGAATTAAATGATAACACTCAATATTTATAACCTACAAGTTCACTAATTTATTCATTTGAACGTAACAAATTGTGTTACAATTATAAAAACGATATACAGTATGCTTGTTAACATCGTAATCTGCATAAACAAACATGCCACCTTAGGGTGTATGCTTAGAAGCCACCTCAAGGTGTACGCTTAGAAGCCACCTCAGGGTGTATGCTTAGAAGTTACCTCAGGGTGTACGCTTAGAAGCCACCTTGGGGTGTACGCTTAGAAGCCACCTTGGGGTGTATTGTTAGAAGCTACCTCAGGGTGTATGCTAACAAGTCTAATCAAAACTTGTCATGAATATCTCAATACTTGACATATACAAGTCAAACAAAGATGTCACATACATAAAGCATTAGTGCCAACTTGATGACAACATAATAAATGGCAAAATATTTCATTGTATATGACAAATTTAATTTCTTTCCCTCGTCAATGTAACTTCCAAAATGGTGGTGTTTGTCTCTCGGCATTCCAATATATATATACAGGCTGTAGTTCAACTTTAAAAGAAGAATGTGGAAGCCGAGGGGATGTACCATCGCGAAACACACTGGAGTACAATGTCCATAAAAAGAAAGGGGTGTTGGGGTGGGGTTGTATGTAAAGGCCAATTTACACAGACAAGTGGTAACGGTAAGTGAAAAACTATGTAGCTTGTCCCACATAGAATCTGTATTTATCCTGAGTCAGCCCGTCCACTCCGCGTTTTGTGTAAATGGTCATAAGAAATAACATAGATTCTATATTTTTAATACTGTTACGGCTCATCTGTGTAAATTGGCCTTTAGTGTACCAACAAAAAACATATAATGTAGTACCGTTAAAAAAAAAAGAAGTTTGTCAATCAGTGTTCTGATGCTCACAACATCATACTGCAGTAGCAATCTCATGGGGTTTATCTTCCTGACAAAACTTACGTTACGACCTAAATATTTGACACCCAAAAGTATTGTAGGTCACATGATAGAAATAAAATACTGCTACTTAACGAGTCCTTGCTTCTTGGCCTCTACTTCATAGATTAAAACACGCCACATCTTGACAACAAACACTTCGGCTTCTTCGTCCAATACCTATAAGATAATATTTATTGGTCCATCATAAAACTGTTGGAAATTCGTTTTCCAAATGGCGTACACATACAAAAATACATATAAAAATGACAAAAATATAAATATATAAAAATAAAACTTAGAAATGTACGTAAAAATAGGCGAACTTGAATATTATTCAATAAAACTTTTTTTTAAAATACTGTATATATATATATTACTATTAATTATTACTGTATATTAAAATTAACATTATCTAATTGCACACTGATTATATAATCTTATTGAGTTCATTACAAAAGAAAAATTATGTCTATTATGTTTTGAACGGGGAGCTCGTAACTTAAGACCAGAACGCATAAATATATATTGACTATGTAGTGGGCTATATATATTGACTATGTTAAATGAACAACTGTTACAAAATAATGTTTGTTTACCGCTTTGAGATTATTCTTATCTCATACTAGTATATTAATTATTCAAATATTGGCATATACATGTACCTGTGTATGCATGTTGAATAGTGAAGTTGGTTGAAAAAATACAATTCTTTTTTATTGTACCGTTAAATTTAAATTACATTTGATGACTTGCAAATTGCCAAGCTCAAATTTATCATATGACCTATATTATACCCGATAAAATATCTTCGGGCAAGATGGGTAATTTCTATAGAGATATTATTAAACTACTAGAGGGTAAACTTAGCTAAGTGATGCTCAACAGGCTACAATGGAGATGTAGTGATGCATGTCTAACTACATGACTTCAAATCGGTGTATCTGATTGTAGTTATATTCAATGGTTGTCTCTCTTAAAGATGTATTGTCCCCAAAAACATGAAAAATGAAGATTATTTAAATCAGACTTTGAATATGTTATTTTGTAGTTTTAATCAAGTTAATCACTTCCATAGAAAAAAAAACGAAAAAAAAAATATTTTCACTTATAAAATGACAAAATAAATGGTTAAATTCAACCAAAAATCCATTGGCTGGCAGCCAATTTGACCATTTTTTGCTTTAAATTACATTTTTCTCAGGTAAATACATTTTTTTTCGATCCAATTTTTGGTCAAAGTGGATAACTATTATGTTACATTAAAATGGAATATTCAACAAAAATTTTGTTCTGAATTATTTTTTCAGGGGGACAATACATCTTTAAATGGTTTTCGAGCTGTAATTGTGTTGACAATCTATTTCTTAAGCTCTGTCTACACTACCATTTATTTTGTACTACAGTAGAATCACTATAAAAGAGACACTTGGATAGGGGTACCCGTTTACGCGGGAAGTACCGGTATGGTGTTCCCTAAATAGGGGTGTCAGATGGAAGGGATTCTGCTGTAATTTTTCTTTTCAATTTTTGTTTTCTTTCTTTTTTTCGTATTTATATGGTGCTGGATTCTTTTGTAATTTCACAAACTTGTGTAAAAACAATCAATGTTGATTGAACGAGTTGTACTGCACATCAGTCTCGTGAATAAATAAAGTTTATATATAAATCAAAATTTATGTGACAAACAAATGCGATGTTCCCATATACTGTATGGACATGATGATTTCATATCACTACCATATATGGGGACACCACACTTTTTTTGTCAGTTTGATAGTGTAGACAGAGCTTTATAACAAGTCTATGGAATTGTACACGCAATAAACAAATACACCAACCATTGTGATATCCTGTAATATACTGGATGCAGGACTGTGAGCTAATAACTTTGTACATATAAATTCTGTTAACGTTGGTTCCTCTTCTCCAATGTATTCCACAATTTTTTTGTTAATCCAAGGTTTGATTCTTCGCTCCATCAGTGACTGAAATTAAGAAAATTAATTATATTTCAATACAAAGTTGGATAAAATAAATTCCAAGAGATTAATTTGTAAGAGAAAAAATTTCTGAGAGGTAAATGTCTGAGATTTTAATTTCCAATAGATTAATTTGTGCTTAGTGTAAGCTAAAATTTTTACTACATTTTTAGAATATAGTGGACACTATTAATACAAGACTTATTTAAAAGCCAGCATATCTCCCAAAACTACACAACTTTTCTGGTGGTACAAGAGGTTCCAAATTCTTTTTGTACCATTAAAAACATGCTCTAAATACCTGAAAAATATCAGGCAAGCCGAAGAGGGAGAGTTGACTGTATTGGTAATTTATTATTATGCTTGGTTCCCACTAGAGACGCAACACAAGGACGTAACGCAACGTAATTAATTTGACACAAGCGATGGATTATTTGAATTGTCGCTTGTCATTGGTCAACACACTTGCGTTGTCTTTACGTCCTTGCATTACGTCCTAGTGGGAACCACGCTTTATCACCCAAAAGCTTACCTCGTCTACAATTGCCCAATCAACTTTATAACCAAACAATTCATCTTTTGATGTTGGGATTCTATCAATTATCGTTTTAATCACTTTCTTTTTATCCTCTGATGATGACATGTTCTTTGTCATCTCAACTGCTTTCTTCTCTTCTTCTGTGTATTCAATTGGAATGAGTTTACGTCGTTTGCGGGATGAATCCGATCCATCTTCATCATCCTGGTTGAACACTTCAACTAAAGACATTTTCTTGTTTTTCTTTCCCTGAGATGGACTACTAGCCCCTACTAAGAGAATACAAAAATTAATTTTAGATGGGCTACTAGCCCCAACTCAGAGTAAAAAAATTAAATTTTAGAAGGGCTACAAATAGCCCCATATTAACAGTAATACTAGCATAGGATTAATCATTGGCATAGTAATACAAGACGAGAAAGCAGTTAGCCTTTAGAAGGGCTACTACTAGCCCATAATAACACAAACACTAGTCCTAAGACAAATCATTTAGCATAGTAAAGAGTGCAGTTACCCATACGTTTTGTGCTATTTCATGCATACATGAATATGGGCAGTGGCGTAACCCAGAGCTGCACATGGGGTGCCAAAATGTCTGCAAATGTACTGGGACAGCAGTCTTAAACTACCTTTGAAAAGGTAACCTTCTTAACAATATAAGCAAGTAAAAAAGAAATCAGACAAGCCATACTAATAAACAATTCTGATGGGACTGATGAGGAGCCTATTCATTACAATCTACAGTATGCTGTCATTTAGGCTCCTCCACTTTATTCAAGTTATTAGGAAAGTGATATAAATGAAATGATTCTTACCCAACTTAAGACCTCCAAATCCAATCTTAGATTGTGCCGGAAGAGGTTCGGAATCTTCAGCTCCTGATGAGGCCGTGTCTTGTTCCATCTTTAATGGTGAGGCACTTTCAGGGGTTGCTGAGTCCCCATTATCTGCACTCTAAAATAAATTATTTCTTTGTTAAACTAGTTTGAGAAAAAAAGTGCCATGTGCCCAAATATGGTAGCAATATGACATCATCATTTTTATATATAGAACCATCACATTTTTTTCAGCTTAAGTTTAGTTCAGTTGCAAAACAATTATTAAAAAACAAAAACTATAACAAAAATTAAAAACTTCTTATTTCATCAAATATGTTATTAAAGATTAAAATAAATAAACCACTCCTAGTAATAATAAAGACTTTGATAAATTACTGTATATATCTCTTCAAATACTGTTATCATTATAAAAAGTTATAACTAGTGGAATAGGAAATATCAACATAGAACTCAAAAAAGTTAATGACAGACCATCGAACCACCAAACGATTATGATGATGATATTAAAATGTCTTAGTGATGACAACAATAATGATGAAAATATAAATAGTATAATGATCATTAGGATTTAGATTATAGTGATATAAAATAATGGAATTAACCACAATGAAAAAAAAAGAGATTAATTTAGAACAGGGTGTATTTTACAATGCCAAAAGTAAATTTCCAAATGGACAATTAATTTTAATCTGCGACATTACTTTTGCACTTGTTGTTAAAATCTGTTCTTGGACTTCAGTCTGAAATAAAAGAATGAATTTTAACAAACTGAGGAAAAGATTTTAAAATTTCTTCTCAAAACCCTTATATTTTATAAGTAGGTACTTAGCAGGCCCATGATTTGTTTATTTCTAGTAGGGTACCTTTTTGGCAACCTTAATTGTTATGGGTAGTGTATGTTTTACTTAAGCAATAATGCGACAACCGACAGTTTGAATAATCTATTGCCTGTTATTGCACTTACATCTTTGTGAATAGCATGTCATATAATATTTTATAACATGGGTTCATAAAAAAACACCACTTCTATCTCTTGTCACTTGCTACACGACTGTTTTGCTAGGCCTAGACTAGCTATAGGCTTGACCCTAAGGCTAGGCTGTGATTTGGTCGCCGAACAGTGGTGCTTGCCGTTGTAGGCCTAGCTTCTTTCTAGGCTGGGCCTAGGTGTATTCACCCAAAATGGTAAAAGTGAAAATAGTTCATGGACCCATGTTATAAATAAATAATGCACAAGTCTAAATTCCTACGTTAGTGGAGATGCGGCGCACTCTCGGGTATTTACAATGTTGTAAATAAATGTTGTTGTCGCCGCATCTCCACTAACACACAAATTTATACTTGTGCATCATTTGTATAGTATAGCAATGATGTGTTACCTGTACTGGCGCAAATGCTGGTTTCATCCGAACCTGTTTGCTGTCCTCTGCTGCTGAATGTGGAGACATCACCACCATATGCAACTGCTTCGTTTTATGAGCATCTCGTTCCTTCTCTAATCGCTCTATCTCCTCATCGACATCTTCACGTCCTTCTTCTAGTAATTTCCGTTTTATCTCCTCAATCTCTTCCCGTTCTCGCTTGCGATCCTTTATGTCCAAGTCCATTTCTTTTTCTCTTTCTTTCTTCCTTCGTTCTAAAGCACTTCCTCTGTGGAAAGAAAAATATTAACAAATAACACTCATATTAAACTAGACAACATAACAAATCATTAAAATGCCAGTTTCATAGAAAAACAATGATAATAACTAATAACACACGTATTTCAATAAATTAGACAACAAAGCGAACTAATAAAATGCCAGTCCTCGAAAACAATGGGCACTCCTAACACCTATCTTAGCTCCAATGATAAAGTAAGTCTTTCCCAATCAAAGTTTGCAATCTCTTTTATAAATGCTGATAACTTACCTGTAGTATTTTGGATCATCTCTTTCATCATCGTAATCCTCCAAAAACTCTTTTAGTCGTTTAGCTTCTTTCTCTTGTTCAATCCTCTCATCAGCGTGGATCTCTTTTAGTTTTTCGTTGTCTCTTTTCTTCTTCCTTTCTCGTGATAGCCACTCCTTTACACGCTAAAAGACAGACAATTCAGTCGTTCAAAATTGTTACAACCATTGTGATGTCATAATTGATGATGTCATAAATGATTATGTCATAAATGATTGTGTCATAATTGATGATGTCATAATTGATGATGTCATAATTTAAAGTATCTTACCTCTTGATAAGCATCTTCCTTTTCTCGTAATTTCCTCTCTAACTTTCTTCGTTCATATTCCTCTTCTTCGTCAAAATCCCTCTCCTTTTCTCGTTCCCTCTCCCGGTCTCGCTCGCGCTCTCTGTCTCTCCTAAAAATAATGAAAGATATATAAATTTATCTTAATTATAATAATTTCTATTATTTTATATTCATGTTACAGCAAAAATTATCTACTGATATCCACCATCTTTTTTTCACCTTCTATGGAGTCACCAGACATGTTATTACATTAGGTTAAACTACCTAACTACTGAAAAAAAGTCTTCCTGGTTATTATAGCAGAATTTTGCCAAATTTTGTATTTGAGGGAAATTCAAGTTTTTGGTCTTGATTTCTATTACAAATATTTTATTTATGTACAATTAACCAGTTATTATATTTAAAATTCATGCCTGTACCTGAGCTTTAAAAGTATGACTATTACCACACTAACAATTGATCGTGTTTAAACAGTAACAGAACTTTTGCAAAAGGGTTATCAGTTTGCTTCACTTTAATCAGCTTGATTATTTACCTTGCATCACGTTCATCCCTGCTGCGTCCTCTCATCTCTCTTTCTCGTTCACGTTCTAACTCCCTCTCTCGTTCTCGCTTTCTTTCTTTTTCTTTTTTCTCCCTCTCCCGTTCTCTTTCACGGTCCTTTTCTCGATCTCTTTCACGTTGCCGTTCTCTTTCTTTCTCTCGCTCCTTTCTTTCTCGTCTTTCTTTTTCTTTATCCTTGTTTTCTTCTTTATCTCTGTCAGCCTGAAAAATTATTGGGATGAAAAAATATCCAATATGTTAGTAAGACAGTCATTATCAATTTAAACTTTTTTCCTGAAACAGTAAATAGTTTATAGGATGGGTATTGTGCATCATATGTACATTGCAATTGGAAAGAAATTGAAAGACTTGCATTTTAGATACTGTAGATATAACAGAATATAGCTCACTGAAACAAAACTTTATTACAGTTAAATTTTCATTCTTAAGATCAGCTCGAGATTGATCAGAAATGCAAGCCAAATATAAAAACATAATTATTTGACAATTAATTTTTAAATAATTTCATATTTAAAGAAAATGATGCAATATTTTCTGCACCTCGTCAATCATTCTATAACATCAAACCCCAATGGGTTTGATTGACAATGAATGTAATTAAGTATGATTGTCATTGACATAATCTCTTCCCTAGTAAATAAGTAAAAATATTGTTGATAATATATGCACAAATAAATTATCTATATAGCATCACACTGTCATACACAATCAATACTTGTATCGAGAACCGTCATCAACCACTTGACCTTTGACCGTCCACGCATACGGAGAGGTTCCATACTTGTCGTAGAACATGCATAATGCATAGGCATGTTACTAATTACAACCAGTATAAAATCACTGTTTATAAATAATGAAAATGTTATCATCGCTGTGAAAGAAAGGGGCTGTTGTTATGCTGTTGAGTAAAAATGTCATTAAGGCTATGAAGAAAATGTGTTATTCATAATATTGCGAATAAGAATCAATATAGTCAAAGATAAAATTTAACATCAAGAACATCAAAGAAAATATGTATATTGCTATGTTCAGAGTAAAGGCATCAAATTATAATTGGACGTTGGTAACTATCATATTCATAATCAATTTTATAATTAATATAACAGCATCAACATTTTAATTCTAATTACAAATGTGCATACAAGATCTAAACAGATGTAAGATATGATGAATAACTTTTTAAATACATAATTTGAGAAAGTCTACACTAAACAGAATGAGCATGCATCGTAAAACCAACATGCTTCAAATTTGTCATTTTCTAAACCCTTTAATAAACCTAATGATTTAAATGATTTTATGATTAAAATTGTTATACTGTCATACTATTTATATTATCACTAAGTTCAGCATTAAGCTTACTGGTAGATACGAGTTTCAAACTAAATAATGTGATTGTAAGATCATTTACTTTTACAATTAATAATGAAATAAAGCTGTATAAATTAACTGATAATTATAATGGATCAGGGGTAAACATCTTTATTAATAGTTAATAAATAATAATGTTTGCATTTATCTTTTTATTGTTCTTTCATTTGCACAAATACTTAACATAATGTTACTAAGTACTGTAAATGGAATACCTTAAAGAACATTAAGTCTATGATATCTGGCAAAACTATTCTTTATCTTCTTCAGCTTTCTATCCATTATGAATTCCTTGATGGCAACTTTTGCAATTCCTTGACGAATGCTATGGAAGTGAATTTGTTAATACTTAACTACAAATAATTAAATAATCTTACCTTGTATTAAAATTCAAGTCCACCATTTTCTAAATGTTTACTAACTATTGTTGGGGTTTAAGTCTCAAATTAAGAAGCATAACATATTTATTTAAGTTAAAAGCCAGGAATGCAGAGGTAAAGAGAATTAAATATTTAAAAATAAATGAAAATATAAAAAAATAAGAATTGCCATGGTGTATGCAGGAGGGGTTGTTGGAAGGGGTGAATTGAAGGGTTAATAAATCACACATACCTTAAAATTCCTGCCTCAAGGATAATTTCTTAAATTTTTTAACTTACCAAAGCACAATATGTAATGGTTGACTGACGGGACTACAATGAATTTCCAACGGCATTATGGGTAGCCACAGGATGTTATGGCGTCCTCTGGTGTTCGCAATTGTAACACCTAGCATTTTATACACACGAGTACAAGGCGTATTAAAATTTGCTCGAAATGAAGTTGACAACATCGCAAACACACACAGACGCACCAAAAGAAACACAGCTACTTAACCAGAGCAATTAAAATATGACTCAACTATAATGACTTCTATTAGAAAGTTGTAGGGCATAATAAGGTTCATAATAATGAGTTTAATTTGGACATTTTTTAAGGGCGATTAGAGTATACAAATTCACCTTAAATTCCGAGTCATTTACAATTTTAGGGGGACACTAGAAGTATGACAATTATGGGTAATTGTAAAGCATGCTTGCGGTGGAATCATATTTATTAATTTTGATGTTTTAAAGATTTGCAAAACAAACATGATGTAATGCATTGAGAGGGTTAGGAAATATTGTAAAGAATTAGAATGTTTATACGACCACCTAAAGGGAGAATAAAACAAAATTTAATATTTAAAATGAATAGAAGTATTAGTTGACTTACTTTGTAGGTATCGCGAAATCTGTCTATTTCTCGAAAGATCAGATTTTTTTTATCTTCCTCCAACTCCATGTCATCTACGCTTTCCTACAAAGAAAATAATGACAATGATATCATTATCTTTATTTTGTGAGATAGAAAGGCACAAACGCCTGTTAAGATCAACTGATTCTACTACCTAACTTCTGAATATCAACAAGGACAGTCTTTCTTCAGTTTGTGGGCTTGCAGCTCATTGTGGACGCCTGACTTGAATCAAGCGTTCCTGACCTAAAAAACATTGGTAATCCATAACATTAAGAACAGACTTTAGCAACAAATTACTCATTCATTTCACTTACTTCTCTCCTATCTTCTCTTGGTTTTTTCTTTTTATCATTATCTTTATCATCTGAAAAATTAGAATTAGTATAAGTTAAGTTTTAGAATTGTATTAAACATTTAATAGATACAAATGTTTTGAACAATGTACTTAATGTTTTGAACAATGTACTTAATGTTTGAGCAATGCACTTAATGTTTGAGCAATGCACTTATGTTTGAGCAACACACTACTGTTTGAGCAATGCACTTAATGTTTGAGCAATGCACTTATGTTTGAGCAATGCACTTATGTTTGAGCAATGCACTTATGTTTGAGCAACGCACTACTGTTTGAGCAATGCACTTAATGTTTAAGCAATGCACTTAATGTTTGAGCAATGCACTTAATGATTGAGCAATGCACTCATGTTTGAGCAACATTCATGTTTGAGCAATGCACTCATGTTTGAGCAATGCACTTAATATTTGAGCAATGCACTCATGTTTAAGCAATGTACTCAGTGTTTGAGCAACGCACTTAATGTTTGAGCAATACACTTAATGTTTGAGCAATGCACTCAATGTTTGAGCAATACACTTAATGTTTGAGTAATACACTACTGTTTGAGCAATGTACTTAGTGTTTGAGCAATGCACTTAATGTTTGAGCAATACACTACTGTTTGAGCAATGTACTTAATGTTTGAGCAATGCACTTAATGTTTGAGAATACACACCTTGTCTGTTTAGGGCCTGATGGTGGTCTTGCAGGATGATATTGATCTGTTCTTCAATTGCTTTATCTACTTTCTTAGCTTGTTCGTCTAGTCCATCTTCATTTATTATACCTTCCTCTTCTTCGGTCTCACCATCCTATAGGGAATTGAGCAATTGTTAAAATTATTCTACAGTGCAGACAAATTATCAAACACAAACATTCCTAGAACATTTTAATCTTGTGCAAAATATTGATGCATTATTTTGTTTTATATTTTAACAAATTATACCTCTGTGTCTCCAGTTTTCTTCTTGCTAGCTAAATATTCGTCAAGTAATGTTCTTGTTTTCGGATCAACTTTGACCTGGTAAAGAAATATAATTAATATACAATCATAACATTAACATTCTTTATTTATACAAAAATTTTTTACTCTTATCATTAGAATAATTTAAAAGCACAAGTTCCTGGCAATAAAATAATAAACTTTGTCCTTACAACTAAGTTTTTCTCGGCAAGTTTGAGGTCGTGTAGTACACGTATGGCACGCAAGCCAGACTCGGGGTCAGCATATTCACAGAATCCAAAGGCTTGCAACTTTCCCGACGCCCCTTGAACACGCTTCCAATTCAAAACAATTCCACATTTCTAAAATTAAACAAAAAAAATACACAGTAATAGCACAGAAACTACTCTCAGTTCACTTACTATCTATAGTAACTAAATAGCTCACTATCTGGCAATTTATTTAAATATAAAGATGTGTTGAGAGAGAGTAAATGTTTCATTTAGATCTTTTACCTGTAATAGTTGTTTAATCATTCCATCTGGAGCTTTTTCGGATATATTTCCTACAAAAACTGTAATCTTCTGTTTTGGTTTCTGGTCCTGATGTAAAAATAATGGTTACAAATAAAATAATGGTTACAAATAATGTAATTGTTAAATACAATGTTTTGTAAATAAATAAAATATCATGAAAAACGATAAAACATGTAACAAAATTTAACAAATTCTAATCCACCCCGTGATAAACTGAAAATTAATTAAATTAGAAACAAAAAGATGAAGATATCTGCGACAGGGCCGTAACCAGGTTTGGTAACGGGGTGGATCGTTTAAATTGTATAGTGGAATTTTTTTTTCTCTACATGGAAATTACTCTATTTTTGGTGGGAATTGTTTTTTAAAAAAAATTGACATCGGCCTAGCTTATACCCGAGGTGGGATTATACCCGGGGAACTATGGTAGTAGTTTTTTTTAATTATATTCTGGCTGTTTTACTTTATCGTTTTGATTTAGCTTTTCGCCTTTTTTTGTATCTCCATTGAGATCCTGTCACTGATACCCACAGCATTGTCATTTTTTCAGTATTTTGCCTTTGGATTTATAATATAATACAATGTTACATACAGCTGAAGTAGCGGTAGTTGTAGCAGGATGTGGCATCACTGGTCTTTGTGGCATACCTTGCATCATACCTGGATGCTAAACACATAAACAAGTTATTCACATTTATGTAGTTGTATGTTCAGCTAACAGAAAGATTATTTTATTATATCTATTCAAGATTCAATTTATTGTCACATAATTATAACATACATTCAAGTCCCGTCACATGTCAGGATTTTTTCTAAGGACAAAATTACAACATTACAATTACAATCCACTCCCAAAGACTTGTAATAAGACTTTGTTTATGTAGAGCATCTTGTGTATATGTTTGTCTTGTGAACCTCTGAGGGTCTCTAATGATCAGCAATTGCTGGATGGATCACCCTCATTAAATATGGTAAAAAAAAAAAATACATGATATTTGTTTTCCTGAGCTTAGAAACATAATATAAAAACGTAACACCTTAACTAATTATCTTGAAAAATGTACATTATATAGATGACAAGCATATGGGAAAAAAGAGTCTCTAAAACAGTTGGTTTTAACTTTGCATTGCCAAATTCTACAGTACCACCAGATCTATTAAAACTTACAATACTATTTAGTGGATGAGTCACATCTTTAATTATCCATTCTAATTTATTAAGAGCTTTTTATCACAAAGATTACATATACTTTCAATTTCCACGCCAAATATTTTACATCATACAGCCTGTATATACTGTACTTTTCTAGATAGGCCTCACATCTTGCTAGGCCTGTTAGAGCTAGCCTGGCCTAGATTAGTCTAGGCAAGGCCTAGCTAGTGACCACCTCCTGCATGCTGTACAATAAAGTAGGCAAACACGGCAGCCTTTTTAGCTACAATCTATGTATTTGGGGGTCAATTTAAGGTTAACTTGGATTTGACGAATCCTATGTTTTACGTACGCCTTTTGGTCCCATACCGTACGTAAAATGAAGGTTCTACTGTAATAAGTACTTCGAATCTTGATAGTGGTAGTAGTAAATGCGTATGTTATGGTGGCATTGGCTTTTAAGCTTGTTTTTAGTCCTCCTCTTCAGCTTCAAGTCTACACTTAAGTCTGAACTCATTAGATACCTGCAGCTACAAGTCTGCACAATAACAATTAAGCATCATCTACTATACTTCAGTGTCGACATGAAATACAATCTTAATGACTTACCATTCCCCTTTGCATCATCCCCACTGTCATCATCCTCATTGGTCCAACTGGTTGACCTTGAAAATAAAAATAAAATGATTAGGTTGAAACATCTAAGTCTATGTACATATACATTATATATTATATGACCCGAATACTCATCATTTACTTACAAAATGTGCGAGAATTATACTTTTTTAAAGCTGTACTTAAATTATGTATTCTGCTTATTAAGTCAATTTAATTATCAATATATTAAAGATGTATTGTCCCTTTGACTAATTCCAAAAAAATAAAAAATAACAGATTTTGAAAAAAGGTGGGTCATTTTGAAGTATCATAATAGTTATTAACTATCACCAAAAATTTGTCGAAAAAAAAATCATTTAACTGAAATACAGACGTTTTTTTGTTAAAAATTTTCGATCAAAACATATCCCATAATGAAACGCGCTTGTTTGGCTACTCTGTATGCATAATCATAAAACTTCCTCACGATCTGTGTGAAAATACCTTCTCAACCGTGACGAGTTGTAAACAATCCTAATTAGCATGCATAATGCGTACTCATGGTTTGAAATCTTTGTTTACTTTTGCTCGCGACGATTTTCCAGACGAAATGTAATCAAACTAATTTACCTGTTAATTATGTAAACTTGTTGCTTTTGGCTTGAATTTTCGACTTAAAGTGAATAACTTTAATATTACTTTGATATGGCCAATTTAAATTTAGAATATTTTTACCTTCATTTTTTTGTGTTTCAAGGGACAATACATCTTTAAATAATCCCAATTAAATTATCTGTTTTTACAGCATCTGCAACTTACCTGGCATTCGGGGGTAGGCCCCAAATGCTGCTCTTGGTTGGATACCTGGTGGCATTGGAGGCACATGATGAACAGGCCTTCCAGGCGGAGGAAACGACATACTGTAATGAGTTCAACCTAAAATAATATAGGCCTAATATTAGTGAAAAAAATTGTATAAAGTTAATAGCCAATGTACTAGAGTAGAGGAGATACCGTAGTAGGTTATAATAGGCCTAGAGATCTCGGCCTAGTCTATAGGTCTAGTTTTGCATTGGTTGATCAGATAAGATAATCTCTGCTTTAAAAAAAAAATTGTCATAATATTAAATAACATATATAACAATTAACATGGCAGGCCCAATTCCTAGAAAAGTCCTAATTAGTAAACTAAATAAAGTAAAGAATGGATACGGTCAGTCGTTTCGCATGTAGGCCTAGGCCACTGGATGTCTAGAGGCTAGGTCCTATGCCTACCTAGGAAGAACAGTCATTAATCAGGCGCAGGCCCAATAAGCCGACTTTCTCTCTTTCCCGCCTCGAGCTGCTCTAGGCATAGCCTAGGCTATCTAGGCCGGCTAGTAGTAGGCCCCAGCCAGCCAGGCCTATTATTTTATACTACCAGTCCAGTGTTAGCTAGTAGGCTAGCCCTGCTCTCTAGGCCTAGAGTTTATTAGAGGAGCTAGTTATCCTAGTACACGTTAGACTATTTGATCGTGATAACAATTACCTAGATAGTTTTAGAAACGTATTTCTCACGAAATAGAGTTTTATTTCGCCGCAGCCACGCTCTTCTTCCTTCTCTTTTTTTCTCGTCGTCGTACGCGTCGTTGTTTGAAACAACAGAAATGGAAATCGTTCACGCACGACCTCTGCCGGCTGGGGGCGCAATTTATGAACAAAGATAGTGTAGTACACTATCTTTGATATTAATTAGGAATACATTGCTCCTCAAAATTGCGCATTATTAATATTAGCCAGTTTTTGGCATACTTCTATAGTATTATTTTCTTTCTTGGTCGCCTATGAAATTAAGATTATACAAAAATAGGTTATAATAAATAATGTTGATAATAATTGACGCGTTCTTAATTTCACGTTGTATATGTTTTAATTGCTTTTTTAGATTATCTATGGATTATTAAATATAATATCTGGTTAAATATACATAAACCAATTTATGTAACAGAAATCAAGACGAAATATGAATTTTCCTTAAAATGGCCAAATACAAAATTTGGCAAAATTCTGCTGCTAAAGCCAGACAGACTTTTTTTCAGTAATACACCATAGCCGGTGGGTTGCAGTGGATAGTTTGTACCATAGCACGAAAACACGTCTGAAGATGAATAAAAACACCAGAAACGTAAAATTCAAGTAATATCACCTATATCTAGTCTAGTAATATTTTTTACCACGCCGTTTATAAAAAAAATGTAAAAAAGAATAGGGATTTTACTGTGTAATTTGAAATACATAGACATTTACAGCAATCATTCTAAAAGTCCCCTTAACAGTTTGAAAATGTAATCTCGAAAAGAAGCCCATCTCGAAAAAAGCCAATCCAAGGGTCCTAAAAATCGAGGGTTTACGGTATTAATTGTCTTTCTCGTCGACTAGTGACAACAATTCGTTTAAAATTCATATTATTATAGTTGCTATAACTACAAATGGTAAACACTATTTATGAATGTGTTCGCGTTTTTTTGTGAATAATGGCTATAATCTATTTTTAAAAGGATGAAGGTCACACGATCGATATGAACGGTGTATTTTATTCTAAATAGATGTATAAATGGAGAATGAATTGTTTAGTACGTATTAAATACATGGAATTTGTCATAATTTTAAAGTGTTTATAGCCTATTAATAATGATTTATTGTTGTGTACAACTATAAAGGGTAAATTACAAATGGTTTAGGCCCCATGCTACCTTAATTTAAGCATAAATTAACAACTTAATCTCTGGCATAGAAACGACACCTTGACGACATGCAAATACACCGTAAATCTTCTAATAGTAACCTCTTTCTAATAGTAACCCACCTTATAAGTCAATCTATAATAATAACCCACTACTCTAATATTAACCCATGGGGGTTACTATTAGAGTAAAAAAACTTGATGCAGCCGTATTTTGAAAATAAGGAGATAATGCATGTTAATTTTGAGATTGTTTTTGAGTTTATAAAATAAAGTTAGAGTTCAAACAAATGTGTTTATTCGTACATGTCTGTGAAGTTGGTTACTAGTTCCTAGTTCCTAGTTCCTTATTCAAATTCAATTAAAGGGACATTCACAAATATTAAAAAAAAAACAGATTTTAATACGTAATAACTGTCTAATTGAGTTGATATTGCACCAACATGTTAGCCTTGACCTCCTCTACTTCTTCCGGTCAAAGTTTAATAACATTTTATGCATTTACGCCCTCTACGGCGAATAAGTAACTAGCTTTTACGAACGTTATAACACTTGACCTGCTTAATTTTTTCAAAATATTTTGGTATGAATCGATCACCCTTGACCTACTCTACCATTTGCCACTCCAGTTCCGCGAACTTTTTTGCGTCTACGCCCTCTACGGCGAATAAGTAACTGGCTTTACGAACGTTATAACACTTGACCTACTTAATGTTTTCAAAATATTTTGGTATGGATCGATCACCCTTGACCTACTTTACCATTTGCCACCCCAGTTCCGCGAACTTTTTTGCATCTTCGCCCTCTACGGCGAATAAGTAACTGGCTTTACGAACGTTATAACACTTGACCTGCTTAATTTTTTCAAAATATTTTGGTATGAATCGATCACCCTTGACCTACTCTACCTTTTGCCACTCCAGTTCCGCGAACTTTTTTGCGTCTACGCCCTCTACGGCGAATAAGTAACTGGCTTTACGAACGTTATAACACTTGACCTACTTAATTTTTTCAAAATGTTTTGGTATGGATCGATCAACCTTGACCTACTTTACCATTTGCCACCCCAGTTCCGCGAACTTTTTTGCATCTTCGCCCTCTACGGCGAATAAGTAACTGGCTTTACGAACGTTATAACACTTGACCTGCTTAATTTTTTCAAAATATTTTGGTATGAATCGATCACCCTTGACCTACTCTACCATTTGCCACTCCAGTTCCGCGAACTTTTTTGCGTCTACGCCCTCTACGGCGAATAAGTAACTGGCTTTACGAACGTTATAACACTTGACCTACTTAATTTTTTCAAAATGTTTTGGTATGGATCGATCAACCTTGACCTACTTTACCATTTGCCACCCCAGTTCCGCGAACTTTTTTGCATCTTCGCCCTCTACGGCGAATAAGTAACTGGCTTTACGAACGTTATAACACTTGACCTACTTAATTTTTTCAAAATGTTTTGGTATGGATCGATCAACCTTGACCTACTTTACCATTTGCCTCCCCAGTTCCGCGAACTTTTTTGCATCTTCGCCCTCTACGGCGAATAAGTAACTGGCTTTACGAACGTTATAACACTTGACTTACTTAATTTTTTTTAAATAGTTTGGTATGAATCGATCACCCTTGACCTACTCTACCATTTGCCACCCAGTTCCGCGAACTTTTTTTGCGTCTACGCCCTCTACGGCGAATAAGTAACTGGCTTTTACGAACGTTATAACACTTGACCTACTTAATTTTTTCCAAATAGTTTTTGCATCGACGCCCTCTACGGCGAATAATTAATTTGTTATGGGTAGATGACCCTTGACTACTTTACCATTTGCCAAACTAGTTCCGCGAACTTTTACCTATGTCCTTTTACGGCGAATTCATTTTAGTTTTGTTTTGACTTGTTACGATTCTAGAAGATAATTTCTGAAGCAAACACAAATACAACAGTTTGGTTAAAAACGATAACCACAAGTTATTTATTCCGTTTTATTCATTAACACTTTTCAACACAAGTAGAACATGACTACCTGAAATTAAAACAGCATTTAAAGTAGGCTCTATCGTAGTATATAAACTAAGAACTAATAAATAACTTCTTACGTCAACATGTGACGACACACTGCATAGTCATTCAATACCACCCCACTTCAATAAACAGTTGCAATCGATCCCAATGTAATATCTTTTTAAACTTGCTTACAGTACCCATTTTATAAAAGCGCACAAACCAAATCTGAACTGACGGTTTTGTTAAATGTCATTACAGCAACTGTTACTTAAAAACAGTTTACACTACCTTATAACAGCAAAATTAACATATTATTCATTAATACTGTTACCGTTAATATTAAAAAGCGCACAATATTCATTGAGTGATAATAGTCGTTTAAACACAATATACAGTAATATTTTTAAAACTATATTTGTAGTACCCGTCTATACCTCACAAACTAAACAATTGGGTGAAATAGTGTTTGAAAAACGGTTTAGGCTTATAGACTTTATAACAACAAAATTAACATATTGTGAAATATGCCTTAACCTTTAATGTGAAACATATTCATTAATAATCCTTTATTAATTAACAATTAAAAAGCGCACATTCCCTGGGTGATGAAAGCTGTTTTAAAAACAATACAATAATTGTAATGTAACGAATGTAATGTTGAACTGTAAGTAGCTGAAATAATTTTTTATTTAACAATTTAAATATGCCTATTACTACTCTTTCATAACTTATATAACATTATACAATAATTTCTTTCAAAACTGTCAAAAGCAATTTTTTTTCCCATTGCATTTTGTTTCCTAGGTAATATGATGTAGGAAGATAATTGTATCTAAATGTTAAGCATCACATTAAGTTGTTTAAATGGTGTTCTTACGCATATCGTTTATGGCATAAATGTCTTTTATTATAAAATCTATAAATTACTAAATGTTTTACCACTGTAGACCTAGAATGTTTGAACAAATCTCTGAATTAAAAATCACCCACATAGGCCTACAATGACATCATCTTACAGTACCCATCTATAAGCGCACAAAAAAAAACAAAGCTGAACTAATGTTTTTTTTTTCAAATGTCATTACAGCAACTGTTACTTAAAAACAGTTTACACTACCTTATAACAGCAAAATTAACATATTCATTAATACTGTTACTGTTAATATTTAAAAGCGCACAATATTCATTGAGTGATAATAGTCGTTTAAACACAATATACAGTAATATTTTTAAAACTATATTTGTAGTACCCGTCTATATCTCACAAACTAAACAATTGGGTGAAATAGGCACTAATGTGGATTTTTTAAATTTCATGATATCAACTGTTACCTGAAACATATTCATTAATAATCCTTTATTAATTAACAATTCAAACGCACATTAGTCCTTGAGTGATAATAGTCGTTTTAAACACAATACAAACAATATTTTTTAAACTATATTTTCTACAGTACCCGTCTATAGCGCACAAAAATAAATGTTGAAATAATGTTTTTAAAAAATACCTGAAAACGGTTTAGGCTAATAGACTTTATAATATCAAAATTAAGATATTCATTAATAATCCTTTAACCATTAATATTGCCAATTAAAAAGCACATATTCTTCCATGAGGTATAAAAGTTGTAAAGAGAATACAACAATTTTGATCGAAAGTAATTTTTTTAACTAAGTTGTTTTACCTAATACATTACCCATTATAGTGTACAAAGAAAACAATTATGTGAAATAATGTTATTCATACCAAATTAATTTGAAAACATTAAGTAGGTCAAGTGTTATAACGTTCGTAAAAGCCAGTTACTTATTCGCCGTAGAAGGCGTAGACGCAAAAAAGTTCGCGGAACTGGGGTGGCAAATGGTAGAGTAGGTCAAGGGTGATCGATTCATACCAAAATATTTTGAAAAAATTAAGTAGGTCAAGTGTTATAACGTTCGTAAAGCCAGTTACTGATTCGCCGTAGAGGGCGTAGATGCAAAAAAGTTCGCGGAACTGGGGTGGCAAATGGTAAAGTAGGTCAAGGGTGATCGATTAATACCAAAATATTTTTAAAAAAATATATAGGTCAAGTGTTATAACGTTCGTAAAAGCCAGTTACTTATTCGCCGTTGAGGGCGTAGACGCAAAAAAGTTCGCGGAACTGGGGTGGAAAATGATAGAAAAGGTCAAGGGTGATCGATCTATACCAAAATATTTTGAAAAAATTAAGTAGGTCAAGTGTTATAACGTTCGTAAAGCCAGTTACTTATTCGTCGTAGAGGGCGTAGATGCCAAAAAGTTCGCGGAACTGGGGTGGCAAATGGTAAAGTAGGTCAAGGGTGATCGATTCATACCAAAACATTTTGAAAAAATTAAGTAGGTCAGGTGTTATAACGTTTGTAAAGCCAGTTACTTATTCGCCGTAGAGGGCGTAGACGCAAAAAAGTTCGCGGAACTGGGGTAGCAATTGGTAGAGTAGGTCAAGGGTGATCGATCCATACCAAAATATTTTGAAAAAATTAAGTAGGTCAAGTGTTATAACGTTCGTAAAGCCAGTTACTTATTCGCCGTAGAGGGCGTAGACGCAAAAAAGTTCGCGGAACTGGGGTGGCAAATGGAAGAGTAGGTCAAGGGTGATCGATCCATACCAAAATATTTTGAAAAAAGGAAGTAGGTCAAGTATTATAACGTTCGTAAAAGCTAGTTACTTATTCGCCGTAGAGGGTGTAAATGCATAAAATGTTATTGAACTTTGACCGGAAGAAGTAGAGGAGGTTAAGGCTAACATGTTGATGCAATAACAAATCAGTTAGACAGTTATTACGTATTAAAATCTGTTTTTAAAAATATTTGTGACTGTCCCTTTAATTGAATTTGAATAAGGAACTAGGAACTAGGAACTAGTAACCAACTTCACAGACATTATTCGTACTGTTTTATTATTTTGCTATGAGTTCCTGGGCAGAAAAGTTGAGGTGGGTTACTATTTTCAGGTGCCTAATTTAAGATTAGTAATAGAAAGCCACTACTCTAATAGTAACCCACCCCAAAAAACAATCAAAGAATAATAACTTAGGGTTACAACTTGAAGATTTACGGTACACAGCATACTGGCATATCTCATGTGCACATGATGCTGCGTGTGCTGCGTTCGCTATTTCCTACGGTAATTAGTGAACGATATCGTCATGTAGAAGGCATTAATCGTATTTTTTCTTATCCATCCATGAATGGTTATGTTTTGTTACTGTTACTCGGACAACAAGTGAACCAATCACAAATAGTATAATAATAATGATTTTAGAGTACTGCATTGTATATTCATGACGTAGCTTATATCAAATATTATTATGGTTGAGATAACAAGAATTACAGAATCCGTGGGGTAATCAATAAAGCACATCATCCTTGTAAAAGTCGACGAAAAAAGCTTGGCTACTGCTGAAGCAACACCGAGCCGTGTAGACCAACCAACGCAATACTTATTTTAATGCGTTGAATTACAAGTCAAAATGCGGTTAAACTTACTGATATATGAAGTGGTGTTCATCGTATGTACATACACTTTTATCAGTAATGGGAGAGTAGTAGAAAAACCCAACATTAAAGATGCGCAAATTGATGTTAGACGCAGTCTTGTTAAACGAGCCAGTCCGATAGATTCGGGCAGTAGGTCTGATGGGGATGGCGAAGATTGTGATATGGAATTGTATGCACACCGTGGGGAAATCATACCAGGATTCACATTCAGGGACGCTCTGACCATGATAGGAAAGATGTACAACAGTCACAACATCCGCCATGTTTTGAATATTTTTTGTTCCGACGCGGGGGCCCATCTTGAAAGGCTTTTGTGCTCCGAAGGCGAAATTGTTGGCGAAGTTTGCTCTGAAATTGCGAGTGATACTAGGTTTGATACTCGAGACTACTGCGAAATGATCTTTAGTCATGACGACGATTATGATGGACATGTTGATGTTGAACCCATTTCAGCTACGCGAAGAAGAAAGAGATCTTCTCCTTCTGACGACTTATCACCTGATGATGGTGGCTTCTTCCCCTCATTCGGTGATGATTCATGGGGCTTGTGGTGGCCGGAAAATGATTTATTAATCTATGAAACACTTTATCATGATTTCATATATGCATTGAAAAACGTTACTGGAGTACATGAAGAGCCTTCTGACGTCTGCAATTATTTGTCGGATGTCATTCAATGGAACAACACAGAAATAGCAGATATGGTAACTATATTTTATTGGTAACACTGCTTCTGCGCTATTGTCAATCTAGTCTAGGCAATAATAATAATAATAGTAACAAGTAATTAAACAGTAAAAACGCATTCAAAATCATCCTGATCCGAATCATCAAATGGAGCATTCTGTGTACTAAGGTATACTTTAAAAATTAAAATATGGTCAAAATTCACTCAACAGTTTTGACGTAATCTTGCTAACAGACAGACACAAATTCCACCATCGCATATCCTCCTTGACGCGGCGGATAGAAGATCCAACGAATAATAGATCCAACAGTCAACTATTAGTTATTTAAAATATAATCCATTATTATTTTCTATTAAAGTGATCATATTGTTTGTTTGCAGTTTACATCTAGCTTGAAACTGTTTTTTAAGGCGGTAATGCATAGCCATGGCGGTGATTGTGTCCATTATCTCAACGAAATGATGATACTTGAGCCTAACGATCCGATGCATGGGCCGATGGATTTGCCGACACCAGGCGGGTGGGCCGATGGTGGGCCGATGGACGGACCGATGGATGGACCGATGGATTGGTGGGGCGATGGTGGGCCAACGGACGGACCGATGGATGGACTGTTCAGTTGGTGGGAGAGTGGGTCGATGAATTGGCCGACAGGTGAACCGATGAATGGATGGGGTTACTCACCTCCACCATTCGACGCTTTAGATTATATCAGAGTTGCGTTCACTTTCCTTGGCAGATATAACAACTCTCGTGAACTTTGTCGCTTTGTGGCATATTATACAACCGATGACGCATGGGAAGGACGTGATGAATACCACTGTAATGAGACTGATGATGACGTCGCAGATCGTATGGTAGACACGTTCTATGACATCCTTTACGATGCTCAGGTATGTGAGATGTTTCTTCATGCTTTCGAAGAAGAAGACTTACCACTAAACCTCGAGGAAAATACAGGCTATACTGACCCTCGGGAGCTCTGCGAAAAAATAACTGAGACTATGAGCCTAACGCAGCCAACAGACTACACTGAAGCTGATTTTGGTGAGCAACCGCCAGATGATGACCGATGGCCTGGGTTAGATCTCATATTTTCCTCCCTAACGTTCACACAGGTCTTAGGCGTATTCGGTGACATGAAGAAGGAGCAGAAAGGAATCGAAGCAATGAATGTTTTATGTCAATACCTCGAGCCAGGTTTCGGACACATGCATCCTGGTGGTATACCAGAGTTTTGCAGTCACTTGTATGAAAACGATGATATTGGTATACCTGCATGTGTTGAAGTAGTCGATGAATTTAACACATATATTGACGACTTCTTTTATCATGACTACCCCTTTCCCAGCCCCGTAGACGAGCATTCCGATGTATGGAATTCCGATGTATGGAATTCCGACGGATGGCATTCCGACGGATGGCATTCCGATGTATGGAATTCCGACGGATGGTATTACGAAGACGAAGTTAGTATACTTGAAGAAACAGCGAATGATCTTTGCCATGCGCTTCGATATACTGACAAAATTGAAGATTGTGATCCTCATGATATGTGTAAATTGTTTACTGAATCAGTCGAATGGGACTACGATAATTTAGCTAAGTTTGTAAGTACGAAACTGATATAATTTCATTTATTTCACCAAATTCATAAAAAAAAATACAAGATTAAAATATAAAATTACTCTCTAAATGGCCGACAAGATCACAACAATTATATTTTAATGCAGTGTTGTCTAATGGCTTTCTAAGATTCAATTCAATATGAATGGTCTTTTAATTAAGAAAATTATCTATAATTTACAAATTTCAGTTATTAGTTAATAATGAATTGGAAATTTGTCCAAAACACTTAGTATTATATAGAACTATTACCATCTAAATTATGATTATCTCCGAACCCATGTACAGTATTAGAAGTATTACGAGGTGAGCTATAGGCAATCCAAGTTTATATAATGTAGACTATCTGATATGGCAACCGTCAACGGCGCAGGTCCGTGGGGTAGGGTGCGGGGGGTTGGGGTCGAAAGGGACATGGTGCCCCTACCAGAATTTGCTATATGTACTTGCCGTAGTATTGATTTTGAGTGTAATTTCCAGCCATACTTTTCTCAAATGTTGCCATTGTATCGTTGTAGTTTGCAAGTACCATTTACAATACTATGTGCGTAATAAAAGGGAAATCCGCGATCTACTTGGCAAAGAGAAGTAGTGATAGGCCTACTCGATCGTTTATTTGTCCCCCTCGCCTTTCGAAACGGATCTGCGCCGTTGACGAGATAGAAAACAATAAATTATTTCATACAATTTGTGTTACTAAATCAAGAGATTTCTCGTTTTACAGATAACCGATGTTCTTGTTGAATTCTTTGTTAACACTATGATGTCACGATCGTCCGATTGTTCCGAACTAATTCGGGAATACGATGATTCTACACAAGGCTCAGACGAAGAGCCTGATGTACTAGATTACATGAAAGAAACATTCGTTTTTCTTGGCGACTATGAGAATGGTTATGAAATGTGCGAAGAGATTGTAGAATTATTTGAAAACTATAATTATTTTGGTTATTATCCATATTCTTCTACCGTAGATGAAACTTCTCCCGACAGACGATACGAGGTGGCGGTTAATTTCACGAACAAACTGTACTCAATTGCACATGATCCGTCCGTCTGCGAGAGCTTCATTATTCATTTTGAAGAGGAGGGATACACAATTCCAATCGAAGAGCTTACGGGTTATTCACGGACGGACATGTGTCGGAAACTTGCTTTAGCCCTGGATATAACAACCGACAACGTGCGTTTCGACAACCCAGCGTTCCCGTCAGAATTACCAAGTGATTTTGATCTGGAAGAGAACTTATTTAATGAAGATACATTTTTACCATACGTAACATTCGATCAGTTTATTGGAATCATTGGGGAGGCAATCCGTAAAGAAAGTGGCATTGCAGCGTACAGAGCTATGTGTACGCATCTTGACCCACTTTTAAGACTACTAGAGATTACTGACATCTGCAGCGTTATTTTAGACCCACAGTTTGTAATGCGTGACTTGACAGATAAATGTGTGGATGTCATTGCGCCAATATATGGCTACCCGCCTTATCTGATACCAATTGACTTCGATAGAATATTGGAAGACTTGATGGGTGCTGTTGGCTACAACGAAGAACTTGATATCTGTCCGAACGTTGACAACATAATCAACGGTGACAAGCCACCGAAACAAATGATTATTGACGCCATTGACATAGTCTTGGAGAACGTATGGAAAAACATTGTGGCCGCGTGTAGAAACTGGCAAGACATTATTGACATGATTTTGCCTGAATCAAGCGATGATTCTGAAGAAGAGGATTTGGATATTGTTGAACTGATTAATTACGCTGATCAACTACTGGGTATCGTGACGGGTTATGGCAGCCTAGGCGGAACCTGTGACGCGATCGTAGCAGCCGAAGATGCAGGCGATGGTCATAATATGGCTATACGTCTTCGCGAAAGAGGCCTAGGCCTAATGAGTAACGTCGATAGATGTACAAAACTAGTTACTTTTGCATTTGATGTATTGTCAGAAATCTTTGGCGATCCTAGTGACGAATCATATGATGAAAGTTATTCAGAAAATGGAGGAGAACATTTTCAGTTTACATTTGAATACATTACTGGTTTTGACACACATGAGGACTTCTGTGTGGCTTTTACCACCGCAATGACAGATGGGCAAATAGGTAAGTTTCTTGTTCATATGGTCTTGAGGTTTAGTTCATTTGAAGTTACGACCGAGATTAATCTCACTTCCTTATGGTTTGTGTCATAACTGTTTAATTTTAATTTACAGAAGAAGAGTGTCGTGGAGTTGTTGACTGTGCAGGCATTTGTAATGGTGACCAGGAAACAGACTGCCTTGGCCTTTGTAATGGGCGTACGGAAACAGACTGTGCGGGCGAGTGTGGGGGAACAGCGACTAGAAACGAGTGTGGAGATTGCGTTGGTGGACGAACCGGAATCCGAGATACTTCAGATGGTCGCGATCAATGCGGGTATTGTATCAACGCGGCGGGATATATACAAAGATGGGACTGTGGTGGAACGTGTAACGGCACAGCTTTCATTGATCCGTGCAACGAATGTGTTGGTAGGTTATTTCAGTTAAGACAACTAAGATGACAATACTTCCTCGACTATACATTTATAGAATGTTGCTTTTAACATGAGTGTGGTAAGTAGTGTGGTGATGATGACGATTATGAAATAATAAGAAACAATAAATATTTATAGATCAATAAATCCGATACATCTGTCGAGACAGGATTGAGTAAGAGTTACTAAACTTGTCTTTTATAGGCACATGAGCAGATTGTCGAGGTTACAGTAATATCGATCACAATCCTAAGCCGACATTTTTTTCAGAGAGTTTTATTTTAACATAATTATTTAGGGGGAAGTACCGGTAAAGCGGTAGATTACAACGCAGACCGTTTAGACTGCCTGGGAATATGTAATAGTGCTGAGCCATGGGTTATCGACACGTGTGGAGAGTGTGAGCCAGCCATATCAACAGAGGAACTTGATGCCGGGATATACTTCGGTGGAAGCAGGTACACAGACTGCTCCGACGAATGTGTAATACCGGGTAAGTACATCATTCATCCATTTGCTACAGCTATTGTTATTAGCGACGAAACGTAACGCAATCTACGCAACGTAAGAAAATGCCAAACCTCAGATGTTTACAGCACTATTGCGTCGTCGGTTCCCACTTGTAATTACGCAATACAGCATTTTGCGTCGCTGCGTTGCGTTCTAGTGGGAACCACGCTTAACTAAAACACGGACAAAGCACTGACCAATCAGCCGAACAGCTGGCTGACAGAAAGGCTTTGACAAAACCAGAAGGAAAGAAGCTAGTATATTGTGATGAAGGTTGCTGAAACGATACTATTGGGTGACAAATGTAACTGTGATTGTTAATAGGACAGCGTTTTTTTCTTATCTAGGTTTTCCCAAAGCTACTGTGAACGAGTGCGGAGAATGTGTTGGTGGATCAACTGGACTAGACAACAGTTTCGGCAAAAACGAGTGTGGCCAGTGTATTGATGACCCAGCCGCCGACGAAAGTTCATGTATGGGGTGTGACGGAGTACCAAACAGGTATAATATCTGATTGGGGGTAATTATGATGACGAAACAACGGGAATTTATGATGATAACCGTTATAGATGACGTATTACGATTGTTGTGATGATGGTACTAATAATGTATGTGTACACATACACTTTTGCTGCTCAGATGGAAATCGCCGCAGAAACAACGATTGTATTGCCTGTTTTACCATATTTATTGAGGATGATTCATCCAGCAATTGCTGATCATTAGGGACCCTCAGAAGTTCACAGGACAAACATATACACAAGATGCTCTACATAAACAAAGTCTTATTACAAGTCGTTGAGAGTGGTGTTGTAATTTTGTCCTTAGAAAAAATCCTGACATGTGACGGGACTTGAACCCAGGACTGTTAGCCAAGCATCATAACCACCAAGCCACAACTCCACTCCGTTGTATCAATACTGAAATTTGTAAATTAAAATCGGTTTAACTTTTTTTTAACAGTGGACTAAAAGTGGACGCTTGTGGAGTGTGTGGAGGAACTGGATTAAGTTGCCTGGCTGTCGACGGAATTTATCCCAATTTCATTCCCGCAAATCAAGACGTCTTGGTTAGTTATAATTATTTTGATTTATTTCACTTTTTAAAACTTAAAGCTGCATAAACCTAAGCAGTTAATAATGGTGAAATAGTGGAATCAGCATCAACATATTGCAAAGCAGCTGCAAGTACGACTAACTAATAAAGTTAAAGTTATTTTGTATGTAGTTTCGCAATTCGGTACATAGTAGGGCCTAGAGTAGGGCCTATAGTAGGGGCTAAACAAACTTCGCATGCTCATTATTAAAGCTTGGTTCCCACTAGCGACGCAACGTAACGCAACCTACGCAACGTAAGAACATGCCCCCTTCCAATAATTGTGTTTTCCACCGCCTGCGTGAAATCAAACCTGCGATTTTTGCAGCACTGTTGCGTCGTCGGTTCCCACTTGTGATTACGGAATACATCACTTTAATACGTCGCTGCGTTGCGTTCTAGTGGGAACCACGCTTTAGTGGTGTGGTTCGCACATTTTTTTTTAATTGGTTTTTTTTACATTAATATTATTAGGTAAGCGTTGCTGGTGCCGGTTTCACTTCCGGGTCAATGCCTGTATGTATCTTTACAAGTACAGCATATCCAACCTTCGAAGTGATGGCTATGGACGTAAGAACAACAACATCAGGAACAATATTAACATGCAATGTTAACTTAAATCCAGGTATGTCATACAATCCATCCTGGAGTATGGCCTAAATTGTGTAAACTTCCTATGACTCCCGCCGCCGTACATACTGTCAGAAATCCTCCCACCGCGTACCAGATGGTGTCCCTAACTTTTGTAAGAAGCTCTTTATTTGCGCCGATGATCGATGATCTAGGACTCGGCTTTGATGACTTGTAGGTCATCTTCATGCTGAACCTGAAAAACACCATAACTGTGTCGAATAGGTTAATGAGGAAGAGTTAACATTAGTTTTCTAAAAACGGATCGGCGCCCTTGAATCTAGGAAATCACCTTTTGACCAAAAAACCGAACTGGAAAATAATGTTATTTATGCGTTTTTTTCTTGTGTTTTAGGGGACTATGATTTACAGATACGGCGTGATAATGACGTTACACCAGCAGAAACTGCTCCTACTCTAAAAGTGTATGATGGTGAGTTATGGCGCGCCAAACTGTCAATTATTCGGCGTGTCATTTGTTATGCGTTTATGTGTTAAGAAACATTTCAAAATAAAGTTTAAAGCAAAATATGCCAGCCTTATCTAGTTGATTAACGATTGGTTACTTAGACGCAACGCACGTTACAGGTAATCTGACCAATCACGACGCGATGGATCTTGTGATTGGCAACTCACTTGCGTTGTTCCTACTTCGTTACGTTGCGTCCAGGTTGGAACTTAAGTTCAAAGTTGTGAGAAGATTATTCTACATAAATATTCGCTGTCATAAACATACATAAAGCTCTTACACTATCAAACTAGTTTGACAAAAAAGTGTGATGTGCCTAAATACGGTAGTAATTTGCTCAAATTTGGTAGTTTTATCATGTCCATATATGGGCACATCACATTTTTTTGTCACATAAAGTTTGATAGTGTAGGCAGAGCTTTAATAAATAAAATATGTTGTCATCGCAGGGTACATTTTAATTCATGTATTCATCATGTCTTCGACGTGTTGCTGAATATTGACACGCCGAATCTAAATTATGCAATTAATATTGGAAAGCTAATTGATTATCATTAAAATAACTAAGCAACAGCAGTCTCTAATTACATTATGTGCGCTTTCTTTTCAGATGTGGTAATCACCAGTGTATCTCCCTTAGAAGTCGCCATTGATCGAGATGATGAAGAGCAAGAAGTCGATATCGTTGCTTCTACTGACAGTAACCTAGGCGATATCCTAGACATATCACCGGATCATTATGACGTATATCCATCGATTCTCATCACGAATCCATTTGATGGTATGTTCGATACAGTTGCTAACAAGACTACAACTTATTAATTGCCATTCATTTTTATTTAAATTTGTCTGTGTCTTTGTTTAAAAAATGTTTTCTGTTGTGCCTAGAAATGTAAGTGATTGATATTAAAACGGACAAGCACCCGCTTCTTTTGGTGACTATTGTAAAGTTGTGTCACTAAATGTATATTAATCTGATACTCTCGCCAGAGACGAACGAATGTTTTAGATTGAAAACATTTTTTATTTATTTATTTCGGTATAAAAATGTAATACAAAAATCAGTAAAAGCTGAAAGCATAATTTTATACTAAAAATATATAAAACATTATGGAAACATAGCTGTATGTAGTAGGCCTATAGCACATTATGAACCATTCCTTTCATTATGATTTGGCCACATGATATTAAATCTTAAACTTTCACCAAACAATAAACATAATAATTATGTTAAAGTTAGTTGCATTATTATATTTGTAATGTGTAATGTATTTGATTGATACACAAACTCAAAACCACATAGAAAACACAAAATAGAAGCTGTTATGTTGTATATTACTATAAATACCCGATTCTTATGTTGTATCTCCACATACTATCTATTTCCGAAGTATCATAGGAATATTGGTAATACAGCATCTCATTTATATCACATGTGCTGCCTGTATCATGTTAAGGGTTAAGTGACTACTAGATACATGTGAAAACATGTGATGTTGTATTACCAAATATTCCTATGATACTTCGGAAATAGATAAGCCTACCTCCGCTTCATAATAGGAGTTGCGACAACACTGTATATTTGTAGTAGGCCTATATTTATTTCATTTCATTATTTATTCGGTCTATAAATAACACAAAAAAAACTGAAATTGGGGAGACCAGGGTCAACCTAAGTGAACTTAATCACAATGTAGCTGTATTATATAATTTAATGTTAACTACTTTAATGCGCTCTTCATTTGGCAGGACACCAGTATATATATTATGGTGAATTTTCGTCCGAAACATCGATAACAGTCAGTGTCCCCGTACCAAGAAATTCAGGCACATTTAAGGTCGTCATGTCCATTAACGGTGAACATGGGCTAAGGATGACTGGGGATGAACCGTCCGTTAATATCAATGTGTACTACTCAGCACCAAGACTTGAAAGCATTCAATTCACTACTAATGGTAAGTTTACATAGCAAAACAAGAAAGCCACTCCGAGAGTGCATACCTCCGCCTACTGTAAAATTCTCGAATTTGGTGTAATGGTCACGTAATCAACTAACAATAGAACAGCAACGCCAAAAACAAACGGGTGAATTTTAAAAGAAATTGTTTTTTAAAACTACTCGTATTAAAAAACCTGTAAATTAAATCAAATTATGTTTTAAAATTACAAATCACAAATTATAGCTCTGGGTAAATAACTATTTTGGTAAAGATCTTGTAATTACTTTTTGAGTAATCCTGCTAACAAACAAACAAAAAACGCGATCGATTACGACACATTTTGATAACTAAATATAATGTAAAGGCTTTACACACAAAATAATGTTTTTAAATCAATAGTGTAAACCACCAAAATCATTTTTATTTTAGGGGCCGGGTTAATGATGACATTTCTAGATGGTGTAGACTACAATAGTTTCCAATCTTGTGCGGATGTCATCCAGAGCGCAGAAAGTCTAGGAGAAGGCGCTGAGTGCAAGTGGCTTACCCCTATGGCGATGTTCATTCTTTTCGGAAACGGAGACAACCTACCCGGAATAGGTGAGTTCGAATTTCTTAGTTATACCGTTAGGCCTGCGGCACCGCTTATTTCTTGTTATATTACTATTTGGGCGTAGAATCATTGTCGAAACTGTTTCTTCACCCACGGAAAAAAAAAACATTAAAAAAACATGACTATCTGGCTATCTGATACAAATAACATATACATTATATAACTACACGGTCTTGTATAAGAAACATAAAAATACAAGACATGTATTCGCTGTTAGCAACCATAAGCAAAAACATATACAGATACAGATTAATTTATTGTCCAATATAAATGGAAATTACAGTGCTCATAAATTATTATATGTTGGTCTGAGATAAACTTTGTTTTTTGTTTAATATATTTTGGAAAAGGTAGGCTACATTTTAAGTGAGAAAGACAAGGCAGTTGATTTTCTCCTTAATTTTATCTGAAATGTAGGTGACAGTCTGACTTTGAAGCCAGGCTCACTGAGAGCTTTCAGGCAAGAGCTGTCAGAGGCCGCCGAAGGATCAGCAGTTATTGAAGGGCCAGACAGTGCCATCAGACCCAAAGCGATTCTGTCGGGTTCAGAACAAATTTCAAGCTGTGGAAATGTGAAGTTGGACGGGCGGCGGTCTACTGGTAGCGGTGCTAGGCCGTTGACGTTCCAGTGGTCGGTGACGAGCCAAGGTAGTACGACAGCCGTGGATACAGAACTTAATTGTAAGCAATGGTTTTAGTTTAAATTGTAATTACTACATGTTTATCTTTGCTTTTTATTCCACACACTACTATCAAGAGATGGTAAGGAGCGGTACTACAAAATGTCTGCAGCCACTTTCCAATAGGGAGGTTCCGATTTGCGACCACGACCAGGACCAATCATACTGCGTCGTCAGTAGTGACGTAGAATCTTCCAGAACTGTGTGTCGGGGATTGAATGAGAAAACACATCTCTATTCACTGCACACGCATAATTAATCAATACTTAAAACATTACATATTTCATCAATATTTTCATTTTATAGCTTTAAACAGTGGTAGTGGATCACCGGCTATCGTTTTGAATGGCACTTTGATTGACGTGGAAACGGTTTATGAGTTCATGCTGACAGTCACAAACTTTTTAGGACAATCCGATACGGCAACTTTTCCCGTAACTCGTTCAGCCGTGGTAGCGCCTCAAGTTACGGTATCAGTTAAAGGTACTAACGTTGAGAATGTAAAGGTCTCTGACAGGTACGTTTACACTTTCTCCGTTTGTATGTTTTTTTTTCAACGGGGGTTTGATTTCTCAGGTAATAGTTATGACACGCCATATGTGCCAAATGTTTTTTTTGACGAAAATTAAGCATAACCTAGAATTTACACAATGTACGAGCATGTTTATATAGGCGCAGAGATTATTTCTTTTTTTTCATACTTTATTGGCTATTCAAACATACATTTATTTCAAATACTAATGCGATATTCAAATCATGCTATTAACATTTTTTCAAGAATGTACGCATTGTATATCAATTTGAAATACCTTTGCGCAACCAGTGTTTCCGATCGATATCACCAACATAAAAAAGATAAATACTGCTTATTTCTGTTTGCTCAATTCAACAGAAAAAACAGAGATTTTACTAGGAATTATGATGTACAGGCTTTCTTATTATTAATATAGTTTTCTACTTGCGGCAAATGTGTTCAATGCGGATTGTGTACCACCAGGCAAAACGGAATTCGAGTGGTCAGTTGATAACACAGACGTTACACTCAACCTAAAGACGATGCGGTCTCGAAGCCTGTTTGTCCCAGCAAACTCACTGCCAGGTAGTAACAGTTCACACTTTCTGTTGATAATTTCAATGGCTTATATTTATACTATTATGTTGCGTGATAAATAAAATATTTTAATCGTTACGCACGTTCGTGACATTAATATTTATGGTGTGTTATGTTTTCCAAACGGCGCCACATCCACAATGAATATTTTGTCTATTTTTTATGTGAATAAAAACAACAAAAGGGGAGAGAAATACATAAATCCTAGCTTACTACTATCAAATTATATTCCTTCAGGTGGCGTAAACATCGCCTTTACAGTCAAGGTGTACAAGTCTAGTGACCCGGATTCGTTTTTGACTGAAACCGTCACCGTTACAACAGTTAGATCGGACTTAGTGGCACTGATTAAAGGCGGTGAGCAGTTCAGCATCGGACGCGACAGCGGTACGGTACAGCTTGATGGTTCCCTTTCGTTTGATCCCGATAATGAAGCACGTGCCTGGGTTTACGAATGGCAATGTTTACAGGTATGCTAGTCTTCTTTCATTTTAATTATTTCAACATTCTCACAGTTAGGGATTCGATATTATATAAGAAAGTGTGTCTAGTATCCGCTTAATCTGAGCACTTTACAACGAAAGTTTCTACGCATTCGCAATCAAGTCTCAACGTACGCGTGTATTAAATAGATACCGGTACATCAGTCAAATATACGTAGCCGAAAACATGATACGTTTACGTGGTTGTTTTGCACTGTGAACTACACAAGTGTATGTATATAACTACTATTTACTCTGTTTCCGGCTTAGGTTGACGAAAACATTGCTTGTTGGTCTTTTGATCCAGATTATCTTGGAACCCGGCTCTTAGAATCAACAACCTCAACGAATGCACTATTGGAATTTGACGCGCTGGCCTTGGAAGCTGATAAAACGTACAAGTTCACCCTGATTGTCCGTAAGGAAGATAGATCAGCCAATGCGGCTGTCTATATTCTTGCTGTTAATGGCAATCCACCACGGGTAGGCCTGCTGGTTATTTCTTGTGCATCTTCTGCACTTATAAATCAATCAATTCATTTTATCGTATCGTTTTTAAATTGTGAAAAAGAATTTTTAGTAATTATCTTGACTCTATTTTACTAATAGGTTACAATAGATCCGGTCAGTATTACGGGCATTGTCAAAGACGATAGTAATATCTATCTCACAGCATTCATATCATACTCGTCGTCTAGTGGTCTCCACAATGTCACATGGACTACAGATACTAAGACAGGTAATAATGGTAGTCTTAAATAGTACCAAATGCAATGTTCCTAAGCGCTTTACACACAAAAATGATCCATAAAATATCCTAAACTAATCACACAAAAAAAAGAAGAAAAGCAGAGGAACCAGGTAAGCCCGATCGTCTCATGTCTATGGCCTGACGCGTCTCTTTCTACAAATGAAGTATACATATTTATTAGCTGTGTTCTCCTACTTCTTGATGCATCAATTATACTGATAAAATTCGATTTTAAAATGTATATAATTTAACCCTCTGTTTGTCAATGCTATGCCCTTTTATTTATCCATGTGTGATGTCACTGGTAGTGCCATCACATGAAAACAAATCAATCAATCCATAACGTTATTTTCTCATTTCACTATTTGTGCCGTGATATTAAATGTCACACCCTGTTAGTTGGTTTTTATACCACCACTAATAACTGGTTTGATTTACTTATTAGGTTATGGATATATAGACCTACAGAATAACGATAACTTAGCAGTTCCACCGCAGCTGCTAACCATGGAGGGTTTCGCCGTCAATTTTTTTGTAATCAATAAAGGTAGGCCTAATTTATTTGAGATATAGTAATATACTGTATTACAGAATAACTGTAAAAATCAGATTTAAAATCGAATGGGATATAACATGTTTATACACGTCCTGCGTATTTTATTGTTGGGGAAACCAAGCTTTAAGGCCAATTTACACAGATGAGCGGTAACGGTAAGCGGACCGCCGCGTAGCTTGTCCCACGTAGAATCTGTATCTATCCTGGGCGGAAACCGCCCGTCCGCTTCGCTTCGCGTTGTGTGCAAATGGTCGTAAGAAATGACATAGATTCTATATATTTGTATTACCGTTTTACCGCTCGTCTGTGTAAATTGGCCTTTATACTGTAAGAGCCAAGATTCATATGATACGGTATTTTCCTTCAGGTACTATGTATGAAACGCCATTTGTGCTAAAAATGTATCTTCATTGTATGTTGTATTCTCTCTTTTTCCCTTTTCATCTCTATTAATTTTATGGACGCGTTTTTTAATAAAGTTGTAAAAATGCAAATAAATTTGAATATTTAGGTGTGGTTGAGCGAGGAAGTAAATATTCATTGTCTGCTGAAGTTTATCAAGGTGATGGGCAACCAGGCACAGCGACCATTGAATTCAGCGTTCTCCATGGACCAACGTCTTGTGACTTTGCCATAGACGACTATGAGGAGTTATCGAAGGTATAATAACAACCCTGTAATGCGCACTTCTCTGCCAAAGAAATCTTTCGGAGTTAACCCTTTCATTATGTCACTTTTTTACAAGTCGGTCATTGAAAGTGTACTCACCTTTAGTTTTGTTTTGTGGTTTACCTGGGCCACAAGTAAAGATAAATCAGATCTACAACGTGTCGTTACATAATATGCATCACGTATCATCATCACGATTAGGATAGAGCGTACCATGTTTACACATGCCCACGCATTTCCTTCATATATGATTAATATTTGAATTTCTTTTTCAGTTTGAAGTTGAAATAAACAATTGCGTGACAGGCGAGGATGCTTACCCACTAAAATACCAACTTTATGTATTAAACGCCAAAGGACACGAGGAGTCGGTGACTGAAATTAAATCGTCTCCAGTATTCAGCATTACGGGTAAACCAAGGATTCGTGGTAGCACTACACGAACCTACGTAATGAAGGTAAACTTTGTTAAATTTCGCGTAATTACGGTTTGCGTTCTAGAATGCTACGTAATTTCGATAAATCTGCGTACATGAATACAACGTATTTACGAGAAATTTACGTTCTAGAATGATACGTAATTACGATAAAATTGCGTACATGAATACAACGTATTCACGATAAATTTACGTTCTAGAATGCTACGTAATTACGATAAAATTGCGTACATGAATACAACGTATTTACGATAAATTTACGTTCAAGAATGCCACGTAATTACGATAAATCTGCGTAAAAAATACATAAATACAACGTATTTACGATAAATTTACGTTCTTGAATGCTACGTAATTACGATAAATTTGCGTACATGAATACAACGTATTTACGATACATTTACGTTCTAGAATGCTACGTAATTACGATAAGTTTGTGTTTTTGAATTCTACGTAAATACAATACATTTGCATAAATTACGGTAAATTGTCGTTCATTAATTAAAAAAAAAATACGTTGAATGTACGTTCTACTGTACGTACTAAGTATACCGTAATTACAATAGGCCTAGGACATTTATTTGTGCGTTCTATGATACAGACATACCTTACATGAATGGAAACTATATTCTTTGTAGGTTTGCGATAACAACGAAATGTGTTCAAAATACTCCGATTCTGCTACAGTTACGCAAAAGGTTTGGACGCAGGAGGCGGAAGAAGAGATCAAGGATGATATTCAGCTGAAGAAAGACAGCGGTACGTTAGGAAAGTTCCATGATACTGGGTCACATGTTCACTACATGTTACATAAGTATCATGGAGACTATTGTAAAAGTAAAAACATACATGTAAATAATAAATAATTTGTCTATGATGTACAAATTGTGACATTAACCTAGACGAGACACACATGAGAACGGGCTCCATTTAATCTATCATAGGCCTAATTAGGCATATTGCTATTTGTTTTAGGCTTTCCCTTTAGTAATAAATACAATTTCAGGTGAATATTCGGACGCTTTGCGCACAACCCA
The DNA here is from genome assembly GCF_963402885.1 of Antedon bifida. Taxonomy (NCBI): domain Eukaryota; kingdom Metazoa; phylum Echinodermata; class Crinoidea; order Comatulida; family Antedonidae; genus Antedon; species Antedon bifida. Next base: position 2,852,193 of record NC_136234.1, read on the forward strand.
GGATTTAATTGCTTCAAAATCTGGTGATTCAACTCAACGTCGTCGCCGACGGTCTGTGGTTACGGTTTCAACAGAAGATGTCACAGACCAACTAGAGCTCTTATCACTGGCTATCAGCAACACTGTCCTCACCACGGAAACTGCACAAACGCTGTTGGACCAGGCAACTTACATTAGCATTGCCGAGATGTCTTTGACAGATCAAGGTAGGCTTACGTTATTTATGCAGCGTCGTATAATGGACATTTGAAAGCTCATTGTTCAGCGTTCATAGTTTTTTTTTAATTGTGTTCGTTGGCCTTTTGTCCTTATGGAAGAAACATTTGAAATGTTGGACAACAAATTCGGGAATTAAGATTATCATGTCTTTAGAAACAGCATTCCATCATCATTATTCAATATGTTTCTTTTCTCTTTTTGCTCATCAGGTGAATATATTACCTATATCGATACACTAGTACAAGTGTTTGTTGATGCTGATGTTCCTGTACCTGCCGGTTCAGCAGACGCTGTTTTGGAGACACTGACCCAGATGCGAGCCAATCTTGATCCTAGTAGCAACGCGGATATTCTCGCTTCTATCGAGTAAGTTATTTTTTTCCCTGGTGTAGGCTTAATTTGCTACCTTTCACCATCATTTCAGCCCACTGCATCGCGAAGGCACCTCCAAACTGTCCTGTGCAGCTCTCATACAGGATATGCCAGCAAAGGCTCAATCTGATGTCTCCAACTGTGCCTGTTCTTAAGTCGATTTTCTACTAATAGTAGAGGAAGCAATGCCCAAAAAGTGGCTTATTTAAGGAGTTAGTGCAACCGGCAAATTAACAAGCTGAATTATATATCAAAATGTTTATAATTTTATAGGCTTTCAGAAACTGCATGATGACACTTTCAAAACTGCTGGCATTTTTTATTACAACTCTTTAAAGACAACTCACTTTTTTATTCTATGAAAAAAATCCACAAGTAGTTTTAAAAAGTTTTTGTAACTTATCATTATAAAATGGGGAAAATATGAATTTTTTTTTTTCCGGTTGTAGATTTTTATATCTTCACTTCTATTTCATGATAGGTTTTCTTGTTAAATTTCGATTAAACTTAAAATATTATGAGAAAAAAATAAAAGAACCTGCTATTCAATATTCTCTAGGTTCTTTTTTAGTTTAATACATCCCTATTTTTCATAATGGAAGAGTCCAAAACTTGTGTGTTTACATTTTTCGCTGGTCATTTGCTGACTATTTCAACTTGAATTGTAAGACTATCTTTTAATTTTTTTAATATTTTATATATAACTACAATCTGTAAAGTAGTATTAATAACTTAATAAATCATATAGCATCATAATAGCTTCTCAAAACATTGATTCTAGCATTACTATGTGTGTTTGCTGTGTTTTTGTAGGGACCACTTTTTCTAGGCCCACTTGCTTTTCCGCTGAATTTGGGTTCAGGGACGATTCGGCCCTGAGACGATTCGGCCCGGGACTATTCGGCCCACTTTTGGTGGGACGATTCGGCCCACTTTTGGGCCGAAACATCCCACTTTGTGGGCCGAAACGTCTCACTTTAGACCAAATTCATATTCATTTTTTTTTTATTTATCAAGTTTTTAAAGGTGTTTAACAATCCGTATTTTATTGATATTGACAAAGTTGATATAATATTTATAATAAATTACTAAAAAAACGTAATTTTATATTCAATTTATTACTTCGAAAACCTTGTTTATTTCGTGCATTCGCCAAGCGGCCAACAGAGGGCGTAACTTGTTTACATCGTTCGCGTGACTAAAAAATGATTATTTTTGACAATGTTTTCAAAATGTTTGCTTTATTACATCTTTATCCCTAGTAGTGCTACCCCATAGTCTCTCTGAAAATAAAGTTTGGGGAAAAAAGCTTATTTTATGATTATAAATGCATATCAAAGCCGATAAATGTAAGTGTGCCGAATCGTCTCAGGGCCGAATCGTCCCGGGCCGAATCGTCCCAGGGCCGAATCGTCCCGGGCCGAATCGTCTCAGGGCCGAATCGTCCCGTTACCCTGAAGGTTCTGCTGCTGCATATTCAGGTCTCCCTAAACATACAACATTTGTATATTTTAAGCTAAAAATGATGAATGGATAGAAATATCCAGCTCCAACATCAATATATTTTATTTGCTTCAAATATTGACTAGGTTTGTGCTTTAAATATTGACTAGGTGAACCGTATGGTCTAGCCTCCCTTTAAATACTAATAATAGGCTAGCTAGGCTAGGCCTACTAGCCTACTAGGCTTAGGCCTTTAACTTTTATAGACACTCTAGGCCTAGTATAGCTTTCAGTACAGTATACAGTAATTGTTTTTAGTACGTCATGTATTTATTTTCAATTATTATTTAAATGAATTTTTATGAATCTATATTTTAAATAGTTTAGATCGATCATATTTATAATTAATTTAATAAGTTATTGAATTCATCTTTTTTAGTGGTTTGTGTAATTGTAACAAAAAGAAATATCATTTTAATGACGACAGAACCAACTGCTCACGACGGTTGTCATTTTTTTAAATTATTGGTTTAACAAAGGTAATTCAAATAAATTAATATTATTACTATTATTACTATTTTAGTATTAGTTATTATTATTATTATTATTATTATTATTATTATTATAATTATTATTATTATCTAAGTATTAGTTATTATTACTGTTATTATTATTTATTATTATTATCATTTTTTGTTTTGTTTAGATTAAACCTTAGGACAACCCATGTAATTTAGATACCGTAGCTAGAACGGTCATATTTTTTTAAATTACTGCTCTAACAGAGGTGAGTTTAAATAAGTTATTATACACTATTAATTTATTACTAGCGTTACCATTTTATAGTATTACTATTATTATTACTATTATTAAATTGTTGTTATTATTATTGTTTTTATTATTTTTTGTTTTGTTTAGATTAAACCTTAGGACAACCCATGTAATTTAGATACCGTAGCTAGAACGGTCATATTTTTTTTGGTTTTTACGGCTCTAACAGAGGTGAGTTTAAATAAGTTATTATACACTATTAATTTATTACTAGTGTTACCATTTTATAGTATTACTATTATTATTACTATTATTATTACTATTATTAAATTGTTATTTATTATTGTTTTTATTATTTATTATTGTTTGTTTTGTTTAGATTAAACCTTAGGACAACCAATTTAGATAGCTATAGAACGATTATGCCTAGCTTTAGGAATGTACTTATAAGCGAATTTGTTCGCGCGAATATCGAAAGCGTCAGCGTATACGCTTGGGTAGAGAGGGATTTGGAAGATGGAAACATGAATACGCAATTCACACGAACAAATTCGCCTACTGGAAAAGACTTTAGAGTCTATTCCAGAATAAGTTCGTGCATGCTGGCTTAAACACTGGTGTGCTCTAATCCAACCTCCTTGTTCTCAACATGCATCTGTCCATAATCCTTTTAAGCTTCACGATATGGTTACAACAGGGAATAGTAAAATTATTATAATTTCACTCTTTCCTGGTTTATACTAAACACATTGTCTTTCAAAACAGATCTGTACAAAGTAAATTGATGAGTTCGCAAGGAATGAGTATTGTTCTTGGAGAAGATCCGATTGTGACGTCGACGTCAGACCTCACCAGTACTGTATCTAAAACTCTATTGAGTGGCACATACACAACTGCCGCTGCGTCATCTGCAGCCGCCAGCGTTAACTTCGGTACTCAATTAGAAAGTCTGTAAGTAGCCTTTTGTAATCCCGTTAATACATACAATGAAATTATGTATTAAATCAATGTCTAAATAACACTGTAGTCTGACTGCTTGCGAATCACAGAATCCTGGGTCCAAATCATAAATATTCAATTATTAGTGCCATTTACATTATCTTATCTTGGAGAGTAAAATAATATATATAAATATATAATATATAAATCCAAAGGCAAAATACTGAAAAAAGAAAAAGCTAAATAAAAACAATAAAATAAAACAGCCAGAAAAGTTAGCAGAGCTTTCGGGTAACACTAGCCCTTTATCAGTGCAAGTGAAGGTACTTGGACAAGATAGATAGATATATATCAAGCGCTGCTTGAGTGGACAGGAATAAAAGAAATAAAACAAAAGAGGCACAAGGCTGGTGAATAGAATATATATATATAGGTATGCTATCATGTGTTACCATAAATATGGCAATCTTCATTACGACCAAATGATCATTTTCAGTAGCATTATCAAAATGATTTTTTGTGTTCATCTTAACACCATTTAACTCTGTGGCTAATAGCTGTGATATGTATTGCTTAGGTATGGTGGAGCCTGGTCTTGTGGTTCAACAACTTGCTCTGGTGTTACAGTCACTCTCATACAGTATGCAGACACTGTTGATTATCTCTCCACAACTGATGAAGACAAGAACACGCGCTCATCCAGCATTATCAACGTTCAATTGGCTGATCCTGAGACAGGTATTTTGTTTAAACAATTACTAGTATGGCATGCAGTTATGAAATATATCAATATTGTTCTAATTCAGAATAGAGAGACACAGACACAGAACCATATTGTCTATGCTATTGTAGTGACTTTAAACACAGCTATCGAACGAACGATGAACGTCTTGCGACATAGGGCACGTAACAAGACTTCTCCAATCATAGCGATTATAATTTAATTGATGTGCTGATTTATTTTTCTTTTCTATAATTTTTATCCATAGGGTTTTTGGTCGTCCTCCTGGTCTTTTGACTTTTCTCATAGATTCGTTTACAGCTATGTAGTTTCTAAAACTAAAATTTTTCCAATTTTATAGGTGTTGAGATCCCTGTTGCCGACCTAACTGATCCAATTACCATCACGATTCCACTGACGAATCAACAAGCTCATGTCACGTACGAATGCCGATACTGGGACAGCGCTCAGAGTGTGTGGAGCACAGCATCCATTACAACTGCCGCGGTTTATACTAATGAAGTGAAATGTCTATCGAATCATTTATCATATTTCGCTGTTTTCAGTGAAGTTCAGTCTACAACAGACACACCAATCAAAGATGTCGAAGACGATGATGATGGTAGTAAGGACACATTATTTCTTTTAAATATTTGATAATATAAGATGATGATGATGATGATGATGAATTCAGCAGCAAAGCTATTTGATCAATCATGACGCGATAGGTAATATTTACTGTCGATTGTGATTGGTGGTCAACTCACTTTCATTGCGCCTACGTCATTGCGCTGCGTTCAAGTGGAACATGTATTATTTGTAATAATTGACGAAAATTTTCATTTTTTTTTCTAGATTTGATAGTGTACGTACTTGTTTGCGTGATTGTCGTTGCAGTTCTATCGATAATCATCCTCGTTCTCATTGTAATAATGAAAAAGAATTCAACAAAATTACTCAACAAGGAAGAGTCACAACAAACCAGACAACAGCGGATAGTAGAGCAGCAGGAACTGCCAAAAAGTCAGCCAATCGTACAACAACCAAACAGAATGCAACAACCGCACCCAGTCACCGAACAGTTACCGCCGCCAACGAACCCCGTATACCCCGTGTTATATCCCAGCGCACCACCATACGAGCAGATTCCACCAGTAACAATGGTTTCATCTAGTGGGGAACCCCAGTCCACTAAATCAGACCATTATTCTAGCTACGTACAGGCTTGCACAAACGGTATGGCGCCTGTAGAACCCCCGGCAACCTACATACCTCCACCCCAGCCAATGGGCTCTAGTGCCTCTGTTGGTAGCAGTTCTAGTGGCCTAAAGTCTACTGGGCATTGCTAAAAAGTTAACTATTGGACATGCAGACATTTGATTAAAACTAATGGGATAATCATATTTTTATATAATTAAATATATAATTATATTAAATAACAGGTTAACAATGACGTTCGATGTTTGCAGGTTTCCAATTCTTAATGTCTTAAATTAGTTGTAAAACTGCACAAAAGACGCACAGCAATGTAACGTAGCTAAACTATATACAGAGCAGCTGCACTACTAATAGTATTCTTTAAAAGATGAGTGTTTGAATTCTATAGCTTCAATACAATCAACAAATATTTGTGATTAAACTATTAGCAAATAATAGTTAGCAAACTATGCAAATATCAATGTCTCAATTTCGGTGGTGAGTGTGGCTAGGAGGCACATGGTGTAACGGGTAAAAACAATGAGCTAGTACAAATGTGTGGTCATTTTCTAAGTGTGTCTATCATTATCACAATGTTAAACATATTTCATTGTCTATTATGTAGGATTGTATTTTGTGTGTGATTATTATAATATATATAGTAATAACAGTATAGTTTAAATAGTATAGATGACGGTATGCAAGCCCGTTCTTGCCATAAGTTAATTAACGAACAACATTAAATGGCGGGGAAGAGCCCTTCGCAGGCCTTAAACTCATCGTTGAAATATGTGTCACTCTGATTTGGCCTAGGTCTATAATGAAGTTGGTATCGCCTAAACATTGGATTAGATATATTCAATACTAATAATGCCACAGAAAAAAGGTATAGTCACCAACTAGACTAGGCTGAGTGGACACTAATTTTCCAAAACCTGAACTACGATTAAATGGTCCTTTATAAGTGTATTATTTAAATATGTATATCGAATTTATTTTAAATATTTATATTTATTTTAATTAAAATGGCAGTTTTTCGATCAATATTTCTATATTGTATTATAGAGATCAGAATGCTTATTACAAACATATTATAGGATCATATATATTTTTCTAGTGTGGCTAGGCCTAGATGATGGAGAGAGATTTATTATATTTTACAAGTTTCGTGAATAAAATCGTACTGTACTGCATCCTTTGATGTGAGCATTGATTCATCGGAATCTAAACTAAAAAATATACAAATTTAGAAATAAAATACTCCGATACATTGGATACACGTTCCCATATAGAAGACGCTTAGCGTCTTTTTCCAGGGCGAAAAAATAAATTATCCCAGGGCCGCCCTCTGGAGACTAACAAACTTTTTCGCGCTTGAGTAAATTTGACCTTTTGTGATTGGTTGCAAGGGACGCCAGGGTCCAAACAACAAAAACAATCTGCAGAGAGGCAATTGAACAATCGCCAAAATATGGATGACTGTGATCTTGAAAAACTGTCTGTAAAACCCGGAACGTTGAGTCCAAAGTTTGCAAGAAACACAACTGAATATAGCGTGACTGTACCTAGTGATGTTGCACAAATTACTATAAGTTGCTTAACCAGCGACAGTAATGCAAGCTATCAAATCATTGTGAGTTTCCAATACAAGCTAGGACTATCTAGTAGGGTCCAGAGAGAGGGCCTAGTCTAGAGGCCTAGCCTTGCCTAGATAAACTGGATAGAGAGGCCTTATGATGATTGATTCTCTTGTCTAGGCCTAGCTAGCCTAGAACTAGGCCTGTCTAGACAGTACAGATACTGCCTAGATTAAGTATGAACTAAGCCTAAAATGAAACTGTTACCAGAACTTGTCATCCTAGCTACTTACTAGCTCAGTAACTGATATGTTTTTATTTAGCATTAATATCAATAGGCCTAGCTAGACTGTAGTAGGTGGTAGGCTTAGTCTAGAGGCCCTAGTAGTAGGCGAGAAATGCATTGAATTTAGGGAAGTACGAAGTCACTACATCTTTTTTCCAGGGAAGTGAAGGCAGCAAGACCTTACCATTGAAAGAAGATGACGTCACCTTACTCAAAATAGAAGTGTCAGCTGAAGATGGAACCACTAAATTCTACAAGATCAATGTTAAGAGGCTTTCAGCAAAAGATGCTACTCTTAGCAGCATTACACTAACCATTGGACAGCTCACACCAGATTTCAGTACCACAGTAACTAACTATACAAGTAGGCTTTTGTATTCAACATACTAAAGTTTTAATAATTTATAAAATCATTGGATATCTAGCGCTTGGCATTCTATACCAATGGAATAACTATAACAACATAAGTAAAATAATGTTAAAGAAGCACTTAAAATATAAATATAATAATTTGTTTGGTCACAATAATTATTGGACACAAAAAAGGATATTTTAATTGCACCCTATAAAAAAAAACTTTTATAATAAACTTTTTAACATTCTAATTTGCAGGCATTGTTCCATGCAGTTTGAGCACGCTCAGTGTAAAGGCAAAAGCACCCGACAAAAAGACATCGGTGACTGTGAATGGGGAATCATCAGCGGAATCAGAAGTTGGCCTAAATGTTGGTGATACAAGCATTGAAATAAAAGTTACCTCAATAGATGGGTCAAATACCCAGGTACAATTTTATTTTACAGAAACTTGCAAAGAAAAGTTTTAAAAAGAGCTGTGATATGGACATGTGGCCTACTCCAAAGAATCCAAATATTATTTTAGTTACTGCATGTAGTTACATGGATCTAGAAATTTTGTCAATACCTACCATCATTTTTCTGGGCCAAAATATATATTTGTGAGTTTAAAGTTTGGTTTCCTGAATGTAATTGAAGAGGTAATTAATTCAAGACCTTTTGGACTACAATTAGCATTCTTATGTTATTTGTCTGTACACATTTTATTCTTTATTTCATCAGATCTATGTCATCAATATTATCAGGAAGTGGCTCCCAGCTATTGGCAACTTTGATGACCCATCTATTGCTATGAAGTATGAATGCCCTGTGACCTTAGGCCCGTTGTATAGACCAATCAGTATCAAAGGATCTGACCCTAAGCATGTATTCAGTGAACCAATCATTGAACTCCTTACACGCACATCCAAGCTTGATCCATTAGATGAAACACCATTGGACGGCGAATGGAAATTAGTGGAAGAAAAAATGGACAAGGAATTGTCAGCAATAAATATCAAGTGTATATATTCATATTTAGGTGTGTTAAAGCTGAAATTATTTAAAAAAACAATATTCTGGTAATAATTCGTATTTGTCACTGCTTGCTTACACTTGCAAGGACGTACAGGTAATGCAAGCAAGTTGACCAATCACAAGATATTGTTCGAATAATCCATCGCTTGTGATTGGTCAAATCCCTTAATTTGCATTACATACTTGCATTGTGTATGTAGTGGGAACCAAGCTATAGTGTACACCACAAACCTATACAAAACCTTACTATATAAATAGCATAAATCATACTTAAGCAATACTTTTCATTGAAATTAAAAAACTTATGTCTAGGTTGTACAGCAAAGATGAAGTATTCTGAACTGGGAAATCATATCAAGAATTGTCCTCTGAAACCAATAACTGGGGAAAATGATAAGGTAAAATAAACTGTACCTCAAACTTTATTATTACATTGATTTTCGCTATGCAAGTCTTCAAACAATATACATAGTGTACTACTGTAGTTTAGATGCTACATCATTTGAACAATATCAATAATGTGTCTACAATGCAAAATATTGTCCGATCCTGAACATTTAATGAAATACATCAAAATTGAGTGAGTGGCCGAGCAGTTAAGACAGTGGAACCGTAATTTATAGGTATCCAACATCATTAAGGGTTCGAGGCTCACTCCATGGTAAACGAGTCTTCTCGGAAAAGGACTATAGTATAAACTGTAGGTCCAGTGTACACATCTATAGTAGGGGGTTACCTTGGTGTACTAGTACACACACATCCACTGATCTTTGACTGAAGAGGTTCGACACCCAGGATAAATAAATAAAAAATACAGGTAACAATAAGGTAGTCTCTTCTGGATGTTATTCAGGTTTAGGTTATACCTCACAGTAATAACAAATAACACGTATTCACGTTCGCAGATAGAAAAAGAGACATGTAGTAGCTGTAGTCATAAAGTAACCAAAAGTGAGATGGATTGGCACAATGCCAATCTCTGTACTGGAAAATTCACCAATCGTGAAATCAAACATTCTTACAAGGTACTGTAATCTGTTATTTTCTTCTTCTTTTCCACATTTTAATTGTTTAAAATACCAGAAAATCCTAGCTAAATATGTACAAAAATGATATGTAATAATGTACTATTTGTATTACTCATTATCAATGGCTGTTTTTTTTCAATGTCAAATTTTATGCTTTAGGAGCATCAATGGGAGAAGTCTTTACAAGAAGTAGTTGGCGGAGGCAGTGTAGATGATCTAATACAAAATGCTAAAACGATGATTAAAAACTATAGAACCAGCTTACCAAAACCAGGTACACAATACTCTGTACAGCAGAAGACACTACTGTACTGCAGTAGAACACTACTGTACTGCAGTAGTATCAACAAGTCATGAAGACCAGAAAGCAATTCTGGTAGGAGAAACCTTTATTCTGTTGGAAGTGCAATTAAATCACACTCTTTGTTTTTTCTGTAGGTCAAACAGTTCGTGATGCAAACATACCAATAGACCACCTTCATAACGCCACTGTTAGCATTGCTTGTGCAATTAGAAAGAAGCCTAAAGATGCCGAGCTTCACTTCAAGCTAGGCCTACTCATGGAAGAAAAATACTATGCTGAAGACATGTACGGCCTGAAGAAAGAGGTGATGTCTTTTCTAAAACAAGCTAGGGAGGGCCTAGCCTTGCCTAGATAAACTGGATCGTCAATCTTGCCTGGTTAACAACTGTTAAAATTACTGTTGTGATGTGCCTTGTGTTTGTAACAGTAGGCCTTGAATAGTCCACAATGAGATGAATTTTGTTCTGCTCATCACAATATTAATTTTCTACTTACATGATTTAAATGTTAATTTTTTTTTAATTTAAAGGAAGATGTTGCTGATGATCTTGGAAGCTTAACTTTGAATGCGAAAGAGACAGGAAAGGAGGAAGAAATTGGAGGAATATGCCAGCAACGTGGAGTTGATCCTAAGGCTCCATTGTCTAGGGTTCTCCAAGCAATTGATGAAGAGTACAAATTCTTGCTGGAGTCGGGACAGTCAGGGAAAGCTGATTATGTTCAGGGCCTGTACATATGGAAATCAAAGCAAGCTACAAAGGTAATATGTTATAATGTAATAATAATAAAATATCTGTCTAATAAAGTCTTATCTCATCTATCTTCTTTGTTGCTCTGGAATCTGTTCCTGCTGCAAACTTGTTCCAAAATTTCCAAGCCAACCCTTTCCTTCTCCACCGTCATCCAAATAATATTTATGAACATTTTTATTTTTCTCAGGATGGCAAGGCAGCACAAGCAGCAGCAGACCAACAGAACCCCTTAGGCCAAGCATTTTTGAAGTTCCAGGATGCCCTGGGCTTAGATCAGAATAATGCCTTATATAATGTCCATGTAGGACGTCTATTGCTTATGCAGGACAAACCAGATGAAGCCATTAAGAGGCTAGAGTTGGCTGTTGGATTGAAACCACAGTTGACTATTGCAAGGTAAATTCTTCAATCAGTACTCTGAATACAAAGTTTTCGTATTCCGAGGTTAACATAAGTTTCACAATATAATAATAGTATATTCCCGGTACTATCAGAAATCAGTTGATGGAAAGCTGACATTTAATGACATTTTAAAAGTTTGAAACCAACCGCTCTCTCACAACCTCTAACATATAATTTTTGTTCCTACTACATTCTCGATGTCAAAACATACTAAATGCAAAGCATTTTTCTTCTGTTTTCTTTCACAGATTTTACTTAGGCTTAGCAATTATGGAGCACAAGTCTGATTCTGGCCCAAGAGCTAAAGAGGCTGTTACATACCTTCATGAGGGCTTGGAAAAGTTCTTAGAATTGAGCCTAGCCAATGCAGATAACGTTGGTTATGGGTAAATAAGAATTGTCTTACAATGATTCATTATCCTTTATCACTAGAAATAGGCCATTATAACCAGGTTTTATTTGGAAAATAACTTGAGTGCGTTTTGTCAAAACCCCTTAATAATTCAAGAAACTTGCCAACAGTCTAACTAACCTTTCATTTCTTATCTAGAGATCCTGAATTTGACCTAAACTCAGAGGATCTCTGGAGGGCAACAACAGTGGCACTTTTCAAAGGTTTCCTCCACCTTGCTTCTATTCAAGATAAGTTACCTAAGGAAAATTCAATGGGAGCTGAACAAATACTTCACTGGTATTGTTTGTTCCTTATTATCTAATGTGTTTTAAAATCTAAAATGAGAGAGACAGATAGGCTTTAGTTGTGTTCACACACAAAAGTTAAGCGTGCATTAGAATCAAATTTAAGCTACTGATCTAAATCACATCAGAGTTGACAAAAGTACTTGTGTGATCGGTATACTCTGATAAAACTCTAATTTTCCGATATAATTCCAATTTTCTCCTCTTGTTTAAATCTTAGCAAAACGTTATACCACACACGCATGGCTATAAATGAAAATGATTGACTATATAAAACTACAATAAAGTGTGTAAACATAGTTATAATTTCATTTCCTGTGTAGTTGTAGCACCTTAGCAGCTCAGAACCTCTGCACACTGTCTGCCCGTGCAAACACCTATCAGTCAATGGAATGGATTCTACTGGACTGTCATTCTAACTTACTAAACCTGATGCTGACAAATGAATCAAGTAACACCAAATGGATCGCTAAACGTTGTCAGCAGTTATCTGCTTTTATTCGCTGTTCAACATTACCTAAAAATCAGGAGTTAATGAACTTGCAAACTAAGGTAACTTTGATAATCGACAGAGGTAAGATCAATTCTATTCCCAAAAACAAAATGATAAAAATAAAACACTTTCTCTCAACAGACTTGTCAGACAGGTGTAATTATCCAACCAACCAACAGCCAGGCTCTCTGCCTGCTAGGGAATGCTCAACTAGCTGTCTATGATAACCAGCCTAGCTCACCTGAAAGCAAGACTAGCCTACAGCAGGCTCAGTTATCATTCAGAGCTAGCATTGCACAAGAGGGGGAGCCAATTGCCGGAGGAGACATACCACAGCAGTTGAAAGGTATGTTGGTTTCTCAATAACAAAGTTTGATTGCGGAAATTCGCTGATGATGATGGTTCTTTTGGTATTAAAAAAAAACTTTAAAAAATCAATGATTGTGTTTTGCAGATCAAGAATGGTGGAAGCTGAAAGAGAAGGAAAAGGAAGAAAAAGCCGCTGCAGAGGCAGCAAAGACAAAACCGGCAACAAGAGGTGGTCTGGCGTCAAGAGGAGGGGTAACAAAACCTGTTGGAAGAGGTAGGGGTGCTACAGCTAGCAAAGTAACACCAAGTAAGTCTATAACAAACACTTAAATAGTCTTTCTCAACGATGTATTTAAAATAGTATACCAACATTTTGATATCGTAAACTTTTGTTTCTTATTTTACAGCCAGAGGAGCTAAGGTGACTCCGGTTAGGGGTGCAGCAGCAGCAAATCGAGGGAAACCAGCCCCTGCTAAAGCAGCATTACCAAATAAGAGTACTGCAGCAAAAGCAGCTACTAGGGGTACTGTGACTAAAACAACTGCTAACAGGGTAGGACCTACCAAGGGCTCAGCTACAGCAATATCTAAGCCACAGGCTACGGATAAAAAAGAAGGTACTGTATTATAGTATAGCTATTCTCATGCCAAAATATAGAATGTTATGGGAACTATCTTTTCTATATAGTCATTCCACAAATAAAAAGAATCTAAGGTGTCGGGTGGTTATATAATATTCTTCAAGGCTAACATTACTTTCTTCTCCGATAGAACCAATGCCAGCAAGCACAGTACCTGCTAACACTCCTTTGAACAGGATAAGTTACCAGCCAAGACTAGGCTTAGCAAGAGTGCTAACCAAAGAAAATGAGGACAGTGAAGAATCACATATGTTGTATAATGACATCATCATAATGGCACCCCAGGTCAGTAATAAATGGAATATCTAGAAAAACAGATCTTCTTTTACTGTATGGTTTAAATTCAATATGCCTTAAAATAAACCATTTATCATATTTTATCTTTTAGCTTCATGATGCCTATATAGAACTCGCTGATCTTCTTATCAAGAAAGACCAAATGAAAGCGGTTGATGTTTATTCCCGGTTCCCCTTCCCAGAATCCTCATCATTTGACGATGCATACATACATGGAGAGATCGTGCGAATACTGATGAAGAACCAGAAATTTGATGACCCTCGGTTAGAGCCTCATCTGATTGCATGGGGTCGAGTGATGGGAATTGGTTTGTATAATTTTTATCAAAATTCCACTACATAGGAATTGAAAAATTGCTATGAGAACTAAACTATGTTTTCAAAAACTAAAGTTACTGTACTATAAAGTTGCACGTTTTCAATATGTATTCCTGGTAAGCAGTGATGGGTGTCCTGAAGAAAATTGTATAATAAAATTGTATAACAACTTTAGATTTCTTTTTTACAAAATGAGTTTAATTAATTGGAATCTCTTCCTAGTTAAGGTCTGTCTACACTATCAAACGTTTGATCTGCTCTAATATGGTAGTGAAATGACATCATTGTGTCCATATATGGGCACATCTCATTTTTTGTTGTCACATACAATTTTATAGTGTAGACCAGGGAAGAGTGAAATCTCTGGTATGGACAGACCTTAAGTAAGCACACCAACTGTTTCAACATTTCAAAAATTGGAAGTGTACGTCAGTTTAAGTGACAAGCTAATTGTTTCATTCCAGGTTGTTTAGAAAAGTATGTAGAGATTCTGGAGTCAAAGTTCAAGAATGAGTTACTAAAGAACGTGTATGCTGGTGTCAACTATAAAGATGTCAATGACCCTGATCTACAAGCTTTCTTTAAATTTAAAATGTGGCTCTAACTACTAGTACTAGTTCTTTTTGGTGCAAAAAGGACTAACCAATAAAGGTAGTATATTATGTTTTCTGTCTTCACACTAAATAAATTGTATCCATAAATTGGATTTATTTAGTCTGTGACACATCTAAAACCTAAATGTATGTTTTAACAGAACAGAAAATAAACTTTAAAAAAAATTATAATGTCTTTCCATTTGATTATACTGGTGCCATTCAATTTAAGAGGCTGAACCATGGCTAAACTATCTACTTTATATTTTGTTAACTATTGTCTGCAATGCTCCATCACCTTGAACAAAAACAAGTGTAATATTTTGTATGAATGTGGTTTTTTTTCTAGTAATGTGTTGCAATAAACAAAATAAAAAGTTGTGTTCTAGTTCTATGTATTTTTGTTGTTTCAGCAGTATTTGAATCAGATGCTGTGGTGTTTGTAACAAATATTTCTTCGCTCAATTTTGTTTGTAAATACACAGAAAAGGGAACGCTATCATTACAAAAGAAAACCAAATTTCCTTCATTTTATCATGAAACAAATCAACTATCAAGACACCTGACAGATCATTTGCATTTATTGTAAAAAAACATTTCTTGAGAATATAAAGAATTATTATTTTATATACAAATTGTATTAATAATTTAACAAAAAATATCACTTATACTTTTTGTAGATTTTATTCTGTTTGAAATTGAGGTGAATTTGAATTAGCTTGTGACCTTCAATCTCAATCCTTTCTGCATTTAATTTCTTTTTAGTATTTACAAACTAGTTTAGTATAAGTTGTTTTACCACCAGCGGTAACGAAATTTATAATTGTATAGAAATATCAGAATATAATCGTTATATTTTGACACTAGTCCACGCATTTGAATTCAACTACAGTACTGCATGAGGTACTCTACAACATAAAATGGTGCCTATCCTTAGCCAGCCACGTCTTTTTTAGTTCAAGTTGGCGCTAGATTATGTAAAAGTAAGTAAAACACGTTTTTATCATTTAACAGTGTTTCTATTTGTGTTAAATTCAAAAGTCAAATTCTCGTTGTCTTGATGAACAGGAAATTACAAATGATAATTCTGTAACAGAACATGTTTTTGAGATGTTGAGGTGTAGGCAAGGTAACTGATGTTCTTCAACTAACACCAAACACAATTTGAGTGACGGATTTAAAACAATCTCATTTACCTTGCTATATACGAAGAATTTGAGCTGCTGATCTTGAGGCCACACCTTTACCTTGACCATTCTCTGCTGGCTGGACTACAAGCCGGCCATATGTGCCACCAACTTGACCCTTGGTCAGACGTCCAGGGTTGATGCATAGACAGCCATCAACTTCCTGTTGAAACAATTCAAAAAGTTGAGAAGAAAACATTAAATCATAACCATTTTATGGTTTTATGAGCTGTAGTTTTTTAACAGTCTGTTATCATAAACCTAAATATTACTTAATGATGTACTGTGTGGCACTCTCAAACTATGAGCAAGGAACGAGATATTTTTAATTAAATAATCACAAATTACCTTTAGAAAGTATCTAAGATTTGATGGTACGATCAATATGTCTGGTGTTACTGACATCTTTGCGTAGCGTTCAAACTGTTCAAAATCCACCGGCATACCACACGGAGGTGGGTAGAGTGGGTAGTAGTTTTGCTGCGTCAACAGGTGCTTTACAAGCCGGCCTAGCCTATCAGAGGTACCTGGTGGGCTGAAAATTAAACCACAATTTGCATAATACTCTCAATTTGGTCACAAGGACAAAAGATGAAACCTGATAAAGTAAATGTTTTAATAGAAAGAAAAATTTGTTTCTACTCTACTACTGGTACACAATTTTAAAATGCCAAGCAATTTCTAATAGAAAGAATATAAATATATTTTTACCAGAGAGAAATTTCCTCTGCTCCAAGATGAAACAGAATATCAGTAGAAGTAATGCCAAACACGATTCCATTGATGTCTAGCGTGCACGGATCAGACACAAAATGTATTCTCTAAAGATTTTAAAAAACACATTAATTACAGTAGATTATTAAAGAAAATATATATAAAAATGTGTTATAAAAATATAATCAAAACTGTGTTAGCCATGTTGAATAATGAGTCACATTTGATACAACACATTAAACCAAAGTCTTCAATTCAATTAAAATTCTTTAATCATCCCACATGGGGCAATTCAAATAAAAAGGTTTGGATTCAAATGATCTTACAAAATATCACAATACACAGTACAATATAACAAGAGTCAAAGTTCAAGAATTTAAGAGTCGGATGGCCACTGGCAAAAACGAATTTCTTTTCCGGTTTGTTCTACATGCCGGGCATGTGCTTTTGATTGTAAACATGAAAGTTAAAAAGTTGAAAAATTACCTGATATTGCTGCTGTTCTTTGTCATGTTTCTTCAAATATTCTGTTGAATATGGTGGTGTTGGGAAGACAAACTGATGAAAGGCATCCTTGGTTGAGGAAACAAATACCAACTGTGTTTTTGAGCTGTAAAAAAAGATTTTAATAATTGCAGAACATAGAAAAGTAGAAGTCCTGATACAAATAATATCAGGGAATTTCAGGAACACTACAGTCTAAAAAAATACAAATAGTTTGATAAACCTACTTTTGCGTGCCCATAACAAGTTTATCAACTAAAAACTGGAAAAATGTTTCATATTCTTGCTCCATATTCTACAAAAAAAATAAAATATCGAAAAAATGAAAAAGGGCGTTGGTTATTAATATTCTGTTCTGCACCTGATATTTTGATGATAAAAAAAAACAATAGTATAATTGTTCACTTACTACTATAAATTCTTGGTCTGAATCAATAAAAGGTCCAAGCTGAAAAGATAACAAATAAATATCATAATAATAATAATATCCTGGATTTATATAGCGCCTAATGTTGTAAAACCTCTAAGCGCTGAACATTATTGCCCCAGTCATTTTTTTGGATCAAACATGTATGGAAACATACTCCCATAATGCATCTAGTAATCAGTGCAAAGTTGTGTCTTGATCTAACTGGGTTCCCATTTATACACATGGGTGGAGAGAAGCAAACTTAAGTAAAGTATCTTGCCTAAGGATACAAGCAATGCGGCGAGAGTACTATTTTCAGGTGCCTAATTTAAGATTAGTAATGGTACTAATAGGTACCCTAATAGTAACCCCTCTTTTAATAGTAACCCACCCTAAAAAACAATCAAAGAATAATAACCCAGGGTTACAATTAGAAGATTTACGGTATATACATTTGTTTTATCCTTTAGTTAAATTGGTTAAACTTACTAATATACAAACATCTGGTGTATCCTGGTGTATCATTTTGATGAGGTCATCTAGGGGTTCATACTGGTCACTGTCGGACGTAGTGAATGGGCCAGCAGCAATTGCAACATGTAATGGTCCGTGATCAAGCAATGAATTGGTGGTGTCACTTGGCAATACCAAACTCTTTCCCTGTTAAAATGAATATCTTATCTTATCCACTGGTGAACTGTAAGTAGTTAATGAGTATTGCTTGTAATTGATAGTATTTTACAATTTTTATGAATACGATTTGAATGAAATTGAACATGATTTGAATGAAATTGAACATAAAATAACATTGATAGAAATTACTTTGTATATTTGTGATGCAACAAACTTATTTCCAGTTGTATTAATTCCATCCATAGCTACCACTTGTCCAGGAAATAAGGAGAATTCCTTTAACTCCGATAAGTTCACTTGAACACGCTTTCCTGATGAAGAATCAACAGAACCTTCCAGAAGAACAGATGATGAATTCAAACGACCGTTACTGTCACAACAAATTCGACCAATCACAGTTGTGGACTCCTATATTAAAATCAAGAAATACTTTATGTATTTAGAACACTACTATAAATTAACAGATTTTTTTTGTTTCTTTTAACTTGTAATGTATACCGGTAATAATGAAAGGAAAATGTTTACCTGAATTGGCATGGCAACATGAGAGAGGCTCTCTATACTGTAAGATTCTTGTAAATGTTGACCAATATCTTCTATTATGTTATCAAGGACTGCAACAGAAATTATCAAAACAATGTTTACAGACATAATTTTAACATGTTTAAAAACATGTAATGATCAGAGGCACGGCCCTGGATTAGCACTCTTAAGGAGCCCTCCAACGCTGGGCAATTGCATTGGGGCTGCTCATGCTTTGGGCCCTTAAAGATGTATTGTCTCCAAAAAACATGAAAAATGAAGATTATTAAAATCAGATTTTGTAGTTTTAACACTTCTGCATAAAAAAAACAGAAAAACAATGCCAAAATAAACGTTAAATTCAACCAAAACCCTATTGGCTAGCAACCAATTAAACTATTTTTTGCTTTAAGTTAAAATTTGTTCAGATAAATAATTTTTTTTCCAATCCAATTTTTGTTAAAGTGAATAACTATTATGTGACATTAAAATGGCATATTCAACAAGCTTTGTTTGTTTAACCTGATCTCTATTATAGAAAAAAAATATGTGCATTCATACCATGTGCTTTGTCTGTAAATTTCTGATACATATATTTATAATCTGTGATTAAATGGTTGTACGTTTCTCCGTAATGCTTCACTAAAACTGTCATTGGATCTGAACCTTTCCAGTTACGAACACTTCCATGCCAGAGCAACACTTGACCATTATTCTGACGAGTACTGTACTTCTGAGATGGCGTTGAGCTGCAACAAAATAAATTTGATAAAAATTAAAACTAATGTTGTGTTTTTAATGGAAAAGTGAATTTCATTTTTCTCCCTAATCATTTAAAATGATATTCTCTGGTTAGTAAAAGTTAATTACTAGTCTAACATCATGTCCTTCACAAGTTACCTTATAAAATAATAGTATTCATATTATAGATTTGCATAATTTACCTGCCAGGTGACATTATTGAAGGAGACATGATGACAGGTGTTCTGTTTACAGATGAGAATCGTTTGTTCACTACTGGATCTGGTGTTCGCTGTAAGCGCTTCTTAGAATCCTGTATAGAGATCATGGTCACTTGTTAATAGATCACTTGTTAATTGATGTTTGGTCACATGTTTGATCACATGTTTGATCACATGTTTGATCACATGATTGGTCACATGTTTGATTACATGTTTTGTCACATTTTTAATTGAAGGTGATGAATAAATAAATAAATAAATAAATGCATGATTATGAATCAAATGTTCACAAAATTAAGAATAAGCAATGAATTTCATTCAACCAAATTAATATAAAAATATATTTAAATTAATATAACTAACCTTAGGTGTTGCATAAGCTGTGAAAAGATCATCCCCAACATCAGTGTCCATGCTAAGTTTCAACAATGTTAAAGACAAATTCTGCTGACTAATACAAGCACAATACTTTGGACACCTCTATTCAGGGAATACACTTTGTTATGAAACAGAGGCAATACATATTCAGAGGACTATTAAGGGGACACTTTATTGCCTTTAATTGAGGTTCTACCTTGGTTTTTTTATCTACATAATAATGTTACAAAAAAAAGGATACATTTCTTGAATTGTATCTGCATTATAAATAATAGGCTTCACATCATTCATTTCTCCTTTAGAAGTTCTCATCTTGCTTGCGAGCTGAAATGTGAACCAATTGAGTAATTCAATATACAGTAGCCATATTGGAGGTGTAGCTTGGTAGCTAATGAGACTTATTTATTAAGCATGATTGATTTATCAATTCTGTAATTGGCGAGTTGTTGTTGATAAATGTGTACCTTACATTTTTGTTTTACCACTGTAGTATACTGTATAATACGAATTTTTTTTTTAAATATTAAACATTGTTATTTTCCTTTTAAGCATAAATATAGTGTAATTTAAAATTAAAGATATATTGTCCCCCTAAAAAAATTTTTTACATTTATTTTGTTGATGATGCCATTTTAATATCACATAACAGTTATTCACTTTGACCAAAAAACCATTTTCCACCAAAAAAATGTAATTTAAAGCAAAATAGACCTAAATTGTCTGCAAGACAATGGTTTTAGGTTGAAATTAACCATTTCTTTTGTCTTTTTATAAGTGAAATAATTATTTTTTTATGTGCATAACTTTATTAAAACTGTGAAATTGCCTATTCAAAATCTGATTTTATTAATCTTTATTTTTTCATGTTTTTGGGGGACAATACATCTTTAAATGTATTAACAAATGTTACTGTTGATTTTGGTCCTTCCTTTTCTAAAGGGTTCTATAAAACATTTTATAGAGCTCTCTGGTATTCTATAGAAGTACATAATTTCTATAGAAACATATTTCAATTTTATAGAAGTTATTTAGTATCTATAAATGTTTCTTCTTTTCTATAGAATCTATAAGTTCTAGAATGTATTTATGAATTTAGATACTGTATGTGATTAATGCACTATAGGCCTCTAATTAGGCCTACAGTAGGCATATTATTTTTTAAATAGATTTTCTCACCATTATGGGAAGAATTGGATTGATAATAACATTTTTATTTCGGCAATAACAATAATACCAAATTATATGACAAATAATTTTGCATCTAAAGAATATGAATAGGATTTTTCTATACCAGTTTATAGACTAATCTACAGGTTTTTTTTTCTAAGTTTGCTTCAGGTATTAAACTTTCATAAACATTGACTGTTACCTCCGTTTTTTTTTTTTTTGCAAAATTTGTTGTTGTTTTTAGTTTCAATTCAAGGTTAGTATTTTTCATGCTTTTCACAAGCGCCTTGACTTTGTGGATATGTGCGCTTTATAAATCTTATTATCTTATCTTATCTTACCTGTTCTTCAAGTTGATCAAGGGCTTCAAGGGACATTGTTAGTGATGATGTGGATGAATACGCAATCCATTCTTCTACAATCTGCTCTGCCTTGCGTCTGTATAGCAGGCAGATGTATTGAACTGAACAAAAAGGCAATAATTACTTTATTTTTAATATTATTTTATTTGTGCATTATAATACAATTAAGAATATACTGTATATTATAGGCCTATTAAAATTTATTAATATTAATATGTTATTAATATTATTTATATAACTAGGCCTAGCCTAGCTCCTACTATTTTACTACTACTAGGTTACAGCATGGAGAAATAAGTTAACTTATTTCTCCATGGTTACAGGTAGACGCATAAATAAATACAGTGTACTACTACTAGGCCTACTAACTATACAAAGTACTAGAGCCCATGCCTCTTCTCTCTAGGCCTGCTATCATTAGCCTATGACCGAGTAGCCGCGCCTGCATGATGATGTCCTAATCCAAATATTATTTCTTTTTAGCTAGTTAGGCCCTACTAGGCCTAGCCTAGGCCTACTAGTTAGTTAGTTTCATATTTCTTAGCTAAACCTTTACTTACGTTTATCTATAATTTCTTCATTATCTACCGACACGTCAAAGATATCAAATTCTTCAATTAGGTCCTCTTTTGCAACATTATAAGCCATTTTAAATAATAAATTACACGGCGAAAATTAACAGTGAAATCAAGTTTCGCGCAAATTTGTGTAAACTTTGAACTCAAAAACACAAACACACGACGGACGTGACGTCACAAATCTAAGGCCAAAATTGACGTAATAGAGGGGGTTATCAATAATGGTTCCCGGGCACTTTTCTTTGTTTATTTGATTTTTTCTTTATTTTTTTTCAGTGCAACAAAAATATATATACACAGCACAGAAAAGAAATATAAACCACCCGGTGATAATATACTGAAAATGTTATCAATAAATTTGAAATGATGAAGGTGTGGAAATCTGTGAGATTAAATGAGAAAAAGTCACCCCAACTGAGATTCAAACCAAGCACCTTCTAAATAAATACGTTTTATTGTTTTTTCTAAAAATACAATATAAAGTCACAAATTTCATTTTACTTTATTACACCACCAGTATGCACAGACACTGTATACCACAAAATAAGTTGTAAAAAATACCCCTACACAACAGTTATAAATGCCTGTAAAATATATAAAAAGGCACAGACAATATTTCATTGCATAGTGCAATTAGCTAAATACTGATCCAAGTATTTATTATTTTTTTACGCAGCATCTATGAAATAATAATTGCTGTCTATCGTGATAAAACAAGCTTGCTGAAATTTAACGTTTAAAGCTCTGTCTACACTATCACACTTTATGCGACAAAACAGGTGAAGTATCACTACCATATTATTTTATTTATTTTATTCCTTTTTTCAGTAATTATTTGGACACATCACACTTTTTAGACAGAGCTTTAGAGATTTACATTAAAACAGTTAATTCTTAGTCTTATGATAATAAATTAATTAATTTTATAATTATTATTAATTATTATACTCCATTAAAATAATATATTTAATATATTTTATTTCTCAGTTTAAAAAATAGTACATATAATTTTACTAAATTTATATTAAGATAAAGTAAATTAAGGGTGAACATTTGAAAATCAAGGTTAAAATTTAACAAATTCTTTTCTTGTTTAAGTTTGCCGCTACATCTCAACAGATAAAACTGTACCACCATGCCCTCCCAATCACAACTTATTTGCACTTTCGTCCCTTTCCTATACCACAAAAGCCTCAAGTTGAACACCAAATCTATCACTACATTGGAATGGATAAAGATCTGTCTGCATGATCGGAACCACGGGTTCTCTAAGTTCCAGCTTCCAATACGGCTTAGGATCGCCCTCCATGATTAGTTCACATACCACAAGCGTGTACGCTACCGCGTTCTTGTCAAGCGAAAGCTGGTAAATATGTCCGTCGACAGCAACAGTTTGGATAAATGTCCGATCACCAATAAAATCAACGGGAGGTAACGGTGCCAATTCCGAAAGTTTTTTAGTCATCATATCGTAAGAGTAAAGTGTTTCCTGTTGAGCGCAGAAGTATACATGGCGCCCCCAAGATCCTATCATGTATAGTTCTTCGGTGTTTTGCAAGTCGTGGGTTGACCATGAGTCATCTTTGGGATGATACTGGTAACAATGTATCACTTTTGTAGGAAACATTTTGACGAATATAAACACACCACAAGCACAGGATATTAAGTTTTCCCATGTAAAATCAAATCCTGGTAGCGGCTTGCATACTTCAAAATGTTTGTGAGAAGGATCGAACACGAGCACATTTTTCTGAAGATCCGCACTTTTGATAAAAGCGTACACTAAGTTATGATGGCTCGTCAGCTTTGAACTTACAGGGCGGGCACGAGACATAAGAAAGAAGTCCTGCAAAGGGAAGCGTCTGATTGGTCGACTGGTCGAATCCAACTGACACAATTCAGTTGAAGACAAGTAAAAGATGCTTGTACTTGTGAATGACATTGCGTCTATTCTGCGACAATCCAACGTGCGTATTTTGGTCAGCTTCAGTCCGTCTTTAAAAGAACTTGGTAATATTGATAGTTGAAAGATCGTGCACCTTGTGTCCGATTCTGAAGACACGGAAATAGCCAACATAATTTTTGTGTTTAATTTACGAGGAGTTATCTGTATCTCTGGTAGGGGTATCTGATATTTCTTGATACCCTTCGCTGCGTGGTAAGATTTTACTTTTTTGATTCGTTGTTTTATTGAAGGTATTTCAACATTGCGCAATGCAGGCTCAACAACATCAGATAAATGTTCTATGCTAATTAACGGTAGTCTGACATGTTCTAGCAGGTCAACTAGAGAATGTGTTCTTGCTGACATATTCTGATTATACCACAACATAACTGCATCAAATAAAATCCTTTCGCAAGAAATTACTAATCGTTCATCCGTTATAATACCGACAACATCATCTTTAGAAAGATTCAGGAATGCTTGAGTTTTGCATATACCCTCAAAATCACTACAAATTTTGAATTTTAAATTGTCAACTAAGGATTGGTAAGTTTCTAACGCTTTTAAAGTTGTATACAGGGTGATAGAATCTTCATCTTTTGCACACTCAACAATCGCTTTTGATAAATACTCCGTTAACTTTGACATTTGCAGGAAATCAGCAGCCAATAGAAACGACTGGAGATCTTTAAACATGATAGATAATTTACCGGTGTATAAGAAATTGTGTAACAGTCCAAATGTTGTTCCGTTAATGCTAGGAAGTGAAATCTCAGACGCCTCTTTTTCCTGAAAGTTTGATGTAAACATCACTTTGAAATAGTCACTATTTGCAATGAGTACAAGCTTATGACATGAGAATGATTGATCTGACGTCTTGATAGTGACGTCAGTGAGCAGTCCCTCTACTTGAGCTGCATGTAAACCGGCCACTAAATGCTTACTGTATGTTGATGTTAAATCCATTTCTAAACATTTGCCTCTGTTTCTGTCAGTATCTGCTGCCATTTTTGTTTAATTTGATTCAATGCTGCATTTATTTACAGGTATTTAAATAATCAATTTTATATTAATTGCACATCATTTGTCGTGAAAATACCTCTTCTACTGATACTAGGCCTACTACAATCTAGTTAACTTTGAGGCAATCATTCTATGTATAGGCCTACAACTTTGGTCTAGGCCTAGCCTAGGCCCAGACAGTGCTCGACTGAATCGCAGCAGGCTGGGTTGTAGTAGTGAATACAGGAAACAGAAGCTGCTTGTTTTGTAACTTGAGGCCTAACGAACACCCTGATGATGATGGTATCTAGCCTAGCTTTAGTTAAAAAACGTCCGCTACTACGAATCAATTATTATATTCATTAAACATACAACATATTGTAACTTCTTTCATCAGCGTCATCATTCGAGCCACTACCACTTTTCTTTTCTTCCTTTTCTCTCAACCGCGAGCTTCTTCTTTGTTGTTTATTAATGTTTTTCTTACTTCCGGTTTTCCCCCAAAACGTCACGAACTGTTGCTAAATGACGTCATGCGTCAGCCCGGTAATTAATTAGATGCATGACGTCATAATCATCCTTGTAATTAAATCTCATTATCATTATCATTCACCTGTCATTTTTCATCCCATACTGTAATTAAACATGCGATTTGAAAGCTTGTTAAAAAGTACTTTGTGAAAACATAATTGTCTATTCATTATGTTCCTCCCTCTTCTTACGTCACTTTATGACAATTAATGCATGTGATACTTTTGTGCAATTGACCACATTTGTTTTCTTGAATGAATTTTCTTCCGGGATTTTCTCTCATCTGTTAAACTTTCTTTTTCTTTTTTTTTTGTTCAAATTGTGTAATATGGACGGCAGTGTGTCACTGTTAAAAATTGTCGATCCAAATAAATATTATTATTAGGCCTAGATGTTTTAATCAGCCAAAGGGAGCGTGGACGTTCGTCTATTTAATGATAACCGTAATTGTAGATATACAATTTGAAAAATGACATTTGAAATCAGACATTACGATTAGACTTTTGTCTACGTGTCGTCGGCAGCAGCAGCGCCAATTCAGTTCAACGACACCTCAATCCTATCTTATCTTATCTTACATTCTGGTGGAAAACAGATGGGACAAAAACCATATGATAGACCATTGATATAAACGAGGTTTTCATCACGCAATAATCATGGCTATGTACTTTCAAGTAATGACGTCGATATGTCCATTACAATTGATAATTCACCGGTCATTGGCGGATTCAGAGACTCATTATGAAAATCCACTTCTTAAAGAAATTTGTCTGTGGAAGATTCTTATGTTTACTAAGTAAATATTCACTGATCTTATTAAAACAAAACAAAAATGTACTTTTCCAACTTTTTGCGAAATGTATCGTACAGCAGGCCTACATATGCATTTATTAATAGCCGCCACATTCGTCATGCCACTTTGTTTCGTTATTTGCAAACTTCAGAGAACTAGGCCTACATGTACATTTTGTTCGTCCTTCTTTTTCCATCCGTACTTTTTAATGACAAAATACTACTGAACTTGCATATGTTGCCTTTTGTGTGTTTACAAAAATATAATACATTTTCTGTATTTTTTAATTCATGATTGGAGACTTTTTTTATATATTTTACAATAATTATTACAAAATGACCAAATAAATGAATTTGAATGAGTCTTCCATATTCTTTTAATACAGTCAATACCTTTTTTCAGTTAATTTGCGTGTGACGTATCGGACGAACAGCTGAATTAAATAAAAGATAGACAAATTAGCAAACATGAAAACAATGATATGTTTTTATATACCGATAGCGTAGACTAATTAATAGGCCTATATTTAATTTAGATAAAGAGATTTCAGAATTCCGCCATATGTTAAGATTGCTAGTCGAGATAAATGCATATATTTAATAATATTAAGGCAGCAAGCAGGACATTTAGACGTTCTTGCTATCACGTTCAAGTATAACAGTAACGCAGCTACATTACTCAAAGTTTGGTCGTCAAACCATACGCCTACATGAATTCTACAGGAGTAATCGTGTTGTTGCTGTTTCTGCAGATTTTCAACAATTTGGGTAAACATTGTCTTGTAATAATGTGTTTTCGTTCAAATATTTTGCCGAATTCACGAAAAAAAATTACAAACTAGACAGCATATCTATGTCTGTCGTAGTCACTCCACCAATCTGAAGATTGCCGCAAACAATCTTCTTCTTGTATTCATCCGAATTTAGGCCATTTTAACTTAATTCCCACTGGAAGGAACCTCTTACGCCTTTTTTCGGAGAAAATCCTGGCCGGCTACGCATGTTTTATCAGTTGTTGTAGTGCGGCGAGTTTCCTCTTTATAATATCAATTATTTTCTATACAGTATCTTCACAGTACAGCACTGTCATCACCTCGGACTTTGAAACAGGCTTTGATGGATGGGTCCAAGAAACTTGGACGGACAGTTTCGATTGGTCACGTTCTTCTGGAGCTACGCTAAATGGTAATGCAGTTTCAACCAATGGCCAATCGGGAAATGCAAGTAAGTACATGTCGTATTACTTTTTTTTTTTCTTAAAAATGTATTTCTCCCAAACACATGAAGAATGAAGATTAATTAATATCAGACTTTGAATGGGCATTTTGCAGATTTGATTTATTTGCTTCAGTAGAAAAAAACGAACAAAAAGAATGATTTTCACTTATAAAAATAAACGGTTAGGCCTAAATGTAGAGATGTATTGTCCCTTTGATTAATTCCAAAAAAATTTACAAAAAAATATTTCGAAAAAAAGTGGGTCATTTTGAAGTATCATAATAGTTATTAACTTTCACCAAAAATTAGTCGAAAAAAGAAATCATTTAACTGAAATACAGACATTTTTTTGTTCAAAAAATAACTTCGACTTCCAGTCAAAGTTTTCGATCAAAACATATCTCATAATGCAACGCGCTTGTTTGGCTACTCTGTATGCATAATCATAAAACTTCCTCGCGATCTGTGTGAAAACACCTTCTCAACCGTGACGAGTTGTAAACAATCCTAATTAGCATCATGCCTAATGCATGCCTACTCATGGTTTGAAATCTTTGTTTACTTTCGCTCGCGACGATTTTCCAGCAAAATGTAATCAAATTAATTTTACCTGTTAATTACGTAAAACTTGTTGTTTTTGGCTCGAATTTTCGACTTAAAGTGAATAACTTTAATATTACTTTGATATGGCCAATTTAAATTTAGAATATTTTGACCTTCATTTTTTTGTGTTTCAAGGGACAATACATCTTTAATGAAAAATAACGATTGTCCGACGGAAAATTCGAATATTTTTTTGCTTTCAATTAGGCCTAGTTTTTGTTTGTAATTGATTCCTTTTTTCAATCCAATTTTTTGGTCAACATAAAAGTGAATAACTATTATGTGACATTAAAATAGCATATTCAACAACAATAAAAATGTATTCTAAAGTTTTAAATATACGCATTATGTTACCCATCCAGGTTCAAACAAATGTTGCTTTTTTTATTTTTTAGATGATTTCTATATATACATAGACACCTCTTCAACCAGTTATAACGATAACGCACGGATAAAAAGTCCCGTTCTGCCCGGTGAATGGTACGACTTTTGTGTACAGTTTTACTACAACATGGATGGAAGTGGCGTCAACAAATTACGACTTTGGTATCAAGTGAGCTCTACAAACGCGTTATCCTATTGGAACATGAATGGGAATCAAGGTCCCGGATGGCACTATGGTTCCAGCGATTTTGTCAACCTCAACTACTATTTTTACGATCCAAAGAATTATGTGTTTTTTGAAGGAGTGGCAGGGTCTGATAACAAAGGAGATATTGCTGTTGACAATATAGTGATAAGTGAAGGGAAGTGTCCTGAATGTAAGTACGGCCTACACTTTGTTATCAGTAGCATCGCGATTATCTTCACCATATGGCCACAAATGTTCATCATCTGACCACAAACCATGCATCCAGTGATCATTTTTTTAGTAATTTGAACGTTCTGTTATATAAATTCGACATAACTAATAAACTATGCAAAAAAAAAGAAATTTTAAATCGACATTTAGTTATTCATGTCTTTTTATTTTCAATATTTTCCGTCTGTTCTGTTTTGTTTCTTGGACCGCATCGCATATTGTGACATTCAAAGGTGTATGGACAACAAATAAATAAATAAACAGGCTAATAATAAACAAAACAAACAGATAAAGAAAAAAAGATGAACACCTCAAATTCTGCAGAATCTTCTACATTGTTTTAATCGAATAGAAAACAATAAGGGTTAGGGTTAGGGTTAGGGTTAGGAGAAGTTCAATTTGTATGGAGAAAATTACCAGAACGTCTGAGTTTTAACATGGTATATTATTTTACGTCTTAAACACATGTGTTGTTTTATTTCAGCTACCACAGTTCCTATACAGCCAACAGGTAAGTTGAATACCTACAGATCCCACCTATACTATGCTTTTCCAACATGGCCCAATATGTAGGCCTAGATACCAACAGCTTGTCAATGAGAATATTTTAAATAAATAAGTTTATGTAAAGGAAGATTTATCGAATTAAAATAGATATTTCATGCATGGCACTATTTGAAATATTGTTTTATTGTTAAACTAAAAACTGTTTACCACATCTGTAAAATTAGAGAGGTAATGTTATTCATTATTTATTCCACCAGAATACAACAATCCCAAAACTTTCGACAACCACCAGACTATCACCTCGAAAATATAAATAATTGTAACGTTTTTACATGGATATTTTAATTGTAGTTTCATAAAAATTTACTTTTCAGGCGAAAATAACCCTACAACCTTCGACAACCACCACACTACTCGTAAGTTCTTCATAATTAATTAAAGTATAAAGGATTTAAACTTGTTGACATGGATTTAATTAATTGTTTGCTTTTAAATTGGACTTTTCAGCCGAAAACAACCCTACAACTTTCGAAAACCACCCGACTACTCGTAAGTAGATAAATTATGAAATATAGAAACAGCATTATCACCGTTGTTTCCGTGGATTATTAAAATATTGAATTGTATTTTGATATTACTTTTCAGCCGGGTACAATCCTACAACTTTCGACAACCACCAGACTACTCGTAAGTTCTTCATAAGAAACTCATGAAACGAAACAATGCCATTATTGTTTACATGCATTTTAAATGTATTTTCAAATTGTTTTCACATTTGACTTTTCAGCCGGAAACAATCCTACAACTTTCGACAACCACCAGACTACTCGTAAGTTCTTCATAAGAAACTCATGAAAAGAAACAATGCCATTATTGTTTACATGCATTTTAAATGTATTTTCAAATTGTTTTCACATTTGACTTTTCAGCCGGAAACAATCCTACAACTTTCGACAACCACCAGACTACTCGTAAGTTCTTCATAAGAAACTCATGAAAAGAAACAATGCCATTATTGTTTACATGCATTTTAAATGTATTTTCAAATTGTTTTCACATTTGACTTTTCAGCCGGAAACAATCCTACAACTTTCAACAACCGCCAGACTACTCGTAAGTTAATCATAAGAAACTCATGAAAAGAAACAATGCCATTATTGTTTACAAGGATTTTGTAATGTATTTTCATATTGTTTTCACATTTTACTTTTCAGCCGGGAACAATCCTACAACTTTCGACAACCGCCGAACCACTCGTAAGTTCTTCATAAGAAACGAAAGTATGAAAAGAAACAATTTTATTATTTCTCACGTGTATTTTAATTGAATTTTGTTTTTGTATCTTACTTTTCAGCCGGAAACAACCCTACAACTTCCGACAACCGCCAAACTACTGGTAAACAAAATAAATATAATGTATATATTATTATAAAATACATAATTTAAGCACTGTTAGTGTTGTTTACTATGGATTGCTAAAATTATTAAATTATCTTTTTTATGAACTCATCTTTTCAGTCGGAAACAACCCTACAACTTTCGACAACCGCCAAACTACTGGTAAAAAAATTAAATATAATGTATATATTATTATAATTATACATAATTTAAGAACTGGATTGCTAAATTATTCAATTATCTTTTATTATAAACTTATATTTTCCAGACGAAAACAAACCTACAACTATCTACAATCGCCAAACTACTGGTAAAGTCAAATTCAGATAAATTCAAACGCAAATTACTGTAAAAATTAAACTGCAGTTCATCATCTCAATGAAGATACATAAAATAAGCAAAAAGCTAAACCAATCGATAAATAAAACAGCCGCACATAGACTGCAGAGCTTGCGACTAAAACTAATCTGTCGTCAGTGCAAGTGAGATTTGGAGGAAAATTCTCCGATATGTTAAATGTATTGCGTGTATATATTTTATGTTTGTTTAATTGTTTATGATTACTTTTAATATCATAGATGATGACGATTCTACAGTTCCTACTATAGCACCTGTAGTTGAAAACGGTTTGTATTTATATTGAGTTTATTTTTAAATCACAATAAACGTCTATCATAATTTGTCGAGGGAGCCAGATCGTGTGAAACAATGATGAAATGAAAAAAGACAAGATTTTATTTGTTCAATTTTGACCAATTATGTACTACAAAGACAGTGCACATTGGACATTGTAACTTTGTAGACTTGGCCGAAGTTATTATATTATACATTATACTATAGTTATGAAACGCCATATATGCAAACAATGTCTCAATTTTGTCATTCTCGTCCGGGTTGTTGTGTTAGTGTATTTGCTAATTTCGTCTCTCCATCCTAACATATATATCTATTGAACTGATATGGTTTTGTTTATTACAGTACAGTACATACAGTACTTTATGTTATGTTATGTTATTTATTTATTATTCAACACATTTTTTGTTTTGTTTTTGACGTTATCAAATTTTTATTTTCTTTTAAGTTCTGTTATTTATTTGCTAATTTCGTAGCTTAAGTTAGTTAAGATAAAAGGTACCAAGCTTGATTAGCTTCGGCTATATCTTGGCTACCTTTTGTATTGAAATTTTTGTTTGATACAATAAAGAATAAAGAATATATCTCTTTTAAATTAGATTTGGTGTGCAGTGACACTGGTATGACATTATACATCGGTGATAGTTCTCTCATCGACACAACTTATTTTCCTCCACATTTAATCGATTCAAGTTGTACAGACTATCAGATTGTCTTGAAAGATGGTATTTCCTGGTTAGTTTTCAACACCAGATACGATAGATGTGGAACAGAAGTTACCGTAAGAATGGTTGCCATGATATTTTGGGCTATATAGACGTGTTTGTCTATTCGCAATAACAGATATTGGTTATTATCAGACTATTTTAAAGACAAACTTTGGAGAGTGTTCCTCTGGTTATCAGAAAATCAGTGGGTAGAGTAAATAGTAGTGCCAAAAGCAGAGGAGAGATAACAACATTTTCTTGTGATACTGTCTGGTAGAAAACTTTATAGATATGTGGTAAAACAATCAATTATTTATAAAGGCAATATCCATGGCATACATAGAACAAACGTAAACTGGTTATTTCTTTTAGTATCAAGATGACGTCATCGAGTATTCTAATGCAGTTTACTACAAACGAGTTGGCGACAGCGACACAATTTCCAGAGAACACCAAGCCATTCATCCATTTAAATGCTCTCTTAAAAATACTGGAAAATCTGCAGTAAACTTTGATCCACAAGAGGTTCAAGTGATTTCAGATCCTGTAGAGAAGAATGGCAACTTCTCTTTCTCGTTGGACATGTACACTGGTGATGACTTCAATACCAAGTACAGTACTTATCCAGTCGTTGTGGATATTGATGAGACTATGTACTTGGGAGCTTCTGTAAAAGCATTTACACCGGAGATTAAGTTGTATATTGATAAGTGCGTGGCCACACGAACAGCGGACCAGACTACTTCACCACGTTATGACATCATCACAAACAGGTTAGTGGGATAAAAACATGAATAGATATTCAAATATAAGCCTACTCTAAGACATGATGACATCGTCACAGATGAGATGGCACGTCACATAACCGATACAGATTTAAACACACGAAACATGTCGGCTTAAGTTGTCAAAGAATGAAAACATTTAAGATTTGTTTAATTGTATTTTACAGTTGTCCTTCCGACGATACAATCACCTTTATGCCTAGTAGCAACACTGACGTGCACTTTTCACTGGATTCGTTTAGATTTATTGAGGAGGAGGGCGAGGTAAGGAGAACATTGCTTATTACCATCTACTAGTACCTTTACGTAGAAAGCCGAACCTTTGCCTGTTTTATACAAGGCGTTGATTTAAATGAACATATTAATTTTTTCATCTACTGTTTGTGACGTGAAAAAATCGAGTTAATCAATATTATAGGTCCGCAAATTGTACTGTAGATTAAATTTAGACCACTCCATAAAAAACAAGTAAAAATAGCTAAAATTAGTTTGAATATTCACGTATTTTAGGTGTATGTACATTGTGAGATGTCGGTTTGCAATGCCACAGACCCTAGCTGCAGTAGAAATTGCGATCAGCGCGTTACAAGATCTGTTTCCAAGTCGTCGTACGTCAAAAAGCAGTTAACTCGAGGTCCATTTATCATTCGCCGTGATGTCTCGCACCAACAAGGTAAATTTAATTCCATTTTGATAAATAAATATATTTCAAACTTTTCGATGGATGTAAACAAAATATGAAAAAATGTGTGACGTAAACCCCGCAAGATTTTTGGAAGACGCTTTTTTTTAAACCGTTTTTGTCAATTTGAATGTTTGCTGCAATTTTTACATAAATTTATTTTGCATTTTATATTGAATGAATATTTGTATTGCTATCTTTGCTATGTGTTATAGGCACCCTGTTATGTCATCGTGTTGTTGGGTGTGTCTAAATCATAACAAAAATGAAATTTTAAGATGTTTTTTTCCTTCTAATTTCAGACCTCTCTGTGAATGCAGACAGCTACTTAGAGAGCTACCATTCCAGTATGCCTCTGATAGGAGTCTTTGTCGCTATGAACGTTGTCTTCCTGGTTGGTGCTAGTTTATACGTTAAAAAACGTCGAACAGAAAAGACAAGTTATGATTACCAACAACTAATTGCCGAATAAGCAAAATTGATAAATTATATCAAAATTCTTTAGTTCTAGACACATAATTGTTTGGTAAAAACACATTATTTAAATATTAAGCATGCATTGAAATGTACGTCATGGAAAGCGAATAAAAATAAAAGCAATTAAACACAATAGTTACTTGGTATAACTAGAAATTTAATTTCATACTTACAATTCGTACAAATATAATATGACGCTTTTTATATTCTGTTTCATGTTTTTATACATTTTTTCTCAATAAATCAAGACCTCACTCCTTAACAAAAAATCAATAAAAAATAACTCCAAAAATATTTAAACTAAATAAATAGTTTTTAAAACATTTTTTAAAAAAGAAACGATATTTCTTAAATAAAGATATTGACATTTTAGTGTATGTGTACTAAAAAATAGAAATAGCTGCACCTCCATAGCTGAATAGTTAACAATGGGTACTATGCGAGTATTACATCATATTGGCTAACATTTTAGTAAAGTACGGTACTAATTAATTGTGTATTACATGTATAGGAAAGGACGAAGGCACAGCTATATTATATTATAATTGATACAATTTAACACATAAATAATGAAGGAACATATGGAATTGCAATTTTCTAATCTCCCCATCTCTGCTCCGCAAAGTACCGTCCCTCCCTAGCGACTTTCCGATTTCACGCCACGTTGCTTTTGAGTCTAGCAGTCATTCTGCACATTTAAACGTGCGTAGAATGACAATTCGATTCGACAGGTCGCTATTATCTAAAACAGAGGACTAACCCAATAAAAAATGTGTTAAAAAGTTTTTATATTTGGTATTATCAGAGCATGGATTAAAGAATCCATGATCAGAGAGAGTATCACTTTATACTTTGCTTAATGTAGGCTATTGTGTGCAGCACCCCTTAAGTGTGGATAAATACAAAGAACCGTGGATTAACAAACGGGGCGAAACGACCTAATCCTTTGCCTCTCTTTAAACCCACACAATTATAGAAACATTACACTACCTAAATGAACATGGAGGTGTTTTATACACTATTTAAGGAGTCCGACTATGTTTTAAATACAGTAATCTAAAGAAAAAAATCTGAACATATTGGTCTTTCAACTACCAAAGTTGTACCAGTAATATCCCAGCTTACAAAAATGTTTTTTTTTTCAAATAGGACAGCTTGTATGCAATAATGCTGCTACATATACTGCATTACAATTATAAAATCAGTAATAACAATAACTGTATAATACAAAAATAATAATTAGATTTGGCAAGTGTCTGTGTATTAGGACCACCATAAGGTTAGAACTAAACGGCTCTGTAAATTTAAACTTTAGTCTAGTTTTGCATATAATCCGATTAATATATTAAATTCATTATTATTCTCTTTTCTATCCACTAGCTTTATCAATAATGATTTGTGATTCATTTAGTTATTATTCGATTAAATTATAAATTAGATACTTTTTGCATATCAATATAGAATTGAAACACAGAATGTTCCAGTTAAATAAAAAAACTTTTCATTTTTCAGTGACCAATTATCATACAATCATAATGATCTACTTTGGTGTCATTTAATATATTGCAATTAATAATTTTTATGAATTTTATTTTATGCTCCAAGCTGTATTAAATTCAAATTATATTAATCATACAAAAAAACATGTTTAATTTTAAACTTAAAGAATAGAATAAACGATATGTAAAGAAAGTAATATATTCAACATTTCACAAACACTTTACAAATTGGAATGCACCTTATATCATATCTAAGACACATGCTGTTTGATAAAGGACAACATTATGGGACTCCTCCAATTAAATTATGAAAAAGGGGGAGGGGTGCATTTCTGTTAAACAGGTTGGTTGTGATGGGGGAGGGGGAGAACACCTACTTCTTGGAAGAATTGGCATGCATTATGGGGAAGATCTGATTATCAGGGGAATAGGAGGGGAGTTTTACAAAAAAATTCTAAAGGAAATTTTCAGGAGCTCTGAAATAATACGTTTTGAATAGCATAACATTACGTTACACATATGCAGTATACATATTTGAATCATACATGTATGTGGTGTACATATATGTATCGTACATTTATGTAGCATACATGGATGTAGCATACATTCATGTAGCGTACCTGTATGTATCGTACACATTATGAGCATACATTATGTACCGTACATTTATGTAGCGTACACGTATGTAGCGTACACGTATGTAGCGTACACGTATATAGCGTACACATATGTAGCGTACACGTATGTAGCGTACACGTATGTAGCGTACACATATGTAGCGTACATTTATGTAGCGTACATTTATGTAGCGTACACATATGTAGCGTACACATATGTAGTGTACATTTATGTAGTACATGTATATAGCATACATGTATGTAGCGTACCCATATATAGTGTACATGTATGTAGCGTACACATATATAGGGTACATGTATGTAGCGTACACGTATGTTGCGTAAGTCTAATATAGCTGAACATTCAACAATGTTGCTACATTGTATATTTCTTCTTACTATGTATCTTATATTCTTTGCATTGCACATGTTAAAAATCACTATAAATGTATTCTCAAACTTCTTCACTTTCTGTTATATTCTCAACTCCACTTTCTCCAATTGCCACAAACTTGTTTTCAATTTGTACAAGTAATATAGTTTTATCAACATGCGACCGACGCGCTGCTTCCCGATGAGATGGCATCCACGAATGGACTACGTTTCCTTCCATACCTGCCTCTGGATACCACGCCTTCCATGAATTCTTCCCGCCGGTTAGCCTCATGGAATCATCCGGCCATTGCACATGTTTACTTGTGTTTAGGGTGTCAAAAACTTTGCTTGGTTCTTTTATCTAAAATAGTACAAACAAATAGCAATATCACGAACAAAATTCAAACAGCATTGACTGTAATAAAATAGGTAGAAATTACGTTGAATTAAAATTGAGTGAACTTACTCGTACACGCTGTACTAAAGCTTCTTTTAAAGTCCCGGATTCAACAATCATACTGGGTAAAACAATGAACGGCGACCCGGTTTTGCCCATTGATCCTGTGCTGGAGGTCAAACTCCCTCTAGTGTGTGCTGGTGTTTGCAGCAGGCCCTGTTGGCCCTCTGCCGGGAGGGAGCCAGGAGGTCCAGCCTCGCTTACAGGGTTCGCTGCCGATTGTTGTTGTGTAGGCGTGCCGTCGGTGTCGTCTTTGTCGCGCCTATCGCCATGACCGCTTCCCCCACTGCTGCATCCCATGTGACACCTATGGTGAAGTCTGATTGGAAGAGGTGTTCATTGAGTGCATTTGCAATGATATTAATACTCAAACATGTCACAAATTTCAAACAAACACATTAATATAAATTATATCTTTAAAAACAACTCTATTTTTAGTATAAAACAAAATTTGTTATTGTTTCCTACCTTGTCCATAACTTCATAACTTTATTTTTAATTCCAGCAAAACTTAAAGGTCCTCCAATGACACTGTTCAATTGCGTGCTACAATCCGAATAAGATGTTGTAAGAGGTGAAACGTAGATCGGATAACCAATCGGTTGGTCACATGATGAGTTTATCATATTACGTAATGCTTGCTTTGCGTTCTGGATACTTCCACGCTCTGGATTACGGTTACGTAAAAACACAAGTTCTTGCTGTTGCCCAGCCCAGAGACCGCGTACACATTCTCGGTTTACTTTAACAACTCGAAAACTGAGATATCGTCTATTTAACATGATGATTTTGTAGTCGTCCGTTCCTTCGTCCAGAACATGACGCAACGCTAATAATGACGGAGTGTTTGATAAAACTGCATTCCTCCAGGTTGGATCGCCCTCATGCGTTATCACCATGTTTTCTTCGTGTGATGATATTGCATCATAGAGGGCAGCATTGTCATCGTATTCATCTGGTAATGTGAAGTGATCCTGTTAAGATGAGTAATAAATTATAAAATAAAATCTTCATAATTTATTGACATTAAATTACATACTACTACTACTACTACTTTTTCAATTCAATTCATCTTTTATTGGTCTAATTTATATAACAATAAAATTCAGAAAATCTTTATTAATACACTTAAAATGCAATTAAAATGCATCAACAATGTTAAAAAATATTTAAAAGTTATCAAAAATAATTTGTATATACAATAAAAAAATTGGCAAAATCTAACAATTATACATCAAATTTATACTTTAACATTATAATTGCTATATAAAGGTCTTCAACAGCAATATTTAATTAACACTTCTACTAAATCTGGTTGATCAAATTCAGCAGATGAAATTTTAGTAAAAACAACAAACTATTTATAAATATTTAAATACTTGTAATACATAAAAAATATTATATTATTATTATTATTTAATAATAATGTTTAGGAGACAAATTTACATAAAATATGTTTATCTAATTTTAAGAATGATCGTAGTACAGTCTACTCTCCTAATACCAGACTCCCCAAAACTAGACATTTCTCGAGGTCCAAAAGGATTAACATTTATTTTCACCATTAAAAACACAAGCCTTTCCGGAAAAACTGACATCTAAGGCCAACTTAAAGATGTCTGTTATTGGGAGAGTTGACTGTATGACGTATATAACAAAATCAACAAATGTCAGTGGATATCCTTCAACATTCCCATGAGATAGAGGGTCAGCTATGAAGGACACCCATTGTTTCTGTATGCACCACTATACCACCAAAACACAACTGAATTATGTGTACTAGCCGGCTTATTTGGATGCAAATTTTCAGATCTTAAAGCAGAGCATACATTGTATACGATATCAGAAAATACTGTTAATATATTGACAACACCAGTCATCTCTGTCATTAAGTGTGTATTCAATTGCATACTCATCCATGGACTTTTTTTTTGTCCATTTATTATCATTTACATATAAAATATAATTTATATTAAGTATATCCAAATATACATACAAATGTACA
The DNA here is from genome assembly GCF_963402885.1 of Antedon bifida. Classification (NCBI taxonomy): domain Eukaryota; kingdom Metazoa; phylum Echinodermata; class Crinoidea; order Comatulida; family Antedonidae; genus Antedon; species Antedon bifida. The sequence goes on from NC_136234.1 coordinate 2,891,376, forward strand.
CAGTGTAGGTGTTTAAGGTGCTTGAAGTCTTTCTAATATACAGTATTCAGTATTCATTCAGAAAGGCTAACAGTTTGAGTACTTATATATTTATAACTGCACAATCATCATAGCATTTTACTTAAAGCATAGAATGATTAAATAAAGTTACAAAACTATTGGATTTGTGTTAAAACCATGAAGAAAATAACAAAACATACCTGATGTAATTTGAGTGACATCCTGACACCTGGAGCAACACATCGTCTCAACATTTCCATGTCCTTAAAGATCCACTCATCCTTCTCTGAGATGATGCGAAAGTCACCTTTGAACAATGCGTGCAAACCATACAGGAACGACTCCAAACTACTGCTCAAAAACACAAAATCATTGCATAAAGATACCATTATGATTTACTTAATTTCTTAATTATTTAAAATCATAAAAGGTACCTTGATTACAACTAAGACGTTTTTCTATATTTCACTGATTTTAGATTTTTCATGTTTATATTTTTCAATTTTTATGTACGTTGGATTGAAAGGATCTGTAATTTCTTTAGATTTTCGGAGATGTTTTCTTTCTAATGTTGTCTTATGTCTTTAATAACCATTTTTCAAAATAACCAATGACTAACCTTGCTGACAGGTGATGGGAAGCAGTACCAAGTGCTCTTCGTCCAAGAACACACATTCCAAAACAAAGACTAACCAGATGAGAGTCCTTGTCACAATTAATTGGCTAAAATAATATCAATATGATTTAATTAAAAATCCAAAATCATGTTGGAAATTATATACATTGAGATTACCATAAAATCATAAAATTGTGTTGGTGGAGTAGCATAAACTCTTACATATCATCATACACTAACTGATTCTAATAGAGTTCGCCCATTTCAATATAGTATTCTACAATGGATTCTGCTTTGAAAACCATATTCATTCAAGCATGTCTTCTAAACAGTACAATAAATAGTCATAATAATAAACTTTTCTAAAACACTATTTACTGATGTCTCACAGCATTAAAAGACAAACAAGAATTAATGAAAAAGGTGAGACTTTCAGAAGTGACTTGAATTGCTTAAGAGATTTACAATGATGTATACGGAGGGGAAGCTGGTTCCAAACTAATGGTGTTTGCACAAAAAAAACATTGGGGCAAGATTTAGGGCGTGTTTTTGGAATAAAAACAGTATGGAGTGAACTCTGACCTGTTGTCTTCTGCTTGCACAGTGCTGGATCCAATTTAAATATACATTGCAGAAACTGTGTCTTGAAATACCCGTGTTTATGTGATCATAATCCTCATCAATCTTAGGGTTAAAGGTCGGATCTAAATCTGCATAGTTTCTTTCTAAACATGGCTTAAAGGCTTCCTGGATTGCTTCGTTGGACACCCACTGCTCAACTTTTGGTGAACGTACTACATAATAGATAATACTCTAAAAGAAATATAAAGAAATATCGCAATTAATATTAACTTACATATTGTTTGAAGGTTTGAATGGCAAAATCAATCATAATTATTAATTTGATATTCACTCTATGGGCCTGTACAAGATTATTAACCTACTTGCCCAAGTCTGCTTCATGGATCAATTATTCCTAACTTTAATGGGTACTGTAGGTAACCAACTTAAATGTAAATAAGCCTGAACGGGCCCAAAGTAACACCTTAATTAAACAAAACTGAGTAAACTTAAAGGACAACTTGATTTATTTTAACAACGTATTAGGGATGTACATATGATTTCAGAACCATCATGAGTTTAAGGATATCGCCGCACGCGCTCGCCGTACAGCTGTTGCCGTAAATTGCTGTGACGTCACAGGTGCATCGCAAAATTTACGTCATGAGTTTTCTGGCAAAGTCTGGCAAATCGCGATAATTTCTAGTAAACACACTTTGTAAATAAATCGTAAAAATATAAATGTTGTCTGAACTCATTAAGTAGATTTTGAGATGCACCTGAAATCATATGTACATCCCTATTATGTTGTAAATATATGGTCCTCGGTCAAGTTGTCCTTCAAGAAGTCAGTCCGTACCCAAGGACCAGAATATATTGGGTCAAACTATATCAGGGTTTGTATTCGATCTTTACGGTATAGACATTATGAACATATAAACAAAAACATAACCAATACCTTAACATAATATGTGATAAGAATCTTGCGTAAATCAAACACTTGTAGCATTGATGCAGCACAGTTGTCCGAGATGCTGTAACCCTCTAGTACGTACTTAATGGCAGACACCTCCCAGGCTAACCAACGCTGGTTGAATGCTGCATTAGCTGATAACATGTGAGGGAAATGACCTGGGCTACAACAGCAACAACCTAATAGAACAAATTAAAATATGTTATAGTAACAATTGTCTGCATGTGATGGTGATCCAATAAAGATCGAAATATTGAATCACGACTTCCCTCTCTCATTATTTGGAGAATAGTTTTATACTATGTAAAAACTCTCCTATTTATTCTTATCTTGGTTACTACATTAAAATTAAACGTACATACTCAAATATATACATATATCAGTAGCCGTGATAAATAATTAAAATGCCATGAAAAGCAGTGTCCCTTTTTTCAGTTTCAAAAATTGCATAAAAAATGAACATAAATATTACAACCTACCATCATCTTCATCTACACCTTCTGTAATGGCTTCAACTTCTCGCTGTTGGCAATAAGTTCCTAAATGTAACAAAAATATAATTATTTATAATAAAATTATTTCTATATAAAATATTTCTACATGTTGTTTTTTTAGCGCATTTTTGGCTATGCTTCATATATCAACCTAGAGAGGTTCTATTATATTATTACTTACCTCTGAATTCTAGACCCCTAAGTTGGAATGTTACAAGTCCATTAGCTAGTTCAATAATATGAACTAAAGCATTGAGGTAGTCAGATGCTAGTATGTAGCAATCCCCTGCCTGCACTGTACCCCATCTTCCCAATGCCAAGTCTCCATACAGACTAGTCTGCAGAGACCGGGTTAAGTGCTCGTAGAAGATGGAATTCAAATTGTTATCATCAGACCCTACAAAGAGAAAAACATTTTTTGTTTGCATAAGTAATGAGTGAGGACTGCTATTTATCAAAATTGACCTGGCATTTTTAGTAAATTACTTTCAATAAATTATCTACAATTTTATTATAATCATGAATCATGGCTGATTCTATGCAAAATAGATCAAAAACTATACTCGTTTTATGACTTCAACACGCTTTATGCATATGAAATGTGTACCGTACTGGTTTTCGTTATCGTATTCGTAACGTTGCGAATCTATTAACTAATAGTACAAACTGGAAAATTTACTTTTTTGTTGAACCAATAAAAAAACACAATGGTCTCTCAATCGTCAACAAGAAGACTGGTGGCGCTACACAGCGTCTCCAAGATTTTATAGATCAATCCAAACAGTAGTTTGAGAATGTTGACAGCATGTCAACCAAACGTCATTAAAGTATTTCTACTCATTTTGTTTTTTGGTTAAAAAAAAAATTTAATTTTTCAGTTTGTATTAAATTCTGAACCAGATGAATTTATTTAATAGTAACTAATAATAATTAAAGGAGATGATTTTGATTTGTAAGTTAAAGTAATCAAAATGTCATCAATAAGTTACCTGGATTTCTTTCAAGTTGCGAGGCAAGTCTTGTGTTGGAATGATCAACTCGTTTTGTACTGAAAAAAAATAATCCACCATTTTGATTTTTAGTATAATACATACATTCATACAACTTGGTGGCGCTGTTTTGAGAAAACAATCCTGATACTGTGCCAGGATTTTTAATAATTATAAACATTTAAATTCAGTGTTAACTAATAAATGTTTATTTTAATTGAATTAAACATATAATTGCTAATTTCAGAACCATGGCCAGATTAAGGATATTGCCACAAATTAGCAATTGAAGTGACGGTACCTATCTCTTGTATGTTAACAACAGTGTAAACTCATGAGGTAGATTTTGCGATGCACCTGTGATGTCACAGCAATTTACAGCGACGGTTGTATGGCGATATCCTTAATCTTGCGATTGTTTTGAAATCAAGTTGTCCTTTAACACTATGGCCAACCCCTATTGAGGGTACACTTAATTGGGTTCTAAAAGTGTCCCTTAATTAAATAAGGGTCTACTCTATCATGTTCTTAACATAATATTACAAGCACTTACTTATAGTCTCTTTCCCAGAACTTAACAGGTCTTATGTAAGACGTAAAGAATATTGCACTACCTAAGAAGGGATTAAGAGGAGTTGAAAAGAATGTTGAAACTCCAGTTTGTAGAAATAACATTGCTGAATCTGATTTGATAGATGTAAGGATTATAATGTTTAGGTCAAACATGCTGAGGTCAAAGGTCAAGTGTCAAAAGTCCTAAAATCATTAGGATTTGCTCTGGATCTCTTTCAATCCAGAAAATGTTATCTATAATCTTCAGAATTGTGAGGTCAAAGGTCAAAAGGTAAAACCACTAGGATTTGCTCTGGATCTCTTTCAATCCAGAAAATGTTATCTATAATCTTCAGAATTGTGAGGTCAAAGGGTAAAATCACTAGGATTCGCTCTGGATCTCTTTCAATCCAGAAAATGTTATCTATAATCTTCAGAATTGTGAGGTCAAAGGGTAAAATCACTAGGATTCGCTCTGGATCTCTTTCAATCCAGAACACTTTATCCATAATCTTCAGAATTGTTTAAAACTAAACAAAAGAAATACTACTACACAGTTTATTTAACAGTTGTGTACTAAAAGTGGTAGAAACAAAACATATTTAGCTAGTGTTGATGCTACAGCAATAATGCGGGCTGGTTGGTAATAATAATAACAATAAATAATTTTTATATAGCGCCGATAAACAAATAATTCTCACAGCGCTTTACATTATGCTGGGTACAGCAGAGACAACAATATTCATTTTAATAAAAAACATTTTTAAATAAATGGGTTATTAGACAGGATTTAAATATCAGAAGCATCAAATCCCAGTACAGCTTCGTTTGAGCTACAAGGAGATTAGCACACCAAGAATGGTGTGCTTGGTCAATCTGATCCTGTTTTTTAAAAGAGTACATGTAGAAAATGAACTTTGAATGTAAAAGGATACGTGGTACGCTGAATGGCTGTGCGAATGCATGAAATGCTGATCCCCATGTGATCTGCCAAGGAGCAATGTATGTGAACACAAACTTCAACTTGAGTAGACACTCACAAATCTAAAAACAAAAACAATTTAGTGTTGTTGCGTTATTTTATTTACATCATTGAGTGAACAACACCACCACAATATACATTTAGGAGCGAGGTTGATTTGGACTAATGTCAATACCACCAAATCATCATAATAAATCATCTCATCATTGTTAATATCCTTAGTAATATAACAAATAAATATATATCTCTCACTATAGTATAAATTTAAAGAAAGAAATCTTACCTTATTTATTAAAATGGACATAAAAAAGTAATCTATAATAATCCCTTCACTAATTTGTTTGTAGTCATACTTAAAAAATAGAACTGTAAATATAAGAACTGGATACTGAAACGCTGTATTTGAGTAGGCAGACCTGACAAGCTTCAGTCCGCATATTGTCACCACAAGCGCTTTACCACTATTTAAAAAAATAAGAGAGTTAAGTATAAAGTTAGAACAATATATAATCTATATATCTTGGCAAAGGGTGGGAAGTTTACAAAAAGATATTTAAATCTTCTAAACATTGGCAAAATGTTTCTTTAAAGGACAACTTGAGGACCATATTTTAACAACGTATTAGGGATGTGGCGTCAATGGTGTATCGCAATACTATCTCTTGTATGTAAACAACAGTGAAAACTCATTAATTAATTAAGATATTGCGATGCACCATTGACGTCACAGCAATTGATGGCTGTATGGCGAGCAGGTGCGGTGATTGTTCTGAAATCATATGTACATCCCTAATACGTTGTTAAAATATGGTCCTCGGTCAAGTTGTCCTTTAAGGGGTGTTTAAAAAGACATAAACAAGGGCCACAACAATTAGGTCCCACAGGTGGTGAAACAATATATCAACCGTTGGCCCACAGGCAAAACACAGCCCACAAGTGCATTCATATAAATAGCTTGCAATTATAAAGTTATTCACTTCAATAGAAAAAAACAATGAAAAAAACAATGATTTCACTTATAAAAAGTCCAATGTCTGACTTAAATTACTGTTTTTTCAAGAAAATAATTTTTTTGGCAATCTAATTTTGGTCAAAGTGAATAACTATTATGTGACATTAAAATGGCATATTTAACACAAAAAAATTGTAAAAAATGTTTTCAGGGGGACAATATATCTTTGAATATGGTAGTGATATGATGTCATTGTGTCCATATATGGACACATCACTGTGTCGACAGAGCTTTAAAGACTGTTGATAACCCCCTATAAAAATATAGCACACTTACAATGGTTTAAACATGTTAGTCTGTATAACTTCAGCTGACTCAGTAAGTGCAAACAAGAAGACTACTGGATAGATTATGTTGCGCTCAATGAAGCATAACCAAATGTACACTTTCTCAAATAGCATTATCTTTGCTGCATCTGTAAACAATAAACAAACAAATATTCATTTTCCTATTTTGGGATAAAAAATTGCTTTGTTTTGTTCTATTATCTTTCTAGTATTCGCAATGTTTAGGAGTAGCACGCAATCCAAACACAATGACAATATAAATGTGTGAAGTGAAGTCTAAATATCATTACACAAATATTTATAGTAAATATTTGGAGGAGCTAAATTAATTATAATTCAATTTACTGTCAACTCTCTACAATATGTCAACTTTGACCTATGACATTTACCTCTGACCTCAAACTGGTTATACTCATTGCTTTTAAGAATAGGATGTGCTATGCATAACCATGGCAACTCCTTCCTGAGTTGTGGTATAAGGTAGTGAATAACAAATCCTATGATGCCAGCAATCATATAAAACACAAAAGCAACATGGTCCTGCAAAAAAAAAAACATATACCAGTATTTAGAAGATGCAATAATATTCACAGGTTTTAAATACAATAGAAACATTGATTAACGTACTCTGATTTTACATTCCCTGGATTTTACGTACACATAAAAATGTAAAAAAATTTGAGAGTGCAATTTAACAACAAACCACCAAGGCTGTGAGACAAGCCACACATGTGCATTACCCCTACAGCAGCGACTGTTTTTATTGATAGAAAATACAAGAACATGTGTATGTTTTACGTACGCCTTTTGGTCCCGTACCATACGTAAAATGAAGGTTCTACTGTACTGTTGTTATCAACTAGATAACTCTAGAAACAAACGTTTTTTGACACATTCCCTAGTTTGTCTAGGATTGCAAATACTTAATTTTTTAGTGAGAAGCATGGGTGGCAATCAAGGGCTTGCTACGCCCCTGCTATGAAACATGGACACAAATGCTAAACGAACCTTTAGAACTGAGAAGACGGTACTTATATGAACAGCAAACACCATGATACCTAGAAAGATGCACACCAACAAATCAGACTGAAGACGGGCACTCTGAAAGAATAAAACAAAAATGATGATGATCTAATGAACCCGGTTAAATATTAATGATAAAATAGTACAGTCAACTCTGCCAATACCGGACACCTTTGGGCTGACCAAATATGTCTGGTTTTTCGGAAAGTATGGTATTCGGAACATGTTTTTAATAGTAAAAATGAATTTGGAACCTTTTGAATCTTGAGAAAAGTCTGGTATTGGAAGAGTTTCTGGTTTTCAGAGAGTCCGGTATTGAGAGAGTCGACTGTACTATTTTTGTCTGATTAACAGTAAGCCATTACTTCATCAACTTAATAGTAAAGGACAATTTACACAGACGAGCGGTAACAGTAAGCAGTAAACAGTAAGAAGAATATAGAATCCATGTTATTTCTAAAGCCTTGTCTACACTATCAAACTTTATGTCCATATATGGACATGATGATGTCATATCACTACCATATTTAAGCATATCACTACCAAATTTGGACACATTACACTTTTTTTGTCAAACTAGTTTGATAGTGTAGACAGAGCTTTATGTCCATTTAATTCAAAATGCGGATCGGGCAGACGGCAGAAACCCGCTCAGGATAGATACAGATTCTACGTGGGACAAGCTGTGCACCTTTCCACTGTGTAAATTGGTTTTAACTATCTTTCAATACCATAAATTAGTAATTCTATTTAGACACTTACAACTGAAGCTTTGAGTTTGTCCGGTAATGGATCTTTTATTTCTTTCTCTTCTCCATCTGTCTTTACAACTGGTTCATCAGGTAACACATACTGTTTTATAATTGTCCTAGAGAAAAAAAAATCAATGTAAATTTTCAGAAATAAAATTTGTAATAATTAAATTAAACATTTTTTTCTTGTCTTCAGAATAATTTTCCAAGACAACGTATTTGAAAATAAAAAATATTAATTATGAATGATGAGTGAAGGCGCTGCTTGCATAGCATATATTATCAAATATATAAAATATTTAAAACTTGTTGTTTGTACACAGACAAAGCTCTTAAGATTATATATAAAAAACATTAAAAAACATGATAATAATAATTTCAAAATTCTATACCAAAAATTACAACTTACCAAAGAACATCAGGATTACAGGCACTGCGACTTAGGTGATAACTAATTGGTACTAACAGGGCACAAAACACAGAAAAAAACACACTCATCTCAGCATTCTCACTCTGTAAGTTTAAAAAGCAACAGCAATACATGTGAAAACAAGTAAACATATCGTAAATCTTCTAATTGAAACCCTGGGTTATTATTCTTTGATTGTTTTTTAGGGTGGGTTACTATTAGAAGCAGGGTTAGTGTTAGAGTAGTGAGTTACTATTACTAATCTTAAATTAGGCACCTAAAAATAGTAACCCACCCCCAACTTTTCTGGTCAGCAACTCATAGCAAAATAACAAAACAGTAGGAATAAACAAATTTGGTTGAACTCTAACTTTATTTTATAAACTCAAAAACACTCAATCCTCCTCCACTTCCGAGATTAACATGCATTATCTCCTTATTTTCAAAATACATGGGTTACTATTAGAGTAGTGGGTTATTATTATAGATTGACTTATAAGGTGGATTACTATTAGAAGAGGGGTTACTATTAGAGTGTTGGTTACTATTAAAAGATTTACGGTATCAGTCTATCTTTCTGTCGCCAAATACAGGTCACCACAGTTGAAAAATTAGAATTTCTGAAAGACTCACCGCAAAAGCACCATATGCAAATCCACATAGGATCAAGACAGTAAAAACGCTTCTTGCCGCCGCATAACACGCTGCACCTACACCTGTGGTAGCTGGAATAAAAAGTAAAATAACAGTGTTGGATTATGAACCATTGGCACTAGCAGATGCTTAAATGTTTTATTTATTCTGTGAGGAATGAGGGTCACAGCTAACTCTTGGTCAATACAGCAACAAATATGTTCTCTATAAGATCCATAAATTGTTGGATCTCTTTGCCAAAAAATGTGATTGATTCTCAAAATTTAAGCCAAATTAAAACCTAAAACTAAACTAAAAAAGCACTGGTCTAATCACCCGTTAAAATACAGCCCATATAAGAAGAATATGTTCTAGCCACGAGGGGCACAGAAGCATTAATGCTTTAAGTCTCAAAATCCAGGTAGATCCAGGTAGGTAGAACAAATGGTATGTGTGTATTACTTCTATCCATTCTACCTAACCGTAACTCTCTGAACTAATGATCCCACTAAAACCCAATGCAAGGATGTAAGCAAACTGCAAGCAATTTGACCAATCACGATGTGATGGATCATTTCATTGGCACTTGTGATTGGTTAACTTGCTTGCATTGTGCTTATGTCTTTTAACCAATCTTAATATCTCAAGAAGCCTGAAGTAATGCCACAAAGAGCAAAGCAAGACCGTCTTATTGTGAATAACAAGTGTTGCTACAATATGTAGTTCTTACCATTGCCACCAAATATATGAATATCCACAGTCTCCAAAACATACATGGCAAAGGTATTACATTGTGGTAACAGTCCCAGTAGAAAAATAATTGGAAAAAGCAAAACAAAATCTAGAAAGAAACAGAAAATTACAATTATTGATTATTTATAAATTGACAATGTGAGCTTTTATTGTCAGAAAACATAAAGCTCTGTCTGCACTATCAAACTTTATGTGACAAAAAAAGTTATCTGCCTATGTATGGACATGATAATGTCATATCACTACCATATTTGGGCACATATAACTAGTTTGATAGTATAGACGGAGCTTAAAATAGCAATAGAGGTTAAAAAAGATTACTTGAGTCTAGTTTAACCAGGCTTTTATTATAAGTATCTTTGCAAATAAAGGCCATTTGAGTTGTAACATGATTTTTTTAAATAGAAGAATGAAAGCTTACCAACAAGAACATCTCTTGCAATAGTAATGGCCTTAAGGCTGGCGAACGGTAGACCATACAAAGAAAACGCTTCGTCTTCAAGGTCCAAATTTGTTATGCAGTAATGAAGCAATAGAATCAAACAGCAGCAAATACAAAAATAAAAAGGTCTGCTGTACGCTATGATCTGGTTGTGCCCCTGAATAAACAAATGATTATTATTAATGTATGGAAGGCTAAAGAAGTCAAAAGTAAGGTACAGAAATAAATAAGCTATATGCAATGATACTGTTGTCTCTTCTTAAGAAATAAAACTGTTTTATTATTATTTTAAAAATGTTTTTATAATATCATTTGATTACTCTGTGTGTTAACTGTGAAAAGACTGTCATCGACTATGAAGGGCCAACAGAGTCAAAATATTCAATTTGGTACACTTACATGCATAGGAGATGCAGCATCAGGTTGAACACTCTAAAAAACAAAACAATGCACAATTAATATTATTCTGGGAATCCTCCCAACAAGCCTGTGTTGGGAGCCTCCATGGATAAATAAACTTGAACTTGATATAAAGGCAATGGTGTAAGAATAACATTTAAAATTTGTACAATAATTTGTACTGTATTGGAAAAATGATTGCAATATCACAGAATATGTGGGGCTACTGCACTTTTGCACCCAAGATTATCTTTAGGGTTAGTTTCAGGTCACGGAAATAACAATATTGTACAAATAATGAATGTTTATGAGTGTAATGGTACAAATAATGGCATGAGGTGGATGATGAAAGGTTATATTTCAACGAGGCGAAGCTGAGTTGATATATAACCTTTCACGACGAAAGTACAAAATAAGTGGCGCTGTTGAATTTCAAAAGCAATAGTATAAAAAAAATATTTTACAAACGTGAAAAGATTTTTTTTTGTACACGAAAAAAAGTACTATTAAACAATCATTTAATAATAGTGCGTACTATTGCACGCCATGTGACCCACAATCATCCAATCAAATGGCAGGAATTTGTTTAGTTGTTATATAAAGTAGAATAATTGATGACCTGAATCTAGAAACAGAACTCACCTTTAACAGAGAGTACTGACAACTTGCAATTACAAAACAAAAACAAAAAATCCAAAAGTCTTGTAAATTTTGACTTGTCAGCACACCATACCCAAGTAGGGCTACTAGAATTGCAAGAAATGTGGCAAAAATACTCTCTAATATTGTACGATTCCTGAAATAAGAGAAATAAATTATTTTTAAAGTATGAATTTCAAGCTGACTCTATCAACAGAAACTCCTAACCATAGCAATGATCACTACGCTAATAATAATTAGCTTGTATGTACCTAACACTCTTTCACATTGCAAAACTGCAAAGGTTACACACACACCAGTGTGCACAACATACAAAACGCAGGTCCTTGTTAAACTTAAGCTCTGTCTACACTATCAAACTAGTTTGACAAAAAAGTGTGATAGTGTAAACCGAGCTTTAAAAGTCTTGCTGGCGAGCTTTTTCTGGTTGAACATTCACAAAAAGTTGATGGAAATATGAATTTGTAATGTAAGCAATACTTTTAATCCATGCAAATAAAGTGGTAAGCCGTCTAAAGGGCCTTTCACACCTGTTCCGACACGGTTCCGGTCCAGCAAATCGAATGCCAATGTTTCGTTTTCACGATGCTCCACGCGGCTATGTGCCAAATGATATTCACGTAGCTGCGTAAAAACAAAACATTGATGTTCGATTGGATTTGCCGGCGCCGGACCAGAACAGGTGTAAAAGATCCTTAAGAATGTTTTGCTACTTACCTATCTAGTAAAGCTTGAAAAGCGAGTCTATCAGCCTTCACTCTAAATGACTTCCAAGGAAGGATCCAAAAACGATAATTATGAATAACTTTCTTGCGTTCTTGATGTTTGGGTAACCGCATTGATTCATTCGGGAAATTGCTGATATTTAGAAGTTCGTTCATGAATATATTGCCCTCGTTACCATTCATGAAACTTTCGGATAAGAGTATGTCGTGGAAGCTATCTCGCTTTGGTAGTTCTAAGACTAGAGGCGCCGACCCCTCACTGTATACACTATCTTTGTCACTAAATAGATAGAAAAATAAATAGAAATTTATAGATCTCAAATCAAATCATTATTAACAAGGTTTCTTTAATCATACACAATTAATCAAAATAATAATTAATTTATAAAAATAATATTTTCTATATTTTTATTCTTGTTTTATTTGTGTTACCTCTTGGATAATAGAAATAAATGAATAAAAAATATACAATTAAAAAAAAAATTAATAAAATAAATAAAAATGAATACTGGAAATGGTGGTTATTGACACATCTCAGCAGATGGAATAATAAAAAAAATAAATAAACTTGCAATAAAAAGGTATTCTTATCACATATGATATAAAGCCTATGAGGATAGTCCTTACATGTCTGTGCTATGCACATTTTTTGATGACCATGCTGACGTAGGTGACACATCTGCCTCTAGCCTACTCGCTTCTCCATTGCCAGTATCATCAAATGTATAGCTTAACCAATTTCCTGAAAAAAAAAAACAGATAACAAATGCCTTCAAATACCATAAATTAATTCTACTGCTAACCAATACCCCTATTGTGTAAACATTTGACAACATATGTATTTATTTATTTATTAAACTTTATCACTGCACATAACAACATAACAAAAAGGCAGCGAAAAGAAAGAGATGACAAGCACATCTATCCACATCCCCCCCCCCCCCCCTGTATGTGAAATGGATGACTTAACCTGGAGTTGGACCAATGGCTATTCAAAAGCGGAGACTGCAAAGCTTTAAACCATACATCTATTATAAGCAACTAATTCTTGCGATATTTACCTAATTCATCTTGAAAGTAATGTACAGAACCCTGTGAGGTATCATTATGGTCTGTGGCCATATAATTGCTTTGTGATATGCTGCTTAGACCATCCGTCGTTAGAGGGCCTGCTGTTGTTAGAGGGCCTGCCGTTGTTAGAGGGCCTGCTGCAGGTGGTGAAGCTGGTTTACGATATTCTGAAATCAAGACAAAAAGAATTATGAATACACAGGCAAAGAGATGGAATGTACACAACCCAAAATTTACAATGCATGTGCAAGAAAACGAATAAAACACGAACCTCTTGCTTCTCTTGATTGATCTGGACCAGAGTCGTGACGTCGACGACGTTGTCTTACACGTCTACGTGGATCTGCACTGGTAGCACTTCGATATAATGCCATTCGACGTCTTCTTCGCATATTCACTGAAAAACATAGATTGTATTTAATTTTATTTTTTTGAACCATGTTTTATGAAGGTAGCCCATCCAGAAAAGCTGATCATTGGGGCCCTCGACTATACAAATACAATGTACATTACAAAAATTAAATTTTATAAAAATTCAATTATACAAAACTACTATAAAGAACAAAATTACAATAAAATGTCAAGATTACACCCGTATAAACTTAATACAGCATAAAAGTCACTTGTTTAATAGTTTTTTTTATTTCACACGTCACAAAAGATTGAAACGATGGAAACATTTTGTCACTTTTGTCTTCACTTACTCTCTAGTTCACTATTAGTCTCCTGCGTTAGTATGTCACGTCTGACAGAGTGAAATATCTTTGACAGAATTGTACTACTACTGGTGTTGATTCCTGGAGGTACAGACATCGATTCTGGATCAGTTTCATCGTCAACTCCCAAATCCTCACCTGGGACAAAATAACCAAAATTATTATTTTGGAAAAACCAAAAATTGGTTGTAAATAATAAAATTTAAAAAAAAATCTTTGTAACAAATTTAAGAGTGACCTACTAGTAGTGGTATTCATACGTGATCTTTGTTTTGGTATAGCGCCCTCACGACTTCTATCCCTGCTGTGTCCACCTGCAACATCACTTTGTGTTCTGGGTATTTCAACTATTCCATCAGGAGAGCCTGACTCTGGAAAAAAAAATTTCGAAATTAAAATCAGTAACTATTGTTTAAAAAAAAAATGTTATTTTGTGAAAATGGTCAGGGAGCTTTTAATTAATTTCCTACTAATTTAAATCTGGCAATGTGCCAAGTTGAACTAGATCTGACATTCATTTTTGCCTTTTGTGCTATATAAAAATAAAACATATTATTTAATTGTTCTTTTACATTATCAATCAATCAAAGTAACATTTATTTTCTTCAAATTAAAACAGTATACAAAATGGTGTAAAGAAAGGTAATTAAATTGAAGAAGGCATGTTCAAAAATAGCAAAAAGCTTGTGACAGACATGCCTAAACAAAGATAAGATTTAAAAAACACAGAAAAAAGAAATTGTTTGTTATATTCACCCTGATTTTGATCAGGTTCCGAATCAAACAAAAAATGTGTACTATCCATTCCTGGCGTATTCCATGATTTTGAATCAGTTTTAAGAAAAGTATCAGTTTCCATGGCAACATCACTATCAGCCCTTTCCCTTTTTGTCGGTGAGCCTTCTGACTTCTCCTTTGATTGTTCTTCGTTTTTACTCGAACTTTCCATAGTAACGGTTGAATCACTTGGTAAATGCTTATCCAAAAGACAGGAGTCTGACCTGTCACTATGACTTGATGCAACAACAGATGACGCTGAACTTGTTCGCGAACGATGATCAAAAGTGTCAATCTTTTTAGTTCTGTCATCGTTATTTTTTTGCTTCACTGATAACGAATCGATCAATGCTGTTCTCCTTGATCGTCTTCCATCTTCTGCTTCAGGAGTCATCCATGAAAAACTCTGATATAAATCATGTTCTAAACTGGAGAGATCCTCTTTGTCCGATCTCTGTGATGATGCACTGAATTCTTTCGATGAAATACTGCTAGATACGGTAGATAAATCACCAATTTCACTTTTAGACTGCCGTTGAGATGATCGTTTCTTTTTACGATGCAAATTTGCTGTGTCTACATATTCTTTATTTGAAGCAAGAGGATCATTATTCCCATTACTTAATTCTAAATCTTTTTTTTCAAGTTTCTTTGTATCTTCTATAACACCGCCACTAGTAGCATTTGCAGTTTCTCTTGTTCCTAAAAACACATCTAAAAAATCAGATAGTCGTTTTCCTTCGTCGTCATTTTCCCCACTTCCCCTCGATGGCGCTGTTGACGTGAATATGTATGGCTCCACAGAACCATTTGATCTAGTTCGTTCAATAACAGTCATTTTTGTTTTTCTACTACGTTCTGACTTTGGCGTTGGAACTTTACTGGTTGATGGACCTTAAAAAATGATAAATAATAAAAAATTATTTTTCAGTACAATAAAATAAATGATACATTTTTGCTCATACAGTAGTCTCTTTACTTTCCTAAGGCCTACTATAGGTTATGCTTTTATATTTAACAGTTTATTTTACAGTATGAATAATAAACTAAATTTAGTATTGCAATGTTACACCATGGAACTATATAGTTCCATGGTTACAGTAAGAGATTCTTAATTATTGAATGAATGATTATTGAAATGTTTACCTGAGGCCATAAATGAAGTTGTTTGCTGATCTTCATTCTTGGAATCTTGTCTTTTTTCTTCTACTTTAAAATACAAATTCAAAAGGCAGATGTAAGCAACTAAGCAAGTTAATAGAGGATGACAAGGCTAGGTAACACAACAAATAAGGTATAGATGGGTGACTTACCTTTGCCAGGGGGTGGTGAATCTAATCTCAATTCTTTTTCTATACTATCTAATGTGTTTAATGCTTTTAATATTGTATCTTCTGAACTGTATGGGTCTTTCTGGTGATGTATATCAGCTTTAATACTACTATGTTGGACACCTTCATCATCAGTCTATTGGAAGAAAATTATAGTTTTCTTTTTAATATAAAGGAAAGAAAGGCAAATAAAAAATTCTAATTATAAATACATGTTCATGTGTGCGAGCAATTATTCTTTGCCGCAAGTACTTCTGTACGTTGTGCACATCGATATTTCACCCTAAAATGTGCACATTACATTTTTTTTAATATAAGAAAACATTTAAAATATTTTGTTGCTCTTATACTTTACATGCATTAATGGAGATAATTTTGCCACAATTTGATCTGCATATCATGTGACTTTAATCCAATGTTGTTAACTCTTTATATATATGGCTCTGATGATGGAGGTATTATACCTCCATGTATGTTTTACATTGCCATGGTTACCTTGTCAGCAGCATCTCTATTTACAGAGTTTCTTGAACTGCAGCCAATAGGAGGTGTGGCACTACGCCTGTTACTATTCAGCTCTTCTAATTCAATTCCATCTAAAGTTTCACTGAATATAAAAGTATTATTATTATTATATTATTCATTCATTCAATTGATTTAAGTTCACATTTATTTAGCCAAGAAAAAAAAATCAGCATGTTTCTTACTGTACAGAAGAAAAGGACATTTTCTCTGGTTGTAAGTCCCATTACAAAATAACAAAAAAGGAGGTTGTAAAAATAAAATAAAAATTCTTCTAAAAAAAATGAATTGACAATTTGGTTGTCTCAGCTTTTGTAGCCATTGACAAACATCTAAAGCTTGTACGTGGTCGATGACCTAAAACTTAATTATAGAAATTAATCGTAAAAAATGTTGTATTAAAAAAACATATAAAGTTGTTAAATACCTACATGTATGAAAAAGGTACAGTAGCTTAAGATATACAATTATTCATTAAATGCAACCTATATAATTTTTTAAATAAAATTAATGGAATTTACAATTTCAATGTTTTTTTTGTCTTATGTGGGTTCATCCCACTTTTATTTCCATCATATACATTTTTAAATACATTTTTAATGTTTTTATCTAATTTGTTCCAGACCCGAAACAGCAATACCGTGTTCATCTTCATTGCACATTAAATTTGGTATCCCTAGTTTTGGTGAATTTTTGCGTAAGTCTATTTATAGTTTTATGTTACGTATTAGTACATGTCTAATAATTTGATTGTTAAAACTGTGTTTGATAAATTGCTTTTGAATTCAAAATTGTATGTCAGCTGGTCTGACATTTTTTATTAGATTTTATATACTCATATATGTATTTTTATACCTTTTGTATGTTTTTGCTATGCATTTTATATATTATTCTTTAAAGAATAATGAATGACACTTACTCTATGTGTTTTATCTGTACACCACCAGCACTAGTTCCATCATCTCCTAATTCTTCCACATCTTTATTCTCTTCTCCTTCCTTCTTTTTTAATGGCTGTTCACCAGCATCAAACATTAAGTGCATACGATAGTTTATAGTTTTGATGATAGTGAATGTCACACCAATCAGGAAACAGTATACAATCCATATTGCTAAAGAACTGTTAGAACCCTGAAAATGTCCAATTAAAAAACACAATAATAATGTTATGTACCAATCAGGATACTGTATGCTTTATATTGATAGAGAACCCTGTTAGAATCCTTAAAATGTTAAAAACACAAATAATAATTGTTGTTACACCATTCAGGAAACAATTTATTACAGAACTATAAATTAACTCTGAAAAATGAAAATGTTCAATTAAAAAACTAGTCTTTATTATACAATCACCAATGTTTCATTTGCATTGCTCCCTTACTAGGCCTAGTACTAGTAGGCCACCAGCCTAGCTAGGCTGACCAAACTTCTAGGCCTAGTTTAAATTAGTAGCCTAGCTAAATAGAAGGTAGGCCCCTAGTATAGTAGGCCTACATAGGCCTAGCTATATTGACCCTAGTAGGGCCTAGATTTCCCTAATTAATTTTAAACAACTTAAAAACAAGTACTATTTTACCGCGATATATGAAGATTGGTTATCACAGACCATTATATAAAGGTTAAGCTATGTAAATATTAAGTGTTCACGTACCAATTTATAAACAAGATTAATAAAAAAATATGTTTTTTTAGATAAACAAATAGAACTTACCAGAAAAAGGCTCAATGGAAGGCACAGAAGGAAGAGCCACAGATAGAGATGGATCGTGTTGGACGAAATGCTTTGGTGAGGGTCATAATACCACCCTCCAGTAAATGAACCCCAAAATCCTTGACGTATAACTTCAAGATAATGTGAACCCATATTTTAACTAACATATTAGATGGTATTTAGTGTCAATAATTCGATTTATAAACAACATTATACCAATTTAAAGTCAATCGTTTTATCGACGGATCTCACTTCTTCTTTCATACGCCTTGCTCTACTCTATGACCTTTGACTTGTGCACGCCTAATTGTTTCTATGAAAATCGCGGTAAGAACAACAGTCAATATTTAATCTAAAAATCCACTCGGTTTTTTGTTTATCTTTTTGAATTGATTGTTTTATATTTTATTTTCGTCAATTTATACACGCTGGGTATATTCTATTGTACTTTTGATATATTTGTTTTTATCATGTATTTTTTTAAATAGAAAAAAGTGCAATAAAGCCAGTGGTCTATTGTCAGATATTAAATCCAAGGCATTTACTGAAAAATTACAATGCTGTGGGTATCAGTACAGTAGCTGGAATGGAGATACAAAAAAAAAAGCAAAAACCTAAATCAAAACGATAAAGTAAAACAGCCAGAAAAAATAGCAGAGCTTTCAGGTAACACTAGGCCTTCATCAGTGCAAGAATGATAAAACAATAATTTATATTACACAGTAAGTTTATTCCTTTTTGTTGATGGGATTATTTATATTTTTCCAATCATCACTCGGAAACAGAAATGAGAAAGAAAGTTGAATCCTGTTTTTAATAACTTTATTAACTTGTTGATATAAAGTTTGCGGTACACCACATGTATTAGTTCTGAAAAGAACTCTTGAGTTTCTCGACGTTCCGATCAATATACTTTGATCGTCCTCAAAGTATATTGATCGTTTGTTTATTTATAACTCATTGCAATCTTGCATAATATACTAAATTTTTAATAAACTATAAACTGTGCAAATTCTCTTACTAAAAAAAAATATGGGTTTATATTATTGTATATTATATTATTTAAAAAATACTGTAACTATTCTATTTTACTGACTTACTGGATTTTTTATATAAATAAATATTTATCATAATTTTGCAATAAAATTTCCTGTATCCAAATTCCTCGTTACTTGATTCCATTGAAACACTTGACAGTTCATAGCAACATACACTCCGTACGTTGATATACATTGCAGCGCCCCCACGGCAACTCCAAGGTTAAAGTTTGCATCAGAGTTTTTAAAGGTCGCAGGTCGGAATGAGCCAGTCAAGATGATAGTTTTCTTCAAGGCCTTGTTACCGAGGTAAACAGCGGTTTCTAACAACGTATCTGTTCCATGTGTTATTACAATGCTGCTCTGAATAGCTGCTTTACACACTTCATAAAGTAGTTCTCTTTATAAAAAAAAACAGCAATTATTATAAATAAAAAACTGCATTAGCCTTCAATAGGTACTCATCAATTAATATTATTGAATCTCTATTATGAGGTCACGATGAGGACAAAGTGTCTCCTTAATGCACTTGTCAGTTGTACGACACACTATACGACCCCCGGGAGAGGTGTGTCATGGGTGCGTCATTTAAAATGGTACGTCAGCTCAATGAACAATGGTGCGTCAATGTCCGTCACTTTACCACAAAAGGACAGTCATGGTGTGTCCTTGCTCTCTAAAAGGTCTGTCACTAATTTTAAAATGGCGCATCATTGTCATGTAAAAGTAAGTCAATTTTGTGACGCAGTGGTCATGGTATAAATAAGGTATGACGCACATCGAACAAATGAAGCACCTCTTCCGGGGTCGTATAGTGGGTCATACAATTGACAAGTGCATAATGGGGATTGGGGGAGGGGGCGTGGTGTCTCCTCAATAGGGGTTTTACATTCTTACTCTTCCACACCACAGTAAATTTCACAGGAAAACTACTAAATATTTGATACTTATTCACAATACCTGTCTTGTTGATTAATTTCCTGACTGTCTTTTCTGAAGACTGATCCATATTCAATTTTAATGGAGGGATATGCAGCATCTACTATCTCTTGACTGGCTGGACTTCCAATTTCAAAGGCATATGCCCCTGCCCTTTTTGGATAATTTTTGTCTATCGTTCCTGAAGAAAAAAAAAATCATAATAGCCTACTGACTGAGTACTCAATAAATAATGCAATTAATTAGAGGGCCTACTTTATCTAGCAATGTTAATAAGATTTTCTCACAATTGTCCATGATATGGTGGTTTAATAAAAGAAGAGTTGAACTGCAGACTAAAAGTGGGTCAAAACGTCCATGATTTTTCTACTTGCCTGGCAATGGCTGGCCTGGGGGAGTACGAACGTGGGCTCTTAGATAGAACCCTAGGCCTAGGCTTGTAGGCCTAACTGCAGCTCCTAGTTAAAATCAATATCCTAATTTAATAAGTAACCATTTTTAAATAAAACCCACCACCAGTTTGAATAATGAGTATTGTATTCTCTGTCATCCTTTCATTTTAATGTAAAAAAACGGAGCATATTTTTGTGAGACAAAAATGTGTTTATTTTAAGTACGCCCTCTCTTGATAACTTCAATTCTCAATAGCAATTTATATTGTATTATTGTACGTATAATAATACTGTATACCCCTACTATACCCCTACAGAAATAACGCATGCTAGTATAGATCCGGGGAGACTCTAACAGCAAACTTAATCACTTTCAATGGGACTTCCCAGCCAGCAGTGAAACATATTTACATAATTTAAAATAAGTAAAATAGATTGATAAAACCATAAAATGATTACTTCAAATTCATAATACATAGGGCCTATATACCAAGTTAACTTCGTTACCCATAAATATATACATATTATTTCGTTCCAATGAATAGATAAAACATTGTACGAGGTTTGGGGATGGGGTATAGGCCCTATTTTTGGGCCACAATGTGGCTCTGAAATGCTTATGCAAAGGCTTCAGAAGGATTTGTGGGGAGAGAGCGTATATGGTCCTGATACTGGTGGTGGTGGTAGTGGCGTGTGCAAAACTCTATTGTTATTTATTTCATCAATATGATATCAAGGTCATGATCGGAGTGTAGGCTATAAACTAATTGATTTTAAGTCAGCTGAATTATGTGGTTTACTCAAGGAAGAAGAAAAAAGAAATATTAACATTGTAATAATTGATTAACTAATTAAGCACGACTCCATCACCATAGGCACCAACGCCTTAGGTATTTCTAACTGTCGGTCCCTTCCACATATTTGATTCATTTATTTAATTTAATTCATGATAGTATAGCTATAAAAGAGTCTGGGAGTAAATTCGTCGTTTTGTGATGACAAATTTCACTTCACTCATGGACGCATCCTTACAATATGACCGGAGTTCCTAAACTTGTATCCACCTTCTGGATCCATAGAAATTGAAATGGCGCCGCGTCCGCGTATACGAAGATCACTGTCAGGATATTAACATTATGTAATGTGAAGAATTATCGAAAACATATCGCAAGTACGACAGAACCGCCCACCATCACCCAAGTCAAGTTATAAATACTAATGTTTCATTGTTATCTTAGGCTTACTTCTGGTCTCTTTAGAGCAGTTTCTACGACCATGGACCTTAGGACCTAATCGCCACTTTTGACCATATCACTCCCCCCACCCCCACCCTTTCCTATTTTAAAAGTACTAAAATAATTTCATATTAATTTTGTGTTTATCTCTGGTTCTTTGAACTTCGGGACATTTAACTACGAGCACAACTTTTCCCCCCTTTACTTATGTTCTGCTGGACGTTCACCCTTAGGACAGATAATGGACACCATTTTGCATAATGTCCTAAAGTGTCCTGACCCCTGGTGCTATATAGCTATTATGTTGTTAGTTCGTCTACTATCATGGCTAGAATAAGTCAATGTCTGATATCATGACTAGGAGCTGAGGCGATTGTTTGTATATCTAATGTTTGTCCATCGATTGTGAGACGATATGTGCGGCTGCAGACTGCAAATACTGACCCTTGGACTGTACAGGCACTGTTGTCCTGCTGAAGGTCATGGGTAATCATCTATTTAGCCATCTCTGCTACCATATTTAACAAGACAATTAAGTAAAACTCGTGTAACCAATTTGTTTGCTACTGTAGAGTCTGGTGGAAATCATTGACTGGTGGTGGGACGACGACCCTAATCGCTCGCCGGGTAAGTAGGCCTAAAGTTGGCACACGATGTTATGTAATAAGTGTTTCATTTTGTTTTGCAAAATGCTTTTCAAACAACGGGTTTCTTTCATATTATTTTATTAATTAACGATATTAATAATAACTAACGCCTCGATGTTTAAAAATCATGGTACGTTTTAACACCAGGGATATGGGGGATTAATCTCATTCTGGTTTAATGGTGCATGCATTAAAATCGCGACGCTTTTACACTATACCATGAACAAGGCCATATACATGGCTGCAGTCGCGTGCTCAAGTTTACCGACCAACCGACCGACATAGTGAGCTGTAGAGTCGCATTGCACGCGACTGCGACTAAAAATGCGTGTCCACTTCTGAATCATGGAATTGGAAGTGGAATGCAATATAAAAGTATTGATGATCTTTAATTTTTACCAATTTTGTTTTAGGGATATTTGTTTTGAATAAGAAAATGTTCCATATACAATTAATACTAAACAAACAAGTGGTATTAATGTTCAATCTCTCTTCCAGGGCCGCCTCTATACACCGATATTAGATAAAACAAGTTTCTACACAGTAGGTCCAGGGAAGAGTGCAATTTCACTCTTCCCTGGTCTAACTGATAGTCTTCTCTACTTTCCACTGTCTCTCTATATGCATAGTTTTATAATAATACGCCGATCTTATTGAGCTTACTACACAATGCCGTCATTTTTATTCCAACTATATATGTTTACTTCTAGACTTATGCTAATAATATGTGTAGCCGTATAATAGAACAATTCTACTGCAGCCCTGTCTACTTTATAGACTTTGTCCAGGTAACACCCACTGTTTTGAACAAATCACATATCTCCTGTATGTCCACGTTTAAAAAATCACTTTACTATAAAAAGGTACGCGAGTCCCGTGTTCTCTGAACGTATGGGAATGAGCTGTTAGGAGCTCATTGTACTAAGCCTCGGCATTATGTGGTAGGGTGGCCAGTTCCTTTCCACGCCGCCTTTTTTCTCCCTAGTATTTTCAACCAGGTACTTATTTACAGCTGAGTGAACTGGGAGTTGTCGGGAATTGAACCCGGGTCTATCTGTATGACAGTCAAGTGTCCTAACCACTCGGCTATCCAACTCCAATACTCTGCTATCCAACTCCACTTTACTATAATATGTCCATATCCCCTGCACATTTTCCGCACCCATCAGTTAAAAGCCTTTTGAACGTTCGTATAATACAAAAAGTACACATTTTACGCTTCACTTACAGTCTACATACTTTTGTATTTTATTTGTTCTAGTTTTTCTTCTCCATAATAATATTAACTTGTTGTATGAAGTGAGATATTTAGAACGCTTTGAGTCGATGGAGTTGACGAACCATGATTTATATAAAGACATTTCATAATCTATTGTTATACGCTAGTCAGACCAAATGTATTTTATAGTTAAAGAATTTATTTTATAAATGAATTGTAAGCGGAGAGACCACCTTCGTTTATGTGAATGCCTTAACGGTGAGATTTTTTAGTTTTCTTGGTAACTAGTGACTTTTAACTCTTTTAAACCGTTGCTAATATTTATTAACAGTCAAATTACGGGTTAGATTCGGTCTGTTTATTGAGTGATAGTTGAAATAATGATTTGTGATAGTCACCGACAGAACCCAGTTGTGTACGGTTTCGTACATTACATCATGGATTAATCTATTCCTTAATCCATGATTACATACACTTGTAGTCCTCTCAGCTTGTGGTATACACGCCACATAACTTACTGTTCCTGTCGATCATATGCGCAGGTTTTCTACATAAGCTGGCTGGCGTACCGACAAGGTATAACAATGATTCCTCTCTGTGGTTAAATTTTTTAAAAATTAAAAGGAGTCTCCTTATAATGCATTTACCATGCCTACGATTTAGGCTTAATTTTGTGTCTGTTAAGGTTGAATTATTTTCAATATTCCACTTTCAATGAAACTGTTATCAATTACATTGTCAATAATCAATTTCGGTAAGCCGTTTTTGCACACGGGACTTCGTACAGAACTTGACAATGCGTTTATCATCCAAGCGCGAAGGAGGCCATGTGGGCGGAGCTTTCTTTCTAGCGTGTACTTATAAACGTTACGTGGATGGCAACATACAATAATAATGACTTGGTCAATGGCAGTATCCATGCTAATTATCTGCGAATTATTTTATATTTTAATAAAGTCTTCAGAAGCAAGAGACAATTAGAAAAAAATGAGACAGGTATACTATAATTAGGCCTAGTTTTACTATCATTATTTTGTTTATTAGCTGAATCGCAAAGGTTACAATTGCAGTTCAACTATATATATATATATATTTTTTTTTTTACTGTGGATTAAAGTGTATATTGTTGAGAGATTGTCAATCCTTGTATCTTATAGGAACTACACGCCATTACTACTGCAAATGTTGCGGACGGCTCCGAAATACACACATTTTCAATTTCTACATCTTGTTTCGCATGTGGAGACACTTCCGAAAAAATTAGCGGAGGTGAAGTCCTGTGTCAATTCTGTTTGGTGAGTAATAGTAGGGTACTGTACTAACATCATAGAAGATCCAAGAAACAGGTTGAAAAGACATATTCAGACAAGAGAAGCTTTCTTGGACAAACTTCTCAAATTGGGGGAACTCTATAAACCTAAATAAAAAACGAATTGTATTGTAAATGTGTATTACTATGTTTGTTCTCTTCTAGATGATTTTAGACAACTCCTCAAATTGGGGACTCTTTTTCACAGACAAAGGTAATCTGTGGCAACAAGCCATGGAGGCCTGCAACCAATCAACAGTGGTGCAAGACAGTACATCTATAGTATCTGGTACGTAGGATATAAACTAGGTATATTGTAGTTGTGCTGGATCGAGCCCAGTCTACACTAGCAAACTTTAGTTTGCAAACACGAGCCAAGTCGTGGTTTGCAAACAAAGCTTGCGTAAGTTTCCTATAAGTAGAAGAATTTATCAAACTTTTGTTTTGACGCAATTTACGGAACGCCCAAAAATATAATTTATTGCAGACGTGAGCAAACTCCGAAATTAATAAATTGTGCTGGTGTACTAGACTATAGATTTAAAAATCGTTTGAAAATAGTTTGTAACAAACATTTGTCTTGTTTTATCCAAAAAAATACAGATAATACTCCGTCCACAGCAGATTCTTCTTCGTTACCACTTTGTCAACAAACACCAGAAGACAAGACATCTTTATGCCAAGTGTGTGGAGCGTCGGCGTCCGGTCTGCATTTCGGTGTGTTTACCTGTGAAGGCTGCAAGGTAGGGTTCCTGGGCTTAAATCGTATTTTTAGCTAGCGTATTACTCATTTAAACAGTGATTCTCTATAATATTGTATATGCCATAAGCAGTGTTTAAGATCGATAAATATCAAGAAATATTTGTCAAGTCAATTGGATACAGAATTAAATAATGTATCTTAATCTTACTCATTTCATACAGTGTTTTTATCGTCGAACAATCAAAGAAGGCGTTACTTACGTTTGCACAAAAAGCAACGACTGTTCTGTCACTATGGAAACGAGGAATTCCTGTCGTTACTGCAGATTTCAGAAGTGTATGGCGCTGGGCATGTGCAAAGAAGGTAGGAGAATGGACTTCAGAAAATCATTCTGACTCGGGGATCAAACCTCACTCCCATTGGATACAACAAGGCCATATACATGGCTGCAGTCGCGTGATTTAGTGTTTACCGACCAACCAACCGACCGACCGACCAACCGACCGACATAGTGAGCTGTAGAGTCACGTTGTACGAGTCTAAAAACTGACCAAACATACCTGGATGCCAATATGCAGTGGAGGCACAGACCATATTGCATTTTGAAAAATACTTTAAGTGGTCCAACAATAGGATGGGCTTATAATCGCGAACATTCATAATTGTTTAGTTGTAATATTCACCTTGAATTAGATATGCTTTCTCAGTTTAATCATTATCACCATACTAACCCGTGTTTATTTACATCATGGCCTATCGAATCATTATTGGGTTAATTAATACCAATCAATCAATCGATAACAAGTATTAAGCCGAACTAATTTTAGTTGGCTTGATGACGTCAATTCAAATCAAAGTTTGTATTTATTTGTAAAAATATATTGACGCTGTACGCACGAGTGACTTTATGCGTGAACTACGTGAATTAACGATCTTCTAATCCATCTTATTATTGTATATGTTTGTAAAACACCATGGTACCCTAATAAAATATTTTTTTTTTATTAGGTATCAAATTAGGACGACGTCCAAAAACGGATGGAGATCTACACTTGACCAATCATTTCAGCAAAATTGATGTTCCACCAAACGCAATGAACGTACCAAGATGGCACTCATGGCCTACCTTCCCTACTATTTGCCAACCACCGATCAAACAAGAGTCGATTTACCCATCAGACATGCATCAATGTTACGGATCCCAGTTCCCTATCAAAAATCAACATTGCTCCTACCCAAAGCAAAAATTACATTCATTACCAAACGATTTGATTGATCCATCTTACGACTTTGGTGGAGAGCCACACTTACTCGGCAACAACATGCAATCGTCATTTACTCCTGCTTATCATCAGAGCTCACAACATATATCTTATAATCATACGATGTATCAGCAAAGTTCACTCCAAGAACAGTTAAGCCCGTCTCTAAGCATGACTCTACCAGAAGTGCATAGCGGCGCTTATACAGCAATGGCGTATGCAAATATGTACCGAGGACAACACACGAATGAATTCTTCTTTGATGCCAGTACTAATGTTAAAACTGAATCTAAAGATGATCTCGAATTGACCGAACTTAAACCTTTAGAAAAAAAGAATCAAATTGTAACAGAGACTGGTATCGTATCATCCTCAACAGCGATGAGTTACGACACATGCCAACAGTTTAAAGAAAATCAGAAACACAATTCACAAATCAATAGTCAAGAACTGCCACTTGAGAATGCATTAAAGAGAAGGTTACCAGACGAAGACGGCAATAACAACTCAAAACTTCAGAAAACAGACATGCTTGCCTCAAAGAACTTTGTTATAGTTTACGAGCATTTAGAAAAATTGGTAGTAGACGAGTGGACGTCAAGTTTAGTAAGTATACATAATGATACACATTATTTCAAAATATTCTGAAATATTTTGAATTTTAGTTTGTATTTAACTAACTAATAATTGTTTTTTATTCTGAAAGAAATCTAGTGACAACATGTCGGAAGTCTTAAATCCACAAAAGTCAAGTATGCCTAAAGTGAAAGCGTGTTTCAGAAAGTTTGCTGAGACAATATCAGGTAAGAAAACAAAAAAAAACAAATTTGAAACATAGTCTTATAAAATATAGTTGAATTAAAATAAAATAAAAACGAAAATGAACAACTCATTAACACTAATGTTGCATATGTTATAGGTTTCCAAGATTTAGCAAATGAAAGCAAAGATGAATTAATAAGACAAGCGTTGTGTCCCGTCTTGGGTATAATCATAACTCATTATTTTACAAACAAGACCCAAGATGTACATCCAGTGTTGTCCCAGGAGTCAGTAGGTTGTGGAGAAGACATCCAAAGACTTGGCAGTTTGGAGATGGCAGTACTTTGTGGTATTTGCCTAACACAAACAGGTATGCCTCATTTACTAATAGTAATGACCAGATTGAGGGGATAAGGACGATACAACTTGGACGTTAGATGGTGGATGGTATAATAGCAAACAGTATAATTAATATAGAAATGTACACATATAAATATACATATTAAAATACAATTTTAATAGACAAATGAGTTTTTTAGTCAAATGTATTATTAATTTGCTTGATCAATTCCAGATAAAATTCAAGCACAAAAACCGTTAGACATGAAGAAAACAGAGCAGTTTCTACAGACCTCATTGGAAGGTAAGTTACAGTTTTTTAACGTGAATGATGTATATACATCAAATCAAAAGATCTGTTATGAAACAATTATCCACTCACGTACGTTTGTATTTTACTTGAATGAAAATACAGCCAATCAACGCACGTTATATCTGTAGTAAGATAATTATCCAATGTTTGTATGCATACACAGCCAATCAGTACAGCTCATAATTATCTATAATAGTAATTAATTAATAAGTTAATTATAATAAGTAATTATCCAAACATGTTGTATTGAATATTAATCAACACAATTTAAATACAATGCAAACATTAAATACAATCACAATTAAATGTTTTACTTTTGATTGTGAAACGGATACTTTGTGATCAGTTTAACATTCATAGTATCCTGATAGATACAAACTATTATAGTATAGTATTTAGTTGATTCAATAATTAATATATTGATTGGTCTTATTCGTTCCTCTTATTCCAGGCGTATTCGATGCAGACAAATACCATATTCTACTAGATATCGCAAGTAAGGTTTGTCATCAAACCAGTACAAACAAATAAGAGTCGTATCATGATAACGGTTTTTGTTAAATGGGTAAAGGTTAAAGGTTAAAGGTTAAACAGACGTTATGCATTGAATAAGGAAAGTACTGTATTATATACAGTTGGTTACGAGTACAATCTCAGGTCACACTACATGGTAATTATTGATTTTATGCACGGTCATGCGCAAACCACCTCAAAAATATAATTAGCGCCACGTGACTACGCGGTTGTTGTATATGGAAAATTATAATTCCACGAACGCTTTATGAAACATGAAAATTGATAGCGCAGAATGAATCAACAGCTGTCTAATAGTCTAGTAACGGAAATGCACATAATTTTGTTAAAATAATGTTAGCCTAACTGGTTTTTTTATTGGTTTTTTTGTTATTGTTTTTTTTTTTTTGGCGGAAGTAGACGGGTGAATTCTCAGGTTTACATTGGCACATACATGTACGCAGAAGTTTCAAATCAAGTTTGAGTTATTCCTTCATGATTAAGGAAGGGATTTGTTTGTGATATTTAATGCTGCAGAACTGATTACATTGCTGCAGTAAAAAGATATAAGTGTGTGAATAGGTTTTTTTTTATAATGTAGAAAAATAATATCAATGGAAACATACACTGTACCAGCAGCTGATTAGATAGAATAGTATAGAGTGCACTGTTAGAAATGCTTGCCGTTGAAATAGAATTATTCTGAAGATAATAGTAATAGTCATAGACATATAATAACTTGTTTCTAGTATATATATGGTATTAGTCCACGACCAATATAACAATTCCAACGCAGCTGATTAGTGTTAATAATATTCGTCCAACAATTTTCATTAAAATTTACAAAACAGGAGGATTTTTTGACCACTTTTCAAGGTTTTTCTTCAAAGCAAAACACTAAAACAATAGATAACTTTTATAATTATTGTATAGTTTTTAAAGAGTACTGAGTCTTATTACAAAAAAAATGACTTCCAAAGTTCTGTATTATATTTTTAATGGACACTCTTGTACACCACTTTTGGTGGAAAGATACGGCATTACCCACGTGTACTAAATTTGGTAATTAATGTTTTTAAATTTTTGTGGGACCTGTAACGCCATTTTCGGTGTTATGAAAAGACATCCTCTTTGCTAATTTTCAATGTTATGAATATTATACGACTTGACAACGTCAATACTACTTTTTTATATTGACTGAAAAGTTCTCAGACCATTGACATCATTTTTGGTGTTAACAAAGAATTGACAGTTTTTAGTATTCTGAGACTGAAGAACTCAACTACAACATTTTAATATATTGGAATATACGTAGCTTCCTAAATTGAAAGGTTTTGTTTCAATTAAACAAAACATGAATACGGAATATTCTCTTTTTAAGTTGGTATTTCTTTACGAGCGCCACCAGTTTTGATAAACTATTATTCCCTCAGCTCCACTAAGTATAGATATGACACGCTATGTTTCTCGAAATATGAATTCGAATCGGCAACTAAAACCTAGATTGCCTTGTATACTGTACCTCTTTTTAAACCTACCTCTTAGTTTATCAGCAAGTTAAGGACTTTAAGGAACCGATTTTTTACTTTAAATACTGAAATACAAACAATATGTAAATGTGTGGTAGCGTCTGTAACAGACAAAAAAACCCGTAAAAACTACTGTACTTCTTTAAATAAAAAAAAAATTACCTTCAAAATAAGAAAATGTTTATCAGATATCGATTTCGAAGAAGAAGAATTTCATATTAACTGTATTATTTGCTAATGATCAGCAGTTTTTTTTTCTGTCAATGCTTGAAAAGCATTTTAAACCATATTTATGATTATGTTTAAAATTACTGTTAAATTGTACATTTTTTTAATAATAATTTAAAATTAATAAAGAAATTGGTGAATAAAACACAATACGTTGATTTTGTGTGTGAATATCTGGTATTTTATTGTTCATCTAAATATGACTTTCTGTGTAAAACAGCAATAAGCCTAATATCTATCCTCATTCAGCAACAACATACAATGCCATGTTGTACCTGACAGTAACCTGTAAACATTCATTCCGTTGTTAGCATTACTTGATAATAAACTGTATAAATACTGATTCCGAATAGATAAGTTTTAGTATTATTATATTTACTTTCCTTTTGACTTACCTAAAATGAATGCACGTGGCAGAGGTATTAAAAAATCCACAAATATAGATATCTATCTTTACTTAAAATAAAATGGCAACGTATAATATAAAAATGTCAGCAATATCTATTTCATCTACACCAAGTATCTACTTGATTCACGGAAATATATAGGTCTAAGCTTGGAATTCAATATATATATATAAAATACTGTTGAGAGAAATAAATCACGTTATGTATTGTAAATCTGTTATGCGAATGAAATATATAAAACAATTGTTGGCACAATTGAGCCTGTTTTGTTCAGTAAATTTTCATGGAGCACTTGTTATTATAATATCAATAAAATCTGAGCAAAATAACTATAATTGATATGTTTTCTATTCTTGAACTACTTCCTCATACTGCGGGGAAGGTATCTGATTAAGTTCGTAGTTTTCCTGGCGAGAGTTGTCCGCGGTGGTGTTGTCTCTTGTTTTTGGTTTGTTTGTTATTAATATCTTCTGAACGTATTTCTCGTCCAGATCAATAATTTCTTTGTAGTACATTAAAAGTATATTCGTATCATTAAACCTATCTTGTGGTTTTGTAATGCAAGGTAAAAAATTCGCGATTGTTTCCGTATTTTTACAGCGCCTAAAAAGCAAATAAAAATCACGAATTATCATCAAGATTAATGGTAATGCTAGGCAGATTACTAAATTAATGAGAAGTAAAATCTGGTTGAATATTTCGTATGGTTTTACGCAGGTAAATATCTTATCTACGGTTTCTACGTAACATTCAAATTCATGATTAAAAAAATTAGGTCTAATTGTGACTATAAGCATGACCAAGTGGACACCAAAAGACACCCCTGTTACAACCAAATGCATAACACTAAAAGTGGCATAACCTACAGTAAAGCGACAGGACGTAGACCATTTATTTATATATGAGTGTATAATTGAATGAATCGAGTCAGGAAACTTCTCACTGGCAATAGAATCACACACATCACTCTTTTTCTCTTGGGGAGTGCAAACCTGATCTTGGCGTGAGCAATAATCTCTACAACATTTACAGAACCACTTCGCCACCATTGACATTTTTTTACCACCAAAGAAAATCCAGGCAAGTGCGGGAAGTTGCATCAAAACAGTTTGGAGGGTGAAGGTGAAAGGTATGAATTCGTGGTATCCGAGTAGCCCTATGTTTTCCCTGTACTTGCAATATGCGTTAACAAAATCTTTATTGTCAGTGTAATTCGTTACGTAACAACTCGTAACCGACATGTCATCTAAGAAAAGAAAAACAAAATATAATCAAAGCCTAAGAAATGGAATAGAAAATAATCACTCGTTTAGTAAGTAATTATGGTACGATTTGTCATGAGAACGACGTTAAACCGAAGAACAATCAATAATAAAAATGTATAATTATATTTACCAAATGTGTCACGTATTAAAGCCAATGTAGCTAGTAGTAAAGGCAGCCGTGTCTGTATCATAAGAGTGACTAAGTCGAACCAAAGAAGCCCGGTTTCTTCACATAAAATGATTGATGACAAAGATGTGACTTGACCCATTGCGTTTGCCATAGTTGTAAAGAAAACGTTGTCATCAGCTAGGCTTAGACACTTAAAATGATGTAAAAATTGCCACAATTAACAATATACAACAATTATACACTATTTATTTGATAAACTTCCTAATTGATAATAAACAAAGACAATTAAAGTTACACATGAATCAAGGTGTGAAATCCAAATTCTACAACCAAATTCTTTTTTTTAAATAAAATGCGTATAAATTAACAATACCTAAACAACACAACAATGATAGTACTAGATTAATGAATTGACTTTCTTTCAAATGTCTACTACTACTAGGCCTACTACACGGAATCATAACAATTATTTACTGTAACAACTTGCACAATAATGTAAAAGTGGTTTAAAGCTTACCGTAAATATAACTATACCGTTTTATATACCTTGTAGAATCAACGACTGAGAAAAAGCAACTATTACACTTTAATGATTGTACAAAATGTGGCAGTAACCTCATGAGAGTTCTTACTTACTAACTAGATTACGGCATGCAAACAACATATAAGATGACAATGTAGTAGATTTATGATCCAATTTTATTAAATTGCGGTCAGTTCCACAGGCTGAAGAGTTTTACAATGGCACTAAAACATGACGTGTAAATAAAAACATATTCAAATGATGGATGAGAGCACATATTAAATATTTAATCGCAAACCAAGCTCATTTCATGTATATTTAAGTATTGTGATTTTCTTATGACACAGACATCTATGTGTAAAAAGCAGAAAATATGCCTAATATCTACTTACCTATTTATTTTATGGATAATGACCTAATAGTAAAAGATATATGGCACGAATAGCAGGAACTAAATAAATAATAGTGTTTACATTGTGTACTGAATAAAACATTGTTAAAAGTTGAGTGTTCCAAACAATGACGTTCTCTTCTCTCGTAAATATTTACGAGAGAAAGACCAGGGCACACTCACACATTCTGTTAAATTGTCAAAGCTCCATTACCCCTTTATACCCAAGGTCCAGGAGGGGGGATCCATTTTTAACGTGGGAGCGTCTGTCAAAAAACAGATATCAAAACGTAGTTATGTTGATTAACATAACTTGTTTTGATATAACCCAGAACATAATTTCAACGTTAAAATCTAGTTTACTATTGTAACTAAAACACAATACGTTGAATGTCTGGTATGTTATTAATTGGTCTGAAAGTTGTAATGGCTTTTGTTCGCACAAGAGTACTGCGTGGCGCGATGCATCGTTTACCTAGTGTATGATGCGTTTCATGCTTCTTGTGTATTGAACTGCCAGTAGTATACAAAACTGGCACCATTTAGATTAAAGTGATATAATTTAATTGATAATACGCAACCACTACTGCTTGCATTTTGTTCTTGTTAGCGTTCCATATTAAAGATTCATGAAAGAATAATATAGTATAATATCAGTTCTTTTTTAATGAAGACCTGCTGTACGGATGATCTTTAAAGATGGTTAATAAAATAAATTTTACCATACCATTTTATACAGGAAAATGCATTGTAAATTAATTACTGACAGTGATGATGATCTAACAATATCCGTAATGTCAACGTTCTTTGTAAAACATGTAATTACTTTTAATAAGCCTAATATCTTTTAATAAACCTAATATAAATTGTATAAATAATTATTGATTCCGAATAATTAAGTTTTAGTATTATAATATACTTTCCAATTATCTAACACGAATGAACGTGACGAGTATATTAAATGTCTCTGTCAACCATTCCTCTTGATAGATCTATTTTGCAGTGCTATTATGTTATAAGTTATATAATGTGAACCTACCTAATAATTAGTTTGACAATTACTTTTGAAAGCAAGCAAATGCATGTTTGATTGGGATAGGCCTGCTGCTGAGGATGCCTCCACTTGGTGTTTACGCGTTGTTGTTTGTACACAGGTACAAAAGAACGCTATGAATGTATTCGTCGTACAGCTGTAGGCATTCAAATTCATATTTGTTCTTGTTTTTTAGTCGCGTGCAACGCGACTCTACAGCTCACTATGTAGGTCGGATGGTTGGTCGGTTGGTCGGTCGGTAAACACTAACTCAAATTTGAGCACGCGACTGCAGCCATGTATATGGCCTTGTTTATAGGACGCATGATCACGTCTTCATTTTTTTATACGATTTCTATTATTTAAGCGCGATTTCATTTGGACGCAACGCAAACAACAACGTACACAACGCAAGTGAGTTGACGAATCGCACGCGTCCTTTGCGTTCCGCGTCCGAACTTGAACAAAATGTGAATGTATGTAGCATAGGCCTACATTCGTTGATATGTTGTATTGTCTACCAAGCTGCATCAACCTAATGTTTTAATGTGGAAATCATTTTTACTCTCATATATATTTTGTCGATTACCAAACACAATGTGCATCGCGGGTGCGCATGCCTAATGGTGTAATTTTAGTGATAATTCACTGTCGATAGGATACTCAAATAAATATACATTATAGAAATTATACTTTTAATTAAAAAGTATTGATCTAGTAATAGTAATATAATTATCGGTTAATAATCAGATACGTGTTCCATTAATTATTTTGCGGAAAAGAGAAGAGAGAAACATACACTAGCCAATATTGGAATATATACTGAATGTCAAACATGTCTGTTTTCCTTTTAGTAATTTGTTTTATCAACGCTGTATGCAATTATCTAAAATTCTATTATATATTATTATCTTGGTCTAATTTTTTACGCTCTTGGTTGGTTGAATCAGTGAATCAGCGATATGATATCTCCAGGAAAGATGCACAAAACAACTCACGTCTACAAATAATGATATATATTTAGTACATCATTATTGTTTTTGTTTTATCTTTCGTGGTTAACACCCACCTTTAATCATTCAATGTCATAAATGTTTTTACATTTTCTACATTTTTTTTCATTCGTAATATTCTGTTTTTGTATCCTCTTTAATATTATTTAGATTGTTAACACGTACTTAATACTTATATTAATACTATCAATATTTACTCAACATTATTTATGTTAAATCATATTTATATATTCTGTCTATCACATTCATCCACAGTCTACCAGCAATCTTTTTTCCCGAGAACTATTAGAACATGGAATATCGCAGTCTATTGTTAACGTAACTAAACATGCAAACTTTAAAGAAGATTTTAGCAAGCACCTTGTCCAAACCAATTAAACAGCACCACCACTTCACTGAGACCTAGTTAATTTCCCTCGTGGAAGATTCAGGAGGAAACAAACCAAGTACCAAGTACATTACAGTAATGCTAACAAATTGTAATACTGTAGGCCTACTTTATAACTACTGTCATCTATAGCAGCATAAATAATATAGTTATATACTTATCTCCCTGTTCAGTTATCTTTGCTTTTCAATCATAATACACATATATATATCATGATGAAGACTAGTGTTGCCCGAAAGCTCTGCTAACTTTTCTGGCTGTTTACTTTATTGTTTTGATTTAGCTTTTCGCTTTTTTATTTGTATCTCCATTGAGATCCAGCCACTGATACCCACAGCATTGTCATTTTTTTCAGTAATTTGCCTTTGGATTTATATCATGAAACATATATATATATTTATATTTATAATATCACATTATAACCTTTACATTTTAGCCTCCATATTGTTTTTTCTCTTTAGTAGAGCTTTCATCCACTTTATTTCATAACAAAACATAATTGTAACTTATAGGAGATTTTATCATTTTCCTAATGAATATATAGTACATATTATAATTTCTTCTGACAATTTTTCGACTTTGATAAATCATTATTATTATTGTTAAAGCTGTTGGTTTATCATTGGTCAAATTACTAGCGTTACATTTACGTACGTTCGATGACGTAATTTTCTCGTAAAATGAGTCGGGGGGCAGCGAGACGTCTTGATGAGACTCATTTTTGCAATAGACATGTTTTTTCCGTAACTCTTTTTCCACGTACACCATTTAATTTAGGTTTTGTTAACAATGTTTTAGGTAATAATATCTTCTGAACGTATTTCTCCTTCAGGTCAATATTTTCTTCATAGTACATGACGAGTATATTTGTATTATTCAACCTCAATGCATCTTTTGGGATCTTTAAGTACGGTACGAACATGTCAATACTTTTCTGCCATCCACAACACATTGTTAAAAACAATTTAATATCACGTATAAGTATCATTGCAAGAGGTATTGCCAGACACAAGATTGATTAGAATTAGAATATCGTTGAACACTTTGTATGGTTTGATACAGTTTATCGTCGTCACATTATGTAATGTTTTAACCGCCGTCACGTTGCATTCAAACTCTGGGTTGAGAAGATCTGGATTTTTCCTCGTTTTAAGTGTGATATTTAATAAAAGACAGTGGTACCCAAAAGAAGCACATATTACACAGCAATGTAGAAACTTGCACACGAAATAAGCTGAGACATATCTACGAGACACGGACCATTCGTTTATGTAGCATTGCAGGATTTCATGTACTTTAGGCCAGTTTCTACGATCATTGCTATTTGCACCGCCGTCGTCTTCATCGGCGACGGTGTTAGACTTGATCGGTGATTGGTTTTCGACTTCTGAACAAATCTCTCCACAACACTTGGCGAACCACAGAGCGACCATTGATATTTTCCTACCGCCAAATGCAATCCATCCGAGCACAGGAATTTGAAGTAGAACAGCTTGTAGAGTCAACGAGAATGGTACGAATTCGTGATAGCCGAGTAGGCCATCATGTTCCTTATACGTACAATATGCATTGATATAATTTACACAGTCAGTGTTACAGTCTTTTGGAGGGCAGCATTTTGTGCTTGTATCACCTTTAAAACAATGTTGTAAACAGCTTTGATTAATGTCAGGTTAATGTCAAATTGATGTCAGGTAAAAATACGGCAGTGAAAGGAATATTGGATCCTGTTCTGCCATAGTATGGCTAATGGTAGGCCTACCTGCCTTAATATATACAATGTTTAATTTAATATTTACCAAACGCATCTTGTAATAAAGCCAATAAAGCTAATAGTATAGGCAACCGTGACTGCATCTTAAGAATGACTCCGTCAAACCATAGCAGTTGATTTCCCTCTTCTTCTGGCGTGATAGATGACATCGATTTGACTACACCCAGTGCGGCTGCCATTGTCCCTTTTTTCTACAAAACTAACTAACGTTAGGCCTAAAGATTAAAGGAAGATTGTTGAATAATATAAATCATTTTGTTTGACAAATCCTGTAAAGAATTTACTCACATTCTTTAGCTTATTCACGAAGATTGTTTTCATTTATTGTATATTTATTTTTGTATGCGTTTGTGGAACCGTAACGTAGCCATAACATCGGAGGGTTCGAGGCTCACTCGCTCCATGGTTCTAGTGGTAGAATTAGTGTTCTCTGATAAGTAATTATAAACCGTCGGTCCAGTGTACACATCTGGCTCGTGTGCACTTTAAAGAACCTAGTACTGTACATCTTTGGAGACGAGTAGGGAGTTACCCCGGTGTACGAGTACAGCCACTGATCATAACTGGGCCTTCTGGGAAACCAGTCTTTGACTGAAGAGGTCACCTAGTATAAATAAATAATAACAAACTTACCAATACAAAAGTATGAGCCTTTTTTCGTGGTATGTATACAATGTATTGCTGAGAGTGTTTACTTCTTCGATTGCTCAACTTTCTAATTTTGATTTGTTCCTGTTTCCTGCTGACAGACCTCTTGTTTTGATTATCTTTCATTTTGTTTGCTTTATTCAGTTAGGCCTATTGATCTATTTACGGTGTTACTTTCATGTTTAGGCCTCTTGTTTAACGAGATCACTAGGTATCCTATTAAATGTGGGTCTGCTAGGACATAATGGTGTCTAAATTCTTAGTCTTCTTCCATTTAGGATCAAACTTCATAGTTGAAGGCTACTGCTCCACTGGCTATAGCTGTTGCAATTCCACATTTTTAGAAACAGGGTGTCATGATCTTTGAAACTGGTTAAGAACTTGCGTTCAGAAACTTAAAATGCGAACAACGTATGACTAAACCATTTTCTTTCGACGAAATCTCTCCACGGTAGATGTGTATTTAAATTGCGTACACATTCAATAAAAGTACAAAAAGAGCACCCGTCGTTTATTTTTAGCAAACAAGTTATTTAAAGGTATTACATAGGCCTAAGTTTCCCCACATTTAGATAGGACTAAACTGATTGTAATACTAATATTACATTGTGCATCCTGTATGTAATAGAGTATAATTTCTATTCGGTTCCAGGAAGTCAGATAACAATAAATGAAGTTCAAGAAAAAAAAGTATCCGGGGGCATTTTCCATGTTATAAATATCCTAATCATTGTCATGGGTTTCATAGTCATAGTCATAGTCATAGTCATATATACTTTATTGTCCATTTAAAAAACAGAAATGTGATTTGAAAACTGGCAAAATACAAAAATATAAAATACAATTTACAAAAACACACACAAAAAGTTAAGAGGCTAAAAATTGTTAAAATTAGATAAAAATTATTATTATTTAATTATATTATATGATTTATTATTATATTGCACTAACGATGACTTAAAGTTTATATAAAAGCATTAAAATTACATGTGTGAGCTATAAAAATAAACAAAAGCGGTTACATTTTATCTTTGTACTCTGGAGTTATATAAGTGTATAGCATTAGGTACAAACGAGCACCTAAACCGTTTTGTTTTGGTATTAAGTGCACGTAGTCTTATGCCAGAATTCATGAGAGCAAATTGTTTGTGAAGAGGATGTGTTTCATCATCAATGATACTTTTTACTTTTTTTAACACATTTTCTTTATACAAGGATTCAACATCAGGTAAGTGCTCTCCTACTAGTCTAATTGCTC
The DNA here is from genome assembly GCF_963402885.1 of Antedon bifida. Taxonomy (NCBI): domain Eukaryota; kingdom Metazoa; phylum Echinodermata; class Crinoidea; order Comatulida; family Antedonidae; genus Antedon; species Antedon bifida. Next base: position 2,931,023 of record NC_136234.1, read on the forward strand.
TATTTCCTATTCGATTAAGTTTAATTTTATCTTTTTGCAGTTCGCGTTTATGTTGACGCATGCGTATGGCAATTATGTTTTACCAATATCAACACAGAATGATTTCACAAAATATTACTTTGAATAGACTAGTTTCTGGATTTAATTTGAAATTACGAATGGCCCTGTGTACCTGTTATGTTATGTTAAATAAACAATAGGTAAGCAAATTCAAGTAAACGTAACACATTTAATGAACACCAACATTTAATTAAATTTAATAACAAGTTAATAACAGAGAAAAAATAATGAGCACCCTCCACCAATTCCATATTTTATATACAGTAGGGGACAGATATCTGAACCATCCTTTGGTGTAAAATAAGTATAAAATGGTCACTACATTTTTAGCGTCAAACAATGACACATTAATATCTATTTGGTTCACATCAATATCTATTTGGTTCACTTAAATATCTATTTGGTTCACATCAATATCTATTTGGGTCACTTAAATATCTATTTGGTTCACATCAATATCTATTTGGTTCACATCAATATCTATTTGGTTCACATCAATATCTATTTGGTTTACATCAATATCTATTTGGTTCACATCAATATCTATTTGGTTCACATCAATATCTATTTGGTTCACATCAATATCTATTTGGTTCACTTAAATATCTATTTGGTTCACATCAATATCTATTTGGTTCACATCAATATCTATTTGGTTCACTTAAATATCTATTTGGTTCACATCAATATCTATTTGGTTCACATCAATATCTATTTGGTTCACACAAATATCTATTTGGTTCACACAAATATCTATTTGGTTCACACAAATATCTATTTGGTTCGATTTCTATCTACTTCCCTTATCTATAGGGTCTTTCACATCACGTCTTGTTTGAAAAGTTTATAATTTGTAATTCCTTTCATTTTAAATAACCCGACGAAATAATACATTTATAATGTTTTAGGATTTTAACCTTCACTTTCACATTTAAGAAACTAAAACAAAACAAAAATTATCATGAAAATATGGTTCTGGATCTGTATGACTACTAATTAAGACGAATGGTCAATGTAGCACAATTGAGCTTAATACTTTGGGCACCTAACTGTTTAACAGCAAATATGCATCCATTGAACAGACTGAAGCTTTTGTCAATTATAATTAAGAATAAAATGAGTTAGATTATTTCAAAAATATAAGCTCCGAAAGCCCGTTTAGTTTTATGGACAAGAAGCCTAATACCCTTTTTACATCTGCAAAATGTAAAAACTTGTAACAACTTATGCAGATGGTGGTATTTCTTTATTCCTTCTGTCATTTGTTATCCACTCTTCAAATTTTTTCTTAACGTATTCCTCATCCAAACCAACACTTTCTTCGTAGTACATACTGAGAAGGTTCGTATCATTAAACGCTATTGCACCTTCTGGAATCTTTAAGGAAGGTGAGATATTCCCAATGCCTTCCTGCCGACCTCGACACAATAAATACAAATACCGAAATAATATCATGATAAGTGGTATTGCAAGGCATATCACTATATTAATGATAATTAAAATCTGATTGAATATTTCATATGGTTTGACACAGGTAACCGTCTCATTTACGGTTTCTACGTAACATTCAAACTCGTGGTTAAGAAAATGAGGCTCGACTGTGACTATAAGCATGTTCACGTGGAAATATAGTGATACCCCTGTTACAACACAAAGTATAAACTGGCAGACGACATAAGCGATAACATACTTACGGGATTCGGACCATTCGTCTAAATACGATTGCATGGTTTCTTTCGAGTAGTTTTTCCATTCGTCGACCGATGAATTGGTTTCTGAACAAACCTTTCTATAGTAGGCAAACAATGCAGCTACTATTAATGTCTTTCTGCCACCAAAAGAAGTCCAAGCAAGTACGGGAATCTGTAGCAAAACAGTTTGGAGGATAAGAGTGACCGGTATGAATTCGTGGTGTCCTAGTATTCCTATGTTTTCTCTGTACGTGCAATATGCGTTAACATACGCCTTATTCGCAGAATCTTCAATTGTGTAACAATGTGTACTGCTCGATGTTTCACCTACGAAAAAAAATTATTAAAGCTTACCAAAATGGACAAATTAGGTATAGCAGCAGCATGAGTTGTTAAGGGAAGAAGCACGAATTTAAGACGAACAACTACATGTTATATGTATTTTATATTTACCAAATGTGTCACGTATTAAAGCCAATAGAGCTAGTAGCAAAGGCAGCCGTGCCTGTATCTTTACAATAAGGAAGTCGAACCATAGAAGTTTTTTCTCATCTGCTTTGTCAATGAGTGATGTCAACGTTCTTGCTTCAGACACTGCGCCTGCCATCGTCCTTATTTGTACGAGGAGAAAGGAGTCCTAGATATTCGAACGAATGAGATTTTTTGTTTCATAAATGAACGACATAACAATGAATGCAATAAAATTGAACTTCTACTTCAAAATCCACACATTCTGCAAAACTTACGCACTACAATCTGTATAATAAAAACTGCTTAAAACTTACCGTAAAACCTTTAGAATGAAGTTATTGATAAAAACGTAACTGACTCTGAAAACAATATGGCGACAATGTTAAGTTGGCTACAGCTGCTATTGGTACCCGATTGTTTGTAGGTGACTGTCGGAACCCTCGGGGGTTTTCTTATTTCATTCTTAAACTCATAATAGCCTAAATATAAACCGTTATGGTATGTAGACAAAAAGTATAGGCCTAGATCTTTGTTTGCCTATATTTGTATTTATTTCAATCACCAATCGTTACCCAGAGATTTTCTAATAGGTTGCCTTTGGATTTAATTATAATTGTTGATTAAGTAATACATTAAGAAATGTCAAGACATTTTAAGGTAGTGTTTGTAGTATATTTTAAATGCCTCACAATTGTGATTTTAACATTAAGAAATGTATTACAGAAATAGTTTCTATTCGGAAATGGTTCGAGATAGATAAGAACAAAAAGATCAAGTATAAAAAAGGTATACGGAGTAGGAGTTGAACAAACACGGTGAATAATTTTAAATTAATAAACCAAGCACATTCAATAAAAGCAAAAACAATGAATTTATTCACATAAGTAACATGACATTGTTTTACATCTTTTACAATTTTTAAATCTCTAAAAATCAAAACCACCACCACAATAAAAACAAAAGCAAAAACAAAAACACCCTCTACCAACTCCACATAATACAGGACCATATATTATAATAAGGTGTATCCGTCCGTACAAGAAAAGGCTGCTTGAAATAATAATAATCATTCAGAAAATTTGGTTCACGGCAAAACATTTTGATTAGCCGTGACAATATTTCCGGATTTAAAGTAAATTTGCTTTCATGATAATATATTGCTGAAAAAATTATTAAAATCAAGAAAAAAAGTAAAATGATTAAGATTGTACCAACAATATAATCACAGTAGTAATCTAATATATACATAATATATTGTCACATTCAACACAAAGTGTCAGGACGAAACTGTAGATTCATGTTTAATATTATTAAAAAGACGGATTTCAATTTTTCAGTAAAATATGCCTGGAGAGCATATACAAAATCATTATCACAACATTTTACGTGGGAATTCATAATCCACAGAAGGTTCCACACCTACACGGGGTGGTTTCTGGTTCCGTCTCCGCATTCGTCAGCGTTTTTTGAACGTATTTCTCGTCCAGGCCCATATTTTCGTCGTAGTACATTAGGAGTATATTCGTATTATTAAACGTAATTGCGTTTCCTGGTATCGTTAGGTCAAGTAAACAATCCATTATTTTTGTCTGCCTTTTAGTGTAAATTTTCCAAAGCAAATACGGTTCACGCAAAAACATCAGAATAAGGGGTATTGCAAGGGATATCACTATATTAATGATAATCAAAATCTGGTTGAATATTTCGTACGGTTTGACGCAGGTGACAGTTACGTTTATGGTTTCTACATAACATTTAAATTCGTGGTTAAAGAAATGTGGCTCAATTGTGACTTTTACCATATGACAGTGATAATACAGAGACAAAACTGTCACAATGCAAAGTAGAATCTTAAAAATGAAATAAGCTGTAAAATACGTACGAGACTTAGACCATTCGTCTACATAATACTGAATGATTTCTTTAAACTTGTTTTCATAAACGGATTCGCCGGATTGTAATTGTTTGCATATCTTTGCGCAATATCTGGCAAACCCCACAGCAACCATTGACATTTTTCTACCACCAAAAGAAATCCAGGCAAGTACGGGGATCTGTATCAAAACAGTTTGGAGGGTGAAGGTGAAATGTATGAATTCGTGGTATCCGAGTAGCCCTAAATTTTCCCTGTACTTGCAATATGCGTTAACAAAATCTTTATTGTCAATCTCCGTGTAATCTGGTGCGTAACAATTCGTAATCGACTTTTCACCTATGAAAAGGAAGAACAACAAATCATCCCTCTAGTATGGTAGTAAAGCAAGTATAGACCTACTCGAACGTCATGAGAAGAAATCGAACCACAGAACAATAACAAGCTATAATTACATTATATTTACCAAAAGTGTCACGTATTAAAGCCAGTACAGCTAGTAGTAAAGGCAGCCGTGCCTGTAACATAAGAATGACTGAGTCGAACCAAAGAAGTCGGTGTTCCTCAAATGTAATGATTGAAGACAAAGATGTGATTTCACTCATTGCGTCTGACATCGTCCGTATTTTTATTGAGGCTTAGACATTTGAAACATTGCCATAATGAATACTATAACACCAAGCATACATGTATATGTACATTATTTGATTTACTGAAGATATATTAAAAAGTGCAGACTAAATATAGGTTACAGGCTTTGATCAAGACTTTTTAAGACTATAATACCGCTGACCATCCTTTAAAACCGACAATAAAGTACTAATAATACTAACTTGGTTAGTAATTTGAGTTTTCTTTTAAATGTACCATTTTTTTTTATTGTATGCCAACATTAATTTACAGAAAATCAAGGTATTAAGCCTGCTAACAAAGTTTAATAATTAAAATCTTATCACAATCTAAGATAATTACAGGTTAAGAGAACTATAGTAAATACGACTAGGGAGTTGTATTACAGCAACCCTGGTACGATTAGCAAATCAAACTGAATTAAAAACAAATAAATAGATGATAGTAATAGTTTATATAAAATAATTTATATAATTTTTTAATTGAAATGTTGTTCCTTAATTCTTTTTCTCTCTTCTATTTCATGTAGGAATAGTATAATGTTATAGAAAATTATAGAATGGGATGTTCTTACAGTAATAAACAGACATTTAACACGTAATTTATGTTAAAATATCCAGATTTTTTAGTTAAATAATATAAGTATGAGCTAAAGAATACAAAAACGTTATACAATCACCCAAATAATTGTTAAGAAATAAAGATACATTCTGTCAAACTTACGTTCTGAAATACGTAAAGAAAAAAGCAAGTTTTCACTTCTTAACAGTAGATTATTATAGTAGATGTTGTTTCTTCAACCAATTCTAGAGACAATAAACTGCGGGGGCATCAGCATAGGCTGGTTTCCTTAGATGCATTTTATATTCCTAGGTTACCGTATAAACAAAACTTTATATCTATTTACTTGCCTACATTCATGTTGCACTTCAATTGAAATCCAGCTACCTTTAAGCAAATAGTAGTATAATAAAATTTATACCGCAAATATCATGTAACAAAGCATTGTAGGCCTACATTAAAATATGTTTACATTCAGGGTGAGAACCTGAAGAGTTATTGTATTGCCTGATGTAAAAAATAAATAGTACGCCGAAGAATGGCTTTATTTTCTCTCTAGCTAGTATAGTTCCAACGTGTTCTGTTAAGCTCTATAATCCCCTTCTGGTCTAATTTACATTTAGATCTTCCTGCTTTATTATACAAAACTTTATTTTCTCTAGCTAGTTTGTTCCAAGAACAAGAATACAAAATAAACAAGAAATATTTCTCACAAAAAAACGCCGGTCTATACATATACGTGTGAATGTACTGATATTATATATATATATACAAATATATAAACTGAAAGACACACAAATTATGATAAATAAGCTAACAAACGTTTCATAACTAAACAACTTTTTTATATCCTGTAATAGATAACATAACAAAAAATATGCAGAAAATAATGTAAATATATGTGAGATTCTGTAATTGTTGTTTATGTAACATTGAATAAATAAAGGTCGACTTTTTGACGTAACAGTCTTATTTATTGTTCTTTCTTCATTAAGATGTTTTTTATATTGGTATTCCGTTAATCATTTAAGAAATAACAATTTATTATCATTTATTTATGTTTATTTAACAATCAGAGTAAATATTTTGGGTACTGTAAATATATTTTGAACTGAAAAGTCCGTGGCCTATTGTACAGAACAAAAATATATTCTTAAATTAATTAAATTAAATAAATATTACTGTACATAGTCCGGGGTAGGGACGTTAATCTCTATGGTGGTAGTGACCCACATGCACCAATATCTAATTTCCCAGCCGCCAACAAATGTGCTCATTAATCAAACAATTCACCAAAGAGGAAGGATTGTTTTGACCATTATGCAATGATAAATTGATAGTATTATACCGCGCCTCGTTGACAGCCAAAACGAAAAGATTGTTTATTACAGTACTACAGACTACTGCCTGCATAGATCCCATAGACTCCCTTCTCCCAGACGTTGTTTGGAGTCCGTGCATGCCCAGCCTTAGTTTACAAATGTCCATTTTTTCAGCCTTAGTAAACATAAGCTTCCGTCCGCTTGAATCAAACTGCCTAAAGACGCGGCGCGAAAATGTACTAATTAATTTTGAACAGAATGTTCCTGTTTCACAAGGCTGAATTTACAATTGTACCTTTTAGACATCTCGTCAAATATTTAAAATGGCAATAAAAAATGTAGAATATGGCAAATTTCAAAAACTATGTCACGGCAAAAATCAACTCATCACGGCAAAACTGGAAACGAGTCTTCAGAATTGAAAAGGGGGCGGGCTTTCAAGGAAGGGAAATATTTCCTAGAAGTTTTTTTCCTTTGTTTCAGGGAGAGGAGGGGGCGGAGTTCCACTTTGATTGATTTTTACTTGATTTAATTCCTCTGATCGAAATTCTGGAACGTAATTTTTATTAAAACCAACTAAGTCTTTGTAGTAGAGTATGAGTAAATCCGTATCATTAACCTCTATCTTCGATTCTAGTCGATTTTTTAGACATGGTAAATAGTTTATGACTTTTGTTTTCATTTCTCCTTTCTTCATCTTGCGATATACTATAATATCTCGAAACACCATTAGGGCAAGCGGAACTGCAAGACATATCGCTAGATTAGTTATAAGTAAAATCTGGTTAAAAATTTCATACGGTTTAATGCACGTTAACGTATCATTAAATTTGTCCACATAGCATTCAAACTCGTGGTTAAGAAAACTTGGTTGGATTGTGATTACAGTAACAGCCAAGTGATAGACTAACAACCCCAATGTTAACCCCCAAATAACAATCTTACTGCGCCAATAACGGTTAGAATATATTTGCAGTTTAGACCAATCTTGTATAAAGCTACAAGAATCTGTTCTTGTTTCATCACTAGGCCGGTTTTCACTGGTACTTTCAGTGGCATCTGTTTTTGCCGGTGGTGATAGGCATTTACACTTTTTTTTGCACATTTCTATACATTTGGTAAACCACACAGCTCTCATTGATAATTTTTTAGCCCCAAACGAAATCCAATAAAGTAAAGGCATTTGTAGTAGAACAGCTTGCAGTGTGAAGGTGAATGGTATAAATTCGTGATAGCCGATTAGCTTCTCATTTTCCTTGTACGTGCAATATTCGCTAACAAATTTTTCATTTTCAATATCGATATAATCGGGTACGTAACATGCTATACCCATCTCAGCTGAAATAAAAACAAAGGCAAATCTCAGAAAAGGAATAGGAAAATATCTATAGTATCATTTCTCATGATATTTTAAATAAACCTACAGAAACAATATAATACAGAAATACCACGTACTCAGATAATGAATGTTATAAGTCTATACATATTTTCATATTTACCAAACGTAGTTCGTAGTAACGAAAATAACGCTAGTAGTAAAGGCAGCCGTGTCTGCATCAAAAGGACGGCCGAGTCAAATCCTAACAGATAGTTTCCTTCTGATGGAGTAATTGACGACAAAATGTGAAGTGAATCTGCTGCGTTAACCATTGTGCTGATAATTAAGTCTTCTCCACTTGTTGTAATGGTGGTTCGTTATGAAACACTAACTAAGCATTGGAAACATTGAACAATGATAGAAAGATCAGCAAGGCATGTTAATTATTAGTAAACTTTAAATACTCCACGAATCTCTTTATTTACTAATCAGATAGCATGGAATCTTTTACCGACTAGCGCCTAGATACGTTTCAACAACAGGTTTCATATCGATCATGAGACAATTCTGCATGATATTAATCAAATAGCAACATTGGAACTTCACAAAGCTGTTGTGAAATAATGCATTAATATTGATAATAAATTTATATCAGCACGGCGAGTCATAAGGTTGTTGCCAGTACAAATAAAAAATGTTTTCTCAAAAGGCCAGTAGAAAACGCGTAACCAATTTAATTCACACTAGATTTCCAGTGATTGACCCGACTGATAAAGCAATACAGATCGAAAAGCTTCCTATTTTTAGGGTTTAATGTTGACTTAAAGATGTCTGAATACATCATTACGAATTCACCTGTATTGTATTTAATAATTTAAATATCAATTTCTTAGGGCGCGCCTAGAATAAAATATTTTGCTTAATCGAAATACTAAAAACCTCAAATTAAAAAATAAGGTTAGGCATTTAGGGTCTATAGATCACACTGTGTAAATAAATATTCATATAATGGTTTATTAGAATGGAAATATATTTTCAAAACATAAGGAAAGATCCCTGCTTAATCAAAATACTACAATCTAACATTAAAAAATGAGGTTTTATTTAACATACACAACTATCAAAATTCATCCCGTAAATATTATGCTCAGCGCTGTCGTGTCGATATTATATTGCCAGTATATTTGTATTATTAAATCTCAATGCTCCTTTTGGAATCTCTAAGAAAGGTATACAATCTGAGATGCTCTTTTGCCATCCGCAGCACATGGTTAAAAACAACAGAGATTCTCTTAAAATGACAAGACACAGTACAAGATCAATGATCAAAATATGGTTGAATATTTCGTACAGTTAATTAGTTTATTCAGTAACATGACATTGTTAACCTTCTACAATGTTTAAATCTCTAAAAATCAAAACCACCACCACAATGAAACAAAAGCAAAAACAAAATCACCCGACACCAACTATAATATATATATACTATAATATGTTCTAATACGTTATATAGAAATAATCAAAGTCAATAAAGCATGGTTCCCACTATGACACAAGTATTACGCAACGCAAGTATTTGACCAATCCCTAGCAGGATTTTAGAATTGTCGATTGTGATTGGTCAAATCACGCTTACGTTCTTGCGTTGCGTATTAGGAACCAAGCTAAAGCGTGGTTCCCACTAGCGACGCAACGCAAGGACGTAACGCAACGCAAGTGAATTGACCAATCACAAGCGATGGCTTATTCGCTTGTGATTGCTAACTGTCTATAACTTCGCTTGTCATTGGTTAAAACGCTTGCGTTGCGTTTACGTCCTTGCGTTACGTTCTAGTGGGAACCAAGCTTTAAGGCGGGTAACGTTTGATTGCTTGTTTACACATCACGTCTTATTTGAAAAGGTTTATATCAATTTTATATGTAATACATTATTTTAATTTTAATACCGAATGACATGCCGGAATAGCCACTTCACAACTTGTTAAATTTATGATGAGAATTAGTAATCGAAATAATACGTCACTCCAGATTAAACATTGTAAAACACAAAAGGTCATGACAAAACTGTATTCTATCTGTAGGCCTAGTTAAAGCTGGATATAGAAGCCTCTAAGGGAAACAGGTGAGCCTACTAAAACAAACAAATATCTCTTTTAAAAGTAAATTAATGCTTTGATATTGCTGAAACAATTATAGAATCAAACTAAAAAGTAAAATGATAAAGATTGTACCAAAAATATGATTACAAAAGCCCACCAAGTTCTACAGCTTCTGATATTTCTTTAGTCTTGGACTGCCCCTTTTCCAACGGTTAATATCCTTCTGTTCTGTAATCCTCGTTTATATTAATGGTATAATTAATAAATTCAATTAATATCGAATGACGTATCAAAATAACTAAATTACATTTATAACGATTTAGTATAGGTATTAATCTAAATAAATAATAATTGAAATTATGTCACATTCAACACATTAAAACACAAAATATTATTACGAAACTGTAAACTGTAAACAGAAACACTAGCTCTACACCACATTCTCGTTCTCACCAGGTTCTATTTTATTTCTAATTTTCGCATTCGCCTCCACCTTCGCCTCCGCCTCCGCCTTCACCTTCGCCTCCGCCTCCGCCTCCGCCTCATTCTTTTTTGTTACTAATTTCTGAACGTATTTCTCTTCCAGGCCCATATTTTCGACGTAGTACATTAGGAGTATATTCGTATTATTAAACGTGGATTTATCTTCTTCTTTTTTAAGGTAAGGTACAAAATCCCAGATTTGTTTCTGCTTTTCATTGTAAATTTTAAAAAGCAAATACGGTTCACGCAAAAACATCAGAATAAGGGGTATTGCAAGGCATATCACTATATTAATGATAATCAAAATCTGGTTGAATATTTCGTACGGTTTGACGCAGATGACAGTTACGTTTAAGGTTTCTACGTAACATTCAAATTTATGATTAAAAAAATTTGGCTCAATTGTGACTTTTACCATATGACAGTGATAATACAGAGACAAAACTGTCACAATGCAAAGTAGAATTTTAAAAACAAAATAAGCTGTAAAATACGTACGAGATATAGAAAATTCGTCTACATAATCTTTAACGATTGCATTAAAATTAGGTCTGTCCGTTTCAGCCAACGGTGCATTAGCATCAGCATCAGCAGTATTGATTTTGGCGGCTTCATAATCGGATATTTTTTTACAATATCTGGCGAACCCCACAGCCACCATTGACATTTTCCTACCACCAAAGGAAATCCAGGCAAGTACGGGGATCTGTATTAAAACAGTTTGGAGAGTGAAGGTGAAAGGTATGAATTCGTGGTATCCGAGTATTCCTAGGTTTTCCCTGTACTTGCAATATGCGTTAACAAAGGCTTTGTTCTCTATTCCAGTGAAATCGGGTGCGTAACAATTCGTAATCGACATTTCACCTATGAAAAGAAACAAAAAGGAATCACACTCGGGTAAGTGCGCGTACCCTCTAGTACGGTATATTAATACTATCACGCCATGAGGAAGAATTCGAATCAAAGAACGATAACAAGAATCAAAATGCTATGTATAATTTCATTCTATTTACCAAATGTGTCACGTATTAAAGCCAGTGCAGCTAGTAGCAAAGGCAGCCGTGCCTGTAACATAAGAATGACCGAGTCAAACCATAGAAGTTGGTGTTCATATGAAATGAGCGATGACAAAGATGTGACTTCTCCCAATGCGTCTGCCATCCTCCGTATTTGTTAAGCCTAAACATCAAAACATAATCAACAACACAAAATAGAGATTTTAATTTTTTTTATTTACTTAAATATGTATTGTCCCCCTGAAAAAATAATTATGAAAAAAATTTCTGTTGAATATGCCATTTTAATGTCACATAGTTATCCCTGTGACCAAAAATAGTCAAATTGGCTGCCAGCCAATGGATTTTTGGTTGATTTTATTTTGTCATTTTATAAGTAAAAACATTATTTTTTCGCCTTTTTTTTCTACGAAAGTGATTAACCTAACCCTTAAAACTACAAAATAACATATTCAAAGTCTGATTTAATTAACTTTCATTTTTCATGTTTTTGGGGAACAACACATCTAAAAATACTAATTGGACTTTTGCTTTTATGTAAGATTGGTAAAAATAAATAAACCAGACAGTCTTCCAGTAAGCCCGAGTTTTTTTCCCACCAAACACAAACAGTTACGCTTACATTCCTGATGTCATAATCTTACCTTAAATACGTTGGTTAACTTGCAGAATTAGTTATAAAAACTTCTTTGATACACTGAATACAATACTGTCACTTTTAAATTGTGATGAGACAATTTTTACTCACAGCAACTGCTAACTCGGTGGCAGAAATTAAGTGATTAAACATTTATTTTACTTCCTCAAAACAGTCCACCGTGTGAACATATTGAAAAAGTGCATTTCATGATATTTTTCTATATTACAGTCAAAAATGCCGTTACGGTATCTAAACAAAATGTATAGATCTATTTATTTCAATTTAATTGTTACATATATTCAGTGGTATTTCTTTGGATTTCAATTACAATTTATAATTATTTTTAAGTTGGGCCCTAGCGCGCACATAAAGTGTGACGCTACTGTATTCAGGATCGTAATTGAAACGAACGAATCTGTTATTTTTAAAGTATTGTATTTTTACTACCGTATTATGGATTGTGTCGCGTATCAATTGTTGTATTCCAGGCCTACCCTGGATGGCCGAGATAACAGTACTATTTAAACCAATTCACACTGAATGATAACACATTAAAACGTCATCTGAATTGTGCTTTATATTTATTCGGATTACCTAATACAATTAGAACTTGATATAGATCACACTGGACTAACCTGAGCCAGTCTCATTCACATATACTGGTTTATTAGAATGAAAATGTATTTGCAAAACATGTCTTCATTAAATAGGTATCGAATACAAGTGTTGCTTAATCGAAATACTATATACAAATACTACAAGCCCACATTAATAAATGAGGTTTTATTTAACATACACAACTATCAAAATTCATCCCGTAAATATTATGCTCAGCGCTGTCATGTCGATATTTAAACCGCTAATGCACGTCATGTGTTACTAACGTGTTTTTTTCTTCGTTTTATGTGATTGCGGTAATGCACGTCAGGTGGCATATTATTGCGTTTTACTTTATGTATTGAGGTACGGTTGAACAGTTGTTAAAACTTGAGCCGAGACCAAACAATGGCATGGCGATTATCAAAAACACGTTTTCTCAGTAGTACAAAGTTCGTTCAAACAAACTTCATTAGTCTTTGCCACTGACGTTTTCCACGGAACTAATATCTTCTGAACGTATTTCTCGTCTAGGCCAATATTTTCTTTGTAGTACATTGCCAGTATATTTGTATTATTAAATCTTAATGCTCCTTTTGGAATCTCTAAGAAAGGTATAAAATCTGAGATGCTCTTTTGCCATCCGCAGCACATGGTTAAAAGCAACCGAGATTCTCTTAAAATGATCACGACAAGTGGTAGGGCAAGGCACAGAACAAGATCAATGATAATCAAAATCTGGTTGAATATTTCGTACGGTTTGATACAGTTTATCGTTGTATTCAAGTCTTCTACGTCACAAGAAAATTCGTTGTTAAGAAAATAAGGCTCAATGGTGACTCGTAGCAACAGGTAGTGGTAAGTCAGAGACGCACACGTCGCGCCGCAAAGTAGGACCTTACACAAGAAATACGCTGAAACATATGTACGGGACACAGACCATTCGTTTATGTAACATTGCATGATTGAATGTACTTTAGGCCAGTTTCTACGATCATTGCTATTTGCACCGCCGTCGTCTTCATCGGCGACGGTGTCAGACTTGATCGGGAATTCGGCTTCTGAACAAATTTCTCTACAACATTTAGCAAACCACATAGCCACCATTGATATTTTTCTACCGCCGCAAGCGATCCATATAAGTATAGGAATTTGTATTAAAACAGCCTGTAAAGTGAACGAGAAGGGTACGAATTCGTGGTAGCCGATGAGATCGTCGTTCTCTCTGTATGTACAGTATGCGTTGATATACTTCACACTCTCTGTGTTACTGACGTATTCGGGTGGGTAGCATTTGGTACCAGAGTCACCTATGAAAAACAAAGCAATACAATCAGTCACTCTTTCATAAAGCTTGGTTCCTATTGACGCAACGCAAGGACGGGATCATTACCCATTTAAACTGAATTATACTAATACGACGCAATTTGGCGCAACGCAAGGACGTGTAATATGAGTACGCGATGGATCATCCGAATTCTCTCACTTGTCAACTCCCTTTAAAAAAAGTGTGATGTGCCTAAATATGGTATAGTGATATGCCCAAATATGGTAGTGATATGACATCATGTCCATATATGGGCACATGTTTTTGTCGCATACAGTTTGAGTGTGTAGACAGAGCTTTAGACAACGCTCAGCTCACAGATTACAAAGTTCCTAAACTGAGTCCACTTTCCATTATAGTTATGCTAACTAAGTGACCAGGATGCCCCTAAGGACTTTGAATGCACCACGTGTTATAGTGTCAGCATTGTGTATTAAAGATTGCTATTCTCGGTTTAATATTTACCAAACGTATCTCGTAGTATAGCAAGTAATGCTAGTAGCACAGGCAGCCGTGACTGTATCATGACAATCGCTGAGTCGAACTCTAACAGCTGGTTGCCCTCATCTGGTGTGATTGATGACAACGATTTGACTGCACCGAGTGCGGCTGCCATCGTCTTCACTTTTCACAGCTATGCCTAACATTAAATAAACATCGTTTGATGTAAACATTTGATAGATATCAACTATTAACTATTTAATATTGACTATACACATTCGTTACAGTCCATAGGTCTTTCTAGGGTGATGATTGATTGATAATTGTAATGCCCTCATATTATACATCCACGACTTTATGCATACATATTGGGTTATTGGTAAACATTTCAATGTTTGCTATAAAAATGGCATAGAGTAGTAAGACGGACAATGCAGAGCATAGGTTATTATTCTACAGACCATCAGGTGAGAAGTTAATCCGTTGAATAATATATTTCACTAACTGATTATTCAATTAGCAACGTTGAATGACACCAAATGTACACGAATAAATATTAAATATCTAGATCAAAGTTTTTAACAACATTCGATATAAGATTTGTTATTCGAATTAAATAATACAATATCACTATCAGTAAAAATGATATTGATCTCGTAGAGAAATTTATTTTCTCGAAACCAATAATAACATCAAAATTAACTTTATTCATAAGAATATATAGGCCTATCGTACATCGAACAACATTACATGTACAACATGCGTATGTACAATTTGTGGCATATAAAAATGAAAAATGAACAGAAACAACCTAACTTACCAATCAACTATGCGACGTCTCTCTACTCATCGTGTTTGTGGAGCACTTGTCTTAAAATGACGTTATGCATAACGGCTCACACTTATTAATGCATAATTTCCCCCACGTGATCATCAATGACTTGCAGTGCAATAAACATTTAAAGAGGCAATTTTACAAATTGAACGACTAAAACAAATTCAAATTACGTATAATGCTTATAAAATCTTGATAAACGAACGCGCTTATTATAACTAGACGTGTAAATCAAGGAGGCACATACACCATGTGACACGTTATAAAATATGTAGGCCTACGCGGTTACATTAGACACGTTTAGGGTACACGCGTGATATGTAACATGTAGAAAAATGCGTACGTAATTTTGTTAAAATTATAGGGACACGCGTAACATGTGAAATGTTAGTAAAATACGTACGTGTTATATCTAGACGCGTTAATTAAGGGGTCACGCGTAACATGTAAAATGTTAGTAAAATACGTACGTGTTTATATCTAGACGCGTTAATTATAGGGCCACGCGTAACATGTGAAATGTTACTAAAATACGTACGTGTTTATATCTAGACGCGTTAATTAAGGGGACACGCGTAACATTACATGTTAGTAAAATACGTACGTGTTTATATCTAGACGCGTTAATTATAGGGTCACGCGTAACATGTGAAATGTTACTAAAATACGTACGTGTTTATATCTAGACGCGTTAATTAAGGGGACACGCGTAACATGACATGTTAGTAAAATACGTACGTGTTTATATCTAGACGCGTTAATTAAGGGGACACGCGTAACATGACATGTTAGTAAAATACGTACGTGTTTATATCTAGCCGCGATAATTAAGGGGAGACTCGTAACATGTCTATTTGCATGAATAATCAATTTCTAAAAATTATTGCATATAGTAATTATCTAGTCTGCTTATTAGGCCTATAACCAGTAAGAACAAATTGTATGAATAAATGATTAGTTAATTTTAAATTGAAGAGCCATACAAACATGACCGTATGACCTACAAAGAGTAATATATTACAATATGAAATTAAAATGTCATGTATAAATAATATAATTACTAAGGTAGAGTGTTACTATGGAGAAAATAAATTTGCATAGGCCTATTCATATCTCTACGAAAATTGAAGATGTTTAACGATAGAGAATACCGTACAGTAAAGCATCGATTAAGAAATAAAAAAAATACTGGCAATCTAGTAAAAATAAAATCCGAATTACAAGGTGAAAACCCCCACAAATGTGTTTTACAATTACGATGCTTATGCCTAATGGTGAAAATGCATTAAGCAGCTTCCTCCATCAATACGAAAATATTAATGCTAGAATTACTACGGAGGATCGAAGGTGTTTTATGTGTGCAACCAGAAATTCCTAATGTGCAATTATGAATAATACTGCTTTAGCATTTCAAAAATCCTAATAGGCTATATACAGTTTTGAAATGCATTAGGTTATCATACGTCACATTTTTGTCGCCGCTCAGTGAACCAATTCAAAGTATATTTTGTCAGTGACAAAATATGAGTGGTTTTTTTTATAAGTTAGTTGATATAGGAAGAAAATACGTCTTGAATGTGAAACATACATATGTTACTCATTATCTAATGATGTATGTGATATATTAAATTTATGTTTTAACATTCGTTTACATTATATCAAACAACTGCAACATTTGGCCTATGTTCCAAAAATCATTAATTTCTTACATACCGTCTGTCAGCAGCAGACACAGCATTGAAAGTATGTTGTGTCATTCAGAGACAGAGTATAATAAGTTATTTCTCAAATGCATGTTTATCGTTATGTTCTAGGCCTATATGAACACAACATGTTCGCATCATTTGATGCTTCTTCGCTCGTCACAAAAAGGTCCCTGTACACCTGCACAGACGCAGGTAGGTCTACTGTGAAATTAATTAAGGGTAAACTGTAAAATGCAAACTAGTAATATCTAGTATCGCTGTCATTCCAAAATATATTATCGCTTTATTATGCTGGAATAATATGGCGTTAATGACACGACGTATGCGTTTAAATATTCAGACAAAACGCAAGAATTCACACTTAGAATTACTCTTATTATTATATTATTCTAATAACGTTATAAAACAAGTTTTCATTATAACTAGTAGGCCTATAAAATGTGATGTGTATAATCTAGATCCAATTTTAATATCCATTATCGTTTTATGGATGGTATTAAACAACTAATATTGATCTATCAAGGACGAAAATCGAAAAAAAAAGTCAATGACATAACGCATGCGTTTAAACACTGAGACGAAACGCATTAAACACTGAGACGAAACGCGTTCAAACAATCAGACCAAACGCGTTAAACTATCGGACCAAACGCGTTAAAACACTCAGACCAAACGCGTTCAGACACTTAAACCAAACGCGTTCAACACTCGGACCAAACGCGTTCAAACACTTACACTGTCCGAGTGTTAAACACTCAGACCAAACGCGTTAAATAGTGTGATATGAGTGGAGAAGAACAAAGATTTATATAAACAAGGCCATATACATGGCTGCAGTCGCGTGCTCAAATTTGAGTTAGTATTTACCGACCGACCGACCGACCAACCGAGTGTGAGTGAGGTAGAACAAGTCTTCTCGGATAAGGACTATAAACCGTAGGTCCAGTGTATGCATATTGCTCGTGTGCACTTTAAAGAACCTAGTACATCTTTCGAGACGAGTAGAGGGTTACCCCGGTGTACTAGTTCAAACACACACACACACTGCTGTGGACAAACGAAAATGGCGCCGTAGTTGGCTGCCGATGACACGATGTGACCCTTAGGGGAGAAGAATGTTGTTTAAAAGGTAACATCCAAGTCCACAGCGCATAGAGACGCAGGAGCAGAGTCTTCACATCTGAAGTTGGCTCCAAAATACGAAGAAGACCGACCGATCAACCAACCGACCGACCAACATAGTGAGCTGTAAAAATAAATTCACCATTAAATGCACCCGAACTAATTCAATAATCAGCGAAGAGTGATATAATTCATGGCTTTTTAATTATACATTATTACATTATGAAAATACAACCTTGCGAGCAATTACCAAAAATATATATCAATATAATTACGTACTTAATCGATATTGATTTGAAATTTAACGTACTGTATATTATTTTTACTATCTAAAACTAAATGCCTACAAAGCATTTACATTCTATACAAAATATACATAGTTTCCTGTTAAAATATTATTATATTATGCTACACTATTTATTTCAAAGGATAATAATGCTGAAATGGATTACGGACTATTAACTAAAGACGACGTATGAAAAAGTACTGTCTCCTAACGAATTATGTAACAATTTATCTTTCTGTTGATGTTACGCTTGAGACTAATAAGCGGCATAGAAAGACTATTCTTGACGTGAATTACTATATCAGCTCAGACAATTAAGTAATATTAAAATAATATACATATATAAAACAAATATATAATTTAAATTCTTTTTTTTTCAATGACAATATTAGCCTAATAATAATATAAAAAAATATCCAGTTTCCAAAACGTCGCCAATACGTAAATACCATAGATATTATATATGATTTTTCATAAACGTAAAAAAAAACGTTTTTCTATAACGTAAAAATATATAGATATCACTAAAGGTCATCTGAGTTTTATCGAATGTAGGCCTATACGGTAGAAGAATAATTTGACTCATTCGAAATTATTTCTTTATCATTTTGAAAAACTGATTATATATACCTCTATTGATGTCCATCTAGGCCTATTTCAGCATTATTCATTACAACAAAATAATCTGATTATTAATAATATTTTGTTAAATCACAAATTTAATACAAAAATACAGCTTCCAACTTTTATCAAAGATCTCATATCTGAATATTAGAGAAAAAAACCTTACTCGCACGTTCAGATGAGAAACATACGGGCATCATAATAGTTTTTTACCGGTGGCGCACACGTCTGGTGTGAAAAACCCTTTAGTAAATAAAATCGTCAAAATCAAATGTTTAAATAATTATTGCTTAATGAGGTAGACTGTTTTACCCTGTGTAAAGCATAAACCATTTGACGCCGGGGTAATGTTATAAAACCGACATTTTACTGAAATAATGGAGGATTTATAACCAATAAACATTCGGTTTTACAAATACACAAGTTCTTTACTTTGATCACAAACTCCATGGAAATATAAGATATTCCAACATTATTTGCTTTACAGTAAAGTGTTATATATACATATTAAACACATAGTGTAGTTAGACACATCGACATAAGACATTTTCTAAACGTGTTTAAATGTAGTATTAGAAGCGGGTTCAGTAGCAGTCTGTTCATTCTGTAAATAGCCGCCTACTCCCTGAATCGTCTGTTTACTATTAGCAGCTGGAGCACCACCAGTTTGATTGGTCTGCAAAAGATACTGCATCATTTGCTGCTGTTGGTATAGAAGAGGCATCATCGCAGGATCTGCCATTCCCTGAAGCTGTGGTTGCTGTACCATCCCTGATACCATCTGCGGCATCATACCAAGACCTGGTTGCGATGGTATTCCAGTTGCTGGTTGCATAGAACCTGCAGGCATTGCCTGTGGTTGTGTTATGGTAGTTGGTTGGTGCATCATGGTTGAATGTGGTTGTGCAATGATTGGTTGTTGTTGCGTCATTTGATTTGCTATTCCTGGTTGTTGAAACATTCCCGGCATCATAAACATTCCCGGTGGAATAAACATCATAGGCATTTGAGGTTGCTGTGGTACAGATGATTCCCTAGACCTCGTTTCAGATTTAGAACTTGATGCTTCAATCGAATTTGAAATTTCCGGTTCTGGTTTCTTTTTTGCCGATTCTTTAATTTCTCTTCGCAGTTCTTGCATTTCTCTTTGTTGTTTCAACACAAAGTTTTGAAGCTCATCGTGTGTCATTGATTTTATTCTTCGTATTGTACTATCGCGTTTTTCTTCTTCGTATTCTACCGAACTACTAGTATAAGTTGGGCTTCCAATATCAGAGAAAGAGTTATACCCACTACTTCTTGATTCAGCAACTCTATAATAATCGTTTGAAGTTATACTGCGCGCGCTGTTTCTATCGCGCGCCTTAATTGACGATGATCGTTGTGGTGTTGAGGATTTAGTTGACCTTTCAACTTCAACAACAGAGTCATCCTCATCTGAAGCGTCATTTCCTGAAGTCTCGATTTGTAGCATTTTTTGCTGAGCATACGATTTCAACATTTTCTTACGATTCACCTTCTTTTCCGGAGTAATTTCTTTTAATTGAAATTCTTGCTGCGATTCACTGTCAGGTTCCAGTGTATCTTCACTGGCTGTACTACTGACATTTATATCTCTCATCTGCAGTTCAGATTGTATAGACATAGGTACTGATTGTATAGTCTTTCTCCGTTGTTTCTGTTCTTGTGAAAGCGTTTCTCTCTTAATGACTGAGTCGTCTGCTGACGATTTCTCTTGTTGGTCTTTATCTTTTTTCGAATTGAATCCAGCTAATATTAATTGTGTTCGTTCACGAATCTTCCTAAGTTTTTCCTCCCTATCATCACTATTACTAAGGCTTATTTCATTCAGTCTGTTTTTAATTACAGCAAAAACAGACGGGGTTTCATCACCAGTTGTATCTGATCGTTTTCTCATCGGTTTCGCTGAGTTTGTGAGTTCTTGTTTGACATTATCAATAGTTTTCTTTTCACTTGTTGTTAAAATAGTACTGTTTGTCAAGCTGCGTGTTGGTCTTGTCTGTGGACGACTGTCGTCTGAAACTGGACTAGAGGCAATATCAGAACAATTGTTAGTGTCCTTATCGGTATCACTACCAGATGCACTGTCTATGCTTTCTATTTTCTGATCGACTTTCTCAATAGATACCTCTTCGATAGGTTCTGATTTATCTTCGTTGCTATGATCATTTCTCACATCTATCTTTGACGGACTTGCTTCAGTTATCGACGACTCTTTTGGTTGTATAAATTGTTCCGGATTGTTAACATCATCTGTTTGTTCATAAGTAGAAAGGCGGTTTTTCTTTCTACTAGCCAACAGTCCCATAACATCAACGTTCTCCGCATTAGATACTGGTACATCAGTAGTTTTTTCGACAGTGGAGTTGAAAACTGTCGTGTTATTCTCCTCATCTGGTACGCCATAGGTTGATCGCACTTTGTTCTTTCTAATATTGATAAGACTGGAAAAGTCTGGAATGTCACTGTCACTCCATTTAACTGGTTGAGGTCTTCCTTCTTTCTCCTTTTCTTTACGTGCAGCCTTTGCTGCTTTCACTGCATCCATCCATGATGGCTGTGTCGTAGTCTTGGCTGGTTCTTTAACTTCCGTCTTTTTCACTGCTGTCGCTTGAGTTTTCTTTGGTTCAAGAGTCTCAAGTTTTTGTTTCTCCAGCTTCGATGGCAAGGTGACTTCAGTCGGTTTAGTGTCAGGAATATCTTCTTTGATCAATGCCTGTAAAACATTTGTAGATTTAAGTTTAACATGTGCCAGTTCATCAGTGTGCTTCAAACCATGATCTTCAGATTCTGGTTTGCTTTGTATATCTTTGTAATATCCGACACCAGCAGTTTTTTTCCACTTCGAGGTTGCTTTCGATTGACCAAACATACCGGTGTATGCCTTTACTACACTTAATGATGCTAGTTCACTAAGCTCTTCTTTTGACTCTTCCTGCGTCGTTTGTGAGACAATTTCTGCACCAACACTGCTATTTGATTTCTTTATTCGTGGTGTTGCTGCATATTTATCATACAGACTTACGGGCCTCTTCGATCTGAAAGTTGTTGTAGTGTTTTGTTTGGCATCATCCCCTTTTGTATCTGTTGTTTTCGGTTTCTGAGTTTCTTGAAATTGCATAGGCTCATGAGATGTAACTTGTGCTTTAGTATTGGTAATTGTTTCTACTTTCTCAGCTGTTTGCTCTCCGGGTCGTTCATGCTCTTCTATATAGCCGTTATCCGGGATTACTTCCGTTGTGTCATCAAATGATACCGTACGACTTTTTTGCTTAGATCGAGGTTGTTTATTATCTTCATCTAAAGATATAAGTTGAGATGCAGAAAGCCTTTTCTTCAGCCTCGAACCAGTCGGACTAACTATAGGCTTGCTGTCTTCAATAGGTTCTGCATCAGTTTCAATATCAATCTCCTGACTAGAACTCCGTAAAGTACCAAGTATTTTTGAAGGCGGCGTGTCCTTGTCCAACGTTAATTTCTTCTCAGTTTCTGAAGGCGATGGTGTGGTTACATTTTCCAAGGCATATGTTCTTTGCAACTTTACTTCTTTCTTCTTTTTTACGGACTTGCTTTCAGTGGTTTCAGATTTCTTTTCAGTTAATTCTTTATCCTCTCTCGTTAACAGCTTCTGCATCAACGTTTTCACTTCAGTAGATTGTTTAAATTTCAAGGCATCGTTAGTTGCCTGGCCTGTACGCAAAAACGTCTGAAGTCCGGGTTGACTTTCCTCTTCTATAGTTGGAGAAATTATCTTTGTATTAACTTGAGGGGTAATTAACTTATCGGTTTTGTCGTTTTCATGTTTTATCGTCTGTTTCTTCGTTTCTTCAACGCGTGTATCTCCATCGTTATCCTTCTTCTCAGGTGGAACATCACTTTTCTTATCTATTTTTGATGTTTCTTTATCCTTTTGATATGTTGTGTCATTTTTTTTGGTATCATCATTATCAAATACGTCAGACCTCATCATTTCAGGCGAGTTAAGTGACCGTGATATCTCCGAAAGTAGCGAATCGTTGTCACTGAAAACGTCCGACATTGGTGTTGTAATAACATCAGTTTCACTCACATCCGCTGTATTATCGTCATGAATATCTGAAGATTGGCGGCGTTTTGGTTTTGGTGGTGCCGCTCCTTTTGGAAGCGGAAGTTTCTTTACCTCAACCGAAAGCTGCGACAGATTCGATCCACTGCCAGATAGAGATCTATCCTCATTACTGTGGATCGAAGCTGACATATCAAATACACCCTGATCTGAAGAACAGCTTATATTGCTGAGATTTGGTAATGAATGCGAGTTGGTCATGTCACTTTCAGGTGGCAATGGAGCTGATGATTTCTTCATTAATATTTTCTTCTGTATTGGTGGCGTATACGTTTTGGTGCAGGTTTTTGTTGGCGTTTGCTGGCCATTATCAGGCATATCCAATGATCGTTGTTTATAATAGATATGTCTGTCTTTAGATGGCGAATCTTCATTTTTCTCCGGTGTTGTTGGAGTCGGTGTTTCTTCCGTTATTGGTGGTTTCGGAGCTCTTCTCTTTTTACCATTTGATTTACCGCCGTTGTTTTGCCCGTCTATTTTAGTTGAACTAGAGTCTATGCTATCAGTGCCACTCGCCGATGAAGATGCATCACCGGTTGCCGTGTCCTCAAATGAACTAACAGCTTCTTCAGACGTAAACTGATGTACTTCTTCATTCTCGCCTATTGGAGGAGGGCGTTTATTTTTTTTTCTTCCAAATAACTTTCCAAATCCACCTCTCTTCTGTTTTTTCACATCTTGTTTCAAAACAATTGCTGGTTGATCATCAACTGGACTAGAAGATGTAAGATTACTTGGAATTGGCAATTTCCCTTCGTCAGGTTTTCGTTTGTTTTTCGCTTTCTTTTGTTTGTCTTTACCCTTTGACTGTTTTGTTGCACCACTAGCATTGGGATCATCTATTGCATTTTCATTCTCATTTGCATTATTATTAAAATTAAATACGTTGGTATTCTTATTTTTAATTTTGTGAGGTTTGACTTCTTCTTTCTCTTCGTCGTTCGTGTTTTTATTGGACGCTTTTTCTTTGCTGTTATTGTTGTTATTATTATTATTATTGCTGTTTCCATCGTTACTACTACCATTGTTACTATCGTTACTGCCACCACTGTTTCCATCGTTACTGCTACCATGGTTACTATCGTTATTGCTACCACTGTTACCATCGTTACTGCTATTGCTAGAACCGTCATTACTATTGTTAGTGTTACTGTTGTCATTCCTACTTTCCTCTTTTTGCTTAACTTTACTACTGTCACCTGCAGCTTTTATACCGAATTCAAAGTCACTTGTAACTTCCAGATCATTCGAATTGACATCAGACTTTGGTGATACTGGGTCATTTGAAGGGTCACTGTATGATACTCCAAAGAAATCCATCCTTGACATACTATTCCGTTTTTTCATAGCCGTAATTTCTTCCTTCGCTCCTAACTCAAAACTTCTATTCTTATGATCAATTTCAGTTTCTGCAATAGCTGATTCGATGGCGTGTACGGCCAGATCATGAACAATTTCATCCTCAGTTTTGTTGACCGTATTATAATCGCGTGAGTCTTCTATGGCAAGTACGAAGTCATTTTCTATGACTGTATCAATGTTACTATTAGACGTGTTTTCAGATGATATTTGTTCACTCGTCGCAGTTTCATTTGTGTCAATAAACTCATTCTGTTCGCTTGATTCGTGTTTCTCTTTAAAGTCTAATTCCACGTTTTCGTCAACGGCAGCCTTTGCATTTTCTTCATCGGTTTCTAAATTTGTAATCGGTGATAGAATATCGTCAATGGAACCAGACAATATGGCAGCTTCTAATGCTTGGAACTCACCTGTGCTTTTCCGTAGAGTTCCAGGTAACGATTTAGAATCCTCGTCAGTATCAAACATATCGGCAGCAAATCGTGTCTGACGTTTTGGTTTAAAAACATTCAGTGCTCTACCAAGACTACCAGACTTTGTTATTTTCAAAGATTCGAGCTTTTGTTGCATTCCTTCGTTGTCGTCAACAGACATCCCCAGTACATGCGCACCATGGGGTTCATTTGCCACATCTTTTTCTTGAATATTGCTGTCAAGTTTATCAACAGTTACTTCTTTCGCTTGCTCATTATTTACAGGAATACTATCACTAGCTTCCACGTCCAGATTTTTAGACCTTCTTTTTAAAAAGTTTAAGGAATGAGTTTTCTTTACTTCAACCGGTTCATTTTCAATTCTAACATCTGGATTGACATCTTCGTCAGAGCTGCTATCTGAATTAATTTCTGCTTTTGACAGTCGACTTCCAAACGAATTCCGAAGAAGACTGCTTACTTTTCTGGTGAGAGAACTATCTTTCTTTTTTGAACGCAAAGTTACAACAACCTCTCCTTCTGCAGTATTGACAACGGTGGTTGGCGCATTGGCCTCTGTTTGTACTGTACTTGTTACAATTGTATCTGGCGTATCAACGCCCTCACTGGAATTCTCAAGTCCAGAAGTCTTAACACTAATGACATCACTTACACTCGCCACATCCTCTGTCGCTTTATCCGTCATTGCCGTTTCTTCTGTCTGTTTTCTAATTTTGTCCTTTGGTGAATTTTTTCGACCAAGCTTTGGTAAATGAAATCCAAATCCAGATTTCTTTTTCGGATAATGTTTCTCTGTATTTCTGTCTAGAGAAAATGTTACCCTTACTTTTGGTTTATCAACCGGGTGTTCTATTTCAGAACTGTCATGTCCAGTGGTGTCTTCCTTATTACCATTACCTTCATTAAATGAAGAAGATCTTATGTTTGTATCAGCTAACATATCGTCTGAAGCGTATTGTTCTTTATTGCTATTTGATAATACATTGCTACTATTTACAACATTATCGTTGTTCACTTGTCTATCTTTCGAAACAGGAGTGGAAGAATAACGTTTCTTGTCTTCTTTATCTATATTATTAGTGGATTTACAATCGAGGATGGCAGCTGCAAGATCTCCTATATCTTCACTATTGTTTCTTTTCTTATCAATACTTTGTTCATCAACAAGTTTTATAGAATTTAAGGTTGCAGCATCTTCGTCGACTTCTTCACGACTTTCATTATATTTGGCAAAAAACACTTCATTTTCACTGTTATTTGGACTAATTAAACTCATTTCAAATTCGAATTCGCTAACAAAATCACCAAGATCAGCGGGTATGTACGAGTCGATTGAGCCTCTCTGGCTACGTGGAATAGATATTCGTTCTCTGATTTCAAAAGGTAATTCGTCAATTGTATCAATGTCTTCTTCTGTAGCTGAATGATCAGTCGGTGTTAAAGAATTAATTTCAGTATTTGATTCGAGTGAAGATGTACTTTCTATAGGTAATTTTATTTCACTAGATTCGTTACTTAACACCGACGGAGTTCTGTAATCAAAAATTGAAAGGCTTTGTATAGATCCTGGTGTATCGGACTCGTTACGTGAATGCGTGAGGTCAGGGTTAAGTGCATTTATTGGCTCTGAAAAGTCAATGACGTCATCTGAATCAGAATCTACTGTTGAGTTTATTGAAGATGTCACGAGTTGAATTTCTGCGTCATTGTCATTAAAAACAGCACCACTATCTATTGAACTGGCAGGCTTATGGTGAGTTATCGCCACAGACTTTGGTAATGAAGTTGTCCTTTCAAAAGGCACAGGTTTATTCAATTTAGACTGAGGCTCATAGATAGTCGGTAAAGAGCTAGCCTGTCTTAGCGTATTTCCTTCAGGTAACTCTGATGGACTTTCAGCATTTACAAACAGTTCTGGTATCATAGGCGTCTCCAGTGGACGCTCTGGGATAGTTTCAAACGTTTGTGGCTGATTAAATTCTGTTGCTGGCGGTGTTGGTGAACCTTGTAGATGAAGTTCAAATTTGTATTTTGCTGACAGTTGTAGAATACTGAGGGCATCTGGGTAGGATATTTCCTCAAAATGTATCGTAGCACTCAATATTTGATCACCTATAAAAATAAACATAGTTCCTTTTATTTAATTACTGCCTGTAATATTAAAGCTTGTAGGCCCTATAATTTAATCAATAACATAATTAGGGACAGTTCGGATGATCCGTTACAGACCTTGGTTTCCACTAAAAGACGCAACACAAGGACGTACGGGCGTGCAACTTGACAATATCATTGTGATTGGTCAAATAATTTGCGTTGCGTATACGTCCTTGCTCGTGACCTTGTGGGAACCATTATCATAAGTTCCACTTTTCGACAGCAATATCCAAACGAATTGCCTGGAAATTGTTAAATAAACTGAACCTCATAATGAATTGGTATAAAGCAATGTCTCTAAATAAAGTACATGAAATGTACATCACACTTTGGAATAGAGAAGCGCAATCGTGTTATTTCTTAAGTTTTATTTCATCAAAGAAACGTCATACTTGCCTTGGAATATAACTTGAGAATTTTCAGCAATACTGCCCTCAACAACGTGCTTGACGAATATTCCTTTTTCTATGCTGCCTGCAATTTGGACTCCAAGCGACGAATTTCTTCGATCTTCATTTAAAAGTACATGTTTTTCTACGAGTTCTTCTTCGTGGCTAGTTGTACCACGATTTGAAACATTTGTTAAAACAGCCGAAGAATCCTGTGAAGTAAAAACAAAGACTTTAATTTGAATGTATAACTATATCTTTCTCCATGACTAGGCCTATACAAATGTAACTCAGTTATAAGAATTTATCATTTTAACTTAAGCTTAGTTCGCATTAGACCATTTGTGATTGGTAAAATTACTTCCGTTGCGCGTACGTCCTTACGTAATTGTGCATCTTTCTGGGAATCAACCGGTAAAGAGAGGTAGGTCTAACAGAAGAAAAAATAAGAACAGTTGTGGTGTATAGATCTACTTACCCTTTTCTTAATAGTTATTGCGTTTTTCAATAATTCTGCGTTGTTACCGGGATGTGAACGTCTTAAAAACCAAGCATATGCCTCATTTTCTGTAAAATAAACATTGACAAGTTCTTTAATTTAATTTCGAGCAGTCACTCAGAATTCTAATTTACATAATACAATTGAAGTAACATAACCATGTAATGTACAATAATTTTTAAAGTGTTTATATCTGAAAATTGTACTCATTTCAGCCTTTCGCTGGCTGTATGATTTCTTTGATATATAATAAATATATCTTGAATATAAAATATTAAATATTCTTCATTCATCAATAATATAACATTAATGTTAACATTTTCTACGACGTAATTTGTCGTGTACTGTATAGTTACAATTCAGTGGTATCAAAAATAGATTACAACCATTTGATTCTTTAGAGGTCAAGTATAATACAGTAACTAGACATGAAACTCGTCACTTTGACGAGTTAGTTATCCGCACCACGACAAACGCCACGTGCACGTCATACGTTGGAATATTGCACACAGATAAAGATTATGGCATTATGACAAGAACTGAAGAATATGACATGCTGTTAGTGCTGAATTTTGTGTCATATAGTATATACATGCAAACAGTATAAGATACATATTACATACAGTGTAGAATAGGTGAAATTACGGGACCCGCCATTTATTCCAATTTTTAACATGGCGACGGTATCAAAATGAAACACTTAGATAGCAATTTCAGAAGGAAATTATCTCAGGAACAACATATTAACGTGTAGAAGAAATTTGAATACGTAAAATATAGATGCGCACCCTTTTAAATGTGATGAACTATTACGCAAAATATGAAAATACGACTTTTTTTATTCAACTGGCCATATGATGACGTCACAACATCCGATTGGCAAAATGTTTACATGAATTCGTATCTACAATCCAATAGCTTCCAGAAAACGTTTTAATCGTGATTATCACATTTTATTCTTACGAGCTATTACAGATTAAAATTTACTGTAAAGATGAAATTAATGACCCACGTAATTAAAATTTTTAGGCATGATGACGTCATAAAAATTAAAATATTTTTATCTCATGCTAAAGAAAGTTGATTGACCTACACAATATATAAATGTAGGAGAAAAAGGAATACAGATAAGCGCGATGCGCTCCATTGAATGTGATGAGCAATAACGAAAGAGACAAAAATCCTATATTTTACATTCGTGTGGCCATACGATGACGTCACAATGTTTTTTTAGCCTTATTGATGCATTATCCGATATCTACAACTCATCAACTTCTAGATTTTGTAATAAAAATAAACGGTTAACGGTTTACTTTAGAAACTATGACTGTTTAGAAAAAGACATAATTTTGACGATTTTTTAAGCTTTTTCATAAAAAACGCGCACGAATTGTCTAATTCAACGTGTTCGTATGGCGTTATTTAAACTGGAAAAGGTCTAAATTGTTTTCAAAATCACTGGGAAAGGCTTGAAAAATATAATTCAAGAGAAAAAAATATGTTTTTAACGCTATGTGCGCACCGCGCGCATAAAAAATTGCACGCCCGTGGGAATTTTTGACATGCTCAAAATGACAAGAAACGCGTAAAAAGTTGATCAGAAATTAATTTTGCGCATTTTGAAATTTTAAATGCGCGTGCGCGCGTAACTTCTTGTGAAACATGCCATTTTTAATCCGTAGAAAGTTTGCCCCTGATATGACTTAAATTTTGTCAAAGTGTCAATACTAAATGACTTTTGGTTTTTAATCTATGATCAATCATTGAAATTCATAAAATTGCGCATAAGTCACGTTGCGCAACTATGACGTCATTCAAAAATAGGAGGTGCACAACTTCACGTAAATGCCCATATGTTGTCAAAGTTATGAAATGTTATGTTTACACATTTTAGAGGAACACGACTCACAAAAAGGAAGGAAGGAAAGAAGAATAATACAGAAAAAAAATATTGATCTCATACAATTACAAGGAGTTATCCGCTTGGTATACCAAGCGGATAACTAATAAAGTCGTTTGAGGCATTGATAACAGCGGTGTTTGAACGAATCGGTATGCGAGTAAATATTTATGAAAGAAGAAAGGAGTTTACCTAAAAGACCAACAATAATGCAAAAATATACAGATGAATTGAATATTTCCAGGTGAACGATTATAAGGCACAAATCCTTGTTTCGTTTTTCGAAAGTAATTGAAATTATTAACTCAACCGATATGTCCTTCGGCGTGTATCGAGACAGAATATGATTATCGTATTACAGAAATTATCTTGAAATCCTTGTCTTGGTCGCTACAATAGAGTATTATTAAAAGTACGCTACACGTTTAATGGTGGTGTTGTATAGAACTAATGCCTAATCTTTCGAGAGGTTCTCTGACTGAACATGTTGAAATGATGTTTTTATTTTTGATATAAGGATTTATAGATATGTATTGCATCGATTTAATAATACTGTAGTACTCTTTTATTTAATAAATAATTTTTTTTTAAAAATAAATAAAAATAAAAAAAATATTTTAGGAACAAACCGAAATTTTAACAGAAAAGACACCAAACATTTCTAATCGTGAGTACAAAGTTTTCCTAACCACCGAGTAAGTTATAGAACCAAAAGAACATTCTAGGGGAAATGTTCTGGTTGATATAATAACATATTTGCAGTGAATTTGGTAAATTACAGTGTATAGGCCTACATAAGGCTTAAGGGGCGACCTGGACAGCAAGAAAGAAGGAAAGAAAATCCGACAAACAAAAATAAATGATGTAGGTGTACGTAGAAACATGAACCGTGGAAAGATAGAGAAAACGGACTTTAATAAAAAAAAATAATTTAAAGAGATGAGATTATCAATCCAACATCTCTTGTTGATCGATTTGGTGGATCGATTTGGTGGATCGATAATCGATATAATTGGTTTCAAATCAGTATAGCCTATGGTATCACGGTTATGACGATTATGGCTAAGTAACCGAACTGAACTTCTACCAAATTAGTTCAGCCATGTAACCACACCTTCATAACTTATCGACGGGCCTAAATCCTTAATGGACCGTTAAAATCAACAATATAACACAGAATTGTTTTGTTGGTAATGATTTAACTGTTCTTAATGAAATTCCTGTCTAATGCAACACTGTAATGATGAATATTGAATAGGCTGGCACTATTTTAACTTACAGGTGGACCAATTTTAATGTGTTAATTTTTTAAAACTAGTTTTACCTTTTATACATATTTATATATTTTTATCAAATTTTGTAAAATACTACTTTTCAGCCTTTTGGCTGCCGTTGTATTTTGATGTCTTTTTATGAATAAATATACCTGAAACTGTAATGACAAAGACACTTATTTTTGATAGACCGTATTTCAAAACATTTTGTGAGTTTGACAAAAAGAAGAGATGTGGAACATGATATTGGATTCTTCAGATGTGAACATTCTATAGTTCTAAGAATAATATAACCATTATAAATAACAAGAATAAATGTTACAGTTTATTACATTAATAAGTAACTGTTTACAAACATTACTAAACATGTGTTCCATACTTTGCCACTCCGTTCGGAAGAGGTTTGTTGTACGTCACTTTCTAAACTTACCTAACCTAATATTATTGAAGGTTAATCTTATACAATAATAATATTAAATCCTGGTGTTATGTCAACTATTCTATACACTTTTCATAACAGGTAGTACTCTTCAAAATAAGCTAATACGTTATCACTCATGCAGTTAATGCAAATGTTAAATTATATCGCAGGCGTTCAACCACTTTATCTGGACTATATAGGCCTAACTTCAAATGTATACTAGTCTCTGGTCTAAGTGTCAAGATTTTTAAAGTATAATAGGCCTAACACTGTATGTTGGGATGCGAATTCACTGTCAAAGCTGATGTCACTGGTTTAAATTCTAACCACCAATGTTCAGTAATTGTTGGTATAAAGTTTGCGGTACACCACGTATATTAGTTCTGAAAAGAACTGTTGAGTTTCTCGACGTTTCGATCAATATGCTTTGATCGTCCTCAGAATGTTCAGTAACTTACAAGTGAATAGTAGTGAATAATATAAACTTTACTAAACTAATTATTATATATATATTAATACTGCTGATAGCACAAACAAAACTTACCATCCGTCAAATATCTCGTTACTGCTCTATGCGATTTTTGTAAATTTGTAATTTTTTCTGAATTTTTGGAGATAATAAAGTTTTCTTATGTCTTATGTCTGGACATGA
Organism: Antedon bifida; assembly: GCF_963402885.1. NCBI lineage: Eukaryota > Metazoa > Echinodermata > Crinoidea > Comatulida > Antedonidae > Antedon > Antedon bifida. The sequence continues at coordinate 2,963,333 of NC_136234.1, forward strand.
CACGACTAGTCTTTCAATACACTACACCAACTATAAACACATATAAATCGGTTGCACTTTGACTTTGTGTGAGTGTTTAATGATAAAGTACTGATTATCTATATGATTTGCATTTGTCAATTTTAGGGTTAACCTATGTGGGTCTAGCGGTACCTCACGTCCGGTAAGTGAGACTATTGCAAGCTATGTTTGCATTGAGATACGTGATCTTACAACGGTTATGAAATACACTGTACTACGTTGAGTATTGGTATGTTTGTTTAGTCCGGTTGTTTGTTTTATAGTTCAAATTATGATTTGGCACTACGTAGGCTATGAAATAAGTTTTAATAAAAGAAACTCATCCACCAAAAATAGAGTGGATAGTTTGTACTGTGTAAAACTAAACATCAGTTACAAAGTTGTATCGTATAGGTACAAATAATAAATGGCGCGGTAAGAATGTACAATATATACCGCAAGTGCGTCATCACAATAATACAATTGTTCGGTTATGTATTGTAAATCTAGAAATAGTGACAGTTACCGCTTGTTCAAATATTCGAGATCTAAAAGTGCAAATATGAAAAAAATGGAAGGCATTTTTATAGGCTTTGTATTATTGTATCTCAATCTAGTAACTGTACTTCTAAAATAAAAGTAGGCCTACAAATAACATATCAATACGTCGAAATACGTCATTCCGAAAAAATGTGCATTCTTCGAAATTAGATTATTGTTGTCACGATTGAAAGCTTATGTCACAGTTAAGGTTGGTTCACACTAGGACGCACTCATGGGCGTAAGCGTACCGCAAGTGATTTGACCAATCGCGAACTGTAGTGTGCTTACTTGACTTGCGCCTACTAGTATCCCAAAATTAGACTATTTTAAGGCCAATCTGTGAAAAAATTTCACTTGATTCTGGTATGTAGGGGTGTCTACATTTAGCAAAAATGTTGAGTTTAGGTGAGGAACTTCAAAAACATCTAGGGCATGGGATTTGTATGCATCAATTATCTACTTTATGTATTTGATTATCTTATGGAGCAGGTAGAATCTGATGACTATTGGACCAGTCTGCTATTTATACATGTAAACTCTACTACTAGCACTTTTGTAACATTGCATTCATTGCACAAGCAGCAGAGGACAATATCTCTACATAACATACAGTAGGCCTATTATATTAAAGATGAATAGATTTAAATCGCATAAACAGTGCTGCGGTCTCTCGGTTTAAATTAACATTTTACAGAAGCAAGACAAAATAAATACCACCTCTTGTATTTAAAACTAAATTTACTTTCATTTGAGACCAAACACGATGAGCCGTTCCCCACCCCTCGCGCGAGCTCACTTGAGGGGGGGGGGGGGGGGGGGTAAATGTTGAAACCCATACCCAAGTGAAATAAAAAATGTGTTCACATATCAAACCCTATGTAGGGATACTATGTCGAAGTGGAAACCGTAAGTTAACCATCTATATAATAAATCTAATATAATAAATGTTGTCAAGCAATAATCAGCAACGCCATCATCAAGAAATACAAACGGTGACACGCATGCGGATTCATTTTACTCTCATGATCGAGCAACTGAAGTATATTAAAGATACCTACCATCTTCAAAGTAAACAGGGTTATCACTGCCTCCTCCATTCCCGGTGTTCTTGCCATCCTTACCAGCTTGTAAAAGCTTCTTTTGATGCTCTAGGAAAATTAACAAAAAACATCAGTGAAAGATGGTGCAATCGAAGGCAACATTTGTTTTTGACATCCACAAAATTAACTCCTCCATGATCCATCTCAGGAGTGACGTCAACCACGACGTCCTCCATGACCCACCCTGGGAGTGATCGGCTAAATAATGGACGTCGCTAATATATTTTACTAATACAAGTGATTCTAATTACTATTCCGACATTAGTTATGACATCATCATGAAGGTACCATATTGTCTTTAACAATCCCTTTATAGAACCGGAACAAAAGCGTCTCTCATAGACCATCAAAAGAACACATTAGTCATAACCTTAGCTTTAGGCTAACTCCATGCTTAAAGAAAATTGCGCTAAAACAAATTTGGGGATGTTCTGTGAATTGTGATGTTGGCAACTTACTAGAGTATATACTTCAAAGGACAGGTTAACGAAAGTTGTTTAGGCCTATATTGCGCAAAAAAAATGTAATTCACATGCTTGCATGGAAGTGCCTACCTGTCCAAAGGACAACCACACACCACAGTAAAAAACAACATACCGAGAGAAAGAGGAAATCCTGGTAAAAAATAACTAAAATGGAATGACTAAACAAATACAATACTGTTGCATAAAAAAGGCAACGAAGGGAATTTGGATTCTAAAAACGTGGGTTTTACGCCTACCTGTTTACCCATACAGATATTATAGTGAATACCTATGGTTTACCCAAGGTTGTGCGTGTACACATAATATGCCATTCATGGTTGACGCTATAATATCGTTAATAATTTTTTTAAGCTAACTGGAAAAATTATATAAACGTGTAAATATGAATTTCATTGTAATAAAAGACTGTAGAACTTCCGTCATGGTAGACGTGCAAAGAAACACGTACTAATTTGTTAATGAAAATCTAACTTATATATTAAGTTATTTAAAAGAACGACAACAAAACATGATTAAATGAATCCTAAATATTTACCATTGTTTTTCATATTTATAAAAATGTATTCTTACCTTTTCGTTGGTGTCCAACACAGCACGAATTCCCCATATTGACTAAAAAACCTGATTTGTTGACTATCCGATAAAAATCTGAGATTGTCGCGGAATGATCACTTTTGAACGAGTTTCATCTTAACCCGGTATTAATATTGTACGCATATTCAATGCAAAATCAAATGGATTTTTTAAATATTCCATCGAACATCAGTAGGCCTAACTCATTGTTTTCTGCCCCTTAAAATGTGACATAAAACATGGCACTTGTCACGAAGCCGTGCTTACTTTGTCACGAAGCCGTGCTGAACATCAGTTACAATTTTTGAAGGTCCAAATAATCGCACCTATTCAGTTTTCCCACATTCTTGGTGATTCTTGTGAAAATTTACATAAAAATAGGGTGTCGATTTACATGGCCGCTTTTGCTGAATGGGGCATTGCTTTCTAAACACAAATCAAAGGAGATATGGAATTCGGTCCATTGAACCTTTTCAAGAGAACATCCCTTCATTTAGGTTTGGAGTTCACCGAGTTGAGTTGTGTTTTTATTGTATATGAGTAACAAGTTTGACAATGCAACACAAAAGGCTACTAACAAGGTGATCACAATGGTTGTTGAGCTAGAGTAATAAAAAACACGAGCAATATAAACGACTTGTATTCATCAAATATTCATTACCCTATAAACAACAACTATAAAATCTTAATTAAATAAAGTTAATTACGCATTTTGACTTCTCTGATCCCGACCTATTGCAGTCGTCGTTCAGATTTATATAATTTAATAATTTTGATATGATACTGTAATAGTTCTGGACTCATCAAAACAGTTTTTTAGTCATTAAAGATGTATTGTCCTCCCAAAACATACAAAATAAAGATTAATATAATCTGACTTTAAATAGTTTATTTACTGTAGAAAAAAAAAATTATTTCTTTTAACCAAAAATCATTGTCTGACAGACAATTTAGGTATTTTTTGCTTTAAATTACTTTTTTGAAAATAATTTCGAAAAGTGAATAACTATTATGTGACATTAAAATGACATATTCAACAACATTTAAAAAAAAATATTTTTTAGGTGGACAATATATCTTTAAAGATGTAATGTGCCCAAAAACATGAAGATTAATAAAATCAGATGTTGAATAGTTTTAATAAAGTTCATTTCCGCAGGAAAAAAAATGTTTTCACCTACAAAAAGACAAAAGAAACGGTAAAATTCAACCAAATACCAATCTGGCAGCCATATTTGACTATTTTTTGCTTTAAATTACAGTTTTTAAAAAAAATTTTTCGATTTTGGTCAAAGTGAATATTGTAATAACTATTATAATTTAGATGGAACATCAAAATGGCATATTCAACAACAAAATTTGAAACTTATTTTTAATATTTAAAAAAAATATTTATAATTTAATATTTTAATATTGTTGATTAGACACGTTTCAAGCACTACAGAGGACAACATACATTATACAATTACAAACTAAAAACAGTAAATTGTTTCCCTTAATTCTGGCACTGTTATTGGTCAATCCCGTATTAAGTAGATTAACTGTCAGGTCAAGTCGACTTGAATCAGTTTAGAGCAACTCGTGAGTTGGCCCAAACCAGCATATAGCGTGCAGTTGGCAAAACTGTGCTGAATCATTAAATACCATAGGTTTCTTTTGGTCCACGGTTCAAATCCCATCGTCGCTCTCGGTGTGTTAGCACTGGTGGGTTGAACAGCGCATAGCATCTGCCTATTGGATGGGACGTTGAGCCTTTGGCCACGTGTTGCCAACATGGCTAGTGTGCACGTTAAAGAGCGCAGTACACTCTTCAAATAGGGTATCATCTCGAGGTGTACTGTACTGTCATAAGTTTTAATGCGAACAAACAAGAGAGAAAACCCCTATATCCAATCACACCGGTCAAGCTAAATGCCGAATTTAAAGGTTACTCCATGCAATTAAGCGGTTAAGACAGTAGAACTGTAATACCTTGCTATATTAACATTGGCAAGGGTTCGAGCATGGTTCGGGTGGTAGAACTTCTCGGTAAGGACTAAAACCGTAGGTCTAGTGTACACATCTGCCTCATGTGCACTTTAAAGAACCTAGTACATCTTTCGAGACGAGTAGGGGGTTACCCCCGGTGTACTAGTATACACACAGCCACTGTCACTCATCAAGAGGGCCGCTTGATTGTCAGCATATGCTTTTTAAAAATATATTACTACTACAGTATTATATATTCAATAATACAAAAACTCAAAAATTCATATGTGCAGATATTTATTATCCACTCACAATAATTATGCTGACATAGTTTCTGCCCCAAAAAATGGCGTCATTGGTCTCTAGCAAATATAAAATGGAGGACGTCAAGACGTTGATCTCACCATGTTCTGTATGGTCAATTATCCAAAATAGAGACATTCATGTCCACAATGATGCAACCATATTTGGTCATAATGGTCAATCATGCCATATGTTATGTTTACATGCATAAATGAATTGGTTTTACTAAGCCATTATTCAGATATATGTGCACAAACAAAGGATAGTATTGATGTGCTCATATTTCGACATTGTTGATATTATGCCAGAATGTGATGTTTGAAGTTAAATACGTATAGAACAATAAAATCTTCTTAAGCTCTTTCTAAACTATCAAACTAATTTCACAAGTGTGATGTGCCCAAATACGGTAATGATATGACATCATCGTGTCCATATATGGGCACATCACATTTTTTTGCCACATAAAGTTTGATAGTGTGGGCAGAGCTTCATGGCGAGTTTTTCTAGGTGGTCATTAATTGAGACTGATATTTCAGAAAAACATTTGTTTTGGTGTATGCTTGAAGTGAAGAAACACATTTTAACTTTGGGTTCTGTTTAGAAATAATTGATATTATTTAAATATTAGTTCTTGTATTTAGCAACATTTGCTCAATTTACTTTAAGATTTTCATGTCTTTTATAATTTTGCCACCAACCATCTCACCAATATCACTTGAGAAATATTCGGTAACCATATCCTTGTTGGCTTGCTGAGTCATATCCAGTTTCTTCCATGTGTATGAAGGAGAGTCTACATTCCAGTTTTCATTTAACTGCAAGTTAACAGAAAATCTTATAACTATTTCTTTATTGTTGTTTATCTAAATAACTTTCAAATTGATTCTACTACACTTTTATTGAACTACTATCTATAGATTTTTACTATGTTTTTATTTTTTATTATTATATAAAACTCTTCATTAAATACTAATGTTCAATATATATATACATTACATAGCCTATGTAAATATGTGAACGCGATTGGTTGAAACTGCATCACATGACTACTGTAGCAAGGATCGTAAATCGTATATTTCTTCGAGTACAATGATATTGACCGAGTAATTTTCGCGTGATTATTGTGTCCCTGTCCAGTAATTCTCTAGTACGATGATGTTGACTGTGTAATTTTCGTGTGGCAACACTCGCGTTTGGCGATAAATAAACAAGTCATCTACTGAGACTTGAACTCGCGACGATTTGTCTACATCATCACAATACGATTTACCCGCTGCGCCATATAACTTGCTTGAAGAAATTAATCAACTAAAACTATTTAAACTATGCATACATAGCGCCCTCATTTGTTATTCACCCTCTATAGATGTGACGAAAGTCCATTTGTGATTGGTCAATACCCACAGTATATATAACCTGGTATGCGCGGCGCACTGAACATCTGGTGATTCGGCTCAAAGAAGACAAATTATTATTTACTAGATGGTACGCTTGGTCGTGCCCACAGATGGTTCTCGAATACACAGTAATTCCACCGAGAAAAACATTTCAGAGAGAGAGAGATTTCACATTGTACGTAACGCAGGACTATAATACATTGTCGTTTACAGAAACGAATAAATAGACACAATGATTTATGTACTCAACCAAAATTAGCACCCTTGGAATTACTTCCGAGAGAGAAACTTGTCACAAAATGAGTCCAATTTTATTATTTGGACTCATTTAAACAAATCCAATTTGTGTTTTATATGTAACATTAGGGTTGAGGGATGGTGAAGAGGATAGGTACAAAGAAGAACAATTTTAAAATATATTCTTATTATCCACTCAGTAACGTAATATTTTGTTATGTTTTATAGGCCTATACATAATATACCACTAAATACAGTAAAACATTTGCGATTTAATACTTTGTTAAAACTCTCACTGTCATAGTCGATTGAAATAGAAAAGTACACGATACACCACTACAACGTTTATATATATTTTAATTATTAATTAATACAGACGTTGAAAAGCAACTGTCAGTAATAAAGTTTATTTATTTGTATATTATGTGTTTATAATCTAACAGTAGGGCCTACCCACACTCACAGTAATAAAGTTTATTTGTATATTTGTTTATATTATATCTAACAGTACCAACCCTCACAGTAAGAAATTTGCGATACCTATTTACAGTATTGTACAGCATTGCAGTACTATTTATGTTTATTCTCCAAGGGCCCATAAATTTACCTACTTGTGTTAAACCATGGAGGTAAGCATATACCTCTATGGTTAAACCAAATAATTTGGAATGTTCCATTCATCACAAATTAATACATTTGTATACACATATATTAACCTATCAAAATAGTATTTTTTAAAGAAAATCGGTCTGTCTTCAACATTATGATGCTGTACTCGAGCTGTTCAACCGGTTTTCAGCTATTAACAACAATTATCGTAGGAAAAGATAGGAAAATGCGAAGCATCCTCGTATTATTGTGTGCGGGTATTTTTCAAGAAAGTTTCATTAGACAGTGTATACCACGATCGGAAAACACCCCTATTTGGGGCAAATTGTTGAACCTAAATTTGTTTTAATTGTCAATAACTAATGATCTAACTCAATTTAATTAGTAAACAGGGTTATATCAGGTGGTTAAAATCAGTACCAACAGTACGAACCAACTTTATATACCATCGAGTAAACATTCTAGAAGTAACGCATGATTTACCGAATTTTGCCCTTACGTAAATTTATATATAGATTCGGCCTACCTGATAATAATATTATTATTAATGTAGGCTTATTGATGGAAATTCTTCTGTTATTATTTAAACAACCTAGGCCTAAGTGAATATTTTATTGCCAAGGAATCATTAATTAGTAATTATCTATATATTATTCTTCGCATGGTAGGGTAAATGCAACGCCTAACTATAGGCAGGCTTATTACATAAAGGAGGCCCAGCTACCCGACCCAGTAAATATTTTACTTGTTGTTGGCTATATACGATAAGAGATATATTGCCTTTTATATTGGTAAAATATAAGATTTGACATCCACTCGGGAATGATATTATGCTCGAGAATTTTATTTCTTCACTGGTCAAATCTTATATTTTACCTCTAAGCAGGCAATATATGTATAATATCCATACTACCATACTTTCCACATTCAATTTTTGGTCAATGGTGGCAGTGGTGAATCTTGGTGGCATCTTAATGGCATCGTACTTAAAACGTAACAGCATTGTAGTGCTTTGGTAGGTACCTATGTTGACATACACCGACCTTTATGCGCCCCACAATGGGCGCACTATTTTTAGTGGAGTTGTGGCTTGGTGGTTATGATGCTTGACTACCACTACAAGGGTCCTGGGTTCAAGTCCCGTCACATGTCAGGATTTTTTCTAAGGACAAAATTACAACTCCACTCCCAAAGACTTGTAATAAGACTTTGTTAATGTAGAGCATCTTGTGTATATGTTTGTCTTGTGAACCTCTGAGGGTCCCTAATGATCAGCAATTGCTGGATGGATCACCCTCATTAAATATGGTAAAAAAAAAAAAAAATGTTGACATACACCGACCTACGTTGACATACACCGACCTATGTTGACATACACCGACCTATGTTGACATACACCGACCTATGTCTATGCTCACGCTACCCATTCGCGTTTTCACAAATTGCGATTGGAGTTGTCAATGCGAAAAAAAAAATATATCATTCGCAAAACTTGCGAAAATAATTTTTTCTTAAAAACTCAAACTTCGTCCGCTTAGTTAGGCTTCAAATATTAAGGTTTTATGTAAACCACAACGACTTTGCCAGCCTATAATAAGTGACAGCAATGTAGCGTTACTTGATATAAATGACGTTTTTTTTCGCGTCACTCGAATAAATTAAAACAAGTTTTCCGTTAGGAGGCTTATTTATTGTACAGACGAGTAGTTATCTGTAAATGTACATGTGGCCGACAAAGGAGAATTTATTTTATGAATAGACATGCGCAGTTACGAACAAACAAACTGCGCATGTGCATAGATGAAAATATCGCACAATAACAAACATGCTGCATGGACATTCCGCCGACGTCGTAGTTCGTTTGTGGTGTGTTACGATGTTTTCGCGAGTGAATAAGAAGCATATAAAACACAAATGAAAACTATTTATTATTTTATACTGTTTGTGATAAAAAACTTTATCCAGGCAGGCTGCATATGCTGATGATTAATAGAGGCAATGTTGACATATGCCCACCAATGTTGACATATGCCCACCAATGTTGCCATATGACGACCTATCTTGCCATATGAATTCAAAAGACCATGTCTAATCTAAACATTGTAATGTGTAACTAAATTTAATTCAACATTCTATTCAAATTAGTCAGCTCTTGGGTCAATTATACAATGAAATGGGTTTATAACAACAATATGTAACATTTTATATGTAATTTTTTATTATATCTTTCTTATGTCTTTTCTTTGTTATGTATTTTAAATGTATTGTTAAATGGATGTTAAATGAATAAATAAAAAAAAAATTAAAAAGAGGTCTTACATTGAATGCCAATTCTTGACCCCTGAACATCCAGACACCCGATATTTGACAATTATTGTCTTCGCCAGTTACACAAACAGAAGCAAAAGCATTCTTTACCAATTTATCAACTCGTTGAAACATGCCTGTAAATATAAACAATAATCAATAGCTATTTACAAGTTCCGTAAGATTGGGGAAGCGTGGATAGAACACCGACTGCATTGTACACTGTACAACAACCGTCTGAAAATGGCATGTATGATTTGCTTTACCAGCAAAATAGACATCCTTCACTTCACGCTAGCATGGTAAGAATGCAACTTCACAACATTTTCAAGAACTATTTCTTCATTTGATTAAAAGCGTATCCCAACAATTTAAGCTGAATTTATCAAGGGAGTGGACTCCACGTTTAAAAAAGTTTTCATCATTTATGGTCACTTACCTCTAACCAAATTTGAAGCCATAAATGTCATTTTAAGTTCAGAGTTATAATCGTAATCACCACGCCAAATTGAATAGCCTTCAAAGTCTGCATTTTCCCAAAGCCATTGCATGTAAACTGAAGCTCCATTATTACTGAACATTTTTTTCCAATCATCAAACACAAGCGTGCTAAAAGTTAAAAAAATTAATACACATATTTTTTTTAATACTTCATACAAATTGAATGCGTCTTTTCAAAAGCATGTCAACTGAATAGGTAGGTTGCTACAGATACCTTTTAGGTAGGTGTGCAAAAGGATCTTTCTTGTCTGCTTTTGGAGGAACAATGTCTGAATCATCTTCTTCAGGTTCTTCTTTCTTTGCCTTCTTTTCCTTTGGTGGCTTCTCTTGCTTCTTGTCTTTTTTTTCTTTTTTCTGGTCTGCTTTCTTTCCCCCTCCAGATATTTCAGCAAACTTCTTTGCTGTATTCAAATGGCATAATAATTAGTACCAAATATAATGCATACTATTGAACATAAACGTAAGGCATGAATTGAAATCCCTAGTCCTGTTTATTTTTTTATGTATCATGCTACATCATTTTCAGAAAAAAGAGAAGACCAACTCATAAGAAAATGTAATTAAAATCAGATGGTGCCCGTCCATTTGGTTACATAAAGATTCAATAGTAAATTGTACTTATTATTATTATTATTATTATTTATTCAGGCAAAAGATACATTCTACAAAATATAATAAAAATCAACAAATTAAACAAACACAAGGCAAAAGAAAATATAAAATCATAGTCACTAGTTGCCAGGAAAGCACAAAAGCAGCCTAAGCCACTGTCACCAATTAGATACAAGAAACTTTATTTATCATTTCAAATTAATTAAATAAATTTCAGTATATCACCGAGCGGTTTAGAATTTATTCTGTGCCTGTGATGTTTATATACAGTCGACTCTGCCTAAGTCGAATCTAATGGGACCGGTATAAAAATTCGAGTTACGCGAACTTCGACTTACAGATTTGCAAAAAAAATGCTAGGCCTAGGCTCACTCACTAGCCGCGCTATGGCTAGGCCTAGTAGACCCTGCCCTGTCACGACCGCGGCCCACGCGATGAGCCTTCTTGAATTGAGTTTGCTTAGCTAGCTAGCTAGGCCTAATAAATGCTAAGCCTCTTTTATCGGCAATGATAAACTGTATTTTCTTTTATGGGAAATCGGTATCCATTGTTTATTGCCATCTGTCTAGCACAAAATGGGTACCCACAAAACGCCGCTCAAGTTCTCAACTCTGAAACGAACTCATACACTATACACTAGCGCGAGTTGTAGGACGCCGCCTATACTATACAACCTGCTTGAGAGAACCGATATGGTCCCACATTATCTCCTCTGTCGTTTGTTTATCGAATTACGTACGTTTCATCGGCTTTTTTTGCGCGTTGTTGCCGCGTGATTTGTGACTTCGACTTATACGATATAAATAACTAAAGAATGTGTGTATTCGGACCGCAAAAAGACGTCGACTTAGACGAATTTCGACTTAGAAAAGTTCGACTTACAAATAAAAATTACACAGTAATGTATAGGAAAGAATTGGGACTTTCATAAAAATTCGACTTTCGCGATTTTTCGACTTACGCGAATTCGACTTAGGCGGAGTCGACTGTATATATATGTTCATAATCAGTGTACCATGTCCCGCATACCTGGCTCAGCCTATATATTGTGCCAGTTCTGCGGTACATTTCATTTGGAAACCTGAGCTGCACTGACGAGGTCTAATAAGATTGAAACAGTACTGTCTGCAGATTGGATATATATATATATATATATAAATGGACTAAAAATTGACAAAAAGTGTCAAAGTATAAAACAGTAACATTAAAAATCTTTAAAATGGTTCAAAACGTATTGTTACAAATTACATTCTAGAGACACCAGTATTTAAAATATGAAGAGTTTGACACAAAAGAATTTCTAAAACGACATCGCACATTACGTGGTGGTCAGAGTCTAATACCAGACCTATTTTGGTTATAACAACAATTAATTTTGAGCGCAACACGTTTTTCGTAGATTTGAGATAGTGGTGTGATATTACATTTAATGATACGCTGAGCAATTTTTATGGACCTATCCATTTTTTTCTTATCGTCACATGTTCCAAAATTACATCATAGTATGTTAAAACACAAGACACTTAAAATCATCGTCTGGTAGAAAAGAACCATTATTTAGCTTTCAATTAACTTTCCTTAAAAAATGAATTCTCTTATTGGCTTTGCCAGCAAGTAATTGTGAATTGGCATTCCATTTAAGCTTATCATTTACTATAGTTCCTAAATATTTGTGGTCAGACACCATTTCACCAATTGAATTATTAAATTATTATTAAAGCAGTTTTACAAAAGCACCATTAAATGCCAGCATCAGACGTTCATTCATCAAAATGTATCAGTATTACGTCCCGAAACAAGTCATCATCTGCTGACTTGTTTTTTTTCTTCTTATTTTAATGGCTATTGTAAACAATTACGACACAAAACCTTTTGTATATAATCATGTCTGAAGGCTCGTCTTCCTAGCCTATCAATCTTGTCATTTGTTACTCACCGTCAAATTGAGCCATTTTTTCACAAAGGGCCACTTTGCCGATGACTGCAACAACTTCAGGTTGGTTGACTACTGTGACAAACCAACGGGTAACATTACCATATGGCTGACGGAAACTGGGATCAAACACCTGGCATGATATAAAGAAGTTAATACAATATTTGTATCATACTTTTCTGGTTATTTAATCGAAATAGATTATTTATATAGATAAAACAAGTTACTTAAATATTTCATTATCTTTTAAAGAAATAAAGAATTATAATCAGGGCTAACATAAACCTTGTTTTGGGTCTAGAAAACAAGAAAATTATCCAAATGCCAATATCAGTAATTCGTTCATCAATTATAATCAGGATTACGTCCCGAAGTAAGTCATCATTTATTGGCAAAAGATAGAAATGTGTATGAATTTTTTTTAAATGTAATATTTTTAGTTATCTATGTATTTGCAATGTATTTTGTTAGTACATTTTTCACTAGCGATAAGAATTAAGTCTTACTTTCTGGTAGAGCATCAACAGAGTGCAAGCAACAGCAATATCAGCAAGTGTTACACGTTCTCCTACAAGGAATGTCCTTGTTGTCAAGTATTCGTTGAGGTAGGACATCACATTCTTAAGCTCCTCTTTGGCACGCTCTGTGTTCTTTAAAAAAAATTATTTTAAATAGTAATTTTATAACAAATACAACTTTTTAGGTACTGCAATTTTGATTCTCCGTTCAATAGTGAGTTTTTAATTTTGGACGACCCAACTAGGTCAGATCAATGGATGTGTTGTCGGTCGTCGGCGGGACCTAGAAATTATGAAAATTGAGGTGGGAGCGATGACACAATATCAAAGCAAATTACATGACATAGAGCGGTCGTCCCAAATAGAAAGCTCTCTAATATTAAATGGATTTAAATTGTAAAAGGATTGTTACATTGTGAAGTTGCAGTAGACATGGAAAATGAATGAGAATGATTAAACGGCAGCCAGATTAAAGAACAATCTATCCTAAAGCACTGCTGTCCATCAAATCACAAAAATTATCGGAAAAATATAAGAGTTGAAATGCCAATATCAGAAATTCGTTCATCAATGATAATCAGGATTACGTCCCGAAACAAGTCATCATTTATTGGCATAAAAAAACAACAAAAGGAAGAATTTAACATTAAAATGTCAAAGTGTTGGACCACTGAAAATGTTTGAAATAAAGAATTTCACTAACCTGTTTGTTGAACTGCATGATGCCAAGGGTTGGGAAAACCCAGTTACATGCAGAGGGCAAGATCTCATTGTCAGCTAAGTTCACAAACATCTGTACCTGTGCTTGGTCTTGTACATTGCTGCCTCTTAAGGTCTCATTAGCCACTGCACAAGGTGAGAAATTTACAAACCAATTAAACATCTTTTTCATACATGGCAGCAGTCGCGTGCGCAAATTTGAGTGAGCTATAAATGTTACCTTATACCAGCCTGTACTTACCATAGAAAGCTATTGCATTGGCTTCAGTGAGTAGAGTGCCATTGTTTCCCTCAAAGGCTGGAACCTAATTTTTTCAAAAGTAAATTTGCTTTTTTATTAAGTTTTCTAGGTTGGCTTGTAGTACTTGAAGCCTACATTGGAAAATTTGACATTCTGCGCACGTTCGAACATATACACATGTAAACGATGGATGCAACAAGTTTATCAAGACTAGCTAGGCCTATTATAGTGAAACAGCCCACGAAATTCAGAAAAAAGGTCGGCAAAAAATTGCCGACCTTAAATTCGCCAAGGTCGGCAGTCTCGGCAGTTCTAAAAATAGAAAATTCACCAAGGCCTAACCTCTTGCTAACCTAAGGCCTAGCTAGGCCTAGCCATCCTAGCTATATGTTATGCAAAAAGAACTAGCAAAATTAACTAAAATATAAAAACCTAACACTAAAATTTACAAGATAAATTCTATTTGATAATTGCTGAACATCGTGGTTCTGGAGCTAGCAGTACACAGAGCATAGTTGCTTGCTTGGCATAACAGGGTATTCCCCTACACAGGTCTCACGCTGTGCCCAGCCAGCTTGATAGAAAGCATGCAGCTCACGCACAACATGATGTAATGGTTGAGTGAATTCAGGGATCATCTTAATTCCATGGTTTGTTAACTAAACACAACATGGTGGTGAATATGCCTGTTAAAATTTCAATGATACGATCCCTTAAAGTACCATGTTGTTGCTAGGAGGCTTGAAAGGAGGGATCTAGCCTAGTTTCTAGGTCGGCAATCTCTTGCCGTCCTCTGACAATTTAAGGTCGGCAATAAGGTCGGCAATTGCCGATTGCCGACGTGAAATTCGTGGGCTGGTGAAATCAATTACCTTGAATATACCTTGAACCGTAGGACTTTGAGAACTTAGCTCATTTGTCCCTCCATTGTCATCAATGAGAACTCCTCAGTAACATATGGGCGAAACTTGAGATGGTGGTCAGACCATAACTTTGCAATGCTGGTTTTGAACTTGTTAATCGTTGGTTCCGTCACAATATGGTTTGGTAGCGAGTTCCAATCATTTATAACTCTAACTGCATATGCTCTTTTTCTAATGTTTTTATTATATTTGGATTTCGATACCTTAAAAACATTCCCCCTGGTTTGCTGGTATTTAGATCTTTGAAATAATTTTCCCGCCTCGATATTATCAAATTTATGAAAGATTTTAAAAGTTTGAATTAAATCCATCCTTTTCTTTCTAAAGGCTAAGGTAGGCAAATCCAATAACTTCAATCTCTCTGCATATGGCTTACTCCTCAATTCAGACACTAACCTTGTGGATCTCTGTTGGACTTTTTCTAAACGATTGTAATCTTTCTGATACAGAGGTGTCCATGAACTTCCACCATATTCCAATATAGGTCTGATCATAGATTTGTACAGATACATATAACTCCTACTATCAAGATACTTGAAAGATCTAGTCACCATACCGAGTATCCTGTTTGCAGATTTAACAACCTTGGAAGTATGGGCAGAGAAGTCTAGTTTATGATCAATCAGTATTCCTAAATCTGTTTCTTGAGAAACGCTATCAATACCAACTTTGTTGTCACCAAGGCCAATAAAGTATTCATACATCAGATTCTTTGACCCAAAATGAATGACTTTACACTTGGTCAAATTAAACGGTAGCTGCCAATCATGAGACCATTTGCACATTGCATCTATATCAGTCTGCATTAAATTTCTATCTGAATCTGAATGAATTATTCTGAACAGCTTTGTATCGTCTGCAAAGAGCTTAATGACAGATTGGGAAATAGCGTCTGGTAGATCATTTATAAAAATGACAAACAATAATGGCCCCAGGACACTGCCCTGAGGCACTCCGCTAATAACATCTCGCCACATCGACTTCTTCCCATTTACCACAACTCTTTGTTTTCGATCACTCAAAAAAGACTCGATCCACCTTAACAAGTTGCTAGAAATACCATAAGACCTAAGTTTAGATAACAATCTACCATGAGGCACTTTATCAAAGGCCTTCTGAAAGTCAAAATAAATACAATCAAAAGAAAAACCTTTGTCCAACCAAACCGACCACAAATCAATGACCTCAATTAACTGAGTTGTACACGACTTGCCAGAGCAAAAACCATATTGTTGATCTGAGATTAAATGATGTGATTCTAGGTGTTTGTATATTTTATCTTTAACAAGTTTTTCCATTGACTTACACATTACAGAAGTTAAGCTAACTGGTCTATAATTGAGAGGTTCAGACTTATCACCTTTTTTATACAAAGGGACAACATCGGCTCTTTTCCATGAATCTGGAACAACTCCTTCAAACATCAATTTATTAAAAAGTAAAGTAACTACTCCACCAATTGTTTCTGCAGTTTCTTTCAATACACGAGAATTTATCATGTCTGGACCAGGAGATTTATTTACATCTAAGCTCTTGAAATATTCAATAACTTCATCTACTTCAAACATAACTGAATCGATCAAAGCATCCGTCTTTACTTCATCAAAATTGGGAGGTTGGGTTGAATCTTCCTCAGTAAAAACCTGAACAAAGGCAGTATTAAAAACTTCTGCTTTCATTGAATTAGAAGACACAATAACTCCATTTTTATCTTTCAAGTCAGGAATACCTTGTTTAGATTTGGAATTGCTTTTTATGTACGTCCAAAATGCTTTAGTATTAATTTTGACTTCCGCAGCTAATTTTCTTTCAAAAGATGCTTTTGCTTTTCGAACTTCCGCAGTAGTCCTATTTCTTGCTTTTACAAACTCATTCCAAGACAACTCATCTCTTTTGTTTTGGTAAATGTTCCACGCTTTATGTTTCCATTTAATCGCTTCTTCCACATCTCTATTCATCCATTGTTTTCTTTTTCCACTACCTTTTCTATTAAGAGGAATAAATTTTGAAATTCCATCCTGAAGGGAACATTCGATCAATGTAGCCAAATCATTAGCAGATAAATCTAAAGCAGCTTGCTCAAGGTTCAGATCTTCTAAATACTTTCTCATGCCGTTATAATCTCCTTTGTAATAATTTCTCATCAATGGTACTTCAGTGGATTCTATAGAACAATCAATATTGAAAGTCAAAACAACATGGTCACTAAGACCAAGAGGCGGTTTATAACATAAATCCTTAATTAAGAAATCATCTCTAGAAAAAATTAAGTCAAGAACACTTGGTTCTTCACCTGCCCGAACTCTTGTAGGTAGTGTACAATGCTGTACCCAAAACAAATCTTCAATGCACTCAAAAAAATTTCTTGAAAGTCTTTCACCAGGAATTTCTAACGATGTCCAATCTATCGATTTATAATTGAAATCTCCAACTACTAAAATATGATCTGAATTGAAATTTTCTACCTTTCTTAACAATTCTTCCAGCAACTCATTATTGGCCGGTGTACTGTTTGGACTTCTATAAATACATCCGATCAAAATTGTTTCATCAGTTGAAAGTTTCAAATTTAACCAAATGGATTCAGTATACTCTGCCTTCAAACAAACTTCCGACACTGATATATTATGCTTAACATAAATTCCAATACCCCGAACTGAGTTTTCTGGATGAAAAAACTGATACCCATTAAGACACAAACAATTGAAGTCAATTTCGAATAAATAATTCTTAGGGAAAACTTCGGTTAAAAAAATAAAATCAGGTTGTTCGTTAGCTATTCTTGCAACCAACTCATCCTTCTTATTGAACAAAGAGTCACAATTTGTGTAAAAACAAGAAAAAGATGAAGAATTCTTTGAACTAAAGACTTTTTCTGATTGACTAATTTGTTCTGTGTTAAATACGCTGAGGTTTTTTTCTTATATGGCCACGTCGAATTTCTAGATCCTTCTCGCCCGCCTCAATCCTAGCATTTAAAGCATGCCGCAACTTTTTATATTCAGACCGCTCTGCTTGGGTTCTATCATGAGATACACTTATATTACAATCTTTATTATTACGGACACCATGCATAAATCTAAACTTGTTCTCCTCATCAAAAAATACAATTTTTAACGGCCTATCTCTATCATCCTCTCGTTTGCCAAGCCTATGACAAAATTTTACTGACAATTCTCCATCAATTAACTTCTTTAGCGAATTAATATCCTGCAATTGCCTCTCTTTACCATCAGCAGAGTCACCTTCCTTAAGCTTAAAGACAATAACATTATTTCTCCGACTAAGTCTTTCAGTCATGTCATCAAATTTCCTTTCGACCATCTCTTCTAAATTTGTATCAGTTTGGTGTTCAGCATGTGTTACTGAAAAATGTTGTATCGCATCACTATTTTTCTTAACATCTATTTTAATGCTATTAATTTCCGCTTTCATTAGTTTCTGATTACTACTAACGTCGTTCAGAATTCCCATAAGATTTCCTGCTAGTGTAGTGCAAGTACGGCAATACCAAAAAATAGAAGGATCACCTTTTGTTAACCAATCATACTTCGTCTTATTCACACCTTGACACTGCGAGTGAAACCAATATTTACACAAGCCACAAATAATTCCCCTATCTGATTTCAGGACTGGTGAATCACAGGAACCACACTTACATTGACTAGACAATTCATCAATGTCACTTCCATGTTGGGTATCAATTGACTTTGACTTAGTAGGCCTAGCTTTGGACCCTGGAGCAGCCATTATTCCCTTCCTTGAAAATATCAAAACACAAGTTCTAGGCCTAAGAAAATAGTCCACAAAAATAACTTCAATCCTGCGTCCCAAATATTCAAATCCAGACCAAACTTCAATTATAACTATTAATAAACAAGTTCCCAGTTAAATTTCTACAAAATACTTAGTAAAAACCGGATTTTGTCAAATTTCATTTGATTTCTGTAGAGTTTCAATTATAGGCCGGGGCTAAAATAATAGCCCTAGCAAGCTGACAAACTCTTTCTATCTAAAAGCCTATATGCTAGTTAGGCCTAGCCTCTCTAGCCCATGTATTTATACACAGCTGCAATAAATAGTACAAAATGATGTTTTCAATAAAAGCTGTGGTTAGGATTCTGGCACCGGAACTCAACTGACAAATTGTAATAGATTCCGACAGAAACTAACACTGAGAACTAAAACCTAAATCTAAAAAAAACATCCCTCCAGGCAATGGTGGGTAAAGAAGATAGTGCATAATTAAAAGACAATTTTTTGAATTAAAAAAATTGGTCGAGAATTGAACCTACAAAACCACTAGACCCCTCCTAGCTGCAGTAACACAATCTGCCGGAATCCTAACCACTTTGTTCAATAAAACATTTTTTTTTTAAAGTTGTGATAATTAGGCCTAGGCCTAGGCCTAGCCTACTAAGCCTCCTAGCCTATATTATTAATAATATTAAAATACTTTCACATTCATTATAATTTATATCCTACATTCAGATACACAGAAACATTCAATTTACCTTTCCAAGAGGAAATTTCTTTAAAAAGTCAGGAGATTTATTAGTTTCTCCAAGTTTGAAGGCTGGAGGATCTTGCACAACCTTTACGTCAGCACCACTGTACTTTGCAGCAATCTGGATTTTGTAAGCCCTGAAGTTTTCGGGGTAAGTGTACAGCGTCTGACAACAATAAATACAAAATAAAGTATACAATATATTAATTAAATGTTATATTTTATTTTCAGCTATATGATATCTAGGTGTTTCAACGGATTACAATTTAAAACATTGATTTTCATCAATTAAGAAACGGTACTTACACCTGCAGCCATGGTTAATGTTAAAAGAGGTCAAACACACCGGGTCCACGATTCAGGTCAAAGTGTAAAGTTAACGGATATGATATGGCCAGAGAGATGTAATAAGCCGAAGGCTAGAGGGCGTACTCCATTAAGACCATAGTAGAGTATGCTCCATCGCCCTGTTTGGTATAAACTATAACTAATATAGCTCCCATAAATTACAACACATATTCAGTGAAGTTTTTATAAAATTAAATATATTCTTAATCGCAATGGAATATTCGTATTGAATAAAAATTCGTGTACGAAAAAATCCTTTCGCGTTTGGAAAAAAAATATATTGTTAGATAAATCATACCACCAAACTTACGACTTAGGATGACTATAGCGAGGCATTTAATAAAAAGGCAAACTGTTGTTGTCAATTAAAGACCCCTTCCCTGCAATTTTGGACGTTTTTTGGAAAATAATACATATATATCACTTTAAAAACATTAAACCATGTCATTCCTTGTCTTAAATGTACGTTTTATGGTAAATTATGATAAAAAAGTGAGAAACAATGCACTACCTAAGTAGCTCGCGGCGATCGACCTCTCGTGGACGGTCTTAGGCCTAGCCTAGCTAGGCTTAGTTTTGTAGGCCTAGCTGGTAAACATCGGTAACGTACGAACATCGTACGCTAGCTATATACCTAGCCTGACGTTGTATAGTTGCTGCATTAATTGTCTTTCTATTTTTGCCAGACTCCGTTGATACAAATTGGGGAAAACCCGGTATTTTCGCTGAAAAGTTAGGAGTCTTCCATTTGTTTTGGCCTCACGATCGATCGAAAAGTGGGCGAATTACAGGTGAAAAACAAAAATATCAATCCGCGCGCAATGCATTTTGGGATTTATAGCGGGCCGCTATAATTATTAGAATCGACTTATTTTTTACATTTTTAACCGTTTAAAGACGAAAAACGTTATCGCAATAGGACCATATAGTATTATTTTTACATTAAATATAGTTTGTGATCTTAAATTAGATCTAAAAAACGTAGGGAAGGGGGCTTTAATCATCGACGCAGACATGTCAATAGAACAATCAGGCTGCGCATATTCTACACGGCTTCATTTTGTTCTCAAAAAATGTAACAGTTGATTCGCAGCGTTCTATAGAGGGCCGCGGTTAGAGACACGGAGTTCCAATGAGCATGTTTGTTTGATTGGCAGCGCAGCAGTGCTTTAGTATAGGCAAGCGCGTTGTTGGGAAATCTTTTGATGTCACCGTCGATGCATATCCTTCTATTCCTTAATCCATTTTTACTTTTAGTCGCAATAAAAGATTGTTCACTTCATATTTCATTACTATTTTGGACTAGGCCTGTAAATCTGAGTTTCTTCTGTAAATGACTAAAGATTGAATTGGTCACCACTGATTCAATTGAAAAGCCATAGGCCTATAAATAATGATTTTCAGTTTCCCTGATACGGCCGTAATGATTTAATAATGAATGAATTCTAAATGTATTCCTTTTGATTTGTGATATCGGGGATTACTCGGGGTACCCGAGTCTAGGACTTACTAATCTTTTCCATCTGGACACTATTGAGTAAAAAGTGCGATTTATAAAGTACTACTCCTCCCTTATTCGTCTTTTCAATTCAATTCAATTCAATAAACATTTATTTACAAAATCTGAATACATAGGAAAACAAAATACAGGATTGTACAGCATTATAAAAATATGTTTCAGAAAATGAAGGCAAAAGCCCTGAAAGATGTTGGAAAACATCTTGAGTTGGGCGAGCCTTGACACAAATATAAAAGAAAAGAAATGCATTGTAGAAAATAATAATAAATTTCATAATCTAAAATATGAATAACAGAAAAAAAAAATAAAATCTGTTGGTACTGCAGATCGAGACATGACCGATTAATAAACATTTAATAAGTAGAGTTGTAAAGTTGTAGTATTGAGCTGGGATTTGACATGAATATACTACAGGGACATGTCCTCAAAGCTTTAGAGCCGGATTTTTTAATTTCAAACCGGATGCAGCCATATCACGTCTCGAAGATGGTACCGTATAGCCGTATTTGGTAGCGAGGTTATTGATGTGTATGTGACGTTACATCCGGTCTTATGACGTCATTACAGCTTCTTTTGCTGTACCCCGAGTATCGCACATTCGTGCTTGTTTATCTTTCGATAGTGTTTGGAATTTGTTTACCAAATATTTGTTTTAATGTCTTGAAATGAATATAAGATGTCCTTATCTGTAATCAAAACACTGAATTTTCTGTAATTGTTACTATTTATTCAGTAAAATATCTGGGTAACATTCTTTAAATACATATATCATATATATCATATCATTTATTTCACCAACAATATAACAAAACAAACAGAACAAATGCAGGATTACCTAAATGTTCGAGAGGCTCTACACAACATGCATATGTGCATACACAAAATTAAAATCTTTAAAAATGGAGACTACAAACTGCCATAAAATAAAACAATAATAAATAAAACCGTGTTGGTTGAACCATGGAGCTATAATAGCTCCATGGTTGAACCACGCAGGAGGACAAAATGTAAAACAGGTGCTACATCTATACCTGAATAAATATGTTTTTATTTATTTAATTAATTTTTTTGTCTTGTGTGGTTTCGTCCCACTTTTATTATCATACTCTGTTATAAATATTATATTTTTATTTTAAGCATATTTTTCCTCTCATTTATATGTTACAACGTTAAAAGTAGTTGTAATAAAAACATTTGCTGTATATACATAAAATGATTGATTTTGATGTTTTTAAAACCATATTTGCATTCGTTATTTTACATTTAAAAAAAGTAATTTAAATATATAAAATAAGTAACAAAATGGCAATAAAAATACGATAAAAATTGATTAAAAACGTACTTTTGACAGTCAGTCATTATTCTATAAAGCTCGTGTTCGTGTTTATAAATATATTTTTAAATACAAAAATAAAAATAAATAAATACTGTACTTATGTTCGGTTGACATAAGTTATCTCACTATAAATTGATAAATAACAGTGCTAAACAAGTAATGCTTTAAAAAGTATCATTTGATGTACAGTATGTGTTTATGACGTAAAATACAACATTAAATTAGTTCTTCAAGTTAATAAGTGTAAATTACTCGTTCTCCTCTATTTTCATTTAGATGGTCATTGAACGTGTGTTAATAGTATTAGAACTGGTGTTATCAAAGACAGGTCCTATTTTGTTGTTCAAACTCTTCTTCACTGCACGTCGTACCTGTAATATAAGTGAAATAAAATACATTTGCTGATAGTAAAGTACGCATGTGATAATCGTGTTAATTGTTTTCAAAAAACACAGAAATAGACTTAGGCTACATCCGTTCGTACAAAAGTCAGTAGTTAGTCATTGATTATGACGTAGACATGCCCAAAGTCTGTAGTTATTGTCTTTTAATGATATAGTCATATATAAGTTTAGATTTTTGTCTGAAAACTATGATCCGGGCGTCATTTGTTGTACGTATGAAACGCCACAGGTGAAAAATGTATCTGTTTAGTAATACTAATTATCACGGATTGTATGCGCACGTTAATTACCTCATTGCTAAAAAAGCACTGTGTCAGCCAAATAAAGAATCCCTGCGTGCTATTCAAAATAACGAATATGTATTGCATTATCTCAGAATCATCAAAAATGATAATTATACCAAACATCCAAGGAATTCCAACGACTGGAGTAAGAATCAGTAAACCTCCTACCATGGTTCTGGTAATTAAAAATAGTTGTACATTAAGAAAATGTCAAATCAATGCTGCTCGACATTTTGTTATTCTTATAGTAAAACAGTATTCTACTTAAGCTGCGCCAACAAAAGTACGTAGGCTACATATTCAATACAATTCAATTCAAGTTCAATTCAACATTTATTTCTTTCAAAACAACAATAAAAAAGAACATTTCTTTTAATTTACAAATATTTTATGAGAATAAAACAGACTGGAAAAAAAGAAAGATGTGTCTTAAAAATGGTAATACATTTCTTTTGAGTTTTGAAAGTGGCAAAGTCCCAATAAGTAAAATCAAACGGAAAATATCGTAGCTCAATTGAATATTTATCAATTTTATTAATTTCGATGTCTTTTAAAATTACCTCAGCCGTTTAAGAGTGTCAATGTCATTTTTACTCTGATTTGGTAGCTTAGACTTCTTGTAAATTAAAACCCCAACAACAGTCATCTGAACAAGAACGATCTACAAAATAAAATGTATAGCAACACATTGATGTAACTTCCAAATTCTTCACCTCTCACCGATACTGAGTAATACATTTACATACATACATACAATATTTACCATGATAGTAATGCAGACACAGGAAATAAAAGTCCATATTGCACCCGAGTCAGTGTCCAACCAACATCTAAAAATATACAGAAAGTGTATTTGTTTCTTTTAAGAACGAAAAAAAAACTATTGCATTCAATTAAAAATGCATAAATTAGGCTACATTATGCATCGAGTTGCAATAGTTTTAAAACCAAACAAATGCGATTAATGTTTATTGGAAAAGCTTTTCATACAAATCGAACATTCCAGGTTCTGGTCAGTTTTTTTCAGTCTAATGAACAATTCTTCTTCATTATTTATTTGGCTGATTTAATATGGCGGTCGGTAACATCACGAACGCGCGTCATTTTTTGCACGCGCGCGTTCACTCTTAGATAACGGTACACGTGTACGCTCAGATCAACTGTGTATATATATTAAATAGAGGATTTACCCATCAGATGCATAGTTTTCTCTTGTTGCGCACGCAGTTATGAACACAACAATACCGGGTGCAATCCAACCGATGTAACGACAGTAAACAAATCGTTTTTCTTGATCCATAAATGAGTGTTTAATCTTTATGTATATATCTGTTGACATAATCAACATCCAAAAGAACGCTACCATCAAGCTGTAGTGAAGACACCCAGCAAGAAAAGCACACGCAACTTGATTACGAATCTATTAGGAAAGAAAAATTTCACAATTTGTCTGTACATTGCCTGTGCACTAGTTTTTAGACTGTAAATAAATTTGTTATAGAGTATCGTGTTTTATGATAATAATGATAATCTCTAATGATAATAAATGTAACATCATAAATGGATCAGCTTTTCTAAACGACTTAAATCCGAAAAAAAGGAGAACTTACATTTAGATTTAAGAAAGGAAAGAAAAAATGCACCAAAAGTAAAGCGATTACCAGATGACGTAACAACCTATATCTGTCGGAATTTCTCAGTTCTCTGAAATAAAAACATATAACAAAGTAGGCCTATGTGTATTAAACAAACTAAAATTACAAAATGACCAATATTAAAATAATTAATCATGCATTTGAATTAACTCTGTCGTGTGTAGTTTGTTTATTCGACGAACACAGGCAAAGGGAAACAAACTCGTTCACAATTCAAATTAAGAAGTTGATTATAGGAATCGAATCGAAGTAGTGACTGAATTCAGAATTAATATTAACAGGATAAACAGACACAGAATTCAAACTAATTTTATGAAAAGTGTGACCTAGAATAAACCTTTTGTTGGTGATAGGCCTATGGATACAAATGCCGTGCTTTACTTTCGACAACAGCACCGCAAATACCAATTAGCTTACCTTATGCTGATTATCGTAATAAGCGTTATTATGAGAAAAACACTGGAAATTCCAATTGTGATGTTTGTAAGCATAGATATTGCCCTCTTCTCATTTTGTAAATTTTTCTAAATAACCAACAAAAAAAATGATTAGGGCGCTAATGAAAGATGTTTTTTGTCAAGTAAGGCCATTAAAAGAATAATAGCTTATTAATATTTTCTCAGTGACATCTTTTTATTTATTGTCATGGTTGCCTGGCGATACGTGCAAATCTGTTAATTTTAACAAAATATGGCTATTTGTATATGTTTAATTTACTAACTGTTATTATAAAAATACTACACCATTCATTACTATCTACTAACCATTCTAATTTGTTTTACCAGGTTTTATAAAAGACATCGGATTTATCATTAACGTAGTACTGTATTTATTTTGTTTTTTCTATTATTACTAATTGTGTTTTTAATGTATTTTTCTGGGTTTTTTTGGTGATTCGTTATAATATTACATTTGGTATAGCAACAAAAACAAATATTTGACTGAGTAAAGTTTTAATCTCACATAGTTCGGTTTTATGAGAACCACAAATGACGTCAGATGATTGCATGTACACGTCACACCACTGATGACATAATCGTACTGGTACACCGTTAAACATCCCTCTGTTGACCATGTCCTAAAATGAATAATAATCGTTCTGTACCTTACAAGAAATATAGTACTAATCTATCAGATGTTTTGCCCTACTATGACGTAATATAATAAAATAAACAAAGATAAGTTTACTTACGAATTTGGTCCTCCATGTGTAAAATGGCAAACTGGTAAATGTAAAACATCCGTTTCGTTTTCTGTAGCTAAATTCTTCAACAATAATATTTATTCAATCAGTTAATTTTTGTACCAAAACTTCACTTTACCAATTTATCGATTTAATTTAAGTTATCGATTTATTTCGATAAATTATTTGAAATATGGATGGAATTCATCAATGCATTACATTTGACACGGAAGTTTATTTATTGTTCTTATGCCTAAACAATTATTTTTTCATTGCAATAAAATATTACAGAATATTAATTTTAACTATATTATTTTTAAATCTATGGTCATCATTGATATCAGATTTAGTAAGACACAATAAAGCTGTAAAATCTTCACTTTCCTTAGTTCTGGTCTCATAAGTTAAGGTTTTTTAAATTTTTTTTCTGTTGCTTTAAAATAACTTTAATAGCTTTACCGTAATATTATTGAACACTATCTCGCATTCCGTACTGATAGACTTGTTATTTTTGTCGTAAACGATAACTTCCACAATGTCAGAGGCGCTTGGGAGAAATTCTCCTTCTCTGAAAATAGAATAATAGAAATATTTTTAAGTAAGTTCACATTATGAAAATATCGACAGTACTAGGTAGCGATAGTAAAAGAACAAAACGGGTTGTCTTTTATTATAATGTATTTAATAATAATTCAATAATACAGCGTTGAAGCACCGGTTCTCCTCAGATCAAGGGTTGTATTCTGAACGATGGGATGTATATACCGGAGATCTAGAGTAATGATGTAATGATACTATCGGACGCATGTGATAGGAATGGGTGCCCGAGCATATCTGTACCATACTAACTGTATCCAAGATGATGTACTCTCATTTACTCGCCCTTCGGATGGGACGGAAAGCCGTTGGTCCCGTGAATTTAGTGTACGTTAAAGAACTTATTATTATTATTAATTCGAATTTCTTCAGTTTCCGGTTAAGCCTGAGGACAAATATAATACCTTTAACTTTCAATCATTTGCCATTTAACTTACACAGTTTTCCGTTTAGTTATTTGTTCTGCTTCTGTCAATCTTGCAACAAGTTTGTATGGTCCGTCTGAAAAATTGATTAGTTAGGCCTATATTTTCGAAAACCTTCTCCGGAGCTATATGGGTTCACACAGTTGGGTTACATGGAGTGCACTAGACACTGGGGTGAGCCTACCCATTTAAATTCAATTAGATCATAGTCTGACGATCAGTTGATTAATAAGTATTACAATTATGTTTAATTTACGTACGTACATATTTTTAGTCGCGTGGACGCGACTCTATAGTTCACTATGTCGGTCGGTCGGTCTGTCTGTCGGTCTGTCGGTTTAGTCGCGTGGACGAGACTCTATAGTTCACTATGTCGGTCGGTCGGTCTGTCTGTCGGTCTGTCTGTCGGTCCGGTATCACTATGCGTTTTATCGCTTTCTGACCTTATCTTGATATCAGTTTAATCTAGCTAAGTCAATTTTTCACAGTATATTCCTTATGGCCAAGAATCGATGTGGTTATGTTTTCACGGTGCGCAATAAAAAATTACGCGGTCTACGCACGATTTAACAAAATCACGTTTGTAATCATATCTTCACAACCATGAATCACAATTAAATAAAATTTGGTACTCATAAATTTCAGGGCATAAATCATCATTTGGCAATACAATTACGTGCGTAGCGCATGTAACGAATGCGTACGCGCGCTTAAAATTTTAAAAATTTATTTTCGATGAAATAAGAGTACGTTTCAGGCAATTTTAAGCGTTTACAAAATTGCCATGAGTGCGCACATTTGTGCGCGCGCACTGCGCGTTAAATGTTGTTGCGCACTCTTTTTGCCCGATTTCTGTTTTCTTGACTTACTTTTCAACTCGAAATTACGTTATACGAGCACGTCAAATGTGACAGGCTACGCACGTGTAAATTTTAAAAAATATAAATGTTTTTAAACATTTCAACATTTTTAACATGTTTTACATGTTCAGTAATTTCGGTTAGTTGGTAGGTTGGTCGGTCGGTCGGTAAACACTAATGAGCACGCGACTGCAGCCATCTATATGGCTTTGTTACTTGTCGTTTTTCTTTACTGACCTTTGACACTGCCTTTAGCCGTAGTAGAAACTTTGACAATTGATGTTTCAGAAACAACAATAATAGAAGAAAAATGTGGTGATTCAGCTTCAAAATTGACTGAAATATAATGTGAAATTATACAGTACAGAAAGAAAACTGATTTGCTATTGCTGTAGGATTTGTGATAGTCTATAGGATCGTGTTGATTTACTATGTTATAATAATGGCGCCAGATCTTGACATCGACAAGACAGGGTAGGACTACTGAAAAAGAACTTACCGTCAGTTGAGGAAATTGTCTCTTGTATGGTCGTGACGTCATCGGCGTTTTTAGTCGAGTCACTTGTTGCTACTATGGTTACTGTTAGGTCAGTATTGAGTTCGTGATTGTCTATAACAGTTCCTTCTTCAAAATTTGAGATGGAAGTTATTTGTTGGGTAGAAAGTTCATTCGAGCTTGTTGTGCTTCCGTTGACACCAAGAAGAGAATTCGATGGTGATGCGGTATCTTTAACTTCTAGCATATCTACAATCAACGTAGAGTTTGTTACGAGAATTTAGAAAGATTTTATTTCTTGGAACTTACTGTAAATTCCTTCTTTAGAACCTTTTCAATTGTCTATAAAAAATTACATAAATGTTACAATGTGTTATTGTATCTTTTTTTTAAATCATTTTAAAGGTGGTTGCCGTGGGTTGTAACATATTTGTGGACTATTTACTACAACACCACAAATTAGAATGGGTTCTTAATTTGATGTGTCAATAAGTTTGTCCTGTCCTATTTTTGCATCTTTTTTTTATCATTTAAAGGTAGTTGGGCTATAAGATAATTATTACTACTACAGGTACAATACAATAACAACAACAACAACAGCAACACAAATAAGAATGTGTTTTTGTAGTGTGTCCTTTAAAAAAGTTGTTAGATTGAAACGTTACCAACGCCCTGCTGGTTTACGGCTCTGGTTCAGAACATGTATAGTGATCCTTCTTTCCTAACTATTCCGAAACTATTGTGTGGTTTGCTATTATTTGAGTAGAGATTTTATTAAATGATGTCTATGTTTTTGCTTACGACAGTTTTCTTCATCTGAATTGTCTTCACAATCATTAATGTAATTGCATACTGTGTTTTCAACAATACATTGCCCACTTGTACATCGATATTGGAATTCATTACACTCATGGTTACCTAAAAAATGCAATGTTTTCTATGTTTTATTATACCGTAGGTCTCTCTCTAAAGCGTTGTTCCCACTAGCGACGCAACGTAACGCAGCCCACGCAACGTAAGACAATGCACTTTAAATAAATTGTGTTTACCCCAACTGCGTGAAATCTATCTAGTGTGGACCATGCTGTAAGCGTGGTTCCCACTAGCGACGCAACGCAAGGACGTAACGCAACGCAAGTGAATTGACCAATCATAAGCGATGGCTTATTCGCTTGTGATTGCTAACTGTCTATAACTTCGCTTGTCATTGGTTAAAACGCTTGCGTTGCGTTTACGTCCTTGCGTTACGTTCTAGTGGGAACCAAGCTGTAGCGCGATGTTTGCAACACTGTTGCGTCGTCTGTTGCGTTGCGTTCTAGTGTGAAGCACGCTTTATACCTCTGCGTTGTTGATAGCTTCAATATAGCACCGATACACCTCCGATATAACTTCGATAGGTTTCACAGTTATATCTGATTTAACTTGACCTGACCTTTTAACTGGTGTATTTTTTTGCATTTAAGCTATGCAATGTAAACAAGCTATGCAAGGTAAACAACCTATGCAACTTAAATTTCAATAGAAAAAAGAGCTTGTAATCATAGCTACTTACCATTGAGGCAATGTAATCCCAAACTGCATTGAGCAATGCACAGTAGTGCTTTGGGTCTGCAATATCCACCACAGTCGAACTGATATTCATTACATTCACCATAATCTATTGATTAACAAAGTTCAAAGATATATTATTCAATAAGATAATACCTGGCCAACAGTTAATATATTATATCTCACTTATTGCTGCCCAATCTTCTTGCCCCGTGTTCATTCCTGTCCCGTGTTCATTTTCTGTCACATGTTTACGTTTTTATTCTGCCCCGTGTTCATTCTTGCCACGTGTTCATTCCTAAACCCTGTTCATTCCTGTCCGATGTTTATTCTGCCTCGTGTTTATTCCTACCTCGTGCTGCTTCCCATCTCCCCGTTTTCATTCCTGTCCCATGATCATTCCTGACCCATGTTCATTCCTGTCCCATCTTCATTCCTTCCCATGTTTATTCTGCCTCGTGCTTATCCCTGCCCCGTGTTGCCACCCATCTCCCCATTTTCATTCCTGTCTCATGTTGTTTCCTGACCCGTGTTCATTCCTGTCCCATGATTATTCCTGACCCATGTTCATTCCTGTCCCATCTTCATTTCTTCCCATGTTTATTCTGCCTCGTGCTTATCCCTGGCCCGTGCTGTCACCTATCTCCCCGTTTTCATTCCTGACCCATGTTGTTTCCTGACCCGTGTTCATTCCTGTCCCATGATCATTCCTGACCCATGTTCATTCCTGTCCCATCTTCATTCCTTCCCATGTTTATTCTGCCTCGTGCTTATCCCTGGCCCGTGCTGTCACCCATCTCCCCGTTTTCATTCCTGATCCATGTTGATTCCTGACCCGTGTTTATTCCTGACCCATGTTAATTCCTGTCCCATGTTAATTCCTGTCCCATCTTCATTCCTTCTCATATTTATTCTGCCCCTTTTCGGATGCCCCATGTCCTTGTTCATCCGAACCTCAGTGATCTCTCTCTTATACTATACTTAATATGATAATACAAAAGAGTAAACTTACTACAGTTGCGCTCATCCGCTCCATCCGGGCAATCTGCCCAAAAATCACATTCAAACGCCTTCTGCTTACATCCAACTGCGCATGCCACTTGTTGCTCATTACAAACATGTTGCGCTGTGAGATTAAACATATATTCAATCCGAGATATTCCATGACGTAATTTCGTTTGGGTAAAACGGCACGGGTATCTCAACCATTTAAAAAAAAGGAGCATCATAGTGTCGAACCCCGGTCAAACTTTTATTTTGGTTAATATCATTTTGACAATTTTCATATTTCATTTTAGCCAACATTAACCTTGCAATGTCTAGAAGAAATGGTGCCATGATTGTTCGAGTGGGGATGTTCCAGTTTTACTCCTTTCTCATGAAGGACTGTCGCTTATTGGTCAATTAACCGTTGCCACTACGTCCTAATTGCGTTGTGTCGCGTAACGAAGGTAAATTACTTACCACAGTTTCTTTCGTCACTACCATCACCACAATCATTTCTCGAATCACATATCAAACCTATAGATATACAGTTCCTATGTCCACAACTGAACTGGTCTGGTCTACACTGACTGCCTATTACACACAAAAGAAAAATAATGATATTTGTATGGTTTTTTTTAAAAGTTAGGGTAGGCCTACTTCTGAAATAACTTGATTTTTAACGCCGCAAAGGTAATCTAACAGGACGCTGAGCTTGTCTTGCCAAGATAAGAACTCGTAACAGTCCTTTAATCTTATGTCTGGATGCGACAAATACCAATAGTACTACTATGTACGTATTGTCCTCGGCGCGCGGTGTCTGTTAATGGGCGTGGAACTGATCGTGTCCTACATACCCAAACTTTAGTGGTGTTATGAGAAAAACAAATACTGTTAATATAATTGTGTAATTGTCACAATGTAAAAAGAATATAATACTGAAAAATAACCAGGAGGCCTAATAAACTACTCAATGTCTTTAGTCATGAAAATGACAATTAAAATACATTTATATAGTATAGATTCGTATATATTTATTATGTAGCATTTGTTTTGAATACTATACTCACTGTCAATTGAACGTGATCCTGTCGTTACTGCTAGTTCAGTGCTGTAGAGGTTGTCTTTCGGAATTAAAAAATCAAAACATATTTTACTGAATGTCATAATGCAAGACTAAGGGCGCAGTGTGTTGGACGTGAGATCGAGGTTCGAATTCAACTCTCGCCGCATTGCTTGTATCCTTAGGCGAGATACTTTACTTACGTTTGCACATCGCTAAAAGAACGTAATTTTAACAAATACAGTATTTCAAATATCAACTTACAACAATTCTCCTCATCTGAATGGTCATTACAGTTGATGGCATCATCACATTTATTTAAAGCATTAATACATTGCCCATTTAGACATCGGAATTCAGATCCACTGCACTCATGGAAATCTACAAAGACAAGATGGTATTTATGCCAGTAATATGGACTAGTTTAGAGTTACAATGCGACCAATATGTGTTGATAAGAGCTGTCACTCGATAGAGTCTAGCCGACTATCGCAAGTCATTTAAAAACGAGTCTAACTGTACTAAATACTTGTAATACAGCAGCAGAACACTCGCATATTACTGTACTTGCTCCGCGGGGAAATTAGTTTAATCCAATAACTAAAGCCTGTGATTGTTTTAATGTTGCATCTTAATGTACGTCATGCTTTATAAAACAAGTAGACGTAAGTTGCACAAACTGGTGGACAACTATACAACATATTGTACAGCTTCGGCTATCCGCTCCATAAAACCAATTTCAAATTGTTTATAAATTGACTAAAGTATTTCCAAATGTTATAATGAACTTACAACAATTCAGCTCATCTGAAGAATCTCCACAATCAGGGATAGAATCACATACATAAAGTTGATCAACACAGTGTCCACTTAGACATCGAAATTGGAACTCGTTACATTCATCATCAGCTGAAAAATTGCAGGAAAAAAATTAAACTGTTTCAAAATAGTTTCACCAATAAAAACTATTTAAGTTTGTTGGTTGGACTACAAACATTTGGAAGACAATATTTTATTCGGAATATCATATAAAAATCGATTTAAAAGTAATAATTCCAATACTAATTAGTCTGATGTTCTGTCGTATTTTACATAAGAGCACCCACTATTCCACCTCGGATAGCCTCATGAGAATATAAATAAAATATCTCCTAAAATTTTCTTTTTTTTGACGATTTTACAATATCGATACATTGACATTAAGACAAAGGGCAGAGAAACAAAGCTGTATTACCATAGACCGTCATTTGAGGGATGCCACAAGTAAATTGGAAATAAACTTACGACAATTCTCCTCATCTGAAAAATCCCAACAATCAGGAGAGCCATTACACACATAGTATACTGGAATACATTTAGAATAACATCGAACTTGATATGCATTACATTCATGAACATCTACAAAATCGAATGAATTAGAATAATTATATAAGTTAGTATTATAAGATAAGTTGTTTTCACCAAAAATGAGATTTTTCTCATGAAATATCGTTTAACGTTGTCAGTATCCAAACGAACGAATATATAAATACGTACACATTAAAAAAAGAAGAAAGATCGTAGCAACATTACGGTTAGTCATATATCTCAAACTTACCAGTTTTTAGAAGAACGCACGCATTGACCCGTTAATTTTCCTTATCTTATCATTACGTAATCAATGAATTATTGTTTTCCACGTGGCACAGGCTTAAAATTGTAAAGCTTGGTTCCCACTAGGACGCAACGCAATGACATGAGTAATTTGACTATTCACAAGAGATTGATCATCCAAGCTTAGGCCTACTATACGGCCCTAGTTAATTGCAAACATCGACAACCCTCTTTCTTAGACAAAATAACTACACCTACTGCACATGAATTCATCCGATCCATCCAAACAATCAGAAAATCCATCGCATACGGAGGCCTTGGGTGTACATCCACCACCAAAACATTCGAATTGTTCATCATTACAAACATGTTGCCCTGTAACAAAAATTGTTATGCAATATAATATTAATGTCTGTGCAAAGCAAACAATTTGTATAATAAGATTACTAAAAGCAAGTGTGAAGATTGTTTGAAATAATATTTTGTGGTACAACATGGCGCGATTTCTAAAAGGTAAAACACATTCTGAAAGTGTGGTGGAGGTTTTATTCATTTGTGATCAACACAATTGTCATAATCATACAGTAAGTGGCAATGTTCTAAACCTTAAACTTATACCTTCGATTTAAATTCGTATACTTATTCGTAACCAAGAAACTGTGTTAACAACACTCACAACAGTTTAGATGATCACAAGTCTTGCCATTAGCACATATACGACCTTTGTCTATGCAGTTTCCCAGCGGACATTGAAATTGTCCGGGCACACATTCATTGCCTTTGAAAAAAAGTAAGACAGTAAAAATTACCAAAGTAGCTTCTTATGTATATTTGTGGCCGTAGCATATGTGAGACAATTGTTTAATGTTAGTTTTAAATGTTATGAATCCTGAAAACTAGAAATTATTATTAATACACTTACCAATGGCATAATATAGGCCGACAAAATAAAAAACAAATCTCAACATTATGATGTCAGACGTGTACAAAATAAATCTACCAGCATCCGTACACCTGGGTTTACTACATAGGAGTAATAACAAACAAAATAACGTTCATTAAATTGCCAAAAACCCACTTCATTTGTTTACCGTACGTCTCTAAATACACACAACTGATGTTTTATAATGCAGCCGTTTCTTTAAAAGAAGTAAGATATTAGAACCTACCAACCAGTATCAACAAAAAGTCAATTTTCATTTTTTTAATGACTAGATATCACACACATTATGTTCCCTAATGGTCATCAAATGAATACTCGGACAAGGGGACTTGGTTATTACATAGGATAGTTTTATTGTTTAGAATAAGAAACTCATTGAAAACACAATTTACACTGAAAAACGAGAGTACAAGATAAGATATTCTATCATTAAAATATAAATTTACTATTTATTTAGAAAGCCATTATCTGGTTATCATTTTTTAAATACTGCATTTAGAGTCAAACAAATTGCAAAAGTTAGTTTTTTTTGCTGAAACATGCTCAATTATATACATATATTATTATTATTATATCTAAAATCTACCCTGATCACCCATTTTAAATGACCTAATTTTCATAAAATCAAAATGGCTGCCAATTTACAACTTTGTACTCTCTTAAACCATAAAGAATTTGGTATAAGAATGTATTAAACACATATATATAAATATGACCCTAAAGATTCAGAATAATGTATTTGAATTGTCTTTGGGGTCAAGGTCAAAGGTCATTCCAGTATGGGATCTAAAATATCACATAATTATATAACCTTTGGCTATGCAGTTTCCAAAATGACACTGAAATTGTCCGGGGTTACATTCATTACCTAATTACACAAAAGCAATGTTAAAGATATATGTTTTAATATGCCATTTTACTAAATGTCACATAATAGTAATTCACTTTTATCAAAAATTGGATCGCAAAACAAATTATTTGCCGGGAAAACTGTAATTTAAAGCAAGTAGGCCTAAGTGGGTTTTTTGGTTGAATGTAACCGTTTATTTTTGTCTTTTTATAAGCAACTTTCATTAGATTGACAAAAACAACCCCACAATCTGAACACTTGAGCGGTTTACGCACAACTGATATAACGCAGCCTTTACTCAAATAGAAGCAAAACAATAGAACCGACCGACCAGTATGAACAAAAAGTCAATTTTCATTTTTAATAGTCAGATATAAATGTGCCTTAATGGTTATCAAATGAATAATCGGACAAGGGGAGTTGGTTACAACATAGGATAGTTTTATTATTTTTGGAAATGAAATATAAGGCATATATTGCCAAAAATAGAAACTCATTGAAAACACAATTTACACTAAAAATAACAGCAATTGAAATTAAATAATTTTCATTGGAAATATTTAATATTGATTTATTCTATTCTACTGTATTTTAATTTATGTATATCTAAAATTGCGAACACCTAGTTTCCCACATATTGAAGGATGAACACAGCTTTACTTTTGACATCTGAATGATATTTCACAAAGAAAGGCCTAACTGTAAGCAAACAGCGTTCTAAAAATCAACCGGGAACCCATGGTCTTATATTTTTTTGCCATTGCTCAGTTCAGTTCATACATTCAACATAAGATTCCTAAATAAATAGAAATAATCATACTCAATCATAAGCATTATTCCTTTTAAAAAATTACTCGTTTGCGGACGTTGAAGAAACCAGGAATTGTATTTCTTTATTATATAATAATAAAGGCAAAATAAAAAAAGAAGAAAATATCATTATTATTATCATTTAAAATAAACAATGTTTGTGTTATGACCCTTGATGAATTCCTTATAGATCTTTCAATAATGTCTTGTTTTCGTTTGGTTTAGTAAACTCAATAGTTATTAAAACAATGCAACATCAAAAACGGTTAACAATAAATACAAATATATATATTTGTATTTCATTGTTAACCGTTTTTGATATATATATATATAAACATAGATCAGCTCAATTTCAATTTAATTAAAATATCAATATTATGATTGCAATTTATATTATTAAATTAAATTAAACTTGGTGTACCGCTAACGTTATATCAACATTTGATATCGCCATGCAAACCTTCAAACAATATATAGCTTTAATTTTTATAATGAATAGTATTACTATTGGTATAGTAAATTATCGAGTGAATTTGTCGTATTCAGGACATGTTTACCTTCATGATGGGCTAAATTTACTTCTTCTTACTGTACATAATAATAAGTTTATCTCTATAAACAGTGCTAATTAGTTTACTATGGCTGGTCTAGATAATCCTGTCCGTTTTTATAATATGTACAATGTGCTTGTGACGTAAAATACAACATTAATTAGATCTACATGTTAAACCCTAAATTTAAATGACTCGTTCTCCTTCCATTTCGATGGACGTTGAACGTGTGTTAATAGTATTCGCACTGGTGTTATCAAAGACAGGTCCTATTCTGTTGCTCAATTTCTTCTTCACTGCACGTCTTACCTGTAATATAATTAAAATACATATTTTGCTTATGTACTTTAATGGTTTCTTTATTTTGGCTATAGGTATTAAAGTCGCAATGGATGATGTACTATTACTATATTAGGCACGTAAATATTTTTCGCCAGTATTCATCGCTAAGCACGTTTTCCCCTTTTCGCTTTTGTGTTAAGCTTATAATTACCTCATTGCTAAAAAAGCACTGCGTCAACCAAATGAAGAATCCCTGCGTGCTATTCAAAATAACGAATATGTATTGCATTGTCTCAGAATCATCAAAAATGATTATTATACCAAACATCCACGGAATTCCAACGACTGGAGTAAGAATCAGCAAACCTCCTACCATGGTTCTGGTAATTAAAAATAGTTGTACATTAAGAAAATGTCAAATCAATGCTGGACCCCACCCGACATTTTGTTATTTTTATAATAAAACAGTATTCTACTTAAGCTGCGCCAACAAAAGTACGTAGGCTACATATATTCAATTCAAGTTAACATTTATTTCTTTCAAAACAACAATAAAAAAAGAACATTTCTTTCAATTTACAAATATTTTATGACAATAAAACAGACTGGAAAAGAAAGATGTGTCTTAAAAATGGTAATACATTTCTTTGAGTTTTGAAAGTGGCAAAGTCCCAAAAAGTAAAATCAAAAGGAAAATATCGTAGCTCAATTGAATATTGATCAATTTTAGTAATTTCGGTGTCTTTTAAAATTACCTCAGTCGTTTAAGAGTGTCAATTTCATCTCTACTTTGATTTGGTAGTTTAGCCTTCTTGTAAATTAAAACCCCAACAACAGTCATCTGAACAAGAACAGTCTACAAAATAAAATGTATAACAGTACATTGATAGCGTATTGCCCAGTGAATGTAATTTTTAAATTCTTCATCTTATATCACTATGATACTGAGTAATAAATTATACAAATAATGAATGTTTATGAGTGGAATAGTACAAATAATGTCATGAGGTGAATGATGAAAGGTTAAATTTAACCTTTCATCATTCATCATGACATTATTTGTACCATTCCACACGAATATAAACATTCATTATGGTAGGCCTACATTTGATTAAGATTGAAACAGTAACACTTATTTGTTTTTTTGTTGTAAATATATTGGGTTTTTTTTTATAATATATTATAATTATAAATATTTATTGTACTGTAGTGTTAATTATGTCAACAACCGACCAAACAGTCTTAGGCCTACCCAGACTAAAGCGCTTAGTCCTAGGCTTACATTAATAGGCCTAGCTAGGCTACAAAGGCAGCGATACAATTAAGAAACTTCAACAGATAACTGAAATTTTTTGTCTTTTCTACAAATTTGTATATATATCTCTCCCAGAATGTACTTCGTCGCTATGCGAGTATCATCCCGGCGAAAGTACAAAATAGGCTGTTTGGATTTCTTTAAGTAATGATCTAAATATATTTTCCGTACGAGATAAGATTTAGTTCCGTACACAAAAAAGTACAATTTAACGATTGTTAAATAGTGTGTACTATTGCACGCTATGTGACCACAATCATCCAATCAAATAACAGGAATGTATTTATGTGTTATATAATGAACAATATTTACCGTGATAGTAATGCAGACACAAGAAATGAAAGTCCATATTGCACCCGAGTCAGTATCCAGCCAACATCTAAGGCGTATTAAAAAAAATGAAAATTTATTTGCTTTTATTTAAAACAAAGACAATTTATTACTGGTTTCAAATAAAAATTCATAAATTACATTATGCATCGAATATGCAATAGTTTTACAACCAAGCCAATCCAATGCGATTCATGTTTATGTCAATGAATGGTTCTCCTTCATTATTTTTTGTTGGTGTGGATTTATGGTGGTAGGTAACATTACGAATTAAACGCGCGTCAAAATGCTGATAATGTTACATTTTTTGTACGCGCGCGTTCACTCTTAGATAACGGTACGCTCAGAACAATCTCAAAAAAGATTTACCCATCAGATACGTAGTTTTCTCTTGTTGCACAAGCAGTTATGAGAACAACAATACCGGGTGCAATCCAAGCGATGTAACGACAGTAAACAAATCGTTTTTCATGATCCATAAATGAGTGTTTAATCTTAATGTATATATCTGTTGACATAATCAACATCCAAAAGAACGCTACCATCAAGCTGTAGTGAAGACATCCAGCAAGGAAAGCACACGCAACTTGATTACGAATCTATTAGGAAAAAATACCACAATTGTGTATCTGTGATTTATTTCAGCAAGGATTATTGAGATACTCTATTCATGATTGGTACCAAGCCCTACGCTGTTTCCGAAATTATTTTTTAATATATTGTTTCATGTCTGTGTATGTCTGTACACAAATTAGTTCACAAAAACAAGTTTTCTTCCACTTTTTGACTTAAAAAGTAAAGAAAATGTAATATTTATTAGCGAAAGATAAAGTGGGGCAACATTTTCCATGCACGTGGACTAGAATTAGAGAGTTGTAATTTCTCTAAAAGACTTCAACCAAAAAAAGAAAAGAGGAGAACTTACATTTATATCTAAGAAAGGAAAAAAGAAATGCACCAACAGTAAAGCGATTACCAGATGACGTAACAATATGTACCTGTCTGAATGTCTTAGTTCTCTGAAATTAGAAATATAACATATTACATACTGTGTATGCATTGAACAAACTAAAACTAAAAATAACGAATATTAAGAAGATTAAGAACCAGTCTGCCACGTGTTTATCAAAACAAAGATATCATTCCTTGTTGCAATGTTGATGAAGAAGTTGATTATGAGAATCGAAGTAGTGACTGAATTCACAATTGTTGTTATTATTACACTGTTATTAAAAAAAAACAATGTATAGCATGCACAACGTTACAACTTGTGGCCAATGACCAGATTGCTTGTAACCTTTACAAGCTTTTTAAAGGATAAAAAACACCAACATTTAAAAGACATAAAAAGCTAAAATACTAAAAAACACAATCAGAATCAGGCATTAAGCAGGAAGATGAAATAGCGGATTGGACTGTTGTTAAGTTGGCAGGATAGATGGTGTATAAATGGGTACCTGGTATACAGTAAGTCAAAACACAACTGGGCGTATTACTTGCTGCAACATGGCATTATGTTTCCAGACGTGTTTGATCGAGAGGATTTGTTTATTAAGCGCCGCATAAGAGTGACGTTATTATTATAAACGGACACGATTTCAAACGATATGGTTAGACCTAGAATAAAACCTGTTGTCGGCGGTAATAGATACAGATGCCGGACTTTACTTTTGACAACAGCACCGCAAATACCAATTAGCTTACCTTATGCTGATTATCGTAATAAGCGTTATTATGAGAAAAACACTGGAAATTCCAATTGTGATGTTTGTAAGCATAGATATTGCACTCTTCTCATTTTGTGATGTTTTCTAAATAACCAAAGCAAATAAATAAGGCACTAATGCACTAAAAAAATAATAATAATGTAGGTAAAAAGTATTATTTTACTAATTTAACAGATATGACTTTTATATTAATATTATTATTCTCAGTGACATTTTTATATTTCTCGTCGTGTTTGCAGCTTGGCGATCAATTAGTTTTAACACAAAATGACTTATATATTTAGTTTATTAACAGTTATTATCACTATAGTAACGATTCTATTTAGTTTAGCAAAAGACATCGGATTTATCATAAACGTAAAATAATAATATGTCTGTTTTTTTCTTATTGCATTTTTAATTACTTGTTTCGTTTTATATATGCACTTATTCTAAAAGATACACAGTGTATAGTTTTGTTGGGTATCATTATATTATTACGTGGTATAGCAACATAAATAAATGTTTGGCTGATTTTCGTAAAGTTTTAATCTCACATAGTTCGGTTTCATGAGAACCACAAATGACGTCAGATGATTGCATTTACACGTCACACCACTGATAACGTAATCGTACTGGTACACCGTTATACATCCCTCTGTTGACCATGTCCTAAAAATAATGATTGTAATTTACAAGAATTATAGTAAAATAGTCATACGATTGGCTGTTTTAGAAATGATTTCAAATTTTAGTATAAAGGATCGTGTGACGCTAAAAAAATACTTTTGCCCAAAAACAAAGTCGAATAATCGAACCCAAATATGTGCAATAAAATAACCTTTTAAAAATCGACTTACGGATTTTGTTCATGTGTAAAATGGCAAACTGGCAAATGTAGCACACTCGGTTCGTTTTCTGTAGTTGAGTTCTTTAACTTTAATTTTAATTTAATAATTGTTATATTTTGTATCGAAACTCCACTTAATTTTGTTACTTAGATTTGTTCTTGGTCATTTCAATAAAAATATACAAAATTAATTAATTATTGATATTTATATAACATCTAAATAAATTCCTGTCATTTGATTTGACGATTGTGGGTCACATGGCGTGTAATAGCACGCACTATTGAACAGTCGTTCAAAAGTCCTTTTTCCAAAAAAATCGTGTACGAAAAAAAATCCTTTCGCGTTTGGAAAGTCTTTTTTTATACCATTACTCTAGAAATCCAACAGCGCCGCCAATTTGTACTTTTGCTACCTTTCTAGCCTAGCTAGGCCTAGGATTGTTTAGTCTTTTGTTAACATAATTAACACTAAAATAGGTGTGTTTATAAAATAAAAATACTGCAAATATAACATTTAATATATTATTTTTAAAACAAATAAATGTTACTGTTTTAATGTAAATCAAATATAGGCCTACAGTTGTAGGCATAACTTTTTATTCAATCTGATGGGAATCTATTTAGATGTATTATATATATATATAATTATATAAAACAAATAATGAATGTTTATTATCGCGCCGAGTTGAAATATAGCCTTTCATCATTATTTGTACTGTAGAGGCAGTATTTGCATATCAATTAGCAGTTGTTACGTTCAGCATTCTTAAAAACCCATTTTTCTTTGTCTCGCTCTCTCTACTACGGACCGTCGAGAAAGCAGGCTGCATTGTTACTACGCTACGCTGTTTTGTTACTTTACAAGAAAGTTTGCGTATTCTGTACATATAGATAGAAGAAAATAATATTGAAATACATAGTTACGGAGCCAAATCAGAATATACTGATGAGACTTGGACCCAACACACACTCGCAACTAACACAGTAATAGTGGGTAAGTAACAAACTCACTAAAGTACCATTCAACGGATATATACATTCATTATTTGTATATAATCATATTATTTTAAAATAGTAAAATAATGCGTAGTGTTGTTTCAATTAGAAATTGTCAAATCTTCGCTGCCCCCTTAAGTTAACATTTTTTAAATGATTTAAAATGTACTAAAGTTCAACATACTTTTTAGTTGAAATTTGTTTTAGAAATTTCGTTTTACCGTAATATTATTGAACACAATCTCGCATTCCGTACTGATAGACTTGTTATTTTTGTCGTAAACGATAACTTCCACAATGTCAGAGGCGCTTGGGAGAAATTCTCCTTCTCTGAAAATAAATTTGTTTATTTTTTAAGTAGGCCTATAATAAAATGTTGAGGATCTAGGTGGTAGTAAAAGATAAATGTATTTTCATTTATTATAATTTAGTCAATCGTTAGTGATTTAACTTACACAGTTTTTCGTTTCTTGATTTGTTCTGCTTCTGTCAATCTTGCAACAAGTGTGTATGGTCCATCTGAAAAATTAATTAGTTAGGCCTATATTTTCGAAAACCTTCTCCGGAGCTCTATGGGTTCACAAAGTTGGGTTATATGGAGTACACTAGACACTGGAGTGAATCTACCTATTTAAATTCAATTAGATCATAGTCTGACGATCAGTTGATTAATAAGTAAATGAAAATTAAGAAAACTGAAAGTACAGTATTACAATTATGTTTAATTTACGTACGTACTTATTTTTACTTATCTTTTTTCTTTACTGACCTTTGACACTGCCTTTAGCCGTAGTAGAAACTTTTACAAATGTTGTTGTTTCAGAAATAATAATAGAAGTAAAAGTCGGCGATTCAGCTTCAACATTGACTGAAAAATAAAATTATACGGTGCAAAAATGAGAAATGGGGAAACTTGTGGTTTGATAGATTGTTGATTGATAAATGATACTTAGTGTCAGTTGAGAGAGACAGTCTCTGTTAGGTCAGTATTGACATCGAGATTGTCAATTGCTTTAACTGTTTCAAAAATGTGAGATCGAAGTTAGTTGTTCGATAGAAAGTTCATTCGAAATTGTTGTGTCGATGGTACCACCAAGAAGTGAATTCGATAGTGGTGATGCGGTACTTTTATCTTCGGGTAAATTTACAATCAACGTATTGTGTTTTTTTTTGTCTTCTACAAACTTATTCAAAGTATTACTGATATATTTTTCGTATGCAGCAATTATTTTGGAATACTATACTCACTGTCAATTGAACGTGATCCTGTCGTTACTGCTAGTTTAGTGCTGTAGAGGTTGTCTTTCGGATTTAATGAGGTTTGTTGAGTAGAAACATCATTCAAGCTGCTGTCAGTAGTTGCAGTGTTGTAGAGGCTAGTGTCTTCAAATACTTGGTTACGTGGAATTTAAAAAATCAAACTTTTGTAAATATTTACTCAATTTTACAATGCAATTCCAAAATATCAAGTTTTACAACAATTCTCCTTATCTGAATGGTCATTATAATTAATGACGTCATCACATTTAAAGCATTGATATACATTATCCAAACATTTTAATTCATATGGATTATGAATATAAAGTTGTATAATGTTGTTGAGTTTAATCGTCCAATGAAGTGGAAGATAACAATTCGACCAATGTTTGATAACATCACTCGCAGAACACAGTACTTTATGTCCTTATTGCATGGAGAAATTTTATTTTTTCCCCAATAAAAACGGTTGGACTGGGAATGTTTAGAAGACTTCCAATATTTTTATTTTTTTGGAATATCATATAGAAATTAATTGAAAGTAATTATCATCCTAAAACTGATTAACATCCCAAATGTTCATTACATTGTTCTGGTTTTACAAAAATAGTTAGTTATTAGTTATTAAAAAGGTATAATTTAACTATTCGATTTTACGTCGATATTAATTCTATGGATGTT
This sequence comes from Antedon bifida, assembly GCF_963402885.1. NCBI lineage: Eukaryota > Metazoa > Echinodermata > Crinoidea > Comatulida > Antedonidae > Antedon > Antedon bifida. The sequence continues at coordinate 3,007,679 of NC_136234.1, forward strand.
GCCACAATCTGCTGACGCAGGTTCCCACAAACCCCGTGTTCACAACATAGACAATTCTTAGTACATTTTACTACCGGGAGCCTTTCGCCTCTCCCTTCTCCTCCACTCTCAACAAATCTCTCACCTACCCTCCCCCCCCCCCCCCCCAACCACATCTTTCTCTCTCCTTATCAGCTCCAGAACAGACACAATTTGTAATATCCCATTAAAATACAGTAAACTTACGATGACAATTATTCTCATCTGAATTGTCTGCGCATTGAGCATAACCGTTACACACGTAGTGTTCAGGAATACATTCAGAACTTTCGCATCGAAATTGATATGCATTACACTCATGGTCATCTACAAAGAACGGCATTTTTTAAGAATATACAAGTTCTTTGATGTTAAAGAAGTATTTTCCTCCCAAAACATGAAAAATAAATATTAACAAGATCAGACTTTAATTTTGCAGTTTTAATAAAGTTATTTCTTTCTGTAAAAATAAAATTATAACGGACAAAAGAAACGGTTAATTTTAACCAAAAACAATTTTCTGACAGACAATTTAAATGTTTTTTTGCTTTAAATTACAATTTTTCGATAAATAATTTTGTTCAATCCAGTTTTTGGTCAAAGGAAATAACTATTATGTGACATAAAATTGTATATTCAACAATAAAAAAAAGAAAAAAAAGGGGGGGGGGGACAATATATCTTTAAGTTTCTTTCTTATATACTGGAGAGTGATGGTGTAATGGTAATATCGGACTAGCATGTGATAGGCATGGGTTCGAGGTTATCTGTACATATCAGCATACTAATTGCATCCTTAGGCAAGATGCTTTACTCTCATTGCCTCATCCTTCGGATGGGATGTAAAGCCGTTGGTCCCGTGTACTTAACAGTGCACGTTAAAGAACTTGGTACACTATTCGAAAAGAGTAGGGGATCGTCTCCCGGTGTGCTGATCTGGTAGGCGCTGCACTGCTGGCTGCCGTGGGTCCGTGGAGGGTCTAATCCGAATCGTATGCAGCAATTATTTTGGAATACTATACTCACTGTCAATTGAACGTGATCCTGTCGTTACTGCTAGTTTAGTGCTGTAGAGGTTGTCTTTCGGATTTAATGAGGTTTGTTGAGTAGAAACATCATTCAAGCTGCTGTCAGTAGTTGCAGTGTTGTAGAGGCTAGTGTCTTCAAATACTTGGTTACGTGGAATTTAAAAAATCAAACTTTTGTAAATATTTACTCAATTTTACAATGCAATTCCAAAATATCAAGTTTTACAACAATTCTCCTTATCTGAATGGTCATTATAATTAATGACGTCATCACATTTAAAGCATTGATATACATTATCCAAACATTTTAATTCATATGGATTATGAATATAAAGTTGTATAATGTTGTTGAGTTTAATCGTCCAATGAAGTGGAAGATAACAATTCGACCAATGTTTGATAACATCACTCGCAGAAATTGTATATTCAACAATAAAAAAAAGAAAAAAAAGGGTGGGGGGACAATATATCTTTAAGTTTCTTTCTTATATACTGGAGAGTGATGGTGTAATGGTAATATCGGACTAGCATGTGATAGGCATGGGTTCGAGGTTATCTGTACCATACTAATTGCATCCTTAGGCAAGATGCTTTACTCTCATTGCCTCATCCTTCGGATGGGATGTAAAGCCGTTGGTCCCGTGTACTTAACAGTGCACGTTAAAGAACTTGGTACACTATTCGAAAAGAGTAGGGGATCGTCTCCCGGTGTGCTGATCTGGTAGGCGCTGCACTGCTGGCTGCCGTGGGTCCGTGGAGGGTCTAATCCGAATTTCCTCAGTTTCCAGTTAAGCTTGAGGACAAATATAAATACCTTTACCTTTACCTTTAAAAAGATGATGTTTAAAAAATCAAAAGACAGAATGACTACACCTACCGCACATGATTTCATCCGATCCATCCTCACAATTGTTATATCCATCACATATGAAGACCTTCGCTTTACATTCTCCACTTAAACATCGGAATTGTTCATTATTACAAACATAATGCGCTGTAAATATTATGCAATAATAAATGTTATTACTAGCAGCAAATTTACCCGCCCAGAGCGGTTTTAATACACCTCATTACCCCAAGTACTGCACATTCACCAGGTTCGCGGTAAACCATGATGCGATTCCTAAAATTGAAGACCACTTTTTAGTATTATTTTCTGCTAGTGTTAAAAGATAGGACTTTTTCAAACATCCAATTTGGATTTAGAGAAAAGCAAACTACGTCACATGCCATTTTACACTTCGTTGACATGATTACATCAGCCTTAGATAATCATATGCATACAATTGGTATTTTCCTCGATTACTCCAAAGCTTTCGATAGAGTTAATCATGAAATCTTACTGCATAAATTAACAAACTATGGAATTAGAGGGGTGGCTCAAAAATGGTTTAGAAGTTACCTTTCTGACAGGCAACAATTTGTATCATTAAATAATTTTAAATCAAGCTGCAGACCTGTTACATGTGGTGTCCCACAGGGTTCGATTTTGGGCCCACTTCTCTTCATAATTTGTGCAAATGATTTCAATAATATATCTAATGTCATATCGTCAATACTGTTTGCGGATGTTTTAAGTCTGTTTTATTCACATGATGATCCAGATAGTCTCTGTGACATCGTTAATCAAGAACTAAACAAGGTTACTACTTGGATACATGCAAACAAGCTATCACTAAATATGCTAAAAACTAATTTTATGTTGTTTAGTAATAAATATAGTATGTTACCAAAAGATACAAAATTTTCAATAATGTTCATATTAATCAAATAACCAACACAAAATTTCTTGGTATATTTATTGACGACAGACTTGACTGGAAAGCCCATGTTAATTACCTTTGCAAATTATTATCAAAAAATGTTGGCATGATGTATAAATTGAAATCAATATTTCCTCAAAAAGTATTAATTATTTTATATTCTACTCTTTTTTTTCGTATTTAAATTATGGTGTTCTTGCTTGGGGAAATGCTTCAAAATCAATTATTACTAAAATTTTATTAATCCAGAAACGAGCTGTCAGAATTATCTCAGGGGCAACTTTTCGTGCTCACACCCAAGATCTCTTTCAAAAAAATAAAATATTAAAAATTGAGGACCTCTATAGATTTAATGTTGGTGTCATCATGTTTCAATTAACCGCCGGACACTTACCACCCATAATATCCAGTAAATTCACTCAAAATAAACAATACCACACTCACCAAACAAGACAAAAAGATCAGTATCACCTACCACTTACTCGAACTAGTCTTAAAATGAACACCCTTGTATACACTGGACCTAAACTCTGGAATTCTCTCCCTTTATCTCTTAAAAAACTGTGCTTTATTTAAACGTCAATTTAAACTATTATTGGTTGAAGGTTCTTTGTAAATTCTTTTATTAATGACATATTTGGATATTTTAAAAATAATTTATATAATCTATTTTTTACTTGTTTTTTAGTTTTAAACATGTTAAACTTATGTGTTAGAGAAAAGATATTAGTTAAATTGTTTTTTTTTTTAGTTTCTAATTGTGTTATATATTATTTCTATTTTATTTTTTTTGTTTTGAGGAGCCTATTTACCACAAGCTTTGCTTTCTTTTAGGCTCCTCCACTTTATATTTAGGCCTATATAGTTGTAAAGTGAAATAAATAAATGAAATGAAAAAAATGAAAGTTTATGGATGACACAGGTTCCCCCAACCTCGTGTTTACATAGGCAATTCTTAGTACATTTTACTACCGTAGGCCTTTCGCCCCTCTCCCTCCCCTCCCCTCCCCTCTCCGCATCAGCCCCAGAACAGACACAAATTTAAATGTCACTTAAAATACAGTAAACTTACGAGGACAATTATTCTAATCTGAATTATCCGCGCATTGAGAATAACCGTTACACACATTATGGGACATAAAATTGCATATTCAACAACAACAACAAACAAAAAAAGAGGGACAATATATCTAAGTTATTTTCTTAAAAAGATGATGTTTGTAAAATCGAAAGACAGAATGACTACACCTACTTCTGCATATGAGTTCATCCGATCCATCATCACACTGTTTAATTCCATCACACATGAAGGCCTTCGCTTGACATTCTCCACTTAAACATCGGAATTGTTCATCATTACAAACATACTGCGCTGTAACAAAAATATTATGAAATAATGAATGTTATTACTAGCAAATTTACCCGCCCAGAGCGGTTTCAATACCTCATTACCCCAAGACACCAGTACTGTATCTTTATCCCATATTCACCAGGTTCGCGGTAAACCATGATGCGATTCCTAAAATTGAAGTAAAAAATAACACTTTCTGAAAGTGTGGAGATTTTGTTTTATTTGTGTTCATCACAATCATGCAATGCTTTAAAACCTCCCAACTTTATACATTCTTAAAATGTTTCTATACTGCATCCAAGACCAAGAGAGTGGTGCAATACTTACAACAATTCATTTCATCGCTGTTGTCATTGCAATCGTTGTCTGTATCACATACATAACCTTTCGGTATGCAGTTTCCAAAATTACACTGAAATTGTCTGGGACTACATTCTTTACCTTTTAAAAAGTCAAAAAGTCAAACTTTAAAAAATACCCTTGTGCTTACTTTTTGACTGACGAGATTTAATTGTGTATATGAGAAAATGTTTGTAAATGTTTACCTTCACTTACCAATGGCATAATACAGACCTACAAAATAGAAAACAAATCTAAATCTCAACATTCTGACGTCACTCGCGTACAAAAAAGTTGCGATACGCACACCTGATTTTGTCTAAAGATAAAATAACCAACAAAATAACGTTAAATTGGCAAAAACCCACTTCATTTGTATACGCCTATATAGTCTTATATCTAATGTTTTGTAATTCAGTCTTTCCTTAAATAGAAGCAACATTTGAAAATACCAACCATTATGAACAATTAGAAGTCGCACGTGTTCACTTAATGGTTGTTAACGAAGAATCCTTTTTATATTACCATATGATTAGGCCTATAATTGTTTTCGAAATATTGCCAAAAATAGAGACTCAATAAAAAAAAACAATGTTATCTCAAAACGATTATACTTTATGGAAGTATTAAGTGTATCAATCAAAATTGTGAGGCCTTTGATGAATATAGACAAAGTACTTTAAAATACCGTGACATGTTTCGAGAATACTAATTATTTTAATAATTCTCATCTCATCATCAGAACTGAAATCAACGCCTAGAGTACTTATATTGGCCCTACCAACAACACAGGTTGTATTTAAATTACTCAAAAATGTATTGAAATTACAGATAGATATGGGGTCAAGGACCACTCCATTACATTTTGGAGGCAATCGGACAACAAGTAAACTGAAATTGCATTTTCTCGAGAACTCAGGCCTACTTGTCCACAAAACTTCATTTTTGTACAAGAGGCAAGAGTTATAATATGTGATTTGTAATTTTAAAACATAAGTTGATTTAATGTACAGGTTTTATGATACGAGTAGAACCCCCCCCCCCCCCCCCCCCACTTTTTTTTTTTTTTTGGCGTTCGTGTTCTATTGTTAGTGAACTGACTATTGTTAGTAAAGCCTGGTTACATAACATTTACACTAAACTCGCATAGGCCTACACATGCTTGTAAATTAGCCTAAATCACACACAGCATTAAGACACACACACACACACACACCAATAATTATATACAGTATGTATTTTTCCGGAGAAATCTTATGTAGGAGAATTTTACAGTAGTAGGCGGAGCCTGCACTCTCCCGGAGTGGCTTTCTAGTTATATGTTGTTGGTTATTGATTTTTTCTAAAGATAAACTTTAGTAGGCCTAATGAAGGCCTCTGATTTGAGAGAGGAATATTCCTAGTCAAGTATTGTAGTATAGTCACAAAATACAAAACGAAACAGGCTGGCTGTGAATAAAGGTCAATTTCTTTCTTTATAAAATATGAATGAACGATATTATTATTACGATAATATTCATTACAGTCAAAGAATTCATGTGTTTGCCTCTTCATTGTAATTATTTTTTAATGATATAATCGGATGTCAAAAAAATAAATGAAATATAATAAATAAATTATAGTTTTCTGAAATATTAGACAAAATAAATTGATTGTTTGTAATTTTTAATTGATTTTTTAAAAGGACAGCTTTGAATTGTTATTGTATAATTTGTAATGAAATATAAAAATATCACAGATTCCAATAAAATATAAAATAAAAATAATGAAAAATAAATGTAAAATGCTTTTTAAAATATTTTTTTTAAATTATTTCACATAAAAAACGATTTCTCTAACTTGACAGCAAGCCCGCCCTCAATGTTATAACAGTTTTGTTGACATCCTTTTTATTAAACACATGTTTCTATTCTAAATAATGGAACGATACTGTGAAATAATTACTGACATTAAAGGTACACCGTTACGTAAACAACAATGTAATAGATCTATACTAACTAGTAAAGACCTAGGCTTAGGCCCTCTAGTACTAGCTAGATTAGATAGAGTAAAAGAAGCATCATAGGGGAGGCCCTCTCCCTGTTGACTGGCTAGCCTAACTAACTAACCTAGCCTAGCTAGCTAGGCCTCATCTCATATTGAGACCTAGACTAGGCCTACTAGAGTCTAGTAGGCAATGAGTAAGTAGTAGTGTATATAGAGGGATAGAGTAGACTTCCTTATGAGTAGATGCCTTAATTTTTAATTTAGCTACCTAGCCTAGAGGCAAGCAGTACTAATTCACTGTTAGTATGTACTTTAACGGTGACTAAATCCGGTCAGTCTAATTACCGAAAACAACCATAAACAAAATTTTAAAAATGTAAATACAGAAAACAAACTTGTATAATCTTTTTTATGTCGCCCTCTATTGATGGGTGTTTCTTAAAACTTAGACTATAACAGAGAGAAGCCAAGGAAGAACCTATGAAATGGTAGTGGACAAGTGTTCACAAAATTAAACTAAAAAGCGTACAACCTCAATGATAACACCGTACATTTACTTACAGAATTTGTAAACATATTTTGATTTTAGTCTTTCGATTTTTGATCCAGAAACCAACGCATGTACTCCTCACATATTAATTGTGAATACGTTAATCATGATAATTATTTCTAGATTTTCAAAAGATAATAATACAAAAATGATATTTTTAAGAATATCGATAATATTAGGGACTATAAAGTACATACTTAAAACAAGTTCACGATAACGATTCACAATAAAATCTATTCAGTAAAATTACCGTAGTCGAGTTAATCACGTCTTCAAAACGTGTACATAAGCAATGTTATAGGTAAAATCATGCTTTGTTTTTGAAAATTAAATGATTTTAGAGATCAATGGAAGTGAACATTCTTCTATCAACTTGGACCTTTTTAAGGCATTTTTACTGGAAGAAAATGATTTAAAACAAGTTTCTATCCTCAAAAAGGTAAGAAAAACTTGAGTATTACACATGATGTCATTTGTAAGGGGGTGGGTGGGGAGTGAATGTTGTTTATGAATTCCTAATGAAGTAGGTGAATCAGTGTTTGGCTTTGGTCAATTATCTTTAGAGGGGTGTTTCTCTTTATTGAGGACTAGCCTTGTTGGGCATTTTATTTCATTCAGGTAAGTTCCAAGACTAAATAATGCTCCTACCTGAATGTGTTAAATCGTTTCATGAATTCCTAATAAAGTTGGTGAATTTTTTTTCTATCTTTAATAGTTTGGGTCTGGTTTAAGAAAGTTGGTGTGTCCTGGATTTGAGAAACCTCATTTGGAGAAGTTAATAGGCATTCTCAGTGATATCTATGTGAACACAGCAGCACGTACTATACTGCGTAGGACCATTATCAGGTGATTGAATGTGAATTCTGTTATTAAGTTATTCAATTTATTAATTGTTCCATTATTGAGTTCTAATCACAGAATGGATCCCTCTTACCTTTTTGTAATTTAGATTGTAGTCAATCTCAATTATGTAATTGGTTTATATATAGTTTCCTATGTTTTTACAGTGTTCTTCAAAGCCTACCAGATACAATGTATGGATCCATTATAAGTGCATTACAAACTTCTCTGACCAATCACATTGATTGCTGTGATAAATGTGACCAATCATCACTCAGACTCAGGGTGGATACAATACAATCATTGATGGAAAACTTCAGCCTGGGAGAAGCTGCTATGAAATCAGCTCTTCTTCCTGGTAATATATATATATTGCAATTCATTTTTGTATATAATATTAATATTCTCTTTAGGTCATATATTTTATCTTGTTTTAAATGTTGTTTGTCGCCATCGTCTCTCCTTCCTCCCAAAGGGCATACAAGACTATAATGAAAGATATCAAAGATAGGGGAATTTATTACGATACACTATTATTGTTATTATTATTATTAACACACTTATGTATTAGGCCTATCATTTCTCTTTTCTTTACGGCATTTTTATAAGACAGCAACACAATTTCCCAAGTTGGGATGAATAAAGTTTCCTTGTATCCTTGTATACCATACCGTAAATCTTCTAATAGTAACCTGTGTTATTCGAACTGTTTTATTATTTTGCTATGAGTTGCTGACCAGAAAAGTTGGGGGTGGGTTACTATTTCCAGGTGCCTAATTTAAGATTAGTAATAGTAACCCACTACTCTAATAGTAACCCCCCTTCTAATAGTAACCCACCCTAAAAAACAATCAAAGAATAATAACCCAGGGTTACAATAGAATATTTACAGTATATTTAATTAATATTATCTGAACATGGTTTTTATGTTGGTTTTGTTTTCTTCAGTATTTACGCTTGTCCAAGATGCTCTTCATTTCTACTTAACAAGAATAAGGTATTTTTTTTAAATGGAATTGTGGAGATAGTTTGCTATGGCAGTTATTAGTATTTTAATAACAGTAGTAGCCTATAATATGATCAGTTTTAATAATGTCTTTAAAAATAGAAGTTTGCTATGGTAGGGTTTATTGATGTATTTTAATAACAGTAGTGGCCTATAATATGATCAGTTTTGATAATGTCTTTAAAATAGAAGTTTTCTATGGTAGGGTTTATTGATGTATTTTAATAACAGTAGGGGCCTATAATATGATCAGTTTTGATAATGTCTTTAAAATAGAAGTTTGCTATGGTAGGTTTTAATGATGTATTTTATGGCATGTTTTAATGACATTTCTTCACAATATACAGTTTTTATTATTTATAAACTGAAGGATTTTGTTTCCAAATATGTAAAATAATGAATGAATGTTATAAATAGGAATGATAATGAAGTGACTGCCATTAGCCAGAGTGAGAGCATGCATCATTGCCTAGCAACAATGAAAACATCAAGAGTTTTGGTACACAAATGTTCCTCTGCATTATGTCAAGAGATGTCAAAGGTTAATAGCGACAAATTAAGAGGTCATCTTGAAAACATTCACAGTGATGCATGTCTTATATTGAAAGAGGGTAATTATTTAGTTTGTTAATTAAGATAATTGATTAGTAGCTGAGCCTGACATTTTTTGCTGCATTCAAAGCTCTGATGAATTGAATCCAGTGGTGTAACGCAGAGGCCTGAGGCCCCTGGTTTAGGAACCTCAAGTGGCCTGGAGGCCTTGTGCATTTTTAACCTTTTTCAACATATTTTAATGCCTGTTTTTTCCTCTGGGCACTGCTCATAAGCTCCAGGGCCTCTGGGTTTAGCCAGTGAGCACTCATAGCCGTTATGCCACTGATTAAATCTTTCAATTTCAAGCTTTTGCCAGTTCAATACAAAATTTTGTTTGCAAGTTTGAAACCTGCATGTAACTGTTAGTCCAACCTACTAGTAATACTTAATAAGGAGCTCTAAAATTAAGAAAGTTTAAACTAAAGACAATCATAATAAAGTGTAAAATGTAAAAAAGACAATAAACATCAAATAATGTTTAAGAACAAATTTTACATAACTTAATGTGGTAAAGGTAATGGTCCCGTATTCAATTCTGAACATACAGTAGGGCAATGAGCTATTAGTAGCTCATTTTACTTAAGCTTCCGCATTATGTGGCAGGGTGGCCAGTTCTATTCAACAACACCTTATCCTCCCTAGTATTTTCAACCAGGTACTCATTTACAGCTGAGTAGACTGGGAGTTGTCAGGAATTGAACTCAGGTCTCTCTGTATGACAGTCAACCACTTGACTACCCAACTCCTCAAAGTTTAATGTTTTTGGATGAATAAACAATTTTTGTCATTTTTCCCCCAATTTCTCTTGCAGATCTTTTTTCTGCAGATTGTCAAAATGCAGCAGGTATGACTATTATACAAATCACTCAGCTCTTTGCTGACCAACAACTACCAAAGAAAGTTTCCAGTTTGATGAAGTCTAAACTACTTGACTATGATACTCTACCACCACTTTCAAAGTTGTTTTTTTGCCAGGGTGTTTTGGCGACGGTACCAAATGAAGACTTGGTGAGATATCGCACAGATGATGAAGTCACCAGTTATGTTGGTGCTTCACTTCTGGATATGATGTTTAAGCAAATTTGGAATCTTGTTAGTCTGTAAGTGAATGCCTGGTAGACTGTAAACCTCTAGTTAAACTAGTTTGACAAAAAAGGTGTGGTGTGCCCAAATATGATAGTGATATGCCCAAATATGGTAGTGACACCAAACAAATATGGGCACATCACATTTTTTTGTCACATAAAGTGTTATAGTATAGAATCTTTTAACACATCATCTCCAAGCAGTAAAGTGTGGCTTCTATTTAGCTCATTCCTACATAATTTCCTTTGCCTTCCTAATGGACTTTTTCCATGTGGTTTCCTGTCATGAATATTTTCTGTATTACACAGTTCAAAGTTCATAGAAAATGAATAATGGAGGCTAGCTAAGCTAAATGATGAATAAATATGGCAGTAGTTGGATAAAAAATCAAGGTATAAAAAGCCAACAATCACAGTTTAGATCCTTTATCAAATGAAGAAATTGGACCTGAAGTGACGATTAAAAATGAGTTTAAAATTATATTATAATGACTCACTACGAAGAGTATAGATGTATAGACTGTTTGACAAATGTTACTCATTGTTAGAACACAACATGGAAAGCAATTCATCATCAATCAAATTTTTTTCATTTATTTTAAATTCTCCATACTAACAGCGAGTCATCGCCACTAACAGGCAGGTTGAAATTCAGTCTCCTGTTAATGATTTTTAAAAATCTATCCTGTACAGGTTGATAGAGTCCTTCTCTGCGCTATCAGTAGCCAGAGCGCTTGCATTATGGACAACATGTGCATTGACTTCAATGGAAACTAAACAGGGCAGTTTACATACAGACGGAGGCTACACAGGGTACAAAGACACTCGGCAGAAGTTATTAGAGTATTGTTGGACCAACTGGGACCATCCAGTGGATGTAAGAGATATTGAAAACTCCTATATACAGTACTTCAGATATAAGGCTCTCTATAGGCCCGCTGCAGCCATAATCAACACACTGAAACCCCCTCTTTTCAAATACAATAGTACAGATAGTTTCAGTTGGCAAATTATGAAACTCGGGACTTCTTCCCTACATGCATGTTGTTTTCATTACAAATTTCTGCTTTCTGTTTTCTACTATTCGTTCACTCCTGATCATTTGTACTGGGTGGTCTAACATTTCTTTTAATGCCTTTAAATGTTTACATATTAGATTATATTGTTATTATTTAATCGGCCGGGTATGAAATTTGACAAACATTAGGAGGTGGGATTGCAATCGGAATACATTAACAATAGATTTACTTGTCCTTGTGTCTGCCTAAATTAAAAGGATGGGATTATACTCGAGCATGGGATAATGCTAAAGATGGGATAATACTCAAGGATGGGATTATACTGAAGGATGGGATTATACTCGAGCATGGGATTAAACTTGAGCATGGGATTATACTTGAGCATGGGATTATACTTGAGCATGGGATTATACTAGAGCGTGGGATTACACTCAAGCGTGGGATTATACTCGAGCGTAAGATTATACTCGAGAGTGGGATTATACTTGAGCGTGGGATTATACTCGAGCATGGGATTATACTCGAGCATGGGATTATACTTGTATACTATGTATTTCAATGTTAATTACAAATATTTCTTTTTTATTTCACAGTGTATGAGGCATCAAGTTAATGCTATTTTTAGCAACATCGTTCAACTTCACAGGAAATTGCTTACTTATAGTGAGTTTTTATTTCTATCTATTTATCTAAAGCAGACAAAAGTACATTAAAAAAAAAATGTAACACACTGGCCATCCAACAACTTTACATCCCGTCTGAAGGACGAAGCAGTTCGAGTATTTTGTCTAACTGACAGGATTCGTACCCATTCCTCTGACATGCGAGTCCGATACCCCTTACTTTATACCATATCTCTTTGAAATCTCTCCTGCTCGGAGTGGGAGTATTCTAAGCTGTTATTGTGCCTGTCCCAACCTTCTTTATGTAAATTAATAATATAATAATTTGATCTCTCTATTCACAAATAATTACAGGGGAAAATTTAGACTGTAATAATGATACATTCATATGTGAAGTCCTACAAAAGATTATGTTAAGCGATCGCCATGTACGTGGAAAGTACTCGTTCCTGGCCTGCCTTGTAGAAAATGTTGGTGTAAAATTTATTTTGGAAAGAAATCCAAAATTACCGCAAGAATTGTATGGTTGTGTAATGGACCAAAACCTTTCACCATGTGTAAGTAAACATTTGTTTTCTTTTTTCTTCATTATTCTTCTGTTAAATTGTTTTAAATCAATATTATTCAATTACAGTATAAAGCTCTGTCTACACTATCAAGCTAGTTTGACAAAAAAAAGTGTGATGTACCCAAATATGGTAGTGATAATGACATTATCATGTCCATATATGGGCACTATTTTTTTTGTCACATAATGTTTGATAGTGTAGACAGGACATATCATTGATAAATACTGACTGTACAGTTTTTCCCATATCTCATATACTATGTTGTCTAATTCGTGTTTTCTAGGTTGGTAATCTTGTTGATGTGATGGCCAAGAACCATTTGAAGAAAATGAATGGCAGTTGCATTGATGTTTGGCATTCAACCTGGATTGACAGCCTACTGTATGCTTTGCACACATGTCCACCAATACAACATAAATCATACATTATGCAGGTAGCATTCATAGTTGATCTGACAATGGTGATGATGTCATAAGGATATTGATGATGTCATAAGGATATTGATGATGATGTCATAAGAATATTGATGATGATGTCATAAGGATATTGTTGATGATGTCATCATAAGGATATTGATAATGATGTCATAAGAATATAGTTGATGATGTAATAAGGATATTGATGATGATGTCATCGTAAGGGTATTGATGATGATGTCATCATAAGGATATTGATGATGATATCATAAGAATATTGATGATTGAAAGAGGATGTATGTAGTTGATAACTAATAATGGTATTAATGTTGGCAAGAGATTCTGTGATTATGTTAGTGATGGTGGACTAGCAGATGATTGAGCAAATTGAAATATTATAATATTATATACTTTATTTTAGGTGACGCTTCCTAAATTGATTAAATGCAACCCTTTAAGTGCGCAGTACATTATTGAAAGTCTGCAGAGTAATCGGTGGGATACCTGCACATCAAGGCACCCTGATGATCATGCTAAAAGGCACCTGGATACCCAGGCTTCAAGTTGTAAGGATGGTAGGTCCCTGGATACTCAAGATAATAGGTCCCTAGATGCTCAAGGTACTAGGTCCCTGGATGCTCAATGTACCAGGTCCCTGGATGTTCAATGTGCCAAGTCCCTGGATGCTCAAAATTCTAGGCCCCTGGATGCTCATGCTTCAAGAAATATTGATTACAAGGGCATGAGGCTGTGTATGCTCATGACATGTTTGAAGATAGTGAGGGCCTCAAACATTATTGAAGTGGAGTGCAAAGGTGACAACAAACAAATGTGGCAGGGGCTTGTTAACATGACAACCATCAAGCAGGCTTTATGCCACAAGAATAATCAGGTTTTATTTTTGTTTTTATTCAATATGTGAATTGTTTTTTAAAATCATCAATAATTTGATGAAAACAAGTATGATATTATTTTTAAAGTTGACCTGACCACAGTGAGAATTGGAAGCTTGACCTATTAGAATTTAGATTGCACACAATAATCCGGAATATATTGGTTGTCTAATTTGAGAAGCCAATTCATATTTTGCAACCTACAATATAAACAAAAAGAAGCCATATTTGTTTACTTTTTTTTCACCTTTTTCTAGGTTCGTCTAGACACATTTGCATTGATTTGCGATACAAGGAAGACGGGAGAAACATTGACAGATTGTGATTTCAATCTGATCAAATTCTTTCTACCTTACAACCTGAACAGTCACTTGCCATCATTTAGACAACAATTAATGATGCTAATAAAAAAGGTATAAACATAACGATTACAAATATTTCTTTTTCTTGTATGCCCATTTTAATTTGTTTGCAAAAGGCTAATTGTAGTTGATTTTGTTAGCTTTTTATTAGGCTACAAGACAGTGGTAGGCAACATCATAAGAATGTTACAGCTCAAAACCACCCATTCAGATTGGAGGAAGCTGGCAGACTACAGGCTTATAAGGTAAGAAAAGAAGCGCAAGCTATGTTTACGTTCTCTTCTGTATCCGATCAGAGTTAATTTCTGTCAGTCGTGTCTGCTTGGTTTGCAAATTAACTAAACATCCGATATGCTCCGATGTAACCCGGAGGAAGGTATTTCTATCTATTCTGAATGTACCCCTGGAATTTATCAGGGCTTATATTAAGCTATCAATGTGGAGGTACGTTCAAGCTCTGTCTACACTATCAAATTAGTTTGACAAAAAAAAGTGTGATGTGCCAAAATATGGTAGTTATATGCCCAAATATGCTAGTGATATGACATCATCATGTCTATGATTCAGATCATCTTAACTCTGTTCCATGCATGCCTAAAGGGTCAGACAACATCATACGACGAGGCCTGACAAAACGTCTTGTTCCTTCGGTGCTGTCTGAGTTGAATCAGTCGTCTTGAAATAGCGTCAGGCGTAGCTTTTAGGTCGTCGAGAGAACTTTAAACATGTATAATTTTCTCCAGATGAGACGGTTGGTTGGGCCTCATCGTACGACGCTGTCTGAGTTGGCCTTAACTCGAGTGCGTACATAACAGCCATTTTCAGTATTTATGTTAATTAGCAGATTGTTTTTTTCCATATTAGGACTTCCTGGATTGGTTTGTAGAGATTTTGTTTGCTGGATTGCAACCAGGTTCCTGCTATCCAACTAGGGTGTCATCTCTTACCGCTATCTCTAATCTATGCAAACATTTGTCTGGTAGGTGTTACCGAATACTGTTCCTTTAATTGTAAAGAAAAAGTTAAATACACATTAATGTGCTGAAGCTTTCCCATGAAACGAATAAAGGAAAATATATATTTTAACACTGAAGCCAATCACTAGGACACCTCTATTAAAGGTCAAGGGTCACTTTGTTAGGTCCCAGATGTGTCTCCTTATTGGAGGTTCTACTGTATTAGTTTCAAATTAAAATATTAATTACATTTTTTTCAGGATGCTCTTGGTATGACGTTAACAGGATATTTAGTCTCAGTAATGTTCAACTTCTGTTACAATGTTTTGCTGACCCTTATGAAAGTGATAAGGTCATGGCCTTTGACCTATTACTTCCTTTATCACAAGAGACACTTGGAATGCAGGTAAGAAGCTGAACTAATTGTTGTACTACAATCTTCTAAGGTTTTTGAAAGTAACACATATAGCTTTTTATTTAATAGATAATTTGTGTAATTCTTTTATATTTTTGATAGGATATCAAACAGCTGACGATGTTATATAAAGTTGCATTTGACCTCGCTTGTAGTACACGGCCTCATAATTGTGAAACCGCATCGTTCATGCTACGCTTCATAAGCCAACAGCTTAAACCAGCTGTAAAATGTGACGCAAGTTGCCACAACAATGTACAAGGTATTGTGGGGGATCTGCTTGATTCGTTGTCGGAGCAAATCGAGGTCGCAAGTAGGAGTTTAATAGAGGCAGCTGGGACAAAACCAATGTATGGTGTTTTACATTGTATACGAGAGTTATTGGCTGATGTCAAGTTTAGGTGAGTGTTGAACATAATTTTTGTCACTGCATTATTCAGACATTAGGCTTTCCACGATTTGTTTCCATATTTTTCTGTTTTGGGCAGGATGGTTTGTTATTGTGTTATAAGTCTAAAATTTGTTCTTTTAGATCTTTTTTCTGTTTTGTTTAACTAGTTATCTAGAGCCCCTCAAAATCAGAAATGAAATATTGTTGAATAAATAAATAAATCCTTTGGTCTTCCTGCTGGTCTTTTTACTTTCTTTTTAGTTTTCTTCATTGTTTGTTTAATTGGTGTATCATCCGGTAATTATGTGTCAATACCATTTTAATCTTCTTTGTTTAATTCATTTACTCTATTCTTCTTGTTTTGTATATCCTATATTATTTAATAGTAAGTAATGGATAATTATTGTTTTTGTGTATTTCATTCTACTTCAGTGAATTAGACAAAATTGTCACCGCCAAGTTCAAACAGATTATCGACATGTTGCTGTTGATGTGTTACAATGTTGCTGAGGTTGTGTCACCTGTTGTATGTAATTCATCACCTGAAGGGTATCTTCCAGTTTACCAAACGCTAGATGAACCGGGTAAGAGTTCCATCTCTTTACTATTGGTACTTAGCAGTTTCTTTTACTATTGATACTAAGCAGTTCCTTTTACTATTGGTACTTGTGCAGTTCTTTTTACTATTGGTACTTGTGCAGTTCCTTTTACTATTGATACTTTAGCAGTTTCTATTACTATTGGTACTTGTGCAGTTCCTTTTACTATTGATACTTTAGCAGTTTCTATTACTATTGGTACTTTAGCAGTTCCTATTACTATTGATACTTGTGCAGTTCCTATTACTATTGGTACTTTAGCAGTTTCTATTACTATTGGTACTTGTGCAGTTCCTTTTACTATTGATACTTTAGCAGTTTCTATTACTATTGGTACTTGTGCAGTTCCTTTTACTATTGATACTTTAGCAGTTTCTATTACTATTGGTACTTTAGCAGTTCCTATTACTATTGGTACTTTAGCAGTTCCTTTTACTATTGATACTTAGCAGTTCCTTGCATAGTGATCAAATCTAGCAGAAACTAATTACAGTTACAGTTACCAATTATGTGTTGATATTGTTAATAACCATCCCTTTTTTTCTAAAGATGTTTCCGAGGTTGATGCCGACCTTGATGACATGGAAATATTTGAGCGCACTGCAGACTCGAAGATGATGAAGGTGACACCACAGGCAATGTTAGTCTGCTGTTGGCGGAGTATGAAGGAGGTGTCTTTAATGTTGGGGATGATCTCGCAACAGCATGAACAACAACCATCACTATTGATTCACCAACAGGTAGTGTTTCATGTATTATATCATAATGCACAGTTCAAAGATTTTGTGATATATTGCCACTTTTAAGTATCGATTTTTAAGATTAAACAGGTCTTTGATAATTTTGAATTTTACAATATTTAACAATTTTTATTTATCTTATCCAAACAGGTGATAGAAATGGGTGACTTTTTCATTAAACTTCTGTTAGAATCGAAGCACAGAGGAGCATTTGAGTTGGCGTCAGTGGGTTTCAACCAACTTTGTGTAGTTTTATGGAGGTGAGTTAAAGAAGGTTGATTAAATAATAACACATTCTTATAAATTGAACGTGAGAAGTATTACTTGTTTGTTATTATTTATTTATACTGGGCGACCTCTTCAGTCAAAGACTGGTCTTCCAGAGGGCCCAGTTATGATCAGTGGCTGTGATGTACTAGTACACCAGGATAACCCTACTCATCTCGAAAGATGTACTAGGTTCTTTAAAGTGCACATGAGCTAGATGTGTATATTTGGACCTACGGTTTATAGTCCTTATCCGAGAAGACTCGTTCTACCACCAGAACCATGGAGCGAGTGAGCCTCGAACCCTTGCTGATGTTATGGCTACGTAATTATGGTTCCACTGTCTTAACCGCTCGGCCTCATGAATAACATTAGGATAAAATGAATAAATCATAGCATATTTTTATTAATCTTTTTACAGGAGTTCAGTCACCCCTCTGCAATGTTTACCCAAGAAATGGCTAAAAGATTTACTAAAAGACATATGTAGTGGAGGTGAGGTGCTTTGTGCAACCAGAAGAAGTGCTGGTGTTCCATTTACCATACAGGTAATATATGATATTTATGATTCGTAATTAAATTTCTGAATATCTGAAAATTATGGAATTTTGCAACAAAAAACAAGGATAACCAGACCTGGAAAAGTTTTAAACCTTATTTAAAGGGTAACCATATTTAAAGGGTAACCATAAACAGCATATGCTGACAATCAAAGGGTCCTTTTATAAACATATACTGTAAAACAAACAAACCATACACAAATATACAATTATTTTGCTTTTCTATGTAAAGTTTTGTAAAACTGAACTGAAATTAGCTAGATATGTTACCAGATGTAAGCTAAAGGGAAATGTCATATCTCGGAACAACTGGACATCTTTTTTTTCTCCAGGCCCTGGTGACATCAGAGCCTAGCTCATTACGAAGGCAAAGTCTGCAAGAAACAATGTCAATACTAATTCCTCTTGCAATTCCCACTCAACAAGATGACGGACAAGAAGTCACTCCTCAGGTAAATCGAGTCTTGGACCACCGACTTTTTACTGGCCTGATAATTTAATTTAAAATTTATCAATTTATAAGAAGTGTTTCACAATTCCAAGAAAAAAAAAGGAAAATATGATAGTGTTTTTTACCATCCTAGGTGAGACTTATCCGTCTTTCCTCGTCTTACAATCAAAACATAGATATACTGAATGCAATTAAACACCAGAGGATACTCTTTAGACCAAAGAGATGTATATCATACCCTTTGTGTTTTCCATCATCTTACCATCAATCGCAATATCTTGCTTGCTGCTTCTATCTCAAACAGAAATTTTAAATATTCAGTTTTTCTCTGATTGTGTGCAAACATTTATAATTGTAGGTGCACGCTCTCAACATAATATGTGCGTTATTTCGAGACACCAGGCTTGGGGAAGATGTATATCCTTACATAGCTGATGGAGTAAAAGCTTCAATATTAGGTTTTAAATCTCAGTTGTGGATAGTAAGTAACATACAGACTTTATTCAGACTATATTTAATAATTTAATTAATGTGTTATAAACCACTCTACCTTTTATTTATTTATTTTTTCCATTATTGTTTATCTATTTTGTAAATGGTGGTCTCTGTTTAAAATCTATTTGTAGACTTATTTTGACCACCATCCACATTTGGAGTAAAAGCTTCAATATTA
The DNA here is from genome assembly GCF_963402885.1 of Antedon bifida. Lineage (NCBI taxonomy): Eukaryota > Metazoa > Echinodermata > Crinoidea > Comatulida > Antedonidae > Antedon > Antedon bifida. The sequence goes on from NC_136234.1 coordinate 3,027,173, forward strand.
GGTTTTAAATCTCAGTTGTGGATAGTAAGTAACATACAGACTTTATTCAGACTATATTTAATAATTTAATTAATGTGTTATAAACCACTTATTTATTTTTTCAATTATTGTTTATCTATTTTGTAAATGGTGGTCTCTGCTTAAAATCTATTTGTAGACTTGTTTTGACCACCATCCACATTTATACTTAATTAATAATATTTTATGTATTATTATTTGTGGAAAATCAATAAACAAACAAACAAACAATGTAAGTGACTATGTCAATATGATACTGCTGTAGTTACTGTATTATTTTATTGTCTTGTGTGGGTTCTTTCCACTTTTATTTCAAACAACAGTTTGTTTACACTTTGTTGGAGTAAATCATGCATACTGTTTATTGCACTAACTTGTACATTAAAACAAACTAAAAACATAGGGTATTGCTGTAGAAAAAGTGTAGTTACTGCAGTAACTGCAGTGGAATAATTTTTACAAGATCCCTAATGTGTAAATTTTGTTCTATTTTTAGGTACGTAATTCTAGCACGTTGTTGTTCACAGCACTTATAAATCGCATATTTGGTGTTCGCCGACAAACAGAGGAACTAGCACGCAAAAATTGGCAAGTTTTTTGGTGCTTTTAGAAATAAATGATAACTAAATTGGAAATGAACAGTTGTTGTGTTAGAAACTTTGATGCTAAATATATTTTGCTTTATGTTATTAGTATGACAGGTCGAGAATTCTTTACTCGCTTTCCAAGACTCCATGCATTCCTTCTGGATCAACTGTCAGCTTGCCTTGGACTCCAGCCCATGTCTGACACTGGATACCTTCAGCCTAGCCTCTTTCCCATCTTGCTGCTTCTATCACGGCTATATCCATCACCAACGGATGGGTCCGATGCCAACTTAAGTCTTTCACCATTTGTTCCTTTAGTGCAGAGGTTGGTATTAATTGATTGATATAGAAATAATATTTAAAGAAAAATTATAATATTGTGGACCACCTAATAATGATAAACAAATGCTCTAACAGTTGGTATACACTGGAGTATTATTATATCTAAAAATATTTCATGTTGGCAGTTTCGAAATCTGGGTGTATAGAGGCAATGGGACGCAATAGCATAGAGATTTTTAATGACATGTTCAGATGATCATAAAGTTCTGTTGCTTTGTAGCCTCTTAATTATTTTTCTTTCATTGTATTCTATTCTATTCCAAGATGTGGCTCAAGTGCAATTTTCAAGACCAGAACGATGTCTGCCAGAGCTCTTGCTTCTCTTGTGCCTCCTGGAGAGATCAGCAAAATGGTAGAATCACTCATCAAAGCTCTTCCACAACAGAAAGCACAGAACTTCTTTCAGAATGAGATTCATGGTAATCTGTTACAGGTACAATTTTACATTGTCATATTTTTTCTCTCTGTCTAAGCTTGTAGGTGGGGGAGGGGAGTCTTTTTTCTTTAAAAGAGGGAACGTGCAAGCAACTGAACAACAAATACATTTAGGCATAGTCTAGTAGTAATTTGTCTGCTGGCTAGGTATAGAATTGGACATTACTAGCACATTCGCTGATGTTTAAAAAGAGCACTTCAGGAAAAGGAGGGTTCTTTCAACTTGCTGTAAATCTAAGTGAGACCTTAATAGGGAAGTTCTGATATCACATGATGTATTTCTAGATAAGTAGTTCATATCACTTTTTATGGAATAACCTCAGTATCTTCTAAAGCTCTGTCTACACTATCAAACTTTATGTGACAAAAAAATATGATGTACCCATATAGACATGATGATGTCATATCACTATCATAGTTGGGCATATCAACCTAGCTTGATAGTGTAGACAGAGCTTTACATGATAGTATTTTTGTTTTTAGATCCATGAACTTCTTCAGACTCTCAAAAGCCATCATCACATGTTAAATGTTAGACAAGAAGTGCTTCTTCAGCGAGCCATATCATCTTTCAAGGATTGCATGTGGTTGGGATCTAGGTATGTCTGAGAAAGTATAATATATAACATCTGCATTAATTGTTACAAGTTTTAACCAGGTTTGATCTCCCAATTTATTACACGTTTCCACACATAGAAAAATCGCGGGCGAAAGTATATTTGTGCGCTATTTGATTACTATGATCACGCTATTTGAATATTATGAATGCTCAGTTTAATGGGCAATAAATGCACGCTCATTAATAACTCGGGACATCTCTGAACAAAAATAGGCCTTGGTGTGTTTTTCTCACAAGATTTCACAGGGGTCCCTTGTGTCTTCACACTATAAAAACCTGGTTACAAGTTGTTACTTTTTGCAGATGAGAAAAGGGTATTAGCCTTCATAAGGTAGCAGATAAAGTAAAGAAACATCTATAAAGGGTCTTTCACACCTGTTCCGGCACGGTTCCAGTCTGGCGCTGACGAATCAAATCGAACAACAATTTTCACGATGCTCCACGCTGCTATGTGCCAATCAGTAAGTGCGTATCCGCTTGAAAACATAACAGTGCTGGAACAGGTGTGAAAGACCCTTAAAGGCAGACAATATGGTGTATTACATTACCCGCTATATCAAATATATTGAGAAAATAATTCTTTTTTTAGTGTAAACAAATGTGCTGTAACAAAAGCAGAGTTCCTGAATATCCTCAACATCTTTGTTATGGAAACATCATGGATGGCAACCACTACTACTGGTCTGGTTCCAGAACTTTTGCAGTTGCAGGAGCAAATAGCAAGGTTAACCCATCAGGATGTCGAGCCAGTATTGAATGAACTACCCTTAGATCATGTAGCCTTGATGAAAGCAGTTGTCTCTGCGGACATTCGAAAGTCAGATATGACTGCAAATGGAGATACAGAATGGAGTTTGGTTCCAAGTACTGTTAGCATTTCAGAAGGTTCACAGGGTTCTGGTGACTGCACAAGAATAGTCTCCAAACATTTATCGTCCAAAATCTATGAGGCGCGACTTCTGGTGTTAGAACACATTTTTAAACGATTGCAGGTGGAATCTGATATCAGAATTGATTGTCAATGTGAAAACCAAAGTTGCCAGAAAGTTTGCAATATTTCCAGAAATCAGGATGTATTCAAGAAATTAGTTTCCATGTTGTATTCAGAAACCCACCATGAATGTAAAATAAAGGTAACTTTGTATTAATTAGATTGGGCTAGTAGTATGACATGTGGGCAAGTAATATGATAGTTGAATATATAGATAAAAAGTTTAATTCAGCCATACTTAATTGTATACATATTTTTGTCATTACTTTCAGGTGCTGGAGGTTCTTGGCATTCATCCAATGACCCCATGCTTTCCCTGGCTTCTTCAAGATGGTAGGCAGTTAACAATCAGACAAGTGGCTCATATCTTACTCGGCCTAGCTACTCATGATAATGTTAGGTATGCTATACGTTACTTCAAACATTTGATGAGTTACAATAAATTCAATGAAACATTAAATGCATTGAATGTCAACGTTTATGTTTGGTATATTAACTTCTTTATTTTTTTTTTAAAGAGATGATCTCGTTTGTGGAGTAATTTTTGTTGCAAGGGTTCTGATTCCACATCTATATGAATCTATGACTGAGGTAATGTACTTAAGTTACAATTTAATAATTTTCTATTACTTGGCAATAGCTTTGTTCTTTTTTTCGCCTGTTTTTTTGCTTGATTGCCACCTCAATTTTCGAGGTATCATCCCGATTTTAGTTGTAAACAGACCATGCCTAAAAATGTATTGATGACATCCCAAAATCTATATATTCAATATGGTCTGAAATATTAAATAATGCGTTCTCTGTCTTTCACTCAGTTTCTAAGCACTAAATTTAGCATTCTATAAGAGGTTTGTTTTTTTAATTGTTCTTCACAGGATTCTGAGGACAAATCTGCCAGAGGTTATATTAAGAGTTTTGTTGAACTGATCGAAACAGGAAGTTTTGCAGAACACACGACACAATTGAGATTAACGATAGCAAAAATGCTAAACGATATCGCTCTCTTCCTTCTAGTTGATCCTCACCATTACCTAGGTAAATATCACTAGCAGGTACAAGGAAGCTGCCGACTGCGATTGAACTAAAGAATATTTGGAACCACTCATCAATATCCGAGAATTAAATATTATTAAACTAGTTTGACAAACAAAGTGTGATGTGCCCAAATATAGTAGTGATATGGCCAAATGTGGTAGTGATATGACATCATCATGTTGATATATGCAGTTGCTTAACGGTTATGAGCGCTCACTGGCTAAACTCAGGGGCCAAGGAGCTTATGGCAGAGAAGTGCCCAGAGGGAAAAACAGGCATTAAAATATGTCGAAAAGGGATAAAAACGCCCGAGCGTGCGAGACTCCTCCGTTGGAGGGGCACTTAGTTTTTAAACCAGGGGCCTCAAGCCTCTGCGTTACGCCACTCCATATATGGGCACATCACATTTTTTTGTCGCATAAAATTTGAGAGAGCTTTAGAATTGTTCAATCATCTATGGTAATATATTATTTAAATTATGTTTATCTAGGTGATATACCAATGAATGTGTGGTGTACTGTTCTACGATTGTTACAAGACAATGACTCAGACGTGAGGGCGTCTATGACAAGCTGCGTACGTAGCCTTGCTAAACATGTTCCATCCGTATCCACAGATAGTAAGTTTTTCAAAAGACAATCTTGGGAGACAATCTTTAAGTTTTAGAGGACAAACTTATCTTTAGAGAGAAATGATACATATTTCAGCGTAATTCTTGTATTGTATTTCAATGATTTTATATTTACCCTCTTCAATCATTAGTTCAGAAATCTCTTTTATTTTAGGTTGGTATTACTGGGATGTCCATGCCCACTTGGGCCTAAAATTAGCCATTGACATTATGGTTGAAATCCATCTTTCAACGAATACATGTTCCTTGTACAAGATGCTATGTAACCTAGTATTGGGAGAGCCGGAAGAGTTCATTATTGAGGAGGTAAGTACACTAAACAAAATGTATTTACCAATGGGTTAGAAAAGTATAATATAATAATGGGTTAAAAAAAACAAGCCTCAAATCAGGTTTGACACTTTTTGACTCTTTTTTAAATTGTACTGTTATACTGATAGAAAATTGATGTTATTTCTTTAATTTCAGATTGGAGATGATAAACTGTTCGATAGAGGAGAAGCTAACACTAACAATGACGATATTCTCCTAACAAAGATGTTAGTCAACAGTTTTTGTAGCGCCATTGAGAAGAACGCAGATTTAAAAATGAAGATAGATAGTGCCCTCTTTCAGTCCATATTGAAAACAAGGCTAGAAGATTTTCTATGTTGGGACAAACATGAACACCTTGGTCTTGAGCAACGATTCGTCGATACCTTGCGTTACGAAAACGTACAGATGCAATTGATGCGTATCAATGCTGGGCTAACTCTGCTTCAGAAGACTTCTGTATGTGTTGGGTCAAAGGTCAATGAACTTTGGGATGCGGTAGAGAAAAAATGTAACGATGTAGGACATAGATACAACTTTGACAAAATTTATTAATAATAGACACATCTTCAATGAGTCACCGTAGCAAAACTATCAATCATACTTCGCAAGGTAAGGTGTCTAGGCAGGCTTGTTTACATACAATACAAACAGGAGGCCTAGCCTAGCTACCTTACCCAGCAGATATTCTACTTGTTGTTGGCTATATAATATAACAGATATCGCCTTTTATATCGGTAAAATATAAGATTTGACATCCCTAGGAAATGATATTATGTTCTCGGGGGAATATATATTTCCTCGACCAAAATATCATTCCCTCTGGGATGTCAAATCTTATATTTAAACTCTAAGCAGTCAATATCTGTATAATAATCAATCTTTGCTTTTAGGTGTACAAAAGATAATTATGATGGAGTAAGTTATCATATTTACTGTATTCTTGTGTCTTGTTTTACGACATTGTACATAACAATGTCAACAGGAGCATATACAACAATGGGTGTAATATTATACAAATAATGAATGTTTATGAGTGTAATGGTACAAATAATGGCATTTGATGAATGATGAAAGGTTATTGTTTCTACATTTTAATGTTTGTCTTTTCCTGCTAGTTTTGTAATTGCTGGAATTGTAGTAAATAAGCTTATATTTGCAATGTATTTTTTATGATCACATACAGTATTATTGTATACTATGCTTCTATAAGGTAATCACCCTTTTCGAAAAGTTTAAACCCTTCCCTACATCAAATAATTCTGATTACAATTAATTTAAAAAATTATAAAAAATATTTAATCTCTGTTCAATAAAAACTAATTGTTCTTAAGTCGCAAATTTAAGTGTGTTAAAAATTTGTCTAATCTGAAAATTGTACAGTTTCTACTTTTTTTTTATTAATGTATTGAATTGTATATTTACGCATATTAAAAAACCAAGTCATAGGACTAAATTTTATTGAAATATGAAGCAAAACCAAATTTGATTATTTTTCGAACAAAATAAAGACTTTCATCTGTGATAATGTAGACATAGGACTGTGTCAGCTTGCTACACTATTATTAATCAGAAATGCAGTTTTTATGCTAAAATATGCATTTTTACCCCTCGTGGTGTCCCCAACAGAAAAAATAAGTATTAAACCAATAAAAGACAATTTATTGAATGCTGAGTTTAATCATAATCATACAGTGTAATACACGTTAATACTGTACGTAAAGTAACTTCACTGCCTGGAGGCCTTTGGGATGACGATAAAATTATTTATTTTAAGACAATTTTGGGTTAATATTCATTGACCCATCGATTTTTTTTAAAGGTTTATGAAGGCTTCCTGTTGGAAGACTTATCCCTGGAGTTCACGTTAGGTTCACAACCTAAATTTAATTGAATTATAAGCCGTCTGGTCGGCCCTTTAAAAACAGAAATTAAAATACCTCAGTTACACCACATAAAGCGTGGTTCCCACTAGAGACGCAACGCAGAGACGTAACGCAACGTAAGCGAGTTGACCAATGACAAGCCACTGTTCGAATAATCCATCGCTTGTGATTGGTCAAATCACTTACGTTGCGTTACGTTCTTGCGTTGCGTCGCTAGTGAGAACTAAGCTTAACGCGCGCTCTATTATACGTCACATTTTTAAGTTCTGTCTACAAACTTTGTGACGCCCAAGTTGTTGACATATAAGTGTACGCACGCATTTTATACGCTGGTATTATTAAATTGAAATTTTTTTAGCGTATTTCATATTAATTTTTTCATGCATTATTTTGACACGCTTGTACCCGCGCTTTCTCCCCAACATCAGCAGCGTATTGCGTGCGTACACTTATGTCAAAAACTTGAGACAAAAAATGTGTAGTGATATGCTTAAATATGGTAGTGATATGACATCATCATGTCCACATGGGCACATCGCATTTTTTGGTCACATAAAGTTTGATAGTGCAGACAGCTTTAAGCTCTGTCTACACTATCAAACTTTATGCGACAAAAAAGTGATGGTAATGATAATTATGCTTAAATATGGTAGTGATATGACATCATCATGTCCATAGGCCTATATGGGCAAGTTTTTGACATAAGTGTACGCACGCATTACGCTGCTGCTGTTGGGAAGAAAGCGCGGGTACAAGCGTGTCAAAATAATGCATGAATATTAACATAAAATACGCTAAAAAATATTTAATTTAATAATACCCGCGTATAAAATGCGTGCCTCAAAAGTGGGACATTGACATTTCAGGATAAATCAGACGATTTATGGAAGAGAAAATACTCAAGAACGAAAATACACAAATCTGCTGTTTCCCGTACAATTTTTAAATGATTATGTATTTTAATATTTTACTCTACAGATGAATGCGGCACACCAGTACAGTATTCAAAATTACCTTTTTAATATGCGTTGAAAGGACCGGACGGCTTATTAAAATTTTAATTTATTAATGAACTCATGTGAACTATAAAGGTCATTTTGCATTTTTTATAATTCGTCTTCCGACAGGTTGATAAATTAATAATTTGTTTGGGCTGAGAGAGATCAGAATTATACCTACGATTCTTAGTTTGACTGGTTTAGCGGCGCTATATAGCCTTTATTGCAAGACCACCACTCTCATCCAAAATTAATATACCGCCCTCTATAATATAGCCGTATACAATACCGTTACCACCACCCGGATGTCATTGAATAAATAATTAGGCCTATTCACATGCATCTCGCGCGCTTTTGATGACCCATTTGGATAGAATCCAAAAATAATTTCAAATACTTAAACAATTATCCAGGGAGCACACGTTGTTTGTTTGGACAAACATTGACAACACATGATGTTCGTCGCCTACTATACGTACATTGTCATTAATAATAATATAATTTGTATGTAGGGACAGGCCACGCCTCAATCTGACTGTCACCATGGATGTATATAAAAAAATCCTCCATGATCTGACCGCGTAATGAAATTGGTAACATTTACCATGGATTAAAGAATATTCTTTAATCCATGCATTTACTAATGCAATTTTGCGCAAAAAAACCCCAAAAACCGTTCATCACAATCACATGTTAGATATATATATATAGGCCTAGGCCTGTACTTAATTATTATTAAGAACACCCGTTTAGTAGCATTGCATATATAAAGAAATAGACAAACCAACATAAACTATTACTTTATTTTATAATTTTCTATATCAACTGCTAATTAATTAACTATAGTATAACCCGGGCGTGTACTGTTCGACATTGATGTATACTTTATTTACTCAAATCCAATTTTATGAATGACCATTGTTATATTGTTGAGATCATCATGGAAAAATACTACGTTATTGACCCACTCAAGATGATGTGGCATGACACATTCTACAATTAGGGGATATAAATTTTAATAATTTCTACATGTTTCAGTTAATATAATGGATTTCAATAACATATATCTTTAAAAATTAATACTTTACGTATCTACTAAGACTTAATCATTTGATACTCATGTTGATATATTTTCTGGTAAAATATATTAACAACATTAGTGGGTGTGTTCCCTAAATAGAACAATGGACGATTCTAATTTTTAAGTAATCTCGTTGCGAGGGGGCGGCCTCTTTATAGAGAACACGCGCTTCAGTCTTCATTGATGTTCTTTGTTTTCTCCGTGAGCAAACATTTAGGAGTGAAAACGTACGATAACCTTTGTTTTAGGTAACACCACCCTTTTACTCCTGTAATTAACTGCCAAAATTAAACTTGCCGTTTTGTGTGCTAGTCTGATTTATTCTAATATATTATTAGTATAGTTTATTTATTGCATCCATCAAGAAGGAAAAATGGAGAAAGATACAGCGACGAAGTACAGTAAAGTGAGTCGAGAAGAGGACATTCCCCGAATGCCGAATTATGATGCTAGGCCCCCCGTTGTTACCACCGGCTGCGAGGTTGTTGATAGTAAAGGCGGACAGGTCAAGTTGAATGATCGTGGGACTTGGTCTGGAAAACTGGATTTCGTACTTGCCCTAATCGGCTTTTCTGTTGGTCTTGGAAATGTATGGCGGTTTCCGTATCTATGTTACAAAAATGGCGGAGGTAAGCTTCTTTAAAAATATTGAATAAGCCAGCCAGGCTAAAAAAGCCGCCCAAACTATAAATAATTATATTAAAATCAATATTTTGTTTTAGGCCTGCTGAGTTTTAGAGGGGATTTTTACCATGTACAGTATCCTACTACTAGCTTAAGACTACAGTAAGAGTGTATTATATGTGAATGATGAAGTAACAATTACTAACATTTAAATGTTTTCTGTCAGCATTCCAATTTGATTCAAAGATGATGATATCATTTAATTTGTATGTTTAATTAGTGTACTAAAAGACTTAAGAAGATGAGTGAGTGCAACAGTGTACAGTACTATAATAGTTATTAGTAATACATTACAATGTTATCATTTTTATTTAAAACTTGAGATTCTGAATTGTTAACAATAACTGTCTAGGCCTAGGCCTATATTCATTAGAAAATATAGCCTAATTTGAATACTGACAAAATTAATTTCTCCTTACTGTAGTAGTAAATAAAGAATAAGATTCAATTTATTTGTAAACATTTACAGTAAACTTGATACACAAGTTATTGGAAGTCTTTTTGCAACATCTCAACCATGACTTTGATTTTGCCTGGCTTTAAAGCACTTTTTAGATTGTTAATTATTGATTTAAAAGAAAATAGACGCCAGAAACCGATCAAATATTTATGCCTCTATTAGTTTTTACCTTGTGTCCAATACAGGTAGTGTAGTTACGATGGCTTACATGATTACAAGTTCTAAAGAAAAGAGATGACCTTGCTCGATGAATATAAGGCCTGCTTTTCTTTGGTGACCTTTTTTTCCCTGAAAATCGTGGGCTGCAAACAATAGCACAAAATCACCAATACAGTATTATTAAAAACTAGATATTTTAAAATTAATAATAATAATATTGATAAAGCATTTTTTACTGACTTTTTTCTGAAATTCTTGGGCTGCAAACAACACCACAAAATCATCAATAATACTGTTAGTAAAACAAACTACATATTTTAAAAGCGATAATATTGATATTAAATGCATTTTTTACTGACCTTTTTTCTGAAATTCGTGGGCTGAAACTACTGTACAGCACAAAAAATTGATTCATAGTAAAATGAACAATTAAAAACCAGCCTTTTAAAAAAGGTAGTTATATTGGTAATCTCTTGTTTGTTTCCCACACAATTTTCCTCATTTTTAACCCACTTTTTTCTGAAATTTGCAGGCCGTAAACTACAACACAACATCGTAAAATGAACAATTAAAAACTAGCTAAAATTAATTTAGGTTTTATTTGATAATTTACTAAATTTATGAAGTTGAATTTTAGGAAGCAATTACTTCTCTCAGTAATTTGTTTGTTGCAGCTGTTCTTAAATCCATAAAGTGTTGCTCCTTAACTACAATTTTACCGGAAATGTATAGAAAAACAACATACTGTATATTAACTGGTGGTTACTTATTAACTCTGTTGCATTTTTGTTTCCTGTTTAAAAAATATATAGTTAGTACAGTAAAGTATCATAAAAATAATAAAATATCAATATGTTTCAGAACAGAAAACAATATTCCCCAAATTGTTCTATTTTTTAAAGACCCATTCATTCATATTTATTGAAGGAAATTGAAGACCAATATACTGTATGGAGGAAACTGTTCTTTAATAAGAAAATTCGAAATTATAATTGTTACACATTATACATTTTTTCTGTATTAGCTCTGTAAAGTACAATACCTGTAAAAATGGTTGTTCAAGCCACAAAAGAGAAAAAAATAACTATAATTATCCCTTTGAAATGTTGCTTTAGGATACATTTTTACAGTAAAAGCATTTTTGTTTGGATTTTTTCACTTTATCCCAGGCCCTTTCTATGAACAAAGCACACCTCACACCTTTGTTCTCAAGCTTCAATGAATGTATTGTTTTAGGATTAGTCCATGTAATACACATTAATAATAGGACCAAGTAAAAAGCAGTTTTTAGTTTCATGGCAAGAATTTGTTTAATGATGATGATCTGATGATGTGGGGCTTTATAATTGGCTACTGTATATTGTTATAACAACATGAAAATGTGAACAGTTTAAAAGTCCAGTTTCTGTTTACACATCTCAAAACATTTTATGAGTGCGATCATGCAAAGAAAAATATGTGGTGGAGAAACATGAAAAATAATACAGTAAATCGATAAGTTGATAATAAATAGCAAAATATTTGTTTGCAAACCTACCATGAAAATAGTAGGGACAGTTAGGATAGATCATAACATAATGGTATATTACATTAGTCAGGTGCTTTGTTTTAGCACAGTCGCCACAAATTTAGCAAACCCATTTTAGACATTAAATGCGTGTCTATACCACTAGTACTAAATGAATTAGTTTATTTCTTGAAAAGCCTCATTTGAATTGAGCGATTTATCAATAGAATGCTGGTTTAGAAAGTTAGAATAAAAAAGATCCTTTTTAGGAGCTGTGCAAACACCTACAATAATAAGCACACTACATTCAACCAAGCCTAACTCTACACAGTAGCATAATGTATGCACACACCAAATAGCTTTCTGCTATGTACTGTATACACATGAACACAAATACATTTGTATTCAATACATTAAATCAATAGAATAGTTAATCTAGCAAGAACTCTGAAATCCCTAGAGCAAAATAGAACAGTTAAATACTAGGCTGTGTAAAGATATTTTAATAAATTCTATAGTTTAATTATCATCATGTTATTATAGCCCCTCTGTTATATAAGATCGTGTCATTGCACTCAAAAAAGTTCAGCAATCATTAGTTAAAACTGTAGCTATTACAGTACAGTATATAATTTATTAATCTGAATTTGGAGTAGTAGGAAACTTAGTGTTATATTATTGCGTTTTTGGCAAATACCATTTGATGTGTACTGTAGCAATAAAAGTGGTATTGTGTGTAGTATTTGGCTGAATACCATGTTGAAATACCGGTTCTCATCAGATCACCGAAGTTAAGCAACGTTGGGCCTGGTTAGAGCTTGGATAGGAGACCATCTGGGAATATCATTCAGATGTATATATGGAGCTGGGGTCCCATAAGGCATTTAAAATCAGCATTGCTGACTATTATTGCAGCCCCAGCATCTGGTATCTGCCTCAGACGTATTGGCTTATGAATGCCTCTACTCTGGTTAAGGTGAGCACTGGACGAGAGTGCATAGCAAAATACTATATGCAACAAAGTAGGAAATAGCTAAAGTGGTAGTTTAGAACCTTCATTAATTTAGTTCAAACTCAAACTGTTTGGTTTATTACTGCACGTGCAGCAAGTTCTTGCTTTTACAGGCAGCCAGCTGTTTTATTAAATTCTGTTAGTTAGGATATAACTGTACACAAAGAGAATGTGAAACTACTCTATTAGCAGGATTACGCTGTACATTTCTAACAGTAGACAGCCTTATTTGGTTGTGAAGAAACTTTGTTATTTAGAATAGCAGTAACTACATGTTCCAGGAAAGGTTTTGATTACTTTAACATACAGTAGTAATCAGCTTTAGCATTATTTATATATTTATCCATGTTTTTTTTTGTAAGATATATTATTACTGCATTTACAGTAAACATTATAATAATAATAATAAAACTGTATTTATTTACAGTAGTTGATTAGTTTTGTTTAGTGAAGAAATGCATCTTACAGTACAATAATTCTTAAAATATAATTGTGTTATGATATTATATAGTAATGTTTCCAATAAGGATAATTATTTATATGCTGTATTTTGTACAAAATTATTGCATTTGAACTCTAAACTGAAATGTACAGTAAGAGCTTTAAGGAGAATGACCGGGGTTGAACCAATATGCTATCATTGCAAAGCAACCGCAATAGCATCCAAGCCACAGAACCATCTACAGTATTCTGATAACATTATACAAATCCATCGATAATAGGTATTTGTTATCTGTGATTGCGGAAGTGTACACAATTTGTAATCTATTTTCAAATAGTTGCACAAGTCTGTCACAAGTTCCGAGTACATTGTTTATATTGTTTTGTTTGAAAAGCAAGAAGCTAATGTTGTTTTAAGTTGATAGGCAATTATCATTATATTTGTTTATTAGAAGAGAATTCAAGTGGTTTACAAATAAAATTTAGAAGAAAATTAATAAAACTATTTTATTACTATTTTAAAAACCCCAATGATTTGTCATAAAATAAATGTTGAGCATGAACAAGAAGACACATTTTAGAAGACTGGAGAACATCATGCAGGTAAGTATTAAATAGATAATTCATTACAGAGGAAATTGTCCTAATAAAGTTGTTGTACGGTAGACCACTGCTTGTGGAGGCCAATTTACACGACGAGTGGTACAAATATAGAATCTATGTTATTCCTTATGACCAAATTACACACCGCGGAGCGGACGGGCGGTTTTTCCGCTGATTCTACGTCGGACAAGCTACGCGGTTTTTTCCGCTTACCGTTACCGCTCGTCTGTGTAAATTGGCAGACCTTAAATGAGATACTTTCTCATGACATGACCAAGGAGAAATGTTTTAACACTATAGCCAATAACCCCTACTCCTCGATTAAGGGGACATTTTGTTGGGCCCCAAACTGTAAATAAATATTAATTATTTACAGACAGGAAGGGAAAATTTGGTACATAAGTCATAATATTTGTCAACAAAATCCAAGTTCATGGAGGCAATATTATTTTAAATTGATAAGTGCCCTTCAAAATGAGCTGCTGACTATCGCAGTCACCACTCTCAGCGGGTGTGTGACGTAGCCATAGGTCAATATCGAACAAAATAATAATACTAATTCGTTGTTGCTGTCCACTCATGTACAACGGATAGGATTGGATCAACAAACCACACTGAGTCAATAAATCGAATCGAAAGTCCTCGCTGCAAGTCCTTGTTGCAAACGTCTTCCATGTCCTAAAACCATAAGTACTGTACTGTACCTCGGGGCCATTTTTCTTTTATAGATCTAGTATAATACTCCATGGTACTCTGCATAATAGACGCATTTCAGAAAGAAAATCTATGCATGGTCATAACAAGTTTACTTTGTGTTTTAAACACAACTAAAAAAGTATGGCGCGCAGATTAATTATTATCGCCTGAATACACTACTTTGCGTGGGTTTAAGCAGAGCAACGGACCAAATTGCTCTTTGTTGAGTTTGGTTCCAACTATAGAACGCAAAGAGGTGTAAGCGCACGTCACCGCAAGTAGTGTGTGACCAATCACGTCTCGATGGATCACCCGAACTGTCGTTTGTGATTGGTCAACTCACTTGCGCTGCGTCGTCGTTGCGCAATAGATTTATGGCTGAAATGTAATGTGACCTTTGTTTCTACTAAAATACAATGAACCAATCGGGTTGGTTGATGTTGACCTGCCCTGGTTCATACTGCAGCCCTTTTATTTTTCACCTAACACGACGTGATAGGCTGATACGACAAACATGCCATCATAATTATATTTCTTTATAGTTAGATAAGGCATTATATTGCTAGTTATATTGTTATTCCACAAATATTGATCAAGTATCATGTTCCACCACCGTAAACACGGGGACAACAGTGCCATCCTAAATTCCATGTTGGAACTTGTTCAACCGAAACAATGTCAAGTCATGTCCCGTTCCCACGCACAAAATCGGACATATTCGCACTTCGTATGAACATCATCATGTATCTAGCTTTATGAACAATGTACTGTAGATCTATTGGGTGATGCTTTGTGAAGAATTCACGTGTTCGAGACATGTTCTGGTGACGTTTTGAGGTTTTGTTCCGAAAAATTACAAAACTTGAGAAGAAAAGAAACACCATTACCCGTATAATATGATTTTATTACGCTGGTATTTTTAAAAATAATTGTACAATACTATTTATTTTATATCAATCAATAGACATACGAAATCATAACACTGTTGTCTTTTAAATCCTTACAAAACACAAATTCATGTTTGTCTGTCATTGGTAAACAAGCATGAGAAAACAAATCCGGGATTTCAGTCGACCTTCTTATTTCAAAGAATATACCTAAAGAAAATGTGTTTATTATGCAAGCCCATTATGATAAGTTGAAATTGTGGTATTGTGTGACAACTTAAAATTCATCAATTTACCGTGCCGGTTTAAGGTTTCTATTCATCAAGAAAAGAGTGGCTCTGTCCTTTTAAGACTGACCCTTAAAGTTTAAGCTCTGTTCAAATATTAACAATAGCGGCAATGTATTATAAAAGATATTGAAATTTAAGGTAAACAGGCACAGCTTTGTTGAAAACTATAAAAGAATCGGTACTGTCAGTGACGATTTCAGAAAGTTGCTGCAATTTGCCGTGTATACGCTCCCGAGTAAGAGACCGCGACGCGACGATCATAATCATGGATGACATTAAACTTGATGAAAAAACAATTGTTGATAAAGAAGGTGGTGAGACCAATAAGCCCGGTACGGATGATGGACTGAACGAAAGAGGAACATGGTCCGGTAAACTGGACTTTGTCCTTGCTTTGATCGGATTTTCAGTTGGATTAGGAAACGTCTGGAGATTTCCATACCTATGTTACAAAAACGGCGGAGGTAAGAAATGGAATTATTTCGTGATTTTCTTATTCAATCTTTCGGAAAGCATTGACTGTAGTTATAATGTAATGTTAATGTTGATTTATAAAGCGCTTTTACAATCAAACGATTGTCCCAAAGCGCTGAGAGAAGAAACCGAAAGAAATGACAAAGAAAAAAGAACATTTTCTCTCGCGCCATAGAATTTTAGGAGTGACAGAAATTCGTATTGTACTGGTGACTATTTCGAGGATCACTGGAAAAAATCCGCAGGAACGACTTCGTTCACACTTGTTCATTACACATGAATAGTTGCTCTAATCTTCGGAATTTTCTAGATTCTTTTCCATAGCAACTTCTTCAGAATTCGTTCTTCGACGGTTTTTCTGGTTGTTCTCCCCCCCCCCCCCCCCCATTTTTAATTTGGTTGAAATTATAGTCGATTTTTAGAAAGACTGATCATTTTATGGTTTCCCGTTGTAATAGTTGATTTACATGACAAAATTAAAACAGAAGCCAGTGAATTTGATGTACAGATAATCATATTGATAATTACTACAGAATTCTTGATTTCAAAGTTGAAGTTTCGTCCTTTGCGCTATTATTCGCATGTTTAAAAAGCTAGCTATATACGTGTGTGTGCACTGTATGTACTAAGTACGATAGTTTCTCAGAATATATCGGTTGCTAAAATGCAAATGCAACACAAGCCTGCTACCCAAAGGAAACTGAAATAAAGAAATTGGAGACATGTTGGTACTCGCTCATGAGACAGATGACAAGAGGAGGATATAAAATTGTAAAGAAGCGAAGGTTACAGGGGACCAAGAACAATCTACGGAAGATGGAATTTTCAGTCTCCTGTTCTCAAATAAAGATGTTGAAAATACAACTCCACTAAAAGACTATATACATGTTCACTACCTGAAGTACATAGCCCATATCTGCCGAGAACCAAATAACTTAACAAAACGAATGCTCTTTGCACAAGCCCGAAAACCATACTATCGTGACCCCTGGATTAAATTAAGCAATCTCCTTCAGTGCGATCCTAGTCAAGCTAAGAAGCTAACTCAGTCAAGAAAGCCCTTCAACAGTCGGACCCAGCATATTATATTTGGATGCTAGAGAAGACTGCCTCTTGGATGCGACTGGCATCAGTGGGAGGAACGAAACTGTACTGTAAAATGATGTTTGTAAAAATATTGCTGTCGAGAACATTTTCATTCTTTGTGGTCGGCCGCGCCTATCCGGGTTTTTCTTGCGTACATTATACATTTTTTTTCAACTTCCATGTACACAAAGTCCTTGGTTGCAGCTGCTTTAGTTTGTGCATACTTTTGGCTTCATAAACAATTCCGACACATGACATTGTCATTTTATTGTATCTTCGGATTCGGCTGTTTAAAGCCGGATTTATGTTTTTTTTTGTTCCAAATGGGTACCATGACTATTACAGTTTTATCCTTTACTTGAAGGCTAATAAAATCCAGGTTTTTTTTAATGCTGCCGGAATCGACTTGATCCGTAATATATTAATGGTGTAGAATTTATATTCATGAACATTTGATCGCGGCGCAAAGGATTTAAACGATGCAATGCGGCAAGGTTTTAATTAATTAGTTTAGATTGAGCTAAAAAATGCTCAATGTTTTCAAATCATATTTCGATGTCGGGTCAAAGTACGTTCGGGTGCGTTAAACAAAAAAAGGCATTTTTTATCGTATATATCGTGGACTGGTAATTTTTCCCTGAATATATATCGCACCGTACGTAAAAAAATGCGACGGAGGCCCATGAAAATTTAAATTCTAAAATGGGTGTTTGTTCACAGTAACCTGGAAACTCTTAAATCAGTCAAGCGTGACTGATGACGTCACAGGTCTGTGACGACGATCAGTGTACATTATTTAATTACCATACTTTTATTTCACGTGCGCCGGGTGTTTCTTTGTTGAGAAATGAACGAACATTTTTATTGATAATTACTCGTCCCAAAACAATGCTGCGTTAGCATAGGAGCTTTATTGAAGCTCTTTGATGTATTTTTTTTCTATTTATTATCGATTGGATTTAATGGGAAATGTACTAGGGTCTAGGCCTAGCTAGTTAGTATCCAGCCTAGCATACTACACTACCAATATTGTCTGACCTGGCTCTCTCTGGAGAGTGCTGTGGTCCTTTGAAGCCTGGTACTAGGCCTACTTGTTACCCGGCCTAGGCCTAAAGTAAACTATTAGTAATACTGTACTAATAGTACCCTCTAGCCTAGCCCTGTACTACTAGTACCCTAGTATTACTAGTCCTTGTAGGACTTTGGAAATTGAAAACAAATTGTTTTCTTTTCATTTGGCACTGAATGCGTTAAAACCCCCTATAGGGGGTAAATTCTTTCCCACCCTACAAAACCAATATTTAAATTGAACATCCAATATTATGGATATGAATATATAATGTACTGCAGAACTTGTCAATTCATCCTCAGCCCAGTCATAAGAATAGATTAATTTTACTTCCATTTTCCCAATAAAGCAATTCTTTTGTTGTCTAAGAACTCCTACAAACATTGACCATGCTTTATCCATTGAGTACCTTCATGCTTTATCAATGAAATACAGTACTGTATACATACAATAAGCCTATTGTGCCTACTGTAAGCCAAGCCATTTGCAGGCAGCCTTGAACTTGCTATTGTTCTTGTGATGGTGTTTTTCCATCAGTAATAATCATTCGCATTACCACAGCTTGCTAATCCCTGTTTGAATGTGAGGACACTACTATCCACGCCTAATTTTACTGGTATAACTTTACAAATCGGACATATTTGCTTATAATTATCCTACAAAACACTAAAGCCTGTGGTGTTTATATTATATTCTGTATATGCAAAAACAAAATAAAATTAAAAGAAACAGGAACTGATTGATTACAAAGAAATGTATTTATTCAAAATGAGTAACAGGTATGAAAAAAACACTAATCAAAATAATGACATTTATAATAATGTACAATTGATATTTCAAACAGAAATTTAAAAAAAAGAAATGCTCATTAATTTTTAATTTTAAAATTCACTTTAATTAAAACAACAATTAAGTAACATAATTTATGTTTTTAACGATTGGCAATTTGAATAGGATGCTTTTTTAAAAATGGAACTTTTTTGGTATTTAATCTGTATGTGATATTGCGATAACAGCATGTTTTAAATTTTACACTTGTTACCATTATAATTGATTTATTTCATGAACTGTAACAAATAAGTGAGAAAATATAATAAAGTAAACAGTGTTGCAAAATAAGCTAGGGCCTATGTTGATAAATTAGGTTAAAAATAATTCAATTATCGAAATATGTCTGCTCAAACTTAACCTTGCGTTAGGAGTTCCAGTGGTGCTTAAAATAGTTGCCAAGAAGAACTATTGTGTGGCAATTATCATAGTTATGTACCATAGTTATTTACAACAGGATTTTTTTCTTTGTGACTTTCTTTATTCTATAAATCTATATTATATAAAATGTTCTAATATAATGGTATTACAACACAGTATAGTGGATGGATGCACTTGTAGTAGAACTTAATCAATTTACCATGTTTAGGATGCCGTAAGTTCTATGGAATTTTTAAAGGAAGGAAATGAATCCGGATGTGACCCAATAGATGTACTCTTGTCTTTGCTAATCCATGGAATATTCCATATTCTTGATTGCTTCCCTTTTCTTGGCTTGCCTTATTTTCTTATCAAACATAAGAGTAATTTATTAAATTGTGTTCTTAGTAACAGTTTTGCCAGAAGGTTTTTCTTCACTGCAGTTCTCCGAGTCTAAATAATTACCATTAATATTTGTTACAAATTTAATGGAATTTACCTAATGTAAACAATTTAATTAGGATCATAAAATATTAATTTATTTAATATTATAATGGTTTATTCTGTTCCACTTAATCAATGTAGGATATTTAATCTCCAAACACCTTTTTTTAGACCATTTCATTTGTTTTAATTTTTAGGCAGCAGTTTCTAGATAAAAGGTTATGTTTATAGCAATATGACCGAAACAAAAACATTATTATAATTAGTATAAGAGATATGACATTAATATTGCAAAATTATATTATAGAATAGAAACTAAATTTGATGTAGTAGATATGAATTATTGATAGTATTGTTTCAATTGTATTTTTTTTTTAATTCTTCATGCACAGTAAAATCAATACAGTACTTGAGTTGATAGGTACAGTACACTGGCACTCAACTCTTTATTATTATTAATAACTACAATCAACCATGGAGGTAAACCATGGAGAAAGCATATTTTTTTATAATAATAAATAAATGTATAAGTTAATATTATAAATAAATATTTTGATAATTTGTATTTTTCAGGTGCCTTTCTAATACCATACTTCACATGTCTACTGTTTGGTGGTATTCCACTGGTAATCATGGAGGTAGCTATGGGCCAGTATACCTCTCAAGGTGGTATTACATGCTGGGCCATTTGCCCCATTTTCAAAGGTAAGATTGAAGAGAATTATGATCTTGTATGTAGCCACATTTCAAATGGGCTTTTCCAGGCTAGCATTTTACGTATTCAATTTGGGACTTTCCCATTAAGTATTTTAGTATACAGAATAAGTAAGTACTAAATGAACAAGCTTACATTAAATAACATTTTCCATTAGAATAAAATGGGTGTTAATCAATCAAATAGATAAATTGCGTGTTTATGAAGTTTACTTTTGTAGCTAAAGCTCTGTCTACACTATCAAACTTTTATGACAAAAAAATGTGCCCAATAGACATGATGATGTCATATCACTACCATACTTAAGTATATCGCTACCATATTTGGGCACATCACACTTTTTTTGTCAAACTAGTTTGATAGTGTAGACAGAGCTTAAGGGAATTTTGGTTGTTTTGATAAATACAATAGACGGCGGGTTTTAACAAAACCTTCCAAAAGTGATATCATCTCTGGATATCAAGAACATTTTTTACCCATTGTACAATTTGTTTAAACATCTGAATTGTAGAATTCTGCTAATGCTTCTTCAATTCAATAATAAAAGGCTGCGATTGGCTGACGATTGTTATTATATGAAATGTTGTCGCCAGGCTAAATCTTTAGCAAGAATAGCAAAGCATTTTATTGAACCATTATGTCTGAGTATAGTAATTCATAATGGTGACAGAGTGCTGAAATCGGATATTATAATAAAGTAACATTATTTATTCAAGTATATTGTGCGAGCCAATCATATTACAGTGTATGTCTTATCCTTGAGTCACTTAAATATTTTATTCAGTTATATTATTATTATTACATTATATAATATTTTAACCATATTATGTAAGCTAAATATTAAACAGCACATAAAATTTTATTTTGAAAGTGGCTTAATAAGAAACTTTTAATTAAATTTAAATGGTTTAAAAAAAAAAAATTTTTACAATGTGGTTTGTGCCTGAATTTCCTGTCACATTTATTTAATTTCTGCATTAAAGCTGTATTCACACTGAGACCTAATTCGGTATATTGATCGGGATATGTTAGTTTTTTGGTCGTTGTGTTCACACAAACAAAACTGAATTTTAGTCACACCATCAGATTTTTATCCAACCACCGGACAAGAATTTGGGTTCAGTGTGAATGTACATCGGGCTATGTTAATTTTTTGGTCGTTGTGTTCACACAAATGTTTTGAACTGAATTTTAGTTACACCATCAGATTTTTATCTGACCACCGGACAAAAATTTGGTTTCAGTGTAAATGTACAGTAGCTTGGGAGTAGTTCCTCTCTTTTCTTCATAGAATGGTGGTAATAATACTATGTTTTTCTTTTAGGTATTGGAGTTGCAAGTATTGTAATTATTCAATTCCTCAACTACTATTACAACATCATCTTGGCCTGGGCCATATTCTACATGTTTAAGTCGTTTACCCGGGTGTTGCCGTGGTCTCACTGTGACAACTCCTGGAACACGCCTAACTGCGCCAACTTCAGTTTCATCGCTGATGTTCGGAAAGAGAACGGAACGCTTATTGAAATAGATGGTCAGAACTATACCATTATTGATGGCAAAGTAAATGGAACGAAACTGGTGCCAGCGGTCATAGAGTTTTGGGAGTAAGCATTTTTTTTATATTAAAATATTTATTTATATTCATAAAAGTGCCATGATTATCAATGATGCAAAGGTTTATAGTTTATTATATTAATATAATAATATTTTTGATTTTATCACTCACTCACACTTTATTGCTCATGGCGCTGTGGACTTATATTACACTATTAAACCACATACTGTACGTCTCCCGGCCGCCAAGGGTCATGTCAGTGCTGCCAATTCTAGCGCTCATTCTTATGTTCACGACAGTGGCTGTCTGAGCTAGTCATTTTTTTTATTTTGAACCTATCCTTTGGCATCCTGCCCAGCATTTATTGTACTTTGAACATCATACATTGCATACTCTTCATGTTCTTTATTGTTTAAAAATTAATTTTGATAGCAGTGGTCTTTTTGGTAACACAAAAACAATGTCGTTGCCCTGTACGCTTGAAGAAATAATAATTCATCCATCTTTTAATAACATAAGCATCAATTTAGACAATACAATTCTTCCGACTAAAACTCACAGAAGCAACAACAATCAATAGTTTCATTTATCAATGTTGCTACCAACGTCGTCTTTTTGTTGTTGAATTTATAAACAGAAGAAATTTTTCATTGATGATGTCTTCCCATCATGCTGTATTCCCATCATGCATTGCAGTAGGAATTTTCCATCATGCACCAGGTCCATTGATTATTAATGTGCTTGGTTGGATAAACATTTGATTGGTCTATTTACTACATGAAACCCAATTCTCAATTACATTTTCTCCGCCTGAATCAATATGAACATTCATAAATTTGTTTGTGGGTTTTGTTGTTTTTTTGCCGGTAACTTGATATAGCTTAATTTTCTGCTTGTTTCCTTTTCATTATCAGTTATTTCTATTGATGATATTTTGTCCTTTAACATAAAAAAAAAAATTATATTATAATTATTATATTATCATTTTTTACTGATCCACTCTAAATTATTTTATTCATTCTTTGCAGCATTTTACCTCCTACGCAGAAAGCTTGTTAACAGATATAATTATGCGTAGCTCAATAAAGTATCGTTCAGTAATTGCCATGGTATCATGCGGGAATAAATATTCTGCTTTACGTGTACAGCATTCTCTCTTTAACATAAATAACGACTATGGCTACAACTTGTTTGTTATGTAGAATTGTTATTCTAAGTTATTAACTGAATATTAATAATATTAATTATTATAATTTTGATGAAAATGTAAAGAAAGTTGTATTTCATTCATAAGAATATGAATAAACAAATTGAGACTGAAATAATAGTGGAATTCGATTAAAATATATTAGGCTCAACCCATCTGAGACTGAAGAAAAATTCACATGTTCTTTTTACTAATTGTATAATTTCCTTCTTTATCAAGTTTTCATTGTCTTTTGTCAAGGCCAATTTCTAATTTCAATACAGTACTTAATGCCAATGGTGACTCTCTTGTCCTTGCCCTTGATATGGAAGCAATTAAATTTTAAGATGTCCATGGATATCAGTGACCAATAGCAAAGCAAAGAATGTCCATGTGATCAAACACTTAAGCCTGTATAATATATGCAGCTGAAATGGAATTTTTTAATGCATCTGCTTTTATTATCATCAAGCACTGTTATTACAAGAGTTGTATTTATTTTATTAATACAATACTAAATTTAGATGTTCAGTCATAACCAATTTCCAATTGACTGATATAGTAGTAATAGTACTATATCAAAGTTGGTTCTAATTATGAATTTCATAATTATATAGTAAATTATGTATCAATATCTAATCTACAGTACTACTACTACTACTACTAGCCTAGTAAAATGCCTATAGATAAATATCCCTTTTATTTTGCATTGATTTAATAATCAACAAATTTCCTACAGTAATGCCGACTATGTGAGTAAATGTACAGTATCTAGAACCATCTTTAAATTCCAGACAGATGGCACACCTACCATGAGATACAGATTACTTACAGCCATCATTATCATAAGAAGCTTAATACATTAAATTTGCATCTTATTAATATTCATTATCAATTCCCAATATGGTATTCCTTGTGCTAATGAAAGAAAGCCGTTTTGTAGGCTGGTGCTAGATTGCAATTTGTTATTTGTGAAAGCTGTAAAATAGAACATGTGACTGCATACAATTTACATATGATTAATATTTTTGAGAGTAATTGTCCTAATTTGGTATGTTGAAAACAAGAAGCATAATGGTGTGGTTTGAAGAGTATCTAATCTCTGAGTAGGAAGACATGGTGACATTTGTAATTAAATAATTTGCTCTTGACATTTTGTAACTTAATTTGTTATTCATCGCATTATAATTATTTTTCCATGCTAGTTTTATCGCCCTTAATCCCGAGTACTGTATGGCATTTAGGATCAAGTTTCTAAATGTCTTTGTGGACTATTAAAATGAGTACTTATATAGCTTGTGGGCAAGCAAAATAACCTGTACTGTTTAACCCCTACATCCACCCACTGTACAGTACATTCTGTGCCTAGTATTACTACAGTCAACTATCCCAATGCTAAACACCAAATATGTCTGGTTTTCCTGAAAGTCTGGTATCCAGAATGTGTTTCCAACGGTACAAATTTAGGACCTTTTGGACCTCAAGAAGGTCTGATATTAGGAGAGTTTACAGTTTTCAAAGAGTCGACTGTATGAAATAGTGTAGTATTTTCTGTATTACTATAGTCACTGTATTTTACTATATTAGTACAGTACTGTAGTACCTGTCCTTCAATTGGAATTGAATGAATGTTCTTTCATAATATCTTGTTTCTTAAATGGAGTCCATACTGCATACTACATATTCTATTTCCATTCAAAAATAACATCAACACTTACATTACATTCTTTTGCTCAATACTGATGTAAAACAACAAGAAAGTGCATTGGACTGACTGAATGACATCATCACAATTGGCATTTGATATTTCTCTTTAGGCAAATTCCTCAAATTCCTTGCACATTTTTAGCATCTTGACATTTGCTGGTATTAGTCAGAATACACCAAGCATTCCCTAAATAAAAATAAACCCATTGACTTCCTCTTTAGCCATTTTCTGAATATCTCTTACAGCTGCAAGTAAGCGGAAACGTCACCCAAACAAAAAAAAAATTCATGTATCTATACGTTGTCCGTTAGATTTGTATATTATTACTCTACTGTATTTATTAACTAGTAGGTTCTAATCTAATCAGACCTGAAAATTGATGTTAATAATAGCATAACTGCTTATCAATTTATCAATTTTCTTCTAGTAGAAAACACAGTTTTCTTATGCTTTTTTTGCTGAACAATATGCAATGCATAGCTAAAATACTACTATACACTGTCACTATACTTATTATTATTATTATTATTATTTTCTTTTAATATTTAAATAAATGTTTATAGAGTTTCTCTATGCCTGTAAATTTATACATGATTCAACATAATTAACTTTATCTTCCACATTGCGTACCACTGCGACTACATTTCTTTGTTGAGTTCTAGCATAAATTGGGCGTGGCTCTTTTTGTTGTGAATTTATTACTACTGTATACCACATGACTATTATGTAAATTAGTATATTACTCATTAATGATTTTTTAAATTATTTTTTTGTAGGCGTAAGGTTTTAAAGATTCACTTATCGGATGGATTTGATGATCTCGGAGGAATGAATTGGGAGATGGTAGGATGTCTTTTCCTCGCTTGGGTAATCATCTATTTCTGTATCTGGAAGGGGGTCAAGAGTACTGGAAAGGTAAACCATTTGTCTCCCATCAACTAATTATAATTACATCGCTACATCTCAGTTTCAGTTGTGCATTGTTGCCGTCAATCTGTCCTTTAAAAAAAAACACCTCAAAATTTGTTCAGTTTCTGAGAATATGTAATAGATTTTTAATTTGGTATGGAGAAAAAAAAAATCCTTTAATATACTTATTAAACAAATATCAAAGGATCGGTTGAACCTTTCTAATCTGTCACATCAAGCAAACAGAAAAAAAAAGAATTAAACCAAATTATTTTATACCAAAGATATTTAAAAACTTTATTTACAAAAGGAAGGAAGAAAGAAATGAAAATGAATGAATTTACAACTTTGGTTTCAAAAATAATAAACAAAATGAAGAATATAATGATGTGATTGGTTAAGATTGTTAAACTTTGCCCAATTGAAAAGTTGTATTGAGATGAGTATAATAATTCTTAACTAAAATGTACATTTGCATTATTATGTCTCTATTCTTATTTATTCTATTACTACCTTCCTAGGGTTTATATCAGAGCAACTTTTTTTTATATGCATACTCCTCCAAATTTTGTTTGTTTATTTATTTTTTCTGTTTGTTGTGAGGTAATTTGTTTATCAAACATGTATTTGGTGGTTGGGTTTGATTTTAGGTCTTTATTGATGGAAAATTTAGGGAGAATTAATAATATATACAATAGAAGATAGGCATTAGGTAATTAATATTTGGTTGTCACTTCTTCAGATGTATTATGTGCACTGTATCTTCATTCTAAAAGACGTTTAAATATTTAACGATCATCAAACAACTTAAACATTTTTTTATAAAAAATAACATTGAACAATAACAACAGAACTTAGGAAGTCAAACAGTTAGCCAGAAGTCATCATGCTTGTTTTATATAAAGGAATGATGAATATAAATTTTGGGTTTACTAAACTTTTTTTTAAAGTACTGCATCTAAAACTAATAAGTTAACATAAAACTGTACTTGACTAATCATGCTTGCTATAAATATAGCATGTTAATCTTGGATGGGTCAATTAATTAAAGAGATGAAAGTTAGTACCTCAGATGGGACCAAAATGTAAGTACAGCCGTCTGTTCCAAAGAGATGGAAGGGTGAGAACTAGAATAATTAGTTTCTTTTTTAGGGGACATGAACATTTATTTAGGTTAAAGAATTAATATTTATTATTATTTAATTAAATATTGTTGTAAGATTAGTTTCAGGTTTTATAGGTACTCTATAGGATTGGAACATTCCTCTTTCTGCCATCTCAGCCATTAATAACATTGCTTGATGCGGATAACCAAAAAGGATTTAGCTTAGTTGTTACAATTTTATTAATCCTAAGTAGTTTCTAGTCTAGATTGGAGGGTGACGATGAATAGAGTCGTAAGAGATTAGTTGGAGAAGATGCCCTGATTAGCTTTTAAATAGTTTCTATGATTCAAGACTGCTGAGGAACACATGCTGAAAAGAAGCTGTTGTTGAGGAGTCCTGCAAGTACATTGTTGGAAAACATCGCCTACTCGCATTGAAGATGCCAGCTGCTGACCAAGGATCTTTAAGAAGAATTATGTAGAGGTCTTATGCAGATGATGGCTTCTTCTTTGTTTTCTTGAAGGTCTTCCTGATTGCATCGAAAAGAGCTGACGCAGCAAGAAAGGAAGCAGACGAACGTTAGCAGAGTTTAATGATCATTAGCTACAAACAATCACAAGTAGTTAGTGTTTCGAACATAGATGACCGTTACTGGTTTTATTAAAAATAGATAAGACGTTTATTTTCTGAAGAAATATTTTTTTGGGCTCTTCTTAATTTGTCTTTATTTGTTTATTTATTTATTCAGTGTAGGGTTTTTTTTTTCTCTTTTTCACATTTTGGAGGAGTGTGTGTTATCTAGCTCTGATTTTACGTACTGATTTACTTAGCTACACAGGTGTTCCACTGATTTACTTAGGCTACACAGGTGTCTGGCAGAGGAGGTACAAGTATGTGCATTAAGTGCACAATACAGTGCCAGAATGGCAATGTTCTTCTAGACCATCTCATCTGGATTCTATGCTGTTTCTAACGGTAAGTGACTTTTTTCATAAAGCAGTTTACCTTACAGAACCACACAGAGGACAGCTTTCTATTTTATATAGGTCTGGCAACAATCTACAGTACCACACCCACCGACGACCACCAGACCAGCGGTATCAGTGTTTACGTTGTTTTAAATCTAACCACATAACGATAACCTATAAAAAAAGTAATTAATAATACTAAGATCATTTTCAGTTAAAATCATCGGTGTGCAGATAGGCTTGCTGGATGACCGTAGCAGTGTATATGTCCGAGTACATTCTATTTCACAGCTTACGACCTTTGACTCTGCTTATGACTGAACCAATGGTTATAGAGGAACGGCTAAACTTCACATTCTACTTTCAACAGAACCGAGTTTGTGTTAAATTGTGTTACATTCATTCAAAAGACTTTGTAAGACGCTTCTCAATTGAGTATATTCCTATAAATCTTCCTATCCCTTTATTTTTCTTGTGTATCAAGATATTAGTAACATTTTACATGTTTGGGCACTCACCAATTTCTCTGTTATTTTACAGCAAAATTATCTGGCGCGATTTTGTACGCTTTGGTAGTAATGTGGTGCGCAGGTAAAGTGGGCATTGGTCGTGTCTGTCAACGAAATTTGAGGGATGGCGCGATCACTTCTAGAAGTTTTAGTTATTAACCAGAGATGGACGAATAACTGGTAAAATCGTTAAAATAGCATTTAGTAGTGTATTGCAAGAATGGTCGACAGTTTGATGTGGAAGGATATAGTTTGCTTGCAGACTGATGTCAATGCGTGAGAACATATGTAACAGCCTGGTTGAATTGGAACGAAGAATTGTCTATGGCAAAACTAATTTGATGATTTAAACAAGAGTAACCAACCAGAAAAGAAGACACTGTTGTAAAATAGGCTAGCCAAATCATAGTAAAATTCGCTTTAGCCAGACCAAAGTCTAAACCAGACCAAAAAACATGACCTGGCCGGACTAAAAGCTTACGAGATTGAAAGTCTAAGCAGACCAAAATACTTGACCTGGCCGGACTGACAGCCTAGCCAGATCGAAAGCTGACCTGACCAGACTAAAAACAAAATAGCCGGACCAACAACCAATTCGTTTAAAAAAAAAGATTGGTAGGAAGCATTCTGGTGGTCAAGTTCATCTTCCGGATAAGATATCAAAACATAATTTCCAGATACCATCGCTAGATGTGTCATCGTACTAGAAAAACAGATTTTGGATGTGACTCGACGGTTTTGACTGTAGAACGTATACGTAGACTGTGGGTGTATACAAAAAGCATACATTATATTCACTGGCTATGAATGTCTATGAATATTATTAATGATAATTGCTTATTTATTTATCCATGCTATATATTTTATATATTTAATTTGCATGGAGATGAAGTCCAGTGGTATAAAATATATTCATATTATGGTGATTTTCATCAGTGGTGATTTAATACAGTAACCATGTGATATGCTAATAGGATTTACGACGCGTTTGTCGTATATATCCTAATTAAGTGCACCGATTTGCATGTTTCAATCTAATTCTCAATACAAATTTAAAGTTGTTTTATTTAATTGTATTCACTAAGCTTCTTATTTTTAGGTCATCAATTCTTCTCATGTCATTTTATTTATTTTAAGTTTTGCCGTCGATTATGAGCGTTTTATTAACTTGAGTTTCTGTTACCACTTTCAGGTGGTGTACTTTACCGCGACATTTCCATACGTGCTGCTCACCATCTTGATGATCCGTGCCGTCACGCTTGAAGGGGCCAAAGATGGGTTGATATTCTACCTGAAGCCGAACACCACCAAGCTGGCTGAATCGGAGGTTAGTATTTACTCTAGTATTCTATCAGGCATTTTGTTTTGTGACCACTCACCCACCACATTCCTAAAAAGACCTACAGCACCCCAAAAAAAAATTGCACACAATGCAAAAAGACAAGGCTATTCAAGGCTATTATTTCTATGTTGCGCATACTCAATTGCATTTTCTTTGAATTTTTTCCAAAATTGTAATTTTTTACAGTGTAATGTTTCCTACAAACAGGATATGTGTTCGTTATAACCGATACTCCGTGGCTTCAATGTCGCGGCATGGTTTTCCTGCTTTATTAAATTTTAATCGCATCTTAGAAATGTCTGTCTCTTCATACAGGATTCTTCTGTTCACATAAGTTATATATTTTTAAATACACCATTATGGCCTACTGTTGGCATGTGGCCTATTTTTACTAATTTGTGCTGGTATTATTAATTTGAAACAAGGATGTAAACAAAGAAATTGAATTAACCTTCGATTTTTATATGATTTTGAGAAAAATTAAACGGCAATTTTGTATCACGATGCTACTTGCGGTTTTGAAATGTGTCAATTTAATTTTCATTCTTGGATTTAGGTCAATAAAACCGCTCCAGTCCAGCTCAGCCCATTTATCGTCTATAGTGATAACATAGTCTTGTTTCCCATATACAGTAAAACCCTTAAGGAGAACCAAGTAATGTCTTTTTAGTATGGATAGCATTACCCGTGGACATATTATGAAATTATATAAGCCTGTAATGAAGAAGGGTTTGGAACTGAGAAAACACTTTTTTAGCTTCAGAATAATAAATCACTGGAACGCATTGCCATATGACTTAGTAAACGCAACATCTGTGAACGTTTTTGAAGGAAAATTGGACATTAAGTATTGGTCAAAAAAGGACTTTAATACCGTTCTGGGCTTCGAAGCATAACTGACTGTGGGTCACAAGAGGCAAATTAGCCTATGTAATATATACCCACACACAATAAGTTTCAAGGTTCAATAGGGCATCCCTTGAATAGTGGTTTGCCGTAGTGTTGAGACATTTATTTTACCCCATTTATTTTACAGTAAATTGTCCCCTGAATAGGAATGTCCCAAAGGATGGTTGTATCTGTCTGTTTAGGGCACACCGAGGCCTAGATACTGTAATCCCTTGTCTGCTAGAGTCAAATTAGTTTTGGCTAGAAAATTTCATATGGGCTAGTGAATTGAAGTGAACATTAAACTACCTTTTTTTTGCAAAACAAAATTAGTACAAGGCCTAATAATTAAATTCTTTTTGTTTGAGCTTAGCCATCCGGAAACGGATTAAAGGATTTTAAAATCCAATGTATTTCTCAGTATTGACCTAGCCAGTGAAATCATATGATGATGTTTTTAAATTATATGTAAACCAATGCGACCTTGGCCGAATGGAAAATTGGCTTATTGATTTCACTTTATTATGAAATGTGGATTTATTATCTGGAATAATATTTTTATTACACATCTGACATTTGACCTCACAGAGGATCATGTTAGCAGTTACAAATTTAATGTACAGTATTATTATTTATGTAGACTGTACTATAAGTTGTTGTATATAATAAGTTATTACCTACCCACAAGTTCCTTCCCCTACCCACAATTCCTATTACCTACACACACACTTTTTTTTACCTACCAACAAGTTTTTGTTTTTCCTACCCACAACTCCCTTCACCTATCCACAACTCCCTTAACCTACCCACAACTCCCTTCACCTACCCACAACTCCCTTCACCTACCCACAACTCCCTTCACCTACCCACAACTCCCTTCACCTACTGTACCCACAACTCTTATTACAACTTGTATTACCTACACACAAGTGTTTACCTACAGTAGTTCTTTCCTCCTATCTTTCCTCATTTTCCTATATTTGACATGGTTAATTTTTTAATGCGTCGCTCTCGAATTGCAAAAATTCTACCTATATTATTTTCGCCTCTTTTGTAGTTTCTTAACATTAGTTTACATTAAAATGTTGCATCTGTTTTGTAGGTATGGATGGATGCTGCAACCCAAGTGTTTTTCTCCTACTCGATCGGTCTCGGAACTTGGTGCGCCCTCAGTAGTTTCAACAAATTCCACCATAACTTCTGGAGGTAAGAAAATTGATAACAAGACATTACTTCTTTTCCGTAATATTTTTTATGTCAGAAAATTCAGTTATCTAACATTTATTTACGTTTTCTAAAAAAGCATGGAGCTTAAAAATATGAAGTATAGTCGTTCACACTTTGCCTGACTTTATTTAATAATGTTAGGCCTCCATTTAAACTTTGACAAACTTGTACAGGTGTACAATTCATATGGTCAGGAACAAAGGTCTTGTGAAGATATTAGGTAGTTAAAAGAAAGGCTAAAAAGGTTGAACAAAAAGTTCTCAAAAGTGGTTTATTATGATGAAAATCCTAGTTGTTATCAGGATTTTGTGGGAGTTTTTTAATTGATTTACGCAAGATATATATCCATTGTTGTTCGTTAAATAACTTGTTCCATGACCTTGATCAGGTAGGCCTTTTAAAGAAGCATTATTACTCACTCTGAAGGTCAGCACAATCAAAAACGAAAATACTGACAATACTGTAGCATGCAAAACACCTACGAAGAAACTCTTATGCAGAAAATTGATTTCATTTCTGAGTAATGAAAATTCCACAATTATCATCAACCTTGCTAAGCCATTTAATAGATAAGTTTCATTTCTACTCTGTTAATAAATGTTTTTGAACGTTTGGCTTTACAAGATAGAGAATATTTTTGTTTATACTCTCAGATTTGACCTCCATTTGTAATAGCGGCTACTAGCAGCCAGCTGGCAGGTAGCTATACTGTGACATCTCTCATTAGGACAATAACATATTACAATTGTTTTTACAACACACATGAGGCCTGATGACAGAACAGTTGAGAAAACTACTAATAATGAAATACTATACTTAAATTGTAATTTGGTTAGGATAGAACTATGGCACTAAACTAATCTACAATTTACCTAGCAATGGTAGAGTGCAATTATGTTGATTAAACTAAGCAGTGGTGTAACAGCTATGAGTGCTCACTGGTTGAACCCAGGAGCCCCAGAGCATGAGCAGCCCGATGCAACTGCCCAGAGCCTCTTAGGAGTGCTAAACCAGGGGCCTTTGCCCACTATGTTACTCCATTACATTTTAGGTTTTTAAAAAAAAAAAAAAATAGGCATAGAAAATCAAAATGAAAATAAATTTTATAGCAATATTAATCATCTGTTAAAAACGTTACAAAATGGTTTCAAATAAGATTCCAGCAAAAGAGAGTTATGGAAACGATTGGCGTACAATGCAATATCTGATAAATAGCGCAACAGATGGTGATGTCGAAATTTAGGTCCCAAAACTGCATAGCAGTGCCAACCCCTTACGCAATATTTATTTATTTGTATTACGTAATAATGTAATCAAATTTCGCATTTCGCATACTGATCGAAAATTCTGAAACATTGCTTTCAATACAAACTATCTTTATCATCGTTCAACTTCGGGTCATTTATTAAATACAATTGAGAATCCAATGACTTGTACATGACCGTATTAGATTGAAAATAAAAACATCCTACAATCGTCATTCCATTGAAATTCTTGAATGGTTATGTATGCGAGTGTAGTGCACAGATGGTTGGTGGTAATACATCACTTCGTAAAACACTTGCTCAGATTTCACACACTGTATTGTGTAATGATCGTTTTCACGTTGTGTTCTCTTTACTAAAATATTTAGTATAATACATCAAAGGCTAAAGTAAATTCAGAATTCCAAATTTGAACTATTTTGTTTTGTAATAATAATTATTATTTCTCAAATTCTAGGCTTGAGTTTAGTGGCAATTTTAATGGGTAAATTTTGACTACAACCCTGGTGTAGCCAACCATACTTTAAGTACTATATCTCCATCACTTTTCACCCCGGTTTGTTTGCTTTTCCAAGGATATCTGTTAAAAAGTTCACAAAGTATAAATAAACTACATAATCTGATGAACAATTTTGAACGGATAACTCTTATTCAACTATATGCTGAAAGGTTCGGTGTTGTGTAATAATTGAAGTGAACTTTAATAGCACTTTTGGCACGGTTCCAGAATGATTACGAAAAGAACAAAAACATCTGAGTTAGCATCTGATGGTATCAAACATAAATAGTGGAATTTTCCATCAACTAAATATTGCATTTAATTTATTTATGATTTTAATAACCTATTAAATTCTCATGCATAATTTATATTTTTTATGAATGATAAATAAGATTAGTTAAGCATTGCAAAATATGTTTTCACTCTTTGTTTATTATACTGAAACTGTGCATTTGTAAACGGTTGTTTTAATGAGAATATAAATGATAATTTCCTTGATATTCTTGGAAAATGCATAGAATGACACGATATTTTGGCTCAGATGACTGAGATTTTAAGCTTTTTCATGCCATCAATTATCAATTTTCTTATTAAAAAAAACTATAGTTAATACATTATTAAATTATACCAGTATACTTACCTAAATTTTTTAACGATGATAAATTAAACATTTTGGGGGCTATTGTGTTGTTAAAAACTGTTTTAAAAAACAAACACGCAAAGCAAATAATATACATGGCATTTAGAAAGTAATAATGTACCATCCTAATATATATATAAAATTGTTTTATTTGTAGGGATTGTATTGTATTTATTGCCGTCAATAGTGGTACAAGTATCTATGCTGGAATCGTCATCTTTTCCGTTATTGGTTTCATGTCTGTAACTCAGGGGGTACCAATCGACGAGGTTGCAAGATCAGGTAGGTTGATACTTTTGGTCCTACTAGCCTGTTTTCAATAATGGGTCATCTGCAACCGTTTAGAATTACAGAAAAAAGTGCCACATAGAAAGAATTATACATTTTTATGAATTGAATAACAATGTTATACAGTTTGTACTATATAAATGTATAATATAAGTGTGTCCACTGAATAGGTGTGTCTGCTAAATAGGTGTGTCTGTTGAATTCTGCTGAATAGGTGTGTCTGTTGAATTCTGCTGAATAGGTGTGTCTGCTGAATAGGTGTGTCTGTTGAATTCTGCTGAATATGTGTGTCTGTTGAATTCTGCTGAATAGGTGTGTCTGTTGAATTCTGCTGAATAGGTGTGTCTGTTGAATTCTGCTGAATATGTGTGTCTGTTGAATTCTGCTGAATATGTGTGTCTGTTGAATTCTGCTGAATAGGTGTGTCTGCTGAATTCTGCTGAATAGGGGTTTCCCAAAGAAAGGGGTTCTACTGTTTATCATTTTAATTTGCAATGTCGAAAATGTATCATTTTTATATTCCGAAATCTCTATGTTTTTACTATACGATAATGTAAAGATTGTGCGCCGCCTTCATTTTGGAGGGAAAATTAATATCTGTTGGTTTGTATACCCACCTGATTATGTAAATGTATTGTTTTGTCACAGGTCCTGGTTTGGCTTTTGTGGCTTATCCTGAAGGAATCGCCCAGATGCCCATCGCCCCTCTATGGTCCATTATGTTCTTCTTCATGGTACTACTTTTAGGAATCGACAGCCAGGTAGGTAGTGGCTCAATTATAAGCCCATTTCTTTTTTAAAAAACTCATTGTCAATAATAATACAGTATATTATATAATATAGTAATATTTTCGCTGAAACGTTACGATTTTTCCATTTCTTTTGGCCTTCACACGATCAATCGAAAGTGGGTAAATCACAGAAGAAAAGCAAAAATATCAATCCACATGCAATGCATGTTGCTTAAATTATTAGAATCAACTTTTTTTTCACATTTTTAACTGTTTAAAGACGAAAAAGGTTATTGCAATAGAAATGTAGTTTGTGACCTTAAATTAGATCTAAAAAACGTAGGGAATGGGACTTTAAATAGAACTTTATTATTAATTTTATTTGATAGAAGAATATAGAATACTTAGTAGAATTAAAGGGGGAAATTGATGGGGAAAATAACTGATATTTCTTTTTGGCGGCAATCCAATTTGGTATGTGGGATGATCGCAATTCAAACATCTGGTTTTACATTTAACTTGTCACTGTTGTGCTATATTACAACATTATATTTATGCGCATGTTTTTATGATGTCAAAGGTCAAGTATTTGATTCCACCTGTGCTATGTTTGAGATATTTGTCTTTGTATGAAACTTGACTTCATAAGAAACAACATATTCCAGTTTCGATAATGGGGGGGGGGGGGGGGGGCCGCAGGGCTGAGAGGTACAGAGGTGAAGGGTGGTTGAAACTGCTAAAATCCCAAAAGTGGTCTTAAAGGAGAAACAATTTAGTCATACATGCTTTGTGCATTTGAGTGCTAACATAAAACTATGTGTGTGGCCGTGCCACTAAGTCCCTCATATATTCCATTTTCTAGCATATTAACCTTAACTACATACACTACTTAATAACTACATAACTACATACACTACCTAATTATAGGACACCTCTAGCACCTGACAGTGTTTACCAATACATAGACCCTTGTTCTTTTCATAAAAAAAAGTAACTTTCCTAAAAAAGTATGTCCCCTGAATAGAGGTGTCCCAACAGAGTGCTTTACTGTATTCGTTTAGTTTATTTATTCGACCAGCATAAAATCAATAGAATATAAATATACATATATATAAAAAAAAAGAGATGAAAAAATGTTGGGCATCTTAAACAAAATACATCGCTGTAACTCAAATAAGTCAGCTACCCCTAATATAATTTTGTTGTTGTATTAAACATTCCCCAATTTTTTTCTTCCCGACTTCTCATTTTCCATAGTTCTCTTAAAGACCCCTTCCCTGCAATTTTGGACGTTTTTTGGAAAATAATACATATATATCACTTTAAAAACATTAAACCATGTCATTCCTTGTCTTAAATGTACGTTTTATGGTAAATTATGATGAAAAGTGAGAAACAATGCACTACCTAAGTAGCTCGCGGCGATCGAACTCTCGTGGACGGTCTTAGGCCTAGCCTAGCTAGGCTTAGTTTTGTAGGCCTAGCTGGTAAACATCGGTAACGTACGGACATCGTACGCTAGCTATATACCTAGCCTGACGTTGTATAGTTGCTGCATTAATTGTCTTTCTATTTTTGCCAGACTCCGTTGATACAAATTGGGGAAAACCCGGTATTTTCGCTGAAAAGTTAGGAGTCTTCCATTTGTTTTGGCCTCACGATCGATCGAAAAGTGGGCGAATTACAGGTGAAAAACAAAAATATCAATCCGCGCGCAATGCATTTTGGGATTTATAGCGGGCCGCTATAATTATTAGAATCGACTTATTTTTCACATTTTTAACCGTTTAAAGACGAAAAAAGTTATCGCAATAGGACCATATAGTATTATTTTTACATTAAATATAGTTTGTGATCTTAAATTAGATCTAAAAAACGTAGGGAAGGGGGCTTTAACTTTTTCATTTTATATTCTACAATTTTTCATATTTAATGTTTTGTTTTCTGTAGTTTGTGGGAGTAGAAGGCCTGGTGACTGCAATAGTTGATCTGTTCCCAACATATCTCAGACGTGGTCACAGAAAAGAGCTGTTCATTCTTGGCGTTTGCATTTGGTCTTTCTTTATTGGTCTTACCATGGTTTCATATGTAAGTGAACAGTTTTTTATTTTATTGATAAAGAATCGTGTCAAATTTTTTTTTTTGATAAGGGTTCATGTTAAAAGTTTTTTTTTATTGATAAGGGATCTTGTCAAAAGTTTTATTTTATTGATAAGGAATATTGTCAAAATTATATTGATAAGTGATCATGTCGAAATTGCAATTAACATATTATTTTAGTTTAATGTGGCATTTACTCTGCATTAAACGGTGCGTATGATCACCCAAAATGGCTGAATAATTGCATAAAAACTAAACATGTGAAAGATTAAACAGAAGGTAGTTGCTGCAGTTAGAATAAATTTGACATATTCCCTAATTTTAAAATAATATGTAATGATAAAAAAAGATCGAAGTTTTTGGAATTATGAGTAGAATTAACAACTATGCAAAATTCAAAGTTCCAAAGGGTGACAGGAAATACTTAAATAATTAGACTGAAAGCCTAAAAAGCTTGGCTCCTTCTAGTTAATTATTAAACAATTTGGCTATGATTGAGTCATTTTGTTTGTTTGACCGTTTCAGCTCTTTGATCCAAAGCATTTAATAAAATCCCCTCTAATGTTATTTAATAGAATTTGTAATAAAATGAATTTTATTAGAATAGGAAAGCGACATTAAACAAGGTACGCTATAAAAAAATGACATTTCGTTTTATAATCACTTGAGGTGGAAATAGACCAGTTCTATCTCGCCTAAACCAGAACAAA
This sequence comes from Antedon bifida, assembly GCF_963402885.1. NCBI lineage: Eukaryota > Metazoa > Echinodermata > Crinoidea > Comatulida > Antedonidae > Antedon > Antedon bifida. The sequence goes on from NC_136234.1 coordinate 3,065,457, forward strand.
TTCCTCGGAACATTAAATGCCAGGAAGTTCCTTTAAATAGTATGACGTGATAACGCAGGTATAATTGCTTTGGCCTTGAACATGAACAATCACACACACATGCATACATGATAAAATTATTAGCATGTGGCCTGATTGCTTGCTGTTAGGCTTGTTATTGATGGTGACACGCATACAACCCATCCCTGCAAACTAAAAAAATGGCAATGCTGTGGGTATCAGTGGCTGGATCTCAATGGAGATACAAAAAAAAAAGCGAAAAGCTAAATCAAATGATAAAGTAAAACAGCCAGAAAAGTTAGCAGAGCTTTCGGGCAACACTAGCCCTTCATCAGTGCAAGTGAAGGTACTTGGACAAAGATAAAATTATCCAAAGTATCCTCCAGGATTACAGCAAAGTCAGATCAAAATTGATACAAACAGTAGTCTAAATATATAGTTTTTAATTGTATATTTTATTATCGACACGTCATTGGTGCTTTGCACTGTTCTTTGTGTAAAAAGAATAAATAATCTAAATAATATTATATTATTGATTTTTTTCTCTATTATTGATTGCAGAATACAAATTAAATGTATATTGCTATATCTTTATTTATATGGCTTCACACTGACAAACTATGTATATTATATTATTGATTTTTTTCTCTATTATTGATTGCAGAATACAATAAATGTATATATCTTTATTTATGGCTTCACACTGACAAACAATGTATAATGGCCTAAATAAACTGTGCTACAGGAATTGTATCTTAGTTTCAGAACTTTTGTTACAAATTGAGTACACCTAGTTCAATTGTTTGTTTTTTTACAGGGAGGAATGTATGTGTTCCAATTGTTTGACTACTATTCTGCCAGTGGATCGGCTTTGTTGTGGATTGCGTTCTTTGAAGCCATTGCTATTGGTTGGGTGTATGGTAAGTAGTTTTTATTGCATTCCTTAACTCCACTAGGATCCCTCATTTGGAGGAAATATATTTTAAAACACGGCCAACCCTTTATTCAGACAAAACAAACATTAATTAATTATCTATAAAGAAATATTTTATGTATTATTTGTGGAAAATCAATAAACAAAAAAAATCATACGATAACAACAAATCACTACTTTATATTATTTAATTAATTTAATGTAATTTGTTTTCCTTTGCTTCAGGACCCAATAATTTCTTGAATCATTTTGAGGAGATGCTGGGCTTTAGGGTCAGAGGTTACTGGCTTCGTATCTGCTGGATGTTGTTTACTCCGTTATTTGCAGTTGTAAGTTGATTTGATGAGATTTTTTATGAGGAGAAGCACAATCAAATAATAATAATATATCAAATAATAATCAAATATCAAAATAAAATAGGCAAAAAGCTAATTTAAACTATAAAGTAAAACAGCCAGAAATGTTTATTTATTTTCCTATTTTTTTGGCATTCTTTTTCTTGTTTTTTGTATTTGAATCCTTCTCGTTTTTTAAATGTTGAGGGCCTCATGCATGTCAGCCTTGGCTGTTATGAGTCACCCTCGTTAAACAAAGTTTAATAATAAAAAAAACCAAAACGAAATTAGGTTAAAGCTCTCATAATAATATATAGTTTTCGTTGCTTTACAGGGTATCTTTTTGTTCAGCTTGATCGAGTACAATCATCTTGAATACACATCGTTTCACGAGACCTATAGATATCCTACCGGTGGGTACGTGTTTGGATGGATGCTGGCCGTAACATCCATGTGTATGGTTCCTTTGATTGCTGGAATTCAGTTCTACCAAGCTGAAGGCACATTCAATGAGGTATAAGAATATATTTTTTTTATTATGATATAATAAATGAGATTTTAATGAAAATGCAGTTATTTAATTGTGTTGAGGATATATGAATATTTATATAAAGGGTATGTTTTTTATATTATGGTAATTGTTAATAAAAATGAGATTTCAATGAAAATGCAGTTAATTTAAATATATATAATCATTGATGGAAGTATGTTAATTGTGTTGAGGGTATATGAATATTTATATAAAGGGTGTGGTTATGCTAATGAGGATACATATTATTAGATAAACTGTGAATGTACATTACTGAGCTAGTCGATTAGTTAATTTAATGAGGAAAGGTTGATATGCAAATTTTAAATATAATTGTAACATTTTTTTTTCTTTCTACAGCGTCTTAAGTATTTAACCACCTCAAGACTTCCACCTAGAGAAAAGAACGAAGAAATATTTGGACTTGAAAACAGAGCCGAGAAGGGTGAACCTCCAATATCAATTATCAACTCTGGTAACGTCACCCCGCCACCATCATATCCAGAAGCAGTGGATGGAACGAAGTAGGTTACCTTCGGAGTAAGATTATTGCTAGCTTTTAATATCTCTGTCCGTATGCTACATTTAAAGCCATCATGTTCTGAATACATTAAATTCTTGTACTTGTGCTGGTATAAAAATGTCTGGTGTGAAATGTATTAAAACTAATGGAACAAAGAATTTGAGACGTTTTGGTTTTGAGAAGTTTTACTGTATTCTATTAAGATTATTATTTATGCCTGCATTGTCTATTGTGCTTACTTTAAGCTTGGTTCCCACTAGAAAGCAAGCAATTCAACAAATAGCTTGCATTGTGCTTACGTTGCGTCCTAGTGAGAACCAAGCTTTAGTAGCTAAAAATAATAGAACACGTGATCCAAGCCAAGTTCTAACAACATGTTGCTAATCCTACTAGTATCAATTTCCCATTCAATTCAACTTAAGCTCTGTCTACACTATCAAACTAGTGTGATGTGCCCAAATATGGTAGTGCTATGCCATTTTCATGTCCATATATGGGCACATCACATTTTTTGTCGCATAAAGTTTGATAGTGTAGACAGAGCTTTAGTCATATTCTTAATGAGAATTCTGTGGAGTTTTACAAAAATGCCCAATAGTCGACAAACATAACTTAACTTTATTTTGTAAATTATGGTTTATATCTTTTTAGTTCCATCATTATTATATTTTAAACCATAATTAGTGCATGAGATGGAATATTTTTGGCATGAACATTCTAATATAATAGTTATTTAAATAACAAGTCATGTGCTAATTTCCTATTGATCAAACCTCTTGGTATTATAATATGAATGATTGTAATTTTTAACAAAATTATAAGGAAGAATTTTAGATGTTTCGTTTTCTAGTTTGAATTATCTACAAAAATTATTTGAAGATGACACATACAATAAATTAAATTGCTATCTATACAGTCACAAAAAATCTTGGGAAAACCTATTCACAAAGGATTTTAACTTAATTTTAGTTAGGAACAAATTTGATAAATTATGCCTGCATAAGGAAATCCTGGTTTTAGGAGTGTTTCTGGTATTTGGGGTTAATTATGTAAAATGTTTAACTTGATTAAAAACCAATCCCAATGTGCCTCTAACGATCACTTAATTTGCCTTCCTTGATATCCTAGGCGGCCATACAGGTCGGCCATGACAATGTGGCTATAATAAACCACAAGAACGATAAAGCCAGACAAAAGGTTAGAACATCAAGTAGAATTTCATTATACAATTATTTCGAATTGTTCTCTTGTAACTGTTCTTTCTGTCCCACTGAAAATATTTATAAATTGAACGAAAGTCATAAATTTCTAAGTGAATTTCCTGTTTTTTTGTTTTCATCATCCGAGATATATACTTGCACAATTAACTTACAATTAATTTCCATTTATTTATACATATACATACATAAATTGAAAATTCAACACAAAAAAAAGCAATAGTTTCACCCCAAAATGTGAATACCAAATTTACTGTTGTTATTATGATTTTCAAGTTCATATTTCATAATGTTTTCAATTTGTGAATCTTTGCTGGTGATACGATTTGGGGTTTTTAACTTTTTATCGCAGTAATTTTAAATTGATTAAAATTCATAATTTTTCTAATTTAGAAAAAAAATGTGAAGTATGCGACAAGTTTACACTTGTTCCAAATCTACATGTTTTTAATTGTTACTCGGTTAACTTTCCCAAAACAATTTGGCTGGCCCAAAATGTTCAATGGTGGACCTTAGTTTCTAGGAAGGCCTGTTTTTGGGAAAGTTATACTGAATTGTATTGTAGAAAAAAATGGTTGTACTGTAAAAGTGTTTTTGTCACCACACACTTTATTTTATTTTCAAATAATTTGTTAATGTACAAATATATAGTCAAGGTTTATTGAAGCTTTGGAAGCAAGCCATATAACTGCAACAACTAATTTATTTTGTTGGCTATTTTTAAACAATACAGACAGTTAGAAATGTAATTGTTTTATAGAAAAAAGTGAAACTAGAAAACTTGTTTAATTTTTGCCCTGTGTGGAGATTGTGCATAACTTATTTATGTTAACTTATCCATTGTATTTGAGCTTTAATAAACTGCATGCATACAGTACAGGGAAGATTTTCACATAGCAAAATGCTACACAATACTATTGCTAAGCATTTATCAAATTGTATAGCCAGAAACGCATTATATAGCTCGTGTCTACACTATCAAACTTTATGTGACAAAAAAAATGTGCTCATATATGAACATGATGATGTCATATCGCTACCATATTTGGGTATATCACTACCATATTTGGGCACAACACACTTTTTTCAAACTAGTTTGATAGTGTAGACAGAGCTTAATTCACTCTTCTGATAAAACTATGTTTTGTACTCCAAATTCATATTGACTTAACAGTAATGGCTAAGCAAATTTTGTTAATGAAAATGTTCCCTGCAGTACAGTGTATTGATGCTTTGCTTGTTTTTAATAATTTAATAATAAATGGTTCACTTATAAACTAATAAATAATTACTATTAATATAAGTTTTAAAGGTCAATATAGTGTTGTCCAAGAAAATTACTAAATTCTGCTTAATTTACAACACGCATTGGTTCCTAGTTATTAATGTTAACTACGTAATTAGTATCGTTGCCAAAATTCCTCAAACTGTTGAACTCAATCAGTTGAATCTACTGTATGCCGTGACCTTTATTCTGCGACCTTTGACCTTTAATAGCTGTGACCTTTACTATCTGTTTTTATAGAAATGTGTGATAGTAACAGATAAACCTATATAAATTATTATTCTAATAATAAATTTCTTTTTTTTTCCAGTGGCGGCGCAACAAATGTTGTCTAATTCTCGAAGCGATCCATTAGAAGTAAACATCTAAGTGTCCTGTCTTCACTGTACTATATCATTTGGCTCCTGACAGTTTTCGCGTTTTGCTTACCATTTTTCGCAAGTAACAATCTCGCAAAGGATGTTGGAAGCGATCTGCTTAGGTTGTCAACTACCTAACTGCTTTAATATATATCAACTTTGTTCATATCTGCTGATTTATTTTCGTATATGGCTTCTTAAAAAAAGCTAATTCTCCTTATATCTGATAAGATTGCAAATAGATTGTATTTATAATCTAACCCTTATTATAATTATTGAGGTAATGATTGGTTTGCACTAGGTTTTAGGTAGCTTGCAGAGAATTCATGTATTTAAGATCTGATGTAGATGAATGATTTTCCTTTTAAGGACTATCAAATTTGGATGGCTGACTACCATATTTGGATAATCGACTGCCATATCTGGATGGTTGACTACCATATTTAGATAGTTGCCTACCATATTTGGATGGTTGAGAATATCTTCAAAAAGATTTTTAAAGGATTCATTACTAAACGGGGTTGAGAATATGTACAATGCCAGAGCAAATATATTTAAATTAATAATTTGTTTTCAAAAAAATATTGTATATATGCTTATTAGATAATGATTAAATAGACACATACATATTTCTGTAAGTGAATTTGAACGTGAAGGTAAATGGGGGTGTACAGGATGGGCAATATTGATGGGAATATTGGAGGTAAACAACTGACTGATGCACTCTACCATCAACACGGCCCAGATGCACCTCGCTCGCTGCATAGCTGTTTTAGACCTGCCTATCAGCATGTTGAGATGAGATAAAATTAGTTTTAGTATAGCAATTTGTAGTATCATGTTTCTTTAAATCCAATGTTGTACATTATATTGTCCGAAAACAGGGTTTTTCTTTCTAGTTAATGGTTGTTTTCTTTAGTACTAAAATGACACTTATTTTTTTTTTTTGTACATTTTTTGAGTGATTTCTTGCAATATTTGTTATATCAGTTTAGGAGTTACTGTATCCATTTTGTTTTTTAATTTAATATCTGCCTTACACTTTCACCTTGTATATAGTATAGCACAGAAGTAAAATATTTTTGTTTGTTTGAAAATGAGGATTAAGTGTATTGCCACTGACAAAGATCCTGCGATGGGGAACGGGACCCTACATTCTTTGGAGAAAGGGGGTGTTCACCACTTTTCGGCACAAACTAATAAATTCTAGCAACTTTGCATCTCAGAACCCCGGTTTTAGGAATTTTTTTTTTATGCTTCACAAATTTCTTGGGGTTTTCCTTTCCCCCACCCCCCACATCTAAATTGATTGGCGCCCTTGCGTGTTGATAACAATGGTTTGAATGTAGTGAGATCCTTGTAACAAAATTTGAACCACAATACGCCTTATTGACCGTCAACTACTTGTTTTGTATCAATATCTAGGCTTGGATTTTAATCCCCACTTTTTGTAAGATTATAAATAAAACTAGTTTGTATATTTTGTGATTTTGCCGAAACGTACATAAAATTATTATTGGGTCAGGGGTTAAATTCATTTTACTCTGATTTGTTCGCGGTAATGGATAACTTACAACCTCTAAGTTAAGAAATTTCCGGGTCACTAAAAGCGCACATGTATAACTTGGGCTTACGTTTTGGAAATGTTCATACTAAAAATAGGCTATTAACCATTACAATACACAGTAACATATTAAATATTAAACGTTTTATATTAATAATTTTGCATATAAAGGGGTTTGTGGAAGGTAAACGAAAGAGGCTTTCGTGTTTAGACGAAAATATGCATCATCCCCATTTAGACTTGAATTTGTTTTCTTTTTTATTGTAAAAGTTGATTTTTTAAACTGTTTCTGGTCATTAAAGTTGGGCAATCGAAGAACACTTTTTTATGATATATTTCAGGAAGGGTGGGTTTAATGCAAAATATTGGCAATTAAAAAACCAAATCAAGTTTCTCCATTTTGATTTAGTTCTGTTGTTAAATTTTAGTTTTAAAAGTTCTTCTTCTCCTATTCATGTATGTTCGCTGTCATCTATTTGCATATGCCAGTACTTTATACTTAATTGTAGCTTACACTCAGAAATAAAAACTCAGTGGTAGTTGTATAATTTGTTGTATGTTAAATATGATAACGATATTTCACACCATAATATGTGTAGAGTCACAAAATATGTGTTTTACAGACACTGCCAATGTCAGGAAACTGAATAGTTAATGTTAGTGAAAACATTCTAGATCTATAGCATCTTCAAATCATAGGGATGGTACACATCGGAAGCACAACTCGGCTCAAGTGTGAACCACCCAATACCAGTGGCCTTAGGTTAGCTATATATACTTGTTTTGTAAATGAGATTTATAATTCGCATAGCATATATGGTAAGTTCAGTTCTGATATCACGTAATACTGATTGATTTTAGAAATGGTTTTTAATTTTATAGTGAGTGATTGTTTTATAAAGTTATGATTATTTTCAATGTATTATGATTCTACGTTGTCGACGCCTCGCTAGCACTGGAGGTTTTTTATACAATTCCGATAGAAGGCCAGCACTTCGTTATCGTCTGCCGGTGTGATATTTTTAGTACTAAAGTATGGTGCGCCATCAACTGAGTACTGGGTTATTGCATCCAACACCTTAGCTTCTCTACCCTACTGAATAAATATTGCAATGTCAAGCTAACCAGTAGTAACTATTTCTTGTTGTTTTGTGTGAACTAATACTATTATTTGCACCTTGCACGTTCACAGAATACAGGAAATACCTATGCTCTGAAGTCCGAATGGAACTAAAACGTAGATATTTGCTGTATTTAATAACAACAAGCCAGGTGCAACGATTTTAATCTCTTTAGTTAATATAGTAGGCCTAACTGCTATCGCGATAGCTTAACCGTATCGTATTAACCGTCTGATTGACCAATCAGATTACACAATTCACATACACTAAGAGATGAAGTTGGACGCATGAAACAGACGTAAAGTAATGGTCACCAGATCTGTTCTTGACCAGACGCTATAGAAATAATGTTAAATGAAGTATTATGTTTTAACACATATTCAACCGCTACTCTGGCTAAACTATTTTGGGTCCCCCAAAGTTGTCCCCTTAATAGGGGTTCTACAGTATATAATTGAAGGTTTCAAAGCATAAGATAACAGAATAGACAGTTGGCCTAAATGCAGACACAGACTATACACAAATATAAAAAATTGTTACCTATTCATTTCGTTCAGAATCATACATGCAAAAATATATCCACCATATATATAACTACTTGACCATCAGCTATCTGGTTAATAAGTTTACAATAATACTTTAGTATTTTTAAAAGATTTGACAAACATGCAGAATATATAATTATTTTCCAATATTTTTATAATACTGTAGTACGAATTAACCACACTGAAATTTTATTTGGGCAAACTTGATGGACAAAAAAGATGTGATGTGCCCATATAATGAACATGATGTCATATCACTACCATATTTGGGTACATTACACTTTTTTTGTCAAATTAGTTTGACAGTGTAGACAGATCCTTATACTCCATGGTGGGCTTATACCAAAGGATAGGCTTATACATGCATCAATCTGGTTTAAGAATCCGAATTGGGTAAAACATTTAAAATCCATGATTTTAGTTTCTTAATTGAACCTTGATGGAGTTGATGGTCTAAACCAGGAATGGAGTGGAACTCTGTTTGAACGTTGTACTTCTCTTGAAGGCGCTCTACTGTCAATTTTCCCCAGCTGTACTTCACCAGGTCATCTGCATCGCCATGGCAGGCAAAGTATGGCGGTAGACGGCCTTTATGCTTCTGTAAAGCCTGTAAAAAATATAATATTTCAACTTTAAACTGAGTCAAATGGCCGAGCGGTTAAGGAAGGGGCGCCATTTACCGTACCTAAAGAACAAACATTATCGGCAAGGGTTTGAGGCCAACTCACTCCTAGTTCTGGTAGAGGAACAAGTTTTCTCGGATAAGGATTATAAAGCGTAGGTCCAGTGTACGCAGTTATAACCTGTGTGCACTTTAAAAAACCCAGTTCATTATTCGAGAAGAGTAGGGGGATAGGACAGTGATAAATTTACTATTGGTAATCTTTGGCCACATTGCCTGAAGACATAAAATAAAATTAAAAAAATTTATTAAAAAAAAATTAATAAAACAAGCAGCTACAGGCCCACCAACCAATCTGTCCAATTTTGAATTTACTCATTAGGTTATATGCATTATCATGCAATATAATCTTATTGGTACTGCACGTATTTGTTTTTCAACGAACCACTTTTGTGTGCCAGTGTTTTAAATGTTTAAAACTAATGCAAACCTTATAAACCAAAGATTCTTGATATAAATATGACGATAAAGTGAAAACTCCAGCTATAGATGTATATCGATTGAAGGCAACATGAAGAGACATAGATCCACCCATTGAAAACCCACCTACGAAAAAACAAAACAGCAAAAACATTTTATTAATGCCGCGCCATTTAATGAATACAATACGGTGTCGGACAAAATCTGAATTTCTTATTGCCTCATCCTTTGGACAGGATTAAGGCATTGGTTCATATGTGTGCATAAGAGTTAACATGGAGAACTTACTAAACACAACCGATAGCTTACTACACCACTGTATTGAATGCATTATTATTTCATTTCTTTATTCGAATTTATAGTGATGTGTCCATATATGGACATGATGATGCCATATCACTACCATATTTGAGCATATCACTACTAATCTGTAGACAGAGCTTTAGAAGGTGTACTGATGATTTCTCTCTCTGGCTGCCTTATACAGAACAGTGGACTGAACATCTTTCTCATCGCCTGCCACATGAGAGTAATTACCTAAAAAGATGCGATTTTCCGGTATACCCTTGTTTACTTGATCTTGTATAAGTTTGCTTATCTCGTCAGTCATGTGATTGATTGAATCCGTGTCTTCATGTGATTCGTATTCCAATGCGTGTCGATCGAACCATACATTACTAAGCATACCACCTGATAATGTGTAGGGCCTAATTATAAAATCGAAAAGAGAAAGCTTTTGATTCCCTTAAAATAATATGAAGTCAAGATATTATTATCATGCCATATCAACGTTAACCTCGTCCAAAGGTACATTATGTTATTATATTAAAATAACATATATTTTGGTCCTTCTATGGGTCCAGGATTTTTTTTAACGGGTGGAGCGCTACTAATATTTATAGTCTGCCAAAAATAGACATCAACAAGTTGTTCATAATTTCATTTTGGCTGTCAAAAGGGGGTAGTGCTAGGGTTGGATTTGGGCTGTTATTTTTTACTGTTCAAAAGGTTTGGTTCGAGATATATCCTGGATCATTGTCAAACTATTTACCGTGATGGCGCTGTTGGGTAAATAACCTGTAGGTGTGGAAAAGAGAGCTCCTCTCCTAAAGTATCAACAATCCACGAGTGGAAATTGCTTCCATTGTCACCTACAAAATATCAAAAGTTATAATAAATATTATGAAAATGACTTTTTCTATCATACCTGTCAAATAAAAATTATATTAATTTAATATTATAATGTTATATTATCAATTAGGTATAGGCCTAGATTTCTATATGAACAACACCATAACAGTTACCATGAGTGAGGCCTAAATAAATGGGCGAAAGAGGCGATATCAGTCAGGGGAAAAATGGCAAAATGTTTCCTACTTTCTAAGAGTTTTTATCAGATAATCTATACTAGGCCTATATTGTTTTGACAACTCTTGTAACATGACTCATGAGTTTGAGCACACAGTGCTGATTTTGCCATTTTTACCTGACTGATATTACTATTAGAGGAACGGAGGAGAATGTGTTGTTGGTGTATCACACAGACATGATGATTTTTCAAAGAAAGAGAGGCCTACTCATCACACTGCTAATACTGTATAGGCCGAGGCCTGCCTGGGTTTACAGCCGGTCACACACCGGTAAATATTAGTAGGCCTACTATTATAACTAATAGGCTTACTACTATAAAACCATCAATCTAGCTGGGATATTGTCCATGGATTACCTACCTGATCCATGGAGTAAAATAACAGCACCAACACAATTTTTCAATCCTGTATTTGCTACAATATTAACAGCTAATTTTGATTTTGAAATACCAACTATGGGCGCCGCCATCTTGGTTCAATGTTTATGTCCCAGAATTCCAATTTGAATATTGATATGATCATGCGCAAACAGGTGGTCGTCTTAACAACTGACTACAAAAATTATTTGCAAATTATTTTCTTTAAAAACACAGTATTTCAGATTTTCTTTTGCTTTCCATATTTTTTTATCTATTTGTAAACAAGTGGAATCTAATGACCAACCGCTTGGTAAGTACATCATTTATGCCGTTTTTGTGATACAGACGTCTGAATGTAGGCCTGGCTGGTATGACACTCACTGTCAGTTTTTTTCAGTGCGTGAGGAATGGGAGAAGACCGGGCCCTGGATGATTACATTTAAATTGACTCAAGAAGGCTTAGGACTAGGCCTAGGCTTACTGAATGACTTGGCTAGTAAGACTCTGGGGTCAAGTGTTAGTAGTGAACTAAAACAAGCCTAGAAAGTAATGCATTAAGGGGCCAGGTTTATGGGCATTTAATTTATTAAATATAAGTAGGCTAGACCTAGCTAGCTAGGCCTAGAGCGTAGGCCTACATTTATTTCTTCTTAATTATATTTTTTATTTTGATAAGACATGGCTGATGGCCACCGTTCATACTATTACTAGGGAGGCGGCATGATGTAGTTTTATTTACGAGCCATGTTGCATGGTTCTCTGTTCGATAGGTAAAAGTATTACCTTGCTGATAAACAAACAAGGCATTGGGGATATGCCCAGGTTGACTGCCGATTTATAATAATTAAAATTAGTCTAATAATTTGCGAATGGTTAAAATAAAAATATGTTGTTTCCACCACTAGAGAGATACGATACCATATCCATACTTCTGGCAACTAAATCGATTTTACCGTAATTATAGAGGGCCTCCTATGTAAGAATAGATTTAAATCAAATAAATTATGCCAATTGTATTCTGCAAGGCAGTTGCGTAACTAAACTTTGTAGCGCTATACAGTAGATCATTTTTTTATTTCTCTTATTTTTTTCTTTTACTCACCATCATCTTTTTCTCACCATTGCCTAGAGGGATGTTTTGTTTTAGGTTTGGAACACCGTAGGCCTGAGACAGAACAGGTCGGGAGGCCATGATCCTCTCAATCTTTACCTTAAGCAGGCATAGAAAAAGATATGGTACCGTATACTATTACTAGCCACAGAGATAAAAATATCCTTGACACCAAATAAACTAACTTTAAACTATAATTTTTATTCATTTATATATTTACTATACTCTATATGTTTTTGCAATTGTTAGAAAAATATAATGTAACAAATGATTATCCCACAATCAATTACACAAAGCGGTATCGAAATGGGAAAAAAAGTCATTCAACCATGTAAGTCATTTGCTTGAATTGCGGAAACCCTACAATCTGAAAATGGTATAAATTTATGAAATATTTATTGGTTAAATCATTCCGTTTGAAATACTGTATGGTACATAATTTATCAAAAGTTGGATAAAAGCATTTTTTTAAAGATTAAAGAATAAATAATAATGCTCTTTGCAACAATACAGTTTAATTTTATCATAATCTCAACCTTGAATAATTATTAAATTTTATTTTACATGTGCTCTTTTATTTGTTGGCTCAATCAACAAAATCGATGCTGAATATCAAATCATATAATTTAAAAAGTGTACGCTGCGTCCTTAATTTAGCATAATGCTTTTCAAGGTTTAAAGATGCCGCATTTCCCAAAAGAACACTGTTCATATCTCAGAAACCTATAATAATGATTGTGTGTATGTAGTAGTGTAGTGAGTGATCATATTGATTGGTCATGTTTCTATCTTGGGTATTCTCATTACCTCTGTATAAACTGACACACGTACAAACACCTAAGCAGAAACTGCTACACTCCATTCGCTATCATTATACACAGTGTATTTAAATAGAAAACTACAGGTGATGGAGAACTTTCTTTTTAAGACTCAGTTTTTCGATCTGGTTGTTAATGGACTACACGCAGTACAAGATCAAGCAAAACGTAAGAATGCAGTGTCTAGTGTCAAAGTTCAGAGTTCATTTATAACATTTTATTTCGCATGCTTTAAGATGTAAGATTGTGTCGGTCATTTTTTAACTAACAATAATATTTTGTACTGTAAAAGCATTTAACTTTCTCTATAAATAAAGCGTATATGTACTGTATTGCTTTTTTAATCCCAATTTTAGTATTTCCTATTTATACCATAATTAATATAGACTTGCCCCAAGTCTGTAGTTAGTGTCTTTTTTATGTTACTCCACCAGTCAACGTTTCAATTTTTGTCTCAAAATACATAAGTAATTGTGATTATTATATTATACGTATGAAATGCCATATGTGCCAAAATATCTATCTTTACTAATTACTGGCTAGAACCTAGTCTAACCGTAATATATTGTTGTTATGAGTAGATAAAGAGATGTGAAGGTATTCAAGTAAAAATATGTTATTGAAGAAGTGAAGTGGAATGTAATTTAATTATCAGAATTAACTATAGATCTTGTGCAGTATACGAGGTATAGTTAGTGCATATTATTTTTTTATGAATAAAAATCCTCTCTGACTGAGCAGTGTAATAGTTTCAGACCCTCCACAAAGGTGATTTATTAATTTTCCTATAGTCATCATTTTTGTTTATGATTCATTCTTTTAAATACCCCACTATTAATTTCTAACAATATTAAATTTAATATTTCTGAATGCTTCTTAAATATTCAATGCCTTCTTCATTGCTGTTCTGTTCAGTCACGCCTCAATGAACAGACATGATATGGATATTAATATTACCAATAAAAAAAATTGATATCTCTGTTCTTGCTTAATTTTGTACGAGTGTTATGAAAATCGTGCTGGTTGACCTCGGTGTGATTTGCACGTCGTTTGAATGAACACATTAGATGTGTAGGTAAAAATGTCAAAATATTCACTATACACTACATAATTATATGTTTTAATGAAAAATTTAAGCAGCATCTATACTATGTTAGCTATAAATAAAATTATTACTTATTATTTTATTCAACATTCATCAAAAAAAGTGAGAAAGTAAACAATTTTAAATATTTTATATTATTGTAAAAGCTAAACAATTTTAAATCCTTTTAATCCTTCCCTTCCAACCCAGAATGAAAACATTTTTGTTATATTTCTTTAGTTTAAAATATAATATTATTATGCCTATGATGGAAGTCTTGAATATTTTAATACCCAAAATCTTGCATAGGGTAAATCCATGCCCACTTTGGCACCAGAAATCTGGAACCAACTTCCTCGTTCCATCCGTTACACTCCATTCCCTTTTCAATTCAAATCTCTCCTGAAAACTCACCTTTAATAGTTATTCTTTTCATGTTGCGCTGTGATACTCCGGTAAAGAGCTCGTTATAAATGTGCGATTATTATTATATTTGTCCTATCCCAAAAACCAGAAACTTTAATAACGAACCCTTATCATCCTCTTTGATATGTTGTACCGTCTTACTAACCCAACTGTAATAACCTCGTTAATGCTTTTTTGTATCGGTACACCGATTTTTTCTTCGGTTTAAAATCTATATTTATAATATCTCTGTATTAATTTTAGTATCTGCAGTTTGAAACCAAGTTGTATTTGTTCATAAATGTCTGTGTATACTTAACTTGTGTTACTCAGAGTGAGTGCCCGAGCGGTTAAGACAGTCGAACTGTAATTACGTAGCCATAACATCAGCAAGGGTTCGAGGCTTACTTTCTCCATGGTTCTGGTGGTAGAACAAGTTTTCTCGGATGAGGACTATAAACCGTAGGTCTAGTGTACACCCCTAGTAGCTAATGTGCACTTTAAAGAACCTAGTACATCTTTCGAGACGAGTAGGGGGGTTATCCGCGTGTACTAGTATATCACAGCCACTGATCATAACTGGGAGACCAGTTTTTGACTGAAGAGGTCACCTAGTATAAATAAATAATAACTAACAATATTAAATTCGGATAGTGGCTAAGCAGGTAAAGAGTGTTGTGGTCCATAAACCCTGAGCCGTACATTATAAGCCCACTGACTTGTTTTAGGAGTATGGGCTTATAACTGAATCAGTAATGGAACCAGATATATTACATTTTCTCTGTTATATTCTATAGGAGTAGTTAGCATGGCGTCAAACGAATCCTCATCGGAATACGACTCGGATGCTACGTCGGGTCAAGACAGTGTCAAAGATGATGACAGCGACAGTCAGTCATCCTCCGTCTATTCAAGCAGTGACGATGATGATGACGACGATGATAATGATGACACATTAAAAGCAACCAATCAGGATGACAGTGGTTCAGATGAATCCGAGAATAGCGAAACTGAAAAGGACGACTCAATGTAAGTTATTTACAGTAATAGTGATTAAGTTTCTTGGAGTCTTTGCTAATTTTGTGTGAACAAATTACCCCCAAATTGGCATTAGAAAACGGACAAATTTCAAATAACTGGGTAATATGGTAGCCTGAAAATCTAATTTTTAAAAAACCCAATCAGTTGGGCCTTTAACCGGTTATCGCTGTTTAACGTTTAGATGCAAAATAACTGTTATTTGATTAATCCTTTGATTCCCATACCTCCCTGAGCGCATTGAATTTTTGGGAAATGTATTTTTTTTCGTTGGATTTAATTTTAAATGGTTGGGAGCACAAACTATTAATAACATAATATGATCGATATATTCATTTTATTTTTAAATGTATTTTCACAAGCAGTAATTCAGCGTGGTCCCCAGCCCCCAAAGTGTCGGTTGTGCGGTTTAAGAGAATGTTCTGATTTGTTTTTTTCTTACCGCAGGTCGGACATGAAAAACATTGTTTGGTGCGGCCATGGTAAGAAGACTCCAGTGGTTCTATTCAGAGCAGAGTGTCTCCTAACCAAGGTCAAGAAACTGTACACTACAGGAGGTACTTCTTTGTTTAATTGTTATTGTCTAGTGTCATTAATAAAGCTCGTTATTAGCAAGTTAAACTGTGCCATAGTTGTTCCTATCAGCGTAATTAACTATAGAGCAGTACACAATGAATTCTTAACAAAAACACATATTTTCCATTACATGGCTATTGCTTGGTTGCTCACTTGTCAACTTTAATAATGTTTAGATCATCTATTCATATTAGTACAACATTGTTCTTTTTTTTAATGAATGAAAATATTACATACTGCAACTTCAAATAATTATTGCCATAGTTTACCTTGTATCCTATATTTTAGTTTTTGAGGCTGGCATTCCAGTTAGTAAGCGCCAAAACAAGAATTAAAACATAGTATGTATGGAAGGCCTAAATAAGTTATGAAAACTTGAAGGCTCAGAAGTAAACAGAGAATATCAATTCCATTTCACTTATTGCCAAAAACAACAATTAAAACATAGTATCTGTGGAAGAAAGCCTAAATAAGTTTAGGCCTATGCTTCCGGAAGTAAACAGAATTAAAATTTATAGTTGAGCAATAAAAGATAACATATGAAAATAAAAAGTATGATGAGAAATATGAAAAAAAAAGAAAACATACAGGTATTGTTTCAGTTTGGTTGGCTCTCAGAAATGAACGGAAAATAAATAGTTGTGCAGTAAAAGATAATATACTGTATAATTCTATATAAAAAGAAAAATATGAAAATAAAGAAAACATACTATTATTTCAATTTTGTTGGCTCCCAGAAATAAACAGAATATAAATTTTTGGGCAGTAAATAATAACATGATACTAAAAAAGGAATATAAAAAACAGTATGAAAGATAACTTATGATACTAAATAAAAAGAAAAATATGAAAGTATAGAAAACATCCTATTGTTTCAGTTTTGTTGGCTCCCAGAAATAAACGGAGTATAAATAGTTAGGCAGTAAAAATATGATGCTAAATAAGGAATATGAAAACAATGCGAAATATAACATATGATGCATAAAAAGAAAAATATGAAAAAAAACGAAAACTATTGTTTCAGTTTTGTCTATAATAGAAACCTGAATTAATCCGGTCAAATCGCATCTGGATCATTAGCATTGCTAACTGATTGGGTGTTAGCAACTAGCATGAGTCATATGAAATACTGGGATTTTTCCACCACCTAATTAACACATGTTCTCTTTGGCCATCCAGAGAGGGAGTTTTAGATATTCCAGGTTTAAATTTCCA
This sequence comes from Antedon bifida, assembly GCF_963402885.1. Classification (NCBI taxonomy): domain Eukaryota; kingdom Metazoa; phylum Echinodermata; class Crinoidea; order Comatulida; family Antedonidae; genus Antedon; species Antedon bifida. The sequence continues at coordinate 3,082,947 of NC_136234.1, forward strand.
ATAAAATATTATAAAACACAGCTTTTGTACTTAATTATTTCACAATTCTCATTCTTCTTCGAAAAAAAAAAAAAACATGGGAGTTTAAATGTGGTCGTGAACTCTGCAGTAACTCTCCTAAAACCAGATACCTACTGTAGCTTCCCGAGAATGATCTATTTTTATTATAAGATTTAAACAAAAATATGTTTGTATTAAGAACCACTCTTCTACAACATCCCTATTATGGGAACATTTTCCCAGTGTGGTGAGAAAGTGGAAATATATGTTTTAAATCCCTGTTAAGTGGACCCTTTATCTTTCTACCCTTGCATCCAACATCGAGCAACTAGCCATTACAGGATGGATAAACTATTTTATAATTTATCATGCTTATAAGTCTAAGGGAGTGGAGTTGAAAGAGTTGTGAGTTACAACCCTGCCACAGGTGTCAGGATTGAACCCTGGATACTGGGAATGGAAGGCAAGCTTATTAACCACCAAGCTACAGTTCCACTACTATTGTTTAATGTTGAAATGTCTTCTTTCATTCTATTGTATTGACAGTACAGATTTAATCCCTTTTAAAATCTGATATTAATAGAAATATGAATTATATTGTTATGATGGCCAATTTAAATTTATAATGTACAAATGAATGACATTTGACACTATTGATTGTAAATTGATTGGAGACATGGTTTTTATAAATATCACAAAAATAATAGGAAATTTAATTAATTTGTAGAAAATTATTAATAATATGAAACACATTGATATGCGTTACGACTCCTTTAACAGGTTAAAAACAATTTAGTACCTGGGATTTTATTTAGTGAAGTATGTGATTAAATCAAATTTACTCTAAAGTTATAAGGACTTTATTGATACCATCTTGTTTTTGCACTAATTGTAATATAGAACTAGAGTTTTCCTAAAAGATAGTCATTTCTCTCCGAGAACAAGAATGAGAGTTTTTACCAAACATTTAGTTTCTACTAGCACCCATTTAGATTTTTATTTGAAAGTCTATTTATTTTCTATCTGTGTCTACACTTTCAAAGTTTATGTGACAAAAAAATGTGATTATTGTGACCATATATGGACATGATGATGTCATATCACTACCATATACTGGGCATTATTATCACTACCATATTTGGGTACATCAAACTAGTTTAGACAGAGCTGAAACTATTTAAAAATGAATGTGGATTTAGTTGTGGTGTACTAAAGTAATATCCACCTAAGTTTATTTCCACCTGAAATCTCTATAGTGTAGTGTAGATTGGCACACCCTACATTTTGGCACCCTCCTATAATTGTTGTTGACTTTTGTTGCATATGATGAATTGTGTCATTATGAACTGGTTGCACCCTGTTAATATCCATAGTCCTGAAAGCCAAAACCTATCAAGAATTTAAAAAAAAAACAACAAAATAATGATTGCCAATTAAATGCATTCGTCTATACCAGCTACATTTTTATTGACACAAATATTATATAATGTTTTCTAATTGTAATGTCACTTTTGATAGTTTTATTAATATTTGTATCAAGAAGTAATGTCATATTGTTTTATGTGACAAAATAAACTGAATTAGTGTTGTTTCCTTGCCAATATTCTGGGGTCCTCGATTGAGATTTGAAAATTCAGAAAATTCTAGTTTTGTGGGCGTTGGACTGAACTTAAATGTTCCAGCTTTAATTATTATACAAAAAATTGTATTGTGGCCAAGCGGTTAAGACAGTGTATTACCGTAATACGTAGCCATAATGGTGCATCGGCAATGCTTTGAGGCTCACTCACCCCATGGTTCTGGTGGTAGAATGAGTCTTCTCGATAAAGACTATAAACCGTAGGTCCAGTGTACACATCTAGCGCATGTGCACTTTAAACAACCTAGTACATCTTTGGAGACATGTAGGGGGTTACCCTGGTGTACTAGTTCACACACAGCCACTGTCACAAACTCATCATATATATATATACACTGGGCCCTCTGGGAGAACAGTCTTAGACTAAAGAAGCTACCCAGCATAAAGAATAAATAATAATGGTCATTTACTTCAAATTGGTAGATCTATTATTTACCGGTAGCTTCAGAGCTATATGCCGGTTGTGAACACTGTAAAGCATGTGCCTAGCAATGGTCTCTTTTAATCAATTGAACTCAACTTGTCAGTTGATAGGAAATTAGCTGTAATTTGGTTAGACAAACCACTTTACTGGTGTTGATGGCTGCATATTTCCTATTCATTAAAATAGCCTATTGAAATGCTACTTCTATCACAACATTTATGTTATGTTAACATAGGAATGTTTTGAAGATATGATAATATTGGCATTTTGCAAAATTAATTGATTAATTTAATAATGGTGACATTAAAAATGACTGTTTTTCCAATTACTATAGAGACATATCAAATAGAAATGGGACAATAGGTAAAAACAATTCATTTAGTAATTAATTTATTTGGAGTAATAACCAATTTCTTTTAAAGTTATTTAATAGGTCTTCCACTAATGAATGATATTAAAGATTTATTTTTGTTGACTCTGAGATATCACCAAATCTATTTTTAAATATTGTTTAAATAAAAAAATGTATTTATGATGTTATGATTATATTTTGTTTCTATCTTTTAGAAAAATTTCACTTGGCGTACAAAATGGTTAAAACTGAGTGCAAAGTGATAAGGCAGGTTCTACACAAGCATGGCTTCCATGAGGTCTGTGTTTAGCTTTCTTGTCTCTCTTTTAAGTTCTCTTAAAATACCGACATAATGACCTGCTGGATGTGTTCTTCAAAGTATTAAATATTATTCCAATACCCTATAATACAGTGGATGTGTTTTTAAAAATAAATATTTAATACAAACATGACGATAGAGTGGATGTGTTCTTTAAAAAAAATATCCATGTTACGATACAGTGAATTCAATACCCATATGGCAATACAGTGGATGTGTTCTTTTAGGTAACATGTAACTTTAGTCTTCTCGGAATCGGAATCGGAATTTTATTTGGTACTATTATTTTTATTGACAGGTTCATCCGAATAGTTCTGACTTCAATCTGATGTGGATAGGATCTCATGTAAAACCGTACACATTAAGAAGTTTAACTGAATTTCAAAAGGTCAACCACTTTCCCAGGTAAGAATGAGCTTGTTGTTGCTTTAAAGGTGACCAGACAAGTAGTTGACCCACCGTATCAAGACGATTGGGACCAGGATGATCAGACCCATTAATAACGAACTTAGGAGTAACCATAACTGTAATAATGAATTTATTTTCCATACAACAAAAAACAAAAATACATACTGTTACATCAAGTATGAAAGAATAGAACAATAGTTGTATGGAATGAGGCTATTAAAAGAGATAACTTTATGTTATAGCCACCTTATCAAGCCGGGCAATAAACACAATATTAAGGTAAAAAGATAAGGTATATCTAAAATATTACTTAATTACTTATATTTAAAAAATAATGTAGGCCTATAACCCGTAAATAAACTGAACCTAACCCTCTAATTTATCTTCCAAGTTCCACGTCTAAAAATTTAAGCCTTAAAAACTAGGCCTGATCTTCCGTGGTCCCTATCGACTGTTCCCGACCAAAGTATGTACAGAGATACACTATTTCTTTATACCATGAACTTCTGAATCGCTTTGAAGAATTTTCAATTCAAGTAAGAGGGACTACGGTATGTCTATTACCTAGGATGCAGTATGACTCTGCCTGGCTAAAGATAGTCTTTCTGATATGTTTTTATGATTGCTTTTACATCCAACTTGAAGTAGAAACTGGGTGGGGTGATCCATTTATCCTTGAAGCTCAGCCTAGATAGAATAGTGCCAGGACAGTGTAGGTCCCTGGACAAAATAGCAACCTATTGGTATAGGAAGCTTATTGATAGGCTAAGATTTGGCCAGTGTTCAAAAGTAGTTGCAATGTTATTCTAGTACTGTATTTTTCCATTACGTAAACTCTGGCTATTATCAACATTATAATTTCGCATCTTACGATTGTTTAATGTTGTTTTCTGTGTTTTCGGAAATTAAAACAAGTGTTTGCAATACAATACTTGCAAATGTAGGTCTCGTAAAATGTTAACAATTACACCGCTACTGTTTTCAATTTTTCAATTTGTTTTTAACCAGCCACTGTTTCCCATAGTATCACAGTTTCCCCATTGTCTCACTGTTTCCCATAGTATTGTTTAATTAATACACTATGCTGTTTAAATTCATATTACACACATATACATATATATATCAATAAATTTAGCTATTTACAGTAGCTCTTTCTGGTTTTCATGCGTTATATATTTGAGCTTTATTTAAAAAATATATATTATAGTCTTAGAGTTGATATACACAGTATAACTCGCATAGTATACGATACACATTTGAAATTAGCTTTCTAAAACGAAGAAGACAAGCAAGCAAGATCAATTGAAGTAGCGATGCGCGAGACAAGATTACCGTCACGCTATGCATTCCAGATGTGTGTTTGCACTGACAGACATGACCTCGAGCCAAATCAATTTGTAATGTTATTAAATATTCATGAGGATATGTATTGTTTTATATAATTTATCATGGTTCATAGTTTATACATTTTTATACTGTGGAATAGAATTCTGTATTTATAACACATAAAAGAGTAAATATACATTACATTACATTACATTAGCAATCCAAGATGTAATAGTAACTACTAAATAGTTTTAGATAAATAGATTTATTCGTACATATTTATTATATAGGTTGAACAGTCAAAAATAGATATTGATAATACTGAATAATAATACTAAATCTTATTCTTTTTCATTTGGTAGTGTTTCTGTTGTTTTTTTTCTATTAAATGTTTAAAGATATGTGCCCCTGAAAAATAATGTTTACATTTTTTTTGTTGAATGCCATTTTAATATCACATAATAGTTACAAAAATGTAATCGAAAAAAATGTATTTACCTGAAAAAACTGTAATTTAAAGCGAAAAATATTCAAAAATTTACTGCCAGCCAGTGGGTTTTTGGTTGAATTTGACCATTTTTTTTTTCATTTTAATATGAGAAAACATTGAACGAACTGAATCTACTGCAGTAACTAAATTTTATCCCTTTAAACCGGTTTTTTAGGGGTATATCATACCATGGAGACTTATTTCTTTATGAGTTTATTGCAGTGACTGTAATAAATGCATCCCAACAATTTTTACCTTGTAAGTAGTGTTCCTTTTATCTTTCATAACTCAATTTTTTTTATTCATTTCAGGTCTTATGAGATAACACGTAAGGATCGTTTGTATAAGAATTTCCAACGCATGCAGCACGCAAAGGTACGCACTAAAGCTGTACACTATCAAATTTCAAATGTGACCAAAAATGTGGTGTACCCATATATGGATATGGTGACGTCATATCACTACCATATTTGGGCAGATCATACTTTTTTGAGTTTGATAGTGAAATAGTGTAGACAGAGCTTTAAAATTAAATTATATGCAAATTTTATATTCAATGTAACCTAAAGTAAAATAATGTATTTATCTTGATATGTAAAATTCAAATGGCAACATACCACATGCAATGAGTGTAATTGTCTATAATATGTGATTGAATATAGCACCACAATTCATGAATAACATATTTAAAAATATGTTTATTAGGAATAGGCTGATTGCCATATTGCACTTTTAAAGAGTTGCCTTGTCAAGATAATGGAATTTAATAAGTGAAAAATGATAAGTTCAATTTTAATAAAATCAAGCTTAAAATGTTTTTTATCTTGCTAATAATATATTTATAAAAGTAGTGGAGCTGTAGCTTGGTGGTTGATGTTCTTGCCTTGCAATCACAAGGTCCAGGTTCATCTTGACCTAGTGCCAGGGTTGTAACTCACAACTCTACTCCCGAAGCCTTAAATGAGACTTAATTTATAAGCACAATAAATTATAAAATAGTCTCCATTTTGAAATTGGCGAGTTTGTGTTCGCTGTTGGATGCGTATGAAATAAAAAAAATTAAAAATATATGTATTTTTTACATTTTTTTTCTTTCAGGGAACAAAGCATTTTGACTTCTTACCACAGACGTTTATAACACCATCAGAATTCGATGACTTTACAGGTACAACAGCTCGTTTATGATGTATTTTTGAACAATCTAACTTTTATAGATTAGTTTACCAATTTTGAACATATTCTTGTCTACTATTATCCTTTGTAGTACTTTGTCCTTTCTTTTTTTATAAAAAATTGACTTATTTTTTAGTTTCACTTCTGTGTTTCAGTTCTAGGATGATAAGTTTTTGAATACTTTTGTATTTCAGTTGCCCACAATAAAGACAAAGGGACGTGGATAGTGAAACCAGTCGCTTCCTCTCGGGGAAGAGGTATATTTTTGTTAAATCATGTAAGTATTAAGCTCTGTCTACACTATCAAACTAGTTTGACAAAAAAGTGTGATGTGCCCATATATGGACATGATGATGTCATATCACTACCATATTTGGGCACATCACACTTTTTTTGTCAAACTAGTTTGATGGTGTAGACAGAGTTATTTTGGAGAAATCACTTTGATATACCTACAACAAAAAACCAGTACTGAAAATGTATATTATAAATTATTATGGGTGTTATAATAAAAATGATAAAATTGGGGCTCTAAAGATACCAGGAAACAGTATTAGAATATGAGCGCCTCATATACAATTAAATAACATTCACAATTTTAAACACATACCTAAACACAAGATCTATCTACACATAATGTCTTGTAACAAATGTTTGGGTGTCAAATTGTTTTTTCAGTAATAATCGAGAATTGAACATTATTTGAACCCATTTTTCTGGTATTGGTAGCCAAGTTCCGTGACAAATATAGTATAGACTGCCATTGCCATCTGCAATCCCTAGTGGTTTTAGGCATGTATATGATATGTTTTGCTGGTTCAAAATATTCCCTATTTACGTAGATTTTTTAAATTTTCTCTTTTCAGCCTCAACATCTACCTCTTGATGAAAACCTTGTTGTATCTAGATATCTTAAGAATCCTCTTCTTATTGATGGTAAGCATTGATATAAGCACTTTATCTAGCAGTGTTCCCCTTGTTTGATGGAACCCTTTGGTAACAGCTAAAATGATCACAGACCCATCAAGGTCAAAGGCCATTTCATGGCCCCACCCTTGTCAGGCATAAGCATTGGTATAAACCTTGTATTTACTATATAGCAGTGTTTCCTTATTTGATTATAGAATCCCTTTGGTAGCAAGCGAAATATTCAAAGACCCATCATGGAACATTTCATGGTCTTCGCCCTAATCTTGTTTTATGTATCCACTATCATTAACTGTAGCAATGTTTGGTGACTTTTGACCTTTTTTTATTTTTCATTTAGGTTTTAAATTTGATCTTCGTCTGTATGTAGCAATAACATCTTATGACCCTCTTCGACTTTATCTCTATGAAGAAGGTTTAGCAAGGTAATCTTTATTCCTTTTTATCATGATCTTTTTGTTTTGTAAATTATATTGATTTTTTCAATTTTTACACATTACATAAATAATTTGTTTTATAATTTCACATCAAACTAATGTTGAAAAGAAAATTTGTGATTACTGTACTACACCCACATAAAAATGCACTCATTAATATTATAATTGGAAATAATATCAGCTATAGATGGCAGCAAACATGAATTTACTTACTAATTGTACAGTACTATGTAAAAAATACTGTGGCTTGCTTTTAAATTTAACAAAATGAAGACTTTTGAATGCTCCTAATTTTAAAAAATTATTAAGAATACAGTCAATGCTTTAAATAAAGAAACCAAATCTTGTCCTACTCCTTACAATGCATTTGATTAAGATACTTTCACATCACGTCCGGATTTGGTCCGACACCATGTGAAAAATTGTACGAATTTAGTGTGAATGATCCTATGATTTACCACTGAACCCATTTTCCACGATATTTTTCTCAGGACATCAGACCTTATCCAGGCGCGATGTGAAAGCGGCTTCACATTTATGGAGGGTTTGTTTTTGTTCTTTTTGCAGATTTGCAACCGTCCAGTACGAACACAGTAACAAGACCATCCGTAATACAATGATGCATCTCACAAATTATAGTGTCAATAAGAAGAGTAACGATTACGTTAAGTAAGTTTAATATCTGCACATGCTTACAAGTCAATTTGTGTTGTGATAGCTTCTAAATTAACTACTTTAATACTATTTCATAAAAGTATTTGGTAGTGAATATCCAATCTAAGATTCAAGTTCTTTTTCGATGGCCAATACAATGGTTCTACCAAAGCCTCATGGGAGACTTTTTATAGAAAATATAGGTTCACCATCCTGTATTTGGCGAGTCATTTAATGTTGGGTGGTGTGAAAATAAAGTAAATAACTTTATTTTTAAATTAACTTATTTGTATTATTAGGTGCAATGATCCTGATATTGAAGACTATGGCAATAAGTGGAGTTTGGGGGCGCTGTTTCGGTATTTAAAAAAGCAAGGCAGGGATGTTAGAGGTAGTGTTATTGGAAAATAGAATCAAAAGATTGAAGTAAATTGATTAGTATATTTATGATGTGACAGTGTCCATTCAACACTGAGATATTCACAGCATGATTATAAGCCAGTAATCAGCATGCTTGGGGAATAATCCCCTACTCAAATTGAGTACTGAAAAACTTTCCATCTAAATAATCAAGCAATGAAGGTAAAACTACTTTCACATCATTGCCTGATTCGGTCCAGCGCCCTGAGAAAAATATTGTACAAAATGTGTTCAGTGTGAAAGTATATGATTACCAAATCTGTACGATTTAAATCCGTATCTGATTCGGACTCCAAATTCAGGTGGTGGCGATGGATCAAGAAGCCATTTGTTTGCTTAAATTGTCTTACAATTTTTTTTTCTTTTGACCAATCAACATTGAGCTTGAATGACCTCGCTTGACAATGGATAACCAAATTTGTGTGAAAGCACGCTCAACGCTCACGATATTTTCCTCAGGGCGCCGGACCGAATCCAGGCGCATTGTGAAAATAGCTTAAACGTTCTTGCCCAAACAAACACAGTCTTTGATTGTTGTGTCTGCCTTATATATAGGTCTATTAGCAAGAATTGAGGAGGTGATTGCCAAGTGTATTATATGTGCAGAGCTTCCAGTCGCAACGGCGTGTAAGATGTTTATGCCGTATCGAGGAAACTGCTTTGGTACGTAACGTCATTCGTCTTTCAAAGAAATTTTATCAGTACCATTGTTAGCATCATGCATCTTCTCTAGGTATAAGGAGCTTTCGATAACCTACGACCTACAACCTTTGACCAATGTGTCATTGGTTTTCAGTTGAACCTCAAATGCAAAAGCATGTCTCAATGCCCTTGCATGCGTAATAAACATATAATTGTTGAAAATTTATAGTTTAGTACCATTTGTATTAATTAACTTTATGCTATCATGTCTCCCGCATCATCTTTTACGCCATCTGCATTTTTTTCATCTTCATATAAATGGGATAACATTTGAATCTAGGTTTGTTTGTAAAATTATTAGTTTAGTAAATTTAAATACTGTAAATTGACAAATTGAGGTTTATTATTAAAGTAAATATCTAAGCTTCTACGGGAAAAAAGCAGGCATTCGGAATGAGGTCAATTCAAGCAAATCTAATTCTGCCAAAAGGTGTTTAAATAAACCTTGGTATTTCCATGCAAGATAATCTTCCACGATCACTAAGCTATTAATTGGTTGCAATTGAGCCTCATCTCACCATGATTGATTTTCTCACGACATTCATAGGTCATGATGCCGCGTCGTTAAGCTCTTATGGATTAAAGAAATGTGTGGACATGTTTGTTGACCTTATGGCGATTATGTGCTGATATTTTTTAATTTTGAAATTTAAAAAAAAAATAACGTATATAGTAATAGATACTATCACAATACAAACCTTAAATTTTATATATGATAATATAAAACAAACGATAAATCATATTGTCAAAAAAGTGATACTGCTGTTTACCCGATTCTCAATGCTGTATCTCCATACATACATAATTTTGCCCAGTATCATGGAATATCTGATAATACAGCATCTTATGTGTATCACACGTGGTGCCTGAATCATGTAAGGTTACTGTAGGTTTATGGTTAGTTTATATTCTATGATACATGTAAAACACATGTGATGCTGTATTACCAAATATTCCTATGATACGCTAGAAATCTAGATATACAGTAGTACCTAGAATCATGTGGGCTGTCACTATTCATTACTTCAGCTTTTTTATACATTTCTTTTGTTTGTTTATTGTCATTTAATTTACAACCTGCAAAGGCATCATCATCTTTATAAATAATAAAATAAGTTTGCCTGCTTTGCTCATCTGTCAGATATCACATTTTCTCTAATTATTTTATCTGTTGCCTATATAAAATTATCTGTATTGTGCTGATGATATTTCAAATAATATTAAATATGAATTATGACATTTTTAATATTATTTTTCAAATCTTTAAAAGTAAAAATACACAAACCGGTAAGTGGCCGTAATTGGTAGAACGGATTTCCTAACGCTGTATATCTTGTACTGCACATTGAGCTATATCACTCAAAGCTAATAGCGCAAAGTTGGGAATAATACACGTGTAGATTACATAATCAATCCGCGGTTATTAAGCATAATATGTTGATTACATATCCTGTACAAATAAATCTTCATTATCCTTTTTTTAGAACTGCATGGCTTTGATATTCTTGTTGATGAAAATCTCAAGCCTTGGATATTAGAAGTTAACTTATCTCCCTCACTTGCATGGTAGGTTTGTACGTTAGTTGATGACATCATGTAACTAGAAATAACACAACATTACTGCACACACTTTGATGACATCATGTTACTAAAAATAACACAACATTACTGCACACACTTTCATGTAACTAGAAATAACACATTATTTTGATTTTAAATTTTTGTTCAGGTTTTATTTGATATTTTGATTTATTATTTTTTATAGAATGGATTGTATTATATATATTATCCAATTTTTTCTACAGTATGTTATTTTGTTTTTACAAACATACTATTTATTTATGTGAATATGGTCTGAAATACAGAACCCCTTCTTTAGGATATTCCTATTGAGGGTACACCACAACTATAAGGGGACACTCATTTCAAAATGAGGGGAAATATATGTCTAAATACTAAAGGCCAATATACAGGGGCCACCCATACTAAGGAGACACTAAAGCTCTGTCTACACTATCAAACTATCAAAAAGTGTGATGTGGCCAAATATGGTAGTGACATGACATCATCGTGTCCATATATCATGGGCACAACACATTTTGTTTTCACATAAAATGTAATAGTGTAGACAGAGCTTCAGGCATTCTGGGTCCAGAAGGTGTCCCTTTAATATGTTCATGTTGCTATTGACACTGTAATTGTATTTTCTAATCATGCCAATTAAACTAATTAATTGATTAATGCTATAAACGAATTATACTTTAGTGTTCATACCAATTAAAGTATAATTTAGACCTTTCATAACTGATTAGCCAAAATACTAATTAGGTTAACGCTGAATTACTTATTGATTTTGAAATCTTCATTAAGGAATGACCTATTTTTTAGATGTTGGTTTGAGCATGCATCATTGATAGACTGTATTACTTGTTAATTGGTCAATAAAATATAATATAATCGGTTAACGATACAACGAACGATGAATTAGAGGGCGTAGTAACAAATTTGTTCATTTCTTGGGGGCAGTTACATGTACTGTCAATAGAATAAGTGTTGTATTGAAATAATGTGTTGTGTTTTGTACAAGAATGTATGCATCACCAAGACTTAGGGCGTAGAACGTCTTATTTGATTAGGGTGTGTGCACAGGAAAAAAATGTTTTTGCCTGATATTTTTTAGTAGACTTTTGGAACACTTCTTTAAAGGGATATCCCTATTAAAACATTCCTGTTAAGAATGAGGGGCAGTAAATGGTTGTAACACTACAACCAATCCCTATTCAGGGGACAGCCCTATTAAGAGGAAACTTTGTTGGGTCCTAAAAGTGTGTTGGGACACTGCTATTCATGGGATATCCCTATTAAAAACATTCCTGTTAAAAGAATGAGGACAGTTAATGGTTGTAACACTACAACCAATCCCTATTCAGGGGACAGCCCTATTAAGAGGAAACTTTGTTGGGTCCTAAAAGTGTGTTGGGACACTGCTATTCATGGGATATCCCTATTAAAAACATTCCTGTTAAAAGAATGAGGACAGTTAATGGTTGTAACACTGCAGTACGTCCAACACCTATTCAGGTGACACCCCTATTAAGAGGACACTTTTTTGGGTCCTAAAAGTGTGTTGGTACACTCCTATTCATGTGATATCCCTATTAAAAACATTCCTGTTAAATGAATGAGGGACAGTAAATGGTTGTAACACTGCAGTACGTCCAACCCCTATTCAGGTGACACCCCTATTAAGAGGACACTTTTTTGGGTCCTAAAAGTGTGTTGGTACACTCCTATTCATGTGATATCCCTATTAAAAACATTCCTGTTAAATGAATGAGGGACAGTAAATGGTTGTAACACTGCAGTACGTCCAACCCCTATTCAGGTGACACCCCTATTAAGAGGACACTTTTTTGGGTCCTAAAAGTGTGTTGGTACACTCCTATTCATGTGATATCCCTATTAAAAACATTCATGTTAAAAGAATGAGGACAGTTAATGGTTGTAACACTGCAGTACGTCCAACCCCTATTCAGGTGACACCCCTATTAAGAGGACACTTTTTTGGGTCCTAAAAGTGTGTTGGTACACTCCTATTCATGTGATATCCCTATTAAAAACATTCATGTTAAATGAATGAGGGACAGTAAATGGTTGTAACACTGCAGTACGTCCAACCCCTATTCAGGTGACACCCCTATTAAGAGGACACTTTTTTGGGTCCTAAAAGTGTGTTGGTACACTCCTATTCATGTGATATCCCTATTAAAAACATTCATGTTAAAAGAATGAGGACAGTTAATGGTTGTAACACTGCAGTACGTCCAACCCCTATTCAGGTGACACCCCTATTAAGAGGACACTTTTTTGGGTCCTAAAAGTGTGTTGGTACACTCCTATTCATGTGATATCCCTATTAAAAACATTCATGTTAAAAGAATGAGGACAGTTAATGGTTGTAACACTACAACCAACCTCTATTCAGGGGACAGCCCTATTAAGAGGACACTTTTTTGGGTCCTAAAAGTGTGTTGGTACACTCCTATTCATGTGATATCCCTATTAAAAACATTCATGTTAAATGAATGAGGGACAGTAAATGGTTGTAACACTGCAGTACGTCCAACCCCTATTCAGGTGACACCCCTATTAAGAGGACACTTTTTTGGGTCCTAAAAGTGTGTTGGTACACTCCTATTCATGTGATATCCCTATTAAAAACATTCATGTTAAAAGAATGAGGACAGTTAATGGTTGTAACACTGCAGTACGTCCAACCCCTATTCAGGTGACACCCCTATTAAGAGGACACTTTTTTGGGTCCTAAAAGTGTGTTGGTACACTCCTATTCATGTGATATCCCTATTAAAAACATTCATGTTAAAAGAATGAGGACAGTTAATGGTTGTAACACTACAACCAACCTCTATTCAGGGGACAGCCCTATTAAGAGGACACTTTTTTGGGTCCTAAAAGTGTGTTGGTACACTCCTATTCATGTGATATCCCTATTAAAAACATTCATGTTAAAAGAATGAGGACAGTTAATGGTTGTAACACTACAACCAACCTCTATTCAGGGGACAGCCCTATTAAGAGGACACTTTTTTGGGTCCTAAAAGTGTGTTGGTACACTCCTATTCATGTGATATCCCTATTAAAAACATTCATGTTAAAAGAATGAGGACAGTTAATGGTTGTAACACTGCAGTACGTCCAACCCCTATTCAGGTGACACCCCTATTAAGAGGACACTTTTTTGGGTCCTAAAAGTGTGTTGGTACACTCCTATTCATGTGATATCCCTATTAAAAACATTCCTGTTAAATGAATGAGGGACAGTAAATGGTTGTAACACTGCAGTACGTCCAACCCCTATTCAGGTGACACCCCTATTAAGAGGACACTTTTTTGGGTCCTAAAAGTGTGTTGGTACACTCCTATTCATGTGATATCCCTATTAAAAACATTCATGTTAAAAGAATGAGGACAGTTAATGGTTGTAACACTGCAGTACGTCCAACCCCTATTCAGGTGACACCCCTATTAAGAGGACACTTTTTTGGGTCCTAAAAGTGTGTTGGTACACTCCTATTCATGTGATATCCCTATTAAAAACATTCATGTTAAATGAATGAGGGACAGTAAATGGTTGTAACACTGCAGTACGTCCAACCCCTATTCAGGTGACACCCCTATTAAGAGGACACTTTTTTGGGTCCTAAAAGTGTGTTGGTACACTCCTATTCATGTGATATCCCTATTAAAAACATTCATGTTAAAAGAATGAGGACAGTTAATGGTTGTAACACTGCAGTACGTCCAACCCCTATTCAGGTGACACCCCTATTAAGAGGACACTTTTTTGGGTCCTAAAAGTGTGTTGGTACACTCCTATTCATGTGATATCCCTATTAAAAACATTCATGTTAAAAGAATGAGGACAGTTAATGGTTGTAACACTACAACCAACCTCTATTCAGGGGACAGCCCTATTAAGAGGACACTTTTTTGGGTCCTAAAAGTGTGTTGGTACACTCCTATTCATGTGATATCCCTATTAAAAACATTCATGTTAAATGAATGAGGGACAGTAAATGGTTGTAACACTGCAGTACGTCCAACCCCTATTCAGGTGACACCCCTATTAAGAGGACACTTTTTTGGGTCCTAAAAGTGTGTTGGTACACTCCTATTCATGTGATATCCCTATTAAAAACATTCATGTTAAAAGAATGAGGACAGTTAATGGTTGTAACACTGCAGTACGTCCAACCCCTATTCAGGTGACACCCCTATTAAGAGGACACTTTTTTGGGTCCTAAAAGTGTGTTGGTACACTCCTATTCATGTGATATCCCTATTAAAAACATTCATGTTAAAAGAATGAGGACAGTTAATGGTTGTAACACTACAACCAACCTCTATTCAGGGGACAGCCCTATTAAGAGGACACTTTTTTGGGTCCTAAAAGTGTGTTGGTACACTCCTATTCATGTGATATCCCTATTAAAAACATTCATGTTAAAAGAATGAGGACAGTTAATGGTTGTAACACTACAACCAACCTCTATTCAGGGGACAGCCCTATTAAGAGGACACTTTTTTGGGTCCTAAAAGTGTGTTGGTACACTCCTATTCATGTGATATCCCTATTAAAAACATTCATGTTAAAAGAATGAGGACAGTTAATGGTTGTAACACTGCAGTACGTCCAACCTCTATTCAGGGGACAGCCCTATTAAGAGGACACTTTTTTGGGTCCTAAAAGTGTGTTGGTACACTCCTATTCATGTGATATCCCTATTAAAAACATTCATGTTAAAAGAATGAGGACAGTTAATGGTTGTAACACTGCAGTACGTCCAACCCCTATTCAGGTGACACCCCTATTAAGAGGACACTTTTTTGGGTCCTAAAAGTGTGTTGGTACACTCCTATTCATGTGATATCCCTATTAAAAACATTCATGTTAAATGAATGAGGGACAGTAAATGGTTGTAACACTGCAGTACGTCCAACCCCTATTCAGGTGACACCCCTATTAAGAGGACACTTTTTTGGGTCCTAAAAGTGTGTTGGTACACTCCTATTCATGTGATATCCCTATTAAAAACATTCATGTTAAAAGAATGAGGACAGTTAATGGTTGTAACACTGCAGTACGTCCAACCCCTATTCAGGTGACACCCCTATTAAGAGGACACTTTTTTGGGTCCTAAAAGTGTGTTGGTACACTCCTATTCATGTGATATCCCTATTAAAAACATTCATGTTAAAAGAATGAGGACAGTTAATGGTTGTAACACTACAACCAACCTCTATTCAGGGGACAGCCCTATTAAGAGGACACTTTTTTGGGTCCTAAAAGTGTGTTGGTACACTCCTATTCATGTGATATCCCTATTAAAAACATTCATGTTAAATGAATGAGGGACAGTAAATGGTTGTAACACTGCAGTACGTCCAACCCCTATTCAGGTGACACCCCTATTAAGAGGACACTTTTTTGGGTCCTAAAAGTGTGTTGGTACACTCCTATTCATGTGATATCCCTATTAAAAACATTCATGTTAAAAGAATGAGGACAGTTAATGGTTGTAACACTGCAGTACGTCCAACCCCTATTCAGGTGACACCCCTATTAAGAGGACACTTTTTTGGGTCCTAAAAGTGTGTTGGTACACTCCTATTCATGTGATATCCCTATTAAAAACATTCATGTTAAAAGAATGAGGACAGTTAATGGTTGTAACACTACAACCAACCTCTATTCAGGGGACAGCCCTATTAAGAGGACACTTTTTTGGGTCCTAAAAGTGTGTTGGTACACTCCTATTCATGTGATATCCCTATTAAAAACATTCATGTTAAAAGAATGAGGACAGTTAATGGTTGTAACACTACAACCAACCTCTATTCAGGGGACAGCCCTATTAAGAGGACACTTTTTTGGGTCCTAAAAGTGTGTTGGTACACTCCTATTCATGTGATATCCCTATTAAAAACATTCATGTTAAAAGAATGAGGACAGTTAATGGTTGTAACACTGCAGTACGTCCAACCTCTATTCAGGGGACACCCCTATTAAGAGGACACTTTGTCGGTCCTGAAAGTGTCCCTATAATAGGTGCTCTACTGTATTTGATCAGTAAAAGCATAATATTATAATTCAAAATGATTAATTTAGTTGTTTAACAACATATCCTGTTGACGTTAATTGAATGTTTCCTTTCTTATATTAGCAGTGTTATCTTACCCACATATTAGATCTATAGAGAATTATTTTATATGACAATTATTCCTGATATTAATTAACAAACTTCCGGCTTAATATTTACTAGAAATTTTTAATCGTTTATTATTTTTTATATTTTGCATTGATTGAAATCATGTATTAAGCAAAAATAAGTTTAATTTGAAAACCGGCAAAAAAAACAAACAAAACAAATCATTTCTAATGATTTTTTTTCTTTTCATTTTATATATTATGATCTACCAATTGGTATTTAGCAGTTTATCCTGATTACTTTAATCTAAAGCTCTGTCTACACTATCAAACTTTATATGTAACAAAAAAATGTGATATGTCCATATATGGACATGATGAATTCATATCACTACCATATTTGGGCACAGCACATATTTTTTGTCAAACTAGTTTGATAGTGTAGACAGTGGCTTTTCTTGTTATTAAATCAGGTACAGGTTAATTGAATATGGTAAAATGCCTTTCCTTTGCTCTGTTATGTCACCAGTGTCAGAGCCTATGATGTTACAGGATTTTTGTTTATTATGAAAATATATTTATCTTTTATAGTGATGCTCCATTGGATCTCAAAATCAAGTCGAATCTGATGTCAGATTTGTTCTCTCTAACAGGTTGGTTCTTTTTCTTATGCCACAGTATCTATCAAAAATGTGCCCAAATATGGTAGTGATGTGCTTAAATTCGGTACTGATATGACATCAGCATGTCCATATATGGCAACATTTTTTTGTCACATAATGTTTGATAGTGTAGACCGAGTTTACACATTTTACAGTTAGTTTGGTTCTATTCATTTGAGTTTAATCTATACATACATTTTTTCAGGTTTTGTAGCCCACGATCCAATGACAAGAAAGATACAACAAAGTAAACGTAACCAAGAATTAGCTGCCAGTAGTGTGCTAAAACAACAGGTAAACATGGGCTTAGCATTCTCAATGATATATAGTAAATGGGCCAGTGGTTTGAAATATGTATGTATACCAATGTTGTGCTATAAAGCAACCGGTAAAGATGGACTTAGCATTCTCAGTAACATTATAGTGTGTGTACCGGTGGTGTGCTAAAGCAACAGGACAGGGCTTAGAACTTAATATAGCCTATAGATGGGTGCCAGGGGTGTCTATGTATGTTGGGTGTCTGAGGTTTGTCTGTGTTTCTTGGTGAGGTTATATGAGGGGGTGTTTGTGTGGGATGTGTCGGAGGAGTTTAGTAGGATGTAGCTGGGGGTGTGTCTGAATTAACTGTGAGCATTTCACATTGTGATGTGTGTAGGATAATTTGTTGAGTAAGGAAGAGGTTGTGTATTCCGCAAAGCTATTAGACATGGGGGCTGTCTAAGAGCATTTCCAAAACCCACAACAAAATCTTCATAAAACCAAATCACCTGACTAATGCTTCATCATTTAAATTCAAATTATGTATTTTCAATCCATTTTTTTGGACATTTTTATTTCTTATTTTAATACTCATGTATATGTTAATGTTTAATTGTATTAGTTTGTTCTTTTCGTTTTTATGAAGTTGTTTATTTTGTTTATAATTATTATTCTGTAACTACATCTATCAATCATGTTTTTAAATATTTCATATATCTATTTTGTATTTCATTGCATGTTTTACCTTTGTTTTGTTTTTTTTGTTTATCTTTTATTGTATTGTTTGTGTACCTTCATCCCAATTGTGTTGTTTGAGTAGAGGATACGAGTTGGTGCTGAGTTAGGGGTAAGTTCTGGTTCGATATAGTACTACATACATTTGAGGGCTTGATTTAATACTGCTGTAGTCCAGGAGGAATAAGGCACGGTAAATCTGTGGGGCCCGTGTATATAAATTGCTTGTGTGCGTAATAAAAAAAACTTGGTACACTATTCGAAAGGAGTAGGGGATGTTCTCCTGGTGGGTGGATCATTGTCCTGTATACTCTCTGGGAGAAAAGTTCTTTACTCAAGAGGTTACTCAGTATCAAGTAGAAATAAACAAATACACCCATATGTTGTTTGCTGCCCTCGTGAATTGTTTAAAAGTTTCCATGGTAATGTGGACATACTTCACCATACTTCAACACTATAAGATTGTTGTTACTTTCACTTTCTGTAGCGTGCAGATCAAATCGAGGTCGTTTTCCAACCCATCCTCTTTCAGCCCACTTTATTTTTAAACTTTCAGAATTATGTAATTAAATTAGAAATTCTATAAATGTAATTTGGATTTATTTGATGTTTTTAAATGACAGTTTCAACAGTAATTCTTTTCCGAACTATATACGCAAACTTTATATGAACATATTGATTTCGCCTTGCAAACCTTCAAACAATATATTTTCTATAAATATACTGTTTATTGATATATTCTATGTATTGTATTGTTTAATAAATTAAGTTTAAATTTAAGTTTAATATTAGTTCTTGTTGATTTATGTTTCTTTAGTTTATTCATGTACCATTGTTGTTTTTTTTGTTTCAATTTTTTGTTGGATTATTTTTTGTTCATTTATTTCCATCTAATATCCATAGCAAGAGATAATTTTGAAACCACAGGTGGAAACAGAAAATACAGTGCAGTAGATTTTTATGTGGTTAATTAATTAATTTTTCTTTTAATTTCACACAGAGACAACGCCCTCAATCTGCAGGAAACATGAGTGCTAAAAATCAGGGTAAACGACCAGTCTCAGGTGCAAAGGGTAAAGAACTTACGGGTGAGGAGAGGCGTATCTTACTGGAGACGAAGGAGGAGTTTACTAGGCGTGGCGGATGGCTAAGAATATTTCCCACACCCACCACATATGAGAGATATGGGTAATTATCAAATCAAACCAAACCAAATCAATCAATCATCTCATCAAAAGCAAAACACAGAACAAAATAGAGTAAAACAAATTTAAATAAGATGAAATTAAGGAACCTTCAGGAAACCCCAAGGGGCTTGTGATAGGAAGCCCACAAAAAACTAGTTACATTAGGATAATAAATAAATAAAAGTGTGTATAGACGAATAGACCATAAAAGGATAAACAGAGGACGCGCATTGTTAAGGAATACCATTGCCAGGACAACCAGATTCATTCTGTTCTCATCATTAAAACCGATTTTCCACTAGGCGAATTTGTTCGCGCGAATTGAAAGTGTCATTTTATACGCATGCGTATTCATGTTTCCATCTTCCAAATACCTCTGTACGAAAAAGGGCGAAAAAACGTGAAGGAAGCAGATGGTTCAAAGTACTAGGAGATTAAAATGAACTTCTTGGTAGGGGTTCCGTGTGACATTAAACTATGGAATTAACCATTTAAGGCATCGGAGTAAACTACAGGAGAATCCCTCTTTTAGGACACCCGTTTCAGAGCACATCCGTATTATTATTAAAGGGAATATATTCCTGTGAAATGAACAAAGAATGTTATTTAACATTGTTCAGGAGACACTATTATTAGGGGGAAACTTTATAGGTGTGTTAATACTGTATTTAAACATTATAACATTTACCTCACATCTGACCTACATTCTGATATGGGCAACACCCTACCCTTTTGATATAAATCGCCCTTCATTATATAGTCCATTTCATGACTAACATTGACAGGCAACACATTCTGTAGTGGTATCAGACTACACCCAAAACTTGACCGCATTTTTTTCAAGTGTCGTTTCAAGTACCAGCTTACATTCCGATACAATACAATAGGTTATATAACCCTACAAATAGGTTTACATCATCTTGTAAAAAGTGCATAGAAAATAGGGTTTAATTTTCCTTTAAATTGATCACGTTTTTGCAATTTGACTTACAAATTGGGTAATCCTCGCTGTTACGTGAAAGTGTAATGTGCTTAATGTTTTTGATCGTTATTCAAATTTCCCTCAGGATTGCGCATAATGTATGCATGTCACCGCATTGACAGTTGATGTTAGAAAACATGTCAAATCTTGGGCAATAAAGAAGGAAATTAGACCAAGGAAGGAGCGCGTTAAGCTCAGCAGTTACAACATGCAATATTTCAAATGATTAAAGTTTCGTAATAAACAGCCTCAAATCTTTTAGGCAACATTTAAGTACACAGAGTAAAGGTTTTCATTTCGTATAATTGTTTATCTTTTATGAGAATTCACAAAATAAGTATTGGGTGGCAGATATAACTTTAATAGACTCTCATGGTAACCAATGAAATTCCAGAAATCAACTCCAACCATGGAGCTATGTTCCTTCTCCAACTATGCGTACATTTGCCATGCATATCTCATACAGTCCACATTACCAACTCAACCATACCTCTTCAGCCATGCCAACTTTTTGTGTTTAAATATCTAAATGTAATAAGTTTTTTTTTATAGAAATCTTCTTGAATCCAGAACTACCAACAATGAAATGATTCATCGGAAGTTGTATGGAGAAAGGTGAGTTCAAAGGTTGATGTGATATTGCAGTGTGGTTAAAAATACTTTCATTACACCATTCATCAAAGCACAATACATATTGAACATTCTCTTTTATTCCATAAAGCTCTGTCTACACTATCAAACTTTATGTGACAAAAAAACGTGATGTGCCATATATGGTAGTGATATGACATCATCATGTCTATATGTGCACATCACGTTTTTTTGTTACATAAAATTTGATAAATAAGTGGACAGAGCTTAAATCTGATTATGACCACTAATTAATAACCTACCAACTAACCTGAAATAAAGAAATGCACTGAACTGAAGCACCTATTAATACATGTAAAAAGTTATAAGCCTAGATCTTTCTCATCAAATGTGTGGTATGTTCATGCTTTGTCTATTATATTACTGTGTAATAATTGTCATTACTTATTCCATCACTATTCACTGCTATTGGTGTAGTGCGGCTAACAACACTGAATTACACAGAGCACGCTCTACTCTGGACCTGGGAGCAAGACCTACAAGTGTGCCTATAAAGTGAGTTTATATATTAGGGGAAAATATCCTGGATGATTATTAAATGCTTTCAAGAGGTGCTACTTGGTGGAAAATAATCTGTCACTATTCCTGATTCAGTTTTCACATCAGAAAAGCTTCTTCTAATCTGATGTTCAGATTACGGATCACAATCTCTCTTTCATCACAAAACTTTAATTGCATCTGCTTATTCAGTTGCGTTCATAAGGTTTTTTTGATGTGCTATAACTTTTTAAACACAAGTTTATCTATTCTTTTTCTTCAGTACGCAGGCCTTGTCTTTTAAGGCGAGCGAGTGCGATCACTCACCTAACACACTCCTAAACTGCCCTTGAGGAGTGCGATTTACAAAACCCTATAACTTCTACACACCACAATACAAACAGCACACCTACAGCATCCCTGAATGTATGGCGGAGTGCAATTTGTAGCACACCTATAATTTTCAAAATACAAGGCCCTGAGCATGTGTTATCTATATACAGCACAACATCTCAACACTTTAGTGTATTCTCACAATTGTTAAATAACAGAATATTTTCAAAAGAAATTTAAGTTGTCACGTCGATGTTTTATTTTCAAAACATATTTACAAATTTTTCAATGTGCTTACTGTAAACTTATACTGTAGTTATTTTATTTTTGTATTTATAGAGATTCAAATAAATTTCACAAACAAGTAGATAAAAATTCAAAATTCTATTTCCAGAAAAACGTCTCATCACGTTCTTCACGAAATGGCACAATGTGAACTTGATGAGCATTTTGCGCAGATTCTCCGTAAACTTAAACCGGGTGATAATTCTGAAGATCGACGCAAACTCCGCCAAAAGGTTCGCTCAAGATTTTCATCAAACACCTCAACACAAACCTCAGGTAGTAAGTTATGGTTTATTCCTGAAAATGTTTCATTTGAAAAACAATTGCTTCACAAAAAAACACAATATGATGAAACACACACATTTTTAAACCAGGACCTTGCCATATTATTTATTGGTACCTACCTATACATTTCTCTTTGATAGTGAAAATAGTTTTAAAATAGTCTGAAATGTTTAAGCCATTACTTGATATGTTTTTCCTTTACTTAGTGAAAGCAAAGAAACAAGTACGCCCAGCCACTGCAGGTACAAAGGCTGTAAATTAGTTGTTAACTCAATTTTTACTAACATCCTTACTATACTCTCGATTTGCATAATGCGCCTCACAACTATATTAACAAGATATTTGTCTAAAAATTTGTTATTTGTGACTTTTGTCTGTTTTTATCCTCCAAATAGGCAAGCTTTGATGTTTTTTTTTCTGAAAGAAGGCAACTTTTTGGTTCTTTTTTTATCCTCCAAAGAGGCAACCTTGTCCTCCAAAGTGGCAACCATCAAGTGTGTTTATTAATTCTCCAAAAAGCAACCTTTGGTGTCTTTTTTTATTCTCCAAAAGGCAACCTTTGGTGTCTTTTTTTATTCTTCAAAGAGGCAACCTTTGGTGTCTTTTTTTCCTCCAACAAGGCAACATCTGGTTTCTTTTTTTGTCCTCTGAGAAGGCAACATTTGGTGTCCTTCTTTATTTCTTTTGTTTTACTTTATCAACTAATACCTCTGTTGTGTACTTACCAAGTTTGGTGGTACTGTAGTTTATTAACAACTTGGCTATTATTTCTTTCAGCTAAATTTTGCTTTTTTAATTGTTATACTATAACAATGGTCCTTTGTTGTTTTTTGTCTTAATCTTATAAAATAAACTTATTTTCTAGCCGAATGTAGTCCTTCGAAAACAGCTGCTTCAACTCCTTTTACTAGAGAAACACTAAAACAAGGCAAGTTACAAACATCGACTACCAAGCCCTCTGAAGACACTCAATGGGCGCAAGTACAGAAGGGCAGAAGCAGCAGTCAAAGCAGTACCTCAAACATCAGCCAGGCCTCCCAAAGTACCAAACAAAGTGAGGCTAGCCAAGCCACATCCCAGAGCTCTAAACTTGATGCAAACCATAATCAAGGTACTGGCCAGTATCAGCGGCTTGGCGGCGATACATCAAGTGCCAAACCTCCTATACCACGACCTCTTCACCATAATCCTGAGCTAGAGGATGAGAATAAACCACTAAGGAAGGAACCTCATAGGCCAACCAAGAAAGATGTAAGGGAGTCGATCAATATACCAGAACTGCTTAGAATGGGAGGTGATCTAAGGTATGGTTCCAACAAACTGCTAATTCTTCAAAGAATTTCATTTAGCTTCTAACTTTATAAGATAATATTTTCTTTTTTTTTCTTTTTTTTTATTTTTTATCTTTTAAACTACTTATTCCCAACAGAATGGTTATAAAAATCTTTTGTTTTACAACACAATTGTTTTTTTATTTATCAGTTTGCATCCACATATACTATTTAGAGAACATATGATATTAACAAAGGTGAAAATGTCCTCCAAGAAACTGTAAATAGTCTGTAAGCAGAAAGGACCAACAAATTTCAAATTTTAAAACCAATGCATTTTTAAAAGCATTTACAATATTGTTTATTTTAAAATTGGTTCTTATAAACCCATCATCACTTTATAACTTAATGTACATGAACAGAAAGTAAAACCAAAGCATTCTTACTTTCATGTATATAAGCCTATCATAAAATTCTAATAATAATCTTAAAAAATCTAGAAATATTGATAAGAAATCTTTTGTAAGGTCCTTAAATTGATTACGCAGTTCTCTAAATTTTCTACTCAATATTTTCCACTTGTGAATCACAAAACATGTATGTAATTCGTCAAGTCATTCGTGCTGATTTACAGAACTAAGTTGGAATCCCCCGCAGCTTGTCAACCGACAGCCGTAAGGAAGCCGCGTCCTACATGTGGTCAACGCTGGATTTAAATAGCTTTGTGACATTTTATTTGAAATCACAATCCGCGGGAAATTGATTGACGCTTGGGAATCAAATCTTACACGAGGAGAAAAAAATATGTCAGAGTCTAAAAGGAGATTACATGCAAGGATGAGCAGATTAATATGTGTCAGAGGTTGACATAGATTTCACATTGTAATGCATGGCTCTTTAGAGCCTTGATGGTTTACTACATATTGTATCAGAGGTTATTTTATACTCACACCTTCAAAATTAACAGGTCGTTATGTTTGTCTAAATATATCTATGTACAGTATCTATAAGCAACAGCAAACCAAACATCAAGAAACTCTTAACACTCAATTTTATGGCAGTTAAAAAATTTAATTGCAAAAGAAAGTTTACAAAGAGGCATTACAACTGACTTATGTCTTATAAAATTGCAAAGAAAGTTTACAGAGGCATTTTTTCTTAAATTCAATTCCTCTGTTCCATAAAATTGTCAGGTGGTTCCTGAAGCCTGGCTAAAATGTAAGCCATTCTGTAGTATCTTCTTCTGAGAAACAGTTATCCATTAGTTCTGCCTTATTGGCCACCAGAAGGGCCTAAGTAACTATGCCTAGCTATGAATGTGCAACATACCAAAACTGTAAATTACACAGTTATAGAAAAAAATAAGAGATATCTATGGTTTTTTATATTCTAATATTTGTCCTCACAGGTGTCTCTGGTACAGTAAAAGTACTCATGTGTTATAAGGCACTTTAAACAAAATGATTAAAACAATATAAAATTATTAAACTAAAAACCGGTCATCTATCACTATCCCATCACTAAACTAACTTAAACAGGTTGTTATAAATAGATAAATGCCAATTAATTGAATTTAACTTGAACATAGTATTATGACTGTCTTGGGAATATTATGAATTTATGGATTATCTTTATTGATTTCTTATATTTTTATGATTTGCTAACCAATGATGATGCAGCAAATTATGATTTAATTTTAACTTGAAGAGTCATAACATTGACAAAGGAAAATAATTTAATATCATAGAATATTAATTTGATTTATTTTTTAATTAATTACATAGATCAGAGCAGCACATTGTCTCTGATGTATCAGTTATTTAGTTTGTCTATTTTTAAGCTTAGGTGTAATTGGACTAATGATATGATACTATAATTATTCACCCAATTCTCTGCACTGTATTCCACTATGGTATTACCTGGCCAGTATCATAGGCAAATTCTGCAATACAGTGTAACATATGAATGTATTCATTTAGGGTTAGGTTAGGCTTATTGCCTATGGCATCACATATGATACATGTGACACAATTATAAATAGTCTTATTCTCAGCTACAACTGCATTTCAACTGTTTATCTTAAACAAGCATTTTGTAAGCTCCGCCCATTTATGCAGATTTCTTGACAACTTGTTTTAGTCTCAATGTTCACAAATAGTGTTTTACAATACCATGCACATTTTGAGATGTAATATTTAAATTGTGAAAACATTTTTTGATATCAAGTGCATTTTGACATCTCCAACATTAAAGGCTTATCTGAAATAAGAATTGCAATTTATTAAATTTCCATTATGTAATACTAATAGTGACATATTTGCATACAATTTAATAAATTTTGAATATTTTCCCAAAGGTCGTGATTAAATTTCCCAGTTCAGGAAACTCGGATAAAGACCTCAATTTATTGGGTTCACTTCCCTCCTTTGTAATAATGAACAATAAATTGTCAATAAAACTGACTTTACGGATTTCCCAAGAAAATATGTGTATACCATTTTTCTTATCGTAAGGTCTTTAAGGTCTATTAAAAGTAAAAACAACATCATTCATTCATTTCCTTTATTTTGGATAGTACATTCATATACAATTCATACAAAACAAAAAGGGAAAAAAATATTAATTATAAACAACTTACTTTTGGAAGGAAAATAGTATGAGCACTATTCGAGTCCAACATTTCATTTTTAATCAACTTCTGATTTTACTCCAGAATTTCATTCTCAATTAGTTTAGATTTATTCACAGATGCAACATTTATAAAGTTTGATGTGCAATGAACCATTGCAACGTCAACTCGGAGGGAAACATGTCTTTGGATACAGATGTTTAATAAAACAAACTTGTTAATATTTCTAACAAATGTTGATCTTTCTACTAAACAAAATTCAAAGGTAGTTGTCCGCACGACTAGTACTTGGAATAAAGAATTCTGACCAAACCAAGTGCCATTTGATTTAGTGAGCTAGAGCAAGTGAGTGGTAGAGCGGTTAAGAGAGTGGAACTAGAACTGTAATTACGTAGCTATAACATCGGCAAGGGTTCGAGGCTCACTCGCTCCATGGTTCTGGTGGTAGAACGAGTCTGCTCGGATAAGGACTATAAACCATAGGCCGAATGTAAACATCTAGCTTATGTGTACTTTAAAGAATCTAGTACATCTTTCGAATAGAGAGTTACCTCTGTGCACTAGTCCACACACACAGCTAATGTCACATACAGCCACTGTGCAATTGGGACTGGACCGTGTTAGAGGTGTTTACCACTTGTTGATCCCATCATTCAACATCTTAGTGAGAAGTTGAATAAATAAATTGATAAAACTATGGAATTACCTCATTCACATGGATTACACATCAAATAAAGAACACATTACCAAACTTTTTAGTACAATTTTTTAATTCAAAAGTTGAAATCATGCCATGATATTTTAAAGTCAGTAATGGCCTGATTCTGCCTCACAGGATGTGGTTATCCTCTCTGGTTTTGTATGTTTGTACGGGATGTGGCTATACATTGGATACTTTTTGATAATGAATAAAGTATTTTAATTCCAAGAATTTTATATTTATCGACAGGTGTTCAATTACTTTGTTGATACTTTGACTTTTTGTATTCTAATTGGTGCAAAGTTATGATTTGGGTTTTGATCACTACTGAGCCTAACTTAGATAGCATTGTATGAGAGACATTGGGACGGGTCTGTATGAGCAAATGACAAGTCCTCTGTACCATCATTGAAGAATATTTGTTTAATATAACTCAGAGTAACTTGTTGAGAGAGTTTTATGTGTACATAGTGTGGTATACGGTTGGGCTCTCTCTTTCTATCTCACAATTATTAACAAACAGGACTATTTGATATACTTTATTTGGTTGACTAATTATGTCAAAAAAAATTTTAATTTGTTCTCCAAATACCCTGAAACGAATTCAAAACCAATTTAGTTGAATGTGTTATGCATACACTATTTGCTTTAAAAATGTAGAAAACATTTTGTCTATCACCACTAAACAGCACACTTTATTAATTATTAGTCTAACTAATTGTATTTTTAGTCAAACGGTTTGGTCCTTGGTCTGGCCTACAATTTCAAGTTTTCCGGAAATTATCAGAATGTAGTATAATTTCAAGAATAATTCAAGATTTTAATATTGTAAGATTGTTGAATTTTTTTTGTTGGCGGTTTGTAAAAATGTGGCATTAAGATCAAAAGTTAATCAGTGCGGTAACGTAACGAACAAGTTAGTTGAAAGTTTACTGAAGTCAAAGATAAGATTTGCGGGTGAATCCCAGAAGATACTCATGGCGGTAGCAACATAAGTGCTTTCATGCTTGATAACATTTTCCGCAAAAGCATCTGTAATTAATTACCGTCATTTCGATATCTGTCATCGTAAATATCATTGCTGTCATGTAATTTTATGGGTTGAATTTCTTTTGGAGTTAATAGAAATGAAAGTGACATTAATAGGATTTTATTATTAGCCGAAGAACATTTTCGAAAATGATTTATGTTAAATGTATAGTGATTTTTAATATTTGAGGTGGCTTAAAACTTCTTTATTATTTTGGTGTATTGTAAAATGGTTTAATAGATGAATCTATTTTTAGTTTATTTCAAAGTTAAAGTAGTATTAACATTCTACAACTACTACTGTAATATTTTAGTATCATTTCAACTCTGTGAAATCACCCTTTAGAATGAAAAAAAGGGAATAATTCATTTTCCACCGTCTGCACCTATGACATCATCATATTGTCTGCTATGTTTTCATCTGACTGTCTGCTGCCCTCTCCTCTGTATCACATTATATAATATTGATGTCATAAATATATTGTGGTGATTTGTGAATATTGTTACTTCCTTTAATAGTGCATATATATTTTAATTTTTAAAAAGACCTTTATACAATTATTTCAGTAATTATAAATTATTTAATTATACTTTATTGTTTTATTGTCCGCTTAATTGAATAAAAAAAAACCATGCCTAATTACGTTGTAATGCAATACGTACATTTAAAGGCAAAAATACATACATGATACACATGACACATGTAACAAACCTACACCATAGTATGTCTAGACGTAAGTAAAATTTTCATTTCATTTTGTCATTTTCTAGCAAGTTACAGGCCAGACAGGCATTTGCCACATACCTGACCAGGGTGCAACAGAGGTTACAACGGGAAACAAGTCGACCACCCGAACGCGTTGACAGTTCAACGCAAAATGACGACCAAATGGTATGTATTAATTTATAATTTTTACAATTGTCAAATGTCATGTTTTTGTGTACCTCAAATTAAGCACCTCAAAATGATAAATAAAAAAAATTAAGTCATTTATAATGCGCAAAGGAGTTTGCTACTGACGTACTTCCAAGGTGACAGTTCAACGCAAAATCACGATCAAATGGTATGTATTAATTTATAATTTTTACAATTGTCAAATGTCAAGTTTTTTATTTGTGTACCTCAAATTAAGCACCTCAAAATGATAAATAAAAAAAGTCATTTATAATGCGCAAAGGAGTTTGCGACTGATGTACTGCCAAGTTGACAGTTCAACGCAAAATCACGATCAAATGGTATGTATTGATTTATAATTTTTACAATTGTTAAATGAGTTTTTTGTTTGTGTACCTACAAAATTAAGCACCTTAAAATGATAAATAAAAAAATGACGTCATTTAATACGCAAGGGAATCTGCGACTGATGTATTTCCAAGATATCATTAACGACCCACAATTAACAATGGTTTTAAAGGTGGAATTGTGTACATAGCACCAATTCTTAGTTTCCTAGTACCAGCACCAGGATGCTGTTAATGACGATATTTTATATAACGTGTGTACTTGTTGAGGTCGTTGTCTTTTAGGGTGCCTGTTCAATAAACAATTGGAGGAAATAGTATTGTGATTTCAGGTTTAATACTGGGATGTAAATGTGGATTTATAGTGCTAGTACGATCACTGTGTAGGCCTGTTGTAAAAGATAATATCCACTAATTATTATTTTTACTAAATTAAATAGAGTTATAGCAGTTGAAAAAATAGCAAAACAGATAGAATAATGTAGTGCATTTATCTTTATCATTTAGAAGAGTAAGGTTAAATATATGTAATTATTTTAATTAGAACACTATATCAAAGAGCAACAACTTTCTTGTCCCCTAAATTTCCCTTAGTGTTGAACTGCCACCAAAACGGCGCTCACTTATTTATTTATCTACAAAGAAAAGATCAACATATTGACATTTTTTAGAAGTGGGTTTCTGAAAGGAAAAATATTGTAGGGGCCAGAGGGGGGTGGGTGTTGATACCTACATTAACGATTAGTTTGTATAATATCTAAAATATTCACAGATCCATCAGTCGAAAATTATTGTATATTTCTCTATAAAAATCCATTTTTTAATGAATGAAAATAGTTAGTAATAATTTGGAATTCTTAAAAAGTATGTGTTTAATTTTGAGAAGGAAGTTATCAAAATGATAGATTAAATGTGAGGTGCTGATAATTTTCTATCATCCTGACTTTTTCGTGTAATTTTGACCATGATGAGTTCATTGTTGTTGAACACAGGGCGAATAGGAACTTGTGGTTTGGACCATTGGGCATTAAGCATCCCTTTCTAAATAATCATCAAAAAAATACTAATAAAATAACATAAACAGCACTCGTTCATACCATATCTTCTGATTATGTTTTTAAAAAACAGTTTCGAATTTATAATTTTTTTTCTATGACTTTTTATTAATGTACTTGTAATATTAATTATTTTAAACTAAAATAATAAAAATGATGCCATAATAAATGTTGTACAGGCCCCTTAACCACAAGATCCAAATAAGTAGGGAGTGGAAAAAACTACTAGTTCAATATATGGTCTATCTGTAATGGTCATTTGAATTTCATGAAGATAATGTACCTAGTAGTAAGCGAATTTCAGGGTACACTATCTATATATGTATTATCAGGGAAGAAAGTATAATTTCACTTTTCTCTGGTATTAATATTATTCCAAAGGCAAATTATTAGGGAGAAAATGGCAATGCTGTTGGTATCAGTGGCTTGATCTCAATGACTCGATCTCAATGTAGATATAATTACAATTAAAATAAGCAGAAGTCAAGAGGAAAAAGTTGCTTTGCATAATATTACCAAGATCATTTTGAGATACTAAAAATGAAATGGGCTTCCCCAAATTAGTTTGTTAAAGTCCAGTCCCCACTCAATATTATTATATTTATCATTTTGAGGTAAGTATTTTGACAGTTTTAGTGATCTAAAAATAGTTGAACACGTCCTGTTATTGGGTTTTAAGCATGTCATTTACTTGCTGTGGTTTGACAGCACGGTAGAAATCTGAAATCATCTCCTGCATAACAAATCTTAGATCTTCAGAAATAGATTCAGAAATAATCATAATATTTTATTCATTTACAATTACATCATTTATAACTACTTGTGAAAAGTGTATATATTAAGTTAAGATATAACTTATATCTACCTTGGCTATTAGACTACACAACAATGAGTTTCAAAGATAGGTCATTATTATGTTGTATTTTATATTGCTTGATCAGTTGTTGTTAGTTCCATGTTGATCACGAATGTAAATATTATGTGTGTATTGTTTTGCTTGTGTTTTTCTGCCAAGAAAACAATTATCATTATACTATGTATGAATGACCTAATAAATCGAATCTGAATCTGAGATGTTAGATAATAAGTTGATGGCATTTTTTTGTTGTATTGTTCCATTTTAAACAAATAAAATATAAAGCAAGTCCCTTATTCATTCTGAATGTAATTGAGCTGTTGGAAGCTTGTACTAAGCCTCGGCATTTGTTAGTAGGGTAGTAGGCAGTTTCTTTCCTTATCCTTCTTAGTATTTTTCAACCAGGTACTCATTTACAGCTGAGTGGACTGGGTTGTTCGGAAAATTGAACGAGGAATGAAATATATGTTATTGAATTGAATTATTATATTATTTAGTTTACACCCACAAACATGAGTTGGTTAATCTTCACTCGTAATTTTCCACACTAATGTTTTTTTTATAACATTATTTATATTACACACACACACACAAAAAGAAATAAACAATTTCTACACTCAAATTATTCATAAACGGTAATTTACATGTGATATATTCATCATAGTCATCATCATTAATTACATCTAATAACATTTTATTAACTGGTTCATCGGATGCAGATTTCTGAGGTTGATTATTTCTCTGTGTCATTCTTCTTGTTGAATTAATATTGGGTATAATTTGATTTTTCCGTACCAGCGATTCATCACGCTTAAAACCAGGGCATCTCAGTGCGTACTTTTCCTTTCTGTTTCCCGCACTCTATCAGCTGATTGGACTCGTTTTCTTATCAAAAGCAAAATCGTGTTTTCTTTGTTTCTCAAGTTTTCATAAGGTGATTACACGATGTAAATAATACAAAACACATGACAACTTAACACTATATATAGTGTCAGTTATTATGTCAAGCAGCGTACCTTGGAAAAGTTTCTTTTCGTTTTTTTGCGTTCTACTGATTCCAATTTGACTTTTCTTATCAGTTCGTTTTCTTTGTCATACAAAAAATATGACATGAGTGCAGATGTTTTTGTATGTCATGTTTTTTTTTTTCAAATTTTAGTCATAATGTGAATTATATTTGTAAAACCAACCTTTTATACCTCAAATGTAATGAAATTTATTTATTTTTTTGTTTTTGTTTTTTGTATTTTAATTTTCACTGTATGAATTTTTTATTTTAATTTTATTTCTTTTTCTATATAGCGCTTTACACTTCGAAATCGGTACAAACAACATCAACAACAACATCAAATTAAAACAAATATATATATATATACAATTTGTTATTATTTTATCATATTTATTTTAATGTTTAATTAAAATTCATAAACGATTTGTAATTAAAGCATTTTGGAAATAAGTACATTTGTATTGAAACTGCACTTTAATTAAAAGAAATAATAAATAAATAGATACATTAGTGAATGTCTGAGTATTTTGTATAATTTCTATCCTTGATTTGATAAAGTAATGTTATTCTATCGTAATTAAAATGTAATTTTTTTGTAACATACAGTAGCAGATTTTATAACAGTAAAACCAATCTTTATTTAAATCCAAAATTAAGTTCTTTTGTCTTGTTTTTTATGTATTCCAGTCTGTAAATGGCGGGCTCCCCACTGTTGATTACGAATTGAAATAAAATAAAAAACTGTGTCAATGTTGTCACTCTCTCCAATAGTTGTTATATACTCTGATGATTTATCCAATAATTTTTATCTCTCTTTCAGGATTTGGTTGTAAGATTCTTAAAGCGTGCAGCGGGTAATCTCCAAGAGCCTTTTAAAGTAATTGTTCCAAGTCGAAAATTGCAAATTCACGATCGAAGGAGGATTCTTTCAAAACAGCTAGGTGACTTTGTACAAATATACAGCAAGGTAAGAATGTAATAATGTTATAACTTTTCTAGAGATACATTATTAATTATATTTATTGATTTTATTTATTATGTGCAATGTGTTTAAATATTTTTAAAGATTATGAAATATAAGTGGGACAAACCCACATGAAGAAAGAAAAAAACGTTTCTACAAAATACTCTCAATTGCACTGAGGAAGCATTAGTGTTATCCGAAAGCTCTGCAGTTTCTTTCTGGTCGTTTTACTTTATCATTTTGATTTAGCTTTTTGCTTATTTTATTTGCATCCTCCATTGAGATCCAGCCTGTGAATTAATATATATTAATATATGAAATTATTAATCAACATGTATTCAATATATTTTTTTCTTCTGGTGAACAAAATCATTTTGTAGTACATAATTTGTTTTTATCGCAAACATTCATGTCGCTACCAAATATGCAGAAATATGAGATCAGCATGTTGTAATGAGATAGTGAGAAATGGATTGCATTTAATACACACAAATATTCACAACGGTAGAGATTGTAATTCTCATGAGAGGAAATAAAGAAATTTGCCGAGAAATCAGCAAGTGTGCGTAAAATTAAGGCCAGCTAAAAATACATAAAGTTGTTTAATAGCGTGTTCGCAATGTGTAGTAGTGTATGTGTTTGTTACCTTACAATGTGTTACAGGCTGTTGTCAAAACGTTTTATATTGGTGTTATCACACGTAGGCTATTAGAAAAACATTTATACCTTTATTTTTAATTTCTTTTATTAAGTGAATAAGTAAATATTTATTGACTTAAGAGAGATTCTTAGTATATAACTGAAATACCTCGCTGATGTGTTATTGGTAAATACAACCAGGCTCAACAACAGTTGGCTCATATCATATGGATATTTGAATATTGTGAACATTGGTTATTAAATAAGTCTAGTATAAATTTCTGATTTTGAGACAGTTTTTTTAGATCCAATTTTTGGTCTAAGTGGATAACTATTACAGTATGTGACATTAAAATGTAAAAATTATTTTTCAGGTGGACAATACATCTTTAATAATAAAAATAAAATAAAATGTAACCAATCAGATTTACTGTTAAATTACACCAATCCGTTATCCAAACTATTCAATGTTACACTACATTCGGTTCTCCATTTGTACTTTTCAGAAATAACAAAAATATGAAATTGAAATGTCATGTTAACTAAAATGATATGCCAAGGAAAGGGAAACGGCCATACACAGCTATTTTTAAGATGCTCTGAGAGATAGGGATAAAAGTTAAAACATTGGATTATCTTGTCACCCTTAATCCATGATAAGCCAATTGATCATCATTTTTATAGTCAAGTCATTTTTCGAAAATAGTTAATTGAGGGTTTTTGATTTATTGAAGCTTAATGCATAATTTAAAATCTTATTTTGACATTAACAGTTCATGCGTAAAGTATTTATTTATTTGTTTCTTTTTGCTAAAGTTTGTTTAAGAACCTCCCATCAAATTAAATTTAACTGATATTAAGTTAAGGTTGTAAGGATTCATAAACTGTTTATTGATTGAGTGTTACTTAACTTAACTAACTAACTTATTCATTTGAAAAAACAGAAAAACTACCAGTATTAGGTCCAAGTAATACTAAAGTATTTAGTTTATTAAGTTTATTAAAACTTGATAAAAAATCAGTGTTTTGAAATAGTGAGGAGAGGGCCCAAAAATTGTGAAATTCCCTTTGATGAATAATTGATTAAATTATTTAAATTATTGTGAAAAATAAAAGTCCATGTTAAAATGATTCCACTTCAGTTATAACTTCTTCTCTCAAAATCATAGTGTTGGCAGTATTGATATTCATATTGTTATAAAATTGATGAAAATAAAAGGGATTTCCCAACTGTATCGTACAGTATATAACAAACTATTGTTGACATACTGTATTATCCTTTAGCAATTCAATTTAATTTGGAAATAAATTATTCAATTTACAATTTCAAATTAATTTAACCTTTAAATAATGTATGTTTTCAATTAATCTGCAATAAAGGAGAGAGTTTACGTATTACTCTATTTCCCATAATTCCATGTTGGGAGTTAACGAACATAAATTGAAACTGTTTTTGTGTGTAGAGTATTTCTTTTGTAGAATTTAATACTTGAAAAATATTTGTATAAATAATTAGCATTGAACATAAACATTATGTTTAAATTGCTTGATAGGTGATGAAACATGAAATACACTAACAGATATATGAAAAGAAAACTGTTATGTTTTATATAACGCAGAGTAACATTGACAGTACGTAGTAAGTTACAGGAAGGGAAACCTCACTGCCTTACCGCGGTATTCTCAATGAGACTATATATACATCAACAAAACACTTTGTTGATAAGCCGTAGGGGATATATTTAGTTAAAAACCCTGAAGTTGAAATTGATTGGAGAAGACGTTGAAAGACCATTACCCTACCATGTGGAATAGCGTGGATTCTCATTTCTAACCAAGATAAGAGGTCTAAGAACGATATGTAATGTACTGCGATTCTATGTTTTATTGTAATAATGTCAACCATATTGAGGTACTTGGAAGGGAATTTTTTTTTATTTCTGCATATTATACTTTACTGATAGTTGTAGTAATCCCACTTTGGCTGAAGTATAAACCATAAAGGTCCGAGGTTCAAATCCTGTATGAGTCAGTTTTCCAGTTTTTCTTTTCTCATAATACATCCATTCCACTACCAAACGTCTCTTGATAGTTGGTTTATGTATATTTTAATTGCTATCTAATTCCCACTCTTATACACATTACGCATTATGCCTTCTTCCATAGCCTATTTTTTTTTTTTTTTTTATTCTCTTTTCTTTTGTGCATCTAACAATCATCATAATCTTAATTATTTTACCTTATCACTTCTGTATACTATTTTGTATTGTATTGCTATGGAGGAAAATAAATGTTTTTCTTTTTATCAGTGTGGGCTTTAGTTGGGCTAAAGCCACTTATGTACTGTCATATAGGAAATGTATTTAGAGAATACAGTACATGATATTTTTATTGTTGTCAGCGTGTTTGTATAGCAATATTTTCCAAATTTAATTGATTTAATTGATTTCAATCAAAAATATTTTCTATATTTAAATCAATCATTTATTTTCAGATTTAATAAATATTTGTGCACAAATGTTCACCTTGAGGTCTAATTTTCTTTAGTTTCATTTTATCAGTAATAAATAATGACTTGCCCAAAATATAAATATTTATGTCAAAAAGTTGACGTATACAATTAAAAATGTTCAAAATTGTCCATCAGTGTTGTTAGTGATTTAAATTCCAGGAGCCTGTGTCATTTACAAGTGTTCATATGTAAATGACCTTCAGACAGTTGATGGCCACCTTTGACCTTGACTGTATTATCTTTTCTAGGAGACTGATCAACTATCGGCGCGCCTCAAGACGGATCGTTTCCTACAAGGCAACGCTCAGAAGCACAACCAGCCGGTTTCTGATGACCGTTTTTCAACGTTTGTGACAGTTGCAGGGTAAACTATGAACGGAATACTAACTTATATATTAGGAAGTTTTATACAATATATTATAATATAATCCCATGCTCACGCAAAATTCCACCCCCTAATTTTGGATAAACTTAGACTATTTGGTAATTTGATCCACATACTTTTGTGCTCAGGACCTCTGAAACTAAACTCGGTTATATACCTGTACGGTAATAATTACCAGGTAATAATTAACTTTAAGGGTTGCTTTCAATAATATTTAGAACAAAAATGTCTGGTTGTAGGTATTTTGCTTTTTTTCATCCTTGTAAAATAAGTTATGTTACGTTAAATTCTTCTGCAGTGAAAATGAGTTAGAAGAGTTACTTACAACGTATACCAAGCATAACAAATCAGCGAGTATATTCCTGGGCACAAACAGCAAATCTAACGTAGAAAGTACACCGCAACAACAAGGCGCACCTCACGTTGGCAGTGGACAACTGTTAAATCGCAGAGGAAGTACAAGTGACCTTAGCAAGAGGACAAATTATGAAAATGATATGGGTGAGTAATTTACTATTTAATACATTTTAATAATAATTAGTAATTCTTTTCTTAAAAGTAGGTAGGTAGGAAGGCAGGTTATATTGTGATTATCACTTAAATTTAAGTGAAATCCTTAATATTTATTGACTGAAGTGAAAGGTTTAGTATTTGTTTAGGGTCTGTACTCAATAGTCTAGTGAAATGTAGCGCACCTGACTTTGATTTAACTTTTGATTTATTTGCACGTAGATAATTTATAAGCATGTAGTAATATTGGTTTGGGCTAGCAATATACCATCCGGGGTAGTAATACAGTCAACTCTCCCAATACCAGACACCTTTGGGCTGGAAAGTCTGGTATTCGGAATGTGTTTCTAATGGAAAAATGAATTTGGGCCTCAAGAAAAGTCTGGTTTAGAGAGTTTCCGGTTTTCAGAGAGTCCAATATTGGGAGAGTTAACTGTAGTAGCAAATGAAACCAAGCCATGGATTTTCAAATTTTCTATCGTATCGATTCATAACAACATATAATTCATCACCTCTGCATCTGGAAAAACATGAAAGTAATCGCTAATTAGAGATCGCAAAAGCCACTAGCTGTTCACCTCAAACTGCTGATAGCAAGCTAGATGACATGCTTAAGTGGAAAAAACTTTAGAGAGGAAAACATACGTTATTGCAAGTCAGCAAACTAACATATAGGCCAGTGACTCACAGTCATGTGACTTGATTCTGATTGGTCAACAAGTACATAAGTTTTGGTCTAAAGAGAGTTGGTAATTGACAGCCGTGTTGGGCAAAGATTTTCATATTTAGTCATAATCAACGAAAGGCCCTCGGAGATGCTGAACATTACCAAGGTTATTGTACTTAGTTCTCAGGAGATGCCATCCAGAATGTGATGAACTTCTCGTAATTTCGTATCAACGTGTATCTCACGCACGCGTGAGTAATTTGAACCTAAATTTATATTTTAAGTAGATCTTTTTGTCGGGATCAATGTCCCAATAATTATTTTCAAATGTTGGTAAAGAAAGTTTTCTCTTAATTCTATACAAATTGAAGTTTGTGAAACTTAACTTAGAAACACAGAATTGTTCTTCTTGTTTCAAGATTGTATTTTTTATGTATATCTCAAATAGTACCACTTAAAAAAAACATTCTTAATTAATGAGAACTTTATTCATAATACTGCCCTCAACTTGAAATCTCAAAATATATTACGCTTGATTGAACATTGTCTCAATACAGACACCTTCCAGCCACTGGGACGTTGTGGTAAATTTGAATCCGATTGAAAACAACTTCCGCAACCATGTGCATAAATGCGGAACACCGCTTTAAGTCCCAAAGCAATAACACTCACAGAGATTACTATCATATGCCTGTAATAGACATTTTAACTAGTCCATATAAGAGACTTTATAAATAGTAACATCACTATAATATATTATTACTGCAGTGATCTATTTATAAATTTTAACGGAAAGCAAGAAATTCTGAAAGAAATAATCTATATTGTAAAAGATAAAATCTTAGAGTGGAAAAAAACTTGTGATATGTAATCAATTTTGCCAGAAGTTCTTAATTTCCTGAACTGTACTGCCCTCTTGGGGTGCGACAATTGCGTTACATTATGTTATAAAGTATTGTCAGGTATTATGTGATCTTCCCAGGGGTTCTTAATGTCGCTACAGATATGTTTTACCTTTCCAACTAGATAATTCAAGATTCAAGATTCAATGTATTGTCAACACAATATAAAAACGTAGAACCTTAACTAATTATCTTGAAAATTGTACATTTTTTTATATAGATGACAAGCATATGGAAAAAAAGAGTCTCTAAAACGGTTGGTTTGAACTTTGAATTGCCGAATTCTACCAGATCTATTAAAACTTACAATACTATTTAGTGGATGAGTCCTTTAATGTTATTAAGGGTAATTTTGACATCATCATCATTCTTAATTATGACATCATTGTCATTTTCGTCCATCATTATCAACTTCTACCATCTTTCCCCTAAACATAATTTTATATAAAATTGTCCCGCTTTATCATTAAATACGTTCAACCTACGTGGTCTCAATTGTCGTTCTTAACCCAATTTTACCACACCCAACATTTTGATGTAAAACATTGCTGGCTTAGCACATCCTGGTGGGAAGTAGGAGGCCTACTAACATTGGTTGTATGCCATCATTGATTAACTCAAGTTATTCAAACATTATTTCAGCAGCTTATACCAGTACTATACAATAGTACAAGCTGACTTTGGTCTAAAAAATGAAATAATAAAATCTAGTCGTCAGACATATACTATGCTTCCAACCGTAACCCTCGTAGTTTTAACTTTGCAAATTAAACTGGTTTTTAATACACAGAATGATGTTTGAAATTCAAAATTCAACAAACATTTATTCAAATACCATACAAACTTAAAATGAGGACCAACCTAGAAGTAATTTGTCTCAGTTGGCCCTTTAACATAGTTACACAAAATTATAAGAACAAGTAAGAATATGAAGTATCAGTAATAATAGATAAATAATATAATAAAATGAAATGTTTATTTTTTATGTAAAAGATATTTCTTTAATTCTTTCTCAAATTGAGCAAAATGTATACTGACTATATATAAATGTTGACCATAACCAACATAGTATTGTTTCAATACCATTATACAACATATATATAAATAAATACACTATTTAAATCAATTCAAGTAAATAAAAATAAACGTACACACATATTAGAAACACAATACAAAATATTTGATAACAGAATAATAGATAAATTTAATAGATTAATTTTTTTTATTTGAAACTTGTAGTTTTATAATATTAATACTGTGTTAAAATTTGGCCAAATGCATAAATGAATTTAAAGTTTTTATGATTTTGTATAACACTGAGAGCATACACTCTTTTCCTATGTGATTTTAGCCAGCATGTTATTAATCCCAATGAATCGAAACCAACAATCTTGCGGACAAACTCCTACACATCCAACCGGCCCGAAGACTTCCTGTCTCCGACCCTCCCGCCCTATGTCTTCAAATATGATCAATGTACAGCCGAAAGAATTATGAGTTGATAATGTTGTTTGTTTCAATATCGTTTTTAAATGTTAAATCCTCGGTTTCACAGTAAAAACATATGTGGTCTTTTCCCTCAGGAATTTTGATAGTTTATATGTATATTGCAATTTGACATAATTATGTGTATTGTGTATATTGTAAAATTGTGTCCCTCTGTCTATATTCAAGGTAAATATATTTGTCTGAATATTATAATTTTAAAATTATAGTTTGTATTGTTTAAAGTTTAATATATCAAGTAAAAGGTTTTATTTTATAACTCTTCTGCATGATACAAATAAGATATTTATAAAGTTACCTAAAGAGGTGAAATTCTTAAAGTTCAATTCAATGTGTTTTTAAAAATAAAGAATTTGAACTAAAAAAAATGGAAAATGTATTAAATGTTATTGTTATATGCAAAACGATAGAATTATTTTTTCATTATATTTTTAGATTATAAGTTTTCTTCTTTTCTTTCAATCCATACACATTTATAATTTTTTTTAATTATTTTTTTTTTGTATAATGTTATAATATATTTTTTCCAACAGGTTTTCTATTTTATTTAGCCCGTTCATCTAGTCTACCTTCTCTTAATAGTAGAAAAGGGAGAGGCTCAGGTCAGGGTGCTCAGTGAGATTAAGGAAGACAAGAAAAACGTTGCCCTTCTTACACAAATACAAATACATTTTTTTGCAAACTTTGTTTTAAAACTGAGGGAAAAAAAATAATTGAATCTAAATTATTGTGTAGGAAGTAGTCCTTTTCTTGTTTTCCTTTTTGAGATAATTGAGTCTTGTGGGCTTTATTTATAATGTTGCTTTTTTTAAATATTTTTGTTTCGTCCATTCTGTTATTTTGATATTTTTATTCTGTTGCTATAGTCTTTTATTTATTTATTTTTTTATTTTATGTCTTTAGACACATATGGCCAAGGATTTACCAATATAAATAAATCACGGTCCTATCAGATAGGTGGTAATCCCCCTGATACAGGGGCTACCAGTTCACTGTGATAACCCCCTACTCGTCTCGAATGAACTGGGTTCTTTTAAAGTGCACATGGGTTATAACTGTGTACACTGGACCTACGGTTTATAGACCTTGGGTTTATGAGGGCGTCAACATGGTCTATATAATTACAAAAACTGCAGTAACAGATTACATTATCAAATTCCCCTTTTTCCAAAGTTCTTTTATCTCTCTCTCACAATTGATAAATCATTTTCCTATTAATCAATTTTCGTTTATGTGTTCTTTCAAATTGTGTTAACAGTACAACCTTTGCAATAATAATGATCTTTTCATTTTCATCAATGTCACAAAAGTGACATTTATTGACCTGCTTGATTGACATGTCATATGCATATTGTCGCTTTCATTGCCTTGTCAATCACTTGTTTATATGTAAATATATTTTAAAAAATTCTCTTTATAAAAATATTACTATATGAATAAAACATCAGTGAAGTTTTTAATCCATTTTTCATATAGCAGTGTTTAAGTGTATTTTTTATATACTAGATTTTTTTAATATATACAGTGGAACATAATAATACTTTTCTGTAAAACAAATAAGAGGAAATATATGCCACAGCCAACTCCTTTCTATGTGACATCCCTATTAGGAGGACTCTTAAGAGGACTCTTTGTTTGGTCCCGAATGAACCTTATTAGGGTTTCTACTGTGTGTAATTAATGTGTGCTCTATTATTAAATAATCTGTAATTGTAAACTTTTGAGTGTATATAATATATAATAATATAATAAATGTAATATAATATATTAATTCGGGATGAGGTCCATGGTAAAACAAGTATTAAAAATTCTGTTCTGTTGCTGTTATTTCATGTTTATTGTGAACTTTATTGAATTAATCGTGATATTTTTTTAGTAATAATAATGATAACCATAATTATGTATTCATTCAGGTGCAGGCGACAGCAGCAGCAGCAGCACTACCAAACGTCCACAGACCACACCAAACGCTCACTCTCGCACCTTGTCATCCTACCAAAGTGCCGTTCCACTCTACAGTACTAAGATTACTCGTCAAAGACCGTATTCAGCGAAAAACAGCCAGGGAGACAATGGTAATGTATTGCTTCTATATTTACCTGTCGGCCATGTTAGCAGATTTTTTAGTCTTTACAACCTCTCGTTCTTCCAAGATACTCATTATTTACTGTGTTAATTAAACTTCACACAAACAGGAACCTTGGTTCCCGAACAGGTCTGGTTTTTTGGTATCTCCTTTCTTAGAAATTGAAGAAAAAGTTGGCAACTTGATTTGTCCAATACTAAATCAAAATGATGTACTTGTGAGCATAACATCCAAAGTGTCTAATTATTATGCCACACACTACTGTATATACAAAATACCCACATACATCATTCATTGATTCTTCAAGTATGTCTTACTTTAGTAAATAGCTGTTTCCGTTGGTATGTTACAGATTGTTTGTATTTAAAAGAAACTTGTATTCATAAATAGTGCTTTAGGGCAAAGACCCCTTGGACAATCAACATGTTATCACTTCGAAATGGGTCCTACTGCCGGAAGTTGCTATTCCACTGGGGACCTGGTAATTATTAGTGAAGGAATTAATTATTGGAGCTTCCGTAAGCTTTGGAAGCCTACATACAAACAACCCATTTACAACAAAAATTATTTGTTAGTGTATTTAGTTTGGTAAATTCAACTGTAAATTTGGTTTTTTGAATAACAATCAAATATAAAGATGTATTTTTATAATAACTCAAATTCAACTTTCTCAAATTCGGGGATCTTAACTTGATCCACAATTTTCAAGAAGGTACCGAAGGTTAGAAAAGACTTATTGCGTAGTGGCCCTAGATAATTACAAATAAAACTAGTATATTATAAGTCAGTTTTCATTACAGATATTTAAAGATACAATACTGATATTTTACTGAGTGTTCAAGTGTCCACAATAGCGACTTTTCGTTTTCAAGGTGCGACAAGCAACTACACAGCTATTGAGTCCAGCAGTCATTCTGCACATGCTCATATGTTTCTGAGCATGTGCAGAATGACAAAACGTCGCTAACACTTATCCAGGGTAACCCAATAGAATATAAAGATATAGGAATATTTGGAATAATGATAAAAAATAAACAATTTTAATTAACAACATCCTAAAGTCCAATCCAAGTTGACACAATGTTCTAATTAATGTTTTTTCTGATTACTAATTCGTAAATTGAATGGAACGAAGTTTGCAGAATTTTTTGAAAGGAAATCCAGAAGTGATTGCAAGAACCTACAGGAATTCATAATGCTTCCTTTATTTAGTATGTCAGCCAAAGTTGCGATGGTTAGGGAATGCATTTTAATCAGTGGTTAAAGATTATCAAAAAGTTAGAGCTTGTGTATTTTCTGCACCTCCGCTAGATCCGATCTAACATGTGGTACAGTCTAATGGGAGTTTGAAATGCAAGATAAGAGTTTTAATAACAGTGATTGGTTGAATGATGACGATATCTAAAAATAGCTTTTGGAATGCTAATTAAGGGTAACGTTTGTGTGGAAGCCACATAATAAC
Source organism: Antedon bifida (assembly GCF_963402885.1). Lineage (NCBI taxonomy): Eukaryota > Metazoa > Echinodermata > Crinoidea > Comatulida > Antedonidae > Antedon > Antedon bifida. The sequence continues at coordinate 3,127,226 of NC_136234.1, forward strand.
ATAGTAATGAATGTTTAAAGTGATAACATCCATTGTTTAGTGAAATGTGATTGGTTGAAAGTTAATGACATCTAAAAATAGAATGTTATTGTTAATTAGGTCTGTGAAATCCACTAATGTTTAAAATGATATTAAACATTTTTTGTTTTGGGAAATGTGATTGGATAAAAGTTAATGACATCTAAAAATAGCTCATGAGTACTAATTAGGTGTGGGAAAGCCACTAACATTAGATGAATGTTTAAAATGATATTAAACATTTTTGTGTTTTAGAAAATGTGATTGGATAAAAGTTAATGACATCTAAAAATAGCTCATAGAGTACTAATTAGGTGTGTGTAAGCCACTAATTAGGTGTGTGAAAGCCACTATTACATTAGATGAATGTTAAAATGATATTAAACACTTTTGTTTTGGAAAATGTGATTGGATAAAAGCTAATGATATCTAAAAATAGCTATTATAGAATGCTACTTAAAGGGTTACTGTTTGATTGTTAACATGTCTGATTAAAAATCCTAACTGAAAACTGAGAATCTTGTTGATAGTTATCATCTTCTGATTGGCTGTTTAACACTGTTGGATATGCATAGACGAGTCCAATGTCGCTGCCTGTCAACCAGCCCTCCCCCACCCCCAAAAATTGTGATGCAAAATATAGGGCATTAGGCTACGTTCAGTTCTTCATTTTACAATTTTTTAATTCCTGACTCAAATATCAGCCGATTCTCGGTACTGTATCTGTTTCCGAAGTATCATAGGAATATTTGGTAATACAACATCACATGTGTTTCACATGTATCTAGTAGTAGTCTAACCATTAACCTTACATGATACAGGCACCACATGTGATATAAATGAGATGCTGTATTACGAAATATTCCTATGATACTTCAGAAATAGATAGAATGTGGAGATACAGCACTGGGAATCAGGTGAAAATATAGTTAAATTAATAAATTATAACTTTATTTGATATTTTCCCAGAAGAATTGATTTTAATGTAATTAAGACCATGTAGTTGGCAGTGCATATGTTGTCATGTGTTATACTATGTACTGTATATTCTCATAATTTCGCCTTCCATATGAGTAATTTTACTCATAGGATCTCAATTCTTAATTTGATTAGATCCTTTAATAGTTTTTTTTTTCTTGCCGATCATTTCGTGGGCAATTTTCCAATGAGTGTAATAATCAAATGCCACTATTAAAGACTTTATCCATTAATACAGATACGTTCTTCTGACTTTACATTTAATGTGTAAATATATATTAATCATTTATGACCTACGAAAAATTATAGTTCATGTTACTAATCTTAATTTGCATGGAATCTATTTTTGTTTTCAACCAAACCTAACAGATGATCGAATACAAGATGTTAGACCCATGCTTTTTGTAAACTAAGCAATGCTTTTGGTATGTTTTAGCCTTTAGAAGCACTTTGGTAGATTGCTATAGTGGGCTGAATTTTCTAATTTGATTGATTTGATTACAAAAAAAGGGCTCTTGCTTTTTTGATGTTTTATTCAATATTTTACTGAAGAAACAGATAAAACTACTCAACCCTTGTAGTAGAACCGCCCTTTTGCACATCCCTATAAGAGGACACTTTCTCATGAAACAAACGAGGGGACAAAGATTGTTTGGCCCTATGAGGTTCCCAAGCTTTATATGGTTTCTACTACCTTATTTGTAATTGATACTGTATTTTAAAAAGGGGAGTTCAGTATCATTTTAAAATAAAATAATTCTTTCCTGTTTAAGTTTATCATCTCCAGATGTTTTTTTAGATCAGATTTTCTGGTTAATATTAATTTAAATATTGACGTTCATTCTCCAGATATTTTACTACCTTTATCTTGTTCAAATTACAAAGCGTCCCCTTTAGTATGAGTGTCCTCTAAATAGGGCTTCATTTATACATATATTGCGCCTCATTCTTTTCACAGAACAGTGTCCCCTTAATAGAGGTGTCCCCTGAATAGTTGTATTCCAAATGAGGTGTTTTACTGCTATTTCAAGGTGGGCACTACTACTGTATTTTGAATGGGATGCATCGCATTTGCATTCATTGACAGGTGCTTGACTTGCCCCTAATTATTCAATAATTCAATCAAATAATTACAAAACCAACAGAAAATGTCACACCATATCAACAATTGTCACAAAGTGTTAGAAAACATAAACACCTTGGGAATTTCGGAAAGCAGATTGTGTCCGATAACTGATGAAACATCGGAGACAAGTTTAGGGTTGCAAACACCTTGCGCTTGAAATTTGGCGCTTTCAGGCTAATTATAATCCCATGTGTTTATTTTTTGGATATTTTTTCATTTTTTAATGTCAATATCAATAGATGTTTCAAAATATGATAAATTAAATGAAATTTATTGCAAGGATATGTAAGGGTTATGTTTAAGGAAACAAAATAGAACAAGACCCAGGGGATTTGATTAAACTAAATTAAGTTTTAAGGTTAATTTCTTAATGTGACCTCTCTGTTTATCTTTATGTTTCATCGTGTGAAAACAAAAATTTGGTATCCTTTTTTAAGCCAAGGGCAAATTATTTTTCGTAGAAATATTTTGCATAAATATAAATACGACAATATTAGTCGGCAACAACATAATATAAAAATTGTCCAACATCCAGAATTAAGCCTCATTGAGAAACTGAACGAGAAACGATGCTGCTTTGTTATACATAGTGGAATTGTATAACGTCAGTCCTGTGAAAAAGAACACGCAGAAATGCTCCTAATATTTTTCTTTAGTTTAAATTTAACTAAGAAATATAGTTATTATTTAATAAAAATTTTGTTTTACTAATAATAATTGTTGCGCATATTTGTAATGTGTATGTTATTTTGTTATATATGCCAGGATTGCAACAGAATCGCTATAGGCCGGTCAGTGCTGTCTTGTACCGTGATGCATCCGGTGGTCAGATAGGTAGCTCAACGTTTGTATTTAACAAATCATCTACTACTAGTACTAACAGAGTGCCGAAAGGTCTACGTATATAAATATAAAGCACTGAAACTCCACATCAAGGATTCAATGTTTCAACATATATTGCATCAACATTTTTGATGATGACAATAATATGTTGAAATATTAAATCTTGATATCATAGTGTGTGCAGTATTTATTGCTTGGGGTGTAACTATATTATACAGTGTACTAATTATCATTTGTAAACATACTAACTTTGTTAGAAGATTTTTGTGGAGTGTAGTGGCATTTTCTAAACCATCTAGGCCTATAGTAACTTTCCATCAATATTATTTCGTTTATCAACTTTTCTATTTAAATCTGTTTTCCATCTCTATAATGTTGTTTGAATAAATTATTTACTATCTACTGCCTGTCTCTTTAGCACTTTCCATTATGAAATGTTTTAATCTATGTGGTGAAAATTAATTAACTATCAATTACAATCACAGGTTATTTAATACTAGTAACATCAACCCACTGATGAGCTGGATAGGTGGTTTATGAGGGTTTTGTTTGGAGATACTCATTTTATACCTCCATGGTTAAAGTTGACACTCTGTGTTTGCACAATCTAATAATAGTCCTTTCAATATTTAGATGGCATATTCACAGTTATAAATTTAATAGCATCTTCTAATAATGTTTAACTAAATTACTAGTAGATATTGATGATTCTTTTTGTTACATTTTTAACTATCATCATTTAGAACAATCATTTAACGTATAATTCCTACACGGTCTATCTCATCAGACTATGTGTTGACTTTGTATCTTAATTGTTATTTTTGAGTAATTGTGGTTTCCTTCTTCTGTTTTTATTTGTGATCTGGAAAACTAACGAGATGACTAATAGAATTCTATAAAAAAGAATTGTTTTTTATAATCATAATTTGTTAATTGACAATGAATGACTTCCATACTTCATTGTATTACTTTTTCAACTGTTTTCTATTTAAATATTGTTTTTCCTTTTCTGTGTTCTAATAAATGTAAGTACTTGTGCTAAAGATACTTGGTTTGAATAGTTTCTGACCTGGTTTAAATAAGTGCAATGTTTTGATTAAGTACCTAAAGGTTGGAGTCCTGGTTTGAATTATATCTAGTGTAAATAAGTGTAATGTTTTGAATAAGTACCTAGTTGAAATCCTGGTTTGAATTTAATCTAGTGTAAATAAGTGCAATGTTTTGAATAAGTACCTAGTTTGAGACCTGGTTTGAATAAGTTCTGGTGTAAATTAGTGCAGTGATTTGAATATGTACCTAGTTTGGGACCTGGTTTAAATAAGTTCTGGTGTAAATAAGTGTAATGTTTTGAATAAGTACCTAGTTGAAATCCTGGTTTGAATTAGATCTAGTGTAAATAAGTTCAATGTTTTGAATAAGTACCTAGTTTTAGATCTTGTTTGAATTATATCTAGTGTAAACAAGTGCCATGAATTGAATAAGTACCTAGTTTGTGACCTGGTTTAAATAAGTTCTGGTGTAAATAAGTGTAATGTTTTGAATAAGTACCTAGTTGAAATCCTGGTTTGAATAAGATCTAGTGTAAATAAGTGCCGTGATTTGAATATGTACCTATTTTGTAACCTGGTTCGAATAAGATATTGAAAAAGTGCTTATATAGTTTGAGTAAATGTTGAAATAAGTAGTGATGTATTAAGTCCCACATTCAATAAGTATATAGGGCTAAATAGCCTGTCCTATATCACTGATTTTGAATAGGATAGTAAAAGGATGTAAAATGTACTCTTACGCACTATTACTATATTGTTACTAATAACTAAACACCTACACAAACTAATAACAGATGCAGAGACACTTTTCACATTAAAATATTTAGTTATTATAAATCTACTTAATTATACCATAATGACACGCATTAAATGCCAATCAAAAATGCTCAAATGGCGTAGAATTTAACCTACAAAATGTAAGCGTTATTTTGATTTTAAACAGAACACCAAACTAAATAAATATTTCCAGGTTAATTTGGCTCCCCCTCCCCTTTAATTAAGGTCACAGAATATTGACATTGACCCCAGATTTACGTGTCAGTTGTAATTTTTAAACTTTATTATTTATACTCCACAGAGGCTAATTTCAACCAGTTTACTTTGGGACGGATTGATATGAATATCAACGTTTAGTTTCATTTTCTTCACTTTATCAAAATGTTGTTTCCTACATAGTAAAACCTCAAAAACAAGCCCTGTGGGCTTAATAGTGAGGACACAGTTGGCTCAATTGGAAGTAAAATAACAATTACTTGTACCATATTGCTCATAATAGGGACCATTATATCAAATCATAATTGGAACCATAGTTGCAAATAGTAGAGCATTGCAAATGTGTACATGCTTTAAAAAAACCTGCAAATGCCATTGATTTGACATAATTGCAAAGTAAAGGAAGCTATCACAACTTTGATTAGTCTGTAAGCATGCTCAGATTATGATAATAATTGTTCGTATTTTTTTTTTTTTTAAGTTATAACACTTATGCTTTTTTATTTTTGCAGCTGCTAGACATTTTTCTGAAAGCAGTGAACAAGCAATACAAGAAGCTCTCCAACGTTTAGCAAAACGGCAAGCTGCGCGTCAATATTCATCTGCCAACACGCAAAACTTGTTAACGCCCTCAGCTTCTGGAGCTAGCGGCGGGCCAATGCCAGCAAACCACAGTATAAACCCGTCAACCATGTCTACAAACAGTTCTAAGTCAGGTAGCGGTCTAAGTCGTAGCTTCAATAGAGGTTATACAAATGATTCAATTAAAAGTCATAGCGTTACCAACGTCATGGCGAACACTAGTTCTCAAAGTCTACGAAAAAGTAGCTCTTATGAACACATCTCAACCAACGCATCATCAAATGATCGGCCGTCTATTGTTGAGAACTCTAATAGCAACTCTTCAACACAATACAATGAACGTAAAACAGCAAATGCAACATTTAATAACTTCATTGATGAAACTGAACCGTCGTCTGATTATAACGGCACAACTGGAGCGTCGTCTGCTTATAATGGTACAACTGGAGCGTCGTCTGCTTATAATGGCACAACTGGAGTGTCGTCTGCTTATAATGGCACAACTGGAGTGTCTGCAAGTTACAAACCATCGTCTGGTAGTCAACATCTTCAGTATTCTGTACAAAGACATCACGACAGACGGCCTGGTGGCTTGACACTGCAGCAGAAGCAACAAATTTCACACGATATGCTGCAACAGAGTAAAGCCAAACACCAACAAAAGGTATGTAAAGGGACTTTTTTTAAATCATTCTACTGCAGTTACTGCATGAACTAGATTTTTTACTGCAACCATGAGGTTGTACTTTGCTTCAATGCAGAATTTTACAAGACAATCACTGCTATAATCAATGTGTATGATATACCCATTACGGCCATACCACGTTGAAACAACGCTTCTCGCCAGATCACCGAAGTTAAGCAACGTTGGGACCGGTTAGAGCTTGGATGGGAGACCATCTGGAAATACCGGGTGCTGTATATGGAGCTGGGGTCCCATTAGGCATTTGAAATCAGCACTGCTGACTCTTATGGCAGCCCCTGCATCTAGTATCTGCCTCAGACATATTGGCTTATGCCTCTCCTCTGGTTAAGGTGGGCACTGGATGAGAGAAGCCCTTGGTCAATGTTGGGACCAGCCAAATGTGCTTTAAACAGTCCTGGCTTAGTCATCTAGTTGCATGAGCTGGCTAAAGAGTAAATAAAATTTACTGAAGCAACTGCAGTAGAATATTTTGATTGGTCACAACACTTTTTGTCCCACAAAATGGATACTGGCCCTCTGAACACTGCAACAGTCAATTTCCTATATCAGAATTTTATGTAGAGTACTGGGTTCTTTTCATAACTTGTATTCTGTAAAACTTTCAAAATAATAAGAAATTATAAGCAAATTTTATTTATTATTATTGAATACATTTTTTTTTTGTAAATTTAAATATTTGTCACAACAAAGTATAATAGTAAAGAGCATGATCACAACTGCAAAAATTGATGAAAATGAGAGTAGATATAAATTGTTGATAACCTATCGCGGTTTACTAATTCATTCCCAAAGGAAAGTGATTTTGATGTCATACATATTCCCATTGACGTGATTACGGATTAACTTCCATATGCAGAACCGTGCCTGCCTTACTATATTTAGAAAAACATGCCTTATTTAGTTGTGCTCCAAACTGTGTGTATTTTTATGATGTAACCTTTTCAGTACTTATTGTTGTGGTCACTGATTGGTTGGTTTAATTGTATGTCATGTGATCGATATTGGCCAATTAAAATAGATTATTTTGTAAAGAAAACTATACAGTATTTTAAAGATTGTTAATGATACTTTATTGTGGTCAGTGATTGGTTGGTTTAATTATAAGTCATGTGATTTATATTGGCCAATTGGACATGTTTGAGAAAATTATCAAAATTGATTGTTATTATTATATGTGTTACTGTATTGTTAATAATTATGATACTGCTTTTAATTTATTTAATTTATATTAAACCAGTGCTTCTAACCCATATGCCATTTTACTGGTCAAAACTATTATTTAAGAAAATCGTTAGTGATATTGTTTAGTGTTGATGTTGAGCCTGATAGTATCCTTTTCACTAGCCCATGAAAGACTACTCTAGGCCACCAGGCACAAACAAGGTCCACTAGCCCACAGTACAGTACTTTTTATTTAGACATTACTATTATTGGACTAGTAAGTATTAAAACCGAATTGTAGATGAACTCCATATGCCTGCTGCAACATGACGAAAATACCATGCTGTCTGCATTCACTTGACTTTAAATGAAAGTAGAAGCAACATAGGATGTTCAGGTAGCTGGTTCGTGGCAGTCCTTTTACATTCCTTGCAAAAAGGTTTGATTTACAGTTTAGTGTATCAGAGTTGGCAGCCAGACAGAGTTGTTTCATGTTCAATATATCTTTAGGAGGTATAATTGGTACCACCTGCCTTCCTAGAAAACAAGTCAACAGTATTGGTTCAGTGGTAGTTATTTATTTTGTATGTACCGTATGGTGTTTAGTTGGTTCATTAATTGGTTGTTGGTTGGATGGTTCTGGTTTTTGATTGGTCAGTTGATTGCTTGTTTTTTTTGTTGGTTAGGTTGATTGGTTGGTTTTGTTGGTAGTTGGTTTAATTCGGTTTGTTAGTAATAGTATATTTATTTAATTTCTTGATTTTTTTTTTATGGTTGCTTCATGTATTGATTGGCAGTTAGTTGGTTTATGTAGTGATTGGTCAATCCGTAGTTTAAATTTAGTTAAGTTGTTTGTGATTGGTCAATAGTTTAACCAGTTAGGTTGTTTAGTGTAGTGGTTGGTCAGTCAGTAGTTTAGTCAGTTAAGTTGTTTGTGATTGATTGGTCAGTCAGTCTGAAAGTTGATTATTAAATCATTTTGTTTTCTGGTTGGTTGGTACAAACATTTATGAAATAATAAAACATAGATTTCTTGTACTGTATTGCTTGAGATAAGTACTACTATAATTATCTATTAATCTAGACTTGACTTAATATATGCATCGTAACCTTGTAGAAACGCAAGTTTAAAACATATTGAATTTAACCACTGTATGTTTTTTTTTTTAAATCATGACATTGTCAATCGTTGCAAAGCAGACAGATATGGACGATTTACAATGAACCGAATGGGATTTCAGTTATTTGCGTGGGTTGAACATTAAACGATATGCACTTAACATTCATCTAAATAAAAACACTTCTTTTTTTTTTTACTAGCTATTTTGTTACTAGGTATTGGTAACTACAGTGTAATTGAAGTTAATTTAAATGTTGCTGTATATTTAGGACTTACGGAAGAGCATTGTACTTTTGCGCATTCCTTAAATCTCATAAGAACTGTGGTGATTAAAAGGTGGCTGGTGTACAACATTATTGTGGTTTATCGACTATTAGAATAAGTTTAGACTAGACCAGAACTATTATAGTTTAAATATTAAAAGGTATGCTTAAAGAACCTGTAGAACAGTAGACTGAAGATGTACAGACTAACATTAATACAGTAGAACCATATTAAGGGACACCTTCAGGATCTAATAGTGGTGTCCCCCAAATATGGGTTGGCTTTCGTGTTAAAACATATATTGCCCCTCATGAATTTCATGGAAAAGTGTCTCCTTTTATGGGGATGTCCCAAAGAAAGGAGTTCCTTCTAGCTGTATATATAATATATACAAACCATATATATTATATATACATATATAGGATGCATCTTTGCAGAAAGGTAAAATGTATTTATTCTGGTCCTCAAGCTTAACTGGGATCTGAGGAAATTTGGATTAGGCCCTCTATGAACCCACGGCAGCCAACAGTGCAGTGCCTACCAGGATTTACATCTGAGTCTACAGCTCTTCTTTTTTAGGGGTGGCTTTACCATATCTTGGCATATCATTAGGCATGATTGGAACCTATAGTTTAAAGACCATGACCCATTTAACAATATATGACCCATTAAATTTTACATGACCCACATTTGTGATAGTATGACCCATATCTGATGGCTTCACTTTAAAGTATCTGTTGAATGTCTATGATATTGTTGTCGCATCTACCCTTATATGAGGGACATGCACAGCCATATGTTTCCACTGTAAATTTCATTTTCAGGTTCGTTAAAGTCCTTGCGCGTACAAACACTGTTTTCCTTTGTTGATGTAATTTATGATCAACATATTACATGTTTTCCACGTCTTTTAAATGTTTTTATAGTTAACTTTTGCGTGTTCAGCTAACAGTTGAGTATTCCCAAGCTGAAAGTTTTCCTCAACATATCTTAAATCAAACATTGTCTGGAGCTCCCGCACAGTGATTGAGTGTTGGTTTGTAGAGGTCGGACTGTTTAACCACCTTTTTGCATTTCATTATGAATGTACTTTTTTTTGTACTGATTTTATTAGGATTGTCTGCACTAAGATAAACAAATAAAGTTACCTTTAACAGAAATTGTTAGTTTTTTTCTTAAAATGCACCAATAGAAAACAGACTTAAAACACCTTCTAAAAACCAGACGTATTCGATCAGCCCAACAATGTCCAGGTCTGAGTTTACTCTAAATTCCAAAGCATGAAACAGTATTTAAATGTATATAAACATGGTTGTACAAGGCTTTCAAAGTTTAAAGCTCAACTGTCTACACTATCAAACTTTATGTAACAAACAAATGTGATGTGCCCAAATACGGTAGTGATATCCTCAAATATGGTAATGATATGACATCATCATGACCATATATGGGCACATCACATATTTTTGTCACATAAAGTTTATAGTGTAGACAGAGCTTTATACAACAATTGTCTGAATGAATGAAACACACCTCGGATGCTGAGGAATGTACTCCTCTCTCAATAGAATACCTTCATGTATTTGGGAATGTGAAAATGTCAAAAGGTTAAAAATGAAAACTCTTTTTTTTTTTAAATGGCAAACTGTTGTAATAGTGATGAATGAAGAGACCTGTTTCTGCTGCCAGTAAATAACTAATTAATGAATTGATTACTGTGTGATTAATTACACCCAATTACTTGGCAGAAGATACAGTGGCGTAACACAGAGGTCCTGGTTTAGGGACCCTGAGGGCCCTCCAATTGTGGTCTTGGGCATTTTTATCATTTTTTTGTGTTTTATTTTTAACTTGCCTGTTTTTTTCTTCTGGGCCCTGCTCACTGACCGCCATAAGCTCCGGGGCCCCTGGGTTTGGCCACTACATTCATGCCTTGGATACAGGCCAAATTTCACATAACCGATTAAATAGAACTCTTAGAATAATGATTAAAAACACCCAAGCTACAGTATATAAGGTGTTGGGATCATTGAAGCTGTTTAATAAAATTATCAAAACTTAGTGAAACTTTTAGATGCAATGCAAAATACTGTAACATTTTGATTTGATTTTTCGTTTCTCCAGATTGCTGAGGCTCATTCTAGTGTTTCATCCTCTTTACGAGATGCACTGCAACGCAACTCAATAGCTCACGGTCACAAACCTAAGCCCCCTCCTCAATCTGCAGGCAGCCGTAAACCAGTCAGCACTCAACGAATGTCCAGGTAATACTTTAACTAACTTTATGGCATATTTTGTACATTGCTGGTGAATGTACTTTTGTAGTACTGAACGCTATACTGTATATTAAATACAATAGATAATACTGTAGTATTGTCCCAGGGTGCCTGAATGCAAAAAATGGTTTTAAAAATAGGGGTGGGATTTTCTTTTTTGTCCAAATTTAGCGTAAATTGAGGAGCATTATCAAACATTGGTTTTATACTCCATTATCTACGATGTTGGTAAATTAGTATTATTAATACATATAGTATGTATGACACAAACACAATAAAACAAGTATGCTCAGCATGGATACATACATATATTGGTTTGATAGTGTAGACAGAGCTTTATGCACTGACATGTAGCAATCAGGGTGGGGACATTTAATAAACGTTCGTTATGATTTCCTGTACAACTCTATCTTTCCTTCCTACTATGTTCTGCCCTTTGGATCTGTTGTTGATTGTATCTACCAGCTGTTAGCACATAATCCTGTCCAGTTTGATTATTTGGTTCTACTAGAATGTTTTGTTGTGCTGTCTGCCATACTGTACAGTAAGTCCATGAAATTGGGTCAAATTTGAGGCGTGTGGGCTTATTTCAGAGGACTATCTTCAAACTTGTGTACAGAGTGTACATCTTGACGCACTCTGCCAAAGTCACTCCATCTAACCGACTGCAACATACCAACCAAATTTCACGCAATTGGTGTGAGACTCATATTTCTCAACAGCTCTCACGCTCTTATGGATAGTCTAAATCTTCAGAATAGTTCAAGTTGGGGAAGGGGTGTTTAGCTTCCTCAAATCCAATTTCTTGGAAATCTCACGCATTTGCTTGTCACTAAACTTGGCATGAATGTTCCAAACAATATACCTACTGTGGGTTTTACCTTAACAAACCAAAAAGTAAATAAAATACCAGGGCAAGATTTTTGATGTGACTTTTGACAACTGTTATGTCATCTTGTGAACAATGAATAGAAGAAAATATTTCAATTCAGAATTCCTCAGAGAATAACAAGAAGTTGTGAGTCAATCAAACTTATGGAAGATAAGTAAAGTTAAGTAAAGTTATTCTTTAACTTAATGGCCTGATTCAAATTTGATTGAAAACATTGGTCAAAGGTCATAAAATATAGAATACCATTTTTCTTTATTTTTGAAAAATCATGTGAATTGACAGATGATGAACTGGGTTTATGCTCTGTTCCTGAAAATAACTAGGTTTACATTTGATCATGATAAACTTGCTCATGATTCATTGTGTGAACATGCAGTGCTGATTATAAACTTTGTAAGAAACTTAATACAAGCATGATAAAGCATGAGTAATTTGAGTTGATCATGATCAACTTGCTCATGTGAACATTAATTTACTGATGATTATAAAAAAGTTAGACAAGATCAACAATCATTATGTGTCATGTGAATGAAAGTTTTTATTCACAAATATTTGGATCCATGACAAAATACTAAACTAAATGGTCGCCTTTAACTGGCGGAAGTCGATTAAAAAATATAAAGAATTCCCCAAAATTAAGACGAAACTGAAAATATCGTAAAAGTATACTATTACTAGCTACTTCTTTGAATCGGTTTTTATTATATGATTCAAGAAATTGTAATATCCGTAAACATAATATTACACAATAATAATGACAATACTCTTACAACTAACAAATAGTTACTATATCCTATCCTAATTTCATATCCTTATAAAATAATATTCTACCTTTCATATCTTTACAGACATCGGAATAATTTAGGGACAGTATTCTAACTAAATTCTTATATTGCAAAGTTCTCTAAAACACTTTAAATTGATTTCCATGTGATTTAAATGAAATTTTCCAAAGAAAACCTGCAGGATACTGGCACTATGACACGACATATTATCACACAATGGTTACTTCTGTTTGTATGTATCCTTGTTTCATATCCTTGTTCAGCATTTAGTATTCTAACTCAGTCATTGGAATGGTTTACATTTAAATGTAAAAACAATAGAATTAGAAGCCATCAAAGAATCTAAAAATAAATATTATTCTCTTTCATTGATAAATGAAACTGAAAATTTGTATTTTTAATTGGTGCTACAAGGATTTAACTTAAATTGCGACCATTCCATAGTTCAAAACAAAATTGTTCTATACTGTATATCCTTATATGTATCCTTGTATAAAATAGTATATTTGATATCCTTCTCAGCCAAATATCCTGGATTTTAAGAAAGGTGTAGGAGAATGGGAGGTTTCAGGGTCCTTCCCCAGAAGAAAAGTTTCCATTTTTTATTTTATTTTTCATTTTTTAAGCTATCAAAGGGGAGTGGTGGGTCATAGCCCTCTATGTCTGCCTCTGCTTGTAAATGCATCATTGAAATGGTTTTCATTGGTACATTATTCTAGGAAATGTTTTTTGAATGTTTTATTGTTTGATTTCTATAGTAGTTGTAGGTCGTCAAAAATTGAAAACTACATAATGACAAAATTGTGTATCACCTTTACATTTCACATCAAACAAAACATTTAACATGCTATAAATTGTGTAGTTGAAAACAACTAAATTATGTTATTGTCACAATATTACATTTGGTTTTTTTTTTTTCAAGAACAAATCAGTTGGATGAAGGTCAGGGGTCACATTTTTACTCTACCATGAAGTATAGCAACATGACAGGGCTGGCAAAAGCAGCTTATTCAAGCTACCATCCTGGTAAGTATTAAAAACATGTACTAACATGTATCAGTGTCTTGTTTGCATAGCAGAATGCAATAGACACACTGCAATCATGCAATATTTTGTCTTTAATATGGTGAGAAATACTAAACAAGGACAGAGAGGAAACTAAAATATTTGTTTTTAATGAGTAAACACAAAAGTTAGTAACATAATGGATCAGAGACTCGTTACCAATGTATTAAAAAAGCATTAAATGCTATGACTTGTTTTTGATTTTTTATCCACGGCTTAGGTCATATAATCCTAGTTGCATTCCCTTAGGAATATCTGATTACTGTTATTTAGATAGAAAAGGTTTAGGTCACACTAAATCAGCCGCGTGCTACGTAGGTTAATACTATGCACTTTTCGGGAAGTGATGTGCTCTTTAGCGAGGGCGGTTGAGATGGTTTTTTCGGTCGTGTAGGGATTACTGCGTAACGGTTATTAATCCACGTCAAGCAGACATATAAATATTTCTGTTATTATCTTTTAAATTAAATAGGCAATAATTGAGGCCTGTCAATTACTAACATTTAAATTGTCTATGTGTATTTCTGCAATTGGTTTGTAACAATTATAAAATTTATTTCTATTAATTCAATTATTATTCTAGTTCTTAAAATACATAAACCAACAGAAATTAGAAAAATTTTCATTCTAGATCGATCGCTATTGTCCAAGTGTAAATGGGCCTTTTTTTACTAAAGTTTGTTTTAATATACTGTAATATGGCATACCTTTAAGTTTATAAACCATAATAGTATTGCATTGAGATTTTTAATCCTGAAATGCAACTTTTAAAGGTATCTATGAAGCATGAGGACATTCATGCGAAATGAGAAAATCTTGAATGTGTATGTTCAGTTCAGTAACTACATTGGATGACCTTATGTTGACCTATCCATCATAGTAGGGCCATTTTTTATACCATCTAAATCCATTTATACTTTTAAGAGCCATACAAGCCTGCAAATCCTTGTACCATATTGTGAATTTCACTTTGACATTAGAATTCTAGTCAGCTAGATATATTTTTAGTGCATCAACATCTAAAAATAAAACTAATAATACTTTCTGTACAATTAAGTCTATTAGTATTATGATCTATTTTGATATTTGTTTTGTTTATTAAACAGATAAATTCAATGTACTTTTTTATCCTCTTGGGGTTGCTAATGAAAAGGTTGAATGATGAGTCAATCGTGAAATTGAGTGTTGATTGGACTAGAAGGATTGAGGTTAAACTATGAACCATATACAGTCGAACCCCATCTATCCAGAGGACACCGAGCTATTACGGGGACACTTTGTGGGGTCCTGAATGCGTCCCCTTAATAGAGTTCTACTGAATATTATAAGAATATAAAGAGAATAACTCATTATTAAGATACACCTTTGGAAACGTACAGTAGTGTCCGCGTAAATTTGCCTCTAGTTCAATTCACTAAAAAGTATTCCTTTAGTGTTCCTGAAAAGAGGGGTGGCGGTGTATTAAAGGAGGCGAGGCTATACTATATTTAGGTTTCACTTTAAAAAACATACAAACGTTTGGTTTGATTGACATAAAAATTGTTATAGCTGGTTTTTTTTGGATGTTGTTTTTCGCAAATTGATTACGAAGTCATACGTACAAATTGTGCTTAACTGAGCTACATGAAAAGGTTCTAAAGTTCTGTGTTAAGACCTGTGAAAGTAACATACGAACATTAAACTTGTTATTGAGTTTCTTGAGTTTGATAAAGAAAGTTCATGATCTTCAGTTACGAGTTTATTTTGATGATGTTGATGTTGTAATTATAGGATCGCGTGAGGAAGAGGAACTGCTAAATGAAGGATACAACAAGTGAAGTGCGGATAGTGTTGCAAGCTGATTATAAATTTCTTACAGTGTATCAAATTCCATCAATTCGCTGTGCATATATATTTAATATTCAACACAGTTTTTAAAAATGCATTTGATTTACCAGTTTTTCTCTAAATAAAAACCACTAAATTTTATTAGTGAACTTAGAAACAGATTTTATTTATTAGGTATTTATTATGGCAAAAATACAAGTAACAGTAAAAGTCAAAATTAATAGTTTGCCATGGCGATTCAGAAATCTATTTAGCATCTTTTGAACTAATTGTTGCATTGTCTTCACCCATGAGTAAAAATGCATATTTAGTATTGTATAGATTAGAACCACTATAGGGGACATCTTCATTATCTAGCAAAGTGTCCGCAAAGGGTGTGGTGTCCCCTTAATAGAGGGAATGGCCGTTTCAACTTGTTTGTTTCATAGGATTGTGTTCCAGAGGTGTTTATTTCATCGGTGTGTTCCAACATATGTATTTTTTTCACACTGGGGGTTTGTAATTTTTATTTTTTTTTAGTTTTGATCTAAACAATTGTCTTGATAAATGCCAAGTGTTTTAGAAGGTTAAAAAGTAATTCAATTAAATTTTGTTCAGTTTGTTTTTTCATTGCACTTTTTCAAAACTTTGTTGTTACAAGTTAATTACGTCTGTCAATTTAAATAAGTATTCTATGCAAACACTTGAAAAGAGGAGGGAGGGTAAGGAAAGATAAGAGCATTATTTATCTAATTCCTTCACACGTGCAACAAGGGAGAGATAGGCCTACCCTGGTTTTTTACGATATTTATAGTACCTCAATTTATATTGCGTAACAAATGTACATGACAATAATAAAAACGTAGAATGAATAAGTTGATATGTGCAGGTTTATAAGGATCTTAATTTATGATTTTTGCCTCAGGATATAATTATTTTATTATGAATGTTTATGACTTTTAATTACAAAACCTTCAACATCGATAAACACCAAACAGAAACTTTTATTGTTTTTTTTTAAACGTTTTTATTTATCATAAATTCGGTCAACAGCTAATTCTGATTAAAAGTTATTTGTGCTTTTTATTGATGTGGCTCAGAATAATAGAACAGATGGAGTTTTGCCACAATTTGGCGAACTAATTAAATGTTTTATGAAGGGGTAATTTGTTTGTTGACCTTTGAACTTTTTGTGGGTACCATTCCGTACTCGATGCCTGAATACAATTAGTTTCTATTGTACCACCCGGCTTCATACGCCCAAGGTTAACCAACCCATTGAAAGCTGTCACATGTGACAATGATTTGTCCTGTGTCATAGGCAAATTCCATAATACAGCATCTTGTGTTTAGCACATATATCATGGAAGGTTAGGTTAGAGTCTATACATGACAAATTTAGAAACAGTACCAGTTTTAATAATAATAATCTTTTACTGATTCAGTATTTTTTATTTTTCAATTTCAATTGCACAATTATGACATATCAAAGTATGAATTCTTGTTGTATTTTACTTCAAATACAAAAGTTATACTTCTGTAACAAAAAAATAATATTTATTCATGTATAAAAAGAGAAAATAAACGTTTAATTATCACCCAAAAACCATTGTCTGACAGAAATATTTTTTGCTTTAAATTACATTTTTTCAGGTAAATAATTGTTTGGTTAACGTGAATAACTATTATGTGACAATAAAATGACACATTAAAAAACAAATTTGAAATAAAAAATATTTTTAGGGGGACAATATATCTTTAAAACTGTTACGTCAACAAGCGAGCAGAGTTTTTTGTAAGAAATATTTCTTGTTTTAACAGTAGGCCTACTATTCTAACTTTTCCCTGATGTCATCCATAACTTTTGACCGCACATTATACTTCCTATTTTTACTCCAGTAATACCCTTATGTCAATAATTCATATCCGGTCTCGATTAAGATAATGTCATAAATTTCAAACTAGCCTGGATGTGGTAAAGGGAGTAATAAAAGTTCCAAAGAACCCCAAGTTATCACACTTAATGTACTAATGTCATTAATCACAAAGGCTGATAATAAAGTGATATTATATGTATCAATATTTCTGTTTGATTTGTGAGTTTAGCCAGTAAAATATTGGTATTATATTTTACACATGTATGTTTAGTTATTTAAGGCTAACAGACTTCTTCACCCTTTCAACTTCCAGACTCTAGTTCATGCTTTTATTTCAACAAAAGTTTGTTTGTTGTTTTTTTTTTCTGAGACTACCGATAATAATGATTTAATAATTTTGCATAAAATTCACCCCAAAAAGAATTAAAAAAAATGTTGTCTAGTCTAGTTCATGTCAAAACATGACTATATTGTACAGTATACCAATATAGCAATGTCTGGACATACCCTACACCAATAATAGGCTTAAGGACTTAAAAAGTTCAAACTGCTATATCTTGTAACTTAACTAACAATCGGACAAATATTGTCAAGTCACACTCACAGTGTATTTTTGGGTTATTGATGATAGATTCAATATTTTTTATTATTTTGTATAAGCTCCTTCACAAATGTTTAACCTGTGATAAGATCTTGGTTTCACTTTAGATTTCTAAGAAATAAAAAAAGACAAATCTTTGTTTTAATTAAAATAATTATTTATTTATTCTATTAATTATTATTAATTATTAATAATATGACTGATTATAGCCTCATTTTAGCATTTTAGAGTGTGAGATTGTACTAGATGTTGTATTAACAATGTATTTTATCAAAGTCTTTTCTAAATTCAGCTTAAAGCTTTGTCTACACTATCAAACTTTAATATATATCAAAAATGTGATGTGCCCATATATGGACATGATGATGTCATATCACGATGATGTCATATCACTACCATATTTAGGTACATCACACTTTTTTGTCAAACAAGTTTGATAACGTAGATGTGAGCTTTAATTAGGGGATGGGATTATCCACTATTTGAGCATTATTATATCATTTCATTATAGATTTTTAGACCCATACTCACTTATAGTTATACTTATATTACCAGTACCTTAAAAAGTACCTCCACGCTTCTGACAAATTAAACATGTGGTGTTTTCCATATTTCTAGGCATTTGAATGTTTGCACTGGCAAAACAGCATCCACCTCAAACCTGACTAGACCTCCCTTAAAGAGACTCACGTATACCATTACCAGCACCCAGCTAGGCTCGTGATTATTGATGTCCTATGATTCTGTGTCGCTCATAAGCCGCTTAATTACATGCCTAGGTTCTGGAGATTTTCTAAGCGGTCAATGTTATTCCGTAATTGAATCATTATCGAACAGCATGGGTTTTCCGATTGTTTCATTTGATTTCGACAAATGAAAAAATGATGATTGATCCGCTAGTATGTTAATCGCTATGACAATAATGCGTGTAATTGTCATAGTGGGGGTCAAGATATGATAACTTAACTTAACTTTGTTAATGATGAGCAATGTAAAGGTCAGTCAAGTTTGGTTAGAGATAATTTTAGGTGATGAGCATTGTGGAAGATCAAAATTATTAGGATTTGCCAGCTCTTTTTATTTGCGATACACTAGACCTATGTAAAATATTCAATGCGCCTCGCTTCATAGCATATCTTTTCGGTGCACGGAAGCCAGACAACAGGATTTTGAGACGCTGTGCAGTACTGGGGTATTTCAATGGAAGTGGAGTTGATCAATTCTCCAGCTCACCCCGCACATTCTAATTCAATTTCTAAGCCATTGATAAAATTTAGATAACTTATCTTCAGTGCACTAATGGCTGCTTCAGATAAACTAAATGGGAATGTATCTTCTTCCACAGTCTTTGATATTACTACTATTATATAACAATGTCTTCAGTGCACAAAAGAAATTCAAATGTAATCATATCATCTTAATCTAATCCGCAGTTTCAAAGCTTTGGTAATCCAATGCACTAATGCTAGTAGCAAGCATTACACTTTTTACTAAAGCTTTAGATGACAATGCATCAAAGATATGACGTCATTCACTAAGCCACAAATAGGTCGTTGAATGAAGCGATTGTTTAATAGCTTAAACACTTGCACCCGATCATACTGCACCTGTTGTAGCATCAACCTCACCAGATCTACACGTGAAACATGTCAGATTTCCGTCTTTTGTACCGAAAGGAACACTTTGTAATTAACTTACAAAGCAGGATGAAACACCTCGATTCAGATTATTGTGCCCTGTTGCATCGTTGCGCAGTTTGGGAAATATTGTATTTGTTGAGATGTTGTACAGTAAAATGACAATAAACATTGATAGATCGTTTTAATTTGTCAAACATTGTATGCACAAGTTCGAGAGTGGGTCTCACAAATTCTTAACTTAAAATGTCTTTTCTCCCTACCAGGACACAGATAATAAGAGGTTAATATTTACGAACATTTTATTATGTTTTAAGATTTTTTAAGACACAATTTCCGTTTCATATTAATTTGATTATTATTCAAAAATTCTATATGATATTTAATATGATCCTTTTTCAGCCAGTTCACACTCTACCAAAACTTTGTTTTCATTGATAATTATGATCTCAGAAACATAATCCAAAACAATTAAGTTCTATTAACAATGTGTCGTGTTACAGGCGGCAGGGTTGGGCCTAACAAAGCCCTCCTACCACTACACACCTCCTAAACTTTACCTCCAGGTGAAAGTCAACAAGTACATTTGCTTTTAATTTTCTCCTTGTTATTCTAATAAACTCTCCAGACAGTCGTAAACTAAATTGATATTTTGTCTGAATTTTTTTTTAACCACTCTGACAATAAAAGCCTTGAAACTGTGGTAAAATGAGATATTCTGCAAGAATAAAAATTAATTTACATTGCTGAGAGGATTTTATCAGTTAACAATACTGGTAATTTTTTTTCTCTTAAAATGTTAACAAAAAGTTTATTATTTTTTTGGTTAAAAAGATCTATAGTAACATGTCTTTTAAAATGTTAACACAAAGTTTATTATTATTTTGGGTATAAAGATCTATAGTAACACGTCTTTTAAAATGTTAACACAAAGTTTATTATTATTTTGGGTATAAAGATCTAAAGTAACAGGTCTTTTAAAATGTTAACAAAAAATGTATTATTATGTCGGGAATAAAGATCTACAGTAACATGTTCTATTTGACACTAATATGGCAAATTTCACACCTTTTCAAATTAAGTTAGCCAATGCAGGTATTCTCAGGGCTACGGTCAATTCATTTGTACATGTCTGTGTTATTCCAAGTCAGATTTAATCACAGATATTTCTTTTCTTTCCGTGGCAGGTTTACAAGCCAGTGTCACGAGACATTGAAACAGAACAGATCGGCAAAAAACACAAGCAATGACCTTTGACCTAATACGCTGCGGCATTATCATATTCTGCACAAGACCGTCTTCCTTCAATGCTACTTTATCTTGTCGTCATCGGTCGATGAAGAAACCAACTTTTAAACTTGCATTGTATTTCTACGGTATCCAATTTTGATGTCTTTCTATCGATTGTAAAATATATTTAAATTGATGTATTGTATTTTACCAATTATGAACAAATGTTCAGTAAATTAGATTAGAGTAAAACCCAGTGGCTTTCGTCTTTAAAAAAAGTCTGAAGTATGTCCAAACAAATGCTGCCCTCGTTGCCCTTCGTCCAAACTTTTTACTATAATAAATTGTTGATAGCAGTAATCAATTTTATGTAGTATGTATAATAATGAATATTAGTGGATTTAAAACTTTTAAAACATTGTGTTTTAAAACTTTGTGTATGTGCCAGAGTTTTAATAATAGCCTGCATTTCCTTTAAATCGACAGTTTACACATTCATCTAAAGCTCTGTCTACACTATCAAACTTTATGTGACACAAAAGTGTGATACAAAAGTGTGATATGCCCATATATAGTATAGATGTCATATCACTACCATATATGGTCATATCACTACCATACTTTTTTTGTAAAACTAGTTTGATAGTGTAGACAGAGCTTAATAGCTTCACCATTTAACTTGTGCATGAT
Source organism: Antedon bifida (assembly GCF_963402885.1). Lineage (NCBI taxonomy): Eukaryota > Metazoa > Echinodermata > Crinoidea > Comatulida > Antedonidae > Antedon > Antedon bifida. Next base: position 3,148,925 of record NC_136234.1, read on the forward strand.
GCAACCATCCCAATTTTTCCATCAGAAACATCTCACTGCCGCACTGTTAATGTGATGCTATTAGCCAGTAAAAACATGTTAATATAATGGCTGAAGTTGAACATTTGTCAAAAAGGGTAATGACATGTTTAGAAGGTGAAAAAAGCTTGTTCAAAGGTGTGTGGGAAGTGAATCATATTGAATGTTTATTGAGAATGGGGCCAGGGGTAATGAATATCTTGTTGCTTACCAAACAAATGTGCTTGGTTTGAATCCTACAGTAGCTCTACAAACATAATTTATGTTTCAATATGTTAACATATTTATATCTAAATACTACTAACATTTAATATTTCTGTTTGCTGAATTTGAGTGCGAACTAATGTGTTCACTTTCTTGCCAATCAATCCATTACCACTGTGCCCTGTTAAAGTAGACCAAGAATTTAGATAAAGAATTGTCATTATTCTGGATATTTTAACTACAATGATAAATAAACATTATTTTATTCCATATGTGATTTTATGCATTTTTGCTGCAGTAGTTTATTACAATACTATTAAATGATTTTATGCATTTTGCTGCAGTATTTTATGAAAATATCATTAAATGATTTTATGCATTTTTGCTTCAGTATTTGGTACTGCTATATGCATTTTTAAAGCTGTTTGTTGCAGTAATTGTTTGATGAAGGGTATGTAGATTGTTAGTATATGTGTTATATGAATATCCAGTTGCTTTTTATCTATGCAAATATTTGTCAGTAGGAGTAATATGTAAAAACAATGAGTTACTTTAATTTGTATATTTTAGCTAGTTATTTTATACAAACAATGTGTTTCTTTCTCTTTCTGTCTTTCTGAAAATCAGAAAACGAATTGCATTCCAGGTTTACAAAAATCTGTTCCAATATAATTTAAAATTCTTTCATTTTGTAAAGTGTTCAGGTTTTTGTTGTTTTTTTGTTTTTTGTTTTATTTTTTTTTTATTGGGGGTGGGAGGGTTGTTTCTGATTTTTTTTGTGTTATTATATATATATTTATTTTTTTTGTTTTTTTTTAAATACTTTTTATTACTTTTAAATAATATAGCTGTTGTAAGTAAATGAAATTATCATAATTGTTTGTACCTTTTTTTAAATTTAATATCATTCATTATAATTGTTCTGGCCTTTTTTTTCATTATTTAGTTAGTTTTTATTTCTGTAAACATAATATACAAAATGTACACAAAAAGTAATTTCTGTTTCACCATAATTTTTAGAATATTAATAATATGGAAACTACAACTCTTTATTAACTAAATCTTTTTCTACATACTCACCAAATCGTAATTTTACTCATCCAAAAATACATCCAATTTCAGATAAACCCACTTAACTAGCCTGTATGTTTCCTCCTTGATAAGGTTTGTTATGTAATACAGGGAAAGCCTTTTCAGCGCCTTGCTTGTAAGCCTAGCCTACGCGTTCCAGTAAGTTTAGCCTACATGTTCCAGCAAGTTTCCTTTCCAGCTTTGCAGGTGCAAGTGTTGAGCAATCTTATAAGTAGTGAAAGGAAGTTTTTGACCTTCTGTTTTCAAGCGAGGAAACTCAAATCAGGTCCCCCATAGGATTAGTTGCCTGTGACTCATTCTTTAACTTAAACGTGGTATCCAATGTGTTTTCAAGAAATTTCATATTTTAAAAGAACTAATAAAGTATTTTATACTCTACTTAACATTGGTATCTCACTGACATTTATAAGTTAAACATAACCCTTTTTTACAGAAATTTTACATATTGAAATTGATCACTTTAAGTAGTATTTAGCATATAATTAGGTGTTATCCTATTTTAATTACATATTTAAGTTGTATCTTGATAACTTTATGTTTTAAATTGGGCACATCTTGCTCTTTTCCATTTTAGATTTAAGAAATATATTTATTTTCAAGTAGTTTTCAGTTGATTAGTATAATATAAAAAATTATTAATAGTGCAATAAGAAAAACTTTCTTCGTGTGAATCTTTTTTTTTTATTAACTTTGTTATTTTGTAGTAGTAGCTAGTAGTAGTTTAAGAACCATTTTAAGTCACTTTTGAAGACATACATTTTCCCAATGATATGTACTGTAAGCATTTTTAGTACTTAAGTTTTGACTGTTCTTAATCATTAGCATCATCAATATCACTGTTGTCTAATCACCATCATTTATTCAAATCATTCCTAGAACAATACCTCTTCTTTTTTTTCCTTTTTTTTTATACAGTAAACATAATTTCATACACTGTTTTTCATTAGTTCATTTATATCTGATCTTCATTTTATTTTAAAACTTTTCTTTGAAAAAGTTAGATCCAATTTTAAAGCAATAAATCTGGGTTGTGTTTGTATACTCTTTTAAAAGTAACAATATAAATGTACAGTAATAGATAGACATTGTTATTATCCTGTGACATGTTTAGTGGGGTGCCTTAGGGTCAAAAACGTTACACGGATGACAAAGTTTTCAAATTTTGCACATATGTTCACTTGGACATACAGATTAAAAAAATCACTGTAGCCAAGAAAAAAAATGTATTTTATGACCATATTTGGAGTATTTTCAAAATGGCCACCAAAACAAAATGATGGTCCATATCTTAGTAACCGGTAGGGGTACAGAGTTCATTTTAGTGTTAAATTGCTTAGAACACATATGTTTCTATTCACTCTAATACAACATTTTATTAGAAAATGGCCGGAATCATCATTTCCGGAATTGTGACCTTTGACCCTAGTATGGTCATATCTCGATAACTACTGACAGTAGAAACATGAGGTTGGTCTTAAAATATTCACAATATACATGTTAGTAGTTGGTCTAACGAACTATTTTTCCCAAAAGTGACTGGAAATCATAATATTGACCTTTGACCCGATAACCTCAAATTTCGTTACCGAATGCGCATAACATCAAAATATTGGGCTTAAATTGTCAAAAATGTATATTTTTGTATTAATTAAGGTAATGACTGAATTTGTCAATTGACCAGAAGTAATGATATTAACTTTTGACTTAAATTTTGTTTTATATCACTACAACTAACTTCAGTGTTATAGAGAAGCAGTGGCTTTTCGACATAATCTATTTTTTAACATTCCAAAGACCAGTTAAAATAAATCACAATATTTGTTATAATAGTTTCTATTCTTGTTAACAACCCAATTTTTGTAGATATCTTCCTTGATAGCAGATGGTAGTGCTTTCATATCACGGATGTGAACACTTACCCAACGACTGTAATTCTGATGGTCAAATGCGAAAAACAGGTAGATAAGTGCTTCTATGAGTAGCTTACTTCTGGTATTGGTGTGAATAAGCATCCCAATGTAAATTGGTAGAGGTGGTTCTCGGTTTAGGTTATGACGCTCAGTAGGCCTACCAGTTTCTTCTCTTACCTTCTTCTTGGAGTTATAAGAAATCAATTGGGATATTGTAAGGCATGTCTGTGAATTGTCAACGTGCTCCTTCGTGTTTGGCCCATATAAAATCATAGCTATCAGCATTTTTAAACTTGGTGATACCATCTCTTGGCAACGAGGAGGAAATGCCCCTTTGAACTGAAAACCATCCGTCATTTGAAAAATATCTTCTCTGCAGATTTTTGCAACCTTTGCAAACAACAGCGCTTCTTCTTCATACTGTCGACGATGCACATCTTTCCACATTTGATATATGGCCTCTTCAAAAATTAAAACACATTTGTATCCATCAAAATGCTCATGTAGGCCCATGGTTTCGAAATGTTGTAGAAGGATTTCTTTCAAGCGCGTTTTATTAAATGATATATTCTCTCCAAATTGATGAAGACGATCTTCAAACCAAGAATGTAAATGTGATAATTGAAATAACAATGTTCCCTCTTCTACTAATCCCTCTACATAAGAAACCAATTCTGCAAACACTCTGCCTTTCACACGATCTCTTTCTGTTTTAGAAAAAGACAAAGTATTGCTTTGATGTTTTCTATATCGATTTCTAAATTGCGTCAAATAATCCATGTGGTATTTTGCTGCAATAGCTACTAAATCACCATTCGAAATAGTAGCAAGAAGATCAAAATCATTCATTTCTGTCGCCATTCTTCGAAGTATTTTGTCAGTGACACCTTTGAGTATTCATGAAGCTTTTGAAATGTATCTTTTTTGCAGAAAATACAGTTATTTCTGCTAGGACTTGCAACTTTCTGTCTTTTTGAAGACCGCTCTTTCGTATCTATGTTTTCTTTTACTTGATGTTTTCTTAACCTTTCCAGCTTAGTGTTGTTGAACTTCAAATGGCAAGAATGATGCCACGAGGCACCGTTTTTAATAAAAGCCTCCGGTGTACCATGGTCTCCATATTCTAATGAAAGTGGTGAAGCTTGTAGTTGCTTAAAGCCGTCTACATTGTTTAAAAACGCTTCGTACACACATCTAGCATTAATGTTTCCTCGTTTTTGTGGACACCTTAAACTTTCCGATGTAACAGACTGGCATATAATGCATCTTGACCAGTCCATTGTAAGTGTTTACTTACACCTAGTCTAGTCATAGGGCTAGTGTCTCGAACATAAATTCTGTGAAATATATAGAGTAAACTTAAACAAATAACAATCCTGATAGTTAAAAAATAAATATGAATGTTTTTCTTTTATTCATTTTCTATCATTCATGTTTTAACCAAAATACGTGTAAGAAGCAATTCCTGTACCTATGGGTCCTAAACCTATAGCCTACATCAATTATTTAAAATTATTAAAAAAAAATTGTAATTATTAAAATTATTTAAAGTTAAATTTAATAATGATGTGTAATTGCAATATAATTTTTCACAAAACTACACTTGGGACTCCCTGTAACTAAGCATTTGCTAGGCCTATGAGAGGCATCCGCTTTGCATTGCCACAGTCGTTTTCGCCGTGGAGGTATGCCTAGCAACGAGCCTGTGTTAGCCTAGCCTAATTGATAATCAATTTAAATGCTTAAAAGAAACAAGAAAGTAAATTAATGGTAACCTAATGCTTTAAAGTGGTAAATCAATATATATATTTAATAAAAACACTTGTTTGAAATCAACAACTGCTTTATAAGCATAAAAATACTTACCACTTGGCAATTATCCACCTGTCAACACGTTTGGCTTCATAAACTTTTAGCCAATCAGAATGCCGGATTTTATGAATACTCATTTTGGAGGGAAATCTTTGTCTAGGTAATACTATAGTAATTGATTGTATATAAAAGGGGTTCTATGGACCTTAAATAATGAAATCATTGTTATTATTAGTATTTATTATTCTCAAATAGAAACTATTATAACAAATATTGTGATTTATTTTAACTGGTCTTTGGAATGTTAAAAAATAGATTATGTCGAAAAGGCACTGCTTCTCTATAACACTGAAGTTAGTTGTAGTGATATAAAACAAAATTTAAGTCAAAAGTTAATATCATTACTTCTGGTCAATTGACAAATTCAGTCATTACCTTAATTAATACAAAAATATACATTTTTGACAATTTAAGCCCAATATTTTGATGTTATGCGCATTCGGTAACGAAATTTGAGGTTATCGGGTCAAAGGTCAATATTATGATTTCCAGTCACTTTTGGGAAAAATAGTCCGTTAGACCAAATACTAACATGTATATTTTGAATATTTTAAGACCAACCTCATGTTTCTACTGTCAGTAGTTATCGAGATATGACCATACTAGGGTCAAAGGTCACAATTCCGGAAATGATGATTCCGGCCATTTTCTAATAAAATGTTGTATTAGAGTGAATAGAAACATATGTGTTCTAAGCAATTTAACACTAAAATGAACTCTGTACTCCTACCGGTTACTAAGATATGGACCATCATTTTGTTTTGGCGGCCATTTTGAAAATACTCCAAATATGGTCATAAAATACATTTTTTTTCTTGGCTACAGTGATTTTTTTAATCTGTATGTCCAAGTGAACATATGTGCAAAATTTGAAAACTTTGTCATCCGTGTAACGTTTTTGACCATTTTTTCCCTTAAGGCACCCCACTAGTTTACTTATTTGCATAAGTATGTCAAATGTTTACAGTTATAAATAAATAATGATTCCACTAATTTCATATTTTCTTTATTTGTTTTCATTGCTATCTTTTGAGCTTTTCTTTGATCGTTACGATATTGATAGAATTGGTATGTAAAATAGGTACTGCCGACTAACCAGGCCTCTAACGAACGTACTGCGCATGCTTAGAAACCAATCAGTGTGGTAACAACCATCTTGAAAATGGTTCTATGATGGTACCGAAACGTCGATCTCTCTTTTTGTCATTAAATTTTATATTGAAATTATATAGTAAACGTCTTTTAATTCGTAACAACTTCCGTTCATAATAATAGTAGATCAAAGGTAAACCGTTAAATATTTTTATAATGCTAAAACATGACGAAATTATGGTTACATTTCTTTTTATTACTTAGAGAAATGTTTGGTAAATTCCTCTGTAATGCGTCTATTTGATCTCTAAGATTTGATTTACTTTTACAGGATGTTGTATATCAATCCGTTAAATTAAAATAGATCTCATCAGATTAGTATTTCCGTACTACCGTACTTAACAAGAACAGAAACCTTATCAGGTACAAACGACTAAAAAAGATTGGATCGTGTGGGTGTACGTAGGCCTCCTAGTGTCTGCAATTACAACAGACCTCGAAGAACACTTTTTAAACCCCTGGCTGAGAATTTTTTTTTCAATTCGATGTAGTGGCTGATTGATGCAGGAGAAAAGAACAAACTTACACCGACATGATATCACTATTGCAAATGCCCACTGAATTCAGATCTGCCATCGAATATATCTCTCCAAGAATTGTCCTCTGCATCAATAAATTCATTCATCAGGGCAAATATACACCAAATCAATTCCAAGTAGGCCTATATCTTAGGAAACAGGTCATTTGAAATTGTTTGTAGCAATATTTTGGTAATTTACCTGAAGAAAACAGTAGAAACATTTAAAACTGCATTTTAACTGCACCATTTCATGTAGTAATAATGTAGTTTTGTGTAACATTTTCCTACGCTACACTGGGGAAATGTTTCCCGGGGAGCGATTTGATCTCTTTAGTTATTTAAGTTATATTGCGATACATCTTAGCTCCCAATAAAACAAATAATGTATCTCGGCATACTTAATGTTCTTTGAAATCTCAGGGTATGAAATTAGCACCCATTGAGACGTGACATTTTTATGTTGTGGGATTTTGCTTGTCAATATATTAATGTACAGTACGTGTCATTTCGCTACTTATGTTGAGATGTTTTTGAAAAATCTTTAGAAAAACCTGAGAACACTTCAGACTAAAAAATCGTTATAACATAATGTTTTTAAAGCTAAATGAGTATGTTTAAAAAAATAGTTTTCGTGATATTGCTTCGGTCATTAGGCTTTCGTGGAGGTTTTCAATAATTTCCAATATTTGTTCCCTTTCCTAAACAGAGGAAATTAAAGAAATTGTTAAACTACGTTGCTAGTTGTATAAATGTTCATTTGGTTTAAACCCAGTGCATGTTGCTTATATATTATGAATATGTATCAACGTTTTAGTTCAGTGGAGTTGTGGGTGAACTTTCAATGATTTGTCATTAAGATGTTTTATTTGAGGATATTGACGATTCTCTATTTTTTGCGTTATTTCAGTAAATTTCAATATATTCCTTCTGCAACGTTGCTTAGACCTATTTATAGTCGATGATGACTATTTCTTTAAAGGCCAACCTGGAAACTCTAGACAAATTCTATATTTCGTCAGCTGTGTTTTGCGGGCTGCATGTAGAGTCGTTTTTAAATCTGTTCGGCAGATGCCAACTATTCGTTCTCTCTGAAGTTCGAGAAAAGCAGGGTTGAATCTTTCTAGGCCTACGTTCATTTTTTAAAACAAGAAAAGTAGTACTATAGTAATATTATAATATTTATATTTCCAAATAATTAAGAAAGAAATGAGTAAAATCGGTAAATAAATGCACGCTGCTTGGTTTAATGAATATTCAACTTTATTGAGTTAGACACTGATATTTGAAGAATTGTTCGTTAAGCCTTGTAGCGCGCTTTTCCCAATAGTAAACACCTGGACTATTCGATTATGCAACAATGATATGCAAGATCTGCATGGCCGGCTGAAGACATGTTTTGGCAAAGGTAGGAACAAGCGAGCATTGTTGTTTCTAAATATGTTGATTATCTGTAACAGTTACGTTTTTTCGGATAAAATCCTGTATTCTAAGTGTGTAGTGTATTTTGTTTGATGTTAAGAAATATCGTGAGTTTGATATCTGTTCAAAGCTAGAAAACGAAACAACGCACAAAACAGAAGCCAAGCAATTTCACTAGAAATGAATGTATAGCATTTTTAATACTAAATGTTTTTTTCTTTACGGACTGTTTTACTAATAATGATATTGTATAATGATGATGGATACTGGCAATTACTTAATATAATTACAATTTTTACTATTTATATCTACAACCAAACGGACACAAACATATAGTTTAGGACAAACACTTAGATAGACAAATTAATAGAAAACAACTCTTTGAGTTGCAGAAAACATTGATAATAAATTAAGATAAATAAATTTGATTCGATCTTAGCTACATTTACACGACGTCGTTATCATATCCGATAGAGTTGTGACAACGGGTTTGTTGCCTTCATAGTATAAAATTGATAATGGTTTTAGCTTCTTTGATACGCAACATGGTGATGGTGACGCGTCCGGGTTCATTTTCTTGTAAAGACCTATGACCTGCGTATTCATGACGTCAGTACCCCACATGTACGGACAACTTCCCGCACAAAAATTAGCTCTGTATCCACGTGGTCGTCGTATCCATCGCCAATTCAGGTGTTTTTCAAAATCAATATAAAATTCCCGAAGACAACATCTTTTTGAATTTTCATAATCACAGAAATCTTCGTCAAGCTCGGCAGCTCTGCGTTGCCGATCGCTCCTTCTCGTTCGTCGTCTATGTTGGTCTGTTCCACTTTCATCATGTTGTGCGCCGGGTGATAGATTCATTTGGACGCTTGTTTCTTCAATGCTTCCAGACATTGAACTTGGAGAAGCGGTGTAGAAAACAATCAATGTTGGATATGATCCGGATTTTATGAACATTTGCGCCGTGCTTTCGTCGTCGTGTGGCGAGTCACCTCTGTCTGTAACAGGTACCTGTTGATATGGACCTATGTAAAATGGAAACATTTTTGTAATTATTATATATTCAATTTGGTACTATGAAAGATTCCTGTTTTTTTCCTACCAAACTTAATTTAGTTTGTTGGCATGTTCCTAAATCGCCCTACTCCTTATATCTTTATACCTAACTTGTTCATCTTTTTTATTTGTTTACATCTTCTTTGTAGTATTTAGATTGTCTTTCTATTTCAATTAGTTTAATCTGTCCTAAAATTACGCTTTCTGCTCTTTCCTCTGAATTTTCCGTACTTTTCAGAAGATGCTTGAGCACAACGCGATTTCCTTCCCCACCATGTAGAATATTAACTGTGATCATAGGCTACTCACCTGCTAAAAGGAATTGAAGCGGTTGTCGATCTTGGAAAGGGTCACAATGCGTTGTTAATTCGAATCCGTAATCATCTGCTGGAATAGTGAAATTTATACAATACAATTAGGCCTAATGGTCAACTCAAGTTTAAAAGATATACAGTAATCATGTCAAACTGTTAGTAAAGTAGAACCGCTACTTCGGAACAATCACTCCATTCAGGGACACCCATGTTAAAGAACATCCCAATTAAGGGGACATTTTCCTGTGAAACGAAATACTATATATATGTTAACGCTACGGGAAACCTCTATTTCGGGGACTCTTTATTATTAGGATGATACTGTAGTAAGAGTAGAGTTAAGAAAAGTCAACAACTTCGTTGGAGTAAGTCATATTGGTCAGATTGTCAATGGGAATTGAGAGATTTTTGCTACTCCATATAATTTAGTAAATCCCCATCTGTATCCTATCTTATCTTTCTTATTATTAGGAATGTAAATGTTTTTATAATCAAATTGAACAAAAACTTTGTCGAAATACCTCATCTCTTTTGGAAAATAACTTTTTAAACAAATTTATTTGATATAAAGCAGGTCTATTTACAATCATAATAGTAAGTGTTTGAAACTGTTTACATTCATGGTAAAATGAATTGCATAATTTAAAGCATTAATATCAGAGAAATATGATAAGCCAACCAATTTCCACCGAACCATGGCGGATACAACCACCGCCTGTCGGAAATAAAAGAATTACTTAAAGGATTTCGGGAAATTAATCAATTTTCTCTTTTCTGAATTCATACGATATTACACAAAAATCACAATGTATTGGTAGAACGCTTGTCATGTTAAATAGCCTATATTCATTTTATTTTATGCTGTAATTTGTGTTTCGGAAATTTAAAACTCTCAAAATAAATGTATTTTAAACTAAGCGTATTGATTTGGACACCAATTGCCGGTAGTAGTGTATTTTAAAATGTTTTAAACACGTTTAATGCTTATGAACTAACAAGGACACACAAATTAAACGGATATAATTCTTCACTGAAAACCATAATACTAATTGAAATGATTGAATTTATTTTGATTGTCTAGCTTATTACAGTGTATTGGCATTTCCCCAAATCCACTATTTATTATATACCATATTCTTCCGTTTATGTCCCCAAAGATACAAGTGTTTGAGAGGCCTTGACCTCCCAGAGGTATACCGAATGGGGGAAATGAACGACACTCGACAGTGTATAGTTACGTATATCTTTACTTTATACGTATACGTTTGTCTTTTATCATTTTACAGTTACTTCAGTATAATGTTCACACGGGCGAAAAAACTCGCGCGTGACATACGCATGTAAAATTCGGGTGACATACCAAGTAGTACCAGCAGTTTATTTGTGAAAAAGTTTTCCATCACGATCTGATTGGAAAGTCTAAAGAAAGTGTGCGTGATTGTCCCATATTTAGTAAGCGTTCCTTTTGCCCCTATGGATCTAGGTATAACTAGGTTACTTCATTTTTTTTTCAAAATTGATTTATTGTGATAAATTATATAAATACTTGTACTCACTACATGTTGTAATAGACCTCTGGATGGCGTCCTTTACGTCGAAAGATAACCACTCATCGTCGTCTGTATTTACCACTTTCGCGCCAACAAACTTGCGTAAAGGGCTGTTTGTCCCGTTCATGCCCTCAATGGCATATAACTCAATATGTTGCTCGCTTACCGTTGCTTCAGACTTGTTAGCTTTAAAAATCCTCAGCTCTGCTTTCGTTATTTCTATAGATTTGGCCATTCTTTGTAGGTCGCTAACATTGAACTTATAGAACATAGAGTATTTGTTTTTCACTCGGTTATCACTGTAATAGGTCTTGAAATCTTCTGTAAGAAGAAAAAAAACACGTTAGAAAAATGAAGGTTTTATTAAATTTGGAAAGTAGAAAATGTGTTTTAACTAGATTTTCTGTAATAAATAGAGCTGTGAAGAAATAAGTGTGTAACTTAACTGTGTCAGTTATAATATTTTCCGCTTATGCTGTAATGATTCAGAGACGTTATTGCTTATTGCTATACGTTTTGATTTCAGTATGAAAAAAAAAACGGGAAAAGTTGCAATAGGGTAGTCCCAATTAACGTATGCATGTGCTGTTCATTTTATGCTAATTTGAAAATCTGAAAGTTGCGTACATGTTATATTCCTTCAAGATATTTCCCTAGGGTCATCTGTACTTTATCAGGTTTTTAAAAGTGCAGTAAATAATCCTATAATTATTTCGTGTTAAAAAAAGTAGTACTAGTAGTAGTTTTAGAAACCATTATGAAGATCTTTGGTCAGATCCATGGACACAATACGGGAATTGAGAGAGTTTTGCTAACTCAATGAAGAAAACTTTTCCCTATTAGGCTCCTATTATATCAAGTTAAAAGCAATGGTTGTTGGAATAAGTCATATTGGTCAGATTGACAATGGAAATTTAGATAGTTTGCTACTCCAAAACAGGAAATGTCCATAGGCTAATCTGTACTTTGTAAGGTTTTAGCAAGTGTAGGAAACATTCCTATTCTTTTGTGTTTCAGAGTCTTAACTCAAGTTGTAAATTTGTTCAATTTAGTAGGCCTACTCATATCAGAAACCATTTATGGAGATGTTGGTCAGCAAAAATGACTACAATGAGAATGGAAAGGTTTTGGTATCCTAGATACATCAAACTCACTTTTTACGAAAGAAAATTGGTACCGATCGTGAAATACCAGGCAGTTTACAAAACGTTATTGCCTGATATGACGTCATCAATGACTAGCCACGTCTTGGTCTAGTACTATGCCTTGTCGATTGTATCCGTCCAAGTATCCGCCAGAGATTCACAGTTTTGATGAGCGCATTCTGATCTCATAATGCAGTTTAGGCCTACATGAGAATTCTACTAGTTTTATATTCAAGAGTTGATTAGTCATCGAACTCGTCAATAAAAACTCTTGAAGAAATGTTGACTCTTCGTGTTATTGCATTTTACAGAAATGGGGCGTAATAATCAACTTTTCTTTTAGAAGATTCAACTTTATAATACCGTAATGGTTACCAAATTTATCAAAACTGACATTTATGATTAAGTTATTTCTTACATTTGGTTATCAATTTTGGACTTTTGAAACATTGAGTAGGCCTACGATACAGTATTTTGCTGCAAAAAACTCCACTACCATTTCTTTCTTATTATTCTTTATGTTTTATTTTGATTTAGTTTAAATCTTTCTTTCCAACAAATACACAATAGATATGTAAGTGGCGGTGTTGGAATTAAGATTCAATCTACAATTTTATTAAATTTGAAGATGCATCTTGAAAATAAAATTGAAATATTCCCAAACAATAAAAATGATACGGCAGGTACTAGGCTTAAATCAGAAGTTGCAATTTTCGTTTGATACGAAATGTGGTTGGTTTAAAAAAAAGGAAATAACTAGGTTTACACGAACAGTAGCAATCTGTAGCCGGAAAAATTACATTGAACCTTTACACAGAAGTTGATTTATTTGACCTTACAAATATTTTCCGGAAAAGACGTATCGTGCTGACATGTTTGAGAACCGTTATTATAACCATAAAACGGAATCAAAAGAATCAAGTGTTTAGGTATGTTTGTGAATGATTAGCTGTCAAATCGAAAGCATTCAATTCAATTCATTTTTCCTTTCCAGAATGACAAAATAAAAAATATACATTGAATTGAAGAGAAATGCCTTTTACGGCTCATCAGTGGATGCAAACTGGAGAGCTTTAGGCCTAATTTAATGTACGTATCACCAGTTTGTGGTCCATGGGCTTTTGTATTTTTATTGTATTGTTTTATTATGTATATTAGTATTCAAAGAGCTTTGTATCTGTATATGTATACATTTGATTACGAAATGAATGAAATACAAATAAAAATAATTTTCTTTTACTGTCACTAGCGGATTGTAGAAAAATCATATGTGTTTGTAGAACCTTGACAAATTTAAATTTTGTCGGATCGGATAATTAATTAGAAACATAAATACTAGCAGAGCCAATTTTAAACAGTATTACTGTACCACCGGATTCCGATGAGTGCTGTATCTCCACTGTAGCAATATTTCTCCAGTATTATTGGCACATTCCGTAATACAGAATCTCATGTTTTATGCTTGCCTGTATCATAGAAATGGGTTGAGGTTAGTCTATAATACAAGCTTTACATGTGTTTCACATATGATGTTGTATCACGAAATTTGCCTATAACACTGGAGAAATTATTACCCGTAGGCCTATTATACAAATGGGTTATTGGGACAAGAAATTATCAATATTCCTGTTGTCGTCCTTCATCACAAGCTGCTGGATCCTATATAAATTGCTCGCTGGCTGAATTTAAATGTGATAGTGATAATGCTAATGTTTGGCCCGCCATACAAGTTACCTAATGAAAGTCATATTTTTTTTCGGGATTGGGGTTACCTTCATATCAAGCCCACCCATGGATGGCAGCAATGTGGGCAGAAGGTCAGCAATCATGTCCTAATTATTATAATCACAGGAGGTACCGATGTGTTAATGCAACCTGAAATAGGGGTATACATTACAATTGAATTATATTAATTGACCTCATTTAGGTATTAATATGAATAGCAGACGGAAAGCAATTTTGATGTTTTGAGGTGAGGTGTTAGTTGTGTTTCCTGACATACGTTACTTTTTTTTATAATAAAAGACAATTTAAGAACAAAAACATTAATTATCTCTGAAGTCCGAATACTAAATGGATCCTTCAATTCGATTCAATTCAATTATTTTATTCCGTCCAGCACTCTGGCTCGAAAATTGTCGTATATACACATTCATATAAAACATGATAAAATACGAATCAACAAATACAAAAAAATACATACATATGGCATCTCATCTAAATCTATGAGTACCTATCCAAGCATGCAGTTCATTGTTTCAAATGTAGAATTTGTAAAAATGTAATTATGTATTATTAAGTACAAAACGTGAATTGGCTCAACATGTCTAGTATTTACAATTGATTTATTGTATTGTTGCTTGTACATACTGTAGTTTGTTGTTCTTGTTTTTAGCTTAGTTTAGTTTAGTTATTCATGTCTTTATTTTCAATATGTTCTGTTATGTTTTGTTTCTTGGACCGCACCGCATATTGTGAGTGCCACCGATTGAAAGGTGCATGGTCAACAAATAAATAAATGGAATAGAATACTAAATGGAGGTTCAACTTTAGAATACCTATTCAAGAATGTAAGTTCGATGTTGTATTATTAAAACCCCAATTATGCAAATCAATGTTTGATTTAGAGAAACAAATTTTCTTTTAGGCATATAATATTAAACCACAGACCAATTTCCTCTATGTAATAATTATGTGTTTAGAATCTGCAACATATGGACAACATTTTAACTGTAATTACAAGTTGCAGGGACTGTCTATTAATATGTTTAAACCAAGATAACAATTAGCAGCGAGAGACGATAACTTTGAAACTATAAGTAAATTGACCTAATTCGACTGTCCGAGTTCCCAATAATCGAAGTCTCACTGTCTGGAAATATAAGCTTTAGTATAAGCATGGATATATAAGATTGTATAACAGGTTCACATTGTTGTCTGGTAGTACATATACTTTATAGCACAGAATATATGAGAGTTTAGTTTCCAGAGAGTCCCAGATGTAAATTCTACAATTGGTTGCTTGGCAAAAGATAGGCCTATTTAGATATTGCAATTAATTATTTAAAACAAAGTTGTTTTTTTAGGATTGCCTATCGTAGTTACAGTAGGTTTACTTATAGCCAACGTTGTAAGGACGAAAAATATATTAGTTCTTGAGGTGACGTAATTAACAAACTTATTAACAAACACATTTCTACATTCTACAAGCAAAAAGTAGGCTACAATAAACGCTGTGCTGGTTCGTAGGATATTACTCAATGGGAATATGTATTTAACAACAAATTAAGCAGTTTCACTTTTGATCCCAATGGAAAGCAAACAATTAATGTCATATGAACGGTTTAAGTTGGTGTAGTCCTTTTACTCATGATTAGTTCACATATTTAGGAAGATAGTTTTGTTTGTTTGTACCTCACGAATTACTTCAAAGATGGTTAATCCGTAAGAACCAGAAAGTTGACGTTGAATTTAACTGACCATTTGTTTGTAAATAGTTAGTTCTGACGTGTATGATGTATTAAAAATGAATGTGATATATTACTGGGATATTCTCACAGGGCGTCAAAAGGGGACGCATCAATGAGCATATAACTTTGCGAAATACCATAAAATAGGCCTAAGAATATGTGTTTCAATACAAGGCCTGTGTTATGTCTAAATACATTTTTAAAACAAAATGCAAAATGTACTTACCGTTATCTGATGTTTGTGGCCATTCTTTCTCCAATGAATAAGTTTTAGTAAGCTTTGCGTAATACTCGTCCTCGTTAATGGAATCGTGACAGGATTCCAATTTTTCTAACCACTGTTCTTCAAGAATTCTTTGTGTTTCATTCCATTTTTCCTCATCGTCTTTTGGAATTATTTCTGGTCCAGTGTCTTTTGGTGGGACAGTCATTCCTAGCTTACTCAAAATTTGACCGCGTATAGCCGCTGTCCGTTTCGTTTCATATTGGTAAATGTCTAACATACACTGCGAACTTGAGCAAATTTCAATACTAATAACAAAAACTAAAGCAAACAAATATACTGTCAAAGACATAGTCCTTCGACGCGTTTTTCCAAAAATGTTCATACTCCTCAAACTATAATTTAAAAATGTAAACAAGTCCATTGTCAACACACCTAGCCGGCGTTTCGGCAACTGGGTATTTCTCTGAGTTTATGTTATCCAGTGGAAAGTGATTCGTATGCAACCGCGTCCAGAATTGACTATTGACTGAAGGATGCAAATAGTTGGCTATATATAATAATGTCCCGTATGGGGGCGTTGTCTGATTTGAGTTTCTAATAGGACTATGTCTATCAATCGAAGCTTATAAACGTATATAATAATTGCCAAACAGTGGGCTTGACAGGTGTATTCATTTCATCAAAGACTGCGAAGCCTGGTTATGATGGGTTATTCTACTGGTCTTGTATGTTTGCGTGATTTAATCTCAGCAACATTTATGGTAGCCATTTTTCGGAGTCTTCTAACGAGTAGTATAGGCCTAACTTGAGTATAACGACATCGCGAAACGTCTCACAAATGTTACGCGCGCGTACAAAAGTCGTTCCTCTTTCATCAGCGTTTTGGCGCGCGCGTCGTGCGTGCCGATGAAGATAGCATCATCAAATAAGCATGTGTGGCATGTTTACTATACTGGGTTGAAGTGACCAAAACAACAACACAAAACAAGAATTTTGATTATTTTGATAATTTTTGAAGGAAGACTTACTTTTTACTTCTGTGCGATGCCTTTAACTTTTGTTAGCAGTAGTAGCCTAATTGCGGCGCAAAAATAAATTAATAAAAGAAAAACTTGATTCCTGATGGGTATGAAATATTGACCAAGGAATGTAGGTCCTGATCATCGGAGATGTAATTTCAGAAGAAATTATTCAAATATTGTATTTTGTTAATTTCGGTTAATTAAAATATGGAACAGTGGGTTTATTATTTCAGACAGTCCACCCTAGCTAAGACAATGTCCCGTCTAAAATCATCTTCAGCATGGAAATGGAATATTCATTTCAGACAGACAAGTCGCTTTCAAATCCGGTATTAATGTTTCGCCCACTTTTGAGACCAACGTCATTCTCGTCTAAGCTCGTCTAGCCAAACTCCTCTAACCATTCTAACCCAAAACAACAGTACAACCCCGGTTGTGTCGTGATCCTATCCGACAAGGTGTACGGCCCGTAGGGAGGTGTGAGGCTAGAAATAGATTTGTATTGGTAGTAATCATTTCCGTTTGGTAACCGTGCCAGACCACATTATACATTCACCTCGTGTTTCAGACAATACTTATCTTGCCTAATAAAATCGGGCCACTTGACTGGAGAGTTCATCAAGGATTTTCCAAAACGTGGTTCCAATTATTGGAATTGTTAAATATCTTATGTAAAATGAAAACCCATGAAATAATAGATTTACCTATATCTCCTGCTTTTTACTCCTGCCTCAATGTTTCATGTTTGTTGTTTTACATTAAAACATACTCCATGATTAAAATCATTGACTAGGAACCAGATAACTCGGTGAAAATGTTGACTTCAAAATAGAACTAATTAACAAATTTATAAATCTTGAGTATGTCATCACCGTTATCGACTCTGGGAGGGAGGGTGTAATGTCACTCCATTGTAAATTAACCTGGGTGCACAGTCATTCCCAATCAGGGCACCCAGATTATATGGCGATCAGTTCATGATGAGTTCAACAGTCTGTCCTCTGTCCTTGGTAGAAACAATTCGCTCGTTTCAATGACGTCACAACTGTTTTAGTGTATATTGTAGATTTGTGTGTTGTAGGCCTACTGTAAA
This sequence comes from Antedon bifida, assembly GCF_963402885.1. Classification (NCBI taxonomy): domain Eukaryota; kingdom Metazoa; phylum Echinodermata; class Crinoidea; order Comatulida; family Antedonidae; genus Antedon; species Antedon bifida. The sequence goes on from NC_136234.1 coordinate 3,166,994, forward strand.
GTTGTATTAGTTCTAAAACTTTAGAGGGAGACAAATGTGTGTACCACAATACGATTTTGTTGCAATTTTGTGTTTATGGCCATTTAATCCAGTTCTGAGAATCAATTTATCCGAAAACTTTACCAGTAAAGTCTTATAAGTTTTAAACTGTAGAGAGGGAGAGAAATTGTGTACCACAATTTCCAGTTTAGTTACTGTAGCACTTTTGTGTTCATTTGAAGCAATTTATCTGAAAAATAATGCCGTAAGATTATAATTATGTTGGTCTCCGAGGTAAACCAACAGCTTAGTCCAACGTGCGCAACATATTCCCAGACCACCCTACTATGTCTATTTCGGCCGCTTTACGTGTTGGAATTAACACATACTGCTGGGTTACAAATTACTACATTCGCGCCGCTTGTGATATGAACTTTTCGTTTCTTTATTTGCGCTCGTATTATTCTAAATGATGATCTTCCAATTTTCGTTGAATATTACGAGGATTTTAAAATTGCTTGTATCCTTAGGCAAGATACTTTACTTACGTCTGCTCTCTCTCCATCCAGTTGTACTAAATGGGTACCGGTTAGCTCAAGACACAACTTTGCGCTGATTACTAGCTGCATTATGGGAGTATGTTTGATCAATTGATTGCGTTATCAATCATTCATAACTTAAATTTTATATTTTCAAACTTACATGAACTCAGCATGAACCTAGTTCTATGCTTAGTGGTTTTTCTCTTCTCCGAATTACACCACAACACATGTGAACCATAGACTGAGATACAGTATCACAATTTTCTTATTCAAACATGTGGTTCCCGCTGTGTACTTGAAATGTATAGTTTTCAAACATCTGAAAATTATTAATTTGTTTTAAACTTTATATATATTGCCATATGTATTTCGGTAACCGACAGATACTCTTTTGTTGTTTTAACATAATAGGTATTGTTCATAAAGTTAGCCTGGATTGCGGGACTTAATGAATCGAATCCGAGATTTAAATTAACATGGCTAGGCACTGTTGGATTTGATATTGTAATGATTTTAAATTAAGATTCAAGTTATATGTTCATTATGTATAAGTTGTATCAACATGTTTCGCAACGCAAGGACGTATACGCAATGCGAGGACGTATACGCAACGCAAGGACGTATACGCAACGCAAGGGCGTATACGCAACGCATGGACGTATACGCAACGCAAGGACGTATACGCAATGCAAGGACGTTACGAAACGCACGCGGGAGAGTTGACGTTATCCTATCATACATCTCTGTGAACACATTGTGCACAATAATTGCATCATTGTTTTAGATTCTAAATCGAAAAGATTTGTGTTTTGTTTCCTCTCTCTTAGGCCTATCTTCAATATTGAAAACCCTATTATCGTATAAAATACCCTAGTCTAGTTCACGATTCAGAAATAGATAGGCCTAGTTATGATATAACTATGCGAAACTTGAATTGTCTTGTCATCAAAACAATGAACTCCACCGTAACAGACAACATCCGCCCACCTCCTGTATTATGACCGGTCTACTTTTCGGGTTGTCCTTGGGAAGGACGCTAATAACGTAAGGTATTATTAGTAATCATCTTGTATTGGTATTTTTGGTAGGCGGAAGACACCGGAGTAAGGACCTCATTGAGTTAATATTGTTTGTTTGTAACTTTTATAAAATTATTAATAACAATAATAGTTCATTCTTAAGCTTGGTTCCCACTAGGACGCAACGCACGAACGTAGACGCAACGCAAGCGACAACCGACAGTTCGAATAATCCATCGCTTGTGATTGGACAAAGCCCTAATGCTTTGTTCCACTAGCGATGTAACATAACGCAACCTACGCCCTTCCCATAATTGTGTTTTCCCCCCGCCTGCGTGAAATCAAACCTGCTATGTTTACAGCACTGTTGCGTTGTCGGTTCCCACTTGTGATTATGCAATACAGCACTTTGCGTCAATACGTCGTTGCGTTGCGTCCTAGTGGGAACCACGCTTTACGTTGCGTTACGTCGTTGCGTTTCTAGTGGGAACCACGCTTTATATAGCGCATATAAGCAAGCTCTCAGTTAAAATAGACGAGAAGTGGCAATAATTTAAATTAAAATGATGGATTAATTTAAAAGGAAAGCTTCAACTGAGTCTTGAAAGAGTTTAGAATAGGACACTGTCTGATTGAAATTGGTAAGTGGAGCTGCCACAGCAAAAGCTCTTCCACCATAATGTAGATGTCCTAGTCTTCGGAACTATTAGAAGACATTGAATATCGATTTCTTTTGTTCAGTTAACTGTCAATCTCCTAATATACATAATACATGTTTATTGCCACGATCATGATTTTACTTTTAGTTCAAATTTATGTCAATTGTTATGATGAATATCATTTTACTATTTTAAGCTATAATTATATTCGCCTGACAGTTGAAACTCATTTAAACCATTCTAACATATTTCTCCATGATTAAACAGTTTATAAGCTAAATTATACACTGTTTTGGTGATAAATAACAATATTATTTACCCAATTACCGAATTATTCTTTTTAGAAAGCTTAAAATAACATAAACTTGTATTTTAATACAGTTTTATGTTGCACTATCGTATGATTTTTCGATGAAAAGTTTAATCCTGCGATCATTTTTAATTGAATAATTTAGCCAGAAGATTAATGACCGCTACTGCATCAATTGGAATAATCCCGAAATAATTCCCTATGGTTGTTTAATATTGTCATTTCCATTATTACGGTGTAGTTTACGTAAATGAGTACCATTATTTACTATCATATCCGAGTTTATTTTACGATTTTCCTGGAACAGGATGAATAATTTTGTTTTTATATCATTTATATTTATTATTGTTTTATTGTATTTCGAAACCCAACTAACATAAAAAGAAATTTGCCAATAACAGGAGGGTTAACAAACAAAAAAGAACGGATACAAATACAAAGAACAAATGCCTAAATAATAAACATCATTTTAAAATGAGTCGGCAATGTTGTAAACACGATGCGTCCGTGAAAATACAATGCTTTATTTATGTTTTGGGAGTCGCAATTGCAAAGCTTTGCTTGTTCGCGGTTGCCCATTTATTACTTTACTGTACTGTATGTTAAAGGGTAGATCCGGGTTTCAAATTTCTCTTGTTAATTATGAAATATTAATCTTTGCAACAACATTGATGATAACCCCACTTATTTTTCGTCTGGGGTAAAGCAGATTTGGACTCAGAGTCCGAACATCATTTTAAGGTAGGCGCGCCTACTGTGGTATTTGTTATCGTGTTGTACGTAGGTGACTGATGTTGCTGTTTTTTGCTTACCCAATGTACGAGCACCACATAGATGCAAACGTGCAAAAGATACGCCTTTCGGTAGTGTCACTTTCTTATATTGCAATAACAGGTATTTGATTAAACCATGGAGGAAATTTCCTCCATGATTAAACATAGGCCTACACACAGGGTGTTTATTAACGTAACCTGCATTTTACAAAGCCAACTAAATTTGTGGTGATAAATACGTCATACGCGCTCAATACGTCATAGATACGTGACTCATTGGTTTAGGTTTATGTATATATTTTTTCCGGTAGGTGAAAGATACGACACGACTAATGGTAGGCCTACTACAAGTACCTATGATATTAGTAGCTTGTGGCAGGAAATTGTGATGCCTGATCGCACGTACGTGGAAGTTTCATAAGCAATAAATTAGGAGGGCGCACTCTCGTATATTAAAAGCATCATATTATTAAATTCAAATACAATTTAAAAATCACTAGTCCATACTTTATTTTGTCGACATTTTAATTTAAAGTATTACATTGTGCCCAATATATGGACATGATGATGTCATATCACTACCATAATTGGGCACATCACACTTTTTTTGCCAGGGCTTTAAATATAGTTATTGATCAAATAAATTATAAAATCGTTTTGTTTATTATGATCAAATAGAATTACCGTATAGTACTTGTGACACCTATTCAGGGACACCCCTAATTTTCTGTGAAACGAATGAGAAATATGTGTTTCAATGGCCAACATCTATTTAGAGGACTTTGGTATGTCCCAATGGTGTCCCCTTTATAGAGGTTCAACTGTATATTGTACACATCAGTTTGAGTGAGTCATGGCCTGAACTCAAAGATGTTCAAATTTTGCAAAGCAATTCAAGTTGAACTTTTAGCCATGGTTGTGAAATTATAAAAAACACTGGTTAGTTTTTATTATAAAATATTATATTAATATGGTGATGGTTGTACATAATATATGCAATTGTTATAGTACAATTTTCTGTTTTCCATGCCACTTATTCATTTTCCTGTTTGTTGTACAGTATCAGGCTTTTTTAACATCACATTTGTTACCCTATTTATAGATTTTTATCACATTTTATTATCAAGTTTCATTCTTCTCTGTTTCACTTTCGCTTTCTTTATCCCAGTCCTTCATGGTAGCCCCCATCATAAAATTGTCTCTTAAAACATCCCAAGTTGCACCACTCTTTTTAGATGAATCCTGCAAAATAGAAAACAAACTTGAAGTTAGTTATATTCTAGCAAAATGCCTATACACCAGCTATATGCACAGTTAACTATTTAGTTATATCCACAGCTAACTAGTTAGTTAGCAATATCCATAGCTAACCAATTAGTTAGCAATATCCATAGCTAACTAGTTAGATAGCTATATCTAGTTAGTTAGCTATATCCACAACTAGTTAGTTAATTAGTTAAGTTAACTAACTAACCAACTAGTTCATTGTGTTAGTTTAGAACCATTTGTTTACCTGTGAAGTTTTGTTGTCATCATTAGACTGTTGTGTTTTCGAAGCAGTTTTCTTTAATAAATTAAGAAATTGTCCCTTAGACATTGACGATTCAACTTTGGCTCTTTTTCGTTCGGATGCTCCGACTTCAGTTAATTTAGATTCTAATGTCTTCTGTTCTTTCTTGACTGCGTTGAATAGCTGGACAACACCCCTGGATAAAACAACAAATTAGAAAAAAACATCATTTAGGATTGTTGTTTTATGTGTATGTTTAATATTTTGAAAATTATAATAATAATAATAATAATAATAATCTGGGTTATGAATATCACTTTATGAGACCTAAGTTCTATTTATTAAAACTTTTGATCTGGGTGCAAACCTTGTGGCAGTTCTTTGAAATCCACGTTCAATTTCTTTAAGTTCAATCTTTGGTTTAACATACGCTATATCCTCCCACGCCTTCTTTGTGTCTCTCTGAAAGATAAACAAAAAATACTTGTTTGTTATTAGTGTTTACATATTAAAGTGTCGTCTCATCAAAGTATTTATGATTTCATACTTACTAATTTCTTTTGGTCTTCATAATCTGATTTTTCCTTCTTCTTTTCTTTCTCGTAAGACTTTGATTTTGCCAACATTGCTGAGCCATCATTGGTAACCTTTTTTTGAAGTATTTTAGCCATTGCATCAGCCCATCCCTCACCCACACCAGTGGACTCTTCATTATCTTCAACTTCTGTTTTTGTCACCTTCTTCCGTAATTTCCCCTTTTGTGTACTTTCTAATAAATTAATGAAAATATTTATTTTGATTAATTAATTTGATTAGACCTGCTGTCTGAACACTAGTAGCACCCAACAACAATAACTAGCCTAAAATTAACCTAGGCCATAGCCTACTAGTGTATGTAGGCCTAGCCTGCAATACCTAGAACTGAGTGAGTGACTCGCGGCGGGGCACTTTTCCCCACACAGAGAAAGGGATAGGCCTAGTAGTAGGCTCGCGCTAGCAAGCTTACAATTCCTGTCGAAAAAAAGGTAAATCTGCCAAAATAATGTATTACCTTGAAGTAATGCATCATCACTACTTTCAACATCGCCTTCACTTCCAGAATTATATGATATTGATACATTAACACGTTTCCTTTTCGATTTTAATTGTGCCATCTTTCCTCTTTTCAAAGTAAACACATGTTATCCATAAACTGTACGTCTATACGCACGACTGCGTGTATATAATTGTCTAATGTCATCGTTTCTATCGACGGGTTATCGACTATCCGTGTACGTACAAATAGAATATCCATATCCACTGGCTAAATAGTTTGTGGCGCGCCGCGGCTGCCTTCCATAGAGCTCTTTTTTTTTCGCTGGTAAATCTACATTTACATAGTCCGTATTGATATCTTTCTTCTTTAATTTATAATAAATTAGTATATTAATAAAACTCATTATGTATGACATTTTTAACGCCAGATATTATAAATAATAATGTATACAAATAAAAAAAAACTTAGAGCCTAGAGCATACCACCATACGTCGACTGAACAATAGGAGGCGCCCCACAAATAAAAACAATGGAAGAAATTGTCGGGAGCGAAAGAAAAACTAATCATCAATATACAACAGAATTAGTCAATAATACACAAGTATTGACCAAAGAATATGTGTCATCAGAAGGGTAAGTTATTGTATATACGGTTGATACTAGGAATACTATCTAGCCTAGGTAGTAAGCTAAGCTAGGACTTCAAGTTCTTGGTGCTAGCTAGGCCTAAAGTTTAAACACCGTACACTGACACAGCAGGATTTGCCCCACGAGTAGCCTCTTGCAAGGTCCTCCCACTTGTTGCTTACTAGGCCTAGCCTAAATATTGATTTTAATAATGTGATTTTACACATTATTTTTGATCTAGTGTTGAATATATTTTATAATTGATCTAGGCCTAGTGTTGAATATATTTTATAATTTAAGTTATTTTTATAAAGTAACACTAGAATATAAAAATATATTACTAGGCCCTAGGCCTAGATTTCAATACAATTACAAGTAGTCTGTATGTACTACTGGGGAAGTTGGTATGAGTTTAGCCTAGGCTAGCCCTAGTTTGATGGTTTTTTGGTACAAACAAAACTTCGCTTCAATCAAACTAAAACACTTTAATTGTGATTTTTTTAAAGTAGAAAATCTGTACGGCAAAACTCGTGTTCAGTATGTGGTGGATTTGGACACAACAAGAAATACCATAAGAAGAAATGCAAGATATGTCGGTCAAGTGGTCATGTAAGCTTTCGTTGTCCAAACAAATCAACTGCAAGTGATGCTGCGAAGTTGAACTTGAAAACCTCAGACGAGCTTCATGTATGTAAATTTAGTTGTTATCCGACTTTTAATTCTTTGATAAAGGAGATATATTCATGAACCATAGTATTTAATGACCTTTGTTTTCCCAATGGTCAATTTAAAGCATACAAATAGGTCACTCAAAAGTGACACTTTCAAATAAGAAATAAAGAAAAGTATATTTTGATTTAGTTAAAATATTATATCAACGATTGATATAAATGTTTACATTACTACTACTAGCATTCATTTTTGGGTACATTTGCTATAATTTTTATTTGCAAAAGTAAATGTCTTTTTAATGAATTGTTATATTTTTTTTAAAAATTAGTTTCCAGAAAGAGAAAAAAGGGGAACTAAACAAGATTTAACACAAGCAGAGATGGATATTATAGCCAGAGTATTACTGTGCTGTCATAATGAAAAGAAATGGAAAGAGGTTAATAATTTTATATTTATTTACTTACTTTTGTTTAACGTTATTATACAATTTTATGGTGGATTTTGTTATCTTAATTGGCAGGGTTTACTATGTAGGTGTTGATTTTTATCCAGCACCAAACACACTCCTTTCCTGACATTGGAAGTATTTTTTTATTGAAGTAGTACATTATCTAACTTCTGTTCATACTAACACATACAGCGCATGCAAAATAGAAATGAATAGCTAGTAGTATCAAGCACTTATTCAATCCTACAGTACCTATTAAAATAAATTCCCCTCCTATACATACAGTAGATGGATCAAGGATCAAAGTGACCTACTGCATAAGCATGTCAATTTTAATATGTAGTTCATCATAAAATATATTTCTAATGTGTACAATTTTAGTAAAATATTTTGTTTGATGTAATACAGATTCAGTCAGTAAAAGATATAAGCCAAAGGGCTTCAATGTATACAGGGATCTCAAAGGCAACATGTGCTGCTATTTATAAACAGCTTAAAGATGGCCACTGGCCCGAAAAAGGTCCGTCCAAGAGGGGCAAGTATGACCGTGAAACGCATAACTTAAAGAAGAAACCAAATAATACCAAAGAAACAAAATGCAATAATTTAACTAAAAGAAAAAGAAATAAGAACAATACAAATGTAAAGGAAACTACGGTGGAACCATGCATGAATGATTACAGTAACATTGCGACCTTTCCTCAAGGTCGTCCGCTTAACGAAATCACAGTTTCGACAAGTTTGGTGTGTACGTTACCTATGCAGATTACGTCGGTTCCTGCTCACCCAAGTTATTCACTTGTTAATGATACAACTAATATGGAAACAGCATCAGGAATGTATGCTAACTTGCTGGGGAACCAACACTTTATACCTGCTGTAAGTGATCAGGCAGACTTTCAAGGCATCACTACACACACTCTTGACGGTATTCATCAACAACATCATTCTCAACAACAGCAACAACAACTGCTACAGCAACAGTTACATCATCAACAGCAGTCACAACAGACACAGTTACAGCAACAATTGCAACAACAAAATTTACCACAGACACAGTTGCAGCCACAGCAATCACCACAGACACAGTTGCAGCAACAAAACTTACCACAGACACAGTTGCAGCAACAGCAGCCACCGCCACAGACACCGTTACAGCAACAAAACATACCACAGACATTGTTGCAACAACAACATTTACCACAAACACAGTTACAGCAATAAAAGTCACTACAGACACATTTGCAGTAACAAAACTTACCATAAACACAGTTGCAGCAACAAAACTTACCACAAACACAGTTGCAGCAACAAAACTTACCATAAACACAGTTGCAGCAACAAAACTTACCACTTACCAGCCACCGCCAGAGACACAGTTGCAGCAACACAACTTACCACAGACATAGTAACAAAACTCATTACAGACACAGTTGCAGCAACAAAACTTACCACTTACCAGCCACCGCCAGAGACACAGTTGCAGCAACACAACTTACCACAGACATAGCAACAAAACTCATTACAGACACAGTTGCAGCAACAAAACTTACCACTTACCAGCCACCACCACAGACACAGTTGCAGCAACAAAACTTACCACAGACACAGTTGTAGCAACAACGGTAATTTTCTACTTCAAATCCAACTCCTTATATTTGTCTGTAACTAGAAGCATTTATATTATCTATATCCAATATAAAAACTATATTTTTATAACAAACGAAAGTCAGTTTTTGCATAATTTTATCTTTTAATACTGTAATAAAATGGTTTTGGAAATAAAGTATATTTTGTATGTTGCATCATTCCTTGACCTTATTTCAAAACAATAAGATAAATAAATGTTAAGAATAGATAATCTTAATCATCTTTACAAATTGAATCTAAAAGTGATATAAATATTCGTAACAGTAATAAATAATGATATACAGTAATAAATAACTTCAGGCAAGTATATATTTGTACTAGATTTGTTTTTAAATAGAAAATCTTTCTGTTAAAATAATCACTACTGTAGTCTGTGAAATTTTTATATCATATTTTTATACTTGATTACTTCCAATTTTTTTAAACCATTTAGTAAAATATATATAATGGTAGTGTCATCAATAGCACCTGTATCCTAATACCTTATTATTATTAATATAATTATTATAACACCGATTATATTTCACCATGACATCACTTGTTTCGGCATGACGTCATTTGTTTCTGCCTGACGTCACTTGTTTATTTTTACATTTGCCAGCATTGTTGCTTACTCGGTTGTTCGTCCGTTTGACAACCGGACTTGGCGTTACTGATCTTGATAATACTTGCATGCATATTACTTCTACCAAACTGTTGCGCGAAATCACTGATCGTCACCAAGCTTTGTCCAGGTGTATTACTCAGTCTAATCGCCCTATCGAATGGAAATCCCATGGGCTTTTTATCGGGATACTTGAGCGCTTTCAACCCACATAAAGTAGACCCCTTGGTGATGACGGAATCCTCACTAGTGATGTCGTCTGCCCAATTTGTTAGCATAACAAAAAGGTTAAATTTCATTCCGTTTCTAGTTCCTCTTGGTAGGAGCAAGTTCGAAGGCCAGCCACAGTTGCAATAACTGTTTTCTGGGCAGGCTGTGTCGCTGCCAGACTTGATATCCTTCTCTTGATCAGATATTGTCTTTTCTTGTGGAACAAGCATGGTTGACTCGTTTGAGTAACGAGTGATGGTTTCAGTGGTAGAATTTACTGTGGACAAATTAGTTATAAGTTATTATTAAAAGATTGAAACATATTGCGTTTTGTAATATTGATAGAAACCATGTCATACATTTTAATATACAATAATCACCAGCTGTCCAAAAATCAATTTAAGTTTACATAATTTGTCTAGCAATGGCATGGACCTTACTAAGAAAAATGAAAAGTTGTAAAAGACCATTTACAAAATGGGAAAGTACAAACATAAAGAAAAACTGTTTTTGTTTATAGTTTACTACTAAAATGTACGTACACTCAACTGTAAATTTGTCCATCTCGATAGCCAGTCGCCGTTGCATATTAATGTCCAACGCTCTTCCAGTTTCGTCACGGATTGGTGCCAGGAACACTCTAACGATCGCCTTTATAGGCGCCAAAGTCTTTCTGTTAACTCGTATTGTGTAGTAAAACGGAGTGTGGTCAGCAGACTTTACTTTTATCTGCATTTAAGAAAATAAAATGGTGGTGATCATCTTTTGGCTAGACATTCACACAGGCATCTTCTAATAGAAGGATTTCTGGAATTTACTAAAGACTTCCAGTCGAAATTCAGAGGAAGTGCAAAAATAGCTTCCTAAATAATTGCATAAACATAAAAATCAAGCTTTAACACCTTTAGTTTCCGTAGTACTTAACAGTAGAGTAATTTCAACATGGTCTCCAACAAATTCTTCAGGATAATCGATCAAAACAAAATGTATAGTTATTAGGTTTACCTTTACTGGATCGATATTAATGTCTCTATTGATTATGAACATATCTTTTGGTACATCGATATCCATTGATTTTGTATACGTCATAAGTCGATTCTTGATTGGACTGGAGTTCGATTTCACTGTGTTCACACTGACATCCATTATCTGTAATCCGAATAAATAAAAAAAATAAAGTACTTACCAGAGATGGTAACGTAAACGACTTTTCAAATGGTGCTTTGCGTTTATTTAGACCAAAAGAAATTTAAAAGTTTTCAACATTGCTAAATTAATTTTGTAAATGCCGATTTAATATTCTTAGTAACAATGTATACTTATGTCCTAATAAAATCTTCTAACTTTGTAAGGAGTGGTTTAATAAATAAGAATTAAGGAATATAAGCAATTTATTTAGCTTAACTTAAGCAACACGTTTGATTTAATGTCAGTCCTGATATTAATTGCTGTATAAATTATTTTGGTCTATTTAATATATGGCACTAGGTAGACAAGTTCTTACTTCCACATCATTCCACATTAGATCGTCCTTCTCATATGGTTGAAGAGTCTCCTTATGGAACACCAAGAACTCGTTTACAAACTTATGCCATCTGTAGAACACTGGATCTCTGCATGCCGTCTTGACGTCAAACATTACACCCGGAGGTATGTTGTACTGTGCCATAGGGTCTGTAATGAAAGAGATCAGTATATGTCCCCAGGCGTGAAGTCCAAGTTTACCGTAAATATTCTGATTCGGGCTACCGATATTCGCTTGAATTGCACTTCCAAGCAGTTCGATATTTGTCGTAACCATTTCGTGATTTTCCTGTAAAAAATATATATTTTGTTGTTAATAACAATAATCAGATCTAAGTTTCTAGAAACATCTGAGACGGTTATTTCTATAAAAGTTTTCGATTGTGTTCGTCTACCTCAGAATTAAGAATGTTTAGTACTATACAGAAAAAATTGTATTTACTGTTTGCATTTTCTGTGACGTAATAGCGCCGAGAATTCTTCTTCGGAGTTCCGTCAAGTGTTCCAGTATCTTCATTCCAGTTGGCACTGGAATATAAATGTCTGGTTTGCTTCTGATGTCATTGCTTAAGACCATACCAGGAGGACGAGAAGAGAATCCATAAGAAGTGTTTCTTGCTAACAGGCCTGGGTGATATCCTTCCTGAAAATTACAGTGTTTTATATTTATTTTTTATTGCATTTACTGCAACTATTGAGAGTTTCATCACTTTATGTTTATGGAGGATTGAGCCATGTGGTGATGAACCTAAAACTGTTTTAATTTTCCAATTCATATTTTTAGTCGCGTGGACGCGACTCTATAGTTCACTATGTCGGCCGGTCGGTCTGTCGGTCTGTCTGTCGGTCCGGTATCACTATGCGTTTTAGCACGCGACTTATGGATGTTGGCCTTGTTATAATTAGTGTTTACTTACAATGATAGGTGACTTCCAATCACTTAAAGGATGTGTAAGACTTAACCCAACAGCTAATCTTTCAACATCGTACCGTGCCAGCATCTGCTGGTGCATGTAGTAGAACAGCTCACCCTGACGATCAAAAGGGCGGGAACCGGTACCACTTGGCGGGAACTGAGAGTGCCATTGATAATGAAAATAGTTCAGTCTAACATCTTCTCTCCACCAAGATAACAATGATTCGGCATCGTGAGGTGACAAGATCTCGTCGTCTTGATCGGATGTGCACTGCTCCGTCTCATCTGCTTCCCATGCTGGTACTGCTTCCGTAGCCATCGGGATATCAGCTATTTGATTAAACATTGATGTATCTTTAGAAATAATATTCTCGACATCGTTTGTAGTATTAGTAGGAGATGCACTTTGTGTTTTGGTGATTGAGTTTTCAATTGAATCTTTGCTGAAGAAACTGGTCGGGAGAATTTGAAACATTGGCGGAAGAACTAAGCTTCCGTCGAGATCGCCCCGATTCTCAAGACCTCTTGCAGCAACAAGCATCCACATTTCTTCATTCATTTGACCTCGCAGTGCCGCTGCCCTTCCAATCGCCTGTTCAAACGTAGACGCTTTATCGATAAACTCGATGGCTGCTCGTGCTTCTTCATTGTGCGAGATGCTGAACACGGAGAATGGCTGATTCTTTGGTAGAACACCAACACCGAGTGGTACCGGTAGCGATTCGTTGGTTGTTGAAGTTGTTGGTTTTGTTAAAAGCTCTAACACCTGCTGCTGCTGACTTCCTCTCTTTGTCAAACCTGTAGAAAGTAACATAGTAGAAACACATTATTGATATGAAAGTGTTATCAGTCATATTTAAAGTTTAATGTGTAATAGACAATTCTATACACAAAAATTGTAATATTTATAAACTGAAACAAAGTTGAATAGGAAGCCAATGGAACACTTGATTTCAGCAGATATCTTTAATTAATATATGGCATAATCTCTACAATTTCATATTTTAATTTCTTACGTATTTCACAATTATCGCCAGAATACATATTCGAACATTCGCAGATGTAACCGTTTTCGCCATCTTCACATGAACCACCGTTTAAACATGGAGATGAGGAGCATTCGTCAATATCTGAATAAAGAAAAGATAATTAGATAACGTTCTCTCATTCGTTACATTGAAACAGTGGATTCGGGTGTACAGTATTACGTGTTACTATTTAAGCTTGATTCCCACTAGAGACACAACGTAAGCACGTATACGCAACGCAATCGAGTTGACCAATGACAAGCGGCTGTTTGAATAATCCATCGCTTGTGATTGGTCAAATCACTTATGTTGCGTTTTACGTCTTTGTGTTGCGTCTCTGGTGGGAACCACCAAGCATTATGGTGAACATTAGTTGCGTAAGGGAAGTTTTGAAATATGTTTAGCCTACCTTTCTCGCAATGTTTTCCTATGTATCCATTTTGACATTGGCATACGTAGCCCTGTGGCTCATCGTCTGAACATGTAGCACCGTTTAAACACGGACGATCTGAACATTTAAGACCTAAAAGAAAAATAGGAGTTTTTTTGGAAAAATTTGTTTTTTAAAAATAAACATTACGTCATAAACTTCTGGCCAATCAAAATATGTCAAATTTGTATTACCCATTAAGGCTTAGTGAAGGTGGCTTCATGGGCCAATTATCGTTTACTTTTGTAGGTAGGTCACCAGTTTAACCGGGTAAACCTAAGCCTGAATTCTTGTGAACTTACCTACAGGACAACTGACGTCATTTGGCCTCCGTGCTTCCACACCGTTCAGAAAATCAGTTTGTCCTATCATAAAAATAATTAGCAAAGTAAAAGTAGGAAAAAAGTTTATTTATTTTAGTCTCCGTAAGACATAATAACATGCTCATGACGTGTGTATGAATCTAAATTAAATTACCTAATCAAAAATATCACACCGGCTTACAGCAAGATAACATCAACCGGTTCGCCGTTACCTCCAGTACGTGGCAATAGCCAGAAGAAACTTTTTAATGAGGTCATTGTATTTTAGTTCAACTAGTCTATTAAGTTTATTTTATTGGTAGAAATGTTTAAAAGTTTCTTTAGGGGATTGTCCGTTCAAATGTTCCTATTTGAACTTTCCTTTTCTAAAGGTGGACACCAGCAGTGACAGAATTGACAGGTTCTAAAAAAGAGGTTAGCCCTACACCCGTGACGTGTCATATCGACAGGCTACAAAGATCATTGATCAGTATGTATATTCTAACCTGTTCTACAGCTTGGCATCTCACATAAGTACGACTCAAGCCACTGTTCCTTATGGATACAAGGATAATCTTTCCAGTTTCCGTAATCGCGTTCCCATCCAACCGCCGTATCGACTGCCATATAAACGCACTCTCCCGGCGTCCTCGACGGTTTATTCTCCTCACGTTTCCAATTTGAGTACGCGTATCTCTCCAGCTTTTGTCCGTCGAGCCACGAGAACTGTCGTCCTATCACTTGGTGTTCCCGGAGTCCTATCCAAGCATACGTATTTATGGCGTAGTACGCAGACCAAAGCCATTGCGATAAGAAGTTATTCTCTTCATATGTTTCAATTTTCACAAGTTTTGCTTCTAGCATCTCATCACAATTTACATGTAATCTATTATAGAAAATTAATCTCGTGTGATCTTTTTGGGGTGGTATGAAATACGTGTATGGAGACACCGACTGATAATAGAAAATAAATACACACAAAAAACAATCGTAGTCAAAACACAATGCTAAAATGCCAAGAAAGTAAACAATCTAAAGAGTGAGAATATGCCAAAGATTTAGTCCCCATTCGATACAAATGTGAAATAAATAGAGATGGGTAAATTATACCTGCATAGGTCTACAGCCTCGTGCCAATTGACACTCCTGTTGGTTCGAAACAGCCGATAGCAACTGTTGCCGAATGCCGTCCAAGTCGGTGGACACGTGAAGCATGTCATTGCCTCTCCAGTTAGAGACAAGATAGCGAAGATAGACAGCAGTATCATCTTCCTACATGATGAAATAACTAATTGTTAAGCCGAATGATACTAATTATGTTACCAGTGACATTGTATAATATCTGATTATGCGAATAGTGTAAGTAATTACATAGTCATAACATAGTTTTATACTGTATTTGGTAAAAATATAAATATCTTGGTACACATTACAACATGTTTATTGTACGGTATGGCATAAGAAATAGTTCACATCATATTTCATTCTAAGAATAATTGATAAACAATGCTTTTGAGTTTTTAATTAAAATTTGATGAAGTTATCTTTTTAGTCGCGTGGACGCGACTCTATAGTTCACTATGTCGGTCTGTATGTCGGTCCGGTATCACTATGCGTTTTATCGCTTTTCTGTACTTTTTGAACTGTTTTGATGTACAGAAAAGTTTTAAAGTACATTACTTTTTAAAAGTTCAATTTTTCTGAGAGCACGCGACTTATGGCTGTTGGCCTTGTTGATGAATATGTGACACTATCATGGACAGTTTTTGAGGTGTGAGAGTCTTAAGAACTCAGACCCACCATGGTTGGAGCACGGTAAGAAACAACTGTCAGGTTAAGTTATTCCTGATATTGCACTTATATTTTTACAAGTGTATTTGCCTATTTTATATACCACAGGCGACCAATTTCTAGTAAAAATTGCAGAAAAAGTTTTAGAAAATCGCCTAAATTTCAACAGTAAGCTCTCCATTTTCCCGAATGATATTTTTAGTTTTATGATAAAATATTTTAGAAAACAGATCACGAGGATTGGACGGACGGGACAGCATGACACAACATCCAAAAGCGGGAAAATCTAAATAATAGGCAGCATGTATACGAAAAGAAAATATAGCTATTAACATTTTAAGTTAGATATAGTTAATATTTCTAAACACTCACCTCAACTCCAAAATGCGTTTTCAGATCAGAACGTCGTTTATAAATAAAAAATGAAACGGTTTTTCAAGATGTTTCGTTTTTATAGTTGATATTCAGACAGCTTATTAGACGTCTAAGATGGGATAACTATTGAATATCCTGTTGACAGTGACGTAGGCAATGTCAACTTATTATTTTCATAAATTCTCTATTATTATCGTCTAATTAAAACACTTTCTTATCTGACCTGGGATTTAAATTAGAGGATGTAGCTTACCTGTTTTTGATCGTCACTTGAAGTTATCTGGTTTCCATCTTTTTTGTCTCTCTCGCATACATGAAATTAAAGCACAATTATTGCTAATTTATTCAGGCTAGACGTCTGTCATACACACAATTGGTGACTTCATGGAATGTGTTATTATAGCTTAACAAAGTTCTTTTAATACATTTTAATACAATATTATGACGTGGTCAATACTCTTCTGACGAAAAGTTCAATCTAACAGCAATCAGCTAAATTCTGTGGTACTTTATTAACACTATTCTGGCTTGTTACAATTGACAATGGAGTATTAATCTTTATGCTTATGCACTACGTCATTATATTAATTAATCATGCATAACGAAGTGTTACTAGCGCCATCACAATATTTGAAATAATATGAACATTCATGATAAAACACCCTACCCTCGCTTGATAGAATACGTATATGAATTATACCTCAATCATTTAGGAGAGAGTGTGAGATATTGTCTATCATTTTTTTTTAAATATGAATCACTGCAGCCGTGTAATACCTTTTCTTAATCATTAGTAAAAGTATATTACTTCATTTTAATCCATTATGTGATTCCAGAGCCTTTGGCGAGTCAATTCAGTTCACTCGCACCAATTAATACAATTAACTTGTCAACAATCAAACGCCATGGTCTGTCTTGTATATTTCCTGTTGCAACTGAATCAATTCTATGATATTATCAATAACTACAATTTAATATATAGTCCTATCGTACTAAAAGATATGCTTACCGGTAATTCTATTTGTAATGTAGTATTAAAAAGGACGCGTAAGCGCAATAGTTATAATTATACCAAAAAAGAAGCTATTGCTAACAATATTAAAACGCGTTGAATCAACAACTGTACAATGTGGAATTTTGTAACACAGGAGACTTAATTAAATCATATACCGTAAAAAATAAAAACAAAAAACACAAAAATTAATAATAAAACAAAAATCTTATGTGCTGCCCCCTATCGATCAAAAAGTGAACAAATTTGGTGGCGGTATTTACAAAAAATGTTTTTCCTCATCATAACATGTTTCCGCTGTGTTGTTATCTGACGTGCTGCCTAGGCCTGGCCTAACTTAGTTTTATAGTAGAATAATGGATGGATAAATGAGGTTCTTACTATTTTAAACAGTACCTAAAGTCGTTATTCTAACAAACAAACAAAAACAGTCAAAAAAGGCCCGGGCCTGCTATTTTACACTAGCTAGGCCTACATACAGTCACACTACTTACTGGCTGGACTGCTGCCTGTATACGCCTGCCTCACTCAGCGAGCCTACTAGACTATGTAGCCTCACTAAACTAGCTAGGCCTAGTTCTACTTTCTTTACTACTAGGCCTAGTCCTACTACTTAGTTACTTTCTCTTCTATGTAGGCTAGGCATATTACGATTCATTTTATGTATAAAGCTGGCTAACTTGTTAATTATTTGACACTCTTTTGAGGAACTTTCTTTTCAAATCAAAATAAATAACATTATTATTAACAGTGCAACCAATTACAATATTGCGTTCTGTAAACGGCGGCTGAGGTTGTCGGCGGCCGAGATTGACCTAAACCGCATTAAACACAACCTACCAGAGCCTAAACTGTGTCTTAGCCAGGAAGCAAACAAATCAAACGTATTTGTGTTTTAATATACTATATCTGTATTATTATTATGTTTCAGATGGCTTGCAAGAAGATCAACAGAATAGGATTGCAAGAAAGCTTGGTAGACCGCCTTTTAAAAAGCAATATTACAACTTGCCAGGTACAGTATTTAAATATTATTAGAGTACAGTAAGTACAAAAAGTCTGCCCAGATGAATGTAAATGAAGATAAATGCAACAGAAATTGACGTGAAACCTCCCAGTAAAAAAAGATGGTCCTAAAATCCACAAACCACATACAGTACCCTGCGGTTTTACTGGTACTGATAGGAAACAATGAATTTCACACCAAACATTAATCAACCGTGGCGATGGAAAATGTATACACATGATCGATCATGTGTATAGAAAACCTTAAACTACAAATACTGATATTCAGACGTTAAAAAACAAACTATTTACGCGAAACTTCTTATCATATATGGTATTTCTATGTTTTTAACCGTTTTTGTTTACAGGATCTATTATGCAAGAATTCGGTGGAGTTGCTCAGTATCCTAGGAGTGAGTTTACGACAAGTAAAAGAAATTGTTTTGAAAGCCAGTGAAGCATGCGCTCCAGAAAGTCAAACTGTAAGAAATAAGTCATCATTATTTAACATAAAGTAAAGCTCTGTCTATACTAACAAATTTTATATGACAACAAAAATGTGATGTGCCCATATATGGACATGATCATCACTACCGTATTTGGGCACATCACACTTTTTTGTCAGACTTGTTTGATAGTGTAGACAGAGCTAAAGGCAGAGAGGCCTTCCTCCAATTTTTTTTTAACCAAGTTGCATCAAGTCAGAAATATTAATATTAGTTGTCCATCCTTAGGAGATTGCACAAATTCAAAAAAAGTTGTCGGTTGTCATTTTTCATTTTTTTAAAATTAATTATTATAAATTTATTTTTTATAATCAAATTTTGTCAGTAGCTTGTTTTAAACTTGCTTAATCATATACATTGTTTAAAAAATAATTGTTCTGTTCTTTTATATATATATTTCAAAAACCTTTGAACTTTTTAAGGTAAAAAAAAAACTCCTAGTGTTGATAGACCTCCTCCGCGTAATATCAAATTTCCAAAATCTAATGTCAAATTTTTTGCGAAACTAATTGCCGTTTCAGTCTAGCAATTGTTGTAAAAGTGATATGATAGAAAAATCCTTAACATGCTGAAAATAAAGAATATCAATTCTGAGAATAAGAAAATATATCAGATTGAAATTGTTAAGATCATATTTAGTTACATATAGCAAATCAAAAAAAGTGTAACTAACACTCGCCTTCATTTCTCATTCAAACCCACATCTAATATTAATCCTACATTATTGTTAAAATTTCAGCAAAGTATAAAATATTGTTTTAAGCTATACAATAGAAAGCTGATTACAGGAGAAGCGACTATTAGTATTAAAGGAAACTTTAAAGCGAACAAAGGGGCAATATTTGGTGGTTATGATGCTTGGCTACCAATCCAAGCATCCTGGGTTCAAGTCCTGTCAGTGTCAGGATTTTTTCTAATGACAATTTACAACTCCACTCCCAAAGACTTGTAATAAGACTTTGTTTATGTAGAGCATCTTGTGTATATGTTTGTCTTGTGAACAGGATTGCCACCTTTAAGAAGGATAGTGAATGACTTATGGTTAACCTTGGCAATTTGCCTAAATATATACAAAAAAATATAGAATATCTTAACGCTATAGCCAACACCTATTCAGGGGACACTTTCCTGTAAAATGACCGAGGAGTAATGTTTAACAATGAGGCCAACTGCTATTCAGGCTATATTTTCCCATGAAACAAACAAATGGCAATGTTTTAACACTATGGTCAACCTCTATTCAGGGGACACCTATAATTTCAAACTTTCAAACTATTGATCATTCGTATAATACCAGAATAAATAAAACTTATTATTTGCTATTTATTTATAGTTATCGTAACTTAACGTAAACGTAACTTTTAACATTTATCTTCCTTTTCTTCATATTAAATATGTTAAATTAATTATTTCAACATCTGGCATATTTCTTAATTATACTATTTCTTATGCAAGTTGATTGGCTTTGATTAGTTTCTTTTAACTAAATCTTATCACCTTTTGTCAATGATATGTTTTTGTTGGCAATAAAATCAGTATTAATTAATTAATAAAAGGACACTTTGTCTTGTCCTGAAGGTGTCCCCTTAATAGAAAGGTTCCACTACAGTTTAATTGATTAGGTTCATACTTCAATTACTTTTAAATGTCACAAAAAATATTAAATTTCAATCTGATATGTATCTGTAAAGTTATCTTCATAAAATGATCAAATCCACGTTTATTATCTTCTAGGCATTACAGTTAAAGAAGAGGTTCACTCAGGATCAACCTGGTTATATTGCGACGACACTGGAAAGCATAGACACTGCCCTTCACGGAGGCCTACAAGTGGGTACTATAACAGAGGTAGGCCATGCCTTTGTCACTCTTGCATATTACAACTCAACTTTAGTAATAGTTGCTGGTGCATCTAGGAAGTTTTATATATATATATAAACTTTATTTATTCACGAGACTGATGTACAGCACAACTCGTTCGATCAACATTGATTGTTTTTACACAAGTTCGTGATATTACCAAATTAATAAAACACCATATAAATATAAAAAAAAGAAGGAAAAAAAAAACAAAGGGAAAATAATGCTAAATAATCTCATAATAATAGAACAGCTGACAATTTCTCGACTGTATTGCCAATTCCCCAACATTTTGTTCTCCAAGTCGTATGGGCATATACAAAGCCACTATAGAGCAGGGGCGGATCCAAGGGCTAGTGCTAAAAGCACGCTCATCCCTTTTGACTGCTAAAATTAAATTATGAACTATTTTTTACACTATTAAAATACATAAAATGAACTCCCTTGTTTAAAACATCCTGAAAACGCAAAGATGCATGTACATACACATTTTAATTTTATATATTTTATTTTATTTAAGAAATCTATAGAATTTCTTCCAACATAATTATACTGTTTAAATATCAGTATTTTTTGTAGATGAATTGTATTTTATTATTTATTCCAGATTGCTGGCCCGTCAGGTTGCGGGAAGACACAGTTTTGTATGATGCTTACGGTACAGGCCATGCTGCCATCTAGGAACGGCGGCCTAAATGGTGCTGTTGCCTACATTGATACCGAGTCTGCGTTTAGTGCTACAAGGTTTGTGACTATTACACTCTTGCTCATATTTTGACGTCTATTTTTCATTCACTGCCAACACAATTAAAAATTTGATTTAAAATAGCTTGCATAATTTTAACACTGTTACATGATCAACAAAGTCAAAATATTTGGGCACAGTCAAATTAAATAGGGTCTGGTTCAGATTACGATGATTCAGTGCCCTGTGCCTAGGTTAGGTGTACCAAAATCTGGTGCCAAATCCAGTATGTTGCATACAGTAGATTCTTCATACATAATAGTAAGAGATTGTAACGTAATAGTTTAACTGATTCAGGTATCAACAATTCAGTGCCTTGCAGCCAAAATGTGGGTGTAGGTTAGGTGTACCAAAATCTGGTGCCAAATCCAATATGTTGGATTCAGTAGACTCTCAATACATAATAAGATTGTAGCATAATAATGATTCAGATATCAACAATTCAGTGCTTTTCATTTGGGTGTAGGCCAGGCTACCATGCTGTACCAAAATATGGTGCCAAATTCAATATGTTGAATACAATAGATTCTTCATACATAATAATAAAGATTGAAACATAATAGTTTAACTAATTCAGATATCAACAATTCAGTGCCTTGCAGCTAAAATATATGTGTAGGCCACCCTACCATGCTGTACCAAAATCTGGTGCCGAATTTGGTATTTTATCATTGTATGCATGAGTGAGCTTGATGTGGTAGAAATGTAATAGCAATCGTAATTTCCAGGAGGAGTGTCAATTTTTGTACCAGTGTTACTATTGCCGTTTTTTGTTGTTGAGAAACGATATGATTGCTCTCGAGATGTAAACGTGTGAACAAAACAAGTCAAGCGTAGCGTTCAAATGCGGATGCCGACACCGTCATTATGATTTCGCTTAAAAAGTGTTAACAGTGAAATCTAACACCCAAGTTTGTTACAAATGTCTGTGGTGTACAGTAAGAATTTAATGAAGCGATTAGTACAGGCATTACCTTACGGGCTGTGAATCGTAATGTGTTTAAAGCCTGCTTAAATTTCACTGACGGAAATTATGAATTTCATTAAAAATGAAAATTCATATTTGTATTTCAGAACACACCTGAGTGTATCCTTACTATCTGATTGGTTGATTTCATATGTGATATTTAGTATTAATTCTACTAAATGGTAAAAATGATATTTAATTTTATATTTCATGTTTAGCTTTTTGTGAATAAATAGAATAGTTTATCCGTTTTTCAGCTCATAAAATATTTTCCCTATTCAATTCTTGTATACTGTACTAGTCAACGTCTGCCATGATGTCTCGAGTATACCATATTATACCATTTTATTTATTCTTTTTGATTTAGAGGCTTTTTAAATTCTGCATTGGTGCATATTACTTAACAAAACAAACAAATTGTTTTCTTTTCCAATAGTATATTGCTGCCCTCTACAGTTTTATAATAACAAGTTTTGAAACATTGGAGTTTTAACTGTATGTGGAAATGAATCTACTTAGTTCTATTCATACTTTTCACAATCTCATTTAGTTTTAGAAGTAAAAGTCTTCACTTTCTGCTTAGTTATTATCAACTTATTTTATTAGTGGACATTTTTAAAATTTGGATAAAGTTGAAGAATATTATATTCTTTCTATTAAAAAAACGTGTTTATCGAAGTTGTACTGTTTTATATTATATTTTCCTCTCTCTCTCTCTCTCTCTCTCTTGTTAATGTGGCAATAGTTGTACATTGATTGCCTAATTGATTATATAAGATATTTTTTTAATCTGAATAAACATCAATTTTTCCTATCTGAAAATTGCATTAGAGCAGAATTATTCTTAAACAATAAATATATACAAATATGAATAACGTAATGTATAGCGAATTCAACACAGTACCTTTCACATAGCTATTCATACTGTATGTAGGTCGGTTATACAAAATATCAAGACTATGTTGTTTAATATTTAATTAAATTGCTTGGTCGCACTGTCTATAGCTAATTATACCTACACAATAATTGAATCGCACACCTCATAAATATTCAAATTAGTTATGAATTTATAATTGCCTACATAGAAGTATAGATATTAATAGCAGTATACAGTAAAATCACCCTATTAAAGGGACAATTCTATTAAGGGGACACTTTCCCATTAAACAAAGGAGACATATAATTATTTCTTATTAAACAAATATACTTAGTTGTTTACCAGAAACAGACATCTTGATATGTAATTGGAAATACAGTTGAACCCCTCATTTGAGATACCCCTATTAAGGGGACACCTCTGCTATTCGGGGGACACCCCTATTAAAAGGACATTCATATTAAGGGGACACTCCTATTAAGGGGACACCCCTATTAAAGGGACATCTATTAAGGGGACACCCCTATTCATGGGAAACGCCTATTAAAGGGACATCTATTAAGGGGACACCCCTATTCATGGAAAACGCCTATTAAAGGGACATCTATTAAGGGGACACCCCTATTCATGGGAAATGCCTATTAAGGGACACCTATTCAGGAGATACCCCTATTTAAAAGATACCCCTATTCAGGAGACACCCCTATTAAAAGGACATCTATTAAAGGGACACCCTTTTCAGGAGACACCCCTATTCAGAAGATACCCCTATTAAGGGGACACCCCTATTCAGAGGACACCCCTATTAAGGGGACACCCCTATTCAGGGGACACCCCTATTAGGGGACACCCCTATTCAGAGGACACCCCTATTAAGGGGACACCCCTATTCAGGGGACACCCCTATTCAGAGGACACCCCTATTAAGGGGACACCCCTATTCAGAGAACACCTTATTAAGGGGATACTCCTATTCAGAGGACACCCCTATTAGGGGACACCCCTATTCAGAGAACACCTTATTAAGGGGATACTCCTATTCAGAGGACACCCCTATTCAGAGGACACCCTATTAAGGGGATACTCCTATTCAGAGGACACCCCTATTAAGGGGACACCCCTATTCAGAGAACACCTTATTAAGGGGATACTCCTATTCAGAGGACACCCCTATTCAGAGGACACCCTATTAAGGGGATACTCCTATTCAGAGGACACCCCTATTCAGAGGACACCCTATTAAGGGGATACTCCTATAACTGACAGAGGAGCAATATTTTAAAGCTACAGCTAACCTCCAATTCAGAGGACACCCAATAATATTAATATAATATTCTACTGTATTAAACTTGACCATATGCTAAGTACCATTGAGTTCTCGCTACTAAAATGATCTTTGAATTTAGTGAAATGTACTAAAGCATCCAGTCTGTTTATTTAAGCAATTTATTGTTGACTTTTAATTATCATTACTCTTATAAATCCCATTCAAATTGAAGTGTTTTCAATTCGTTTCACTGCCTATCATTGGCATTGCAATTGTTATGTTTACTTAACGTAATGGTCGTTGAGTTATTAAAAGTGTCTTGAGAAATTGTCTCGAAATTATTTGAGAAACTGTCTCGTGAAATTGTCTCAAAATTATTTTGAAAGTGTCTCTAGAAATTGTCTCAAAATTATTTGAGAAAGTGTCTCTAGAAATTGCCTCAAAATTATTTGAGAAAGTGTCTCTAGAAATTGTCTCAAAGTTATTTGAGAAACTGTCTCTAGAAATTGTCTCGAAATTATTTGAGAAACTGTCTCTAGAAATTGTCTCAAAATTATTTGAGAAAGTGTCTCTAGAAATTGTCTCAAAATTATTTTAGAAACTGTCTCGAAAAATTGTTTCAAAATGATTTGAGAAAGTGTCTCGAAAAATTGTCTCAAAATAATTTGAGAAAGTGTTTCTAGAAATTGTCTTAAAATTATTTGAGAAAGTGTCTCTAGAAATTGTCTTAAAATTATTTGAGAAATTGTCTCTAGAAATTGTCTCAAAATTATTTGAGAAAGTGTTTCTAGAAATTGTCTCAAAATTATTTGAGAAACTGTCTCTAGAAATTGTCTCAAAATTATTTGAGAAAGTGTCTCTAGAAATTGTCTCAAAATTATTTGAGAAAGTGTCTTTAAAAATTGTCTCAAAACTATTTGAGAAAGTGTCTCTAGAAATTGTCTCAAAATTATTTGAGAAACTGTCTTGAGAAATTGTCTCGAAATTATTTGAGAAACTGTCTTGAGAAATTGTCTCAAAATTATTTGAGAAACTGTCTCGAGAAATTGTCTCAAAATAATTTGAGAAAGTGTCTCTAGAAATTGTCTCGAAATTATTTGAGAAACTGTCTCTAGAAATTGTCTTAAAATTATTTGAGAAAGTGTTTCTAGAAATTGTCTCAAAATTATTTGAGAAACTGTCTCTAGAAATTGTCTCAAAATTATTTGAGAAAGTGTCTCTAGAAATTGTCTCAAAATTATTTGAGAAAGTGTCTTTAAAAATTGTCTCAAAACTATTTGAGAAAGTGTCTCTAGAAATTGTCTCAAAATTATTTGAGAAAGTGTCTCTAGAAATTGTCTCAAAATTATTTGAGAAACTGTCTCAAGAAATTGTTTCAAAATGATTTGAGATGTTAAAATGATGTGTATATGCCCTGGGAATCAATCATTTATAGTTTCTATGGTTACATATCAACAGATTGGTGCAAATTGCGAGGAGCAAGTATCCAAATCATTTTACGTCAGACAAGGAGTTCTTGAGGCTAGTCAACAATGTGTACGTTTACCAGCAGACCACTTGTACGTCCCTGTTGAATCGGTGAGCGCGCTATAACATTTTTATAATTATTTTTAAAAATGTCACATTATTGAACCATAGAGGTATGATTGAACTAATAATACCACAATTGGAATTAAGAATTTTTTTTCAGTTCTAATATTTTATGTACCATCGTATATAATGTGTTTGAAACACATGTTTTATATTATTAAAAAGTTCTCATGAGAAGAAACAGTATACTGATTCCGAAATTTGAATTAGGATTGGAGAATATCTTATTGTTTTGGTTTTTGTGCTTCAAAAACATGTTACACCGAAACATCTCTAATGTTATACTGCAACAAGCAAAATGTCTGGAATATACCTCGGACATATTTCAAAAGTAGTTCCAGTCATTCTGATACACTATTTCCCCATCTCCCTCGACCTGTATAACAAACAAGAGCAGCCCAAGTTTGGTTGTGTCTGTCACAATTTTGTCTGTCATATTGAATCAAAGATGGTGGATAATTTTCAAATGTATAAACCTTCTGGTCTGCATTTTGATACCCTATGTTACCCTATAAGTCACTCACAGAGGGCGTTCAGAGTGAGACCTTGTGGGTGTTAAGGATGGAGAGACTCATGTTTTAGATTGTGTTGTGTTGGAACAACCCAATACAGTGTTGTATTTATAGCTGGATTTCAAGACTCTGTGTGATTGATTACTACCACTATACAATCACACCCTATGTGTATGATTGTGTGCTGTAAGAAAAACTCTGTCTATAGTTTACACTCATACCAAATAATACTTCCCCACTATAAAGTAAAACAAAATGGTATACACGTTTTAAAGTGAGCAATATACTGTAATACTAAATAGGATGCTTTGAAATTGGCGATCTAGTTGCGACCCTGATTTGAAATGCAATAATAGTTTGGAAACCAGGGCTTTAATAAATATTTTTGATTTGAATAATCTTGCGAAGAATTTGCGTCGTCAATATATCGAACACAGAAATGTAAACAGAACAATTTTGTTACATGCAGCAGCAATATTCAATGATTTGATGTGTTTGATTACGCGATTTATTTGCCAAAGATATAGGTTGTACATCGTGTTGTGAACCTCGCAATACATTCTAAATTCGTGTGTGACAACCTCGTTCTACTAGCAGCTCATTCAGGCTGTCCCTCTCAAGCCGTAATAACCAATGATATATAGGCTATTCATTACACATGACGGTTTTCCATATTCTTCTATTATAAAAAGCAGTGAAAACAGTGAGGGACGTATTAGGTACAAGGAATATTGAATTATTTATAATAATGCAATTTATGCTACATACAATTGTCCCCCAGATCAAGGCCACGTCAAATGATTTATTTGCTATAGAAGATGTAACCTGAAAAAGAACATAATTTATTTCTAATAAAAAGAAACAACATTATAATAAAATATTATGTAGTAATATTATTATTATTATTAATATTTTCATATAATAATGATTAAAAAAAATATAACAATGATAAGATAAACACTGAACTTAGGACCAATCTCACATTAATATAATATAAAGTGATATTTAGACTTTAACCAATTAATTGACTATTCAGAAGTTTGTATTGCATATTAATGCTATGATTGATACTATATTATTATTTATTTAATATTATAAATACAGTTTATATATTTGTTATACTATATTTACTTTATTTACATTTAGTTGAGTTTAAAATTTGTATTTATTTATTAATAGACTTTACCAATTAATTGACTATTCAAAAGTTTGTATTGCATATTAATGCTATGATTGATACTTTATTATTATTTATTTATTTATTATAAATATAGTTTATATATTTGTTATACTATATTTACTTTATTTACATTTAGTTGAGTTTAAAATGTGTATTTATTTATTAATAGACTTTAACCAATTATTTGACTATTCAAAAGTTTGTATTGCATATTAATGCTATGATTGATACTATATTATTATTTATTATAAATATAGTTTATATATTTGTTATACTATATTTACTTTATTTACATTTAGTTGAGGTCATAATTTGTATTTATTTATTAATAGACTTTACCAATTAATTGACTATTCAAAAGTTTGTATTGCATATTAATGCTATGATTGATACTATATTATTATTTATTTATTTATTATTAAATCGCATAAATCGCAAAATAATATTAATAAATCAAAGATTTCTATTCCCATAATTCATAGGATTGTTTCATTTATCGAGGTTGACATTTGTAATTGCATTAACTCAAAACATTTTTGTTTTAATAATATTCTATTCAACCCTAAGATTAAAAACGCATCAATTACTTAACAGATAAAAAAAATAATCTGCAAAAGGTCTTCTGTTTTCTATGATTCATATTGTTCAATTTTATGTTGTGACATTATTTATATATTATGTGACAATATATGTTTACATTAATGTGCCATTATTATGTAATAATAAATGAGACATAAATGTGACATAATTTATGACATTATTTAAAAATTGTCACATTATGTATTATGTGACATTATGTATTAACATTAATGTGACATTATTAGGTAATAATATATGAAACATTTATGTGACATAATTCATGTGACATTATTTAAGAATTGTCACATGCATTATGTGACATTATATGCCATTTATGTATATGTGAAATTAATGTATTAGTACATGACATTATTTTATATTATGTTAAATAAGTTCAATAAATAGCATTATATTACATAAGATTTTTCGACATTAATAGTTATAATGTATATTCAATACATTTGAATAACAATATATAATTCATCACACTTTTTCCTAATATTCTATTTTAACCCTAAAGACATCAATAATCGCAAACTGATAGGTCAAAGGTCTTCCATTTCCCACGATTCATAGCATTCAATTTATGTGTTTAAGTTGACATTTATATATGTGTTCATGTGATTCGGCCTGCTTATTTATGATTTCAAGTAATAAAATATGATGCATATTACTGTGTATTTGCAATGTTAAACAACGAGATATTTATGGAACTTTATGCGTGTGTAAAAATACACTGTGTATTTTATCATTATCTCATTTTCCACTAACACCACTAAAATTGTCACTAAAATTGTCACTAAAAGACAGATTAAAGGGACAGAACTGTAAAAGTATTTTATTAAAACAAAAGGTACTATAAATTCAGTATTCAAAAATATTCTGTAATTCTGCAAATTATTATTATAATTTGTCTTTATCTGAGACTTTGCTAATTATAGCATCCCCTTTCTTAACTTGGACATTTACTCACTTAAGATGGGCTTCTAATACCGAGATGTAATTTTTATGATACACTAGCACTGATGACGGGCTGTATTTCCCGAAAGCTCTGCTACTTTTTCTGACTGATTTTACTTTATCGTTTTGGCTTTTTTTTATTTTGTATCTCCATTGAGATTCAGTCACTGATACCCATAGTATTGTCATTTTTTCATTGCTTATTTTATTTTGTATCTCCATTGAGATTCAGTCACTGATACTCACAGCATTGTCATTTTTTCATTGCTTATTTTATTTTGTATCTCCATTGAGATCCAGTCACTGATACCCACAGCATTGTCATTTTTTCAGTGCTTATTTTATTTTGTATCTCCATTGAGATCTAGCCTTTGCCCTTAGATTTATATTTATATATATGTGGTAATCATTAATAAGTTTTGTATAAATTATTGCATTAATTGGCATCTTCAAATATATAATTCATTGTATAGGATTTTACTAAATATGGGTAAATTAACGTAACATTCGAATATTAAATTCTAATGTTTATATCTAATTTCTACTACCAATTATTCAAATTATTTATTTCAATGAATTTAATTATTTGAAATAATTTCATTAATTGATAGTGAATATTAAATTGCTACTACAAATCAATAATAACATAACAAAAAAATAATTTTGATACAAATTGTGATATTACATTAATTGAAATAATTGCATTAATTTATATATTAATGTTAATATTTGATTGTAGCAAAAAGTCTTTAAATTATTCTGATATAAAGTATAGTTTGTAATCATTTAAAATAATCACATTAATTTATTTCATTTGTTTTCTTTGGCAATGTTTCAAGTCCTTTGAAATTGATGTGACTACGATTATATTGCCGTGAGCAGATAAGCCATGTCTTGCGCTCGTTTAAGCAATAATGTGTAGCAATATATATGGAACATTACTCACTATAGATTCAAGTATATTTCTGATACATATAATACTATATAATATGTAGATACTATAATGGATGACCTTTGATATAATGTAATGAATAGGGTGTGTTCATACTGGGATATTGAAGTCTGCCCTCAGGATGCATGGAAGTGCTTTTACGTTTTATGCCCTGTCTACACTATCAAACTTTATGCAACAAAAATATGTGATGTTTCCCATATATGGACATGATTGCCTATCATTTGGGCATATCACTACCATATTTGGGCAAATCACACTTTTTTTTGTCAAACTAGATTGATACAGTAGTGTAGACAGAGCTTTAGACTGCTATCAAACAATTTAATGCTGCTTACCATTTTTATGGTAAGCAGAAGTCTAAAGGGTATACCGTAAAACCTCGAAAAGAAGCCCATGGGCTTTATCTTTTTTAATAAT
Organism: Antedon bifida; assembly: GCF_963402885.1. Lineage (NCBI taxonomy): Eukaryota > Metazoa > Echinodermata > Crinoidea > Comatulida > Antedonidae > Antedon > Antedon bifida. Next base: position 3,197,831 of record NC_136234.1, read on the forward strand.
GCGTGGGCTTCTTTTCAAGATTACTTAATGCAAACTGAAGAGGGGGCTTCGAAATGAATGTTGTAAATTTTGTGCTACTATACAATAATATGATTTTTCAGAAATTCCCTGCCAATTTTACTTTTGCTAAGGAAGCAGACAAGAAGAAGATCCAAGTTATCATTTGAAAAACAACAAATTGTAGAAAGCTTGATTTACAGTATAATAATTGAGATAATTATGGGTTGTAAGGTGTTCTACTAGGACTGTAGTATGTCTAGTGTACATCATTTTCCAGTGTGCGCTTAAAAAAAACTTAGCCTCCTGTTTGCAAGTCGAACTATCCCCGTCGTGGTAGGGAAAACATTATTAGCATCTATAAAACACCTACTAATACACAAACGCCTTGAGCACATATAGATGTACGCTATTAAAGCTGATTACAATAATATAAATTCCAATTGTCATTTTGTTATTGAGTCGGGTCTTAATAAATAGATTAGAAGTTAGTCTTTTTCATCGCTTTTTTTTTGCTAATAATAGTTTTCCAACAGTATACTGTCCATTTTTTCATTTTAAGATGTATTGTCCCCCTGAAAAAATACAACAACCATTTTATTTACATAATAGTTATCCACTTTGACCAAAAATTGAATTAAAAAAAATTGTTTACCTGAAAAAACTGTAATTTAAAGCAAAAAATAGTCAAATTGCATGCTAGCCAATGGGTTTTTGGTTGAATTTAACCATTTATTTTGTCATTTAAAAGTTAAAGCATCTTTTTTTTCCTTTTTTTTCTATGGAAGAGATTTACTTAAAACTACAAAATAACCTATTAAAAGTCTGATTGATTTAATCTTCATTTTTCATGTTTTTGTTGGACAATACATCTTTAATACATTAAACGCCTCTTGTGGGTAACCATAATAAAGGGGACACTTTCCGAGGAGGCGAACACTACAGCCAACTGTATATTAAGAGGATGCTGGGTTGGCGTGTGAAGGTTGGTGAGGGAGGCCTGTACTGTAATTTAGTACTTTTTGTTTAAACATATCAAATTGAATTGTATATATAATGGGTTGTTGCGCATATTGTTGTTTAGTTTTTTGTTTTGTGTATAATGTGAGTTTTCTGTTATTTTGTGATGGACAAATATATTTAAGATTCAATTTATTGTCACATAATATTACTTACATAAAATTTGTTTTCCTGAGCTTAGAAACAGAGATACAATACAATTTAAAACAATATAAAAACGTAACACCTTTAACTAATTATCTTGAAAAATGTACATTATATAGATGACAAGCATATGGGAAAAAAGAGTCTCTAAAACAGTTGGTTTTAACTTTGCATTGCCGAATTCTACCAGATCTATTAAAACTTACAATACTATTTAGATGGACAAATAAATATTACTATATACCTTTTACAAAACACCTCATTGCTAATGTTGGGATTTCGGAAAAACCTGTTTTAAAATATATTTGAATACAAATATAAATAAATAAAAGTAATGATAGGGTATCTTGAATCTATCCTTTCATATTGTCAATTTCATGTGATGGATGTTACGCTGTCAAGCGTGAATTATTTTTATCATAATATCCACTGTACCATGTTAATGTTGATACCTATTACTAATTACTATTTCATCAAAGAACCTAAAAATACCTCTTCTTTGGGTAGTCATAAAATAATAAACTGCCCAGGGGATTTGTACTTCTCACAGAGTCTGTAATGAATTTGAAAAGATGTAAAACCTCAGATACAAAGTAATAACATTACAACATTAACGTGAACCTATTATTTACACAAATTTATATTAAATTATATAATAATTAATAATAAAATGGAAAAAAGGTAATAATAATCAGATCATAAAATACTGTTTCATATTATTAGGTTAGAATCATCAGAACCTTAAATTACAATGTCTATTTTCTGCTTAAAATATTAGGGCTATTTATTTTAATACACCTATCTTGGACCATGTTTTACTTTGGAAATGACTACCCTCAAAGATCCATTACCAACCCATAGTCCAACCAAATCCATTTTTATCCCGACAATTTTTCATTAAGGCCTCATGCTGGTCAACATTACAGAACAATATACACAACCCACCAGACTGGGAGTCTGCTATCAAACCATAAATGCTTGGTGGATATCCAAACATGTTTCCCTCATAATTAAATTATTTATTTTATTTTATCAATCAATACTATTTAATTGTATATTCAAATGACAAATTAATTTAATTTGAATCCGAGTTTTAAAACAAACAGTATTTTAGAAACCTACCCATATATCTTACAATTTTCATTTTCTTTTCTTTTTTTTTAGACTTGAAACATTTGAGTACGAGGTGATAACGAAAGGTATCAAGTTAATCATCCTTGATTCAGTGGCATCTCTTGTGAGGAAAGAGTTTGACATCCGACTTCAGGGCAACTTTCTAAAACGAACAAACCTTCTGGCCAAAGAGGCAGCAATCCTTAAGAATCTAGCAGAGAATTTGTCAATACCGGTAAGATTGGATGTTTTATTATAATACAGGATGCTTTGTAGTTTCTTTCAGAGCCAATGATTATTAGATTAGAGGCCCATTTACACTAGGACGATAACGACCAAAGATAAATAAATGTGCATTTTTGCTACATAAAAGTTAAAACCAAAGAAATCTAAAAAGAAAAATGTGCGATTATCTATTTATCGTGGATAGTTATCGTCTTAGAGTATGGTAACTTGATTGATGGTAAGGTATCAAAGTCATGTGCGATAGGGCACAAGTTTGAAACCTACGAGTGCCGTCTTGTAACTGGACAAAATAATGTCTTCGCCAGTCTGTCGGTGGGGAAGATAATAAGCTATCTGTCCTGCCTACACAAGGGTACATTTGTTTGAACTCAACACCAATGAAGAAGGAATTCTATCTGATGGTTATGAGGTAGGTAACTCTTGTATGTGGAAGACCTACTGTAGACTTTACCCTTCCTTATATCTAAGTATTGATATTTATTGATGCATAACATTTACCACCATGTTGCATATTCTGTGTATTACACTTGTCTACCTTTGTATTTTATTGGTCTTGTATGTCGGTTGATCCTGTTTGTCAGTTGGTCCTGCCTGTCCATTTCCACATCCTATTTTCACATTATCCATATATTATTTTGTCAATTTACCAAGCATTTTGATACAATTGTTACTGTATTTTATCGCTTCTTGATATTAAATAATTATGTTATGCATTTTTTCATATCTAGGTGGAATTTATTTTATTATACATCTTAACATGTTACAACCCAAATATAAACGCCTCCCTCAAATTAATGCCTCCCTAAAATAAACGCCTCTTGAATAAACGCCTCTTGAATGTTTAAACACCCTTCTCAAAACCCTCCCAAACAATAAGCGCTCGGTGTTTTTATTCTAATAAATATGATATGTGTGTACAATAACCTCCGTTTATTAAACAATTCTAGTAATAAACTTTTAATGCAATATTTGTTTTATCATCGTACATTGTACTTTGTGTAAACAAAGAGCAAATTACTTGAGCTAGCGAACATATTGCGATATTTATTTCAAATGTTTCTACTTAAAGTTCATTCTCGATTTAAATATTCGTGAATGAAATGGCATTATAAAATATGCATGACAAGTTCAAAAGTTTATCATTTCTGTTCCAGTTTCATCGTGGGGTTGGATAACAATTATTTTTCTTATAATTATTTTTATCAAGTATTGTGTTTTTTTTATTAAGATAATGTGATGTGTACGGTTAGTGCACGTACAATGGTCTCCCAATGGATGCATGTTTAAAATCCATTTGTTAAAGAAGTTCATCGTTGTAAGAATTAAGAATAAGGAATTTTTAAATTACACAAACTAAACTACACACAAACTATGAAGCAATAAAGAAGAAACGAACATCATTTATGGTTCTGAAAAAAATCGGAAGTTGGTGTAGTTGCAGAACCTATCACTATTTCAATTACATACCACTACACATATTATGAAATAATAAAGACGAAAAAAATATAATGAAAATAAATTTGTGTAGTTTATAGATATTAATTTTCAATGCGGCACGAAAAACTACAAAACATAAACGAAACGTCGTCTACACATTTATTTCTTGTTATTTCAACTTTATTTATAGAGGGTAACCCTTCCAGCTGGACAAATTAATGCCAGTTGATATTCAAGGGCCCTTTTAAATTCAAATGAAACACATAAAAAAAGATAAATTACATTAATAATCATGTGATACTATCTTTAAATTCTATATTTTTAAAACATGCTTGTATTCAACCAGTGTTGTGATACTGTAGCTTCTGATCCATTACAGTATTTGGTGTAGTTGCAGAAGCTATCATAACCACATGAAGTGTATTTTTTAAAATATAGAATTTTTAAAGATATTCTATCGCACGATTATTTGAATACATTTGTTGTACTCGCCTGGAGGCTGATATTAAATTTAAACATACCTTTCAATTCTTGTTTAATTATTCCTTTGCATATTAAGTCATCAGTTTTATTGCTGTACTTGGAATAATATTCTGTTTTTATAATAATGTACTACATAAATATGTAAAGTTATGATGAATATAGATAGAATACTGTATCTTAGGTAAGCTCTGTGATACAACCTCACATGTTACAATTACATCATAGAAGTAATAGACTATGTTAAACATTTATGTCATACACTCTGCTTTTAGAATTATGAAAATGTTTGCATAAATAAAGAATTGAAAGAAATGGTATTCATACATTTTGATATTTTTGCTTTTGGTAAAAGTGACCCTTCTTCATATGTATTTATTCTTTTATACGAACAAAAAGGCAAATTTTCTAGAAAAAAAAAAAATGAATTTCAATAGAGAAATATGTATTAATAAACCAAGAGCTTAATCAAAACAATAAGGTTATACCCATAGGCCTGTAAGTTATAATAATAATATTTTTGCATTATATTTTGAGGATTAACTGTTTAAAATTACAGATGTATTTTGGTCATGTGTACATATTTATAATGTCATCTTTAACCTTTCGAAAGAATCACATGACTATTTAAAATGGCATTCTTTCGGCTACTTACAACTCAAAACGAAATATCTACTGTGAAGCTCATTTAAATTTTATACACAAATATGAAATGTTTATTTTTTTCACCTTTAACATGGACATGTATAATTTGTTACGAAAATGGAACTTGTAAGTAAAAATAAGGGAAATGTAGCTTGATGATTATAACAAGTGTGGAGGTCGTGCGTTCAAAGCCTATCATTGATAGGGAGATTTCGATTTATGATGACCTGTGACCTAGAACCTATGCATAGTGTGTCATCGGTCATCGCCTGGACCTAGAATCCGCAAAAACTGTGTTGAGGAACGAAACCTTAATGTCCCTGAATTCTACATTTCGGTCAATTTTATAATTTTTAAAGTACTATATATACTGTTTATTTTGGTCATTTTCAGTAGCACCACTAAATCAATTAAGACATGTAAAATGACTGGTATGTGATTCAATTAGCATGGAACCTATATGCATCAGGCTGTGTTTGCTGCCTGAGTATCTTTAGTGTTTGGATAGTGTTAAGTGATATGTTTGCCCTTCTGCAAGAATCCCTGTTGGTACTCCCTCAAGGCTTTAATCAAATTCATTGGCAGGGCTGTCCGGCACTAAGTACGAGAACATTACAAGTGCATGTTTGTGCGCTGAGAGCGTAAAACCTTTAATTGGACATGATAACAGAAGAAGACTGTTATGTATCATTAAATAAGCGAAAGCCTGGTGTCAAGTACCTCCATTAGGGCTAATACTAAGCTATTATATCTATGCTGTGTTTTTGATCAGGTTTTAATTAAATGGCTAATCCCAACCTAAATCCCCAAAACCTGAAAAAATATAGGTGAATAAAATTTGACTAGGCCATCTTGTTATTCGCTTCCACAGAAAAAATAAAAATTTATATAAATAAATAAATGTTTATATTTAATCAGTAAGAAAGTTTTGGTTAACATCAATTAAACTTTTAGAATCTTCTATTCAACAACAAAAAATATATATAGGACTGACGATTCTTTAGAAATTGAATAGTTGTTTTAAGCATAAAGTTATTGCGAATTGTAATTTGGAAACCGTGTATTTCTGAATACATGATGTAAAATGAACAAGAATTACTGTTTTTTTTTATTGATTAATATTCAACAATAGAAACAAATTTCAATCTATTCATAATTGTTTGCAATAAACATTTATTTCAATTTAATCTACAGTAATCATCTATTGTTAAGAGACATTTTTTTTCTTCCAACATAACGATCCAAAGTTTAAAATGACAATGAAATTGAAAGGTTATTGTACGTTACCATTAATGTATTACTATGAGACGTACAATATCTTGTCACGCACATCAAAAAAACAATTGATATTATCGCAGCATAATATTCATTTTCCATTTTCATTTGGAGAACATTCATTTTCTCCATTTAATAATTTATATATTTATATATATACACACATCAGGCACATAACATTTATTCTAAACCGCCTGATGAAATACTGAAATTTAATTAATTAATTTGAAACGATAAGATGAGAAAATCTGTGAGAATGGGAAAAAGTTGCTCCAACCGAGACTCGAACCCGGACCTTCTGCTTAATATGCAGATGTCCTAACCATATATATGATCAATTATATAAAAAAAATGTCATCATTCAAAATTCATACATGGTCATAACAATCAAATACAAACAAATCCCTATTAAGGGGAAAACTTTAGGACCCAACAAAAAAGTAAGTGGAGTCTGCCAATGGTTGGCATTATTATTATTTACATAAGCCTGAATTAATTAAAATTATTATACAATCCCCTTAATTCTTGATGGGAAAATATCTCCTGAAAATAAAAAGTACATGTCCTTTGACGTCATCAACAGAAACCAACCTGAATTTCTGTGGTCTGAAATAATTTTTAGATGACGCCAATATGTGGTTAGAGAGTGAACTCAGAATAACAAAGTTGAGCAATGTAAATGTAGTTTTGATACATAAGCAAGTAATATGTTTACGAAAAATAAACGCAGCAACTCGAGTAGGGTACTATCACATGACAAGGAATATTCTGTTAAAGGTCAGTTATTCAAACATTTTTTTATTCAGTGAAAGAAATTTGTTTTATTAAAATGTTTTAAAAATTGTTTTAGATCTCTTTCAACTCTTTGTATATTGCTGTCAGAAGCTGACCCTCGACCTTTATACATAGATCGCTGGATTATAATTTGGAGGAAGTTTTTGACGTCATTTTACAAATAGGTTTTACTGTTTGTAAAGAGGTGTTGTTAAAATGATGTCATTGTACAAATAGTATTCCAATGGAAGTCAAACATGGACAATTCTTTAGTCATGTAAAGTTCTTTCGACCAATCAGAAGAGGGTAAACGTTTGATCCATAGTATGCTTTATCTAATATAGTTTGTCAAAGTTGCATAACATCTGTATAAAGTATGTTTTTATAAACTCTTTTTTTCAATTAATATTTTAAATGGGTCATCACTTGTAACATCTGGGAATGCTGCTATGCGAGGAATCCATATCCAGACGTATTACAATTTTAGCTTCTATCAAATATTAATATCAGGATTGTAGCCACGTCATTGATAGTTATCAGCTGTTTGTCAATTGCAAGAGCCAGCTAGATCTCATGCCGTCCTGCCTTCAAGTTCACTGAACACAACTAAAAACATTGTTGTACTATTATCAATTTAAAGTATCCAGAGCATACCATAGTTTATACCTGGCTGTTTTTCAGTTTTCTTGTTTAAAAGTTTGGTTTGTTCTTTTAATGCCTCATTTCTTTCTTTTAATGGTATATTTATTACAAATAATCTTCACAGTAAAACTGAATTGTGATTGATTTTTACATGATAAAAGTTGCAGTGTATAAAAATATAAAAGTAAAACACATAAAAATGACAAAGAAAGGGGCAAAATCCAAAACGACACAAAGAGAAACACAGCAAGGGAAGTCTGACAGTCAAGGGAAAGTAGTACTTTTGATATTGTATTTTAGTTATTTGTATTTTGTTTTGGTTTTATATTATGACATGCACTACTGTTTGTACCGCTGTTGCTCTATTCAAAATATCAAAATTTGTTTTTATTGTAAAAGAAAAGTTATCTTTAATATTTAACAAGGCTTCGTCAGTTTGTCTCATGTCGTCCACTACATCGCAGCCATCTGTGTTTTTGCCTGTTGACTTGTGGTCTAACCTATCCATTATCGAAAAGGTTAGATACACATTCAAAAGGTATCTATGACATATTCAGCGAAATACCAATACCAATATCTTCGCCAGCCAAACTTGCATGCTTTAAATATTGGTGACTATGTATGAAATATTTCACTGTATTATTCTGGTTTGGGTGCTAGCTTGGTGTTTTTGTCTTTTTGTTTTCTTCTTTTAGGTTTCCACTCTTTCTCTTTATTGTCGACCGCATAGAGACATTGTTTATTTGCGCTATATAAATCTATCTATTATTATTATTATTAGAAACATGCAGTGAAATCTCAAATATTGCATGTATTTTAGAAAACTATTGAATAATAATATGTGTTTACTTACATGTATACTTGCCAACTCAAAATGGTTTTAATTGATGCTTTAAAAAAAAAATCTTACTACTGGGCCAAAATAATAAATAAATAAAGATAGATGGTGCTATAGAAAACTCACTGAATGTACAGTATGCAATTTAAAATAATACTATATGAAAACATTCATTGAAAAGGTGTAAAGCTATAGCTTAATTGTCTACACTATCAAACTTTATACGACAAGAAAAATGTGATATGCCCATACATGGACATGATGTCACGACCATATTTAAGCATATTACTGCCATATTTGGGCACATCAATTTGCGAAACTACTGTAGATTGATAGTGTAGAAGGGGCTAGAGTTGATTAGAAATGGTTTTTAATTCTCAATGGCCAAAGAAAGTCTACCCTAGGTTTTCTAAAATTTTGGTTCGGTTGGACTTGTGCAGCATACAATCTTTTAAGGCCTAATGTTGGAATTTTACCAAGTATTATAATTATCTTAAAATCTGTATTTAGCAAGGCAAGAAAGATTTCTCTTGTTCCAGCCACAATTGCTGTCAAGCCAAGCATAAGAATCAATGTCCTGAAGATTAAATGAAACCTTATAACCCAATAAAGTAACAACCATTATCGATGTTTAGAATTTTATTTAATTGCAGAAATTGAATGTTCACACTGTTTCAGAGAATACATGCCTCTTAAAAGTGACTTCTTCACATCTCGTTCTAGACGTTCCGTCGTTGAAAGCTTGGAGGTGTTGAAAAATTGATTATGAAGCAAACTGTCGTATGTTAGAAAGACATTTAGGAGAAAGAGAGAAGTAGTGCTGGTGTAGTTGAAGTAAATTGTTTAATGTGATAGAAAATATTTTGGAGAAAGTGGAAAGTGTGTTGAAGTAAATTGTTTATGTAATAGAAAATATCTTGGAGAAATTGAAAAGCATTGTTGGTGGAGTTTGGTTGGAGTATATGTCAGAAAATCTCTTGGAAAAAGTAAAGTTTAAGTTTAAAATTAAACTTATTTAGATCCATGGTTGGAGTAAATATGTTTCATGAATAGAAATTATCTTGGAAAAATTAAAACCAGTGTTTACGTAGTTTTGTTGCAGTAAAGTGGTTATTTTAAAGAAAGTGAAAAGTAGTGTTGGTTTAGTCTGGTTGGAGTACTAAATATTTGATTTAGAAAATGTAGAAAGTGCAAATGCTTTTGAAAAATAACATTTTTTAAAATATCTTAGAGAAAGTTGATATTGTTTAATTAAATTTCAATAGATTATTACTTAAAGATGATGGTCTTCTTTCTCAGTTCCTTCTGTTTTATAAAGATAAAGTATCTGATTTCAAATTTCTTATTCATTTCTTACTTTATTATATAAAAAATAGTACAAATGACTATATTTTTCTTTTTTAAGCTTAATTCAGCAATCATTCTGTTCAAATATGTTTTTTCCATGAATTTTCAGAAATTGGTTGCATAGTTTTTGTGAAAAATACGATACTATTAGGAACATTCTTTAGATGGTTCACAGGTTATTTAAAAACTATTTTTCATAAAAAATACACAAAATGTTTATATTGGCAACTTCTTAATTCTTATTTTAAAAACCTCTTTCTCCCACCCCTTAAAATACCTTTCTGCCGCCCATGCATATGAAATATCTCTATTCATAATTATTTCCCACAAGATTCTGTCGCGATAGAAAGCTATACAGTGCAGCAATGCATTAGACACGTGTGACATTTCCCAGTTGTCTGAAGTGAATTGTGTTTAAAAGCTACAGATTAAAAACCAATATTGTATAATATTTCACATTGCGAATGGTATATAAATTATTGACTAAATTAGTTTTAGATCAATTAATATTAGACAGGATGCTACTACGATGTAAACAGTTTTATGTTTAATGTGAGGCCGTTGCTGTTATTATATGTAAATTGTACATTTTTCATTGTAAAAATCTTCAGATGAATAGCGTATTATCACCTGTTAGCTGTCTTTTATCAATATGCCTTAAGCTAAACTACAGAATGAAATATGTAGATCTTCCTGTCATATCTGATAAGCATTATTTTTTCGTTTTTGGAAACTCTAAATGCTGAAAATAACTAAATATGAAATGGTAAGATAACAAAATCTAGGACGTGGAAAAATTGCTGAAATTATTAGCCCAAGTCTGTTCATTGATTCTTTACTTACTACTTTACAACATTCTTCTAGTTCAGACAGAACCTTATAAAAGTAGCATAGGAAGTAGCTTAGGAAGTAGCTTATGTTAATCTAGTGATTAGTTTAGACCCACCAAAACCTTAGCAAGTGACTTATATTAATCAAGTGATACATTAATACCTTAAAGTTGCATGTAGCAAGTGGCTTAAATATTAATCCAGTGCTTAGTTTGTATGCAGGTTCATATATAGATCAATAAGTGGCTTATGTTAAGCTAGTGAGACTGATATCTTTATAAGCATTCAATAAAACTTTGTAAAGCATTTTAAAACAAGCTGGCTTATGTTAATCCAGTGATTAGTTTAGACAGGGCCCAATAAGACCTTATAAGTAGCATGTAGCAAGTGGCTTATGTTATTCCAGTTATTAGTTTAGACCCACCAAGACCTTAGCAAGTGACTTAAATATTAATCCAGTGATTAGTTTGTATGCAGGTACATATATAGATCAGTAAGTGGCTTATGTTAAACTAGTGAGACTGATATCTTATAAGCATTCAATAAAACGTTGTAAGCATTTTAAAACAAGCTGACTTATGTTAATCCAGTTATTAATTTAGACAGGGCCAAATAAGACCTTATAAGTAGCATGTAGCAAGTGGCTTATGTTAATCCAGTTTTTATGTAGGTCTAAATAAAGACCTTATCAGTAGCATAACAAGTGGCTTATGTTAATTCATCTGTGTGTAAATTCACTGAGTCTGGTAGCGTGTAGTACTTGTATGTGAACATCATGTTTGAATTGTTGTCTCAGGTTTAGACTAGATAAAATCTTAATAGTGAAGCAAGTGGCTCATGTTATGTTAATAATCCACTGATTAGTTCAGTCAGGGGAGTACTGTAATACAACCTTACATGTGGCTTATGTTAATCCAGTGCTTATAGTTCAGACAGGGTCTAACCTCAGTAATAACAGTCATTTCTTGCGACTATTTTTCATCATGCATACAATTTGTGTTTCCATTTTTTCAAACCTTGTATTATGTGTCTCTTATATTCTATGAATATTTTTTAGTGAATACAGACATCGTTTCCAATTGATTTATCTTTGAAGAATATTTTTCAAAATGTCTGATTAATAATGGACAAAGTCCAAAGCCTCCTGTGTGTCTACCAAAGGTCTAATGTTAAAATGATACACAACAAAAAATAAAGCCTTTCGTTTTACTCTTTTATTAAACATACATAAATTTCTGTAAATGTCTGACAAATGAATAGGAGTAAATTTGAACATTTGATAGCATCATAAACATTTGAAATGATTTGTATTGTCTATAATTCTGGCTTGCAACGAATGTTTGTAAAATGTTCTATTATAATATAATTATTATATTATAATTATTATTATATTATAATGTTATATTAGGTATAGAATTAGGCTATACTTTTACTGATTTATAATCTTACAACATAAAGTAAAAGGTTGAACAGGGATATTTAGCAAAAGTATAACAATTAATCGTTGTTAAAATACAACAAAAAAACAAATATAATACATAAAATATGCTAAAAGTTGGAGAATTTTCATTTTACTTTTACTTCATTTTTTATTGATGAATAACTATAGTATTTGGAAACTTATTTTGTATTAATTATAAATGATATTTCATTTTTTACACCTTTATTATTGTGTACCTTTTTATATATCTATAAAATCTGTATTTAGTTTAATATGTAATACTATTTCTTATACTTTTAAAACTGAACAGTAATTTTATATTTTTACCCTTTTCTCTAAAGAAATTTTATACGTAATATCTGCATCCAGTTAAATATGAAATATGTAATACTATTCTTTATACTGTTTTGAATCAGCGAATTCTTAATATTCGTGTTTCCAAAATTCATAGCATATACATGTAGCCTAACAAACCACTTGGGGATATGTTTTTTATCATGCATATCGAATCGCTAGTGTATCAAATCTTATTCGTCTAAATTATTCATTTTTTGCAATGCAAATCGAAATTGTTAGATTGCAGTATGGATATTTTGCTATTTGATCATAAATTCTTTTAGTGTAAAAAGTAATATCAATTATTGTATATTATTAAATAGATATAATGTATATAGTTTGTTTTAAAATTGAATTACAGCTTTATAGTGTTATGTCTTTTCTTGTAATTCGTCTAATAAAAACTGAAACACAATTTTAATATAAATGTTATACACTATAAATCCAATGGAAAATAATTGAAAAATAAGATTCATTATAGATTTGCATGGCTAATAAACACTAGTAAAGTTAGGCTTGTTAGCCATGTGTTTCCAAAGGGAATAAATATATTATATCATCACTATCTTATCAACAAATGTGATATCATTCATATTATTATATCATCATCAACTCATAAAAAAGTGATATAATCTTTTTCATATCATCTTTTTTACCACCATCATCATGTCATCACCATCTCATCAAAAAATGTAATAACATTCTCATCAATGTATCATCACCAACTAAAAAATAGATATAATCATTTTCATATCATCTTCAAATGTGATATCCTCATCATGATTATATCATCACCAACTCATAAAAAAGTGATATATTCCTTTTCATATCATCTTTTTCACCACCATGTCATCACCATCTCATCAACAAATATGATATCATCCTCATTATATCATCACCATCTCATAAAAAAGTGATATAATCCTCATATCATCATCTTTATCACCACCATCATGTCATCATCTTTATCACCACCATCATGTCATCATAATCTCTATCAACAAATGTGATATCAACCTTATCATATCATGATTATATCATCAAACTTATAAGAAAGTGATATAATCCTCATAATATCATCTTTTTCACCACCATCATGTTATCATAATCTCTATCAACAAATGTGATATCAACCTTATCATATCATGATTATATCAGCAAACTTATAAAAAAGTGATATATTATAATCCTCATAATATCATCTTTTTCACCACCATCATGTTATCATCATTCCATCAATAAATGTGATATCATTCTCATCATCATTATATCATCACCAACTCATAAAAAAGTGATATAATCCTCATCATATCATCTTTATCACCACTAAAACCATGTCATCACCATCTTTATCATAACGTCATTTTCTGTCTTCATTCTGTTAGCTTACTACTGTATGTACATGTTTTGCCACACACTTTTTTATACCCACCACCCTTCGCTAGTGTTTTTAAAATAATCTCTCATTATCAATAAACATGGCCTTTATTATAGAAATTGTAGGAGACGAAGAATGTTCTAAAGGGTATAATATTAGTATCATCATTTACAATAAGTAATGCCTTGCGTAACACCAATATCAGAATATCTATAATACATTATCAACGTCATGTTTTCAGCCTAAAACTCTTTGACGGGATGATATTTCATCCATTGATCTGTCTATTACGCCCACTCATACGATTAAATATAGGTCAAAGGTCTCCTATTTTACTTATTCATAACTATGTTATAATTGTAGTATATATTCAACATCGTAGATATTCATCCCACACAACGTAATGTATTAAGATATAGTCCTAACCTTGAAACTTGCTATGTTAATGCACTGTAAAATGTCTGGCGAAATATACTAAAACTGCTTATCATTACGTGAGATTGTCAGTGCTTCGATTTTGGCCGCAAAGTACAAAGTTATAGACAGCACACCTTGCAGGGTTTTTCTAACATGCAAGTTCGCTTTGCACAATATTCTAATAAGTTGCTGTGTATAATAGAACCATTAAATAGAGTCATTAAATAAAGAAATATACCATGGAATAGACTTAATAATGAATGGCATATGATGCAAATTAACCTTTAATGGCAATGATTGCTATATATAACTATTAAATATTCATGTAATATATTACATGGCTGCAGTAAGTCTATTGTTTTTGTTCAGTATCATACTATGTTCTAAAGCAATTATTAACGAATGAATTATAAAGAATCATTGTCAATTATTAAAGAACTATGATGAATGATTTCTACATCAGCCTCCTTTTTTTTTTATCAAGCGTAAAACTGTCTAGCCAAAATTAGTCATTTGAAATTAATTAAAACTGAATTCACAATCCTTCATATTTTCTTTGAAAACCAAACCATTAATATTGTGCATATTATTATGAATTTTGCGTGAATGTCTTCTACTCTCTAAAAAATGTCCTAACCAGACAGTGTTCTCCTGAAGCAGGTGTTGCCATCAAGAAATCCAACCACTTTTTAAAAATGATAATTTTACAAATGTCTGTCATTCTAGAGGGCCCCTGAATATCAGTTAACCCACTGGGCTAAACTGGAAGGGTTATAACCATCTTTAAAGATGGTTGAAAAAAAATCAACAAAAATAGTAGTGGTAGGTTGAAGGCTGCTACACATTGTTAAATTTTATAATTATTTTGTGCAAAATAAAACAGTTGATTAAAATTCAAATTTAGACCTTGACGTGTGAAGAGTCGGCGTTTCTGACATGAATTAAACTTGTAGTGATTCAGTAGTTATCTTAAATGGTTTAATTTCATCCTATCAACTGAAGAGGGATAAAGAACAATTTGCCGCTTCTGGTCGGCATAGTTACCAAGATTTGAAATGGTGTGAACGACTTAACGAAATGGCTGAAGTGTGTTTGGCTTAGGAGCGAAGACCTTGCTAGGTGACGGGAGGTGGAGGTCTTCCTGGGGTTTAAATGGTATTGCATGTGTGCTACAAATTGCTCTAGGAGACGGTAGGTGGAGACCTTCCTGGGGTTTAAAAGATTTTGCACTCATCACATTCAGGAGTTCTGTAGGTAAGCTGTTTGTATCTTGGTGTGTAGAAGTACTAAATGCTGAAAATCGCACCACATGGAAATTTTTTATATATATCGTATAAAACTTACCTTATGTAATATTTAAATAGTCGAAATAAATGTTGAAAATGTTGAATAAATAAATAAATGTGAGGAGTGTGTTAAGGTCATTTAGAGTTAGAGTTAGAGTTTAAGTCGAGTGATCTCAAAAGACGAGGCCTGTTTTAATATCATTTTTTCTCGTGTCTTTATGATCACATTACTTTCTAGTGTACATTCATTTCAACAGTACCGTTATATTAAAGAGAGAGCATCACACTTTAAAAGCATTTCATAATTGTATTCCTAATTTATCATTATTTACAATTCATATTAATAGAAATAATGCATGTTTGAAATAGCTAGATTATTACTAACAAACCGAGGTTTACATGCCATATATACTTCATCAGATTCTAGGATTTGTTCAAATTTCTGATTGGTTTGCTTAAATGAGTTTGGACCGTGTTTTAATGTATTATCTTATCCCGAGGCATACGATGTAAATTTAGCCTAGCTTTGATCATTCATTGAAAATATATATGCCAAGAAATGCTTATCTGAAAAATTATGCTCAAAATTCATATCTATGATAATACTGTTTTTATATAAAGTCTGTAATTTACATTTTGTATTAAATATTTTTGTATAATTCAATACATTGCTTCAAACATGAAGTCATTATATAAGAAATCAAAAGTTTCTGCGGAATTTTATATCGATATTAAACATTTTTGTAATGAGTAACAACAATTCAAATAGTAAAACAAATTCTTAATAATCTTTCTTGGAAATAAAATAATATTATTACCGTTCGAAAGTACTTGTATCAACATATTTTTTGCGAGACAAATTTCTAAGAATGTTAATTATTAATATTAAAATTAGTTTATTCATTGTAGTATATTTGTATTTTCTATTGAAAATATCATAATAATGTTACTGGTGATGTTTATTGTTAAATGGCAATTAAAAAATGCATAAAAGGGGCTGATAAATTAAATTATTAGAATATTAAATTAAACAGAGTTCTACACGTTAATGGATAAAGCGTGATCATATTATATGGTACACACAAGCATATTGATTACCAAACCTGTATTAAATATGAATCAAAATGTATAGATATGAATTTACATATATATATATATTAAAGCAGAAGATTTCTGGTTCAATACTTTTTGGTGGCTTTTTAATAATAATGCATGAGTATAAGATTGATCATATATTCTATCGGTTTGGGTCATAATTTAGAAGTTTCATACAGTAGAATCTCTGTATTGGGACATCTCTATACAGAGGACACTCCTATTAGAGGCACACTGTGTTAGGTGCCGCTAGAGATGTTCTTTTAATAGAGATTATATTCTGTCTACACTATCAAACTTTATGTGACAAAAAAATGTAATGTGCCCATATATGGTAGTGATATGCACAAATATGGTAGTGACATGACATCATCATCATGTCGATATATGACTTTTTTGTCACATAAAGTTTGATAGTGTAGACAGACCTTTAGACTTTCCCTATGCCTGTAAATTTATATGAAATAGTTACATTAATGGGGTTGAACTTCTTCACACTTTCAGGTTTTATTTACAATATTTCTTAATATTTTTCCTATCAAATTTAGTTTATTATCTTATTTTCTAATTATGTACAGTATATATAATCGATGAGTTTTTTTTTATTTCCTTGGCTATAAAGAAAATGTTAAGCATCCACTTAAAGACATTTTTTTATTACCACTTAAAACGTGTTCATGGAAATGGGAATTTTAGATTAAAAAACTGGTAAAAATAATCAGCTTTTAATTTATGTGATGATAGTGGATAAACATAGATATTTTCTATCTACACAGATATTTTCTAAAATACAGTACAGTATCATTAAGGTCTATTTGTTGCTCCTTTATAAATTCTAAGGAAAGTGGCGTTCCTTCCAAAGGAGTACAGTTTGCTCGTCCACTTTTTTTCTTACCACACTATTCTAACAAGATATTAGTGCGCCTTCATTTTTTACTAGGTTTACCTCGACACAGATGTTTGTCACAAGGACGTGCACTCTTTTTATGAATACTACAGGAAAACATGCTATGGTTTCATGTGTAGAATGGAACAGAGTAGTAACAAATTGGTCAATACTGTTGTCCAGTCAAAATGTTACGGCTTTAGTACGTTGAAACACCGGTTCTCGTCAGATCACCGAAGTTAAGCGACGTTGGGCCTGGTTAGAGTTTCGATGGGAGACCATCTGGGAATAGCGGGTGCTGTATACGGAGCTGGGGTCCCGTTAGGCATTTGAAATCAGCACTGCTGACTCTTATGGCAGCCCCTGCATCTAGTATCTGCCTCAGACCTCTGGTCAAGGTGGACACTGGACGAGAGAAGCCCTTGATCAATGTTAGGACCAATCAAGGTGCTTTAAACAGTTCTGGCTTTGTTTGTATCAAACCTGTTGGATTCGATTGAATAATAAAATAAATAAAATAAAAGGCTCAGAGCTATATTCTACATAGATTATGATACTGAGAGTATAATGTTTTTAATACTAGGACTTTTTCTGATGCTTTTGTATTATTATGTCGAATTGTCTGTATCTTTATATGGTTTTTTATGCTATAAAAGAATTTTGTATTTTATCCAACACAGATGATGATACTGAGAGCACTGTGTTTTAAGTTTTTGAATTTTGCTGATGCTTTTGTTTTCTTTTGTATTGTTTGTATTTTCTATGGTGTTAAGTTAAAATAAAAGATTATTGATTGATTGGTTTTGGAATGGTAGATGAAGGCGATGGTAATTTAAGAGACAGTGACTAGTAAAACATGTATTCCGTCCATGTTACACAACCGTTGCGTTACAGTCAACCTTCTGTAAACGAATGCTTTCTAATGTTTGAAAATAATAGACCATCTGTCTGGGTGGATTTTTTTATTTTTTTTTAGATAATTTGTATAAAACATCTTAATATTTTACGTGCATTTATGCAATCAGGACCAACAGCCCAACATCTCATTCGAAAGATGAGGTAATAAGATTAATGGATCTGCCTACAGAAACAGACATGATGGCACAAGCTACAGACATCACAAACCTGAGGCAGATTTCTTCCTTTAACCCTTTTCGCAAAGTAAAAACGCATACTGTATTTTGACATCTACACCCAATTATTTTTACTTAATCTTCCCTCTGATACAGTTTAAAGTTTGCTAATTTGAAGACAGTAGGGCTACACTCGGTGTAATAGTTCTCTAGTTCTGTTTCAGTAAAATAGATAATTGGACTATAGCCTTTGGGAATTCTAACTTGCTTGCTTTAGGCCATCAAATTCTGTTTATTGGGAATCGCCAAACCATCTTTATAGCATTTCTTAATTCAGACGAGAAAAAAATATGATAATATGATACGTACTTAAAATGAGAAGAAAGCTAATATGTTTAGTTGCTTGTATGTAGCTTTTAAAAGATAAAGATTTAGAGCCGTGTGAATTAAAGTTGTAATGCAAAATATACGCTGTTCATAATATGTACATTTCTAGCATCCATAAATCTTGATTTTCTACACATCATATTCTGTAGGCATGATGCATCATGGATTTTGTATCATTGATCATTGTGGTGAATACCTTGAATTAGCAAAGTAAAACTTTGACATACTGTAAATGTTTAGTGTGTCCCAGAAATGTGATAGTGTGTCCCAGAAACTAGAACTATATTGCCCTACTTTGACAAAAGGGCTTCTCTACAAAAAGCTACTTTTGAGTTATTTACCAAAACGTGTTTTTGTTTTTCATTACAAAAGTTCATGCAGTATTTTATTTCCAAAAGAATATATTTCAGAAGTACGTTATTATAAAAATATCTGACATAGTTTTCAATTATAATTTGTTTTATTTTCGGGGGTCAAATTGCAGATAAAGCCTTTTCTCGAATTATTTGTACTTAACGATTATAATCCATACAATTCTTCATTTGAACTGAATCTGAACTCAAATTAAAAAATGCCAGGGGTGGGAGAAAATTTCCAGAAATATTTCCAGGATGTAGAAAATGCCTAGGGAGTGGAACGTGAGAAAATTTCCACAGTGAGGGAGGGGGATAAAATGTCTAGGGTGAGGGAGGGGAGGAAATGTCCAGTGTGAGGGAGGGGAGAAAATGTCCAGGGTGAGGAAATGTCCAGAATGAAAAAATGTCCAGGGTGAGAAAATGTCCAGGGTGAGGGAGGAGAGGGTGGAGAAATGTCAGCGAGGAAACCAGCTTTCTCCCTTCAAATCATATTGATTCTTGAAGTGCCTAGTTCTTTGATAGAATACCTGACTATTAATAATCATCACTGTCAATGTCTCTCTTTCAGTAAATCATTATCGCCGTTTAAAATGACGTTCTTATTGTGTTTCATGGCAGTGTGTATAGCTTAATTAACATTTACAGTTACTATAGTAGTCAACGTTTCTTTTACAGTCGTCATCATTTATACAAATATGATCCTGCTTATTAATTATCGCTATTACTAAAGTACCATACAAAAGAAAATAAAATCAAAATCTGTATACGACTAGGAGTAATAAAAGCACATAACATTCTCTCTTTTTATTCTATCGACCGAAAAAACTTGTCATGAATTTTAGCAAATAAATAGATGAATATTACTGATAACGATTCCTTAATGTCACCCGACCCAATTTTTGCGTAGCTATGTCAAATTCAGAACAGTATCGTCATCAGATAATCAAGTCTTTCATTTGTATCATGCTCACTGTAATTTCAAATTTAAAAACTTGATATATCAAGCCATGATACAAAAAATACTAAGTACCATACATATGCAAGGTAATCTGTTCTTAGTTGTACTAATAGAAATGTAAAATGATATAATAGAACATCTTTTTCTTTTTAAGAATGAAATATAAGAAATATATTTGCAGAATTAAAATAATATTAGTATAACCCGTTAAAATTTTACATACAGTACAGTACATATATTATTTTTATGGTCTTTTTTTTTTTAATTTCCTTTTATATTATGTACGCCCTGAAGATCATATGGTTAATTTTCCTCTCAATCTCTCTCTGAGTCTTGGACAGCATCATGGAGCATGGCATGGCATAGAGTCTTGCTCTTATTAAGCTCTGTCTACACTTTATGTGACAAAAAAATATGATGTGCACATATATAGACATAATGATGTCATATCACTGCCATATTTGGGCACATCACTATCATATTTGGTACATCACCTCTTCTTTTTGTCAAACTAGTTTGATAGTGTAGACAGAACTTTATTTTGTTGAGAAAGACTACTAAAGATAAAAGAACAATTTAATAATGAGTCGATGTTAGTGGCATTTAACAGTTACATACAAATCTTACCTAAAATGTCTGGATCCTCTCTGCCTTGTCAAGCACATGGTTGTAGATTTTATCACATTCTTCTTGACACATCTTCCATTCCAGCAAACATATTGTACATAGCTGGACCAGATACACATGTATAATTCAGAATTCAGATCATGGACATTGTAATTTTAATAATTCACTGCTTTTTATGGAAAAATAGTTTTACCCATTTTACTCGTATTTTTTTTTACTTTCTGAATGTTGGGCAGTATTCGACTTGATGTTGTATATAATCTACGTCTATGTATTTTATTTATAACGTCTAGAGCTTTTTAAATGTTTTAAATTTGTATCCAGGTTCTCTGTCTTATACTTATCAACCAATTTAGTTTTCTTGGACATAGTATCAATGTGAGCAGAATCTTTTTACATTCAACCTGTTATTGTCATTTGTTTTATTTATATAATCTTTTAACAATTATACTTTTAAAACTTTCAAAACCATACTGAAATTTGGAAATGCTAAATTAATGTTTGCTGTATATTAATTAATGTTTTTAATCTAGGACATTATTATAAAGTTGTCTAAAAAAATATAATAAAGTATAGAATATTAATATTTTATAGACAAAATAATGTTAAAATATAGCAAAAAATATAACTAAATCTAGTGCTGTTTGCAATTGCTTATCTTCAAATCAAATCAAAATTAACATTTATTTCCAAAAAGATTTGCAATTGCTTAGCTTTGTTTTTATATCCTCTAATAGACATAAAGAATCATTTAAATTTTTTTACTTCAGTTATGTGTATGACCTAAAGTGTTCTTGAAACAGTTAGATAGAATTTGCAGCGAACGAACGAGAAACAGGTTTATAAAAAGTGTCCTCTCAAGGACGTTGAATAGTAGAAATGTCAAAATGATAACATTAAATGTTCTTGAAATAGCGATGATGTGATTTGCTTTCCGCCAGGTGTTACAAAATGCAGTATAATTTATAAAATGAATGTGAGAAGCTTCCGAATATAAATTGACATACTGTAGACATAGATATACTTTATTCAAAAGAAAAAATAGGGAGATTTTAATTTCGACATTGTTATGCCGTCGCCTGAACCTAGAATCCGCCAAAAGTATGTCAAGGAATAAAGTAAAGAAGCACCCTAACCCTACTTCCCTGCATGCGCGCAATGAATTGAAATAATTGAACTAGACTTATTCCTAGGTCGGTCAACGCAAATCAAAAACTCCCTATTGAAGAAATTAGGCTTCCTGATTACTTACGGCCTACTACCTCTCACCTGCGTTTCCTCTATTTCCTCTTCTTTCCGTCAAAATAGATTACTAAGGCATACCGTAACTTTTCTGTTAATAAATTGATGTTCGCGTTCTGAATATATTATACAAAATTCCGAAGCTACTCTTTTCAGCTGCAGAATTTCCTCAGAATTTTGCGTTGATTAAAATATAATTGTTCATAATTATATTGAACAATTATTATCTATTATTACTGTACACTGAAACCAGATAAAATTGTTTTCATAATACAGAATAATAAAAGAAAATTTTAAAACAGAATAATTTATTATAGATAATGAAACAAATGCTCATATTAATTAGTGTTTGTTCTCAACTTGTTAATTTCAGTAGTCCTGAGGAAAAATGTCTATTAAATTAAATTTCAGTAGTTTTTTATATTTCATTCTGTGCAGGAGCATTATGCTATGCTACTGAGTGTGCGTAGAATGATTTTTGACTTGGTAGCTATGTATGGTTGATTGGCCCATTTTAAAACTAAAAAAATCTCTCTATTGGCCACCAGGTTGCACTGTACTTGGACGTATAGCCACTAAAACACCCGGAAGAACTTTTCTTGTTGTTGGTAGTTGCTTTGATCATAATTGTGTTTAACCAGGGTTTTTTTCATTTTTTGAAAACCATATTTTTTCATAGTTCGTATGCAAATATTTGTCTCCATTTCTGTATATCCATAATTGGGCTAAATTTTTGTAGTAATTATGAACGTACCTTGTAAATGTAAGAATATTCTATTGTATGGTTTAAATTTATTTCAATGTTTGTATTATACTATTTAGCATTCAAAATGATTGCTCTTTTATTGTCTGACAGCTGGTATTGTGGAAATTTACCATAGTGATTATTGTGACTGTGTGCTTTAAACCTCTGTAAAACACTAACCTTAAAACCCCTAACTTACAAGCCGAAGTATAACATGTATTTGATATGTCACATGGGAAGCATGATATGTATCTTAAGTTTATGTTTTAAGTCTTAAATAAATTTGTACTTTTGCTTAAATATGCAGTTACTTTCACGCATGGATAGTTTTATCGAAATCCCTTCCATTTATTACATGAGAAACCAAGATACAGTGGTTTGACATTTAAAAATCTAAAAGTTTTTTTCTTTCGTTTTTGTCTTTTTTTTTCTATACAAATAAATAAACCCAATTCAGAGGATGGATTCAACCGGACTAACACAAGTATCGTGTCACCCTATATGCACTACTTTCGCATTCATGGGCTTATACACTAGTTTATATGCCAGTATGGGCTTGTGTCTGGATCAGTATGGTATCAATATTGCAGCGTAAATATTGAATGCACTACTTTAGCATTCATGGGCTTATACACTAGTTTATAAGCCAGTATGGGCTTGTGCCTGGATCAGTATGGTATTCAACATACATAAATATTGAATGCACTACTTTAGCATTCATGGGCTTATACACTAGTGTATATGCCAGTATGGGCTTGTGCCTGGATCAGTATGGTATTCAACATACATAAATATTGAATGCACTGCTTTAGCATTCGTGGGCTTATACACTAGTTTATATGCCAGTATGGGCTTGTGCCTGGATCGGTATTCAATATTGTAGCATAAATATTAAATGTACTACTTTTGCATTTAATATTTGATATTGAAATATGTAATGAGTATAAAATTCATAATGTACTTGTATACGACATGAAATATTTAATATCAAATGGCATCTTGTCAAGTTCTTTTACACACTTGCTAATACATGAATGTTTTATCTGTATGTTGTGAATTATAATAACATAAACATTAAATGCAAATAGGTCTTCTATATTAAAACTTATAAAAATATTAAATAAACATTTAATTCTCCATTTTAGTAACCATAAAAAAAGAAAATCAAATTTCGCAAAAATAAAAGGTCACAAAATAAATGGTTTGCAAATATAAATAGTAAAATATTTGAAATATTTTGCAAAAAAAAAGAAGAAAAAAAAAAAGGCCAATAAAGTAGTTAAGTGGCAAATAGCCAATATTTGAATATTTATACTGTACAAGTTTCATTCTTATGGATATTTAATGTATAAATTAATATCTATAAAAAATAAATGTAAATTTTCTACATAATGACTGTATTTTATGAATAGATAAATGTGAAATTAACACTAATATTAAAAACATTATGTAAATAGTTATGTGCTGTATACATGAATAGTGTATTAATGTATAAATTAGTATTTATAAAAACATTGAAATGTGTTTAGATCAATGAATGTGTTAAAAATTCTTCAGCTTAATAAAAATTACAAATAGTTATTAACCGAAATTGAATGACAAATGACTTGAATTGAATGAAAAACTCCCATAAATTGAAAAGGTTAAAATCAACAACACATAGTTATGTATGTTCAACCGGGAAATATTTGTAGTGTACGCAATAGTATAAATAAGTAGTAAGTCCTCTATCAAAAAGTTTTCAAATTCATTTATATTGCTACATTGGTTTTGCACCATACTTACTTTTACTTGTCAAAAATGAGGGACAATCCTTTCATAAGATTTGTCCCAAACAAGTGACAATCCTTTATCAAGAATTGTCCCAAACCTTTTACAAGTCACAAAAATTTGTTAGTATCTTGTACACAAAATAACAAACAGGGTTATAACAATGTTGTTATATAGGTAACAACATTGGCATTAGTACTGTAAGTAATTATCTAAAAAACTAGGTTATTTTCTAATTTAATTCCGTCCATATGCTACGTCTAGTTGCAATTGTTCATATTTCTATGAAATTAGCATTTAAAGCAGCACTTATGATTCAAACTAAAATATGTTTAAAGTATTTTTATTATTGCGTGGGTTGTCCAATTAATAATGAATAAAACTATTAACATAATTAGTAGGAACTCGTTTGTATGGAAATGAATTCATTTTAGTCTATAATTAATTTGAAGTTGTATTTTATTCATTTTACAAGCTTGCCAATAGCAAACACAATTATATAACATGGATTGGTTAAAATCTCAAAACAGAATCTTTTCAAATATTATATGCCATTTTGAAGTTTCATATGGTTAAATTGTAAAAATGTAATTTAAAGCAAAAAAATAGTCGAATTGGCTGCCAGCTATTAGGTTTTTGGTTGAATTTAATGGGTTTTTTTTTTGTCTTTTTATAAGTGGAAACATTATAACTTTGTTTGTTAAAACTACAAAATAACCTACTCAAAATCTGATTTTATTAATTGTTAATTTTTATGTTTTTGGAAGACAATATATCTTTAAAACATTTACACTAATGTCATAAGAGGTTTGGAGAACTGAAAAACAAATCATGACTCATACAGGATTTGAACCACGGACTCTGGTGTTAATTATTAAATGTCTCTGCAGGCATTAATTAAGTCTATTATTAGTAGAAGGTAATAGAAGTTAATGTTTAACTGCTGTGTAGGTATGTAGCATGTGCTTTAGCATATTAAACAAAATCTAATTATTAATTATAGTAACATATAGTAATTAATTCTGGAACATATACCACTATTGATTGCAATATATACAATTGTAAATTATGTAAATAATAATTGCACATTAACCTTATCTTTGAAATTGATTCCCTGTTGCAAACTTTATAATGAATTAAGTGAAGTTAAATTATACTCCTTAAACTAAAACTACATTAAATAAAAACTAGATTTGAACTCGTCACTACGGACGAGTTAGGTTATCCGCAGAGCAAACGCCACGTGCACGTCATACGTTAGAATATTGCGCAGAGAAAACCGATTATGCCATTGAAAAGATGTTAGTGTGCTCTCTATTTTGTGTCACGTCTAAGTATAATCAGTTTACACTATATATTGTATACGTACTACATACAGTGAAGAATTGGTGAAAATAAGTGGCCCAAGTTATTGACGCTTTTGGACATGATGACTTCATCACAATTTTAAAAACGGTATATCATGCGAAAGATAATTGATTGGCCTAGACAATATAAAAAAATGGGGGAAAATGGAATACGGATAAGTGGAGATGCGCTCTATTAAATGTGATGAGCTATGACGAAAGAGACAAAAATCCGCTATTTTATATTCGAGTGGCCATACGATGACGTCACTATGTCCAGTTAGCCATATCGATGCATGATTCTATATCTACAACTCATCAACTTCCATAATATGTAATACAAAATAAACTTCATCATGTAGTTTAGAATCTATGACTGTTTAAAAAAAGGCATAATTTTGACGAATTTTTGAACTTTTTTATCAAAAACGCACGCAAATTATCCAACTCCACGTGCTCGTATGACGTAATTTGAAGTCGAAATTGTTTAAAAGTTGGTAAAATTACTAGAAAAGGCTGAAAATAAATAAATCACGCGAAAAAATTATATTTTTGCGCTACATGCGCACGCGCGCGTAAAATTATTGCGCGTGCGTGGGAATTTTTGAAATGCTCAAAATGACATGAAACGCGTAGAAAGTTAATTAGAAGTTGATTTTTCGCATTTTAAAATTTTAAACGCGCGTTCGCGCGTAACTTTCTGTGAAACATGCCATTTTTAATCCATAGAAAGTTTGCCCTTGATATGACTTAAATATTCACCAAGTGTCATTACAAAATGACTTTTGGTTTTTAGTCTATGTTAAATACGCAAAATTCATAAAATCGCGCGTAGCTTACGCTGCGCGACTCGAAAATCATGAAACAAAGTTTCTTGCACATCTACAGCTACAGGTCGATCTTTTGACAAAGTTATACAATCTTATGTTGACCAGAATAAGAGATACGCTGCGAACCAAATTCCGGGAAAGAAAGAAGAATAAGATAGAAAAAAAAAAAAAAGAAAAAAAAAAAGATCCTGACAATAACAAGGGGTTATCCGCCAAGTGCGGATAACCAAAAAATACAGTTTTTAGTACCAAATATTAATTAAATGGAATCAGTTTACCTTTGTAAAGATGTACTATCCTCTGTGAGTTTGGCATTGAAAATGGCATTTATAGTGAAATAATTAAATAAAATAAATAACAATGGAATCAATATTACCTTTGTAGAAGTGTACCATCCTCTATTATTGTTTTTTTTTTGCATTGAAAATGGCATTACAGTGAAATAATAAAATAACAGCAAAATCTGTACTGTATGTAATGAAAAAAATGTACTGTATATATATAAACCTTTATAAAAGCACAGTATGTGTTTAATTGCTAATTTCAACAATTTCAATACGATAATTTGTTTTCACGTTATATTAAATGATACACTGCCATGTTTCTATTCGAGATTTATAGATCTTCATTTCAACCAATCATTGCTTTACTTACAAAGCATGATGCTACGTGCATTACAATTCAGTGGCATGGCCTTTTGCTTCTGGTATTTCCATTTATTCGCATACAAAGAGAAAAAACGTTTTTTTTATGTTTTCAGCTTTTGTAAAATCGTCATAAAGATGTAAATGACTTTGATGTGAATTACATCCCTTTTAAAGTGTTCCCTTAAATCCTGTATGTTAAATTACTTTTTATTGGTTTCATGATATATTTCTGTCATTGTATTTGTATCGTATTCTTTTTCTTTTATCAATATGGATTTCTAAATGATTTTTTTTTTATTTTGGCCATTTTGATTTAGTATTCATGTATTAAAATCATCATTTTTAAGCTAAATTCACTTGTGACAACTTCAATATTTTGTAAACTATAAGCGTAATATTCAACTACACATATGCCACTATTCAACTATCTCAGCACTTACTTAATTCTGGCACTTTTCTGGTAAATGAAAAGTAGCGTCAGTGTAGCATATATTTGTGAAGTCATATTCACACCAAATTTGATTTCGGTTCGGCAGGCCTAATGGACCGAAAAAGGAATTCTGTGCGAATCAATGATGAAGTAACTCTATATGGTTCTGTAATGTATGTGTGTGAATGTAGTGGTAGTGTCTGAACGAGAATGAAAGTAATATAGCCAAACACGAGTCTTAAACCATGTCTACACTGTGTGATATGCCCAAATATGGTAGTGATATGCCCAAATATGGTATAGTACAGGAAAACTATGAAATATGGTTGAAAAAATTGCAACAGAATTTATTTCACCACAATGCATTTCTATAAGGTCCCTATATACTAAAAGTCTAGAAAAATCCAGGTAGGGGAAATAGGTTTTTTTAAACAAAATGGCCGCCAATGGCGAAAATGCCTAAAAAAGGACAAAAAAACATAAATGATAGATGTAATTACCACTTTATATCAGTTTTTACAATGGTTTATATATTTCTTTACAGTTTCGAAGATCTGAACTACAATATACACATTATTTTAAGTGCTGTTAATTAGAAAATGGCCGAAAAACAAATGTTTAAGTATCTAGATATATCCCTATTGTTATAATATATAAAACGCAGTCCTTAATGCATAGGATTACGGTGTCAATAATACATTTGTACTGTTATAACAATATATTACAACATTGGTGGTGCCAGCGGAGAGGAGTAAAAGGATGGGAGATCATATGGGAAGGGTGAGGGATTTTTATTGTCGGAACTTCTGGGTGCGCTCCCATTGATGGCCCAGCCAATTGATGCTAGCTGCGCTCTCCCCACCCCCACCCCCCTCATCGGGAAAATCCTTGCGCCATCACTGGACTACAATCTATTACCGTATTTATTCGGATAAACGCTACATTTAGAAAAATTGAATAACCTACGCCACCGCAACCCCTCCCCCGCCCCCATCGGACATCATTTTGAATTTATTTCCTCGAATGTACAATATTGTATTTTAACACATCTCTATTTGTAATAGAATTCACTGAATGACATGATGGTGTTGTATTTGTTCATATCTAAAGGGTGTATTTATTTGATTATACATGTTACCACATTACACTCACAAAAATAAACGCCTCTCTCAGAATAAACTCCTCACAACGATTACACGCCCCCACTACCCTCCTTAAAAATCAACCACCAAGGGCATTTATTCAAATAAATGTGGTCATTTCACTTTCATCTTGTCAGTATCTCATCCTCCATCTATTGGTGGGGAATTGAGCATGTGCTGATGCCATGGCATTCTTAAAAAATAGTGGAGCAGCAGTCCAAACCATATTTTCTGCAGCTGCAATTCATTTTACTACAACCTTATAGGTACATCTAATCAACTTTAATAGTTTCTCTGGTGGTGCTGGTAGTAAATTTGTCATCAATACTTTCCATCCCTAGTCTGTGGGTTGAAGAGTATTTCCTATCCACTGCTATACCTGGTAATAAAGAATCACGAAAGGAAATTTTGCAGCAAGGGAATAGATTTGCTTTTTGCAACTTTCTCAAAGAAAAGTGGGCTGTCTAAAGTCTCCATTGACTTCCCTCCATATATAGCTACCAATGCCAAATTCCTGATGCAATGTTTTCTTTTTTTTTTGGAAACTGTTTGGTTTACAGAATTTGACATACAACTCCAACTGTGATGTGATGATGATTTTTAAGACCAACACCTTTTTCTAAACCAAATTTACTTACGGCCCATAATTATAGCCATTAAACACAAGAGTTTACTTTGCCTTCACATAACGTAACAAACATACATGGTACATAATAAATGTCTTGAAATGTTGCTGTTTCGGGCCAAGAGGTTTGATGTAGCAGTGCTCCCCCATTGATAACATACAGTAGGCAGTGAGATGAAGGATTCTGAGTAGTCTAGCAGTGTGTATGGAGTCAATGGAGTAAAAGAGGGCTGCAGGAAAAGTACAAGGTTCTTTTTCAACAAATGATGCATTGTGTATGACTTCTCTATTGATGAATATGGTTGATTTTGACCCATGTGTAATAATATGTTCTTTCCTCTTAAATTAATATTCTGTCACGGTTGCTTCATTCATTGATTTAATACCGTATGTTCTCGATGGGGAGCACTGTGAATGCATGTAAAGTCTTTCCTTGGTGTGAAGCTCTGTAAAAATTAATTTGCTTTTTATACATGGAATCCAGGGATGTGATACTACATCCCATCTATTTGGTATAGGAAAAGGTGTCTTAAAAAGTCATAACACCTGGGCAGTAGTATGCTTACAAACTCTGTAAAACCAAACGTCTCCAAAAAAAAGAAACCATCGCATCAGAGGAATTGGCATTGGCAGCTATATACTGTATGGAGGAATACGTTCTGGGAGAAAGTAGCAAAAAGCAAAACAGCACTTGAAATAAAGTCTATTCCCCCAACAACAAATGCTGCAAAATGTCATTCCCTGCGTGTATATTACCATGGTACAGCAATGGATAGAAAATACTCTTCAACCCACAGACTGGGGGATGGAAAGTTACAAATGGCGTGATGTGTCCATTGTGACAAATTTACCACCAGTACCACTGTTTGTGACGAATACCACGGCATCAGCACATGCTCAATGCCTACCTATAGATAGAGGATGATAACTGGACAATGAAAATGAATGGATTAATAGATTGTAAGATTGTATAATTCTATTGTTGTGACAGTACAAATGTAAATAAACTGTTTTATTAGACACCGTAGTCCTGCATTATAATGCATAAGACTATGTTGTCTATTATTATAACCGTGGTGATATCTTGATACTTAAATGTGTGTTTTTGCTGCTAAATAGCACTTAAATTAATATGTATATTGCAGTTTAAATGTTTGACACTAAAGAAATATAAAAAGCATTATAAAAACTGCTATCAAGTGGTAATTAGATATACAATATATGTTTTTTGTTCATTTTTAGACATTTTTCGCCATTGGTGGCCATTTTGTTTAAAAAAACCTATTTCCCCTACCTGGATTTTTCTAGACTTTTAGTATGTTCATATAGGGACCTTATAGAAATGCATTGTGGTGAAAAAAATTCTGTTGCAATTTTTCCAACCTTTTACTGATTCTGAGCATATCTTTCCTGTACTAGTAGTGATATGCCCACATATGGTAGGATGACATCATTATGTCCATATATGGACGCATCACATTTTTTTGTAAAGTTTTATAGTATAGACGGTGCTTAAGCCCTTTCTTTCACCTTACACTTTTGCTAAAGGCTGCCTTTCACTGTTTAAAAATGAATATTTGAAGAAAAAACACCATAAATCATGAAATGTAATTTGGTTATCGCATATATTTTGAGAATCACAGTGAAATGAATAATTTGTGAAAATTCTAACATAAATGGGTAATTTGGATGATGTCCAAAACATAGGTAGTACATAGGTTTCCCCGAAACCTACTTATACCGGGGCTTAGTTTTTTACCAACCCATGAAACCTTGAAATATCGGAATGGTGTCCGTCGAGGTTTAGTTTTTTACGAACCTCGAAACCAGTTGTAGAAATACCGGGATGGTGTCCGGCGGGGGATAGTTTCACTATGTAGTTTAAGTTCTTTTTATTTGTTGTTAGCCGAAACCGTTCATTTCAATGTAAATGTTTTTTATATGTTTACAAATGACAATAAATTTACTTGACTTGACATAGGGGAGACACTTTAAATTGATGTATCTGATTGGCTGACATTAGTTACTATACATTTTACGATATGGTAATGCATGCATAATTTCAAATAATTGCCATTTTTTATTATTAAAATAATTGCTTTGTATGTTATGAAAAAATTGTTGTTAGCTGAAGCATAGGTTACTATGAAGAAATTAAATGTCTTGCACTAAACCTCAGATCCATAAAGAAGCTGAATTTGATAGATTTTGAGTACGGATTCTACATCGCATTTGAACTATTCTTATTGATGTAAAAAGTGATGAGTTTTTGTTTTAAAAAAAAGTTAATATGAATCTTGTGAGGATTATTCTACTGTAGTTACTGCAGTAATTACATTTTATATAATCATTTGTAATGCTTATAAATTGTAATCATAGAATATTTTCATCTAGACTAGTTATGTCAGCCTCATCAGGTTCCATTTGTTTTTTTATCTTCCAGATACTGTATATTAACTCTTTTTCATTTTTCTTAGAAATGAAATGTCATAATCTTTGTACCCATCAACCACATGCATAACTTTTCTCAACTTTATGACCTACCGAATTGGAATTCATTGAATAAAGAATATGTTATCATAAACAATATATTTTAATAATAACACTATTATTCTTGGTAATTGTGTTAAATTCTCTTTTAAAAAGATATAAATCAATATACGCATTGAAATTGAAGATTGTCTCAATTTGCGATCAAAGTTGTGATCAATTTTAGTCAATTTCCTCATTTTATAAAAATCTTTACAATTGGTTATGTTCGAAGATTTAAAGTCGATTCTTGGTAATGTATCTAAAATTTCTATAGTATCATGGGCAAATTCTACGATACAGGGTAACATATGTGCAACATGTGATTACTGTAACATAGGCCATTAAGCAAACCCTACCATACAGATGCACATGTGATACATATGTTACACTGTATTGCAGATGCAGCCAAGCAAAATAAAGAAGAGAGAAATTGAACTTAGAAAATGTTTCATTGCTATATAGATCTAATCATACTTCTGATCAAGAATTTTCTAGTTGCAGCACCCTGCTACTGAAGCAGACTATGCTTAGCCACAGTAAAGGTAATCAACCAATCACAATGCTCCTAGCTGTCATATCTTACCAAATTTGAACATTCTGAAATATGAACTTGCAAAGTATATGATGAAGCAAGATCCAATGTTGGATATCTGTAAAAATTAGATATGCAATAAAATATAATTTCAGTTATCAATTTCAGTGTGCAGGCTGGATTATTATGCAATATACATGCAAGGTACAACTTTTTATCTAGCTTTATCTTTATTGTCTTATTTTTGGTTTTAACATTTTTTATTTTATTAGGTTTTTTTTCACAATCATGAAATTAGAAAAAAGACTAGACCAACCGAAAGCAATTTATGTTTTCATGTATATTTTAAAAACTGATTTAGCATTCTTGTTTTATATTACCTCTTTTTATTTTTTTTATTTCTTTAGAAAAAATACATACACCAACACCAACATAGACCAACGGAAAGCAATTTATGTTTTTATGTATATTTAAAAAAATGATTTAGCCTTAATTCCTGTTTTATATTACCTTTTTTATTTTTTAAATTTCTAGACTAGACCAATGGAAAGCAATTTATGTTTTTATGTATTTCAAAAACTGATTTAGCCTTCTTGTTTTATATTACCTTGTTTATTTTTTTAATTTCTAGACTAGACCAATGGAAAGCAATTTATGTTTTTATGTATTTCAAAAACTGATTTAGCCTTCTTATTTTATATTACCTTGTTTATTTTTTTAATTTCTAGACTAGACCAATGGAAAGCAATTTATGTTTTTATGTATTTCAAAAAATGATTTAGCCTTCTTCTTCTTTTATTTCTTAAATTTCTTTACAAATTTCAATTCATTATTCAATTTGTCCAATACACAGACATGAAATTAAAAGAAGACTAGACCAATGTAAAGGAATTTCTTTTCATGTATTTCAAAAACTGATTACGCCTTTTCTTGTTTTCAATTTTCTTTTTTATTTTTAAGATTTATTTTACAAATTCCAAAACACAAAATCATGAAATTAGAAGACTAGACCGGCCAAAACCAATTTCATTTTATGTAAATTTAAAAAACTGATTTAGCATTCTCTTGTTCTTTGCCAATTATCTTTTGACTTGAATCATTATTCATTTTTTAAAATAAAAATCATGAAATTGAAAAACTAAACTGACCAAGAGTAGTACAGGTATGTAAATTTCAAGAACTTATTTCAATAGATGAACTTTCATGGATGAATTCTTAAATGGCCATTAAGTCAACGTCTATTTTTCAATATTATTTTACTAATATTAGACAAACAAGACAACATGATGTTCATGTCAGCCGGCCTTTTCAATCGTATTTCCAATCATTCTAAAACACACACTGTCCATGATTGTCTCAGCGCCAACCTTTGCGAATGTAAAACAACCTGTGTTATTCTTCTAGCGTGCATTCGTCTTTGCCAGCATGCCGCATAAATCAAAAAACATATTTACAAAATCACTGCTTACAAAATAGTATGTATCACTGAATCCTTTTATATGGTATTATATGATATTTTCATATTTACAACATTTCTGTTAATAATCAATAGTAATTTGCTATGTAGAAAGAAACTCCATACTGTGTACAGTTTGAAAAAGAAAATAAAATATAAATCTATTGAATAACTACTTAAAATAATCAATACAAACAACTTGAAATACACTGTCACACCTTAAATTTGAAAAAAATATGAATAAATAATATAAAAACATCCATAAATGTTTTAAAATAATGTATTTTCTTTTGTCGGTCACCAAAAATGTTTTGGTTTTTCTTTTTGTTTGTGTGCCAGTTTTTTCCAACTTTTTTCAATTTTTTTAGCTTGAAGTTGATGAAAGCTTGGTTCCCACTAGGACGTAACGCAAGGACCTAAACGCAACGCAATCGTGTTGACCAATGACAAGCAACAGTTTAAATAATCCATCGCTTGTGATTGGTGAAATAACTTACATTGTGTTACGTCCTTGTGTTGCATCTCTAGTGGAAACCAAGATAAAAATCAATGTTTGTGTGTGTGACTGCATTTTAATGTTCAATTGTATTTTTGGCAATTTTCACAAATAAGTAATGACAGTGTTTTACATCATCTAAAAATCGGTTACAAAAAATTGCATTTCAAAATGTATAATCAAAAAATGTGCATTAAACAACAAATAAGATTGTTTTTCTGTAATAAAATGTTTAGTTTAAATAGTGAACTAAAAATAATGTAAATTTCTTGAATTCAAAATTAGCAGCTTGAACAAAAATCAATTAAACATATTCATTAAATACAGCTGTGTAAAGTTTACATTATTATATTAAATTGTGTATCGATGTCACATGTTGCTAAAACTAAATACTGGAAGCACTATAAAATAAAATAATTTTCATGTCAGATATAATACTGATTTGAATTAAAGATGTATTGTCCCCAAAAAACATGAAAAATGAAGATTAATTAAATCAGACTTTGAATATGTGATTTTGTAGTTTTAATAAAGTTAATCACTTCCATAGAAAAAAATAATAATATTTTCACTTATAAAATGACCAAATAAATGGTTAAATTCAACCAAAAATCCATTGGCTGCCAGCCAATTTGACCATTTTTGCTTTAAATTACATTTTTTCAGGTTAATACATTTTTTCCATCCAATTTTTGGTCAAAGTGGATAACCATTATGTTACATTAAAATGGAATATTCAACAACAAATTTTTTAAGAATTTTTTTTTTCAGGGGACAATACATCTTTAAGGAATTTCTATTATAGTTAAAAATGTTTTATCTTTTAATACAATAAAAAAAATTAACATTAACAATTAAAATAACAATTAAACATTGCGCTCTGGTTTAACTTCACTCCCTTGAACACGGAATCGTGCTTACAGTAGATGGCGAACTTAAATCAGAGCACCAATATTGGGTTGATCTATACCTGCATGTGACATTTTGCATAAAATTTGGCCATAGAAGAAGAGGAAGAGGGTTTTGGTTTACTGCATCAGTACAGTACATATAAAAACAACTAAATCATTTTAATGTTAGATACACAACATTTTTTTATTTTTTTGTTTATATTTTTATATGTTTTTCAAACATTTCTATATAAGGATGCAACCTGCAGATTGGGTTGTTAAATGCATATTATTACTACTAGTATAAATGTTCTATTAATGTTCTATATATTCCAACATACAATTATTATAAACAATTATTTAATCACTTTTAATTAATTTATTGATAGGCAAATGTTAATTAAAGCATCGTATTTACAATACATTATATAGTATATGTTTTTCCCACAAAATGTACTTAAATTGTCAATATTTTACTATGATGAAAAAGAAAACCTATGTATTAAATTGGATATTGTATTGATACTTGAAATTGGGTAGTTTATATATATTGGGGTTTTTTTTTATAATATTAAAGTTGTATAAAACAGTTATATTGGCCGATTTTTATACTGCAATGAAATATCTCATTGTATTATGTGAGTACAAGGCACCAAATTGGTTTTCTATTATTTTTTTTTTTGCAAGCCAAACATTAGGTTAAAGGTCAAAAATTCCAAGTCACTGTTTAATATATTTTATATGTTTATATATACAATAGTTAAACCGTAAAATTATACAGAAACAATATTATAATCTGCAATTTTTTAAATATTTTGTTAACAGTTAAAACAGACTTAGACTACTCTTAAGATTACAAAGTACTTAAACTTATTGCAATGTATGTAATTATTCTCTGTCGGGTCAACTCCTTGACTAATATTAAATTTAAATATTTTGTATATTTAAATATGCAGGTGTCCAGTTCCCAAAATTATAATATCTAGTTGTTATAGACTGTAATTAGTTTGAAGAATGCTGTGAGTCAGTATTTAAATTCGTCATTGTTGTTGCCAAGAAATAAATTCAACCTGTCACCATAAAGCACTTTTACGAGCCTTAAAATTTGATGAAATTTCTAGTTTAATTAATTTTTTAATTTTGGGTTGCGTTGCTTCCTAATATAGTCATATTCACTTTTTATGGTGTTAAAGCATTATTTATTTTCTGACATGATATTAAATTTGTACAAATTTGATATTCTGTATATTCTTGCGTAGCAGATTCATGTATAATATGCATGAAATTAATGAGAGTACACTTTTCGATGCGGGTCGCTAAGTGTCCCACAATTGAACATGTAAAGTTGACATTCGCATAGAATTGAATAATCATAGTGCGATACACTAGTATTGAAAATTGTAGTTTATCGCCCGATTTACCACCTGAGCGTTCCTAAACAAATTTGAATTTGTGTGCCTTGCAACTACACAAAATTCTTTTATGCAAGAATATATGGTCAAGATACTATTCACAAGTTTTTTTTTATCTCTAAAAACAGTCTATACACAACTGTATTATAAATTCCAAAACTTGAACAAGATATGCACTCAATGTGACGTTCCCAGCCTAATAAATGGTGGAATGTATAGTATAAGCATATATTATTATGGGAAGAATAACTATA
Source organism: Antedon bifida (assembly GCF_963402885.1). Classification (NCBI taxonomy): domain Eukaryota; kingdom Metazoa; phylum Echinodermata; class Crinoidea; order Comatulida; family Antedonidae; genus Antedon; species Antedon bifida. Next base: position 3,235,208 of record NC_136234.1, read on the forward strand.
TTATATAAAGGCATAGATCAACGTTGTATATTTTTTAATATTAACATTCCATCCGTTTACGCAAAGGTTAGACTGGTTTATTTTAAAAGCTTAATCATGGCTATGATAACATACTGCAGATGGTAAAAAATGTTACACAGCCACTAAGAGACTTATTGAATCACTTAACAAAGTTTTCCAAAAAGTTGTCTTACTTGGGAGAGGTTTTAGGAGAGGTATCTCTGGATTCTCCAGCAGGCATAACTGTCTGTCTGAAAGGGGCCTACACCAAAAATAAAATGTGATAGTCTAAACAAAGCTTAAAAGTTGATTTGAACAGTTTAACATGTTTACCGACAGAGGTAATCGATTTAACAATGTAATTAATTAATTAAAAATGTTGAAATATTTATTTAAATGACCCAGAACTACAATTTAAATTACTGAGATAGATAGATAGGTACAATAGTAGGTGATAGCATCTTTATCATGTTATTCCCTGATGTACAATAATTAATTCCTCATCAGAATCGCTACTAGCAAGTAGGCAACTGCATCCTTCCTGTGTTTTCTGCGAACCTAAACATCTATTAGTGTTCCTGTCCGATTTATGTTTCCTTTTACCGTGTACCGGCAACATTGGTACCCATGGATCAGAAGGGGATGATGGCAGAGATTCCGTGGACGTGACGAGGTTAAGATCCGTAAATGAGGTCTCGTTTAGATCTGCCGGCAATATATCCAAGGACGCCTTCGCTCTAAAGTGACTGGAAGTCGATGGTTTAATGTCGCAATTTTTTTCGAGTTCCGTGGGAAACGTGGAAGACTGTTTATTGTTTGTTTTGTAATAGTCTTTATATACTTGTCTTATAGTACTGTCTTCATCACTGCTATAATCACATTGAGCTTTTTGATCTTGCATAGCAATGGTAAATAGGGTGTTACAAAAAGATAGAAAATCCTCAAAATCTAATTTTCCATCGTGTTCACTCTCATTAGCGACCTGTTCAAAGATTTGCTGCCTCTTTTGAAGGCTTGTCTCGTCTCCTAATTTATCTAGAGCCCTACACGTCTCCTCAAACGTTAACAATGCATCCCTGTCTTCATCGCATTGATCAAATTCTAATAGAAATTCGGCAAAATTCGCCAGAACCCATTGCGGGTACAAATCGCAAAATTTATCGAAGTTTGTCCTCATTTTGGCTTTTGGAGCGACCATTTCCTTCCTAGCCGCAAGTACCCTCTGATAAACATGGTCGTTTAGTCTTTGCATCGAGGTTTTATGAAATCTCGGAGTGACCATTTTGTTCCTGACTGCTTTTCGTGTCCCCGAGCTCGTAAAGTTTTCCGATAATTCGTAATGTATTGGAGGTGCAGAAATTGGATATGTTAATGTTATGCCCATGTCTTCAGTACTCGCCACCTGGCAACATTGCTATTACCACTAAGGTATTTGAATAGGGCGATGTACAAACAATTTAAGATGCTCTTTTGTTATTTAGTATCCATGTTTGATTAAAGACAATGGTATAATCCAATGTCTTTCCTTCTGTAATTGCTCAGTATCAATTATTCTCTTTTCGCTTCTTTACAGCAAACTTACTGAAAACTAGAATAATTATAGCATAACAGTACAGACATTTTCCCGTCACTTTGACTGGCCTCTGGTGAACATATCGTGTTTATCATTTATTATCGTCAAGTAATTTATGTAATTGACAATATCAAATCTGGATTAATAATCAAAACTTGAAAAGAAGTTGTTTTTTTTCAAACACTATCTTTAGTTGAAATCAAGTCGTATTGAAAATATAAATAATTGTTCTCCTACCTGCGCTTTTATTAATAACTCCAATTAAAAAGTCAGCAATATGAAAGGGTAGCCGCCATAGTGTTTGACTGAATGCTGCAATGACAACAACTAACCTGGCATATTTTGCATTCTGTAGAGGCCAACGAATCACTAGTCATTTTCAACGACATTTAAAAGCCCTGGGTGACGTACAAAGTCATATCTTCCTATCCATTGTGTGTACATTATTATACAAACTAGAAACTCACCTACAGTGTCTCGACCAATCAGAATCCGCAGACAAGTCATGAACTGTTCCATTATATTCCCAAGTATAATATTCCTAAATAAGTTTTGAAAATTAATTAACAAGTAAACATAAAGTAATTAAACTTAAATAATATAGTTAAAATTATTATTTATTACCATAATGGTGTTTTAATCTATGCATTTTTAATTTGTTTAAAATGAGAGTATTTTTGTTCCTTTTTGGACTGAACCATTTTATAGATGATTATTAACTAGTGTAATGAAATATTCTAAAACATTGGGTTTGTACATTACTGTAGCTTCTTTTATTTGGAAATAAACATTAGAAAATTGTTTTCATGATTTTCTATTGTTAAATTATGTAACAATTATATAACGTACAATATTGATATATTCTTTATAGAGTTAGATATAGAATTGATTGTTAATACTCTATAGAATATATATCTAGGACTTGACCATGGAATCCCAGTGTCTAAATAACTGGTAGGGCATCTTTATGATATTACCTGTATACAGCCAATCGTACAACTGGCACTATAACAATTTATAAATACTTGTAGTATTCTACTGGTAGTATTCATTTGGTAACCTTTTAGTTATGACAATAATAGACAATAATAATGTATTACAATTAAAATATTTTGGTTAAAGTTGACCAAAGCCTATACAAACAATTTAATTACTTTCACAATACAACCAAATTGTAGTATTATATTTTTTACAATTGGAGTTGAAATATTAATAATAAATTAAAAACACTCAAAACACTCAAAAAATGATTTAGTCAGCAAAGCAGTTTGTTAGAATAGTTGTTATATATAACTTTAAGTTCTAGCAAACTATTTAATTGTTGCAATTTGTGCATTTTAAAAACATGATGTCTTTGATCTACCAATGTCTATAAATTCAAACTTTAAAATAATTCATTTATCAACAAATGTGCTTTCTTGCTAGTTGTGTTGCTCATTTTTTAGTTAGATTTTTGCACTGGTTTGCTCGTGGACGTTCTAGCTTTTTTATTATATGTATTTACAGTAGCCTATATGTTTACACATCTAATACATAAAACAACATTAAGTAAGTAAATTTATTGTCATTCGTAAATATATAAAAAACATTTACATTGAAATGAATTGAATTGTTTGGCTAACAAATAAATAGAACTTAAACTACATGGTGAAACTATCCCCCGCCGGACACCATCCCGGTATTTCTAGAACTAGTTTCGGTTATCATTTTTTAAGGAAAGAAGAACTAGAAACTATGAAAGATGATGAATGCAGTTTATCTTGTCCATTTAAATGAAGCTACTGAATTTACAACTCATTAATATTATGAAATGTATATTACTGACCTAGATGATTTATTATGGCCACTAGGAGTCTATTGATTTTAATTTAGTACTGTTCCAGCAGCTGCTACTGCTGTTCTATAGCTACAACATTCAATATTAATAACATTCTTCCTTTTGTGTTTTTAATCAAGGTCAAATCAATGTGGGTCACATCCCAATTTGAATATTTAAAAAAATGATAATACTGTACATTTTATCTGTTGCCCTAAAGTCTTGTTCACACTGGACCTGAAAAAACAATTGTAACCATGGTATTTACCTAACTTTTGACCATTGTTCACATTCGCACGGTTAGTTTTACCACAGTTTTACCATATACCAACATTTTAAAGCACCATGGACTTTTAATAACATAGTTAGTTAATGGAGATATACCCTCCATTGTTATTTGTACAGAGATCATGAAAAGTTGTGGGCAGGCATTTAGGCTTGTACTATTCCATATACTGTATGAGGAAATTGTCCTAATTAATCCATACTCATCAATACCTATGTATTTATTTTGCACTTTTTTAGGAACACACTAAAAAATTATTAGATTTCAGTGCCTATTAATCACTATACTAAAGTATGTACGGAGATAAGTGACCTAACCCCAAATTCAAATATTAATATTTTCATATCATCAAATTAACATACAATGTGATGCTTGCTAAACACAAGCGCATTAGAAAAATTATGCTTTTAAATTGCTTTACAAACCTCAATCTCATTTGCAAGAGTGCACAAACCAAGAATAACAACCCCAGACAATTACTGCTATTAAGGGTTATTAATATTAATGATAGAACGTGATTAGATAGGAAATTGACATTCAAATTTGTATTCATAGTCGTATAGTTTGTAAGTTCGGCATAACTATTTTTAGAAAATCTATTTGATGCCTGCATATATACTTATTATTATTTTTCATTTTCACACCATCCAACAGCAAATATAGTAAAATCCTGCCTTTGGGACAACTCTATTTAAAAGACACCCATATCAAATTTTCATTTCATCGATGGGAAATTACTTCCATTTATTGTCATTTGCATATAAAATATACATAGAAATTATGTTTGCCCTAAGAAAAAAACAGAAAAAATGAAAAATTAACAAAAACGATTATAAAGTGTACATCACTCTCGTAAATGGACTTTTCTATCCCCTTCCCCCAAATTGAATTTCCATTTGAAGTCGACCAATAACATTTCTTGAATCTTGAAACAAATGTAATACACTGTTTTATTATTACCATTAACATTTTTTTTACCATGATAATATAAAAATAATTTGCCAAAATGGTTTAAAATTTATACATAAAATGTTAAATATTTTAATCAAAAATTTAAAAAATTATACTCCTTTAGCTATAGTCCCTTTCTTCCCCCGCTCCTAAAGCTCTGTTTACACTATCAAACTTTATGTGACAACAAAATGTGATGTGCCCATATATGGACATGATGATGTCATATCACTACCATATTTGGGCACATCACACTTTTTTTGCCAAACTAGTTTGATTGGATAGTCAGAGCTTTACTTTTGCTATTTATTTTACTAGGATAACTCATAAGTTCTCATTTAAAAGAAATATTAGGCTCTATCGTAATGAGAGCAAAAACGACTTATTTTTTTTCCAATAACACTTACGGTGAACTCTGTCCATTATGTTGAGCATTAATCGTTCTGAATTTTCTCTCACCCCGCATTAACATTTCTTATAGATGACCATTTAGTAATAAGTAGTTTGACTTCAACATTAAACGGATTGACAAAATAATTCTGCTTACCATAAATGATATTGAAAAATTATACTCAGATTATCTTTCTTTTATCACATAATAAATTGGTCTAATATGTAATACGTACATTTTCTAAATGATTTTGCCTACAAATAACTTTGCACAGAATAGAATATATATTATATATGTCACATTGTTGTTTTATCTTCTCAATTAGCCAATATAGCATTTTGTGTGTTCAACCAGCAACATAAGGTCTATAATACATAATCATCTATAATAACAAAACAATTATTATATATATTTATTGTATGTTTTGTTATTCAACTGTTTTTCTTTGCTATGCAATGTGTATTTTGTAATTTTGTTCTCACCATTACTTTAACATTATTAAGGTCATCAAATAATAATCATAATATCATCAATTCCATGATATATTTTATTTTTACGATAAGCCATCCTCATTATCAATGCTGTCCTCTTTTCATCATCATAATCATTAGATTATTGATATCATTATCATCATCATTTTTTATCATTTTTAATTAGCAGAATTTAAATTTTCATCAATGCTATCACCTGTTCTCCATCACCTGATATCTGACTTCATCTTCCACTTTCAAAATAACATTATTTTTGTTAATCTATTATGTAAAATTTATATTATACGATATTAATGAATGGATTTGTGGCATCATCATCATAATCATAATCATCATCATTATAATCATAATAATCATAATTCTATCAATCGATTTCATACAATATTCATCTTATTAATATTCCGTATTATGCCATTATTATCCACATTCTAGAATATTCAATATAAGTGTCTTTAAAATGTCACCATCTGCTATTGGCTAATAATGTAATGATCATCACAACTAAAGACTGTTTCACACATATTCACACATACTGTAGTCTGACAGCCATTTAATGTGTTATTTAAGCTATACTTGGCATTTATATTCATTCACTATTTACTTTAATAATGCATATACGACACACAAGAAGAGAATGAATAGTAATGTATAGGAATGTAAAACAATTCTTAGATTTCAGACAATTTTGTGAGAATTTTTTTTTATATGAGGCATGTTATTTTAACACATAAACTTTTGTTTGACATTTAAAATGTGTTTAGTTTGGACAATAATTCATTTTTTTAGTTATACTTTTTATCTGTATGAAAAACCTCAAGGGATTTTTGACTGCTTTGATCACCCTAATAAAGTATTGTGAATAAATATATCCACATTTCTTGTAAGATAATATATCATAATATATTGACAACTTCTGTTATAAACTACAACAGAATCCCTGTTAAGGCGACACCTTCAGGGCCCCACAAGATGTCCTCTTATTAGGGGTGTCCTTTGAATAGGGTTGGTTACAGTATTAAAACATATATTCCTTCATTTGTTTCACAGGAAAGTGTCCCCTTAATAGGAACGTTGCAAAGGAAGGTTTCTACTGTATATGAGATATATATCTCTCTGCCATTCTCTTCTCCTCTGTCCTCTTCCTTCCCCTCTCTCTTTTCCCTATCTCTTTCTTCCTTCTCTCCACTGTTCTCTCCTTTATCTCTTCTCTCCACTTTTCTCCTCCTTTCTCTCTCTTCTCCTTCTTTCTTTCTCTTTTCTGTCTCATCTCCTCTTTTCTTTTTCCTCACCTCCTTTCTCTCTCCTCTCCTCCTTTCTCTCTCTTTTCCTCTTTTCTTTCTCTTTTCTGTCTCATCTCCTCCCTGTCTCATCTCCTCCTTTTTCTCTCCTCTCCTCCTTTTTCTCTCCTCCCCTCCTTTCTCTCTCCTCCCCTCCTTTCTGTCTTTCCTCCTCTGTTTTTCCCATCTTCCACTCCTCTTTCATACTGTACGATAATTTAAATGTACAGTATGTATGGATGTTAGTCTTTGGCAACATGCTTTATGGTTAGCAAATAGGAAGACAATTCATACTTTTATGGATAGGACCAATTGTTAATATATGATAAGACCAACTGCTTAAGGTCTCATCCAAAGAACATGGCAATGAGAATAACAAAAAAAAACATTTTTTACCTAAAGGAAGTCAACAGATTTCTTCCCGTGGAGCCAAAATGTTGAACGAAATTGATATAAACACAAAAAATGCTCTTCCCCTAAATAATTTCAAAAGATTAATTTCATCTTAATTTAAGCATGTCTGTTGTAGTGAGTTTTATAATTGTTTAACTTTTCTGTTTTAATTTGATCTACTAACTTTAAATCTATTAATCCATCTTTTTTCTTTCTTCAATGTATAATGTTCTTGTTTGTTCATCAGTTTGATAATTGTGATACTGTAGTTGTATTTCTTTCATACGGCCTCATGGAAGAACACATTTTGTTGTGAACAAGCCTCCGTTTTAAAATAAAGATTTTATTATTATTATTATTATATAATACAGACGCGACTCATTCCATTTCGCATCTCTTTTTAATACAAGACAAGACAGTTTATACAACAGTTACTTTTATAACCCGAACACGGTCAATGTGACCGCGTATTGACTGCGTGTTATTTAAAACATTACAGCACTTTAGGTAAGGCGTGATAATTATATTAGGACATTAGAATTCTCAGTTTCTCCAAATCAAATTACATCTAAAGATAAAATATTTCTATGTTGTTACGTGCACATTAAATTGATTACCCACATTTTCAAAAATCACTTTACGGGTTTACATGCGGAGACAGATGCAATAATTTTCAGCTAACGCATGTAAAACAAGTAATAATAAACGACAAAAACACATTACGCTACCTTACTCAATCCAGCTATCTGTAGGTTTTATCTATTTTCTAAACTCTTTACTTGTTATTTCTAATGGAATTGAATTAGTCAGTGTATTTCACGTAACAGTTTTTCTCGTTTATCTCTGATAGTAACCTTCAATGTAGAGTAAATATACCTCATACTATGTTGTATTTTAAAACATTATTCGAATATATCTATTTTAAAGGAGACTTCTGAAAGTTATTAAAAGAGTAAATAATAAAATAGAGTTGTTGTACAGATACGTTATTTTAATATTAATAGTAACCCATGATGTACCAAAACTGACAAATATTTTCAAAATAAAAATTATGTCAAAGCGTCATGTACAAGTCTATGACATGTGTAATTTATAGTGTGATGGAAAGACTGATCAATGATTGAAAAAGAAATATGACGATGATGATTCCGTCAAATTTAAAGAGAAAACGCTTTTACATAATGTATATATTTTCATACGATTGATTTTTACATGATTGTTGATAGATTATCATACCTCTGTTAGAACAACATAAAGTTGACTCAAAATCCAACCGAGTTCATCGTCTTGTAAAACACCTTTGATGTAGCTGTATAATTAGTATAATTCCCTTGATTCTCTGTACAGTGCGATGTGATCACACTGCAATGTTCAGAAGTGTGTTTACCCAAGGCATGATGGTTTCAATTGACACTTTTTCCTGTGTATGTGATCTAAAATTTCCTAGAATAAATGTACTTTTTTTTCTGTTACTTATTAGGATTCTCAAAATGTTCACCACCCATGATTGTTTTAACTAACACTTTTTATGAGATCCTGTCGGAAAATACATGTTTTTTCTTTTTCAGTTATTTGTTAATTTAAATGTACAGTTCCCAAAATGTTTGTTTACTCAATCGTATGATGGTTTGGATTTACACTGAGTATGAGATCCTTTTGTGTTATCTATTCTTTCTTTTTCAGTTACATATTAATTTAATGTACGCATCTCAAAATGTTTGAGGTCAGATATCGCATAAGATTAAGGCCTTGTCTACACTATCAAAACAATGCGGATGTACCCATATGGACATGATGATGTCATATCATTACTATCATACTTTTTGTCAAACTACTTTGATAGTGTAGACAGAGCTTTAGGCATCCAAAACAAAATTCTATTTTGTATTATTGATGTTTATGATCTTCACTGATAAAGTAAAGTCATTTTGAAACATACTGTATGTGTGTTCTTAAATATAACTAAATATCTATACATACAAACAGCATATAATATTAAAAGAAAGATTTAATGGCTGTGATAATACAGATCAAGCGTTGTAAATCACGATAACATTATATCAATACAAAGCTAATACCAATACTTATAGTAATTGCGCTTGAATTGTTTGAATACTCAAAGCCAATTTGAACGCAGGATATCGGTAACCGTTATTCTCGTGCATACAATGTGGAGATTACCTCGTATATCTCGTGGGAGTAGTCTACCGAATACTGGAGCATAAATCAGAAACTTAAAACTATTTGGAGTGCAATTATTGTCTGCTTATATATAGGTAGTGTTACAAATTTCTGCTCCGTGATCGATTAATAATGGCGTAGTGGTTGAGGTTTCTTATATGTGGGGTATGTAGTTCAATTCACAATAAAAAAAAGCATACAAATGAAAAATTATTTTTAGTTAAGCTCTGTCTACACTATCAAATTTTATGTGACTAAAATGTGATGTGCCCATATATGGACATGATGATGGCATATCACTACTATATTTGGGCATATCACCACCATATTTGGGCACATCACACTTTTTTTTGTCAAACTAGTTTAATAGTGTAGACAGAGCTTTATATGTACACATTTACAGGGATTAATAATTTTCAGCAATGTTGAATAGTATTTTTTTCTATTTGGAAATATTCACAAAGTGTTGACAATTACATGGTACAGTATTGTTATTTTAAAACTACTGAGATAGTACAGGGATTTAAACCAAGGCATCTGTAATTCATACAGGCATCTCAACCACCAAGCCACACTACTCAATTGTCCAGAGGTAGTAATAATATCCTCGTTATTCTAGCTACAATGAAACCCAGCGAAACTTCTAAGGCACATAAATTTAAAAAGCATACAAATGAAAAATTATTTTTAGTTAAGCTCTGTCTACACTATCAAATTTTATGTGACTAAAATGTGATGTGCCCATATATGGACATGATGATGGCATATCACTACTATATTTGGGCACATCACCACCATATTTGGGCACATCACACTTTTTTTTGTCAAACTAGTTTGATAGTGTAGACAGAGCTTTATATGTACACATTTACAGGGATTAATAATTTTCAGCAATGTTGAATAGTATTTTTTCTATTTGGAAATATTCACAAAGTGTTGACAATTACATGGTAGAGTATTGTTATTTTAAAACTACTGACATAGTACAGGGATTTAAACCAAGGCATCTGTAATTCATATACAAGCACCTTAACCACCAAGTCACACTACTCAATTGTCCAGAGGTAGTAATAATATCCTCGTTATTGTAGCTACAATGAAACCCAGCGAAACTTCTAAGGCACATAAATTTAAAAAGCACTATATAAATTAGTAGTGTAATGTTCCACATTGCTTTACTTGGAATTAAGTCCCAATGGAATAGCCTAGATGTTGTCAATTGTAACAGCTAAATATCGAATGTCCGGGGGTAATAACGTCGCCATATCGCCTTGCGTCCTTAGGAGATATTGTAAATCACAATATTATTATTATAGATTAGTGTCTTACTTTCTACTAGTTTGACTTCGAACAAAGCAAGAATTGATGGTGAGATGACGTTCATGCATCATACATCTTCAGACAATAAGAGTTGTAACAACTTAAAAAGACAAGCTTAATTAAAGATCATGTCGATAACTAATGTCGCTACCTGACATCCAAGTCATTTTTCCCTTTTATTTGTTGTTTCTAATCACTTAGCTGTGGAAAAAAATTCTTGGAGATAAAAGATGTAAACTGCACTAGAAAATAACTTTGCTAGTCGCATGTTAAGTTATGTTTCCTAAGTCTTGTTTTTTAGGTATAAGAGACCTGTATGAAAATACAACTTGTGTAAATAATAACACCATATAATATGCAGGGTAAATCCAGGGAGTACTAGGGTAAAACTCTCTTTTGGCAACTAAAATAAAATTATGAACTACTTTTCGATTTCTATTAATACTGTTAATGTTACCCCATTTGAAAAATCCTAGATCCTCCTCTGATATGTACTTGTGGAAGCTTCTATTTCTATCTATTTATTATTTTATAATATAAACTAAATTAAGAGTATAGGTGCGACACATTCAATAATTGAAATGTTTTAACTGAGATGGTATAATGGTATGGTACTCTGCTTGTCAACATGAGATCATAGGTTCAAATCTGGCCAAGAGACATGTACAAAACTAATGGAATTGATGAGCTTTGCTTGATATCATTATGACAAATTCCAAACACAAGACTGTTTCTATAATTTGTTTATGTAAGATTTATATGTATTGTACATTCATTTTTATAGTGTAGTGATATTAGACAAAATGTTTCTTGACAAAATAGAACTTCATTCCAGTTCATTGATTATCAATAGTTTCTTGTGATGTTATATTTCATTCTGATTATGTATTAAGTGATGATGTCAGTGTTCTGTGACCCTTTTATGAGTTTCTAAGCTGTCATTGCAGTGCTACAGTATGTGGATGAATTTTGACAAGACTATTAGGAACATTGACCAGCGTATGAACTTTGACCAGAGTGGGTATGAACTTTGACCAGAGTGGATATGAACTTTTACCAGCAGTGGGTATAAACTTTGATCAGAGTGAGTATGAACTTTGACCAGAGTGTGTATGAATTTTGACTAGTGTGTGTATGAACTTTGACCAGAGTAGGTATGAACTTTGACCAGAGTGGGTATAAACTTTGACCAGAGTGAGTATGAACTTTGACCAGATTGTATATGACTTTGACCAGATTGTGTATGAACTTTGACCATATTGTGTATGAACTTTGACCAGAGTAAGTATGGACTTTGACCAGAGTAAGTATGAACTTTGACCAGAGTAAGTATGAACTTTGACTAGAGTAGATATGAACTTTGACCAGAGTGAGTATGAACTTTGACTACAGAGCCAGTTGTGAACTTTTTAAATTTTTTCTCTGAAATTTGTAGAAAAAACAACCATCTACTTTGACTCTCTACATCACGAGTATTATCCTACCAGATTATAGAAAGTAAATTAAACTTTTAAAATATATTTTATGTTTAGATTTATTCATATTAAGTTATTGTGATTGCCTGGTATTTGTTTATTCAAGTTGGTAACGGTATTGATAATTGTTTTGTCTCTTTTGTGTTCAGTTTTTCTATCCTATCCATCTTACAAACTAACTGTAGTGATAGTTTTAATACAGTGTGTACCGTGTGCTTGTAAATTATAACACTTAGAATACGTGGGTAGCAATAATCAACGCCAGATCATATCTCATGCATGAGGTTTAATATTGAAGGTTTAGTAATTTGATAAAAATAGATTTTTACTTTAATGAGAATATAAACCAAATGTACCCAAACCTAATATGAACATTATAATGAGTACTTTTAAATTACTGACGAAAAATGAGGCGCTTTCAGGTCTGCACTAGCTCAGGGGTGAGATTCAAGTCTATAAAGCATTTTGCATTTTATAGTTTATACTGTATGTAATGAACATGGAGTCTGTTCATTGTTTGTCATCATGAGATACTGACTATATAATATCTGTTTTATTTTTTTGTAGGCCAAATATTTTTGCATAGAAAAATACAAAAAATGTGTATTATCTTATTATATGCAATTTCTGTTTATACTGCATTGCAAAGATGATTCTGCATTGCAAAGTTCATTTATAATTTTTAACCAAAAGGAATTATAATTTCTAATATTAAAAATCAATTTTACGTCAACAAATTTGCTCTCCCATATTTTGGATATTAGAAGGGTGAAATCTTCGATGTTTGTGTGATATCGAACATTATTTTCAGTTAGCCTTTTTAAATATTCTAGTACAGACATAGACGCAATATATTATAGACATTTTGTCTTTCTGTTATAAGGTGGAGGCTTGTTAAGTTGAAGTAAAGTCGGGCGATAAAATGAACGAATAAACAACAAAATCGTTCATTTTCAAAATGTGTGGGCGTTCCGCTGGGAATATTCGCCTAATGAACATTGTGAATAGAATAATGTGAGCATTCCACGCATTATTCACTTGGTACATATTATCTTTGCATTGCAATCCTACAGTTTTGGGTTCAAATGCTGTAATTTATCAGTATAGCATCATAGCGTCATTACAATGAAACCTACCTACAGTAGTAGTATGAGACAAAAACTTAAAGCTATGTCTACACTATCAAACTTTATGTGACAACAAAATATGATGTGCCCATATATGGACATGATGATGTCATATCACTACCATATTTGGGCATATCACTACCATATTTGAGCACATCACACTTTTTTAGTCAAACTAGTTTGATAGTGTAGACAGAGCTTTATACAGCGAATAAAAAAAATATGGTAATGTAGAATATTCACAGAGGAATATTATTACACTGTTTTTATGTTTTATTGGTTGGATTTCTTAGTTAGCTGAGTAATTCAGTTTACTTTTGACATTCTTGGCCAACTTCGTTTTTTGTTTTTTTTTCTGACTGAATAAGTGAATGAATGAATGAAAAGAAATCTAAACTTCATTAGTCCAAGATTCCAACCCAGACTCCTTAAATTGATAGTAGGCAAACGCATAATTGATCACAGTGCTATTATGCAAGAAATCTATACACATAATTTGTACCATGATGTAAGTATTTTGCAGAATGGGTCAATACCCTTAGATACATCTCACAATAATCAATGCTGTTTTGTTGACTCTCGTTGAACATATTCATAATTATAATTTGCCCTAAGCGTACTCAGACTAGAATATTTTAGAAAATGGAAAATCTATCCCTTGTGCCAGGTATCAAATATATGCCATTCTTGTCGCCATATTTTTACCTTGCCTGTTACATTGTCGTTTTTGTGTTTGCCATTATAAATGTAAATTATTTAAAGATGTATTGTCTCCCAAAAACATGAAAAATGAAGATTAATTAATCAGACTTTGAATAGGTTATTTTGTAGTTTTAATAAAGTTAATCACTTGTTTTCACATTAATAACATGATAAATGGTTAAATTCAGCCAAAAATCCATTGGCTAGCAGCCAATTTGACCATTTTTTGCTTTTACAGTTTTTTCAGGTAAATAAATTTAGTTTCGATTTAATTTTAGGTCATAGTGGATACCTATTATGTGAAATTAAAATTGCATATTCAACAAAAAAACATTTAAAAATTATTTTTCAGTAGGACAATACATCTTTAAACTAAACAACAGCAGAATACAGTAGAACCCCTTTAGGACCCAACAAAATATCCCCTTTATAAGGGTGTCCCCTGAATAGGACTGGGTTGTAGTGTTAAAACATATATTTCCCCTTGTTTCAGAGTGGCCCCTGAATAGATGTCTTTTACTGTAGGGTGACTAGAAATACTTTACAATTGACTGAACATTCTTTATTAAATAAATTGTTTGATTTATTAAAAAATAAACGTAATTCATTAAAAAAAACTGCATTTGTACGATAAAAATTCCTTTATATTAGATATGATATGCTTGAATCTCATATGTTGAATTTATAATGTAGTCTACGTATATACATGAGAGCATTTAATGAACATTTATATTGCAATCTTCTGCTTATAGCACCAATGTAAATGCTAATTTTGAAATCGTATACATTCTATATGAAATGTATTATTGCAATATTATTACGTTTTCTGACATTAATGTTTGTGTAGATCATTTATAGAAAGCAATTGAATCTTGTAAATTAATGTATAGAATAGATCATTATAGAAAAATGGTTGAAAATATTGAAATTCACTACTATGTTGGATAATGCAAATATTGCTTTATAAAATATTATGAATTATTTATATTTTATTCCATCATATCATGTAAAGCCTCTATAGTGTCCAACTGTTCGGCAAAGACCTTTGCCAAATTGTGCCCTTTTCTCTACTACTTTGACTCATACTTTAGCCCTCATTTGCCTCTTTCTCAGAAAATGGACCCTTTATTTGGCCCTGAAGGTGTCCACTTAATAGAGGTTCTTCTGTACTATAATGTATGATTAGCAATCCGGTTTCCTTTTATATACTGTAGTCCAACGCATAACATATTTTTTTCACTTGAAGTGATTTTATTCTGTAGTCACCTGACCCACACCAACACCTATCCCCCACCCCCAGCAGTGTGCTTGCTTCCCTCTCGGAACCTCACACGTCATGTGACTACATACAACTAGAGGCAAGCAATGATGTCTCTTATCTCAACATCAATCAGAGCTCTTATAAAAACACTTAAATGGTTTATCAGGATAGGAGAGTGTTATGTTGTTTTGACAAACCTATCCACAGTCAATTCAGTTATCTTCTTATTGCATATAATTCACTTAACTCCTTCAATCACCCTGCCATCCAGTTTATCGTTTTAAACATTAGTTTTGCTTTCGGTAAGACTAATTGTTTTTATTACTAATTAATAGATGAAAGGTTAAACAGGGGATGTATAAATTGTGTTTTTTGTTTCTCAAAATATCACGAACCATCTTTAATATAATAGATATTTAGATATTTTATTTATTCATGGTCAACATAGTAAAATACAGTGCATGGTTTGACATTATTTTTGTTTGTTCAAAGTTAAAAATTCACATAAAAATAGAAAAATTTGATTGAAATAAACAAGGTTAAAATATAGTAAAATACAGATAAAAAGCATCGTTCAAAATACAAGCAAGATTGGTGTGTGTATAAAGCATAATTTACTTTAAATTGCTCCAAAAATATGTCCATATTTTAAAATATCAGCTAAAAACCCCATACTTTATTATGTATACCTTGTAATGTATTCTGTCTATTAAATTACATCAGCAGCTTTTGACACATTACGGTGTATATGATAACAATCATTCGATATCTTGCACACTTTTGAGTTGATGCAGACTTTCTGAATCAAATTACTTGTTTTAAGCTCTGTCTACACTATCAATCTAGTTTGTGCCCAAATATGGTAGTGATATTTCCAAATATGGTAGTGATTTGACATCATCATTTCCATATATGGGCAAATCACATATTTTTGTCAAAATATTAAATAAATCTGCTCTTAAATTTATTTTACCTTCCACCCCTCCTGTGTCTCCATCCCCCCATTAAAAAAAAACAAACTAACAATAACAAATTAAAATTGTTAAAAAGGTTTTCATCAATATTGTTTGCAATCTGCAATATTAAAGCGTTATCTAAATACTAGTCCTCCAATTTTATGACATATATCAGTTGGCTAATTTATTCTACAAATTTAATGTGAAAATGAATACTTCTTCACTTTTATTTCTCACCAAATTGTATTTTACAGTGAATATACAGGATGTAAATTGATGTAATGTAACACTAATGTAGCATCTCGCTTTTAAATGTTACCTAGAATGGCAATAAAGATGAAAACGATACAAGTTTTTTACTTCTGCAGATTTCCTCATCTTTACGGTTTATACATTTTAGTAATATTCGGTTTAGAGAGTTTCTCGCACGTTTGGAAATTTATTTTAGTATCTCCTTAGAGATCAACAATATGAATTTTATTCTTCAAAACAGAAGGTGTATCAATTTGATTTCTGTGGATAATTAAAGTTTAATACAATATTGGGGGTTGTTCAATCAAATACTTAGCCAATGGTCTGAACGTATGGCACCTGCATAGCAAGTAGTAGAATATCGGTTCGAATCTTCTTTGGTGTAAATTTATTTTTTGCTACTCATTGTTTGAAAGTATGATTCCTGCATATTAAGCAGAAGTTTCTCAGTTCGAATGTTAATTGGTATAAATTTATTTTTTAAAACTTATGGTCTGAAATTATGGCACCTGCATATCAGTGTAAATTTGTTTATTTTTTCAAACTTATGGTCTGAAATTATGGCACCTGCGCATCAAGGAAGAGTTTCAGTTCGAAACTTGTTTGGTGTCAATTTATTGTAAACTAGAAACAATATTTTTGTTACTCAAGATGGTCTTGTCTTCACCAACCACACATTATTTCAATATTTTTCTTTTACTTTATTTTATTTAAATTGATCTGATGGAAAGTATTTGTTGAATGTTATGACAAAAATGAAGGTTTGCATGTTCTGTCAATACTCTTTTCTTTCTTGTCTCTCCTTAACTGATTTGAGTATTCAATGTGTTTAAGATGAATACTAAAAACACTGTTGCTGTATTCAGCAATCAATTGCATATAATTTATGGCTTCAACTGGAGATTGTGTCGTTGGAACAATTTTACAAGTTATCATTGTGTAATGAAATATGCAATATTTGTTTGCTGTAATGGAATATCTGACAGATGCAAGCCACAACAGTCGTTAGATAAAACTCGCATTAATGCTGAAATACTGTCTAGTATGATATTACTAGGTATTTTAGAGGGAAAATAACAATAGCGATTTAATTCAACTTAATGACTGAAAACAATTCAGAATTTCATAAATCCTACAAAATATAATGCCTACATAGAACCCAAAGGTGTCCCCTTAATAGGAGTTCTACAGTACTGTACCTCAATGGTATATTTTTATTCTACAGATGTTTTTAAACCTCTAGGTTTGCCCTGATAAATAATATATTTGTTTGGATTTCCACAAAATTCATTTCATCATTCCAGCTTCCAATATTCATGTATTATTAGTGCCCCGCGGCTTTAGTGCGTACAATTAAACAAACGATATGATTATAATTTTCGTATATTAAACCAATCCCTTTAAATAAATGTGGCTAACAAATGTTACACTAATGATAAGTGATTACAATCAAATATAATAACTGTCATCGTGCTTGACATCATTGGCTTCTCACAATTGATTACTAAAATCATTCAGTCAAAGACGATGGGAAATTTAATCTTAAATCTTGTAGTCAATTCTTTCTGTTTTACTTTCCATCAATAAATTTTTAAAAAACAGAAATATTCATTGTATATCTTATAAACAGATCTCCTAGATTTTGAATTTTTTTATTTTATTTTTGGAATTTTTATTTTGTAAATGTAACTTAAAGGAAATTCACTATTGTGATGTACCAACATAAAAGTGAGATTCCAGTCGCCGACAATTCATGCGGCAATGCAGTTTCATGAGAGACGGGATATTAAACCGTTTGTTTTGTCAAACTGTATTGTTTTAAGCATCCCTAATGATCAACTTCGGCTGGATGGACCACTCTCGTAAAATATTGTTGAAATAAATATATAATATTTTTATAATAATTTTTTTATTTGGTCATATGCAAGTTATGGAGTAATATGGAAAATAATCAAATTGCATTTACGCAAAATGCACTAAATTGAAATTGTTTGAATTTTAAGAGAAAAATACATGCAAATAAAATGTTACTCTTACAGATTTAAACTCATTAAATGGTTATTTGTATACATAATGTATCATTTAACTTTTCAAATACCTGACTAATTACAATCAATCTATTTTTCTTTGATCAAGCTAATAGTTCCATTAATTGTAATATTTCTAATTTAAATGCTAATATAGGCTAACTGTATTCTGCATTTGCTACAAAGCCATTTTGATTGCTAAGTAAGCTACACACATGACTGCCTCGATACAATTATGCACAATATTCTAGCATTATTTTACATGAAATATTATTTGTGTAATAAATTTTGTACAATTGTCTAACTGGGATTTGTCATTTTAGATGACAACTGCCAGTATCTATCCTATATGTTATTAACATTATAGTAATTGCATAGTAGCCATATTGGCTGGCATGGGATAAAACCCGCTGTAAAAATTATTTATAATAATAAATATGCTGGCCTGTTAAATGTCCCTGTTGGCGAAGAAACTTTTCTGTGAAATGAATGATGCATAGGACAATATTATGTTTTAACACTGTGGTTCTACTGTACTTGCTAGATGCGTTGTTGACAACAACAAAAATTAAAGAGTAGAGTAATTCCTATCTTACTCAAAGAATAGCAATATAGCAGATAAAAGCGACCACTGCCGTTTTTCTGCAATTTAAAGCGCTTCAGAGCAATCTTCACTCGGTTTACTGGGCTCTAGTAATGGCAACATCTACAAAATATGAAATATTTTATTCCAATCCAATTTTGTTTAGTTATGTTATGAAAATATTCTTAATTTTTTTATGGCATAACATCAATTGTTTAGTTGTATTACTATCCAAATAAGTTAATATCTTCAATTAAAACCTGAATTTTTGGGATCCCTGATTGGTGGATACATTTTAATTTATAATTTCTAAACTTTGAAATAATTGACTTTAAATTACATAATTTGCTTATGTAAATTGTATTTTTCAGGTTATTGTGACCAATCAGATTACAACAAGACAAGGATCGACCAATCAAAGCAGCAATCAAGAACAAACAAGTACTGTTATTTTAATAACTTATTCTTCATAATGTTTCAGTAGAACCTAGTCCTATAAAACAAACTTGAATTTTTTCGTCCATTATTCAACTTCTATTTATTTTTTCATAGATTCCAAATGCTCTTTTTTCCGATTTAATGTATTTTTTTATTTGTAAATTTACACAACAGATAATTTTAGATATTGCCTTATCTCTTTAAAATAGAGGGCAGTAGACATTATTGTAAAACTTGTATATGTGTATGGAGGGCAGCAGACATATAAAAACTATTTCATTTATTTGGCTCAATATAGAATGAACAAAACAATAAATACGTCAAGCAAAATAAATAACACCTAAGAACATAAGAAAGGGTGCCTTACATGCGTACGTCGCTGTTGACATTAAATGTAGTAGGGCCCTCGGAAGAGGAGTTTTCACTATTATTACTGAGAGAGCTACCCTAAAAGAAAATCAAATAAATAAATATAAATTTATAATGAAAACATGATTATAAATTTAACATGAATTTGAATCGTTACCATTAAAAAATATTGAAATTTGTTTATCATTTAAATGCCCCTTGTGACTGTTTGTTTATCTCATTTTTGTTTCAAAGGGCCATTAGACAGTGGGGAGGGTCAGGTGACTGCAGCACTTGGTAACACATGGAGTCATAGCGTAAATACTAGGTTACTTCTACAATATCATGATGCTATAATTAGACAGGTATGAACCACTCTACTGTTATATTAGCATAATGAAGTATGAACTGCTCTTCTTAAATGTTGGCAATGAGTTGCTTCTGCGGATTTATCCACCTCTTCAGACAAAGTCTGTTCTTCCAGAGAGCCCAGTTATGTGGCTGTGTGTGTACACTGGGTAACCCCACCACTCCATCTGAAACGATGTACTTTAGGTGCACATGAGCCAAATTTGTACAGATTATAGTCCTTATCTGCAAGGACTCGTTTTACTACCAGAGCCATGGAGCGAGTGAGCCTCAAACCCTTGCCAATGTTGGCTACATATTACGGTCGCTTGGCCACTCAACGTGTATAATCATCATGTATTTAAAAAAAATGTGAGTGACCAGCAGCAGCTTGTTGATTAGTAGAGTTTGTAAACCTAATAGTTGTGTCCTCTGAAAAAAAACCCAAAATATTAAGGCCCACAAACCCAGAAACACTATAATAGTACTATTATTACAGTTTTACACACAAAAATGTATGTAAAACTACAAAGCTAACTGCACTAGTACACTCAGAAAGCATGACAGTTGGCTGTCAAAGCACATATATGCCCCTTGATTGTTTCACTGGATGTGCCCTTTAAGTTTAATAAGTATCTCTCAACGGAGGTGTTCTACTGCATTCATGGGTACAATATTGAGAACGGATGGCAGCCTAATGATAGAGATGTGTCAGAAAGGGATAATTATTTTTTTTCTTTTTATTTAGGTACTTATTGCAAAATCACCTGTAGCTCCGTTTACATCAGTCATGTATACTATCCAAGATAAAGGCATTGTAGCAGGTATGGATATCAAACTCATAAGACAAGAAAATATACAGGTGAACCAGAGAAAAGAGGAGGGCTTGGAAGTAAAAGAACAACCAAATATGGAAATAAATTGTCCTTTGTGACACCCCTATTCAGGGGATGCCCATTTAAGGGGACATTTTTACTGTGAAACGAACAAAAGGCAAAACATTTATTTCACTATAGTACCAAGAATGTAATACAGTCAACTCTCCCAATTCCAGACAACTTTGGGCTGGCCAAATATGTCTGGTTTTCCGGAAACTCTGGTATTCAGAATGCATTTTTAATGGTAAAAATAAATTTGGGACTGTTTTCAAGAAAAGTCGGGTATTGGGAGAGTTTCTTGTTTTCAGAGAGTCCGATATTGGGAGAGTTGACTGTATATCCCATCTGAAGGATGAGGCAATGAGAAGAAATCCAGCCTAAAACCAATCTTAAGTTCATGTCTTTTTATAAGACATTGCAATTTCTTTACATCAGTGTTTGTTTTTACTGATATTTTTTTTCAAATATTGGACATTACACAAAGTAGGAAGCATGGTCTAAATTCCATTTAAATACAACATATCAAAAATAGATTTTGAAATCTTCATACTATATGCAATTAGTCATACAGTCTGTGTTACAAACATGTTATTATTATTATTATTATTTCTTTGTATTGTGCAATGTATTGATTGTCTAGAATATGATGATTGTACTTCCGTATATTTCCACAGAACCGACGGATCAGGAAACATATTACCAAGGAACTGATCCTGGTTTACAAAGTATGAAAGTTCGAAGTAGTCTTGCTTATGAAATAAGCCATCAATTATGATCAGGTAATAGAACTGATTGACTTTAAATTCTTCTCTTTACATGACATAGCTGGATCAAATACAGAGAGTTAAGTGTGAACCATTCCTTTTACTTATCAATGAAGAAAAAACCCCTAATAACATGAACATTATATCATCCAAATCCCTTTCTGCGACGAAATCTATTTTTTCGCTTCAGCAAAATTGGTAGTTTGAATTGTTTAACCAATCAGAGCTCAGGAAATTAGTCATGACGTCGTTCATGCGCACTCATACGAATCGAAAAGCTCAGCAAACATGTGATGGAAATAAAAATCGCTCTTATAGTGGAAAGTGTTTTTTTTATCTGTGAAATTCACGCAAATAAATTATCATAGTGAAAACGGACTTTACATACAGTCCCTGAAAATGACCTAGACTGCCAACAACTTTGGAAAAATTAATAATTTATTTGAAATAAAAATGAATACAGAATACATAGATACAAATACACTAAGTGTAATTTTAAAAAGAAAACATATACCGTATACCACTAATGAATTAGGAAATTGGAAGGGCCATTGCTTTAAAATTTATTTTAATTTGATCTGTATGTTTTATTTAAAATTAAAATCTATAAATATCATATATTTTAAATATTAATTTTATCCATAAGTTTTATTCCAATTAAAATCTATAAATATCATATATTAACATAAATATTAACTTTATCCATAAGTTTTATTCCAAATTTAAATCTATAAATATAATAATAACCCAAATAAAAGAGGAAAAAGCATTAAAAGTTCAGTGTGTGCAAAGATAAAAGAAAAACAATTTATTTTTAACATATTACTGCTGGTGAATTTGGAAAGGTTATTGACTTAAAGTTTATTTCAATTAAATTAAGTTTTATTTTACAAATTGAACATTAAAGAAGCTAAATGTAACTTAAATTAATAGGAAAAACATTAAAAATCCCTATATGTATGTTCAATTATTTTTAATTTATTTCTGAGGAGGGGTCACAATGTAAAGTTTAGTGTTGTAATTTGATTGTTTTTATTCCATAGACTAAAATATATAAACAACTTAAATAAAAATGATAAATTAATATTATATAAAGATACATAAATATATTTCTAAGACAAGTTAGTAATTACATTTTTTGCATGAGTTTATTATCAGAACACCAGCATACAGTTTAAATCAGAAATGTTTATTTTATGAGGAAATTTCCCAGTAGTATATATTTTTTTTTCTGACTAATACTATTAGTATTAGGAAAATCATAAGGATACAAAATTGGAAGGAAAACAAAAATGAGTTATACCAGAATTTAGTCAGTATATCAACCGGAAGTGTTGACAACTTCCTTTTCTCTTTGAAGCGATAGGTAATATTGTCAGTATATCTTGCTTAGTATTCCGAATAACATTTTTTTTAAATAGTTGAATTTATCTAAGCATAGGATATGACAGATCGGTATGCATGAATGCTCACGTAGTGTAACCACTAATTGTACCTAATTAGCGTAAAAAACATGAATGTTTAAGAACTTGTAGACAGTCCCCTTCTTTACGAGTCATGTTGTAATTGGTGACCACGCAACCTTTCGTTTTTAATTATTTGTTTTGTTGATTAGTTCAGTTATTTTTTAATGCCTTTCAACCAGCTGATTTTTTGCACGTTATTTTACGTCAGTTTGACTAATTTGTCAAATGTAAAGTGTACTTTAGTATGTGGTCGTATTTTGTGGTTGAATTGAACAATTCTTGATTGCGACATATATTATACAAACAGTATAAATTTAGTGTACAGTTTCAAAGCCCTGGAATTAAATTACAGTCAAGTTTGTGGCCAGACAATTGTTTGTTTGTTAACCATAAAAAAACTTATTTTTTTATAGAGCGTTAAAGAAGATGATAAAGTATTTAGTATGTTTGAATGTAATTTGTAGAATTTATAGCATCTTCCATGATTCTGCCACGCTTTATAATAGGGAGCTTTTAATTTGCGACGAGTGAGGACGACCAACCTAAGTCAGGTCAATCGATGTGTTGTGTATGTCGTGGCAAAAGATCCATAATGCCAAGTTGAGACCTCTAGTTTGCACTGAACAAAAAAAAAACAAAATGACATGGGTATATATTGGTAACTTGGAAAAAACCTCCCTACTGTCGAATGTAACCAAAATAGATTGTGGTCCTCTTCAAAGCATTGTTGCGAGTAATGATGTTGGAGTGATCAGGAAATACATTAAACCTACTGAAGCGTAGAAAGTTTACTGCTTCTTCCCTTGAAGTTCAACCGAACTTTGCGAAGCAGGATTTAAGGTGATTTACATAAATACATGGACAATGCATTGAATAAACCACTAAAGGAAATGGCTCTGCTCTTATTGCTTCTGTGATACCATTATTTATTTACTTTAGTTTAGGACAGATTATGGAACACAATAGACAGTACTTAAATTTAAGTTTTAGATTAACTATTAAGTCCTGTCTTTGTTTTTACCTTTTGCTTTGGCAGGAAAACGTAATGGTGTGATATTTCAACGCCAAAGATTGGTGTCTATCATTATCTTTATTTAGTATTTTTGTTTCGCTTTAACAAACAGCAATTCAGCAAATACTTAAAACCATTAATTTAATAAACCATGTGTGTATTAAGTTATACATTTTTACACTCTGTTTTATCTAGCTTTTTATTAATTTTAAAATTATTTTTTAAAAGACATTACTTATTGTTATTATGTAGATATCATCCCCCTTTCTCAGGATTTAGAGGGCTATCACTATCAGCATTATTGTTTTTGATCTTTTTGTAAATTTAATATAGTATCGAAAAAATTGATAAAATGCTGATACATAGGTGATAGTGCTGCTTTAGCCATAAAAACATTCTGGTACACAGTCATGATAAAAACAAGAGATATTTCTTACAAAAAACGCTGCTCGACTTTTTGACGTAACAGTTTTAATTGTTGTTCTAAACTATAGTAATGTACAAATTTAGTTTCCTAATGATTCCATCCTCTGGGAATATAACTGCCCAACAAAAAAACAGATCACCCATCCTACAATTAGTTATTTCACAGATTCTATGTACCCATCTAATACAACTATATGGATTTTGTTTGTGAAGTTTATATATACTATATATACATTGGTCCATACTTATTTTGTATAGGTTATACCATGGAAATTATTTCTCTATTGTTACTGTTGAAATGATTCTATTAGACGTTATTGGGAAAAGGACTTACATGAATTATTAACAGAATATTTGTATAGCCCCCTCTATATTAAAAAAGTTTTTAACCATAAATGCCATATCATTTAGAAATCCTATGTTTATTATAGAAATGAGTTCAGAATAATAAACAATGAGTATGAAACAGGAAAGATTACAAGGTCGAAGTAAAGTAAAATTTGAGGAACATACTTTTTAAGAATCCGGTTAATAACTGCAATTGTAATGTATTATATCCTGAGATGCATTGCCTGGGAAAGTTGAGTTGTCAGTTCTCTGTTTATATGTGCTATTACACCATAATGTAGACATTTAAAGTTAGCAGGTAGTTCTTTGATAGTTGCCGTTAAAAAGTTGGGAAACCCCTTTTTTGTTGATTTTCATTCAATTAATCGCCACATACAGTAGAAATACAGACAGTGGGCCATACAGAACATTATTAATGCAACTGCTTTGCGATTTATTTGGTGCCCCATTGCCTCCAATTTCAAATTACCTCAATTTCTGGGGAACAAGGGTCATGCAATTCTATAATGTTATTGTATTTGAACTGTTCTATGGATTTATTCATCAACATGTCAACATTTTATGTTATAAGTTGGCTTCAGTTCAAGATTTGGTAGAGGACAGATGTAATAATATCATCAACTCCACATTAGAATTCCATTCTACCTCTTATACCTTCACAACCCCTTCTACAATCCTTCCTATCTCCTAAACCACCATTACCCCTTATGCACCTGTCGTCCTTTCTTTCTTTTCCCTCTGCCATACTTTAGAATTTTAGAAAACAAATATAATTTATACTGTACATAGAGGAAAATAGTATAATTACACATTTTCATATCATATGTTTATTCAATTATGTTGTAGGATCATTTATTAATAAGTTATTAATTTGGTTCATTACCATGAATTTCTAATGTTTAACTTTAAGAATTCTAACAATAAATCACTTATTAATCATTCAAATACTTGACTAATAGTAGCATACCATATATGGAAATAAGTAGTTGTGATTGGTCAATAGTATGCCAAGTTAATTTAAAGATTCTTCCATTTCTACAATAGGGGGATGCATAATTTTAAAGATATTCATAAAAATAATGACCTCTTGTTAATCATTTATTTGTTGGTTTGTTGTGTCCTAAAGTAACATTATGTTACGATGATGTCATATGGAATGTACAATTTTTATACAAAATGGAAAAAAATCACCAAGAATTCCACTAAAGTATTTTTTATGTCAACTACTTCTGTGGTGGCTCGATTTATGAACTTGGGTAGTATTGGACTTGACTCTCTAGTTGTTATATAATAACTCTATGGTATTTTGTAATCATTACAAAATAGAATTTAGAAAAAATGTAAATATAGTCAGGTGGCTTAGCAACAATTTTCAGGATTAACGTTACCGGCCGGACAAAAGTACCAAATTTGGCATGTATATTTCTTTCTTATCACATCAAATTGGTACCAAAAATAACTATAGCACATATTAATGTGTTTATTATGTTAGAATGAGGAAGTTTTCAATCCCAACAAAAGAATTCATTAATGATTGCTCATTGCGGTAATTTGCAACCGTGACATTAGAACTAATGGTTAACCTATTGTACATTGAACGATATAAATAAATAGAAATGTAATTGAAAAAACATTACAGTCTGACAGACAAATTGTTGAATAACAAATTAAGTTGTGGTATTTACAAAAAAAAATGTTTTTTTTTAAATATGAATTGATGACGAGCAACGTTTTAGAAAAATGAAGGGAAAAAAATCATGAATGAAAAGAAAAAAAAATTCACCAAAACAGAAGTATTTTCACTAAAACATTTTTTATAAAGTCAACTAGCCGGTGAACTTTAAATTTGCATGTTAGTCTGAAGTAAATTGCATTATTTGATCTGATCTGCTGTTAGCAGGCAACAATTTTCTTGATATACTGGCGGATTAAAAATGCTACTGCATTCATATCTTGTTTACAAAGGAAATGACATTGAGCAAACGCTAGACACACTTGCCGTTAGGGCTAATTTAATCTTATATGCAAATTTATTTAATTAACAAGGATCTTGTTCTAATTTACAGTGAAATCTGCAACATATACAATCCGTTTTTACGAAATTCTATCTGAGAAAAATCGAATTCTGCTCATTTTGATTATTTAACAATGAAATCTGCAACATAATGCGTTTTTGTTAAAATCTGCTTTATAATTTGATTTTTTGGCTCCAAACCTTTTTTTTGCTATCTATTTTATTATTTCTTGTATATTTTTACTATAAACAGTGTACACTTTTTTTTAATTATATTTTTGGTAGTTTGGTCTACACTAGGAAACTTTACCAATTTTGTTTTTCTCAATGCTAGTATTTAATGTTTCAGGTTTTAATTTATTTTACCGTTTCAAGTACATAAAAGATATATGGCAAATGGATGACCATAAGAGCAAAGTTTGTTTACCCATAGTGCGGTACATTACAAACAACATAAAGACAGGACAAAGGTGCAGTACATAACAAGACAGGTGAAACATAAAACTATGTCAACACTTGTGTTGGCATTTCATCGGACTAAATAATATACTTTACTTACATGGTTTAAAAAGTTTGCTAGTGTAGACTTCGGCAAACTTTTTTGCAGATTACTAAAGCATTACAACAGCATGAAACTTTTCTTGATATACTCAGAGTTTGCAGCAAAAGACTAGAATTTGCAGCAAACATCTAGAGTTAGCAGCAAAACACTAGAGTTTGCAGCAAAAGACGAGTTAATTGCAGTAAAAGACTAGAGTTTGCAGCAAAAGACTAGAGTTTGCAGCAAAAGACTAGAGTTTGCAGCAAAAGACTAGAGTTTGCAGCAAAAGACTAGTAGTAGACTAGACGTAACATATCTACTGTTAGGTGTTTAGCTAAATGTGCCATGATGATATAAGACAAATAGAATACAGTTTGTTGATAATGTTGTTAGTTTTTTTCAAAAACATATTTACATATTATTAGATGTTTTCTTCTACAATGCTCTTTTGACTTCAGTTAAATAGTGAAAATGAAAACACTAGTTTTTGAGATAAATGGAGTGATGATGTCAAATTATGAAATGAAACTAAATGGACAGCTTTGGTTTGAAGACGGCACTTCTTGATGATGATGATTACAACACCAACAATATCACTTTTCTACTCAATTTAATGCAGAATCAACTAAATTTTCTGATCAATGTTTGAATCTCGTTTGCTTTTACATTGTGAACATGCTGCAAATTCAGCTTTAAATTTGACTTAATGCATTTACTTTTAAATCGTTCTTTATCACTATTCTTCACATCGACCCTAGTAGCAACTCCACACGTATCGGTAACTTCTACTCCCATAGGATCACTAACTCTTGCTCCCTACGGATCAATTCAGCTGAAATCTTTAGCTGACATGAATCGGTGTTCCGTGGGATAAATACGGAATCTGGTAAATAATTAGAGACTGTGTTTGATTAGAGTTGACTAATAGTTGGCATACGTCTCTTGTTTTCATACCAGCGTCATTGTGATTCAGAGGTATGAAGTGATTGAGTCAAGCAATCGTGGTTAGGTGGTCAGACTCTCATAATCTTTTTGAGTTTTTGGTTCAATCTAGTTATGTCAGTGTTATGTATTAAGGCTCTTGTTTAACTTTTATTGAATAATAGTTGTATTGGAGATGGGCTTAAATTGACAGTGGGATTATAAGTGAATGTGTTACAGTAGAGCCTCTATTAAATGGACACCAAATTCTCATCTGAATAGGGGTTGGCTTTATTTGTTAAATCGTTTATTTCCCCTTGTTCGTTTTATGGAAAGTATCCCCTTCATGTGTCCGCTGAATAGGAGAATCCTAAAGAAGGATTTCTTAATTTTATAAAACGATTATATTTCAGTCACATAATCCAAATTATGAGGCTCTGTTCCCTTCTCAATCGTTATAAAAGTTTGTACCGCCTCTAAGTATACTGTATATACCAAATCGTACCCCTTGAGTCCTCTCCCAAACCCTGTATATATCAAATCATACCCCTTTCAAATTAAAAAAGTAATTTAAATTCAGTCAACTTGACAGATCTTTGACAAGTTTCCAAGGAATATGTTTCCAGTTTTATTTGTACTGAACACAACGCTAGCAATTGTCATTCTGCCTGGTGTTTTTGTATGACACTTATTCAGTTGTACATAGTTCAGGAAGCGTACTAAATGAATACCATGTGTGTAGGCTTCAGCAACGAGTTCTTTACTATGGAGGGTATTAACCTTTCTTTATATTTATTTTTAAAGCTATGTCTACACTATCAAACTTTATGTGACAACAAAGTGTGATGTGCCCAAATACGGTAGTGATATGCCCAAATATGGTATCTCCGTATATGGACACGTCACATTTTGTTGTCGCATAAAGTTTGACAGTGTAGACAGAGCTTTAAAATGTAGCGATTACAATTATTTAAGCTGCTTCATAATGAATTTGGCAAAGTTGTTAAAGACAATTTTTCCTGTTTATTATTATGTCTGGAATTTTTTGACCATGATAGATATGATGTCTTAATGGGAACCACGCTTAACCAAGCATATATGCACATTAAAAATTAAATACAATTTTATATGAATTTAAGTGTCAAAACTACTAGTGGGTGTGGTGTGTAATTGTTGTACAGACAGATTACATGTGTTCTTTATAAGATGTCTCAATAAATATAATAAAAAATAAATATAATACCAGTTGCAACAAGATTGTAATTATCCACCCACGAACATATAAAGTGAGGATTCAAATATCCTAATAAATCAAAAATGTTGTTCATTTTGTACCAGTTGCCACAAAATCATGATTATCCACCCACGAACATAATGAAGTGTGCATCCAAAACCCGAGGGTTGAAACCGCAATGTCATCCAAAATCTGAAAACTTATTAAAACCAGGGATGCTATATGAAACCACAACGCTGTTTAACTAGGCAAAGTTTACAGCTAGTCCGGGTCTTCGACTTATTAATGCTTTTAGCAGCACTTGTTCTGTTGTTTGAGAGATTAAGTAAAACGATTCTTATGATCAGATTGAGAAATCGTTGTATATCTCCAACAAGGTGAATTATTCCCCAAGTGGTTCAACAGATACCAATGTGGTTTATACAGTTTTTGATGGAGTCCTCTGTGTTGGCTCAGATAAGGTTCATATTAATGACTTAACCAGAGAAGATCTTTTGTAGTATTCTGTGCTTGTTGTATAACAATCAAGTCCCTGGGTAAATAACAGTTTTGACCTGTTAGAATGTAGGACAGAAATAGGAAAGATTAAATTAATGCCTATTTATAATTTAATGTGCCTACCAGCACTGTACCTGTTACAATATTTTAGTGTATATAGATAGCGCCCAGTTGTAGTTGGCAGATATTTTTAAACTAAAATGTGTCTGGAATAAATATGTGATTACCATAATAATAGTTTCTAGACAGTTTGAAAATTCCTTGATTTTTACTGTAAAAAATGACTGATTTCTTTTCTGTTCTATTCTACTAAGTTTTATCGGTATATAACCTGTGTGTCAACTCTGCATTGTTTGCTTAGGATATTGGACAATAGACTCACCGTAGACATGTAATACATTACCAATATTTGTTTATCAGTATCAAAGAGGTTCAAGTTTTTTTTTAAATGTTAGATTAGAAACAGCAATACTGTTATTCTCCAATAGGATCAGCATATATGTAAAGTGTCATCTTTTAGTCAACTGTGTGGTTCCAGAGCCATTAGAAAACACATTTCTAAAATCACTAGAAAACTTGTTCCATGTATTTTATTTTTCTGAAAAAATATTATTTTAACTTTTGAATAATAGTGCTGAACACTAAATAGGAGACCTATCATCACTTCTAATTTAGTCAGGCCAGTGCTACTGTATTGCCTGGTATGATTTCTCTATGGTATTAAACGACTCCTCTATGGTAAATGACTCCTACATATTTAACAGGTAAAGTAAATTCACCTGTGTATTATAGTGCAACACCTGTTGAGACTGCCGAAGCACACTTTGTGAAGAAACAGGTTAGAGATAAAAAAAAAATACCAATAGACTATTGATAAATGATAATAAAACTATGACAATTTATGAGTATTAACTAGAAAATGAAACATAATGCCAAGGTCGACAACACTAAAAAAAATCATAAAATATACCAAAATATCAGGATAGTACAGCAACGATTGCACTTACAGTTTGGACCAACCCAAGTGTCAAAATACCATGTCTAAAGTTTAGGTAGATATTGTATTTAATAGCTCATAAACATTTCACACCGGAAGCGGATGATTATTGCTACAAATGTCTTAGAAATTATTGAAACCAAAATTCTAATAGCCCTGTAGATATGGTTAATTTTTTCAAAATGAACCTACACTTTAGAAAATGAATGAGGGGTTGTTTGAAAGCCAAACCCTGCTACACATGTGAAGGTAGTATGTTCATACACACTGGAGATAAGCCTGTCATGGTTCTATTCACATGATTCAAATCATGTCAGCGTTAAATCCAGCATAAAGTGCTCATGTGTCCAATATAACTCCCAATGTACCTCCGATAAACTCTGATAGGTTAACAATGCATAAGAAGAGAATTAACTAAAAGCAATTACATGTTACATAAATATGGTTTGGGCCAACTTAATGCTTGGTTCCCATTTGGAGGCAACGCATTGACAGAACATGACTGAATTTACAAGCGACAGTTTGGATGGTGTTTGGTTTGGCTTACATCCTTGCGTTGCGTCTCAATGAGAAACGAACATGCTTAGAACAAAGTCAACTAGTGCGTGTGAACACAATTTATTATCATTCATCTTTGGAAATAGAACAATGATCATAATATTGACTAACTTCTTGTGATATAGTTATGTTTGCTTTTTACAAGAGCAAAGTACTATTTTGTTGGTAGTTATCTAATATAATGATTGATGAACTAAAAACAAACCACCTTGTCAATGGGGATGACACTAAATGATCCTGTAGAATCAATTAACCATTCACAGGATAACTAATTCAAAAACAAAGTTAAGATAATATTCTCTCGGTCTCGGCCAATCAGATTGTGATGTTAGGATAATAAGTGGCCCTTGTGATCACTGATGGTTGATATCTGGTGATTCATCACAACTCTTTTGTGTTTTGTTGGTTTGTATTATACAAGAACCATTGATAACCTGCTGTGGTGCAATTGTCACATGTCTGCAATTTATGTGTATGCCTTTTTTTTTCAATAGAACCAGTCATTTTTATTACAGGTTTATGTGTTATTTATGATATGACGTTTGCGGTACACCGCATAGTTCTGAAAAGAACTGTTGAGTTTCTTGACGTTTCGATCAATATACTTTCCTCATCCTCAAAAGTGAGAACGTTTGGTTTATGTGTTCTTACAATAATGTTTTAACCTAACATTTTTTTGAAAATATCTTTTCTTTTCTTTCCTTTTTTTTTTATTGTCAGACTGAATGAATTAGCTTGCTCTATGCAAAAATTAAAATATTTTAGATGCTAGGTATTTAGAAAAGAGTGCATCATCATCATTATCACACGATCCTCCTAATTTAACAATACTAAAAGCGATAGAAGCTACTTCTTAAATTCTCACAGAATAGAATCTCTCAGACACTCCAACAGAAGTAACCAATTAGCATTGTGATAGCTTCTGCAACTAAACCAATTTTTAAATTAGATCATAATGCTTGTAATGTTTGCAAAATAAGAAAGGGCCTTGTCATTTTTAATTATTTATTAATTATTTAATTATTAAAACTATAATTTTTTTTTTTTTAAAGATGTCAATAGCAATTGGTTACGAATACATTTACAGTAGTACTAAATACAGAAGCTGATTTTGATACCCTTGGACTTGCTTTTGAGTAAACAATCTTTTCATTCAGCACTGTTGATTGCCTACAGAGGTTCAATAGACCATCAAATCCAAGGCCTAAGAACTTTATAATTATTTAAAAAGATTATGTAATTAGAATCCAAACCTTGAAAAGTCTACTACCACAGTAATCCACACAACTGTCCTCATTCATTTTATTACTTCGGTTTAATTATTTTAAATTTCCTTGTTTTTGTTGGTACTGTATAATGCATTGCGGAGTTTATAGCAAGGAGATTAAAAGTTTTGATTAGTAGAAGTAGGCCTTTGTTTTTAGTTTTTTCATACAATTTTAG
The DNA here is from genome assembly GCF_963402885.1 of Antedon bifida. Lineage (NCBI taxonomy): Eukaryota > Metazoa > Echinodermata > Crinoidea > Comatulida > Antedonidae > Antedon > Antedon bifida. The sequence continues at coordinate 3,268,504 of NC_136234.1, forward strand.
CAACAAATCTGGCAGAATTAGACCACTTAATCAAACAAATAATTTAAATTTTGCGATATTATTATTTGTATTTTTTGTCTATTTTAAATTTTATATTATCTTGCCAAGAAAGTAAAATTGTAAAAAAAATGTTCAATTTTTGACAAATCAAGTTTATGTATATGTAAAACCCTAGTTTAAGGGGACAACTTCGGGCCCAACAAAATGTTCCTTTAATAAAGGTATCCCCTGAATAGCGGTTGGCTATAAACACATATTACCCCTTGTTCGTTTCAAGGAAAAGTACTGTATCCCCTTCATATGAGTGTCATTTGTAAGTTTTAAAAAAAAACGAGTTTGCTGACATTAATTCGCAAGGTCAACAAACCTTTAAAAACAGCATGTCATTTACCATATATGGTAAAAACATAGTTTTACACCCTGTTTCAACACCAGCTCATAATAATGTTTGCACTTGTTTATCATTGGTTGTTTGCAGTGTTAAACTTCACAGGTGGGTTCAAAGATTGGTAATATTTGCTAATTGATAAAATGCAACGATTGGTATTACTCTTATCAGTTATTGATATCATATTATTGATTACATACAGTAAGTAGGGCAATGTATCAACTTAGGATTTTACACATTTCTCAATCTCTTTATTCCTTTTCATGCCTTGATGAAATAAATTCTATTTGGTAGATTCACATTAAAGCTCTGTCTACACTATCAAATTAGTTTGACAAAAAAAGTGTGATGTGCATAAATATGCTAGTGATATGACATCATATATATATATATATATTATATGGGCACATCACATTTTTTTATCACATAAAGTTTGATAGTGTAGACAGAGCTTAAGTTGTTCTGGTACAACATAAACGATAATTGTGTGAGAACGTTTCATTGGTCAGCACTAAACGTTAGCAGGATCTGCTTTGTTTTGCGGGTTTCTCCAAATTTCTAATACTTTACTTTTGAATATATAACACTACTTCTGATTGGTTGATTTTGTAGCATGTGATCTCCTAAATGTGAAAGTGATGAAAGCGTTAGGTTGTTGGAACTAGGCCATGTTTGGTTGCTCGTATTTAAAAATTTCATCTATTTCCTCTCGTACCCTCGAAAACCCCCCAGAGCATTCAATGAAGCCATTACTTTCCTTTGTTGCTAAAATTTCATTTTCTACACGTTCGCGCTGCATATCTCACTCAATTAACTTTGTCGTTGAGGGAAGCTGGTTGTGTTATATAGACGCCCTTTGTATCAGACAAGAAGATAGAAATAGAACGCAAAGTGCATGCTGGCAGGCTAATGACGTAAATAGGGGCGTTGGAGGAAGTGTACTTTGATAAAAAGTTAGGATATTTTAAAATCTAAGTTTGGATTTCTTTATCAGGTCACGTATACTTTAAAATGGATACGATCAATAAAGAATGTATGGATATACTAAATACTTTTGACATTTTGTAATCAATAACTTCCCTAATAGCTAAATAAGAAACTATCTTTAGTTACTATAGTTTAGTTATACTTTTCATTATTTGATTAATTAGATGTTTTGCCCTACTCTGATGTAATTTGTACTTTATACTAAGTACATTTGAGAATACTTGCAAATTCGCAAGTAGTTCTCAGGTGGACTCGAACCCACGACCTCCAGATCATTAGCCTGGCGTTCATACCTCTAGACCACTACAATTACAATTATTTGATTACTTTGCAATTCTCTACTCTTCAGAAAAATGTAATTAAATACTCCGGTGTTACAATTTGATGTAATCAGAGAAGAGTAAAACTAGTCATTTTAGGAAATAAATGATGAAAATAATATTTTTTTAATTGTATTCAATTTATTTTAAACTGCAAATAAAAGAAACTTCCAACTTGTTGTAAACCAATTAATTAATTCCTGTTAAACCACTCAACTAAGACTATACGTAACTGGAGCATAATGATATAACATTGAATCACACACTGTTTTTATTACAGTACTAATATACCAGAAGTTTTTTTTTTTTGCATTTGCTCAGCGCTTCATTAGGAATAAGTTCACAATCTAAGGTTAATGGATAACGTGACATACCGGAAAATGTCTGCTAAATAAATTATTTGGAATAAAACGCCGTGAAATAAAGTTTATAGTAACCAAGACCACCGGGATAGAAAACCACTGATGTGTTATCAACCATTTAGTGAAGTTCAGAAATGTATATTAAACTGTATACCGTGTACAATAATGTTTGATTAGATGCACCATCTAGCATGATAGGAACTCACCAGGTGGTAGTGTTCTGAGTCGAGGGCTCTGTTACACAAACACCGAACTGTATTAGTTGAAAACCGTCGAGTAATTCAGCGTATCCTATCAGAAAGTTTCATAAGATAAGTAGCGTCTTCAACAACGAAACTTCCATTGTAGTGATAAGAATTTGAAAACTTTCGTTATTTTCTCTACAGTTTACGTTTGATCTTTGAGCATTGTACGCTATTGCGCAATAACTCCATCGATGTGAACATTGTAGCCTGATACTAAAGTGAGATATTGTATGGTGTGGACACATTGTATGGTGTGAACACATTGTATGGTGTGAACACATTGTAGTGAAAGAAATTCAAAGCATTATACAATTATGATAGGCTTACATATGAGGCTAATTTTAGGAAAGTTATGAACATGTGTATTGTATATTTCGAAGCTCCAGAGCAGACTGGTAATCAAATGGTGACTATTTTGTTTGTTTGTTGGATTTTGGGATAGTACTATATGCCACGTGGCACTAGATTAATACAACTACAACTGTTTTATTTGACCGTATCATTTGGCCGCAGCCATTCAACAAAACTACTATGCAAAAGTGATCGCAATACTTGTGCAAGTACGAAAAACTCCTTACAATGTAAACTGATAAACAAGCGTAGTTAAAGTTTAAATCTCCAAAAAAAAATGGAAATCCAAACTTGTGTAACACCAAGATATCGGATGTATGACATAGAAATGTACTTTTTCTGATTTTGAGTGATTGATGTTGAAGTGAACTGTTGGCTCTTGTTATCAAGGCGCACCCTTCTCAATTCTACAAATCGGAGCTGAAGTGAAAGCAAATTCCCATGACGTGACATGAATTAATTTAGATTATTTAGAAACAGAAATTTATGATTATAATTTGGCTATCCATTTTCTAATGAGCCTACAGTAATTTACTTTTTATTCACAAACACAGATCTATATTTCTTCTTTTCCTATTTTTTGTACTGGCAGTGTTGGTAAAAACTTTTGTGACTACCATAAGATGTTCTGTTATACTACTAGGACTCGTCCCCACAACCTTCATAAACAGAGGTGTGGTACCAAATAAACATTCCATGGCTATGAATTGCAAACAACATTGGTACAGAGGTGTGTGTAAAAAAGAAGTTATTAAATTGGAAAATTCTTTTCAATATCCCATATAAGATAAGATATAATCATTACTAACCATTTTTTGGGGGAAACTTGTGACCTCTATCGTGGCGCCACCACTGTCTGCTGTCCCCCTTCGGGAGTGCTTCTTCTTCGCGCATGATTATTATAGATCATATGACGCTTACTAGATATTCTCTAAAGGTTCAAAATTTAAAAAAAATGTTGTTTGGGCAAAGATAATTGCATTTTCATTATTATGTAAAACGTATGGATAGTCCAACTGTTCAAAATCCCTCCATAAATCTGCCCTACCCTGGATATTATTAATATCTTACTGAGATATTTTTATCTCATAAGTGTATTTAAATATGTTTAAGTATGTGGTTTGATCATTTAAATGAAAAATATGTGTAGGCCTCTAGTCATTAACTTCTTTTTGAAGAGGAGGATCTGTCATCAATACAGTATGTAAAACGCGTATAAAATGTGGTAATTTCCGACAGCATAAAACACTGGTGTACCAACTACACTGTAATACCCCCAGTTAGTCCATAACTTCCCACAATTGCCAATCACAGGTTATTCTCCTCAATTTACCTTTCAATCATAACTGCTTAGTTTCATGGAAAGTATTTTTCACTTCCTTTCACCCAGTTTGAACCTTTTCTATGAACTGTTTACTTTTTTTCAATACTTCCCAAACTATAACAATCCGAGTATCAACTATTAACCTTTTTCAAATTAGAATTTGTTTTTCCCGGTAATCTATTATAGACAATCTATGACGTAGTTGAGCTACATTTACAACTCGTCGTTAAATAATAACAAAAGGTATACCTTTCTAGTTTGGTAATACTATTGAAAAAGTAAATAACGCTACTAAACTTTAATCCTGTTCTAGGTATGTTTTATTTATATTATCATTAATTGTATTGTTTTTTATCTGCTATTAATAATGATTTGTAAACAATATTTAACCTTGTTTCCCTCAGACAGAAATAATTTTGTTATTAATACCCTAATTAAAATTTATATTACAATGTATTAGTACAGTAATTAACGTTTTTACTTGACCTAAAGACTGCAGTATTAAAAATGATCTAAAATTTGTTTTACTTTCTATTTAGAATACCTTAAGGAACGCTTTTAATAGAGTGAGGTCTGCTGATAAATTAAGCATTAATAAAAAGGTCAAGACAGCTTGGTCATGATATCACACATCATCTCTGGACATTTAACTAATTAATGATTTAAACTTTTTATTATAAAATCAGCAACAAAAATATGAACAAAAAAAGATATGTCATACATATTATACAAGAACAAACCACCTTTTTTGAAACGAAAAACTAAAGTGGTTTTGCACATTTTGGGAAAAAAGACCCCCTTAAAATCTTCTTTTTTTTTTTTTTTGGTTTACAGTCAGTACCGTACTGTAGGTCTGCTTTATTTTTTTTAAAGTGGGTACAGTATCTCAATATGATTGATACTGTGATTTCATGAACGAAACCATTCTTCTTTTATTCATGGTGTGTATTTTGTGTCAATTTGTTTTTGGTTGAAAATTAAATTAACTGACGAAAACTGTTTAATTTGTTGTTGATTTTATCATGATTATTTTAGAAACGACCTTCAGTGAAATTGATTACAAAATGAAGCGAGATAAAACAGAAATGTGTGTAAATCACGTCTACAAAACTTTGTAGTTGTTACACGCATCAAAACGAGAAATGTAAGTTATCTTACGGGATACTCACTGGTATCTTTCCTAGTCACAATGTTGACAGGTTTCTCAATTGAGAAAAATGTTTTATTTTTGTCAGAATTCTTACTGAATCTAATTAAATTCAGCCTTGGTGAAAACCTTTAGGCAAGAACAAGTTCAATGACTTTGAACACACACACCAACTATGCCTACCCCAAGAGACCATCATAGACCTTGTCTGTGGGGGCCTACCTTGAGTTGGACTTGGACACTTTTTTGTGTACCTCCCATTGACCAAGTTCAAAACATTTACTATTTATTCTTGTTGCATAATTACAAATATCCAGTTTCACCTTTGTTGTTTTTGTTACGCTAACTTTAGGTAAATCGTGATTTTTCACGTTCGGACATTCTTTGCACGGTTGGACAATATTCTTTCCCTTATTTTGTTTATTTTTGCTCAGATGTAGGTCTACTGGGTATGTTCATTGACAATAATTTCTCCTACATTCCAAAAAAATGAAGATTTTCTATGATTGATTCAATCACTTGGCATTCAAAAGTTTATGTCTATCAATACGTACGAGTATAGTTGTATTTATTATTTTTAAATAGATAAATTTTGTTTATTTTTGCTCAGATGTAGGTCTACTGGGTATGTTCATTGACAATAATTTCTTCTACATTCCAAAAAAATGAAGATTTTCTATGATTGATTCAATCACTTGGCATTCAAAGTTTATGTCTATCAATACGTACGTATAGTTATATTTATTATTTTTAAATAGTTTTTAAATTAAATAGTAGTTTCTTCAATGATTGGTCGACAGTTTCATCATGTAAAATTATAAATGAATGTTGTATTGGGATCATGTCAAAATAAATAACAAACTATTTTAGTTTAATTCAAGTTTATGAGGCAGTCACTATAATAAATAGTGCGCAAAAAAAAGACTTGCTAAATAATTGCAGGTTAAATGTACAAATAGTATCTTGCTAAATACTGTAAAAAGCTTGCTAAATACTGTAAAAACAGGTTAAAAGAAATGCAATTACTGCAGTAACAAATAGGTTTCGCAACAGTTTTTCTCCACCTGCCATTCAGTAACTGAATGCTTGTCAGTATACTGTACGAGAGTTATATATTAATTTCTATGTATATTTTATATGCAAAATGACAATAAATGGAAGTAATTTTCCACTGATGAATGAACAGTAGAATAGGTTTGACATAGTCTCTATAGTTTGAATAAAACGAGCATGGTTTACATGATCGGAATTTTTTATCACATTAACATTGTTTTTTGTCACAGGTTGTTGATCTTTTGGTATTACATCATAGGTCAGGTTAAACTACTGTGTGTCTACTGAACCGTGAATATTTTTGGCTCTTCCCTTGTTGAATTCCAAACTTGGGTACTCCTCATGTTTCTGCCACAGGGCCTAATTATGCAAGTTAAAGTAGAAAAACTGCATTTTAGTAAGACTAGTTTCCAAGACCAACAAATACTGTACCAAGTTCAATACAAGTTTTAATCAAGTAGTTATAGGGTCTAAATAGCCCATCCTGTAATTGTAAAGGGTAAAACTTCTAATTAAGTACTGCAAATTTTATTGCCAACATACAAAGTAAGAAATCAGAAAGAATTTTTATGTAAAAAAAATTCACAGTAGATCAACAACACTTTTTTAAAAGGCAAACAATTTCCAACTTTGAAAAACATGTAGATACTTGTAATTTTGTATGAATGCGAGAGCTACACTTTTTTTTTTATGTTTCTACAGTTGTGTAGATACTATTGTGAGATTACGTTTTGGTAAGTGATCTAGGCTACGCGGCCTTGCTTTGTATCTATGTAGGAAGCTAGCAAATCCTAAATATTTCCTTCTCTACATCAACGTAGTCTATATGTCCATCGAGTAAGTTTTTTTTTTAGTTATGTTTAATAGCAGGAAACAGCTGAAGTTCCTGAATTCAGTTATCGGTTTCCAATCTTCTGTTTTTAGAGGTCAGATTTGTGTCGTTTCCCAGAACCTATATGGATGAAAATGTCAAGCATTTTTAATACGTAAATTAAAACACTTTCTTCCAGCTAAATACTAGGAAACGTAGACAAATTAATTTGAGTACTTTAACAAATTCTATCCAATGTTACTTTCACATAATGAATAACTTCACACAGAATTGCGAATTTATTTTGTCATCGTATTCAAAGTTGATTTGTATGAAGCCGGATGTTTGGGATGCAGCCAATGATATGAATCCCATATTTATTAATATAACCATCAACTATTGAGATAGTTTTCAATGTTTTTATAAATATTATACTTTAATGATTCAATGACTTCTTTAAACAGTTTTTCCTAAAATGTTAAAAACGCGATTATCATTGTCTTTTTGTTGAAAATATAAATTTTAAATTTCTAAACTGGCCAGCAATTGATTATGACAACATGGAATGGTGAATAGCACTATAGTTCTAAATTTATTTTTTTTATTTTATATTCGGTGCTATAAAGTAACATAGCAGCAAATTCTAAATTGTCTATTAATTATCAGTATAATAAACTTTGTATAATAGTTACTAAAGTTTCCATGGGCTATGGCAGATAGGTAATTTTTAATACCATAGTTTGTTAGTTTCTCTGTAGCTGGACCATTTTATTATAATTGTATAAACTAATGTTAGATTGATAACATTTAGGAGCATCTAGGGTTAAAACATCCTGGTGGTACCTAGCACTAATTTGAGCACAAAAATAGTTTCGGGTAGCCAGAAACTTTGTATAATAGTTACTAAAGTTTCCATGGGCTATGGCAGATAGGTAATTTTTAATACCAGTTTGTTAGTTTCTCTGTAGCTGGACCATTTTATTATGATATTATAAACTAACGTTAAATGGATAACATTTAGGAGCATCTAGGGTTAAAACATTTGAGCACAAAAATAGTTTAGGTAGCCTGAATTGATTTTTGCTATTTACGTCAACTAGTTCTCCAAATAAGGAACTATGGAACTTCCATATAATCACACTGGCCCTCATTGTTTTTATCTTAATTAGTTCACTTTAAGTCAGAATTCTGTATTGCCAATTATGGAAAGTGGTTTATATTAAGTTCAGGAAATATACAAGTATATTAATCCTTTAGAGACGGAAGTGTGACAAGAGAAGATTAGAGACAAAATGTGACTCGATAGAGAGCCACAGAACAAGCGTCACTCTTGTACGGCAATCAAGACGTTAGTTGCAAGATTATAGATTCTTTGGATGACTGCTTGATCTAGTGCCATCCGTGTTCGTGTGCATTAAGGATTAAAATTATTGAAACCGTCTCCCACTCAAAATTAACGGTATTACACTTTCCTCTCTACAAACCATTTCTCTTACAAATGTACCGTATAGTATAGTCCAAGGGGCCTGCTATGAAATTCTGAACAAAATTATGCGATAGGGTATTATACTTGGATTACTGTAACAATCGGTTGACGAAATTCTTGTGTTCGAGTTTAGCCTAAATTAGGGTGTAGGATTATATACTTGAGCATCGAATTATACTCTGTCATATTCGGTAGCCTGTGATGATGGGGCTAACCATTAGAGGCCTTATACAAATTTTATACTTTATGTTTGCTTAAGGGTTTATTTCTTAAACATTAAATTAATAATGACATAAATAAAGAAATACAAAGAAAACATTATTATAATAGGTGCGTGCAGAACCAAAGAGTTTAACAAGAGGCATAGATAGTAATACTGTAACAGAAATAAATATCAGCGAAAGAGTAGATGCAGAAAGTTGTAACCGAGGGTGGATATAGTGGTTAAACATCATTGAGAAGCTTAATTAACAGTACAAGTTATAATAATTAAATTAAATTAACATATTATATTATTCCAGAGAGGAACCCTTTTTTTAGTAATTTAATTACAATTACATGTACTTAATATACATGTATATACTGTATAATTTTTGAAAGATGAAAGCGTTTTGAAATGTCAGATAAAGTTCAAAAACCCGGACCCACGTCTCGGTTACATCCTCTGGGATCGACGCAGAAATCGCTCAACATCAATTCATATTTTAAAAACGTTCTTTCTGTATTACAACATCCCTTTCATCTAACTTTTAAGTCAGACTGTAATGTTTTTTCAATTATATTTCTTTCTCGTTCAGTGTACAATAGGTTATTCATTAGGTTCGACTGTCATGGTAGCAAATTACCGCAATGAGCAATCATTAATGAATTCTTTCGTTGAGAACGAAAACTTCCTCCTTCTAACCTAATAGACATTTGTGGTATGGAGTCCCTGCCCTGTTAGTATATATATAACCCTACAAGATCAAGATTTCAAATAGAACCTACTGTAGTTTAGGAAGATGATTTTCGTTGATTATAATTATGTCCATAAGGTAATGCATGCTTCCTATAATAATTATACATTTACCGAACGTTAAATCAAACAATCCCGATGAGAATGCAACAAAATATACTGTGCGTATTGCTCCAAGTGTACAATGTTCCCTAAGGAATAATTTAGATTTGTCCTTGAATACTGCTCTAATTAATGTACAGCACTTTGGTCTTTTTTTTTGGAAAAGCGCTTTAGAAATAATTTAGTATAGTATACGCATTCGCGGATTAATATTTTGTATAAATTACAATATCCTTTCATATCTACCGCCCCCTATCGTCTACCGTCCTGATGCGAAAACTCACTATTGCCAAAGTCGAGCCAAACACAAATTCTACACAAAATGCACCGCAGAATATTGGCACACATACTATAGATAAGGATGCTAGTTACCTTGTATAAAAATACGCCAACGGAAATGCTGTCAAATATTAAACAGAATTTAGTAATAAGATTAAATTTACAAAATATAATAATAAAATTGATACATATTCTTTTTAATATATCTGTCATCACTTCAAAGATTGTTTCTAATAAGGCAAAGATAAACACATGCGTCTGTAAAAAAAACAAAAAAAAACTTCCCTTTGCTATTAATTGTAATTTCGAAGAAGCCACCTTCAATTGATACCCACACATGTAAACAAAACACTTGATTAGTTTCGTTTTTAAGGTGTTAAAAATATTAATATTTTGTATATTAATCATGATTGCCTTTTGTAATATTCAGTTTGGTGGTTTTGTCAAATGAATAACTTCAATTGTTATTACGATTTTATAGTAGGAAATGTGTTGCAAAATAATATAATATCTCTATGGTTCCAACTACTAGAGGTCATTAACTACATAGTAGATAGTACAAGAATAGATTATGATGTCATTATTATTTTGATCTCACAACAGAGGAAGTGCAGCTTATAATAGTGAACATGCTTGCAATCCCAGAGGTCGGGGTTCAAATCCATGGATACCATATTCTCTTCTCATGTAAAAAAAAGTAATTGAAATTGAAGAATTTTCTTATAAATTTAAAATATTCAGAAAATCTGATACCGGTAATAGAAATAAATAAAGTTATATTGACAATGCATTAACCTAAAAATTATTTAAAAAGTAACAAAGTTTTAATCAATTTTGTCACTTGGTAGGTTAATCCATAACTTGGTAGATCGATACAAAAATGTTCGGTTTATACTAATTCTAGATTTTTAAAGTTTTTAAAGTTATTCACTGTTAAATTACTACTGAAATGAGCACAATTAAGATGATCCTGCCTCTTTGATTTACTTTTGTACTGTTTTGATGTCTTTGTACTGTATTTGAAATTTGGCGAAATAAATTATATTATATAATATATAATTAAATATAGAAAATTCTAATGTACTATTGATTTGACTTGTGCAATCAATCCAGCCATTAATTAGTTTAATTTTTAAAAGCAACAAGTGCCATTATTTAGGATATAGTATACATTATACAGAAGTGTTGCTAATTGATAAATAGTCTGAGACAGTATAATAATAGAATATGATATACATTGGTCTCATTTGTGTAGGATGTATGCAAGGCTGAATATTTTTAATGTATGTTAGTCATCTTCAATTCCATGAATTCCTTTAGGAAAACCATGTGTAAATATTATGTATGTATGTATGATATATGTATAAACAGGCACAGAACAAATGCTAAACCACTGAGTGATATGCTGAAAATGAGTTAATTTAGAAAAGATAAAGATGATGAAATCTGTGAGAATGAGAAAAAAACCTTCCCAACCAACCGAGATTCCAACCTGGAATATAAATATATAATAATTTATATATCTGCAAATTTATCTGCCTGTTTTACTTTATCGTTTTGCTTATTTTGTATCTCTATTGAGATCCAGCCACTGATACCCACAGCATTGTCATTTTTCAGTATATTCATATATATTTCTGAAAAAAAGTGTTTCCTTAAAACTTTTTTATTGTTTTATTTTGCTAAACTTTTCAAGAACTAGTTAAAAAAAACTGTTTATATTTGTATATTAAGATTAAACTAATGCCACATTGATTTTTCACTCACTGTAATTTCTTTTTCTATCATCACTTCCAAAATTGTGTCTAAATACCAGTGGATGAACACTTTCGTTTGAGTGCTAATTTAATGCTTCACTTGGTATAAGTAACACTGACATGCATCCCTTTCTCATAATAGAATTCCCTCTGATATTATCAGTGTTTGGTTTCGGACTTAATTTTGCGCCTTGAGACTTTTACACCATTGGTTGAAGTATTTTTAACTCCACAGGGTAGACCGTAGTCACAAGTGCAATGACCTTTCAAACTTAACCACCATTGATGTATTGCGATTTTGTTGTTGAAGTTTCATAATTCAAAATTACAACTGATTAGTCAACTTCAGTTTTTTTTTCTCTTTATAAATTGTTGAATCACATAATTTTATAGTTTGCTCCATTGACAAATTTAGTTTAGGATTGTCTAAAACATTTTCACAGTTTTTCTGTTTTTATTTTTTCCCTTTTTTGGAATTGCATTATGTAATAATAGCTTAATTCATCATCATTGATTAGTCTAAATCTTTTTCACGGTTGAAGCCTTTTTCTGTTTAACTAACTTTTCTCTTTATAATTGCATAATGAAAAACTATGATAACAACTACAATGTATTGTCTACCCAAAGGCAAGTATTTAACATAATTTAGAATTATCCTCCTCCCAAAAAGTGGATGAAGGGGTGTTTCCCTGGCCCCGTCAGGCTTTACTCAAGATCTTATGATAACTGGGTCTCCATAGCTCCTACAATGGCTTGATGCTTAAAAAAATACCAACGGTCTAACAGACTTTCTCAAATACAAATGTTGTTGGGAAAGATGATGAATATTGCAATAACATCATTTTCTGCAAATGTAATTATAGTAATGATTAATTTCCAACTGTGTATGTAAACCTATTGATGTTATTTGTTATTTTTTCATATCCATATAAAATCCATATAAATAATTTGCCAACTTACATAATTCATAATTATGATTAATTTACCAAACTTTTAAAAATAGACATTTATTCATAATTATTAGAATCAAATTCTTTATTTATGGTCAGTTATTGATTGTAAATTTAAATTAATTTGCTGTTTGATTCTAAAAATAAAACTTTTTTCAGTTAATAGACAAAATATAAAAATGTTTGTATATTTGTATTTATCTTTAAAAAATTGATTGAAAAAACTGTCAAAACTTTTTAACCAATTTCATTACAAATTTTATTTTCGGAATTAAAAAAAAAATGGTGAGTGTAAATTTGAATCTGATACAAAGAAAATCTAAGAGTGAGCCACCTAGAGGTAATGCACGCTTCAGCGCTTTCATAAGCGTTTACCTTTAACCTTTAAGTTTCGTAAACAAATCCAACAGGTGAGTTGAGTGAATGGAATAGTCCATTCTGTGAAATGTGAAACAAGAAAGATAATACTGCACTACAACATAGGATATACCAGTTGCTCTTTAAATATCAAATTATATTATAATTTAATTATATCAATTTATTGACCAAATATAAATTAATTAATTTCCATACATTATTGGGATGTTTGGTGTTTATCCTATCCTAACCTTACTTATGAAGCTACCTTAATTTTTGTTTACATACAAAAAAATGAGTAATATTTTTTGACGTGTTAGCATATCAAAATAATACTTTTGTAGAATATATCCTTGGAGAATTTTTTTCATTTTTAGTTTTTTGAATTTTTTACTTGTGTGTTAACGTATACAGTGTGTACGGTGTTGATGTTTACCTGACGTTCTTTAGAAATGTTCACTCTTTTTTGTAATATAGTAAATAAATATGTACTTGCTTGCTTGGACGGTTACTACTAGGACGCAATGCAAGGATGTATGCAAAACGACAGATGACAAACGTGACTGACCATCTACATCCTCGATTTGCATCCTTGTGGCATAATGACTGTACAAGCCCACCTTCCAATATTTATGGGGGTGGATTCTTTCCCGAGTACAAGAGTGGGTTGGTTAATATCCCTTCCTATGTTTCAAGGTAGTTTGACGTTTTTGTTATTTTTTTAAACATTTTGTATGTCAGGAAGCAAATGTTTAAAATAGTCTTTGGAAGGATATATTCAATAATGAATATATTTATATTTTTTCCTAAATTTTTTTATGGATCTATCACGAAGGGCATTATATATATAATTTGTTTATTTGGGTACTAGTGAAACGGTTGCAGGTGGGCACATTGAGGATGTGTGTGGAGTTTTTGCTCATTGTATAAAACGAAACAGTTGTTTTCTGTGTATTATTGGTATACTATACTCTAAGAACACATAATTCAAGCCAAGGCTTGGATGATCCATCACTTAAGATTGTTCAAATCACTCGCATTGCGTGTTCGTCTTTGCGTTGCATGCTAGTTCCAAAGCTTAACACCCTTACTCACACATATTTGTTGATTTAAGTGTACCTTGGAAGCCTGTTGAATTCATGTCTATTTTTAGCACTGACATCATCATCAAATTTCCACTTTCCATATCGAGATACCATAAGTATATGATTGTTTGTAGTACTTAAGTTGTATTATAAACCGTTCACGTAGTTTGTCATGATTACTCATACAATATAACTTAATGTTATCTCAGTTGCTAAGTATTATGGGATAGCTACACAGACCATCTGTGATTGACTATTAAATTTATTGATATGAGTCAATCTTGTTTGATAAAACTGTCATCATTAATTACATAAATTTGTTTTCATTGGACATTATCTTTGGTTGGACTTTAGACATTCTTTTTTGTATCTACGGGAAGGAGGAGTAGCTGAGGAAATAACTGTATTTATGCAATTTACTTAGGACATATTTTTAGAAGCACTAGATCCCACCAAATGATATCCATTTGTAGCTTGTGTCTGCCTCAGAATAATCTTATACATTAGAACATCTATTCAATTCAATCGGGAAAATTTCATCCATATCAACAAACGTACAAACAGAAAAAAAAAGAAAATTCACAAACTCTAAGCTTAATAGGATACTATTATTTAAGGGGACACCTTTTGGACCAACAATGTGTCCCCTGAATATGCTTGTCTGCATTTTTCATTTCACTGAAAAGTATACTGTATCTGTATGTATCTGTATTAGCAGTGGGATTCTATTAGTACAGTACTAAGTTCTTGTCCTTATGATTCTGATATAAATGCTAACATTTTATACTGTAATATTTTATGTTACAATTTTGACAACTTTCCCATGTTTAGATTTTTTTTTTTTAATCACATAATTTTACTGTGAAATTTTATGAAGTTTGTAAAAAAATTGATGGTCGTTTAAATAGACGGCTATGGTTATGATCACTTTAAAGCGAGCAATGAGCAACATACTTTGGGAAAACAGTCCCTTATGTTGAAATAAAATACTTACAGATAGAAAAGGTCAGGTAAAGTCAAGTTAGCTGCATAATCGGAGCTTAAATAAAATCTCGTCTAGAAACTGATGTTATGTACAACAAGGTCATTCACATTTCAATACGATTATTTCGCCTTTTTTTTTAAAGGCCTTGTTTTTGAGTTTAAAAGGAGATTCTAAAAGGAAATAATGTTCGTACAATTGTAGTTATCTTGGGGAGAAAAAACTTATTTTAAAAAATGAAACCAGACTTGGGTTAGGAGGTTATCGTGTCATAAAGTTATTAGTCGGTGGTCTCTGAGTGCCATCGTATCTGTGAAGTGTCTTATACATCAACAGTGGTGTAATCTCTGTGTTGGCGGACCATCAAGTATCTTTTGCATTCAAAAATTTCCCAGCAAACAGTTTTAAGGATATGTTGTTTATTTTAAATATGTTATGAATAGATTGTGTTGCTTAGCCTGATAAAATATTGAAAAGTTCTCCATTTTTGAAAAAAAAAAACTTACAACAACATTACACTACAAAAATATACAATGTCGAATAGTCATTCTTTATAGAAATAAAAACACCCAGCTATCAAAATAGCTAGATAAACCCAAGAAAGTACTGAGCACTAAAAGACAAATTGAGTCATTCCAAATACCTTTTAATGCACCTCTCTCAAGAGACAAGTACCTCATCAATTTCCCATATCATAAAATAAGCAGCCAATCATATTCCTTGTTATTTATTAGCCAATGAATATAGGTTTATAAGCAGGTGTTTGAGGCTTTGATGTGATTATTATTTGATGTACAGTATCCCAGAATTCTTCAAACTTTTTCTTTCTTAAATATTACATACAATCTGATTAGCTAACTTTATTTGCTTTAGAAACAACGCCTACGCAAGTACGTTTGTGTTTGCACCCCGGATCTCTCATCCTCTCAAATTTTACAATCCAAGGTCTCCTGTTTCATTCAGATTGTTTTGAGAGAGCCTTCCACTCGACGTGAAAGCACAACTCTTATTCAAGAATAGAAAACCTGTTTGAAGAACTTTAGAAGGTAGAAAAACAGCTCAAAACTCAGTTGATAATCTACCCTGAGGCGTTGAAGTAGAAAGCTACAGTTATTAACCAATTATTTTGCTTTATATAAAAACATTCACATTCAGTGTTGAGAACCATAGAGTTTTAGAATAAACTTTTAATAATCTGTTGAAATAACATTGAGTAATTATAGCATAGAAACAGGTGGCTTAATTTAGCTGTTTGAACTTTACAAATGAACAATGATAAACGATTTTAAGCTTGTTTTGCTGTTTAATGCACTACGTTAAATAACTAAAAAGTAAAACTTTTAAATCGGCCATTAAAATCAGTCGGTGGTTGTTGATGAAAATGGTAAAATTATATGTCGGTGAAGGGGATAGCTTGATTTGTTTCTAGTTTTTTAAACATTTAGTTTAAGGCAATTTTAAGGTCCTCTAATTAAAAGTTAAAAGGCACTGCAAGCTATGGATAGCTCAAAAGTTATTTCTTTATTTATTAATGTAACTTTATACAATGTTGGTTAGTCACTGTGCATACTCAATTGTTTAATTCAAGTTTAGTATAGAAAGTTTGTATCGACATTAGCAAAAAATAGCAAAGTTGCATGTTTCCTCCAGTTTACCAGCTAACTTTCCAATTAAGCTTTTTTCACATACATACGCCAAGGTTTATAGCCATCAAAGATAAACATTAAAATACTAACACATAATTCACTATGCGACATTCAAAATTCCTCCATGTTTTTAAACCAAAGAGTCGTTATATGAACTTTCACCCCCAGTCCCATTGTTCTATCAAGTATGTTGTCCAAACAAATGTTGGCGACAACCCAAACTTTCACTCTCGTTGGTGCATTCTAATTTCATTTTTTTATATGAAGGAAGTGCAAGAATGTCCAAAAAGCACTAGGAATCGTGATTGATTTACGCTTCATTCGGCTAAATGAACCAAAATTGGCGTTAGCAGATTTTCCATTTAGTCACTTTACGTGAATAATTCGCGCTTGATTTGGTTCAGTGACTTGTCGCAACTTACTGTGTTTAACTAATGATATGATCACTTCCTAACTTTCAGTTTCTGTGTAATTTGTGTTTTGTTGAGGTTTTTAAATACAATAAGCTTTTTAACTAGAGTTAATAGTCCGAGGAACTCTATTTTTAAAGGAAGCTGAAACTGAGTTGAATCACTCCGAGACAAGATAACATTTTAGGTTTCAGTGCGTTGCTTATTTGATATTTGTTAATTTAACTGTTTAAAAACTCCATGTTTTTTGTTTTATTTCTTTGAAGTTTCTGTGAAATTCATAGTATAGAAATGTTGCTATAACTATTTGGATTCTTATGATTTGTACATTGTCTGTTATCAAGTTTGTCAGCAATCTCAGCCCAAGTTTTAGTAGTCTCAGCACCGATTTTATGTATCGCTCCCTCCTTTAAAATGGAGAAATTCTCTTGCAATGCGAGATTTTGACCCATACAAAATGTTTAAAATTGTTACATTATTATAGATACCAAAAAGTTATATATAAGCAAAAATTAACAATTACAAATTTAGTGTTTTATAAAATGTGCTCACATATAAATGTGTAGATAGCTTGCTGACGCTAAGCCCTAGATCTGTTTGTATACATCCATATAAGCCGTATCATTATAAAAAGATCTTTAAAGTCCTTCGTCACAGACCAGTCAACAATGAAGTATGAATAGATTAAAGTTTGTCAACCCATATTTGTGTACTTTATACTTTTGTTCTCTGTTCTGGGGTTGGCTATAACACTGATACGCTAGATTGCTGTCAGTATTACAGGTAAACAACTGATCCACAGATATACTACTACCAAATATGTACACAATTATACTTCTAATGGGTTCATTGTGTGCTCTCAATTTTAACTTTGTTGAAATCTATTTGGCCCTGCAACTGTCAGACACACTTGATAATGAGTGTGTTTGAGGGTGTCTTCTCAAAATTAGTCAGAAGTAAAAGTAACTATTATAGTTAACCAAGTCTGTCTCATCTGTGAGGAGGTATAATAGTAGTATTATAGTAGTGTCCTATTTGTGTTTTCAGCTTGTATAGAAAATCCGAATTTTTTTTATTTGTATGGTAGTGTTTTTTTCCAATCGATTACGCCAATTGTTTTGTCTGCAACTTTGCAAACATTTTCAATTTCAATTCACAGTTTATTTAAACTTGTACCCCAACATGCTTCTCTAACCTTCTTTAAAACAATATTTTTTCTTTCACATAATACGTGCATTTAATTCTGTGTACATTAGAGTTTGCACGATATCTTTACATTTTAGAATTGAATTGAAAAAGTTAGTATTATTGCAGAAAAACTTTATAATCTACCTCATTTGTGTTTTGTTTATTATCATTTGACTGGCCTTCAAGGGTAATTGGTTAAATCTAGGCTAGTTATGTAAATCATGCCTCAACTAAATCATTGGCGAACTTATCTACACACTGCAACAGGCAAATCCTTTTATCTGTCACTATTAATGCAATCTGTCCATCTCTGTTGTTTCATGGTCAGTTGTCCAAAAAACCTCATTTATAAAGAATTACGAGATGCAGTAAAATGTTTTAATTATAATTAGCTCTTTCTTGCCATGGGCACCACAAACATGTATAGTGACCAACTAAGGTATAATTATGATTTTTTCGAAAAATTTGGACTGATTTAGCACCATCTTTTATCACAATTTTAAATCTTCGTCTCCAAAAGTAAATAAATTATAAAAATTGATACCCAACTTTTGATTTAGCAACTTTGGAACATTTTAAGTAAAATTTTTACTTTTTTTCCTCAAATTTTAGACTAACTTGACCTTAGACCAAATTTTGTTAGTGCTCCAGTGTTAGCCAGGCACTAGACCCCATTGTTAGTTAAAAATACAAATTAAACTTTTTTGTCCGTTTTTTGTTAATAGTATATTCATAAATGTGTCATTATTAGGTTATATTTCCTCTTGTTGAAAGTCCACATCTGAAATATAATCTAAATCGAAATTATTCATCCAAAATAACAAACACAGATACGACATATCAACAACTTTCTTATCAAGAGATACAGAGCGAACAATACAAAATAAATACCGCTATAAAGTTACGCCAGTGAACTGTATTACTTGTGTTGACATTGTTTTTCTAGTGTTTAATTTAGGTGTTGTTAATATATAGAAGATGGTTTAATGTTCCATTTGTATCTCTCTTGACTCTAGATCATCACTCGTTATCTATTAATGGGTAATTTAGTAAGGATTGATAAATGATAGTGAAGACTTTAGATGTTTGTTAAAATGAGATAATATGTGGTTGAAAGTGTTTCATCACTAGGCAGTGTTACATCTAGGCCATTAAACAAGTTTTAATGCCAGGTTCTACTAGAAAACAAAAAATGTTAAGCCAACTCTACTCACACTAGTTACCAAACCAACATGAACTTTCCAACATTTCAGTTAAACTTCTTTTGGGAAGTTCATTTAACCATTCTGAGAATGCATAAAGTAAAAATTAATTATTTATGGTACAGTCCACTCTCCCACAGACACCCTTGAGCTGGCCTGATATTTTAAGAAGTACATTAGAAAAAGAATGTTATAACTTTAGTGCATTTGGACCTGATAGTTCTGGAAGATTTTCCAGTTTTCAGAAAGAAATCATGGAAGAAAAACTATAGCTCTATCATGAATATCCAAAACCAGATGAACATTTTTAATCTATCAGAATTGACTTTATTCAGAACACAGAAGTACCTTCTAGTGTACAAACTAACAGCTAAAAACATATTTTAAACACTAAAATTTCAGAAGTTATGCAATATTCTTAAAAATTACATGTAGTAAATACTATATTAAAGTTCACAGCCCAGGGCAGTGTTGCTATAGATGTAGTAGTATTTTGAAGTACTTTTATCTCAAATCTGTCATCACAAGACCACAGGATAGTAAAGATTATTTGCAGTGAATGATTTTAGCCTGAGAGAAAATAACAAGTAGTAGCTGAAAATTACTGTTGTTATAAACATGTTCTTTAGGTTGATCTTTTCAAAAAGTTAAGAAGGCTGTTTTTATTCAACATAGATATTTTGTGAAAGAACAAAAGTTTATTACTAAGCTTAATGGCGACAGTTGATAGAAGTAAATTATTTGTAGATTCTCATAATTCAAGTATTATTTTTTCAGCCTGTTATTGTCGATTTCAGTATATATGGTCTCATAAATGTTATTCTTATCAACAAAAGAATATTAATTAGCAATTCATTTTGAATTTATGAATTATGTATTCAACAGAGATATTTTGTGAAAGAACAAAAGTTTATTACTAAGCTTAATGGCGACAGTTCATACTGTATGTAGCAGTAAATTAATTGTAGATTCTCATAATTCCAGCATTTTTTCAGCCTGTTATTGCCGATTTCAGCGTAAATGGTCTCATAAATGTTATTCTTATAAACAAAAGCATATTAATTAGCAATTCATTTTGAATTTATGAATTATGTAATAAGAAATATGACAAACTTCCGTGTTAAATTTGATATAAACTGATCATGCAGTGTGTTGAAGAAACTTTTTTGGACGGAAGTTTGAATTAATTAATTAACTAGCTATTATTTACCTTCTCAGACAAAAGGTCAATAAACTAATTAAGTAATTATCAGTTCATGTTGCAGTTATCAGAAAGTAAACAGCTAAACTTTTTAGTTGTGAGTGTACAAATAAACAGTTTTTTCTGAATATTAATATTTAACAGTAGGCTCAACTAATAATATGTTTGATCATGGTTTGATATGATAATATTAAAAATGGAGTCCAAAAAAGGCAAGTAATGATTGAAAGTTATGTAGAAAAAAAAGTTTTCTTCTCTTCTTCAATCTGTAATCTTTTATACATTTATGTAGTAAAAAGGATTGTATGATGATAAGTAATTTTTTCCAGCAACATTTTTTTATTAAAAAAAAGTTATTGAGAATCTATTTTTAATGTCAGATTTTGACCCAATTTTTTTAACTCAACATTTTTTCCCACACTAGCTTTCATGTTAGAAGCCAATTTGCATCAACATTGTCCTGTTTTACTGTCTCTATTATTTAAAATTCATTTGTGATTGATTATTTTTAGCTAGGGTAGAAACGGACCTCTTGTACAGATAAGACACAATTGAGGAAACATACAGAGTGCCGATTAAAATTCAGTAGCTTCCTTTCTGTAATTTATCCTTGACTGAGTTCAGGGCATTCTGTTATTACTTGGTACAGTCGACTCTCCTAATACCGGACTCTCTGAAAACCGGAAACTATCCTTTTTTCCCCCAAAGCTCTTTAATTACCTGTTTACCTTTAATTCAAAAATGCATTCGGAATATCATACTTTCTGGAATATCAAAGATGTTATTAGGCCAACCCCTCCCCCCCCCCCCCCCCCGTTTTAAAAGAGGCTCCTGGGAGAGGAGGTATTGGAGAGGTACCTGTATTACCATACCAGCCATAGACAATGCCAGATCAGATAAACTTCAGATGTTCTCCAGACAAACCACTTTGCGAGAAAAATGTTCACATATTGGATTCCTAAATTCACAACCTCCATAATCACTAGTCTGTTGTTCGCGCCTCTTTTCTAGACTATCAAGCTTGCGCTGATGGCTAGGGGTTACATTGGAGCCCAAGAAAGCAGTACCTGCACAAACATGTAATATTCATTTTCATCATTCTCTACTAAACTACATAATTGCGACCAGTGTAGTCACCAGCTCACTCCCCACTGGTTTTTTTTTTCTTTGAATTTTTAAAGCCTTTTTGTTTTCACTGCCATAATACTGACTCAGCGATAGCTTATATAAATGATCCTTTGTTTTAGGAAACAAACGATTATGCCACTAACCCAACAATAGGAAGTATAGTGATCTATTGGTTACAGTAAATAAACATACTACAATGAAACTGTTGTGCTTCTTTCTATGTATATACATGTATGGTTTATATATATTAATTCTTTGACCACATTATGATTTTATCATGGAGGGATCTGTCATGTTTCAATTTGCATTTAAATAGATAGTATATTATATCAAATTTGAAAATCTAGTCAGGCTTGAACACATGGGCGGATACAGGGTGTTTGAAATTAGGGAGGAGGTATAAAGTCTATCCTCTAGAAAAATGTCATAAAAGCCTTTTTACCCCCATTTTACCTTTCAATATGGACCATGACTAGGTTATAGTACACAGCGTTTTGGTAACAACATAAAATTTTGGCACACATAATATGATGTACGTTTACTTTAGATGGACTAGTGGTGTTGCTTGAGATTGGGAACATGGACATTTCATGATGTAATTGTAAGCTCCACTAATTTATATTGGTTGAGCATTCAGTTTTGTTTCATTAGAGGTATTTTATTGCATTCAGATGTTTAGTAAATATACACATACACATTAGCACAGAAAAAAAAACAATTTTAAGTGTTAGTTTTAGTTCCGTACAACACGACTCTACAGCTAACTGTGGTTGGTCGGTCGGTCAGTAAACATTAACTCAAATTTGAGCATGCGAATGCAGCCATGTATATGGCCTTGTTTTGCTTTGTATACAATCAAAAACACTGTAAATACTGTGTATAAAATTCTTTATATCAAACCAATGGTACATATTATTAAAATAGATCGGTTCGATGTAAAGAATGTTATTCACATTGTTAATTTCAAACCAGATGAACATAAATTTACAATCATTGTAAATACTGGTAACATTTTTTTTTTTGTTAACTGAAAGCTACTAATCTATGCTGCAGGATATTCCAAACTGGTTTGTTTATTTTAGACTCGTCCTTCAGCCTGTTACACCAATTGATTGATTGATTCTGCCATCCTAGCTGTACACAATTATACAATAATACAAAGGTTTTGGTCAACTATTTTCTGTACTTTTTATTTCTCTGTTAAAGGATGTTTTTTTGGCATGTAACCGCAGTCCTCTAACAATCTTTATTGATGTTTATAAGGCCTGTTTGCACAAATTAATCCACTTTAAGTTTGTGGTTTGCTGACTTGTTTGATGTGGTCTACGTACTGCCCTGGATCTAGGGTAGTCTAACCAGGCCTTAATGTAATACACATTACTAAACTATGTTTGGTTAAAAAAAAACTTTAAATCAAACACTTAAAATTCAGTTTATATGGTGGCCCATAGATGTCGGAGAAGAAACGAAATGGTGAAAACTTAAAACAGAAATAGATTAATAAAAACTTAATTCAATGTTGATGGTCAATACGTTGCTTTATTTAAAAGTAAAATGTTAAATTAAAAATAAAATTTTTTGGAAGTACAACCATATTCAAGATCAAGGAGTCAAAGAATGAAAATTAAAAGTTGGTGACAGGAAATGTTACATTGATTTACTTAAACTTAAAGATGTATTGTCCCCCAAAAACATGAAAAATGAAGATTAATAAAATCAGACTTTAAATAGGCCATTTTGCAGTTTTAATAAAGTTATTCACTTCTGTAAACAAAAATTATTATTTTACTTATAAAAAGACAAAAGAAATGTTTCATTTTAACCAAAACCCATTGTCTGAGAGACAATTTAAGTATTTTTTGCTTTAAATTACATTTTTTCAAGTAAATCATTTTTTTTCGATCCTGTTTTTGGTCAAAGTAAATAACCATGTGACATTGAAATGATATATTTTTTTTTTAAATAGAAAAAAAATATATATATATATTTTTAGGGGGACAATATATCTTAAAATAATTTCATGATCGTTCCATAATGGTTCTAAGACGTCAACATTTCGTTTTGTCATTAAATTTATTATTGGAAATATGTTATTTTAATTTTCAAAATCTTTATTAATCATAACAAAATGACAATTTACAGCAAGCACATTGATTACTGCCTGCTGTGTGTAATGTCACCAAACACTGTTGGAAACCTCATGGTCACAATTGCAATGAAGCTGTGCTCAGAGTGCTCCTCAAGATCCCTCCATATGGTTTTATCATCATGCATGGAACAGACCTGTAAGCAGGATTTTTAAAGTGGTTTTAGGCACAAGAACCTGCCTATGGGTCTCAGTGGGAGGTGAAAAGAGATGTCCTAGGGTGTGATTCTGGAGGGAAATCCACAGAAGATTGTTATTTATATATATTAATGCTATTAATATTAAAGCTTATATAATACATATTTCGGTTTTTAAAATAACAAAATGATAGAAATTTCAGATTTCTGATGACTAACCTGATAATCAGTAGAAACATGTTTCTAGGGTTTAATATTACACACCTTCCTGTAAAAAATAACAAGTAAATGTATTAATTGTTTTAATCTACTGAACAACTACTTCACGTTTTTGGCCACAAGCGATTTCCTAGTAAATGCATAATTCAGAATGAACGAAAACAAACTTCAAAACAACATTTGCCAATTTTGAATTCATGAACTTACTGCATTACAACAGTATTACAGACTATTTGGACCAGTGATTTTATTGATCTTGTATTTGAATTTTTATTTATATTATCTTTTGTTTGTAGTGTAATAAGTTTGCCTTCCCTGTATTGGCTCACAGTCCCTGGGTCTCCCCAATCTTGTACCCTTACTTGTTTATTTCCTTTACCACAGTTCTTTTTCATTCATATTTATTCAGGCTGAATTCTGGTATAAATTTTTATCATAGTAAAAAAAAAAAGTATACAATTACTTAAGGTGAAGTTTTAGTCCGTATTTTCCGACTTTTTTCCCAAAAGTTATTATGTACATCCAGAAAGATCGTTAGTTTGAAACGGTCTAATCCACACAACTTGTTGTAAGATGACTAAGTCTTATATTTGTAAAGTGGGTTGTATATTCATGAAAAGCTAGCCGGATGGGTCTGTTCCGAATGAACGGGTTTCTAAGAACGCTAAAGAATAGCCTCACTAATCCTACTATTACTCTCTGGGTACATTAACATCATATTGTGACAAAATCCTGTTACGTGACATTTAAAAAGCACAGTTTAAAAATACGCTCAACGCTTTTTTTTTTTTTGCTTTAAGCTACAGAAACTTTAGGACAAGTGGGTGGCTTCTTTTCATTCATTTATTCTTTATTTCGTATTCAAATGTACATATACAATTACATAATGGACCACAAACTGGTAATACGTGTACATTAAATCTCTCGGATGTAAACAATAATATTTACAGTATTTTTAAAGAACTTTTTTTAAAGAAAGGCCCAATAATTTTGTTTAAAAAGCTACAGAAACTTTGGGGAAAGTGGGTGTTTTTGTTGATACAGTATAAAAAAGTATTCGGGAAAAACCAATGGATGTTGAAATAATGGTTGATCAGATCATGGAGAAATAAGTTAACTTATTTCTCATAATCAGATCATTTGCAACATAAGGCTCAATAATTTTGTTTAAAAAGATACAGAAAATGTTGAAATAAATTATTGATCAGATCATGGAGAATTAAGTTATTTCTCATGATTATATTATTTGCAATATATTACACATACAAATGCTACTATTCATTATTATTATTATTATGGCTTTAGTTGTAATTACTGCATAATGCTTCTGTTTGTTCTATCATTACAGTGGTTGTGGCAATCAAACTTACTCCCTCTGCCTTGAAACACCTATGAACTGTGAAACAAGATTTAAAATTGATAACAGATATTCTTAGAAACTGTGGTTTTATTTGGGGGATTTTATATCCCATCTTGGTCCCATTAACTAGGTAAATAGTAAACTATTTAAATTAATTTAGCACATTTGAGTAGCTTGTTTGTTTTTTTTAACCTGTAGGCCTACATTATAAAAGATTCATGCCACAAGTTTAGGCTGTATCAAAATGTCCCATCAGGCTTAGCAGCACCTGTTTTATAGCCTGTGTCACCCTTTCAATTAAACAATAAATTGATTTTAACTTAATTTAAAAACAGTTGTAAATTTATTGGATTTTATTAAGCACTAAAAACTGGAAACTGTATGGCCGGTTTTATTATAGTTATGAAAACTCCCAGTAGGGATAATATGTTTATAGGTAGACATACCACAGACGAATGTTGTCTGTTTCTTATTAAATTAACTTGCATCTAAAAGAAAGTTCATAAAATAAAATAAATACAAATGCTGTATGCATTATGGGCGTAATCAAAATGAATGTACATAAATGCATGATGTATGGAAAATTATGAAGAAGAAAATCGGTTGCAATAAAATCAACTTTTGGTAATTTTCAAGATGTGCCGCTAGATACGCTTTTGATCATGTTTTTACTCACAGACGTCTTTATTGAGTAGTAGGGTTAGACTAGCTTTACCCACCATCGAGATTTTTTGTTTTATTTGGCCAAGTATTTATATATTTATTTATTTGTTCTTTCTTTAAACTGAAATACACTATACAAATGTACTGATTTCCAAAGTTGTTCAGTAAACATATTTATAACAAAAATAAAATATAAAAGAAAAACAAAAAGAAAGAAAAGAGATATAAAACTATTTACAATTGTGAAGGCAAAAAGGTTAATACATATATGTTTTCTATAGTGAAGATTTAAAAGTTGCCAAAGACATATTATGGAGTTCTGATTTATGTTATTTGGTAGAGAATTCCATAGTTTTGTTGAATAAACAAAAGTTCTTTTACCCTGAGAGTCATTATTACTTTGGGAGCGAGAAGTTCTTTAATTAGCAGCACGAAATACCAGAATTTGATTTTATTGTGACCAAAATAAAACTCTTTTATCACAAACTTCCTCTTCCCCTTTAACATCGACCCATTTGAGGATGAGCTCATACCTAAAGACCAAAACCAAATGATACATACATTGTGTATGAACTGTAACCGTTAATGACAATTTACCTCCCAAACAAGTGAACCAAAAACCAAGAAATAATGAAAATTTATTTCAAAGCAACCTTTCATCCCATCATAAATTCCTGAGAGACTTGTGACCTTTGACTTGCTAATTTAACTTGTAGTTTCTGACATCACTTGTGGTTGGTGTCTTTCAAACAAAAACAAACCTACTTGACAGGAGCACCCTATAAAGATTACTAACAGCCTCGTTGTCAATAGCAACCAAGGCTATAACCACAAATCCATTGGTGCAGACCTGTTGTGTTTCAAGTTTGTGATTTACTCTACAAGTTGCTATTAAAAACCTGATAGAATTTCAGAGTTTAAATTTTATCCATTATGGTTTTGGAAATTCAAATATAGACATGATGAAACAGTGTCATTATTAAATTATTTCATCATTTTATCGGATGAAGCTATCGGCATGATTAACTGTGCGTTTAATTTCTTGTTTTCTATCGCTGATATTAATAATAAAGCACAGTACATGCATGGTTGATCATGCCAAGTCGCTTTCCATTTTATCATCATACTTTTTATTCTAGTGTTTTTGACATTTTCTACTATTCGTCTCATTGAAACTTGTCAAACAATTTCTACTTGAGGCCCATGTGTATGATAGTTAAAATGAGTCTGCACATTAATACTGTATTACTACTTGTTATCTCATCAAGCTTTGGCTGGTTTAACTAAAAATAACTTTTTAAATAATAAGTATTATTAAATATGAAAATTAAAATGTACTTTACTATAATCGAGTGTGTGGGCTGAAATTCATTTAGCTTATGGGTATAAGTAGAAATCCTGTCTAATGGCATAATCTGTTTAATATTATGTAATCAAAATAACATCTTTATTGAAGAAGACGTTTTTTAAAGCTCTGTCTACGGATATCTTGATTAGACTTGCGGGACAACTATAACCTTTAACAAGATGTTTTTAAAACTAACATATAAGCATGTACTTTATCCTATAGGTCATGTTTGATGCATTACTAGCTTTTTTATGAGCTAAATAACAGAAACTATATTTGTTTTGCCATGTGTTGATGGAGGCATAAGCATCTTCAATGTAAATGACATTTGGATTAGGCCTTCTATAGGCCAAGTACAACCACGGAGCATCCTACATCAGAATGGGGAAAAAAAACCAATGAGAGAAATTTGTATAAAGAACACAAAATCAAACTTCTAGAAATGTATACAGAGGTTTAATAATCGATGCTGTGCAATCAATTTAGACTTCCAATCTAACCACATAGACCAGATAGCACAACTTGCTATGGTAGGTTAACTACCAATTTCTAAGTTTATAATAATGTTCAAACTCATGCATTACAGCATAGTGTCGCATCTAGATAGATAGAATGGTTTATTACCTTCCCCTGGTGTGTTTCTATATTTGTTAGCAGGATTACTCAAAAAGTTATTGCCCAATTTTCATTTTTATTTAAAGGATGGTTTCGTAGCATATTGTAGCATGTGATTTAATTTTCATATGTGGAAGTTTGCTCTTTCCTTCTAGTTTAGAATGCGTTGTTTACTGTACACCATCTTAAAGCGCACATAACAAGAACTCTCCTTTGCTTTCTTCGTGCCAAATAGCTGCCTCCAAATAGTTAGAGTTCATAATGCAAATATGAGAGGTCAGATTGACATGATGCATCAGTAAATATTTTTGATGCACGGCACTAAACAGCAATGACCACAATGACGGAATTGAGCATTAGGAGAGTTAATCATTCACCTTGACTTTCAACGCCACAGATTATTGTACAGCTAACGTTTGATCTTTACGGCACAAGTCTGAACATTCTAGGTTTTACTTGTTGTTGTCACTCTTCTATAATGACAATGTAATGTAATTTACTATTTTCTTTTGAATACAATTTTTTTTACCCATACAATATTATGAAATGAACTGTACAATAGTAGATTTTTATGTGAAATGCTTCACTTGAAAATTATAAAAGCACTTGCTATGAATCAGACGCCGCGTACATTTGTCCAAAAACTTGTTTGTACAGTCTACCCTTTCAAAGAATGAAGAGTTGTTATTCTTTCTTTTTCACAAGTCATAATAGTATTATAAAGGCCAGGTTTAGTACTTTGATTAGTAAATTTATATAATGTCAACTCTAGTGCCATTGAAAACTATGTATTGCGCAAGTTCTTTTATTGTTAGAAATGAACAAAATACATAAAATGCTACTGTCAACTATGTTGTCCAAAACATATAGGAAATCTGTTTTTTTCCAAATTGAATGTCAAAATTTGGTTCTTAATCAATCAAATGTAATCAGCGACAACGGATGTCTGCCAATCTTCTTGGTCTTCAGATCTTTTCTTCATCTGCCCAGCTTCTTCCAAAACACCAACTTTTCTTCAGTATTGTCTTCCATTTAAACTTGAATGTTATGGTTTTCCGTCTGTTGTTGAGAGAGAGGAGTAAAGTTTAATATTATTGGAACTGTAGCTTGGTGGTTAACATGCTTTCCTTACAAATCCCTACAGTCCAGGGTTCAATCCTGACCTAGTGTATGGTAGCACACAGCTCTTTCTATTCAACTTCCTTAGCCTCAAATTTATCCGTCCTGTAATTGCCGTTTTTCTCTGTTGAATGCGTAAGAGATGGCAGCTTCCTCTTTCTAGAACTTTTTGTTCAAGATCAAGTCAAGATTCTCCTTCCCCTCTACGGTAGTTAACCATCCCGCCATTTTCATAATTCATGAACTTTTTAACATGCCGTTTGAAGTTTCTTTATTTTGTTATTTTTGTAGATAGAATTGTGTTCAGTAATTACAAAACAATTAACAATCTTTATAAGTAATAGTTGTTCATTAATATAAACCAATGAATTCACTTAAAATTCATGGTCTTACATAATAGTAAGTACACTGAAACCAAAATGAACTTTTTTCTTTTCACAATTAATGGTCTTTCCATTAGAACATCTATAAATAACACTTCTGTTCTTTTCAATCTGCACATTAACAGTACAATCAATAGTTTCCTGCTCTATCTATCAACACAAACTAAAAATGTTTTTCACTTGTGTTGTTTTTAGCGCATTTTTACAAGTTCACATTAGCTCTGTTACAAACTACATTGTATTTGTTTTTGAATTCATTATGATTTATGATGTGCATTGCCAGGGTGATGACTTGGTTCATATGCCTTGCATGATTTACATATCCTACTGAATACCTTAGGGGCCTAGCTATTGAGCTTCAAATTATGAAAACAATAAAGTATAGTTTGTTTTTCTCTCTTTAAAAACCAAAGAAGGAAAAAATAGAGGTTAAATTTGATAATATCTGAAGATATGAGAATTTGGAAGCGTTTCAACATTTTGGAATTGAAATTATCTGTAGTTACATTATGAAACTATATGTGTACATAAACATTTGAGTAGTATAATAAAAATCTCAGTATAGTTTCAGTAAGTCATTCTCTCAGAAACATAAATGTATGACTAAATTATTTTTATTCTGCACGGTATATTGTCATGGAAGCTTTGAAGTAGGGATTTTTTTTTTTATGTTTTGTTAGGGTTTCCACAATTAAATTAAAGCGGAATCAATTTTTCCATGGTTTATATGTACAGTATTTCCATAGTAGTATTTTTCTCAATTTCTCTACATCCGTATCCGTATTTGGGTGAATATCTCGGTCTGTAGTAATTATTATTAGGGTAACTGTAATTAATTTGAAGAATGAGTTTAATGATTTCGTTATTAGGTTTGAAGTTAGGTTTAAATAATAACAATCTGTGTCATACGCCCCCATATTGTTATTTTTGTTGGCCGATTAGACTGACTGATATCTCCTTTGAATTTTTTATTATATGCAAAGAATAGGTGGTTTAAAAAAATCATTCCTAATGAATCGTTATTGTTATGATTGTCACTGAGGTATACACAATTGGATTAATGGACCAAAATTAAATTCAGACTCTAAAATAAATAATCCATCACATGAGTTACTCACTAAAGAATTACAAACAAAAGCCAACACCTTGATTTTACTTTTGTATTATTTTAAGCCATTTTTGTTATAAATGTTGTTGTGTATAGTACTTGAATAGGCTAATACAATATTTGCTTTATAGCTATTGTACAGATTTTGGTTTAAAACATGTGTGATGGAATCTTACAATATATAAATTGAGAATGTACAGTACTTATAACTAGTCACTTATTGCATAGAAAGTATTGCAAACAATCCTATTAATAATATCAAGTTTCGCTGACTATCATTTTATGATAGAAATGTGCACTATATAATATATATGTTTTTAAAATATTAAAGATACTGTATTATCAAATTCTATGTTTGAATATTAAGAGAAAATGTAAAATGTGCTAGTTCTAGATATGGGTTTTTGGAGAAATCAAAATTATTCTACTGCAGTTTTAACTATAACATATGATTTTAGTAGTTGTAGTAGCTAGCTTGGTAAATAATATAATTGCATTAAATAAACAGGTTAAAGAGTAAACAAAATGAAGTTACTGCAGTAACTGCAGTAGGGTAAGTTTTCTTATTTTGGTTACTATTAAATTTAAAACTTATTATTTATTCATCATTTATTATCTTTCCAAGAATAAGTTTATAATACCATTAATAGTACTATTAAATTCAAAGGAAAATAAATCTAAAATTGTAAATCTGTCTGGTGTTAAGATCTGACAAAAATGGGCATTGACCTTTTGCTAATTCTGTCCCTTAGGGCAAAATATAATTGTTTCCTAGGCAACTTTATACCTGAGTAGAACTTTACTATAGTTTCACTTGGCTAGTCTTCAGACGATTTAGTTTGATAAGGTCCTTTTAGGATTATTAAACTAGGAACAATTTTGTCAAGTGTACAGACATCAAATGAAGCTTGATTAAGTGTAAAAAGTGTTTGCGTTAAAAAAACAAATATGAATTGAATAATATAAGAATTGGAATTATTTGGAGATTTACAAAATAGTTTACAAACCTATACAGGAACAATTTTTTAATTTTTCATGTTTTTTTAAGTAACAGATAAACATGTGGACATTTTTATGAATAATAATTATTTTTCGTTTCTAACCACCTATAGCGTTAGTTAAGTTATAGTTAAACTTTTAAATAAATAAGTCTTCAAGTAGACAGAATATTAATATTTGATTCAGTTTTTCCTTCCTTTTCTTTCTAATATGCCAAGAAAAAACAGAAAAATCAATAACACAATTTTAGACAGCATTGTAGTATGTTACTGTTCCTAACATTAATGTTATTTGGAAGAGGTGTTAGTTGTTCTTAAGTAGTTTTTTTGTTAAAGCTCAAAATGAGTTCAGTTAAACCCATTTAACCTTCCTGGCTTTCAACTTGATAGTGGATACTATATAAATGTGATTTTTATGATAGTTATTGGTGTTCTTAAGCTGCATAAGTGACTTGTTTTTACACACCGTCGTGATTTTAAGCCTTGAGCGGTTTATTGAAATGGATACTGTAATATTAGACTTATTACGTTAAACTGCATCCTTCAATTTAACCTAATATTATGCGAACACATCTTTACCTTTAAAGAGAATCATGTAATACTTTCAAACAAGGGCCAATCTTTTCATTTTGTTCATGCTTTGATGAAAGGCCAGTGGTATAATGTCTATGTCTTTTTTTTTGCTAAACCCTGGGGCTGCAGAGTGTGTTAGTTGTAGGCTGTTGTTGTCACTGTACTTTTTTTCTATTAATTATCTTGACTTGTTCTCATATTTTTATGTTTATTTATTTTGTGTCTGAGAATTTGACTATAAATATTTGTTATATATTATATAAACTGTACTAAATTTTGTTACTAAAATAAAAGTGAACAAACTCTCTACATAAGGTAATATAGCAAAGAGAGAGTTCTGCTTTACTTTGAGAGTATTATCTCTTCCTGACTGAAGAACACCTTCCGGTATTCAGAAGCGTGTTCCTATTGTTCAACTTGATCACTCTAACATACTTGTTTTGCAATCTATTTAATACCTCAATGTTGTGCAGTTGATATTTCTAGAAGTGGCTGATTTAAGCAGGCCATTAGATCTAATAGCGATAAAGTTAGTTAAATGTTTTCTACCATCTACTATGTTGTCACGCTTTGCACATTATTGGTTAGCTGAAGATATAGTGGTTGGAAAACCCTGAACCAATACTATAATTTTTAGAAAGCAAACCTGTAGCCAGGGGAGGGGAGTTTATTCAACAAAACTCAATTTGTTCTGAAGGTCTAGCTAGCCTACATCTCATGAAGATGTTTGCCTCATTTGTGAAAATCGAACCTCTCTATAAAAATCGTGGCTACTTGTAGAAAGTGATTGAGTATGCTAATTAAACTAAATCTAGTTAAACTGTAAAGTTGTATTGTACATTAAGCTAATATTAATATCATTTTCATTATTAATTATTTTACTTTTGCCAATAGTTAATCGTTACCAAACAGGTTTTTCCTTTTTCTTATCTCATGGGACATGAATAAAACTGAAGGTAAGGCCTTCTTCAATTAACCATATTTTTACTTCTCGGAAGTTTTTAATCTTGAACTACGCCCTCGGTGATTATTCTCCGGAGAAGCTAGTTTCATTCCTCTAGTCTGTAGTTAGTTGCAGTTGACCTTTTCATTAAATTGTGTTGCCAAGTTATTTGTATCTGAATATTTATAATTTTTAATTACAATTTACAGTATTTTTATCGTCCATTTAATATTCGAAAAATCTTGAGGAAATCTCGCATTTCTTTTTGGAAAAGACATGGACATTTTATTTTGTTGTTAGGTGATACTCTTACTTCAGTAAAGCTTCAATATATGTAATAAATTGTAAACACTCTATGAAGATGTATTTGTTGATTACGGTTACTATTACTTACGGACTTGCTATTTATAAACTAATTCCTTCATGGTTTGATAACCACCAATATGTATTTTTTTTTAACTTTTTTTTTTTATAGAACTATAAGTTGTTCAGTCGATAATATGCATTATAACCTGGTAGCTAAGATGCGTACAGTAATGTCCCAATTATAATTGTTTTCCATTTTTTTATTTTCATCAGTGAACTGTTAAATTATTTAATCCTCTTTTTAATTAAAATTAATTGGGAAAAGTGTCCAAACCATGTTTACTACAGTCTGTACTAGGATGTAAAAATTCATAAAACTAAAGCGGAACGAACGTGAGTGACATCTTTGACCTTAAACTACGAAATGGAAGTGAAACTGTGATTTTTACCAAGATTATTCTATTTTAAGTGTAGAGAAAGTGAAGCAATTCTACTAAATAAAATATAAACATGACAGTGTGTTGACATTTGAATAAGCCAGTCAATAATCACTACAGTAGTAGCAGCCAAGATGTGAAGTTACATGTTTGAGAAAGTGATGGTAAGGGGCATTCCCCCATTCATGTAAAAAAAATGAAATTTCATGATATTGTTAATGTTGTTGGAAGAATTTTGAATTTTTTTCTGCAAATAACTCTCCAGAAAACTCTCCAGAAGTCCGTAATTTGTCCCAGAATGAGTTTGTTCCAGAATGAGTTTGTTGGGGAGTTTTAGAAACCTTGTCTAAAGAAAATGACAATACTTTTGAATGTTTTGACACTGTCTGCAACTGTAGGCCTCAAAATTATCTTCTTTTCAAATTCAGCAAGTAAAACCGGGATAGGTCTAGGACAAGTTAAAATGGTAAACTTGATTTGGAATCAAATCTTTACATTAAAAAAAGATATCCTGGCCACTTCAACCCAGAAAAGCAATAAAAAATTCCATGCAGTATTTTCAAGCAATAAATATTATCAAGGTCAACAAAAAAAAAGCTTGTGGTTTTATTAATGAGAGTATCATTTAATAATATGTAAATAATTATGTCATAAATGTGTAATAAACATTAACAAAATTCCATGAAGTTTTGTTATATGTTGGCCCAGCCTAGTTTGTGGGTTAACATTTATTGCTAATTATTATCCCAGGTTTTTCAGTTAGTCCTTGGTTACCACAGCTTTATTCTCATATTCTTCTTGGATAAAATAGGTCAATAATATCGTGACCTTTTAGTACAGTAGAACCCCTCCTTTGTGACACCCTTATTCAAGGGACAACTACATTAAAGGGACACTTTACCATGAAAAGAACAAGGGTAAAGCTCTGTCTACACTATCAAACTTTATGTGACAAAAAAATGTGATGACATTATGCTTTCATATCACTATCATACACATCACACTTTTTTGTCAAACTAGTTTGATATAGACAGACAGAGCTTTACATTATATATTTTAACACTACGACCAACCCCTATTAAAGTGGGAAGTTTGTCCCAAAAGTGTCCCCTTATTTAGGGGTCTACTGTATTTTCATGTTATTTGCATTGCATTCAAACAATTGATAGATCAAAGTTTCTACCATTTTGGAACGCTGCTTATTTAGTATTGTCTTTTCATTTTCCTGCCAAGAAAATGTATATGATTTATTCACACACAATCTGTTACTGCAAACCATACAATATGACAAGGAAGGAACATTTTACATAGTGGCCTACTCTCTATTAAACTACCAAACACTAAAATGAATTAATGTTCTTGTGTAAACCACCAAGACATTACCCCCTACAATGATTAGACTTCTTTAACAGGTGGTTATTCTGATACACATGTCAAAAGGTCAATCGTAGGCTTCGAAACCAGCTAACAAGATTATTGGTCGATTAGACCAATGATTTTTAACATCTGTGTCTTCAGGATAGTATCTGTACTCAAGATACGTTGCTAGGAAACAAAGTCTACCACAGCTTTTTGTATCTGAAAAATATGATATTTCAATCAAATAATATTAAGAATGGATTTGGACAAATAATTTAATTGTCGGTAATGAAGATTCTAGCCAAAATGAGATTTGAGGGAAAACAATCATTAATATTACAGTATATTGATAATTTTGATCAAATTGTGATTTTTTAATTCAAAGGACTTTTTTATAGGTAAATTTGGGTAAATCAATTCTCTACCAAAACTTTGAGAATTGAAAATTTGGTAATATTGGAAAAACCGCTGTAGTCGAACATTAACAATTCATGTCCAGAGGCATATTTTTGGCTACATCTCGACAAGAAAGGCAATCTTTCGAAGTCGGTTAAAGTATATGACATACGACATGCACCAACAAAGTCCACTATGGTTGAGCCTGAGATGAGAAGTCGTAAGAATATGACGCATTGTAACTATACCATTATGGTTCTCGCATTCAGCCACTTCACCATGGATGGATGTGCATCTTACAATTGTCGTATTCGATTTAGACTTTCACTGTTGAGTACAGTTTTTCCGTTGAGTACTTCTTTAACGGAGTATTTTGAGCGTTGAGATTGTTCTTAACGAAAAAGCTTTTGTTGTCAACGTTTTCTATTCGAATGACTTTCTGTTGATCACAAATTTACAATTCGAATACAAAAAGTACTCAACGAATCTTTACGTTGACAACGAAAGTTCCCAATCGAATACGACAAATGCCAGATATGGGACGTACTACATGCTTTTTTAATATGTCACTAAACAAAGTTATTGTTTATTTTATTTACTTAGTTTATTTAGTTGGAACTTTTTATAAATTTAAAATAAAATCTTCCTCTCTTGAAACTCAACAATGTGTGTTTTTCTGACTAGTTCTGGTTTTAACTACCGTCTCTCTATACTACTACAGTTGTTCGCAGCTCATGCAACAGGCGTTTCCGTTTTACGTTTGTTCAAGGGAATCATAAATCATTGGAGAATGTCATGTGACTATGATTTGGCTATTAGCCAAGAGGTCAAAAGGCGACCCCACAACACTTTATTATAATGTTGACAGTAATTGCAAAGGCAGGATAAAAATTATCTGGTTATTAAAAGCGACTGGAAAAAAAATGTTTTCTCGGCTGTATTATTTCCTTGATACCAATCTAAAGTGATCATTCATTTATTTTTCTACTTTTTGTCTGTTTCAGTAGATTATAATAGTTTGTTTTAATTATGGATTTTCAACTCCAATTAGTCAAGTTAAAGTAGTTATTTAGAATTTATAATGATGTTAAATTTGCGGGGGAAGACAGATACTATTTTAAGTTTAATCCGAATTTTCTCTCAAGACCTATTCAAATGTTAATTAGCCCTGCCAGACCTGTTGAGTGAAGAGAATTTTTTCTGTGCTGTAGACACATTAGCTGTCTAAATATAAAATACGTGCTCGTTAGTTGTCCGTATTTATGTGGAGAACGTAATTTTTAATTGATGTGATTTTCTCTTATTTTGTAGGAAGAAAGCGTCAAACTTCTCTCATTAAGTTTGGTACTTTCAACAAAAAACGGAAGTTGTAATGGTGACATGCCACGGAGAAAAGAAATGTCATAGCCTGGTAGGGTATAAGCCCACCTTTAGTCAAAATCAAAGTCATTTTTATGGGAAATGATTTGTCAGGTATGAGACTAAATAATCACATTTTCACAGTAATGTTTGCTTTTAGAGTTAATGTTAACACCTAAAAAGGAAGTCTTTGATATTCCTTATTATCGAAATTATGTTGGTTTTGTCATGAAGAAATGATCATTTTGTCGTGCTTCATTGGTTCCAGGTCGCCAGGTCATTGACAGTAATATCTTAGGGCTATTTCACCCATCTGCCAGTTGAACCATCAAACATTGAAAATAATTTGAGATACATTTCCTGAAATTACTAATCGAACACGAACAAAAAAACTGACTAATATTCGTAAAAACTCTCACGTGTGACACCTAACCTGAATATTTTATCATTGAAATGTGATTAGGGACATGGCACACATTTGGCTTGAATTCTAGGGTTTGTGTGAAATCCTGCAGGGCTTGCGGTCTCTGCTTAGCTGGATGCTCAACTGATTGCTGCAAAACAATTCATTGATACTACTGGTAGAACATACATGTAACAGTATCTTGTGTGTTTTGCATACCTCACTCATGTCTATCCCATGTGGTTTATATTTTGGTTGTTAGTTTCATGTAAAACTTGACACATACTCATTGAAATTTTTTTTTTCATATAGAGGTTAAACCACAAAAAAAGATTTAAAAAAATTGGGTCTGACATAAATTTTTTTTTTTAAGTATAACAGGTACTGTAGATTACCCTATTATACACTATATATAGTAATACTGCAGTATCAATATGGTTGTACAAGATCGTGCTATATTTGCCAACAAAATAGTAAAATATGTCTTAATTACAAGAAATTATAGATTTATGTTATTAATGAAACCATTGCCATAACAAAAGAATATTCATTCCAAGTGATTTAAAAATGTACAAATTTAATAAATATATCTTTATACTCGTATATTATCTCTTGCGTTTTATCTTTGTCCCTCACCTCATGGGGTAAAGCTAGCAGAAAAGATAACGATTATATGTGATAAAAAAAATAACAATAAAGCCCTGAATGTGAATAAGGTTATCAGTGATTTGCTATCAGCAGCAGCTATTTTTAAAACTTGGTTGTTTTTGGTTTAGTGGAACCCCTAGCCAGCAGTATATCACCCAACTTTGAAGTGTATTGCAAATTATGTTGAGACAACCAACTGTTCTTGCTTCTTATTGGTTCGTTGCTTTAGGGGTTGGAATTTCAATTGGCATTTAAAAGTGTTTCAACTTCCCTACACCTGTTGCTTGACGTGACTTCAATCCGGCTCAAAAGTAAAAATGTTAAAATGATGCTGGGTTTACTGCTGGTAAAATGATATATGATCATTAGTTATGATTTCTCAAGATACAAAAAAATAAAACAAGTCTATTTTTATAAAATAAAATGTCTACATCATTAAGATATACAATATTTTATTTATTTGATGTACAATCTATAGTATAATATAAAAATAGTGCATTTTCCAGCTTTTACAGATGATGATTGTTTTTGTTATCGGCAGAAGAACTAATGAAAATACTGGAGACTCCGGGACAATTACTGGAGACTCCGGGACAATACTGGAGACTCTGGGACAATACTGGAGACTCCGGAACAATACTAGAGATTCCAGGACAATACTGGATATTCCAGGTCAATACTGAGTATTCCATGATAATACTGGAGAGTCCAGGAAAATACTGGATATTCCAGGACAATACTGGATATTCCAGGACAATACTGGATATTCCAGGACAATACTGGAGACTCCGGGACAATACTGGATATTCCAGGACAATACTGGAGACTCCAGGACAATAACTGGAGACTCCGGGACAATACTGGAGACTCCAAGACAATACTGGATATTCCAGGACAATAGTGGAGACTCCAGGACAATAGTGGAGACTCCAGGACAATACTGGAGATTCCAGGACAATACTGGAGATTCCAGGACAATACTGGAGATTCCAGGACAATACTGAATATTCCAGGACAATACTGGAGACTCCAGGACAATACTGGAGACTCCAGGACATTAACTGGAGACCAGGACAATACTGAATATTCCAGGACAATACTGGAGACTCCAGGACAATAACTGGAGACTCCGGGACAATAACTGAAGACTCCAGGACAATACTGGATACTCCAGGGCAATACTGGAGACTCCAGGGCAATACTGG
Source organism: Antedon bifida (assembly GCF_963402885.1). Taxonomy (NCBI): domain Eukaryota; kingdom Metazoa; phylum Echinodermata; class Crinoidea; order Comatulida; family Antedonidae; genus Antedon; species Antedon bifida. Next base: position 3,307,945 of record NC_136234.1, read on the forward strand.
AGATACCAGGACAATAGTCGAGACACCAGGACAATACTGGATATTCCAGGACAATATACTGAAGACTCCATGACAATCAGAAGAATTTTTTCTGTTTCAATTTTACATAAATACAATTATCAAAGTGTAGTCCCTCCCTACTTTGCTCTCTACTTGATTCTGAGACAATAGACACTTACTGCAAAAGACTACGACTTGTCTAAGCCCACCTAATCCTTCTTCTTCATGCAAGTATAGGTACTTGAATATTTCCCTAACATTAACTAAGATTATGGTCACAGAATATTTACATGAAATTTTATTTCCATAACTTACAATAATAAATCATAAGCATGCAAGTACACAACATTGAAAAAATTCCTGATGAAAACAATGACTTTATGAAGCTGACCAGAGAGGGACAATAATATGTGTAGCAGTGTTTTAACTACTTTTTACACGTACAATACTATTTAGTGTATGTTATATGTAAAAAAACAACATTCAATGCCAAGTTAAAAGGAAAAGTATTCCTAGTTGTTGTTTTGTCTAATATTTTTTTAGTTGGTTGGAGCAGGAATAAAATAATTCTTTCAGGGTGTGTTGAGTGCCTTTTCCTCTTCAAAAAACAGACAAATGAGGTAAACTCAAATGTTGACTGGTAGGCTTAGTTATCAGAATACTTGAGTAAACTTGAGTAAAATGTGTGCACATTTTTTTGGTCAAGAACGCACATGTTTGTCAATTCTCCTGTTTGTATACCTTGACCTTAATTAAACTCATTTTCTTATTTTTATTACACCAAATTTACTTGCTATATAGATCAGTTTTCTATATTCTTGACCGTTGAGCCATTTTCTGTATGTATCTTGCGTGAAGTGAGGAGAAGTGGTGGTGGTAACTGTGCCAAAATAAGCACTACTACTGTATTAAACAAAATGTATAAAGTTCAAAACAAAATAAAAATTATATTTTGATTTATTTAGAAAGTGTTTTAAAAATATAATGGAAAGTAGATATTAATATGATAAACAGAGTCATGTTTGAAAACATTCTACCTCCAAAATATGTATTTGTTACTGTTTTTCTTTCATATTCTATATGTATGGTATAAATATTATATAATCTGAAATCTTATATGAAAACAATTTAACCCTATTCTTTCTTTATCACACTTTCTATTGGAGTTTAGTTGTGAGATTTGAACAACTATGTTTTGGTTTGGCTACAACAATAGCATCACAATTATTTTGAAATTGAGATGAAATAATATTATTATTGATAAGTTCATTATTTCTATATGACGCAAAACAAATGACACCTTGAACATAAAAACAATGTAACTATTATTGTTGCATTCTGATGAAAGTACTGTAAAATCATACTATAAATCACTACTCTTAAAACGTTGTGTTCTAAAGGAGTTCATCATGTAGGATAATAATGGTTGCTATCGATTTTTTTTTCTTTTTCGTTGATATTAAGTATGCTGTCATTTCCGGGTTCCCATACATTTTCATTGAGTGACGTCCAATTTGGGTTTACATAGTTATACTTTATCCCGAGTTTACTGATCACTTGTCTTGTCTTCCCAACCAAATTAAATGTGTTAAATTATGTTATTCTTGTACTGTACTTCCTTACTGTGTAAATTAGAATATTATGAATATCTAATTTACACAGTAAGGAAGAATTTACGTATAGTTAGTTAGTTTCTTTATTTCATTTTCTCTCATAATAATGTTCTCACAATCGGAGCAGGAAACAAGTTGGAAAAAGCAATTCATCACATTTTAAACAATAACTCGTTTCCAAGTCCCACAAATCATTATAAACCATGACAACAGGAAACGAACCAATCCATCTGTGTGGAGTGAGAACTTGTAAACTAAACTTTGTTTGAGTCTGTGTACTGTGATAAGCAGCAAACACAAAGACATTATTGAAGATGTATGAACATGCGGGTATTATGTTTAGATGACGTCACGTATGATGAGGACGGCGAGTGTTTTGTTTAGATGACGTCCACGACGAATGTTATTTTTAGATGACGTCCACAGAAGAGGACGATGAAGAAGACATTTTTCCGGTTTTTGTTGAAATTTATTGTGAGAAGAAGGAAACTCTGGCCAATGCCAATGTCGATGATAAAGTTTGGTTCACACCACCACGCAACGAAAGGACGTAAACCGTAACGAATTCGAGTAATCCATCGCTTTCGGTTGATCGTCCTTGCGTTGCGTCCTACTGTATAGTGGAAACCAAGCCTAATGATGCTGTGAACTATGATAAGCAGGATGCTGTGGACGAAGACGAGAAGATGCTGTAGCCAGTAGTGATTTCGATGATCAGGACAAGCTGTGGAAGAGAGGACAATGGTGACGTCCATGATAAGAAGGATGCTGTGGACGAAGACGAGAAGATGCTGTAGCCAGTAGTGATTTCGATGATCAGGACAAGCTGTGGAAGAGAGGACAATGGTGACGTCCATGATAAGAAGGATGCTGTGGACGAAGACGAGAAGATGCTGTAGCCAGTAGTGATTTCGATGATCAGGACAAGCTGTGGAAGAGAGGACAATGGTGACGTCCATGATAAGAAGGATGCTGTGGACGAAGACGAGAAGATGCTGTAGCCAGTAGTGATTTCGATGATCAGGACAAGCTGTGGAAGAGAGGACAATGGTGACGTCCATGATAAGAAGGATGCTGTGGACGAAGACGAGAAGATGCTGTAGCCAGTAGTGATGTCGATGATCAGAACAAGCTGTGGAAGAGACGGCAATGGTGACGTCCATGATAAGAAGGATGCTGTGGACGAAGACGAGAAGATGCTGTAGCCAGTAGTGATGTCGATGATCAGGACAAGCTGTGGAAGAGAGGACATGATATGATGATGTTGGTGAATTCTGATGATGCTTTTATGTATACGAAAAGACGATGATATGAGGGTTGTGTCTGATAAGAAAGATATAGTCAGTGTCATCATATCAATTGTCATTTTCATCATGCCGATTGTCATCTCGTCGACGGATGGTATGATTTTGTAACTATAGTCACTCAATGATGTCGACCGTAAGAGGATATAATATTTTTTTAATGATGATATGGACATGACGTATAAATAATGGTGGTGATGATGCCAAGGACATGACGTGAATGATGATGAATTCTTGAGATAATACTATTGTTTTCTTCGTGAACACTGGGAATATTAAGTTATTTTTAAAAGAGCGGTTTTGTACCGGTGGTGACTAACTACAATCACGTCGAAGATGATGATGATTTAGGTTCAATCATTACGACCAGAGAACTCGTGATCAGTCTGTATGGAGCTGAGTAGTCTACCACCAGCAAGTAGTCTGCTTCTGGATCTGTGTAGTCCGTACAGACGTATCTTCATCACGGTGATGTCCTATTCTAATGTCACTGTTTGTCAACAACGATAGTAGGAATTTTATTGTACAGTTGTTGATGGGTATGGGTATGGGGTGAAGTCCGTATCCGTCTCCAAAGGGCACATCACCGGATTTCAGATATGGGACGCAATCGCCGTCAAAGGTCACTATGGGTATTTTTATGGGGTGAAGCCCGTATCCGCCTCCAAAGGGCACATCACCGGATTTCAGATATGGGACGCAATCGCCGTCAAAGGTCAACTTCAAATCCTCTTTCTCAAGGGTGTGCAAATATTACAAGTTAATATTTAATTTCCGTTGTTGAATCATTGATAACAATGTAACATATGCATGACAATCAGGCGATAGAAAGGCTGAACTCGATTAGAATAATCTAAATTATACTAGTGGGCTCTGGAACTATAGGGGACCAGGAGCAGTGGAGCAAATTATCATGTTTTATCCTGTGTTTTCTCTCCTCTGGGGCCAAGTTTAACTTCATACGATAGTTATATTATCGACTGTGTTTAAAAATTTGACAAAGTAACAGTTTTTGTGTAAATTTATATTAATTTCCATGAATTCCTTACCGTTATTACCGTTTTTCCGCGATACATAAAATGGACGCGCGCGTATATATGTAAAGTTATCAACGTTAGTACGCGCGCGTCGAACAACGTGTGCATTGATGGCGTCACTGACTGATGTTTAACTGACGTTAATTAAATCCTTAATTGCGTAGTGTTAATAATGCTCTCTTACAGACTACTTTAGCTTCCGATCCCTCGTGACTATATTATAAGAGAGTTACTTTGCGGTTTCTTCTAGTTTTAAAATATGTTTTTTTTTTGTTAACAAACTTTCTTGTAATACTTTATGGCGCCTTCCGTCCCATTAGACTTAGGTCCGTATAGTTTTACGCAGTTTGCTGATGTTTATTTCTAAGAAAGTTTAATCCTTTATTTGATTCGCGCTTTTATATAGGCCTACTTTTTGTGCCTGAATTTTTTTTTTTGTGAGATTTGTATTTTTTTTTATGTTATTTTTTATTTACATGGCCTTTTACAAATTATCATAATGTACTTCTTTAATCTATGCTTATCTGCTTTAATGTTTTGCAATATTCTGTTTTCCCGAATCGGAATTGGGTCTAGAGCACACGCGTGCAATATTTCGTGGCCGTTATTATAACATGGAATTCTTAAGTTTATACCTCTCTATGGGCTTAATTTGGCCCAAACACTTAGGAATTAGATTATCGGCAAATATAATAACAGTAATAAGGGTTTTGGGGGTGACACAGTGAACCTTTTTCTGTGCATTATTGCTGTTATAGATAATAACTTTTTTGTTGCTCTTAAACTGTTGTCTACCAAGTCTTATAATTTTAATATAATAGCTGAATAGCAATTCCAATCAGGAAGTAGTTATCTGTATCATTTAAGCTTCCTATTGTGACGTCACGTATCCTGTACGATAGAGTACAACTTCCGCATGGGGAAGCAAGGTGCATTTTGGAGTTTTATCTTGAATATTGTCACAGTTTGTACTTTCCCACGAAACCCCTTTCTGAGACAGCAGCAGCTGTTCGGACAATTATTTTTTTTTTAGAAAACCCCTTCATGTACATCATACTTGTCTATATGTGTACTGTTCTTCAAAGAGTATAATCGTCTTGAATTTATTTATTTCAATTTTAGTGACGTGACGAACATAAATGTCACGCGTGCGTAGCCGCGATAATGTTATCACCATTTTTACGCGTAACCTACTATGCAGATCCACATTGTTGATAAAAGTTCATTGTCGGAAAGTTTTTGATAGCTAATTATTAGGTAACGTAGTCTTTCATTGAATCAGGAAATGTTTGTAAATAAATAAATAAATGCATTAATTAGGCCTATTGTGTCGTCGTCCAAAGATGTCCTAGGCGTATTTCATTATTTCAGGACCATTTCGGAACACATAGGGTATTTTAATTGGAGAAAGTGTTTATTTGTTGGTTTGTTTAATTGGTGACGGTAATGCTATTTTAATAACTTACATACAGCAAGATTTAATTTAATTCCTCCAAACACGAACCTGTCTGTAGGCTGGTGGAAGAAATTTCTTTCAAAAATCCCAAAGCTGTGAATCCGTCATGTTGCGTGCAGTAATAAAACCACTGGATATTATATTATTCTTCCATAAGTTGTGAGCCGGCAATCGACATGTAGACAGGATCTCGATGAGTTTTCGGTTTTTCTTTTTGGCGCGAAAATATTGGCGCACTTTTCTTCTTTTTTTTATATCATTATTTAGTCTTCGCAGCGCGTGTATATTACATAATAAATTAATTATTATATACGGTACAACTTTCGATAACCATAGCGTGACGAGACAAATTTAATAACTTCACTTTTCACTATATTATTTTTTATTTCATATGCGGTATCGGATTTTTGCTTTCTGTGGGGAAAATTATTTTATGATGTTCTGTCTCACATAAAATAGGCCTATATATTACCAATTTGAAATATGTTTATGTTAAATCATAACTATTTAAAGGGTATCTTCTTTAATGTAATTTATTTAAATATTTTTTCTTTTTTTTGTTGTTATTATTGATATTAACCTTGAGTTCCCTTTTCCATAATTTGTTATGACATATTTGTACATAACCTTAGTTTTATGGAATAAATTGATTTTGATTGATTGATCTTACCGTATACGTAAACTTTGTAATGCTTATTATTGTATTCAGTAGTATCTTCATAATCTTTTTCTTCGGTCATCATTTCTCTAAAATGTACTTTTTAATAGAACATGACCATCACAATCCGTCTTGATTGCCGTATTTATTCGAATAAACGCCTCCCTCAAATCGACATGATCTACAATTTACCAACCGTTTTGATACTATTTTTACTGTATTTTATCACCGTCTCGATATTAATTGTGTTGTATTTTTTTTCATATCTAGTGGGTATTCATTTGATTGTACATGTTTCATATTACACCCAAAAAAAATAACGCCTCCTCCGAATAAACGCCTCCCTCGAATAACTCGTGATATTAATAATCTATCCCACGACAGGGTCTATATGTGCTTAAAATATTTATGTTTATGAACTTTTACCACCGGGGATTTCAAAGCCGTTTGTAACTTTTTGAGAACCGTAACATTAATTGTTTACGTTTATTTGTTTATATTATATTAATTCATTTTGATCTTTGTATATAAATACATCTGTAAAAATAAATTTAAATGGCACCGCTCAGTCTTTATCCGTTTCCAACGTCTGCTGAGTAAGTCCACCTACGTATAGTTTAATGCACGTTCGTCTGCCTGAATCATGATCACAATGTATGCGCAGTGAAACTAAGCGTTTCATACGAAATATGGAACGCCGCAACGTCATGCTTCCTTTTAATAACAAGGCCACTCGACAGGAACTACGACGCTAAATATCTGGCCTTGAATTAAAGTAGCTTTGACTTGGTTACGTCATAGTTTGTAGTACTACATGTATCGGATTCTCCACAATTTTAGTTGTGTTTTGATACGCTTTCCTCTATTTAGTAATTACTACTGTACTTATTTAGAGATCGCCATAGTCTTACACAATATGAGACTGCCCTTTTGAAAGCAATGATACTACCATGGACCTTATAGGTCCATGATACTACTACCGCTGTACTATCTACCGTCTATCATTTATATTCCCGCGAGGTGAGACCCACCAATTCATGTGCCTATACCACCGCTCACCATTTTAGTCAGGCGCGGATAAACAAGTTTTAGATCCCCCCTCCCCCCCCCCCCCCGCCCTCAAATTTAACAGCCATGTCTTTTTAAAAATAAACTAACGACTACAGTCCTGATTGGTCAGAACCGATCAGTGACGTAATCACGAAAACGCTAAACAATGAAAATTACAATACACTGTATATAATATAAATTAACCATAAAATAAAGTATGATTACGTCACGCTATCAACAGTCTCCTCCGCATCGTCTCCTTTGCAGCAAAGAACTCCTCCATAAATAAATGATCAAAGTAAACATTATTTTACAGTAGCTCATTTCTCCTTCTAGACTGTCTCCGTAATTAGGCAATTAGGTAAATTAGTAACATAACCTTCGAGAAGAAAACAACACAGCAAGTTGGGTAATATCTCTGTTTGCAGGCTCACCCTGAGGATGATCTGTCACACCCAAAACTCGGAGGAGCGCGCCAGAGCGTCGTCAGCAGAACACTGTCGTGAAAGTCTTGACGCCTACTGACAGTTTTACATGCAACAAAACATACACATTCATAATCACAGTTAGCTTCCAGCGTACGATGATCCTGAATATATAATAGCTTACATGAAATAATTTCAGCAGCCCAGAGGGAGAAACCACTCCTAAGCCCCATGATCACATTACGGGTAGATTATTATTATTGACGAAACAATGCCACACGTGCTGCTGCTACCAGTAGCCCAGTTTGAATAAAGCGCGCGTAATGTGTGTGCCCCTCTCCATTGTGGCAGCGACTTGAAAATACACACACACACACAATTTGATAACATCGTTAATTATGCTTTCTATCTTGATATATAATTGATGGTTTCCGGTAAACCCGGATGTTTGATTTCAGTACCGTATACCTGACAGTCTATACAACAGCAGCAAGGCCAATTTAAGGGCACGTGACTAAATAAATGCAATAGTGGGCCTACGTACGTGCATGCTCCACATTCATGACGTCATGACATTATTGTTATACTATGAACCTAATGTAAAGGTCTGGCCCATGTTTGTTTAATTTATATTTTTATTTGCAAATCATTTTAAAATGGTTTCGTTTGGCCCGAAATAGGGGATATCCTTTTTGAGAAAAGAGGTCATTGCCCTCATAATTAATTAAACCTTTGTATATTTTATTGTCGTATTATAAACATAGAATTAGAAATAATATTGTTCACTATAATCTCTACTAACAATCAAAGTAATAGAAAACTAAATTAGAATCCATTTCATTAAAGTAAAATTGCGGATTAAAATGCATTATGCTGAATATACCTATTTAGGTAATAAATGGTTAGATTTGTATCTCAAGTCGGTGTATGAATACAAACCAAGCGATACGTAATCAAGTAAACAATGTGCGAGTGCTCGAGCTTAAACATCCCAATTATATTATTAGTTTCGCGTGTAGCACAGACGCCGATTGTTTTCAAGCGATTGAGCATTCATTTTTTAAGAAGTTAACCTTAACAGGTAACGCGCGGAATTAATGTGAAAAGTATATTTTTGAATTGCATTTTTCGAGATACATTGCATGCGTGCAACAGCATACAATTTCCTTCCTTATGATAGTCATTATGTTGTATGATACCATACAACCTTTTTTTAAATATTGATGTTCACGCGCCTCGCATTTCCCAAACTGTCAATTATGTTTTCTATTTTTGAATAGACCTAGGCAAAATTAAAAATTACGTCAGTAAAGAAGACATATTGGTGACGCGCGCGTGCAAAAATAGTTATCAACATTTGTACGCGCACGTCTATTCCGTGGTGTGAAGAATACATATTATAGTTAAGGCGCGCGCGTGTAAAAGATCGTATCATCATCAACGTTTGTACGCACTCTATCATGGAATTTGGTTTGATATTTAAATAATAAGTTTAAAAATATAAAATTTGGAATGATGATTTAGATTCACATTCGGCTGATTCGATAGCGTGACGTTACTGACGAATGACAGTTGGATTTTTCTTTGTGGTTGGTTGAGCTTAAACATATAAACAAAAACCACTCAAAGTTTTATTTTTAGATTTTCTGTTTAGTTATTGTCCCGTTGCTTGTATTGTATTGTTGATGTACATTTTATGAAGCTACCTTAAAAATAACCTTTACAATAAAGTTACCGTATATCATTGTGTTGTCATTGTTATCATCGTATCATTATCTCCTTTTTTTAAAAATCCAGTTGCTAGCATAGGGCTTTACTATTATTATGTGGGAGAAGTAGTAAAACCTAAGTCTGAAGATATGTCTATTATTAAGAGGTGTACTGTAAGAAAAATGTTTATTATTTTATTTCCATCATGATCTTGAATTTGGTGATTAAAACTCCAGTTGCTGGCACAGGGTTTATACATTATTATTATTTGGGTGAAGTGGTAAAACCTAAGTTTGGAGATATGTCTATATTAAGAGGTGTACTGTAAGAAACATTTTTATTATTTTACTTAGGCCTACATCATGATCTTGAATTTGATGACGTAGGATGACGACACTTTCCTTCTTGATAAGGTTATCAACATTACCAGTATAATGATCTTTGAACTTGAGAAGTTGCCCTTCTCCAACTTGTGACGACATAGCCACACAGAACTTGTTATCAACAAAAGATTGAAATCGAATGTATGACGTCACGCAATCGCGTTCTCATAACCCAAGATGCATCATCAACAGTTGGGTTCAAAGAGCCACCTGCAGTGTTGTTCCTATAATAGGATGTAGTTGCCAAAATTGCTATATAAGGTATTCTAAACACACGATCCTATCAGATCATGTAACAACACAACAGTGAAAAGATTTCTTCAGGATGAGAAAGAAGTCCGTCTTTATAAGTTGTAGAAAATTACGAAAATACCCCAACCTCAAAATAAAAGTGTTCCTATAAAAATAGGTAGCTGACACAATCGCTAAATTATTCTATTCTTCTTATTATAAATTATAAACTAAGTTATTCTAAACACCATTCTGAGTTTGTTTTGTGAAATATTGAAAAAAAGGGGCATAGGCCTACAATCCTCAATTTGATAGGGCCAAAAAAGGTTTGTGCAGCTGAACCATCAAGACATGAGGGAAAGTTGTAGTAAATCCAACAACAAACCTTTGACGAAAGGAATAACAAGCACATGCAGTGTCGTCACAAATAATAATATTTATAGTAAATAAAACTCATTCTTATCAGGTTTAAAAGGTCGAGACGCTTCTGACAAAACACAATACAAATCGTGTCTACGTCATCAATTATGGAATGTTGATGAACTGTTTCAAGTCACCCGGAAACTTTCGAGCTTTGAGCTTCGTGATTGGTGGATTATTTCCAAGGGAATGACGTATTTGTATATTTAACTACTGTATTTGGTTAACTGCATTGTATGTAATGTAGTTTAACTTTACTAGTAAACAATAATATGCAAGAACTAGTACGATTCCAGTTTCTATCATTCTTTTTATACGAGTGGTATTTTATTTAATTCCGTTTTTTTTAGAAAATGTAACTTTATACCATAGTAGAAATCCTCTATACCCTATAGAAACACAAAATCAATCATCAATACTTCCAAAACCAATAAACTTTACACAAGTTTATAATGTTCATAATTCAAAATGTATGCCTATATTGTAGTAATTGTTACTCGTTTGTAATTGTGTAGTAGGCCTATTTAGCCATATATTTTCTGTGGTTTTGTTAGTGATTTCAGCCTGAGTCAAGTATAACCTTTTTTTCATTTAATTCTCAACAACTCCCATTTCGGATATAATTTCTATGGTGATATCCGAGTTTTCTTTAAATCTAGTTTTCTACAACTGAATTTGAATATTTTGAAATCCGAGTGTCTGCTTGTCATGTCCTCATGTTGTTTTTGATTCGTAATTTAATTTTCCACCGCACGAATTTGATCGAGTTGAGATGTGACACATTGATGTAGTATAGTATCGTGATTTTCGTTATTTTCATTCATCGTGTGAATTATGACGTCATTTCAGTGCCAGTCACAAATTGACAGGGCAGTGTTAGAACCGTTTGTTACTTCAAATGTTTGAACGGTTGTTTCATGTTTAGGCCTGTGGGGCCATGCACACATAAGTTACCCGAGTAAGTAAGTTTGTTCCTAACTCGGCAAAGTTAGCGATAACTTTGTCCGTCGTGAAACCAACGTAGGCCTATCCAAATATGATAAGCCTATGCCAAAAAGTTGTAGAATTTCGGTAGTATACGATATTGTTTTTTGTTATCCTATATACAGTAGAATGTTGTTTACAGTTTGGTAACAAGATGTTAAAGGCACGAAATATATTTTATCGCAAACACCGGGAAACGTTCAAACACTTTTGAGCAAGGCCGTGATGACGTCACAAGATAACTTTTCAAGATTGGTGTAATCGACACCGCTTCTGGTGGTCTTCTTGGGTAGAAGGTGGTCCGTTCTGCATTATAGGAAAACTTGAATTTCCTCATTCAGCATTTATGTTCGGTCTCAAGTATCAATTTTAAAAATAAGGTGTCTCTGATGACATTTCAACTCGCCTAGCCACTCTAAACCTATATCAAATATCGTCACTTTAGCCTATATATAAGAAATTTTAGTGGAGAACAACGTGTTTATTATCTAAACTTTATAATTGGAGTTACACTCACACGTACACAACAATATATTCATCGCAAAATGTGTGAAATAATACTGTAAAAAGATGAATCATTCTATAGCTTAGTTCCTTTTTATTGACTGATTAAAACCAATATTTTTAACTACACTAGTACTGTATCGAATGGTTGTCACAATAATACAATGCATCAGTTTTGTTTTGTACATTCTTGGTCTCAAAAGTGCCAATGTTTTATGCCCGTACGTACCCCAGGGACGATGCTATACACATTTTGACACGCCACACCCACGCGTATATTTTGTAATGCAAGAACTTAGGCCTATCTGGTCGTAGAAGAATATTGAAAGTTTCTGGATTCAAATTTAAATCTGAGATTGAACAGACAGTTTTGTGACCATAAAGTACACGCGCGTACAAAAGTCGTAGCATACTATCAACAATTCAACGCGCGCGTACTGCGTTTAATTGCTTGTTATGTCGTCACAGCTGTACCATTAATGTTTCGATCAAGAGATCGATAGATATGGCAACAATGTATTATTTAAATACATTAAAGAATTAGGTCTAGATTGGAGATGTAAATAATTAAGTGACGGCCTTGTGTAATTATTGGATAGGCGTGGTCGATGTTTGATGTACTGCTAATCATGGGTTAATTAACGGACTCGTGTCAGTAAGTAATTTAATTAATAATAGCGAAACCAATCAAATCTGTCGACGGTTTAATCTTGTTGAACCGGTTGTTGATTTGTTTTAAAGCGTCATTTTCTCTAATTAATGACAGCACAATTAAGGCAAGCCTGGCGTTAGTATCCTGGCTCACTCTAAGCATTTTTGCATTTTTTTTAAAGTTCAATGTGAACCACTCTCAAGATTTTGTATGTATTGATCCACTAAAGTACTGTACAGTATCACGTGACTGCGTATGAAATATAATTTTTTTTTCATACTGCTGTCTGTCACAATAATGAATTTATATTATACAGTACAGTGCTGTTCAGCTGGAGTAATTCATTCAGTATAGTGAAACCCAGGGTACTCAAAAATGCACAAAGTACTGTATTCTATTTTGATGTACACTTGTAAAATATGGTAATACTTATGCAAATGAGTGTGGTTTAACAGATGGTTGGAAGAGTTGATCCCTAAGCGTAATACCACAACATAGACCCGTTGGTTTCACTTGTCAAAATGTGTTCGACCATTTTGAGCTACTCGGCTACTTTCTCGTTCTCCTGACCATCGCATCGTTACTAAACCTATTTTATTTACAGTGCGCATCATTTTTGATGACGTAGAAGGCTATTTTCGTCTGTGTTTTTGGCACTCGTTAATCAATCGTCTGCCTCGTACAGCGAACAGCTGACTGTGAAACGCAACGCTATGTAGATCTTATTTCATAATGTAAATAAACTATAGTCCGCTTCTACGAATCAGGTTTCCGAACATGGCGCGAAGGAATGTCGCCTGTTGCAATAAAATGAAGCATACAGTACAGTCACAACAACCTGTTCGCTGTTCTATACATCCACCACAAACATTTCTACCTTTTTGACATAAAATCATATTTACTCGCTCTTCACGCTTCAGTGGTTACATCATTTACGCGCGTTTGTTGGTGGACGTGACGTGGGGTACAATATTGTACGTGTTGATTAATAATTTTGTTCTTTCCCTTGTGTTTTCTGTTTTAACCAATGAACCCTCGACCCGATAAATCACAAAATACATTTTTACTGCGTAGATCAGATCCCATGGTACGATCCGCAGAGATACTCCTCCTTTCCACCATAAATCATTATCGGTTCTAGAAATAATTCCAAAAATAAGTCATGTTCTACTGCTGTACTGATAATATACGCGGGAATGGTACTGTACCTGTTGTTCCATTTGTTTGAAAACGTACACCGAATTTCCTTTTTTTTTTCTCTAGCATAATATCGACATTATAGTTATACATTTTACCATGTTATTACGGTGATTACTATTGTTATTCGCGTCCGAACTTAATTGAATTTAAGATTTAAATTCCGTCCCCACTAGGACGCAAAACGCAAAGACGTAAGCGCAACGAAAGCAAAGTAATTTGACCTATCACAATCGATGAATTGTCGCTTGTTATTGGTCAACTCGCTTGCGTTGCGCTTACGTCCTTGCGTTGTAGGAACCGACTTTTTTTATTTAACATGACGTCATGATTGATTGTCTCAACAATCATAGCATCTTGTTTTTATCTGGTTTCTTCCTAGTCTATTTATCACAAACTTCAGTACCTATTGAAACTGTGTTTATCATGTACTTATGTCAGCGTACGCGATTGTAAAAGTTATATTGTTTTTGTATTTATTCTGTAAATATGACGGTTAACCATAGGGTAAAATAATACTGTGTTGCCGAGTGTAATGGATCTATCCAGTCACCCTGTGTCAATGAGGTAACTATAATATAATCTTACACAAGTATGTACAGAACCTCAATGGGCACCTCTCTGAGAGGCTCAATTTGGGTGTTGTGTTTAATCGTACTAGAGATCTCTATGTTTTATATGTCCAATATCATTCTCACTAAACAGTCGAAATGAATTACAGTAATACACGATTTATACAGTATTTTAACAATCGGTTATAATGATTTCCTGTTAATTATGTCATCTCCAATCAACTTTCCAGTATACCTTATCGGCATTGTCACAACGATTACAGGTATTATTTCAGTCATCTGCCTACACAAGGTGACCATGATCCTGGTTTAAAATATAATACTCCAAATTACTACGCATTTTATCATAGTAATAATAGTTTTTATTTCGGTTCAGTTCTGACCTTTAAAAGAATCCGGACGCTCATTTTATGTCAAATGAAGAGACCCCTCAAATAGTCTGATATTATTTGTGATATATGGTGGTACAACTTTTGTACGCGCGCGTTCGAACTCTGATAATAACGGTACAAGTTTTGTACGCGCGCGTTAGAACTCTGATAAATTTAAACGGTACAACGTCAACTTTGTTTTTTCGGTGTCCTAACGAATTGCCCTTTGACCTTTTAAAAACAAATCTTTACGTTACGTCATAAATTGAATAATGTGACTACACATAATATCAGACCATGCTAATTAATATTGTCTGTTTATGTTATAGTCACATAGAAACTGAACAAATTAGTTTTAATACTGTACTGTGAAAATCTAACAAAGTACTGTACTGTGCTGTATACTACTTTGTCATTATTTACTGCACTTCTTCCAAAACATAGGTTACGTAATACCACATTAACCAATTTTTTATTGATTATTATGTATTTATTTTATACAATCGTCGTGTTATATGTTCAGCCATTTTGACCGCCAAACGAACAATTTTCTAAACCGAACACAATAACAGGAAGCTCTACTGTAGAGATAATGATTGTGTACTTTGACATGCACAACTAGTTATCAGTCAGTTTGCAGTTTACGCTTCAGTGATTTATTAACCAATTATTATGCTGTGTAGGATCATTAGTTGGACGCTTCAGAAGTATACGCGCGCGTATAAAAACCGTGTACTGAGACATTAACATTCCAGTAATCTAGTTGGTTCAATATTGTCTTGTACAACATACAGTCGACATAATTAATATATGACGTAACAAGTTGTTACATATTCCAGTACATTATGACGTTGTACAGTATATGTCTACATACAAATAAATGAATGTTTGTTTCCACGAAAGGTTAGCGAAAGAAGGGCAATATTGTACTGTATTATTTATTTGTCAACATTATATTATACAGTAAACCTCTATCAAGTATATCTACAGCATTTTGGAACTTGAAATATTACTTTTACAGTACGTAATTGAATAATTTATCTGAGGAATTACGTAATGACTGGTAAACGATCTTCCTTGAAGCTCGATACAATAACATACTTCCGTCTAGTAATACTAAATAGATACAGTACAGCGATAAACAACACGGTACAATAATAAATCTGCTTTGGTGAACTTTATTTTGTTTTCACTTGGTATATTCTTTGTTTATAAATTCTCACAAACACACTTTCTCACATCTCAATAATTATGCCCAGTCTGAATACAAACAATACAAACCCATATATATGGGTCACTAAAAATACTAAAATCTTCGTATACAAAGTTTTGGTTATTTAAACTAGTTCATTTATTTTATTACTGAACACATAAAAAGTCTTTCAACGTTCGAAAGATGTATTAATTTGCACATAAAAAAACGACCCATACGGATCCGAAAACGGAACGATCCGAGACTACGAAACGGTCCGATAACGGAACGGCCCGAATAGATAATCGAACCGATCTGATAACAGACAGTTTCGTAGTTGTATGGAAGATCGCATAAACTTTGAACTCGATTTGGTTGGTTTTAAAATATATAATATAATTAATCAATCATTTCAATAAAATTAGAACTCAATATGACTACGCATAATGCAATTTGTAAAAACATCTACTTTGCATAGTTTTAAACAGCAACCAACTCTTATTAAAATACATAATTGGCAAAACTTTGTCATAATTAGAAGATACACATTATAAAATATTGATATTCGTTGTTAAAAATGATTTGGTAAACGTTTATTTAACAATTACTTGTCATATAAATGTAATACATACAAAGGCACTAAAATTGAGTACTTGAAATCTGCATAGATTTTGAACGATGGGACGATTTCGGCTGTAGGCCTATTACATCCCCTATTTTAACATGTTTAATTAACACCCCTAGAGTTGTTCTTTAAGCGTACATACAACGCAACACATCCACGAAGTCACCACAACATTTAAGTAAATAAAATAATAGAATAGAAAATAATTTAAGTAAATTGACGAAAATATTTTTTAAAAATGTCTTTGTTTGCACTTCACTGATACTTTTTATCGTAAAAACAGATTTTTAGAACTGTTTTCAAGTAATTTTATATACATTTATACATTTTATCCAAACACACACATCAATAAGATAATAGGTAATACAAGTACAGTATTAGGATAGCATACGGGATAGGAATACTTCTCTTAACAAGAAGTTCAAATCCCTTTAATATTTACATACGATTTACACAATAACTTAAATTCGGAAAGAGAATGCGGTGGATATATTTATTAACTTTTTTTTTAAATATCATACTAAATCAAAACTATATAATTATAAGTGTACTAATACAATAAAGCACAAGTTTTACCAAATTACAATACATAATATTATTATTATTACTATTGTTGTTTACAGTCAGTAAATACAACAATATTCTTTTTATTGATAAATATTTAAAACAAAAGTATACTCATAATGAATATTCATGAGAAATAAATAACTTAAATATACTATCTTCTTTAACAACGGGAGACGTCTGTAAATACTCAATTAATAATGCTCTGCATTTTTAATGGTCAACGTTAGCTTTTAACAAGGAACACTATTTGGACAATCAGCTACATTTATAACTGAACCGAGATTAAATTCACAGCAACACTGATATAATAATATAAAATTACGATAAAACATAAATATATACTTGTACGTACAATACAGCCTCAACTATACGTCCCGTAACATAATAAATAGTTAATTAATTATTTCTGGAAAACATTGGGACGAGTAGTACAGCAAAGGCACTCTGATGAGTGTCTCTAGTAGCGGGAACATATTAATACCATTCATTTACATTATTAATATTAATAACAATAATATCTTCAGCTATTTATATAATGATTACAATCAACAATAAACAAAATATTACTTTAGGTAATGAAAAGTATTGTTTCTATTTTCTATACCGTGGATGTTTTTTAGCAAGGGACATCTCCTTGTGGGGGTTCAGTCAGCACCAAGGACCGTTCTCAAAATCTGGTCACTTGTTGCGTCTACTGAAATACCTCGAAAAATCGGCAGACGCCCTGCGGCACCGGGGCTACAGGCGGAGTTTGGTGTCAACACCGGTGAGCCAGGGGCAGCAAAATCGCCGCAAAGACTCTCCGGGTCTGACAGGGAATCTGGTGGAGATGGTGGTCGGTATCCCGTGACAGTCGTTGGCTCATCGGGGAAAAACACACTGGTACTGTCGTGTCTGGAGAAACCTGGAGGTTCAGGGATGTCGCTACTGATAGTAAGCTGATGTGTAAAGGCGGCAAATGGCGAGTTTAAGTTATACATGAACGGGCTCTGTGGGACTTGAGGTGACAGAGGCATGTTTGGAGAGATCATCGGGTTGAGATCCTGAACGAAATTAAACGCTGCTGCGTTAGAGTTCACATGATTCAAAGCTGCCAACAGAACATCTTCGCTAAAGAGTGGTGTTTCTGGAGACATTGGATTCGGGCTGTCGTTCAAGCTATGTGGTGGCGTTAAATCACCAGTTGATCCTAAAGCTCCGGAGTTAAGGTGCAGGGATTTTGGTCGTTCAATAGCTCTATCGATGGCCTTGTTTGACGGTCCAGGAGCAGACGACCGTTTCTCTTCAGGATTGTGAATAAAATGACATCTTGGACCGTAAGGGCAAAATCCTACAGTATGGAATGTGCGACAGAGTTCGGTCTTGTATTTTGGATGTCTTTGTAAGTTGCGCAATTCATGAAATCCGTGAGCAAATTGGCATTTGTCGCCATATTTGCAGGCGCCATTTTCCTCGAAAGGTCGACAGAGTTCGGTTTTATATCTGCTTGAGTTGGTTGGCTGTGGTTGTTGTTGAATAGTGCGTGGGAGATGGGTAAATTGACATTTTTCTCCGTATTTACAGGCACCGGTCTCCTCGTAGGCCCGACAAATCTCGGTTTTGAAGCGATTGACATGAGCGTTGGTTGTTTGATTGCGTTGTTGTTGGTGTGAAGATTGAAGATTTGCGCTCTCGCTTAGTGCACGGTCCCGGCTGACGTTGTTACTGGTAATAACAGCAGATGATGTGTAATGGTTTTCTTTATTATTATAAAAGATTCCTGAGTCCGAGTTGAAGAAAGGATTGCTACTTCGACCGACGTTCATTGTCGTCGAATTAGTGGAATGTCTTCGAGTGATTCCAAGAGGGGTACCAACGGCTTTGCGATCCCCTGGCAGCTGCTGTAAAAGAGAAGAAAAAACAAAGATTATAAATATTATATCATTACAATTATTTGATAATTACTTGTTGCGTTTCAACAAGGAAACGGCGTTTTAAAGGTTGTTTAAAATGTAGCCAGATCATTGAAGCGTAACTGAAAGCAAACAGTTTAACAGCACATGAAGAACTGCCATTGTTATACTGTCTGGATGGATTGAAAAGCAAAGTTTTAACAACCGTACAATGATTAAACAAGCACGATCTCTCAACGGACGTTCCTCATAAGTGTTTGCACAGGGTTAACAATACCAAAGTTTCGAGAGGCCACGGTACAGGATTTCCTAACTAAACTAAACCTATATTTTTTCAACCAACGCATTCATACCCATTGTACACGCACTGTTCACAGCAGTGAATTAAATAATTCGCTATAGGCCTACACCATTTCGTACTGTACAATGATTTTGTTTTCTAAATCTCATAGACTGTAAATGAGTTAAACAATTATCTAATAATAATTGCTCCTGAAAGTGGTTTAGCAATTTAGTACAATCGATTGTTGTACATGCCTCAACACGAGGTGTTAACAACTGTATTGTTAACAGGTTGTTTAATCCGCTTTCGTGAGGTAGCACTCAGATTTCAAGGAACAGCTCAAGTTCTTTCTAGATTTTACACAACATCACACAAAAACAATGCAATTCAGACAGAAAGCGGATATTTTTCAAAAAAATATGTACTGTATACAGTGCGAACGCAATTGATATTACAGTAGCGGAGAATCACAGTGTACTATGCAATATTATATACAGTACTTACTAATGCCAAAATATAACATGGTTTTACTAAATTAAATTTCAATAGAAGTTACTACAGTATTACTGTAATCCAATAGGCCTAAATATTACATACAGTATTGTTGGTTTTATTTTTACTAGAAGGAAACATCGTATTTTTGTATGATTTCAAGAATCAAGTTCAACACTGTAATATTTCCAATTAATATCATTTCATAGTTCGTACAAAAACAAATATAGCATTTCGAAATTTATGCTTAAGCTACTGATGTTTGTAGACGTTTATGAGCACAGGAAAGGGTAGTTTCCTTTGAACAGTTTTGCAGAACGCTTATTGAAACCGTTCCAGCACGTTTTTACAGCAGTGTTCCAAGTTGATTAGTTTGAAAGAGAAACTAACTGGTTAAACGATGCTGTAGTACAGATGATAATAATACTATTACTACTACATTCAAGAGAGTTAAGACTCATTATGAATTTGACCAAGTTTCAGTTGATATTATTATAGGCGTCATAAACATTTATGAGTAAAAATCAAAGTTTACGAAATACGAACATAGATTGAACATGTTGTTGGAACTATATTAAAGGGGATGGGAAGGGAACGCTATATAGGTTTAGAGGGAATAGGTAGGACACACTTTTAAACATTAATCATTTTTTAGATAAAATGTTGCGACAAACAACATGCCTATTTGGTTATACCGAAGTATAGTATAGTTACATGCTTCGAGCATACAGTACAGTCGTTAAATCCATTCGAAATATATTACTTACAGTTATTATTACATATTGTTGGCATATAGACACGAGGTACATAGAAATCGATTAATCTACCGGTGCTACTAAAAGAATATACTATATACAAAGCAGCCGTAAATACAATAACCAAATCAACAAGTGGACTTGATTCGGCCTATCCTTGTATTGTTTTAAAACTTAAATAATTTATCAATGAAATTTGTAAGAAAACTATATTATTAAAGCAACAAGTGATTGAGTTTTATTACGTTACGAGATCAGGTCAAACGAGTTGTGAACGTCTTGGAAATTAACTGTAAATAAATATACAAAAAAAGCTGGTATATCAACGAAGCAGAGAGATTAGAAGAAAAAAACAAGTCAATGATAAATACCTTAAGAATATCTCCATCGAAGAGAGGCGACACCATAGCGGTGGACATGGTTTTACTGTTTAAAAAAAGTTAGAGCCTCTATTCCGTACGAAATCCTACAAATTACTGATTTCGAAACCTCGAAGTAAAACGGCTTTAAACAACTAGCATGTGCTATTCCGGGTGGTGAGTTGAGAAAGATGCCCTCTGTGTACAATACAGTGATCCTGTGGGCGGAGCCAAGTGAATAATATAGCAATACGCCAATCAACAATCGGGGTCTTATCGTCGGAAGTTTGGGAGTTTGTTTACACGGACGGGAGTTTTCCATGGCGCGTTTACTACGTCACAGAGAAATAATCAATGGGTCTTTTAAATCGCGGATTTTTTTTTACACTTTTCAGCGGACTGGACACATGATGTAAAAGATTACGGCTTTATTCATTTTTATTTATATATATTTTTGTATTTCACCTATTTAGTTTATAAACACTTCATACTGTCCACAATCATACATATCCAGTCCATAGAGGTATTACTCCATGTCCAATCTGTAAATAATATTTTGAAATGACTAAAAAAAATATCGTGTGTGTAGGCTGATTGAATTCAATACAGTAGAACACAATACAAGATGTACAGGAGTTGGTCGTAGTGTTAAAACATACTGTATTGACAGGACCTCTAAACTTGGATTGGAGAGCAAAAACATTGTAATTTACATAGTCAAAGTTATTATTATTTTCCTGTTTATTATTCTCCATATTTTGTTTAAATCTTATTGATGTAATAAATCAATTTGGTTCGAACTGAGAAGTCTCTACTTTTACGATACGGTTTTTATATTTAATTGATAAATAAAACGTGATACAGTGTTTGATTTCTAAATCACTGGACTATAGGTGGCGCTATAATAAAAACGTTGTACATAGAGTTTTTATGGCAATGAAACTATATTTAATATTATTGCCATTTTTAAATACGTTTATTATTATATTTTACATTGATTTTATATGTTGTACAAGACTGCTTCTCCTTCTTGAGGTTTTAGGAAATAAATATAAATATAATTTAGTAGTAGTGTAGGGTAGCTAGATATTGCACGATGTTGCTTATATTTAGCAGCAGTTTCAGATTATAGAGTCAGTGTGTTTTTCTTGTCTAGGCCTAGTATTACTATTAGTAATTAGTTTCATAGGACTTCTACTGAGTCGAAATGATGTACAGTCGGCCAATAGTACTAGCCACACTATTTAGCAGTTGTAATACTAATTAATAATAAGTAAATATGTCTAGTATTACTATTAGTAATAATATTCCGTAAACACAATATCAAGAGGTACCCATTTTTTGTGTTGGTTACGGTACCTCTTGGCGATTTGCCAATTTTGTAATAAAAAAAATCGTCATAAAATCATTCTAAATAAAAAGGTAAAAAAAAATAAAATTATCTGATATCTAAATACGAAAAATATTACCAACCTATTTAATATTAGTGTTCATTTTATGAATATGTAGCGTGTGTGTTTTTTATTACTATATTATTATTAATAACTGGTTTTATTACAGGGAACAATTTTGCCAGTTTAGCATAGCAAAAACTTATACAAAAAACCTTATTAATATTGCTACATATTAACATATTTCTATTCTAAATTGTGTAGCAAAAAATACAATACAATTTACAAAACTATTCTCGACTAAATTTACAAAACTATTCTCGACTAAAATAACAAATCAGTTTGATTAGCAATATATATTGCTATAAATCAATTTAAAATGAAATGTTTCCCTATATAATATTATTAATAAATTGAAGGGAATATCATTTTATTAAAAAAAAGAAAATGGATATAAATAGGCGTATACAACAAGTAAACAAGAAGATTAATGAAGCCGCAACGCTTGTTTCGTGTCAAGGCGTGGTGAGTGAACTGATTGAAAAAAGATACTTTTGTTGACATGTAAACAATTCCATTAATAAAGCGGGTATAGTGATAACAATACTCTTTTCATAAAGTTAAAAGGCGTGTATTTCTCATGATAAATAAATAGCTATGAGGCGGCCTATCGAAAAACTGTATTCTTTCAAGCAAGATAATATTAATAACATTACATTTAAAGTATGTGTTTGAAATGGGCGTCAATAACCTGCTGTATACATTAAAAAATGTACGTACTTTTTAGGAAGCGCATCTATTGCGCGTGCTGTACGCATGTCATTGTTATAATCTGCTTTCGCGCGAAAATCAACAAAACAACACAACCTCGTGTGTCCCATGCCATGAAATGTGTCGCAAAATTACCATTTAAATGACACAATAATGACTAAGCATAGATACATTTGCTTTAGTTTAAGCACCGTAGTGACACTGATAATATTGACAATAATTAGTATTAGTACTCTGCTGGGTGAACTTAAAATTAGTATCGTATAAACCTAGCCTAGGCCTAGGCCTAGGGCTAGGCATATATTATTAGTTAAATCTATCTACTCGACTCTAGCCTAGCCTTTAACTTATTAAATAATATTAATAATATAGTATATTAATCATGGCAGGCCTACACAATTAATTATCGATAGTAATTGAGTGTTAAAATACTACCTTAGTCAGATAGGCCCTCCGCTGCTGCTACTGCTAGGCCTAGGCTAGGCCTCCCTATCTATTTATTGGGGTTTTCTACATAAAATAGGCCTAGGCCTAGGCCTTAATCAAGTTTATTTAGGCTAGGCGCCACTAGGCTTTACTAGTAGGGCCTAGTAGTAGGCCAATAATAGGCTTAAAAAATGTAAGATAAATTAAAAATAATTTATTAGAAAATATTTATAAAATCATATTCATACACACCCAAAAACTAGAGGAACTTACTTCTATTCTTGAATCGTGAATACTAAGCATCATTATTTATGATGTCAAATGTAGCATTAATACAATCGTTAACTAGTATTTTAGCACAAACACGAGTTTCAAAAGGCCCTTTCTAAAGCGCAATATAAAGATAAAGTTATAATGATGATGACACTACACTATCTTTGCAACAAGTAAAAAGAATTGGAAATTTGTAAACAGTTCATTCGTCGTAGACGCTGATTGGACAATAAGTTTTTCTTCAGATAAGAGAGGGCGCTAGCTATCATTTGTATCGTTCATCTGGTATAGTTTAGGCATTTCAGGTTGAAATGTGTGAGTGAAAGAAAAAGCATTCACTCATTCATTCATTCATTCATTCTTTATTTAGCCTTTAAAATCGAAATAGATTTAAAACATAGGTAACAAAAACAAGACAGGTGGAAATCTAAGGAGGCAAGGATAAGCAAAAGCAATTAAAATCGCTGTAGCTCACAGGCTTGCATATCCATAATTTTATCTTGTAGCCAAAATCTACACACGTACACATGCAAACATACATTTTTTTATATCACATAACTTACGTATAACTGTATGTTATGTGAATTTGTATAAACAAAAAACAAACTGGTTACTGTATTTAATAATATTATTTTAAGTATATGCGCATATATAGCAATATTATTGCATAATAATAGTATTTTAAAAAGTGCGTATTTTGGCCTTTTTTTTTAAATGGCCGAATTTTTCGACCTTTTTATTTTTGGACATAAATGGTTACTATACGTCTATAAGATGATTATTACGCATAGACGTATAGTAACCATTTATGTCCAAAAATAAAAAGGTCAAAAAATGGCCAAAAATGCACTTTTTTAAATACTGTTATTATGCAATAATATTGCTATATATGTGTATATATTTTGTTATAAGCATCTTATAGACGTATAGTAACCATTTATGTCGAAAAATAAAAATGTCGAAATATGGCCATTTTTTGAAAAAATCTCTGTACTATAGTAAGGGATTTTTTCGAAAAATGGCCAAAATACGCACTTTTTTAAATACTGTTATTATGCAATAATATTGCTATATTATGTGTATATATTGTGTTATAAGCATCTCATAGACGTATAGCAACCATTTATGTCAAAAAATAAAAAGGTCGAAATATGGCTATTTTTTGAAAAAATCCCTGTACTATAGTAAGCGATTTTTTCGAAAAATGGCCAAAATACGCACTTTTTTAAATACTGTTATTATGCCATAATATTGCTATATATGTGTATATATTGTGTTATAAGCATCTTATAGACGTATAGTAACCATTTATGTCGAAAAATAAAAATGTCGAAATATGGCAATTTTTTGAAAAAAATCCCTGTACTATTAGTACAGGGATTTTTTCGAAAAATGGCCAAAATACGCACTTTTTAAAATACTGTTATTATGCAATAATATTGCTATATATGTGCATATATTGCGTTATAAGCATCTTATAGACGTATATTAACCATTTATGTCAAAAAATAAAATGGTCGAAATATGGGTATTTTTTGAAAAAATCCCTGTACTATAGAAGGTCGAAATATGGCCATTTTTTGAAAAAAATCCCTGTACTATAGTAAGGAATTTTTTCGAAAAATGGCCAAAATACGCACTTTTTTAAATACTGTTATTGTGCAATAATATTGCTATATATTGCGTTATAAGCATCTTATAGACGTATAGTAACCATTTATGTCCAAAAATAAAAAGGTCGAAATATGGCCATTTTTTAAAAAAAGCCCTGTACTATTTAGTAAGGGATTTTTTCGAAAAATGGCCAAAATACGCACTTTTTAAATACTGTTATTATGCAATAATATTGCTATATATGTGCATATATTGTGTTATAAGCATCTTATAGACGTATAGTAACCATTTATGTCAAAAATAAAAAAGTCGAAATATGTCCATTTTTTGAAAAAATCCCTGTACTATAGTACAGGGATTTTTTCGAAAAATGGCCAAAATACGCACTTTTTTAAATACTGTTATTATGCCATAATATTGCTATATATGTGTATATATTGTGTTATAAGCATCTTATAGACGTATAGTAACCATTTATGTCGAAAAATAAAAATGTCGAAATATGGCCATTTTTTGAAAAAAATCCCTGTACTATTATAGTACAGGGATTTTTTCGAAAAATGGCCAAAATACGCACTTTTTAAAATACTGTTATTATGCAATAATATTGCTATATATGTGCATATTTTGCGTTATAAGCATCTTATAGACGTATATTAACCATTTATGTCAAAAAATAAAATGGTCGAAATATGGCCATTTTTTGAAAAAATCCCTGTACTATAGTAAGGGATTTTTTCGAAAAATGGCCAAAATACGCACTTTTTTAAATACTGTTATTATGCAATAATATTGCTATATATGTGCATATATTGCGTTATAAGCATCTTATAGACGTATAGTAACCATTTATGTCGAAAAATAAAAATGTCGAAATATGGCCATTTTTTGAAAAAAATCCCTATACTATAGTACAGGGATTTTTTCGAAAAATGGCCAAAATACGCACTTTTTAAAATACTGTTATTATGCAATAATATTGCTATATATGTGCATATATTGCGTTATAAGCATCTTATAGACGTATATTAACCATTTATGTCAAAAAATAAAATGGTCGAAATATGGCCATTTTTTGAAAAAATCCCTGTACTATAGTAAGGGATTTTTTCGAAAAATGGCCAAAATACGCACTTTTTTAAATA
This sequence comes from Antedon bifida, assembly GCF_963402885.1. Lineage (NCBI taxonomy): Eukaryota > Metazoa > Echinodermata > Crinoidea > Comatulida > Antedonidae > Antedon > Antedon bifida. The sequence continues at coordinate 3,334,297 of NC_136234.1, forward strand.
CTGTTATTATGCAATAATATTGCTATATATGTGCATATATTGCGTTATAAGCATCTTATAGACGTATAGTAACCATTTATGTCGAAAAATAAAAAGGTCGAAATATGGCCATTTTTTGAAAAAATCCCTGTACTATAGTAAGGGATTTTTTCGAAAAATGGCCAAAATACGCACTTTTTTAAATACTGTTATTATGCAATAATATTGCTATATATGTGCATATATTGCGTTATAAGCATCTTATAGACGTATAGTAACCATTTATGTCAAAAAATAAAAAGGTCGAATTATGGCCATTTTTTGAAAAAATCCCTGTACTATAGTAAGGGATTTTTTCGAAAAATGGCCAAAATACGCACTTTTTAAAATACTGTTATTATGCAATAATATTGCTATATATGTGCATATATTGCGTTATAAGCATCTTATAGACGTATAGTAACCATTTATGTCAAAAAATAAAATGGTCGAAATATGGCAATTTTTTGAAAAAATCCCTGTACTATAGTAAGGGATTTTTTCGAAAAATGGCCAAAATACGCACTTTTTAAAATACTGTTATTATGCAATAATATTGCTATATATGTGCATATATTGCGTTATAAGCATCTTATAGACGTATAGTAACCATTTATGTCAAAAAATAAAATGGTCGAAATATGGCCATTTTTTGAAAAAATCCCTGTACTATAGTAAGGGATTTTTTCGAAAAATGGCCAAAATACGCACTTTTTTAAATACTGTTATTATGCAATAATATTGCTATATATGTGCATATATTGTGTTATAAGCATCTTATAGACGTATAGTAACCATTTATGTCGAAAAATAAAAAGGTCGAAATATGGCCATTTTTTGAAAAAATCCCTGTACTATAGTAAGGGATTTTTTCGAAAAATGGCCAAAATACGCACTTTTTTAAATACTGTTATTATGCAATAATATTGCTATATATGTGCATATATTGCGTTATAAGCATCTTATAGACGTATAGTAACCATTTATGTCAAAAAATAAAAAGGTCGAATTATGGCCATTTTTTGAAAAAATCCCTGTACTAATAGTAAGGGATTTTTTCGAAAAAATGGCCAAAATACGCACTTTTTAAAATACTGTTATTATGCAATAATATTGCTATATATGTGCATATATTGTGTTATAAGCATCTTATAGACGTATAGTAACCATTTATGTCAAAAAATAAAAAGGTCGAAATATGGCCATTTTTTGAAAAAATCCCTGTACTATAGTAAGGGATTTTTTCGAAAAATGGCCAAAATACGCACTTTTTTAAATACTGTTATTATGCAATAATATTGCTATATATGTGCATATATTGCGTTATAAGCATCTTATAGACGTATAGTAACCATTTATGTCAAAAAATAAAAAGGTCGAATTATGGCCATTTTTTGAAAAAATCCCTGTACTATAGTAAGGGATTTTTTCGAAAAATGGCCAAAATACGCACTTTTTAAAATACTGTTATTATGCAATAATATTGCTATATATGTGCATATATTGCGTTATAAGCATCTTATAGACGTATAGTAACCATTTATGTCAAAAAATAAAATGGTCGAAATATGGCCATTTTTTGAAAAAATCCCTGTACTATAGTAAGGGATTTTTTCGAAAAATGGCCAAAATACGCACTTTTTAAAATACTGTTATTATGCAATAATATTGCTATATATGTGCATATATTGCGTTATAAGCATCTTATAGACGTATAGTAACCATTTATGTCAAAAAATAAAATGGTCGAAATATGGCCATTTTTTGAAAAAATCCCTGTACTATAGTAAGGGATTTTTTCGAAAAATGGCCAAAATACGCACTTTTTTAAATACTGTTATTATGCAATAATATTGCTATATATGTTCATATATTGTGTTATAAGCATCTTATAGACGTATAGTAACCATTTATGTCGAAAAATAAAAATGTCGAATTATGGCCATTTTTTTAAAAAATCCCTTACTATAGTACAGGGATTTTTTCGAAAAATGGCCAAAATACGCACTTTTTAAAATACTGTTATTATGCAATAATATTGCTATATATGTGCATATATTGCGTTATAAGCATCTTATAGACGTATAGTAACCATTTATGTCAAAAAATAAAATGGTCGAAATATGGCCATTTTTTGAAAAAAATCCCTGTACTATAGTAAGGGATTTTTTCGAAAAATGGCCAAAATACGCACTTTTTTAAATACTGTTATTATGCAATAATATTGCTATATATGTGCATATATTGTGTTATAAGCATCTTATAGACGTATAGTAACCATTTATGTCAAAAAATAAAAAGGTCGAAATATGGCCATTTTTTGAAAAAATCCCTGTACTATAGTAAGGGATTTTTTCGAAAAATGGCCAAAATACGCACTTTTTTAAATACTGTTATTATGCAATAATATTGCTATATATGTGCATATATTGCGTTATAAGCATCTTATAGACGTATAGTAACCATTTATGTCAAAAAATAAAAAGGTCGAATTATGGCCATTTTTTGAAAAAATCCCTGTACTATAGTAAGGGATTTTTTCGAAAAATGGCCAAAATACGCACTTTTTTAAATACTGTTATTATGCAATAATATTGCTATATATGTGCATATATTGTGTTATAAGCATCTTATAGACGTATAGTAACCATTTATGTCAAAAAATAAAATGGTCGAAATATGGCCATTTTTTGAAAAAATCCCTGTACTATAGTAAGGGATTTTTTCGAAAAATGGCCAAAATACGCACTTTTTAAAATACTGTTATTATGCAATAATATTGCTATATATGTGCATATATTGCGTTATAAGCATCTTATAGACGTATAGTAACCATTTATGTCAAAAAATAAAATGGTCGAAATATGGCCATTTTTTGAAAAAATCCCTGTACTATAGTAAGGGATTTTTTCGAAAAATGGCCAAAATACGCACTTTTTAAAATACTGTTATTATGCAATAATATTGCTATATATGTGCATATATTGCGTTATAAGCATCTTATAGACGTATAGTAACCATTTATGTCAAAAAATAAAATGGTCGAAATATGGCCATTTTTTGAAAAAATCCCTGTACTATAGTAAGGGATTTTTTCGAAAAAAGGCCAAAATACGCACTTTTTAAAATACTGTTATTATGCAATAATATTGCTATATATGTGCATATATTGCGTTATAAGCATCTTATAGACGTATAGTAACCATTTATGTCAAAAAATAAAATGGTCGAAATATGGCCATTTTTTGAAAAAATCCCTGTACTATAGTAAGGGATTTTTTCGAAAAATGGCCAAAATACGCACTTTTTTAAATACTGTTATTATGCAATAATATTGCTATATATGTGCATATATTGTGTTATAAGCATCTTATAGACGTATAGTAACCATTTATGTCGAAAAATAAAAATGTCGAAATATGGCCATTTTTTGAAAAAAATCCCTGTACTATAGTACAGGGATTTTTTCGAAAAATGGCCAAAATACGCACTTTTTAAAATACTGTTATTATGCAATAATATTGCTATATATGTGCATATATTGTGTTATAAGCATCTTATAGACGTATAGTAACCATTTATGTCAAAAAATAAAAAGGTCGAAATATGGCCATTTTTTGAAAAAATCCCTGTACTATAGTAAGGGATTTTTTCGAAAAATGGCCAAAATACGCACTTTTTTAAATACTGTTATTATGCAATAATATTGCTATATATGTGCATATATTGTGTTATAAGCATCTTATAGACGTATAGTAACCATTTATGTCAAAAAATAAAAAGGTCGAATTATGGCCATTTTTTGAAAAAATCCCTGTACTATAGTAAGGGATTTTTTCGAAAAATGGCCAAAATACGCACTTTTTTAAATACTGTTATTATGCAATAATATTGCTATATATGTGCATATATTGTGTTATAAGCATCTTATAGACGTATAGTAACCATTTATGTCGAAAAATAAAAATGTCGAAATATGGCCATTTTTTGAAAAAAATCCCTGTACTATAGTACAGGGATTTTTTCGAAAAATGGCCAAAATACGCACTTTTTAAAATACTGTTATTATGCAATAATATTGCTATATATGTGCATATATTGTGTTATAAGCATCTTATAGACGTATAGTAACCATTTATGTCAAAAAATAAAAAGGTCGAAATATGGCCATTTTTTGAAAAAATCCCTGTACTATAGTAAGGGATTTTTTCGAAAAATGGCCAAAATACGCACTTTTTTAAATACTGTTATTATGCAATAATATTGCTATATATGTGCATATATTGTGTTATAAGCATCTTATAGACGTATAGTAACCATTTATGTCAAAAAATAAAAAGGTCGAATTATGGCCATTTTTTGAAAAAATCCCTGTACTATATATAGTAAGGGATTTTTTCGAAAAATGGCCAAAATACGCACTTTTTTAAATACTGTTATTATGCAATAATATTGCTATATATGTGCATATATTGCGTTATAAGCATCTTATAGACGTATAGTAACCATTTATGTCAAAAAATAAAAAGGTCGAATTATGGCCATTTTTTGAAAAAATCCCTGTACTATAGTAAGGGATTTTTTCGAAAAATGGCCAAAATACGCACTTTTTAAAATACTGTTATTATGCAATAATATTGCTATATATGTGCATATATTGCGTTATAAGCATCTTATAGACGTATAGTAACCATTTATGTCAAAAAATAAAATGGTCGAAATATGGCCATTTTTTGAAAAAATCCCTGTACTATAGTAAGGGATTTTTTCGAAAAATGGCCAAAATACGCACTTTTTAAAATACTGTTATTATGCAATAATATTGCTATATATGTGCATATATTGTGTTATAAGCATCTTATAGACGTATAGTAACCATTTATGTCAAAAAATAAAAAGGTCGAAATATGGCCATTTTTTGAAAAAATCCCTGTACTATAGTAAGGGATTTTTTCGAAAAATGGCCAAAATACGCACTTTTTTAAATACTGTTATTATGCAATAATATTGCTATATATGTGCATATATTGCGTTATAAGCATCTTATAGACGTATAGTAACCATTTATGTCAAAAAATAAAAAGGTCGAATTATGGCCATTTTTTGAAAAAATCCCTGTACTATAGTAAGGGATTTTTTCGAAAAATGGCCAAAATACGCACTTTTTAAAATACTGTTATTATGCAATAATATTGCTATATATGTGCATATATTGTGTTATAAGCATCTTATAGACGTATAGTAACCATTTATGTCAAAAAATAAAAAGGTCGAATTATGGCCATTTTTTGAAAAAATCCCTGTACTATAGTAAGGGATTTTTTCGAAAAATGGCCAAAATACGCACTTTTTTAAATACTGTTATTATGCAATAATATTGCTATATATGTGCATATATTGCGTTATAAGCATCTTATAGACGTATAGTAACCATTTATGTCAAAAAATAAAAAGGTCGAATTATGGCCATTTTTTGAAAAAATCCCTGTACTATAGTAAGGGATTTTTTCGAAAAATGGCCAAAATACGCACTTTTTAAAATACTGTTATTATGCAATAATATTGCTATATATGTGCATATATTGCGTTATAAGCATCTTATAGACGTATAGTAACCATTTATGTCAAAAAATAAAATGGTCGAAATATGGCCATTTTTTGAAAAAATCCCTGTACTATAGTAAGGGATTTTTTCGAAAAATGGCCAAAATACGCACTTTTTTAAATACTGTTATTATGCAATAATATTGCTATATATGTGCATATATTGTGTTATAAGCATCTTATAGACGTATAGTAACCATTTATGTCGAAAAATAAAAATGTCGAAATATGGCCATTTTTTGAAAAAAATCCCTGTACTATAGTAGGCCTACAGGGATTTTTTCGAAAAATGGCCATAGTAAGGGATTTTTTCGAAAAATGGCCAAAATACGCACTTTTTTAAATACTGTTATTATGCAATAATATTGCTATATATGTGCATATATTGCGTTATAAGCATCTTATAGACGTATAGTAACCATTTATGTCAAAAAATAAAAAGGTCGAATTATGGCCATTTTTTGAAAAAATCCCTGTACTATAGTAAGGGATTTTTTCGAAAAATGGCCAAAATACGCACTTTTTAAAATACTGTTATTATGCAATAATATTGCTATATATGTGCATATATTGCGTTATAAGCATCTTATAGACGTATAGTAACCATTTATGTCAAAAAATAAAATGGTCGAAATATGGCCATTTTTTGAAAAAATCCCTGTACTATAGTAAGGGATTTTTTCGAAAAATGGCCAAAATACGCACTTTTTTAAATACTGTTATTATGCAATAATATTGCTATATATGTGCATATATTGTGTTATAAGCATCTTATAGACGTATAGTAACCATTTATGTCGAAAAATAAAAATGTCGAAATATGGCCATTTTTTGAAAAAAATCCCTGTACTATAGTAGGCCTACAGGGATTTTTTCGAAAAATGGCCATAGTAAGGGATTTTTTCGAAAAATGGCCAAAATACGCACTTTTTTAAATACTGTTATTATGCAATAATATTGCTATATATGTGCATATATTGCGTTATAAGCATCTTATAGACGTATAGTAACCATTTATGTCAAAAAATAAAAAGGTCGAATTATGGCCATTTTTTGAAAAAATCCCTGTACTATAGTAAGGGATTTTTTCGAAAAATGGCCAAAATACGCACTTTTTAAAATACTGTTATTATGCAATAATATTGCTATATATGTGCATATATTGTGTTATAAGCATCTTATAGACGTATAGTAACCATTTATGTCAAAAAATAAAAAGGTGGAAATATGGCCATTTTTTGAAACTATACTATAGTAAACTGTACTATAGTAAGCGATTTTTTCAAAAAATGGCCAAAATACGCACTTTTTAAATACTGTTATTATGCAATAATATATTACATAAATGGTTACTATACGTCTATAAGATGATTATTACGCAATATATGCACATATATAGCAATATTATTGCATAATAATAGTATTTTAAAAAGTGCGTATGTTGGCCTTTTTTTTAAAAAATTTATTTATTCGAAAAATATCAAAATTTCGACCATTTTTTTTTGGATATAAGTGGTTACTATACGTCTATAAGATGATTATTACGCAATATATGCGCATATATAGCAATATTATTGCATAATAATAGAATTTTAAAAAGTGCGTATTTTCAGTGGCCATTTTTCGAAAAATAGCGAATTTCGACCTTTTTGTTTGTTGACATAAATGGTTACTATACGTCTATAAGATGATTATAACGCAATATATGCGCATATATAGCAATATTATTACATAATAATAGTATTTTAAAATGTGCGTATTTTGGCCTTTTTCCGAAAAATAGCCAAATTTGGACATTTTTATTTTTTGACATGAATGGTTACTATACGTCTATAAGATGATTATAACGCAATATATGCGCATATATAGCAATATTATTGCATAATAATAGTATTTTAAAAAGTGCGTATTTTGGCCATTTTTCGAAAAATGACCGAATTTCGACCTTTTTATTTGTTGACATAAATGGTTACTATACGTCTATAAGATGATTATAACGCAATATATGCGCATATATAGCAATATTATTACATAATAATAGTATTTCAAAATGTGCGCATTTTGGCCTTTTTTCGAAAAATAGCCAAATTTCGACCTTTTTTTTTTACATGAATGATTACTATACGTCTATAAGATGATTCTAACGCAATATATGCGCATATAGCAATACAGTATTTTAAAAAGTGCGTATTTTGGCCTTGTTTTGTAATGTAATTTGGTTACTATTACTTACTGAAAACACGATTTTTCGTTTTTTTAACGAATATTTATTAATAATATAATATTAATATTAATATTTATTTCAAATAAACTTTTTTAAATAGAAAAAGCAATCTTAATTGATACTGTATAAAGTATTTTGTACAAATTTTATTTTACATATATAACTATCTCGCTATAAAATATTAAAGTACAGTATACCTTACTAGTAGGGTAGACGGAGAATAAAATAGTAAATAATAAAAACTCTTAAATATGCAAATTAGAAGGTAAGGTTGTTTCTCTTGTTAATCTTGTTTGGTCGCCGTTATCCAATCCAGTCCTTCTCTGTAGTGTAGAAACAAATTTGATAGAAATTCAATGTAGAAGAGAAGATATGCAAATATGTATATGTAAATATAATAGAGGTTGTAAGCTTCAACCAAGTTATGTCAAAGGTGTTCGAAATAAAAGGTCAAAGGAGCTAGTTATAACTTGAACATATCATGCACTACAGGGTGTACCACAAACTTCAGGTGCTTGACTTAGAATATATTTAAATAATATGTAAATAATGTTTGAAAATATGTCATAATTACATTTGGAAGTTTTGCATTTCCATATTTGGTATCTCTTCGTTTTGTGTTGGCTGTTCTAATCTGTAAAAAAAACCCATTACAACACCATTTTAGGGAAATTAATACTGTACTGTAAAACTTAAGTTCTGTCTACACTATCAAACTAGACAAAATATAGTGATATGACATCATCGTGTCCATATATGGGCACATCACAATAAAGTTTGATTGTGTAGACAGAACTTAATAGATAAACTAATACAAGAATATATTCATTGTAGAAAAAACAGCATCAACAAAATAACCAAACTTGCTTACGTATAATGTTACACCAAGTATGATAACGATAAAGCCGAGACCAGTGACAGCACAAACAATGACCAGAACCACAGTACTGTTGATACCAGATTCTGTGTTTTCGGGCCAAATTTGCTGCGATGAGAATGATTTTTTCTTCGCTTGATATTGCATTCCATTGAAGGTAAATGTATACTCTCCATCATTAATCTAGGAAAGATGATAATGGGAAAGATGATAATTTGAACTACTGTAGTTAATTCCTACAGGTGTGAGGTGTAATCTTTCTCAAAATTATGAGAAATGCCAGAAAGAGATCAAAAAAAGTTCTTAAGAATTCAGCTTACCTATATTGAGTTCAATCATCACAAAAAAACAACAAAAAACGCTTACTGGTTGCGCTTGTAAATACAGCGTAAAAAGAAAATAACTAGAGATTTTGGCAAGACTAAAGATTTTACAAAAAGACAAGAAAGTATTGATTATCAGATAATTACAAAAATTAGAACCGTCCACAATAAAAATAGACAACATGGTGTGCTGGAGAGACAGATAGCTACTGTACGACTGTACCAGTAATGATAATTCTAAATGATATACTTACAGGCGTTTGAATTTTTGACAACATCTTATCGACAGAGCCGTCCTGAGTACCGACCAGTGAAAAAGAAACCTTTATTTCATCATATCCTTCAGTCACCTGAAAAATTGATATTCATATTAAATTATTCCCGATTACCATACTTACGTTATGTATATGGAAGGCATCAATGAATACAGAAAACCCCATTTCAGACGTTGGATGCTATTGATTCATTTGAAAAAAACCCTCATCCTTCTAATACCTTTTGTTGAGAAGAATGTTCAAACGTGTTTTCAATTTAATCAATTGAAGAATACATACAATATATCCAGTTCTTTACAAATAAAACAACAACAAAAACAAGAAGTCTTACTTCCATTTGTTCAATTGCATCTTTTGCTATGTCATAGGTCAATGAGATATCATCTTGAAGTAATCTGCGTATTAAAAGAAATTGAAGTTTGACAATTAACATACTTGTCTTAAACTAAAACAAATTTTTCATTTTCAATGTTCAACAAATATTGTGTAAAGATTAAAATAGGAAGTAGCGATACATCAAGTAATGGTTATAAAAAATATACTTACATTTTAAAAGCGCCAACAACATCAGCAATGTTTTCAAAATCACCATCAAATCCAAACTTAACATTAATAACCATTCTGAAAGTAATGAGAACATGTGGTTTTGAAAAAGGAGGAGGAGGAAATGTAGCTACTCCACATCTGACCAGTGCGAGTAGATCTTTTAAGAGTAGTTTGAATTATCCGGGTGGTAGTTGTCCTAGAGGATAGTTGTCCGGGGGATAGTTGTCCGGGTGATAGTTGTCCGGGTGGTAATTGCCCAGGGGGTACTTGTCCAGATAAGGTTTGAAGAGCTTGTCAGCAACCAGTCGAATACGCTTATTAGATCATGTAAAATCTGTTTTATCATATGTGTAACTATGAATTATAAATAAATATTTCATTCCTAGATTAATTTCCATTATTTAAATGACAACATTTCAATGGATCAATTATGATTAAGACAAACAACATACCTATTTGCTGGTGTTGGTTACAGTTCATCAAAAATATAGAAAAGAAAACAAAGAAATAAATACACTATTAATAATGTGAATTCACAAAAACAGCCAAAAACTTTCCCACAAATTAAAGAAACGCTGATTAACAATCTAGCATAGAAAATAAAAAACATTCACTTACAGCATGAGTCCAGAGTGCAGGCCCAAAGTCCACTTAGACAATAACTGTGGTATCAATTGAAAAATATTATATAAGACGTGGCAAATATAGAACAGTGAGCAAAATATTATTCGGAATCCTCAACCGTATAGTCAATCTCAATTTGTAAAAATTCATAATACTTACCACACATTACATTCTTCCCATCTGTATTCATCTTCATCATATATTTCAATATAATCACTTTTTTCGTATTGACAACCATTTTCTATGAAACAAATAGAAAAGGAACAATAATACTTTACATTATTATAGTTAACTCAGTAGATCAAAAAGAAGAATAGCCTACTCTCTTCCAAAAGAGGAATTTATACTAGAGCAGAATGTATTTAGTGAGTAGGGAGAATCTGGAACCAATAAGACATTCTAGGTTATTGAATTACTTGTTTTTACATTTTTAAAGACAAATACAAAAAAGAACTGCCAATACGATGATTATGCCTTCAATTAAACAGCGATGCTGTTTAGTGGAGAGAGTCTCTCTACCACATACCATTGCATTCTTCTGTTGTGCATACCCATCCTCCATTTAAGCAGTAACTATGAGGTAAAAATAAGTGATGTTATATTTAGTCATATGTTTTTGCTTAAGTAAAGTTAGTAAGGAGTTCTTAAGTAAACAAGAAATATTTCTTACAAAAAACGCCGCTCAATATTTTAAAATTAATCATTGTTCTTTCTTCAGATATATTAAATGATTAATTATTAAAAAGATGTCTTTTAATCGCAAAAATACATACAAATCAATTATTTATGAATCACATTATGGCCATTCTAGTTAATTGTATACTATAAATACACAATTTTTAATAAATGTAACAAACAAAATAAAAATATGTTGGTTAATCGCAAAAACCTAAGACTTTATCTTTGTATCGTTATGGAATGGACATCTAAGATCTAAGAAAAGAAATGTGTAAAAATATAAGCCAAATCAATCAACAAAACAAAGTTATGATATTTTTGCTAAGTATGTTTGATAACTTTGACCCCAGGATTGTAACCTATGACCCTTGATGCATCGGTGCCTGATGTGTAACCACGGTTGTTAACAAGTAAATAATCGTGCAACTACAGAAAACTAACCATGTGTTGCAGTCTTCTTGGCGGCTGTCATTTTCAAGATATATCATGTCTTCGTATTCACACATCCCTCCTATAATATGGAATATCAGTACAATTTTTACAAGAATAGGGAAATACTGGGGTTTAATATCTTCTGGCAAACACAAAAGTAGCTACCACCATGAGTAACAGCTTAATACGATCCGAGGGGGAAGGCAACAACGATTGACAACATTGGCACGGCTCGAACTTGAAACTTATTAAACCATGGAGGAAAAACACTGGTTCCTTTTTTGATATTCCATCATCCTCCACATAGTATATAATTACCATTTTAAAAAGCTCATCATTTTTTAAGTTTACTTACCACAGGCAGCCTCTGTACAACTCCACATTCCATTACTACAAGTGCTGCCAAAGTAATAAATATAAATCATAAAAAAAATAATTTAAAGCATGACAGCATTTCTTTATGACTTTCAAACACTGAAGAATGATAATTAATACTATATCGCATATTATTATAAGCAGGCTCTTAATGAAGTAAGAACCGAGAAAGGTAAACTTGTTAGATAATAGATGAACAAGCTAGATGAACAAGCTTGATGAACAAGCTTGTTTGACAAGGAAAGAAATCGTCAGCTGTAGGATTCAAATAGTTAGAAAGTTCCACAATTTTAGAGCTGCAACAGCAAAAGATCTCCAATCGTAGGTCCAGCCTTTATAGTCCCAAGCTGACATTGCTCACTTGGTTTGGTGCTGATTGTGGGTTGTCTTCTAGACCTATGTCAATACCTTGTATTCAAATCGATGTTGAAACAGGTATAACTAATAGTATTCATTTCATTTTTCACTGTATGTCAGCTACTATATACTCACCAAAGATTGCAATCATATTCCCGAACTTCTTGGCTTCTATATGTTTGACCATTATACGTACAAGCTGAAAACAAAGTTTGGTTTTTAAAAAGATAAATATGGGTACTGTACATACATATTGAAAGCGGTGTATTTTTACTTTTGTGGAATTTTGGTTTTGTTCTAGATACGTACTTAACGTGTCGTCCAATGAGCAATTTTCGCCACTGAATCCTTGTAAGCATGCGCAATAATATCCTCCGGGGTTGTGCTCGTCTACGCTGCAATTGCCGTTGTTTTTACACGGATTTGGATCACATCGATCTGAAATAGAGCAGTCGGTGAAAATTGCAAACATTTACTTATGATGGCCGGTCAATCTAGAGACACCTACTCCTAGATCAACTGGGAAAATATAAAATATTCCTCCAGTTTTATGTTCATTACCTTCGATTGTTGTTGCCCGAATTTCACAGTTTTTTCCAGTAAATTGTTCTGTACAAACGCAAATATACAAGGAAAGATCCGTTGATAATGTGAAACAAGTTCCGTCGTTTTGACATGGAGTGAGAAGATGGCATGATGTCTCTGTAATATAAAAAATGTAACAAACAGATAAAGAAAAACAGAATGGAGTAAACATCCAATAAGATTAGAAATTAACACCAACACTCTCAACGACAATAGGAGTCAGCAATCCATGCAGAAGAACTATTTGATTTCTATGGTTAGTCAATCGTTCTTCGTTGTTACAAATGACCAATTAGCTTATTTTGATATTCACGAGTTTTTTTCTTTCTGTTGAGCACTAGGCTTTTCATTGGAAAATGGATACAAAGGTAAAAGTACTTACCAGGGCCTCTTATTGAGCAGTCCACTCCGGAGTATCCAATGTAACAGGCACAGTGTGGGGTCCCCATTAGGTCCGAATTACAGATGCCATTCACACATTCGTAGTTAGGGGGACATGTTCCTTTAAAAAAAAAAACACAAGATATATATTTATATGGAAGCATTTCTGTAAATTGTAATAATAGAGAAGAAGGTAATTTAAATATGTAAATGAATTAAAATTACAATGAAGAAAAAAGTTTTTAACACAAAAACAAACAAAAAATATCACATGACAAAAAAACAAACAAACGAGTAGAAAAGTATTATTCTGAAGCTCTGTCTACATACATTATCAAACTATTTTAATTAAAAAAAAGTGTGATGTGTCCAACTATGGTAGTGATATGACTTCCATATATTGGTACATCACATTTGTTTGTCACATACAGTTTGATAGTGGAGACGGAGCTTTAGACTCACCAGGTAAACTGATTTCACACTGGACTCCTGTATACCCGGCAGGACATAAACAGAAAAACGTATTTCCTTCTCTACTGTTGTAGCAAGTTGCACCATTTGCACACGGTGCACTGTTACAAGCTGCAATAAAGGCGGGGTGTGTCAATAGGGTGTGTCAATAGGGTCATATTATACAATAATGTATCTATCGAGGAATCTTTATTCATATATTATACAATAATTTATCTATCGAGGAATCTTTATTCATATATTATACAATGTATATCTAGGTATCTGTATGCATATCTTATATAATAATGTCGAGGTACCTTTATTCATATAAAACAACAAATATCAATAAGCGAAACTTAATTTCGTTGCAGTAAAGAAACTAAATTACGAAAAAAAATTATGGTGACAATAGCATTAAAACCGATTATTTACAATATAATAATTCTTGTCAACGGTATATCGAAAACTGTGAAAAGATGTGTTTGCTAAACATATTAGAGAAGAGTTTCTATATATCAATCTTAATATTCACAAGGTACAATTCATATTATGTCAATCGATAGTACTATGATGACTTTTATTTGAAAGAAGAGATATGGTGATTAGTTTTCATTTTGGTGACTTCTGGATATACTAAATACAATAACGTCTAATAAGTGAACTCTGTACCGAAATTGTTTTTTTAAAGAAATTAATTAGGTAAATCAAACTATTACTTGATTAACAAATATATCTCAATAATGGTTTGATTGTATTTTAAACAGAACTATACTTTACTATTTGATCTTGTTTGCTTTGACCACAAAGTAATTTCAACAAACAACCTTTTTTATTCTAACTATTATACGCTTTTTGATCTACCCGATACACAAAGAAATAATATAGAAATTCACAATAGAAGAAATTTGTTTGAAGTTACCTAACAATTTCTACATTGTACCTTTCAAAACATGATGCCCAACATGTCGGTTTCCCCAAATTTCTGGAGCTTTCTAAACACATTTTAAAGAGGGAAAACGATCTTCATTTGCAACCTAATTCTGTTCATTTTAGAATCTGGTTTTGGAAGTCTTGAATACAGTAAGAATACTGATAAATACCGTATAACTTAAAGTCAATAAGTAACTAAAAACATTTACCAAATTGTGCGTTTGACTCCAAGGCTAGAAATAAAAGCAAAACCGTACAGATTGTAAACTTCATATTGGGTGGGTTTTGATATCTGTAATAAAAACAATGATTTTTAAAGTTAAAGTATAGGCTACATAAAATAGAAATACAAACTTGTCAGCTTATTTATCATTCACTACATTTCAGTACTATCAGTGTACACTATCTAGAATAAGAGAGAAGCCTATACCTACACCTATCAACTGTATTATTAGTGTACAATATTTCGAATAGAAAAATTATGCTATGAATTACACCAGATTGATTTTGTTTCAAAATGTTAATTGATCTTTGGATTAGGGTATTGTTTATTAATACAGAAATATTGAACGACTACATTTCTGACGATAATTCTTATTATATAATTAGTGTTTGTATCACAACAAAATTAACAATAACTAAGTTTGATAATAAAAAAACAAATGAGGTTTTTAGAAAACATTTTTTTCTAACACTAGATAAAAACAAATTGAGGTTGAGATAAAGCATTATTGATATACCTTTTCCAGAAACAAGCAAAACCAATCATGAGCCTAATTATTATTGGGAAAATAGCTATGATATAATAGCCACGTTATGTACAGTACAATAAGCACAGTAAAACGGTATTAGTTCACTCAAATTGTAAGAATATTTAGGACTCAATACTGACAACATTCGCAATTGTTAAGTCTGTCATTGGTAAACTGGTACAGCATAGCATCTCATCAGTATTAGACGTCACCACAATGACTAAACTCCAACCACAAAAACGGTATATCAACCTTGCTGTTCAATGAAACCTGTTGAAAATATCTGCCTAGCAACTATAATATAGGATACAAACATCTCGAATACTCTTACAAAATACTAACCTTACAGATCGTTTTTTAGTTAATATATCCCAATAGTTTCCTCAAACAACCGTCAAATAAATTACGATATTTGGTACATTATACTGACGTTAATATTTTGGTGTTTTGTTCGGCGGTGAATTTTCTGTACTTTACCGTGAGTCACGGTTCATTATGATGAGAATAAATGTGAAAGGTGTTCTTAATATGCATCACAATGGAACAATAGAAATTGCAAACAATTGCTCTCAACGTATAAAGTCACGGTTCAGTGAGATCCATAACAGATCTTTCCAACCTGTTGGAAAGACACATTCAATTTAACAACGGAGGTATACTGTATCTATATTTATAAAACTCTGTGATAGCTATCACATAATCTAGAAGAAAATCAATTTTTATAATAATAATAATACAGTATACCTACTATTTGATAATCTCTTTGAAAATCCTATCCATATTACATTGAAACATATGTAATGTGTTTACATTTTAGGGTTTAAATGTATTTCTCTGTTTCTTTGTGTCATCACATTTTCAATTCTCCACGCAATAAAATTTCAATAAACATCACCTAATGTTTAAGCAGTATTTATCATACGTTTTTTTGTAATTCATGGATAAGTAAGTTATATATATAAATACAAAATTCTTTTATAGACAACAATTATTCCAATTGTAACTGGGAGATTTGCCAAAACAACAGAGCATTGTACTATTGAAATTGCTGTTATAATGAATTCCGATTGCATATTCCAATCAGTTGTCTTCGTTATGATCATCTTCATCCTCATTATCATTATCATTATCGTTGCTTTGGTCTTCTCATCACATGGTTCTTTTTCAAGTTTTATTCTCGATGTTACATTTATATGATTGCCCCCCATGAGGAAGAATCTATTATTTACCTTCAGCTTCCGCCTCCGCATTATATTCATAAAGCTATAGGCCTATCTATAACTAAAATACATTTTTTTTTTATCGGTTAAAACCGATGCTATTGATGTTTTACTTTCGAATTACAATCACTTTAAAATTTATCATAGTTTGGTCGCGCAAGAGAGATTTGCTCTTTTGTACTTTTATTTGTTCACAATCTTTTATTCAAAATGGATAAACAAGTGTTCCTTTACTACATGTATTTAAAGGGGAACTACTGAGATTTAATTTTGTTTGAAATAATCCTATAAACTTGATGAATAGCTAATAATCACTGGTGACGTAAACAACTGTAAAATAAATATTTGGCGACATTGAATTAATACCATATTCACAATACCATTGTTGAACTATTTATGTCGAGAACAAATAACATCGACTTATGTAAATTTAAATCCGCGTGCATATTTCAAAGTCTCTATCTACGATTGAAAAGCTGTAGTGGCGACATGCAAATCAGAGAAAATATACAATGGAAGGATTCCATTGTCAAATTATTTATGGAGAAATGAAGCAAAACACATGTGCAACTGACTGTAGAATAAAGTATTATCATATTACTCAATTTGTATCACAGTAACTAACAATAAATAGGCCTACCTGAATCTCTATGTTTTTCATGAATTTCATTTTTGAAATTATATCAGTTGTGTTTCTTTTTGTATAGTTTTTAATCATAATGTACTGTAAATGATAACTTTTGTAAATAGTTTTATAGTGAGTAACAACCTTGTGATTCAAGTGTTGTATCCGTTTTTAGTCAGCTCACTATGTCGGTCGGTCAGTTGGTCGGTCGGTCGGTTGGTCAGTAAACACTAACTTGAGCACGCGACTGCAGCCATGTATATTATTATAGGTTTAAATGCAGTTATCGGTTTAAATGCAGTTATCGGTCAAAACATAATTTAAAAAACAATATTAATAAGATTGAAATTAACTATAGGACCCTTTCAGGCATAGTTATTTATTCAGGGCGGGAATGGTAAGCTAACATTAGAAAATAAACAATCTTAATTATTATTAATTGCAGTGAAAAAAAGAAGATTATTATATTAAAAGTTTGATCATCGGAGATTCCAGGTTGTTAAAATACTTTTCGTAGGTAAGCGATGAAGAACCTTATTGAATATTCATTACCCTATGTTCTAACCTCATTTACAACGGGGTTGAGATTGTTCCTCAAACATCCCCTTACCCCCCAAACTTTCTTTCCCACAATTGATATGTGCAGCAGCTGTCATGGGCACAATAACAGTTACTCGGCCTGCGAGAAAGTTCGTGTCCAAATATCAATAAGCTAATACATACACTACTTGGGCAGATAATCAAGGAATTTCAGCCCATATAATAATAATAATACTTGAAAATATAAACTTATTTTTTAATGTTTTTTTTATATTATCATAAACTCAATTTAATTTCTTAATTTTGGGACATTTTATTTTTTATTATAAGATTTAACATGTACTAAAATAAATGTAGGCTACTACTACTAGCTTAAATTTAGATTATCATTATTATATGTTCTTTATTTGTCGAGATTTGAGGAAAGAATAGCCGTTTCACTAGTATAAAAGATGTATACATTTAGGCCTACAAGCATTTAGTATGTAAAAATAAAGTTAATATATATATAGTTTATCTAAAATGTTATGTACACTTAATATATCTGTTGAATAGGTCTATTTGTTCCATTTTATATTTGGAAATAGAGGGTTTATTCCGATTCTTCGTATTCGTTGTATTTATAACCTGGCGGAAGTGTTCGGACGCGATGGATTGGTTCTTGCACTTTGGCGCTCAACGTGTTGTTAGGAATCCCTTCCATTTCTTTCCTAAAAAATTCCTGTCAACATAATTAAAATATATTTTTAAAACACATAAAATGAAATAAGTAACATACATTCATGGTACTGTATCTACAATTTGCCCCGTATCATAAGCAGATTCTGTGATACATTGTCACATAATGTCACATATGTATCGTAGGCAATACACCTAACCTTAACATATACAGTGATACTGTATTACAGACTTTGATATTGGGCAATTTGTAATGTGGAGAGAAAGTGTGGAGAAGAATAAGAAACCTGACAAAAAAGGATGAATTTTAATACAATACTAAATTTAAAATAAGTGTTGCAATTTTATACCGAATATTTTACAATTACAATTTATTTGACTTACCAAATTATCTGGTACCTTTTTTCTTTTGTAAAAAAAAGTCTATAATAAAATAAAAACAATAAAAGCAACATACTTAATATATTATTATTATTTTTCTTGTTATGATTAATCAATTTATGTTTAAATTATCTTAAACTGTTGATGAATAAATGTATATATGAGAATGAATCGATTATATTACCCTCTTCCCTGTCATCTCCCGAAAATTGATCACCATTTGAGGGTTTAGGTATATAGGAAAAATTCCAGTTCCGGTTAAATTAACGTCAAAGTGTTCAAAGAGCAACATAGTTGTATATTCAACAATTTTTTATTAATTTAATTATTTGCTTCAAAAGACATAAAATAATAAATTCATCATATTGTAGCCTACTTACAACAACTATTGCTATGAAGGCGAAAACGAGTAGACAACCGCCAGCAGCAATGGCAATTATAAGCATATCAATCTCTTCTTCATCGTCTTCTTCTGTTTGTTTATCATCAACAACAACATTTGGATCTGAGCGTGTCACCGTTGTAAATGAGTTAGGATCCGGTCTATATGACACCCCTTCAAACATGAAGTCATATGAATTTGATGTTATCTGAAAAAAAAAAACTAATATTGCAAAATATTGTAATTTTTAAGGAACGGTAATAAAAAAAACTTCAGACGAATAAGAACGTTTTAAAAATAATCTCCACTTATACCACTGAAGCTCTGTCTACAGACTAGTTTGACAAATGAAGTTTGATGTGCCCAAATATGGTAGTGATGTGCCCATATATGGACATGGTGATGTAATATCACTACCATATTTAAGCATATCATTTTTAGTACATAAAGTTGATAGTGTGGAAAGAGCTTTAGGCCTACACATCGTGTAGGAAAACTCCGAAGTTGACATCATCAAGGCGTACAAATTACAAAACACATGTATTGATGCCACGGTGTCTTTTGGTAGGCGACTTGATAGTGGTATTTAGTTTCTCAAAATATGGACATGCCCGGTGGTATCTGTCAAAGCCAGGGTGTATATTATGTAGCATCTTCCTCTCCACTGAATCAACTGCAACTTGGGATAATTCAAGTGTTAACTATTTCCCGAGGAAACCCAGAGTTCAGCGCACACCACCCAAGTGGTATTTTAAGCAAATGCAATTAAAATGATCTTACAGCTTCTTCAACTTCTAATAGGAGATTCAGGTCTAAGTCAAAGTCAGCGTCTTGAGCAATGTCAAAGTTAACTACGATGCTACCAGGAGAAACCTGAAAGAAATAGGCGTTAATTTGATAATAATTGTTCAAAACCTTTATCATAATACTGTAGGCAGAGTTCTTAAAACGGTTGTTTACCAAAAGGGTTGACACAGCACGAATAGATTGAAATAAAATAATAATTTCAATAAATCAAAATAAACAAACATGATTAACGGTAAAAGTGAGAAATACAGAATAAAAACAAATAGAAATACCTGCATATTTTGTATTAGATGGATGGGTAAATCAAACTCAGATGCCAGATCCTTTTGAAGATCTCTGTGATTAAAAGAGAAAGAAATATTAAGCTCTGTCTACTTGTGATGTTACCAAATATGGTAGTGATATGACGTCATCGTGTCCATATATGGGCACTTCACATTTGTCACATAAAGTTTGATAGTGTAGACACAGCGCTTTAGAAGAAAAATCAAACACTTTGAGCTATCTAAGGTTTCTGGTTTTGTCAGAGTAAAGTTTGATAATGTAGACAGCGCTTTAGAAGAAAAATCAAACACTTTGAGCTATCTAAGTTTTCTGGTTTTGTCAGAGTAAAGTTTGATAATGTAGAGAGCGCTTTGGAAGAAAAATCAAACACTTTGAGCTATCTAAGGTTTCTGGTTTTTGTCGGAGTAAAGTTTGATAGTGTAGACAGCGCTTTAGAAGAAAAATCAAACACTTTGAGCTGTCTAAGGTGTCCGGTTTTGTTCAGTACTATTTTTGACAATACAGGAATACATACCTCATAAAAGTTTCTTCTTTTCCATAAATATAACTAAACTCACGAGTAAACGAAAACTGAACATTTGTAATGTCATTTCTGAGGAAGAAAATATACCATATAAAATAAAGGATAGAAAATTGGTTATTTCTTTCTATACAAATACTATTATCCAACTCCTCCAAATGGTTTGATATTAAACATTTTGTTTCTGTCACTACCCAAAAAATTGTTAAAAATTTAAATTAAAAAAAATACTTACTTAGCTACGAAGTTCCAGGTAAATGTGGAGAAAAAATGTTAAAAGATTATTTATTATTAACAAATTAGACTGTAATTTATGAAGTTTGAAATTGATGCATTAACAACATAAGCATGATAATATATAGGCCTATATCAATAAACACCGTACTGTGTTTATATAATAGCATAACAACATATGAAACAGATGAAGTTACAAAATAATAATATAACTTACAACATGTCTTAGTAGTACACACCCATTTGCCGTTTTTACAAAAACTGGAAAAAAAAAGAAAGTAAATTAAATTCTAAAACATTATTACCTTTAGCATAACACAAGACAGAATTTCCAGAGAAAAACAAATCTTTTACTTAAAACATTTTAATATATATTGTTACATACCATTCATTGCAATCTTCAAATTTGTTGTCATCTTCTTTACACTCATCTACAAAAAAAAATAATTATGGTGATGAATATAATAAATGATTCAATTGCCATAGATATATTATCAAACTACTAGAGATTCAAATCCGACATAATCATATCTAAAAAAAACCCGCTATAATCATGGAATATTTTTATATATAAATAATATTTTAGAACAAATACATCGGCCATTTTGAGGAGTTTCTGTTCTGTTTGCATCGCGTCACTGTTGAGTCATATTGTTCTATTTTAAGTGAACTAAAAATAAAGTTCAGGGTGAAGTGAAAGTTTGGAGTGGTATGAAAATACACCTGAACATTAAAAAAAACAAACTTACCTTCGCATTTGAGTTCTGTACAAATCCAATCAGAATTAAGACATGTGCTATAATAAGAAAAGCATATCATTTACAAAATTATAATTTCTATTTTTAGAACGGGTCAATATAAATAGTAAAAAGGTTTCAAGAATTATTTCTTCAAGCGATAGAAACTAAAATGGTTGATTTTTAAAACTAAAAGACTAAAAGACGATAAAAATTGATTTAACATTTTTTTTTTAAATTTGAGTCATTACCAAGTATTGCAGTCTTCTGTTCTCATGTCTCCCTGTGTGTACAGTTCATCCATAAAATAACATTGATTACCTAAAAATAAAACAACAATTTTTATCTGTAATTTACTATTACAAGTAACTTGGAGATTAACAGCAGCAATGTATCATGAGGAGTACTACTACTACTCTAATAGTGCTCTGATAAATGACCATTAATAACCATCAGTATAAGCTCATCGATGACCATATAAGGACATTAGTAACTTACCACAAAACATTTCTGTACAGAACCAGTCGCCATTGTTACAAATACTGTAAGTAAACAAATACGAACATTTTACAAATTTAACATTAAAAAAAATTGTTCTTGCTGTAATTTTAATTTTCTATCTATACTATAGAGTTAACTCTATCTACTTTATCAAAATTTATGTGACAAAAAAAGTGATGTGCTCATAAATGGACACGATGTCATATCACTACAATATTTTGGCATATCACACTTTTTTTATCAAGCTAGTTTGATAATGTAGACAGAGCTTATCTAGATAGAAAAGAGTTTGTTTTCCGTTTGAAAAAATCGCATTTGGTCGGATATTAAAATTACCATGTATTGCAAGATTCCTGTCGATGTTCGCCATTAGAATAAACCTCCGATCCATAAGTACATTCTGTAAAATACATTAAAAGACATTGTAATGTTGTAGCAATGATGTACTTGTTATTTTACTAAAACACAAACTATCATAAATTTTATAAAATATAAATAAATCTTTACCACAAATATATTCAGAACATGTCCAGTCACCATTATCACAAATGCTGAAAAAAAATATAATTCAATATTAAATAAAAACTATTATTATTAAATCAAAATATATATATATATATTATCACAACGAAGTGGAAGAATACGTACCAAGTATTACAATGTTCTGTTCTTCTATCTCCATTTACATATTGACTTCCATCGTGAAAACATTCTACAAAAATAGTAAAATTCAATAAAAATGATTTCTAAAATGTAAAATCATTAACAAAATAACATTCGCCAATTTCACTTTCTATTTATTTTTAAATACATATTTATTAAATACGTATTTTTGTTTAATGGATAATTTTAGAAAAAAAATATTTTACCGTTTATGACTTCTATTTCACAATCTGTTCCTCTGTAGTTTACTGGACACTCACACACGTGACCACTACCCTGCTGGGTGCAGGAACCACCATTTAAGCAAGGCATTTCATTACACGGATTGGGCGGTACATCTACAAAATATGAAATAAATATTTGAGTTACATATTCCAAATACAATTAATAGTTTGATGAAATATACAACTTTAATATATGATTTCTTACATTAAATCTACCTATTAAGGGTAAGTTTATGTGTCCTCTAAATAAGAGAAATAAGAGGGTCTTCTGTATATGCAAATTATTTATGAAAGACTACTTCATTTCAAATATGATTGATAATTTGCAAATTGAGTTCACCTACATTCAAATTCACATCGATCTCCATAGTAACGGTCATCACAAATGCAGAATCTTGATATTTCGTCCATCATACATGTACCATCATTTAGGCAAGGTTGTTCCTGACAATTGGGGACTGAAAAACGAAAACAATTACAGTATTTATACCATGTATACACGTGTTTAAATAATTCATGTGCTCAGTTTATGACGCAAGGGTAAATCTGATAAAGATTCAAGAAAAACCTATACCACAAGCTGTGAGGATCTTGTTTATGCGATAGAGCAAGCCAGAGGAATCAGCAGTGGAAAGGCGAGTAAATAGACCTAAACAAGCCAAGTTAATTACGGCGTTTGCTCTTTTTTTGTGGAAGGGGTGGGGGGAATAAACCCTTATAAAATCGTGATGATGCTTGCCAAATAATTCTAGGTTATATAGGATAACGACATTGGTAACTTACCACAAGCAATTTCTGTACAAGCCCAGTTTCCATTGTTACAAAAACTATAAGTGTAAATAAAGAAAATACACAAATTACAGTTTATATTCTTTTACGACTGAAGAGTGTTTGTCAACCACTTTTTAATTGATAAATAAATAACAATTAATATCAAGATTACCATGTATTGCAAGATTCTTGACGTTGGTCCCCTTCAGAATAAACTTCCAGTCCATGTAAACATTCTGTAAAATGTATTTTCATGTTGTAACAAAACAAACATCAAATTTTTTGTCACATAAAGTTTGATAGTGTAGACAGAGCTTAACGATTATATTGTTATATAGTTAAAGATGTATTGTCCCCAAAAATCATGAAAAATAAAGATTTTTAAAATCGGACTTTGAATAGGCCATTTTGCAGTTTTAATGAAGTTGTTCACTTCCATAAGAAAAAAAAAACGGGGGAAAACATTATTTCACCTATAAAAAGACAAAATAAACAGTAAATTACCCAAAAACTCATTGTCTTCCAGACAATTTGACCATTTTTTGCTTTAAATTACATTTTTCTCAGGTAAATAAATTTTTTTCAGACCCAATTTTTTGTGAGAGTGAATAACTATTATGTGACATTAAAATAACATATTCAACAAAAAAATTGTAAACAATATTTTTTTAGGGGGACAATATATCTTTAATGTATAAATAGGCTGTGAACTATCATGAATATAATATTATATATTCCTGGCATGAGACCCAATTAAAATCTTCTTATTTGGAAAATAAAAAAGACTAACGGATGATTTGACAGTGATCTCCTGTAAACCCATGCGGACATTGACAAGCATAAAACGCTGGTCCGTCATCTCGGATTTCCCGAAGACATGTTCCGTCGTTCAAACAAGGGTTGGAATCACAAGGATCTATTCAGAAAAAGGAAAGAATCAAGTTGCATTACCCAGATAATCTCAAATAATCTTTACAATTTACATCAATGGTCCAAGTGTAAGTGTACTAAAACTATGTATCAATCACTTTACAAACCATCAAGCTAAATGACGTAATAAAAAAAGATATTTTTGTTTTCTGCGAATGTTGAAATTATTTGTCAATTGTTAATTTCCTCACTTTCATCAAACATAATAATAAGCTAAAAGTTAAAGCATCCATCTAAATTAATTTGAAGAAAAATCAGAAGTAATTCTTGTATCACATGTAATCATAATGGAACATCAGTTACTTACTTGCAATGGTAGTTTCACATCGATGTCCAGTAAATTCTGGTGGACATGAACAACTAAACGTGGAATCAGATGGAAGCATTATGACAGAACAGCTGCCAGAATTCTCACAAGGATCAGAGGTACATGGGTCTAGAAAACCAAACAAAAATCAGTAACAACAAAACAATTCCAAATTCTTTCCTGTGCTATCAAATCACCTAACCAGTTAATATTCATTTTACATGTACTTACTGCAGTAACTGCAGTATTTGACACGATCTCTAACTCACCTGATACTGGAGTAGTACACAGGTTGCCTGCAAAACCATGTGGACAGATGCAATAAAATAGTGAATAGGTCGGGCTGACGATTGTCGGTAAACAGGTAGCACCATTAGAACAGGGGCTAGACTCACATGGTCCTAATACAAATATACAGAAATTATAACATTATCAGATGGGTTATTTAAATGTAAAGACAATTTAGAATACGTGAAACAGAAAAATACATTTAGTTCTTAAACAAAATACTCACCCATTCCTTCACAAAGATATCCAACAAATTGAATCGGGCACTGACAATAGAAAGATGATGAAGTCACACCAACGTTTGCGAAACAGATTCCACCATTCTGACAAGGTGACGAAGAACATGGATTGTCTGCAAAGGTCAAATAATTAGTAAAATGAAACATTAGACAATGCAAAATGTAATAATATTAGGATGAGGTAAATATGAACCAATCAAGCTATTTGTACCTGGTGGCAGGTCGACAGTCTCACATGTGTCTCCGGTGAAGCCTGTTGGACATTGACAGAAGAACGAGTACAGACTAGAATCAAAGTCTCCACCATATAAAGGATCATACGCTGTCATAGCATGGATAATACACGAACCACCATTCAAGCACGGATCCGATTCACATGGACCTACAACAAAAGAAAATATTGTCTATAAACATGAGGTAAATTAAATTACTTTTTTAAATGTAGTCTTATTATGAGAACAGATAAAGTTTCCATATCATCAGCAACTGTACGAATTACCTCTTTCAGAACAAGTTTCTCCAATAAAGTCTACGGTACATTGACACCAAAAACCAGTAGGTTCCATCGGAGCTCCTACAGAGCTAAGTAAATGCCCACATGATCCTCCATTCAAACATGGCGAAGAGGCACATGGATCTAAAAGACAAATTTAGTATAGTAGATTTTTTCAATGACTTCCAATTTCCATGACTTTTGAACAAAGTCAATTAAAAGAAAAAAAATGTATTTAAAAAAAAATTATTTCCATGACTTTTCAAGTTTTCAATGACAAATGTGAATTATGTTATAAATGATCTTACCTGTTGATTGACAGTAAGTACCAGTGAATCCATCAGGGCATTGGCACCAGAACTCGGCAGTTGGGCTTATGAATGGAGAAGATGGTGGTGCGTTGTCAGATGTTAACATACACTCACCATAGTTCATGCAAGGATTAGGAGAACACAAGTCTGTAAACAAAAATAAATTGCAAGCTTTTTAGAGATTAAATACATATATTATCGTCAATGTCAGTTTTATTCCTTGATAGAAGAACGTCGGTGGCGCAATAGGCACTTCTTTAGAAGGAAAGCATACTGTAGGGTTTTGTAATAGATTAATTGAAAATAGATTGGATTGCATTGTTTAGGAATGGCACTTTATAACTTAGGGTGGAGTAAGCTATTAAAACATTGATCAGCCAGGCAACTTCTTTAACTCTTGCCGGCTGCAGGTTTTACTCATTCTTTTTTGAAAGGCAATAGTCTCACCTTCTGGGAGGCTATCGGAGCATGTCATGCCTACATAGCCATGACTACAATGACACATGTAGTTGTTGTTATTGTGAGGATCTTCGAGGCATGTTCCACCATTTTGACATGGCTGCGAAACACAAGGTCCTGAGAAAATAAAAAAACAATTGAAATTTCAAAATTACATTATGTGGTTATACAACAGTAACTGATGGTGCATATTTCTGAGAACTACATTTGTACGCTTTATATTAGGGCCTACAGGTTTAAGAAGTGTACACTAATTCACTGACCCAGAATTTCACAGTGTCGACCACTGTATCCAATTCGGCAGAGACAGAAATAATCTGCATTTTCCGCTTCAGTGAAACAAGTTCCGTTATGTGTACATGGTGAGCTTTCACATGGACTGGCTGGAAAAACAATAGTACAAAAGAAAATGTGAGAAACAAGCACGATACATTCAGGCCAAAATATACTAGACACTTTAATTTCTTTTTAAGTAACTTACGTGATGGCCTTCATACAAATAACTAGACATTTTATTTTCGATTTAAGTAACTTACGTGGTGGTCTTTCGTCTACTTCACATAAGCTACCTGTAAAATCTGTCAGACACGTACAGAAGTAACCACCCGGAGAAAAGGGCTGGGGATTACATGTACCCCCATTATGGCAAGGATTATTGACACACACACCTACAAAATAAAAATCATAGGATAGATATAATCAGAGTTGTATTAGAGTCTATAATGAGAATGATTGAAGCTAATGAAGGCACTGAGTGTTATATATTCTTATATAAAAAGTTGGAAAACCAATTTTTTAGTTAAATTATATGAGAAATAAATACATCTTAATTGAAGCTTATTTAGAACATAGAAAAAGAAAGGACCTACCACCATCATCAATTTCACAAAACTGCCCTACAAATCCCTGTGCACATATACAGTATATATATGAAATTCCTGGAAGTGAAGAACTTATACAAGAGCCCCCGTTCAGACATGTATCAATACTGCACAGATCTGGACTACTGGTAACTGATAGGAAAACAAGAACCAAGACGGAATTACAACATGCAATAAATGGATTTTAATTGACAGAAGAAAAGTGGAAGGAGAAAGAATATAACACTGTTTTTTAGAGGCATAAATACTATCAACAACGAAGTCAACTTTAGAGATAAAGGCCTAGACTACTAACGCGAAAGAGTATAACTTCAGAACCATACCTTGAGTGGAATCGGTCTGACACCGATCTCCAGTGAACTCAGGAGTACATATACACAAGAAGGTTGCAAGGTCTGATGAGGCCAGACAACTGCCACCGTTTCCACACGGCGTTGAAGTACATGGATCAACCGTGGTACCTGAGAATTTATAAACATCATTAGCAGAAGTTTTATCAACAAACAGGTGAGAGGAATACATGTGTATAGGAATCAAACACATGTGCATGGCAGTGCTGTTTTGCAAGGCAAGATTATTTAAACCGTTTTGGAACGTTAGCAACTCGTGCCATTCATGAAAGATAAGAGTGGGCAGACTTTCGTTCCTTTTTTTAGTTATCATGGTAATCATTCTCTCTGATGATGTAGACAAAATATCCGAAAATTGAACTTGGTATCTTTGTAAGTATTTTTACCCGATTGAGTGTTGCATGTTCGTCCTTCCCAGCCACCTTCACATTCACAGTAGAAACCGTTGATAACATCAATGCAGGTACCATGGACACAAGGGCTTGAAGAGCACTCATCAACATCTAAAAGACATTACAATTTTAATGCCATTACCAATGCTGTCATAATTAAGACAGAACATGCTCCACCACTCAAAGGTTGCAGGCACCAATCAGGTGCTACAAGGATTCCTTATGGTAACAGCCTGGCAACATTCAGATGCAGCCGTCAGCCGGAAACAGGAACAAAAGTTTACATCGTAATCACCACTGTCATGGCCACGATGTAACCTCTGGTCTGTTTCAACAACAACAAAGTGAAACTGAACCACAGATTGTTCAGAATTTAATTGTTGTATTATTGAAATAATATTATCGTTAATAGTATTACTAATAAATTATTTTACAAGTATTCATATGTACCAGTGAATGAACAAATTTATTAGATAGTAACTTAACAATGGTGTGAAAAACCCTCCAATGTAATGTTCAAGAGGACTTAGATGTTATTTCAATCTGCGTGTATGTACACTGACAATTGGAATCATTCAAGCTTATGACTAAATATTTACCCAGTAAATATCTTTCGCATGAACTGTGAAAGAAGTCAAAATTCAGTGTGAACGTTTCATTTCAAAGTGAAACGTGATATTATATACAACAATGCGAACGTGATAGAGCAGTATATTTAAGGAGTAGACATAAGGTGAATGGAACAAGGACAAGATAAATATGATTGCAATAACAAAACAGATAGAACAAAGAAGTATAGATTAGTCCACAAGAGAGGTAGATTTGAAATTGGTCTGAAGTGAATGAATCATCAATGGCGCATTGCACTACAATAATTTATAACATCAGAGTTTGGCTAAACATCTGACCAATAACTCCCTGACATAAAGCTATATCGTATTTCAATGCAAAAGTAGGACATTAGTTATTTCTGTACTTTTTCACAGTTATTGTCCCTTTGGCCTCTCTATTTCAAAATCATACAACCACCACTAATTTTCATCAGCATCATCAACTCCGCTACTTACTAATTTCACAGTTGTTCCCTTTGAATCCAGCTAGGCAATGACATGTATAATTTTGGCCATTTTCTATGCACATTCCATTGTTAAGACAAGGTGATGGAGAACATGCAACTGTAAACAATCAAAGTAAAAATTATCTAGAGCATTTACATATGGACCATCAATAACATCATCTTAGCTTAGGCCTACTACGGTATAGCTCTGGCAGCACGGTTCTAGAGACATAATTTTTTACTTTAGTAAGGCCTAGGCGATTTGGTATAATTCATCTATTTATCCATTCAAAAAGGAACGTCTTTCTTATGGATTCTAAAGAAAAAATAGTTAAATTATTTAGCACTAGTCTAGCTACAAAAGCATTTCCTTACCTGATACTGAGGTCTCACATGTTTGTCCTGTATGCGTGTTTGGACAAACACAAAGAAAACCAGATAGAGAGTCGCTAGCAGGGTTGTAGCAGGTTCCCCCATTCCTGCATGGGTCAGATGCACAGTTAACTGTAAAACAAACACCATATTTCAAAATAAATCTCATTATATTGATTGGACAGATAACTATAGTATAGATAACTACACTTTACAATTGCATAACCTAGGTGTTGTCTCGGATGTTATACTCTGGTGGTGTAAGTTCCTAAAGTTCCCACTACACAAGTAGAGGACAAACATTGAATTTGAACATCTTAATGAGAACAATACTTGATAATATATTGACTCATTAGAAATACAATGAATTACATACCTGGGCTAATTGAATTCTCACAAGTTTCGCCATAATGAGTTGCTGGACAGATACAGATGTAGCTGTTCGTACCATCACCGTGGACAAGACAAGTCCCACCATTCATACATGGGGTACTTAAACAAGGTGCTGCAACCACAAGTTAGTAAAAACATACTATATCAGTTTCATCGGATTTCAATGGAATGTATAAAAATAATTTATAAAAGATTTACCAAATTGATTCGTTTAGGCCTGCTTATACTGAATCAGGTGATGAATAATTATAAGTACTTAATTAAGCATATTTCGGTCTCTGTATTATACTAACTATTTAGAAATAGGCCTAATAAATTGAATTGAATAGAATCTTACAAATTACTGTTTCGCAGGAGGTACCACCAAATCCGTCTGGACATCTGCACAAATAACTCTCAGAATCAATAGTTACACAGCTTCCTCCATTTTGACACGTGACTGCCAAACATGGATCTTGTGCTAAATTAAATAATTAATGATTCAACATTTTAGTCTATTAGTGTTGCAACAGTTATACATGTTTCATAATTAGGACCAGGATTGACTTCTACTGCGTTAGTTTCCAAATCTTTAGATTATTATTATGTACTGATTATATAGGTCTAGTCTACTGTATTTTGTATTTGTAGGGATTCGATTAATAAACAAAATAGGCAAACAAACAATGTTTAAAAAGAACACATCTCGACAACGCTGGCTGTAATAGGGCACTGTTGTTTTCTTCTTTGGCCTAACCTGGCGTCAGAGACAACTTTCGACCAATCCGTATAACGTATTACACATTATCATTATTTTAAAACACAATGAGTGTATAAATAACAATATAATACCACCGCTGTTATTTGGTAATTTGAGTTTTAAAAGGGTAACACAATGTGCCATCGTGTACCTTCCACGATCAGACAACACCGACATACTACAGTACTTTCTTTTTCAAAACAAAATAAAAAACAAACAAACCACGTGTTTGTTCGCTGATCATTAATGCGTGACCTGTATACGTTTTTCTTAAAATAATTATTTATAAAATATAATGCTCATTCGCTTTTATTGAATGTGGAACATTATTTTTTAATGCGGAATTTAGATACTACTTCAAAAAGAATAATCACCGTTTGATACGTTCTGACACCGATCACCTGTAAAACCAAATGAGCAGAGACAGATTGGGAGACCACCTGGTGTTAGGTTGCATACTCCTGAATTCTGACAAATAAAGCCACCTGGACAAATACCTGTAACAAAAAAAACGAAAACCATCGTGTGGACACATATTCCAATATTCCTTTTCAGTATATCAGTAACTATTATTTAATCATCACAATCATGCATTATAACATACAAAAGTACAGATATTTGACTTGAAATAGACATGAATGTAGTACACTCCTGTAAGCGACGCCTATAGCGAGTATTCCCCTTCTTTTTCCCTCCTCTCCACACAACCCCCTTATTTCCCAAACCCAAAATACTGTACCGTACCTGGTAAGGTTATTTCGCAGTTGGAACCTTCATATCCATGTAAACAATCACAAAAATAAGACCAGGTATCGGCTGAATCAAAACAGGTACCACTATTTAGACACGGGTTGCTGGTACAAGGTAGCTCTGAAAAAAAAAAACCATCGGAATTATAACACATCATACTATAATGCGCTGTACGTTGTTCCCTAATGATAAATACAACATAATTCCGTATACAGCCGTATGCGTATCCAGATATGTGAGAAAATACAAACTATTTATTACCTGAATATTGTGCACATACACACGTCAATAGAACAGAAAGAAAGACTAGGCCTAAACGCTCCATGTTGGAAAAAACACCTGAAAGTTAAAATACAGGAAGTAAATTATATGGAAACCATAGTGTCTAGAGTGAAGGAAGGGAATTTAGGTACGGGTTCCTTGGTTGTCGTTCGGATAGTTTGTCAGTGACGCCACGAAAAGGGAAAATAAAAACGTGCGCGTTCAAAAGCTGATGTAGTACGACCGTGACGATTTTCCCCCAATTATTTGACGTAACCCATTTCCTTTCAAACATTACCATACAGGGGTATTACAGACATTAATATATTCTAGGTCGAACTAAGCCTTTTCCCAAAATATATTGTCCTATCAAATTCACAAAGGATTTTACTACAAAAGCACACAGGATATCTTTATTGTTCGACACTCCTTCACATATTTTGTGGTTGTTGTCATCAAAATACAATTATTACACAACCAATGGATAAAACTCGCGCTACCATATTGAAATTAATTATTTGTAACAAAAATGATTAGGCCTAATACATAATATAATCCCACGTCGTCTAGACATTGCGTTCAAATTAAAAACAAAATGAGATTTGTATTCGTAGGCCTACAATCATCAAGGTCTTCATCATCAAATCGATATGTTGAAATGATCTCGCCTTGTAATATTTATCGTCAGTGACACCAATTAAATGTGACACGCGCGTTCAAACTCTGATGGAAATAGCACGGCTTTTTACGCGCGGGTAAAAATGTTGTCTGGGTTCTAGCGACCTAAACAATACAATAATCGATAAATAATACAGTAATCGATCGAAGATACAAACTGTATGCTTATTTTTTTTTTCAACTTCAATCGCTTGTAATAATCGATTAGGTAGTATTGATGTCCAAGGCCGTTTTTAAATTATACTCGTGAATTAAAAACACTTATATATCCTCTTCTATATAATATAGTTAACACTATTATCTTCTTCTTCTATATTATAATATAGTTAACCAAATAATGCAATAAGGTATACGGTACCGCACACAAAGCATTATTTTGACAAATAAATGAGGATATAAAACGATTTCATCAAAATAAGAAATGTACAACTAACAATACTGTAGAGAGGTTAGAGTACATAAATAACACACAATTTGCAATGATATTATGAAAATAATAGCTACCTGTTGAAATAGCTGATCAGTGAAAATTCTGAAAATAAACAAAGTAAAACAATATGAGAAAACCGGCAAACGGAAATAAATATATAAAATATAAACAGAATCGTTTCTTAGAATATATGAAGAAAGTACATCTTTATAATTATTTTGCATTATTTTGAGCAGAAATAAAGTGTATGGCACTATATGTTAATATATGCTATTAATCGGATAATCGTTTGGTTCTTTTATCCTTACAAATATAAAATAAAACGTAAGCCTAAACAACAAAACTAAACAAACCTTTTAGAAATGATGGTATATCCGACTGGTATTGTATTTACAGAGTTAAAATAATCCTAAGATACATAACATCAAAT
The DNA here is from genome assembly GCF_963402885.1 of Antedon bifida. NCBI lineage: Eukaryota > Metazoa > Echinodermata > Crinoidea > Comatulida > Antedonidae > Antedon > Antedon bifida. Next base: position 3,368,059 of record NC_136234.1, read on the forward strand.
TAGTGTATTATAATATTAGTACGTAATTAGTGTATCCACCGTCTGTGTAGTAGCGTAATTAGTAAATGAACAACTGTATTATATTATTTTCAGCAACGAAGCTTTATTAAATATATCAATCCACTCCACTGCGTTCCGTGGGTGAGCACATCTAACTCACAAACGCTTGAAAAGACCTCATTACAATATAAAAAGCTTTATTTGTTCTCGGTAAATAATCCTTAAACAGACTATTCAAAAGATACCCACATACGTCACTCTCTTCAAATAACTCGAGTCTTTTCAACGGGGTTCCAATGCTTGTATTCATGTGTAACGGACAAAGATAGAAAAACCTGGGTAATTCCTTTTTTGGTTAATATGCGTTATAGATTTGACATCAATGGTTGATTATTATTAATCATTAGTTTAGTCACGTTCATATTATGACATAATTAATATACATACTATTATGGCTTTGTCATGTTAATATAGTCACTAAATTATTATTTCAGTAAATAATACAATAATATATATAATGATTACCGAACAAGTACTGTAGGATGGATTACCGAACAAGTACTGTAGGATGGATTAAAAATAAAATTGCGATTATAATTATGACGACTGTAATGAAGATGAAATTGTGTTATTAGTTATGATAATAATTTGATAATGATTAGAGTGACTCAATGATTGTGATAAGATGAATTTAATCAAGGAAGAGTATTATCTCTCATTCTTCAGAAAACGTTAAAATCTACCGTATATCTAGTGGAATGTGCATAGCAGATAGAGGTCGCACGCTATTATAAATCATTGGTGAACTGAAAAACAATTTACATTAAAAAATATTATTTATGTAATAAAGCATTAATTTTACTCCAAATCATTTATTTTGAAAATTCGAAAAGCTCACACAACATGTACATATTTCGATTATTATTAAACGATATTTACCAATATCTTGTATTGTCGTTTATTCCACACTTTCTAAAACTACTTTCAACAGATTTGTATAACACACATGAATTCAGTAGTTAAATTGTAATAAAATATTAATCTGCAGATAGTGCTTTTACAAATGTTTAATACACTGGCTTTATCCAAGATCACACTATTGTATTTTACAAATAGGTCCTAACTTCTTCAAGAACACTATTTAAAAAATAGATCCCTGGTTACTTCAAGATCACTATTTTAGAAATAGTTCTCCGGTTTCTTCAAGAACACTATTTAATAAAAAAAATCCCTGGTTTCTTCAAGAACACTATTTTAAAAAAGATCCCTGGTTTAAAAAATAGATCCCTGGTTTCTTCAAGAACACTATTTTAAAAATAGATCAGGAGTTTCTTCAAGAAAACTATTTAAAAAATAGATCACGAGTTTCTTCAAGAACACTATTTTAGAAACAGTTTCCTGGTTTCTTCAAGAACACTATTTTTAAAATGGATCCCTGGTTTCTTCAAGAACACTATTTTAAAAATAGATTCCGGGTCCCTTCAAGAACACTATTATAGAAACAGTTCCCTGGTTTCTTCAAGAACACTATTTTTAAAATGGATCCCTGGTTTCTTCAAGAACACTATAAAAGATTACGAGTTTCTTCAAGAACACTATTTTAGAAATAGATCACGAGTTTCTTCAAGAACACTATTTTAGAAAGAGATCCCTGGTTTCTTAAAGAACACTATTTTAAAAATAGATCACTGGTTTCTTCAAGAACACTATTTTAAAAACAGATCCCAGGTTTCTTTAAGAACACTATTTTAAAAAAAGATCACGAGTTTCTTCAAGAACATTATTTTAAAAATAGATCCCTGGTTTCTTCAAGAACACTATTTTAAAAATAGATCCCTGGTTTCTTCAAGAACACTATTTTTAAAATGGATCCCTGGTTTCTTCAAGAACACTATAATAGATCACAAGTTTCTTCAAGAACCCTTTTTTAGAAATAGATCTCAGGTTTCTTCAAGAACACTATTTTAAAAATAGATCTTGGTTTCTTCAAGAACACTATTTTAAAAATAGATTCCAGGTTCCTTCAAGAACACTATTTTAGAAAAAGCTATCAGGTTCCTTCAAGAACACTATTTAAAAAATAGATTCCCGATTTCTTCAAGAATACTACTTTAAAAATAGATCACAAGTTTCTTCAAGAACACGATTTTTAAAATAGATTCCTGGTTTCTTCAAGAACACTATTTTAAAAATAGATCACAAGTTTCTTTAAGAAGTTTATTTTAAAAAACTCAATTTTAAAAATAATTCCCTGTTCCTCCTAAAGAATTATTTAAAAAAAGAAATAGATGATTGATTTCATGTAAGAACACTATTTTTGAAATAGTTCCCTGGCTTATTCTAAAGCAGTATTTAAAATAGTTCCCTGATAAAGCTACATCTAATTACATTAGGCCACTTCTGGGTGGTTCTCTCTATGAATATTGTCATTAATGTCATTAAAAATTAACCATATTATATATCACAATGAACTAACAAATGCTTCTTCTCATAAAAATGGTATTTAAAAGTTGCATACTGTATGAAATACAAAAACACCAAACTGTACACAATGAAAATCATGTCCTTTTTATATTAAGTAATAAAGCAGGCCTAATTTAGGTTTATGTGTACTTGCTAAATGATCTATTTGATCTAATACTGAATGTTGCTTTGATTATTGTATATGAATTATTTAACACCAAGAATAAAAGCAATATTTACACCAAAAAAAAAAGCAACACAAAAGTCACATAAATGGGTAAAATCATATTACAAATCAAGTAACTAATATCAAGAAACATTACTAGGTTCACTAACAACTAAATACAGTATTTACATTTAAAGAAATAGTAAACACACGTAATAAATACACAACTTGTACAACAATTACACACTTGCGTTAATTTGCAAGCACTGAAATTCATAAATTTTAAAATTTAATTTGGAATTAATTTGGTGTAGGGCAATAATATTCAAAATCTTATTAATAATGTTAAATTTAAAGTTATTTACACAATTTTCATAAAAACAAAAAAATATGTAGAAAATTCTGATTATTTTATTGTTTAAGGCATTTATTGTAAAGTATTCTAAATGATTAATTTTAATACTTTTGTTTGTTCCCTACGAATTTGATTTGAAAAGAATAAGAATAATAATTTAATCTACTTAATCACTTGATATATTTTCAGCAAGGAAAGAACATATTAGTGAGGCTGTATAAATGACCAAATGATATGTTAAAACTAAAAAAAAAAATTCAGAATAGTTCTAATACCATACACAGGGTGTTTTACCATTTAATGGTCTGACTACAGAAAGTAAAATAACTATTTATAGCACAGGTCATTTAGGGTATAAAGAAAGGGGAGTGCTAGATACCTGTACACAAGAAACACCTCGATTTACCAAAATTTACCTGAGAAATACCTGACCGAAAACAACCAGTCATTAAATTGTTTTATACAGAAAGATCTATGAAAGGCCACATTAGCATTTTTCTTCTGTCAAATATCCCAAGTTTAAAAACATTTATTGTGATTCTTTGGAAAATATTTTAGTACTGTTTAAAAACGGTTAAACACTCTAGTAAAGTTTTGGGAAAATCCTGTAGGGGACTAATTGTGTGTACTTGTCCCAGGCGGGGCCATACTTCTGCCGGCAGTGATAGTCATCACGTCGCTGTCGATGTACGAGTAACACGGTCAAATAAAATGGATAGAAGTAGACGAAGATACTCTTACAACCTAATAGAAAATAATGAAATATAAGGTAATGGATTAGGTTGTACAGTAAAACCCCTACGTTTACACACACAGCCTTTATATTCTATTGTTAGGCCTTAGGACATCCTTATTCGGCTTTGAGACACCCCTATTCGGCTTTGGGACACACCTATTCGGCTGTGGGGCATCCCTATTTGGCTTTGGGACACCCCTAGTCGGCTTTGGGACACACCTATTCGGCTGTGGGGCATCCCTATTTGGCTTTGGGACACCCCTAGTCGGCTTTGGGACACCCTATTCGGCCTTAGGACATCCATATTCATGGAGCCTCCTATTAAGGGGACACTTTCTCTGCAAAATGAATGCAATATGTTTTAACACAATGACCATTCCATATTCAGGGATCATCACATTGTTGGGTCCAAAGGTGTCCCCCTTGATAGAGGTTCTACTGTACTCACAAAATGTTGTTAATGACATAATAATTGTAGACATTTTTCAAATATAAGGTTTCTCTTACTAAGGTAGTCTTTTTAAAGTGATTCTAATTAATGACCTGAAGACCTAATTATGGGTCTTTAATTAGAAGCAACTCTCATTGTAGACTGAACATTCTGCAGTCATATGATTAAAATGCAACGCATCAAAAATCTTCATTTATTAAAGAAGATAATGTTAATATGTAAATTATTTTGGCGTAAACTGAATCACTGAAATATAAAATACTTACCACAGAACAGCGACCATGACAAAGCCATCATGATATCGCCAAGGTAATTTGGATGTTGTACCATACCCCACCAGCCACCTACCAGAAGCTTCTTGTTTGGTGTTTGTATCGTCGCTAAGTCTGTAGTAGAATAGTGAAAAAAAAAGTTTTTCAATTTAACAAGTTACATATTAATGTATATTATTTACTAATGTTAATTTTGTTGCAGAAAAATAATCAAAAAGTATTGCAAGCAATTAAGTTTTTATAAATCAAATGTGTACAGCATTACATATTAACGTACATATCAACAAACAAATTAAATGTTACCTTTCAATGCAGGATTGTTTGGATTTTTGCGGAACATGTTCTTTTGGCAGTTGGAAGAACGGAAGATATAGTAACCAAAAACTGCAAACAATTACAAAGTATCAGTCAATATTTAAAAAACATTTTGTCGTAACATCATGAAAGCTAAAGCTACAATCACACTTGCACCGATTCACGGCAAAGAAGACACACTGTTTTGTATAGGAACACCATATAATGTGAACAGTACCATCCTCCATTTCGTTAAAACGGAAAAAGTGTGAATGTACTTTTATTCAGGATAGATAGAAATCTGGTAAAACAGACCTATATCATTACAATTTTGCCTTTTTTGACATTCAAAGTAGAAATTACTTTTCCCATTTCAGCGTAAAAAGCATTTGTCACTTGTTCATTTATTTGTGTCCTTTAAAAATACTTACGCCCAAGACAAACGATAGCAGCCAGGTAATAGTTCCTGTATGCCATTGTAACACTGTGGTCTACAAGAAATCGGGCTTGAAGCGAATACACGAACGGTACCCAGGCTAGATCACCAAATACCAGCATAAAACCAAAACCATCGGAGGTAATGTCCATTGTTGTCAGTATGGCATCCTACAATACAAAATTTTAACAATGTACATATAAAGTATAAAAATCAACAAATTGGAATAAACGAAATGAAAATTCCAATATAATTAATCCACCAAGACACGTCAGTTTTGTGTCTAGCACTTGCTTTCGTTTAAATGCTTACCTCACACCATAGGGCATCCGCTACGTACAATGTATGGAAACAGACCAAAAGAATCATGGGAAGGTTATCCATCGGCGTTCCACTCTCAAGTGCTTTTACCAAAAAGGCCAGGTCAATCATAATCTGTAAAATATAAGTTAACCATGAATGGGTGGGATCAGACAATAGGGACTCCTCTTCCATTTAGGAGAAAATGTCATTGTTAAAGACTAATGCTCCACTGGCTATAGCTTTTGCAATGTTTATGCATATGGTGTGTGGAAGTAACTATTTATTCACTCAAGTTTTTGGGGCACATAGTAAGCTATTTGAAGCTATATTATTATAGTTATTTACTTACCCATCCAATCAAACCAGGTCGAAGTTCACAGAAAAACTTCAAATCAAAGTTGCCTATACGTGGGTTCAACTCATGACCAATATACCAATCATAAATGGTGCAATCTGCCAAAAAAAAAGTACAAATAAATAATCAATTTGGTTTCTTGTACAATAATTGATTATACTGACTACATTAAACTGTATTATAACTGTTACATCAAGGCAATCTAACAACAGGACACTGAGCTCGCCTTGCCAAGATAGGAACTCGTAACAGTCCTTTGATCTTATGTCTGGCTGCGACAAATACCAGTACTGTACTATGTACATAATGTTAAGGGGCATGAAAAAGATCTTTTCGCAGCCACAGATAAACCTTTTGATCTGCGGAACCCAGCATCCGTGGTTACATTAAGCTTTATGACTTACGAGAATTTCCTCCTGGTGCCAGCTGACTGTTGGCTACAAACTTAGCTCTGATATATAGTAGCAAAGACATCACGAACGAGAAGATGATAGACGCCGTCATCAGCGGTAGAAACTTGTCGTAAACCTTGGTCACAGGATAGCCTTTATAAACAAGTCCTGCAAATGCACAGATGCTCAAGAAAAATGCCAAGAAACCTGTCAAAAAGAAATAATATCATATAACAAATTTGTGAGTGGTTTTTATTCAAAATGATTAAAGAATTAGTATTAGTGCGAGAAGATTAAAATCTGCAAACTTCTTGCTCAGAGGACTTTAAAAAATGTGTGCACCACTCTTTTTTTTCATTCGTACTATTCTTACTATAGTCTATGTACAAAAAAATAAAGTGATTAAGACATACCATTGAGACGGTAAGACAGTCTACTTCCATTTTTCAACTGTTGTCCTAAACAAATCTACATAGAAAAAATGAATAATGTTAGTTAATATCAATTTAAGCCATTATAGAGATTATGCACTTATATGCTTACACTGAAAGGAGCAATAAATATTACAAGCAAAAAACATATTTTATTCATTATTTTCTTTATTCTCAGATAACAAAATCCATTCCATAAGATAAAAATACTTCAGCAGAAAGACCGATAAATGCCTGCCCAGACACAACACCATCAAAAAACCATTATAATTTGGGACAGTGCGTTGAACTTACAAAATGAATATCACTATAAAAGGTTAAAGTTGGAGATCAAGTTTTCGGCCGATACGAAATGAAACAAATTCAGCTTTACCTTGCCAATTGGTAGCATGTATAAGGCAGCCTGGAATACCATCCAGCCACCAAACATAAGGTAGGCTTCTGGGTCATAGTAATCTGCAAATTTTCTACTGAAACCAGGCTTTAGGGTCAGCTCACACTTGTTCTTTCCACAGGCAAAGTAAAAATAGTACATAGCCAGTGGAAGGAATATCACAGTAAATGTTGCACCTAATGCAAAAACAACAAACAAGTTAATAATGTTTATTAGTATTACACTACTTTGATTAGTAACTTTGGATTAGACAATGACCAATTAGTTTCTCATAACCATAAATAAATAAATAATATAAAACAAAATAATTGAATACTTTACCTATGGGCCCACCAAACTCGTAATGGGTAGTCTTTGCTACCTTTGTTGAGAATGATTCCAATGGTGCATCAATGGTCTGCTTCCCAGCCTTTACTGCAGAGCGTGTTCCATAGGTTCTGGTTTCTGTAGTAGCCTGTGCATGAAACAGGAAGGTTTAAAGACTTATTTTAAAACTTTATGGAAGATAAGGCAAAATAAACATGGTCTTGGATGGAGCAAAGGACTATTAAATGTGTCTGATGGTGGAATAAGTTGATACTTTTCAGTAGCCCGCAAGTCTCATAGGAACATGATTTATTAAGCTCTGTCTACACTATCAAACTTTATGTGACAAAAAAATGTGATGTGCCCATATATAGACACGATGATGTCATACCACTACCATATTTGGGCACATCGCATTTTTTGTCAAACTAGTTTGATAGTGTAGACTGATCTTTAGACATTGTCAGGCTAAACTAAATTGAGTCAGGCCTAGATAGGTAAACAAACCCACTTACAGTGCTGCTAACTACAGTTCTTCTTGAGCTGCGTCTAGGTGTCTCATCAGGGATCACAGTTGTTTGTGCTGGTGCAGGGTTATTCTCGCTCTTCTTGTCTTCTTTCTCCTTCTGTTGTCGAGCTGGGCTTTGGGAAACTTTCTTTGGCCTACCGGGAGAACCCTTCTGCTGTCTGGCGGGTGAAGTCTTCTGCTGTCTGGCAGGAGAAGGCTTCCGTCTTGCTGGCGACCTAGAACGACTCCTTCTTCCAGCACGTCTTGCTGGAGATTTGGATCGCGACCTAAAAGATCCATCTCTCTACAAAATAAATTTATGTTTAATTAATAAATTCAATTATCCTATATTTGATGTAAATTCAAAAAGAATATATGGACGTACAATCAACAAAACAACAACATTTTTAGGTTGAGTATGATTTTCTAGAGCTTACCGAAATATCTTTCTTTCTTACGACGTCTTCAGTACCATCTTCAAAGGTTACAAATACATCATCATCTTCAAAACTTTTAATGGTTGCTTTAAACCACAGAGAGCTACCTGGCCATTTCGCTCTCACCTCTTCACCCACTGAGAATTCCTTTTTACTACGTCTGCTCATGTTTTTTATAAACTAAAATAGGCCTGAAAGATACACAAAATTTATTTCATTCTTATATAATTTAATTCATTTATATAATATTTAGGCCTAGGCCTATTGCATAACACCACCCTGTCCTCTCCGCGTGTCATGACACATCATCGTCGCACTCTGAGCCAGCCGCCTCATTATACAACATGATTTGATTATGAATTATCACACGCCCACCCCCAACCAGCCTACCATTCCAGGCAGCATGCTGGCTCCCTGTAATCGTATGGTAATACAGAGCTAAGCCTAGCCTACACTGTGTTAAATTAACACCAGAGAAACCAAAAAAATTTAAATTTTCTAGGCCTAACCATCAATAAACTCACACAGCTAGGCCTATAGCTCAAGTCGTCGGTTTTCTTGCATCGGTCGTCGGCGGTAAACTAAAACGTCGTGACTGCCAGCCTAGCTCACGATCGACAGCCCAACAACTCACATTAATTATTACAAGTTTACAATGCTACTAGCCTATTTAATAAGTGAATGTTACACATAAATAGTTAACAAAATATAATTAAATTTGTTCTTACTTCAAATATCTATATTTTCCTTGTTTGTAGGTTAAATATCAATCATACTTTTTCCTATGTTTAATTTTAAACCGCGTACACAAAGATGAGTAACGGAAAACTGTTCCGTCATAGCGGGAATGAATTTGATTGGACAGTAGATATTTGCATATGAACAGCGCCATGTATGATTGGTTGATTATCATCAATCGATTATCCATCCGTTGTGTGAAGTAAAAATATGGGGACCTGAAATTTTAAAGTGTGTTACTACTGTAAAGTAATTAATTATAATAGGCTAGTAGGAACCATATATAAATAATATGAAATGGAATTTTATTAATTATTTGTTTTTAATCATAATTGATGTATTTCAATGCTGTATAAAAGATATTGCATTCCTTTAAATATTATAAATAAATATTTAGCATCAGAGAAGATTTTACTTTGTACATTACTTAAAAAGCCTAGACAATAAAAAAATATCTTGTACATTATAGTGTTTGTACTGTTAGGTCTACTGTTACTAATAACTAAAATTACATTTTATTTACTTAGTTTGTATACTTGTAACATTGTAACATAATTATTTTATTATTCATTCATTTCCTTATTTTGGATAGTATATTCATAATATACAAATCCTACAAAACAAAAATAGAAAACAAAAATACACCACTGGAAATTAATTAGCAACTTCAACACAATTACCTAATATCCTAAAATATCAATTTGCACCAATGCTGATGTAGGTTGGATTGTGGTAGTACATTAACTATAGTTTTAATTAGACTATTCCAACTGTCATGAATTTTTTTTCAGCAAAAAATTATATACAACTTTAAATCTTTTCAAAACCTATATAATTATTGTGGACTAAAACCTGACTTTAGTCGGCTACTGGATCTGTAGTCTTTCGATAATTAGGCCTACATGTATTCAAATATTAAAATCTCACAATAGTACATTACCAATAATTACAAAATTATGGATATTTTTTAATTGAATATTGAAAGTTTTGTGCTTTTTATTTCCAGCTATATTTCAGAAAGAGAAATAAGCGGCTATGATGCAATTATGTTTTTAATTGACATAAATTACTGATATTATTTCATGTCTATAGCAGCACTGTGTAACCTGAAGTAAGTGTGAATATTATGGTATAAAAACATTGATTTTGTTTGCCTTTGCTAAGCATATGATTGAGTGTGTCTTTTGTTGGCCCATGCTTCTTTGTTTGAATTGCATGATTGTTCCGGTTGATTGCTCTCACTTATTATGCCTAACAAGCCATGCTCTTTAAAGCTTTTTGCGCTACAATACAAAATATCTGTTAATTGTCACAGGGGGGAGTTTAGAATAATTACTAGTTGAAAATAAATGTTTAATAGCACATAATATACAAGAAAGTAAACACAATGGAATGGTTGGTATAGAGTTTGCGGTATACCATGTGTATAGTTTTGAAAAGAACTGTTGAGTTTCTCAAAATGTCGATCAGTGTACTTTGATCCTTTTCAGGCGTGAGAATGCAGAAAGTCCAGGAAACTGGGAATACAATTGAATTGTACACAAGTACACACTCAACTGAGTCACACCCTTAAATGCAAAACTAGGATGTGGGTAGGGACTAGGAATTTGGACGATTGTTGTCTTGCATCCACGACCACAAAATTCTGCTATTTAACCTCACAGCAGTTGTGACCCGATCATTAGTAAGTGGGGTGTACATAGAAGATTAGTTTTGAATTAGAATACATCATACACATATATAACTGATTATTACAGTACCAAGATAACCACACATACTGTGTAACAGATATTAAAACATTAAAGGTATATTGTCCCCTAAAAATTATTTTTTTTCCAATTTTTTTTAATATGCTATTCTAATGTCACATAAATAATTATCCAAAAATTATTTACCTGAAAAAAAAAGAATTTTAAGCCAAAGATACTTAGATTGTCTGTCAGACAATGGGTTTTGGTTAAAATTAAACGTTTCTTTTGTCTTTTTATAAGTGAAATATTATTTTTTTTACAGAAGTGAATATTAAAACTGCAAAATGGCCTATTTAAAGTCTGATTTTATTAATCTTCATTTTTCATGTTTTTGGGGGACAATACATTTTAAAGAAAACCACATCAATCAAGAAATTTACATAAGTAATGAAACATTAGGAAAAAAAGTACTATTCTGGCAAAAATTTATTGCGTATGGTACAAATTGACACAGAAATGAACCTTTTCAAATTAAGTACTGCACTTATACAAATAAGCCCCCAGCATGAAATCTTTAAGTTTATAAAGTGCATATTTGAACAGTGCAATTGAAATATATAACTATGAAATGTATTATTACAAACAATGATTTATTAACGCTTATTAAATAGTGTTATAGCGCCCTCTCTCTGAAAACCTGATCCCACCACTGCCAACATAATAGATGGGTGTTCATATTTTTCTTCCAGTCTTTATTGGAAGAGGGCGCTATGACAATATAATACTACAACGATGTATTAGTGTATAAAAAGTTATCTCAAAGTCAAAAGGTACTCAACCATAACTAAAATCTTTCTAATTCAGATGGTTTCCTTTCATGATTTGTTTCAGAACGAACCTTCCGGTGTAAATTATGGCAACTGTTTTATAACAAAGGGTTTTATTGGACTCTCCGTGCGGTACCTTATGATTAAATCTTACAAGCTCAACCCTCAGAAAAAAAAATATGATCACCCCCAAGGTCCCATAGAAAACATCTGTATAGTTTGTAGAATAGTTACATTTACTATACTTGGGCGGGTACATGCCCAACCCTCTAATGTAATTACAGTAGGTCAAATTTGGGGTGTGGTCTAACACCTAGGGATTGTCACCCACATAACCCACAAAATTAGTGGAGGGCTTAAAAGAGCAAGTAGCCATCTTCACCATTCACACTTAGGTAAACACCAATACAATTTAAACATTATCTTTGCCAGTCTAGCGCCCCCTATCTGGATTGACTCACATTTCATGGCCGCTGGTTGTTATGTTATTGTTGAGATATTTGGTTTTGACGAATAAAGATCTTATTCTACTTGAGTCTTACGTGTCCGGTCGTCTTTATTGTGGTGTGCCTTTTGCCTTACTGGCGCTTGGCTAAAAGTGAAATCCTGAAATCAAAGTCAACATAAGTGAAATACTTTATGTAAGGAAAATATTTAACTTAAGTGCGATTGGTGATGATGGCCACAGTGAATCTTAATCACCGAATTGCGAACAGAGAAAAACATGGCTATAACAACTACATTGAAAAGTATGGTTAGGCTGCAAGAAAACCTATGGTGCAGAAATGAATATTATACTAGAAAATTTGAACAACGTGACTAAATCACAAATGCTTTCAATCAATAAAAAAAAAAAGATTATAATAAATGATAATTTCATATTAATCTATGCTTACTAATTGACAATAAGTATTAAAAATAATATAATATCTAACAGAATAAAATAGTTTTTAACTTATACATAAAAATACAATATTAATGGTTAGAGAACATGTATTCATTTCATACAAAATAGTATATTTTACAATATTCAGAATCAAATATTAAACAAATTACTTTTCTACATACATTTCATTTATGTAAAAAAAAACATGTTATCTTCACTGATAGAAAATTCTTTTATTTAATAAATTTCTTTGATTTTTTTTTTATTTGTTCGCACAATATTCTACCAGATTCATAAAGTGTACATACTTCATATTATTCAAAATAAACGTAAATTAAGCCTTTTTTACACTATCAAACTTTATGTGACAAAAAAATGTGATGTGTAATGTTTTTAATTAAATGTAATGTGATATGGAAATGATGATGTCATATCACTTCTATATTTGGGTACATCACTACCATATTTGGGCACTTCACACTTTTTTTTGTCAAATTAGTTTGATAGTGTAGACAAAGCCTTAGATTGCTCCAAGAATTTAACTACAGTATTGGTATATTAAATTTAAAGCATTTTGAAAACTTTTTATATATGTAATGATAATTAGACTTACTTAAGGCAAACAAATATTTTAATAAATATATGAAAAAATGTATATTAACTGGAAATATTATTACTGAAAATAATTAGTTATACTGTTTTTACAGCAAATTTAATTTTATTTAAGTATTTCACTAGCTTGATTTGCATCAATGATTTGATTGGTTAGCAAAATTATGTATTAGACAATCTGATTGGCTAGTAAAAATTATTTATTATGCAATCTGATTCGTTAATCACCATCTAAACACACTTTTATACCTGCGAAAAGTTCTGTGTATCTTTAGAAGGCCGCTATCCATCGTAATGACAAAGTGAATGATTGCGCAATAATATTTAAAAACATTAACTACCTCGACTATTATTATTGAATGATACCTACTATTATAATTAATAAACAGGTCTCCGCTATTCCATTAGTTTTGCCTTATACCCGCTATAGACAGCATTTTATCGGGAAATAAAAATATAATGAGTTCAACTGGATCGCTATGCCTGATAATTACTTAATAGATATATACCATAAGCGGTATTTTATTATTTTATTTCTTTAAAATGAAATAAAACATATTTTTCTTTAATAGGAAAAATATGCAATTATTAACTTTATTCTTTGGTGTTTTTCATTAAACATTTATAAAGAAGCTTGCTGTTGTTTAAACTATTTTGACATCCAAACATCTAAACTTACAGGGTGGATGTATATTTTAATGTGTTACCACCAAACTACAGTAGAACCCCTCTTTTTGGACCCCCTATTAGGGGAGGACATGTGGTCCTCAAGGTGTCCCTTTAATAGGGGTTCTACTGAAATTACAAATCAAAATTGTTATAAATTATTGAATTGTTTTTGGGAATTACCCATGGAAACAACAATAAAAAAATTAAAAAAAACAAATTCACCTGTTTTATCTATTTACTTGGTCCCAATAAATATACTGTAAATTTAATTAAATGAAACATTTCACAGTAGTAAGAGGGATTCCATCAAATACAGTGCATAACTAAAGCCATATAATGTTTACAATTACAATAAAGATATACGGTAAAATAGAAAAGAGAGTTGCTTTTTTAAAACCCAGACAAATCACAAAAAAATTAAAAATTAATTTAAACATTTAACAAAATTTAATTATATTAAATACCAATTGTAAAAATTGTAATTATAATCAGAGAAACAAATTAATATTTACCACAATTGGAAGACAACAAACTATATTGGTAATATTTGCATTTAATAGTCTGATATACATTTCCAATGTGCACATAAATGCTAGCAGAATAGAAAATCAGCGTAATAAGCATTTATATTTAACATTTTGCATGTTTTTTTTTTGTATTTCAATTGAATTTTGCGTTGAAATTTCAAATGATTAAATTGGTTTAACTAAAAATTCATTACGATTAATTAATTTTTATTGCAAAATAGTAAAAAAACAAAATCTCACAATAAATAATTTAGAATAGAAAGAAAAAAGTTTTTATATGGAATAAGAAAATACAAATGCTTGCTGCAATACCAAATACGTTGGACGAAGAAAGAAAAAAAAAATATTCGGGGCGTTTTCACTTAAGAAAGTATCACCAATCTGGTCAGAAATGGATGTAAAAAACTGTTTATAATTAAATTTGAATTATCAATCAATATTATTATTTTAGGAGGATATGCTTAAAGCTATGGAACTCGTCTTCAAAATATTCACCACCCATCCATTAAAAATTTAAATTTTTTTTGAAAAAACGTTATATCTAAATGATATTTACAATAAATCTAAATTGTACGAGTTACTTTTAATTCCATTATGGATTTTCACTCAATTACAATCTGGCAGTCGACACTGGTTCAGTTCGAAAAGACACAAAAAAGAGTCTTTCTATTCTCAGTCATATTTACAAAAAAACTAGACTTGTTCCATGTTTATTTTATCCCCAAAAAACAAACCGTAAACCCCAAAGTTTTACCAATTAAGGAGGAATGATTATATCTATTATATTATAAGGCATCCAGTAATCACATGACCAATGGAAAACATGTTGATTGGTGGTTAATACTCTCTGTATATTTTGATTTCATCTTCTTATCGCTTGCTCAACTCTTGCCTGATAACTGTAATAAGAAACAAAGTATATTAACATTTTTTATATTTAAAAACAAATTTAATATATAGACATAGATATACTTTATTGTCACATAATAAATATAAAATGTAAGACTCAGCTCCCCATTACATTCGTAATAAAAACACCAAATAAAAACATCAAAACAGAAAGAATAACACCAAAAGACAAAAAAAGATAGAAAGATGGGAACTTGCTATTTTTATCTTTCTATCTTTTTATATATATTTCTCATTCTCACAGATTTCCTCATCTTTATCGTTTCCAATTAATTAATTAAATTTCAGTATATCACCGGGCGGTTTAGAATTAATGTTCTTTGCCTACTGTGTTTATTTATATATATATATATATTAGTATAATATATTACACAGAGGCGCCTCACAGGGTGGAACCACCTTAGCTTCAAATTAATTGGTGAGGAATGCCATCCTTAGTTGAGAGTTCGTTGTCTTGTAGTAATTAGTCAGTAGAGTTTATTTTTTTGTTAATTTATACATAATATTACTTTCTATGGACCAGAGATTCCGAAATAAAAGATTGAATAAATGAATGAATAACAATAACTAATTGATTTATAAATGATGAAGATGAGGAAATTTGAGAATGAGAAAAAGACATCTGATGAGATTTGAACCCAGAACCTTCTGCTTAATAAGCAGACATCCTACCATTAGACCACAGGGGCTTTAGTTGTGTAGAGGTGGGAGTAATTAGGATACACATTTTACCTTCAATAATTTCTTCTTTCACTTTCTGAATTTCCTTTTTCATCTCGCTAACAATCTCCGTTTTTAATTTTTCTAAATCTCCATTCAATCCGTTTGACAGACCAGCTGCCCCGCTTATCGATGACTTTCGTCTGAATAAAATAAAATAATAAAAATTAAGTACTAATATATTTAGTTCAAGACAGAAATGTTTAGGACGCACGGTAGAGAACATTGTTCATTTGTACTACTTTTTTGCTTTAAGTGTCAATTATGTTGTTATTTCCCATCTGAGGAAACATCATCATCATAATAATAATCTCATTGAACCAAGGATGCTGAGCTCCGGAGATCAAAGGGTTTATCTGTGGCTGTGACAGGATCAGTTCCACGCCCCTTTAAGAGACAAAGCACACCACGGAGAATATGTACACTGTTGGTATTTGTCGCAGCCAGACATAAAATCAAAGGACTGTTACACGTTCCTATCTTGGCAAGGCGAGCTCAGTGTCCTGTTGTTAGATTCTCTTGTAAGCACAAAAACAAAGCACAAGTAAATATTGCAAGAATAGAAGCAAATGTAATAATTTACCAAAAGCCATCACACTCTAATACCTTCTCTAGCAAGATAGCTTTATCTCTGTGGTAGGGGTGAAGGCCAAATATGTCTGCTTAGTAATATATTCTATACACTTCATTACAATCTCTTTTTCAAGCCATTATTGTCAATATGTCACATACTTTCGTATAGGTGACAAGCTCAACCAATACAGTAATGAGTTTGCAAATCAAACTTGGTCATTATTATTGATAAGCCACTGCAGCCACTGTTTATAATATTTGGCAAAATAGTTTCCAGCAATGGATCTAGCACTTTGGTAATAAGGATTTTTTAAAAACAGAAACAGAGTGATGTGTGGTTAAGGTTGGGGTACAGTAGGTAGCAGATCATAATCAATTTGTTGATGTTGATGAACAACTTTGGTTTTTAATTTATATGCTTATACCACTTTCTATCCCTTTTGAGATGCCAAGCACTCCTTTTTTCAACACACCACTGCTTTTAAACTAATTCTCTGGTCTAACCACATGGCCGATGCTAATATGTTTGACACCACTAACAAGTTGAAGCATCTAAGTGGACATAAAGCTTACCTCACATCAACCACACAATATAATCCCTTTCTGATAGCAGAGAAGAGAGTTTTTAAGAAAGTACAAAGGAAGAACAATGATATCATTAAAAAAATAAGTGAAATACACCTTTGCCCTTATAAACATACTGCATACATAACCAGTTGTGCACAGAGACAAGGCTATATGAGGTTGATAGCCAGGTACAGCATTCTGTAGGCCTACAGTACTATTGTTTACCAGCATTTTTGTTCAATAAAGGCCTACTTGCTAAAAGTTGCTTTTAGGATAAGGTATGCTTACTAAAAATTGTTGGTTGGTGTTGGTGTTATACTGACCTGATTACCATTCATTTACTTACCCAATTTTAGGAGAAGATGATGGGGGTGTGCTACAAGGCTCCTTTGTTCCAAATTTGTTATTCCTCTCCCATGGCTTTTTCGTATCTGTAAAATAATAAGAGAGAATAATTAGTATACATAACATCAAACCAAAGGAGGGTTCTACTGTAATATCAACATCTCTTAAATGACCTAGTGTCAAAAAGACTTTGTAAATGAAATGTTTACCTGTCGTTGCTGGTGCTGGTGCTGCATTTCTAACTGTTTTATCTGCTGTAGCTGGTGGAGCTGCCGCAGCTGGAGTAGATGATCCACCCTAAAGAAATTGATATTATTGTATAATGCTCAGTTCTCAATGCTGGGTTCATGAATAATAATAACAAAAGTATAATGATCTGTTACAAACACAGTTGTAGTGGTTAAATAGTGACTACCACTGGTTTAGCTATCAACCCAGCCAGGCTTGAGCAACAAGGGAGCAACTTGCAACCACCAAGGACCAACCTTGGTCAGGTCAATCGATATCGATCGGTCGTCGTGAACCTATAAACCTGTGTCAAAGTCAGGAGCTCTGAACACATATTTACTTACATCTTGTTGCTGCCGTCGAAGTGCAAGTTTAGCTTGCAAGTCTGACATCATATTGCCTATACCGCCCCCACCTGCTGGCTTTTTTGGTGGCTCATTCGCAGCTGCCTCCTAAGAGAAAAGAAAATGATGATATCAGAGAACCAATATGATAAGGACTATAAACCGTAAGTCCAGTGTACACATCTAGCGCATGTGCACTTTAAAGACTCTAGTACATCTTTCGAGACGAGTAGGGGTTAGTTACAATAAATAATACATAAATTAGAGTAAGTAGTTTATACTTGGATCGGTTCAATAACTTTAACTTAACAAAATACTTACTGCTTTTTTGAGCTTTGCACTGGCAATTTGTTCCATCAAAGACATTCCACCTCCTCCAGAAGCAGCTGGTGGTGGTCCTGGTGGAGGAGGGGGTGCACCGCCTGGTGGGGGTGGAGCACCAGGTGGTGGAGGGGCAGCTGGAGGACCACCGACTGGCGGTGGTGGTGGTGGTGGAGGAGCACCACTAGGTGATGGAGCAGGAGGTGCAGCAGGAGGGGCTGTTGGGGGTGCTGCTAGGGGTAATCCTGTTGGTACAGGTGGAGGGGCTGGTGGAGCAGGGGGTGCGGGTGGAGCTGGAGGTGCTGATGTTGGAGGAGCTGGTGGACCAGATGGAACCATTGTCACTGAACTTATTGAAACTGGAGCTGAATCTGGCTTAGTTGGCACTACATAATATAAAAGAAACAGAAATTAATAAATGATTTCCATTGCATTGACATGCGCTGGAATGATCAGTTTTATGTGGTTTGGCTAAATATTACTCTTGTAACACAATGCACTGATAAGTGGTTGAGATTTGGTAGATTAAAAAGACCACAAGGAAGACCAAAAGAAAACTGGATAAACCAAATAAAAAAAGATTTAAAAGGAAAAATGTAGACTTCAGCACAATAACAAAACCATTCTGCCCAAAAATCGTTGAAACTAAAAATGGAGAATATTTATCATAAGGACCTTTATTAGCAGTGTATCCGTTGACCACATTCTGGGGATCTGGTTCGCCTGAATTTCTTTGTGGGTTATACTGCCGTGCTTGTTGTTGTTGCCTTTGTTGATCGTATTGCCTGTAAAAAAAAGAGAAAATAATTCATAAATTAAATTTATAATTTTGGGCTACATACATTCTGTAAAGTATAATACAAAACTAAAACCTGTCATATATTCTCCACCGTTCGAGTAACATTTAACAAGTTCTATTTGTTCAATTTTTTAGGTGCATTGTCAATTAAAGATAATATTTTTATTTTATTTTTATTTTATTCAATCGAAACCAACAGCGATAATTACCGCCACTAACAGGTTTGATACAAACAATGCCAGGACTGTTTAAAGCACCTTGATTGGGCCTAACATTGATCAAGGGTTCTCTAGTTCAGTGCCCACCTTGACCAGAGGTCTGAGGAAGATACTAGATGCAGGGGCTGCCATAAGAGTCAGCAGTACTGATTTCAAATGCCTAATGGGACCCCAGCTCTGTATACAGCACCCGCTATTCCCAGATGGTCTCCCATCCAGGCCCAACGTCGCTTTACTAGATCACCGGTGTTTCAACATGGTAAAGCCGTATATAATATGTCTCAGTTTTAATATTCACAATACAAAGATAAGATATTACAAATAAAAAGAGTCTTTGAGACTAGAACAGGATTTGGACCAGGGATCTTGGGATTGGTAGTCAAGCATTTTAACCACAAAGCTACAAGTATGCTTCTCCACAATTATAAGATCTTGAAATTAAACAACTCATCTTATTAAAGTTCCCCTGGCACTATAAATCTAGCTATATTTACTAACAGTAGTTGATTTATATCTTAAACACCTTTAAAATCAATATATAAAAATTAATTATGGAGCGTTATCACAGCTTGTTTAAACAGCAGGATGGACTGTTAAGAACAACAAGAATAACATTAGTAATAAATTAACTAAAATAAGGAACTGTAATTATTATTTAAATACATTTGTATATTTGAAGAAGGAAGTTTGTTAGGATTATGCCTTTCAATTGCATTTTCCTGTTTAACAATTGAATGTATTCTGTTCTCACGTTGGAATGAGGAAATAGAAAACTTCAAAGAACCTTTATGAATTAAGAAGTATAAATAAACTGTATATATTCTACTTAACGAAAATGATGGTAAAACTAAAAGTTCATTAATTAT
Source organism: Antedon bifida (assembly GCF_963402885.1). Taxonomy (NCBI): domain Eukaryota; kingdom Metazoa; phylum Echinodermata; class Crinoidea; order Comatulida; family Antedonidae; genus Antedon; species Antedon bifida. The sequence goes on from NC_136234.1 coordinate 3,388,198, forward strand.
AGGGTTTTAATATTCTTTAATTCTAAAACTAAAAATTGAATAGAAGCTTGACAATTACTAATACTACAGTATATACTTTTAATTGAATAAAAGTCTTACATTTTGTAAAATTATGCATGCCATTTGTTAAAGTATTTTGTGTTTTGAGAAAAATATTATTATGATTATATACATTTAAAAATGTGAGTATTTAATAATATTAATTTTTTGTTCGATACATAAAACATTTTATATATTTTATTATATTTTTATGTTAAAAATGTCAATTTGACATTTTTACAATGCAGAATGAAAATTTAATTTTACAATAACAACGGCACAACTTCAATATAATTTATTCCTGATATCAACGTGGTAAACCCACGCCAGATGTTTAAAAAAATATTATTATTATTATCTGCAAAAATTTATTCATGCAGTTCTAATTGAAATTCAGTACATTTGTACAAAATGTATACTGCGTTTGTCGAGCTATAAGCAAAGGATTTATCGGCAAGTTGAACTTCTCACATTGTAAAAATCAGAACATCATTACAAGACACAAACTACTTACTGTTCTTCTTCCATCCTTAACAAATGAGCACATGCGAACGACTGAATAACCTCACCCAACTTACAGCAATAGCTTCATTTTTTTATGAATCGTGCGTCGTAAAATTGCGATGCTACGGCTACGAGTTACTCAGTTGTCATAAATGAACATGAATCTCGAGAGACTGTCTGCTGCTTCGCGACTATAATATCACCCTCCATTAATCTCTGTATGTCATGTGACTATGTATATTAGCATAATATTTTAAATATTACAAATGTGTTCTAAAGGCCTGGAGACATTAATACAAAAGCATGCCTTTAGCAATGTTTAAACCGCAATTTTAAAATTTTAGTACAATCTTATATATTTTGCAATTTTTAAATGTTTACAGTAAAATGTCATTTTATTGTTTTCTAAAAAAATTTTTATTACATAATTTTTAGAATATTTTATTGTAGACATTTTTTCCTGCATCTTTTTAATTTAAATTGTTACTCGATGCTTTTTATGTCATATTTAATATTATTATTGTTGTTTTGTTTTCAAGAGCATGTAATCTTTTTTATGAATGCAGTTTCAAATAATAACAGTGGAGAAAAATATGAAATTATTTCTTTTTTTTTATTTTAGTTATGTCAAGATATTAACATAATTTTTGTCCTCCTTCTGATTGGGTAAAAAATCTGTTACCTTGTTATGTCATTGGCCACTGGTCCGTTCTGTCTCTGTGGTTGTGGTTGACTGGGAGGCGGAACTGGTGCATGGGCAGGTGGCGGACGAGCTAAAAACAAAACAAAAATCAGGTAATGACCAGAACCAGATGACCACTGAAAGTGACCATACAATATGTCCATATTCAAGACTTTGAAACTGCAAAATGGATTAAAATAATTCCTTCACAACATGATTATTTAATCACGTAATGTAATATACATACAAGAAAGATTATATGTCTACCGATAAATTTGATGACAGAAAATTGGAAATTATGAACAATTATGATAACAATGATATAAATGATCTCCTAAAATATCTATATCTAGAGGAAACATTTTGTAATATCCTGTATTTGAATTTGGTAAATGGCTATTTAAACGTTTTACCAACTTTAATAAAGACAGAAAAAACAGCAATATGAAATAAATAACTACTAAATCTTTGGGGGAAGCTATACTAAATGTTCCATAGCATTTGGCGACACAAATTTTTCAATATGATCACCAACTAGTTCAGGTTACTGTAATTTACTGTGGGTTATTTTGGAAAGAATGTATAGCAACAAGTTTTTATAAAACGGAAAGCAAGAAGAGATTGACCTCATGGCTGCCAATTTTAGAAAATATATATAGATGTACCAAAAGATTGCCAACAATTTTTGAAATACAGTACAAACTGCGTTTTTGAGTGGTGCATCATGAAGAATGAAAGCTTCCTAGCAACCAATTAAAACAACTATTACAGTATATAGACGAAGATCTAGTTGGTCTTCAGAATTAGTTTGGTGGTGGAATCATTCTAACATCACCACATGATAGAGTCAACTCTCCCAATACCGGACAACTTTGGGCTGGCTTAATTTGTCGAAAGTAGGAAAAAAGCCACCCCTGTAAAAAGCCACCACTGCTAAAAGCAGTTTTCTGGAAAGTCTGGTATTTGGAATGTGTTTTTAAATAGTAAAAATGAATTTGGGACCTTTTGGATCTCAAGAAAAGTCTGGTTTTGGGAGAGTTTCCGGTTTCCACAAAGTCCGGTATTGGGAGAGTTGACTATAGACATTTATTCTGACTTCTATGGATGATTTATTTAGACAGAATATAGAGTACAGCCGTGTTCACCCAGAAACATCTTTTATTCATTATTTTACTATACAATTTGTGAACAACGACATTTGTTCCTGACTCAAAGACTAATATCTTTAATATTTTATAAATTCTGAGACATTGCAGTTTTATAGCCATTTTATTTTATGTCAACTTGTCAAAAATATGTACATCGTTACAAAAATACATAATTAATTTCGCATTTGCAATTTAATATTAAAATTGTTGACAAAGATATTGAATATTTCAATTTAAACTTCAGATTGAGTATACATTTTGTCAGATAGTTGTGATCTGCAACATCACCATCGTAAGGGGAGAAAACCAACAAAACATCAGAATAAAGTGGTGATGTTTGTGGTTTTATCTATCATCAATTTGTGTGTCTGTACTACCCAACATTCTTTATTCGTCAACACATTCAATTGAGATAACACATCAACTTGACTAATTAGGAAAATAATGAATTTTAAGTCTGTAATAATAATTAAATCAGTTCACCTACTAAATCTGTATGTGAAAAATTAAAACATTTTTAAATTACACATGTTTTAAGGCTACAAATTGCAATAAAGAAGAGAGATCATAGTGAAAGACAATGTTGGGAAAAATAATGAGCAGTCCATTAGATAATTAAATTAAAAGTAAATACAGTTAGTTTGATTTAAATTCACACAAATTTAGCGAAGCAAAATAAATTGATGGTTAATAAGAATAGTAAACCACAGTAATTTAAGATGTTAAGACTATTTTTAGAGAATGGCCACAGGCCTTTCTATATATGGACATTACCAGAAGACTATAAATACTATGGCCTGTGTATGTAAATAAACCTACACTATTCTTACTGTAGTAATTACTACAGTATATTGCTATGTTCACATGCACAGAGTTTTAAGCGTGCATAGAGCGGTGTTAAGGTGATCGAAATTATCAGAGTTATAACATACACAAGTGACGCATATGATCTATTTACTCTGTGTCGCAAGTCTGATGTACCTCCGATAGGTATAATAACTTTACTAAACTATCTTAAACCAACTTCTATACTTTAACTACACAAATTATTAACTAAAACTAATTTAACTAAAACTCATTTAACTAAACCAACCTAACTAACTAACTAAACCAACCTAACTAAAACCACTTTACTGTACTTTGATTAAACTTTAAACTAACTAACTATACTAAACTAAATGAACTGAACTAACTAACTTAAACTAACTAACTATAACTAGGCCTAACTGTAAACTGACTTAAACTGATCTAAAAACGTAAACAAAGTATGAAAACAATACTAAACTGTATTATTATTAACTGAATAAATTTTACGGTTTAACTTGGTTTAATTATTAAAATGTAGTCCTGCTGCTAACTCTACGACTTACCTAATGATATACAATAGTTAGTCCGCCTCATCTTAAATCCAAAATGTTAGAAAGTGAATTATGATACAATGTCAGTGTTGGCATTTACTGTACAAACTGCCACCTACTCTACCGGTCTAGATTCCAAACAGCCTGCTTATGACAAGAATTCACTTGGATATATTGGGAGCATTACATCATAGCCACAGAGACTGCCGTGCTGGGGTCAAATTTATGTGAGGTCGTGAAGATGAGTGATGACGGTGATGGTCATGTGATGTGTTCTGAGAAGTATGAATGCACGGCTGGAAGTTTGGCATATCATTGCTAGAGGTGAAAACTTAAATAGATTCAGCAACTATGAAATTGACGTGTCAACTCATTGGTAGATTCATAAAATTCCCTCCTGTGCTAACTATTTATTCGTTGCACATAATGGCGCCCCGTAGTTAAATCTCAGCAAAGTAATGGTTAAAATGTAACCTAATTTAAAACTAAATATTAAAGATACAGTAAACTACTGTATAAATCTTCATATTTAAATTGCCAATAAATCGTATTCAATATCCTACTAGTCCCTATATCTTTCGTTCACACCAAGCGACTACACAACTGTCACGTCAGAAAATCATTCTGGGCATGCTCATAAACATGTCCTCTTGCTCAGAATGACTATTTGACACAACACGTACAAAAAGCCTAATCAGAGCGATTATTGGCCAGAGTGTGTATAGACTATAAAACATAAAACAACTAAGTATTTACTCTATTAAAATCCTTTGGTAAAGTACAGTGTACTTTTTTAGTTTCTGAGGGACTAAATATCAAAAATAGAATGATTTATAGAATAACGTAAAGGTGAAGAAAACAGTCTTGATTATCCAATTATAATCTCTTCATTCTTAATTTCAACATCTATTTATGTTGCTAGAGGTCAATGAACTTTGGACATTGACCAATCATGTAAAACAAAGGAGAACATGTTTGAAATATTTCAAAGTTTTTACTGGCATATTTTTGTGGTATCATTGCGTATTTCAGAGTATATACCTTAGAGGTATGATTAATAATAGCAATGCCAGGCTTCTTAGGTATGTTGTAACTGAGAATTAATAAATATAACTTGGGATTGAAATAAACAAAGAGATCTCATATGAATATCTGTTTATTGTGTGGCAAGCTAAAAAAACTATTTTAAGATACCTATACTATTCTCCTGGAAATTCAATTTTCAAATTTGAACTTAGTTGTATCATGCGATTGAATTGCAGAGGAAAAAAAAACATTATCCAGAGAACACTCATATTCAAGGGACAGTTTACTGTGAAATGATGAGAAGCAATATGGAAAATCCATACTCAGTGGACCCAAATATTTGCGCTTAATAGGGGGTATAATCTAAATTATTATTAGACTGTGTAAAATCAATTTAGGATTGAACTCACCTGATACATTTAGCATATCTAATGAGGTCTTCATAGCTTTGGCAAAACTGTCCGCATCTTCTGCGCTTTGGAAATTAAGTCCGTAAACTTGTCGGCTGTCGCGCCACTGATGGAAGATAGGTGTGGCTTGGTTGTATTTAAGGCCTTTGACAATTGAACAGTTAATCACAACCTGAAATATTCAAGCAAATTATGTAATAATGACAATATTAATGTTTATTTTTTGTTTTATTCACTTTCGTGGAGCAAGGTAAACGGCAATGTAATGCAACGTAACTTTGATGGACAGCAAAGATTAACTCCGATAGAGAAAAGTACATAGTACAAACATATTGGTGGAGCTGTAGCTTGGTGGTTAACATGCTTGCCTTCCAATCCCAAGGTCCGGGGTTCAATCCTGACTTAGTGCCAGGGTTGCAACTCACGACTCCTTCAACTCCACTCCCTAAGCCTCAAATGAGACTTATAATCACGATAAATTATTAAATAGTTTATCTATCCTGTAATTGGCGAGTTACAGTACTTGCTGTTGGATGTGTATGACATTTTTTTAAAATAAAAAACAAATAAATATCTATACTTTGTTGGGACAAGGAAATACTTTTTATTTTGTTTGAAGAATACTGTATAACATAATCTTGAATACTTTGAGCTATCAAATTTGAAATTCTTATTTCCTTTATAGAAATCAAAGGAAACCTCTTGAAAGATAAAGTATTATAACACATGATGCTGACTAGGAACAACAAATAAACAATTTTTTTTCTTAGCTCTGTCTACACTATCAGTTTGAAAATAAATGTGATTTGCCCAAATATGGTAGCAATATTCTCATATATTATGCAATGCATGGAGTAGAGCGACCATGTATAAATTATTCTACTGCAGAAATGCATGATTTTAGTTTAGTTTTTCAATCTAGAAGTTTATGGTTCGCTAAAAAAAATGCATAATAGGTTCAAAATTGAGTTACAGTAAATGCAGTAGAATAATTCTGACATGGTTCCTGAATTTGCATTTCTTTATTATACAGAAGATGATGTACTTACTGAAGAATCCGACATCAATCTTCCAACCACCCTGAATGAATGATTTGTCTGGTGGTGGTAGATTAGTACTCTGGCCATCCCTTGAACTCCTCCGGACGGCTGCCATTTCTTTTTGCCATCATCGTACACCATCACCGATGCATGGCATTGACATATTGATTTCTCTGCACTGCAAGAGATAATAAAAAGAAAAAATTATAATGGTTGTACCTTTGTGGTTAATAGGCTAAAGCGTGGTTCTCACGAGTGACGCAAAGCAACAAAATATTGATGTAAAGTGCTGTATTGCGTAATCACAAGTGGGAACTGACGATGCAACAGTGCTGCAAACACCGCAGGTTTGATTTCACGCAGACAGGGTCAAACACAATTATTTAATTTATTATTTTTAAAAAATTTATCTTAAGTTGTGTCGCTGGTAGGAACCAAGTTTTAGGTTAAAATCCTGACAGGCTTTTTAAATTTTAAAATTAAATTTAAAATGTTATGTTCACATGTGCAAATGTTGAATAAACGTGCATGAAAATAGAATCCATTCACTCATATACAAGTTCCAACCGACGCAATTTATCAATGAACTGTCTAGTCCTGTACCCCTGTGTTGTTAATTAACTAAAACAAACTCTCTTTACCATTTAAGTCAGAATTGTCTTGAATCCGTAAGATTTATAAATATTTTATTAAATTCTGATATTTAACATCAAGAGAACTTTGTGTTTGTTTAAATTCCTTATTTTACTATAATATTTAAAAATGTCCTTGCTTATCAAACAAAATTAAACCTCAAGATTTTTAATCCAGTAGCTTCAATAATAATTGTTCATTTAATGCTAAAAATATAATTAATATTTTAAAAAATTATTTGACAGTATGCAGAAGTACGCATAAATCTTTACACAGAATCTTGCCATCAATCTTCAGAAAAAAAACCTTTGTCATGCTAATATTAATATTCATAAAGAAACTCTTCTAACAAAGAAATACATATCATTATTAATACTTCAGTTTATTTATCAAAAGGAGTGGTTTCGAAAACTAATGGGAACAAAAGTAATATATTACTATACAGTTTCCATTCTTATTATTCATATCAATCTTTGAGGAGACTCTGAATTATGAAATTATTATTTCAACAGAAATTAAAATAATAGTGTTCCTAAAAAGTAAGTATTTAGACTACATCCGTCAAAGCAAGGGGTAGTCCGACAGCAGGTCCAAGCAGGATTTTAATTTCTTCTATAAAACATTAATGCGCATTGTCAGTCACCAAGTGGCAATTAAAACATCAAACCACAATGAATTAAAATCTATCAGCAGTTTTGAGAAAACCGTGGGCTGTCCGGTTTTCTGTAATTAAATTAAGGAAGGGGCTTCTAGGGATTTGCAAGAATAAAAAAAAACTCCAGCTTGTTTAGGCCTACTAAAAACTTCACCATGTTGAGGGCCTACTAAAAACTTCACCCTGTTAAGGGCCTACTACAAAACCCCTCCCTGTCTGGGCCTACTGAAATATATTAAATGGTGTACCATGATTTTAGGAGGTACAGGTAAGGAAGATGTGTTGATTTCCCTGGTTTAAATGCAAACAAATTCAATGATGGAGCTTGCTCATTTGATTACCACATGGTAAAATATAAATTACTCATTATTATGAGCATTTTTCATTTTAATATGTAAACTGTATTGTATTTTTATGTATTGTCATTACCTGTATATTGGAAATAAACCAGTACAGTACATTAACAAGATAAAGTACTCATAGATATAAATAATTCATATGATCATTTAGTAGGCCCATAATGGCGATGAAAATATTAAAATTTACTTTACAATCACTAATATATTAATATAATCACAATGAATCTATAGCAAAGTCAACACCAGTGTTATTGAATTTATAATGCAATATATTAAATTAAATTCTGATATTTAACATTAAGAGAACTTTATGTTTGTTTGAATCCCTATTTTACTATAAAAAAACTATAAATAATATTTAAAAATATCCTTGCCTATCACATAACAATAAAAAAATCATCACAAAAAAACAATAAGTCATAACAACATTAATATCATAACATGGGTAAATCAATATAAAAATTGTAATCAAACATATCATATACATAAATTAAAACTAAAAACTGGAAAAGTCTGGTCTTGCAGTGAAACTATACAATAAACTATATTAATATCTGCAATATGCTTTATCATCTACTAGGTCACAATCAAATTCATATTTCACCTTGAATAAATTATTTCCCTAGAGTAATCACACAACTATATAGGCCAGTATCTGTACATAACACTGTATAAATAGATTACCTTGGATTATATGAGCCTGGTGTCTCACCCTCCCCCTCATTTTCTTCATTTTCTAGCCTAGTATTATCCAAATCCATGTCAGACTGCTGCATACTCTCTGCATCTAATTCACTCATAATTGCTATACTTTGTGGATCTGTAACATCTGCTGGTGGGTAAAACTGGTTTGACGAAGCCGATAGATCAACGGCATTAATAATATCACCACCTCTTTTATTAACTTCCTGATCTAACCACACATTAATTACTTGTCCATCTGACAGTCTTTTTCCCGATGTTTCCTCAATATGATCCGGACTTTCTTTCCATGGCTCACCTATTACTTCCTGGTGTGTGACATTCGTTACCTTGGCAACTTCTCCAGTAGGATTTTGTCTACTATAGTGATGATAATTATTATGAATATCAGGTAAATAATTTGCATATTGTGGCGCAGCGTTGATATCTTGGTATATATTATTTTGAGAAGTGTAAACGTTGCTACACGGATTATTTATCGGTTCCGTATGGGAATAAAATTCCGGGTTTGCGTTGTATAATTGCGACTGTTGATGTACAGCTTGACTATCATTGAATGGATCTTCAGTATCACCATCAAAGTTTTTCCAATTTGTTTGAACTTCTGATTGTTGTGCGGCAAAATCAAAATCTCCATGTGCAACTGTCGGTAATTCTGAACAATTGCTATCTTGATTATCGGTTTTATTAGTGATGTTGTCGTCAGTCGCATCCGGTATAAGTTCAACGTCGTCCCTATCTGTCGAAGAGTATCTTTTCAGAACATTTCGATCTTTATTTTCCGGAGATTGTAGCTTAACTTGTAGAAAAGACATCTTATAAATGTACTAACAAACGATACAGCATCAACTGAAGAGCACAAGTTGAAATATTTACCTGCGGTTCAACCAATCTAGGGGTCACAACATCGTTGCCATATTAGTTCTTATGTCATCATAGATCCTGTCTCGTAATTTAATAATTACTGGCACACACTTCGCCTCAAGATAAGTGACGTCACCTGCTATTCTATCAGCTGTTCGCACTCCCTCTATGTCCCGATACGTCATCTTCAGCTGTTGATTTGTATAATTCAGAAATTGAAGACAACAGTATACCACCATTGTCAGGGGGATGTCGGGGGTGATTATGAGTATCGATACAAAATAATTTTATTACATACATGTGAACCAATAGTGTTGGGATAAATGTCAGGAGTGATTATTGCGGATGGTAACAATGAGTTTTATCAAATTCAAAGAATGTTAGACTTTATACTTAAAAAGATGCCAAAACCCCAGTATGCTTCTAAATAAAGACCACTATTCTGTTATTTTGTGGTCACTTTAAATCATAATATAAGGAGGTTTTTAATAACAAAGAGTTTTGCGCTTCTCCGGTCAACTAAAAAGTGATCACTAACTGTAGAAGTGAGGGGCAGAAGAGGGTAGATAGGAACTTGGTTTTATTATTAATTTTTATATACATTTTTTAACATTATTTTACATTACAATTTTCTTTTGTCTAATCTGCCAAATCTTAACAGTAACTAATAGGTGATATCTTATACACATGGGCTCATTTAATTAATTGAAGGGAATGTCATATGGAGCATATCAAATATCTATTTTTAGGTATGATGTCATTGCTAACAGCTGAAAAATTCTATGGATGATTTAGACTTCTTTATTAATCAAAATATATCATGACATATGTAACATTTATAATATCATAACATGTACAATATTATAAAATTTACAAAAGCGTCTCGCAACTTCATATATCATGATGTACAATAATAATAGTAACGAGATGAGATCAAATTTATACTACACAATAGTACACATTTTTTTCAGTATTTTCAGTATTTATGTTTTAATATTGTACAGTGGTACAGTATATTAATTTATATATACAAAAAAATTTATTTGCTTTTGGACAAGGTGTTGCCAGTGGTATATTCAGGAACAGAGCATAAAAATTGTAAAATGAATTGTGTTGAACTTATCGTAGTGTCCATTGTTTGCTTATTATATTTTGTATACAAATTTAGAGGTGGCTTAACCAGGTACCAGCCTCCCCTTGTATCTACGCTTATTCAGGGAAGAATGAATCCACTATCCAACAGAAAAAGCCTTCTTAAAGCTCTGTCTACACCATCAAACTAGTTTGACGAAAAAAGTGTGATGTGTTCATATATGGTAGTGATATGACATCATCATGTCCATATGGGCACATTTGGTCACATAAAGTGTGATAGTGTAGAAAGAACTTTACAGTATGAAGAAATATCCAAACACAATAATTATCATTTCTTTATATTAAGCAGTACTTCTCAAACATACTGTTACAGTAGTACAAAGGCAGTAAAGTCAGACAAAAGAAAAGACTATGAATTTATGAATACATAATAGAAGGACAAGCCTAGAGCAGCAGAAGCAGACAGTAGTAGTTCCCTAGTGAACTAATTAACATCTAATGTGTTAATATTACTAATCAATGACGACTGCTGAGCAAATGAGTCACGCTTTTTAGCCTAATACGATCTCGTACATACCATGAAAAACTAACTTATCCAAGGCATTTTCATTGGGTTTCCAATGGTAAATTACTGGTGTAAAAAAATGTAGTATAGTCTCTCCCAATACCGGACTTTTTGAAAATTCATTTTCACCATTAAAAACACATTCCGAATACCAGACTTTCCGGAAAACAAACATATTTGGGTAGCCCAAAGGTGTCCGGTGTTGACAGTCTACAATGATTTTGGTTATCAAAATTATTTTAAACCCCTGGACAAAGGGGTTCGGCCGCCTCGATTCGGTCCTAATGAAGTACAGTAAATGCACAAACCTGATCACATATGAAATGGACATTGGCCCATTCAAGATAACTGGTAGTAGCCTAAATTTCTTTATCTTTAATTTCAAATTAACTACTGTACTATGACAGTACTATGAACAGGAGATTAAAAAATCATTTTGCTAAAAAAAATATAATCATATTCTAAAAACTCACATATCTTGACAAAAACATGGTTCTGGTACCGATCCACATCCATCATCTGTCGACATTATATTTAAGGAAACGTTATCGTCCACAGCAGTATGCATCATCCAAGCCGGTCCGAGAGACGAACAATTGAAAAATGGTACTATATAAATTATACAGTACCTAGATGTACACTAAATCCTATATTATTATACTTTTTTCTAGGCCAATTATTATAAGTTGTATTGCTCTATATCACATATTCTTTACAGTGCCATGAAACCAGCATAATAATGTTACTTGCCGGCTCGGTTCAACTTGGTTGATTTTTGTTTCTGTTCATGCATGAATGCTTTTTTAGCATAATTATCATTTGCAAGTGTTTGTTTCATTCAATGAAAGTGATTTTTTTTATTTAAAAATTTGATGTAAATTATTATCATATATAAAATTTTAATTAAAACAATTGAAAATATTTACAAGCAAAAAAAAAAACACCAACAAAAATTATAAAAATAGTATTAATCAATTATTAATTCATTATTTATAGTTGATAAAAATTGGATGCAATATTTTTGGTTATTCAAAAATGTGAGTACATATAATTTCAAAGCTGGGGTTATAATATATTAACCCTTAACAGTGATAGCATAAAAATAATGTGCTGAAAAAAACATATCAGTATAATCACGGTAGTATGTACTGCATATTACATACTGTACTGAAACACTATTTTTAGACACTATAGAGGGCTCACTTGCAAAATCAATAATTCTCCGAAAAACGTATTTGATTGATTGCCTGTCCCAATTAAGAGTAGACATGTCAATCATAACGATTACCATCACTCCTGTGGTATCCAATTATCACAATAATTAAGGTAATATTAGCCAAAATTCATATAAAGTGTAAATAAAGTATGTGTTAAGTTAACCATATATGGTATAATCTTTATCATGCATCAGATAGAGATGGATATTTAGGAATGTAGCAAACATGGAATTCCCTTTTGGGTTGTTAACAATTTTGTGGTTTCTTTTGATCTTAAAATTGTCTATAATTGGTAATATCCTTTACAGTTAAATATATATCAAACTAGTGTACATTACTTATTTGTTTTCCAGTTATTTTCATATACCTTAAGAAGGAATTCTTAATAAACTCTGAAGATAAACAAATAAATAAACAATAAATGTATGTTGCTAATGTTGACAAATGCCTTTTTGGCTACATTACCAATTTAAATTTCTTGTCTAGGGAATCACTACCTATTGAACGCACAAGGGAAAACACAAAACACTACCACCAACCCCTATTTAGTAAAGTTGATACCACAGGAAATTTACAACAAAAATCATACTATTAATGTACTACGACACATTTGTAAAGACTACTAAAATGATGTTTGAATAAATCAATCTTTATCCAATCCTAAATATACATTAGGTCTATCGACTACAATAAACACCAACCATAGACTTGGTAAGCTTTGACTTCGCTCCAACGTGAAGGCGGGCGGGAAAGCGGGGTTCCGTAACGATGACTTGTATCCACTTAATAAATCCGGTGCACGGTCGATATTGTATAACTGATAAAGACTCTTCGTCGTTGAGACGGCCATGATTCAAGTCTAGGAGACAACAACTGGAGCGAAAAATATGATTCGACTAATGTACAGTATGACCAATCTTCCTGAATCATATTACTGCTACTAATATTTCCCATAGTTCCACGTTTTGTTGTTCCGTTAAAATATGACACGATTTTGTGACTATTACACGCTCTCTGTTCGTTGATGTCACAGCCGACTAATCACGATCAGTGAAGTCACTTCCTGTGGGAATTTCTGAATCAAACTTTTTATCACAAGATTTTTACAGATAAGGACATTTTTAGTAATTAAATTACTGTAAAAAAAATAATGGTTAATTACAATTTGTAATGATTACATATTTAAAGCATTTTTAATTGTGAAAAAAATAAGATCTATAATCTATAAAAAATGAGAAAGAAAGCAAACATTGTGAAATAACATTAAATGTATAATGTTATAGAAAATGAAAGCAATACAATAATTAATGTTTTTGCTTTCTAAACATTTATCCACTCATGTTTCATATACAAAGCAAATGCATCCATTTACACAGTTTAACGAAACATTTACTTCATAATTAGTATATTTTATATTTTTACTTCTTTCTATAATTTCTTTTTGAAAAGAAAAGTTTTTATAAAAGAAACTTTTGATACCGTACATAAATATATTTATTTAATTATTATTACATATTTCTATATTTGATGAGCATACACTGAAAGGAAGAATAAACTTTGAGGAAATTAAAGGATATGATATTAATGAACAGACCCGACTGCTGGAAATATTCGTCGCGAATTACCCAACTTAAAATATGACCATGAATCTCTTGACCTTATCTAGTAGTATGCGTACCCAACTATACAGAAGCCTTTTAATTGTGAGAAAATATTTAATAAAAACATCTGCGAAAAGAAAAACAAATGATAATTTTTTACCATTCTTGTTTATTACTATTACAGTAGTACAATTAGCACTACAAAATATTTGTGGCTGCATTTTTTAGAAGAAAATATGAAAAACACTATTAATTATTATAATTAAAAACTAGAAAATATAAAATAAATAATTTTCAGAATAGAGTCAACTTTATAAATCATTATTTTATCAAAAACATGCTCTCTTTTTAACCACAAACATTAAATAATGAAATAGTAAATAACATATGTTAATACTGAAACATTTAAACAACTAATTACTGAGTTCAATGATTCTAAAATTAAACCACTAATAATAAGAATACATATGTTTGTAGTTATTAAGTAATATCTTAAATTACTTAATCTTGTCATGCTACTTAATTATGCTAATTATTTACATAAAGTTGGTAATGAATTTTATATGAAGTCATCAAGAACAGGTGCCTGTGATCTCTAACACCATAAATGAAGAATTACTACCGTACTATACCTTAATTGAAATTGTACCTTCAGTTTATAATTGTAGCACACAAGAAAAAAAAGCTTTACCGGAAATATGACTATCCTATTAAGGGGACACCTTCAGGACCCAACATTTAAAGTGTCCCTCAGAATTAGGGTTGGCTGTGAGGTTAAAATATATATTTCAACAATTGTGTATATTTTGTGGATATATTGTGAATAGTGATATCATAAAGGAGGGGTTCAGTACTGTGATTATTTTTTTACGGCACTGAAGAAACAAATTTATAAAGTGCAATGCCAAATTTCTCAAACCTTTCATACTACAGACAATGATTTGTGGTACCAACTATAAAAACACATTTTATAAATTTAGTTTTCTGGACATGTTTTTTATTGCTCCACCCCACCCCCACCAGGAAATGTATGCTTCTGGAAAACATTGCAATAATATTATTATTAAAAGTTAAAAATTAAATTTATTTCCTTCTCAGAAAATTATCTATAAATTTCCCCTGTATTTCTAGCAGTATCCTGCTTTCAATACCTTGCCAAATGTTATTACATAATACTAAAAATTAATTTATAGTTTCCTCAAAGTAACTGTATATTTGTATCATACCACACCTTGTGCAGGATATGTCAAAACACTTCCTGGTTCAAAGGTGATATTTATTTAATAAAATACTGTACTTGACAGCTGTATTAATTATGATATATTGTTATTTTCAAACCTACAGTATTTATATTTTTATTGTGTGTAGTGTATATTTTGTGTACATCCCTCCTCTACTCCCCATTCCCCAATCCCCTCCTCCTTTCAAATCAGTGGTTCCCAACATTTTTAAATCTATGAAATGCTAGCAAACACCTCAATATTTTCCATAAGAAAGTACAAACAAATTAACACATTAAACCGAGGTTGAAAATGGCACTTGTAAAAATCTTCATCTTTTATTGAAGAAAAAGCTATTGACACAACAGATTTTTACAGACATGAAACAGCTCGTTTTTAGTCTCCATATTGTGAAGAGGGAAACAAATTGTCCCCAGTACTTTTTGGCAGAAACCTACTATTTTGTAGTACCTACCAATTTATAAATTTCAAAATATATTAGTTTATTCAACAAACAACCTCATAGAAAAGCTATGTAAAACTCAAGATACCTTTCAGTACAGAAGCAATGAAAAACAGCCAAGTCAATCAACCAAAATCAAATAACCTTATACAGTATCATAAATAGGAATATACATGTCACAGTACAAACAAAAACCTTTTGTATATTAGTTACACTACATGACATAGACAATACAACACCTCTCAATGCCGAATGTGTTTTGAAGTCCCGACAAAGTTGTTGGCTTTTACCCAAAGATAAACATAAACCACCAAACTGGGTTAAAGAATTAATGATCTGTAAATAAGTTACCAGAACCAGTGATCCAGCAAAAACATATCCGAAATATCAGTTAAAGTAATGCAATACATTTGAACCAATACAAATCTTATAGTATACTGTATTGACAATAGGAAAATCTGTTGGTATCAACAGTGGCGTAACGTTGGCCCCTGGTTTAGGACTCCAAAGTGGGCCTCCAACGGTAGAGGCCTTGGCCATTTTAAACTTTTTCACAAGATATTTTAATGCCTGTATTCTTCCTCTGGACACTGCTCAGGGGATCCCATAAGCTCCGGGCCTCTTGGGTTTAGCCAGTGAGCGCTCATAGCCGTTTATGTCACGCAGCCATTATTTATAATATTGTGCAATATTTAAAATCAAAATGCCCGTACCTCTGTTGTTTATCGTATTTAGGGATAACCAACTTTGTATTCCTAACACGCCTTTTCTAAAATCAAACTAAAAAAAATCATTCCTAAAATTATCCTAAATAAGTAAAATGTACGCAAACCTTGAAGAAGGCAGTGGTGGCGGTATTGGTCGTTTACCCTTCTTCATTTCCAATCAATGTTTAGATTGATATCAATAATATCATTTCACACCCGGCGACTTTATCAAGCAACGCACAAATTGAATATGAACTGTTTACTGGCAGATGAGAGTGTCAAATGAAACCAAGACCAAGAATATAAACACTTTATTCTCAGTAAAATGACAACATTACCAGAGTTGTAATTACAACAAAGTTATTTATTGTTATTATTACAGTACTTTCATTTTCTTCAACAGAATTTCTTTCATTATTATACTGCAGTGTCATATATTCTAAGAAATACTTTAGATGATTAGATTTAATTATTGTCAAATAAAATGTTGATAATGTGTAATAATACAGTATTTATAAAAAGCTCATGTCGTGATTGTTTCACCAATAACCTCCTGTTATTTCCTTAGTTGAAAATAACAAATTCCTCAACAGAAACTAAACTAAAACTACGTCCACACTGAGACTACAGTATGTTTGTTCCAGTGGCTGGAGGAAACTCCAAACAATGTCCAATCCATTTTCTAATTACACAAATACTGCATGCTTTGTTTTTTGGATTCTGGAAAGAGTTGTATAAACACGTTTATTCTTAACCATTACACTCATTTGTTAAAGTTTTTTTTAAAATCAGGTCACCAGACGAGGCCACGCTCAGTTTAAACGTACAGTAGATGATTATTACTAACTTGGCTATTATTTGCAACAACGATTTGATCCAAATGTAGAAATCGTCAAATTCTACGTAGTGAAAATCAGGTCTTTGGACTATGTTGTCAAAGTTTGACAGACTCGCCTAATAAATACAATCTCGACGGATTAACTCGGAGATTATTTGCAAGGGTATAGATTAGGTGCAGATGGTGGGATATACAAGCAACTGATTCATAATCAATTGCAGGTAAACATACATAATTGCTGCAACCATTAAATATAAATATGTGTGGTACGAGTTGATTAGTGCCCCAAACAAGGAAAGACTAAATAATCATTATTATGAACATTATTATACCACATTGGCTTTGAAACAAATACGGACTAGTCAAGCAAGCTACCTCCCTGAGCTGAACTCGTAAACATTTTGTTGTTATAAACTCCCTTGCCAATTACAGAAATAAAAGTCTCAAAATAGTATGTCCCAAGCTTTAAAAATAAATAACTTACTAAAACAATAGAAATATAACCATTTATTGAATTTACCAAAAATGTATTGCTAGACTAAAAAAGTAATAATTTTTTCCAAAATTTTATACTCAGCAACAAATTTGCTAAGAATAATATTTAAAAATTTCAATTCCAAATCTAGCTAGCAAATTGGTAGTTGTAATGTAAGGTGAATTTTGAGCCATGGTACTGTATACCCCTCCCTACCTAAAAATAGTCGTCATAACAGTATTATGTCGTACCCTACCTTGGTAACAACCTAGACTCCAGTGGTTTCCACTTTTTCACAGACCCATAACCAACTTTATCCAGCCCCTGTAGAGATCCGGTCTTGTAGTAGTAAGACGAAATAGTTGGGATCTCATAATCATTGCTAGGCCTAATAGTTTCATAAAAGGGTTCCTGTTTTACGTGATTTCTCAAGTCCTCAACGCTCCTTAAACTGTGTATACTTCCACCGATACTACCAAATGTACGCTGCGGTTTTAACACTTTGATTGAAACAGATGTTTTTATAGACATAGTGCATAATTTATTCCTTACTTGTTAATATACAAAATACCTACTGAATATTTTATTAAGTATTTTACAGAGATATCATCGTCACGCACTAATATGGCATTTCCTTAGTGACCGTATAAAATGACCAAGGCTAGCAGTATCGAGGGTAAAAGGGTCAATCTTGACTGAAAACCCTTCCCCTGCCTAATTATCTAAACAATTCTATCAGCTTACAACAGATGCTAATATAATTGCTTATACTAAAGATTAAAAAATAAATAAATGCTGACAAATAAATTAGATAATTTACATTTTACTGAAAAATTAAAAATAGCGCAGAAAGGAGACACTATCCTGTTTAATAATATTCTGTGCCAATAAAAAAAAATTTAAAAAATAGTACCAGAAAGAGGATACAGTAATACTAACCAGGCTGTGTTTGATCATAGAGGCATGTTGCAACGAAAGGCTTGGGGTTTATGCCAAAAAGGAAAAACCGCAACTAAACGTTTCCCAATTTTTGGTTTTCAACGAAAAACATGTTGAAAAGTTTATTTAAAGTAAGTAGGCTAATCGGCTTCATTTTATCCAAGCAAGATGGCAGAAAAAAGTAATAATTACCAGTAAGATTTAAATAGACTACACTAATTCCATTTCTAATTTCCATCAAGGTGAAACACATTGTGATGTTAATGATTGTTTTTAATTAGTCATCAATGTAAACAGTAAGTCGTTTTGGCTGGCTTCAATAAACACCGGTAACAGAATAATTTCAATTTGTAAAGTTTAATTCGATATTGAAATCAAATTTGCTAATAAATATCATCTATTAAAGTTCATTTGAGAATAAAATAACTTTTAAGACAATATTATGTATCAAAACAAATTTTTTTTCTATTACATGTTCATTTCTTTTGGGATATTGCACGGTTGTACTAGTAGAAACATTTTTGGAATAATAAAGAAAAAAAAAACACAAACAAACCATATTTTGGCATAAATACTTCTCTGAGAGGTCCCTACAAATTGAACACCCTACTATTCACAAATGGTATAGTCCACTGTCAACACTGCCCTCTAGTGGCCAGCACAATTAATTTTTTTTAAAGGAATCACTGTATAGGGAAGTTTTCAATTTTAGACATTTCCCTGTATATCCTTCATTGTATAACTACCATAGAAGTAAAATACTAAGCATACCACCAAGTAAATCAGCTAGTTACAATTACAGTAAAACCCCTTGGCAGATGCACAGATAAGGTTACAATCATTAACTTCATTAACAGTTATTTGATTATAGACCAAGACACAATACAAAGACATTCAGCCTGTGTGTGACGGTATGACTGAATTACAATCATTGTGACATAGTTTCTGCCATCATTTTCTACCGAATTGAAAAATCAAATCAATGACAGAAAATGGGAATGCGATGTTATGTCTGGGGGCATTTGTTAAATTATGTGTGAAATGAGACATAATATTAACTGGTGGGTGAATGCTCTTTGGGAAATCTATTTAGCTGCTGTAATGGCATGCTTGCCTTCGATTCTTAAAGCACACTGTATGTTTAATTGTGACTGTGATCTAGTGTACTGAACCTATTTCACATTTAATTACTTCTTTATACTAATAATAATAGATTTATATAGCACAAATAAACAATGTCTCTATGCGTTCAACAATAAAGAGAAAGAGTGGAAACCAAAAAGGAAGAGAACAAAAAGACAAAAACACCAAGCTAGCACCCAAACAGGAGTATGCGTTTACACCATCACCGCTAACTGGGTATCGGTGTGTAAGTATCCCAGTTAGCATCGGTTAAGTCTTGATCTTTTCAAGGTGACATCTTCAGTACATACTGTAAATAATTATCTCAGAGGGCACAGTAAGATCAGACAACGATCAGCACAAACCAATGGCTTCATGTTCTATCCAAAGGACGAAGCAATGAGAGTAAAGTGTCTAGCTTAGAAACAAGCAATATGGCACAGACAGGTCTCAAACCAATCCTACATATTTTAAAAATTGGTACAGTAAGTAAAGTTGCTGATAAGGAGTGAAGGATCAACATTTAATTTGGCCCTTATTTCAGAATTTTGCAATTAACTAAATAATTACTAACTAATAAATGTATCATATGAATATATAGGACATCTGACATAAATATTAATGGTGCACTGATTTAAAACATATCTGTTTGTAATTCACTATAAAACAATGGATAGTATAAAGCGTAACACCCTTTACTTCCGTTCATTAATCCTAAAGGAATCTAAATCAGGATGCTGTATGTAGGCATTCAAACTATGGCACGCTACAAAATAAACTATCAAACAATGTGTGTATAATAAACTACAAGGACTGTGTATGATGGAATGCGATTGTCTTTATGGCATTCAAATTTAGTTGTTTTTTTTCTTCAATGACAAATAGACAAAGAAGGGACCTATAAAACTGTGATAATCAGATCAGCATTTAACCTACAAAATTAAGTTATAGTACATAACATCAATGATATTAGGACTGTGTTGACAACACATGGGTATGTGTCATATCATTGAAGTCGTAGGTGGAATAAAGCTCTGTCTACACCATCAAACTAAAAACTGTGCCCAGTAGGGATATGCTCAAATATGGTAGTGACATCATCATGTCCATGTACTGTATGGTTACATTTAAAGTTTGATAGTGTAGACAGAGCTTAACACATTAATGTATAAAGGAAATGATGATGCGGACACAAAAAACATGGAAAGAACAAGACAGACACTGACACATGGCCAGCGCAAAAATCGAAATAGCAATATCATGAACTCAAAATAAACTTGCAAATATACCTATGACGAAATGCCAAATACTGCACTACAGTATACTATTGAAAGTCTCTGCTTCAGTAAAAATATTATTATAAAATCAAAATATATTTTATCTCTAAAATCTATAAAATAACAAGGAAATACACATGTGCCATATAATATTTAATTTAAAAATCCATGTTTACAGAATTATTGAATAGAAGATTTTAAGTCAAATAGGAAAATACAAAGAACAATATAAAGTATGGGTACCTGGTAATCTGGTGTATTGTTAAGTTTGAATCAGCTGACCTAAAGAAACACAAGTTAATACTGAAGCATACAGAGAAAATCTGCAATACAATACTGTCGTTCAAAAGCATTAAAAAAAGAAAAACTTTAAACAGGAAACTAACAAATAACTTTATTTGATTTTAAACAAAAGTAAACAAAGCCAAAACTTCTTTTAAGCAGCTGTTTTCCAAATTAATATTTTGTCGAACAATTTACTTTGATAGTTAAATAATTTTCAATCCAAAGAATGTGGATATAGTATAACCAGATTTTCCACAAAAAAAAAGAACAAATTCAACGTTTAGAATATGATAATTGATGTAAAGCCAAATGCGGCAAATGCTTTAGGCCAATCCTATACCAACATAATTTTAGACCACCACCACCTCGCAAGCTGTTCCACATGAGTTGGGAGACAACAGTGATGTAGCCAATAAAGTAGCCAATAAAGTGGCGTGATTGTCGCAAGAAAGGCAACAATCCCCTGTGCAGCCCACATCAAAGACCTCTGTGAAAAAGTTTAGGTTTAGACCTTACCAACCGTACTGGTGGCTACGGCCCTGGACAAGGTTAAACATGCAGGTTTGGACCCAATTCTGAAGCTCAACCCTGGCTCCAAACCTAAGTCTACATGGGGTGTAATTACTGTACAGTACTGTACTGTATGATTATGTACTGTAATTGTAACCTAATCTTTTATAAAATAAGTTTCTTAATGATATGGAAAGGAAGATATCTACTTAGTAAAATCTAAAAACTCCCAATACTTATTACATAAAATTCAAAATATTTTATCTAAAAAAAGGATAATACAGTAATGGGTCTTTTAAGTATAGTACTTAATTGGAAGCCAACAAATATGAAATACTATAATGTAACATAATAGTACAAACACCTGGAGAGATGCTCTAATATTGTATTACACTGTGTCGTACTGTTTTCCAATAGTCCATTCAACTAACATCAATGTTAGGAATTTGTTGATAATAACAAACAATGTAAAAATAATATTTCTCCCATATGGGACAATGGTAAATGTACTTGTTTGTACTAATGTAGCAGGTACAATAAAAACTTTGTACTATTATGTGATAAAAACAACAAATGAAACACAAAATGAAATGTAGAAATAGAATGATTATCAGCATCAGCATTCTGAATAAGATAAGTATTTATTTTCTGTTGTCTTTTTTTGCATTTATCTACAGTACTGTGTGTACTTAATTCGAAGATAGGTATACAATGCAAAAACTTTTATATATTGTACAGTGTAACCGTCTTTGAAACCCAAACAACAGTTACTTATCTCAGATTTTCGCCGAAACGTAGATTTGATAACGTATTTTAACTTTAATTGTTTCATAATTGAAAGGGCAAACTGATTGGAGCCCTACTCTGTGATACTTCCAGATAATATTGTTTCTCTTTGTCAGCACCATAAATGTTTTTTTTACTTGAGTTAAAATTGAGATCTCTCATTAACTACAAAAGCAGTAAAACCAACGCATTAATTCTGGAATGTCAGAGCAAAATAGACAGTGATTGATACTGTAGATGTTTTTAACTTTTTTTTTTATTCAATATTTTCCCTCAGAGGCTTTCCACAATGCACAGCCTTAGTCTTGAGCAGCCTTTTATTTTTTATATTTATGCTACAATATGAAAATGGGGATAATATAATAATAATTTAATATACATAATTTAAAACCAGTTCATTTAAACACAAATAGTCCGATGTGGGTTTTAAAATCAAGGTTTACAGTACTTTCTGATTAGTGTATTAAGTACTGTCTACTCACTAAGTTTATCGTCAACATGAATGTACACATAACCTATGTGTAGTGTTTGCACTTGAAGGCAAATAATAATTTATGACGCCACGTGTGGAGATGAATGTAAACAATGTCAAAGGTCAACAACTACTGTTACTAGAACAAAGATCAGAGGATGTTAGGAGTGGACAGTGCTGCAGAGATAAGGATATTGATAAGATCGAGGTTTAGTTAGCTGTGAAATAATAATAATGTTTATTTTCAGGCCAAGAATATAGAAATTGTGTGTAAACATTTTAAACCCCCAAACAGCATACCGATGTACAGTAACACTGACAGTTAATTTTGCAAAAGGCGATAAATTGGGTGTTTTTAATAGTTATTTTGAAGATAGGTATATTCCTACTTAAATAATTAATTGTTGATTTAAATCAGTACTTGTTGACATTAATGTTTAATGCATACAGAAATCCTAGTTCCTTTTATGCTTCTATTTTGAATTTCTGAAGATCAACAACAATCAACAGTCATACACTACAGTACGTTGATGATGCAGATTTCATAAATAATTGGTGAGAAAATAAAATCTCTCTTTCATTTCATTTTACAGTTATCCATAAAGCTAGAAATATACTTTTACAATAAATTAAATTTGTATTCGTCAATATTAAATAAAATTACAGTACTCTACAAATAGAAAAACATTATCAATACACGTTTTGAGAAAATAAATTAATTTTCAGTTTAATGTTGGGAAAGAAATTGCTCAACACTAAACGGTCTAAGTATTGAATATATTGATTTTAAGCAATTTAAACATCCTAACATCAATGATCATTTGACAAATAACAGTGATTCGTATCTTTGTCTTAGACCTTGGTTTTATTAAGGGATATTCCCTTACAATTTTAAGTCCATTGTTGTACATTATTAGTTTATGTCTCTCGCCATAATGACCGCCAGTTATCTAATGCTTAATAGAATGTTTCCTCCAATAAGAAACCGCTTTCAATTGTAATCCTACAGTATTTGAATACATTGCAACAAGATAATTACAGTACAGGGTTTTCTTCAACATGGTGCAATATAGGCAGGACATTAGCCAAAGTGATTCCAATTAGGGACCAACATATGCTTAAGATTTACTCTACAGTACATCCACTCCTTCTCTCAACAGTGTATGGTAATTTAAAGATTACCTTTAACTCTGTCTACATCACTACCATATTTGGCCATATCACTGCCATATTTGGCCACTCATCACACCTTTTTTGTCTTGAAACAAGTTTGATAGTGTAGACAGAGCTTTAGCAAATTTCATTAATATGAATATGCTTTTATAATCTATTGTAAAATTCTAATTCATTCTAATTTAAGTGTAAATTAAGATAAACTCTTGTTGTTAATTGTTTAATTGCTAAATTTGATTTGTGTATAATGTCTTACGGCCTTGTCGAAAAACACCATTGAGGTGAACAGTGTTACCGTGATGAAAAAAATAAAGTTTTTATTATTATTATTATTATGTTGTGGACTTATTATACTATAACATACTAGTTTGAATTAATTCTTTTCCGAGCCTTTCCAGTCAAAAGATATTTTTTCAGACGACCTACAATATATTATTCCCTCCCAATATTGTTAAAATGTTCTTAGCCTGTAGCTAAACATGACTGCAAAGGTGCAAATCTCATGATCCTGACAGGCTTTATTTGGATATAAAAAGACAGCAATTTAGAAATTTAATTCAGGGTCAAAGGGTCATGTCAGGTATTGACGGCCGTGTCAAATAATTATTTTCAATTGAAAAGTAATGCAAAGATCATATTTAGGAAATATTACTGTTGTAGTATGAATTATTACTGTAGTTTGAAGGCTAGAGAGTACAGTATGCAACAACACATTTTTTCATAAAAATTCTTTATTAAATATGTCGGAAATATCCTTGAAAAAAATAGTACATTTTGAAATGTAGATTTTTATACTGCGTAACATGCTTATTAAAATCCATTAATGTTAGAAATAATTATGCAGTATACATTTTTCTATTATTTTTATCATAAAAACACCCCAACCCTTAATTCTAAAAAAAAATATGTAAAAAATTATACAACCTATCAGCGACCATCGCTAGACGTGGATTCGATGTACCTGACTTTTTTTCTAGCTAGGGTTAGCATTATACAGATTATTTATGTTTAAAAGTACATCTTTTCCTATCATTTAAATATATAACAAGAAAGTATAGAGTAATAACCTTAGAACCGTGTAACAACTGGTTGATTAGTTGATAATCTATCAACAGAGAAGGTATGACATTAGGATGGGCCCAGCTGTTAAGGTATGCGAGTACAATTAAGCTCGTTTTGGGAATCCACAATGATGGAAGGTGGATTCAGGGAGGTACTTTCTCAGTGAATAGTGCATGTTGGATTCTGCAGTGTGATCAATTGAGACCAGGGGAGGGAGGGAGGGGTAGGTGGTGCGAGGGGAGGTTGGTAAAGAAAAACGAAAACGGTAGGCTCAATTGGTTCTGGTATGTGTGGTAAGTGTTTCAGAAAAAATTCAATACGACAGATGAAATGGTGGTACAAACAAGTACTATATACCACACTGAGCTAGCTCTGCTGACTATTGGCTCAAAACAGCTCGAATACCCTATAGATTATCATGTTTTCTGGGGCAGTTCCAGCATTATAGATTAGGGGGGCTAAATATTGCATAAATTCTAAAAACGATCAGTCGGGTTGCAGAAAAATAAAAATAGTCATTATTTTATTTTAAAAAGACATGGCTGTTCAATTTTAGGGGGAGGGAAGGGGTAAAGCCTGTTTATCCCTCGCCTAAGTCCGCACCTGGCTGTTCAGAGAAGTTTTGTGTTACCAAGTACACTACACTTACACACCCCTACATAACTGGTTTAAGGACGATGTACAGCTTCCTGGTTCACCTACGTCAACTACAATAATAAATGCCAACGATTTCCTGACATAGTTCCGTACCTTTTATTCATGTGTACAAACTCAACCAATGAAAAATCAAACCATTCAACTAAAGACTCGCACTCCACTTGTCTTGTAATTAAATACAGTAACTAATTAATAAATCAATTCTAATAAATGCATCATTACCATTATCATTAAAAGCTGAGTGAGGTTATACTTTTTGTATTTAAAGACTTTTACTTATAGAACAAATACATTGTTAAATATGTTAATCATTAATATGAATATAGGATGAGACAATTCATAGATAGATATACAATATGTGGGTAGAGAGAGGGAGGTGGGGGATGTCGAAATAGCAATATAGGATACACTATAAACCACCACTGGAATGTGACCCAATTTAAAACAATGCATTGCATGGCCTACTAGCAGTATGGTGTGGATGAATTTAATTTCATATGTAGTACTAGTATAGCCTAAACAATATAATACAAAACGTGCTTACCTCATAATGAATATGGAGCTATGGTTTCATACCAAAGAGATTCTTTGAAAAAGCGAGAATCTATGCTTGTTATTGTAGGAGGTTCGTAGTTAAAGCAGCAGACGGCCGTACGAACCGTCCTTTGATGTGTGGCGGATAAGGAAATCGAAACCACCTCCGGTGGCCTTGTCTTGTCAGTGTGCTGGGCTGGGGTGGTTCTCTGTTGTATGTACGTACCACGGAAGTGGTAGAGTAGAGAGGACGGTAGGCTAGATAGAAATTGTTGGTTCCAGTTAAATAAAATCCCACGTCAAATAGACCCCGTAGTCTTCTTTAGGTATAATGTTACCTTTTAATAATCTATAAATAAAGATATTCCTTATCTAAACAAACATTAATCATGCATATCATCCATGCCCAAAAAACAATGCTGGTCCCAGTTTTGTTGGTCAAAATTGTAAATACAGAGAGCAGATAATACAAACCATAAAGTGCGCCCTCAATAAGATACAAAACTTGATTTTTATATAGATACAACAGTAGGCCCTATATAATAAAGTTCAGAACGCACAATGTTCACATTATAAAGATTTTTATCAGTAAAAAAACGCATTCAATTTATTCCAAAATTATTTTATAATTATTTATAATGAACCTAGGCTAATCCTTTTCATAGACCTGTATTTTCAGCACCCACAAATTAAGTACTTGAGATACTGTACTTAATTTTTTTTTTACATATTATAGGCCGATATATTCTCATAAGTGAAACCGGTATTGTTTTGGATAAAACAAACAACTATATGTCGCCATGAAACAGAAGGAAGTACTGTACTATGTAAAGCAAATTAGCATTGTCAATTAGCAATCACCAATTTATTATCTAAATCTTTAAAAAAGAAACTAGATTGCAATCTATTGAGCAAACATTTTCAAAACTTGATCATTTGGGGATCATTTGTTTTTATGAAAAATAAAAAGTGAGGCAAAAACTTGAGACAGGCTGGCTAAAAGTAGTTTCAAATTCAAATTTTCACACGATCAATTTTTAACAGTGGGGTGTAGGTGGAACCTGGGATTCGCATGAAGTAATATAAAAAAAATCCAACTATCTCTGATAGTATATGTACACCGCGAGTCATAGAAGTTGTTAATTTAGGGGGTTAGTGTAGGGATAAAAAATGTGAAGGATCAAATGAGCATGGACTAAATGACTGAATAGCTGCGTAGCACACCATAAAATCGCTATTTATACACAAAACATACATAATCTGAAAAGTATGTCAATTTTTATTGAAAATAAGAGATCCTCTATTTGGCAATATAGAATAATATAATTGCACGTTATTATTGCATTTTTACTGAGCTAACTTTTAAACTACTTAAATTAAAACTAAGTTTATATTTGCACTCATTGCACTTTCAGCTCCAGGGACCATAAATTGCATGTATTCATGGTTCACCAGTCACATCCAGGGACCAATATATCTTCCTGGGTCAGTGCACACAATATTAATATCGTTTATCATTAGTTATTAATGTTTCATTCTCACAATTTAATGTTCTATTCAATTTCCAAAGGCTCGGTTTTCTTGAAGGCTGCAAAAAAAATATTGTGCAGAGTGTAGCAGCTATTGATAAATGTAACAGCCCCCTCTATAAGATTAGCATTATATGTTTGTAATGTAGTCAACTGGACACTACAAACAAAAAACTTTCCCAAATTTTTTTTTTTTTAGTTCAAAAAGATTCAAAATTCATATTAGGCCAGCCCAAGGAATTGAGAGAGTTGACTTATGATCCTCAGAACCAACCAGTCCCAACCAAAAAACACTATAATTTAAAAGACTTTAAAATACTTTATCATGCAACAAACCTCAGAATCTGAAACTGATCTCATCAAGTTAAAGTCCAAGATAGGCATGAGTGAAGGGCGACCATGAGCACACTGAAACGGTAGATCACAATGAGCGAGGTCACCTATCAGGTTCTTGCACGCTGATAAGGTCAAGGCATCGCCAAATTTGATGGCCCCTACAAAACATAGTGTTATGGTTCAATGATTTTAGTATAATGCGACATCCCATGGGGATAGCCAATGGGAAGGGGTTCTGTTGCTTTAAGCTTTATTTATTATTTTTTGAATATTCTATTTAATCAAAATGGTGGGATTGCAATAGAAGATTCAATTGTAATCATTATAAAACAAATACTATTAAGGGGACATTTCGGGGCCCAACACAATTTCCCCTCCCCCTTAATAGGGATTCCCCACAAAGTTTTCTACTGTATACCCACACAAGTTACTCTACTATCTAGTACCAAAATATGTGCAAATGAAAGGTTAAATTTTACCATGGCAAGCTTGTGAATTTAGAACCTTTGTAACTGTTTTAGGCAAGGTTCCCGCTGCACCCAATGTCTGGGTCCATAAAGTCAGTTGTTCCTTTATTAGTGTCTAAAAAAAGAAGAGATCGAAAAATGTATTTAGATATGGACTATAAGCAAGGTAGGGTCCAAAAGGTGTTTTTAGATAGATAGTTTTTACTATTCATTTTCATATAATTATGCAATTTGTGGCCAATAAAAAAATGCTAAAAACTTACTTCAACAACCGTGTCTGTGACAGGTTTGCGTCCATGCCTCATTTCGCTTGCGTCATGCTCAACGAAACACGCTGGCACGCTCGATACCCGCACCGAGTCTTCATCAATGCTTTTCAGTTGTAGACCGATTTCTGTAAACTTATCACGAAAGCCATGAACCAATCGCAACTCATCAGATGATAATGGTATGGTGATGGGTGGGCTAATCGATGACGACTTTAGTTTAATGTTGGACGACAGCCCATCTATTTGTTCATCATTGTCATTTTCGATATTATCTAACAAAAAGCATTATTGGTATTTAAACTATTATATTTTTAGAATAAACAATACATAAAACGTCAGTAACCATTTAGGTTTGTAGTCAAAATGCAGTGACTGGGCTTTCATTCAGGGGTTGCTAATTGGACATAGCTTTCATTCGAGGGTCTTGAAAACCTGCATTGATAACCTACCAGCAGTCAATCTCTCTAATCTAACTCGTTCATGGGCAGCATGTTGATCAACCAAGACCAAGAGGTTAGGCTTACAAGACGTTCCTTGAGCTGCCATAAGACATGCTATGAATTTATTATCCAGTTGTCCAAGTACCTAGCAGAAACAAAAGGAACAATAATGTATAGTCTGTTGTTAATTGTTTCTTTTTATGCTTTTTTAGTATTTATTATTTTATTTATGAGAGCCACCAGCAGTCAGGTATGACTGAATACAAAAATGTAGTCAAAATGGCATCAACATCACTTGATGATCAAACATAAAAAAGGCATATTACACAATCATACTTTACAAATAAACTATAGTATTTACTGTAGTATAATCAATATAATTATTACTATAATATACAATAAATTCTCAGCATATTTATTTTTATTCAATTTTCTGCCATATACAATACAAAGAAGACAAAACAAATACAAAAGGCAAGGAAAGACCAAACAGTTATGCTAGTTGGTCAACCCAGAACACAGAAATAAACAAAAACAAAAAAAATACATTCTACAATTAAAGCATCTTTAAGAAAGCGACCAACTACACACATTTTCAACATCAAAGTATTGAGAAAATTTAATAATTTGGTTTTAACAAAACTAACAGAAATATCTAAGTTGCCATACCTCTACATCAGAAAGCATCTCTTTAGTGAAGTTATACTGATGCATTGAACTGTGAACACGGACTGCTGTACTTTTAGCATTACTGATACATATATTCAAAACATCCCTTTCCTTCGTAGCTGAATCAGTTAACCCAGTGTTCCAATTGGTCATTAAACTTTCCATATCGCTACTTGCTAAATTATAAAACACAAAACATATTATAATCATATAGTGCTGGACATATGTATTCTATAACTGTCTGTATGCACAAAATCATATCAAATCGAAAAGGAAAAAAAGAAAGAATTCTTGCAATTGATTTTTACCTGATATGGTTAGATCTGCAGAATCCTTCCATTTGCATGCTACATCTCCTTCTAGTTCATTTAGATGCACATCAACCATATTCTCTAAAATAGTATTAGTAGTGTTTTTAGCATCCTCGTCTTCAGAAGTGATGCCATGAGGGTTAAAAGTATGACGCTGTTTTTTGGTTCTTGGAAGGAAAGGTGTTGCATTGTGGGTTAGAAAACGATGTGCCTTTGTCATATCTAGAAAAATATACAATACATATTAAGATTTTTCAGAGGAAACCTTGGAACTGACATTAACTTGAACTCTCTTTTGAAACAACAATATCTTACCTTTAATGGAGCTTGGGTCATCCTGTACAGGTTCCACGAATTGGCTGTTACCAGATGTTTTATTAACATAGACTTTCTTTCCAAGTCTTTGATCAAAGTGACACAACCACCCAGTGTTGCCTTCAACCACATTATGAAAACTGGTTGAAGACTCTGCAGATGCTATAGGATCACTTGTTTCACTTGAATCTTTTTCTGTACCTGGTTCTTGAGTTGTATTACTTTTTTCAGGATTGGAAGCATTTGGATCAGTTTCAGACTCAAAGATCAGCTTTTGCTCAATATTTGTATCAGTTGCTGTTGTGGAGCTAGAAGACTGTGCTTCTGCAGTAACTTTTCCATTAATAATGTTTTCCTTATCAAAATTCTTCAAGTCAGAATCTTCTTCTTTGCTGTATGTTGAAATGTGTTGAATTACATTTTGGTTGTCACTCTCTCCAGGAGTTAACAGAGTCTTCCCACTGGCAGAGAAATCATCTACCTCAGGATGTACAGCATCTGACTGGTTTTCATCAGTAGAGTTCCATCTGGACACCAGCATATCATCACCAGTAACATAAACAGAGAAGTCAGAACTATCAGAAATACAAATAGGGCTGGTGGAACCTATGACCTGTATATCTTCATCTGATAAGTCTTGTGGCATATAATCCTCACCATCTGGTCTGGAAAACATTTCCTCTGTTCTGTCAACCAGTTTTAAGTTTGCAGTATTTTCAAAATCTTTAGTTGGTATAGTCGCACTTTGTTGCAATTGCAAACCAGATTCAAAACTAACTTTTGGATTACGCTCTATAAATGGCTCAGAATCTTGGTTAGTGTCAGAGTGCGGTTGACTATCCATTGTTACAATGCATTCATTGCTGTTCTCCTCTTCCATAGGTTCAACTGATTCCATTTGTTGTTTGTCATTATCTATCAATACAGTTTCATTGCAGTCTGCTTTTTTATCAGTTCTTTCTCTACCAATTAACTTGTGCGCAGTGTTCATAAACTGTGAGGAAGTCATAAAGTCATTGTGATCATTCTGCGCATCATCATTCTCCTCTTGCTGTGCCTTTTTGGAGATTTTATATGGCTTATTTTGAGTTGTCTGTAAAATTCCACTTTCAACTATCCGCTTGTCGCAGAAATCAAACGATTGTGAAGGTGTAAAAAATCTCGACTTTTCATTGTCTTGGTTACAATTAACAAGAACTGATTTTTGTTGAACTGATGATCTGTCCAGGGATGAAGAATGATTTTTGATAATTGACTGATGAGGAACTTTTCTTTTGTATTCTTGAAGTTTTCTTAATGACTTAACTTGCGTTACATTTCTTACATCTTCTTTTTGCCTTGTTTTCAACGACTTCTTCATCATAAGTAACTTATCAAAAGCTGATTTTGTTTTCCTTGAGTCATGTGCAAAATCATCTTCTTCTTCATGAAAGCCTCTTTTAAGAAACCTCTCTGGGAGAACTGTGTCAGCACATGTACCGTCTGTTTTCTTTTGTTGCTTTAGCTTAAGTGACAATAACGGCTGTGAAGACAAACTACAACATGCACTCTGCTTAAACAGCTGCATAGAATTTGTATAACCTGTTATCATATGCTTTGGAGACTTGTGCACTTCTTTCATGGAACTTAGCTCGTCAGAATTTATGTTTTTTTCTATGCTATTTTGACTGTCGCCATCCAATTTATCTAGATCATCCAGAAGATATCTTCCACTTAACTGCTGAAAGGTTTTCCTGTTAGGTTGGATACTAGTTGATGGTGTTTTAAGTGGTAAAGATGGTGAACTAACAGAAGCAACACTAGAAATAGAGCAAGAATCTGGCAATTCACTAGGATGGCAGTCACCTTCAAGGAGTTCAAGCTCTTTAACCATCTGTTTGCCATTTGCTCTCAAAGACAATGTACTTCTTTCCTTCTTTTTAGTTCTATCAATATCACATCCGGTGGAGCTATCTTGTGAAAAATCATTGCCTTGCGATGGAATTGTTTCTGTTGCAGTCTCAGTTCCAGATGATGATGCCTGACTTGAGGATGTTTGAAAGAACTCTTTAGATGATGTGTGTACATTAACTGGTGTAAAATGGACGTTTCTATGATCTTCTACAACATTTAAATCACTATCTGTTATAGGATTAATGCCAGAAATACTTTCGGAACTTATATCTTTCCTATGCTCCAATTGACTATCTTGATTTTCTGTTTCATCAGTCTTGTACGGTGTATCTTGTGTATCTATAATATCTTTTAGTTCACTTATCGGTACATGATAAGTTGAAGGTCTTTTTACTTTCAAAGACTCTAATGTACTTGCACATGAAGATGTGGAAATCTCTTTTCCATACCTTTCAACACCACTACAATAAGAAAAGTTTTTATGTAAATCATATTTTAAAGTTGGGGATGATTCAACCTCTTCTGAATTATTTGAAGCTACATCTGTTGTAACACCTTCAATTGCCATTGTTAGATTTTCTCTAATTAGAAAATCATTTATGAGTTGTGAGCAACATTTAATGATCATCTCCCAGTCTTTGAACTCTACTAGTGTCTTCCGTGGATCAAGGGTAATTTCATAATCTGCCAATGGGCAATTAATGTCTAGCACAAAGATTCCATACTGATCAGATGTCCTGCTCGGACTATTAGTGTTAGTGTTACTTTGAGGTAGTTTATCAGACATCTGCCATGATCTTTTTGCTGCAATGAGTGATTTACCCAACAAAGAGTTCACCAACTTGTGGAGTCTTGTCTTAAGTACTAGTCGACCATTAACATACATGAATTGCAAGGTTTTATTATGATGTCCCTCAGTACCTATTGAACCTTCAATGCTGAAGTCTCCACTTGAATATTTGACTTCTTTAAGGCAGTTTGCTTTTTTATCACTAAAAATGGAAGCAAAACTTCTTTTGGTTGAACCAGTTCTTCTTGTCTGGAGAATCACACTGTTTGTAGAATCATCACGAAGAGAGAAAGATATCTTTGGATGAATCAAAGCAATAGCAGCAAGCCGATGACGAATAGACTCAACTTCCAAAGTGTCTATAATTCTCTTCTGCCGAACAGGTAGATTATGAAAGAGGCTATGAACAGTAACCGTTGTCCCTTGACTAGCTCTCTCCTTTCCTTGGAACACTTTATCATTTGAATCGCTAAAAACTCTGACAAATGTTTTTGAAGATGTTTTTGTTCTGGATTCAATTTCCAATATGCTAGAGAGATCTCTTAGACTGGCAAGTGCTTCTCCTCGGAATCCAAATTTCTCTAACCTTTCAAGATCACTCAATTTATTGCATTTACTTGTCTGATACCGCTCACCAACTGTAGAAAGTTGATCTTCTGTGAGTCCACTTCCATTATCAACAACTTGAAATCGTAGAATCCCAATGTTGATTCTGACAGCAATACAACTGGCACCGGCGTCGATGCTGTTGGTCACAAGTTCATCGATGCATTGGGTTACAGAATCGATAGCTATACCAGATCGAAGTCTACTGGTTATGTCTTTTTCTAAGTGTTCAATTTCTGGTACTTCCATGACATGAGTTTATTAACTGAAAATATAAAATAAACGAGAAATAACCTTTGTTTTATTAGGCCAACATGATTTTCTCCTATTCCTAAATGTTATGTTAAAAAGTTTGAGGTAGTAAAATTAAAAATAACACAATTGATCAAAATGTGTACTTACTTAGGTAGACTACTACTACAGACAGTATATTGATGATAGCATATAGCATGGAGTAAATTCTTCAGTTAGTAGACTAAATCTAGGCCTAGTACTAGCCTAGAGACTGAATTCATCATTTTTTCTACAAAACCCATTTAAATATTTGGCTAGGCCTACACTCTCCTGAGAGACCGGCAATCTGCTATCTAGCCTAGGCTAGACCTGATGGCCCTCCCTCTTGGCCTAACGAACAATGAAGAAAGAAATTAAGGAACAAGAAAATCAACTCCCTACAAGCCATATGGCATAGGGTATCCACCGGGTTGCAGATGGGCACCGCGTGACTAGGGATCACTGGCAACCGCCGGCCCCCCGGAAGAGAAAAATTTTTAGGAACATTGTTCTATTGGTACAGAATAACAGATTTGAGAAAAGAAGGCACAAGCCTATGGGACCGCATTGACAATCGTAATTAAGGTAAGGGACTTACGGTCCCAGCTAAATAAGTAGAGGACATGTTGGACCTCAAATTTTGGGGTGGGAAGAGGATTTGCTCTTCGCCAATCATGGCTTCTGCCAACAGTGGGCACAGACAGAAGGGGTGCAGCATCACCAGGGCGGTGACCTGACTCCTAATGTCTCTTTCCACTGACGGCGCCTTCCAATTGACTACCTGAGCTGTAAGCGTAAGTTGCCGCAACCAACTGTTGTTCATGCCGCAGGCTCCAGGCCTCAGGAAGTACTTTCTCAAGAATTTAAAAGTCTTCCACAGAGTTGAAAGACCACCTGGGAGCAGGGGGATCAGTTCCTGGAGGTATCTCCAGGCTGTCCTCATCTTATGGTCCTCTCGATGGTGTACATACTTCGCCACAACCTCTGGAGCATGCACATTTAGGTGGTCCATTGCCGAGCCTTGCAGACCGCAAGCTGGCACTGGGCACGCATACCCTAATCCCTTCTTGGCTGCGGGAGTGTCAGGTAGCTGCGAGAAATATGATCGTTTCACTGCTGACACCTCCACAACCTCAGCCGGGGCGACGTAAGGTTTACGCCTTGATGACTTTGACCGGGCCGAAGGTTTAGTCCGCCCTGCCAGCAGGCCAACCCCTAGCGTCCCCTGACGGGTTCTTCAGCCGGACGTCCTGGCAAATAAAGGTTGATTTGTTTGCCTCGTCTCTGAGGAAACGCGTCATGAGCTCCCCCACCGTCTCTGCCCAAGGCGGAAACGGATGGATAGAACAAATGATGCGGTCCGGTCCGATTGTTGATACCACCTTCGATTGAAGCAGGACCCCCTTCCTGGCTAGGCTCTGCATCTCATAGCGGGCATCCAGCCACCTCTATATTGGCGCAAAACATCTCTGCATCCTCTGGTGATAAGGCCACCATACCATCAAATGCACCCCTGCTGCTCACTCCCGAGATCCGCCAGATCCACAAGACCTGACCCAGCGCGACTCGAGGCTGTGAAGGGGCCACCAATCTTTGGATACAAGAAATGGCAGCTTTAAAGTTTTGTCGCGGGTGTGTTGATAGGCCGAGCGGTAAATTTGCTAGCCTGCAGCGCCCCAAACAATTCCTGAAGCTATCCGACTTATCGAATGGCACCAGAGTGTCAACGATGAACCACTAATAACACCTAAATTGGCCTCTACACCAACTACTCATATGCCAGAAACTCCACCTCAGCCATCCACTGCTGTCTGCCAGGTGTACCCAGAACCTAGTGTTCGGGAGTGCAACTTGCATGCTGAGGGTGACTTTGGGCGGATTAACGAAATAACTAAAAGGGAGTATAAACGGCGCGTGGTGCGGTTTGCACGTCCGCAATCGCCCCATGGTGCATGCCCGATATCGAGATTAGTACTTAGTACAGTAGAGAGTAGACCTAATAGGCTAGCCAGGGTATCGGATCATCTCGGTCGCGTTTCATTTCGGTCGCGCTTCCGGTAAATCGAACTTCCGGCGATTTCTATGGAACGCCGCTCAATGCAGTACTGTACACTGTAAGCTCTAATTAAAGATCGAAGCGTATTTCATCTACAAATCGCGAACATCATTTGATATAACGTGCGTTACTTTTTCCGACAAATACAATGAGCTTTGTGCCCTTTTGTCTGGATGCGTGCATTGTTTCCCCGCTACACACGCGCTCTCTTTTTTTGCGTGCTTATGCTGATATTTTTTTTTATTGCCTCTAATTAAATTTATACATCACAATACGGTAAAACTTTGAAAAAAATGCTCAATGGCGGTTTCTTCTTTTAAGAACATTTCAAGATGGGCTTCTTTTCAAGACTACTTTTTAAACTAAACAGAGGGGCTTCTTTGCAAAATTAATGCTGTAGATTTAGTAAATTGCAACTACAAATGTAAGACTTTGTAAGACATTTTTGCCGCCAGCTTTACGTTGTCTGTGGACAATCAGCGTATCATCATGTTTCAAGAAAAAATTGACTGGAAAAGTAGTATAGTATTAACGATGGTTATGTTAGCGGTGTAGTTCTTCTTGACAGCTAATAATTATACATATTTTTTGTATAATTTAAGGGACGGATGGAGGGACATGGTAGACATTTTTTTGGCCGTTTTACGAATAATTTTTCGATAATAATTCATCTAAAAAAGCTACACCCATTCCATTTGTATTGTGGTGACAATAGACAATAGACACAAAAAGGTAAAATAGACAATTCGCCTTATTTCTTTATTTCTGTTTTTATTATATTTCATAACAATAAGCATACAAAGTCAACAGGCAATATGGTTTCATTCTAATTCAATAGCATGACATAATGCGACACGTCAATGCATTATGTTTTTAAAAATTGTATTACATAATCGTGCAATATAGTGTATAAAAAAGCTCAGTGAAAGTCTCTCACTGATTTTTACTGGCACCAAACAAATATTCCCAATTTACTCATTCATAATTATTAACATATTGGAGTCTTCTTCGTAAGCTACTTGTTGTGTCCTGAAAATATAGATAAAAATCGTTACAAATACAGGTTTATAAATTCGAACTACTACACGTACCGACTGCTGAAAGAGAGTTAAATCTGACAGTTAAGTCCAATCCTACAATAGCATCCATTTTTGTATGCTTTATGCATAATTGACGCGCCATACACCACGATCGATATTGTTGAAAATTGACCTTAATTGACACGCGACCGAAATGAAACGCGACCGAGATGATCGTAATTCGCTAGCTAGCCTCTAACCTAATTAATAATGGTGTAAGGCCTAGGCCTACTATGCCTAGGCTAGCCTAACTAAATAATAATTTTTCTACCTACTAGTACTACACTGAGTTGTGAAATAAAAATATGCATATATGCAGGATATATGCCTAGCAGCTAGGCCTCCTGTCATTGGGAGGGGGAGAGAAACAGAGCAGGCACACGCGCGCGAAGCAGGTGGATTTTGTACGTCGAAAAAAGAAAAAACACAAACTTTCAACTTTGACACCACACACCGGACGTCGAATGTTACGTCATAGGTGTATTTATAGTTGTTATGGTTACAGCACGTACAGATGATACACACTGTGTATACAAAAAGTCGATCATCAATTAGACGTGAGTTGAACAAAACAATCTTATTTTGACAGTAAACAGGCAATTAGCAGTCATTTTGGATCGTCACATTTTGTAGGTGAGTTATTTACCCTGCTAGACCTAGAAAATATTGTTTAATTAGGCCTAGTTAGGAGGGGAAGACATAATGAATGTAATTGTTGTGTAAGTCTGCTGCATGCATGCTGCTCACTGCTGGCTCTCTCAGCTCTCTTTCCTTACACTCTCTGATGAGAGAATGTGTGAGGCCGGCCGACTGGATGGGCTGTTTTGTGTGAATTGATGGGTAGGGCCTAGAAATAGTTTAAAGGGGTTGAGTTGGCAAAAGCCAAAAAAAAGTCTATATTATATTAATTAGACCTTAGTCGTTATTGTGTAGGCCTATCCCTAGTAGTCTACGTCACTGACTGTTGTCACTGACTTGTGGTGGTGGTAAGTATTTGACTAAACTAAAGCTATTGTTTTTGTTATATTTCTTTCAGATTTTATTGACGTCGTTTTGCAGTTTTTTGTAGCATGCCAAGATCTTCTCATGGCAGATGTTTACCCACCTTCTCATCATACATATTATAACAAACAGAACATGAGGCGAACAGCTCCCTCGGGAACATCTCGAGATACCTATCCCGCAGAAGTTAGCAAGGTTGAAAGGTTTCCGAGTGCGCCTCAGCAATCAAGGCTTCAGAAGTTACAAGCAAACTTTCAGTATAAAGTGATGAAAGAAAAAGAGGCGAAAATGATTGACATGTATGAGCGGCAACAGTATCAAGCTTTACAAAGAATATCTTCAAAACAGCCGGCAGAAAAGGGTATGGTCCGTGATTTTTTCCGTGAACGTCGCCTGATCGAACAAGGCACCGTACAAAGTAACATACCAACGAGAGACGACCACTTTAATAGGATGAAATCTGAGGTTCAACAACAACGTGAAGCACATAGGAGACAGGATTTATCAAAGATGCATGCAAGGGAAGATTTAAGTAGGAAACCTCCAGCAGGACTGGATCGTGCCAAACCTCTTGCTCCACTGAAGCACAGATCCACTGTACATAATATGAACATATCTCAACACAGATACACTGAAAATACCGATGAACATATACCCAATAGGAATACTACTAAAGAGGTGTTTACTAAAAAGAAACTAAAAAAGACAAACAGTGTGACCAAGTTACCGAAAAGGTATTCTCAAGAAACAACAGAGGAATCTAGTGATGAAGACCCACCATATACTAGAGAACCAAGATCACATAAAAAGTGGGAGAAAAATCCTTATGAAAAGACAACAGGTTTTGTCGGGAATAAAAAGAAAATAATCAGTGAAATAAAAGAGGATAGATATCAAAAGAAAGTTGCTGCACCAAGAAAAAGGGAAGAGAAATTAAGTGACTTTCAGAAATGGCAGATGGAACAAGATTTAGAAAGAGAACAGCGACTCAGTAAACTCAGGAAGCAAACACAACAGGATGATGAAAACACGTTTGATTTCAACCAATTTGAAGAGACAAATTGGACAAGAAATGATGTAAAGAAACGTAGTAAGAAAGGAAAAAATGCAAAAGTGGAACACGATAGACAAAAGCAAATTGATATTATTAAGCAAAAGGAAAAAGAACTGCAAGAAATAATTGCCAAACAAGAGGCTGAACTTAAAAAAATAAAGGAGAGTTATATGAGTGATGAATATCCATCCCCTAGACAATTTAATGATAGTCATAGTATTAAACCACAAACTAAAACGATTAAAAAACCTTCAGAAAAGTCAGAAAGTGTACCGTATTTTACACCACCAAAAACAAAGAAACCAGACAAAGTTCGCCGTCCATCAATTAAAGAAACACCTACTAATTACCTTCGAAAACAACCTCATGGTTACCATGACGAAGAGGAGGAAGATGAGGTGAGCATGGAACCAAATATCAAAGTCAGCTATGACATTGTTGGTGCTTTACAAGAATCAGATCAGGTCAGCTCTCTGAAGCTTCAAGCCTGCAATGCATGCGGTCGCAAGTTTGCTGAAGACCGGCTTGCGAAACACTCGGTCATTTGTCGTAAGACATCAACAAAAAAGAGGAAAACCTTTGACATGGCAAAGCAACGGACAGCTGGTACTGAATGTGAACAATATGTTAAAAATGGACATCATCTTAAATCAGAACCAACTGTGAGTGTATAACTGTACTTAACACTTGTACTGTACTATAACTTGTACTATACTTACGTGTACTGTACTTATATAACTTGTACTGTACTTATATAACTTGTACTGTACTTATATAACTTGTACTGTACTTATACAACTTGTACTGTACCTATGCACCTTGTACTGTACTTATATAACTTCTGTACTTATATAACTTCTGTACTTATATAACTTGTACTGTATTTATACATCTTGTACTGTACCTATGCACCTTGTACTGTACCTATGCACCTTGTACTGTACTTATATAACTTCTGTACTTATATAACTTGTACTATACTTATACAACTTGTACTGTACTTATATAACTTGTACTGTACTTATACAACTTGTACTGTACCTATGCACCTTGTACTGTACTTATATAACTTGTACTGTACCTATGCACCTTGTACTGTTACTTATATAACTTGTACTGTACTTATATAACTTCTGTACTTATATAACTTGTACTGTACTTATACAACTTGTACTGTACCTATGCACCTTGTACTGTACTTATATAACTTGTACTGTACTTATATAACTTCTGTACTTATATAACTTGTACTGTACCTATACAACTTGTACTGTACTTATACAACTTTTACTGTACTTATACACCTTGTACTGTACTTATACACCTTGTACTGTACTTATACAACTTTTACTGTACTTGTATTATACTTTTTTTTTTAATTATTATTTATTTATTGTTTTTGGCTGTTTTTTGCTCATGTAGACCCCCTGTCAAGGTTCACAGTCTCTGTTGGGCGAATCATGTTGTCACCACTTCTCTCAAAGTCATCAACATTGTTATAGATTTAATTTATCATATAGTTCGCAGTTTGAGTCATTAAACAATTTGACAGTAGAGAACACCTGCTCAAATCAGAACCTATTATTCACTCGTAATTGAATTAATCTTACTGCTTGTAAATACTATTCATTCTCTCATACGATCCTAATTCGATCTATTTTTGTTATTCTAGCCTAGTAAACTAAGAAAGTTGTTATTTTTAATATAGCTCCCTGCTGAACTCATTACACTTACATAGAGTGAAATGCAATTCAAATGCTAATTTATTTGTAAGTTTTAGTTTGTAATTCACAATATTTAACTATTCATTTAACTCTAAATTTCTGTTTGTTTTTAGCCGAAAAAATCAAACTGGAAACGAAAGCATGAGGATTTTGTGCGTACAGTGCGTGATGCTCGTCTGGTACAAGCTCATATCGCAAAAGGCGGAAAAGCGTCAGATTTGCCCCCGCCTCCACCGAGTGACAACTCTGATTATAAAGAATGTCCATATTGTAAACGTAAGTTCAATCCGTCCACTGCAGAGCGACATATCCCAAAATGCAAAGACATAAAAAGTCGTCCAAAACCGCCGTCTAAGCGACGGTAGTTCACTGTGTGTGCTTGTATTTTAGTCAGTATTATTTTTAGATAAACTTTTAATAATTTAAGGTACTAATCATGTATATATTATGAAAGTTTTTGAACAATTATTTGCCATTTTTAACAAACCAAAAACCAATGATTTTTTAAATATAATTATTAGTATATTATTTATCATAATTTTTATTATATTATTTTGATTGTGTTTAGAAATAAACAAATATTTTAAAACTATATATTCATATTTTAATAACTAAAACAGTGTAATCTAAAAATACAACCCAATAATTAAGCCGGAAACATTCCAATCTATATCTAAATTAATAATTCAGTAGAATATATAAGTTTATTACTTGCAGATGAAGTTCCACATTAAATGTAATACTGTTTGTTTATAACATTAATTTTAATGGTGCTAATGACACAAAAGGCATGATATTTGAACTTTGACATGAACCCCCTGCCCCCTTTAAAAATCAAGTTTCCCAAAAGAAGGTTAAATAAAAATAAATCATCATTATGTCCAGAAACAAATGTTTAGTTTTTTTTTCTCCTCAAACCAATTTATAAACATAATTTGTAATCATCATATTCGTAATATACCCCGCCCCTTTTTAACTTTTTAACGCACAGGGTACATCCATGGTACTAATCAAATAAACACACTAAACAAATATGTATTACTATTATATTAATGCTTCCTCCTTTAAAGCTCATTTGTTCATTAAATACGTCGCTACAATCATTACAGTGTTTGTCTATTTTTTCTATTTTAGTATTAATCAATCAAATAATTATTCTTTAAACAAGAAATATTTCTTACAAAAAACGCCGATCATCTCACGGTAACTACCGTCTACGCATGCATCTCAATGATTTTATCAGCAAATGTTTTCATATAGACTCTTTTCTCAGACGTGCTTTGGGGTGTGCGCATGCCCAGTCCGAAGTTCCAATACCCATTTTTTTTTTCGGCCGTAGTAACTTTAAGCTACCGCATGGTGACTCTTTCCTTATGCTTCCGTTCTCTAAAGGAGCGGTGCGAAAAGGTCTCAATAGATGCAGCTACTATGCGCGCGTATGAACTCTGTATCGTGTAACGCGAATCATGTGGTGGGGGTTTCCCCTACACGTCAACGCAAGGACGTATACTTACACGTAAAATAATAAATCGGACCAAGGCAATTGCCTTGATCTGACCAATCACGACGGACCATCCCAGTTTGTCAATCAAATTTTCACCGGACAACTGAAGCTTTAAATACATGAACAACACAATAGTTTTACCACCATTTTAAATACTTTATTATCATCGTCATAATTTAGACCTCACAATATTATACGCGCACAAATATAACATCGTATCGTCTGTTCTAGTGTATAATAACATATTTCCAACATTGCCGCGCGGTAATCACAAAACATATTTTTAAAAAACATTGCCAAGCAAAATAGAATGCGTTGTCGAGAAGTTCAAACATCTGCGCATTTTAAGCTTGGTTCTCACTAGAGACGCAACACAAGGACGTAACGCAACGTAAGTGATTTGACCAATCATAAGCGATGAAATATTCAAACTGTCGCTTGTCATTGGTCAACTCGCTTGCGTTGCGTCTCTAGTGGGATCCGAGCTTTAACAGTAGGCCTATAGTACTATCTAAATTGTATCAAATATATTAATAATAAATTACAAAAGCTATCTGCATGGCGGATGATAGTATTGTTCCACAATCATGAATTAATTTAATTGTTTGAATAAATAAATTAGATCGCTTATACTTCCTCATCCGCGTCGTCAGTCGTCTGTTGAGTCCCAACCATCCTATTTCTGTAATTACACATGTAGTAATTCGGTGTTTTTAAGTGATTCTCTCTTTCACGAAACATTTCTGACGTTTTATCAACTCTTGTAGTTAAATTGCCTTTCATCTGCGATATATTTGGTAAACGCGTTACGGTTGACGTTTTTGACGCGAATGCGTCATCCTGTGACGGCCATGTGTTGCACCGGATACGACTACCATTTCCGTCACCATCGTCGCCATCGTCATTCGAATGTGAAAACTCACTAGTTACTTCGTCGCGGGGTTGCCTTGAATATTCATCAAAAGTTTTATTTAAACGCCGCGGTGGAAACGTCTGAGATATGAGTGAATTCGACCTTCCTCGGTGTGTTTTACTTTTATGAAATTGTTTTTCTTTACTACTTGAAGCGGCGGCGATGTTGGCAACAAGGCCGACATGTGGTAAGAGAATCGGCAATTTATCAGTTGAACCACGCGGAGATTCTGAGCTCGCGTTACTTCCTACAGAATCGATCGAAAATCTTCGCCGTCGATTCGCAACCTCAAACGACAATTCAAAGTTCTGCGGAATTGAAGCTATCTTCTTTGCGTTATCGCTCGATATGCCCAACGCGGAGGAACGTCTCCTTAACCGTTCTATTCTGTCTCCAATCTTTCGTTTTTCCTCCGCTTTTTCCATCTCCATTCGTTTTTCTGACGTTGACATCCACTCCTCAATCGACTTACTTGCCTTAAGCTTTACTAAGCGAATGTCTTTTGCAACCTGTTTAAACTTCAGCGATGAATCGTAAAGCTCTCTCGAGTTCTGCTTCTGTAAAGTTGTAAGCTGATGATTGAGACGCTTTTGCGCGGTTTCATTATTTTTCATCGTCTGCAATTCCGTCACTGACGATGCCTTCAAAGCAGAGGCTGGCAAGATATTGGTCGGGCGAATCACAGGATTCTGTTTGTTAGATTTATTCATAATTCCAGCAACAATATTATTACCGAGCATAAATATAGATCTATACGTGGAATTATCAATACCAGTTAAGAGAACGTATCCGTTGAGATTGTCTGACGTTTTCCGGTGAACGCATAATAAAT
The DNA here is from genome assembly GCF_963402885.1 of Antedon bifida. Taxonomy (NCBI): domain Eukaryota; kingdom Metazoa; phylum Echinodermata; class Crinoidea; order Comatulida; family Antedonidae; genus Antedon; species Antedon bifida. Next base: position 3,432,678 of record NC_136234.1, read on the forward strand.
TCACCAAACTTAATTTGGCTTGGATTTCACCTGCACGATAAATATCTTTAGAATATATTTTAATACATCTGAACTAATATATCAAGGCAATAAAACACGCATCAATAAGATTTTGTGGTATTCCTGTTTGCAATGAAAATAGAATCCATAATAATAATTTTCTCAGAAAACGGTCTTTCAGTAAAACAGGAAAGTTACACAACAATCATCACAATGTTTCGTCTTTTACAAAATACTTGCTTTACACTATACAGCAACGTATAGTTGTAGACTGAGTACACAACGATGGTTTTATTCTAGTATTGTTTCCATTTCGAGCAAAACCGGATCAACTCTTAATAAAGATGTTAAAACTCACTCTCTGACGGAAGGTAAACTGCAGTGTCAGACGTCCGAACTTCTCCGCTAGCAGACGTTCTCTGTTTCCCACCAAACAAACAAAAAACCCGTTTCAAATGCTTTCAACAATTTAATCTGAAAAGGAAAATGATAGGCCTACATTATGTTCATTAGAATAATTAATAATGTAATTCTAATCTCTTTCCTCGACACACACGCTGTTTATTTAGGTTATCTTCACAACAAATCATGTTAATGTCGGTTAATCGTCAAATCGATGTCGTTCAATTTCGATTTAAATAAAGTATAGAAATTTAGCCTACATAAAAACATAATAAATTGAAAGTTTCAAACATGGATTCGATTTGATTGATCCACTAATTCCAAACAAGTTTCCAAACGTTTAGACCAATTCGAGTTTAAGTCTTTATCCATTTAAGTGTTTTCGAAAATTCATTTAGATAACCTATATGTCCGATTTCTTGGTTTTCCACTTTCGGAACTAAATGAAGTTCCAACTATAACGAACTATTATAGGCTACAGTTTCCAGTTAAGGAGCCTAATTTGCATTTCCTATACTCACCGAGTTCAAGACATAACGTTCTGCCGTGCAAAATGTTCCGTAACAAAACAACATATTGGACTTTTTTCAAATATCAAAATATCTTCAAAGATGAATGGTAGAGGTTTAATGTTATGCTAATTATCTGTATTATTTAATGTGAAGTATACACGCATGATGTTGACACCAAATTATCGCCCCCTCAACGGAAACAGCCAGCTGGCTTAGTCCGGCAGGTTGGACCAACCGCGGAGTATTTTGTAAGATCGTGTTATTATCAAATAATTTGATTGTTGATAATACTATTTACTCTTCCTGAAAATAACAAGCGAGAATTAATTAATGATTTTAAGTAAAGTATAATTATATATAATAAATAATAGGCCTAATAATAATAGGCGTAAATCCTAATATCCAGTGAAAGAATCGATTAAACACATTCTTATAATTTGTAATCTATTTCTGTAACCCAACCTTCATAGATTTTATTATTATGACTGACGATGGTAAAATATAGGAAATAATTGAGCAATTAATATAAATGTCTTCAAAGGGAAATATTGTAAACATATCAAATACATGTCTATTAATAACACGTTCGAAATGTTAAATCATTGCATGGGGTCGGTAAATGAATTGTAAATACAAACGTAAATGATGAGCGGCATCAAAATGGCTTATGCTATCTAAAATGTAGCACAGATCTTACAATATGCATCCTAATAATTATATGTAACCTATGTGGTAATATTGAAATTCCAATTTCGCAAAAATTTTGAAATTTAAACACCATAAAAACGAGGGGAAAAGACACAATAAATCGTAGAAACTTGTTTTGATTGATGTCAGTACGCGCATTGATTATATTTAATATATTTTCCAGATATTATAATGTTAATTATTAAGTTTGATCTTTGTGTTATGAAATAAGTACCGTTGATGAAGCTTTGTGTCCAGTCATTTTAATAATAATAATATCCTGGATTTATATAGCGCCTAATGTTGTGAAGCTCTAATCGCTGAACATTATTACCCCAGTCATTTTTTTCCTGATCAACACGTATGGAAACATACTCCCATAATGCAGCTAGTAATCAGCGCAAAGTTGTCTTGATCTAACCGGGTTCCCATTTATACACCTGGGTGGAGAGAGGCAAACGTAAGTAAAGTATCTTGCCTAAGGATACAAGCAATGCGGCGGGAGTTGGATTCGAACCTCGATCTCACGATCAGTAGTCGAACGTCCAACACACTGCGCCACACCCATATATCTCCATTCAAAATAATGCAGCATTCCGATTGGTTCAAAGTATATACAGTTACCAGAGTTGCTGGATGTGCAGTGGCCAATCAACGACCGTTGGCGAAGAACTTTGCCAATTTAAGTGTGAAATCAAGTATACATTCAATTAAAACGGTGTTACTAACAGACAAAAGAAAATAAATAAAACGCAACGAAAAGAAAGAAAAATTAATAAAAGAACGTTGTTTAATGCATCGCAAAGATTAATGAATAAAGTGATAAACATTGCACTGATATCAGATCTATGCATGATATAAACGGTGTTCTTATTATTTTGAGCTGCAAAAATTCAAGGCATGCAAAATGCTATCTACCTCTAGAAAGAGAGTAACATGTTTCCATCTGGAATATGTATAGCGTCCTCTAACATAATGTACCAGATACATAAACTCAAAAGAATACAATAATATCTCAGAAAGTTCTATCGCTTACTTTAATTTATGTCATTTACAACTAATGACGTCATTGGTCGATTTTTCCGTTTGAAAACAAAAACATGAAAGCAAAACAGGGGCGCCAATATTTTTCTGAAAAACATGTTAGCATCAACAGGCCTATAGTCGATTTCTAATACAAGTTGAACTTACAAAAGTGTTTTTAAATACAAAAAAGTTCAGTCCAATCCTAAAGAATTCTTTACTAATGCCTCGAATGTGACACGCATGTTTGTTCGTGATCCATGCTAGGACCAGTTAATTATTAAGAGTATTGACAAGGTTATAAAAGAATTGAAAACATCGATACAAGCCTGAAAAAAAAAGCAAAATAAGAATATTTGTTGATAACAACATGCAACTTAAAAAAGCGTATTTTAAGAGGCGCGCGCGTGCAGCTACTGATAGGCCTAGCGCCGCCTACGTAGAGGCTCATTTCCTACAAACCAGCAATATTTGGTATACATACTTCATTGGAAAGTTAATAAAAGAAAAGCTAAAAACGCAAACAATAACATTTTGGTTATCAAATTATTCAATTCAATAGAATAGTATAACATGATGAAGTAACAGCATCCTTTTTCATGATTTATTTCCTCCACAAGTTTGATATGTTTCGTTGAGGGTAGTCTACTTGTAACAGAATTCTGTTGTTATAAGGTACTTCATTTCGACCTGAGCAACATCATACACAATGAATCTAAAACAAACGTGTTAAGGAGTTTTAAATAATGATAATGAATACATCAGTAATGTAGATTGATATTATTTACAACTATTTACAGACACAAATAAAACATGGAACGTGTTGATACATAATACCAACTAATGGATAAAACCTTTGATTTGCTTATTTTAAAATTAAAAAAATACACATACTCAAATTCTCTTTTTTTAACACTCAACAAGTATGCCTAGTGCAGTCATATGCCTCTTTGTTTGTTGTTTGTGTTATTATCTCCGTGTACATAACTTTGTGATTTTACGACATGCAAACTCGATCTCGATAATAAAGGCATCAAAATAAACATTAATGGTGAACATTTAAGAGACATAAAGCATCAACATAGAAAGTGTTAAAACAATGACCAACATGCACTAATATCTCTATCGGGAAAACTGAGCCATTTCCACTTCATTTGCCGTGTCGTACACAATTGGCAATACTCCTTTTTGATTAGTGTCATCTGAATAGAGGTTGGTGTCGTACATATTTCTCGTCGGAAGTGTCCCCTTAATATGGAAAAAAGGAGGGGTTATGAATATTGTATAGTACACATTTAAAGATGCATTGTCCCCCTGAAAAAATACTTCTTAACTATTTTAAAGTAAGTAACATAATAGTTATCCACTTTGCCCGAAAATTGGATCGAACAAAAATGTATTTACCTGAAAAAACTGTAATTTAAAGCAAAACATTTTCAAATTGGCTGCCTGCCAATGGTTTTCGGTTGAATATAACCATTTATTTTGTCATTTTATAAGTGAAAACATACTTTTTTTTCCATTTTTTTTCCGAAAGTGATTAACTTGATTAAAACTACAAAATAACATTCAAAGTCTGATTTAATTTATCTTCATTTTTCATGTTTTTGGGGGTACAATACATCTTTAAATCCCACCCCAATGCTTCGGATATCTGAAAAAAAAACAAGGAAAAAAAAAGAACCACTTTCTGATGTATACAACATCTGTTGTGGGTTTTATTTTAATTGGTGGATATAACAGATTATGCGTCAAAAAGTGTTTGGTTAATCTGTAACGACAGACAGTAAACTGGATACATAATACGGATCGGAACACATTGTAAAAACAGGAGGAATTTTATATAAAGTCAAGTACTACTATGAAAAAAATAACGGAGGTACAGTATAGATGAACACTACGTATCGGAAAACATGGTAAAAATAGAAGGAATTTAAAAAAAAAGTAAAGTACTGTGCTATGAAAAAAAACTCCGGAGGTACAGTATGCCGTATTCCCGCGTAAAAAACAAGTTTAACTTCATTCATACATGGTATGTACGTAGGCCTACATACAAGGGTATGGACCGAGCTAGTACTTGATAAAAACACATAATCGATTCCACAACTACAATGTCTACTACCTGAAAAATAATTCTTAAAAAATATTTGTTGAATATGCCATTTTAATGTCATATAATATTTATCCACTTTGACCAAAAATTGATTGAAAACATTTTTATTTACCTGAAAAAAAAATTTAAAGCAAAAAATAGTCAAACTGGCTGCCAGCCAATGGGTTTTTGTTTGAATTTATCTGTTAATATCGTCATTTTATGAGTGAAAACTTTATTTTTCCCGTTTTTTTTCTATGGTAATGATTAACTTTATTAAAACTAAAGAATTACCTATTCAAAGTCTGATTTAATTAATCTTCATTTTTCATGTTTTTGAGGAACAATACATCTTCAAACAGAGTTGGAAATCTGGGTTAAGAATGTGAATACGGAGACGTTTCTGATTATTTTCACATCAATAAAATGACTAAGTTAATGTGGGAAAGACATATGGCTTAAGTTAAGTGGAAGCTAATTTAAAAGACATGATACATAAGCAATGTACGTGCGTACTCACACTAAATGCGCCCCTCGGTAATGAATGCATGTACACGTCAGACCAGTAAAAATACATTCAGACGTGTTATCTTGGATCCTAATTTGCTAATAGAAATGTTTCTAGTTCATCTGTCAATCAAACTTCCCAAATAATGTCTTTATCTGCTACACAGAAATGACATCAAGAGAACTTTTGACATGACTGTGTTGATAGAATTAGATAGATATATGAATTATCGAAACACTGAAAAAGAACAACTACAAGGTACAGTGTTGACAATAAATATATATGAATATAATGAACATACTCGCAACGTGTCGCGTCTAACTACTCACAACACGTTGCATCTACATACTCACAACGTGTCGCGTCTAACTACTCGCAACGCGTTGTGTCTATATACTCGCAACGCGTTGCGTCTACATACTCGCAACACGTCGCGTCTAACTACTCACAACGCGTTGCGTCTACATACTCGCAATACGTCGCGTCTACATACTCGCAACACGTCACGTCTAGTTACTCAGAACACGTTGCATCTATATACTTGCAACGTGTCGCGTCTAACTACTCGCAACACGTTGCATCTACATACTCGCAACACGTCGCGTCTACATACTCGCAACATGTCGCGTCTAACTACTCGCAACGTGTCGCGTCTACACACGGACTGTACAATCCATCAGTATGACCAGGAAATTGGTAATGAACATTTGAAGCTTCAACATGGGGTAACTAACAGTCATGCATTCCAACTGCTATACAATCTTTTGTCTTCTTCTCATCTTAAGCATCACTTTCCTCTAATTTAATTTTCAAACTGTCTGTCTTGGTAGGTCTCCCACTCTTTTATCTCCTTAATTTCCATCTCTTTTCCTGGGTCATCTTCATCTTTTTTAACTTTAAATCTCGTGGGCTAATAGATAGGCCAGCAAGTAGTTTCCTTTAAATATATGTCCTATGTCAATTCTATATACTTCTTAATAAGCTTATTATCAATTATCAATAAAAACATCAAAGATGCAGAAGTCCTCTCGATCTGTATGCCATCATTTTACTTTCGATCTTATTTCATTACAAGTACACTCAAAAGTTTATATACCAAAGGTCCAGGAGTCAATCTTGATATAGTATAGTGCCAGGGCTCTTTCAACACCACTTCCTAAGCCTAAAATGTGACTTAGTTTACAAGCACGATAAACTATAAAATAGTTTATCCATGTAATTGACGAGTTTGTGCTCGCTGTTTGATGCTTGTTGATGTTTGTATGAAAAAAAATTAAACAAAAATGTATCATAAATTTGGGGTGGGGAATATGGAATACTGTATATATTATTACATTTGTGTAGTCACTTAATGATCTAATACAACCTCACTCTTGTTTACTTTTACTATAAAGACATTTTAATGATTTAAAAATCTTACCAACATAAAATCTAAATATATAATCACTTATATATTATTATTTTTTATATTTTGTTGTTATTACAATTCAAATGTTCAAAACGATCAGACTTGCCTTAGGGTACAGACAGACTGGCTATGACGGAGGTATTAAATTACTTACTATATATCATCTTATTAGATGTATTATGTTTGCGATCAAAATATTTTGTAAAATATGACAAATAAACGTATTAAGCAAGTCATTTGTCTTGTCCTTGACAAAAGGCATAAGAAAAAATAACTAAAAAACCCCTAAATTTATATAAATTATGAAAAAGAACTGGTAGCCAGTTTTCCAGGCAATTAGAACACAAAACTTCTGAGACAGTAAGGAATTTACTAAATATAGCATTGAAAGAATTAATTTACAAAAATCAAAGGTACAGGTATTTTATTTTCTTCACCAGTCATATAATCTTCCTTCAAAAAGATAAAAACAACCGATCTATAAAAAGAAATGTATTACTGTAGAAGCCCCAGTGGGCTTTTATTTGAATTCTTTTGAATATTAGGAAATAAAATGTGTTACTTAAAAATCTTGCCAAGTAACTGATGTTTATTCCTTCTGCATCTATCTTATGAAAAGTAAGTTGTTGAAATGAAATCAGGTAGATTACTAAGAGATGGAAAAAATAAAACTATTAAAACGTTAGTGTATGAATGTGTCCAAATGTGATAAGTAGCTATAATATATTCAACCTAAAATGAATTTATAATTGAAAAAAAAACCACCAAAACAAAAAAATTAATTAAAAAAGATTTAGATTTTTAAGTTACACAGTACTAGGGACTCTGCAAAATGAGAGAGGTTGTTAACATTTCATTTCTTATTAAAAATGAAAAAAAAAAACAGAATTTAGATTTCTAGATCAGAGATAAAACTAAGAGTATTATTGAAATGAATGTGTCCTGTAACAAAATATATATAAAATATTATTTATGGCATATAATGAATGCAAGGCTTAAAAGACATCTTATGAAATATGATTTATGAATTTAAAAAGAAATATTATGCAATATCTAGATATCTAGAACAAACATGTGTTACTTAAGGCCAGTACTTTTTAATAGGTACAGTAATGGTGTTAATGTCCGTAAATACTGTGAAATGTAGTATATAAAATGATTGATTGATTGGGAAAAAAAAAGCTAGTTTTCTGTGTCAGTTATTAATCAAAATAATAAGTTGCTTTGATATACTTGACTTTTTCTGGTAAATTCACTAGTTACTCATCCGAAAGACGGGCACTGATCTAATGAGTGAATTCATAATGACCTCTCTGTGACCTGATTGTGATGAAGAGAATACACAACTAAATGCCCCAGTTCGAACAGCATGAGTGCCGATTAGAGGAGGAGATTGGTTTAGTGCTATTGCATATTTGCTTGGTAAATTCCCAATTGTTTTATGACAAGCCATGGTTTAATAATAATAATAATTCATTCTTATATAGCGCATAACAAGCAAGCTCTCAATGCGGTTCACATTATTACCCCGGTAATTTTTTTGGATCAAACACGTATGGAAACATACTCCCATAATGCAGCTAGTAATCAGCGCAAAGTTTTGTCTTGGTCTAACCGGGTACCCATTTATACACCTGGGTGGAGAGTGGCAAATGTAAGTAAAGTGGTTTGAACTACAACAAGTTCTATAACATGAATTGGGTTAACCGTTTTTCTATCACTTACATTTTTATGTATTTTCCTAAATCAATGAAGCGTAAATAACATTACTTTTCAAAGGATACTCGTTATACAGCAGCGACCCTTGAACTTTCGTCTGGATCCCTTTTCCCATTGGTACGATAGTTCCATTATCCATCGTTATGTCGCCAGATGGATCAGGAGCCGTAGACCCACATCCTACAAAAAAAGATCGGTAAATTAAATAAGACACTCTCAGACATCAAATTATTGATCATATCATATCATATGTAAATAACATTACTTCAAAATCTGTACCAAACAAAGCAATTTGAGAACTACATTAAATTTATAAGCTTGTTGTACTATTTCAGCCTCTATCAATGTCATAATTGTACATACAGTATTTCAAAGTAAAACACAAGTTTAACATGAAATGTCAGATATTATATTGTACAGAGTGCATAAAGTCAAGGACAGCATATACAGCAGAAAATCATTAAATGTTATTATGTTTTTATCGACCTAGAGGAAGCGTTCCTTATGGTTCAAATAATATATCTATGATTCTATATTCTTTTCCCATATAATGTTACTTAATTTGATTAAAGCATTTTTATTTATATTTGTTCATATTTTATCCATTTGCCTTTGGAATATGTTTGTGCTGATTAAGTGTAAAATGGTTATAAAATTAAGTAAACAATAACATTTTATTTTATAGTTACAAAATTAAATAATACAATCTAAGAAGATTTTGGATATAATTCAATATTTTTTCCATTTAAAGATGTATTGTCCCTCAAAAACATGAAAAGTGAAGATTAACTAAATCAGACTTTGAATATGTTATTTTGTAGTTTTAATAAAGTTAATCACTTCAATAGAAAAAAAAGGAATAAAAAATTATGTTTTCACTTATAAAATGACAAAATAAATGTTAAAATTCAACCAAAAATCCATTGGCTGGCAGCCAATTTGACCATTTTTTTGCTTTAAATTACATTTTTTTCAGGTAAATACATTTTTTTTCCATCCAATTTTGGTCAAAGTGGATAACTATTATGTTACATTAAAATGGAATATTCAACAAAAATATTTTTAAGAATTATTTTTTCAGGGGGACAATACACCTTTAAGGTAATTTAATTTGATTCAAATACTTTTTTTTCAGTTTCCATTTTCCTTTGGAACAGTTTTATGCTGACTAACTGTCAAATGGTATAAAATTAAGTAAACAATAAAATCACACAGTCAAGAAGAGTTTGGATATATAATTTTTAAGAGAGGACACCCACTAAAATTTAATAACATAAGAAGACAATCCACGATGACATGTGATATTAATTTCACGTTCACTTGTTACTTTAGTCGCTTGAGCGATTGTCCACTCGTGATCGACTCGTAAGTGAATTGCTGACATTTACTTTATATAAAGCAATTCATGAGCAGTTGTTCACATGTCGTATCTTACTCACAAGCAGGGTTGGATCGTGCATATTTAAGGTGACCATGTGCACACCACTCTTAAGCCATTCATGAGCAGTTGTTCACACGTTATGTTATTCATGAGCAGGGGTTGGATCATGCATATGCAAGGTGACCATGTGCCCTCCACTCCTAAAGCCATTCATGAGCAGTTGTTCACACGTCATGTTACTCACGAGCAGGGATTGGATTGAGCTTATTTGAGGTAACCATGTGCCCTCTGCTCCTAAAGTCATTCATGAGCAGTTGTTCACACGTCATGTTACTCATGAGCAGGGGTTGGATTGAGCTTATTTAAGGTGACCATGTGCTATCTACTCCTGAAGTCATTTATGTGCAGTTGTTCACATGTCATGTTAATCATGAGCAGGGCATGATAGTCAGTTAGTCCTAATATAGCGAGTTAACAAACCTTTGGTACTGTGCTTATTAGCCGGTAGCTTATTAACATACTCCGAATGTAACTTCTCATACATGTTGCCAAGTGCAACCTCTGATAGCAACAACAAGCCAACAGGGTTAGTTGATGAAGTAAAACAATAGTTGGCACTCTTGGACACCATGTCGGCAAAGTAAATTCCTTTTCCGAACATGTATCCGGTCTGCAAAAGATACAAATTTTGTTTATTTAATTTATTCAACAATTTTTCAATGAATCTCTACGATTTTTGGATTTTTGTCATTGTTTTTGACAGGTCTTTTGTTTGTCTGCCTTCCTGTGTAAAAAAATACATATATATTATTTTTAAAAATGTTACAGACATTCAAAATTGACTAGTAAAACATTTTTTTACTGAAATTCAAAAACAAGTATAAGATGATTTATAGTAAAATGCATTCTACTAAAAAAATTATAATCATTTTATTAAGTTTTAAAACTAAGATAATTATTTGAAGAAAAGTTAGGCCTCCAAGTCCAGTTGGAAAGGCTACTAACCCTTATACACATATAAATTTGGCCCGCTTCACCATATGATAATATTTAACTACAGGTCATTTACCATTTACTGGTAGCTACTGAAACATGTGACTTGTACAAGGACTTAAAAACAAAGAAGAATACAGAAGTCTTAACAGCACAATATGTGTGAAACCTACCTTATTGTCACATATTAACATTAAATCAGCAAAATTTAAATAAATAAATGCTTTATCAATTTATATATACCAGTATTTTATGTACACTTATGTTAATTAAACTATGAGAATATGTTGATTGCTATGAACGTTAGATAATGGAATCAAAGAGAATAGATGATAGATAAGAGACAAGCATCTTACAGGGTGATTAAGTAACCAACTTAAGTATCATGGTCACTTTAATATATTGAATAGCAATAAAATATAATGGATTACTGCTGGTGACCAGGTTCCGGGTTTAAAGTTTAATTGTTTCTTTGTATTTTGCCTATTGATTTTCTATAAAGCTGTAAATCCAAGAACTGAGACCTTTTAATTATTTACTATTGATATGTTCTGGTGGTATGTAAACTGTATGTCCAATGTACACAATGCTCATGTGCACTTTAAAGGACAAAATTACAACTCCACTCCCAAAGACTTGTAATAAGACTTTGTTTATGTAGAGCATCTTGTATATATGTTTGTCTTGTGAACCTCTGAGGGTCCCTAATGATCACCCTCTTTAAATATGGTGTAGTAAAAAAAAAAAAAAAAAAAAAAAAGTAAAAAAAAGTAGTAGAGCTTTTGAAATGAGTAGAGGGTTACCCTGGTTTACTACTACTCACGTAGCCAATATTGTAGCCACTAATGTGGACATAGCTAGTTAGCAGCACCAACATGATGTGACCCTTAGGGGAGAAGCATGTAGTTGAAAAGGGTGAACATCTAAGTCCACAATGTTAATAAATAAATAAATAAAAAGATAAAGATCGAACTGCGATGTAGCAAAAGTTACACAAAATTGAACCAACTCGCACAAGCAAAATCATCATAAACCATTGTTTATTAAAATGTTAAAAGAAAAGAGAAAATAAAAATAAAAATGGAAAGAGCTCTTACAACTGGTGCAACATCATCAAAAGCTCACCAGTGAGATTCAAACCATCGTTTAACATTGAAATATTAAAACGAAAAAAGAGAAAATAAAAATGGAGAGAGCTCTTACAACTGGTGCTTCTGGAGGTGCAATCCTGAGACCTTGAGACAGAATTCCAGCGTAGTTGGTTGTCCTCGATCCATGCCAGAGAAGGTATCGATTTGGTAGTTTGCGAAACGGTTTATGTCGTTTGGTTTCACCCTCTCGTTTGATCTTAAGAACCTAAAAAATATGTTTTACAAAAATTATATAACACCTTCACTTTTGAACAAAATTGAACATAATAATACCATTACCGACAACTCTTCAAACACCGGGTATGGTGGTATTTGATGTAGATACAAAAATATAAAAATGTGGCAAATGTAATTAACAAAAAACATACTAATTAACAGATACAAAAATAAATATCATAGTATTGGTATTTTCAGGAAAAGAAGTTATTTATGTTTAAAAACATCAAAATTCCAACCAGAAGTAAAAGCTTTTTGACAATTTTATTGAAACGTAACATATTAAATTGACAATTTATTTTAAATAAAATAAAATAAAATAAGGCTATACACTTTTTTTAACTTTAATATGTCAAGTTTCAATAAAATGTCAAGAGACAAAAGAAAAAAAAACTTTTAAATGTTTACTGACAGGATTGTATGTACACAATTCAATTCAAGAAACATTTATTGACCAAAAATATATAATAATAAGGGCGTGTTGCATAGTGTGTTGGACGTTGGACTACTGATCGTGACACCGAGGTTCGAATCCAACTCTCGCCACATTGCTTGTATCCGTAGGCAAGATACTTTACTTACGTTTGCCTATCTCCACCCAGGTGTATAAATGGGTACCCGGTTAGATCAAGACACAACTTTGCGTTGATTACTAGCTGCATTATGGGAGTATGTTTCCATACGTGTTTGATCCAAAATGACTGGGGTAATAATGTCAGTAGCGCAGTGAGCGCTTTACAAATTTCCATTATTATTATAATATATATAGTCGAGAGACTACAAAAGGCCCAATGGGCCTGTCGCTGTAGTCCCTCTTTACATTATACAAATAATAATAATAATACAACACTTAATCTTAATTAGCCGTTACGTACATTAAATAAATGAAAAAAAAAAAGAACACTTGGCTAACAACCATCCAAATTTTTTTTTTATTATTCAATATTTCACTCAGATACTCCTCCCCTTAGTCTTGAGGAGCCTCTGCAACAAATACCAAATATGAGCTTATTAACAGAAGGTGGAAATATATAACAAAATCTAAATAGCAAATCTTTTGGTATCAGCTAAATTTTTCTGGACACAATTAAATAAAATGATATTTTTCTTTTCTTTAAATCTGACCAACTTACCTCAAGAACCTTTAGAGAGTAACTTCTGTGCGTTTTGGCGTGAGTGTTTTCCACGTATGTTTCTATCATTTCAAACTCATCGCTACCCTTCTCCACAACCTGAAACAGTAAATATTCAAATAAGATTGACAATAAAATTTGCATAATTAAATGTATGTAGCAAAACTCAACATTTATCTCCGGTAAAAACAGATTTCAGCTATCATCCAATTACAAATTTTAAAATCTTAAAAGGAAAGTTAGGCTGAAATCATCACAGCAATGAAAAAAATCTTGTTAACATTAGAGACATGCAAAGGCATATTGTACTTCAGGATTTAAATATTATAAAAAAAAACAATATTAAAAAACAGTTAATTATATATTATATTATATTGTATAAATACTTGTCTCATAACATAATACAAAAACTTCATTAACAAATATGACAAACAAGACCAAAATAAATCAGATTTCGCTATTCGAGTTTTGGCTTTTAAACGTCAAATGCATGCATGATTAAAGAAAAAAAAATATATATATTGTAAACATTTTAGGCAAGAAAAAAAAAACAATAAAAAAGTTTTTCGATTTCCAATGACCAACGACAATGATTTGTCATGTGGCCATAAAAACCACCAAAACTGTGTTTAGGATTAAAGTGGTGAAGCACATACGTCCCAACTTCCTTCCCAAGAATTGACAAAACTTTTTCCTAGGTCTTGTCAAAAGTGAAAGCAACTTATTATTAATTGTAAGACGACTTTAAAAAGACCTTGCAGAATGTTGTTGATGTTTATCCTACCTGCACAATTAAGAAAAGTAAATGATAGCCTGCCAGAAAACTGTCAAACGAACCTAAAATTAAACCTCTACAAAAAAACATGCTCTGCAAAAATGTACAAACAACCGATAAATCATAATTTTAAAAATAATTTGCATTCTTTTACAAGGTTTATTTTATCGATCTAGAATATAATAAAGAATGGTATAAAATAGTAAGTTAATCATGAGCTTGTAGCATGACTTGGCATAAGTGTGAACTGAATCACTGGATTAACTTAAGCAACCTGTTGTTCAATATTAACTATACTATATTGAAGTAATATATTAAATTATCATATGTACTTTAGTATTACAGTGATAAGAAAGTCAAAGAGGAAATCTCATAATTGTTATCTTGGCATTGAAAAAAATCAGTTTATTTGAAAATACAATTGAGTTTTAAAACAATTCATGATCAGAATTGTTCACGATGACAATTTTTTAAAGGTCATAATTTTTCATGATGAAGGGTCAAACAGTTTTTATCTTTTCTTTTCCCTGCCATAAAGCAATACAGTTTGACCTGTCAAATCAATATAATAATAAATATAATAATATATAGTAATTATTCTAAAAATATGACTGAATCTGTGATTTATATTGAGCATAAAGAAAGTATATAAAATTAAAATTAATTGTTCAAAAGGGTTGAAATTATTTATATATAAATATGGTATATGGAATGAAAGTACAAAGTGGAGCTGTAGCTCTGTGGCTAACATTCTTGCCTTCCAATCCCAAGGTCCAGGGTTCAATCCTGACACAGTAGTGCCAGGGTTGCAAATCATGACTCTTTTAACTCCACTCTCTAAGCCTCAAATGATATTTAGTTTATAAGCATGATCAATTATTAAATAGTTTGTCCATCCTACTGGCTGTTGGCTGGGTATGAAATAAAGTTGTAAACATGTTAACAGAGGTGATCAGGACGACCATTTTTAGGCCACATTGCAAAATCCTGGATCCTCCAATGCAACCCTTCTCAAAACAATGAATAAAATATTCAAAACAATTAAATTTTGAGCGGAGATGATTGATGTATAAAACAAAACCCCTTGATTTATATTATATAAAACCTTTACCTCTACACGACAGGCGATGATTGTAATTTAATTAATGGATTACAGCCAAAAATTTGGATGGAAGCAAAATTTAAATTGATCTCTGATTCCAAATAAAATTTAATTAAGGAATATAACAATATAATCAATCAATCATACATTGACCACTAGAGTACAAGTGAAAAACAGGCCTGAACTTTTAACAGCCATATGTCCTACTGTTAACAACCTTAGGGGTACCACTGAAGTGAAATCACTTTTACAACTAGTTATTCATTTCGAAAAACAATAAATTCTGTTCTGTTGCTACTAAAATCTAAAGATGTACTTTAAAAAGTTAAGGGTCATTTTATTTGCAATTTATATTAGGTCCAAATGCATCTTGAGATGGTGAATGGCCAGATGCTTTTACTGGTTCAAAACACCTTTAGGGGCTTCAACTAGAACTGTTCTCTGAAATCGCTTTCCATGGAACTATTCTTAGCTGCAACATATTAATCTGCAATGTGGTAAACTCATGCTGGAAAGAGCATGAAAAGTTGATGCGACGATGCGTGCAGTAGCAAAAAAAGATTCTTTCTCGTTGATATAAAGTTTGTGGTACACCACAAATACATAGTTCTGAAAAGAACTGTTGAGTTTCTCGACATTTTGATCAATATACTTTGTTCGTCCTTGAGTTTCTTAAAGAAGTATATTGATCAAAACAACTCAATAGTTCTTTCCAGAACTATATATAAGAGGTGTACCGCAAACTTTATATCAACATTTGATTTTGCCATGCAAACCCCAAAACAATAGATGCTCTCTCTAGAGCTCAAAACAACCTGTGTGTGTTAACTGGTATATTCTATACATACAAAGATTCTTTCTAACAACATACAGAGATCAAGTTTTGTGCTAAAGCTTGTTCCTAATGAATATTCAATCATGTTCTTCAATCTCATGAATATTAAGGAAGGAACAGAGCTTGTAACGTGTGAATCAAATTTATCCCAGTTTTCACCGATTTAAGTTACTGAATCAAATTAAGTAATTTATTTCGAAGTACAAATTATTGCGAAAATAAATCGATGTTGACGACATACATGACTATAATTATTTATGGCCGGATAAGTAAGATTACGCTGGAAAAGTAATTAGCCTAGTTTGCATTGACAACACAGGTTCTTATAACAATTTCATGAAATGAATTTGTACTTTTTAAATTTTTCTAATGACCTGTACATGTACATTTTTTGAAATTTGACAAAACAGGAGCTTATAACAATTTCATGTAATGAATTTATATTTTATAAATTTTTCTAATGATACATTAACAGTTTTTGAAATAAAAAATGAAAACCATTACTACAATCATACAGGACTTCAAGATTAAAAAATATATTCATACCTTAATTTAATTTTATTTCTCGCACTGTACAGAGAATATACCTTGTTATAACACACCTGAATGTTTCCTTGCCATTTGATTGGGTAATAATGTATCACATGTTAGTTTTAATGCATGATAAACATTCATTTAATGGTTCTATTAAACGATTTTAATGCAGATTATTCTTCTTGTATACAGTTTTTAGAATTTTTTCGGTTGCTTTGAAAGCCGTTCCTCTCATTAATTTTATTCATCCAAAGAGAAAATGCAAAAAAAAACATTAAAAAATATAGAAGAAAATACATTAACAGATGAAAAGGTCCATCAACAAAAAGTTCAAAGCTTGTACGTGGTTGATGACCTAAAAAACTTGCAAAACAACCATAAAACAGTTATAAAATAAATCTAGTTAAAAAATACATATGGAAAATTGGCATCAGCAGAACTTAAGATGTATCATGTAACCTGCAACTTGTGCTGGCTATAACTTGCCAAAATTTGAGTGTGGCCTTCTTGGATGGCCTAGCCTCCCCTGGCTATGGACACCGATTCAAAAGTGTATATAGCAAATAATTGACAACATTTTTAGAACAGAACAGAAATAGTCAATCTTTCAGCTCTTTTAAATATTAAACTCAAACATCATAGTTTTCAATGCATTTATATTTTTTTAAACATATTTTTTTCCCAAACTGTGCTTCTTCCTAAAATCTTTTAAAACAGTTTGTACATAGTCTACTTAAATTAATCTCAAACCATTTAAAATGTTTAGATGACGCAATAAGCAGTCAATTAATGTAGTCAACATAATGAAATCGGACATAGATCACCAAAGCGATTAACATATATTACAACAGACAGTTTTTACAGTTACAAATTAACTTAACATTAACTTAATTTATCTGTTACTTTGAATCAAATTTCGTTCCTGCACAATGTATGTGGCACCACGATTCCGAAAGAGATATATTTCCCATTTCCGGGTGGGAACATTAATCACCCATTAAAAAAAAGAAGAGACGACATTATGGAAATTATGATTTCAAAAAGATAAACATTAAATATGATATGCAACATTTCAAGCCGAACTGTGCATGTGAGTGCAAACATGTTCTGTAAGTAATTGAGGAATGAATTTACTTTTTAAAAAAAGAAACAAACTTATATTCTGTGTTGCAGTCTATAATATAATACAAATCTAAATTGTGATGAGATGTGTTATAATAATTTTATGCGTTATTTAACTAAATTTATAATTTATATTATATTAAAGCTTGCTCCCATCTAGGACGTACACAAGGATGTAAGCCCAATGTAATTTGACCAATCACAGGCGATGGTTTGTTTGAAATGTCGCTTGTCATTGGTCAAATTGCTTGCATTGTGTCATAGTTTATAATCATTTTAAAATAATTGTCTTATTTTACAAACCATACGTTATGTACAGGTTTAAATTATATTATATATACCCACATTAAATAAACATTCAGTTTATAACTGATGATGGCAGTAGATGTATTTGTTTATTATTATAGCTACCAATAAAGTTGTTAGGCTATATTCTTTGTAGGCCTACTATATATCTTATCATGTGTGGAAAAAAAAACCAGAAACAGAAATGTACTATTTATTTAACATTATTTGTTATGCAAGCGTGACAAACATTTATTGTTTATAATAAATTATCAAAATAAAATTATTATTACATTTCAGTACACAATCACATGCTTTCAAAAGTGCAGTACTTTGTTATACTTGTGTTGTTATACTGTTGTTGTTGTTCAATTTATTCAAAAACATCCCAAATATAAAATACATCAAAATTAAAATTGTGTAAACAACAAAAAATGTAATCAAAATGGTATTGTACTTTATATGAGTAATTGTTTCTAAATGTTTTGTGACTGACTTGTCTCTTTTTACAATGAAATCTGTGAAATGAAGCAAAAAATGCTGTAATCATTTTTTTGTTAAATTACTGTATAAAAGCATAATTTTATTTGACTTTATTTTTTAATTTGAAAACAGAAAACTTGATAACTTAATATAGTGTTTTTAACAAGGCCGTTTTAGTATACAAAAAAAACCAACAAACAATTAGAAGTAAAAGAATTAAGAACATAACTAAACAAAACAAAAGTTGTTTAAAAATGCTTTGTATAATGGTTTAAGAAAAAATGTTTTTCTTATCAATAAAAATCAAACCACTGAAATAAAATATAGTTCTAGCAGGTCTAATAATGACATCAATCATCAATAAGATAACTATTTGCAAAATGTGCAGGCAGGCTCAGGCCAGTAGAAAAAGAAGTGTAGGGGCCTGGCATGAATCATACAGTGTTCAACTGTCTATTGAATAGCAGCTTGTGATACGCTAATGCAATGGAAACAGCTTCCTGACTATCTTGTACAAAAGTACCTATAAATTAGGGTGCCTATGATAACACCACTGCAGTTTGCAAAATCAGATGTGATTGTTTAGAAGATTTATCATTTGGATGGATTTAAACAATTTCATGGTAAGTAAACAAATTTATTTTAAACGGTGAATGAGGCTTGTTTATTTAACACTTTTAACCCTTATTAAATATAAGCTGGATAAAGTACATAGAATGACCAACAGCCAATAACATATTTATTTGGGATAATTTGCAAGTCGAGTTAAAAAAAACTTTAGTTATTGCAAAGAACAATACATCTTTAAGACTAAACTACAAACAACCAATTTTTGATTAAACAACTATTATCAAAATGAAATATGTATTGTGGAATAGTTTGTGCATTATATGCTATAGCCCACAATGCGCTTCAAATTAGGAAATATACAAGTTAAAAATGTGATTTTTTTTGCCAACCATATTGACTTTTATTATAGTGTACTCCATTCAGCCAATCAAAATAATCTAATTTCTATTGTGCTGCAAATTTCATTTAATATTTACTTTAATGAAACGCAACCTTTTTAAGCAGAAATGTAATAAAATATTATATTTAAAACCAAAATAAATTTGTCAGTTGATTAGGAGATGTGGGTCTCTTGGCGTGCAATAGTACGCACTATTGAACGGTCATTATATAGTACTTTAAAAAAAATTTTGCGTATGAAAACAATTTAAAAAAAAATAAACCATTTCTTTAGAAATCCAACAACATTTCATTTCATTTCATTTCATTTCAAAAGACATTTATTTTCCTCCATAGCAATACAGTACAAAATAATAAACAAAAATGGTAAGGAATATAAAAAATGAAATAGATGTTTGTTGGATAAAACAACAGAAAAGTGAATTTAAGAAAATTGGCTATGGAGGAAGGCATAATCCCGAGAAGATGAGGAAATCTTGTGCTGGGTATGCCTATGCAAATAAAATGGATAATTGAATAATTCTACTTCCGCCACAATGGAAATACAGTATAACCTTTCATCATTCACCTCATGCCATTATTTGCACCATTCCACTCATAACATTCATTATTTTTTATAATAATCACCTTATCAAAAATAAATATAACCAAACCTGTCAATAATTTGAATATGATTTACAAGACGCCAGCAAGATTTTAATTACAAACAAACTACCAAAAATTACATATGAATAACTTATATGGCGCTATAATGAATTTTTATTGATATAAAAATAAGCTTTGTTTTATGGATATGTTTTTGGTGAGTTGTGGCGTACACTAATCTTGTATTTTGAGCTGTCGTAATGGACGAAAAATCAGGTTCGTAAGAGGTGGCTTCCACTAATCCTTTTCTGGTTCAGACCTATGAAGTTGTACGCCGTGTTAGATACTAAAGCATAACTCTGTAGTGTCTGAACAGTGGCAGTACACCACACCAAATTTGGTAAATTGTGGTTCTTTTTTTTTTGCAGATGGACCTAAACAGCGACTATCACGGGTCGTTTTCATACTCAAGTGATGTAGAACCTTATTCAGACAATGCATACACCATCAACGACTCCAACTACAACGAAAGAGTTTACAACATGGCATCACTAATCCTGCTAAAAGGGATAATGCCAATAACGTTCACGGTTGGTATCTGCGGTAACTTGCTAGTGATCTTGATGATCATACGCTGCAGAATATTTCATACGCCAACCAACATGTATCTGATAAGTCTAGCACTCGCTGATACAACATATTTACTATCATCTATGATACGACGTTGGATCGTTTACTCAACGAGCCCTGTTCTTATAGAAGATGTCGGTGGTCTCGGGGATCAAGCGATATATTTTTGCATAATTTTTGAAAGTATTCTGAATTGGAGCGGAGCAGTATCATGCGCTATGATTCTGTTTGTCGCGCTTGATCGTTACTTGGCAATATGCCATCCTATTCGTTTCAGAATAATCAGCACGAACAAAACAGCAATTTACGTTTCTGTTGCAGTTTGGATAATTTATCTAGTGCCTACGCTTGCCTACTACACGAATCAGACGATACAAGAATACGACCTCATATGGGAAACAAGTTACGACGCCACAGCGTATCCGAGAGTTTCCAAACTTTGCACGACACGTTACACAAACGGCTTTAGATACCTACATATCATGGATGAAATTCTAGCGATTTTGGAAGTTCCGATTATTATTGTTTTATACATTCTTGCCATCAAGCAGCTGAAACGAAACGCGTTAAAGACTCTTGGCAAACATCAGTTAGCAAAACGACAACGTGTGATCAACATGCTGATAGCTACGACAGCAGTGTACATCATTTGCGTGATTCCGCTAAATTTCAGCCTTTTTTTAACCTTATTTGGCATAAACGTGTCACATACATTTCATTACGTTACAGCTCTGCTACTGTACGTTAACTCTGCGATTAATCCTGTTATTTATATGCTGGTTCGAAAAGATTTTCGTAGAGCCATGAAACAGGTCCTTTGCTGTAAGAAGCCAGAATTAAGAGAAAACTTGACAATTACGACAGACAGTCGATCAAAACGAACACAATCAACTATCGAGATGGGTTCCATAGAGAGACGCAATGGAAATGTTGAATAAGTACTGACAAAGTCACATACATTATCGTCCTTTGGGACCAACCTATTCAGGGGACACCCCAATTAGAGGACACTTTCTATGAAATGAACGACGGGCGAAACAAGTTGTAACAAACTACATAATATCAAGATTACACTTTGCTTTGTCATAAAGGTACGTGTTCTCTAAATAGGGGTATTACTGTAGTAAACTGTATGATATTTCAAAAGAAAGTATAATGCATTTTGACATAAAATCAACTTGATTTTGAATCATTGGGATCTAACTAACTAATATAGTAAGTTGCTATATACTGTAATATACCGGTTGGTAGATTTCCTGAAACCTTTAACATTTGATGCTAACTTGTAAAAGTGCAGCTGGAGCATATAATTCAAAGTAAATAACAAATTTCATAATAACAATACTCATTGGGGAATAAAGCCATGTATAGGAGGCACAGAATCTCTGAAAAGATCAAGACTTAACCGATGCTAACTGGAGTACTTACACACTGATCCCCAGTTAGCGGTGATGGTGTACTCCCATACTCCAGTTTGGGTGCTTGTTTGGTGTTTTTATTCTCTTCCTTTTGTTTTCCACTCTTTCTCTTTATTGTCGAGCGCATAGAGACATCGTTTATCTGCGCTATATAAATCTATCTATCTATCTTTTATTATTATTATATTTGATAATAGTATATATATTATTAATAGTATACTTTAAGATACATATTTAATAATAATTAGAAAATCTATCCGAACTTTTCAGGATGCTTTAAAGTTATTTAAAGGGTGTTCAAATATCAATCTCTCATGTCCGTTATTTCTTATTACTGATAATTATCAATAATCTATTCTCCGAATTACATCCTACCTAGTGGGAATTCATATAAATTTGGATAGGTGTTATGGAAATTGCTCTCCATAGAATTAGGGTGTTAAAAAAATAATAATTTAATTACAGTAGGATCCATAAATGATTTCATGTGTCACATATGTAATAAATATGCTCATTTGAATAAACTTTATAATAGGGTTCACAAATTGCGATATTTGAGAATTATAGGAAAGTCTACTAAAATACAGAATGTTGATTGGTACACCCAATAAAGATATTTAACAGCAGGGATGATTTACAATATAATATATATGTATATCAATATTTATTTGTTATGGTTTTATATATTTTAAAGTGTTATATTCAACAACGAAATAGATAATAAAAAAATATTTGTCCATTGAACTTGTTAAGAAATGTTTCAGATATCATAGTTCACAGTTATGTGTATGTATTTCACAATATAATAATATATATTTTTTCCATTATTATTAAACAATAGTTATATATACCCACTCCTTTTTAAAACAATTCCCCATACATAGTTAAGAGACATACATACATAAGAAAGGTATGTCATAAACCTACAAAACTGTAAGTGTCACTGAACATTTAAGCAATTACATTTTCTTTTCTTTTTTTGGTATATTCAAATTATTATTACAGTATATATGTATTATAAGTGAATGAAGATATTGCATATGTTTTTAAAATAATGCAAATAATATGCAAACAAATTGATAGGATGGAAAAGCCATTGGTGGAGATATGAATATTAATATAAAGTCACTATAGTTTAGTTATGAATATTTATATTAAGTCACTGGCTAAGTTATGCATATTTATATAAAGTCACTGGCTGAATTATGAATATTCATATTAAGTCACTGGCTAACTTAAGAATATAAATAAAATTACTGGCTGAATTATGAATATTCATATTAAGTCACTGGCTAAGTTATGAATATTCAAATGTATTAAAGTACTTCTTGATTTATGAATATTTAGAGTTATGAATATTTATCTAAGCCACTTGTTGAGTTATGAATACAGTATTTATATTAAGTAACTGGCTGAGTTATGAATATTTATATTAAGTCACTGGCTAGTTATGAATATTCATACATATTAAAGTTGAGTTTTGAATATTCGTATAAATTAAGCCACTGGGTGTATTTAAGATGTTCTAAACTTGAAATATGCAAACATGCTAAAACAATTTTTAACATGCTTCTTTGTAAAAATTTAGATAATAAAGGTACACATATATTTGATTCATTTTTGTCTACAATATTTTTTTTTTGTTTCAGCAGAATAATTTAATTTCTTTCCTTGGTAATTTGACATGGTCAATTACTTCTATGTTATAATCCATCAATCTGGATGCGGCAATAACTATTGAATATGACATAAACAAAAAACAAATCTGTTAATTAACTTTAAAGCTTAACAGTAACAAGTCCTTGGTGATGTGTCCTTGTTATTAAATTTTAATGCCGCAACGTGCGTTTCGACGACTCATTAAGTTAAAAGAGTTAACTGAATATGTACTTGAAGGAACGTGTATTGCAGGTAACATTATATCTACACTGTAACGGTCATCAGCATATGTCTACTAAACCAATAAGTGCTTTATATCACTCAAACAGTGGCGTAACGGCTATGAGCGCTCAATGACTAAACCGAGGGGTCGCAGAGCTCAAGGGGCCTCAGAGCGTGACCAGTCCAATGCAACTACCCTGCGTTGGAGGGCCCCTTAGGAGTGTTACACTAGGGGCCTTTGCCCTGTGAGTTACGCTACTGCACTCAAAACAACTGGGAATAGTGTATTGTTAAATAATTGCCTCCAAGTTTTAGAGAAGAAATGGTTTTCAGCCGGCTTTTGAAATTTGTCTCCTATCTTTTAACACTAGCAGTTCTGAAAAAGCGGTCCAGAAATGGGATCGTGGTCTGGATTGCCTACAGAATTTAATGGAATGGTCCTTGACCACATATCTATCTGTGGTCTCAATTTGATAAAGATAACTTTTTGAGTAATACTGCTAACCTCCTTGGCGGAGGTAATAATTGTTTGATTCATCCTTTAAAATAGTCATTGTTGAGTAGTATTTACAATACAATATAATGTGTACATTATCATTTTACATTTCTACGATATTGCGTTTCAATCTAAAAGTCATTATCATAATCAAATTAAATTACAAAATAATCAATACTATCTTAGTAAATCCTATTCACTATTTACAATTCAATATTCATTCAATATTTAAGCCACTTTCGGATATCAATACATAAATCAGAAAATCACAAAGAAAAGAGTTTTATTACGAACCAATGACAACGAATGGAGGATAAGTGATTGAGTGGAGTTCTACTCAAACGTGATTGGTAGGATTTCAGATCACATGCTCATGCACACTAACGAGTAACTAAGCATTCAGACAAAGCTCAGAGTTTGTTTGCAGATTTGAAATAAAGCAGCTTTGCCAGAAACCAAGTGCATCACGATAATATTAAAGGTTAGTGAAATCATTATCAGTAATTGTATTGGTGATAGTAAAATATTGAAAATAATAATTGTATTAGGATTGTAGAAGGATTATTTATATCAGGGGATTATCCCAATCTAATAAAATGTACCCCATCTACCATCTTTAACTTGCTAGATATCTAAGAAATTGTTTTAGTTGACTTGTTGACTTGAATCTTATTACTAAGTTATAACAATTTTATTAATCTAATTAGGCCTACTACACTGGCTATTCTCATTGTTGCCATGGTGCAAATGAAAATAATTTATGTCTATTTATCTTAGTGCTAATATATATAAATAAATTAAATATTCTTTGTTTAAAGATGTATTATCCCCTGAAAAAGTAATTATTGAAATTTTTTTTGTTGAATATGTCATTTTAATGTCACATAATAGTTATCCACTTTGACCAAAAATTAGATCGAAAAAAAAAATTATTTACCTGAAAAACTGTAATTTTAAGAAAAAAATAGTCTAATTGGCTGCAGGCCAATGGATTTCTGGTTGAATTTAACCATTTATTTTGTCGCTTTATTTTTTTTTCCATTTTTTCCCCTACAGAATTGATTAATTTTATTAAAACTACAAAATAACCTATTCAAAGTTGAATTTAATTAATCTTAATTTTTCATGTTTTTGGGGGACAATACATCTTTAATAAACTTTTTAACTTCCATCGGGAAGTGTTTAAATTCTTCAGGCATTTTATAGTCAAATCTAAAGCTATGTCTACACTATCAAACTAGTTTGACAAAAAAAAAGTGTGATGTGCCCAAATATGGTAGTGGTATCCCCAAATATGGTAGTGATATGACATCATCATGTCTTTATATGGGCACATCACAGTTTTTGTCACATACAGTTTGATAGTGTAATAATAATAATAATAAATAACATTTATAAAGCGCAAGAGACAAAGGTTTCAAAGCGCTGTGTTTTCCAAGATATGTGCAAGTAGTGTAGACAGATCTTAACATTGCATGTTTGTTCTCAATTTGATTAGATACCACATTGTAATAAATACAAAGCCTACCAGTTTTTACAAAATGAAAAAAAAAACATTAGAGCTGTGTGAAGGTCACAATTGGTTTATAAACACTATTTATTAGATAACTGTTGATGTTGATCAGCAATAAAAACAAATGGTAATGAAGGTAATATCACATATTAATCCTATTCTCAAGTGAATTTATCTAACTTATTACATATCTCATCGTCTTCCTATACTGTGTAAAACTTCATTTGAATATATACAATCATAAAATTATTGCAGTTTATTAAAATATATTTAATTAAAAATATTGCAAGTGTACATTTAAAAGAATTCAGAGTCTAGAGAAATAACCAATACATGTCTTGGGTAACCATAAGTTAACAGCATAAGAAAGTTATATCAGGCAATTATATAGCAAGCTTTCTGGGTAACCATACAAACTTGTTTTTTGCAGTAGCGGACTTAGGTGAAACAAACTAAAATCATATGTTTATATAGTAAAACAATATAGTTACTGCCGTTACCGCAGTAGAATTATTTTTTTTAATGGTCCATTATAAATATATACTGTATTAGTTTTTGCTCTTTAAAAAAAATCCCTATGTCTTTGATAATAAAAAGAGGACAGTCATACATTATAATATACAAACAGCTCTCACTAATTCTGACCCACCTGATGGAAATCTACAAGGTGAATACGATAAAAGAAAGAATGATAAATAATACAAAAGTCGGATTCAAAAAGATGTTTGTTTATGGCTTCGTCGTCTTAAGTAGTCTGTAATACACGCATCTGCTGAGAGCTGATGGGCAGACAGTTAACTTATAAAGGGATTTGAGAGTAATTCTGATACAAATACATATATATATATATAGAATACATAGAAATAACAGAAATATTGAGACAATATTGACAGACAACACAAAATATATATTTTACACAGTGAACATTACACTTTATATTTCAGTTTAAATATATATATATATAAACTAATACCAATAGCCGTGTTGACGACGACTTCAATCCAATTATTCTTTATTATTAAATATTATATATTTACAGTATTTAACCTTTATATTATATAAAAATTTTTTTTTAAACTAAAAATTACTAAATTAAAGTCTTCCTATTTGCACTGGGTAAATGATAGTACTGTTTTATATTTTTATTTATTTATTTATTCTTTTATTTTCTATTTTTTATTTTACTCCGTCTCTTTAGAATACAAAATGTATGTTTACATAAATATTAATATTATTTTAATCTTACAAAAAGCCTCTGACTTTTGTAATTATGAAAGTATTAATCTACTAAATATGAAAATAACTTCACTTTTTCTATAATATTATAATGAACTATGAAATTGTTTAATCATGTCTTGACGATTGATATCAACTTTGAACCAAATCTAATTTGGTTATTAGTTACAATCTCATAAGTGAGTTGCAACAATTATGGTAAATTAACTTGAAAAAAGGCCAAGACATAGGATTATCTTTAACTGCATAAGCTTCGGAAAAAGCATAATATTATCATAACCAATTTGTAGATTTGTTTAATTATTTCTTTTTAAAATTACTACTTAAAATAATTTAAAAGAAAACAAATCAATTCTTTAGATATTTAAACAAAAAAAATTATAATTAGTTAAGTGGGGGACTGCTAAATTAGCCAACTTAGCCTTAATGGCTAAGTTGCTATCTGGCCTCTCCTGAGAGACTTGTCTAAAAAACGGTCATAAAAAAAAAACAATTCTAAATTAATTTTATAACCGAAATGGAATAAACCAAAATAAACATTTTTAGTTTTCTTGATTATGGTTTCTGAGCTCATTGGACGATCCTAGCTACAGTTACTATTACGGTTATCATTAATGTCACTTACAATTTCTCACTACAATCAACGATATTTAAATACTTTCTACAATCATTAAGTAAATATTTTTAAAACAGAGCCGAAATAAACTTATTTATTTTTCTTGACTATGCTTTATTAGATGGGCTCATTGGACGATCCCAGCTACAGTTACTATTACGTCAATGAAGACAATATTGATTTATTCATCTACTCCGAGACAGATAAAATTCTCATAAAGTATATAATGCCGATTCTCTTCTTTATTGGCGTAAGCGGTAATCTGATTGTCATCGTGATGATACTCAACATTAAATCACTTCATTCTCCCGTCAATTATTACCTAACGAGTCTCGCAATTGCCGATTTTCTCTTTCTATTTTTTTCGATGACGAGACGATGGGTTTTAATAAGCAACAGTCCAGTCATGGCGGACAATTATCTGAATCTTGGCGGAGCAGGCAAAGGGGTTTGCATTACATTTCAATTTATAATTGATTTAAGCGCTACTGTATCTTGTGTCACGATTTTATTAATTGCGGTCGAACGTTACCTCGCGATTTGTCATCCTATCAAATTTAAATCAATCAACACTAAAATGAACGTTCTACGGATATGCATTGCGAGTTGGGTTGTGATTTGCATACCGGCATTTCTCTATAACTTTGTCACGGAAACGACGAAAGTTGGACGTTTTAAATGGAACCTCGATACAGACGCATTTCAAGTACCGAACCAAACAGTCTATTGCACAGATCGTTACGAAGGGCATCCGTTTGCGTTCCTACGGATTGTTGATGAGTTTATTGTACTCTTGGAAATACCGATTATAATCGTTCTGTACGTGTTAGCAATACGACGCTTGAACAGTAATCCTCATCATATCCTCGGAAAATTACAGATGAAAAAGCGCAAGAAAGTTACTCAGATGTTGATAATTACTACTCTTGTTTATATTATCTGCGTCTTTCCAATAAACACAGATTTTGTCTTTAATTATTTTCACGTGTACATCTTTAAAGGTGATTCTTCGTCAACATTTCATTACATCTCTGTCATTCTTTTATATATTAATTCCGCCGTCAACCCAATAATATATTTTGCTTTACGGAAGGATTTCAGGGTGTCTATACTCCATTTGTCTTGCACAAACAGACATGAATCGTCATCCTCAAGACATATTAATGGCAGCGGCAATCCAAAACTTTTAAAACAAGTGCAGAATACATTAGAAGAAGAGATTGACCAGCCGACTGAACCTCTTTAAATCATGCCGTTTAATCAGCTTTTGGATCAATTAGAAAGTTCAAACTGAAGACAAGGGTGTCGGCCAACATAATTTAGTGCAGTTAACTAATTGATTCAAAAGACTTGATTTCTAAATATAAACTTTTAAAACATGGAAAACCTAGCATTTTAAGGGAATCCAAGTGTTTTCATAGAGTTACTATATTTTTAGATAGTATGATGTGTCTCATCTTTTTAACGATAAAATTAAAAATTAAATGTACATACGTTACTTAGTAGTTCATTAAATAATTAAGATGTATTAATGCACTTGCATGCATTGGCTGAATCGACTATTAAGTGTAAAAATGTAAATATTTATAAATCTCATTTCTGACTTTTCAGATTTGACTTGGCAAGTAATTTAATTAAGACATTGTAAGTTTTAATTTGCTATGTTTGATTGCACTTTCGGTTTTGTAACATAACTCCATTTCATGAATTGATTAAGTTTTTTTTTCATATTCATACTAATTAACAAATCAATACGCTTGACATTCATGTCACTTACAATTTCACTCTACAATCAAAGATATTTAAATACTTTCTACAATCATTAAGTCAATATTTAACAGAGAAAACTGACATAAAAACTGGCAAACCATAGACAATATTACCTTTTATGGAATTCTGGTTTACTACATGTTACTTGCAGTACATGCTGGTACCCATTTATATTCATGGGTGAAGAAAGATATTAGCACAAAAAGAACATAGTACCAAGCACACAGCCAAGCCAGTCAGAGGGGTTCCAAACTAGAGACTAACTGTAAAAAGCGTTACATAACAATTCTTTGGCATAGCCAGCGTCAGAACCAGTGGTAGACCCCACCCTCATCTTCCCATTTTTGGGAAAAATATCCTATTTGTCACATTTATCATATAGCATAATTAATAATCATTTGATATTTTAAAATAGAAAATCCACAAGATACATTTCAATATATATGAACAATAATGTCCATGATAATCTAGAATGTTTTACCAAAGTTTAACAAATCTGTCTTTGTAAGAAGATATAGAAAGGAAACAGGAAAATGTTATAATGTTTATAATGAAATTATAATAGCAGTCTCAAACCTCGATACTGGCTAATTTTATTTTGATCAATTACGGCCTACAATGTATGATTAATATCCTTGTCACCCAGCAACTCCAACAACGTATGCTTTTAGATATTTTATTGTATTGACACATATTTTTCACGAACCTTGCGAAATAGTGGAAGAACAATTAAAATTTAAGGAAAGCAATTTTTTTTCTTTGAATTTCATCAGTTGAATTATTGCAGAATGTATGCATGAGCAGGATTATAATTTGCATTAACCGCTAATAAAAAATGGTTGGGTGGACATGAAGGGTGTATATAAATCATAGATAACTATCTAGGGGCTGTGACTGCATAGGGGATGAGAATCAGCAGAAACGAATGGTCTACTACAACATCGGAGTACACCCTCTAGCCAATCTATATAAACTCTTTGAAAAAAACATAAATTCTATGTTCACTTCATCACGAAGACAATAAAACATAATTGATAGTATGATGGCCACAGTAAAGATTTATTTCTTTGCCAAAACACAATTTATGAAATATGGTTTTAAAAATATATTAGGACAATTCATGGATAGATTAACTTGTAAATTCTGAAAATATGTATTTTCAATGTTTAATTTGTTGCAAACATTTAGAATAAAGTTTAATCTGTTAAACAGGGTAGTAATGTGCTTTATACTCAAGTTGAACAAAGAAATAAAAAAAGTTATATTTGCCATACTTTGCAAATGAATTGTATCTGTTAATCCGTTATACAGGATAAGAACATTTTTATACTAAATAAAAGATGTACAACTGTATATCAAGTTTAAGATATAACAAAGAAATTGTGAGTTTCGTTTGCAATAAATTATTTGCAAATGAATTATCTCTGTTTTAACATTGAATAATTTACAAGTTTAATCGGTTGATCAGAACAGCAACATGTTTTATAGAGAAGAAAAAAAATCTCCAACTGTGCATCAAGTTTAAAAAAGACATCACAAAGAAAAAGACATCAAAAAGAAAAATACCTAACATGGACAACAGAGTTTTATTTTCAATATAAAACTTATGGCAAATGAATTTCCTTTGTTTAAAATGTTGTATTTAAAGTATAATCCATGTAATTAATAAGCTATAAGATATATTTGATTTGTTGTTTTCTAAAAACAAAAATAAAATCAAACACTTTGAATAGTCCATTTGTACTTTTAATAAAGTCATTCACTTTCACTGAAAAAAAAAAACCCCTGGGAAAAAAATAATGACTTCTCTTATACAAGGTAAAACTATTACAAGTATCCAGTATTACATAGTCTTCGAGACAATGTGCTTCCAGTTGATTTTGTTCACCTTCTAATTTTGTGTATAATAATTACACTCTTTTTTCAATCTAATTTTTGGTCAAAGTGAATAATTATGTGGAAATCAAGTTGCCTATTCAACAAAAAATTATTTTATCTGGCGGACAAAACACATCTTAAATGTTTGATTGTACATATCTATCTCCAGAGTTGGACAAGTTTTACAGAAAAAACATGTTATTGTTATTCTTGTGTCTATATTGTGGATGATGATTCTTAGGATTTGCGATTTCAATTTGTCTTGTAAATGGCTTGTTGTGCTGAATTCAAACGCAATTGTGTGTGGACACATGTTTTCAACGTCCACCTGTGTTTATACAGTCTAAAATCATGTTTAAAGATTTGTATAAATTGTTCTTATATGACTTGTTACGGTTGATCCTAGCCTAGAGCAGAGTCACACATAGGTTAAGTTAAAGAACAAAATAAATACATATGCCAAAGCATTAAATATGTTAATGTTTACATTTATTTCTTGTATTTTACTCTTACTGATCATAATGATATTACTGGTTATAAATTTGTAATATAAAATAATTAAAAAATACTTTTTTAAATCCTTATATAGATATAGATTAGAATTGGATATCAAAATGTATATTAAAAAAAGGTTTTTGTTGGAAGTTTATCACTATTTCTTTGATGATAAGCAATTCGATATTTTTAATTAAGTTTTTTTTTTGCTTTATTTATAAACTTTGTTTGCTTTTTGTATTGTGAAATAAAACTTGCTTGATTTAACACTGTACTAAAAAATTGTATTTGTAAACTGACGGTTACCCGTCCAATGGACGCGACAACCTCTCTTATGACCAAATGCAGCATTTTGCTGTCGCAAAAAAGCCTACACAACACTTTTTTCGCATAAAAAATCTGTTCTAACAGCCTAATGACTAAAAGAGGAATTAAAAGTTGGCCCAGTTTGATTGGTGCAAGTTTTGGTTGTACAGTTTAGAAGGAGATAGTGACAAAATTTACATGTACATACATACATATGTTTACGTACATACACAGCTTGTCCCATCTGCAAGAAAGGGTAATGATCATTGCGCCATATCAATCTCAGTATAGATTCATATTTTTTTTAAATGGCCGAGGTATAACTTACACAATGAATGTAATTTTTTTTCATCATGTTTCAAAACTGATTTTAGTATCAATATTTGTACGTTAGTCTCTCGAGTGTGATAATTAACTACTAAAAAAAACACCTTCCATTTCACATGACCTACGTTCAACCTAGGATATCCGATATGACCCAAAGAAACTTAATTACCTTAGTAACAACATGATATTGGCAAAACATATCTATTATGTGTAAATGAGCAAACACACATTACGTTTTAGTAGGTAGCTTGGCAGAGATGGATAAGTCTGGACTTTGACTTTCTTGGCTACTACTATGGGTTTAGCAATATCAAACATTAGCATCGCTGTTTCTGAAATGTTTTTTATATTAATGTGTCATTAATCATGGTCAGCAATCTTACAGAAAACTAATAAAATCAGAAACATAAAGAAAATTGCTTATGTTCCAGGATGGAGGACTTATAAATACCTCCAGGCAGGCTTATACAATACCACAGGGTGGATGAATGATATTGTGGAGAGGACTTCATACCACAGAGTGGAAGACTTATACCCCAGGGTGGAGGACTAACAATACCTCCAGGTAGGCTTATACAGTACCACAGGGTGGATGAATGATATTGCAGAGAGGACTTTATACCACAAAGTGGAAGACTTATACCCCAGGGTGGAGGACTTACAATACCTCCAGGTAGGCTTATACAATACCACAGGGTGGATGAATGATATTGTGGAGAGGACTTCATACCACAGAGTGGAAGACTTATACCCCAGGGTGGAGGACTTGCAATACCTCCAGGTAGGCTTATACAGTACCACAGGGTGGATGAATAATATTGCAGAGAGGACTTAATACCACAGAGTGGAAGACTTATACCCCAGGGTGGAGGACTTACAATACCTTCAGGTAGGCTTATACAGTACCACTACCACAGGGTGGATGAATGATATTGCAGAGAGGACTTTATACCACAGAGTGGAAGACTTATACCCCAGGATGGAGGACTTATAAATACCCACAGGTGGGCTTATACAGTACCACAGGGTGGATGAATGATATTGCGAGAGGACTTTTACCCAAGAATGGAAAATTGTTGTTGTTGTTGTTGTAGGTGGAAGACTTATACCCTAGGGTGATGGACATATCTCAGTGAGGGCTTATACCACAGAGAGGGCTTATACCACAGTTTGGGCTTAAACCAGGGTAGGCTTATACCAAAGTAAAATTGTCTGTCACAGTGTGATATATGGAAATGCAGAATTATTTCTTAATTCTTTGAAATCTTCAACTTGAAAAAATGGAAAAAAACAAAACCACCCTAATTTTAATTTGTAACTAGATCTTATTGGCTACTGCTGTAAAGAGATTTTATTACTAAAGACAAATTAAATTTTGTAATTTGATATGTTGTTTTCGAATTAAATGTAGGCCTATCCTGTATTCATATAAACATCAACATTTCCTCTTGAGTCTTATTTTAAGTATTCTAATAATAATGTGGGTGATGTGCATACTAAAGAGTTGATATGATAAATTCTGCAGAAAAACATGTTATTCTTGTCCCAAGTTAATCATGATGAAGCATTAGTATATCTAAAACCACTGCTACTCTGCTTGACAACATTTTTACAAATCAGTTCGATCATCACAACATAAGTGGTTTACTGTATTGTGATATCTCTGATCATCTTCCTGTTTTCAATATTTCTTTTATTAATAATATTCCAACTGGCTCAGATGGGGAAGAAATTCATGAGTTTAGAAAAATAAACTATACATCCCTGGAAAACTTTCGCATTGATGTGGCTTCACAACAATGGCTTGAAGTTATAAATACTGACGATCCCAACACTGCATATAACAATTTTGACAATAAATTAAAATCACTTTATAATAAACACTTTCCCCTCCAAAAATCAAAAAAAAAAAAAAAATAAATAAAATCCTGGATGACTAATGGATTGCTAAATTCAGTTAAATATAAACAGAAACTTTATTCTAAATTCCTCCACTGTCCTTCTGTCGCCAATGAAAAAACATACAAAAAATTTCGCAATAAACTAAATACTTTGGTCAAACTGGCTAAAAAAATTACATTACAAGGACACTTTCATTAAACATAAAAATAATATCAAGGCAACCTGGAAAACCATCAATTCACTACTCAAAAACCCCAATAATCGAAACTCTGATATCTCTATCAACTGTAACGGTGAACTGACTAAAGATCCCAATACAATATGTAATGCTTTTAACAAATACTTTGTAGAAATCGGTCCCTCCCTTGCTAACAAAATTCCCAATGTCAACAACTCATTTAAAGACTTTCTGCCAAATCCAACTCATAATTCTTTATTTCTTAATCCAGTTGATGAGACGGAAGTTATAAAAATTATCACATCCTTTGAAACAAACAAATCCCCTGGCATTGACGATTTTAAAACTAAACCCATTAAATATGTCGCCAATTTGATCTCCTTCCCTTTATCCCATACTTTTAATCTTGTTTTAACTAATGGTGTGTTCCCAGACAGGATGAAGATAGCGCGCGTTACTCCTATTTATAAGTCCGGAAACAAATCTGATCTCTCCAACTATCGTCCTATCTCAATTCTTTCAATTTTCTCGAAAGCCTTGGAGAGAGTGATTTATGAACGTACGTCCTCATTCATAAATAAATACAACATTCTCTACAAAAAACAATTTGGATTTAGAAAAAGCCACAATACTGCATCCGCTCTAATCGACCTAACTAATAAAATTGTTGATGGTTTCGAAGACCGTCACCTCACATTAGGAATTTTTATAGACCTCTCCAAGGCTTTCGATACAATTGATCACAATATACTCTTATTCAAATTATCTCACTATGGAATCCGTGGCCCTGCTTTAAATCTCTTCAAAAGTTACCTCTCTAATCGTGTCCAATGCACAAAATTCTCCAATTCAATCTCTAATTTCAATCATGTAACTTGTGGTGTTCCCCAAGGCTCCTTACTCGGTCCCCTTTTATTTATTCTGTACATTAACGATATCTATCTTTCTTCCCCATTACTTGATTTTTACCTATACGCTGACGACACAACTGTCACTTATTCTCACCCTGAAATCCAAACTCTGTTTAATACTACCAACTCCCACCTAGAGATGTTGTCCCAATACTTTGCTGCTAATAAACTTTCTATAAACCATAAAAAATGTAACTTCATCCTGTTTGGGACTCCCCAGAAGTTAAAAAATGTTGACCCATCACTATACAATATTACCATTGAAAATATAAACATCCCCTCTGTTCAATCAGCAAAATTCTTAGGTGTCCATCTTGACTCTGGCCTGACGTGGAAAACACACATTAGTGTAACTGAAAACAAAATTTCCAAAAGCCTTGGTATTATTTTTCGTTTGTCTTCATATTTACCCCCTAATATCCTACGCATCCTGTATTGCTCTATGATTCTTCCCTATTTGAGTTATTGTAATATTGTTTGGTGCAACACATACCCCACAAACCTTAATAAATTGCATACCCTCCAAAAGAAGGCTATCAGAATTATATCTGGCGCGCCTCCGCTTTCCCATTCCTCTCATTTATTTTCAAATCTTAATCTCATCAAACTTAATGATATCAACTTAATTCAACAAACCATTTTTGTCTACTCTGCCTTAAACAACATCCTTCCTAACCATCTTTGTTATATATTTACTTCCAATTCCTTCTATCATTCCCATCACACACGTACTAAAAATAAATTATCTATACCCTCCCATAGAACAAATTTTTTCCAACATAACATTCGATACTCTGGACCCACCCTATGGAACAACCTACCACCCTCCATTTTAAAATCTGCTTCCCCTAAGATACTTCTCTCAAAATTAAAAAAATACACCTTTTCTACTTATTAAATATTTTTTAATCGGTCATGTCTCGATCTGCAGTACCAACAGATTTTTTTTTTTTTCTGTTATTCATATTTTAGATTATGAAATTTATTATGATTTTCTTCAATGCATTTCTTTTCTTTTTTATTTGTGTTAAGGCTCGCCCAACACAAGATGTTACAAACATCTTTCTGGGCTTTTGCCTTCATTTTCTGATATACTTTTATAATTCTGTACAATCCTGTTTCTTGTTTTCCTACTGTATGTATTCAGATTTTGTAAATAAATGTCTATTGAATGAATTGAATTGAGTTATGTTCACATTCAGAGAGTTGATCTTGATCAACTTACAATATTCTACAATCTAAACTCTAAAGTTTTATACTATTATTACTTCACTGAAGACATGCAGGTTTTGAAACTGCAAAATGGATTAAAATGACACTCTTACAGATTCAGATATAGTATAATCACATCTTATTCTGCCTGACTACTACAGTCCAGGGGTGTGAACTATTTCAACTGAAACTGGACATAATTAGGGGGTGAACCCCCATTAAAATGTTCACAACAGATCGGCGTGATTTATGAAAGCTATCAAACTTTATTAAAAACATCCCAGACACAGCAAAAACTCCTGAAAATGATACACGTTACACATGATAGTCAATATTTTTGGATGAAACACCATCTTTTAATTAAATGTTTCATTTGAAACCTATATGAACTTTAGAGTTTATTGACATTTTTGGTTCATTACCAACTCCCTTGCATTTCAAACAAATTAAGTAGATCAATCATAATGGATCAATCTACATTTAAAAAGCTTTCTGATCGAAGTTGAAAGTTTGCAACAAAATCATTGCGTGTTTATCGTGTGAATGGATTACTACCGTCCAATCACGTTCCCTTTTAGCAATCCACAGTAATTATAATGCCTAAATAAGTTATATGAAATAAATAAGTCAATGGCTGAGTGGTAAAAGGTTGGTTCACACTAGGATGCAACGCAATGCAAGCGAGTTGACCAATCACAAGCGAATATTTGGATAATCCATCGCTTGTGATTGGTTAAATTGCTTAAGTCGCGCTTACGTCATTGCGTTACGTCCTAGTGGGAA
Organism: Antedon bifida; assembly: GCF_963402885.1. Lineage (NCBI taxonomy): Eukaryota > Metazoa > Echinodermata > Crinoidea > Comatulida > Antedonidae > Antedon > Antedon bifida. Next base: position 3,470,145 of record NC_136234.1, read on the forward strand.
CCAAGCTTAAGGCAGGGACAGGGATTGTTAAAGCATTGCTTTTAGTAGCACAGGTTCGCGGCCTACACGCTCCATAGTTCTGGTGGTAGAACAAGTTTGTTTGCTATAACTGTAGGCCCTGTTTACACTATTTGCCCTTGGGTACTTTAAAAAAAAACCTCCATCAAGATGAGTAAGAGTGTAGTTCACACTGTTCCTTGTCATGGATAGAAAACAGGCGCCTGTATAGGGACTGCCAAGGACATTACGTGAGCCTTTTGGGTTGAAGTATGTCATTGAAGAGGTTACTATTTAGTATTCCACCTATGAGGGCCTTGAGTAAATTTAGTGCAAATAAGAAAAAAATACATATAATTATTATTATGAAAATAAAATCTGCTTATTTTGTGGCTTTAGTAGATAATGGGAAAATTTGATTTCTCATGATGTATGCACTTTTAAACTCTGAAATATTGGAATCTTCAATCAATAGAATATAAAAATATGTATACTCTAATATATATATATATATATAGATGTTGTTGACGGACACTGCGAGATAAGGGTCATTAAGATGTTAGTTATAAAAAGATAAGATGGAATAAACATAAAAAAACATGTTTAAATCAAACATAGAGTGGGTGGGTGTTGTAAGGCTAGATCAAAATATTGGATTTAAAAACTAAAGCTGTCTACACTATCAAACTAGTTTAAAAAAGTGTGATATGTCCAAATATGGTAGTGATATGACATCATCATGTCCATAAATGGGCACATCACATTTTTTTTGTTACATAAAGTTTGATAGTGTAGACAGAGCTTAAGTAAACAAAGAGTGGGAGGGTGGTGTAAGGCTAGATCAATTGGATTTAAAGACTTGTGCGAGTAGTATACATGAATACACAACTGAAATTTCATTAGTTACAACTTAAATGTATTTATCCTTATTATATTTGTACATGTGTTTTTTTTATGAATAAAGAGATTGATATTGTCATTAGTGTAGTACTATATATTATGATAAGAGAGAGTTTATAGGGTTGTTTTTTTATACACTTTTTTTCTATTGCATACATCCATACACTTGGGGTATCAAAATGACAGGGAATTATACTGGGATGGTTGTAAACTATATTTGAACTGTCCTGGGGCGGGTATCTTTCTTAGTGCAACATAAACACATTAAACATTTGCAATCCGAAGATGACATTTTGAATAAAACTTTTTGGGATCCAATTTTCCAGAAACCTCATAAGACTTACCTCCATTTTGCATTTGAGGCTGTTGTAGTGAATGTCAATTGGGTCCTTGGATTCGTCACCACCCTCACTACCGCCTTTCAGTAGGCTGTAGGCCACCTCAATGTCCAAAAGATTAGCCAACATTTCACTCTTACTCTGAAAAAATAAAAATATCTTTTTTAGGCCCCCATAATTGGAAATATTTTTACAAAAAAATAATGATTCAACATTTTTAAACTATTAGACTACTCTCTGTGATACTATTATACTATTATTTCAATGGTTTTTAATTCAATGTCTGGCTTTTTTTTATTTTAAGCCATTTTGGCAACCTGATATTTGAGATTATACAGAAAACAGTTTAACAATAAAGATCTTACGTGAGTGAATTACTGAATTAAATTGTTATTTAAAGGAACTGTAAATATCTAGAAAAGTTAAGTTTGAAGTTTAAAACATTCTGAAAACTAATTCAACAAATGTAATTCATCTTTATTTACTACTATGCGGTCAAATGAGACCAACTTTTTTCTAAAAAGCCATTTACGTTTACGACCATTGGGCTCTAATTAAACAAGTTCAATGACATAAGAATATCTATAATAATTCACATTAAAGTTGACTTGCAGTCTAATTGCTGTTTAAGAAGGATGTATTGAGGTAAGTTTAATAACCCTTTACTTTTTAAATTCTGTTATTTGTCTGCAAAGTTAGCATAGTAATTAGGAATAGAGAATTCTTATAACAACCAACAATAACTAAAATAACGTAAAAATATGCAACAATTTTAAGTATTAAATTTGATAAAAAGAACCTTTTTTTGGAGTGAATCAAACTGTAGGAATTTCAGCTGAAACTGGGCATAATTAGGATAACATCATACTAAAATGTTCTTAACTGATTTGTGTAATTTAAGAAAGATATCCAAATTATCAACAATTTTAAATATCAAAATTTAATAAAAAGCACCTTTCATTGAGGGAATCCAACCGCAGGGGTATAAAAAAATCAGAACAATTTTAGCTGGAACTGGGCATAATTAGGTGATAACACCACATTAAAATGTACTTGTGTGATTTTGAAAGCTATCCAAATTAAATAAAAACAGCTGAAATGGCCAAAAATTCACACCCCTGCAACCAATAATTAAACAACAAACCTTAATCACGTCCAGGTTGTCAATAATCGGTGGCTTTTGAAGGCCAAAGTCATGTGGAATCAGAGTATAGAATCGGTTTGAAGCGTCCAGAAGGGCCGTTGCTGTTGCGTGCTGTTCAACATGCTGGGAAAAAAAACCATATTATTATGTTTTGTATTATTTATTTATTTATACTGGTCTCCCAGAGGGCCCACTAGTACACTGGGGTAACCCCCTACTCGTCTTGAAAGATGTACTCGGTTCTTTAAAGTGCACATGAGACACTGGACGGTTTCAGTTCAAGAAAACTTGACATTCTTCCACCAGAACCATGGAGTGAGTGAGCCTCGAACCCTTGCCGATGTTATGGCTACATAACTACGGTTCCACTGTCTTAACCACTCGGTCACTCACTCGTTCATTACTGTATTTATAGGACAGGCATTCACGGATCCCACAAGTAAGTTATTTCTATTACCTACTTAAATAAATAACAATTCAAGTCAATGACAATGCAAGTATTTCAATTAAAGAGTGTTTCCCTTAACCAAACCTACCCTGACTGGTTTACATTGTGAAATACTAAGGTGTCAGATCCAGGATTTTGAATTTGTCTAAAGTGCATAAAAATTGTAAAATAAAATGCTGGCTATGGCCCTGCTGAACTTAATAACAAAATGTCCTATATTTTGCATCGCAATGTCACTGGAGTGCAATCGTCCATGCATTAAAAGTTTTGCACAAGTTTTTTGAAAATTTATTAAGAAATCTTGTTTACCTTCTGGAGTTCAGTGAGAACAGCGTAAGCATTCTCAATCTGTTTTCTTGAAAGTTTCCCCAAAGGCATCTTTTGAAGGTCAATCTAGAGAGAAAAAAAACAAACATTTAAATTAAAATGTTCAAATGTAAATGTCATTTACATATATAACTTGAAAGTCTCCTTTTTTTGTACCATCAGGGACAATTAATCAAATTTAGACTAATTGTACTCGGAGAGAATTTGTTTCGATTCCCCGAGGACAGACTTTTTTTAAGGTGAAATACAGCGTTGAAAGTAATACTAATAGATGCATATATTCAAAATGGGTTGGTGTGATGGCTGTTTAAGGCTAAAACTTGTATTAAATGGAACTGTACCTAGCTTGGTGGTGGTTAACGTGCTTGCCTTTCAATATCAAGGTCCGAAGTTCAATCCTGACCTGTGGAAGGGTTACATCACCAATAATTGGAGAGTAAGCTTGTGGGAGAACAGTCTGAAGATGTCATCCAGCGTAAAGAGGAGAAATAAATCAAAATCTGTACCACCTTGTATAAGCTTACCATTTGGGTAACTTCTCCCCAAAGGGAAAAAATTTATCACTGAGTTTAAATGAGCGCTGTTAAGGACAATTTACACAGACAAGCGGTAACAGTAAGCGGCAAACCACATAGCTTGTCCAACATATAACCTGTATCTATACTCAGTGGAAAAAAACCTGTCTGTTCCGCGCGTTGTGTAAATGGTCATAAGAAATAACATTGATTCTATATTTTTATTACTGTTACCGCTTGTCTCTGTAAAATGCCTTTTAAGGCTGGACAGGTATTTCTATTTTTCTAGTTGGTGTACTTTACAACTGCGTTTGGACATTCATCACAAGGCTAGCAGACAGTAGGATGATTAACCTTATCAATTGGAGGCTGATGAATGATCATCAGACAAACATAACTTATTCAGCGTGGATGCACCCACACATATCTAAATTCTATTCCATTCTTGAGGAGTGTGAACAAATTTGTTTAATATGTAGAAATAACTGTTAACAAGATATTCCCCAATGGAAAGCTATAGTCAGATTTGTAAATTGAAAAGCTGTCATCAAGATCGATAAACAATCTAATTACATTCAAATCTGCATATAAATAATCTTGATTTAGGTACGAATTTGCGTTATAAATTTACAACACAGACTACAACTAGCAAAATAAGCATCTAGTATCACTTTCTGACAAAATTTGGCAGAGATATCACTACATGGAGGTGCAGTGATATCACTACAGGAGGAAGAGGGGCAGGGAGGGGAAGATATAGAAGGAACGATGTAAAACAACAAAATGTTATTTCCCAAATTACAACACAAACTGAATGTGTAAGTGATTATTAAAATTACATATACTGTGTGTAAAGTGTTATTTAAAATCTTCATGCAGTTTTAATGTCTTTAGGGCACAAACGAAGCAATATAGTATGATACAACCTCTCAGAATTTGAGCTTGAATTTTCTCATCTCAAGCTCTTTTCTATTATATGCTATATTTATTCAAATGTATTAAAAACATACAAAATATTCCTTAATTAATTAATTTTTTCTTGCCTCAAACTCTAGAAGTGTTTGCTTCATTAGTTTAACATCAAAAATGCGCCTGATCAAGTTCTGAACCTCATCTGGTAAAGTTGACTTGGTATCGCCATGAGAATCCAATGAGCGAATCTTGCTTTCCTCCTAAAAAAACAAATGGGGATTAATGAGGATTGATTAAGGGGCTTGACTTAAGAATTAACATGGCTTGACTTAAATATGGAGATTAACATGGCTCGACTTAAATATGGGGATTAACAGGGCTCGACTTAAACATGGGGATTAACAGGGCTTGTTATATATACTTTTAAGAAAACATAAACTTTACCACTACACGCATTCTGAATTATTACATGTCAGGTTTATCTAACAAATCAAATCTACAAATGATTAATGTATCACGAAAACACATCGTAACTCTTACACTTAAATGTCTCAAAGTACCGATTTCATTTACGAGTGAAAGTAATGAAATAAAAAGCTGTCAAAACTAAATGTATTCAAGATTGAAATTATGAATAAAGCAGAATTAAATTTAATCAATTCCTTTAAAATCAATCAACTTTCAATATAATGTATCAATCAACAACAAACTTCGGTGAACAGAAAGAAAGAACAACATACTTAAATTATGTGAGCATGCGAGTTTCAGTATGGTAGAAAAACTAAGATGACAAGCTACAATTATGTACAATATATAAATGTAGTTGCGTGTAGAATAAAGATTGAATGTACTGTTACCAGTCTACAGTGAGGGATCAGGGGGGTGAAATTGACTGGGTCTAATCTGCCCACAACATCGATTGACCTGATCTAGTTCTGTCGTTACAAATTGAAAGGCCCTATAATATACCCACAACACAACTTTCTATTTATCTATAATAATATTTGGCATAGCCACAGAAGCATTCATCCACAACATACAGTATTGGTTAACAAGTGTCCACAACTGTTGTATTATGGCATATTCATATTGTAATAAACAAATCTGCACAATCTTTCAAATGGCTTTGACATATAAATCAGATGTTTTTAAATTAGAAAACCTATAAAGGAAAATAAGGGTTAATTGACCAAGACAATCCCTATCGTCATCTAATCTTGCGTAACTACAATAAATGGTTTTATAAATTGTATTGCCGTTTTATAGCGGAATAAGTGAATATTATGGTTATAAAAGATAACTTTCCTGTGATGCTAAATTGTAAATCTCCTCTAATCTATAATATGCAAGAAATGTGTCCATAACACATGTTGTGTATATGTATGTATATTTGTGTGTATGTTTGTCTTGTGAACAGGGTGCCACCTTTGAGAAAGACAGTGAGTATCACTAATATCTAATTGGATTACACTAAATGAAAGACAGAGGGAACATCTACTATTTACAACTTTCAAATGCATTAATGGCCATTCACCATCATATTCTCAGACTCCCTCTACCCTAAATGCACCCGTAGCCAAAGTTGTAAACATTAATAACACCAAAATGGAAAAATGCTCAAGGTAAAAGTACCTTTAAATACAGACCAACAAAGGAGTGGAATCTTTTACTGAAACTAGAACAAAAGTAACTGGGGAAAAATATCTATAAATTCAAAATTATATCAACTTAAATGATCCTACATATATCTACTTTTATATTTTATTTTGTATGTATGTATGTCTTTTATACAAAAGTTTTTTAATTGTTCTGTATATATCTTTCAATTATGCTTTTATTTTTCTGTATATATGTTATAATTTTTTGTCTTTACTTTTAAACAGAACATTTTGAAAAGCAGTACTGTACTATATTACTGAAAATGTCAAAAGTCAAAATAAATAAAGAATAAATAAATATGGTACAGACAGACTTACGAGGAGAAAGCAAGAAATATACTCGACATCTTTCATCAGGAAAATAAGGAATATCTTTAATAAATAACCAGAGAATCCCCAAGCTCTTAGATCATCAGATACATTTCCCATTCTGTGAAAGGCGGCCAAGTATTTCAATTTCTACTGGACTTTTTTCTGCAAAACTAGACCAACTCCTTTGGGGTCAAGATGTCAAGATAAATACTTTGTAAAACTGATCAAACAGCTTGGAATCGTAAACTATGGGGGGTGCGTTTCCTGTGTTGTTGACATTGACCCAACATGGAAACTGTATGTTGATTAATAAACTACTTTAGGAAACATTTTTATAAAAAACATGACATTTTAAATTAGGGGTCTTTGGTTTGAACCCACAAAAGAAAAACCAAAATAAAAATCTTAATCATTATTTATCTTCAATTTGGGATCTGACAAAAACTCTACGAACTCAACAAAAAAAAAAATCCAAACTTTTAAAATTACACAATGCTTTTATCAGTATTTTCAGTACACTATTTTAGATTTATAAATATTTTTGTAAATACGTCTTCAGCTTTGGATGCTTTTTGTGTCATTTTATAATACAGGAGAACCTATGTTTTACGTACCCTGATTTTACGTACGCTTAAAATGACCGATGACGTCATCATTTTCTTACATTGAGGGCGCAATTTAACAACAACAAAGCACAAAGCCATTGCTGTGTGAGGAACTCTGCTGTGTGAGACAGCTACACACATGCATTCCCCCTACAGCAGCGACTGTTTTTATTGATAGAAAATACAAGAAAATTGATATTTTAATTTACACTTTATTTAAACATCGCACAGGCTGTATATACTGTACATTTTTAGTTAGGCCTCACATCTTGCTACGCCTGCTAGCCTGGCCTAGATTAGTCTGGCAAGGCCTAGCTGGCTGGTGAAATAATTTTCTGCTATAAAAAAATCTATTTTATATGCGACTACAGAAAGCACAAAAACAAAGAATATGACTTTCTAGCCGCCAGCGGAAGCACAAATATAACATTTGATGTATCATTTCATTCGATCAATTACAGCATAATTAAGGTCTATATATTCTTAATATTAACAGTCCATTATTGTTTTCAATTCAAAACCTAAAGAATTTAGATAGATAGATCAAGTTGTAATTTGGTAAGAAAAGGATTTAATCAAAGACAGGAAATTATGAAATGAAATGCAAAAAGAAGACAAATTTACTTTTAATAAAGATGCAGTACTGCTAATGATACTTCCTTTGACAGTCATTTAATTAAAATATTTTGTGCCCTATGATTTTCATGCAAGAAAGAACTATATATTAATGAGCAGGGTTTTTGTTAAGGCATAGATGCGCAGATTTTCATGTTGCTATTTATCGTGGGTTCCAGATAGTTTGCAATATTTGTTATTAGGAAGGTCTCCTTAATAATGTATTGTCCCCCTGAAAAATAATTTTTTAATTTATTTTTTGAATATGCCATTTTAATGTCACATAATAGTTATTGACTTCGACCAAAAATTGGATTAAAAAAAAATTTATTTACCTGAAAAAAAAATTAAAATTAAAGCAAAACAAATGGTCAAATTGGCTGCCGGTCAAATTGGCTGCCAGCCAATGAATTTTTGGTAGAATTTAACCATTTATTATGTTATTTTATAAGTGAAAACATTATTTTTTTCCGTTTTTTTTTCTACGGAAGTGATTAACTTTATTAAAACTACAAAATAACCTATTCAAAGTCTGATTAATAATTAATCTTCATTTTTCATGTTTTTGGGGGACAATACATCTTTAATCTTGAATAAAAAAATTGACCTCGTATAATCCCTTGATATTGAGGAAATTAGAAGGTTGGGATTATATTAGTATTATTAACAATGGAATTTAATTAATTTCTTGTGTCCTAATTTAGTCTAAATTGCATGAGATTATATTAAAGCATTAGATTATACTCGGTCATATAATGTAATTGAATAACTCATATAATAATAACTTAATATAACAAAAATTATTAATAAATTAAGAAAATTAAGAATTGGTAAAAGGTAGTCTTTTATAAAGAAAAAGAAACCTGTTTATCTGAAGTGTGTTGTCTATGAATACACTCACTGTTACCGTGGTGACTAATTGATGATAAATAAGGAAGTATGTAACCCTTAAAACACTTATCTCGAACAGAATTGTTGAAATCACATTGATAGAGCGTGCGAAGAGTCGTCGTTTGCGAAAGTACTAATTTGTAAATAAAGGACGTAGTCACTTAGCGATCTAGGACAGTTGCGAGTGCTAATTTAAAGCAACGCCACCAAACCATTAAGAATTAAGTATTCTGGCCATGGTTACAGCATGTTTTGCAAAGAAAAAAAAACAAATAAACAAACTATGTCATCTAGTTGAAGCACAATTTTGTTAAGAAAATAAACTGAATGATCTGAAATCGATACAATAATAAGATTAATTATAATACTATATATTCAAATTTTAGCAAGTGCAAATTTGTTATCATAATCAATAATGAGTATTGGACTTATATTAGTATCTTAATTAATTGAAATTATTCAACTTCTTTATTTTTTTTACATTTAACCTTTATTTAGCCACCTATTGGAAACCAATAGAATGAGAAATTCGTTTCTCCCTACTGCAATGAGACAATTAAATAAACATGGAAACGTTGATCATTTTATGCTATACTGTTACACACACCAATCTTGCTTGTATTTTGTATTTTAAACGCTATATTTTATCTGTATTTTTTCTATTTTAAACGATGTATTGTATCTGTATTTTACTAAATTTTTATGTGAATAATTTCAAACCATGTACAATATTTTACTGTTTTCAAATAAATGAAGTTGAAAAAGCTCAATGAAATCACAGCCACTTATCATAACTTGGCCCACTGGTCACCCAGTATAAAGCATTATACAAAAATTAATAACTTTTTGAAACTACTTATATATAAACTATGATTCTTGAAATTTAAATTTCATACTATTCATTCTGTTGTTATTCCTTAACAATATGCTTTGAAATATGAAAGGTGAAAAATAAATGAAGGAAAATGCTAATTTGAGGAAAATTGGTACTCTTACATACATTTCTACAAGGAGTAGAATATTAATGACAAATTTATCTGGCCAGTTTAGTAACTATAAAATACCACCAAATGCTAAATATTAAACATATCAGGTCGACTGCCCTCTATGTTAATACATTGTCATACTTTAAGAATTTTGAAGTGAGCCCTCTTGGAAAAACAAAACTTTTAAATAGAAAATAAATATGAAACAATAAATATGCGACATGGAAATGTATATTTTTACCATATTACATGATCTAGTAGAATCCCAGGTGGGCTTGGTATGAATCAGAATTCAGCTTAAAATAAGGGGTGGGATTATACTCGAGTATGGGATTATACTCGATGATGATGAGTATGGGATTATACTTGTGTATGATGATGATGATGAGTATGGGATTATACTCATGTATGATGATGATGGGATTATACTTGATTATTGGATTATATACTCGAAGATGATGAAGATGAGTATGGGATTATACTCGATGATGATGAGTATGGGATTATACTTGTGTATGATGATAATGATGAGTATGGGATTATACTCATGTATGATGATGATGAGTATGGGATTATACTTGTGTATGATGATGATGAGTATGGGATTATACTCATGTATGATGATGATGGGATTATACTTGATAATTGGATTATATACTCGAAGATGATGAAGATGAGTATGGGATTATACTCGATGATGATGAGTATGGGATTATACTTGTGTATGATGATAATGATGAGTATGGGATTATACTCATGTATGATGATGATGAGTATGGGATTATACTTGTGTATGATGATAATGATGAGTATGGGATTATACTCATGTATGATGATGATGGGATTATACTTGATTATTGGATTATATACTCGAAGATGATGAAGATGAGTATGGGATTATACTCGATGTTGATTATGAGTATGGGATTATACTCGTGTATGATGATGATGATGATGAGTATGGGATTATACTTGATTATTGGATTATACTCGAAGATGAGTATGGGATTATACTTGAGTATGGGATTATACTTGAGTAAGGGCTTATACTTGAGTATGGTATTATACTTGAGTAAGGGATTATACTTGAGTAAGGGCTTATACTTGAGTATGGGATTATACTTGAGTAAGGGATTATACTTGAGTATGGTATTATACTAACCTCTCCATAGTCAATATCAATTGGGAAAAATCTATTTGGTTGTTTCTTGAAGTTCTTGCATCCAAATCTGTTGCCTGTCTTTTCTTCGTAGAGTTCACAAAAATCATGAATTGCTTTGTTCTCAGTAGAAAAGGACACAAGTTTGTTGCCCCCTATTGCGGTTCCAACACGCCCCCATGACCTAAAAAGGTAATACCTAAAAAGCACAACAAAACTTGTGTTTAGTATGCTATTATCAAGATATATTGTCCCTCTAAAACATTTTTTGGGGTTGAAAATGCCATTTTCATGTTCATAGTTTTTCACTTTGACCAAAAATTGGATTGAAAAAAAAAATTTACCTGAAAAAAAAAAAAAGTCAAATTGGCTGCCAGCCAATGGGTTTTTGGTTGAATTTAACCGTTTGTTTTGTCTTTTCATAAGTGAAAACATAATTTTAGTTTAAAACTACAAAATGGTCTATTTAAAATCTCATTTTAGTAATTTTCATTTTTCATATCTTTGGAGGACAATACATCTTTAAAGTTGTCTACACTATCAAACTTTACATGAAAAAAAATGTGATGTGCCCATATATGGACATGATGATTTCATATCACTACCATATTTGGGCATATCACTACCATATTTGGGCACATCACACTTTTTTGTCGAACTAGTTTGATAGTGTAGAAAGTGCTTAATGGTCTGTAACATTATTTATTTTAATCGGCATAGCTCACTTTCTGTTGTCATCACTCTCCAGTAGTTGAATCTTGTAGTATGAGTTGGTTCCTCTGGTAATGTCTACCATACTTAAGGTCACATTGTACAGAACATTATTCTTCTTAAGAACATGAGCTTGGTCTTCCAGATCTACAAAAGAAACAAACAGGAAAAAAGTTACAATCAGATATGAGACAACGTGATATGATGTAATGGGTAAGGACTGACAGGCAATATGATATGATGTAATGGGTAAGAACTGACAGAGAAGCAGAGAAGTTTGACACCAGTGTGTGCCATTTGCTTGTGTTCGTTCGCTCACGAGCAAGCAAGAGGCTCACGAGCAGACTATTATTGGAAAAAACTATTGCTCAAGAGCAGTATTGGATTGAGATAGCAAATGCTTTATAAAAGATAGAAATATAGATAAAAAAAACCAATTCCCCTCCCTCTGTGATGGAATTGTAAAGCAACCTCTCCTGCATGTTTTATCTTAGATTCAATTGTAATTTTATCGTGTCATCTTGTTTTATATATATCTTTATATTTATATACTCCTGTTATTGGCGTTTACACTTTGAATGAATTGTTGAAATTAAATAATATAAATAACATGGTAAAATATTGGATTCATATAATGTTAATATTTTGGATCCCTGTGTGTTAACTTTGATCAGTCCAAAAATATACTTAAAAATAAAGAGGCATTACTTCTGGCCAATGGCCACTTGAACCAAGTTCAGATTGTTAACTAAATTTTCAACTTAATAAAGGTGTACTTATTCAATATAGAAGCTTATTTGAGCAAATATGGCTGTGATTTTGTCAAAGAAAATTACAGATAATGAACAGATTTGACTTCTTCAAATGACCTAAATTCCAATGTTATTTAAAGAAAATTTCTCCCATTGGGAAAATGTACACCAGCATCATACAGTTTATATGGCCCCAAATGTCATTGTTAATATAGACATTACTAAATATTGGTGACATACATATGCTGTTCAGCCTTTGTTTATAATTAAATAAAAAGTTTTATTCTTTTATCCTAAGAATTATGGACGCAGGAGAATGCTTTAATGTATATTTTGATATGTGGAATTTTTTTGTCAAGGTTTTTTTTAATGTGTATACTGATGTGCAACATTATAAATTAATATCACATATGGTTTTAAACGAATCCCAACTACAGACTATGTGGCACTGAGCAATAATAAAATAATATAAATATTGACCCAGTTTTATTTTATATTTTATAATTTAAAAATGCGTGCTGTCAAGGGAAAAAAGAAGTTTGGATGGCACTTTATGGAAATCAATGTATAAAACTAAATAATTTATATATATTACATAGCCTATGTAAATACGTGAACGTGATTGGTTGAAACTGCGTCACATGACTATCGCTGCGAGGATCGTAAATCGTATATATCCTCGAGAACGATGATATTGACTGAGTAATTTTCGCGTAATTATCGTGTCCCCTGTCATTAATCACATACATTCTCGAGTTCGATGATATTGACTGTGTAATTTTCGTGTGGCAACACTCACGTTCGCCGATAAATAAACAAAAGTCATCTACTGGATTTGAACTCGGGTGGAATTGTCACTCTATCGCAAGACAACGCTTCCACCGCTGCGCCACGGAAGTTGCTTCAAGAAATTATTCATCTAAACTATTTAAACTATGCATACATAGCGCCCTCATTTGTTATTAGTCCTCCCTAAATGTGATGAAACACCGTTTGTGATTGGTCAATACTCACGGTAGTAACCTAGTAACTAGTACGCGCTGAACATCCGGTGATTTGGCTCCTCGAAGAGAGAAGACGATGAATTGTTTATTCGGCCTACCTGATTATAATATTATTATTAATAGGCTTATTGATGGAAATTCTTCTGTTAATTTAAACGGCCTAGGCCTAAGTGAATATTTTTTGCCAAGGAATCATTAATTAGTAATTATCTGTATATTATTCTTCGCAAGGTAAGGTGTCTAGGCAGGAGGCTTGTTTACATACAATACAAATACTATAGAATAGGAGGCCTAGCCTAGCTTCACCCAACCCAGCAGACTTGTTCTTGGCTATATAATATAACAGATATCGCCTTTTATATCGGTAAAATATAAGATTTAACATCCCCTCGGGATGATATTATGTTCTCGGGGAATTATATATCCCTCAGCTGCCGCTTCGGGATATATATATTCCCTCGAACATAATATCATTCCCTCGGGGATGTCAAATCTTATATTTCACCTCTAAGCAGTCAATATCTGTATAATACAGTACAAGCAGGATAAACCAATGAAATATATACAGTACAGTACATTACAATACATTTTAAAGATATATTGTCCTTCAAAAACATGAAAAATAAAGCTTATTTTGCAGTTTTAATAAAGTTAATCACTTCCGTATTTATTTATTTATTTATTTATTCTTTCTTTATTCTGCAAGCACTTTCAGTACTAGTGCACTGATTTCCAAAGTGGTACAGTAATTGAAAATATAACAAACATAATAAAATAAAGACAAAGAATAATTGAAATATACATTAAAAATAGCAATCAATTTTAGAAAACAAAAAATTTTAAAAATGTTGAGTACTAATTGTATTTTGGAATGAAGTTATTGAAAAATCTTAAAAGTTAATTTTTAATTCATTTGGAAGTTCATTCCGTAGAAAAACAAACGAAAAAAATAATAATGTTTTCACTTAGAAAATGACAAAATAAATGGTTAAATTCAACCAAAAACCCATTGGTTTGCAGCAAATTTGACTATTTTTTGCCTTCAATTACTGTACAGGTTTTTCAGGTAAATAAATGTTTTTCGATCCAATTTTTGGTCAAAGTGGATGACAATATTATGTGACAATAAGAGGGATAAGGGGATAATACATCTTTAAAATTAATATAAAAATGAAAACCATTACAATAAACTATTTTTTTAGAAGAACCACAGTTGGCTGCTACAACACAACTTTATACTGCATTTCAAGTTCATCTGTAATTTAAAAGAACCTCTTTCTACTCTACATCTTTAAAGATGACTAATCGTTTCAACATAGCTGTCAAAAACATCTACAAATTACCACCAACTACGGCAACCACCGCTGTTTACAACAAGAAGTTCAAAGCGGACACCACAAAGGGAAGGAGTCAGGTGTTAAAAATCATTCAAGATAAATACAACCATTGCACGCCCTACATTCAATTAGTCGGTCATTTATCATTTTTTTAAACATTACCAATTGAACATATCTTGTAGTGTAGTACTATAGTCCAAAAGTAACTTTAATAGCATTTGTCTTTTCTTTCTCAAGTCAAAAACTTTTTTTCCAAATTGATTTTCCATTGTCATTAAAAATTTGATTAAAATAAATTACTATTTATACTGTAACAAGTACAATATATTAAACAATATCATTATGTACTCTACTCATTAAAAATTAATTTTTTTTTCACTAAGCGGTTTATAGTTTCTCTATGCCTATAAATTTAAACACAGTATAAAAATGACATACATTAATTTTGGTTTGGCCTTCTTGTAAAACTTTACTCTACGAGGTTTGTACGGTTGATGTCACACAGTCCCTTTAAAGATTACTTCAATTAAGTATTTGATGAAAACAAACTATAAACGCTAAGTGAAATTGGCCATATCACAGAAAATAAATTGCGGTAGGACTGTGGGTGAATTGGTGTTAGGAAGCAAATATTTTCTTTTCCGGTGTATCGTGTCACATTACTAATTAATCTAATCATTTGAAACTGTTAATGAACTAAACATAAAAAATAGTTTGTTCTTTTAAATGATATATTATAAAGATAAGATTGCACAAAAGCTCTGCTAATTTTTCTGGCTGTTTTACTTTATCGTTTAGATTGCTTCTTTTGAATTGGAAAACCAATATCATCATTCAATTAACATTTTTTTAAGATCTTGCTATGCATGATTTAAAAATTGTTTATATGGAAAGTGGCTAAAAACATTTCTGTAATTAATTTTTTGTGCAGTAACTGTTTTTTTCTTGCTGTTTATGTTGAGTGATACTGGTTCCTCTTCTAAAAAACGTTATTCTATTCCCTTTGAGGAACAACATATACTTTGCCGAAATATAAATAAGATTTTAAAATAAAATTATTTAACAACAATACATATTCAAACATTTCAGAAATAAAACTTTTCCAAATGTATGCAACATTTTAATATAAGAAAGAGTTATTTTATTTCAAATAAATCAAACATCTCATCCTATAAAGATGCGAAACCTACCTCCTTAAGAATAGACTAGTCCACCAATACTTGGGCTCTAATACTACTGTACTATTATCAGTTTTACAACAGCCACTTAATACAGCTTGCTACTTATTTCAAGATACCCACTAAGATGCTAGCAAACTTTTGAAGGATAAATTATTCGTACAAGGAATATTCGCTTGAATTGCAAACATCGTTACCAAGTAAGTACTATCAATATTTCAAATACTAAGAATATCAATCTAGCTATGTATTGGTAAACTACATTGAATTAATAGGATTTTCAGTAAATTTTTGTTATTTATCAAAACAGTTAATCAACTTAGTGAATTTGTAGTCTTTTGTAAACCACGATAAAATATATATACTTTTTTTTAGGTGATTAAATGTACCATTTATAAGTATAGCACATAGAAATTTTGTAAAAACAAGGAGGTGGGATTTTTGATAAACAAATTTTACCAACGTAAAAGCATATGAATCATTTTTTAATGTGTAGTCTTTTGTAAACCATGTTAAAATATAATTTTTTTAGGTGATTAAATGTACTATATATGAGTATTAGCTCAGGGGGACCGAAATTTTGCAAAATAAGGAGGTGGGATTTTATTAAATGGATTTACCAAATTAAAGTAAGGGATTGTACCCCGTCATATAGCATAAAACATTTTTAAAAAATGGGAAAATATATTTTTGTTAATATAAAGTAAATAAAGAGTGCTTTAAACTTGCAACATCTTTTCTACATTGAAAAACACAATAACAGAACACTGAAAAAAACTTTCACGAAAAGAAATTAATTATGTGTTTCTTGTGTACTATTCAAATTACAATGTAACATGCCATAAAGTACGGTACAAATTCTAAATACAATTGTTGATTGATTCCCAAGAGTAGCAAATTAAACTATAAGAGCTGCGTATACATGGACTAATTCAACTCCTTCTTCTAATGTTGACATTTCACAAGTACAAAATGTATCCAAATGGAATAAAACGTTGCTAAAGATGACACAGATGTGGAAAAAAATATCCAAGTCCTTCATCAAATGGACAGGCTCAGGACAGGAGGATTAATAATATTTGTTTTGGTACTTGAGAGGTGTTGGTATAAAGTACAAAGTTAGTGTATAACTACTACTTATCGATAATTGGCTTGTTTCACAAAGCTCACTGCAGTAAAAGGTGAATTATCATGATATGTAAAAAGTACATACAATATTTTAGAATCTTGAAGGGCAGTCACTTCCTATTATCTATAATGGACCTACTAATTTATAGGTTCATGTATCTACTATAAAATACAATAACCACATTTAAAAATAAAATAACTTTGTTTTTTGCTACAAAACAGAAGAAGTCCTACTTTTTAGTGTTATTTGTTAAGTCTTGTTCATACTGAACTTTACAAATGATAAATGTAACCACCATGGAGGAATGAGTATTTTGACCATTGTTCACACTGTTTTATCACGTTTGTAAAAGTGGGAAAGACTGAGGAACTTATAGCCAGCATTCAGTTGACTAAACCAAATCAAAATTTAAGTCAAGATACAGTACTAAGTTTAGGTATTTAAAGTATATAAAAAAAGAACAAAAATCTTTTTGAAAACATCGACACTATTTTAAAGCAGACATTTTTATCAGGATGTTCTGAAGTATGCCAACTAATTTTTTCTAAAAATAAGTTTTTAAACGACTTTACTAAAACTTAAAGACAAACACATATTATTCTTAGATTTCCGTTTTGGATTTTGGCAGTTTCAAGCACCTTACTACCGGTACTGTACCTACTATCTTGAGGGTCAAGTTTATATCAAATAGAGTATCATCACCGCTGTGTTTTTAAAGTCATGTTTGATTTAATGTCATAATGTCGCCAAAACACTCTTAGGAATTATCTAATAGTGACTTTTCCTCAGACTAGAACTTGGGTGGTGACATTTTTTAACAACAACTTTACACTTGTATACTATAAATTTGTATTGGGAGCATTAATGTAGTCCTTGGCTATTACAAATGATTTAAGTAAACGAAAAAAACTTTTTGTTGGCTCGATAGCTCAACAGCAACATCTACAAAATAATTAAGACTGCAAAATCTGCAAATTTTAAAAGTCATACATCACTCAAAGGGACATGAGTTTATTGTTCTATTTATTTACATGTCAACTTGCACCTTAAAAAGTGATTTATCTTTCCTTTTGTTGCCATTTAATTAACAATCTCACTCAAAATTAATATCGTGTGGATGATGTATAACAAGTATAATGCTTTAAACACGCTTCCAACAAAGCGTAACAAAAGGTATTCACACCGTATGACAACACGCGATTTAACTGCCCTAATGGTGTCAGTGATTTTAACTCGCAACTTGCGAGGGAAAATGTTGATTTTAGAGCGACTTAACAGGCTTGGGTTAAATCGTTAAAGAGAAGGGCATTGCAAATTGAAGTATCAAAATTAGCTCAGTGACAGTAGGTAATGAATCAAATAATAAATCTAATGAAATTAAGGGAGATGGTCTCATGTAAACAGTGATTGTGGAAATCTTTGTGTAACGCAAGATTTACAGTGAAAATACTGATAACATTAAAAAAAACATTATTGTTTATCTAAGGAACACATAATTTATCTCATGTAGGAAAATTTTATAAATACTTCAAAGTAGATTTGCATCAGGGAGGTACGGTAAGTTAATTGGTCAGATGTTTTGCCCTACATCACAGAACACAATAAGTATGGCAGATCCAGGAATTTTAAATAAGTTGGAAGAGGTGGGAGGGGGAATTGTAAACTGAACTAAACGGACAACGTACATTGTTAAACGAACAACCTGCTTTACCAAACGATGTAGATTGCCGAATGAACTAAAGACTCGTCCATTTTTTAAGTCAGGTAATTGCAAAAGTTCCGATAAGAGGATATGCCTTAGAGGGACCTCAAAGCGAGCAGCCTGTATCTTGCGCGCGTAAGCAAAACTCATCCTGACAAATGGAGGAAAAGTGACCCTCATGAAAACGTTTTCTGGAAGCTGTTGAATTGTAGATACGAATTCATGTAAAAATGTTGCGTATCGGATGTTCGTTTGTGAAAGTAGGTTGTTCGTTTGTGAAAGTAGGTTGTTCGTTTGTGAAAGTATGTTCTTTGTTTTAGTTTAGATCGTTCGATTGTGAAAGTCCGTTGTTCGTTTGTGAAAGTACGTTGTTTGTTTTACTTTTGTATTTTTGGCGGCGATTGCCTTCCATAGAGCTCCCTTATCTGAATTCATTTTAGCATCACTATGGAAGACAAGCAATAATGAAATTGTACCTCAATTTTATTTTATAGCAATCCTAAGACAAAGTTCAACTTATAGATTACTATAGAATGAAAAGAGTGTATTTTAAATTTCAGAAACATGAGAATTGGGCTGCAACATATATTTTGTGGGAATATACCAACATTTAGTAATTATGTTACAAATTGAGCCTTAATCTGTTTACACAGTTGAGTACATTGGAATTCAAACACCACCCACAAAGATAATTGTAGTCTAATCTAGTAACTAATTAAAGGATGTATATCTTTACCTAGTAGTTTTTTTATGTAATACAACCGAAGGGCACGGAAGATTAAAAGTACTATATTCTTCAAAATGCAGTGATGGAAGTTAAATGAAATTTCCCAAAGAGGACAATGGTTTAATTTCTGTTAAATTAAAGTTAAATTTTGAATGAAGGGATGGGTGGAAACAACTTTCTTCAATGGAAAACTTGATTGTCTTTAAATTGGTTTTATTCACAAGGAGGCTGTTTAAAGATACAAACAATTGACTTTTGATCACAATTTCCCAAAAACGATGACACCATTACAAACTTTCCTTTGAACTATACAATAAACAGTCTTTAACCGAATATCAATCACTGGTATTGGATGAGGTAGTACCAAACAGCGGCTAAATATATTACATTTCAACACTTAGAAGCATAAATAAAGTTACAATTTCAACACGCATGGTCATAAATAAAGGTAAACTTTCAACAAGTGTTGGTAAATTCTAAAGTACTGTAAATTTGTATTACAATACCGACCTAATATTTCAACGTGTAGAGATAGAAGATTCCTAATTTGGATCTGTTGTTATCTATTAATAATAAACAATTGGAAACATACATAGCATCCCTGTCTAGCATAATGATCATTTCTGATGTTTGGTACTATCATGTCTGTGTCCTTGGTGACAACATTTATGCTGTAACCTATTCCTTAGTAGGCCTACAGTACTACTACAGTTAGAGGAAAATCATGATTAAAGCTGACAAAGTATTGTCCAGTATTTGGAAAAAAAAACGGGGAAAGACCTGTGGGTTGTAACGGTGATGTTAAGCTCTGTCTACACTATCAAACTTTATGTGACAAAAAATGTGATTTGCCTATATATGGATGATGTCATATCACTACCATGTTTGGTCATATCTCTACCATATTTGGGCACATCACACTTATTTTGTCAAACTTGTTTCACAGTGTAGAAAGAGCTTAACACCCAGAAATGATAAATCACACTGCATATCCGAGTTATACTCCTTTCTTTGTATGAAAACAAGGAATTTAGTGTATATTTTAATTTTATAAAATTATTTTTTAAAATATATAAAAATGTCAAGGTATTATTTCTTTAACATAAAACTAAATTGTTAGTTTGAATATATATTTCATTAAACAGGTAAAATTCCAGATCTTTTCAACTTAAATAGATTAACAGATTTTAGCAGTCTTACTAAAGCACATGGCAGGGGATAATGTTGGTTATGCCAATTTTAAGATTTAAATTTCAATTCAGTGACCCTTAAAATTAATTCCCTATAGAATTGTAGGCCTACCATATTTTTACATAAAACTCACAGTTAAGTTCAAATTAAATGACCACACAACAAGAAAAGTAGTTTTTGATAGGCTACCATAAGCACGTTCTAACTACCACTACATTATACTCTCATATTTGTACAGAGATAATGTTTAAAATGATGCTAACTCAGAAACAGTGTGATGAATGATTTTCTACTTCATTTTTTTAAATAGATAACAGAAGAACAACATGTGAATAAAAAGGAATTCTATTCTTGAAGCCATAAAACCATTTTACTGATTGATGGACGCAAAAAAATTTGAAATGATGACTACTACAGAACAGGATTATACGGCATATCGAAACTATACCACAAATTATCAAAGCTGGACAATTGGCGACGAAATGGACACAAAATGGCTGTCACCAACGGTACAGTCACCCAGTACCGTATCTTCTAAATTTCTTCGACCTAGCATACTCCATCAATATATTGAATTATCACTTTTATTTATCATCATGGTAATTGGAATTCTGGGTAATTTACTTGTATTGGTAGTTTATTATAAGAATCGTCATCGAAAGCAGTCAACCGCGAATTACTTCCTGTGTAGTTTGGCGTTATCCGACCTGATTGTTTGTATCGCAGTAATACCAATACACTTTTATTTGGAAATTACTAGTATTTACCGTGTTCTCAATGACACGGAATGCCAAGTCTCACTTTTTATTTGGAACCAAACTTTACTCTGCTCTTCATGGATTCTAGTTGGAATATCTGTAGATCGGTACTTTGCAATTCGCTATCCGCTGGAAACAAAAATTAATGCGAAAAAAGCAAAAATTATGATTATCGGTATATGGGCAATGTCTGTTCTTGTGGCTTCTCCATCATTAGAGATCTTTGTAGGCCCACGGTGCACACTTATGAAAACGAATGACTTTCCGCTGTTTTTCATAACCGCAATGCTACATTCATTAGTAGCAATGTGGATACCGCTCGTCATAATCGTAGCGGCATATTTACAAATATTTTACTTGCTATCAACTAGAAACAAACATTCAAGACGACAACTCGGCTGCGAAAGACTTATAAACGATACAAGGACAAAGGTTGCTAAGCGACTTTTTCTTGTTATTATTGTCTACATTATCTGTTGGTTACCACGAGCAGTACTTGAAATACATTGGAGTTTTACCGCGGTTGAACGCATATCGGATTCTACAAGTCGCGCATTGATCCTTTACCTTATACAGTATTTTTTGCCGTATTTAAATTCTCTTTTAAACCCTGTGATGTACTCGATGATAAATAAATCATTTCGGAAACATTGCCGAAGAATCGTATGTTGTTATTACAAATGCTTCTGCTGCAGGAAAGCACGGACTGCGTATGCACTTAAAAAAACTAGTTTACTGTTGCGTCTAAACAGCAGTTTTAAGAACACTCAGATTCGTAAAGAATCAACATGGCTCTGACTGTACGGTACATTCATTACATAGGCTCTGTCTACACTATCAAACTTTATGTGACAAAAAAATGTGTTGTGCCCATATATTGACATTTTGATGTCATATCACTACCATATTTGTGGACATCACTACCATATTTGGCCACATCACATTTTTTTGTCCCATAAAGCTTGATAGTGTAGACAGAGCCTAAGAATGTCTATATATAAATTGATTGTATGAATGAATGAAAAAATAATGTAATATGTCTACTGAATATAAGAAATAATATGTACAGTATTTACAAAAAGTCAAAGAATGTTATTTTGTTAATACTGTAAAATGATTGAATCAAATGTTTTTTGAGAATGTAAGGTAGCTTATTATTTGATAGGAGGAAAAATGGTTATAGTATTATTATTAATGTATTGAATTGAATTTAGGACTACTGTACCAATTTGAATATTAGCACTTTTTAATATGATGTTGTTTGCTTTGCTTTGATAATAAAAATAATCAAATAATCAGCAATGATCAAATGTAGATTTTTTAAATGAAACAAATTTATCAAATGAAAAACCAAATTAAAACTCAATACTTAATGTGATAATGGAGATGAGGATTATATTATGAAAAGAATGGGTATACAGTTAACTAAGAGTGGGGTATAGATAAAGAGTAGGGATAAAAAGAGAAAGAATAAGAAGATAATAAGGGGGAGAATAGGACGATAAGGAAATGTGGGGAATTTCCAACAATAATTTATAGCAGCAAACACACAAAAACGAGTCGGCAGGACTGGCAAATCCAGTAATTAAAACCCTAATTGTTCGTTAATTTCAACTAAGTAATTATAAATTGAATGCTATGGTATCTAAACAGCTGTTAACACAAACAAGAATATATATAGTTATCTGTTCACGTGTATTATGGAGTCTGTTAATTGATAAAGCACATAAACACAAAGCGCTGTAGTTAGGATTTTTAAAGGGTGTATTTTTTTTTTACAACAGGGAAAAAAATTTTTATGATCAGAACAAATTTAGACCTGGCTACCACTTCAACAGCTGCTCTAGTTTGAAAAGCGCACTTCATGAAAAAGTGGGTTCGTTCGAAACACTCAAACCCATCTGGCCGCGAGTTTGATACGAATTAAGACCATGCATACTACATACACTTGATTACACATTATACAGTAATATAAATTGTTGTTTGAATTATAGAATTTTAAATGTATTTGCAATTCATTCTCCTGTGATATTCTAGAGCTGCTACCGATATTACCTAGTGGTTATTGATGTGTGTACAGAATTGATTTCACGCTACCAAAAATTAAAACAATTAACTTTGGGCAAATACATTGACCAATTGCGCCTAGCAAATAGGTCGTCTACAAACTTTGACCACTGAAGTAAAAATAAAGTAAATAATGCATCGTTTTAAGTTACTTTCAATGCATTTTGTATCTATTTAATATAAAGGATTGATTACAAGAAAAGTGGTGTTTGTCTGGATATGGTCAAATTCTTGTGTGTCAATAACTAAGCTATGTAAAGCTTTGACTACACTATAAAACTAGTTTGACAGAAAAATGTTATGTGCCCATGTATGGACATGATGATGTCATATCACTACCATATTTTTTAGGTATATCACTACCATATTTAGGTATATCACCACCATATTTGGGCATATCACACCTTTTTTGTCAAATTAGTTTGATAGTGTAGATAGAGCTTAATACAAACTAAACCATTCAGCTTTAGCTTTCTTAAAGCACTGTAGGGGTTTTGAGGAGGAATTCCTCTCCCCCTATCTGTATTCTGTTGCGTAGTTCATTTCAAAGTATAGTCATGATTGCCATAATAATACTGTGGTGTGGGATCTTCGGGTTTATGGCAGAAAGAGTCATCACTCTCCAGCAGACTGTGTCATTCTCATCCATCACACAGTTTGGCAAAAAGTTTTAAAAAAACTATGCATTACAGCATGATTTACTGCAAACATGGCATACTATACAAACACTAAAATAACTTGCACTATATTGTTATTTTACACAATCCATTAATTTTTTTGTCAAATTCTACCAGTGACTAAGATAAATGAAGGTACTGCCGCATCTGATCATTAAGATAATCTTAACACGATTGATGAGTGGTTGAAAAGAGCATGTACATCGATTCTCAAAAACTGATCATTAACTATCTCTTAAATTATTTTATAGGTATCCGGGAGTCCATCACCATTACTGCTGTTAAGACCTAGTAAAATTATTAATGTTCATGTCTAAAGCTCTATCTACTCTATCAGTAGTAACTAGTTTGATAAAAATGTGATGTTCCCAAATATGGTAGTGATATGTGATATGACATCATTATGTCCATATTGGCACATCACATTTTTTTGTCACATAAAGTTTGATAGTGTAGACAGAACTTAATTCATGTCCAAAGTTTTTAGTTCAAACCTCTTTTTTAAAATGGTAAGTCTATTTATCAATAGTATAATTGAGACATTTAGGTAATTACTAATTTCAACCCATCGTCTTTGCCCCACATTACCAAAAAAAAACCTGTAACAAATGCTGGTATATATGCTTAGACATATAACTATTCACATCGAACTATCACACTGGGAATATAACAGTATACAGTATACCAACTGTCAGAGAGATTGTTATATAAATTACATGTGGATAACTACAGTATGTACATGAGATTGAAATAGAACTTTAAAAACCCATAATTATTGATGAAGTTGTCATACTAACAAATTCTCTCCACTTAAATTGCCACACCTCCCCACCCCACATATTACATGTGGATAACTATCTACATGAGATTGAATAGAACTTGAAAAATAAACATAATAAAATTGCCATCCCCACCCCCAACTAAGTATACATGTCATATTGCGTGTTGATTTTGCATAACTACGGAGATCCTGCAGTAAAACCTAAATTAGCCTTTTATTGGCACTTTAGGTGTTATCAACATTCCACGGCATATTATCTTATAAACAGATATCAATACCTGGCCATCTTTACATGCCATGTGTGTACCTGGATACTGCACCGCTCTATCTAAATTGCCATGCTCTACTTCATATATTTGTAAACAATTCGTATAAATTATGAGGGAGCTTTACAGTAATTTATCTTACAGTTTACAATCAAGTTTTTTAAATCGCTTTGTTCGATTCTTAATACTCACCTTTAACCATCGACGGAATCTTACGTTTAATGTATTGTTTATTAAAAGCGCCACCATTCAAAACCGCCATTGCATATTATTCATTATTTATAAAGCGCTTTTCCAGAAGATCAAAGTGTTGTACAGAGAATTAACAGAAAAAAAATATACATTTTCTCTATTTTATATAACTGAAAGTATAGGTATTTATATTTGTCCTCTAGCTTAACTGGAAACTCAGGAAATTTGGATTAGGCTCTCCACGGACCCACGGCAGTCAGCAGTGCAGCGCCTACCAGATCAGCACACCGGGAGACGACCTCCTACTCTTTGCGAATAGTGTTCCGTAACGTGCACTATATACACCGGACCAACTAATGTTGAATTTGATTGGTAACTTTACTTTTACTGTACAAATACATGCATTCATAACATTTCAAAAAGTATTGTAGGAGGAAATAGCAGAAGAAAATTGAAGCCTAGACTCTGCTGATATTACCATTATGTACACTATCTAAAGATTAGAAATATGCTTTTATACTGTATGTTGTATAAACTAAGATCTTAACAAGCAAGAATTGTCGTGTAGTTGATCAAATGAAACTTTAAAGACACAAATTACTACGTAAACACATTTTAAAACTAAAAATGAATGTATTCAAGGAAATCTAGAAATTTCTGGAAATAATGGCTAATGAAGACAGATAGTGCAATAGCATCTAACAAGCATGATAGCGTTTAAAGAGAGAAAAAAAAAAGATCTTAAGATCATTGAAAGCATTAGGATGACAAAGCATGCATCATGCATAAAAGTATTGTCTACATAAAGTCTGCATAGACACGTAAACACTTACGTGAATCTGGGTCCACGGTGGCCGCTCCTTTAACGGTCATCTTCACAACCTTTGACCCGCTTTTTCCTGATGCCCCTATGATGATAACAATAACTTTCTCAAACCCCAAAACCAATCAAGCATGCTAAATTGTTTTACTTCTTTAAAATGTATTATGAAATAAGACTTTTAAAAACCGAAGACCAGTCTAGTCTGATTTCCTTATAGGCGCTTGAACCGCAAAACTATGGGCAATTATATTCCCGTTCACAAAACCTTTAGAGGTAGTTTGGCGACTTGACTGTGGCTGAGATTTGAAGAAAGCTATATAAACTAATAATCTGTTTTGTTCTAATGACATATTTTAATTTTTAAGAAGAGTTTTTTTTACCCAATAAGTTTCATTTTATGATGTAAAAATACAACACTTTGTTGGCTAACAAATCGCAGATTATCGGATGTTATGTAGTTTATTGTCAGTCTTTTAATCTTGAGTTTTTTCCATTTATTATTTGCGACTTTTTTACAGTATTTGTTTACTTTGATAGTCTCTTAATGTGATAATCCAATACTAAATGTCCAACAACAAAGGCCCAGTACTAAAAATTTTCTTTAATTTGAAAAAGCCTTCTACTATATAGTCTTATACTCTGTCTACACTATAAAACTAGTTTGACAAAAAAATTGTGATGTGCCGAAATATGGCAGTGATATGACATCATCGTGTCCATATATGGGTATATCACATTTTTTTGTCACATAAAGTTTGATAGTGTAGACAGAGCTTTACAGTAGTTCTGTAATTCATAATAATACATACCTGATTTTAAATTATTCTTTGACGTACTAGCTCCATCTACTTCATCTTTAGAAAGTCGATTATGAGGCTAAGTAAACAAAATAATTAGATATTTTAAGTAAATACAATAATTATTGCACCAATATTTATTAATTGATATTTTGAGGGATGTGGAAAAGAGCCGGAAATTGTTTGTGTACTACTGTATATAAAAAATATATATATATATATCCAAAGACAAATTACTGAAAAAATGCTGTTGGATCTCAATGAAATAAAATAAGCAAAAAGCTAAATCAAAACGATTACGT
This sequence comes from Antedon bifida, assembly GCF_963402885.1. Classification (NCBI taxonomy): domain Eukaryota; kingdom Metazoa; phylum Echinodermata; class Crinoidea; order Comatulida; family Antedonidae; genus Antedon; species Antedon bifida. The sequence continues at coordinate 3,497,346 of NC_136234.1, forward strand.
AAAACCGGCAGAAAAATTTGCAGAGCTTTTGGGCAACACTAGCTTTTTCATTGGCTATTTTTTGCATTCTGTCTGCACAAAAAATAAAATAACTGCCTTAGGTTTGTTTGCCTTTTTATGAGAGGTATACATTACATTATACATTAAACTGCATTAAAAGACCTTACTGATCAGAGATCATATTAACATCAAAGTTGATTGATAGAGTTTATTTCTTTTTGACGTGTGCAGCAAATGTATGAATTTATTTAACCTTAAGTTAATGTTATTATTGTACACCTTCTATCCGATTGGCTAATATCGTATCACGTTCCATTACTTACATCTGATCCCCAGTTGCAAATACTATGTTTAGTAATCATGAGTGCAGCACCCCCATTTTTCACATCTTCTAAAAACTCTTCCGACACAACATGAACATTGTGAGCCTCTGCATCTTTTATTTTCTTGGTTTTTGATTCAGCCTCCTCTGAAAATATTTTAATCAAGTTAATTATCGTATTCCTCTCTTAAGCTCTGTTTACACTATCAAACTAGTTTGACCAAAAAAGTGTGATGTGCCCAAATATGGTAGTAATATGACATCACCATGTCCATATAAGGGCACATTCTATACTTACGTTTGGTAGCAACTACACATGCTACAGTTGCGTCTACTTTAGTGGTGACTGTACCTCCTAATAAGGCAATGGCCTTCTTTAATTCTTTAGCAGGTTTGCTTAGCTTAGTACCAAGCACTAGCTTTGCATTCTGTAATGGCAGCTCCGTTTCCATTTTTATACTATTTAAAATAAAGTAATATATTATAAGAAGATATAACATAACATTTTTTAATGCATACTGCTAAATACTAATAATATAACTTTTATAAAGCACTGTTTACTCAGTACTAAAAGACCAACAAGAATTATTGAAAAATTTTAGAAGCAACTTGAATTGCTTAAGAGAATTATAATGACGGATATGGAGTGGAAGCTGGTTCCGAACCAATGGCGCTTGTGCCAAAAAAAACCCTTAGGATTAAGATTTAAGGTGTGATTTTGGAATGCATAAATTTCACAGGTAATTTAACATTTTATTAAATCTTGGATTTGAGAGGTTAAAATAGAACATTAATAGGGAGGTTTCGCAACCTTACGAATACGATAACGAAAACGGATACGTCACGCACACGTATTCGTTTCGTAAGCCAGTAAAAATCTGTTTCGCATGGCAACGAATATTGAGGGTGCCGTCCAAAATATGACTGCGGTAAAATTGAACAAAGCGCAGGTACGTGTTGATTGGCTGTCTAGGCCTAGCCTTGGCCTAGCGTAACATCAAGGTGAGGGAGGACTTTAAAAACTGCTAATTATCAAAATTGACCTGACATTTTCAGTAAATTACTTTTCGTAAATTACTTTCAATAACTCTATGATTATATTATACTCATGAATCATGATCAAAATAGATCAAAAACTATATTCGTTTTGTAGTTACGGATATGACTGGAGACATTCATTAACACGAATACGCTTTACGAATATGAAATGGGGATCAGCTCAAAAGTTTCACAAATGTGTGAAGTATCCGTTTTCGTAAGGTTGCGAAACCTCTCTAGTGTTACTAATTCTTACATCTCTAAGCTTCTCCAATAATTGTTTTGTGATTGAAAAAGTTGAAAGCAAATTAATATTACCTAGTGATACTGGCACTTGGCTTTGCTGAGCGAACTGGTTCAACCGGGAATACTCTCACACCTTTGTTAAACGGCTTAAATTTGAATTTATTCCTACAAAAAAACATATTTTTGTACATATTAATTCTTAGTTTTGCATACAAGCTCTGTGATCTTATGTTATGAAAAAAGTACTACAATTAGGGCAGGCCTCTGAGACCCAAGAAAGTGTTTTCTGAAAACGTCGGTTGTAGTGTTAGATATTGTCCATCATTCATTGACAGGAAAGTGTCCCCTTAAGAGGTGTTTCCTGATAGGTGTGTCCCAAAAAGGGTTTTATGTTCAAAATTTTTTAATTTTAAAAGCATCAAACCGCAACAACTCGCCAATTACAGAATGGACAAACTGTTTTATAATTTATCGTGCTTATAAACTAATCATTGGAGGCTTAGGGAGTGACGTTGAAACAGGTGCGAGTTGTAACAATGGCACTAGGTCAGGATGGCACTGGGATTGGAAGGTAAGCACATTAATCACCAAACTACATCTCCACTACAGTTACTCCAGTACTTACAAATATTCAATGTCTTTGAGGTCTTCTGGAATGATCCAAGTCCCTCTCTTAGCTGTTTGGCTTTTGAATTGGCATTTGGTCCATGATGATATGTTACCTGTACAATGATAGCCATACCCGCTGGAACCGACCACCACTTGACCGACCTTGCATTCTGAACAGCCCTCCAATGCACCGAAAGCCATGCCATCACACACGTAGTCCAGAAGCTATTGTAATAAATGTTGAATATGAAAAAAAATAAACAACATTGCTCTAGGGAAGCAACTACAGTAACTACATTTCTTACTGCAGTAATGTATAAATTTAGTTTGTTTCAATGTAGAAGTTTATGAGGCAGTCACTGTAATAAACAGTGTGTATGATTATACTTGCAAAGGAAGCCAACAAAATAAAATATAGTATATATAAAGTCTATTTAGTTTTTAGACATGGAACATATAGGCCTATAACATTCTAAATGGGGCTTTAAGGCATTGAAAGGCATGGGACTGCAGTATGTAGTCAAGTAGCCTAAAAACTGCATCATACCTTTGATTCTCCTTTAGGAATTTCTTGGCCATTTTCTGTCAGCAATTCTTTCAGATTTTCATTAGGAACATGTCGATACAATTGGTCCCGAATTGTCCACAAGAACTGACTTTGAGCCTAACAAAAAAAATACAATATCTATAGTTAGGCTTAAAAAATTATGAAATGTTTGTAAAACTAATAAGATCGTATATGTCATATTGTTATAGTAAATGTCAAAAAAAAGAAGAGGTATATGTGATTGAGATAAGAAGATTTCATTCATTCATACACATTTATTCAGTTATATAACAATAACTGGGGCCCTGGGGACTATATATAAGATATTGGTTTTTGGAACTAATATTATAAAGAGAAATTTTTATTTTTTGGTTCTAATAAAATATTTAACTGACCTTCAGTTGTTGTTCTCGTTCATCTAGTTCCTTCTTTATCTTTTTGTTAGGAACTGAATCTGTTTCATCCTTTATTTTTCTCTTTCTGTAAAACAAAATATAACTGATTTAAAAATGTACGCAAATGTTCATCCCGACTTGGCAAAAACACATTATTTTCAAGGCATAATACTCAAACTAGACGTTTACATTTATGGAACCCATAATAATGAAAGCGTTTTCAACATCTTCTGGTTAAAAATACAATAGACTCACTGCAGAAGTGTAATACATACGCAATAAACTGTTGAGTTATTCAAATACTGTATCTCTTCTGGTATAATTCCACCCCCCTATAACACAAAATTGGGTCGACTTTGGGGGCCTGGTTGAGGAAAAAAAAATTATTGGTAAGCATTTCTTGTAAAAATTCATCGGAACTGGCTGTAGATGAGGCCTACATCCAGATCAAAAGTCAATACTGGGACTATACCCGGGCCTGTTTATGAATTCAGACATAAAGCAGGAGGTGGGATTAGACCTGAAGTGGGATTATACTCAAGGATATACGGTATTTAAAATCTTACTTACGGTGCTAGTTTTTTCTTTAAAATCTTCTGATCCTCCGCTTTAAGTCTTTTAAAGCCAGTTAACTGTTCCCCAGAGTACGTGTCCTTCCACCCCAGCTCTTCTAGTCTGCCAGGATCAATGAAGCAGTCGATGTGATGCCACAAGGCAACAGGACCGGGAATGTTCTTTTCTGCTGCCATCTCATAGTCCTCTTTTGAGATACGTACAGTGTCCTACAAGTAAAGGCAAAATAAAAATGTTTGGGTCTGAAGGAGACATGATTGTAATGACATCATCGGTGAGGGAATGGGCGCAACAAATCCAGGAGATTATTTAATTAAGGTAGTTAAAATTTAAAATAAGTGTGATATGGTAGGACATCATTATGTCCATATATGGCACAACACATTTTTTGTCAAATAAAGTGCAGTGTAGACAGAGCTTTAGTATGTAATGGGTTGTAGTTAGTTAAACAGCTTGATTAAACTACAAATCTAATGATGTACCTTTTCTATCTTGTCCTCACATGCTCTGCATTTGCTTCGGTTTGATTTTGCATATTCCACGGTGAAGTCAGCTAGTTGATTAACTGACCCCTTTTTTCCTTTACCCTTGGTGGCAGCTCCACCAGAATCAATCGCTGATAACTTGGCTTTTATTTTCTCCTGATCATCCCAACGAATGTTGTCAACACCGCCTGTGCAAAAAATAAAGAAGCAGAGCTTGAAGTTTACTCTCGGAGCAAACTGCCAATTTGCTAGTAGTAGTAGTACAGTAGCTTTTTATAATTACGTAACTGTTAAAGTCAAGTAAGGGTACTTTGAAGGGTTTGCTATTGAACAAGAAAGTAATAACATTTTCTTGTCCTCAGAAGTATTACTTCTAACTATGCACACTCTGACTACTGTATTAACTTACATACACATATTTTAGTTTGTTAATTTGTCTTTGGTAGCAGTTTTTGCGAGTGCCAAACATTCCAAAGGTGAACCCACCCAAATAAATAAATAAAATAAATTGACAAAGACATCCACTGTTTATCATCCAAATATTCCCATTGTTGGAAAATAATAGACAATGGATATAGTAAATTGTTTTATTGTTATTTTAGTAATATTAACCTATGCCAGTATCTTATCAAGAAAGAATGAAATTTCACTCTTTTTTACTATGTGGTGCTGGTGGTAGTTTATTATAAATTAATTGAATTGATATTTAGTATGTAATAAGATACAGGAAATGAGAGAGGGAGCTCAATAACTTTTAGCTATCCACTCCAACAATTGATCAAATAAACTAAATATTTTAGCCTTCAGTTTGGTAGTGGAGTTCAATAGAACATCTCTATAGTTTGATGTTATGGTTTTATCAGCACATTTCGGTATTTACTTAGGCAAATTAAAAAAACATTAATTTGCCGTTTCTAAAGTTTCCATGTACCATCATTGTCGTATTATTATATTAGATTGAAATACACTAGCATACCAATATCAGTAAAGTTTTGAACTGTTGACTTCTTCCAAAAGCACCCAAAATGATACCAGTTGGGTATTCTTCCATCAAAAACAGGAGACTGTATCAATGAAAACACTATCAATAATTTCAGTTCTATATTATATATAACTTATAAACTAAACTAAAAATACTATTTTATTTATGTACAGTCACATGAAATATCAACAAAACAATACAAAAGTATGATGAGCAATAAATAATTTAATGTACAGTTACAGTACATAAAATTTTTTAAAAGCCTTTTATTTATTTATTTAGCATGCACTTTTATTAGAATAATTAATTAAATTACAATATTAACAAAAATTTGGCAAATTGTAGGATCAGTTCCACAACACAAGGCAGAAGACCAAAGGCAAACTGTCATTGTCAGGTAGCACGTGCAGCAGGTGGACCTAGCCCCTAGCCGCCTCATAAAACTCAGATTCTTACCTGTATCATCCTAGCCAGTCGAAGGCTTTCTTTTCCTATCGTATCTTTACACAATTTACAGCTAGCTCTACCACTTTTTGCATATTCCACTCTATATGGAAAGTCATGATCACTGTCCGACATTTCGGAATACAATATTATTTGTTTATTTAAACAAGAAATAGATAAGTAGCCTAGCTTTCGGTCTAGGCCCAACTAATCGACCACCAATCCAAGAACATGTGTCACACTCACTCAGTGGTTTGTTTTTTTTTCGCGGAAAGAGCGCGCCCAGGCGGGCAAGTCAACACACACACGACGTCACAACACAGGAAACTCACTCAAGCGTGACTAACTAAGTATGAAGCGCCAAAAGTGCAATATGTGTACTTGTAGTGTATTTCTGTTGCTGCTATAACCCTGATTTTACTTTTAGTATTAACGTGATGTGATGCCTGCTGCTGTATCATTATCTTATCACTCTTGCCAGTGATGTCACTTTTGAACTGTAATTGCATTGAGAGTTAATTATCTTTTTGACATAGGTTTTTGTAAACGTATAGAAACAATTATGTAATTAAATTATGAAACTTTAATTTCAGATTGTAACATTAAACAACATAATCAAACTATAAATAAAATTATTAAATTACAAAAATATCATTTATTATCATGTTTGCTAGCAGTCATTTCTTTCCATTTCTTCAATAATTTTTCTTCTTTCTTCAGCTTGACGCATGTTTCTTGCAGCTAAATTCTCAAAGTCCATTGCAGTGTTTAAATTCTGAAAACTGCTAGCATTACCATCTGATGTAGAGTTTGTCATATCATGTCTTTTTTTAAACGTTTCTTCTTCACAATTCGCAACAGTCTCTGCTTCTCTCTTTCGTTGCTGCGCTTCTTTTAGCTTAGTAAGAACTGCAAGTTCACAATCTATAGTCTAATAAAAAAAAAGTTTAAAAGGTCATTAGAGGAACAATTTTTGTCTGACATGAAATTATTTTTGCCTAGTTGAGAATTAAAATTGGACTCTCACTTATTACTACGCGTATTACGCACATGTGGCCAAAGACTACCAATAGGAAATTAATCGGTGTCCTATCAGAAAGGTGGTAATTGCCCTGAACAGGTTCACAGTTTACTGGGGTAATGCCTTACTCATCTCAAATAATGAAATGGGTTCTTTAAAGTGCTCACAGACAAACCACCAGAACTAGGAGCGAGTTGGTCTCGAACCCATGTCGATATTGCTGGCTCTTTAGGTACGGTAAATGACGCCCCTGCCTTAACTGCTCGGCCATTTGACTTTAATGAGTTACTGTATAAATGACCAGAAAAGATATTTTAAAATTATTCTACAAGGATAGAACATTATGTCAGCATATCATTTTACAAATGATAGGCCCTGGAAGTCCTTTCTCCTAATTCAAAATGCATGAAATTGCTGAGGATTAGTTTATTAAAAAATGATACACACTGATGGTTGAACTGTAGATGATGGTTTGCCAGCAAGCCACGTGATCTGGAGAGGATTGGATACAAGTCCTTGTTCAAGTTGTACAGCATTCAACTAAAAAAATATTGGAAAGAAAATTAGAATAATTAAGGGTTCTAATTTGCACTTTTAAGTTATTCTTTCTTAAAATTTATAAATAAACTCCCTAACACATTTTTAATACTCAAAAAAAGTTTGGATACACCCCAAATGTCCTAATATGTGTCCATGGTCACCAACCCACACCAGGGGAATAGTTTTCAATTACTCATATTTTTGATGTTTTTTTTTAAAATTTAATTATCAAATTTTTAAAATTAATTCAAATATTTCATTCATTCTTCAATTCCATTCTTTAAAAAAAAACATAAATAAGCATAATACAAAGTGAAAAAGAATGGAAAGAGGGAATCTCTGTGGTTTATAATCCATAAACACTTACTGCACTGTTTGCTGAGCTGTATTCCACAATAGCACTACCTTTCTTTTTGGATGAAATTAACAACGTTGTTACTTCACCATACTAAAAAAAATATTAGAAAGTGTAATAGATTTAAATAACTTTGTTTTACATGAAAATGAAAGCCAAACTAATGTTGAGGCACAAAAATAATGCAATTAAATATACAGTCATCAAATGCTAGTCGTCATTCGACATTGCGCGTCTTACTTGTGTATAGGTCTGCATATGAAAAGTTCTGTTTCTATTTTTATGTTTGCCAGTAGAACTATTTATTAAGGGGACCTCTTCAGGACAAAACAAAGTGTCCCCTGAATAGTTGCCTGTAGTGTTAAAACATAATTGGTCCAAGTTTATTTTTTGGAAAAGTGTCCCCATTATAGGGGTGTTTCAAAGTATTGATAAAAATATTACCTTGTTAAATAATTTATGCAACATCCCATAGTTATATCCACCATTAGTTTCATCGCTCTTTTTCACCTTCCATTTCACCTTTAATTTTGGAGTTTCTTCATCTGCAAAGATAAAGCAATAATAACGTTCTTGGAAGACTATATTGTATAGAGATCGCAATCTTAGTGATGAAGAAAAATCCCATACCATTAATATCATTATCTTTTTCAAGTTGTTTTTTCATTTCATCTTGTTCTCGTCTCAGCTGTTCCGATCCCTCTTCTCGTAAACGTATTATCTGCAACAAAAACAGCGATAAGATTGAGTAATGTCATGGATTATAATATTTAACTATAATATTCTTCCTCCAAGTACTGTATATTCTTGACTTTGTAAAAGTACTGTGTCATACCTCTTGTTGAAGTCTGGCAGCAGCATCTGCTGGGCTTTCACTCACATCTTCATAAACAGCAGCTTCTCTAGCTTCAAGATCTGTACAATAAAATGATTGCATATTATTCACAGATACTGTGTATGTACAATTGCTTTGTATACCTATATAGAAGAAAACATCTACAGAATGGGTATATTATTATAAACCAACAAACAACAACATATTAGGTTACCTTCTTTTATTTTTCTTCTCTTATTATCTAAAGTTCTGTTTCTTAACTCAACAGCTTTTCTTGCCTTCAATAACCTGTCATATGCAGCCTGTGAAAGACATGATAAGTTGGTATACATTTCTTGATTCTAACTTAGAAATATAATCATAATACCATCTAGTAGTTAAATATTGAAATCATACAGTATAATTGTTAGCAGTCCACAATTGTTCGTATCTCACAACTATATTAATTAATTATTTTTATAATTAAAAACAGCAAAAGTAGCCTTTGTTTGTAGTTGAATAACAATTACTGTATTAAGGCAAAGGACACTACATTACCCTTGCTGTTGCATCTATCAATACTTCTAAAGTTTTGGCAAGTTTTTCCCATTCTGCAGCTGTAATAAAAAATAAAAGTTGTTAATCTTCAAAATTATTAATAAACCTTTATGTGTGACTGATAAAATTGAATTATTGAATATTATAAATATTATGTTGTATTTTTTAAATATTAGTATGCTTTTTAAGAATAGAGTTTGTATCAAAAAACAGGGGTTTAAATAATCAGGGTGCAAAAAAACTGTTAAAATAAAACTGGGCAGGTGTGTAAACCCCGGGGATTTCTCAACCCGGCAATTACCTGCCTTGGCATCATCTGGGTTCTTGTCAGGATGGCATTTCAAAGCTTTCTTTCTGTAAGCTTTCTTTATCTGAAAAAAAGGGAAAAAATGTTTTGGTAATTAGGCCTAGGCCCTATAGCTAGTTCGTAGTATGATAAATCTAGTCCAGGTGCATGATAAAAATCACCTGGAAATCACATCTTACTTCTAGCCAAGACTAGGCTCATTCGGATGGCTCATTCTACCCTCTGAACGATCGACATCCCCGCCGACTTCTCAGACTCTAGCTAGCTAGAAATCAAACTTTTTAGCCTAGCTAGCCTAGGCTTAAGTGTCTAAGCCTACACTCTAGCCTAATCTTGTAAGGTATCATGCCACTAATGAACATTAAAAATATATATATATGTCAAATATACTTCTGATTCAGTAGCTTCTGGAAGGACTTCTAAAATCGAATATAAATCAAGATCCAAAACATTCAGATCTTTTTTAGATTTCGCCATTTTTCGCCGACGACGTTTTAAAAACTTTTACTACCGCCCTCATCGATTGGTCAATAGTATCGATAGATCACGTGCTATACACGTATACGTCACCGCGCGCCACGGACCACAAGTCAGGTGACGTGAATGTAGAAGAACATGACGGGAATTCCCTCCTTGGTTGGGGATTCCCTAACTCAGACCGGTGCTAGGTTTCACGTACTATCAGAAACACTGAAACAACATGCATTTAATATCAGAGAAACTCTTGATGAGGCACAGAACGATTTTAAAGGTTAGGTTTACTATCTGTATAACAGTTATCTGCTGCATGCCATGCCAGTATGGGATTTTTGGAATACTTATTATCTAGACTATGCGCATATTAAATATATATTATTTTTTTCTATTTTTTTAAATAGTATGTGTTGAAGATTTCATGTGCACAAAGGTGTCAAAACTTGGAAGAAGCATAAGAACAATTTATAACACGTTGACAAGGTGAATTTTCCATAAAAATGCACACTCACCCAAAATCCTTGTTACAATACCACCACCTACCTTACAAATGGCATGTTATTTACCTATATAATTTCATAGACCAATTAATAATTATTGCTAACGTTAGGTTAGTGAATAGATCACCAACATACAAGTAAACTAGCCTTAAGGCTATCAGCCTGAACTGTACTCACTTTTTTTCGTCCAGCTTACAATTAACTAGTTGGTCATCGATTGAGGATCTCTGTAAGGAACACTTTCAGCACATTGAGGTCCAAGAAGCATTTGAAGGCGTGGAAGAGGTGCAGGTATGTTAATATCACAATTAACAAGTTTAAGTTCAAACTTATTGATCCACAAAGGCCCAGATCAACTGTTGTTCTTCCCTGCATGCTATTAACTTATTTGTTAGGCCTATTATAAACCCTGTCTACAAACAAAGTTTGACAAAAAAAGTGTGATGTGCCAAAATATGGTGGTGAAATGCCCAAATATGGTAGTGATATGACATCATCATGTCTATATTTGGGCACATCACATTTTTTTGTCACATAAAGTTTGATAGTGTAGACAGAGCTTCATTTGTTCATGACAGGAAGATTGGGAGAGTTTCTTGACAAACGTTGACAAACAACTGAATAGTGACTCATCTACAAGTGAAGTCAGCCAGGGAGACGAGGTTCCTCCAGATATATCACTTACCAATGCCAAAGACTCCAGGTAAAGTAGACCAACAAGGCAATCTAAGAAGAGGGTGCTGAGCACCGGAGATCAAAGGATCTATCTGTGGCTGCGACACGATCAGTTCCACACCACTTAACCGACACAGGGCGCCCGGAGAATATGTACATAGTACAGTACTGTTGGTTTGTCGCAGCCAGACATAAGATCAAAGGACTATTACGAGTTCCTATCTTGGCAAGAAAAGCTCAGTGTCCTGTTGTTAGATTTCCTTGCGTAGAAGTTTACATAATAAGTAGCTCTATTATAAACGTATAGCAGTTACTTGTAGGCACTAATGAAAAATTGTTTTGTGTTTCAAAACAGTGTAATAAACCTCAGCGAGTACATTAAAAACAAAGGGAATCCAGTTACTCTTGTTTTGTTGCGGCATTTGGCCTGACTTCCGTGACGCGACCATGTCCAAGAGCTTCAGGACCGACGAAATAAGCTTGGAGATCTTCGTGGATATATTGTCGTAGTTTCATTTGGATCAATCGTCGGGGCAAGAATGTGGCTTGAGTCAACCAAGTGTGAATTTCCGTTATTTGTAGATGAAGATAGACAGGTTTGTGCCATTTGCAGAGGACTTCCTGATCTTTCTCCTAATGAGAGAATGAATAGTGCTCTCCAATAGGGTGTCCCCTGAATAGAGGTTGGCTGTAGTGCTAAAACATATGCCTCTTTTTTGTTTCACAGGAAAGTGTCCTCTTAATAGGGTGTCCCAAAATTTCCCATGAGTTCTAGTTCTATTTGACTTGATTACCACAGAAATATTCCAGGTCGTTACATCACGAGGTATCTTTAACAATTCAATATATTATTTTGAATTTATCAACAGCTATATAAGGCATTTGGTCTGGGAAGATCAATTAAAAAGGTATGGAATATGGATTCAATGAAGTATTATGGGCAACAAAAAGCACTGGGTAGGAGTCTACCAAAATCATTTGAAAATGTTGAAGATGATCCACATCAGGTAAATATGCTAATTTGGTCTAATTTGCATTTTAAATTATTCATGGTACAGTATCAGGTATTAAAGCTCTGTCTACACTTTCAGATGGGCGGTGATTTTGTTGTTGATGAAGAAGGTGTATTACGTCTAATGTACTGCAGTAAAGTGCCTAGTGACAGACCAACAGTAGATCACATATTTGCTGTTCTGAAGGTAAGTAATTTGCATATACATGTGCAATACCTAATTATTCACAATTTGAACTGCACATTTTATAATAAATTCTAATATAATTTGGGGTTTTTTTCAGGAATGTGAACAAAGAAGTGATGGACAGCCCCCAGCTAAGAAACCAAAAACATGTTAATTTTGTTTTTAATTTTTAACCCATGAAAAAAATCCAACAACTTGTGTTTAAAGAAATGTGTATTTATATAATACATTGATGAAGGTTTTAACTAAAACCAGACTGGAAGTTAAAATTGGAAAGTATAGTATTATCTATATACATTTATAGCAAGGTTTTATAAATTGTATGGTCCATATCATATTAATTAATTATTAATAAAGCAAATTTGAACACATTTTTTTCGTGTGTTAATATTCCTTTGAGTCAAATGCTGTTAATTAATTATTATTAAAAACTATAAATTTAAGGCATATTCTCAAACTATTTCTCTTTTCTGAAACAAGCATTTATTGTCCGGAATTCCAGCCTTACCACCACTCCTTGATCGTTCCATGTGACTTGATAGTCTTTGATTGAATTGGTCACCTGTAGTTTCTAGGACATTCATCCTCCCAATGTCCAGTCTGATCTATAAATACAGTGGAAATCAATATACCATCTTACTATTATTCACAAAAACCAAAATGTAGTAGGCAACTCCATATTTTACCATGAAAAACGCTTTTATATCAAGATGAGCTAGCTTAAGGCCAACTCAGACAGTGTCGTCCGGCACGGTTCTGGTCCGAAAATCCAATTCAATGTTTTGTTCGCACGTACGCAGCTACGCGCATAACGATTGGCGCAAAGCCATGTGACCGTCGAGAAAAGAATCATTGATGTTCGATTTGCTGGACTGGAACCGTGCCGGAACAGATGTGAAAGACTCTTTACCCTCTAGCCACCAATCTATATAAAGTCTTTGGGCTTACCACATTTGTCACAAATACGATCTGGATCAAACTCCCCGTCAATTGCGGCCACTAGGTGATCTCCTTGAGAATCTTGTCGGGTTTCAAATTCATCATCACTCAAAAACCTGTCATCGGCTGTATACTCCTCTTCCCAACCATCATCGCTATACCCCCGTCGTCGCCGTCTGTAATAATCATCACTCGATTCATCATAACGTTCCTCCTCTTCTTCATCTTCTTCCTCAACATCCGAGTCGTCTTCGTCATCCGTTATAATAATGGTGTCTTGCATCGTTCCGCTAGAAGCAAGACCGTTAGATTTGCCTACAAGGTCAAACAAATGATAATAAAAAAAACAACAGAAATAATGAGATGAAAGAAATATAAGATACATACTGAACACACTTACAAAAACATTCTGTAACTATGGGTTATATTATGCTGATAACATTGATCAAGGTGGTTTAAAATAAACATTGACATACAAAATGTTCCATGTGATTTGAAGACTGGAGAGGTTTGGTGAGAAAGGGTACTTTACTTTACCAGAGGAAATAAAATAATTTAAACCATAAAAATTCTGCACTCATCAAGTCGAGTGGCCGAGTAGCTAATGTATGCAAACCATAGGCATAGAATCGGCAAAAATTCAAGGCTTTCCTCGATCATAGTTCTCATGGGGGTAAATCAAATCTTCTCAGACTGGAGGGGTCCAGTGTGCTTAGCTAGTTCGCATGCGCTTAACAGAACTCAATGGATCTTTTAGAAGAGTACAGTAGCTGTTGTGGTCCATCCCAGTCCCTGTCGTGGACAGGCAAATGTGCTCTTTTTTACAGCATCAACACGAAAGAGCACTTAGGGAAGAAGAAAGTTTTTGTATGTTTGTCCACACAATTCAACTTAGTTATTCTGTAAGACAGGTTATTCTTCTTCCAACCACACATTTACAAATAAAAGATGTCAATTTTATTTCACCTAGTCAATGGGCAGTACTGTCCATCTTTCATCCAGGACAAAACATAACCACAATTAAATGAAGCAATATAGCAAATACTGTAGATGTCCAGTAGATAATATTTATTTTCAAATGAACTTTTGTACTTTATAAAGATAAACAAAATTGCTGTTATCATAGTATCAGTATATTTTTAGTAGTTTCTAAAACTGAAACTTTATTCATTAGTAATTTCTGCCTTATAATATTATTCTAACACAATATTATAACAAACAATTATTTTCATGCATATTATTTATCATACATACAGTCAGTCGCATTAGACTCAAATGGTTTATATTGATCCAATCTTTATCTTTCGGCTTTGTACAAGGAAATTTATCCAACTACGATGTGTTACAATATTTGTTGTTTGTTACACAAAGTTAGATAGTGTAGACAGAGCTTTAGAGTACATCAACTATCTCATTACAAATATGACAAGCATCTGTGATTTTGAGCATGGTAGAATCTAGCTGCGCACAAAATGTTCAATTGTTTTTTAGAAGGGTCATGCATCATTATTATTATTATTATTATGGCATGACAATCCATTTTGGTTGAATATCTTGAAATAAATACAAGCCGTTAAATCATCAAATCTTATCTCCACCTTCGAACAGTTCTTGGACATTTGACTACAGCATGGCCCAGCTGAACTGAAAATTTAAACAAAAGATTGTCTTAAAATTTTTAGAAAAGAATTTAAATGGTACATGATGGTTAAATGTAAAAAACCAGCCAAGTACAATACTGCCTGATCTGTTTTATTTGCATCTCAATAATAATTTAATAGTTTGACATAAAAACAATTATTGCTAATGATGGTGTGGAATTAGATGTTACACTACACGCTACTCCCCGAAATTGAAATGAAATAAGTTTGCTTACAACATCTGGTGCACCGTTCCGTTGGATTGTACACGCCATCAGTCCCCGATACAATGTGCTGTCCATTCGCATTTCTGCAAAAAAAGAACACGTCCTGTCTATTGAATCTTGAATCGTTCCCGTATGAGTTTTGAAATTGTATGTCTGTCATGAATTGTCTCCGACCACGGTTGCGTATTTCATTTGTAGGCGCTTCCTCGTCGTCACTTATAACAACCGTTTCACTCTTCGGTACAATCGTTGTAGGAGCAGGAGCCTTGCCTAAGAGAACATAACAATGTTTTTTTCAGTGTTGTGTGTTTCAACATTGAAACACGATAAATAATAATGACCTTTTCAATAGTGCACAACAACAGCAAGTAACCCCACTACAAAATTTGGCATGGTTACAGAAGCTTTCGCAACATTGATTTGTTTGTAAACATGCGCAAAATTAATTGTTGTGTCTGAATCATACAGGACTAATAAATAAAACATCAGTTTTTACTGCATTTTCAATAGACTTTATTTTATAATATAATATTAATATATTATTATATTAATTATATTATTATATTATAATAATATTAATTATATATTAATAATATTATCCTGTTGGCCATGTTCTCATCACTATTTAGATGAAGTCACGCCCAAATCTAATAGCACAAGCAAAATAAGTTAGAATACAATAAATATTGGTTCATTAAATAGCTTGTAACCAACTCTATCAGTTTAATTACTGTAAATACATTTTTTTAAATAATTCCAAATAATTTAAAGCTTTTGATGGAAAACTCTATATTCATCAATGTTCTCTGAGTGTTCTTGGACAATCTCCGTGCGGGTGGCCAAACACATCTACAGATAAAAAATATAAATAAAAATAGTGGTAACGTCAAAGTTTAAGTATTGTATTACTGTATAATGTATAGACCTGAGACATCTCTAATTCAACAATTGGTCAAGTTTTAGTCTTATAAATGTTGCTATATGTAATCAAATCAAATAAACATTTCTTTCTTTCATTTTAAATTAAAACTAATACATTATAAATTCTGACGAGATTTTCTTTTCGAGAAAAAAAATATAAAAATAAATCATAATCTATAAAATGGTGATTAAATTATCATCATTAAATCTACATGCATTGTCTTATATATTATAACAGAACCTCTCTTAAAGGGACCTTCAGGATTAGGTGTCCCCTTGGCTGTAGTGGTATTGCCCGTCTTTTGTGGGAAAGTGTCCTTAATATGGATGTCCCACTGGAAGGGTTTTACTGTGTTCCATATTTTACATACATACATGGCACATGCAATGCAAGTGAAACCAGACATAAGTCGCATAGCTAGATTTGTATAAAAAGCCATAAACAATACAAGGCTTAAAATTATTGTTACAGAAAATTATAGTTGAAAAAATATTTATCTACATTACCTTGGGTGTTTTTCTATTTTGAGACAAATATAATGCATAAATTTTAAAATTTTATGTGGTCTGTTGAAAAATGGTGTAAACTATGTATGATATTCATAAAACATATCATGTTTTATGCTTTAAATTGAAAGTGTTCCAATTACTAGTTGGAATAAAGTTTTAATAAAAAAAATGTTGCATAATAAAATACAATTTAGTTAATGATTGAAGGTGCGAAGTTTCATTGAAAAAAATACAACAATTAAAATACTCCTTTGCTAAGGCGTAAACTTAAATGCCCTGTTTATTTATTTGTACTCCTGTTACTTAATTTAGCAAGCTTTTTAACAACCAAAATTTAGACGGCGACATCTCTGGAAGTAGTAGTAGTTTTTTCAGTATCTTAAATCTTGAATTATGTAGTTTCAGTTTTGTAAAAATCTCAATTTTGAACAATTCTGATTTATGTCTGATTTTGCTTGCATGTGCCACATTATATGTATGCTGTATAGAGTTCTGTGGTGTAACGTCACGATAGAGGGCGCTGCATGGTTGCTAGCCAACCAAAAAATGCGTTCAACGCTACTATGTTTATAAACTGTATAGATCTGCATTTCTATCAAATTATGTATCTTAGCTTGATTTTTTTAAACTTAAACTGTAGTTGAAGAATAAATAGATCATTAAAAACAAATATTTAGTGATCTTTTGAAATTTTAGTTTGTTTTTTATTGAAAATTATTAAGTTTTAAAATGACTACTTCAATAAGCCTATTCCAAACCATTTGTGCTGACCTGAGAGTCACTCAGGCAGGTTGAACGCATTTTTTGGTTGGCTAGCAACCATGCAGCGTCACCTACCGTCGTGACGTCAGCACCGCAGAACTCTATACCATATATAACAAAAAAAATAGCCCTTACCACATTTGTCGCAAAAGATCATAGAATCATAATTTCCATCGGAACCTGCTACCATATAATCTCCAATAAAATCTAATTGATATTCGAATTCATCATCACTATTAAACTGTTCAATATTTCTATAATCCTCTTCAAATGTAGACATGTTCCACTCTCTTCTAGCATCATCATCTTCTGTACTAAACTCATTCTCGGCATTAATAGTAATTTCACTCAATATGCCGCTGGCGGGTGGAGCAGTTGACAATTTGCCTACGTAGACACAAAATCGTAACTCTTCCAGCACTTAGTCGAAAGTATATACTCGAAGGCTTAACTTTTACTTGTCTAGCCACATGAAGCATTTTCATATTAGCCTACTTAGGTCCACTGGGCAGTTTTGCTCAACTCTAAGTATATTGTAAGCTATGTCCACACTGAGCCTGTATGCCGTCTGAATGCAGGAGAAAACCAGCTTATAATATACATTTTACAGTCGCTACGTTCACACAGGATTCGAAATAAGTCATTGTGTACTACTGTATCTATTTTTCATGATTTGTTTTATCCAGCCACAGGACTGGACTCTAGGCTCAGTGTGAACGTACCTCTAAGATCGTTTCATACAGACTAATTTTTATTCAAACCCCTGTACCACATAACTAATAAAAACATTTCAAAAACCTACTTTTTCTTTCTTTGACAATGGCAGTTCTTCTTGTTTTAAGTTCTTCACTGAAAGATTCAACCATTTTGTCGATGTAATTGTCCAGTACAAGAGAATGGGTGTATGTTGTAACTTTTTTACGGCAGATTGGGCATTCTTTTTTCTTTTTGAACCATTCCATGATACATAGGTGGCAGAATGAATGAGAACAATTCAAAGTTGTTGCCTGTGGTTAATAAAGAAAATAAGAAAGTTTAAAGTCACCAATTGTTTTTTTTTAATTGCAAAAGCATGGCATTATTAATTTAGGAAATGGTGTAAATTATACTGTAGGGTATGGGGAATTTATCTGGACATACTAAATGTTTTTTTGAGAAGCAGGATCAAGGATTTTGAAAAAGGTGAAAGAGGCAACATCTAACAATTGTAGATATTTTAGAGTTTGCTTATTTGAAGGCACTGTCTATAAAGCGTGGTTCCCACTAGTAACATGATGTTTTGTAACACGGTGCTGCATTGCATAATCACAAGTGGGAACTGACAACGCAACAGTGCTACAAACATCGCAGATTTGATTTCACGCAGACGGGGGCAAATACAATTATCGGAAGGGCATTTTCTTAGGTTGCATCGCTAGTTGGAACCACGCTTACAAGGAACACATACAAATTCTTGTATATTTGATTGACATAGAATTATTAATACCTGAATAAATAGCTCAGCGCATATACTACATTGGAGTTCAGATTCCATCACATCCGATACTTTCTCGTATGTTTCTTGCTTTGCCATTTCCAGATACAGCTTTTGGTTTTCTTGTTCACGTTTACTCTCTACAAGCTGAAATAAATGTGTACTATATTATCTATGTTCTGAGGTACTGTAGATGGGGTTGAAGGGTATATATGCAAGTGGCTGTGGTTGAACGATTACTAACATACAAAAATGACTGTTGCTTACCAATACCATCCATTTCTTTTGACTCCGACTGTAAAGCTCAGTCTACATTATAAACTTTGTGACAAAAAATTGTGATGTGCCCATATATGGACATGATGATGTCATATTATTTTAATGTCAAATTAGTTTGATAGTGTAGATAGTGCCTTAGCTGCAAATGCATTAATACATACCTCTGTCTGCAATGTTTCAAAATCTTTCTGTTTCTTTGATATCACCATCTCTAACTTGAGTTTCTCTTCTTCCAGTTTCAACTGGAGATCTTTATTCTTTTCATCGAGCTTCCTTTCCATCTCTTTCTGCAGATTTTCTTCCACCATTTTTTTCTCAGCAAGGAGTTTTTTTTTCTGCATGGTTAATTCTTCCAGCATCTGTTTTTCCTTCTCTTTCATCTTTGTCTCAAGACCAATCCTCATCTCTTCCTGTGCAGTGTGCTGGTTAAGATCTTTTTCTTCTAACTTTTTCTGCCATTCTTTTTTAAGTTCTTCTTCAACGGTTGCCTTTTCTTTTAACAGATTCTCTTTTTGCCGCATCTGTTCCTGCATCATCTCCTCCTCTTTCTCTTGAATTTCTTTCTCAAGTTTTTCTTGCATGTTTTTTTCCATCTGTAAAATATTCTGTTCTTTTTCACTCAATTTCTCTTCCATTTCTTTCTCTAACTTTGATTGAATTTTCGTCTTCTCATTCATTAATTCTATGTGTTGTGCTTTTAATCTCTCAAGTAAACAGCTTTCTTTTTCTTTCATTTCTACATTAAATTTTTCATTCATTTGTTCTTCTAATTCTTTCTTTTCAGATTCTAATCGTTCTCTTTCTGCTTGTAACTCTTGCAGAAGTTTACTTTCTTTAACTTTCATCTCTTCTTTGTATTGAGCTGTCAGCGTTTCTTTTTCCTTCAATATTAAAGCTTCCATAACTTTTAATCTTTCCTCTGCTTCTTTCGCTTTCTGTTCTGCTGCTTGCTTTTCATCTGCTAGTCGTTTTGTCTCTTCTTCTGCTTTCAACTTAGCTTTTTTAAACGTTTCTACCTTTTCCGATGTACTTGGAGATTCATTTATACCAGAGTTCAGGTTAGGGTCAGTATTTCCATCACCACTCTGAGAAGGTTCCCATTTTCTTTTATCCCCTAGCAATAGACTCTTTGGTTTCGATGCAGGATTCAATCTACTGTTTATTTTTTCCACTTCAGCAGAACTTAATTGTTTTTTGATAAATTTATATATGAAGTCAGTTGGGTTTTTAGCTTTGGATGGCTGTCCAAAATAAACATCATCTCCTCCTTTTATTTCACATTGTTTCATGGGCAATATTCTTGAATCATTTATATAAATACCATTTAAACTCTAGAAAAGAAAAAAAAGATTGATATTATTGTACATGGTGTAATTCTTGTAGGCAAGGGGAAGGTAAGAATGATAATTGCATGATAGCAGTCATTTAGGCCAATGGAAATACATTACATGGTTCTCGATATCCATACCTTGCATCAGAACGAGGTCTACCGCGGTTTTTTTGGTCTGCTGCTCTCGTACATTTCGCGATCGATCGTCGTGCCTAGCTACCTCTCTGCCTACGGCATTATTGCATTCAAGGTTTACTTCACTTAATTAAAATACTGTGATGAAAGATGAACGTTGACAAAAATCCCTCACCAATTTTTTGATAAGTGCTGACGAGAACCATGTAATGTATTTCCATTGGCCTTATGTACTTCACCTGATCTATAGTATTGTATTGATGTTGTTTTGTTGATAATCAAAGTTTAGCCTGTGACCAGTTTCCACACATGCATTTACTGTACATTCTGATAATGCATAAACACCGATATCAGTTTAGAAGTACTGTATAATAAATTTACCAACCTTGTTATCTAAAATAACCCATTTATCGATATCTTTAAGATAACTGATAATAGCATGTTTCCGTGACAACATCAGGGGATCATCCTTGGATAAAATCTGCACACTGACAAAATTACTTCTCCCAATAGAAACCTATAAAACAAAGTTATAAAATTGACCAAGTTAGTAGACTAGTTAGTTGATGGCTTTAATACTCTGAAACACACCTAGTAATGGCAAACAAGAAAATAAGTTTGATTCAGTTATTTATAATTTATGTGTAGTAGGCAAGAACCGATAATATATATTATTAGCTACTGTAACCCTGGCACCAAATTCCCACAGCACCAGGCCCCGAAACCCATCCATACTTACTGTCCATTGATCAACATTATTGGCCGGGGGGAGAGAGAATCATAGCTCGGCCTAGTCTTTATTAGCTAATCAAAAGGACTAACCTAGCCTTAAGTAATAAGCCTAGTCGCGGGCCTACTACTAGGCCGTAGCCTTCTTGACCTAACTAGTAGGCCTAGCCTAGGCCAACTATCTAGCAAGTAGTAGGCCTAGCCAACATATTTTTTGAGAGGGAAAATTCAAAACATTCCATTGACATTTGTGTATGCAGGTCCAATCACAAAGCAATCTACTTTTATTTGCTATAATTTATTGTACAAACAAACCTCATTCGTTTGAGAAAGAGGAATGCAGTCATAACGTTTTGGAAAATCTGGTTGACTTCGTTCTAAGCAGAACACCTCCATTTTTCTCGCACACTTTTCGAAATTTCTCCTCCCGGCCCCGACGACGAGGAGGGCATGACTGGTCAGGCCGTGTCGTGATCAATTAAATTAGAGGGCAGCAAACATTATTTACAAACAACACCGCCACCAACCACGTTATCATTAATTTTAAAAGAAAAGGAAAAGAACTGTACACTAAAATATAAATAAATAGATCAATTGAATGTTTTTAAATAGTTGTTTTAATAGAAGATATAAGTATCACTAGAAAGCATGTATTTCTAAAATTTCTCCCATTTTGATTCATTTTAAAAAGTTTTTATTTACTTCGCTTGAACTTTAGACATTATTAACATTATTAATAATATTTTTTATATGTTTGATTTCCGAAAAACAACAATTAGAATGACGAAATTATTTAGTACATATGTATAATGTTGCCAGAGCAAATACAACAATATTTCAAAATACTGTAATAAAAATAATGTACACAGGGCAACCAGTGCCGGTTTTAAAAATGCCTAGATCTGTTAGTAGATTTTTTTAATCTATATATTTCCACATAGATTCCAGTAACATAAATCTATCCATATAAATGGGAACAAACATTCAATAAATTATCAGCACTTCTTTTCCCACTACTGAAGTCATTCCAGTACTCTTGCAGTTTCCCGTGTAAATTCTTGTACGTTTTGCGTTGGTGTTTCATCAGTTTTTCCTCTTTTATCAGACTTGTTCTGACACCCACTAGCGATAGTTCAGTGTAGAATACCTTGATCAGTTTGTAAAGAGGCATGTTACAGTTTCGTACCTTCACTTTCAATCTGTAAAAATATATGCAAATTACAATCAATTAATTACAATTATTTTGGAGGTTTTTATAATCATGTAATTATTATCAAGACAGTGTACTAACTCTTTCAAAACCAATTTGAAGTCTCCTTTTCAAGTTTTACATTAATTTAAATTATTGCCACAATTGCTGTCTATTTCAATTACGTACAGCGCATTGAGAGCTTGCTAACTTCCCACTAGCGACGCAAAGCAGTGACGTAACGCAACGTAAGTGATTTGACCAATCACAAGCGATGGATTATTCGAACAGTGGCTTGTCATTGGTCAACTCGCCTGCGTTGCGCATACGTTCTTGAGCTGCATCTCTAGTGGGAACCACGCTTTATATAACAATGAACTACTATTATTATCACCATTATTATTTCTGCATAAAGAAATGGATAAATTACCTCCTATACCAACCCTCTACGTCTGTGTTAGTACGTACGCTTTTGCCAAACACACTCCACACCCGAGGTGGCCACACAGTATTGTCCGATATCCAATTATTCTCCACATAAGTGAACACCTGTAATATATAATTTGATTAGGATTTATACTGTAGCTTATAAACTTCTGTAAACATTTTACATTAAGCTGAAACAATATGTTTAACAAACTTATTTTTTGCCTAATGTAAAGCTCTGTCCACACCATCAAACTAGTTTGTGTGACAAAAAAATGTGATGTGCCCATATATGGACATGATGATGTCATATTACTACCTAATTTGGACATATCACTCTCATATTTGGGTACATCACACACACAAGTCTTCAGTGAGTTTTTACATAACGTCACTAATAGAGTTTTAATATTTTTATAGCTATGAAACGCCATGTGGGACAAAATATTTTTCTGTTTAGAAACTATATTAGCCTATTGTATGCTAAAGACTACAATAAATAAATCAGGTTTGTACCTTCATAAGGTCTTCCTTTTCATGATCAACTTTCTCCAAAAGCTGTAGAAACAGTTCAGGAATGATATCACTTGGCATATAAGGCAAAGCTAGCAGCTTCCTTAGCCTAGAGTGAGTCTTCTTCTTGCTCAGGTAAGCCTCCACTAGTCCCTGCTCTTGAATCTTAAACCAAATCGCCTGCGTCCAAAGGTACGAACAACCACGCGCTGTCACGCTTGGAAACACTTGCGAAAATGCCTCCCATAAATTGTCCACAAAATCCATAAAACACTCTTGTACTTTGATTTCTCGTGGTAAGATTCTTTTAATCATTTCAAAAATGCCAATATAATCGTGTTTCATATTGTTGGACATTATAGCAAAGCAAAGTGGTACCTATAGAAATCAAAAGATAATTGTCACATTACGTGGAATTGTTAGGTGAGAATTAAATATGAAATATTGTTATAAAGTGAGATGGTATGTTAGGAATGACATAGTGTAATGTTTGTGAAAAGGTCAGAGGGAAAGTTTGTCAGGAAAAAATTTCAAATTATGAATAAATACTTCAAGTAATTTGATTGGAGTACCACTAATACAACTTACAAGTACATTTAAAGTACACAGACATTGTACTATCGGCCTATTAAAGAAGTATAAATATTGTTTGTCTTTTTAGTTAGCTTTCATGTCATGCAAGTGGACCCACTGCCGGGGCATGCATGCTGCCTCCGATCATTCCATCTAAAACATCTGCCATTACAACTGGGTCAAGACCAGCAGTAACGCATTACCATCCCATATTAGATCTAGCAAGTCTACTGATGTGTTTAAGAGTGCGCTTAAGACACATCTGCTGTCGGCTGCCTTTGTAAATTTGTACGGTTATTGTTTAGCTAGATACCCACATTACTGAGAACACCTCAGTAATGTACTGGCAGGTCTGTGCACCTTAAATTGCCGGTAAACAGAAGCAGTAATGTGGGTTCGATTGGTCTGCTTTTTTCCCCGATTCTTTTTTTTTTTTTTTTTTTTTTGTCGTTTTAAGTTTCATAGTTAGTATTTTTCATGGTTTTCACAAGCACCTTGAACACTTTGTGGATATGTGCGCTTTATGAATCTTATTATCTTATCTTAATACTTACCTGTTTGATTTCTATGTCTCTTTGTATAAAACAATGTACAGTAAGAAGGTGGGTGAAAGGCTCTTTCAACATCTTGGAATTGACATCAATGTACCATCTCTTTCCACGGGCAAGAACATCAAGTTGTTCTTCGGAGGCGAACAATAAATGGCGCTGTTTTCCACGTACAATATCTGCACGAAGGAAACCTGAATTGAGAAAAGAAAATATGTGGTTAAATCGCTCTTTATGACAGTGTCATGTACAATGCTTATTTAGTCCACAAAATCTTGCTTTGAAAAACATCTGCCGTGGGCTGCGAATGGTAGAATGTCTAAACAGAAATTTCCTAGGAGAGACCTTGTTAAAAAATGTTCTCTATACATTTTTATATTTTATACTTTATACTTGTCATCTTGTTTTGTTGAGGGCTAGCTCCATAGAATTGGCTCATTCTGGTTGGGTCACCCACCTTCTTGAAATATGGCGAAAAAAAATAATAAAATAAATAAACATTGACAGGTTTGGTTGAAATGATACAGTATGTTAAAAAAGGTCCTTAAGCTGTACACTATCAAACTAGATTGACAAAAAAAGTCTGCCCAGATGGTAGCGATATGACATCATGTCCATATATGGGCACATCAAATTTATTGTCACAAAGTTTGATAGTGTGGACAGAGCTTTATACATTTACATATGTATTCTACATTAGCTTTGATTATGAAATTGTCTCAAACTTTCTACCAAGTTTACTAGTAGATGTCTTTTTTCTCTATGAAATGTTTTAAAAAAAAGTATGTTGAGAAAAATCTAACCTTCAGGGATTGCATGATTAGCAAGAGTGAAATCCAAATCCGTTGGTTCATCCGGTTTTTGACAATTTAATCGAAACCGCTTGGCTTGTCTTTTAAGAGCTCCCTCACTCGGTAAATCTGAAAGTGTTCCGGCCTCTACATATTCAGATAAAGTTTGCCGAACGATATCAATGACAGGTGTACACATTTCTTGTGAAGCTTTCCGTTTGATGTCCGACACAACTGCTGATTTTATTTTTTGCATTGGATTTCCTGGGTGTTCATGTTTGCGGTTCCTGGCAAAAGTGTCTTTTCGTTGTCTGACTAAGACACGACAGTTCAGCGTCTTGTCACGCTTTGAACATCTAGGAAAAATAAGATAATTTTTTTTAATTTAAACAGGAAAATGATTACTTTTTTGTTGAACCAAATAATACTGACACAAATGGTAATCATTTTCCTGTTTATTATTGGACCCAGATGAATTTATTTAATAACATTTTTTTAATTTGTTTCTACTTTGAATATAGAATCATAATTGCTTGCCTAACTATTTTTTTTATTTCTATTACCAGTGTCATTAAAATTCTGTAAAATAAAATTAGCAAACTGACCTCCAAGTGACACAGCCATTGTCATTACTTCTTTGTATAGTATAGGAGTAACCCTCACTGTCAATAAGCTTATTTTTTGCACGTTGTGACCCGCCTTCAACTATTGTAAATTTTAACGTAGCATCATCCGTAACATCATCTGTTAAAACTCCTTCATCAGTTGCAATTTCGTCGGTGACAGGCCTTGATTCTTCAACAGAGGACGAGTTTGGCGACTTAAGGGACGAGTTTTTGGAATTGTTTGTGGAGTCATTATTAATTGTTGATTCAGTTGTTTGAGCATCAATAATTGTATTATCATTATTATTTGTTGGTGTATCAATATTATTATCAATAGTATTGTCATTATTAATTACAGTATCTGTAGAGCTGGCTGGGATTTCTAAGACATTAGTTGCTTGTACATCAGTTACAACTTCAATTTCAACGTTTTCATTGGCCACTTGCTCGTAGCTAGAGTAAAGCAACGAGCCAATGGCAACATCAGAAGATTCTATTAAAACTGAATCAGAAGCCATCTACAAAAAAAAGATTTAATATAACTTTGTCTTCTTTTTGTTATTATTTTTTTCTAAAGTAAATATCTGTTCCATTTTGTTGAATGTATGGAAAAATAAATGAAACAAACAAAGAATATGGTTAAATATGGTCAAAAAAAAAAAAAAAAAAAAAAAAAAAGAACAGGTAGAAGAAAGTGTAATTGAAGATCCAAGTTTGATAAGTAAATTTTAAATATTTAGACTTTAGAGGTATGGCATGCTGAAAGTTAATACACCTATTCAACATTTACGTCATTTTACATTACGTCACTTCACAAGTCATACCATATATATGCCCACCCACAAGACACTAAGGTATAGAACCGCTGACTTGCTGGATCAAAAACTGTGCAATACCAACAAAATAACTGAATTCCAAAGAAATGACACATTAGCAGAAGTTTTTGATATTAATAGGAAGAATATTGTGAGCATGTGCAGATGCATGTTATGTTTGACTGCCTTCTAATTGCTCCCTATAAACTTATAGCAAATAACTTACAAGTATCTCTGATTCAGATTGTATGGTATTGACTGTAGAACGTATTGCTTTAGTTTTACGCCTCACTGTGTAAGAAAATTGAATTAATAATTCGTCCTAGAAACAGCAAATGTCGCTTACAAAAACAACAGACAAAGTTATCAAACTTTTTAAAGAATGTTAAGAACAGTTTATACAGTAGTAAAAAAACATACATTTGGTTTAGTTTTAGTATTTGTAGGACCAATTTGTTTAATCTGGTGAAATATAACTTTGCTTTGCTTGTACTTGGTATAAAAACAAAGTTATTTATTGGACACAAGGGTACACATTCCTGTTAAATGCACAATGAGCAATATATGTTTTAACACTATTAAGGAGCCATTTTGATTGTGCCCCTTAATTAATTAATTTCAACAATATTTTACGACGGTGGTCCATCCAGCCGAAGCTGATCAGGGACCCTCACAAAAAGACATCAACATGCAACAATTAAAATAGAATTTAATAATAGGGTTTCATTTTGTACCTCTAGTTGATTTTTGTCTACCACCTTGATTTGGTAGATGGATATGGAAACAACTTCCAAACACAAACTCTGGAATACACCGACTCCTTTGAATCACGGTTGCCTTGCACGTGATATTCTTATTTCTTAGAGAACATCTAAAAATTTTAAAAACTCAATTAAAACTATGATTTTTGGAATTGTACTGTTTGTACTTATCTATGCAAGAGGTTCAGGGATTTAAGATTGTTAAACAGCTCTAACGCTAACATAATAATTATATCAAAAAGTGGAGATGTAGCTTGATGGTTAAAGTGCTTGCCTTCCAATCTCAATGTCCAGGGTTCAATCCTGACCTAGTGCCAGGGTTGTAACTCATGGCTCTTTCAACTCCACTCCCCAAGCCTCAAATGAGACTTACTTTATAAGCACAATAAATTATAAAATAGTTTATCCATCCTGCAATGGGCGGGTTTGTGCTCGCTGATGGATGCGTATACAAAAAATGTATTGTATCTAGCTGTAAAAAAGGGAAGGCGCATATCTCTAGTCTTATGTTTTATAAAATCAATCCAATTCACTTTTTATCAGAAATATATCGGTAAACTTATCTTTACTGAATACTAAGAAATATACCAGTAAACTTATCTAAAAATTGCAGCAAAATGTTGTGCCTCAAAATAGCCTTTCTCGTTCCTTAAACAAACATAATTCACTATGCATACACATATACACAGCATTTAAAAAAAGGCATACCTCCAATACGTTGAGTTACTGGAAGTTTTCCGTTTAACATATGAATAACCGTTGCTGTCGACTAATTTAGGATGTCCTCGTTGAGTTGACGATTCTACTACTTTGTAAGTAGCTGTATCATCATAAGTCGGGTTGTCTAAAATGAAGCATAATAAATGGAAATTAAGGATAGGAGGAATTTATAGAAACGATTCATTTCTTCAATTGTTACATCCAATTTGGACTTAAGCTTGGATCTATAAACTATAGCTCTGTCTACATTATCAAACTAGTTTGACAAAAAAGTGAGATGTGCCCAAATAATGGTAGTGATATGACATCATCATGCCCATATATGGGCACATCATATTTTTTTGTCACATAAAGTTTGATAGTGTAGACAGAGCTTTAAAGAAAACAATACAGCAGTAATACATAAACGTTTAAAGAAAGGAAATGGGAAATTTCCAAACACTAGTTTACTAGCTAGTTTACATAAAAAACCTCATAAACATCTTACCTTATAATCTAAGAACAAAAATGTGTTAATTTAATGAATTCGATATGAAAATGGGGTTTTTATTTTGTTAAAAACAATATTTTTATATGTTATATTGTCATTTGCAATTTCATCACACAAAGATAAAAGAATTTGTCATTGCATTACTGCTTAGTGCTATGAGATAACAGTAATTATCTGTTAACAGTATTTATAAAAGGGTTTTCAAATTGTTTGTCTCATCAATGACTCATGGAGAAGGTATAAAATTATAAAATCTAATTTTAAATTTTATACCTCCATGCTCCATGAATAACTTAATCAAGATTTTAAAGAAAACATCCCGAGAAGAAGAACATCTTTGAATGTGCACAAGTTGGGAGGAGGTATGTGAGGTCTGTTGCCATGAAACCTACCAATACATGTTTTTGCTTTATGATGGTATTTACATTTAGTTTTAGGTTTAGCTGTATTTTCTTTTTTGCATTTAAAGCAATGATAGCTGATTCTACTGCAGCAGTGCTGCTCCTTCTCAATGTCCATCATTCAGAATCTGAAATAAAGAAAATCAAAACCTAATTTATTTAATGATAAATTATATTTATTGGAATACAAAAAAAAAGAAATGATAGTTTGTATCGAAGAGCTAGGCTATATGCTAGCTAGTTAGGCCCTTCTTGAATAGGAAGAAATTCCTACTAAAATTATTCCTAGGGCTAGGCCCTTACATTGTACTCTTCTCTACTATAGCTACCTAGCCAGCTAGAGGGCGTGTATTACTCACGTACGTACATAATACTACTACTGCTACTCTAAAGTAGTAGAGGAGGCCTAGCATCGCTAGGCTTGAGATAGAACTAAATAAAGGCTAAACAAGTACTGGCCTTGACCTACTACTAGGCCTGGCCTATTCAAACAAACTAATGCATGTATGTTCGTATTTATTAACACCTATGCATTTTACTTTCCTTTTTATTTACCTAAACTTTATGGAAACCTCTCCTACTTGGCAGCTTTTTCCGTTTTAAAATTAACGTATGGCGTGCCAATAGTGCCTCTGAGTAGTTGTGACTATGTTTATACGCGATTTAAATGATTTGCGCAATTCGAAGCCAAATAGTCAATTTGAAACAGCACAGTAATAGAACTTGTTATGCGTACATACGTTCATAAACATTATAAACATATCAATGCAACGAATTTTAATTAATTAATACCAATAAAAATAAAGCAGTACAAATGACACAAATGACGCGCCATATGTTGTGTTATTGATGGCAGGATTGAAAACAAAATGGCAGCGCCCATAAACTTCGCATGGAACACGTTTAATCACGAATATCCCTCTAATTCCGGCTTAACGATTTGGAAGAAAATATGTTATGATAGTTAGTATATGAATAATTATCAATTGAAATATATAACACTTATTTTGTGTGTACCTAGGCCCAAGGACAAGGTACCTGGTAGTTGTACTACTACTCTCTAGCTATTAGGGCCGGCTAGGGCTAGGCCCTTTGTAGGCTAGGCCTAGTATGCCTTTATTTAGTCAGCTAGGCCTCTATGCCAATAGAGGACCATGAGAGACACATCTTAGACTGGGCTGGTCAAACTTAACTTCTTGTAACAGTTATGTAAGCAGGACATTTGTTCCACCTTTTTTTTAATATATTTTATTTTAATTAATATATTTACTAATAAATTACAGTTACTAAATACTAGCTAGGCCCCTAGTAAATTTACCTTTATGTTTATTTGGCCTAATTAAATTTAATATATGATATACTTTATTTTATAAGTGCAAAATTGGTTTCTATTTTCAGGCCATTTCAAGAATACTTTGGTTAAAATGCTTAACGAAGGATGTATGTTTTTGGAACCGGCATTCAACGTGTGTTTGTTAGCCGAGTCTTGCACGCTACGACGACTTCTTTACAAACTTCAAAATCAACAGAAACACTGGAAATGGTTCAGTCTACTTGGAAAGGTGAAACAGCATACATAAGGAAGAATTTGTCAATTAATATCTCTCATCTGACTCATGTTTCTAAATAAGGACCATACTTTAATGTTAACTTCAACAGAAAATGGTCTCTTATTAAAAGTACCCATTTTTAAATGTCTTTTATTTATAATGCTTAAGCTCTGTCTACACTATCAAACTAGTTTGACAAAAAAGTGTGATGTGCACAAATATGGTAATGATATTCCCAAATATGGTAGTGATATGACATCATGTCCATATATGAGTACATCACATTTTTTTGTCACATAAAGTTGTAGACAGAGCTTTACAATTTAATATTTCAGATTCAAAAGTGCTTAGAAAGAGCACTTCAAATGAATTTATCAAATCTATTTAAGACAATTCTTTCGCTTTGTGAAACGTAAGTATATAATCAACAGGACTCTCTTTTATGCAAGCCTCACATTTTGTAAGAGCAGCAGAGCTACTAGTACTATGAATGTTCTTAATAAATCCATAAGAAAATTATATTACAGTAGGCCTACAACTTGAAATATCAAATTGATGATATACAAACTAATCTTAGATACAAATAAATATTGTCACATAAACATAAAGAATTACCAGCTTTATGTTCCAATAAAAATAATAAAACATTGGTTTTTTTTTCAGTGGAAAGAACATCAAAGATATGGAACAAGTTCCAAGTGCAACTTGTACCAAGTTCCTGTTGGAAAAACTAGTTGGACTATCTAAACTATGCAGCCACATCTTGCAGCTTAGTGAGCAAACATTTGTGTATCCTTCAGATAAGAAAGATACTGATCTACAACTGTGCCAGAAAAATGATAAATTATTTTACATTACAAATATAAAGTAGTGTAATCATTCAAAACTGTTAAAATTCTTAACTTTTTAATTAGCTTGATTGTTGGAAATCTTCGCATTGGTCAATTCGTAGCTCAGAATATATTCTTCGTAGCTCTCATCAGTAGAATATGGTATGAGTGTACACTTCATTGCTAAAGCTATTCATTACTTATTGGCAATCAATGCATTGTATGCCCATAAAAAGATAGGTTTTTATGTTTTAAAATAGAAAGAAAAAACATGTTTGGAAACTTCATTGAATTTCTCAAATTCAAAACATGATTGACAAGACAGACATTTTTTTTGGTGACTTTGCACAATGTTGTACTTCTCTCTTTAACAGGGTTCTTGTGAAAGGTGTTTTAGTCAAACTTTTTTCATGGTACAAAGTGCTGAGAAATTTCGGCTTAAGCGACGAGAAATCTGAATATTATACAGTGAGTCATTAATTCATAAAATAAAAACATATTAAATATATTCCTGTTCACACAGGTAATGTCATTAGAATTGTGTAATGAAATCATCCATCTTTCCAACAAACTGATTGGTCCTCTAGTTCCCATAATGTGTGTCGTTATAGTTCATGTTATGACATCATCTGTATTATAAGGAACCTGCATTTTACATCCTTGTATCTCCTTTGGTCTTGCACAATGTGTAAAATAAAGGTTCCATTGTGCTCCATTTGTTTCTTTAGATATTTAAAGAATTACCTCATTGTTTATCGAAATGGGTGGAATTGGATGCTTCTTCTCTCAAAGACAGAAGGTAAAGTTTATTCTAAATACAATCAAGTCTCCCAATAGCGGACTCTCTGAAAACCAGACACTCCCCCAATACCAGACTTCTACCATTAAAAACGCATTCCGAATACCAGACTTCCCAAAAAAAACAGACATATTTGGCCAACCCAAGATGTCCAGTATTGGGAGAGTTGCCTTTATTGTGGACAGATACACTAGTGTAGACTACGTCAGTTACTTAATGCACATGATAGAAATGTCATGGGCCTAAAGCTTGGTTCCCACTAGGTCGCACTGCAAGTAATTTAACCAATCGCAACATGTGATCATCCACAACTGGTACTTGTGATTGGTCAACTCACTTTCATTGCTGAAGACAACCTTACAACAATCTGCTTTAGTTATATCATGGAGGTATAAAAAATATTTTTATACCTCCATGGTTATATCATATCTCTATTCCATTTCACAGTAAACAAATTAGTGAGAAAACAAAGAAAGACACACTCAGCAAAATGTTCGGAAGTTTGCAGAAACCACCAGGGAATCTTGATCTTGTTCAGCAAGACTTAAGAAAAGAAGATGATTTACACGTGGCAATGGAAGCATGTAGTGAGATGGACATCGGAGGTAAGTAAACCGTTTTTTAATATAAAAAGTTTTAATACAAAAGTATATTCAGTGTAGCCCAATTGACACTAGACATACCAATATACCAAGTATTTATATTCTCTGTCTAATATTTAGAGCCAATTACAAAAGAAGACGATGACATTAGCATTCATAAAAAGAAGAAAAAGAAAAAAAAACGACTGTTGTGTGACGACGAAGCTGCCACTAGTAAAGCAGAAACCCAACAAGACGAAAATGATAAGACAGGTACAAAATGGAGGTTGCAATGTTAAAGTCTTTCCTTTAGGCCCTGATTCCAATTTCTACTCTCATTGTCTTTTAGTTGGTTGGTCAAAATCCACATTTTTTAGGTAAAACAATCTTGCCAAATAGGTGATATTTGCTAATCTACAAAACATGACATAAACACTATACTGTACATACATTGTATTTTTTCAGGAGTAACTTCCATAGAAGATGTAGGAGATGTGATTCCAAGAAAGAAAAAGAAAAAAAAGCACAGGGCAAAGATTGATGAAGATGATACCACTGATGATTTGAGTACTAAAGTGCAAATAACGGAAGAAGCACATGAACAGTCTATAAATGATGATGAGGAAGGTTTGCGAAAAGAAAAAAGGAAAAAGAAGAAGAAAGTTAGAGAGGAAGTTAGTACAAGTAGTGTGGAAGTTGAAATGGAAGAAAATGAGGAAAATGAGAAAGTTAAGAAGAAAATAAAAAACAAATGTGATGATACTAATGCAAAAGAAATGATGGACAAACCAGATATAATTAAAGAAGTAGACATGCCTGTTGATAATCAGAGCAATGAGGAAGGTGAGAAAAAGAAGAAAAAGAGGAAAAGGCATGAACATGTTGAAACTGAAAATGAAAACATAAATGAACAAGTAGTTCAAGAGGAGGTCAAAGGTGATAACACTAAACAAATAGAAGGTGAAAGGAAAATTAAGAAAAAGAAGAAAAAAGAAGCAATATATTTAGAAAGCGAAGAGTATTGTGATACAGTTGATACACTAAAAGAAAGTGACAATGCAGATAAGAAAGTTGGTAAGAAAGTTAAAAAGAAAAAGAGCAAACATGTTGAAGAAATCATAATTGTTGAGAATAACATTAAAAAAAGAAAACATAAGAAAGATGATGAAACGCTAGGTAAAACATCTGGAATTACAACTCAAAAAATACCGAGCAGTGAAACACATGATAGAACTGATGAGGATGAGTTAGATGATATATTTTCATGTCTACAATAATGCATGGCTGATGGTCAGTTAAAACTGTTTGAATCCTAAACAAGCAGATAAACTCCGCAATCCACTGTACATCTCTTCTAATATGTAACAAGGATGCATACAGAAAGACAATACAGTAGCACCAGTGGCGTAATCCAGAGGCCTAAGGCTCCTGGTTTAGTAACCCTAAGTGGCCCCGAGCGTTTTCGACATAGCTAAGAATGAGAGAACTAGAGGCTAACATGTAATAATACCTGGAGGTTATCGTGATAAATGCTGGATTGAAATTTAGTTTGGTTGAAGGCCTTACTCTAAGGCTGGACTGGGTTTGCTTGGCAACCTCCTTTGACCATGGTCAGTTGTTGAGACTTTGCAACTGCAAGGAAAGGTGTAAAATGATAAGTTAACAAATGAAATAAAACTCCATTTAATAAAATTTTAATTTTATTTTAAAATTTCTTTTATTTGTCAGCAAAATAATACTTCTATTTAACGATTTATATTTTTACATTATGATTATTTTACCACATAATAAAAATATGATGAATCAATTGTTTTAATAAATTTACAGAATAAAATTAATATAACTTATTTATTTTTGTGCAGTTTTACTGTTACTTTACAGCGATTAGTTTTTATTTTTTGGATCAACTTTTCTTATAATGGAATGTTCGTACATACAGTAACAGTTGATAGTATACATTATATACAGTCAATGGCCGAGGATAAATAAAAGAAATAAAATGTGGTTTGATGAAAATATATTGTAATGAGGTAAGTGATTCCAAACTTCATTGTGACCTTTCACATAAATAGGTAGCCCATTCACTCAAATAAGACACTTTGATGGAAGATTTCAGATGTTGGAGATCTCGGAAAACCATCAGTTTTGGGCGATCCCCTAACTAACCCCCCCCCCCCCCCAGGAATATTTGGAAAAAGGAATCAAATTTGCAATCAACACATTTTAAACTTAAGTGGGGCATGCAATACTAGATTAGTTTGTTTAAAAAACCTTCAGCCTAGTCTGGCAAGCATAATTTTGTTTAAAATAATATTTAATATACATATTGTCATACATATGACAATTTAATTTTATATTACTATAATTTAAAATATATATATATACGTTTTCAATAGTACTAAAAATGAATTATATAAAATATTGTTTAGTCTAAATGATAGCTTTTTGTCTGTGTATCTTTACAATGAATTTAGGAATTTTTCTTGATATTGCGCAATCACTAACGTTAAATTAAGAAGCGAAACTTTATTAGTTTGAAGCCTAGACTGAATGTTTTTAAGAAACTTACATTTTTTATTTACAAATTGCTGAAGAACCAATTCGAAATTCACAGAAGAATTGAATAGGTGCACACATACTTTTACAGACAGATGTTTTGTTTTTAAAGGCATACTACAGTGAATTGATATATAACAAGTTCATACTGTAGTACTGTATAAAGCGCTGTCTACACTATCAAACTAGTTTGACAAAAAAAAGTGTGATGTGCTCAAATATGGTATTGATATGACATCATCATGTCCATATATGGGCACATCACATTTTTTTGTTTCTAAGTTTGATAGTGTAGACATAGTATAAGCCTGTTCTCAGTTATAAGTCCACTCCTGAATGCTTGACAATGTTTGTATTCAAGTGGGGTGGGCTTACAACTGAGTCCGTACAGTTACTTATGAAAGATATGGTAATCGAGTGAAAAACTCCTTGGAAATACTGTTCTCCTAAGTTTCTTTGGATGACAATAACATTTTCACAGCCTGAAAAAATAAGAATAAAATGTGATAGAAAAAAAACAATTGTGGAACTCACTCCAAAAGTATAAAATGATTTATACAATCAAGCCATGCGTGGAAATATACCTATAACAACGATAACAATATAGGTACAATTTAGTTCCTCAATTCTAAATTTAAATTGGTAAGTGAGGTATGTGAGTTTATAAGACATTTGTACATTTATGTAATATTTGGTGAAAAAATTGGACTATCTTTTTCCCACTTCCTATAGCCGATACATTTAACTGTGTAATCGTAACGGCTTGAAATAAAATAATGTAGCCCATTGTTTTTGTCCACCACACCTTTACCTTTTGCAATGCTACAATCCACGCCATAGATTGCTTTTTGGAATTATCATCGGGCACTTTCAGAATGACTTCTTTGCTGTCGTCTAGGTATTTATATTTCAAGACGGCTGCTTTTGGCATGAAACCTGTGAAGAATATTAATATTTTATAATAAACTGAGAAATATGCTTTTATATATAGGGGTGGGCTGCTTTTCAGGTTTCTGTTTTTGTGATAGTTGAATTGACTTTCCTGTATAAATAGTTCTCTCTGGGGCCTTGGTGTATTGTACCACCTACACCATGATGCTTGAGGGTTGGCCTGATGCCTAAAAGGCACTTGAATATGATCCTTAAGAGTACTTGTACGAACACTGTATGCAAGTAAATGTCTGCAATAATTGTGTTTTGTGGTACCAAAATCACATTTTATATTCCTGGGTACATTTTACTATAATGCTGCATGCAGAAGTTATTACCATGGTAAATTCTAAATGGGCTATAATAGGGATGAACAGTACTAACAATGTCCTGTTACTGTGCAAACACACCATCCAAAAACAAACAATATTTACTAATAAACATCATACATTATTTACAATCAATGTACATTTATTCACGAGCAATAGCACCAAGTGCAACAAAGCAAACAAAATGAGAATTACAAACAAATTTTTCTGAATTATTCAAACAAATACACATAAATATATTGTTTGAAAAAACTTACCAAAATATACATACAGTAATCAAAATGCCGCCAGTAATGAAAGTAGAGTTTAATAATAAACAATTGACAGTTCACTGTTACAATATATTAGTAAGGGCGTGTGGCACAGTCTGTTAGGCATTGGACCTTTGATCACGGACGGATTAGGTCGTTGGATTGTTTGTTTCTTTAGGAAATGCAATTTACCAAAGTTTGCTTCTCTCCACCCACAAGTAAATGCGTACCTGGTAGTGGTACAGTTAAACACAATTGATTACTACTAGCTGCAACATTATGGAAGCTGTCCATACATATTTTATCCAAAAATTACCAAGGTAATAATGTGAAGCACTTAGAAGCTGAGCATTAAGCGAGCAATATT
This sequence comes from Antedon bifida, assembly GCF_963402885.1. NCBI lineage: Eukaryota > Metazoa > Echinodermata > Crinoidea > Comatulida > Antedonidae > Antedon > Antedon bifida. The sequence continues at coordinate 3,534,401 of NC_136234.1, forward strand.
AAGCCTTGTCTACAATATCAAAAATGTGGTGTGCCCAAATATGGTAGTGATATGCTCAAATACGGTAGTGATATGACATCATATGTCCATATATGGGCACATCACATTTTGTTGTCACATAAAGTTTGATTGATAGTGTACACAGGGCTTAATATTTACATATTGTTATCAACATTACATCATGCTATTAAATAATCAGCTAAAATCTATATCACATATTTTTTCACTATCCATCATTTATTAATGAAAAAATCATATAAAACAATGCTACTATCTCACCATGTGAAGTATCACCCGTGGTTTCAATGTGCAGATTTTGTATGTTGATGACGTCCACTGGGTCGTAAACCCACCTGCTCGTCTTTGTTGACTCTCGATCAGGTTTCTCTTCATTGAACATTATCGTTCTACAAAAAGATGAAGAATTTTATTTATCTGTTTTTGTATTATCTCAGAGCAAACATAATTTCTATGTATATTTTATCTGCGAATGATAATACAGTAAATGGAAATAATTTTCCACTGATAAATGAATGAAAAGATTGTAAATTTACAATAACGATGTGTACACAAATTATGCCATGCTAGGTTAATTTTATGAGCCTCTAAATAGGATAATAATTGTATAACAATTAACATGGAGTAGCTTTGCATCAGGGAGTAGAGTAAGTGTTCTTCTCAGCTTCTTCCCTTTAGGAGCAAACTTTATTGTTGAAGGCTATAACTAGCTTTAGCGTTTGCAATGGTCATGCATACAGTGGGTGCTGCATATACGGTTACATTTCTTATTTTTATTAATTAATTTTTTTTTTTTAATTAATTTTTTTTTTAAATCTAGCACTATTATTTGTAACTTGAAAAATAATGGAAAAACCCTGTTTTCAATGTACAGTACCCTATAAATACGGTTATTAGAAATTCATAATTTCAAAAAAATATTCTGATGTCAGTAACGGTTTTCTATTTTTAGATTTATTGACTGCTTTACGAGTATGAATTACGAAGTGACAACCTAAATTAACTGGCAAGGACCATCACACTGTAAATTAAATTTTAAGATCATCTTCATTTTACAGTAATTTATACTAAAAATTAGGTAAATTATGACAGAAATGTATTTAACAGATCTTGACCTTTACAAGGAGATTAACTTAATCCCTTTAAGTTAAATAAACATGTTTACATGTCTGAGGAGCTGATGAGGGCAGTATATACATTGAACAATGACACTACTATCAGTACAGCTAAAAGTTTATATTATGTTACAGCTATGTCATTTTCGGATGATAAGGAAAGCATTGTTAAATTTCACCTTTGTAATGTACTGTAGGCCTACAGAACAAAAAAAAAACTATATTTAAAAAAACAAATGCAAAATGATTGTTCTGTGAATATAATAATATTCTGGATTTATAAATATTTGGTTTGAAATATGATTGCAAAAGTACACACTGGGTATTCAATGGTATTGAGCCTACTACAGAAACTTGAGACATGACAACCAGGTATGTTTTTTTCAAAGTATTATACCAACGGGATTGTACAAGACCGAGTCATGGACGTTTGGTTGGACATGGACAAAATGAGAGAAAACTCACCTGTGGTTAGCGGTGAGCTTGACGTACGTCACAACGTTATTTTCGTCAGCATCAACAGCTGATAAAATGAAGAAACTTCCAGTAATCAGACACTTCAGATGCTTGTCATAAAATTCATTTTCTTTTTTCGTGACAACAGAACATTCAGAACACATACGGACGGGGTCAACAAAGTTCATCCGAGGAAGACCGACTTTACTAGCACAGCAGACATTGCAGAAACAAAGGCCACATCGTCGACAATGATGCTAAATGAAAAAACATAGCTCTGCTTTAAAGCTTTGTTTCTGCTAACAAATAAATTACTACTGTGTGCCAGGGCTCGAAATTCACCATAGCATACTAGCTAGCAAGTGGATTTTTCATATTGTTTTGTTGTTTTTATATAGTGTATTTAGGCAAATCATAAGCAAATTCATTCACTATCATAAAGGTGGCAATCCTGTTCACAAGACAAATAACACAAGATGCTCTACATAAACAAAGTCTTATTACAAGTCTTTGTGAGTGGAGTTAATTGTTAATAGAAAAATCCTGAGACTGACAGAACTTGAACCAAGGACTGTTAGCCAAGCATCATAAACCACCAAGCCACAACTCCACTGTAATTGATATTGAAACATTTTAAAAGTAGTTTTTAAATATCATACAATTGATAGTCTGCTAGTTAGCTTTTTAATTTTTCAAGTTAGATTTGCGAAGTTTGTTTTAATTTCGAGCCATGTGGTCATATTATTTTATGAGACAACTTTAGAAATCCTTACCCTTCTCTTCATTAAGTCAAATTTTGAATGGCACTTTATACACTCTTGAGACTAAAAAAAAAGAAAAAGAAATATTTAATAGCAATTTATTATTAGGCTAGTCTTAGTTATGCACTTTGTCAATTGTATGGCCCACTAGTATACGACCCCTGGGAGAGGTGCGTCATGGATGCATCATTTACAAATCATTATTGACGCAGGGGTGCTCAAAAAACCTAAATGGTACACAACATCAATGAACAATGGTGTGTCAATGTACATCACTTTACCACCCACAATATCATAAACATGATCACAGTGCGTCAAAATGGGTGCGTCATGGTCACCTAAAGGCAAGTCATATTTTTGACACACAGACAGGTGCGTTATGGTATCACACACAAATATATATATATATATATATATAGTGGGTCACACAATTGGCAAGTTCATTAGCACTTAGTTAGCTAACACTTACAGTAATAGAGGCGTTAAGTTAATTAATACTATAAAAGTAAATACACCCTGCCTCCAGTCCCCTCCCTCCACCCCTCTCTGCTGCCCTCCTCCTGTCTATTTAAAATTAATAGGATTCCATATTCATATTGGATTAACTGCTAGGCCTCCCCTTTATTGCCTCGTTTGTTACTCAGCTCACCAACCGTAGGGCTAGGTCCAAACAGACCCTACTAGCCTAGGCCCTACAGTAGGCCTAGATGGGATTTAGCTAGACCTAGGCTATAGTACTACTGTACTAGCCTAGCTAGGCCGCCTGATTGGGTTGGGTGGGCCCAGCAGGCAGGCCTAGTCCTAGCCTAGCTATTTGGCCTCCTACCTAGCCTAGACTTTACTGACAACTTGCACACCCACCTGCATATCTGGTACCCATGGTGGCTCTAAAAGTTGAAAGGGACTATTGTCCTTCTCCTCAATACTTATCATACGTAATCCACTCTTACTTTTGACAAGCTGTTTTCCTGAATCTGAAGCCATTCTTGTTTTTCCGTCCGTCACGTCTTATCATCTCTGCTGCTGCTGATGATCCTCGAGAGAGGAGGCTAGCATGCAAGCTCATTAAAAAGTTATTGTGCATGGTGGCGCTGTCTGTTTTTTTACATGAGTTTTGAACAACTCTTTTAAGAAAAATTCGGGGATTTTTTTCATTATATACCTGATTTGTCGCATCATGGATTTTCCCCCTCTATTTTTCCTCTATGGTCGCATCTAAAGTAGCAATTTTTGTTGTTGTAAACATGGCCGGTCATAAACTATACATTTTTCATTAAACTAATTAAAGATAGGATTAACAATATAAATCTCCATGAACAGTAACGAATAAGATACAATATTATTTGTAATAATAAATAATATTTATTTCCATTCTATTGTTAATATTATAAAATATTCCCGTACAGTACACCTGGAAGGAATTAGAATTGTGAATAACATATCTTAAAATAAACTTTAAATCTTTTTTTAATGTTTTTGTAAATAATATATAATAATAGATCGAATAAATAAACGAGGTGTTTGGCGTTCTCTATCAATTACAATAGTAGACATGGGACACCTCCTCTATTCAGAAAGAAACCCTATTTAAGAGGACATTTTCCCCATAAAGAAAGAGGGGATAATATGGTTTTACCACTACAACCTACCAAGCCTTATTTTAGGGACAACCCTATTAGGGGATATTTTGTTGGGTCTCCCGAGGCTCTCCTTATTGTTGTCCCATTACAACTTTGTTATTAATACAGTATCTTCAATAAAAACTGCCTTCTTCTTTTATACGTTGTTTATTAGTAACACTTGTGGAATGGGCGAGTACGATTGACATGCTCTACGGCCATCGACAGCCACAGATGCAGAGTCAAATTGTTCTTTTTCTACAAACGAAAAACGGTAAAATGATTTCTAAATGGTATATACAATATTGAATTGAACTGGTATTAATCACTCCACTACCATGAATGAATATCGGTATAAGTTAATATCAAAATGGTAAAAAGACAAACCTCGTCGACTTGAGCATACTACCACAAACACGATGGCTGTGACGACACCACTGAACGACATTATTGCTATGTATAGACAAATGAACCAACTCCACTCTATAAAACAACGGAAACAATAAGAACCACATGATCAAATTTATTTCGAAATATCTACCAATACCAATATTGTTAAATTTACGGAGACTTACTTTGCTGTTGTTTACCGACTGTCACCTGCGTTCCTTGAGATTCAATGAAATCTAGTTTATTAGACGCAATACATTGATACGTTCCTTCCTCCGACTCAGTTATCGATTTAATCTGTAAAACTGACTGGCTTCCATATTGCATAATATTGGTGCTATTTAGGCCATTTGTTAGTGGTGTTCCATTTTTAACCCATTGAATATTAGTCTCTGGATATCCACTACTAGCACAGTACAGTTCTACCAGTCTACCACCAACTTTGTTAATTTTTGGCGGTGGTTGATTAATAAGATTTGGTTTAACAGCATCTGAAATAGAGGGGAATTATTCAGTAACAAGTTCATTAAGTGATGATATAAAGTTTGCAGTACACCACGTATATTAGTTCTGAAAAGATGAGTTTCTCGACGTTTCGATCAATAAGCTTGAATCGTCCTCAGGAGTGAGTTCATTAAGAAAAGAAATAATCATTTTATTTATAATAATAAAGAAATACTTAATTTACCATGTACAGACACGTGAATGCTGTTATAGCCCGGAATTTCTGTATAATCAAAATCCTCGGTGTTTGCCACGCACGTGTACGTATTCTCGTCCATTTTGCTGGCCTTCGTGATAGTGAAACGTATAAACCACTCCTTAGCCTCATTCCCACTCTCTGAATAGACAAAATAAGTAGGCGTGCCCCGGTCAGGCGCTTGCTCACTCGTGTAACATTTTTCACCCGCCGTTCCATTACACCACCACATACGAATTTTATAGTGGGGGTCCTGTAAAAGAAAATTATACAATAAAATGTCACAAATTTGATACGTTTTGTTATAGTCTTTGTAATATTATCTGAGGTTTAATTAGGAAATCATTTATCACTATTGGTAGAACCCAGAGCCCCCTCCGGGGACCCGATAAAGTCCCCTCTTAATAGGGTATCCCCTGTGGGTTGGTCGTAGTGAAAACACATTTATTGCCATAATTCGTTTTATGGGAAAAGTAAGTTCCCATACTGTATGTAGGACGCGACGCAAGGACGTAGACGCAATGCAAGCGAGTTGAACAATGACATTTTTAGCGCACGACAGTTCGAATAATCTATTGCCTACGATTGGTCAATTACTTTCGTTGCGTCATAGTGGGAACCAAGTATATAAAAGGGTGCCGATCCTACTATATTTCAATTCAATCAGTATAATAGGCCTATACTATTTATTTGATAAAGTATAGTGTAAAATTATACATACCGGTCCAAGTTGTTTAGACACACGACATTCAAAAGTTACATTTTCTCCTTTAATTAACTGTATTTCTTTTTTTTGTGTTTTGATCGTGGGACATAGAGATTTTAAAAATTGACCATCATACCATTCTTTCGGACAGAAACAAGGTAATTTTGGTTGAAGCGGTGAATATTCTATAAAAAAAAGAGTATTTTTCAAACGTATCATGATCGCATCATACTTCGCCATTATTATTAACAAAAAAACAGACCCAAAGGTAAATCAATATAAAAAAATAACAGTCTACAGAGAAATACATAAATATAATGGAGAAAAATAATATAAGATGAAAATTACAAATAATTTAAAGTAGCGATAATATAATTGGCGGCAAAAAAAAACAATGGTTGTGTGTAAAAACTTAACAGTCATGCGCAATAGACGAGTAAGTACATGCCCTGCCGTGTGACTTTATCTTGAAGCTCTGTCTACACTATCAAACTTTATGTGACAAAAAAATGTGATGTGCCCAAATATGGTTGTGATTTGCCCAAATATGGTAGTGATATGATATCATCATGTCCATATGCACATCACATTTTTTGTCACATAAAGTTTTATTATAGGCCTATAATCCATCAAAGTATTTAAAAAAAATATTGTGTATTTATTAGTATATTACCTGATTTCTTATTACAATAATCATCTTGTGAGAAAGATTTGATAATTTCAATACCACTAACTGTAGAGCCATTAAACACTACCACCAATAACATAATCGTACAGCTGTAGACCGGTTTCATTTTAGCACCAACTCCATTAAAGTCTGCAACGGATATTATGTTGAAATACTGTAACCATGAATAATACAAGTGATTAAACAAAAACCGCAGGTATTTTCAGTTTTCGGAATTTCCCCTAAAGTTGAGTTGAGTCATAGGCCTACCGGAAAGAACAGTTTCCTTGTTTTTGTCATAGGAGGTTACGGAACAGTGGCATTGTCACAAGACACATTTCACGAGGTATGTATATATTGGAGGTCGCAGGTTCAAATCCAATTCGAGTCCCAATCCCTTACCACGTAGGCTACTCAATCATCAAATGCCTACAGAATATTTTACATATATGATTTTTAATTGCGAAGTATAATTTAAATGATTTGTCACCAGAGAATTAAAATTCACCATCAATGGTAATCCCCCAATGGTCAGGCTAGTAATGGTGGCAGTGGGTTCGATTCCAGCCCCAGAGCAACCATATTATTGTCAATATACGTTACGAATAATCGGTACTTACGTCAGTGTGACAGCTTGTTAGACCAAACAAGTGATAAATGCACCGGATCTGTCATCAAAGTATCTTCCAAATCCTTAATTATTATTTACAAAAGTTCAACATTATTTGTATAACAATGGTTTTTGGACATGAACCTTGCTGATAAATTATGTTTGCGTACAATATTTGTCATGTTAAAATAATGCAATGTCGTGTTCAAGGTATTGTTGTTATAAATGTTCTGTTTAGTGTCATACCTTTATAAGGGCGTGTGGCGCTGTGTGTTGGACGTTCGACTACTGATCGTTAGACCGAGGTTCGAATCCAACTCTCGCCGCATTGCTTGTATCCTTAGGCAAGATACTTTACTTACGTTTGCCTCTCTCCACCCAGGTGTATAAATGGGTACCCGGTTAGATCAAGACACAACTTTGCGCTGATTACTAGCTGCATATATGGGAGTATGTTTCCATAGGTGTTTGATCAGGAAATGACTGGGGTAATAATGTTCAGCGCATTGAGAGCTTGCTTATATGCGCTATATAAGAATGAACTATTAATATTATTATTATTATATACCTTTGCGTCAGGTTATGATACAAAGTCCAAGTTTCTTTATTCATAATTGTTTTGTATATTAGCATAATTCCTCATATTATCTTCGAGCATGCGCGCATTAAATGTTGTTTCTTTTGTATTTGGTAAGCCTAACATTATTAGTAATAATAATGAACATTGATTCGGATAAAAGAAAACATATAAATTCACCATGGCAAAACAGAAAGCAAAATCTTAAATGAACAGTTTAACAATTGACATTATCATACCGATATCTCTATGATCGTACATCTGTTATAACATTTGTAATTACAACTCTCTGCTGTATTCAATGGCTACTCAGCTATGCTTTTCAATGGGCCTATTTCGACTCGGGGAATTTCCAAACGCGCAACTCCAAACCACACTCCGGATAAATGAAACAAAAGGCTTTTATATTTCGGTTTATTTTATATTATTTTTTTTTATGAGAACGAACTTGTGCTTAATTTCGAAGGCTATTCAAGGGTAGGGGTATATCAGTTATAAAAACACATACCACAAACACAACGTAAGCAAAATGCCAAACAATATACAATATTCTAAATAATTCCTCCTCGGTTTATTAATTCAATTCATAAATATAGTCCGATATTTTTACAAGAAACAATAAGGATGCTAATATACAATGTGAATTCCACGTCATGCTTGAGCGGTTCCTGAAGGGGATTCCCCTTTCAAAGTGGAAGTCAATGTATTATTTCTTTTGATATCTGCCGGTTTCAGCTTACATTTTGCATTAACGTCTTGTGACCGGCATCACGAGTATTCGGCACCCACCCATGGGACATCATCTTAACTGCAAAACTTCTTTCGAAATTCCTGTTAATATTATTGCATAACACTTTCTAATTTCTTAAGAAATCCGGGAGTTGAAAATTCAAATAGGCCTACAATGGCGGAACAAGGTCTCATTTAGCGGTTCTATTGTATAGGCCTATACCTTAAACGGATTCGAAAAACGTAAAAATCATAATTATTGAGTGAAAAGGGAAATCGAATATAAACAAATACTACTGTAATTACAATGCATGAATACATAAATATGCCTTATATGGAATAGTTCCGGATCTATGGTCAAACACAATAGAAAATAGTAACTGAATGAAAGTTGTGTCTGGTTTCACTTCTACTATCCTGCGCATTTTTTGTTTGTTTTAACCTTAATTACCATGAACAAAAGTATAATGTATTTTGGAAACTCAGCCCTAAAGCCCCTTTCGGCTTTGAATGTATCCACAGATAAACAAAATCGTAACAAGGATATCTTAAATATAATTGATTTATTATTTTATGTGGAATAATAAAATGAATGAATGAATGACAATATAAAACAACTTGATGGGGTGGAGAGATAAGAGTGGAGTAGAAGAGATATGGTGGGGTGGGGGGGGGGGGGGGGGAGGCGTCTGGGTGTGTGGAAGAGGTAGTGGGAAGGTGAGAAGTGGTGGAGTGAGGAAGCTGATGTTGTGGGTAGCTGGTTGTAAACAAAAAGGACATTTTATTTGCATCGAAATTTAAAAAAACACACAACCGTACCATGCCTCCTTAATTTGCCATACATTTTTAATAGAAAAAATGTAGCTTGACATATGTATAAAACATGTACCCACCATCCATTATCCCCTGGTCTAGTGCACGCGCGGGGTGGACTCACGGGGTGCACACAGGCATGATTAAGCAAAAATCAAAGATCTATTTATTCCCACCCGCCAAATTCCAACACAATAAAGTTATAATAAAAAGCACAGCATCCATATATAGAATTGATGCAATAACGAAAAATCCCTAAATATGTTACACAGCGAAGAGTAGACTTTCATTTTCATATTTCAGTTCATAAAGCGTAGTATCGGCGAGTGACGCAATGACGCAAGTCAACCAATCAGCTTGTCTGAATTAACGACCAAAGTACAAGATATATAGGCCTAAACTCGACGAATTTCTCTATCATCAGTAGGCTTAATCAGCAAAACATACTATTCACGCAAAACGTATTAGTTACAGTAAAACTATAATGCCGCCTATAATGACAGAAGAACAGAAATATCTATCAGATTCAGAGAGATTGCAACCATCTGGAGGATACAATAATAATGAAGTTTCGAGAGGAGATGATCAAGTCGATGTAATGTATCCCGTCCTTTCCGCCGAAATCGAACCTAGGGTAAGTTTCTTAACCACGAATACTTAAGCTTGGTTCCCATTTGAACGTAGCGCAACGTAGGGCGTGATTGGTCAAATAATACTTGCGGCGCACTTACGTCGTTGCGTTGCGTCCAAGTGGGAATCAATCATTAGCCTACTCATGGATGTTTTATACCATACTTAATTGATAACACTTTTAATTAGTTTTAAAATTATCGTGGATGCTGGTAAAATACCGGTAAATCAGTAGCTTAATTAGGCCTACATTTAGTACAGTCATCGTACGAATGTTTAGTAAAAGTTCAGCCGAAACAAAAGTATATAACGTACATTAAGAAATTCTTCCATGTTTCATTTAACCTGAGGTGCAATGATTGATTTAAGTGGGCCGACCATTAACCATAATTAATTGTTCGAATATGTATTCAAATCGTACTTGCTAGTTTTGGGGAAATTCCACGAGTGGCCGGGTACTGTAAATAAATCTGATCATGTGGCTACGTGGACTTCACCCAAACTTCCGGTTTTTAAAGAAAAAATCGAACGAGGAATGGTTTTAAATATGTATTGTCCCCAAAATAATGAACAATTAAGATTAATAATCAGACTTTGAATAGGCCATTTTGTAGTTTTAACAAAGTTAGTTAGTTTCCGTAGAAAAACCTCAAAAAAATAATGTTTTCACTTACAAAAAGACAAAAACGGTTCAACCCAAAACCCTATGTTGACTTTTTTTTGCTTTAAATTACTGTTTTTTCAGATAAATAATTATTTTTTTCGATCAAATTTTTGGTCAAATTGAATAACTATTTATATTAAAATGGCATACCGGTATTTAACAAACACATTTTGTCAGAGGGACAATATTTTCGTTTAGCAACCATGTTGAAATCCAAGATGGGCCTAAAATAATATGCATTTTTATAATTATTATTTCAAATTTTAGTATCCCGCAAGCACGGACATTGTGCGTTTTTGGACTTGGTCAAATCAGCAAAATATGGGCAAAAATCTACTGCAGATAACAAAAAAGGCGCCAGTAGGCCTGCCATCCAATTTGAAAGGCTACAGTGTTGATTTTAAAGGATACGCTTATGATAAAAATAAGAGCCTAGCATGTAAGTACTGTTTTAATATTTTGAGCACAAACTAACCAAGGCAATCTAAAAACAGGATGCTGAGCTCCGGCGATCAAAGGGCTTCTGTGGCTGCGACACGATCAGTCCCACGCCCCTTTAACAGACACCGCGCGGCGAATATGTACATAGTACAGTACTGTTTGTATTTGTCGCAGCCAGACTTAAGATCAAAGGACTGTTACGAGTTCCTATATAGACAAGGCGAGCTTAGTGTCCTGGTGTTAGATTGGCTTGAAATAAGCTACTTTTGCAAAACAATAAATTGAATACGCCCTCTATTGATTGATAGATGCTACTGGTTTTCCCCAGGAAATTTCCAGAGTTCGTATTATTAAAGTAACTTATCTTAAAAACATTACGTATTTAAAATATATAAAACCTTTCAGCTAAAGAAATTAATTTATATTTATTTTAAATTATACTTTATTACAGCCGAAATACAATTTATGAAGGTTAGCCCGACACACAACAATCAGGTGAAGCTAATGATGCATGATCCTACAAAATCAGACAAATACAATTTTCCATATCAGCTATGTATCTACAAGAAAGACGACAAGGTCATCCCTTTGGCCGTTAATCCAGCTAAAGTAAACATTAACGACATAGTAAGTCTGAATTTGTTATTATTTGTTATATTCTACTTGGATACAGCGCATGGACTACGTACGTAAGCGCAACGCAAGCAAATTGATCAATCACGACGCGATGGATGATTGTTTGTGCTTACGCACTTGCCTTGCGTGCTAGCGGGAACCAAGCTCTAGGATTTGTTGCATAACACAAGCAAGCAAACCTGAAACAATTTAATCAATCAATCGATAAAACAAATGATCAATCAATCAATCGATAAAAAAATGATCAATCAAACAAATGATCAATCAATCGATCAACAAATCTACATTAAAAATATCCATCAACTTTTTTTATTCAAACAAAACAATGCAGTGTATGTATGTACAATTGACATTCCACTAATTGGAAACCTTTTGGGCATAAATATTAATAACAGAGCATTATACTATGATCATTCATTATTCTATTTTCAGGAAGGACTTTCTGCATTCTTCTGTATACAACCCGTATCGTGGGGTCCATCTTCCTTCTTGTTCATGATCAATCAACAATTCAGCAAAGAGTACGCAAGGACACCATTTTACCTCGCAAGGTCACCTGACGATTACGCAATGTACATCCGGTCAGACCGTTACCCTTCACTAACAAATCCAATGGCACTAATGTTTATGACAGATGAAGGGCCAAGTGACAGATAAAAAAAGTCCCATAATTCAATATTATTATATTGAATTCTGTATTTCTAATTAAATTCTCTATATAAAAATATATATTTATATTTATTTATTTATTTCAAAGATGAAAAATGTACACTTTATTATACAATACACAAATTATTTAAAAAGAGAATTTATTAATTTATTAAAGACATAAAAACATAAAAACCCTCGGCCATTGGCTGAACGTTTGTTTATAAAAAAAAAAAATATTATGTATTTTTGTATGTATCATTGAGAATATAATGATAACGCATTCGTTGATGAATGCAAGTGTTGTAATAATATGGTTGTGTTTTAACCAACAAAATATAATGTATTCCTATATTTAGGAGGATGTTAGGGTTTAGGATTTGTTTCAAAGCAAATCAATGTTCCTGCGTTAAAGTAGAAAAACCGATGATATTAATATTTATATTATCATTATTATTATAAATATTATTTATATAAAAAACCAATGTAGATTTTAGTATTACTCCTAGAAAAAAATTTAGATAAATGAAATTTATTTTAATGAAAGTCGACATTTTTGTATTCATATACACTATTATAATATTTACATGTCTTTAACTAGGCTGAATGAAAAATCTTAAAATAAACTTTAAACCAAATAAAAAGAATGAACACTGAAGATTGGTTCCCATTTGGTTGCAATCAGTGGGACATAAGAGGGAGCCAATAATTTAACCAATTACGACGTAATGGATCATCTGAACTGTCGCTTGTGATTGGTCAACTCACTTTGTGCCCATGTCGTTACGTTGCATCCAAGTACAAACCAAAGTTTTAAATACGAGGCTGTACTTACTATGTATATGTTTAATGTTCAGAGTGCATATTTCTTCATTCAATCGTTTCTTTAATTAATTAAAAGAGAATTTACTTTTTGAATTGGTAGTGGTACTGCATTCTTTTTATTTGCATAATTTCCTAATTTTCAAAAAGCTGCATAAATTAGCCTTTTTGTTGCAATAATGCAATTGTAATTAATTGTAATTGAAACAAAAATAAATGTTTTCAAAAATAAACACTGTTTATGTTATACCATGTTTTACCAAGTTAATCACAAATGGGCCTACAGAACTCAATTACCACTACTTTATGTGACCAAAACAAATGTGATGTGCCCATATATGGACATGATGACATCATATCAATACCATATTTGGTCACATCCCACATTTTGTTGTCAAACTAGTTGATAGTGTGGATAGAGCTTTAGTTAGTACAGTAGATTTCAATTTAATGGCATCCACCTTTTTGGTCAAACTACTTTGATAGTGTGGACAGAGCTTTCAAAATAATGTCACACACTTTTGTTTTGTAATAGGTCTAGATAAGACCTACCTTATGATAAGACAACACAAATAACTGGAACTTTGTTGGTAATTGCTAGGGACAAATCTTGCTCTTAATTAATCAGTTCTTCATTTTCTGCCTGGCTTGGGTTGGACATGCATCTGCAATTACGTTTCTCCTGAACCTCTCGTATGTAAATCCAAACAGAAATACCTGTTTCATAATAAACAAGAAATATTTCTTACAAAAAAAACACCAATCAATAGTTTTAATTATTGTTCTTTCTTCATTAAATGATGCTTTTTTAAATTGATATTCTATTTAATAATTTAAGAAATAATGATCTATTATCATTTATTTTTGTTTATTTTTATTCATTTTTCAGCCTTAGTAACTATAAGCTTCCGCATGATACAGTTTCCTAATTCTTCTGTCCTCTTGAATATAATTATAACTGACTAAGGGTGCTTATTATTTTTTTTTTATTCTATAAAGTATACTACAGGTTGCCTGGTTTTTAACCAGCCTAACGCATCATTGTACAAAAATCTCACAAATTATTAAACAGCAACACAAAAAAGGTATGGAAGGCTATGAAGGCAAAAATAACAACAAAGCTTACCAATAATTGGAAGTAGTGCTGACAGAACGCATGCAATCACATTATATTTAGTGAATGATTCTGAAACTATTAAAAATAAGACGAAGTTTACAAAAGTATCCATTTATGTAATAAACAGGATAAAGAAAAAGATGTCAATAAATATTATTATCAAAATAACTAAATATCAATATTAAAAAAAAACACAGAAAGTATGGGTTTATTTTTCAATGTGTAATTAGATTCTAATTCACATTAATGTGAAAAAAATATTCGAAACTAATAGAGTACAAGGTTTATATCCTTTTCACACCTGCAAAAATACCAAGTTGTAAAAAGGTTTGCATACTGTTGAGAGGGCGTTTTTTTTTTGTTCCGAGATGTCCCGAGTTACTGCGTGCGTGTATTGCCCTAGTATTAAACTGAGCAATCATAGTAATCAAATAGCGCGCAACTAAGCTTTATCTCCCAAGATTTCTCAAGGTTTATGTATGCGTGTATGAAAACGTGTAATAAATCGGGAAATCACACCTTGTTACAACAAGTTGTAACAATTTATGCACATGTGAAAAGGGTACAAGTCTTTTATTTCATCTTACTATCATCCTGAACCTTGAGAATAACAGATGAATTCACTCGATCGAAACGATTCACTGCGGAACAATGATATACTCCCGCATCATGGTGGCTAACATTGTCTAATCGCAGAAGCCTACCACTATGTACAAAATGACTATCCTTATACCATGAAATACTAGTAGTTGGGTAGCCCACACTATCGTTGCAAACAAGTTCAACAAATCTTCCTATAGTCTTAATCACACTCTGTGGAGGCTGAACTGTCAACTTTGGTTTAACTTTTTCTGTAAAACATCAATCAAGTTAATATAGAAAATTGTTGTTAGAGAAGTTTATTTTTTGAATAGTTTATCGATTTTTAGATCTAAAATTGTAAAAGTTGTTTAATGAATAATAATAATAAAGCTTTATCTGTTTGTTGTTAATGTTAGCTATTTGTTGATAGCTGCATTCTTTAGCTGTTCGTTATTAATTGTTTGTCGTTAGCTGTTAGATGTACTCTTTATAGCTGTTTATTGTCAGCTGTACACTTTAGCTGTTTGTCGTTAGCTGTTAGATGTACTCTTTAGCTGTTTATTGTTAGCTGTACACTTTAGCTGTTTGTCGTTAGCTGTTAGATGTACTCTTTAGCTGTTTATTGGTAGCTGTACACTTTAACTGTTTGTCTTTAGCTGTACTCTTATCTTTAGTGTTAGCTGTTGTTGTAAACATGTACAAATGAGACAGTGTTTATTCAAAAACACATACCATGAACTATGACCTGAATACTGATATTTCCTGGGCTGGGACTATAGTCATCATCTTCAGTAAATGCATAGCAGGTATATGTACTGGTGTTGGCCTTGGTGACATGTTCAATAGTCAATTCAGTACTGGATGTGTTAGCCTCATTTTTACTTTTTGTTACATTAATAAAAATGTGACATAATGATGGTGCGCTATGACAACAAGGCTCTGCAGTTGAATTACACCACCACATGAATATTGCCCGGTGGCCCGAAAAACTCTGGAAAATAAAAATAACTTTAAATTGAATTTAAGTCAATGGTAAATTTTAAACACAATATTTAAAATTGTCCCACCCTGGTATGATAAGGCTTAGGTCCGTATCCAAATACAAGCCCATCTTTTTCATTTGATCAAATTTTGTTGTTGGGTCTCAGCGAAAAAAATGTTACTCATCTGTATGCAATGTTTTGTGTTTTATCTTTCTCAACATTTCTTACAACGATTCTATCCTTTTTTCACTCTTTGTCAATGTTTACCAAACCAACACAATATCAACTTACATAGTCTACTTTCTTGTTTACGTTGCAAAATAAATGCAGAGTTTCTCCGATAACCATTTCATATGGTCCACTTACAGCTGGGGATGTTATCACTGGATGTAATACTTTATAACCACCTATGTTAGCACACAAACAGGAAATATTTTCATTTTAACGTAATCTCTAATTTGTATATAAAAATTTGGGCAGTAGGATAATAATATTAAGTATAAATGGTAGTAATAAAATCATCAAAATATTAAGAATGTAACAAATATATAACATTCAGAAATTAAATAAATTAGGTGTCACTGTCAGTTAATTTAAAATATCAGATTAAAGTTGTAAGGGTGTGGCCAGGGAAGGGTAGAGAATATTTGATGGATTCAACCCTGCCCTTTCACAAACTTAAATCTTAGCATTTTGACTAAAGGATTTAACGATATGTTCTCTAAATTTAAAGATCAAATCCGGACAATTTAGCAGTAACATAGCATAGTAGTTTTTTTTTTAAATATAGTTCATGTTTTTTTCATGTATGTTTTTTATATGTTTATATGAGGGCCCCTTGATTGTCAGAATATGCTGTTTATTACCCTCCTAAGGTTTAATAAAAAAAATAACTAGAATTTAATTCGTCACTTTGACGAATTATAGGTGATCATTTTTATCATTTTACTGAAATTAATTTTTTTTAAACATGCACGTACGTTAACATACGATCGGAAAATGTTGATGTATGCCATCCTATAGACTTGCCCCAAGTCTGTATTTATTGTCTTTTTTTTTATTTATTTGTTTTTATTTCGACCGCGATTTTTGTCTGAAAATACAGACTTGTGAAACACGTATAGAAATCGATTTGCAGACCGCAAACATCCTATAAGAATGACGTAGGTTATCATACCGTATTTGGCTATATGGGGCGGGCGGTATGTAAATATGGATTTCGAATCAACCAATAATGATCATTTTGTTTCAAAATGAAAAAGATCGAGTACGTACGTACAGTGCTGAATGTACGATCGAGACTGAACAACTGTTGAAATATAAAATCGTGTTGCCAAGTTGTTTTGTTTATTAATTGTTTAGTCCTGGCCTAGGCCTCCTTCGTAGGGCTACTCAACTCGTACGTATGACCTGCCAAATAAAACGCCAATAAGGTACATACCACTACCGACCGGCACACAACAGGGCTACACCACCACACAGAACAGGACAGGGTCTGGGACTGGGTGGGAATTAAATCTCCGCATAATAAATGATCCATTCAAAGTTTGATTTGGCGGAGAAGCTGGCCTATCATATCAAGACGAGTTTTCATGTTCTTGGGAAAAATCTCATCAAATGTTTACCAGACTACTAGGCATATAAAATCATTTCTAGCCTTCAGAAACTTTCATCAATGTACCCAACCAAGTACACATTGTCTAAACGTAACATAGCGCATGCGCATTGTCTTAGATGTTGAGTCTTTGAAAGTCTGAAATATGAATATTAAAACGACGTACGAGTGAGTAGCCAATGGCATGCGGCTGAAACTAGTCAACTGGATAATTTATGCACCAAGAATTCTTGGTGTCAAACCACGTGACTTATGCGTGTTTCCCCAGACGGAGTATCCAAACTCAAGTAATACACGTATGAAACGCCATATGTGCAAAAATATTTATATTTTTACAAAACTCCGTCTGGAGCCCAGACTAGCCATCCTATTATATGCTTATAGTGCTGAGTTGTGCCTATATGCCATATACAATATGTACAGTATATACTGTATATCTATATACAGTGTAGCATAGGTGAAATTACGGGACACACATGTTCTAATTTTTTGGCATGATGACGTTATCAAACTAAACTTTAAGATGACAATTTCGAAAGATAATTAATTGAGCAAAAAAATATAAGATTTGGAAAAAAATTTGGCACGCAGAAGCGCTGTGCGCGCTCTTTGAATTGTGTATAACTTTGACGAAAAATATGAAAAAACTACTTTTTCACTTCAACTGGCCATATGTTAACGTCACAACATCCGATAGGCTTAATTTTTATATGAATTAATATCTACATTTCATCAGCTTTCATAATAAATTATAATCATCAAGGTAACCTTCAATTCTGAAGAGCTGTAAGATATTCAAATTTACTGCGAAGGTGAAATTACACGGCCTACGTTATTCAAGTTTTTACGCGTGATGACGTCATTAAAATGAAGATAGTGTCAACTCATGATAAAGATAATTAATTAAGCAAGCACATACTGAAAGTTGTGCGAAATTCGAGCACACATAACCAAGATGCGCTCTGTTGAATGTGATAATCTACACAAAAAGATAACAAATCCTAATTTTTAAATTCAAGTGGCCATTTGATGACGTCAAAACATTTTGTACGTAAAATGTGTACATGAATTCATATCTACAACTCAATGGCTTCCAGAATAAGTTAAAAAAATCGGGGGTCATCTTGCATTCTGAAGAATTATTTTCATTTTAAAAAAGACCTATTTTTCACCATTTTCAGAACTTTTGTAAAATTAATGTGCGTATTTTGTCATTTTTAACGTGCTCGTATAGCGTTATTTTAAGTCGGAACTGACTCAAATTTGGTGAATGTACTAAGGATGGTGAGTAGAATGAGATTTGTAAAAAAAATTCATATTTTTACGCTTTTTAAGTATCGCGCGCGCAAAAACGCATTTTTGCGCAGTAATTTTTTTAAACACGCAAATGGCCTAATTCATGCTCTAAATTGATCAAAACTTAATTTTGAGCGTTTTAAATTTTTAACGCGCGATATCACGCGCATGAACCTACGTGCGCATGCGTTTTTATTTGCTAATATGTTTACCCTTGATCTGAAGTTTACGTGTAGTGAATTTCATTAATATGTGATAATGAATTATGGAGATATGATTGATAATGTGATTTCGCAAAATGGCGTATAAATGTCGTCACGAATGAGTGATCACGCTGGAAAGCTTATTAGGATTAAGTTATATTATTTGAAAGATATTCTGAAATTTTTGTAATCATTGACATTAAACTTTTTGAGATAATTGTTACACAAAATAGTGTACAGAAACAATAAAAAGAAAAAAAAAAAGAAAAAAAATAATAATAAAGATTTTATACAATAACAATAGGTGATCATTTTATTCTAAATGATCACCTAATAAATAAACTAGTAGTACAAAGTAAGAAATTCGGATCCTCCCTGAACCAATTGTCTACTACAGTCTACAGAAGCAAGAACGAATCTCTTACCTTCTTCTTGAGTTTTTATTTTCGCAGACACGACCACTAATAGCATGACTGCATAACAAATAATATAATATCCTTTCATTATAAATTTCTCTAGTCTTGATACTGTGCATACTGTAGAAAACAATAACTAAGAGTAAGACTTAATTAAGAGGGCATTTTAAAAAAGAAATTTGCGAAAATCTTACACTTTTGTGTAACTCTAATTTTAAAAACGACATAAAAAATGTTTATTGCAAATTCGGGTGCAAAATTACCAAGTAAGTAGGCCTAAAATTGTCTACTAGGCTAGCCCGATGATGTAGGCCCGATGGTGTAGGCCAAATGATGATGGTCGATTATTAAGGCCTAACCTAGCTTAGTTAGACTCACTCAGATCAGAGCCTTGGTTGGTGCTTGGAAGCCTTGCTCTTTCTTTATCACGCAATAGTCCCGACAGAGAGACTCAAATTCTATCAAACAAGATCAATCACGGATGTACTGTATTTAAAGAAATCACCTCAAAAATTGAGTTTAGAAAAGAATATTAAATCAGTACAAACACCAAACAAAGAAATACATGGTGCTCATTCATTCATTCAGGCCCTATGTCAAAGGTTATGTTTATTTTGCATCGATCGTCGACTGGGAATTCCCATTTTGATCACGTTGTGGATGATAGGAGTTTTAAACGCTTGATGTTGTAAGATGTACAACAGTTTTGATGTTTTCTCTTTCAATGCCTAAAAGTATAGTGACGTCTTCTTAATTTTATTTGTCTTCAAAAAGGGTTTCTTGAAACAAGTTATCTAAGTCCATATGTCCTTTTCAACATCTTACCAGGGAGCCAGCGGACGAGGATTTGAAAGAACAGTCCTTTTCTGCAATGCCCTTTTCTCACCCAACAGTGCAAGAAGTTCTGAGTAAATGACGTAAAACTCATCACTTTTATCTAATCCTCCCACCCCCCCCCCCCCTTCATTATGTCAATAAATATACCAAATATTGAGGCATGCAAAACTATTTTTTTTTTATGAATGAATTTTATTTTAATATGTCATTTTAATGTTTCATACAGTGAGTTACTGTATTCACTTTGACTGAAAATTGGATTAGATTTATTTACATGAAAAAACTGTAATTTAAAGCAAAAAATAGTCAAATTGACAGCTAATAAGTTTTTGGTTGAAATTATAACCATGTCTTTTAATAAGTGAAAACATTGTTTTTTTAGATAGTAAAATTGAAAAATAAGTTAATAAATGGTTTATTCTTTTCTATTTTTGGACATAAAAGAAATATATTATTGAACAATAGTATAAAATCATAATATAATTGATTGCTGGGATTAATTTCTTTTTGAAGTGAAAAGAGAACACATTAACAAACAAAAGATTTATTTTTAAAAACATTTATTGTTTTTACTTGAAAGACATAAAAAAAAATTATAGTTTTTGAATAGTAACCCTAACTCTACAATAGTGAATGATGATTGTTTTACTTTGATGATTAGGATATATTGAAGATGTCGAAATGGGACAACAGACGAACACTAGACTTCAACAAAACTGAAAGTCTACGGACGGGAAGCACATCGCTTCAATTGACCGAATTTAATATACCTATATTAGTCCTATACCAGGAAATTGCTTCACCATCCGATGTCATGACATAATGGCGGACTTTCCATAGCATCGTTTTAGAAACAACAGAATATTTTAAAATATCTACAATGGAAACGTTAGAAGTATAATTTCCTATTGCCTGTATGTATGCTCTCTATATTTCTAGTTTGTTACAGTTTACGCCAGGACTCAGGTTAATGAGAGTCAATACGTTACAATCAAGACGAAACGATCCACAATGATTATGAAATTAAGTTCAGTGGTTGGTGTAGTAAGCTTAGTTCTTTGCTACTTCCTTACTAGCTTAGTTCAAGCTGGCTTCAACAATACATCAAGTGACGGAGGTAAGTCTTAGCTTACTAACAGATTAAGTATCGATTAATCGGCTGACAATAGATCGACACTTTTATTTCTGTTTTTTCTGACCCAATACGGACTGATCTCCATACTGATTGATTAGTGAAAACACGTACGTCAATACCGTCACACACTCTCATTTACAGATGTATGTTATTGCTACATTTAGCCTACTATTTCAATGTTAAAGTATTGAAGTACGTCTGGGATGCAAAAGCTGTTTTACTTTTTGTAAATTCTTAATTAATTTACTCTATAAACAGTTGATTGATTATTGAGATAAAGGAAACATTTTAAGGTATCAGATTTACACAACATATTTGTTCTGTTTTTGTGTGTGTGAATATCTAGCGTCAAACGAAGGACACCTATACATTCAAATTGATTCGCCTTCTAACGGGTATGAATTTACTCCTGGACAAGATATAACCATCACATGTAATGCCACAAAGACACTACCAGAAAAGGTAGGTGATGATGAGGTTAATTTACTAAGTCGTCTACCTTCACAGATTCAACACGATGAACACAACCTACATCAACGCACAGCCCCACTCCCACTCCCCCCCCCCCCCCCCACCCCACTTCCAACGACACATTCCACAAAAACAAGACCAAATCCGAACGTTACGAAAAGCTGTGCAAAATAATTGTTTGGTTGTCTCTACAATTCCTTGCTGTATTCATTTATGTTTGGGGTGATTCGTACACAGATTCCATCTCTCACTTATACAACGTTTCGATAAACAACAAAACTTACATCGTTGCAAAAAATACGGATGTTATTGACTTTAAACTTCAGTTATTCAACCTGTTGCTTGTCATTGGTCAACGTCCTTGGGTTGCGTCGCTAGTGGGAACCACGCTTGCGTTAGGTAGTTTATTTTGTCTTTGCATCCTGGGCCCTATATCCCGACCTTATATTCTCCCTAATTTAGTTTCAATATTATACTGATATGTATGCATATTTTATTTTCGTAGGGCAAACAAATGTATGAAATGAAAATGTGGTTTTGCGACATAAACAGCGACAATGAATGTCCAAATGCCGACGGTTATTGCCCCAACACTTCAAAAGATTGTAGTCAAAGTGGAAACAGGTACGACATGTCGTTTGCAGCGAGTCACACCATACGAAAAGCAAGGGAACAAGACAGCGGAATTTATTCTTGTGCCGTATATTCTCACGAACCAATTATTGCAAATAGAACTGTAAATAAACAAATTATTATTAGCATAAAACGTGAGTATAGTATTCTATCATCAGGGATTTATAAACAGGTTCTAGACAGTGATTTTGCTTAACATTCCTAAAAGAACATTTTGGCATATGGCGTGTCATACTTATTACTTGAGCTGTAAACGAAATAATAACTATAGAGATTTTGGCATGATTAAAAGTATTTAATACAGCCAGACTCGTTTCTAGATGACTTGTGATAGTCTGTTAGACTCTATCTAGTGACAGCTGTAGAATCGGATAGGCTAAACATAATTTCTTTTTACCTTGCAGAACGGGTTCCTTTGAATTTTAATAAAAAATACACTAAAAAAAGAACAATTTCAACAAAACAAGGTAATATGGTTGATTTGATCTGCATATGCAATGGTTACCCCAGCCCCTTTGTCACGTGGTACCGAAATGAAAAATTGCTTTCAAATGAAACGAACAAATGGGTTAGTTTTCGTAATATCAGTAAAAGTGATGAAGGAAGGTACCATTGTATGTGCGAAAACCGCTTAGAAAGCATCACATCGGAGAAAACAACAATTGAAGTTAAGGATCATTCAGGTAACTATTATGAGACAGAAACAATAATATAAATGCCTTATTGATGCCCTAACGTATAGCGCCCTCGTCTTCATTGCAATTATTGCTTGGCAAAATACAATTTTTACTTTCTCTGTATGTATTTTGTTAGCACGATAGCATCTACAATTTTCAAGTTATTCTGTATTTGTCGGTGTAGATAGTTATATACTCACAGAACATGCCTATTATTCAAGAAAATCGGTTCATTAATAACTTCACAAAGAGAAAAAAAGAAAATGTGTATTGTTTTAACATGCGCCCTCTGTGGCAATATTTTGTGAAGTACTTCACTCAGTTTCTGAGTGTTTTCATTCATCTATTCATTTTATAATGAAATATGTCCAAATTATTCTACTGCAGCTGCTGCAGTAACCATATGATTTTGTGTGATGATTTAAGTGTTTTATGAGACAGTCAGTGCAATAAACAGTGCGTATGGTTACCAGAAAATCTTGCTAAATAATTACACTAAACATGGTTTTAAGATCAAACAAAACGTAGTTATACGTACTGCAGTATAATCATTTTTAATCTAATCATTTTAATCTAAAAGGATTATCTCTCCAATCTTTCTCGGAAATCAATTGCCCTACATTCACACTGTCAGGAAAAATATGGAAAAATCAATCCCATCTTATCTTTCGCACGACTTTAAAATGTGATAGACCATTTCAGTACTCTGTCCTTAATACTTCAATACGTTTTTCGATCGATAATAATTATAAGTTTTCTCTTTAAGATGTCTTTGTGTTGGAAGCAGCCTGCATTATTGCAGGGTTCATTTTTGGAATGATCTGTAGTTTCTTATGTGTGTCGTGTACATATAAGGTATGTATGGGATAAAAGTTACAGCATTGTATTATTCCATTTAGGGTAAACAGGGCAATCCTGGGCTAAATCGAAATAATTAAAATTATGGTCTACGTATAGTTTCATTCATTTTTTACCCTACATTAAATTTTGATTTTGTTTTTTTTTATAGAAATAAACACCAAATTTTAGTGAGAAACATGAAGGAATACCGCCTACAAGAATCAAAACAACAGAACAGACGTCACCTGAAAAACAACATTGATCATAATTCACTGCGCCGTGATTGGTCAAATTATACGTTGCGCTGAACCAGACTTAAAGATGTATTGTCCTCCAAAAATGAAGATTATTAAAAAAGACTATTTCACAGTTTTAATAAAGTTAATCACTTACGTAGGGAAAAAATTATATTTGCACTTTTAAATTCAACCAAAAAAACCCATTGACGTCCAGTCAATTTGATTATTATGTGACATTAAAGTAGCAAAAACATTTATGGACAATATATCTTTAACCACCAGATGCTCTTAAAACAATGTAGCAATACCATGCTCCTGTCAAGCTAAACATGTAAATCCTGTGTGTTCAAATAATATCAAATAACTGTTAATTGAAGATTATGAAGATAACATACAATAACATAAGTTTTTAAAATCATATTCACCAAAATGTATTAATTCGATATACCATGTAGGCCTACGTCCATGTTTTATGCATAGTGATTTTTACAGTTTTATTAGCAACTGTTTTATGTATGTTTTTAACTTATTGTTCTAAAACCTATATCTGATGTTTTTATCCTGTATAAATAATGTTTGAAATTACTAAAATAATAAATGTGACCGCCGGAATTGTGCTGGTTTTAAATTCGAATATTTTGTGCCAATGATTATTCAAGGAAGAGTGAAATTATACTCTTCCCTGATTATTCCGAGTTTGTTACTTTTTGGAGAAAGTTGGTCTTCCTTTGGCGGCTCTCCAATTGAGGATCGCAATCATGGCTTGTTTTGGGAGGCCCAGATCAACACATGGTTATTCTTCCCTGGCCGTTTATATACACAAAAATACAATACAATTTCAAGCAGTCGCAAGCTCGGAGTTTGCAAACAAAAGTTTGTTAGTCTAGACTAGGCATTAAAATTACATTCCAAGGCCTCATAAAGTTTATAATGTAGGCCTATGATATTGTGCAGTTACATTGTAAACAGGACTGCTACTGTAGCAAGCTTGCTTTATTGTTATTGTAGGTGTATACATAATAATGCTTATAGGACCTGTCATTATAACAGTTGGGGGTTGCCATGGCCGCACGAATTATATAAATAACAACATTAATTGTATTAAAATGTTGAAATAGCCTGGGAACAAGCCAAGGTGGATCATTCACACAAGCTTCATAACATAGAAACAAAAGGAGTCAGTTGGTGATTTCAACAAGGTACGTTTTTAGTCAACCAGAACATACCGTTACCAAACAAACAAAATCCATGGGGCGTGTAAAGTTATTACATTTTAAATAATCTGTCCAGTATTTTGAAAAGAATAAACATTAATTTGAACCAGAAAACTAAAGTGGGGAAATTACCTAAATTGTTTGTTAGCACCTCTACAAAATTTCCATCATCAAATTAATATATTTGTTGGAAAACAAGTACAAGTAAATCAGAACAAGTTTTCAACTTAATGGTATTTTACGATAATTACCTTTTTTTACCTTTGAATGAGAAACTCATAAAATATATTAAAAATATCTGTGGAGGAAAAATTGTTGGCCTACCCCGTGAATGACTATTAGGGTAAACATTGATTAATGCAAGTTTCCGACTAACAAATATTAGGATAAACATTGGTTTCTGCAAGTACCCTATAATGACTATCGGGGTAATAAACATTGATTAGGCCTATTATTTCAGGTACTGTACAATAATTTCATGAACTGGACTTTGTCAACTGAAGACAAACTTAACCATAAAGTTCAACGTATTCTTATCATACGAAAGAACACAGAGGTCATGCTTTTTCAATGATTTCGTAGTTTTGAGACAGAAATCATGAATAATGCATGAGATTGATTATTTATAAGATGGCCGACATATTTCCTATATAACTATAACTGAACCACTGTATAATCTCTAATATCGAATATATTGAAGATATTGAATTCAAACCCAAGACTGGCTGACACAACCTATTGATCCATTCTCACGTTTTGTAGTGGTGTGGGAAGATAATTTACGATTTAAACAATAAATAAAGAAATATCAACTTTTGAAAACAATCGATCAAAGAATACTGATCGAAACGTCGAGAAACTCAACAGTTCTTTTCAGAAATAATATACGTGGTGTACTTTATATCAACAAGAAATACGTTGTTTTTTAAATCGAATTTTAGTACAAATACAGAAGTAAATTTCCGCTGCTTCCTCCCAGCGAGGATAAATTATTTGGGAGTTCATAACCCAACAATATTAATGACGCTTGCAAGCAATATACAATCTAGATTCAGGTGTTTACACTTGATTACATTTAATGAAAGAAGATTACACTTAGTCTAAAAATATGTTTATTAATGTATGAATCAAACATAGGCCTAACCAAGCGTAACAGGAAATAGTGTTAAAATAAAATATTTAAAACATCACGTGATCTGATTGGTTTTTTTTGTTTCATGTTTTTATATAAGCTGAGAACAACACATTAAACGTCACACTGGGGTACATTGCCGCTTCTAAAAGAGCATATTTCGATTTTTTAAAAGGCAGTTACACCAGAAAATTAAATGTATTGATTGCATACACGATGTAATGATGTTTTCGTTGTTGGTATTTCTTTCATTAGTTAACATTATCATTTCTGTGCCAAGCCCAGGACGGTAAGTTAACTTTTAAGTTTGTTTTACATTACATATATTTGTACGTTTAAACGTAAAACATTAGTTGAATGAGTGGGGAAAACTGTCAATTAGTTTGAGTTTTAAAGAGATGTGCGAAAATCAAGTGAGAAAGCATGTTTTTGTATACACAGAGATACGCGCTCATTATTGGAATGTCATACACTTCTCCTAAGCTAAGAGCCAACAATTTACCTCAGTCTTGATAACTCTCCTATCGAATCTGTTACCTCTCATAAGCACCTTGGCATTATATCATTGATATACTCTTACATGGAAATCCCATATATCGTCGCTCTGCAAAAAACTAAACTCAACTAGAATTTAATTCGTCACTTTGACGAATTATAGGTGATCATTTTTATAATTTTAATGAAATTAAATTTGTTAATTAATTATGTTAACATACGATCGTAAAAAGTTGATGTACGCCATCCTATGACATGATGCATATACGCTTATAGTGCTGAGTTGTACCTATTATGTGTCATATATAATATGTAAATTATACTGAATATCCATCCATATACAGTGTAGCATAGGTGAAATTACGGGACTCATCATGTTCTAATTTGTTGGTATGATGACGTTATCAAAATAAACTTGAAGATGACAATTTCGAAAGATAATGAATTGAGCCAAAAAATATAAGGTTTTGAAGAAAATTTGGCATGTAGATGCGCAATGCGCGCTCTTTAAAATTGTTATAAATGTGACGAAAGAGATGACAAAATAACTTTTTAAATTCAACTGGCCATATCATAACGTCACAACAACAACAACTTAATTTTTATGTGAATTCATATCTAAATTTCATCAGCTGTCACAATGAATTAAAATCATCAAGGTCACCTTTAATTCTGAAGACCTGTGAGATATTCAAATATACGCTGAAGGTGAAATTACTCGACCCACGTTATTCAAGTTTTTACGCGTGATGACGTCATCATAATGAAAGGTGGCAACTTAGGATAAAGATAATGAATTTAGCAAGCACATACTGAAATTTGAGCAAAAATCGGGCTCAAATAAAGGAGATGCGCTCTATTGAATGTGATAACCTACACAAAAAGAAAAAAAATCCTAATTTTGTGGCCATTTGATGACATCACAACATTTAAATGTGTACATGAATTCATATCTACACCTCAATGGCTTCCCGAATAAATTAACAAAAATTGGGGTCATCTTGCATTTTTAAAAAGACCTATTTTTCACCATTTTCAGAACGTTTGTGAAATTAATGTGCGCATTTTGTCATTTTTAACGTGCTCGTATAGCGTTATTTTAAGTCGGAATGGACTCAAAAGCAGTGAATCTACTAAGGATTGTGAGTAGAATGTGATTTATACATCAAATTTTATTTTTTACGCTTTCTACGAATCGCGTGCGCAAAAACGTGTTTTTGCGCAGTAATTTTTTGAAACACGCAAATGGCCTAATTCATGCTCTAAATTGATCAAAACTTAATTTTTAGCTTTTTAAATTAGATTTCACGCGCATGACCCTACGTGCGCGTACGTTTTTATTTGATAATATTTTTACCCTTGACCTGAAGTTTACGTGTAGTGAATTTCATTAATATGTGATAATGAATTATGGAGATATGATTGATAATGTGATTTCACAAAATGGCGTATAAATGACGTCACGGATGAGTGATCACGCTGAAAAGCTTATTAGGACTATTTGAAAGACATTGTGAAATATTTGTAATCATTGCCATTCAACTTTTTGAGATAATTGTTACACAAAAAGTGTACAGAAAAAGATTTCATACAATAACAATAGGTGATCATTTTATTCTAATGATGGCCTAGTACTTGCACGTACCTTAAAATTTACTAATAGTTTCTCTCTTCACCTCTTGTATAATTCTTTATTATTATCTCCAGATTTGACCATTGTTGCTCTGTCTGGGGCTCCTGTAAAGCATTAAAACGTAAACAATCCAAAACAAAGCCATTCATATCCTTCTCAATCTTCCTTCTACTACTCATTTAACTTCTTTTTACTTCACCATTGCTAATACCCTTGATGTACCACGCTCGTAAAATATTGTTGAAATAAAAATTAAAAATGTTGAAGTACAAGTAAGATGTTTTGCGCAATCGATACACAATGTATTTAAAATGCTTTTTGTACACAAATAGGTTTGTGTATACATTAAGTTTAGTTTAATTATTAAACGTTTTGTTTGTCATAAAAGTTTTTTAAATTTCGTAAATAAAACGTCACTTGAATCTAAAAATATTACCTTTTTAGCGCAAACGTTTGCAGTGAGCAAGTATCTGTTATACATTCACGTGTAGTATCCTACGCAGTCTCTCATCAAACTACAGGTTCCACGAGTTGTGGCTTTCTCGGCTGGGACCGCTGCAGAACGTACGGGTAAATAATAAACGACTAATCATATATGGGGCATGAGTAACATCTTATGGAGGCCTACTGACCAGTTCTCGACGTAGGCTTAGTAAAGCCATTCTAAAGAAATACGATCCAATTATGTTTCCCCCAACCTCAAGTGTGTTTGACCCGTTAGCACAATTTATATTACAGTATATTATTTCTAGAACTTATCAATTCTTTACTTCATTTTTGTTTTATGTTTTTTACTTTTTTTTGTTATCTATTAAAAAATACGATTTTATTTAAGTCGGGGGTATACTCTAGCACACGAAACCCAGTATTATCCCGTGTACTCAACAAACTACTTTTGCTGTAGCGGTTGGGCTGAAGATGGATTAGGAGGATGTACATTTCGTGAGTTCAAATATTAACTTAACAAGTAAATTTAATTTGGCTGAAAGGAAGATGAATATATAAATTGGCCCAGAAATGAACACAACATTTAAAAGGTTGAATAATTTTAAGAGCGAACTGGATTTCATTTTGCTCTGTATAGGCTAAGCATGGATAATTCACTATGATGTAATGATATTACGAAATAAAATGTAATGATATTAGGAAAAACAAATGTACCAAAATCATAATGCTTTTGTGAAGTGAAGCCTATACCAGGTTATAATTAATACCATAGAAACTTACAAAACATTTGGTAATATGTAATAAAACATTCTACTACTGTTGCTCTACTCCAACACGTGTAAAATATATATATAAAAAGTAACTTTTCTTATAGCTATTTTGGTTTATTTTATCAAAATATTTATTATAGCAGTATGCCCACCCGATGATTGTGGTGTTGGTGGAACATGCGTGGATCCTGACACTTGTGAGTGCAGCAGTGGATTTCAAGGAACACAATGTCTTGGTAAGTTACATATATACAAATAAAGAGTGTACCAGTGTCGTTATTAAGGTGGTTAGAGTAAGTCAGATTCATTAATTGTCTATGTAGATTATTGAATATTACCACTTAGTAATAACGAAACAATATATAGTTATGATGACCAAGAACATTTAAGTATTAGGCCTAAGAATACTACCGTACACTATTATAACACGGCACACACAAGATAAAAAATCATAACAAAATTGTCGTTCATTAATCGTAAAAAATCAATAGTATGAGTTTAAAACAATAATGAATAATCAAAACAAACCATGTAAAATAAACATTAGAAGGATACTGTGACACATAACACACCAGAAACAGTTCAGTTATTCAGAAATTGAGTTTTCTAATGTACTTGTCCTTTACTTCCAAGTGTTGGTTAATAACAATCTATCAATTTATGGGATGCAAGTTTTGTTAACTAGTATTATATTAGTGCTTATTGTTCTATTTAATTTGTTAAGATATCAATGAATGTGCGGGAAACAACGGTGGATGTGAACACCATTGTAGGAACACACCTGGAAGTTACTATTGTGAATGTAACACGGGATATGTGTTGAAACCAAATGGGCGTGACTGTGAAGGTACGTAGTAAACTATCATTATATCATGAGTGAATGGAAATTTGAATAATATTTCATATTCAATCTATTCTACAAATTACAACTATAAAATAGCCCATGTCAACGTGTTTTCCCGTGAATTAAAACTGGCACACTTTTGTTTCCAATCTCGAAGTTTTACAAAGTTTGCAGTGGAAACAAATAAAATATTTGGATATTATTATATTGTTCATAAATCGATTTTCGACATTAACAATGTAATTCATAATTCTAGTTACTTGTACTCCACCATGTGCTAATGGAGAGTGCACGGCTCCAGATTATTGTGAGTGCGAAGACTTCTACGTCGGAGATGCTTGTGACGATCGTAAGTATTGACGAAATGGCATTTGGGTATAGTGTCTCTTTTTGGTGTTAAAGCTGTGTTTCCACTAGAGACGCAACGCAATTAAGTTGACCAATCACACGCGATTGTTCGAATAATCTATCGCTTGTGATTGGTCAAATTACTTACGTTGCGTTACTTACGAAATCTTACGTTTAAACAAACGGTCCAATTTGGTCGCTCTTATTATTGATGACTAATTAAAAGAAAAAATGAGTTAAGATACCATACTTTTGCATTATAGGTGATGAATGTTGGGAAAACACTGATGGATGTGCTCATATATGTACTAACAACTACGGTGGATTTGAATGCAGTTGCCTTCCTGGATATGAACTCTCAATGCTTACTGAATGCCTGCGTAAGATACATCACACTTTTTTGTGAAACTAGTTTGATAGTGACATAGCTTTATATCCGAAATTGTTAAGTCCGAATTTTACCGTTATCGTTACGATTGGTCTCATCAGCATCAGCACTGGTGTTTTCCTGGTATAGTCACGTGGAGCGTTAATTTTAATCGCACTTACTCTAACAATCACGTTGTCTGGATTTTCTCTCTTTTTTTACGGTTCCGGTAAACTACGTAAAACAATTTTTTACAGCCGTTTGTCAGCCTCAGTGCCAGAACAACGGCCAGTGTACAGGACCTAACAACTGCGTCTGCCCCGAAGGATATGACGGAAATAGATGTCAAAATGGTAAATAGAACTAAAAAACTATTCATTTTGATTTAGTTTATAAACAAAGTAAAACATAGTTTGTTTGTTCGTGTATTATGAATGGAATACGGTAACATGTTCATAAATGTTGTCTTGCAATCAAAAACAGTGACATTTACAGATGTTTGATGAAAGTTTCATTCAATAGGAAATTATATTATTACTTTAAATATACTCTTTTTAAAAAACAGATGTTAATGAATGCGAACTCTACAATGCCGGGTGCGAACATTACTGTGAAAATCTTCCTGGAACTTTTAGATGTTATTGTTCAGAAGGATATTCTGGCACAACTAACTGCACAGGTATACAAACACATGAATTCAAACATTAGAACGAAAATATTAAAATTAAAAGCGTCTATAACAAGTGAACATATCGTAGGAAGAAAGCAATGAGAAAAGAAAAAAAAAGAAAACACACTGAAAATTGAAGAACGTATTGGTATTGGTTCAACAACACACAAAATTATGTTCTAATAATTGTTTTTTTTTCCAGATATCAATGAATGCTCCTTCGCAAGCTGTCACTTTTGTACAAATTCACAAGGTAGTTTTGAGTGCCTTTGCCACACAGGATATAAAGCCTACGATTCATACAACTGTGAAGGTAAGAAGAACTCAAATCATAGACAATTTCACAGATACTATTAATTGTTGCTGGTTCTCTTGTTACAATCAGTAACACACAATGTCTGCTTTCAAATAAAATAATATCTTCAAAATAGTCTAATAACAATAATTTTATTTTTATCAGATGTTGATGA
This sequence comes from Antedon bifida, assembly GCF_963402885.1. NCBI lineage: Eukaryota > Metazoa > Echinodermata > Crinoidea > Comatulida > Antedonidae > Antedon > Antedon bifida. Next base: position 3,566,837 of record NC_136234.1, read on the forward strand.
ATGTAGCGTTGGTGTCGACGGTTGTGGGCAAATCTGTTCAAACTCAATCGGTAGCTTCAGCTGCGATTGCAATGATGGATGGACACTTGATCCTGATAAGAAAAACTGCACGGGTAACTACTGAATTTTTTGCTTAAAACTTATCCTTTTCACTTTTTGTTGTAACCATAAATTAATTGAATTGTACAAAAACAGAATTATTACTACATAACTTTGTAAAAAAATGGTCAATTTAAATTCAATTGCAATCATCATGTTTTTCAACAGCTAACCCTTGCGTTGAAATCGGTGTACCTTTTTACGGAAATCGAACATGTAGCGGATTTGCAACAGGAGAAACTTGTACCTTTGAGTGTGAATGGAACTATCGTTTATTAGGATCCGACTTGCGAGAATGTTTACCAAACGGTGTGTGGAGTGGCAGTACAACACGCTGTGAAGGTTTGTCCTAAAGAAATCGTGTTATTCCTGCTTAAATTCTCAAAAATAAACGGGAATCTTCTTAGTAGCTATCCTGAATATCTGTACATCTTAACTTTCAGTGGCTTTGGCTTTAAATAAAACAGTCACTATAGATAGTATCTTTCCACAAATTACCACACCACAATGGGCGATAAACAGCTTTTATACTTTTTTTTATAATCTTACAGAGATTCTCTGTGCCGAAATTCCATCGCCCCTCAACGGATACATTCTTTCTCCATGCGAGAATCAAGTAGGAAGTGAATGTAGTTTTGGTTGTGATTCCGGATATTTCCTGGAAGAAAATATGGTTACAGAATGCCTGCTGTCTGGCATTTGGAATAGCACTTTTCCAAAATGTATTGGTAAGATTGTAATACACTAACGGGTATTCTCTCTTCAAGATGAAATAGAGCAGCAAAACTTACGGTACAATAACCTTGAACGTTGTGTTTGAAGTAACTGTACTTGTTTTATTTTAGAAATTCAGGTATGCACGCCAACTCCATGTGTAAATGGTGATTGTCGAGCATCGCAAAATGAGGTAGGTGGATATACATGTGACTGCTCTGGGACTGGTTATACAGGAAAGACATGCGCAGAAGGATTCGTAACAACACCTGATTGGCCAGACGTTTGGGTAGGAGAAGTTTATAATTTGGAATTCATTGCCAAACCAAATGAAGTGCTTCATTTAAATATTGTAACAGATTCTGATAAGGTGGATATTGTACCAAATGAGTTATCATTTTCTTCAACACAAAATAAGCGTACATGTTCTATTCGCGGGGATAGTCAGGGGTTTGTTAAGATATCATATGTCTTGAGAGGAAAAGAAGCAGTAAACTTCAATACACCAGGCGACGACGAAATATTCGTGTTACAGAACAACACGCAGAGAAGTGTTGGTGAACGATTTACACCTGGCTTTCGTCTGCCATCGGGATGTTTTGTACTATCGGATCATTCCACATGTAGGCCTACAGGACTAGACTATGCCTCTACAGAGGAATGGACAAACAGCAATAGCCCTTCTTTGAAGATTACTAATGGAGTTGTATCACTGACAACACGCACATTCGAACTGCCGCTTAGTCTTGACGGACAAACAATTAAAAGCAGTTTGACAACGTCATCACCACGTGACAACTGTCAAAGTAAAGATATAACATTGGCAAATATCCAAAGCTTTGTTCAGTTTAACTCTTTGTATCGCAATTATACCCGCCAACTAGAAAACATTTTGCCAGACTGGATGACGTTTATATCTGCTGATATAGATCCGTTGAATGCTAAAACATCTTTCTCAACACTGAGTCTTAGTGGCACTGAGGTGAAATCAATCGAATGGTGTTCATCTGCACCCGTTGCCAGTGACAGCCAGTATTCTGTGTTCTTACTCTCCAAGGCAGAACTGACCATTGGTGGCAGACTTGTATCTTTGCCAGTACCGCCGTTCAAAGGAAAATATTGTTTTGTTGTGGGTGTTTGTGAAATGACATCTGGATCTGCGATGATGGTATTTCCAGAAGGTTCAACAGATATTCTAAATTACGTCATTGGTATTAATCCTGATGATTCTCTTGAAGTATCTGTGAATTTTCTTGCGTTTTCAAAATCTGATATACTCAATCCAGGGAAAATTGATAATTCACAATTTCAGTCTTCTCTGCTCGATCCAAGTGAAAAAAACAATGAGGATGACGTCACCATTTTGGCCAATCTACAATACTCTTTCTATATCAACAACACGGTGTCTGCAAAAGTCGAAGGTAGTGGGGATATTCACTTTTCCCTCGATAATGTTACACAGGTATTTTATATTTTTTAAATTGGGTGGAGTGAACAATTGTAATTTAAATATGCAATACCTTATACAAGTAGGCCTAAAGTATACATACGTAGACCTAAAGTACACATACATACACCATAGGCCTATTTCCTATTTATCAATTTGGAAGATATATAACATTTTCTTTGAGTAAAAAAGGCGATGTTTATCTCATTAGCTGTTTAGTCATCTATTTGTACAACGTTGGAAGTTGCAGCAATTTGGAGATTCAGAAATTAGCCTATTCTGGAAAATGCTTGGCGAAGACGTAGAATTGAATTTCATTTCAAATCAAGCGAATCTTCCGATATTGAGCTCCAGCATTGGCGGTGAGTTTTACTGCATCATAAGATCCAACAATTACAACCAACAAAAATCTATGAGATTTTATAGCCTAATAATAATAATTCTAATCTTTTAAAAGTTAATTGTTATCTGTTTAGATTTTTTGGTAGATGGGTCATTTTCATCTGATCGAGGAATAAGGATGGAATCATCGACGTCATTTGGTGTTTTTGACAACACACCTTTCTCCTGGTTGCTTAAGACATACCAGTCTAATGTAGAGGTGTTTGTGGACTATGACTTGTCACCGAAGCTTGAACTTCCGACTGATCTTAACAACATGACAGACATTATATATGATCTACAAAACCTACCACCCCAACTAAATGCAATGGCTGAGCAGTTGATAGTTGATGGCTATGATAATTTTTATTATGATCTTAAATCTGTAGTCGCTGACTTGAGTGCCAGTATTAAAAATTATTTCCCAGCGTTATCTCAGCAAGATTTGAAACTGATTGCCAACTCTTTGGCTGAAATACGTATGCAGTGTAAACTAACTTTAACAACTCTCTGGAATGTCAATGATGTACTGCTTAGCAATTCCCATCCAAGCGATGTTCTAAATGTGATCAGGCGATTAGAGAATCTCAGCAATAAAGTTCTTGTTGAAGTACAAAATGTTTTTGCTTATGAAAGCACTTCAGGGTCAGGTTTTCGCGTGTTCTCCGAAGTGTGTTTGTCATCATTTCTTTGCTTTCCATCGTTAGAGGTAGAAGTCTTGCATTCTGTGAAGAAAGAGTTTCAACACACACATACCGTCTGCATATCAGGAGAGTACTTTAGTACTGAGATTCTCAATAAGTTCATCCGTATCAAGACTGGATCGCAATTGAGTTTAACATTTGAATCCAGCAGCAACTTCTGGCAAGGAAGTATTCCCGTGTATGTCGAACTCCTTGGAATCGAACAAGAGACAACTATGTTACTGAAAATGATGGAAACCTATTTTAGTTTTTCTGGTAAACTTTGGGGCTTATTTGATATGGTTGGAAATGCTACTTCAAAATTGAGCTCATTCGAGTCAATGGTTCTATCTGTAAATGGTGACATTGCTGCTGAAGGATCATTATCATTGGGAAGAATCCTCAAAAATAAAATTATCTCGATTTCTCAGAAATCAGTTGACGATAGTGAACAAAGGCTGAGCCAAGCTTCCAAGTCTGTTGAAACAGCAACAACAAGATTAGATGATACATTGGAAGACGAAGCTGTACAAAATGCTAATGTTGTTAAAGCAAGACAAAAACATGATTCTGCAGTTGAAGACGTTGTGGCAGCAAACATTGCAGTTGAAAATGCACGCCAGTCATTGAAAAATGCACGCAACGATACAAAGGAGTTAGAAGAAAACTTGAAAAACGTATGTGAAATTGATAAATGCAGTGGAGTATGTGTACCAGGAAGTAAAATTGTTACTGATACAGAAGATGTTTATGCGTCTGTACCATACGAATGTTGTAGTAAAAAATACGAATCAACCGTTGTTAAAGAAAGTACTAGTTGTTGCTGGATTTGTTTGATCCCAACAGCGGTTAAGAAAATCAGTTTTAATTTAGTCAAAATTGTTACAGCGGCTTTCAACTTTTATACTGGTAACTACCTTGGTGGGGCAATAAATTTAGTAACTTCAGTAAAGAGGGGCAGTCGAGTTTCGTATACAAAAGGTGAATGTTGTGAAGAGTGTCTAAAACCGGTTGAGATAACAGTTATGTTTCAGTCTTGTAGCACTTGTATTAGGGATGAGGTCGTGGGTCAGATAACAACATTTGAAACAGAAGAAGTTCCTTGTAGTGTACAAATTTCGGATGCAAATTGTGTTAACAGTAACGAACAATGCCGAATACAACGAAGTAAATTATTTGGTATAATAAAAGAAGGAACACCTGACCTCGCTCTACCAATTGAAGAGTTCGATCATGCTGTTTTACTTGCATCAGTTGCAGAAGCAGCATTGAATGAAGCTGCAATCGAACTTGATGATGCATTGGACAAACATAAGGTAGTATCAGACAGAGTGTTGGCACTACAGAGAAATCTTAACAATACTCAAGATGCATTGACCAAAATACGTAAAGATGTTGAAGCAGGGCTGATCATAAAGCAACACCAAATCAACGGATCACTTGAAGAAAGTTTAAAGTTAGAAGAACTACAATTTAACATTGATCTAGTTGAAGAAGATACTATTACCATTCCAATAGTCTGTTCCTTAACGCTGTCATCCACTCCAGTACAGATTCAAGTATTCATTGACGTCAACAATTTGAATTACACTATCGAAAATGCTGCACTTTTCATTACAGAAGAACTGTTTGGTGATATATCAAGATCAATTAGAAGACGAAGAGACACGAGACATATTGGACTTCGAAAGAAACGCGATACCACTATCATCATTGAACAACCACCTATGCAAACAATATCTTATACGCCAACCAACGACTCACTAGATCTCAACATTACCAGCAGTCTTCAGAGAGATCAAAGAGTCGTTCAAAATGAAGAGAGGTGCGCAGACTATAACAACATACTGGGTTTTATTGAACGTTCATTCCAAACGCTGCTAGAGATTGTCAATATCAGCAAAGCTGCTAATACTGATGCGTTAGAAAATGAAGAGAAGTTTCAAAACGACTACTTATACAATCTATCAACAACGTCACCACGTGTTGTAAATAGCAATGCATTACTGTATTTCAACTTGACTATGGATGATTTAGAAGACGCCGGTCAAGATGACGGAGTTGAACAAAATGCTTTAACAAAAGTTATTGATTCTTCGAAGATGAAAGCAAACAACACAAAAGCATTACTTGATGGCGATGTTCTAACTAAATGGGAAATTGTAATGGACACGTATACTTATAACTCCAGTGGCCTGACAGACTGCCAAGGGTTCTACGACTGTTTAACGACTGAATTGATTGCTTTAAAGTATTTGTCAGAAGGTAGAGAAAGTTATGAAGATGTTATTGAACTCGATGAATTTGTATCAACCTTTATTAACAGCAATTCGTCAAGTGCTGATGAGGCAGAAATAAGCGTGACAACTGTACTAGATCAGGTTGCTTTTCTCAAAGATTCTAACGATGTATGCTTAGAAGCGCCTATAATCACTCAGCATCCAGAACCAAAAATAATAGCAGTCGAAGGAGAGGTTTTCTCTCTGGAATGTCAAGCAACTGGAAATCCTTTGCCAACATTTGCTTGGGTGTTCAATGGTCAAATACTGAAGGGAATAAATTCAAACACACTAACTATAAAACAGGCAAATGCATCTCATACTGGCACTTACACCTGCCAGGCTTCCAATGAAGTGACGTCGGTGACGTCGTTACAATGTGACGTCACAGTTGAGTTCGCTCCTTTTATCAGCGAGCATCCTCAAGATACTGAAATTGAACATGGCAACATCGAAGGCGCATACTTCACTTGTGAAGCCTCAGCTCAGCCACTAGCAGACTATCAATGGTATTTTCAGAAGTCGCTGTCATCAGATATGGAACCCATCCAAGGGCAGAATAGTTCAAGTATTGAGATATTAAGCCCAGACTTTTCCCAAGATGGATGGTATACGTGCGAAGCATGGAACGAACACGGACGAGTGCTTTCAAATGCTGCTAGACTTCACATTCTTGACATATCGATGCCGGAATACTCAAACAATATAACCATAGACCTTTATCGAGAAGACTCTTCTAAGTCATCAAACGCATCTTTGGAAGATACTATTACAAATGTCATTAGTAATAATGATCCTGAAGTAAAACGTCTCAACTATCAGGAGTCCAATCCACAAGGGAAAACATTTCTTACACAGATAACATTTGAAATAAAAAGTACGGCTGCATCTTCTATTGATATCGTAACTGCAAGTCGTCGGGATTCAGCGCAACGGGTAAAAGATAAGATTGACGATATCCTTGACAAAGTTGTGCAACTTCAGAACTTGCTGAGTCCAGGGGCGGATTGCAATATAAAGACTTTGTCTTAGGCTTAGATCTAAGCCTAAGACCCCTCGCGAAAGTCTTAGCTAAGCCTCTCAGCAAAGTCGATTGCAATATCGCGGTCTAAGCTAAGCCCGATAGAAAACCTTAGTTACCACCGTTGAGGGCATCATTTGTGTGTACAAAAATAATAAAAGCTATCGTAAATAGATAAACGCCCTCAAGCTATAGACAAAATAACACGTGGGTAAAACTCGCGCGAGAAAGTGCTATCAATCATTAAATGACTTTTCTAACAACCAATAACAACACGCCATTTACTACAAAAAAGGGATGATTTATGAATATTTATGAGACCCCGCAACCGTGTACGTTGCACGTGTGGATTTTAATAAGGAGGTGTGTGTGTAAACGAAATATTAGAACAAAATCGAAACACATTTTTATACCACTGACGGCTGAATATTAATTACATATAGGCCTAATTAGTAAGTTTTATATTGTTTATTACTACTACTTTACTCTATGCCTAGGCTCCTCTAGTCTATCTAGGCCTAGCTAGTAGTATTATAGTAGTACTGTACTGCATATAATACAGCCCGTGGCCTAGCTAGGCGGGCCTAATGAATTAGTGTAGGCCTAACCTTTCATTCAAGATTAAATTCCACTTATTATTATGCATGTGTAGCCGGCAAATGTACTATCTAGCCTGTAGAGTATATAGACCTATAATAATAGACTGGCCAATTAATAATATTTCACATTATATTATATTATATATACTGTAATACGATAGTAGTATACCTAGGCCTATACTATTATTATTATTTATAATAATATATGCTTTCCTTTTTAGACAAATGTGTATGAGGCCTACTTCAACAAGTTCAACAGTCAGAGAATAGATAAAGATGGAAAACAACGAATTATACTACTAGGCCTGTTTCACTTTTGTTGAAGGCCAAGCAAGGCTCAGCTAGTAGTATGATTTTTTACATACATCTGGATTATACTATTTCATCATGAACTTTGTGTGTAATTTTTTGCAGCAATTTACAACGATGATATTGCCAAAATGCTGTACGAAACAAACATTGACTGAGAATCAAAATAATATTACTGCATGGCTGTGTACTAAATTGTACTGTAATAATATTATAGTACTAGTAGTAGTAGGCCTAGTAGTAGTAGGGCCTAGATAGTATTAGTAGCAAGTAATTACAGATTCATCATCAGCCTATGTTGACACTACACTACTAGGCCTAGCCTACAGAGTACTACAAAACATGGATATATATTTAATGGAATGGCAAAGCTAAGCAGTAAATAAAAGAATTAAGGTATGCATGTTACTTGACATTGTTAATTGGTTTAAACTAATATTAATAATAATATTCATAATATTAATAATGTGTTCTACTTGCACTTGTTTTTTAATGTTTTTCTAACAAGTTTAATTTATACACCACTACCTACCTCCTCCCTCCCTTATAAATTATTATTAGATAGTAGGCCTAGTCGTTGATGTTTATTTAATATTGGTTAACTCCTTTTTTTTGGAATTTGTAATTTTTGTATTGTTCCATATGGACAGTTCAGTCTGAAATAAAGTTGAATTGAAAATGAATTGATTGGTATTGTAATTTTGTTTTAGATTCATGCTGAAGAATTTTAGTACCAGTATTATTATATATAGTGTTTCCATGGGGCCTTTATATTTAAGGTTAACAATTTTAATTTATACAGTATTTGTTTGTTGTAAACAAATATTAGGATGCAGAATATTTCATTATTTAATTAAAATAAAAGCAATTCTGCTTAAATAACGTATACAATTTTATAATAATAATCATTGTTATTATTTGAATATTATTTATAATTAATATAATTAATAACTATCTAGCCTGAGTACAGTAAGAATTGAATATATGTTTTTTAAATCACTGAAATACTAATTCTATCATTTTTAAATCAAGACAACTTTGTATACTGAACTTCTTTAAGTAGTAGTACTAACTACAGTAATAAAGAGGCCTAAACTGTAGCCAGGCCAAATTAAATAGCCTAGCTTTGTTTACATTTCCTAGCCTAGACTAAACTTAACTAGCCTAGGCGGTCAGTATTTAGTAGAGTAGGCCTAGTCTAGTGATCGCCGATGTTTAAATTTTTTTTTCTTTATATCACTATTTGGTTAATTCGATGAATAAATCATTGTGGGAGATCCGCATTATATATTAATTATTAAAGCTTTAAAAAAATGAAAAGACTCTTGATTGTACTATTTTATGTTACGGTATCGCGCGGGGATTTTCCCTTCGTTTTATCGTCTGACTACTGACAAACGACTCGGGAGTTATTAATAGGCGGCCTAGTTGTAGTATAGTAATAACGCGACGATGGACAACAAGCGTAGGCCGACGTTCACCGAAACTGAAAAAATATGCCTTATAGAAGCTTTCTCATACAAAAAAGACATTTTGAACTCAAAATTTTCGTCAAGAGTTTCGTTGCACTCAAAGGCTGAGGCATGGAAAGAGGTTTTAAGTAGCGTAAATGGTGAGGTTAATCGAACCGTCGACGAAATTTAAAAAAAATGGAAAAATTTATTGGCAGATGCCAAAAAAGACCTGAATCGTCAAAAAAATCCTCCTACTGGAGGGGGTCCACAATTTGTTATGCCGAAATGCAGTGAAATGGTTATCAATGTATACGGTGGGGAAGACTCCAGTTTGTTTGCTGGTTTATCCAGTGGAGTGGAAAGTTCAATTGGGAGTCGGTCAGCACTATCATCAGCTGCAGCAGGTGTGTATTTTTTTTTAATAGGGCTAGCCTAGCCTAGGCCTAGGCATATTCATAAGCCTAGAGGTCCTAGGCCTATTTGTTATGAATTTGGTCACAGGTGTACTAATTCAAATTTTAAATTCAATGCCTATGTATTGCAAACATTGTTAACATAGTTGTAAACAATAATAATATTATTATTAATTTTAAATATTTTTTATAAAATAGCAAATGACGATAATAAATGAGTTTCATTTATTTTAAGGACCATCATCATTATTAGAGCTCCCTACCAATATTCCCTCGGCCTCGACATCTCAAGAACCAGCAGAACCGATGAGGAAAAGAACAAAACATGGTGATGATGATGACGCATACCAATCTTTTTTAAAGTGGCAGACGGTATTAGCTCAGAAGAAAGTTGAGAAAATTGAATTGGAGAAAATTAAACTAAATGAAGAGGCCAAATACTACAAAGTTGCAACACAGAAGTGTGAATTAGAGCTAGCTGTATTGCAGTCCCAAGTTACAATTTTTGAAGAATAATTAATTAAATTTGGTGTTTACAAATAATTTGCAAATCTTTAATATATTATATATAAATTACAATTTATATACAATTTAAATATACTGTATTTAATGAATAATTCATTAAATTTCTATTGGTGTTTACAAATAATTAACAATCTCTAATATATTATATATAAATTACAATTTATATATAAATACTGTATTTAATGAGTCATTCATTAAATTTCTATTGGTGTTTACAAATAATTAACAATCTCTAATATATTATATATAAATTACAATTTATATATAATTTAAATACTGTATTTAATGAGTCATTCATTAAATTTCTATTGGTGTTTACAAATAATTAACAATCTCTAATATATTATATATAAATTACAATTTATATATAAATACTGACACTGTATTTAATGAGTCATTCATTAAATTTCTATTGGTGTTTACAAATAATTAACAATCTCTAATATATTATATATAAATTACAATTTATATATAAATACTGTATTTAATGAGTAATTCATTAAATTTCTATTGGTGTTTACAAATAATTAACAATCTCTAATATATTATATATAAATTACAATTTATATTTAAATACTGTATTTAATGAGTAATTCATTCAATTTCTATTGGTGTTTACAAATAATTTAACAATCTCTAATATATTATATATAAAGTACAATTTATATATAAATACTGTATTTAATGAATAATTCATTAAATTTCTATTGGTGTTTACAAATAATTTAACAATCTCTAATATATTATATATAAAGTACAATTTATATATAAATACTGTATTTAATGAGTAATTCATTAAATTTCTATGGGTGTTTACAAATAATTAACAATCTCTAATATATTATATATAAATTACAATTTATATATAAATACTGACACTGTATTTAATGAGTCATTCATTAAATTTCTATTGGTGTTTACAAATAATTTAACAATCTCTAATATATTATATATAAATTACAATTTATATATAAATACTGTATTTAATGAGTAATTCATTAAATTTCTATTGGTGTTTACAAATAATTAACAATCTCTAATATATTATATATAAATTACAATTTATATATAAATACTGTATTTAATGAGTAATTCATTAAATTTCTATTGGTGTTTACAAATAATTTAACAATCTCTAATATATTATATATAAAGTACAATTTATATATAAATACTGTATTTAATGAATAATTCATTAAATTTCTATGGGTGTTTACAAATAATTAACAATCTTTAATATATTATATATAAATTACAATTTATATACAATTTAAATATACTGTATTTAATGAGTAATTCATTAAATTTCTATTGGTGTTTACAAATAATTAACAATCTCTAATATATTATATATAAATTACAATTTATATATAAATACTGTATTTAATGAGTAATTCATTAAATTTCTATTGGTGTTTACAAATAATTAACAATCTCTAATATATTATATATAAATTACAATTTATATTTAAATACTGTATTTAATGAGTAATTCATTCAATTTCTATTGGTGTTTACAAATAATTTAACAATCTCTAATATATTATATATAAAGTACAATTTATATATAAATACTGTATTTAATGAATAATTCATTAAATTTCTATTGGTGTTTACAAATAATTTAACAATCTCTAATATATTATATATAAAGTACAATTTATATATAAATACTGTATTTAATGAGTAATTCATTAAATTTCTATGGGTGTTTACAAATAATTTACAAATCTTTAATATATTATATATAAATTACAATTTATATACAATTTAAATATACTGTATTTAATATATTAATACCTGTATTATGTACAATGATGATGCTGTTATGACAGCGCCACAATTATTTTAATTAAAAATTGAATCTAATAAACCTTTAACATTTATACAGTATAAACATTTTTTTGCAAATTTAATTAGCAATTGCATTTGCAACCATCTGCCTGATTGCACGTCCATTGTTGTCTTCAATTTGTTCATTGCGCTGCCCTGCATCCCCTATATCAATATCCTCTTCATTTTCAATTTCTGGTAAACCCAAATTACGAGCCATATTATGAAGGACCATTGTTGCTGCTACCACAGCGCAGGTTCTGTGAGGCTGCATACGGTTTTCTTCGTGCATGCACCGAAACCGCCTTTTCCATGCACCTATTGTCCTCTCGACAATACTTCTTGTTATGGAATGTACATTGTTATACCTTCGTTCTTCCCGAGTAATTGGATTTATAAAGGGTGTCAACAGAAATGGCCGTAAAGCATACCCAGAATCCCCCAACAAATATCCTTCTGGCATTTCACCATTTTCAAAAGCTACGCCAATACCACTCTCTCTAAAAATTCTGGAATCGTGCGTTGAACCGGGCCAACGCACTACACAATTTGTGAATCGCATGTTTGCGTCACATACGACTTGGATGTTCAGGCTATGATATCCTTTTCTGTTAACATAAACAAATTCGTCAACTGTTGGAGCTTGTATCCGGACATGAGTGCCATCAACCGCTCCAATGACATTTGGGAAACCAGATATGTCGTGAAATTTAATTTTTGTTTCCCTAATGCTTGCTGCATCCATCGGGAAAAACACATACTCATTCATATGTCTCTGTAAGGCCAGTGAAACTTGCCTTACAATTCGGCAAGCTGTTGATTCATGAATTCCTACAAACAAAGGAATACAACATATTATAATCTTGAATTAACCTAAAGTATTAAATAACAATTGATAATAGAGAATATGTATAAATTTAATTTTATAAATTTATAAGAAAAATGTAACTTAATTTATATATTAAAATTATAGATATTTTTACCATAATTTTATTTTTATTAAAAACTAAACTAAAAGATAAAAAAAAAACAAACTAGAATTTAATTCGTCACTTTGACGAATTATAGGTGATCATTTTTATCATTTTACTGAAATTAATTTTTTTTAAACATGCACGTACGTTAACATACGATCGGAAAATGTTGATGTATGCCATCCTATTATATGCTTATAGTGCTGAGTTGTGCCTATATGCCATATACAATATGTACAGTATACTGTATATCTATATACAGTGTAGCATAGGTGAAATTACGGGACACACATGTTCTAATTTTTTGGCATGATGACGTTATCAAACTAAACTTTAAGATGACAATTTCGAAAGATAATTAATTGAGCAAAAAAAATAAGATTTGGAAAAAAATTTGGCACGTAGAAGCGCTGTGCGCGCTCTTTGAATTGTGTATAACTTTGACGAAAAATATGAAAAAACTACTTTTTCACTTCAACTGGCCATATGTTAACGTCACAACATCCGATAGGCTTAATTTTTATATGAATTAATATCTACATTTCATCAGCTTTCATAATAAATTATAATCATCAAGGTAACCTTCAATTCTGAAGAGCTGTAAGATATTCAAATTTACTGCGAAGGTGAAATTACACGGCCTACGTTATTCAAGTTTTTACGCGTGATGACGTCATTAAAATGAAGATAGTGTCAACTCATGATAAAGCTAATTAATTAAGCAAGCACATACTGAAAGTTGTGCGAAATTCGAGCACACATAACCAAGATGCGCTCTGTTGAATGTGATAATCTACACAAAAAGATAACAAATCCTAATTTTTAAATTCAAGTGGCCATTTGATGACGTCAAAACATTTTGTACGTAAAATGTGTACATGAATTCATATCTACAACTCAATGGCTTCCAGAATAAGTTAAAAAAATCGGGGGTCATCTTGCATTCTGAAGAATTATTTTCATTTTAAAAAAGACCTATTTTTCACCATTTTCAGAACTTTTGTAAAATTAATGTGCGCATTTTGTCATTTTAACGTGCTCGTATAGCGTTATTTTAAATCAGAACTGACTCAAATTTGGTGAATGTACTAAGGATGGTGAGTAGAATGAGATTTGTAAAAAAAATTCATATTTTTTACGCTTTTTAAGTATCGCGCGCGCAAAAACGCATTTTTGCGCAGTAATTTTTTGAAACACGCAAATGGCCTAATTCATGCTCTAAATTGATCAAAACTTAATTTTGAGCGTTTTAAATTTTTAACGCGCGATATCACGCGCATGAACCTACGTGTGCGTGCGTTTTTATTTGCTAATATTTTTACCCTTGATCTGAAGTTTACGTGTAGTGAATTTCATTAATATGTGATAATGAATTATGGAGATATGATTGATAATGTGATTTCGCAAAATGGCGTATAAATGTCGTCACGGATAAGTGATCACGCTGGAAAGCTTATTAGGATTAAGTTATATTATTTGAAAGATATTCTGAAATTTTTGTAATCATTGACATTAAACTTTTTGAGATAATTGTTACACAAAATAGTGTACAGAAACAATAAAAAGAAAAAAAAAAAGAAAAAAAATAATAATAAAGATTTTATACAATAACAATAGGTGATCATTTTATTCTAAATGATCACCTAACAAGCAGCCTATTTACTAGTACAAGCTTACTAATTGGCTTGTTGACTCCGCTCACTCACCATACCGCCGCCGTGCAGCTGGTGAATATTTTTAAATGGGTAAATAAACTTAAGGTGCGAGAGAGTAAACTAGCGCCGGCGCGATACTAGCGCCGGCGCGATAGTCATTGTCTAGGCCTAGGCCTAAATAATTATAATTTATTTTACTTAATTAGACTAAGTATTTACTAATTTTATACCTTCATTATTATCACTAAAAACTAAACAATATTATTATTGTAGTTGTGCTAATTATTAATATTAATACTTACCAGAAAGATCGCCGGAAATGTTATGCATTGACCCACTTGCATAAAATCTAAGTGCTGTGCACACTTGGAGGATCGGTGGGACTGCATTATTCCTATTCGTTACATTCAAATCAATTGCTAGATTATCGCTAAGCGTCATTATACTTTGCCGGTTGAACCGAAATTTTCTATATAATTCGTTGTCATCATATTTATCAAGCGGATGCAATCTATCGCGAAAAATACGACCTATTCTCTCGCGATAGCCTTGCACCGCGATAAAGTTCGCCATTTTTTTTGTCTTCGCGACGAATTCTAAGCCTGCTACGAGGAGGCTTAGAATCTAAGACCGCGAAACGTCCTCTCGTAGGCTTAGACTTTATATTGCAAGAGGCTTTATTCTAAGACCTCCATTGAGGGCGGTATAAAGCCTAGGCTTAAGTCTAAGACCGCCGTTAAGACCTTTATTGCAATCCGCCCCAGGTGAACTATTTGAACATCAAAATGAAGTATTCAGTCGGAGAGCCGCGTTGGGAAATATGACCGTTATCGCTGAATTTTCGACTTCGCATGACGTCATAAATTTTAGAAGCCCTCTCACGGCACAGAAGCATCAACGTTTCGCGCGAAAATATTAGCATAAAGTATACGTCATTTAATAGCTGTTTAATAAACATTAGTAGGCGAAAAATTAACCATATATAGTAAGATCAGTTCCTTATATGTTTAAGATGTCGCAGGTCACCTAATTTTCTGAATAATTTGTTGGATTTGTTGTCAGCGACAATTTCTTTCCAAAGTTCGTGTGCGTCCGTCAAAACTGAAGTTTTCTAACAGGTGTTTGTTTACAAATTTTCCATTAGTGGGATTTGCATCCCATACAGTGAATTACCAAAAAACCGACGTATATGGATAGAGTAAGTATCAATAGTCTGTTTTACGTTAAAATTGGCTTGAAACCCTATTTAAGCTTCCTATAGCGAACATTTTAAAAAAGGTCCTCATGTCATATATTGTTACGTCTCGCGGCACTAGTTCCGTCGTGTGTGGTGCATGGTGTGTTGATTGGATTGGATTTGGTTGTTGTAGGTGAGTATATGCACGACCTGGTGGATCGTTGTCGTATTATATCGGCCTAGGCCTAGTAACATGTTCTGTTAATAATTTAAATACTTTAGTTACAATTTAGTATTATTAAAGTATCGTTACAATCCTACTCTATATTGAAGATGCATTGGGAAGTTTTAAAAAGATAATTAAGCAAATCGCAGCCTGATACAGGTATAGGCCTACCTATTCTATAGTTAAATATTTATTAGTTATCCGCTTGGTATACCAAGCGGATAACTCCTTGTAATTGTATGAGATCAATATTTTTTTTCTGTATTATTCTTCTTTCCTTCCTTCCTTTTTGTGAGTCGTGTTCCTCTAAAATGTGTAAACATAACATTTCATAACTTTGACAACATATGGGCATTTATTTTTGAATGACGTCATAGTTGCGCAACGTGACTTATGCGCAATTTTATGAATTTCAATGATTGATCATAGATTAAAAACCAAAAGTCATTTAGTATTGACACTTTGACAAAATTTAAGTCATATCAGGGGCAAACTTTCTACGGATTAAAAATGGCATGTTTGACAAGAAGTTACGCGCGCACGCGCATTTAAAATTTCAAAATGCGCAAAATTAATTTCTAATCAACTTTTTACGCGTTTCTTGTCATTTTGAGCATGTCAAAAATTCCCACGGGCGCGCAATTTTTTATGCGCGCGGTGCGCACATAGCGTTAAAAACATATTTTTTTCTCTTGAATTATATTTTTCAAGCCTTTCCCAGTGATTTTGAAAACAATTTAGACCTTTTCCAGTTTAAATAACGCCATACGAACACGTTGAATTAGACAATTCGTGCGCGTTTTTTATGAAAAAGCTTAAAAAATCGTCAAAATTATGTCTTTTTTTAAACAGTCATAGTTTCTAAAGTAAACCGTTAACCGTTTATTTTTATTACAAAATCTAGAAGTTGATGAGTTGTAGATATCGGATCATGCATCAATAAGGCTAAAAAAACATTGTGACGTCATCGTATGGCCACACGAATGTAAAATATAGGATTTTTGTCTCTTTCGTTATTGCTCATCACATTCAATGGAGCGCATCGCGCTTATCTGTATTCCTTTTTCTCCTACATTTATATATTGTGTAGGTCAATCAACTTTCTTTAGCATGAGATAAAAATATTTTAATTTTTATGACGTCATCATGCCTAAAAATTTTAATTACGTGGGTCATTAATTTCATCTTTACAGTAAATTTTAATCTGTAATAGCTCGTAAGAATAAAATGTGATAATCACGATTAAAACGTTTTCTGGAAGCTATTGGATTGTAGATACGAATTCATGTAAACATTTTGCCAATCGGATGTTGTGACGTCATCATATGGCCAGTTGAATAAAAAAAGTCGTATTTTCATATTTTGCGTAATAGTTCATCACATTTAAAAGGGTGCGCATCTATATTTTACGTATTCAAATTTCTTCTACACGTTAATATGTTGTTCCTGAGATAATTTCCTTCTGAAATTGCTATCTAAGTGTTTCATTTTGATACCGTCGCCATGTTAAAAATTGGAATAAATGGCGGGTCCCGTAATTTCACCTATTCTACACTGTATGTAATATGTATACAGCTTATACTGTTTGCATGTATATACTATATGACACAAAATTCAGCACTAACAGCATGTCATATTCTTCAGTTCTTGTCATAATGCCATAATCTTTATCTGTGTGCAATATTCCAACGTATGACGTGCACGTGGCGTTTGTCGTGGTGCGGATAACTAACTCGTCAAAGTGACGAGTTTCATGTCTAGTTTATAGTAAAATTATTGACAACTGAGGGGTACAATTTATTTATAATATTAATAATTATTACAATAAACAGACATAAGGAAATTTTGTATTTGCTGCTTTTTCATGGTAGGCCTATATCTGAAAATGTTTTCAGGTTGTTGAATAATTATACTGTATAACGATGCAATGTTTTGTTCATATCATAGTGACAATTATTTAAATAGTTTCATTCATTACATTTCAGCTATTCATTTTCATTTTAGGTTTTTTGTTGGTATCAAGACTCGACGATTTTCTGTCTCGTTCTTCAATATGAGGTTGGACGGTGGAAGCTGTAATGGTTTTCTCGATTTCAATATCATTGCTGCAGCTGATAGTTTTTCATTTTATTCGCTAATAATAATATAACATATACATTCATACGCATTCAAGTTTTAGAAGCGTTTCAGATCAGTCAATGATAAGATATAAATTAAGTTGCAATTGATTGATTGATTTACTTTATTAACCAGAGTCACACAGATACATACAATATAAACATATAAATCAATCATAAAATCAGTACAACCGTAAGATGCACGTAAGTTAATATGATATAGGCCTAGCTAGTTTGTTATGTTTGATGAACAAGGTGCTATTTAAATAAAAGCAAGTTTTTATATACAGTAGTAGTATTTACTATTTATATCAGTATTGTTTGAAAGATATTTGTATTAAAAACTGCTTTTTCACATTCTGTATACGTAAAAAAAAAATTGGTTGCTTGTGTGAAATGCAAGTTGTATCTAATAAAGTAATATTTATATACAAGTGTGACATTTACTGCCAGATACTGAAATACTGAGTACCAACCAATCACTGTAACAATACTCAAGTAAACGATGGACTTATATTTTTATATCTTGGTTTCAGCTGGGCCCATAATTATCTTTTTTAAAAACATGACCATATAAAAATACACGTTTGAGTCTCTGAAACAAACATGCCCGATTTTATAAAACATTCCCCATATATAAATTGAAAATGGGTTATTTTTTGTTGTTTTTCCATTTATTGTTTTTTTAACAGTTTTTTATTTGTTCTGGGCCTAGTTTCTCCTTCAGGCTTCTTCTTGCTTGGTATATGAGCAGAGCTGTGATAGACCTACCACCAGCCTAGACTATAGAATACCCAGCTACTATTATTAACACTCACTAGGGGTAGGCCTACCTATCTAATATTAGTATTATATCAGAATTACTCAGCCTAGCTAGGCCTAGAAAATACTATTTATATTATTTATAAGTAATTATAGTAGGTAGCCTTTCCTAGCTCAGAAACCAAATAGAACAATAATCGGGGAGCAAATTGAAATCTTAGGCCTATGACGTAATACACCTGCATGAAAACCGTATTGAACACAGACACGATTCGGTCCGGGACGATTCGTACCAGCTTCGTAAAACGTAAACAAAGTTTCAAAATGGCGATTTTTCGATCGAAACAGAACAGAAATGTAGTAGGTTTGGTTTGATTAGTGGGAGTTGCATCCCAAGAAAGCTTAAAATTAGATTTTTATTTTAATAGATAGCTTAATAGTTTATCTTGAAAGGATTTTAAATTCGCTTTGAAACCTTATCTAGAAAATATGAAATTTAATGATTTTTTACCATCATTTAAAAAAAAATTAAAGTAAAAAAGTTTATACATAAAATAATGATATTTCTTGAAACAACAAATCTGTGGAATTTAGATCACAGTTTTTATCATTATTTACGCTTATAGTTCAACTATTGAAATACGTTTATTGATTGCATTTAATATCAAAATTATACCATTTTCTAAGTGTACTAAAATAGCAAAAATTCCAACATTTTCCACGAAGCGCGCCCTCACAATGAATGAAATCAGTGATGCGTTACCAACGCGGCTTTCCGACTGTATTGGAAGTGACAGGCTTCAATTCTGGTTTAAACGGTCCTATCTGTCCCAACCATCAATACGCGCACGCCGACGGTTATATTTGTGGTGAGTTGTTCTTTATCTTTTAGTTTACTTAAAGACCCGTTCTCTACAATTGTTGTAATGCATATATATTACTTTAAAAACATTCAACCAGGTAATTTCTTGTCTTAAATGTACGTTTTATGGTAAATTATGATAAAAAGAGAAACAATGCACGAATCGATTGTCCTCTCGTGGACAGTCTTAGTCCCTAGCCTAGCTAGGTTTAGTTTTGTAGGCATAGCTGGTAAACATCGGTAACATACGAACATCGTACGCTAGCTATACAAATTGGGGAAAACCCGGTATTTTCGCTGACAAGTTACTGTTCTTCATTGTTTTGGCCTTACCGATCGATCGAAAGTGGGTCGTCGGTCGGTCGAAAACTTAATATCAATGCATGTTGGGATTTATAGCGGACCGCTTAAATTATTAGAATCGACTAATATTTTTCACACTTTTAACCGTTTAAAAACAAAAGCAGTTATCGCAATAGTACCATAGTATTTATTTTTTTTAGTTTGTGACCTTAAATTAGATCTAAAAAATGGGACTTTAATGTTTCTGATCGCTTGCCTGTTTGCGTTCTGTACATATTATTCTGTATTTCTGATTTGATCTATATTTTGAAAGGGAAAAACACCAATGGCATTTCGTTTGTTTATTTTAGTGAACTGTCCACCCGGATCGTATCGTGGTAATAATAACTTGCCTGCCGTCTGTCAGCAATGTCCAGTAGGGTTTTACCAGCCCAAAGAAGGACAAACAGAATGTCTGAAATGTGATGGTTATATTATTAGTGACGTTGGATCAAGAAATTGCCGTAAGTTTGGCCTAAATCAATATACACTATGGCAGGATGTACCTCTGATTACTGTACTGTATCTATCTAAATTCCATTTCACGTAATTGTAAATATTACTGGTATCTTTAATATATGACAAATATTGTGCGTATAATTATATTCTTTAGTAAACTGTCCTCCTGGATCGTATCGTGGAAAGGATGCAGTGTGTGAGCAATGTGCACAAGGAGTTTACCAGCCTGAGAGAGGACAGACGGAATGTCTGAAGTGTGATGGCTATACCGAAGCTGATATTGGATCAAGGATTTGCAGTGACATTCCTCGTAAGTCCAAAAATAAGACTATTACAAACAAATTAATTCATTATAGGCTTGTTACAGAAGTATATTTGTTCTGATAGTAGTTTAGTAGTAGTAGTACACTCGTTTCAATCCTCCTATGTCGTTTGTCTATTAATCTCAATTTAGAAAATTTCATAGAAAACAAGATAGTTTGTGACATCGGTTGTGCTATTTAGAATGCAAAAATAACAATGAAATATTCACGTTTAAATAATAATTGTTTGTAGAACATGTCAACATGATTCTCAACTTTGTTATACCAAAGTGTATCCAAACAACTTTAAAATGCATATGTATATTAATTCTTATCTTGATTTATCTGAAGTTTCTTCTAGTACACCACAATCCAAAGAGGAGTTAAACATTATAGAATTCATAGTATGTACTTTAATAATTCCATTTTATCACATTTTGCTGTTTGTCAAACTTTTTGATCGCTAATCAATAGCACAGTTTCAACTGAGAAATTATAAATACGATACAAATTAAAAAACAGTTTTTTTAAGAATTAATGAAATAGTTTTACAGACTTATGTTAAACATTATACCCCAACGTTTACTATATTAGATAACTATTATTTTTGCTATAGGAATATATTAAAGAAAATAGTTTTTTATAGCGTGTTGGAATAAAAGTATTGCTTGTACCATGCATAACAATTACTTCATTATATTCTTCTTAATTTTTTTAAAGAAAAGTAAATTGGCTTATATCATCGGTGTTTGTGGAGGATGTGTTGTATTGGCATTCATAATATTAATCATACACAGAAAAATGAAGATATATAGAGGTAAGTAATTCCGCTTATCATACAACACACACACATATATCTATACAGTATCTATATCTATAAGGCAAATTACTGAAAATGACAATGCTGTGGGTATCAGTGGCTGGATCTCAATGGAGATACAAAATAAAATAAGCAAAAGGTAAATCAAAACGACTAAGTAAAACAGCCAGAAAAATATATATATTAAATAATAAAACAGAATATACTTCTGAAAACTAAAACCGGACAATATTGCTATTATTCTGCCATTTTGTTTCCATAGTAAACAATAAGAATGACCTAGATGAGACGATGATCCGGAAACGTGCGTGGTAGAAGAAGAAGAAGATACAGAAACCGTAGAATGCATTGACAATATCCAATCAAGTGAAAACTTCAGAAATTTAAATTATTATCTTGATAATATATTTCGTTCCTCTGCCTTAAACTAGTACTCCGCGTTCACATTTTCATAAACCAAAATATAATTACTGTTGTATGAACCTTTTAGATTTATACTATAGTTATGAGTGTACACTAATATTCATTCACATTACATATACGTATAATATTGGCATAATAGATAGTACCTTGCTGTCTATTTTTCTATTACTTAAGTAGAATATAATAATATTGTGTTTTTGATTTATTGTCCCCAAAAACATGAAAAAATAAAGATTAATAAAATCAGATTTTGTATAGGCAATTTCACAGTTTTAATCAAGTTATTCACTTCTGTAGAAAAAAAATCATCAAAAATAATTATTTCACTTATAAAAAGACAAAAGAAATGGTTAATTTCAACCAAAAACCATTGTCTTCCAGACAATTTAGGTATATTTTGCTTTAAATTACATTTTTTTGGTGGAAAATGGGTTTTTTTTGGATCAAGTTTTTGTCATAGTGAATAACTATTATGTGATATTAAAATGGCATATTCAACAACAAAAATTTAAAAAATTATTTTTTAGGGGGACAATATATCTTTAAGTAGAATATAATAATATTTGATTTTTTTTAAATTCCTGTAGTTACTCAGTTTACTAAATGTGGTTTTGAATGAGCGATATAGCTAAAATTAAAATATTCCACACAAACTAGAAGAAATAGAGCGTATAAAAGTAATATCAGCGCATGTTTAACGTTTACCAACCGGCTCGACAAATTACTGAATTTCGGAATTAGGCATTTAGTTTAGTACGGGAAATAATAGAAATCAAATATCTAAAAGAGTTTTTTTTTCTCATTTTAATGACTTTTAATATATAAATGTTTAAAATATAAGCAACATATATACTCATTCTTGTTTAAGATGTTTTTACTTAGATTTCTAAAGCTCTTGTCAACATTATGATGTGATGTGCCTAAATATGGTAGTGATATGCCCAAAATTTGGGCATATCACTACCATATTTAGGCACATCACATCTCATATATGGACACGATGATGTCACGTCAGTACCATATTTAATATGGTACTGACGTGACATCATCGTGTCCATATATGGGCACATAACATTGTTTTGTCACATAAAGTTTGATAGTGTAGACAGAGCTTATATACACAAATAAATGTATGTGCGCCGTAAGTAGTTTGACGATCTGGATCATGCGAACTGTCGATTGTGATTGGCCAACTCACGTACGTTGTTGCGAAAACCAATCTCCAACCCTGTTGCCTTTAACCTTTTATTAAAAACTTTTTGATTTGCACTGTCGACTGATAACCTATGAAGTCATTTTTATGATATGCGCATGCGCAAGTCGACTTCGATTTTGAAAACTTGTTGTGACTGTTGAGGGCGTCTGATTTTTTCCCAAAAAGTTTATTATTATGACGATTATGATTATCCGGTATGATATGATGATGTTATCAGTTGTTAACGTTATTATTTCTGACCCAAGACCAGGACGGTAAGTTAATTTTCAAATGTAAATTACTACCAAATAAAATATTGAATTGTGCAATTACCCCATAAAGGACCATCGGGGTAATCAACATTAATTTGTGCAAATACTCCAAAAATCATAAATGTTATATTTAATTCGTAATTTGTTCTATTCATATATTTTTTAATCAATTTCTATATAATGATACATTAATTGAAATGACCTGAGATAACCAATATTGAAAGGAAACTTTTACCTTCCTAGGCCTACTACTAATTTGAACTTTTGAAAAAACAGGAACAGGAAGAAACACCTTGTTATTAAAACTGAATTTTACTACAAATACAGAAATAACAACAGTATGTATTACCACTGCTTCTCAGTGAGGTTCGAATATTGGGAGGTCGTATCTGCATGAATACACGTTTCTAGATGACTTGTGATGTCAGTTAGACTCTATCTAGTGACAGCTGTAGAATCGGATAAACATAATTTCTTTTTACCTTGCAGAACGGATTCCTTTGAATTTTAATAAAAAATACACTAAAAAAAGAACAATTTCAAAAAAACAAGGTAATATGGTTGATTTGATCTGCATATGCAATGGTTACCCCAGCCCCTCTGTCACGTGGTACTGAAATGAACAATTGCTGTCAAATGAAACGAACAAATGGGTTAGTTTTCATAATATCCGAAAAAGTGATGAAGGAAGGTACCATTGTATGTAATATATGAAAACATCGCATCGGAGAAAACAACAATTGAAGTTAAGGATCATTCAGGTAACTATCATGAGACAGAAACAATAATATAAATGCCTTATTGTTGCCCTAACGTATAGCGCCTTTGTCTTCATTGCAATTATTACTTGGCAAAATACAATTTTTTTTATGAATTTTGTAATGTTTATGAGACAGTCAGATTGATCATAATTCACAGCACCGTGATTGGTCAAGTTATACGTTGCGCTGTTGCCGAACCATACTTAAAGATGTATTGTCCTCATAAAAAATGAAAAATGAAGATCATTAAAAAAAGACTATTTCACAGTTTTAATACAGTTAATCACTTCCGTAGAAAAAAAAGTATTGTTTCACTTATTGTTTTAAAATCAATATCTGTATAAATAATGTTTGAAATTAATAAAATAATAAATGTGACCGCTGGAATTGTGCTGGTTTTAAATTCGAATCTTTTGTGCCGATGATTATTACAAGGAAGAGTGAAATTATTCTACTCTGAAATTATTCTATACTCTTCCCTGATTATTCCGAGTTTGTTACTTTTTGGAGAAAGTTGGGCTTCCTCTGGCGGCTGTCCAATTGAGGATCGCAATCATGGCTGGGTATAATGTGGTGATTGCGGGATGTTTAAATGCACAGTCTCCGGAGTATACAAAACCTTCTCTCCAAATTCAATTCAACTTTATTTAACCACGGAGGCCCAGATCAACACATGGTTATTTTTTCCTGGGCTTTAGGACTAGGCTTTAAAATTATATTCTGAGAGCACCAAGGCCTACATAAAATGTATAATGTAGACCTATGTCTATGATATTGTGCAGTTACATTGTAAACAGGACTGCTACTGTAGCAAGCTTGCTTTATTGTTATTGTAGGTGTATAAATAATATGCTTATAGGACCTGTCATTATAACAGTTGGGGGCTGCCATGGCCGCACGAATCTCCTACAAATCATTCAATTCCAGTCTATTATCTAAACAACAACATTAATTGTAATAAAATGTTGAAATAGCCTGGCAACCAGCCAATCTGGATTATTGACAGAAGCTTCATAAAATAGGAACAAAAAGTGTCAGTTGGGGATTTCAACAAGGTACGTTTTAACATTCCGTTCCCAAACAAAAACCACGGGACGTGTAAAGTCATGTTTACGACTATACAAATTTGAAATAATCTGTCCAGTGTTTTGAAAAGAATAAACAATAATTTGAACGAGAAAACTAGATGGGGAAATTACCTAAATTATTTGCACTTAGCACCTCTACAACATTTTCATCATCAATTAAAAATATATATATTGTGGGAAAACAAGTACAAGTAAATGATCAGAACAAGTTTTTCAACTTAATGGAATTTTACCTTTTTTTACATTTGAATGAGCAACTCGTAAAATGTTACAATAGGCCTATCTGTGGGGGAAAAATAACATTGATTAGTGCAAGTTTCCGACTAATAAATATTAGGATAAACATTGGTTTCTGCAAGTACCCTATAAATGACTATCGGGGTAATAAACATTGAATAGGCCTATTCAATTTCAGGTAGATTAATTCCATGAGCTGGACTGAGTTAACTGAAGACAAACTCCATCAAGTTCACATATTTTTATCATACGAAAGAACACAGAAGTCATGCTTTTTCAATGATTTCGTAGTTTTGATAGTCTGAGACAGAAATCATGAATAATGCATGAGATTGATTATTTATAAGATGGCCAACATGATTTCTATATAACTGAACTATATCGAATATATTGAAGATATTGATGGAATTCAAACACAAGACTGGCTGACACAAGCTATTGATCCATTCTGGCAAATTCCCTTCACGTTTTGTAGTGGTGTGGGAAGGTAATTTACGATTTAAACCGTCGTAAAATAGAACAGAAAAAGTTTTGAAAACTTTATCTTCCTAACGACAGGAAGAAAAACATTGTTTTTTTAAATCGAATTTTAGTGCAAATACAGAAGTAAATTGCCGCTGGCGAGAGTCAATTATTGGGAAGTTCATACCCAAACAATTATTATTGACGCTTGCATGCAATACCATCTAGATTCAGGTGTTTACACTTCATTACATTTAATAAAAAGAGATTACATTTAGTCTAAAAATAGGTTTATTGTATATATGAATCAAATATAGGCCTATAACCAAGCGTAACAGGAAATAGTGTTAAAATAAAATATTGAAAACATCAGGTGATCTGATTGTATTTTTTTGTTTTATGTTTGTATATAAGCTGAGAACAACATATTATAAACGTCACATATTTTATATTTTTTAAAGGCAGTTACACCAGAAAATTAAATGTATTGATTGCATACACGATGTAATGATGTTTTCGTTGTTGGTATTTCTTTCATTAGTTAACATTATCATTTCTGTACCAAGCCCAGGACGGTAAGTTAACTTTTAAGTTTGTCTTACATTACATATATTTGTACTTGTTATTTGTATTTGTCCCCATATTTGAGTGGGGAAAACTGTCAATTAGTTTGAGTTTTAAAGAGATGTGCGAAAATCAAGTGAGAAAGCATGTTTTTGTATACACAGAGATACGCGCTCATTATTGGAATGTCATACACTTCTCCTAAGCTAAGAGCCAACAATTTACCTCAGTCTTGATAACTCTCCTATCGAATCTGTTACCTCTCATAAGCACCTTGGCATTATATCATTGATATACTCTTACATGGAAATCCCATATATCGTCGCTCTGCAAAAACCTAAACTCAACTAGAATTTAATTCTTATTTGACGAATTATAGGTGATCATTTTTATAATTTTAATGAAATTAAATTTGTTAAACATGCATGTATGTTAACATACGACCGTAAAAAGTTGATGTACGCCATCCTATGACATGATGCATATACGCTTATAGTGCTGAGTTGTACCTATTATGTGTCATATTAAAATGTACATTATACTGTATTTCCATCCATATACAGTGTAGCATAGGTGAAATTACGGGACCCACATCATGTTCTAATTTGTTGGTATGATGACGTTATCAAAATAAACTTGAAGATGACAATTTCGAAAGATAATGAATTGAGCCAAAAAATATAAGGTTTGGAAGAAAATTTGGCATGTAGATGCGCAAAGCGCGCTCTTTAAAATTGTTATAAATGTGACGAAAGAGATGACAAAATAACTTTTTAAATTCAACTGGCCATATCATAACGTCACAACAACAACAACTTAATTTTTATGTGAATTCATATCTAAATTTCATCAGCTGTCACAATGAATTAAAATCATCAAGGTCACCTTTAATTCTGAAGAGCTGTGAGATATTCAAATATACTCTGAAGGTGAAATTACTCGACCCACGTTATTCAAGTTTTTACGCGTGATGACGTCATCATAATGAAAAGGTGGCAACTTAGAATAAAGATAATTAATTTAGCAAGCACATACTGAAATTTTGTGGCCATTTGATGACGTCACAACATTTAAATGTGTATATGAATTCATATCTACACCTCAATGGCTTCCCGAATAAATTAAAAAAAATTGGGGTCATCTTGCATTTTTAAAAAGACCTATTTTTCACCATTTTCAGAACTTTTGTGAAATTAATGTGCGCATTTTGTCATTTTAACGTGCTCGTATAGCGTTATTTTAAGTCGGAATGGACTCAAAAGCAGTGAATCTACTAAGGATTGTGAGTAGAATGTGATTTATACATCAAATTTTATTTTTTACGCTTTCTACGAATCGCGTGCGCAAAAACGTGTTTTTGCGCAGTAATTTTTTGAAACACGCAAATGGCCTAATTCATGCTCTAAATTGATCAAAACTTAATTTTTAGCTTTTTAAATTAGATTTCACGCGCATGACCATACGTGCGCGTGTGTTTTTATTTGATAATATTTTTACCCTTGACCTGAAATTTACGTGTAGTGAATTTCATTAATATGTGATAATGAATTATGGAGATATGATTGATAATGTGATTTCACAAAATGGCGTATAAATGACGTCACGGATGAGTGATCACGCTGAAAAGCTTATTAGGACTAAGTTAAAGTATTTGAAAGACATTGTGAAATATTTGTAATCATTGCCATTCAACTTTTTAAGATAATTGTTACACAAAAAGTGTACAGAAAAAGATTTCATACAATAACAATAGGTGATTTTTATTTTATTTTTATTCTAATGATGGCCTAGTACTTGCACGTACCTTAAAATTTACTAATAGTTTCTCTCTTCACCTCTTGTATAATTCTTTATTATTATTTCCAGATTTGACCATTGTTGCTCTGTCTGGGGCTCCTGTAAAGCATTAAAACAATCCAAAAAAAAGCCATTCATATCCTTCTCAATCTTCCTTCTACTACTCATTTAACTTCTTTTTACTTCACCATTGCTAATACCCTTCTACCTCTTTATAATAAATATCGATATCAACTTGGCTGTCTTATTTTTAAAGCTCTCCATAATCTTGCTCCTCTGTCAATTATTTTCTTAGGCCAAACGGCAGATCATTACTTGGAACTTTTCAAAACAGTCTTTCAGCTTCAATGCTCCAACTTTCTTTAAATCTGTTTCTTTAGACATCCGACTTGCTTCATCTTACTCTTCCTTCAAAATGTTTGCTCAAGAACTCATCTTCTCTCCTTGTTTAATAAACTTTCTATCTTCTTCTGTCTTTTCTCTCTCAGATGGCCAATTTAATTTATTGTTTTCTAATTATTTTGTGCATTATTTTATTTGGTAATTCTTATAAATTCTATTTATTGTAATTGTTAATTGTTGCATGTTGATTTCTTGACATATTGTATTTTTGTGAGGGTGATGAGCTTCAGCTTGATGTACCACCCTCGTAAAATATTGTTGAAATAAAAAAAAAATGTACAAGTAAGATGTTTTGTGCAATCGATACACAATGTATTTAAAATGCTTTTTGTACACAAATAGGTTTGTGTATACATTAAGTTTAGTTTAATTGGTAAACGTTTTGTTTGTAATAAAAGTTTTTTAAATTCCGTAAATAAAAACGTCACTTGAAAAATATTACCTTTTTAGTGCAAATGTTTGCAGTGAGCCAACAACTGTTGTACAATCACGTTTAGAGACCTACGCAGTCTCTCATCAAACTACAGGTTCCACGAGTTGTGGCTGGCTGGGCTGGGAACGCTGCAGAACGTACGGGTAAATAATAAAATTATATGGGGCATGAGTAACATCTTATGGATGATAGGCCTACTTACCTGTTCTCGACGTAGGCTTACTAAAGCCATTCTAAAGAAATACGATCCAATTATGTTTCCCCCAACCTCAAGTGTGTTTGGCCCGTTAGCACAATTTAAATTACAGTATATTAGGCCTATTCTAGAACTGTTAATTTGTATCAATTCATTACATCATTTTTTGTTTTAACTTTTGTTTGTTATCTTTTAAAAATACGATTTTATTTAAGTCGGAGGTATACTTCAGCACACAGAATCGTGCATGACGATGTGCACTCAATAAACTACTTTTGCTGTAGCGGTTGGGCTGAAGATGGATTAGGAGGCTGTACGATTCGTAAGTTCATATATTCACTTGATGTAATTTTCAAGTAAATTTAATTTGGCTGAAAAATATATAAATTGGCTGAAAAATGAACACAACATTTAAAAGGTTGAATAATTTTAAGAGCGAACTGGATTTCATTTTGCTCTGTGTAAGCATGGAAATTTCACCATGATGTAATGATATTACGAAATGAAATAAAAATGTAATGATATTAGGAAAATAAACAAATGTACCAAAATCATAATACTTTTGTTTGAACATTAAGTGGTAGCCTCCAAAAAAGGGACTTTAACAGTTAATAATTAATACCATAGAAACTAACAAAACATTTGGTAATATGTAATAAAACATTCTACTACTGTTGTTCTACTCCAACACGTGTAAAATATGTATAAGTAACTTTTCTTATAGCTATTTTGGTTTATTTTATCAAAATATTTATTATAGCAATATGCCCACCCCATGACTGTGGTGTTGGTGGAACATGCGTGTATCCTGACACTTGTGATTGCAGCAGTGGATTTCAAGGAACACAATGTCTTGGTAAGTTACATTTATACAAATAAAGAGTGTACCAGTGTCGTTATTACGGTGGTTAGAGTAAGTCAGATTCATTAATTGTCTATGTAGATTATTGAATATTACCACTTAGTAATAGCGAAACAATATATAGTTATAATGACCAAGAACATTTAACTTGAAAAGATAAGTATTAGGCATAAGAATACTACCGTACACTATTATAACACGGCACACACAATAAATCATAACAAAATTGTCGTTCATTAAACGTAACAAATCAATAGTATGAGTTTAAAACAATAATGAACATTCAAAACAAACCATGTAAAATAAACATTAGAAGGATACTGTGACACATATCACACCAGAAACCGTTCAGTTATTCAGAAATTGAGTTTTCTAATGTACTTGTGCTTTACTTCCAAGTGCTGGTTAATAATAATCTACCAATTTATAGGATGCATGGTTTGTAACTAGTATTATTAGTGCTTACATTGATAACATAAAAACTATTTAATTTGTTAAGATATCAATGAATGTGCGGGAAACAACGGTGGATGTGAACACCATTGTAGGAACACAGCTGGAAGTTACTATTGTGAATGTAACACGGGATATGTGTTGGAATCAAATGGGCGTGACTGTGAAGGTACGTAGTAAACTATCATTATATCATGAGTGAATGGAAATTTGAATAATGTTTCATTTTCAATCTAAGCTACAAATTACAACTTTAAAATAGGCCCTGTCAACAACATGTTTTCCCGTGAATTAAAACTGGCAAACTTTTGTTTCCAATCTCGAAGTTTTACCAAGTTTGCAGTGGAAACAAATAAAATATTTGGATATTATTATATTGTTCATAAATCGATTTTCGACATTCACAATGTAATTCATAATTCTAGTTACTTGTACTCCACCATGTGCTAATGGAGAGTGCACGGCTCCAGATTATTGTGAGTGCGAAGACTTCTACGTCGGAGATGCTTGTGACGATCGTAAGTATTGACGAAATGGCATTTGGGTATAGTGTCTCTTTTTGGTGTTAAAGCTGTGTTTCCACTAGAGACGCAACGCAATTAAGTTGACCAATCACACGCGATTGTTCGAATAATCTATCGCTTGTGGTCAAATTACTTACGATGCGTTACGTACGAAATCTTACGTTTAAACAAACGGTCCAATTTGGTCGATCTTATTATTGATGACTAATTAAAGGAAAAAATGAGTTATGATGCCATAATTTTGCATTATAGGTGATGAATGTTGGGAGAACACTGATGGATGTGCTCATATATGTACTAACAACTACGGTGGATTTGAATGCAGTTGCCTCCCTGGATATGAACTCTCAATGCTTACTGAATGCCTGCGTAAGATACATCACACTTTTTTGTAAAACTAGTTTGATAGTGACATAGCTTTATATCCGAAATTGTTAAGTCCGAATTTTACCGTTATCGTTACGATTGGTCTCATCAGCATCAGCACTGGTGTTTTCCTGGTATAGTCACGTGGAGCGTTAATTTTAATCGCACTTACTCTAACAATCACGTTGTCTGGATTTTCTCTCTTTTTTTACGGTTCCGGTAAACTACATAAAACTATTTTTTACAGCCGTTTGTCAGCCTCAGTGCCAGAACAACGGCCAGTGTACAGGACCTAACAACTGCGTCTGCCCAGAAGGATATGACGGAAGTAGATGTCAAAATGGTAAATAGAGCTAAAAAACTATTCATTTTGATTTAGTTTACGTAAAACATAGTTTGTTTGTTCGTGTATTGTGAATGGAATACGGTAACATGTTCATAAATGTTGTCTTGCAATCAAAAACAGTGACATTTACAGATGTTTGATGAAAGTTTCATTCAATAGGAAATTATATGATTACTTTAAATATACTCTTTTTAAAAAACAGATGTTAATGAATGCGAACTCTACAATGCCGGGTGCGAACATTACTGTGAAAACCTTCCTGGAACTTTTAGATGTTATTGTTCAGAAGGATATTCTGGTACAACTAACTGCACAGGTATACAAACACATGAATTCAAACATTAGAACGAAAATATTAAAATTAAAAGCGTCTATAACAAGTGAACATATCGTAGGAAGAAAGCAATGAGAAAAGGAAAAAAAAAGAAAACACACTGAAAATTGAAGAACGTGGTTCAACAACACACAAAATTATGTTCTAATAATTGTTTTTTTCTTCAGATATCAATGAATGCTCCTTCGCAAGCTGTCACTTTTGTACAAATTCACAAGGTAGTTTTGAGTGCCTTTGCCACACAGGATATGAAGCCTACGATTCATACAACTGTGAAGGTAAGAAGAACTCAAATCACAGACAATTTCACAGATACTATTAATTGTTGCTGGTTCTCTTGCTACAAGCAATAACATTTTTCGCATCAGTAACACAAAATTTCTGCTTTCAAATTAAATAATATCTCCATTTGCTTTCAAAATAGTCTAATAACAATAATTTTATTTTCTCTTTATGTTTATTAGATGTTAATGAATGTAGCGTTGGTATAGACGGATGTGGGCAAATCTGTTCCAACTCAATCGGTAGCTTCAGCTGCGATTGCAAAGATGGATGGACACTTGATCCTGATAAGAAAAACTGCACGGGTAACTACTGCATTTTTTGCTTAAACTTATCCTTTTCACTTTTTATTTTAACCATAAATAAATAAATAATTGTAAGATGTATCAAAAGCTCTTTATTAATTTGATATGCAAGCATCTCACTATCATAACTATTGTGGCTTTTGCTTACTTTACGGAAAAGGCATAACAAATTTAGAAATATTACTACGTACACCTTATACCAAAAATGATCAATTTTCATTCAATTCCAATCATCATGTTTTTCAACAGCTAACCCTTGCGTTGAAATCGGTGTACCTTTTTACGGAAGTCGAACATGTAGCGGATTTACAACAGGAGAAACTTGCACCTTTGAGTGTGAATGGAACTATCGTTTATTAGGATCCGACATGCGAGAATGTTTACCAAACGGTGTGTGGAGTGGTAGTACAACACGCTGTGAAGGTTTGTCCTATATTGTGTTATTCCTGCTTAAATTCTTTAAAAAAAACGAGGATCTTCTTAGTATATGTATGGACAAGATATCCTGAATATCTCAAATTTCAGTGGCTTTGGCTTTAAATAAAACAGTCACTATAGATAGTATTTTTCCACAAATTACCACACCACAATGGGCGATAAACAGCTTTTATACTTTTCTTTATAATCTTACAGAGATTCTCTGCCCTGAAATTCCATCGCCCCTCAACGGATACATTCTTTCTCCATGCGAGAATCAAATTGGAAGTGAATGTAGTTTTGGTTGTGATTCCGGATATTTCCTTGAAGAAAACATTTTTACAAAATGTCTGCTGTCTGGCATTTGGAATAGCACTTTTCCAAAATGTATTGGTAAGATACATCAAGTGTTCTTTTTGGTTTGTACATGCACACATTCTAATTCACTAAAAGTAAGCAACATGGTTTCAAAACGCTGTGTTTAAAGTAAATAATGTACTTGTTTTATTTTAGAAATTCAGGTATGCACGCCAACTCCATGTGTAAATGGCGATTGTCGAGCATCGCAAAATGAGGTAGGTGGATTTCAATGTGACTGCTCTGGGACTGGTTATACAGGAAAGACATGCGCAGACGGATTCGTAACAACACCTGATTGGCCAGACGTTTGGGTAGGAGAAGTTTATAATTTGGAATTCATTGCCAAACCAAAGGAAGTACTTGA
This sequence comes from Antedon bifida, assembly GCF_963402885.1. Classification (NCBI taxonomy): domain Eukaryota; kingdom Metazoa; phylum Echinodermata; class Crinoidea; order Comatulida; family Antedonidae; genus Antedon; species Antedon bifida. Next base: position 3,600,733 of record NC_136234.1, read on the forward strand.
TATAACTATTGTAACAGATTCTGATAAAGTGGATATTGTACCAAATGAGTTATCGTTTTCTTCAAAAATAACTAAGCGTACATGCTCTATTCGCGGGGATAGTCAGGGGTTTGTCAAGATATCATATGTCTTGAGAGGAAAAGAAGCAGCCGATTTCATTACACCGGGCGACGACGAAATATTCGTGTTACAGAACAACACGCAGGGAAGTGTTGCACGATTTACACCTGGCTTTCGTCTGCCATCGGGATGTTTTGTACTATCGGATCATTCTACATGTAGGCCTACAGGACTAGACTATGCCTCTACCAAGGAATGGACAAAGAGCAATAGCCCTTTTTTGGAAACTACTAATGGAGTTGTATCACTGACAACACGCACATTCGAACTGCCGCTTAGTCTTGACGGACAGACGATTCGAAGCAGTTTAACAACGTCATCACCACGTGACAATTGTCAAAGTAAAGATATAACATTGGCTAATATTCAAAGCTTTGTTCAGTTTAACTCTTTGTATCGCAATTATACCCGCCAACTTGAAAATATTTTGCCAGACTGGATGACGTTTATATCTGCTGATATAGATCCGTTGAATGCTAAAACGTCTTTGTCAACACTGAGTCTTAGTGGTACTGAGGTAAAATCAATCGAATGGTGTTCATCTGCACCCGTTACCAGTGACAGCCAGTATTCTGTCTTCTTACTCTCCAAGGCAGAGTTGACCATTGGTGGCAGACTTGTATCTTTGCCAGTACCGCCGTTCAAAGGAAAATATTGTTTTGTCGTGGGTGTTTGTGAAATGACATCTGGGTCTGTGATGATGGTGTTTCCAGAAGGTTCACGAGATATTCTACGTTACGTCATGGATATTAATCCTGATGATTCTCTTGAAGTATCTGTGAATTTTCTTGCGTTTTCAAAATCTGATATACTCAATCCAGGGAAAATTGATAATTCACAATTTCAGTCTTCTCTCTTCGATCCAAGTGATAAAAACAATGAGGATGACGTCAACATTTTGGCCAATCTACAATACTCTTACTACATCAACAACACGGTGTCTGCAAAAGTCGAAGGTAGTGGGGATATCCACGTTTCCCTCGATAATGTTACACAGGTATTTTGTATTTTTTAAATTTCTTTCATGGGTTGAGTGAACATAAGCAATTTGTAATTTAAATATGCAATATCGTATATAAGTAGGCCTAAAGTACACACACATACCCTATAGGCCTATTTCTTTTTTATCAATTTGGAAGATGTATAACATTTTCTGTGAGTAAAAAGGGCGATGTTTATCTCATCAGCTGTTTAGTCATCTATTTGTACAACGTTGGACGTTGCAGCAATTTGGAAATTCAGAAATTAGCCTATTCTGGAAAATGCTTGGTGAAGACGTAGAATTGAATTTCATTTCAAATCAAGCGAATCTTCCGATATTGAGCTCCAGCATTGGTGGTGAGTTTTACTGCATCATAAGATCCAACAACTTACAACCAACAGAAATCTATGAGATTTTATAACCTAATAATATTAATAATTCTAATCTTATAAAAGTTAATTGTTATCTATTTAGATTTTTTGGTAGATGGGTCATTTTCATCTGATCGAGGAATAAGGATGGAATCATCGACGTCATTTGGTGTTTTTGACAACACACCTTTCTCCTGGTTGCTTAAGACAGACCAGTCTAGTGTAGAGGTGTTTGTGGACTATGACTTGTCACCGAAGCTTGAACTTCCGACTGATCTTAACAACATGACAGACATTATATATGACCTACAAAACCTACCACCCCAACTAAATGCAATGGCTGAGCAGTTGATGGTTGATGGCTATGCTAATTTGTATTATGATCTTAAATCTGTAGTCGCTGATTTGAGTGCCAGTATTAAAAATTATTTCCCATCGTTATCTCAGCAAGATTTGAAACTGATTTCCAACTCTTTGGCTGAAATACGCATGCAGTGTAAACTAACTTTAACAACTCTCTGGAATGTCAATGATGTACTGCATAGCAATTCCCATCCAAGCAATGTTCTAAATATGATCAGACGATTAGAGAATCTCAGCAATCAAGTTCTTATTGAAGTACAACATGTTTTCGCTTATGAAAGCACTTCTGGGTCAGGTTTTCGCGTGTTCTCCGAAGTTTGTCTGTCATCATTTCTTTGCTTTCCATCGTTAGAGGTAGAAGTCTTGCATTCTATGAAGAAAGAGTTTCAACACACACAGACCGTCTGGATATCAGGAGAGTACTTTAGCACTGAGATTCTCAACAAGTTCATCCGTATCAAGACTGGATCGCAATTGAGTTTAACATTTGAATCCAGCAGCAACTACTGGCAAGGAAGTATTCCAGTGTATGTCGAACTCCTTGGAATCGAACAAGAGACAACTATGTTACTGAAAATGATGGAGACCTATTTTAGTTTTTCTGGTAAACTTTGGGGCTTATTTGATATGGTTGGAAATGCTACTTCAGAATTGAGCTCATTCGAGTCAATGATTCTTTCTGTAAATGGTGATATTGCTGCTGAAGGACCATTATCATTGGGAAGAATCCTCAAAAATAAAATTATCTCGATTTCTCAGAAATCAGTTGACGATAGTGAACAAAGGCTGAGCCTAGCTTCCAAGTCTGTTGAAACAGCAACAACAAGATTAGATGATACTTTGGAAGACGAAGCTGTACAAAATGCTAATGTTGTTAAAGCAAGACAAAAACATGATTCTGCAGTTGAAGACGTTGTGGCAGCAAACATCGCAGTTGAAAGTGCACGACAGTCATTGAAAAATGCACGCAACGATACAAAGGAGTTAGAAAAAATCTTGAAAAACGTATGTGAAATTGATGAATGCAGTGGGGTATGTGTACCAGGAAGTAAAATTGTTACTGATACAGAAGATGTTTATGCGTCTGTACCATACAAATGTTGTAGTGAAAGAGACGAATCAACCGTTGTTAATGAGAGAACAAGTTGTTGCTGGATTTGTTGGATCCCAACGGCAGTTAAGAAAATCGGTTTTAATTTAGTCAAAATTGTTACAGCGGCTTTCAACTTTTATACTGGTAACTATCTTGGTGGGGCAATAAATTTAGTAACTTCAGTAAAGAGGAGCAGTCGAGTTTCGTATACAAAAGGTGAATGTTGTGAAGAGTGTCTAAAACCGGTTGAGATAACAGTTATGTTTCAGTCTTGTAGCACTTGTATCAGGGATGAGGTCGTGGGTCAGATAACAACATTTGAAACAGAAGAAGTTCCTTGTAGTGTACAAATTTCGGATGCAAATTGTGTTAACAGAAACGAACAATGCCGAAAACATCGAAGTGAATTATTTGGTATAATACAAGATGGAACACCTGACCTCGCTGTACCAATTGAAGAGTTCGATAATGCTGTTTTACTTGCATCAGTTGCAGAAGCAGCATTAAATGAAGCTGCAATCGAACTTGATGATGCATTGAACACACATAAGGTAGTATCAGACAAAGTGTTGGCACTACAGAAAAATCTCAACAATACTCAAGATGCATTGATCAAAATTCGTAACGATGTTGAAGCAGGGCTGATCATAAAGCAACACCAAATCAACGGATCGCTCGAAGAAAGTTTAAAGTTAGAAGAATTACAATTTAACATTGATCTAGTTGAAGAAGATACTACTACCATTCCAATAGTCTGTTCCTTAACGCTGTCATCCACTCCAGTACAGATTCAAGTATTCATTGACGTCAACAATTTGAATTACACTATTGAAAATGCTGCACTCTTCATTACAGAAGAACTGTTTGGTGATATATCAAGATCAATTAGAAGACGAAGAGACACGAGACATATTGGACTTCGAAAGAAACGCGATACTACTACCATCATTGAACAACCACCTATGCAAACATTATCTTATACTCCAACCAACGACTCACTAGATCTCAACATTACCAGCAGTCTTCAGAGAGATCAAAGAGTCGTTCAAAATGAAGAGAGGTGCGCAGACTATAGCAACATACTGGGTTTTATTGAACGTTCATTCCAAACGCTGCTAGAGATTGTCAATATCAGCAAAGCTGCTAATACTGATGCATTAGAAAATGAAGAGAAGTTTCAAAATGACTACTTGTACAATCTATCATCAACGTCACCACGTGTTGTAAATAGCAGTGCATTACTGTATTTCAATTTGACTATGGATGATTTAGAAGACGCCGGTCAAGATGACGGAGTTGAACAAAATGCTTTAACAAAAGTTATTGGTTCTGCGAAGATGAAAGCAAACAACACAAAATCATTACTTGATGGCGATGTTCTAACTAAATGGGAAATTGTAATGGACACGTATACTTATAACTCCAGTGGCCTGACAGACTGCCAAGGGTTCTACGACTGTTTAACGACTGAATTGATTGCTTTAAGGTATTTGTCAGAAGGTAGAGAAAGTTATGAAGATGTTGTTGAACTCGATGAATTTGTATCAACCTTTATTAACAGCAATTCGTCAAGTGCTGATGAGGCAGAAATGAGCGCGACAACTGTACTAGATCAGGTTGCTTTTCTCAAAGATTCTAACGATGTATGCTTAGAAGCGCCTATAATCACTCAGCATCCAGAACCAAAAATAATAGCAGTCGAAGGAGAGGTTTTCTCTCTGGCATGTCAAGCAACTGGAAATCCTTTGCCAACATTTGCTTGGGTGTTCAATGGTCAAATACTGAAGGGAATAAATTCAAACACACTAACTATAAAACAGGCAAATGCATCTCATACTGGCACTTACACTTGCCAGGCTTCCAATGAAGTGACGTCGGTGTCGTCGTTACAATGTGACGTCACAGTTGAGTTCGCTCCTTTTATCAGCGAACATCCTCAAGATACTGAAATTGAACATGGCAACATCGAAGGCGCATACTTCACTTGTGAAGCCTCAGCTCAGCCACTAGCAGACTATCAATGGTATTTTCAGAAGTCGCTGTCATCAGATATGGAATCCATCCAAGGGCAGAATAGTTCAAGTATTGAGATATTAAGCCCAGACTTTTCCCAAGATGGATGGTATACGTGCGAAGCATGGAACGAACACGGACGAGTGCTTTCAAATGCTGCTAGACTTCACATTCTTGACATATCGATGCCGGAATACTCAAACAATATAACCATAGACCTTTATCGAGAAGACTCTTCTAAGTCATCAAACGCATCTTTGGAAGATACTATTACAAATGTCATTAGTAATAATGATCCTGAAGTAAAACGTCTCAACTATCAGGAGTCCAATCCACAGGGGAAAACATTTCTTACACAGATAACATTTGAAATAAAAAGTACCGCTGCATCATCTATTGATATCGTAACTGCAAGTCGTCAGGATTCAGCGCAACGGGTAAAAGATAAGATTGACGATATCCTTGACAAAGTTGTGCAACTTCAGAACTTGCTGAGTCCAGGTGAACTATTTGAACATCAAAATGAAGTATTGGAAGTGACAGGCTTCAATTCTGGTTTAAACGGTCCTATCTGTCCCAACCATCAATACGCGCACGCCGACGGTTATATTTGTGGTGAGTTGTTCTTTATCTTTTAGTTTACAAAATGTTTCTGATCGCTCCTCTGTTTTGTGTTCTGTACATATAACGCTCTGTCTACACTGTCAAACTGTGTGATGTGATATGGTAGTGATATGCCCAAATATGGTAGTGATATGTGATATGATCTGATATGATCATCATGTCCATATAGGGGCACATCACATTGTTTTTGTCACATAAAATTTGATAGTGTATTCCTGATTTTGATATTGAAATAATATTGAAAAGGGGAAAACACCATTTCCTTTGTTGTTTATTTTAGTGAACTGTCCTCCTGGATCGTATCGTGGAAATAATAACTTGCCTGCCGTCTGTCAGCAATGTCCAGTAGGTTTTTACCAGCCCAAAGAAGGACAGACGGAATGTCTGAAATGTGATGGTTACATTAATACTGACGCTGGATCAAGAACTTGCCGTAAGTTTCGCCTAAATCAATATACACTATGGCGTATTGTACTGTATTATCTCTAAGTCTGTTTGATCAATCACATTTCACTGTTATTATCTTTAGTTGACACGTATTGTGCGTATATTTTCTTTAGTAAACTGTCCTCCTGGATCGTATCGCGGAAAGGATGCAGTATGTGAGCAATGTCCACAAGGATTTTACCAGCCTGAGAGAGGACAGACAGAATGTCTGAAGTGTGATGGCTATACCGAAGCTGGTATTGGATCAAGGATTTGCAGTGACATTCCTCGTAAGTCCAAAAAGTAACAAAATTAATTCATGATAGGCTTGTAACAGAAGTATATTTGTTCTTATAGCAGGTATATACTCGTTTCAATCTATATATAAAAAAAATGTCATATGTACGTACTCTATAATCTCAATTTAGAAAATTTCATAGAAAACAAGATGGTTTGTGACATCGGTTGTACTATTCAGAATGCAAAAATAACAATGAAATGTTAACGTTAAAACGATAATTATTTGTAGAACATGCCATGATTCTCAACTTTGTTATACCAAAGTGTATCCAATAAAACTTTAAAATGCATGTGTATATTAATTATTGTCTTTCTATCTGAAGTTTCTTCTAGTACACCACAATCGAAAGAGAACCCAGAAGAGGTAAACATTATAGAATTTATTTAGTATATACTGTACCGTAACAATTGTATTAACGTTATCCCATTTTGTTGTTTAGCAAATTTTTTGATCGCTAATCAACAGCACAAATAAAAATGTCAACTGAGAATTACAGATTTATAAATACGATGCAAATTAAAATACAGTTTTTCCAAAAATTAATAGTTTTACAGACTTATGTTAACAAATAAGTAGGACACACACATATAGGCCTATATTAAACAAATAATTTTTAACGTGTTGGCATCAAAGTATTACTTGTACCATGCATAAAAATTCAAGTATTCATTTAAACATTTTTTAAAGGACGAAAGTAAATTGGCTTACATCATCGGAGGTGTTTGTGGAGGATGTGTTGTATTGATCTTGGTATTCGTAATATTTATCATACAAAGAAAAGTGAAGATGTATAGAGGTAAGTAATTCTACTAAATAACTAAAAAAGAAAATTCTCTAAACATGTATTTAACTAGAATAAAAAACGTTGCTTGTGGGCAGACCCATTCAGACAACAAATATACATTTTTTTAAATAATAAAACAGAATTTACTTCTGAAAACTAAAATCGGACAATGTTATTATGCTGCCATTTTGTTTCCATAGTTAACAAGAAGAGAGACGATAAGAATGACTTCGATGAGACGATGGATCGTTTGGAAACAAAGTGCGTGGAAGAAGAAGAAGCTACAGAAACTCTAGAAGGCATTGACAATATCCAATCACCATATGAAAATGTGTACACAACTTCAGAAATTTAAATAATTATATTGATAATATCTTTCGTTTCTCTGCATAATAACATAACATAAACCAAAATATAATTATGAACTTTTAGATTTATACTATAGTTATGAGTGTACACTAATATTCATTCACATTACATATACGTATAATATTGGCATAATAGATAGTACCTTGCTGTCTATTTTTCTAGAATATAATAATATTGTGTTTTTGATAAAAAAAAAAATTCCTGTAGTTACTCAGTCTACTAAATGTGGTTTTGAATGAACGATATAGCTAAAATTAAAATATTCCACACAAACTAGAAGAAATAGAGCGTAAACAATAATATCAGCGCATGCTTAATGTTTACCAATCGGCTCGGAAAATTCCCGAATTTCGGAATTAGGCATGATCTCTGTTGAAAACGTTGTGTATTTAGTACGGGAAATAATAGAAATAAAATATCTAAAAGATAATAATATAATATATAATATTTTAACGATTTTTAATATATAAATGTTTGAAATAAAAACAAAATATATACTCACTCTTGTTTAAGATGTTTTTTTACTTAGATTTGTCAACACTATGATGTGCTTAAATATGGTAGTATGTCCAAATATGGTACTGACTTGATCGTGTCCATATATGGGCACATAACATTGTTTTGTCACATAAAGTTTGATAGTGTAGACAGAGCTTATATGATTGTTTTGCTTACTTCACACAAATAAATAATATATGTGCGCCGTAAGTAATTTGACCAATCAGGACGCGATCTGTATCATCCGCACGTGTCGTTGCGTAAACCAAGCTCCAAGAACTGTTGAAGGTCAACAACCCTGTTTATATTACTTTTTTTTAACTTTTCTATTTGCACGTCCACTATGTCGACTGACACTATGACGTCATTGTTATGATATGTGCATGCGCAAGTCGACTGGTACGTCCACTGCCAATTTTGAGAACTTGTTCAGTGGCATTTTGTCGTTCTTTATCTAAAAACAGGATGCTGAGATCGCCAATAAAAGAACTTAATTTGTAAATATGTACACAGATCTTTCTCTATTTTATTATTGGTATAATTGTTTACAGCATTATTGACAGTAAACAATGGTTGCAAATACAATCTCACCTTTGTAAATATTTAAGTCAATGAATTAAATGAATTATATTTTTACGACAGGCCTAAATAATGATATTCTTACAATTGAACTTTTAACTTGACCCATATACACCAGCTAACACAGCAATAAGCTATTATTTCAGCAACACTACCAATATAAAATTTCGAGGAAGACCGGGAACCAATAACTCTCAGCAACGACCTACTCACCCTTTATAAGCAGAACACAAACATCAAGTATACCGGACAATTGAAAACCAAGAAAAACATCAAACAACTTAAACAACTAGCCAACGAAAGATCCGATTGGAAACAACTGGTAAAAGAGATATACGAAGCTCACTTTTCAGCGGAGAGGCAGTAGATTCAGATTCATTGTATATCCAAGCTCGTTATAATATAGATATAATACCATCACTATTACAATTCCTACAGGTGCAGACTATTTCTAACTAATCAGTTTATTATCACTGATGATGGTAGAAGTTCTACTACGTTTTAGTTTTCAGCTAAAAGCTTAAAAGCTCTTGTGATTTTTCTAAGATGTCAAATTAATAATTATTTACAAAAGGAAAGGAACTCTTATTTTAAAATATATTTACATTAGGCCTGTAGTTAGGCTGGTGCAATGTAGGTGTCTCTTCGGTATTTGTAGCTATAGGTTTGAGTGCATCCCAGTGTTAAGTTAGACCTATATTTACTAGTATTTTCAACTAAATATTTCAAGTCCATAAAGATGGCTGCAACAACCACACAAAATTAATCAGACATCAGAACTATGAAAATCGAATGGCGAATACCAAATATAATATGAAAATTCGATTTGAGGATCCATGACAGCGATTCCATATTAAGGTCCGGAAATACTTAGCTAACATCTTTATCGTGCAGAAATTAAATGGTTAAGACCAACAGTGAGTACATAATAGTACTGTAATACCGAATTATTTATATTGTCGAGACAAAAACGACAGTATGCTAACCGGGACAGTGAATAAACTGATACAAAACACAAGATTGTCAACCAGAATCAAATATCGTACAAACACACAAAGACATGGCACAACAGTCGTGTTTGCCTATAAACATTTGAAATAATTTTTCGTTTCAATTTTTTTAGAAAAGAACAATTATTTTACTTTTTTATAAAACTAAATAGGGGAATTACCTAAATTGTTTGAACTAAAGCACTTTTTACGAACTTTACATTTTCAACTCAATTATGTAAACGACAAAACGGGAATTACCATGACCCTTTGTTACCTTTTAATTAAATACTCACAACATATCTTTGTGGGGGAAAATAACAAATCACATTTAGCACAGTCACGCCGCGCCCACGATACTATAGGCAGTGCCAGTGTAATATACATTGATTTTGCAAATACTGTATCCCATAAATGACTATCAAATAAAATATTGACTTGTGCAAGTACCCCATAAATCGGGGTAATCAATATTGATTTGTGTAAATACTCCATAAATTGTATATTTAATTCGTAATTTCTGTTTTAGTTGCCCAATGAGGGATGAATAAAAATACATTTATTGAAATGACCTGAGATGACCAATATTGAAAGGAAACTTTTAACTGCTTACGAAATTAGACAAATACAGAGATTTGAACTTTTGAAATACAGGAACAGGAAGAAACACCTAAAATTGAATTTTAGTACAAATACAGAAACAACAACAGCGTGTATTACTATTGCTTCTCAGTAAGGGTCCAATATTGGGAGGTCGTATCTGTGCCAAATTCTCAGAGTATATTTTTTATGGCCAGGAATCTAATAAGCTTTTCGCGCGGTGCGCAATATAAAAAATTACGTGATCACCGTTCGATTTAATGAAATTACAGGGTTTTTTTTACGCCGCACAATCAGCTATCTTACCTTAAATTCCTATCCTCTACGGACCTCGAGGCCTATACGGGCTACCTTAAAATTCTTTAGAACAGTCGAAACTCAGAGCATTAGAGCATTTTAAGCGTTTCATAAATCCCCAAGGCTAGGACGCGCACTTTTTTTCCGAGAAAGTTTGAACTGTTTCACCTTTTTTTAAATGTTGAAGATGTATAATTATTTGTGTTACCGAGATCAAAATCTATCATACGAAGATTATTATTAATATTTGTTTAGATATTCTTTGATGTAAAAGCTTTACATGCCTCTTTGTGTGCATCTTATGATTATTTATATATTCTCAACCATGTAGTACACCTTATGTAACCCAAATATGGATATGTATACGGAAAAAAACGAAATAAATCTACTTATTAGTTTATATATGTATGATGAAGTTTAAACACCGGTAAATAAACAGCCGTAACGGGAAGTACTTAGATAAAATAATTTTTTTAATCACGTGATAAATGCTTTTTTTGCTATATTTAAGCTGAGAAGAAAATATTAAACGCCACTCTGGGGTACATTGCCGCTCCGAAATTGCATATTTCTCAAAAAGTCAGACAATCAAATTATTATGATTATCCAGCACGATATGATGATGTTCTCGTTGTTAATATTGTTATCAGTTGTTAACGTTATTATTTCTGACCCAAGACCAGGACGGTAAGTTAATTTTCAAGTGTAAAGGTTTAAATCCGATATCAAGAGTTTGGTCCTTTTTCAATCCTTTAAATTTAAAATTTCTTAAATGTAAAACGATCGGTAATTGAGTAGGGCACAACGTTGTAGAATTGTGTAAAAATAAAGCGTATGTGCTTATTACGGTGAATGTCATTTGTTAAGTTTTATTTGCAATATAATCTTTATAAATATTTTCATCCAATGCCATTGTTTCAGAATATTATTGTATTGGGCAATTATTTAGTGCACCTGTTCGAGTAGTGTATAAAAAGTTATAAATAATTATTTTTAATTTTTAAAAGAAATAACAGTTTGTGTGAAAACTTTCATTGCATTTGAGCAGCAGGTAACACAACCGCGTACATTTCGAATCCGAATTCCCGAACATAGAAAGTACTATTTTATTTATTTTTTAGTGCAAATGTTTGTAGTAGGCAAGTATCTGTTCGGCATTCACGTCAAGTCTCCTACTCAGTCTCTCATCAAACGTCAGGTTCTACGAGGTGTGGCTGGCATGGTTTGAGCCGCTGCAGAACATACGGGTAACAATGGGTTTCATATACCAATTTAGGCATAATGAGTGACATTTCATTCCCTTCATTTTTGTGTATGAAGCAATCTTCTGATTAAATAATAATTACAGATGGACGAGTCTGCGCCTGTTATAGCGCAACATCTATATGCCTAGTTATTTGAATTTATTTTTTAGTCTAGCATTTTACTTCGAATTACCTTGAATGGTATTAGAGACACAGATCACTTATCCCTTGCGCCTTGTCCCTTAAATATATGATTATATATTATGCATATGAAAAAAATAATTGGTGAAACAAATTGTTGAAATAATAACTTTATTAAAATTACAAAATGGCCAATTCAAATTTTTTTTCCAATCATTTTTTTTTTTCATGATTTGTTGGACAATACAGTACGTATAATTACAAATGTTATAGTTATACTTTAACACTTTTTACCAACTTTTTTTAAACAACTCCACTCTCGAAGACTTTGTTTACCCGGAGCACCTTGTGTATATGTTTTTTATATTGTTATTCGCAATCTAAAATTATATTTGAACGATTTAAATGTATTGTCACTTTAATTGATGTTGGTAACTATGCAGTCGGCGATACAGTCGAGCATATCGTACTGAGTATTGGAGGGTTTACTCAACGAAATACTTTTGCTGTAGCGGTTGGGCTGAAGATCGATCAAGAGGATGCACAATTCGTGAGTTTATAATATTTACTATACGATATATATTTTAAGCGGTGAATTTAATTAGTTTAAAGATAGAAAAATACAGAAAGCGGCCAAGTCATGAATTTGTTTGCGAACTGAATTTCACCTTGTTTTGTGTATACTGCTGCTGTATTATTACGGAAACATTAATCGATGCTTTATTTGCGCACACGTCCAGCGCAAAACTGTAGAAAACAAAAATTTGATACAGAATGCACAAAACACAACATAATTATAACCGCAACAAAACACACGATAATGTTAAGTAACAAAAACACAGAACAGTTTCTCTTACATTTTTATATTCAAAATCTTAATGTAAAACGTATTTTATTGCTATGTATTATTTTGATTTAATTTATTTAAATAACGGTATATTATAGCAATATGCCCACCCGATGATTGTGGCATTGGTGGAACATGCGTGGATCCTGACACTTGTGAGTGCTTCAGTGGATTTCAAGGAACACAGTGTTCTGGTAAGTTACATTTATAACAACAGTTTTACCACTATCACTATTGTGTTTAGAGAAATCAGAGTCATTAATTATCTATATAGATTATTGAATACTACAACTTAGTAATAAAGAAACAATATATAATTATGATGACTGAAACGAATATGAATGAAACTGAATTGTTAGAATGTTGTTACAACAGTCAAAATGTTTACACACACACATACAACAGAAACAACTCAGTATATAAAACAAAAAAGACCGACTGCCAGGCAGCTGCTCGGCTGATTGTTAAGTGAGCGATTCTTTTAACTTTTTAAGATATCAATGAGTGTAAAGGCAACAACGGTGGTTGTGAACACCGTTGCAGGAACACAGCTGGAAGTTACTATTGTGAATGTAACACGGGATATGTGTTGAAACCAAATGGGCGTGACTGCGAACGTACGTACTATAATTCTTTTTAATATAATCTATCAATACCATCAGTTATTTATCCAGTAAATATATACATACATAAAAACAGGCTCTGTCAACAACATGGCTGTCTGGATGAATTGCATTTTTCGGTACAAAAGTAAAACAAACAACTGACATATGGTTAAATAATACTATTATCCTAAAGGCACTTTAGATTGATATATTATTATTATTGATATAATTAATCTATAATAATCCTTTAAAATGACAATTTGAATTATATAAAAATAATGTAATAATTCTTGTCTAAATGTTGGTCCCATGTTGCACCTTAACATTGGTGTTCTGATTTGGTCATGCGTAAAGCCGATTTTCCACTACAGTAGGAGAATTTGTTCTTATAAATCACGTTCGTATCATTTCATTTTTACAGCCGTTTGTGAGCCTCAGTGCCAGAACAACGGCCAGTGTACCGGACCCAATAACTGTGAATGTCCAGATGGATTCGAAGGAACCAGGTGTGAACATGGTAAATATTATACATAAAATAACTTACTTTGAGTTTAGTTTAAACAGTGCGGTACAGTATAAATAGAACAATTTCGTTTTCCCTCGTCATACACATAAACGTGTTTTGTGATTGGAATTAATAGCGGCGAAGTCTTGGTAATTTATGACTTCCAATCAAAAACACATTTGACAGATATTTGCAATTTCAACTTTTTTCCAAAACGTAATTTTAACTTTTTTTAAAATGTTTTAATCTTTGAGTGATTGATTGATTGAAAGAGTATGTCTTTGTCGGAGGCACTCTCGACTGTTGATTTACGTTTGTTCTGTTTTAATGTACGTTTTTTTTGTGGCAAAATAAATAATATGATATGATAAACATTATATACCTTTTGAATATACTTTATATTTTTGTAATAGATGTGGATGAATGCGAACTTAACAACGCCGGCTGTGAACATTACTGTGAAAATCTTCCTGGAACTTTTAGATGTTATTGTTCAGAAGGATATTCTGGCACAACTAACTGTACAGGTATACAAGCACTTCATAGTTATTCAAAAGTCAAACATTTAAGCCTACAACAACAGAACAAAACTATTAGATCTATTATATATACAGAGGGAAGAGCAAAGAGAGAAAAAAAGAAAAAAAACGCCTATTAATGATGGAACTTCCAGCGCGCGGGATTCTAAACTGTGATCTGTCGTTTTGAAATGGTTAGCTACTTGCTCAATATATATCCTATATTTTTTCTTCAGATATCAATGAATGCTCCTTCGCAAGCTGTCACTTCTGTACAAATTCACATGGTAGTTTTGAGTGCCTTTGTCACACAGGATATGAAGCCTACGATGCATACAACTGTGAAGGTAAGGAGAACTCAAATCATCAATATAACAAAACGTTTTCCACTATCCATACTTCTACTTCACTGCTACTATTTTGTTGTTGATTCGTTCTCTCGCTACAATACAAACAACTTCTTTCTTACAACACCACATTACTTTTACTGTTCATCTACTGACATTTCTTTAAATTAAATATCTCCATTCGCTTTCAAATAGAATTGTAATGTATTTTTGTATTATGTATCATCAGATGTTAATGAATGTAGCGTTGGTACAGACGGTTGTGGGCAAATCTGTTCTAACTCAATCGGTAGCTTCAGCTGCGATTGCAAAGATGGATGGACACTTGATCCAGATAAGAAAAACTGCACGGGTAACTGTTATATGTGTTGGTTACTTCTCTTTGTCACCTTTTAATTAAAGAAATATCAAATGTTGTGCATTGTAAACATGTTATATAATATATAGATTTTAGATCTTTTTTTTATAGATATAGATCTTTGTGTAGATATAAAGTTTATGGAATAAGCTATTGTCATTTACATGTAATTAAAATGGATGTAATAATATGATTCAGTAAAATAGAAATAGGCTTCGGTATTTTCTACAAAACAATAATACGTTCTCCAAATGTCAATTTTAATTACAATCATCATGTTTTTGAACAGCTAACCCTTGTGTTGAAATTGGTGTATTTGACGGAAATCGAACTTGTAGCGGATTTACAACAGGAGAAACATGCAACTTTCAATGTGAATGGAACTATCGTTTAATAGGATCCGACATGCGAGAATGCTTACCAAACGGTGTGTGGAGTGGCAGTACAACACGCTGTGAAGGTTTGTTTTAAACGAATCATCAAAGTATGTATGAATATAAGATTATTAATGTACATCCCTTCCGCCGTATATTCAGAGGCTTTGGCTTTACATACAGAAAAACAGTTGCATGATACTATATACGCTAATGTTTTGAAGCTTTTGGGTGATTCAAACACCTTCGAATGAAATATTTATATTTCTTTTATCATTTTTCAGAGATTCTATGTCTTGAAATTCCCTCGGATCCCAACGGATACATCATTTATCCGTGCGAGAATCAAGTAGGAAGTCAATGTAGTTTTGGTTGTGATTCCGGATATTTCCTGGAAGAAAATATTGTTACAGAATGTCTGCTGTCTGGCATTTGGAATAGCACTTTTCCAAAATGTATTGGTAAGATACTTCAAATGTTAAATGGTTCAATTCTCTCAATAAAGGATAAAACAAGATGGCGCAGCTCGCATATCAATCGGACCCCGCTTTTAAAAGCCTTAGGGATGTTAAGGTTTAGCTTCAATGATACGCCCATCAATTGAAAAAAAGATAATAATTTAAAGGCTTCCTGTTTGAAATAGATAGGGTGGCATATGTTATTTTTTTAAAACAACTTACAGTTTTTATTCTAAAACTATTCAGGGTTAGGTACACGTATTGTGTTACTTTTTCTCCAAAACGTTCTGTTGAAAGAAATATTTATTTTAATTCTAGAAATTCAGGTATGTACGCCATATCCATGTGTAAATGGTTTTTGCCAGGCATCGGAAAATGAGGTAGGTGGATATGCATGTGACTGTTCTGGGACTGGTTATACAGGAAAGACATGCGCAGAAGGATTCGTAACAACACCTGATTGGCCAGACGTTTGGGTAGGAGAGGTTTATTATTTGGAATTCATTGTCAAACCAATGGAAGCACTTCAGTTAACTATTGTAACAGATTCTGATAAGGTGGATATTGTACCAAAAGAGTTATCATTTTCTTCAACACAAAATAAGCGTACATGTTCTATTCGCGGAGATAGTCAGGGGTTTGTCAAGATATCATATGTCTTGAGAGGGGAAGAAGCAGTCGATTTTATTACACCAGGCGACGACGAAATATTCGTGTTACAGAACAACACACAGAGAAGTGTTGACGACCGATTTACACCAGGCTTTCGTCTGCCATCTGGATGTTTTGTACAATCGGATCGTTCCACATGTAGGCCTACAGAACTAGACTATGCCTCTACCGAGGAATGGACAAACATCAATAGCCCTTTTTTGGAGACTACTAATGGAGTTGTATCAATGGCAACACGCACATTCGAACTGCCGCTTAGTCTTGACGGACAGACGATTCGAAGCAGTTTGACAACGTCATCACCACGTGATAATTGTCAAAGTAAAGATATAACATTGGCTAATATTCAAAGCTTTGTTCAGTTTAACTCTTTGTATCGCAATTATACCCGCCAACTTGAAAATATTTTGCCAGACTGGATGACGTTTATATCTGCTGATATAGATCCGTTGAATGCTAAAACGTCTTTTTCAACACTGAGTCTTAGTGGTACTGAGGTAAAATCAATCGAATGGTGTTCATCTGCACCCGTTACCAGTGACAGCCAGTATTCTGTCATCTTACTCTCAAAGGCAGATTTGACCATCGGTGGCAGACTTGTATCTTTGCCAGTACCGCCGTTCAAAGGAAAATATTGTTTTGTAGTCGGTGTTTGTGAAATGACGTCTGGAACTGTGATGATGGTGTTTCCAGAAGGTTCAAGAGATATTCTAAGTTACGTCATGGACATTAATCGTGATGATTCCCTTGAAGTTTATGTCAATTTCCTTGCGTTTTCAAAATCTTATATCCTCAATACAAGGAAGAGTAATGATACACGATTTCAGTTGTTTCTGCTCAATCCAAGTGATGACAATGAAAAAGTCGCCATTTTGGCCAATCTACAATACTCCTACTACATCAACAACACCGTGTCTGCAAAAGTCGAAGGTACTGGGGATATTCATGTTTTTCTCGAAAATGTTACACAGGTATTTTGTATTTTTTGGCATTTTTTATTGTAATTTAAATCCATAGCATTTTATACATATACATACATTTTTTTTAAATATACAATATGTTTCAATGATGTGAATAATATATTTTATTCTACCAGCTATTTAGTCATCTGTTTGTACAACATTGGACGTTGCAGCAATTTGGGGATTCAGAAATTAGCCTATTCTGGAGAATGCTTGGCGAAGACGTAGAATTGAATTTCATTTCAAATCAAGCATGTTTACCGACATTGAGCTCCAACATTGGCGGTTAGTTTCCTATAATACTTATTTAAAAGAAAAATAGACACATTTAAGGAAATGGTTCACCCCAACCGATACTTAATACAGTACCTATAATCTAATAATAATTCCAACACTTAAAAGTTAATATCTGTTTGGAATTTTTTTGTAGATGAGTCCCTTTCATCTGATCGAGGAATAAGAATGAACTCATCGACGTCATTTGGTGTTTTCGACGACACACCTTTCTCCTGGTTGCTTAAGACAGACCAGTCTAATGTAGAGGTGTTTGTAGACTATGACTTGTCACCGAAGCTTGAACTTCCGACTGATCTTAACAACATGACATACCTTATATATGATCTACAAAACATATCGCCCCAACTAAATGCAATGGCTGAGCAGTTGATGGTTGATGGCTTTGATAATTTGTATTATGATCTTAAATCTGTAGTCGCTGATTTGAGTGCCAGTATTAAAAATTATTTCCCAGCGTTATTTCAGCAAGATTTGAAACTGATTGCCAACTCTTTGGCTGAAATACGTATTCAGTGTAAACTAACTTTAACAACTCTCTGGAATGTCAATGATGAACTGCTTAGCAATTCCCATCCAAGCGATGTTCTAAATGTGATCAGGCGATTAGAGAATCACAGCAATAAAGTTCTTATTGAAGTACAACATGTTTTCGCTTATGAAAGCACTTCTGGGTCAGGTTTTCGCGTGTTCTCCGAAGTTTGTCTGTCATCGTTTCTTTGCTTTCCATCGTTAGAGGTAGAAGTCTTGCATTCTCTGAAGAAAGAGTTTCAACACACACAGACCGTCGTCTTATCAGGAGAGTACTTTAGTACTGAGATTCTCAATCAGTTCATCCGTATCAAGACTGGATCGCAATTGAGTTTAACATTTGAATCTAGCAGCAACTACTGGCAAGGAAGTATTCCCGTGTATGTCGAACTCCTTGGAATCGAACAACAGGCAACTATGTTACTGAAAATGATGGAGACCTATTTTAGCTTTTCTGGTAAACTTTGGGGCTTATTTGATATGGTTGGAAATGCTACTTCAGAATTGAGCTCATTCGAGTCAATGGTTCTATCTGTAAATGGTGAAATTGCTGCTGAAGGACCATTATCATTGGGAAGAATCCTAAAAAATAAAATTATCTCAATTTCTCAGAAATCAGTTGATGATAGTGAACAAAGGCTGAGCCAAGCTTCCAAGTCTGTTGAAACCGCAACATCAAAACTGAATGATGCTCTGCAAGATGAAGCTGTAAAAAATGCTAATGTTGTTAAAGCAAGACAAAAACATGATTCTGCAGTTGAAGACGTTGCGACAGCAAACATTGCAGTTGAAAGTGCACGCCAGTCATTGAAAAGTGCACGCAACGATACAAAGGAGTTAGAAGAAAACTTGAACAATATATGCGTAATTGAGGAATGCAGAAAAGTATGTTTACCCGGAAGTAAAATTGTTACTTACTTAGTAGATGTATATGCACCCGTGCCATATGAATTTTGTAGTAAAGGAGACGTATCAATCGTTGTTAATGAGAGAACTAGTTGTTGCTGGATTTGTTGGATCCCAACGGTGGTTAAGAAAACCGGTTTTAATTTAGTCAAAATCGTTAGGTTTACTGCTGCTGATTACAACTTTTATACTGATGGAGCAATAAATGTAGTAACTGCAGTAAAGAGAGGCGGTCGACTTTCGTATACAAAAGGTGAATGTTGTAGAGAGTGTCAAAAACCAGTTTTGTTAACAGTTATGTTTCTGTCATGTAGCACTTGTATCAGAAATGAGGTCGTAGGTCAGATAGAAACGATTGAAACAGTAGAAGTTCCTTGCAGTGTACAATTTCCAGATTCAAATTGTGTTAACAGAAACGAACAATGCCGAAAACATCGAAGTGAATTATTTGGTATAATACAAGATGACCTCCCTGTACCAATTGAAGAGTTCGATAATGCTGTTTTACTTGCATCCGTTGCAGAAGCAGCATTGAATGAAGCTGCAATCGAACTTGATGATGCATTGAACAAACATAGGGTAGTATCAGACAGAGTGTTGGCATTGCAGAGAAATCTCAACAATACTCAAGATGCATTGACCAAAATACGTAACGATGTTGAAGCAGGGCTGATCATAAAGCAACACCAAATCAACGGATCGCTCGAAGAAAGTTTAAAGTTAGAAGAATTACAATTTAACATTGATCTAATTGAAGAAGATACTACTACCATTCCAATAGTCTGTTCTTTAACGCTGTCATCCACTCCAGTACAGATTCAAGTATTCATTGACGTCAACAATTTGAATTACACTATTGAAAATGCTGCACTCTTCATTACAGAAGAACTGTTTGGTGATATATCAAGATCAATTAGAAGACGAAGAGACACGAGACATATTGGACTTCGAAAGAAACGCGATACTACTACCATCATTGAACAACCACCTATGCAAACAATACCTTATACTCCAACCAACGACTCACTAGATCTTAACATTACCAGCAGTCTTCAGCGAGATCAAAGAGTCGTTCAAAATGAAGAGAGGTGCGCAGACTATAGCAACATACTGGGTTTTATTGAACGTTCATTCCAAACGCTGCTAGAGATTGTCAATATCAGCAAAGCTGCTAATACTGATGCATTAGAAAATGAAGAGAAGTTTCAAAACGACTACTTGTACAATCTATCATCAATGACACCACGTGTTGTAAATAGCAGTGCATTACTGTATTTCAACTTTACTATTGATGATTTAGAAGACGCCGATCAAGATGACGGAGTTGAACAAAATGCTTTAACAAAAGTTATTGATTCTGCGAAGATGAAAGCAAACAACACAAAATCATTACTTGAAGGCGATGTTCTAACTAAATGGGAAATTGTAATGGACACGTATACTCATAACTTTAGTGGCCTGACGGACTGCCAAGGGTTCTACGACTGTTTAACGACTGAATTGATTGCTATAAAGTATTTGTCAGAAGGTAGAGAAAGTTATGAAGATGTTATTGAACTCGAAAAATTTGTATCAACCTTTATTAACAGCAATTCGTCAAGTGCTGATGAGGCAGAAATAAGCGCGACAATTGTACTAGATCAGGTTGCCTTTCTCAAAGACTCTAATGACGTATGCTTAGAAACGCCTATAATCACCCAGCATCCAGAACCAAAAATAATAGCAGTCGAAGGAGAGGTTTTCTCTCTGGCATGTCAAGCAACTGGAAATCCTTTGCCAACATTTGCTTGGGTGTTCAATGGTCAAATACTGAAGGGAATAAATTCAAACACACTAACTATAAAACAGGCAAATGCATCTCATACTGGCACTTACACCTGCCAGGCTTCCAATGAAGTGACGTCGGTGTCGTCGTTACAATGTGACGTCACAGTTGAGTTTGCTCCTTTTATCAGCGAGAATCCCCAAGATACTGAAATTGAACATGGCAATATCGAAGGCGCATACTTCACCTGTGAGGCCTCAGCTCAGCCACTAGCAGACTATCAATGGTATTTTCAGAAGTCGTTGTCAACAGATATAGAATCCATCCAAGGGCAGAATAGTTCAAGTATTGAGATATTAAGCCTAGACTTTACCCAAGATGGATGGTATACGTGCGAAGCATGGAATGAACACGGACGAGTGCTTTCAAATGCTGCTAGACTTCATATTCTTAACATATCGATTCCGGAATTCTCAAACAATATAACCATAGACTTTTATCGAGTAGACTCTTCTTCCAAGTCACCAAACGCATCTTTGGAAGATACTATTGCAAAAGTCATTAGTAATAATGACCCTGAAGTAAAACGTCTCAACTATCAGGAGTCTAATCCACAAGGGAAAACATTTCTCACAAAGATAACGTTCGAAATAAAAAGTATCGCTGCATCATCTATTGATATCGTAACTGCAAGTCGTCAGGATTCAGCGCAACAGGTAAAAGATAAGATTGACGATATCCTTCACAAAGTTGTGCAACTTCAGAACTTGCTGAGTCTAGGTGAACTATTTGAACATCAAGGTGAAGTATTGGAAGTGACAGGCTTCAATTCTGGTTTAAACGGTCCAATCTGTCCCAACAATCAATACGCGCACGTCGACGGTTATATTTGTGGTGAGTTTTAAAAGTGGTTGATTTATAGCCTGTTTTGTGTTTTGTTTTTCTGCATATATTACTGTTTTTCTGACCATGATTTCTATTTGTAATTTTCGCTCTCTTTAAAAAAATGCATTTTCTAATTAGCCTATTGACATTTTATTTGTTTATTTTAGTAAACTGTCCTCCCGGATCGTATCGTGGAAATAATAACTTGCCTGCCGTCTGTCAGCAATGTCCAGTAGGGTTTTACCAGCCCAAAGAAGGACAAAAAGAATGTCTGAAATGTGATGGTTACATTAATACTGACGTTGGATCAAATATCTGTCGTAAGCTATAAATCAATAACAGTTGTTATTGAGGAGTGTTTTTGATTTTTTGTATGTATGTTAAAATAGTTACATAGTTTATTGATGATTATTTTACTATATTTGTATAATTTTATTTATTATACTTGTTTGTATTAGTATTAACGTCAGTGTATTTAATCCACTAATCCATTTTAAGCATATCCATATATCCTTTAGCAAATTGTCCACCCGGGTCTTATCATGGAAAGGATGCAGCGTGTGAGCAATGTACACAAGGATTTTACCAGCCTGAGAGAGGACAGACGGAATGTCTGAAGTGTGAGGGCTATACAGAAGCAGACATTGGATCAAAGATCTGCAGTGAAATTTCTTGTAAGTTACAATATATCATAACATAATTGATTCAATTACATTATGTTTCCACAATAATGTCATTTCAATCTATGGAAATTCATGCTACACATAATACGTTTAAGATGCATATTTTGACACTTCTTGTCTTTTATCTTAAGTTTCTTCTAGTACACCAATACCAAAAGAGAAGTCACCTGAAGAGGTAAACATTATAGAATTTAAACAATTTTTTTGTAATCTAAAGCTTGGTTTAAGTTTACTATTATTTTTCCTAAAATGGTTGGTTAGTTGGTACCGTTAACTCTTCAATCTATTTATTTAACTTTGTTTTACGATGTATCATACATAAAAATTACTTCACAGTATTCATTTAAACCTTTTTTTAAAGAACGAAAGTAATTTGGCCAACGTCATCGGAGGTATTTGTGGAGGGTGTGTTGTTTTGGTATTCATAATATTTATTATACAAAGAAAGGTGATGGCCTACAGAGGTAAGTAATTCTACTAAATATGTGATTCTCACACATAACATATATCTTAAAAAATAAAAATAAAACAGGTTGTACTTATGCAACTAAATCGTAAAGAATTTACTAAAATTGGATATTATTTGTGTTATTTTTTTCCTATAGCTAACAAGAACACCGACGAAAACTATGGCCTATATGAGACAATGGATAATTTGGAAAACAAGTGCGTGGAAGAAGTTACAGAAGCCATAGAAGGCATTACACATTTTCAATCATGTGAAAATGTGTATTCAACTTTATAAATTTAAACCAATATCTTAATTTGATATTCTCCTTCTAATAAATATAAAGAAAATAGTATCGTATAAGAATATTTCTCTTTAAGCTTATAGATAAAGCCAACTGGTAAATGAGAGGCTATAATATTCAATATACCCAGTATGTTTAGTAAGATTTAATTTTATATATAGTCGGAACGTTAAATAAAAATGGTATTTAATCTTCTGAATTGAGGCTATACTGTTTTGTCTAAGGATCGATACATGGTTTTACTACCAGTTTTACGATTATTGCAATTTTGCGCCCTCTATATAAAGTCATTGTTCTTTGCATGCAACGAAAAGGATATGCATTCAGTTTCCATGTTTTTTTTTTCAATATAGATGTTCCGCGATTTGACTCATTGGTCACGAGACAACAATTCAATTTAAATTGTTGTCTCAGATCGGTCGAAATTCTGTTTAAAAATAACCATTAAGAAACCTGAAACATAAATTAACTCAATACGTAATTAATCGGTGGGTTGCGAATTCAATACTCACACGCAATGCATGCACTGTGTTAAATTTATATTTAAATTGAAAGAAATGAAAGGGTTAGAACATGCACGAAGAGCAAAGATCTTATAAAAGCCGACGATGCACATGCTTACAAAAATCATTTTTGGGACTTTCCTATTGCCTGATGATGCTAAAACACCAATGGAACGACGTCATATTAACATCCAATCAACGTTCTTAAAACCTCTATCACTTTCGAGGAAATACAGAACCTTTCTATTTCAAGATGGTGAAGGAAAGACTAATGACGATAGAATATCCCTAGCACAAATTCGACTTAAATAGTATTAGATTTCATTTCATTTTCATATAATTATCCAACAGTTAGGCCTACATAGGTCTATAAAACCTCCTATAATAGTCCCCGACCATTTCCTTAATGCTTCAGTCTTGGATCGAAATCCGGGTTATTAAAGCTTCCTCTAAAGCAATCTTCTTTCTGTTTACAGTATTGCTAATCATGAGGCATATTTGATGCAATGGCCTTCATTTAAATCCATTGATGATATTAATATCTCACTAAAAGATGAGTTTGCTAATCTGCTGCAAAATATAGACACCCTACCTTTAAACCAATACGGCTTATTACATAGTATAAGTTTCAATTGCCAGCCAATTCTTCACTTCAACATGGAACGATGAAACTAGTTATTGGTACCAACTGCAGCAGCCAATCACACCTCACTGAAACAAAAATAATTGATGTGTTATTTAGAAAATATATTTTATGGGTTTGATTAAACTTAAAACGTCTTTAATAAAAGTTAACTGCCTCATATACAAACAATACAAACATATCGGCAGTTACATATTATTTTTTTTTTTACACGATAACACAATCCGGTAAAAGAAACTGTTTTGCATTGTGGTCCTGTCTGAAATACAAACAAAAAAACCCATGAAATCAATATCTAGCTTTGAATAAAGCAATTGTTGGGGAATATTTAATTTCAGTTAGTAGGTTATTTCATATTTTAGCGGCTGCAACTTTGAACGACGAGTTCATATTACTAATGGTATAGTAGGTAATTGTTATATTTAGGCGTTCTACTCAAAGTGAGTATGAACATAATTATAACAAGGCATACATGGCTGCAGTCGCGTGCTCAAGTTAGTATTTACCGACCAACCGCATAGTGAGCTGTAGAGTCGCGTGCAACGCGACTAAAAACTGCCGGCCATGAGAAATGTAAAAAGTATAACTTTGAAATCTGAACGATCTATTGCAAATATGATTAAGTTTATTCAGACGATGATTTTAATGAGACAGGTTTTATGGCGGATAAGGACAGTGCAATGTACTCTAAAGGGATGTCGGCCATGCACGTGATGATGAATCGATTCCATACTACAACAGAAATAAACAAAAAATAAAACTTACAGTAGCCTATTTATATGAACGAAACGTACAGTATTATACAGAAACGTACATGATATCGAAAAGTTATTTTGAAGCGGGGAAATCCCACCCAACACCCACCACCGGAAGAAGTATTACAATAGTATATAATGAAATTGTCAGGACAGTAGTAATAGTATTTCATCATGAGTCGAATAATGAGCAACACTGGCAGCGTTGTTCCTATCAAAAGGGTAAGTGTTACTGTTAAATATATATTTTTATATAGGGATAATATCTGGATCTCAATTAAGTACAGTACACAATAAACGGCCAAAAAGAGTCCAAGGAAATGGATGCCTATGGTTTTTTTTACATAAAGTGAAGCAAACTAATTTTAACCTACAATATATTTAACTATTACTATTTTCATTTCAGTTTAAATCTGCGGAACCTAGAATAAATGTAAGTACCACATGCACCCCTATTTTTACTAGTTTAGTTTCACTCCATATATACATTGTATCATCCTATCAACAGTCTGTAGTATCATGTCTGCTGACCGTAACCGTAACATAGGTTTCTGTGTGTAATATTTAGGTACTGGGTGTTATGGATGGCTCTCTCCGTCATATCTGGTGGTTTATTGTCGCTAGATCGTACGGCCCAGATATGTTACGATACTGAGAAACAATGTTATTTTTTATTAATCTATTTATTATGATGTTTTACTATATTTGTTATAGTGGCCGGATGAAGATTTTGGAAGAATAGTATCCGTAAAATCTTCCGCAAATGATGGATTGCTGAAAATCGGAGAGCAAATGCAAAACTTTCCTTTCCGTAGTGTTGATTTCTCTGGATGCCTTTCCGATTCTAGATGTAAGTGATTCGAATGCTTGTGTATTTTGTTAGGAAGATGAATTGGATACCTGACGTTTTTTAAAATAAAAATTAATCGTTTGATCTTCCCTGTGTCATACAAATGTACAGTTTTCACACGTTCGAGAAAAAAAGTATTATTTAGACCCAAACAAAATCAACTTAAGCTCTGTCCACACTATCAAACTAGTTTGACAAAACAAGTGTGATGTTCCCAAATATGGTAATGATAGCCAAACATTTTTTTTTTTGTCACATAAAGTTTGATAGTGTAAACAAGGCTTTACATTGGGTATCCTGTTTGGTTCTATAGACCAAATACAATACAATAGACCATAACAAGTTGACTAAAGGAAGAGGTCTTTTCAATTATTAAGCATTGGTTACGTATGGTTTGCAGTAAGACCATACCGTTCCTTACAGGAAGCAGAAAGTTACAGGTTGTTAACGATTAAACTCCAAAACTCGAGATATTTGTCAACTCTCTAATTTCTCTGTTCAGGAATTACATAGTGCATTTACTATAAACCTTACTTACTTGTATTACCGTTTTGACAGTATAGATTTCTTCTTTTCATATTTTGTACAGCAACAAGAGTAAGATTTATAAAGGACACCGCAGACGACCAACCATTTTATGTAATGAGACTGAAAATGATGGAACCTACGGTGGATACTTTGGGTGACGACGTCGAACCAGGAAACGACCCAGCAGACTACACGTACAAGTTAGTGCTTATAGGTGTTGACACAATGCAACCATCACTGGTCGCTATTAAAGACAGTGTAAGTATCTTAAGCCTGTTTATATATATTTTGTTTTAATTTATTCATTCTGATGATCAAGTGGATCAATTTTTTTAAATTTTTTTTTTTTCAACTTTATTTATAGAGGGTAACCCTTCCAGCTGAACCCGCAGGCTAGCTGATATTCAGGGGCCCTCTTAAAAATGACAAAATATATAAAACTATACTTAACTAATACGAATCTACTATATACATTTAAATTTAAAACTATTATATAAAAAAATAATTATCCAAAAAATTCAATTAGACAATTACGATAAAATGTGTTTTTTATAATTAAATTTAAACGAGTTTAACGAAACGAAATTAAGGATATTGATTACGTCACAAAAGTATTAAGCTCTATCTACACTATCAAATTATAGTTTGACAAAAAAAGTGTGTGCCCAAATATGATAGTAATATTCCAAAATATGGTAGTGATTCACGTCCATATAATTTTGGGCAAATAACATTTTTTTGTCACATAAAATTTGATAGTGTAGACAGAGCTTTAGATGAAAATAATAATACGCTTTCAATTCGCACGAATAAATTCGCATTGTGGAAAACCGGATTTATCACGGAATTTTCAACAGTTTGAAGAATTTTAAGATGAATATTTTTTTTTTCAGATAGAGGAAGATAACATTCCTTTTACCACATGTGAAAAGTTTTCTTTTAAACTGTACAACGACAAAAGTACCGACGATTCGGTGATAATGACTCAGTTTATAAAAAGTAGGGAAATCAGGAAGTACATAGCCAGTAGTACAACTGGACAAGTTGTTCCTATGACGACACAAGAGAATTTTCGCAATCCGTTTATGGAAATGCGAATTTTAGATGAAGGTGGATTTGACGATAAGAACCATATGATGGTAGATCACACAATGGGATACAACGGAAGATAGTAGATTGAAAGAAATGCTTTTTTTTCTTATAAATTGTTATATTCAAAAATGTGTATTATTAATTTGTTATATAGGCCTATGTAGGCCTACAGAATTTCCATAACTAAAGTCTGCAGAATGACTAACTCAAGAAGTTCTATTTACTTCTGAGTGCTATCCTAGTATCATTTAAACATTGTGAGCCTTTATTAAGGTTGAATTATGTAGCCTTTATTCTTAAGGTATATTTATGTATAGCCTTTACTAAGGTTGTATTGATTAGAATAGTATGCTATAGTAACAATAGTATTAACTTAATATGCAAATTAAGTTATTTGCTTCAGACTTGAATATAGCATTGTTAAAAATACTGTGTTTAATTGTGTT
This sequence comes from Antedon bifida, assembly GCF_963402885.1. NCBI lineage: Eukaryota > Metazoa > Echinodermata > Crinoidea > Comatulida > Antedonidae > Antedon > Antedon bifida. The sequence continues at coordinate 3,628,806 of NC_136234.1, forward strand.
GTGAAACAATGTACTGAATACAAATAATAACACTTTAAAACAGAACATTGCACATTATTCTTGGCGTCACGATTATTCAAATCGCGGTTTCATATGATGATGATAATAATGATGATGATGATGATACGTGTAATCAATGCATATTTTGCTGTTCGCTGTTAACTAAAATGTTTTAGATACAGTTGAACCTCTACTCCGTGAGTGGCACTTCCCGTAAGCGGCCACCTCTCCCGACCGCACTTTCAAAGGCCAGTTTGTTCTTCCTATTTAATTAATGGATTTGGTACCTCCCGTAAGCGGCCGCGGCCACCTTTTTTACTAAAAATTAGATATTTGCATAAAATGTGTATATTGTAAATTTTATATGAGCTATGAAATGTTTCAAATTATACAACACCAATGGGGCTAAACTGAATGTTTTCTAGTCATAACCATATCATGTGTGCTTGCATATATACTTACCCATACCCATACGTCTTGTCCACCACTGATCCACACTCAAAATGCACCAGTTCGCTCATGCGTGTAAACTTAACCAACCAGGAAAGAAACAAACAAACGGTATACACGATTATAAATCGCATTACGTAACTGCCAACCAATCAACATACTGATTTTCACCTGGCCATTCCTGTGAAATGTTTAAATAGGCTCAACATGACGAAACTGATTCTTTTGAGTATATACCGGCGTTCTAGTTAAACCTATAGTATTTACTAGTACTTTCGACTAAATTTAATAAGATGGCTGCATCAACTATCCAATTGAGTTGCCTTTGTGACCAGAAGTACGAAGCCATCACTGCGGATACTAAATATAACGAGAAAAATCTATTTGAGGATCCATGTTTTAAAGCAGACAGCGGTTCCATATTCAGAGCTGAAAATACTTGGCTAACCGCTTTCTATGAAAAACGTGCAGAAATCAAATGGCTACGCCCAAGAGTGAGTAAACCTGCTTTATTATTTACATTGCTGGGCCGCATTATTCGCAAACTTTCTATACAACATCCAACATGCAGCACTCGGTTTTATAGGCCTACTGTACCCCAACAGTAGGCCTACTACTTACCCTTAGCCTACATCGGAATATATGCATAACCATATTCTTACAGTTTTTCATACTGTTTATTTACCATAGGAAATTTTAGGTGGCAAGCAGGAACCTTTATTTTTCAAAGATGGCGCTTCATTCAACGAGGTCATGCTTCCAGAAGGAGACGACAACATAGGTAGGTAAAATATAATTGGATTTTAAAATGGAATGGAACTACACGACGTATCGTAGGCCTACGCCAGATGCAGGCGGATTGATGGTTTCCGCAACCATATCAATTCATAAATCCTACGCTACACATTTAGGCTATTTACACTATATAGGCTACTATTAGGCTACTTTTGCATTTTATATTAATGTATTTATTTGTTAAAATGTTGCACAAAAAAAAAAAAATTTACCCGGGATTGTGGATAGATGTACAGTATAATGTAAAATTTCTTTCAGTTAATGGCTCATTCATGAACGCCTTAGCTGCTGTAACTCTGGCCCCAGCCGTACTAAATTTCGTATGTCCAACACAATCGTTTACAAAGAATTACAAGGGTGTCTTCAGATTCCGGTTATGGCGATTTGGCAAGTGGACTGAAATCGTAGTTGATGATCGGTTACCGACTTTGAATGGAAAGCTTATGTTTAGCCGTGCTCTCTCAAAAGATGAATTCTGGGTGTCTCTTCTGGAGAAAGCCTTGGCCAAGTAAGTATTTGAAGCCCGCCCAACCCAGTCGCGTTCACTCCGGAATCTCTTTTTGGAACTCGGGACAAAATTATTCCAAAACTATTGGTTGCTCGGTGTTAAACCTTGACAGTAGTAGTTTTATACTTAATGTATGACGAATCGAATTTTGTTTTCTAGACTGTTACTTAACTATGAAGCCATGGACAGTTCTTTCACTGAACCAGAGGCGTTACTAGACCTGTCCGGCGGTACAATTGAGACCTTTCCCCTAGCCGACTTGACTGAAGTTACGCTACGTTCGAAATTGAAAATGTACAAAAAAACTGGATCTCTTGTGACTGCCACCTTGGCAAGAGGCGCTGATGATTGTGGGCTGAAAAGGGATGGAATGTTCATTGTCTCGGGCAGTCCTCGAAAGGTAATCTGTGGCAACTTATAAAAATAAAACAAGTGATGACGTCACTTCTGTCTCTCTATCCAAAGTGTAGTACATACTACCAACATATAGTTTTATTTTTCAGATTATGGTAAACAATGGTGGTGTGATGTGCCCTGTCAACTTGGTTCGAATCCAAAGTACCGGTCGTTGCGAATGGACTGGACCTTGGGGTGACGAGTAAGTTGTTTATAAACGATATCGTGTAAAGATACGATTGAGAACTAAATATCAAGTAGATGGATCTTCACAATCTATACATTTATAATTGTAGATCTAAAGAAATGAAGGCCTTAAGTAAAGACCTCAAAGAAGAGTTTGGCATAACCAGCACAGTTGACGGAGATTTTTGGTAAGCATTTCTGTGCATTCTGTAGATCTTGTATAGTAATCCTTTCTCGCAATGGCAATATACATACAGGCAAAATAATCATAAATTGCTATTTATTTAACAGGATGGATCTCAAGGAATTTCTTAAAAGATTCAGGGACTTGCAGGTTCTTCACATCCCATCTCAACTATCGGACAAAGACAAAAAATGGACTGTAACTGAACACTATAATAAATGGCAAAAAGGAAGCACGGCTATCGGCTGTTTACAAAACAACAAAGACGGTATCCAATCATTACTATCGAAACCTTATAGCATAGTATAGTATGATATATGTAAACAAATGTGTTAAATAATGTACGGATATTAATATTTCTAGATTTTCATAAAAATCCAAAATATAACGTCAAAGTTGAAGGCGATGGTGATCTGGTTATCGCTTCGATAATGGCTGTAGGGAAACGCAGAGAAGAAGCATTTTATGAAGCCAATATGCTAGGCATTGATGTTTTCAAGGTACTTATAATATTCTAAACTTATATATTCTATAAAATAGATCTTCTCAGTGGTAGTCCAGTTATTGTCTGTAATATTTCAATTTCAGTGTGAAGAAGGAGCAACTATAGACAAAGCGTTTATTCACAATAATAATCCGGTACATACAGTTAAACACTCGCAAGGTGTCCGCGAGACCACACTATTTATGAGCCTCGACCCGGGTAGCTATGTCGTCATTCCGTCGACATTTAAACGAGATACGGAGTTACCTTTCTTATTGCGTATCTTCAGTGGATTTTCATGTAAAATGGAGTAAGTAAACGAATGCCACTTGTATCTAAATATACGGATATTTATATACAGATAGTAAGCCTAGGCATACAGATAACTTTTAATTTTTGTTTTAACTTTAGACCAGTCAATGGCAAGACTTCGTACTTTTATAAGCTTGCACAACCACTGCCGGTAAGTAAAATTTCCGTCAAAATTGCAGTCTTACACCGGATCGATCAGTCCACGTTTGGTTACCATGTACAAAATTAATAAACGTTTTATCACTTTATTTTACAGTATAGACTTTCTAAGATGCACAAAACGATACTGGAGGCCTTTATTGAGGAGCACTCTGGAAAGGTAACAACACTTTATTTGGGCCACTCGTTATAAATCTAAAAACATGTTCACGTCCTCGCAACAAACAAAATTAACTACATTTATTTTATCATTTATCAGGATGGCCTAATGGACAACAATGAACTGGACGCTTTTTTCAAAACCCTGAAAGAAAATGGTAAGAACACAATGTATGGTTTAGGAATATGGAAAAGCTCTGAAAAGATAAATATCAACCAACCAACGGTCTCTTTCTTTCTTTCAGATATAATTCCAACAGATATAACACACGAGACGTCCGCCGCTATTGCTACATTGTTTGATGTATCCTTATAGCCATAATTCCTTCTGGAATGGTAAACATTACTCTGAAGTAGCTTAGTCGTGCGAATTGTTTCTACTTTTTTGCGAGGCGAAAATTGCGCAACCAATCTAGAAAAAAATGGGCAGATGCTCGATGGAATTAAAATGGCAAGCGCGACATTGTAATTTTTTTTTATTTAGTATATTACACAGAGGCGCCTTAGCTTCAAGGCGCCTCAGATTAACAAATACAATATTTTAAAACAAAATTTTATTCACACAGGTTTACCTAAAATGTAAAATAGTTTCTACGGTTTATATTCCAATATTCTTCCTTAAAAGTACTATAGGATGACGATTCCAGGCAACTGTCGTCTGATGAATGCATGGCCATTGCAGCTGTAGCACAATGTTGCGACGTAAGTATACTTTACTTTCCCGCATCTTCAAAGACTCCTGCGATGTCGCTCCTTTTGCATCGTTTCCATTTTGAATTTCAACCCATTATGTATTTTTTTTACCAGGAGATGTTTAAAGCCGCAGACAAGGATAACAGTAGGAGCTTGGATTCAACCGAATTGCGAGATGCCTTAGTTAAAGCGGGTACGTCTTTTCTCCTCTTCTCTCTCTGTATTCTTGATCTCCACTTTTTTTTTTAACTGGCTGATCTTTCAAAATTCTCTTTATAGGTCTTTATGCCAGCGACACTGTCTTGTATCATCTTGTCAGCCGTTACGTAGGCAGCGATAACAAAATCACCTTCGACGAATTTCTTCTGATTGTTTCAAAGATCCGTTACATTATCAGTAAGTATTCATTTCATTAAAAATTACAAAAATGCTCAAAATGATATACTGTACTATTATTACTACTGTACTTTATTTTTACAGATAAATTTGTGAAACTTGGTGGATCTAACGATAAGTCTGTGGCTTTTTCGGTCGAAGATGTAAGTAAAGGCCTACCTTATTTTAAAACAATGAGCCTTGTAACTCAATTCTAATCATGTACTTATTACATTACTTTTTAAAAATTACTCTAAAAAAATAAATTCATGCTATTATAAACAAATGTTTCTTTTTGTTTTAGTTATAAAAGCTTTATTGCTTGTTTTGTGGTTGTCCCGGTTTCTTAGTTTTACTATGTTACAACTTTACTTTATTATATCTTTATTGTTTTACTTTATAAATATCAATACCGTCTTCACTTTTTCAGATTGTTGGAATTTGTGCAAAACTTTGATCGGATCCACTACTTGGAGTCACGGAATATATAAATTAGTATCAACAGAATAGTCTTGAAATATATAAATTGATATTAGTTTTCTATAGACATGCTCAAAATCGAATGTGAAATGTATCGTATAGAATGCCGAATAAATAAACTGCAATATAATGTAATATATTCAATCGACTCGCTTCATATACCTACAATTTATTGACTTCACTTCATTTTATAATGCACTACGGTGCCCTATTATGGGGTACATGCAGCCTGCACAACATCGACAAAATACAGAAATTGCAAAATCTACTCTAGACTTAATATGCGTGTCTCGCATTTAAAGTCATTAACAACATTTCTCCTCGGAACACGAACTTCTACTAGAAGTGATTTATTTCTCTGTCGTAATTTTTATAATAATTTACCAACTGAGCTCCGGGAAATTGAAAATGCATATATTTTAAAATCCTATCCTATATATAGATTTGATTTTATTGTATACCATTTATCTGATATTCCTAATTTAATGTTTAGGATAAATGCATGTTATTGTTAAATGTATTTTTATTTGATGGTCCGAGGGCCCTGAATATCCGTTAAACTGGAAGGGTTTGTCTTTAAAGATAGTTGAAATAAGTAAAACAATTGACGCCGCACGAATTGACTTGTGAGATATCGAGATACAAAGTCCAAATATATATCGTTTGATATTGACGTTGTCAATTAGTATCGTCTCCATTTGACATATTGTCTACTGAAAGTGAAATGGAGCCTAGACATGCACGAAAAGAGATCCGTGATGGCAAGAGGTTTTTGGTAGATACATCGGGAACTTGTCCGGGTAAGTCGGTGTAACGGGGGTCATTAATGTTGAAAGGAACACACCTCGACTGAGGTATATTATTATTGATGGATTCAATTATCTTTGTGAAGGGTTGGTAGTAGAACAGACCACAGTGGACCGTCAGCCTTTATAATTAACATATGTAAATGTACCGCAACACATTTTATGCACAGGTTTCACACAGGTTAATCTTACAATGTTACCGGATAGTGTTGCTGAAGACTTTGAAGGCTTTTGTCGAGCTAATGAAGGTCCAATGCCCCTTCTATTCAAATCTGAGCCAGGCCAGTTTACAGCGCCACCGCTGGGCGTTGACATTGATGTGAGGTATATTTTGATATTGTATTGTGTCTTACACATATATTTATATACATATATTTATATTAAGTCGTTAATGTATTCGTTTCCCATCCACTTCTTTTTCTTCGTCCTGGATCGCCGTTCTTTTTCTCAACAAAAGGACCGATTTGGGAGCTTATGAATTAATAGAGAATGGTGAAACATCCGGAATGGTTGGAGACCTCATGAAATACAATGACCGTATTCGCCAGCATGTATCGTTCTACATGGGCTGTAGCTATTCATTTGAAAAGGAATATTTAGACGCTGGGCTTCCACTCCGTGCTTTACAACAAAAGCGTAGTACTCCATTATATCTTGTAAGTTGTGTTTCAGTTGTAAGAAAGTTCAGTATGACGACTGAATATGATTATACTGATGTTTCAATATTGTCATTACCACAAACAATCTGTAGACTACTGAAGAGGATGTGGACATGATGTACAGATTACAAAGTATTAGTATAAACAAAAAACGTACAGATCTACCATTATGAATATAGGCAATAAAACTAAAATGGCCCAATCCCGTCATGACAGACGATAACCTCGGTCCAAAATATCATTTAATTAAGCTAAGTACTTCTCTGCTATGGATGAGATCTTTTGGGTTCATTTATTTGTTAAAATATTGGTATACAGTATTTTATAACATCTGCAATTAGGTTTTTAAACTACTCTGTTGGTGAAGAATACATTTACAATAACTCACTAAATTTGATTAATGATAAGCTATAATAAAACGGACTAGAAAAATCAAAACCTAACCTAATACTATGCATAAATATTATTTGAAATATTTATAATGCTACCTTGATGGATCCTCAAAGCATTTGTTCTGTGAAATATGCGCCACCAACATTCAAACTAGACCTAGGTAGGCCTAGACGTAGGTAGAGACGCGGCCTAGCCTAGGCCTACACAATTGTTCAATCTATCCATTTTTTCCATGCATCAATAAAAAATACTCGTGTATATTAATCATAATAAACAACTATTATATAAAATAGGAAAGATACAAAATATGTAGTTTTAACAACTCCATCGGCCTAGGCCTACTTACTGTACATCGGTCAGCCGTCTCAGAGTGTCCATGGGACGGGCAAGTCCTGAGCCTCACGCCGTTACGATGAAGTGATGTAGCATGTAACAGATCGGTTGGTACCCTGCCTGCTGGCCTCCAGACAGTGGAGTGCCACGGAGGACACACGGGGCCAGGCCTGACTAACACATCACTTTTTAGATACGAAAATTAGGTTTCTCCGTACTTAGTACTGCAAATATTAACAACAATAATAATAATAACTAAGTTCAACATACCTTAAAAACATCATCGGTAATTATAACGAAATATATTCCACTGAAAAGTCACTGCAATATAGCCCCGCCCTCCCCCCACACCACCACAGCTCGCTCGATCGTCTGCCTATTTCCACCCCCGCGCCAGCCTGCCCGCGTACTATATGTGATGAAAGTACACGTGACCACTGTCTCTCCAGAGAAAAGTTTGTGCTAAATCGCGGATTGCATGATTTGAATATTCTAATTTTCTTTAATCTTCTCTATATAATAAATAAAATGGTAAAAAATAGGCTACACTCAACATCACCTACTATTAAATATAATTAATTAATTAAATCAAAATAGTGATGAGTGAAGGTAGTAGGCCTAGGCCTAAATGAGTAAAGACAGTGCATGGCTATAATGAAAAATGCCGCCTACCGCGCCGGTAGAGAAGCAGGCTGCTATAAGAAATGCAATGGAAATGGTATACCTTTTTTCCCTACCAGACAAATGTCCAATGTGCTCCGTATGGCGTATTCAACAACATCCAACAGTTTTCAAGTATGCGTCCAATTCCCAAGCAACAGTTACAACTTGCGACAAAGGTGACATTACCAATGACAAAATACCATGGAGCACCCATGCATATCGGAGATCCGGGTAAGTATGTTTGTTTGGGGAGGGGATGATGACAAAATTGGGTTTCCAAAAATTCAGGCTTATCTCTCAAGGTCTCTTTATGTTCTGAATAAATTGAGGTAATACAATGAAGTTTAAGATATAAATGTAGACTTTTCGGTAACACAACGAAGAAAGTTTTTTGAATAATTACGCATGCGCAATTACATTTTGCAAAATGGGCGGAGCTTAGGAGTTTCTAAGATTTAACATTCACACAAACTTGGAGCGATTATATTGTAATTCAATGCCTTGTGTTTTGTAAGTTAAGAAAGGACAGCTTTTTAAACGACTCACGCTATAGTATAAGTCAGAGAGGAAAGAGTGGGATTACTGTATTTGTAATTTCAACTCTTCCCTGATGATGATAAATCACATAAATCGCCAAGCACCTCAGGTGAATTTTTTCAGGTATGATTGGAGTTGACATTACCAAACCAGACCATGGAGAAACATTAGAATTTGAAGACGATGACGTGCCAGTCTTCTGGTCCTGCGGTGCAACAGGCATACCGGCAATTAAGAATTGTGGTAATATGATCATATCAATATATCAATATTTGTATTCAAAACGGCAAATTGCTGCAGTTATAGTAAATTGTTCTTACAACAAACTATAGAACGATATTTCTATTTAAAGGTGTGAAACTTGGGATCACCCAAGCTGTTAACTGTTTGATGGTCACTGACGTACCCACAGAAAAAGACGACCTGGCTGACGATATTACTGTCGAAGTCATTGAAGTTCAAAAAGACCCATTCTTTGCCAGCATAGTATCGAAGTCCAAACTAGAAGAAATAAAGGATTTGTTAGGCAAGTATTATATTAAATCCGAGTAACCCACAATACTTACCTGTATGAATAACCATCCCGATGGGACTCACCGTAAGACTGTGCTTGTGCTTATATTATTATTAATGAACTTGGAAGTTATAATCATGAAAAACTCTTGATATTTATTAAAGTTTTGTTTTTATGATAGACAATAGTAAAACCGCAAACCCAGACCAAGTCTTGAAATCTGCAATGCTTTTGTCACACTCGTCGAAAGTTGCTGTTTTAGTTGACGAAAATGTCGTTCAACTCACAAATGGAGGGATCAATGAAGAACTGCTGTTGTTACTACAAGTTATGGAAATGTTAAAGATGGAAGTATTGGTTCTGGTCCCAGAAACGACGTCTAATAGCTTTATGGGCAACATTAAGGCAAAGCTCTTTACGAAAGGTATTTTAAATACAATATTATAACCCAACAATAGCTCCCCTAAATAGATGTATTATTAGAACTCGTTTGTTTTACGGGAAAGTGTTCCCTAAAGCACTGTCTACACTATCAAATTAGTTTGACAAAAAAAAGTGTAATGTGCCCAAATATGGTAGTGATATTCCCAGATATGGTAGTGATATGACATCATCATGTCCATCCATATATGGGCACATCAAATTGTTTGTCACATAAAGTTTGATAGTGTAGACAGAGCTTTACTGAGATGTCTCAAATGAGGGTTGTACTGTAAATGCTTATTGTTATTCCGACAGACCGAGTAATTTTGCAAAAACCTGAGAAAACAATATCTCAGCAAAAATGAAGATGGTATCCAAATATTCTGGAAAGGCGCCTTAGTAGGCCTATGTTATTGAAATGTACCTCATACGTCGCTGTATACCTTCATCCACACACATTATAAATAATAATCTTTCATTAGTTCCTTGCTATACAAACAAAATTGCTTGAAACAATGACTTGTGTCTGGTCTTTACAGTGCAAAATATGAAGGTAGAGCGAACGTCATACATGGACAACGATGGAAGCGCTTTACATGGTGAATACCAGACACTGGATTATGCTGTATTGCTGACACAATACAATGTGATCGAGTTTGTTGAATGTGTTAAAAAAGCATCAAAAAGAGTAACATTCACAGGTATGTAAATACATTATATGATCTTAATATTGAATGCGTTACTAGAAAGAAAGTAGAAACGGTAGGCATTAATTTGACAAATCACGAGCGAGGAGACAGATCGGTGTGATCCACGTTTTGTGACTTGGGTTGCGGTCTTTGCGTTGCGTCAAAGTAAAGCTTGGTTCCCATTAGAGGCGCAACGCAACGGACGTAGATGCAACGCAAGCAGGTTGACCAATGACAAGCGACATCTTGAATAACCCATCGCTTGTGAAATTGGTCAAATCACTTAAAGAATTTAAATGTTTGAAACAATGACTTAGTTACCCAATTGTTTATTTATGTTAATATTTCAGCTATATCAATAAATGATCTTGATGCGAGACTGGATTTCCAAATTAAAACCAAGTATGACCAAGGTTGTCGAATATTGGCTTCGTTGCTTGTGATAATGAGGTCATGTCCAATACACGAGCGTTACCAGAAAAGAAACGTCGGGTATCCGCAGTCTACGAAACTTACAGAATCGTTGAGAAAAATGATTATCAATATATAAAACGGAGGAAGTCAAATACAGTACGTGTCTTGTAGAGTTCTGATTCAAATCAAAATTAACTTCATATGAAATACTGTAGCTTGTTAGGAAAACACGCCACAAAAAAAAATCAAATCAAAGAGTTGGATCAGTTGAAAATCATGTTTTCAAGAAATTTCACGATATCTCGTTAGAAAGGAAGGCACGAAAATAGAAGGAGTTCTGATTCAAATCAATTTAACTTGATATAAAATACCTTGTTGGGAAAACTGGATACTTACACACGCCACGACACCAGTTGGATCAAAGAGTTGGACCAGTTGAAAATCATGTTTTCAAGAAATCGTTAGAAAAGAAGGCACGAAAATGTAATAAAAAAATGTAATAGTGTCAAAGTGGATGTCATTTCTCACATCATTTATTTCGGCTTGAAAACAAAAATATGCAAAGCAAAGTACCGGAAAGTAATTAATTATAAAAGAAAGAACAAAATATACAACCAATTAAAATCATTTTCTAGTAAATATACAATAAGATATACCACATCATTGCTATATTACTGTACAAAATAATAACACTGAAAACAAAGAAACAAAACTACACTTTGAATTACACAAATACTTGGGATAGGAAAGCACACACGTTGCATTGGTTTACCAGACCCCTAATTAACTTAACTACTGAATTCACCCATGCTAAGCATCACACCAGACTAACACAAAAATATAATGTTAATTCGAATATAATACCAGATTCACACGTGTATATAATTATAGTATTTTATCAGTGTACTCTTCACACAAACCTTTGATACATACTTGATAGCGTGCATGGTCTATGAAAATGGAGAACGAATGCCAGGAAATATGGTTGGAAAATTCTCATAAAGGAAACAAAATACAGCAATCCGGTAGCTAGATTATTTCCTATGCTATATTAATACACATGTGAATGGGTATAGGAGGCATGGATCTGATCAGGAAAACAAACTTTTAGTACTTAGTACAAACATAACAATTAAACATGCAACCTAACTCCTTCATCTTTACAGAAAGTATAATTAACGATTAAGGACCATCTTCTACTGCAGTTACTGCAGTAACTAAATCTCTTGTAATGTAGGTTTATAAGGGAGTCACTGTAGTAAACCGTGTGTGTGATTACCACAAAAAAATGAATACATAAACAGTGTAAACAAATGCACTTACTGGAGTAACTGCAGTAGAAAAGGTTTGACATTTAAGTCCCTTTAAGTCTACTGTAATTTTAATAACATTTTACAAAGCCTATTATTTATTTACAATTATAATGCCATTAGCATTCAAAACAAATATAAACACACATGTGATGTGATGTTACAAAATAAAATCTTTAAATCTGACATTGAAGATATTTTACAAAGAACAATAATGGATAATTAAAAATGTACATTTCTTATTTACGTACACCTCTTTTTTACGTACACCTCAATCCCATAGTGATCATAAATGAGAAAGAATTGACTGTATACAGTCTAATAATACATCCCGATAGGGCTATATAGTCAAAAATAATTATTCAATTCAATTATTCATGTCATCAATATGTTAAATAAATTTAAGTAACCGTTATTGGTTTTGTTAGATTTAGTACTTCAATTGTGTATTTACAAACATTACTGTAATAAGGGTGTCACATGCCTACTATAAATGTTTTCTTTGACCTTTGACCAGTAGGAAGTTATTAGTTAATGTGATGTATCTCTATATCTATCCATCCATTCTTGTGGGACTTTACAAAAAGCATTTAGCACCATCCTGATATCTTATGACTGTAGCAAGCGAGCAATGTACCAAAAGCGCTATGCTTTTACCTTATAACCTATGACCTTATAACCTATGACCTTATAACCGATGACCTTATAATGCAGTACAATGAAGAATTATACATATCATTACACAACGAAACTAATGTAATAAGGCTTTATTTCGCAACTTGCAATAATCATTTTTACTTTTTCTTTCATGCTACTTTGTTTAAAATACCATTTACCTTCTTGTGATTTTAGTATAGCAGCATGTACCAAAGCACAGTGGATAGAATAAAATATGGAACCAGCGTGGTTCGTAATGAAAGCCATAACCAGTGAAAAGTGCAACATAAAATGGTGATTACATATAAATGAATATGCATGGCTTGCAAATATTATTCTTTTTAGCATCTTCTGTTTGTCAAATGTATAAAAACAATTCTCTTCTTGTCTGACAAATATTAGCAATGCACCAATAAAATATTTTAATTTGAAATTTTAATACCATTTTTAAATCATTGTTATAAAGACAATTTTAAAATCTATTGTACTTTTTCCAATAAGTTTATCAATGGAAGAAAATAAATCTGTAGTCAAAATTGTTGAATTGTATTAGTTATCGCCTAATGAATGAATTGATTGATTATTAATTGAAAGATACAGAGTAATCCATTGACATCTGTAATTGAGAATGGCGGGATGAAGCACCGAATAAACACATCTTCAATATCCACATTAACAGTTACACACATTTTTTTAAATAAAGCTTTAAAAAAAGGCTGGAAACATTATCATTAATAAATCTATAATTTCAAATTCTACCAAATATATACACATATTGATCAGTCTGGCCACAATATACAAAATCCAATTTTATAAATTCCAATTAAAGTTTTAGACACATCCGTATTCGTACCAAATAGAGTTCTCTTTCTTCGCCGAGTCGTCTTTAGTACTATCTGTTGCGTCGTCGGCCTCTTGGCCATTTGTTGGAAGCTTCCCCTTGTTTTTACCATCACCAGGTGTCATCTTCGTTGAGTTAATTGCAAGATTCGACTCCGATCCGTAGATCTTCGCCGGTTTTTCGTAAACATGTTTAGGGAGACTGTTTTTTCTCGTTAGCGAGTGGGAATGTTCGGAATTGAAGTTATTTGATTTGGTACGACCAATCGGAGGTTGTCTGACTCTATCTCGTGGTGACCTTGTCGAGGACACATTCATAGGATCGACTGGAATATTAACAGGGTCTCGCGGTGAGTTCTCTTGCGGAGAGCCTCCTAATTTTGGAGATTGAAGATTTTGTGGATATCGTGGCTTTGGGTGTATTACTTTATGCCCGACAGGGGGCGTCTTTTTAGTGATGGTTGGGGGTGTTGTTCTATCAGTTGGTGTCAGCTTGTGATATGGAATGGCAGCATATACAGATGGATTCAGATTATTAGATCTTGGTGTTGAAGCCGATGGCCCTTGCGGACTGTTAATATGAGTTGGAGAATTATACCCCGGATTATGTCTACTATTGCGAAATGAATTAAAGTCCCCATTGGTAATATCGACGGGATCCTCATCGTACACAACATCAGACACAACGTTTATGTGTTTATCCAATGAGACCGGCGGCGTCGTGTCAAGATCTAGACGATCAGAGTAGCGATTGTTAAGACTAGTGGTATACGCAGCAACTGCTGATCTGGTTGCCTCTTCTGGTTGCACAAGAGTCGAAGTCATGAACGGTTCTCCAATTGGAAGAGACTGCAAGATAGAATGATGGTGGATGGATGGATAGTTTGTTCCCCTAAGATTAAAACTATATTATTAGGCCATCAAACAGTGCATGATAGTGTGAAATTAGATGACAGAAAATATTAAAAGCATCCATCTCCTTAAGAAAGCAATTAGCCAACAACATGCACAATTAAACAATAAAAGCAATGCAAAGAAAAACAATAAATGGTAAAATAATGCAGTGATTGACAGACAGTGGCACATCAAGATTACAAACTCCAATTGCACAGTGACCAGTAGAAAAAGGTGTCAAAATGAATGTGACCCAATATCAAATGTTGGAAAACAGTTTACAAATCGTGTTGTGGATAAATGGAATGCACTACCAGATGAGATCATGTCTGTAGCTAGTGTAAAGTTATTCAAAGACAAGATGAGGGCCCCACCCTAAGGAATGAAGGGTAAATTATCAAATATCAAGTAAATACTAGGTTGAATATTAGGTTGTGCAAACATCAATGGGGGCTTTATGTATAAGAGCTGTTTCCCTCAGAACTGCTTATTATGTAGTTATCTTTCTCAGGTGCTAGACTTAGTGCCAAAAGGGTTTATTCCAAGTAATAATCTTGATATGCCAGTGTAGACACAAAACCGAAACAAAGTGTTAGTTAAATGCATGATAAAGCTAGCATGAACATAAAAAAACAATTTAAAAAATAAACTTTATAACATACGCAATTAACGCTCTTATAAAAAACAACAAAATCACTAAGTTGATAGCACGAATGCATTGTTTTTCTAAAGCTCTGTCCACACTATCATGTGCTCATATATGGACATGATGATGTCATATCACTATCATATTTGGGCATATCACTACCATATTTGGGCAGAGCATTGGGCATTTGTAGACAGAGCTTAAGTTGAGCATTTCTCATTCTTTTTGTCTGACAGGCATTTAGTAGGTATTCTCAAAATGTCTGTTATTTCTTTCATACTAATGCATCATACTAATGCATGATATGCTAATGCATCGTACTAATGCATCATCATACTTTTTTTGTAACATACCAAACTATCAAGAACAGCAACAAAGAGACTGAAAATAGATCACATTTTACATTAGCCTATCTTATTATATTATATTATAACTAAAACTAATTTAGCAGTTTTTGTTTGCGCAAGAATATATCTATAAATCTAAAAATAAATATGGTATATTATACATACTATTTGACTAAATTTATCCTAATTTAATGTAATAAAATTCGAATTTTAAAATAATAAATTGTAAAAATAATGCTAATATTAAATCTAATAATTTCTGTGTCACGCCACAAATTCTTTAAATATTAATTCACAGCAAATAAAAATTGGTTGCATAAATTGCTAAAGGAAATATTGCCTGTGCAAAATAAAGTGCAGCGTTGTAAAAATAACAATTCTTACTAAAACCATACAACATCATACATGGTAAACCTGTAAATATAATTACAACTTATTAATTAAATAATTATATAAATTATAAATATATCAATTAAACAATTAGATTAAATTTTGTTTGTTTAATGAATTTGTTAGGTGTTTATACACATAAAATCAATAATACTTATTTTTTTTTTTAAACAAAAGTGTGTGCTGTATTGGTTGATAGTTATATATTTAAAAAAGCCGTTTTCAAAGATCAGTATTGGTTCACCCGATGAACTAAATCAAACCTTAAACGTTAGAGTGTGCAGTCTGGTAAAATGGACATTTTTACCAGAAAAAAATGATATGAATTGAAAGCAAAAAAACTTAATTTATACCACAGCAAACATGAAGAGTGCTCAGTAAAACAAAGCAAGCAATAACGACACTTAAAAATGACATTAAAACAAGCAAAATTAAAAACATACTATATTTGACTCAGTATATTCTGAATTTGGCTCATACAGGCAAGTAGGTGGACTAAACTATACTTAGATATTTTTAGTTGAGTTGACAGTACATGTGTTGTCTCAAGTCCAGAGTCCACCAAACTTAAATTAGGGTGGGAGAGGTGATGTTGAGTGTATGGTATTATACTAGGTCAAATACAGTAATCCCAACAAATGCTTTAAAATGTTTATGCTTTCAACACCAAAGCAACACAGACATTGAATTACAATTTTAAAAAATATACAGTTAAACATAGATCTATTAAAAATCTAAAAAGTGTCTAGACATTCCTGGATATCTCTACTCTAACAAATCATTCATACATAACATGTTAATTATTTGTAATCAGAACAATTTATATGGTGCCACCTATTGTTGGGTAGAACTATATCTAAATAGCACCACCTATTGTTTGGGGTAACAATTTAAAGTCATACACCAAATCAAAATGACTGGTCAGCATCGACTGTGTACCACTTGGGACGTTTACCTACCATTTGCCCTTCCGATTGGTCCATTTTCGATAAATTTGATGCAGAATTGTATTTGAGATCATCAAGTATCTCACGTGAGCGACTCCGTATCCGAGACATCAGACCTCTGCTGCCACGACGCTCGCTTCCAGGCGACTCCGTATCATCAAGACTTTGTGCTCGTTCTAGGAATAAATATTTTAATAAATAAGTATTAAACAATGGACTTATGGGGAGAATTTCTCATTGCTTAACGTTTATCTACTGTTAAGCCTTAAGCCTACACTATCAAACTTTACGTGACAAAAAAATGTGATGTGCCTATATATAGACATGTCATATCAATACCATATTTGGGCATAAAACTACCATATTTGGGCACATTACACTTTTTTTGTCGAACTAGTTTGATAGTGTAGACAGAGAGCTTTAGGTTATCCTAGTCTTTATGTTTACATAATAGAGGGTGAGTACATTCTAAGGAGGATTTACGCCTTCCTAATTTATGAACTTGGCATGGTCCAGGAAGCTATCACAACTTTGTTTGGTGTAAAAGCATGTGCAGTAGTTGGACTTGTTCTATTGCTTTGCCGTCGTTAGTGTCGTATTTGTATAAAGTCTGTACTAAGTATTAATTTTATTAGCCGGGATATCTAAACAAGGGAATACTCACTAACTTTTTAATTGGTACAATTATATTAAACTAAGATATTCTATTAGTAAAAACTTACCTTAATTTATGCAATAATTAATTAAATCTTGCAATCAAACACATTATGTCATTTTTATTTCCAATAGCAAATATATTTTTTAAACATTTTTACAAAATGATCAAATGTGCATTTCAATACAAATGTACTGAATAAACTATGTTCTTTTACCTGGAAGAGTCCTCTAAAAACATCAATTTGAACTAGATTAAAATTTTAGTTAATTAGTGTTGCAAATAAAAATTAACACAATTAATTTGATTGCAAAATGAATAAAATATAACTAAAATATATAATATATTAGTAGTTAAATGATATTAATAACAAAAACCAATATATTATATTAGCATGACATTAAAATTAGATTATAATATTCTAGTAAATAAACACATGTCTCCTTCCAAAGCAAGATATTAGTAGAAAAGTGAAAATTTAACAGTGAGTTCCAATTTACAAAAAAGTTTGTTATAATTGAGTTTTAAATAAAAATAAATATTCATATTTTTGATCGGATTTGAACCATACCATGTGGTCTAATGGTAGGATGTATATCAAGCACAAGATTTTGGTTTGAAACTTTGTTGGGCAACTTTTTCTAATTCTCACGAATTCTTCAACGTTTATAAATTAATTGATAATTTATGAGCAGTTTCTCTATGCTTACAAATTGTATATGTATAGATATTTTATAAATTTACAGGCATAGCGAGACACTATATATCAGCCATAATAGAGGATTAGAGACCCTTGACACCTGTTCCTGCACGGTTCCGATCTGGCTCCGGCAAATCAAATTAAACGCCAATGTTTCGTTTTCAAAGCGCTCCATGCGGCTATGCAGCAATCGATATGGGCGTAGCTACGTGGAAACAAAACACTGACATTCAATTTGATTTTCCGGCGCCGGAACCGTACCAGAACATGTGAGAAAGGCCCTTTAAGGAGGAAAAAAGAAATGTTTATTTCTTTGACATCTTGCTTTGGAAGAAGACTATGCAACATAAACAGTAGCTAACATAACCATACCAGAACCAAGTGTGCTCAGGTTAGGCGTGCTTTTAGCGGGAACAGCTGATAATCCCTTTTTCTCTTTCCCTTTTTTCCTTCCTAACGGAAAATAAAATAGATAGATAGAAGAAAATCAAGATGCCTGCATGCCAATCATGAACCAATGTAAGGATGCGAGCTTGACAAAAACAAAATGAGGAAAGGAAGACAGGAAGGAAAGAAACCGGACCAAAATAGAATAAGACCGATAGTGTGTATTCACAATTCATAAACCTTACTACCATTTCTATTCCTGACAAAGAATAACAAATTTAAATTAGTAAAAATATGTATGTTTTTTTTATATTATTATAATTTTGTATTGTTTTGTTAATTCTACATGATGTGTGTCAGTATTTTGATATGCTGTATATATATATGTATTGTACTTATTTATGTATTTATATATGTGTTTATTAATGTACTTTGTGTACATTTTTTTTAGTTTAGAGTTTCCAGTCTTGTTGCTGTAGTTAACTGATTTTCCATCCCAATTCAAATTAATTTTCATCCACACCATGTTAATGAATGGTTTAGTATTACGATCTTTAATATTATCATCATCAGATTTTCAAATTTTGTTAAAAGTTAATTTATAATAACCGTTTCAATTTAATGTTGTTAAGAAAGCTGTGTTTGCGATATTTACGAGTGCGATCGCGTGGTGAACTGGCCTCCAGTGATTTTCACCTACTACCTGCCATTGGTTTCGCGGTGCCGTTTGCCGAGACTACATCGGAACTAGTATCCAATAAGGTTAGTAACTCATGACACTTGTCTATACATGCTGAGAAAGAGGTCAAAGTTCAGGTATAAAGAGCAATCCAAGAAACAAAAATTCCAAAAATATACAAAATTTTCAACCAAAAAAAAAAAATTATATCAAGCTGTATTTGTTGAAATTAGGTTGCATTTACCGAACTCAAAGTCAGGAAAGTACGTATCCGGAGGGAAGGCGTCGGAAAGGTTGAGGGAGGGGTAAGCCTCGAGGGCTTTTTCAAAACTGCTCCTTCTGGCAGGTGGTGCTAATAAAAAGTTATTAAAACAAATGATGGCAACAGAAATATGAAGTTATAAATAACAAATATGGATTGGTTAATAATTTTTAGATAAAAAATGATTTTTAACTGATTAAATAATAATGTATTTAAAATAAAATTTCGAACAATAATGTGTATGAAATGAAATAAACATAAAATTTAACATAAAATTTAAAAGAAAAAAACTTTAAATGTTATGGTAATATAAAACAATTTTAATTAAAATAATAGTTTCATTTATATTGCATATTTATCTGTTTAATTGTTAAGGTGCAAATAATATTCATTTGAAATGGTTATAAACAAAATTATATAAATCTTTAAAATTGAAATTATGCAGAATCAAAATTTGTTTATTTAATCAATAGTTTCAACAACATTATATGAAAAACGGATCAATGATCAAATAATGGCTGCAGCTAAACTAGTACCACACCGTATATAAATACAACTTAATACTTTGTATTACTCAATAGCCTGGTTCCAACTTGGACGCAACATAACAACGTAGGCACAACACAAGTGAGTTGACCAATCACTAGCAACAGTTCGGAAGAGCCATCGTGTCGTGATTGGCCTTTCTTACGTCTTTAAACACATTTTTGATGCGTTGCAGAATTTTGCACGATGTTAGAGAACCATGTCATCTAAATGGCACTAAAATAGATGAGCGTTGTAGTCGAATAAAAGTCACAATAAAAAAAAATTATAACTTTAGAATTAGAAGTAGCTCTTAGTCTTATTTGATCATTTACAGTATACAAAAAAAAACAAAAATGTAAACACAAAATGTAAAGAAGTAAAGAAATTTCCCGTCACCCTACCTCGCTTAGTTGACGAGGAACTTGATAAAGAATCCAAATCATCTTTTGACATTCTAAGATCTTCAGAAGATAAACTACTATGCACAACTGTAAAATACACACAAACAAAAAAAACAGTTTGAGTACAAAACATACCAAAAGTTTATAGAAACAATATATAAAGAACACATCCTTTTCAAAGAAAAATATGACTTTATATTATAGTATATTATTAAAGATATATATTGTCCCCCTAAAAAATAATGTTTTAAATTTTTTTTTTTTGGAATATGCCATTTTAATATCACATAATAGTTATTCACTATGAACAAAAACTTGAACCAAAAAAATATAATTTAAAGCAAAATATACCTAAATTGTCTCGAAGACAATGGTTTTTGGTTGAAATTAACCATTTCTTTGTCTTTTTTTATAAGTGAAATAATTATTTTTGATGATTTTTTTTCTACAGAAGTGAATAACTTTTTAAACCGTGAAATTGCCTCTTCAAAATCTGATTTTATTAATCTTTATTTTTTCATGTTTTTGGGGGACAATACATCTTTAAAACAATATAAACATTATTATGGTAATTTTTGTCAGACATTCTAATGCATAAAATAATGTTTTACTTTGCAAAAGATTTGAAAAAAAATATAAATACTGCACTGTTTATTTATTATTTAAATAAAAGACAAAAACATTGTTTTATATATGTACGTTCAGTTAAGTGCGGTATGAATTATATATCTATATTAGAGTCAGTGAAAAGTATATGGTACTTGAAATATAAAATAATATATTAAGCTCATGATATCGAAAATACAAAAAATAAAAATTAAAACAAATATATAGTTGCTTAAAAAACGTTAATAAAATGAGCATGGAATGATGTTATTACAATGATATGATATTTAATATAAAATATTTTATCTTTCTAACCTAAAAATTAATAGTAACTATTGAAGATTAAAGTCTCCATTTTTTTTTATTTACTGGTATATAATTTGAAATTAATGCATATTAATGCATAATATTAATACATAAATTGTGGATTGTAAACATATTAAGTACATACATAAAATATACAATTTTTATGCCATATGTGGTGTACATAGATATAATAAGTCTGATTGCTGAGTGTTATGGTGGGAAAATAAATATATCAACAATTAATATTTATATAGTAATAATCCAGCCCTCGAAATTAGCATTGTCAATCAGCATTTACGTCAGCCTTTTCTTTGCAGAAGACACTACATCCCAATTTCGAGGGCTGGTAGTAAAAACATATGTAAACACAGCAAAACAATATTACAACTAAACAAATAAAGCAAGTTAGAAAAACAAAAATCTGTTGTGGTAATAAATGTGATGTTTTAGCAATGTTAGACAGCTCCACAGCAAACATATTTTTGAATCACTACCTTCTTTCCTCTGTAATACCGGGTCACGCTGTGCTTCGTGCACATACGCTGGCATTGATTTACGGTTTTGCATCGAGGCCTTGGAGCGGTTGCTCTTCCGGCGAATGTAGGACTGATTGCCTTGGTCGTCGTCACTCATGAACGTGTCGTGATCGGCTAAAGGACGAGTGGAAGCGAAGGATACATTCAACACAAACATGCATTGTAAGACATTATTAAAAACAAACCACATATGCTGAATAGGTATAACAAGCAATTGAACTATTTCAAGATCAAAAACATTAAAGTTTACAATACACATAGATCTACTATGAGGAATAAAACAAAAAACTATAAACATCAACAAAAATACATGCATATTTGCTATCAGTATGGGGTTGATTTATCCTATTCCTGTCTCATACACAGTAGTAAACAGATGGTAGGCTTGTTGATGACACTAACACTAACAGTAAAGATGATTTTAATGAAAATCATCCATTAATATAAAATTCTGTCTTTATTTGGAGGAATTATTGCACAATATATATTGTTTATGGAAGTAAGGCATACTAGATTTGAACACATGAGATTAGATTTTACAGACAAAAAAGCTTTATTAAATTATGTGATGTATGTGAACTCTGCTTGTATGAAAATTATCTGTTTTGAGTTTGTATTTGGTTTTCCTTAGTTGTCAAATATAACATTTTTTTTATGTTTTTTAAATTTTTCAATGAAGATATATCCAACAATCTAATTTCTATCATTATTCAGAAATTCTTAACCACAAACATACATCATAAACACTACATTTTCTTTTTTTTTTAATTGATGAAAATGTTTTTGTTTTGTTTCCATATATAACTTGAAATTCAATGTATGTTTGTGATGATAAAAATGTCTGATTAGTTAGCAATACCACATGCAAAGAAGTCTCACCTGGCCGTTTGGCCGCTTCTATTGTCATTCCTTCAATCGATTCCCCACCACCAGAGCCGACTGAAGATGTCTCTCCTGGACTGTCTACCATGCCATCTATGCTGTCGTTGCCCAGGGAGTACTTACGTTCCTTCTTAGATTTGTCTTTATTCCGAGGCTGAAGAATTATTTAAAAAAGTTACAACAATTTATTTACAAATTTATAGATAAACAAAATGATTAGTTCTTCTATTTGATAGTCATACATGGATGTATGCTCTGATGACCCTGGCACTAGGCCAGGATTGACAAATGACATTAGGTCAGGATTGAAGCTTGACACTAGGTCAGGATTGAACCTTGACACTAAGTCAGGATTGAACCTTGACACTAGGTCAGGATTGAATCCTGCCATTTGATCAAGATTGAATGCAAGCACTAATTCAGGATTGAACCCTAGCACTTGGTCAAGATTGACCCCTTGCACTAGTTCAGGATTGAACCTTGACACTAGGTCAGGATTGAACTCTGGACCTTAGGATTAGAATGCAGGCACGGTAAACCACCAAGCTACAGCTCCACTTTTTAAATTCTTCTACCCAGCCTAAAGTAGCCAAATCAACTTGCCTTATGTATCCGTTTCAGAAGACCACTAAAACCACCTCCCTTATTCCTGAAAAACAGATACAAAATAATAGTAAGTAAACAAATATTTTTGATTATGGGCTGAATAGGCTTTTATTGTTAATTATATAATCATACTGAACAAGCTTGGTTTTAGACACACGTCTTAAACAAGAGGGGTATGTACAGTAGTATCGTAGGCAGATTAGGTTACATGTTCTCTCCATGGCAGTACTGTACTACTAATTCAGACAGTGAGTGTATACACTACTGTAAAAGTACATGTAGTAATTAAACCACATGCTCATTAGCGGTATATGTCTAAGTGTACAATAATTAGAATGCACTATGACCACCATCAACTAGGCACATTCTCTGAATCATCAGCTCATCAAAATGCAATTACAACAATTCCAACATGTAACATGCTTTATTACCAGGTCGCTTGACTTTCTAGGTCAAAGGTCACATAACCCACAATCACATACAGTACTGTATATAAATACCATGCTGTTATTAGCATACAGATAATCAAACCTGATTGGCCTATAAACCTACACAAAATACCCATGCAATTGTTAATCTAAGGAAGGAAATCTGGATCATTTGAGGAATTTAAAATTTAAATGGTTAAGTATTAACAGTATACACAATTAAAATTTACACCCTTCTAGTTAAAAAACAAAAATCAGGATACCTTTAGATTAATGCAAAAGTTACATATAAAAGTCTTAAGAAAATAAAAAGAAAAAATAAAATATTTAAATGAAATCTACAGGGTACTGAAACTGCTTACGGTATACTGATGGGTGATTTGTTAAAAATACCGCAATATGTAACAATTTTTAAAGGATACCAATCAAAAATAATAACCGTTAAAATAATAAACAAACAAAAATTAAGAATATCATCAAATGCTGAGACAAGATATTTTGACAACCATGCATCCATGTTGTTAGGAAAACAATAAACAAAAGAATTATGGGTAAAATACCTGAGCACGTAAAGTTTTTAATAAGAAAACAAACAATAATGATGCGTTTTAAGATATATTATCAACAGAAGACTTAAATGAAGAACAGATGCCAGGAGAGGGGGTATTGCTAAGACAACTCACCCAGAACAGATTGTATTTTGATAGCTTAGTTCGCTCTCTAAGCTAAAACTACCGCTAGAATTTTATTGGTAAAAAAATCATTGACAGGTTAAAAATCAAATTAAGTTTCTTTAGCATAGTAATTATGTTGCTTGTGGAAGATGTATATTTTAATTTTACCATTAGGTAATAAATAATTGTGTTGTGGATGTTTTAATTTTACCATTAGGCAATAAATAATTTTGTTTTGCAATATTATGTAGTACTAATTGTGACTATATTGGTGCTCTGTTTGGATATACAGTGTGCTACAATAATGACAGTGCTCTATAATTATATGACTATCATTTAATTCATAATTATATACCTTTTTTGAGGCGACGTGTGGTTCTTATATTGGTCCATAATCTTTTCTTCAAGTTTCTCCTTCTGACGACGTAAATTGTTCAACTTCTCACTGCAAAGCAGAAAGCATAAATTTTAAAGGATGGTATAACAATAACAAGTTTTAAATGTTTCAGATCTTAACAAGATTGACATTACTCAATGCTTTTCACAAAGTAGTGAACACGGTGGACAAACAAATGGATTACATGGTTCTCAACAGTTGACCATATTACAAAATTATCTTTCATCCACTTTGTTTTTCAAGAAAATATCGATTGACTGAGGTTTAAATATGCTTTGTTTTGCCAATGTCCTTCTGTAAGTGGCGGGCTCCGCGCTGTTGAGAGTGAAGTGAAATTTAAAAAATATAATGAAAGTCAAAATCTGGCGACACTTCCTCTTCAGTTCGCATGCTTTTCAAATTTGAAAGATGAACCAAAAACAAATTAATTGAAGGGTGTTAGCATTTTCCAGGAGCCTGACTTACACCAGTTGTTTCTGTTCCTCGTGGTGCAGTTCTTTGCTCTCCAGAGTGGACACCAGTAGCTCCTGATTCTGTGCCATCAACTGGCTTAGTTGCTCCATCAGTTTCTTGTTCTCTTCTTCTAAGTTGCCATTCAAATGATTCAACAACTGCAAAACAACAATTAATAATTTATCAAAAATCTTAAAGCAAAAACTGTTTTATCAATGAGTATTCATGTTTAGTCATCCATTAAAAGGAATTATCAAGGAACTACGGAGAAGCATCTCAAATATTAAAATAAAGTTAATTACCTCACACCGATGGGCAACCTTACTGCTCTCAATCTCCATTTGTTGACAACGGTCTTTAGCATCATGTAGTTCTCCTTGTAGCACCGTGTGATCACGCTGTAAAGTCCTTTAAAGTAAAAAATACTAAAATTGAGGCTTGATAGCAGGATTTTTGTATAATTTGGTTATACACTTGGTGTTAAGCTCTGTCTACACTATCAAACTTTATGTGAAAAATGTGATGTTTTCATATATAGACATGATGATGTCATATCACTACCATATTTGGGCATATCACTACAATATTTGGGCACATCACACCTCTTTCAGTTTGACAGTGTAGACAGAGCATAATACATATGCTAATTAAGTTAATTTAAATACATTCTCTCTCACCTGTACTGTCCTTTAACAGTGTTATGCTTTTCTTCCAGCTCCTTGTACTCTTTATTTAAACGGTCATAAATGTGTTGTAGAGATTCATGATCCCGTTCTAATGTGCCGTAAGATTTATCGCGTTTCATCTTCCGTATGGAATCCTCTTCCTGGCGGAGTGAGCTCTGCAGAAGGAGCATATCAACTTTTTTCTTCTCCATCTCCTCACGCTGTTCTTTCACGTTTTCGAACTCGCTCTTTGCGACCTTCAATTCACTCTTGAGGGCGCTGTGTTCATTAATTAAGCTTTCATACTCTTGGTTTAGATTCTCATGTAGCTGTGTTAATTGATCGTAATTTGATAAAAGAGAGTCGTATGTCCCTTCCATTTCTTCCAATTTTGACTTTGATTTTTCCGCATCGAGTTCAAGTGAAGAAACCTGTGTTTGGAGGTTGTTGTTCTCCGATTGGAGTGTTGAGATCTGCGAACCAATAGTAGCTTGTTCTACTTGTAGCTTTGCATGTTGGGATTGCAGATTTGAACTTTGTTCTTGTAGCATGCCTATCTTTGATTGATATGCTTTGTTTTCCGTTTGAAGATTAGCTGTCTGGGTCGTAAAACCTTCTTTCTGCGATTTCAAATTATTATTTTCTGCTAATAACGTTGCATTCTACAGAAAAGAAAACATTTACATAAATAAAGTAATCGCAGAATGCGAGTTAGAGTTATTATATTGAAACTAGAGAGTAGAATATGACATTTTCATAGAGTTATTATATTAAAACTAGAGAGTCAACTCTAACATATTCACAGTTCAAAGACAGAGTCAATGTGGAGTGGGAGAATCAAATATGGCTGTATTATATCATCAATCATATAGCTCTGAGCATCATTTCACTGTCACCTAGTTCACTCTCTATTTGTAATGTAATAACTCTATGGAAATTTGTATGACCATTTTTATAGGTGATGCATCTGCTGCATCTTTTGTGGGTCCCTTTAATACGTACCTCACGCTCTAATTCCACAAGATGATCCTTCATTTGAATAATCTGCTTGGCATGAATCTTATCACTGTCAGTTCTCCTGTAGGAAAATAAAGAAATTGAATGCCTGTATAAAATGGCATAAAAGCAAAAGGATACTATTTCAAACAGGCTACTTAAATATTTTCCCCATTTAGGTAAATTGTAGTTGTACATTAATTTATATCATGTCAATCAATGAATTCTACTACAAATAGAAATGTGTTGTAATACAATATTGTGTATCATGTGACGGGGCATTTATTTGAGGAAATAAATAAAGGCCCTGGGATGTTTCTTAAAAATTATGTTCTATGGCCGTGGGCCGTATTCGAAAGAGAAGTTTATTCAAAGCAAGGTGTTTATTTGAATATATACGGTAATTTTACTTTTTATATTTTTAATCCCAAAACACTACTATAATATTCATAATAACTACTATAAAGTCCAAAGACAGAATTGCAGACTTTTTTTTATAAAAACCATAAACGATGAAATTTGTTCACTTACTTAACTGACGCTCTTCCGGGTCCGTCCATCGTTGACCTTTCGTCTTCTATTGTTTGTTGCTGAAGGCTGTCGTACTCACGCTTCACCAATCGGATCTCTTCGTTCATCTTTTGGTTGCGACCAGTTGATTCTTGTAATCTGAAAGAAAAAAAATGATATTCATTGAATTACT
Source organism: Antedon bifida (assembly GCF_963402885.1). NCBI lineage: Eukaryota > Metazoa > Echinodermata > Crinoidea > Comatulida > Antedonidae > Antedon > Antedon bifida. The sequence goes on from NC_136234.1 coordinate 3,656,313, forward strand.
TTATTTCAGTCCAACAAAAATTAACAACACAGAATCACATTATGGAAATACAAATTTGAGAAGGAAAGAAAATGAGGAAAAAAAATCATTATTACATTTTCTCCCTACATAAAATTGAATGTTTTTTTCCTGTGTTTTGACACTATCTAATAATTGTTAATTATCAATAATAAACATAATGCATTACATTGCACAAATAATTATGAGCAGCCATTTAAACAAATTTAATTTCCATTTCAATTTGTCTATAAGGTATTGCATTTCAATGTGAATAGCTTCTCTCAACAGCTATTATATATCCATGACATTATGTAATCCAGATATATCACATATTTTACAAGTTCATTGTACACATTATGCAAGGTTTTAAAAGGCATAATAAATAATATGCAATTCCCTCCAATGCAAATTAAAAACATCCAGAAACTACATATATAATCTATCCGACACAAAATTAATCATTTCAAAATTACAAATTTTCAAATTAATTTTTCATTTCTAATCCTAGACTATCAAACAATAACAATAAGCAAGGACATCATAGATTATAGACTAAAGCTAGATTAGAGCAGATTTAAGGTATTCAATATTTAAGCCTAGCCAAGCACGCCAGACCTGTGTATTATTATAGGCCAGTAACATGAATGTAATCGAGCATGGCAGGCCTGTCTCGGTAACATTAATGTAATCTTGCACGGCAGACGTGTCTATGCCTATTACAGGTCATTAACACACAAGTAATGCGTAATGATCAACCATTGTTCAATGGTGGTGATGAAAAACATGTGATTATGCTAAAATTAGTATTTTTCTTATACGATCTTTGGAGATGCGGCTCTTTTAATGTATTTTTCTTTTACTGTCTTAATTTATGCCAAGCAAAAAAAATTTCCATTTTAAGTGGACCAATGAAATGTACATGTACATTTGTCTTTATGTGTTGTGTGTAAATTAAATAAATTACTGTACTATTATTTGATTCAACAACTAACATTTGTTAAAATGCTATAATTACAATCGCAATGACAGCAATAAGGATGATAACATGACGACAATTTTACTTTTGTATGATAATTTTATTCACAGTCAAATTTCTAGTTTCATTTTCAAACTGATTTGATTATGTAATTTAGCGAAACTCTCATAATGTGGTAGATTTACCATAACATAGCATAGAATCATAAAACAATTCACATGCCTCAGGGAACAATGAACATCTAATTCAGGATGTGCGAATGGTCAATATGAATCATGTGACCTAATACACAGTCCCTGAGTGGCTCATTATTTATATTCCTTCAATAATGATAACATGGTTTGAAAGTATGTGAGTAAACATACTCGCTGGTAGCACAGTATGGATAGCCTCTAGTAATGAATGGTATAGACAAAGTCTTGTTATGTGTGTAATATATGAGTCATGTTTACTGTGTATAAAGGTAAAAATAACATTTATGTTGTGATGTATTTTGTATAATTAAGAATAAACTAAAAACACAATACTTCTGCAAATGTACTTTGACAAATGTGTATCAAACGATATGATAATTTTAATATTAAATGGATGGATTGCTTGCAGTAGAAAAAAAAAATATTATTCAAAACATGATTTACTCTACATGTTAATTAATTGTTAATTACTCACCTTTTAAAATTTTTTTTCTTCAAGTTTTCAACTTTTTATTTCTCTTGTTAAGTGCATTGAGGTTTTGCATGATGCGATATTTATTATTATAATTAATTAAAATAAATCAATTGGTATTGGATAAAAGTCATACAAAGTATACAAACCTTTGTTCTAATGATTTTATTTTCTCATCCTTAATTTCCATACTTCTGTTTAATGTATCCTCCATTTGACTCTGCAGGGCCTTGATACGACTACAAAAATACAGAGTCAGCAATGTTAACGATTTTTATGCTATACATAAGGCATCATTAATGATGATGAGATTATCATTCAAAATAAATATTTTATAAATATAAATATAAACACATTATGCAATGAACATTAATTCGAAACCGCCCGGTGATATACTGAAATTTAATTAATTAATTTGAAACGATAAAGATGAGGAAATCTGTGAGTGAGAATGAGAAAAAGTAAATTTTTATAAATATAAATATATAAATATTTCTACTTTTTTTCAAGAGTTTTTTCTTTCAAGATGCTTATGATTCAGAGGCACAGAGCAGATACAATAACATTTAACAAAATGTAGTTACTGCAGTAACTGCAGTAGAATTAGTTATTTTGAGATTGTACCTTTCATCTTCTCTCAACTCTTCTCTCATTAATTTATCTTTATTTAGACCAATACGGTCCAATTCTGTTGACAGTTTCTCTAAATCGTTATCTTGTTGCTGAGTTCGAATCTTTTCATTAACAAGTTCCTGTGAAAATCAAAGAAATCAACAAACTCATTTAAAATAAAAAATGTTTTTATGATGGTTCTAAAACATAGATCTCCTTGATTTTTGTTTATTGTAAAAAAATATATATTAGTATATAACTCTAACAAATAGAAGATTTGTGAAATAATGATATTACATCAACATGTAGTAGACTAAAGTAATTGCAGGTCTATAAGTAAGAATGATTTGTTCTGCATGCAGTAAAAAAAAAATTAAACCGAGGATTAATGTAGCTAACGAGACCATTAAATTTACATTGATTACTCCCGTAAGCAACCGACAGTAGAATTTTAAATGTACATGACAGTAGTAATGTTTTTTGTATGGACTGTTCCTTTGCATTTATCAGATGAATATTATGGTATTGGCTTTATTTTAGCTTGTAAAAATGAAGAGTATTTTTTTTTAAAGTATAATGTAACAAAGCTAAATTTAGAAATGTTCTCTTTAGGTAGAACCCATATTAATGGAACACCTGGAACCAACAAAGTGTCTCCTTAATTACAGGGGTTGACAATATTGTTAACAAATATAGTGCTCCTTGTTCTCACAGTAAAATATTCCTTAATAGAGGTGTCCCCTGAATAGAAGGTTCTATTCTAAAAGATGGGTTATATATTGGCTCCCATTGCACACTGTTGTGTCAAATATTTATACAGTATAACAGAATACTGAGAGAATTATGTTACCAACCTCCCTAAGTGTTGCCAAAGTTTTCTTATCAAGTGTTGACTGTTTCAAGAGATCGCGGTTTTCTACTTCAAGTTCTTTAACCCTCTCTGCAATTTCTTTATTCTTCTCTGCTGATTTCTGAGTATGCTTTATGTCACGTTGAAGTGTTGCTATCTTTGAGGAGGCTGCATCAATTTCACTATCTTTTCCCTCTAAAGACATTTTCAAGCGATTATTTTCTTTGTCTAACCGTCGTTTGTCTTTTTCTATTGTTTCCTTCTCAAGCTCTAATGTACGGTTGTCTTTCTCAAGATCTTCAACCATTTTACTGGATAATTTTTGAGATTCTGAAGATTTTTTGAGGTCTTCTTTTAATCTTTCAACTTGGTTGTCCAGTTCTTGATTTTCCTTTTCTAATTTTTCAATTTTTAATTTATTCAACTCAATCGCTTTATGTAATTGTTTGTTCTGTGTTTCAAGCTCGATATAATCCACCTCCAATTGTGATCCTCTTTCTTGACTCGATTTTAAAGCAACGATTGATTTTTGTAATTGTCTATTCTGCCGGTCTAACTCCTCTTTATCGTGTTCCAGTTCCAGAACTTTTGACATGTTGTCTTTCATAGTATCCAGCGTCTTCTGGAGAGTCTGCAACCTTGATCTCAACTGGACATTATCGGCTTCATATTGCTCTAGTTTCTGACAATGTACTCTAAGATCCTTAAGAGTTTTCTCTTGTTGGTGTTTTTCGTTCTCTAGTTTATCTTTCTGAACCTCAAGTACCATGTTCTCGCGTTCTAATTCTTCGTACTTATCGCAACGAATATTCAACATTTCAACAGTTCGATTCAGTTTATCGTTCTCTCTAACAGAATCGGAGAGGGATTGTTCAATTTCTTCCAACCTTTTTGCATTATCTATCAACGTATCAAGTTTCTTTTGCAATTGTTTGTTATCAAACTCTACTTTTGATAATTTATTCTGTGATTCTTTCATTTCTTCATGTAATTTACGATTTTCGTTTTCAATATCTCTAATTCGGTGGTCAACATTTTTCTGATTTCGTTCACGTAATGTATCGATTGTGTGAGTAAGTTGTTCGTTTTCGTTCTCTAGTTCTTTTACTTGTCTTTCACTCATGTCTTTTTCCGTTTGCATCATTTCTTCCAACTGTCCCTTTTCTTTTTTTAGGTTACCGTTTTCTGTCTCTAAATCAAAGAAGTTTTGCATCTCAGATGAACTAGCTGCTTGAAGTTTTTCTATTTTCTGACAAAGTCGTTCATTTTCTTTCTCTAATAATTTGCCTTTGCTGTCTGTCTGAAAGCTTTCTTGCAGTGTTTGTAACTCACTCAACAGCTTTTGGTTCTCTCTTTCAAGTCTGACGATTTTACTCGAAGCGGAATCGTTGCATTCCTTTGACAGTGAATTACCAGCTGAAAGAGGAAAACATAGTATACTCATAGTTAAATAAAGTAGAAATTTGAAAATGTAGGGAAAAGATTTCCTTTAAGCTCTGTCTTTCAAAAAAAGTGTGATGAGGTAGTGATATGCCCAAATATGGTAGTGATATGCCCAAATATGGTAGAGATATGACATCATCATGTCCATATTATGAGTACATCACATACTTTTGTCACATAAAGTTTAATAGTATAGACAGAGCTTTACTGGTTTACAATTTGATTCAACAAACACTGTACCATTTTACTGGTGTACCTGTAATAGTATCAATACTTATTGTACATATTAAAAGTATTTAGAAATTAAATTATGATACTACGTACATGGCGAGACAAGTTTAGCCATTTCTAGTTCATGACCTAGCGAAGCGGACTCGTTCAAACTTTGTCGATGATCCATCTGCAGTCGTGCATTCTCTTCAACCATCTCCTGCAACTTGTCGTTGTCCGTCTCGCGCTGTTCTTGTAGCGTGTCAATCTGCGACTTGTAGCGCAACAGGTCAGCTTCTAAATCCCGCACTCTGTCGCCTTTGCTTTGGAACGTTTCTACTTGATCTTGGAGCAATGCGTTTGTTTCGTGAAGAAGCTGGTTATCTTGCCTCAGTTCCTAAAAATAGAAGATAAAATTTGGACATTAAATTTTGTAAAACTCTTAAATAACTTACCATTGTATAATAGGTAATAAATGAAGGATTGTGGTTTAATAAATTCCAGGCAAAACAATATTTTATGAAAAGTTTCCTTAAGCTCTGTCTACACTATCAAACTAGTTTGACAAAGAAAGTGTGATGTGCCCATATATGGAAGTGATATGCCCAAATATGGTAGTGATATGACATCATCATGTCTATATATGATGACTATTATTTTGTCACATAAACTTTGATAGTGTAGACAGAGCTTCATTCAAAATGCTATTATCTGTGAATCAAATGGGAGAAACATAACATACAACTTTCTCTTCCGTTTTTATTGTTTGATCTAAAAATCGTAATTTATGATAATAAGACTAATCTATAGTAGTCATTCATAGTGTTAACCTCCAAATAACCTTTGATGATAAACATGGTTGTTATTGCTTTTTATGTGATGATTCTAAATTCCCATAGGGTTTGACCGGTCGCATTCACTTCCGCTTCAACAACTAAAACAGCAATAGATATAAGGATTGCTTTCAAATTTGCCGCAACATAATATGCATCACAATCATAAATCACGTGTACCGTACTGCTGCATATACTAATTGTGTACATGTGTACGTTTTGTACAGATTTTGATTTATTGAGATATCTTGTAAAATGTTAATTTCAATTAACTCTATTTATGCTAATAACTGTACAATTCTATTTCCTTTGTTTGCTTGCAATAACTGTTCATTTACACCATCAATAGAAATTTGATTTCTTCCTAACAATCTAAAGTTGAGATATTTTACAATGCTGTAGATTATTTTTAAACATTTTTATATTCCTTAAAAATGGATCTAGTAGTAGTTACCAAGGAATTTTGTTTTATATTATATTGTTTTACTAAACTGGGAACGGGTTTAAATTGTTCTGAATTACTTAGTCGGTTGGAACAGACGCTAAAAGTTAGAAATCTCCAAAACAATTTGTCTTTATACGCCATTAATTGTTTTAGTAAACCGGGAACTGATTTAGATTTTTTTTAAATGCTCAGGAAATTGGGAAGGAAGCGAGGCAGGAAAGGAAGATTGTAAATAAGACAATGAATATCTTATAAAGGTGTGTTCAACCTTTTCTACCTTGACTTGTATCTTAAATCACCTGTTTATTTGACATACAATACTCAAATTATATAATATTTAATAGTAATAATATTCTTGTTATATAGCGCTCGCTTATTGCACAATGCAATTCTAAGCGCTTCACATTACTCCCCGGTCATTTTTTTTGGATCAAACATGTTTTGATCTAACCGGGTACCCATTTATACACCTGGGTTGAGAGAGGCAAAAGTAAGTAAAGTATCTTGCCTAATGATACATCCAATGCGGCGAGTGTTGGATTCGAACTGATGATCTCACGATCAGTAATCCCAATGTCAAACACAATGCGCCACACACCCTAACATTTTAGATTGTTTGTAACTCAAAGATGGTTAAAACACTTAACAAACTCTATTGAAGATACTCTGTCTAGTTTAGTTTTTTATTCTCTTTTTCGGATTACTGCCAGACTCAAGACTATTACAATACAGGAAACGTCCTTTCATTTGAATAATTAATTAGTGTTTCTATTTCAAACAGATCTTGCCACAAATAAATAAGGTCATTTTTATATTAAGAAGTTAATTGAAAGTAAGAAAAGACAAAATTGAAAAGTATACCTCAACTCGTCTCTTTACATATTCCATTTCGTTGAGTCTTTCTCTATATTTACTGATTTCAATTTCATACTTGTCAACTTTACTGGCTTGTTCTTTGAGCGCATCAAGCTCGTCTCTGTACACACGGGCAGACCTTGCATCTTGAACCAAAGTTAAATTCTGACAAAGAAAAAAAATATCAATAACAAAAAATTATTATTGGAAGTAGGACCCATATTAAGGGGTCACCTTTGGGACATAACAAAGTGTCCTCTTAATAGGGGTGTTCCAACGGAGGGTTGGGTGTATTATTTTTAACTTAAGCTTCGTTTAGGTCACATGGTTTGTGAAAAACAAGTCATTTGCCAATTATAGTACATTGCAAATCCTTCTTGTTTCACTTACTTTATGACCGTCACATGTTACATTAAATCTTACAGAATTGTAATGTTTACCCATGATGTGGCCCACATTGTATCTGGGTTAATCTCGTAAAAAGTGTCTGGGGTTACAACTTGTGTAATATCTTGCTCCCAAGCAAAGTATAAATCGTTCTGTTTCAAAGCTGTCAAACTTGTGTAGTCAAATCTGCCATTTGATTTATTAATACATTACTAATACTAGATGTTTTTATGTACCAATTAAAAATGTAGTTATTTCAGTTTCTGTGTTATGCGACTTTTATTTTTTTGATGACATAATGTAACTTTATTCCACAACCTGGATTTATTTGATATCCACATACAAATATTTTTAGTTTGTTACTTTGAGTAGAAACTTATGAAATACATACTGTACATTTGTACTTTATACTAAGTCTGTATATTGCTAAGTTTGATGATGGTTTATGATTGACAATATGTCTATTTATAAAGACACAAATGCAACTACAAAAGCCTTTCAAATTTATACACTATATATAGGAGAAAATTGGGTCATTTCAAGTGATGGTATGATTTATGAGAAATATTCTATAATGTTACTGGAGAATAATGTAAATGAAATCAAATATATACTGAATTGAACTGAGTGCATCAATAATTTGATTGTGTTAGCTGCCTATAGGATGTAACCAATTGCATAATGGAAGTATTTATTTCCTAAGTTCTTCCACTTATAAATTATAAATGTCAAAAATAAAGGTCATTTAAATACCAATTTAATGGAGGAGAAAGAGGTCATTATAGGTCTACATTAAACTGAAAGTGCAATTTCGAAATAGATTAAAGTCAAGCAAACATGAAGCTCTGTCTACACTATCAAACTTTATGTGACAAAAAAATGTGATGTGCCCATATATGGACATGATGATGTCATATCACTACCATATGTGGGTATATCACTACCATATTTGGACACATCACACTTTGTCAAACTAGTTTGATAGTGTAGACAGAGCTTTAGAAATTTTATTTTGGAGACAACTCTCTTTTCATAACAGGTTGTTCTCAGTATGGCATTCCAATGCAGCTAAAATCTTTAGAGTTTGTAGAATACTTTTATGCTTTTAGATTATTTGAGACATAAAAAAGACTATTCAAGGCATTCTCAGATTAGAAACCTGTGTTGACATTGAATTAAGCATTTGTATGTATGCCTAGTACAAAATAAACAAGTTTATGCCTTTCAATTATTTCAAATTTACCCCAACAGAATACATACAATGTCATAGGTAAAAGCTGTTCACCTTTGACCTGTAGGATTAGGGCTGACAATACAACCCTCTTTTGATTTCAGGGAAAGGAAAAAACCAACTACATTTTTTATCTGAAGGGGTTCTTTTGTTTTTATTTGTAGAGAAAGAGGGAGGGGGGATTGGATTATCTTTGGATTTACAGGATCATCTTTGGATTTGCAGGAATACCGGTAATACAACAAACCTCTTTGAATGTTTGGAAAAATAAAAAAGTTATTTGCAGGTATGAGGAGAGGGGGGGGGGGGGGGGGGCAATCATCTTATGATTAATTGAGGAATATGGGCAACAACTTAATCTTTTAGAAAAGGATTTACATAACTCCAGGGGGTTCTGAATAGATTAATCTTGTGCACATGGCTCTGGTTGTAGAGCTTACATCTTTCCGGTGAGATGGATTAACATGGTAGTAGTAGCCACACATGTTGTACTCTATGTGTAGAACAAGTTTACATGAAGGAAGATAGAATGTTTTATAGCGATAGGAATCATTATAACCAGTATGTCACTTTCCCCTTAACTGTAGCCCACCTGCCATTGAACATTTTGCATTACAATTTGAAGGTGGGCTGACATCTCAGGATGGGCTTGTTACTATATCATATGATCTGTTATTTATAAGCCTAACTATCAATCGTGATGGAGTTAACATTTACTGGACAATTTTTTGACAAAAATCTAACTCATTATGTTCAAGAGGTTTCAATTTCACATCTGAAATACTGTATGTAAATTTCAATATTGATATCATTTTCGTCCTATTTCCTGCTCGAGATTTATTGATTATTTTTTCATGTTAAAGCAATTAATATGTCACCAGCAACATCTTTGTTGTGTATATCAATGGATAATCCAAGCAACATTTGTTTTAAGTAAGGCACGCATGTTTAATAAGGCCTTCAGGCAGGTATTATCAGCATTCCTACTGCCTAGACTGCAAGGAATGCTAGCCACATTGTATAGTGAAACTATGGGAGGCATTCGCTGACAAATATTCACTGTAAGGCAGGTAGTATAAGCTTACCGATAGCTAAATGATTTTAAATTTGTATAATGCATAATACAAATAGTCTCTATGCACTGTGGACTCAGATGTTACGCTTTTCAACTACATGCTTCTTCCCTACGGGTCACGTCATGTCAGTGCAGCCACTATAAGACGCTCTCTCATCTGCAATGACATGACTAGACAAGCGATGCTAGCAATCAATACGGTGGAATGAATTCATTGATAAATTATGTATTTTCTGTCTTAATTGATGTTGAAAGACCTAATCAGATGATATATAACTTTCTCATTAGGAATTGAAATTAATTCATTACGTCCGTATGTAAGTTAGTAAACAGATGACAAACATGGTATTAACAGATCATAACAACCATGCCATTAATTAAAGCACAGGTGAAGGTTTGTGCGCATCTTGCACTCTGGTGCACTGACTCACATTATCTTCTATTACTCATAAGGGTCATTGGGTCAGATGCTGGTTTAAGCGGTAGGTATTAATTGAAATACAGTAGCACAGTAGCACATGTTAAAATGGTCAGAAATTGATTGTCTAAAGGGTCTTATATATAAGCTATGCTTCCGAGATTTCCCATTTCCATTCTTTTTTGTTGTCTTTGTACTATGATTATTTATGTATGTTTATGAATGTGTATTATGAATGGAAATAAACAAAGAAAGAAGTCTTTCACATCTGTTCCGGCATGGTTCCGGCGCCACCAATTCAAATCGAACGTCATTTTCGATTTCAAGGCAATCTAAGCGGCTATACTGCAATTGTGAAAACGAAACATTGACGTTCGATTTGATTTGCCTGCGACAGAACGGAACAGTGCCGGAACAGGTGTGAAAGACTGTTAAAAGAGGAAGTGCTGAGCTTGATTTTATACCTCTTGCCGCAGCTTATGTAGTTGCAGACCGAATCGATCCAGCTCTTCTTTGTATTCTAATGCTTGTTCTGCTTTCTCCTCCATCTCTTGCCGCGTCCGTCGAAGCTTAGCCTTCGTCTCTGCCAGTTCGACGGTCATTTGATGCCTATTGGCAGTGGGGCTCATCGGTGGCGAAATGCTTTTGCGTCCTTCAATTTGTACCTGCAGAAAATCCTTCTCCTGGCTGAGTTCCATAATGGTCTGAAAATGTAAGAAAATAAATTAAATAAACAACACTTGCAATGTACTATTCTATGTTTAAACAAAAGTGCATACTAATGAGCATGTTTTGCTTTGAAGAGTGTACACAATTTTCAACATCTGAACAAACTAGTCTTGCAGAGCTACTCATTATGAGGTGGATTGTACACATAGTCATAATAAATAGTTAAACGACCTTTGATTGACCTATGCTATAGTAAAATCATGCCGCATAAATACAGTATTAAGTGTACATAATTTAAAATTAGATGATAATCCATTGCTGACCCTTGTCCAACACTTGCTTGTTTAACGAAGCATCAAAATAACGAGCTTTAAGAACCGAATATAAGCAGTATTATCACTACTATTAATCAAATGTAGTATAAAATGTATACAGAGATGAATTAACATTTAGGAAAATCATTGTGTACATTATAATTCAGATGTCCTTAGCATTTAGCCTTCAAGCATAATGGAAATTGTATATTGCTGCTTTTATCAATACTTTATAGTCTAATAATAAAATCTATGGTTCAGTTCAGGTACAGGTTAATGGAAACTGACAAAATTATTTAGCTTTCCGAAGTATAATATCAATTAAATATTTACTGTATATTCATATTTATTTCAAAGATTGTTTTAAAATAGTTTCTTGTTTGCGTTTTTAAATACCAGGAATATTTGTTTCAAAATCGCAATTACGCAAATAATCCTGTACACACAAGCCTTCCAATACATTATGCATTTATTGACATGCTTGAATGGTTTTTATCTTTAAACATTTGAAACGACTGAGCAAGCACATAAGATGCCGATATTGATTCTCCCAAAGGCCCGCCACGTTCTTAAACGCCAAATTTTATGAGCAATTACCGCATCGAATTGAACAATTTCATATCGTGTGGGGTATCGATCAAAATTTAACGATCTTTGGTATACATTATTTTTATCAACAATGTTTCAATCGCACATCGAAGAACTCCCAGTTGACTTTTATTTTTATTCATAATCTTCTTGTACAGTAGGTCTCCCTTCCCTTGATAACATCCACCCTAAAGCTTTGTCTACACTATCAAGCTAGTTTGACAAAAGTGTGATGTGCCCATATATGGTAGTGATATGCCCAAATATACAGTAGTAGTGATATGACATCATCATGTCCTTATATGGGCACATCACATTTTTTTGTCACATGAAGTTTGATAGTGTGGACAGAGCTTAACTTTTCATTCACATACAAATAATCATCTTACCTCCGAGTAATTATCTCTTTCCTTGACGATTCGTTTCATATGACTGAACATATTTCGAGATTGTAAATCTATCTGTTCCATCGACATGTCCACAAATTCACCCCAGTTCAGACTGCATACATTCTCGTTATTGTCGGTAATCTGTGTAAGAAATATCGGTTTGGTTTAGTCGTTAAACAAGATCAAATCTATATGCGTTCTTGAATGTAATAATGTACATTTCCTTTTAACAGTATAATTAGCAACCATATTTTAAAACGTATTCAAGACTTTAATAATTTTTTAAATATAATTTTTCATTGATTTCCATGCAATAAGTGGTTTTTATAAAGGTTTTTGTTATTAAATAAGTGGTATTTAATACCAATTTGATAGACATTTCTAGTGTACATAATACTGTACAGTACCTGTGTCACTTTACAAGAAATACTGTATAATATACAGTACATACAATAATGTACAGCATGTTCAGAAATTTAAATGAATACATGTAAATGCAATCACAACAAAGAGTAATGAAAGATTTATGTACAGTACCGGTATTGTTATATTAATAACTTTCAATACATTATAAACTAAATATACACAAACCAAGGGTCAAAGTTTAAATTATCAATAGGCCTATTTTAACCTACAATACTATGTCTATTAAATGTTATAATTAAATATCACTTCACTACTCAATATATATATATTTTTTTTTCATTTCCAGTTGAGCAATTTCAATGATATTTGCATTGGATTCAATTTTCACATAAAAGAATTTTATGATCCAATAAAATCTATTATTGTGCATGTTGATACTGTAATGAATAAGTAGTTCGACAATTTCTTCGGACATTGACTTTTGTCTCTACACCATCAGTTTGTTATTAGACCACAGGAAACTGAGGTTATAAAATGGTTGTTATTCTTTCCGTGCAACTCCTTTTCCTTTGAAAGAAGATCAGATAGACAATACTGGCAAGTAAATATGAAACTTTTTCATTCTGGTTTATATAATTAAAATAAAAATGTGGAATCCATGATTTGAACAGTTAGGAGGCCAGATAGCAACATAGCTGTTTAGAGGCTAGTGGCTAATAAAGCACCCTCCCCCCATAAATAATCACAAAGACATACACAAGCAGCTCTACACAAACAATGTCTTGTTAATTATATTGTATAATAAGTCTTTGCGAGTGAAGTTGTTCTGTCACAAGAAAAAAACACCCTGGCATCTGACAGGATTTGAACCCAGGACTCTGGTATTCAGGTTTTGACTGTACAGCCCTAATATTACAAAGTATGGCTGACAATACTTCATGGAGAGAGGCAGCTATGAAAATTGTAAAAGGTGTAAATAAGTGACACATGTACCCTTAAGGCTATGCTATAAAATAAGTCTGGCATAATACAGCAATTGGCAAGGTTGCAATTAGTAATATCCACAGAATAATGAAAGAAATAAGGGCTAATTAATAAGCTACTAATTTATGGTGTAAAACTTACATTTCAAAAGAAGGTCAATATTTTCAAGTGGTCAACATTTAAATTGTGAAAATAAAGTACATGTGTAGTTTGTAAAAAAAAAATAGGATCGCAGTGATTTATTACAAATAATAATGTTGGAAATGTCCTAAAACATACCAAAAGTTCTTAAAGTACTGTAGATGTTTCAACTCAAAATTATTATATCAAACAAGTTAATTAAAAACAGGTCGCTGTGGTATGATGTATGACGGCTCCTTTAGCTTAACATCAAGTGAGACTATTCAACAATGAAAGTAGCTTCACTTTTACTTTTCAAGATCATTAACAAAGACAACAGACACGATAAAAGGACTTGATAAACATCCAATAAAGCCATGTTAACTGATGGTTTTCAATTTCTTTTGTCTTCACCAATGTAACCACATCCCTGTAGCTGTTTAAATACCACAATAAGAATATTCTAATCTTCTGAGCGATAATAACATGTGTGATTTCATTGATTGTAATTAATCGCCATGGTAACGTAATCTCGCGGAATAAACTAAATGACTTATTTGTGAATTGTAATTTAATGTGATTGTGAAGATCAGGAATAAATAATTCCAAAAGTTGTTCAAACTCAATTGTAGTTTTTTATGTGCCTTGTTTCATATTTGTGGACTGTACCATTTATGGAAAGGGGTGTTCAATGAATTTTCTATTTTTGTTTGTATATCTCACTCTTCGAGGAGAATAGGGCATTTTTCGATTTAATCGGGTAAGCTAGGCATGAAATAGACCATGCTATTTTATGTAGTCAGAGTTCAGTATTCTAGTCATACTATATCCAAAAAATACATTGTTTGGTCAATTCAGGTTTATGTACAGTTTAGCAAAATCTATGTACAGTAGCAAGTGGTTTAACCAAATCTACTGTGTAGTTTTCTCTGACACTGACAGACAGTAACATTTTTACAGCAACTACACTATAAAACTGTCAGTTTGAATAGCATAGTAATATTGTGATAAGGCTATTTAGTGTCAATTAGGGTCTATAGACCCTCAGGAGCCCCTCAGGATATATAAACTGTTTATGTCCAATGTAAATAAGCTATTCAAACTGACAATCAAATGTCTATTGATCCTACAGGAGGTTTTTCATGATCAACTAATCATAATAATTTATTCAAACATACAAATAATGTTTGACAAATGAAACCTGTCAAGGGATTGATTTAGTACATTACTATACCCTATATGACCAAATATAGTCCCATGGGGCTAGGTATAAATCAGAAGGTGGGATTATACTTGAATTGTATTAACAGAATTTACCAAAGTTTTGAAAAATAAATGTTGGGGTGGGATTATACTCAAGTAGACACTAACACAATAACAAACTATCCTGCCATAAACAGAAAAAAATGGAAACAAATTGTGGAAAGCGTAATGTCGGAAGACGGAAAGCGTTAACAACATGGATTTATAACAGTAATTGTTTTGGGCTAGCAAATTGCATAGGGGCTATTGACTATACTGACTAGCCCAGAGTCACGGTCTCACCTCTTGAATATGATTCACAATAGCATGTTGTACATGAATATCCAACAGTTTAATTCCTTCAACAAATTCCTGTTTCAGTTCGCACTGCACGGCGCAACCGAGCATGAGTAATAGAAGTTTCTGTATTTCGTTGAAGGCCTCTTCGCTGACGGGATCTTTCGCAATAGTGAAGATGCGAGGTAACTCCATCACAATTAACTGCTCAAGAGAATCCTGCAATGTATAAAAAGGTTTTACATTTGAAAACAGTTCCGGTAAAAAAATATACAAATTTCATTTTTTAGTTGTTTATTTTGGACATCTCACATTCAGTTATTTCATGTACAGTTATCGCTAACTTACCGAGTACGGTAACTAAATCTGAACACAGGCATAGTATAAAAACAACATGTTTGTTATGCAAGGCATAATAATTTATGTTCTCTGTATTAATTTTTAAATTATTGTTTATGAATTAAGAGCACTTTTGGAGCAACCTTCATTCGTTTGAATATGGTGCTATACAAGAACTTTTATATTATTAATACAGTATAATTACAAATCACTTTATTGGGCCTACAGTACAGTACTGTGCTTAAATAGTTATAAAGAAAAGTTCATTCATTTGACATACTGAAATCTGTAAGAAAGCAAAGTGTTAATAGGCACTGCATTTTTATGTTTCAGTTTCTATAGGACTGTTTGCAGTTGAATTCTATTTTTTTTTAAACATCAAATAGATATGTTTACATACAGTAGGAAAGTTTTTTATCATACATATTTGGACTTTGAATTCCTAACCATATTTACTTTACTATTAATGTTGTCATTGAGATTTCAAACTTTGGTTTTAGTGTGTACAACAAAGTATTTCTTAAGCTCTGTCTACACTGTAAAACTAGTTTGACAAAAGTGTGATGTGCCCAAATATGGTAGTGATATGCACAAATATGGTAGGGATATGACATCATCATGTCCATATACTGTATGGGCACATTGTTTTGTCACACAAAATTTGATAGTGTAGACAGAGCTTTACATATCACCACTCAAATTTAAATCTACTGTATTCTCTGTTTAATATTCATATAACATAATTTTTAAACATCATATTTTTAACACTTCTTTTTTCCTCCCAGGTAATTACAAATGTTGTCAACAACTGCTAAACATGATGTATCGGTATGTTGTATTCGACAAACCCAGTTCAATTACATACATTAATACTGTCCTAGTTAACAAACGTGTTGAGAATATAATCGTGAAACCAGAAACGTGAAAAAAATAGCGCATCAATATTCATCCATGAAAATTAGTAAAACGATATGATTGTATTTAATCAGAAACGTGGATCTACTGATATGTTGAAATGTGATGTTTAGAGAGGCTGTCTTGAAATACATCATTTTATGAATATTGATTTAATATACGGTTGATTAATTGTAGCAACTTCAACAACACAGCATCAAGATGTAAAATTAAGAAAGAGTCATCACAGTTCTGGAGTATTTATACTCATCGAAAGATAACGATTGTCTGTATACTGAAATATAAATCTGCGTTATTGGTTGTTATCGAATGTGTAACATTCATAACAAAACCTGAAACGCATAATCTATACCATAATGAAATTTAATCAGACTGAGTTTAATTAGACAGAGAAATGATCATGAAATGCATGGAAAGTTTTTTTGCATTAAAGATTGAGATGGCACAATGGTAAGGCACAGGAACTGTGGCCACTTTTTCCATGCTATGCTATGCTTTACTCCTATTGCTTATCGTCCTTTGGATGTGATGTTAAGAAGTTGGTCTTGTGATAGGGATAAAACATCTGCACCTTATTTTCGAGAGATTAATACAATCAGTACTTAATATAACAAAATAGAATATTGTTAATTTTATCTGTGGTTCAATAGATTTGAATACATAAAGAGTAAACTGCAGATGAACTTGAAGTCTGTTCAACAATAAAACTGCTTTATAGAAATTTTTATTTGTTAAATTGGGGCTTAGAATTCTCACGGTCTGTAGTATAAATGTGCATTGTCTACAGGATTAAGCTTCATATGGTTACCCATCCAAATCTATAAAAAAATGGTAAATAATCATCCTACTGTACTTAATAAGCCTACGGTAATAATACATCTAGTCATAAACACACATTTCTGACTACAGTAGCTCACTCACTGTACAGTGTAATTTATACATTATATATCCAGGGAATAAGAATACTGGTTTCAATCACACTATATCTATGAAGCTCAAAAATCATAATCTACAAAATTGGCTTTTTAAAAAAATATTCTGGGTATACAGTAATTACATTGTATAAACGAGTGACTCAGTGAGTGAGATGGTCCAGTTATTCTTTCAAAAGATTCACCGAGTTCTTTAAGCTACACACAAGCAAGATGTGTACTGGAAGGAAGTACTGTACTCTTCTCTCTTCGGGAGGTGGGGGTGGGGAGGAAGGCTTGTTCTACAACCAGACCAGAACCATGTTCAAGACGAGCCTTGAACTCATTCAGATTGCATGGTTACTATGGTTTTAAAGGAATATTTTGTTGAAAGAAACCTGTACTGTAATTAGGGAGAGCTATGTTTTCACAACATAATATCTGACACCCAACATTGACATTAGCCTAGCATGAACTTAATTAACTTTCCTCAAATTCAATTAACAACTCTCATTATTACTTTCTAAGAAATATTTTCTCCAAACTGTAAAAGTAAATTTAGACCAAGTTATCACTCATGTGGTGAGAGAGTATGATCAAGTTACAGAGAATGAATCATGACCTTAAATGAACTCTGGCCATGGTCTATGGTTCTGGAACATTAACCAAACATTGGTCTTGTCAACAAAGTCTATTAAACAAAGGTCCACCACACCTTGGGAAAATAACAATACAGTTTGACCAAAGGAAACTGATTTACAATAATTATCTATAGCAAATTTTACAGTACAAACCCCAGGACAACGTTTTATGATTGATGGATTCATTTTCAGTAATCAATTTATCTAGAGTACATACAAGATAAACACTAACATTTGTCAACACCTACAAAAGTTCCATCACACCTTGTAAAAATAACAGTTTTGACTGAGAAAACTGATTTACAAAATCAATTTGCCTCAGGGCAAAAGAAGTCAGTCTAAACATAATTTTTGATTGACTGATTCATTTTCGGTAAACAAGTACAATAATTTGTCTAACAAGACACTGTAAAGCTAGTTAATTTTCCACGATTACTAGTAATTGCTGAGTTTCAAAGGCGTTACTTTATACTTAGTTGATAAAGAAAGCTTTTACTTCATTAAGAAGCGATAAAAAGCATCATTGACTAAAAGCTAATGTACATTGGATGTGGAAACGTCAATAAATAATTGATCATGAATTCAAATGGTTGACTAGAATTTGATCTAATACGTACAGTACAATAAATAAGTTACAAACAATCGTAACATCATTTCCGTTTGCTACTGTTGTCTGACAATTTAAATAGTCCTAATACAGGAACACATGACTTTGTTATGCTAGAAATAATTTATTATTAGCTACAATATGGTATTAACACAGAAAAGTTTTATTATGAGGCACTGATGGGAGGATTTGAACCCAGTATTACCATGTGATTAGAAGACGATCACATCAACCACTAGATTATGCTACAGAGCCTTGTAAAGATATTTTATCACTGTAAATAACGTAAGATTGGATTGTGCTTTTTGTCACCAAACAACATTCCATAAATTTACTATATTAACAAAATGAAATATAATCCCTAATTCTGAATAATAAATTAATCCAACCAGAATCATTTCATTTAAATGCACACAAAGATGTTTTATCCCAAAGCATGAAACTGCACGCAGGGAATAAACCCAGAACAGTGACCCACACAAAACGATTTTTAAGTAATTCTTTGTAATTGTTTTAAATGGCTTTCATGGCATATTACGGAAACAATTATCGTGCTACGGCCCCCTAATGTGTCTTGGCCTGTGAACAGAAAATAGGCGGTGCACAATTTGCTAATTTTTATTGTACCTTGTTTACACTGGTGAATTGGAACATATGCCTCATTTGAGATTTTAAAAGCGTTGATTTGAAGCAAATTTTCCTGATTTATTTTGACTAATTGTTTATGACCAGTTACGATATAATAAATGGGATTTCATTCATATGTACTACTACACTATGCGATTATGAATACAGATTGAAATTAATCGGTACCGGGTACAGTATATGAAAATAACTTTCGATAAAGTTCCGAGTATAGGCCTAAATGTAACAAAATATTCTAAAATTATGTTTTTAATGCTTTCGACTAGCAGAATTTTCCTATTATAATCTGTCTATCATTTCTGTTGTTTATAAACCTGTTGGAGAGACCAAGGTTTATGAGAAACCACTGTGATCTTTAACCATATCATAAACATACACCCTCAGGGGTTGTATTCAGCGTCCCCTGGAGTAATGTTTTCCCAACAAACAAGGCCTTTCGATATGGAAGTCACATTTCTTTATCACAGTTTTTTAAAAGGAAAAACCACAGAACATAATCAGAACAGTATTGGTGTATTATAATGATATTACTAAAAAATAATCAGTGTCTAGGCATGGAAGTATAAAATGATTATGCTTCAACGTTTAGGCAAAGCCTTGGCCTAGAATTTTGGTAAAAAGTCATGCACTGTTATATTCAATAATAATAAGTAATGTTTTGTGAAAGAATACCATCAACAAATATTATTTTAATTACAGTTTGTGATGATAAAAACACACTACATTTTATTGAACTAGTCTAGACTGCAGTACTTGAAGGGAAAAAATAGTTGGCTGTCATACTGTAATTAAGTTATCAGCATAGTAGAATACTGTAGATCAAACAAAGAAAATGGACATCCAACAATATACAGCAAAGTAAACAAGCTAACACTTCTACTAAAGAAACATAAGAATGACCTCGCGTTTATTTTTGGTACAAGAATTTCCATTGAAAAATCAGCTATAGTTGTTAATGACTGTTTACCATGCTTCCCACCTTCATTATAAAGGGCAACAATATCACCTGCTAACCCACCCATTGTCATCATATCACAGTGGCTTCAGGATCCAGGATTTTGAAATAACGGTAGGACCTAGGGCCTAAAAAGTATTCTGTAATGTTAACATAAGATGTCCTATTTTTGCATTGTAACTTTCGAGGGCCCCCTGCTTCAAAGAGTGTCAGCCTCTAAGGAAGATTCATCCACGGTACAACACACCAATAACTCTACTTGGAAACCAGACAAGAACTCTATTTACTGACATTCATTATTTATTGTCATTTGCATATAAATACATAAGAAATGATGTCATCTATTATTATTAGTACTTTTACCTGTATCTCAACACTGCATAACATTCTGCTGCACTATCATCACCCCAGAATCCCCCAGGAAAAGGTTTTGAGATCCAATTCACAACACAGTTATTGATTGTGTCTCTAAGCTTCAAATTTCCAATATGAGTTTGTTTAGTAATGCAATGTAGGATAAGCTAAATGGTAAAGCAAGGGTGCATTGATACGGTATACAAAAAAACTGACGATGTTGACCAAATATTTAGGACGGGTGGAAAGATCCACTAAACCCATTGTGAAAATTAGTGAAAGAAAATAAGGCTGGTGAATACACCCCACCTACCTACCTACTGCATTCAGCGTAACTAATGAATGGGTACTACTGTACTACTATGTGAACAAAGTTATTCTCCCATAGGATAAAGTTTGATTCCTTCAGGCTACAAAATTCCAATATGTGTGAGTTTATTTAGCAGCGATAAACAGAGGATTAGATCCAGTTTAATGAGGTGTAGTTGAAACCTATTTTCTCTTGGTAGAATGGACAGAGGTTTATATCAGCTGTGGATCATTATTCCCATGTGTGTGTTTGTTTCAGCACATCTTGATCTGGTAAGATCAGCTGATGAATTCTAGATTTATCTTCAATTATAGTATTTGCCTGCTTCACAAGAATTTATAATAGAAAGTTTGTTTAAATTCCATTACAATTATGCACACTTTGCCTCCCATACCAAAACACTGAATGATCAATTTATTATATTATATTTATTTGTTTAGACTTAGAGGATGAGCTTTTAATACAAACAAGTCATAAGGTTATAATACATAAGATCGATTTTAACAAATGAGTACACAATAAAGCAACCTACTAACTGTACTGTACTACCTAGTTTACAAAATTGCATTTACAACTAAAATTGCTATTTTCACACCACATGTATAATTTACATAATTTATTACTGATCATGCTTAACAACTGCAATCAAAGCAATGTCTAAGCGACAGATCTGCTATCAGGAGATTAGTGTACTGTTAGATATGTTTACAGTACAGTACTGTATGATCTTCCAAAACAGATTGTGAGATAATAATATAATGCAAAAAAATTACCGTTATTACTGTACAGTATTCTGTATACAGTATGTATGTTGTGTTCTTGTGTGAGAAAATAGAATTCCGAAATAGAAAACTATTATTACAGATTTTATTTTTAAAAGAGCATTCTTCATGCACTATAAACACAATAATTTGTTTCATTTTATTATTTACTTTTTGTATTGAAGAGCTAAATAACTAATGTAAAAAATAGATTCTGTTAGTATACTGTGCCATGAAACGATATGAAATAATTGATGTTGGTTTAATTTCCCATGAGCTTGCGACGTGAATGACGAGACTCAGCCTTGGCTTGAGTGTACAGTAGTAATGCACAATAAAGTAAGTAACTATATCATACTGTAGTCAGATCTCCATAACATTAACAATGTCAAAGTATATAGCATAGTAGTAGATGAAGGTCGAGAAATACTGTAATCAACTTCTCTGGATAATATATTAGCCTTTGGGTATAAGAAATGACTAGTATGTTTATAATACCTACTTCTTCAGCAATGAAGACATATATTTGTTAATAAAACAATAGCTTTCTCAAACAAAGGTAAAGATTGAGGGGAAAACCAAGAAAAACCACAACAAAAATATTGTAAAATATTGTAGAAAAGTATCAGCAAACAACATTATACAGAAATTTTATTTGAGAACAAAACAATAAAATTATATTGAATAAAAAGAAAGTGTTATGGGTCTTAGAAATTCTTTCTACGCTTCATTTAATACATTATGAATAGCAAGACTGCCAAGACACTAAGAACGTTCACAGACGAACAGCCTACAGAGATAAGTTTCACATGGTGTTGTACTGGAAAGCAGTTTGCTGAACTGGAAAACGAATCTTTCTTTAGGAAGTCCAATTACATGTAAACGTACACATACGTTAACTAATATAGACAGCTGAGTAGAGAGTTGCTACTTAAATGCATTTTGATGAATTTTAAATTAAGAATGCAGCCTAGTTTAGCAGTTTTTTTCTGTGATTCTTTTTTAAACCGAAATACACAAAAAAAAAACACAATTTTTTACATAAAATAGACACTAATTTTTTAATTATAAGTTTCACACCTACAGTACACTAAAGGATAATTTTAAGGTCTTCCACCTAATTTCAGAAACCTCTGTGTTACTTTTGACGCATACTAATCACTTATCTCTAGCTACTGTAGTATCCCTATCATATGAAAGCAAACTGCACACAACAAATAATTGCTTGTTTTTATATTCCATCACTCGTTAAATATTATCATCCACAATTCACTAACGATGTCTAAATTCTTGTTGTATCTTCACTGAACTACAGAAATAAAAGTTCAATGTCATTATAGATAGATGCATAGGTAATGTTTTTGTTTGTATAGATCCAATAGTCTCTTTTATACAAAAGACAGCAGTTTGTTTTTATAGATTCAAGTGTGCTTCATACCTGATGGGACAATAATCAGTGCTAATTATAAATGGTTAAATAGTATCCTTGAATTGAAGAGATTTCTGGATGAATAGTATCACCAAAATGATTATCATAAATTATCTAGGAAGAGGTGACAAGATAATTTAACTTTGCCTTTAGGGGACAATGTATTTTGTCATCATATCCACTGATGGAAGGCAGGGATGTGATGATACATTCAAAGACACAATATGCAAGTGTCTTTAAAAGAATTCAACTATTCTACAGACCAATATAGATCATAATAAAATACATTAATAACAAGATTTGGTATTGTATGAGGTGTATAGTACAGTACACACACTGACGACCATGTATCAATGACGAGCGTTAACGGTAAACGGAAAACCCCATTAGCTTGTCTCACATAGAATATCTGTATATCTTGAGCGGACACTGCCCTCCGCTCTGCGTTGTGTGTAAATGGTCATCAGAAATAACACAGCTATTCTATATTTTTATCACCATTACCGCTTGTCTGTGTAAATTGGCCTTTAGGAAGCTCTTGTGTATTCATTGATGTACTACTGTATGTTATTAGAAAGGCTGCAAATTAACGTAGGCTCTACTAACATACACATTGACTCATACAGTGACTGTTCAAAGCCTACTGTATTACAAATAATGATATCCTGAAGCGAGTTCAATAAACATAATGAATACAAGCAAATAATATTGATTTTTCACAAATGGGGAACACCCTTGTTTTGTATTCACTCCCACTATTCACGTTGTAGCATTGTTTAAGCGCTATAACAATATAATTAAAATACATGAGATAATACTTATAAAAGCAATGTACAGCCAGTAATAAATAGGGTAATGGTATCCTTTTCAGGATGTTGCATCAAATATATAATATTAATAATATATTTACTATACCAGCCAACTAAAACTTAATTGTTATGAGATCATCAACTATTAAAATGAAAGATGAACCACACCCTTCATTACAGATTTCCAATTCCAATAAATATTTTTATTCCAATATACTGTCAGTAAAACTATAGTACTATAATTTAATACAGTGAGTAAATTAATAGTTCAATATGGCCAAATCCATTTTGTTAGTATTAATGATAAACAGATCAGAACATAAGAGGAATTTTTACTTAAGTACAGTATCAATATCATATCTTCCAAACACAAATAATGCTTGTTAACGCAAAAATAGGGGTGGCTTTTTTTTCCGATTATCCAATGGTTTTGTTTTTAATCATCAAAACCACATTGATTTGAACCAAGGATTTAGGGACCAATATGGTTAAAATTTCAAGATACAGTACATGTAGTAGTAGTAGTAGTAGTTTTAAGTACTGTAGGCCTACAATACTCAATAGCCATCATCAATGAACAGCCTTGTTAAATTCCATGGTCAATTTAATTACTTATTAATTAATTTAATCCAAATCTAGATTAAATATTAATGAAGCTTAGAACAAGCTGTACTCATTGCGATGACGATGATTGACTGTACTGTATGAAGAAAAAATACAATAAGGATTTCTGCAGGGAGTTCAGTATGTAAAGTACATGGTATGTACTGTACAGTAGTTATCTACATACTATTCTGGGATACACACAGTTAAAGAATTTATAGTAATTATTTTTATCTGTTTATTAGGATGCGGTGAGTCATCATCTGTGAGTAAATTGGAATAGCCTATTAATGAGAACTCCACCTGGTTTTAATAACAATAGCCACTGACTCACAATACCATGCAAACAAGTGAATAAGAACAATAGTAATATTGGCTGTTAAGACCAGTAGTAATGAGAAAGGCTATGATGGGGAAAACCTCAATGCTGGTATAACAGTTATTGTTACTACATTGGAAACTAATAAAGCTCTGTCTACAATATCAAACTAGTTATGACAAAACAAGTGTGATGTGCCCAAATATGATAGTGTTGTGACATCATAATGTCCATATATCACATTTTTTCGTCACATAAAGATAGTTGTAGACAAGGCTTAAAGCTTGTAGTGGAGCTGTAGCTTGTTAGTAACATGCTTGCCTTCCAATCCCAAGATCTAAGGTTCAATCCCGACCATGTGCCAGGGTTGTAACCCACTCTTTTAACTCCACTCCTAAAGCCTCAAAAGAGACTTAGTTTATAAGCACAATAAATTATAAAATAGTTTATCCATTCAGTTAGTGGGCGAGTGCTCTCTATAGGATGTGTATGGTGCGGTTTACTCTAGGGAGGAGCATTAAGAGGACACAGTTTTGGGTTAGATAGTTGTTGAAATTATCTGAGTGAAAATGAATTTAGTAATTTGTTAATATCATAACTGAAAACATGACAGCCAGTCAGGTACTACCTTACTTATCAAAAGAGGAAGTTATTTAAAGTTATGCATATCATTTTTATACAAAAAAATATGACGGTAATTTATGTAAACAAATACAGTACAGTTACCTCACCCAAAATGATGTATTATTATAATAATAATATACCAGTAATTTTATATTTTAATAAAGAACCAGCCAGCGTTGTTTATTTTTGCTTTAAAAATATGTGCATTTTTAATTATTAACAAATGAAGATACAGTACAAAATGTATGATCACAATTATTATTTTAATTAAGAATTTATTTATAGAATGATTTCTATGATAATTTAAGAATGTGTTGTACGGTGTATTATACTAACTGTACAGTTAGTATTGTGTAACTGCATTTTGAAAACAGTCATGTAGTTTTATGATCTGATGACAAGGAAGTGTGTAAAACCAGGTTATAAAATATAATGTCATAAATAATATTTATTACATATTATTGCTACCCAGCAACAATGCTAAAGTTTCAACTTGAAAGGTCAAGGGTAGCTGGGAAAAAACTTGATTGGAATTCTTTGCATACCACCACTGACTGCAAAAGGATGCCATACTGGTCCTCTTTATTGTCCCTTTCCCTATTTAGCACTCTTCATTACTATGGTCACAGCTCAATTTATAGAGACGAGTGGTAACAGTAATAAAAATATAGAATCTGTTATTCCTTACACTTTACAGTATTGACCATTTCTACATAGGACAAGTTACGCAATTTTCCGCTTTCAGTTACCACTCGTCTGTGTAAATTGGCCTATATAATGTAGTGTAGTATTCTAATCTATACATAGCCCTAACCTCTATAATACTATGGTCACACCTCCTATGCATGCCCTAGTCTCTATTTACTATGGTCACAGCTCTTATGCATGCAGTACACAAAATGATACACACTGGTCCCCTAGCAATCTCTCTCTCTATACTATGGTCGGAAGAAGATGTTTGCAGTACACAAAAAAATACCATACTATTCCCAGTCCCCTAGTACCATGAGAAATGACCTATTCAAATGCATGGAAACAATACAGTACAGGCATCGAGGGGAAAGTAAACTATGGTATTGTATTTGTATGTGGTTTAATAAAAGAATAGCGAAGTATATTGGGTTACGTAGATGACACGCTTTATTTCTCCTCTTTGTCATACAATTATTTAGGGATTACAATAAAAGCAAATTGCCGTTGACAAAATATAGTTTAAATAATAATAGTAGTAGTCGCTAGGAGCATACTATTCCCTCATGGGCTTGATTCGTAGAGACCAAGGTGGTAGATTTCCTTTTCGGTTTGTCGGAAATGATCCACTTAGGATAAAATCCTTAATCCTAGGATTTAAATGGATCAGCGTGAAATCCACCAAAGGATGTGTGCCAAATGCTAACAGTTGATTGGGCTTTGAGCATAGTAGTGGGTTAGTGAAAAATAGACCTGCCTATGCTATTGCTACCAACATAATAAAAATATATTCTTTATACAGCAGTTTGGTGTACAGTACTACTACTAGTTGACTCTTTAAAAACTTGGACATTTTGAAAATCAGAACCTCTCCCAAAAAAACAAGATGAACCAACTTTTTTTTCAACCATTAAAACACTTAGAATATTGTAACTTCTCAGACCAGCCCAAAGGTGTCCAATATATATTGGAAGTGTTGACTATAATACAAGACAGCATGTTATTTTAGTAAAATCTATAGAACAACTATACTAATTAGTAAGGTAGTAAAATTTACGTGGCTATAATAAAAGCCACATTATCTTTACTACAGCAAACAAATATTAAGGATTTCATAAGGATGTTTTTGTGCTGAACTGTCCTCAGTCTTATTTGATTAAAGAGCAATGCGAGTCAATACACAGACAAATCAATACAGAAAGACTAACTTGCTTTTATCATACACTAAAAATCAATTCACTCTAATCACTATCTTTATCATTGCCTGTATGGAGTGCTAATGGTGTAGAGAATCCTTTAATAATACAGCTAATTTACTTAGACCCCATTGATAAATGGAATCCTCCGAGTGCTTTGGGTTGATTCTTGAGCAGACCATCTCAAAATGTTCAAACCGAGTTGGGCTGCGAATCGCTGTAGCAGACTGAGAAAGTTAAATTCGGACCTTGATCATGGAGCAGCCCAGGAACGTAATTTGTAAATGGGGTCTTGTACTGTCGGTGAGTTTATCATGATAAGCATAAAAATAGGGGACAAACATTGTGGAGATCATAATTATTTTTAAACAAACATGAAAGTGATAATGATTGTATGTGGTAACAGTTGGCAGGAGGCTCCATTATCTGATAGGGGTGGTACTTAATGGACGAAGGGCTATTGTCAGGTACAGTAAATCCAGGTAAGCTAGGCATAGACCATCTTTTATCGATAAATTACATGAGACTCTTTAGTGACAATGCTGAGTAACATTTAAAAAAACACTGTTTTATCTTTTATTTGACATCTGAGAAAGTTATCAATGAACTGTTTTTAATATTAATTCAAGAAATCACCAACCTGATAATACACTCTGATGCTTTTCAGCAACCGGTCAAGATTCTGTATACGCGAGTTGACCTCTCTGTTCAGTTCATTGCTAACGGAAACATCGCTTGACCGACAATTTCTGCACAAAAAAAGTAAAGTGTTTAGTTATGAATACAATTTTACTAGATTCATTTTGAAGAACGTCGACAACAATACGACAAATAATTACACACGTTACTCCGACAGATGGAGTAAACAAGACTATGAAATGGAATTTTGGCTTTAATAATTAATACTGTACAGTTAGTTTAATTGTCAATAGCATACTGTAATGTAACGCAGTGGGAAAACGCCCCTAGTTTAGTACTCTTAAGGGGCCCTCGAACGCTGGGTTGCATTGGAATACTTGCTTTGGGTTCACATACTGTAACTGTACTATGGGACATGTGCAGAAAGACATTGATTTTTCATACAGTTTACTGTATTATTCCATTAAAATGTGTACATAATGTTGTACTGTCCAATGGTTCCTAATTGAATGTGAATATTGTCATTATGTATGCGTATATTGGTCATGTGGCAATGATGGATAGTTTCTCTTCTAATGCATTCAGATTATAAAAGAAAAGAAAAAGTTATTTTCAAGCAATAATGGACGGAAAAACAAAGCATTTTAAAACTTGTTTTGACGCTTTCAAATCAAGCATAACTGATTCTAGCTGAAAACACACAGCAGAATAGGAAGTGATGTAATTGCAGGCAAGTCTGTAAACGAAAGCTGCTGTGCAGAGGTTTCAACTTATACAGTGTTGGGCGGTATTAATAACTTGTTCTTTGAACCCTGACAAACAGCTTGATCTCACCTTGCTAACAAACAGACACTTTGATAAAACTAGGTATTGACATGTGGCTGCAATAGACAAACAGCAGGTATAGCGGACATTGAACATGCAAGTTCACAAAATGATTGAAAATAATTAATACCATAATAATAATAATTGATTTCTAAAGTTCTACACTATCAATCTAGTTTTAAAAAAAAGGTGTCCAAATATGGTAATTATAAGCTCAAATATGGTAGTGATATGAAAACATCATCATGTACATATATTTTTTGACACATAAAGTTTGATAGTGTAGACAGAGCTTTATGGAATTTGTAAAACACACACACTTAATATTAATTTAATTAAAATATATTTTAATATGGAATAAATTTAGAAAACCTGTCAGTATCTGGTTGCCACAACTTTATATAACAATAGCATGAATACACATCATAAAACTATATAATTAATTTTCATTAAAAACACATTTCTACACATTATTTATTTACACCATCTGTTGATTGAAATAAATTGTCTTGTTTGCTGTGTATTATTAAATACTGTAGTCCAACTCTCTCTGTTGATCTTGAAAAACAAATTGTAAAAAACTCATTTAATTCGTTGATTTTGTAAAATTTTCAAGTATCAGTTCTGAACACTACAATCAGCAGATTGGATCATGTTGATAATGGTTAACCTGTAATGCAAACTCTTGGTAACCATAACAACAGGGACCCAATACAGGATGCACTCAATTTGGATTGTAGGTGATAAGAAAAATAAACAGTTGTTTTGTATAGTCTGTTGTCTTGTGTTTTAATACTATCTAGTGTGCAATACTGTCTGGGTAATAACAGTCCCCAATAATCAGAAACTTGAAGAATTAGGTTTTGGGATGGTAAAAAAAAAGTAATAATTACTTACATTTTCGCCATAACTGTATTGAGATATTTTCCATCAATCAAGTCTGCATAGCTTAGTAATCCACCATCTTTACTTACAGTTTTCACCTGTTGATAATTGAATGACAGAAAAAGTGCTTTTAGAAATTTAAGGCGAACCATAAACCACATTTGGTACGAAACAGTGGTGGATCCAGTATTTTTACAATTTGCAAAATTTAGAAGAGCACCGGGCCGGATGGGCCCCTTCCTCCCTTGGATCCAACCCTGCGAAATTTGTACCGATTTATTTAATAAATAGATAATTTGATTGAATTGTGCAGCATGACCACCTAATTGTATGTAAAGTTCAAAGTTCTGTACCATAGGACATGTGCTGAAAGACATTTCACTCTCTGTACATGTGTTAATTGAAAGAATTTCATCAGCAGGTCGTTTTATCAGATAACTAATATAATAATGTGATGCTCTGGCTGGGAGAATGTAGGTGTGAGTGTCAATACCACTGGGCCTACATTACTATGAAGTGATTCAACTATTAAGTATTAGCTAACTTACAATTATAATACAATTAAACTTGATAAAAAATAATCAAATATTCTCAATACAAGATATCATACTTACTACTGTTTGAATATTTTAATTTTAAAACTTATTTCTTACCGAATTTTCATAGCATAATTTTGGTTTTAAAATCTTTTTATTAATTTCTTACTTATGATACCTTATTTGTGTCCCTAATGAAATCATTTAGTTGATAGTTGAATTCATTCAAGTTTAATTGATAACAAAGACGACGATTGAATCACAGACTACATTTTGCTAACCTTTGCTTTGTGGGGTTAAAGAACCTTGGGTTTTACATTGAAACAATAGTACAGCAAATATTGAAACTAAAATTATGCAAACAAAGGTTATAAGAATAGAAGGTTGATCAACTGTAATATGCATGTTTTCTACTGTGTTTTATGAAGGTCACTCTGTATTTTAAGAAAAAAGGTATTATAATGGCATAATCCTGTTCTTCTTCTGTGTCAAAATCATTGACTACACTGGATAATAGGCGGATAAACAGCTTAATAAAAGAGAAAATTATAATACATTAGGTTAACAGAAACAAAAAAATACTACTTTTGTAATTTATACGATAAAAAACCCATCCACCCACCCACCAAATTGCGGGTGTTGCTTACACTGATATGATTTCAATACACTTCCCTTTACCACCGTCTGGACCAGGCTAAGTTTTGTACTGTTTTCTAGTTTCTTAAACTTACCCAAACCACAAGTGGGTGCTGCATAAAATCATCTACTGTAGACGCCATAGTGCTTTTACTTTCCTCCTGTGTAAATGTATAAATTCCACGTATTTATCCAGGCATAATACTAATAGCAATCAGGTTTATCATTCCAAGTAAGTGTCCATAGGGAAAATCATAGTCGTATGCTTCTGCAATTAACAATTTTAAATTTATTAGGTAGTCAAAACTGGAATAATATAAAATTATGCTCATAAATACACCTCAACAAAAAAGAGATTGTCATACTTTTTGGAATTTCAGTTTGTCATTTTATTCTTCATGACAGGGGATAAGCAGACACAAGATCAGCACAGGACAGGCAGTGGGGAAATGCAACTGCATTGTCACTCCGACACTGCAGAACCATTCAGCATTCGGACCTCTAGCTTAGCTAGGTAGAGGAGTAGGCCTACAACATCTTGTATTCCCCACAACACAGGGCACGTCGGGGATGGACTGACTCGGACTAACTGAGAGCTCTTCTTTTATTTTTTTTAAAGAGAAGAAACCAGGTAAAGGTGTAATTACTTACCATAAAAACAGAATTTAAAATGTACAGAACTTCTTTAGAAATCAACTGTGTAACACAGACGTTTCAAGCAAGTAATTTAATGTATAATTCCTTTTATTAATATTCTACTCTCCCCACACTCTAAATAAACTCCACACTCTTTCCGCCGCCGCCGCCGAAATTAGTTTTCTTCTCTGCTGTTTTTGAAACTTCTTTTCTATTGATAGAGTTCAGGTCATCATTAACCAATCAACACTCAATTCATTTAATTCCACCGGTAGGTGTCGCTATATCAGAAATATACATCATCAAACGGACGCACAACATGCGACGTGCTCGCGTACGTGATGATTTTTTTTTTAATAGTGAATACAGTATATTTTTTTTAATTTGATTCTTGCTTATATTTTTTGCATGCTGTATAGGGTGTTAAAAATGGGGGTTGGTTGTTGAAGGAGTGAGTGTGCAGGTGTGCGTACCTATTTCGGTGAGTGCGTAGTGTGTATATGCAGCACGCGTTTCCTCTGTGACGTATGACAACAAAAACATAAACACAAACAAAAGAAAACATTTTTTTACTGTACGGCCTTTTGTAAACTCGATCAAGATCAGTAGGCCTACTAGCCTACTTCAAATAATATTTTTATACACAACATTGTCTAATTGTTAATAAATAAATTATCTTCGTGATGTTTGGAAGACTTATTGTAAGTTCGGTAAACCGACAAATATTAACTTCTCCTGCTACACGTTCTGTTCAACTGAAGGCTTACAGAAGTAATAAGGTACAGAACTGTATGTTATGGTTATGTTTGTGTGTATAATATGTCATTATAACGCATAGGTCTACTGTAGGTCTACTAATATAATAATGTTTTTATCTTCATTAGGCAGTTCTTCCAAAACCTGGTTTGAGTGCAGCAGAGACTGTTATAGGATTCTCATCATTCCTGTGTACAGTTGTTTTATACCCAACGTGGTTCTTTAATCATGTTCCGCAATATAAAACTAGAGGTGATGAACAAGAAGACTAAAACGATGGAGAAATTCATCTTGACGAAAACAATTATGAATATTTATGCTAGGAAATATGACTTTGTTCAATAATTGCTTTTATTTATGATTATGAATACACGCTTTAAAAGTTTAATACAATATTAATAATATCCTACAGTACTATATTGTCAAAGGATCTTTTTTTTCTTTGTGTTATTCCTTTCTATTCTTAAAAATACCCATAACTAACATCAGGTGTGTGCCAATGTGTGTAAGGGGTTTGGTTATATGACGTAAGAGAAATTTCATATCCAGTTGTAAATGCAAATTGTTTTTTGCCAATGTGTGTAAGGGGTTTGGTTATATGACGTAAGAGAAATTTCATATCCAGTTGTAAATGTAAATTGTTTTTTGAATGTTTTCTTTCTAATAATAAAATTGTACTAGGCCCTATAGCCCTATAATAGTTAATTTGATAGAAAGTACAGTATAGTAGTAATAATGTTAATACAATGAAATATGAATGAAATACAATAGAGTCCTATATCAACAACTTTCGTTAATTCTTTAACATTATTTGACCAAGAGGAGAGTACGGCATCGTAAACGTTTTTGTTTGACTCATCTTCATGTCGTCTCAACTGCAGTGGTACCGTATTGAATCATGATCAATGGAGCTGATATTATAGGCATTCACGTGTTAGGATGTTGCTGCTATGATGATGTTGCCATTGTTAAACATTAGGTCTGTCTCCTTCTGCTGGTCTAGGGCGAGTAACCATTAACCAAGCTGGTAAAGCACAGCAACCAACGGACATCAAAACCAAACCAATAATGGTATCCTTTAAAAAAGAAAATAAAAAAGAGATTGAGCTATAGTAGGCCTTCTATAGGAACTGAGAAAAATCACAAAACAAAGCTTCGTGAGAGTCAGTCTAAACTTAGTCGAGTCTTCTTTCAAGCTAGTCACCTCGTATCACCCACTATATTTTAACAATCAACCATTAATGTAACATTAGCCATACGTAAAAAAAATCAATCACTATTTATTTAAAGTAACATTAAAGATGTAATGTCCCCCTGAAAAAATAATTCTTAATTTAAAAATAAAAACTATTTTTCTACGAAAGTGATTAACTTTATTAAAACTACCAAATAACCTATCCAAAGTCTGATTTAATTAATCTTCATGTTTTTGGGGGACAATACATCTTTAACCCATCTACATTACCATTAACGTAATTTTAATGAAGTTTGTTACGTTAGTGGTTAATTAATGGATTGTTTGTTACGTTAGTGGTTGATATTTGTTACGTTAATGCCATGGTTGATTTTTGTTACGTTAATGGTTGATTTTTGTTACGTTCGTGGTGCATGGATTCCATTTGATGGGTGACGGTTGATTTTTTGTTACGATAATTGTGATGATACAACCCGATCCCACATCACATAATCGTCATATCGAGTCAGGACAAAAGTTCTTTATTGTGTTGAAATTGTACACGACGTATCATCACCATCTTTTCAGCAAAGATTTGTGTAACATTTTTTACATTTGAATTGAAATTTATTTGATAACATCTCTCATATGCAACAGAGAGAATCCAAAAGTCTTTTCTATAAATAAAGAGATGCGCACCTCGTGGCATGTTGTGGGGGGAGATGGGGGAGGAATACAAAAACACACAAAATAAATCTGTCATTACTGTACCTGTACAGGAAGCGTTTTTAATGGCGCTGTGGTTGATATTTTTCCTCTTTTTAGTTGTTTCAAAACTGTACTAACTTTAAGCAGACGAAGAGGGATCATTGTAATTATTTGGTAATGATTGTTGAGCTCAAGAAGAATGATGAATAGGTATTAGGCCTACTGCTGTATGTTTTTCTTCTTTCACACAAGTATCGTCGATATCACCGCCGTCTTTTTATCGTCGCTGTTGATCATCTGGCTGCTGCTGCTGCGCTGTCGATCTCAAGCGGCGCGCGCACGTGTGGTATGTTCATGCGCAACTGAGCTTGACTTGATGTTCTTTAAACCGACTGCCATGTTTGTTTCCAACTTTAGTTGAATATGCTAAACATGGAGATAGGCAAATATGGCTATACTACTGCAACTGGGAAATATGAAGGAACCAAACAAATAAAGAATTGCTGTATCAAAAATTGTTTTTGAAAACTGTTTATTTACACTATCACTGTGAAATTACAATACATTACTGATTAGTGTTTGGCCACAAAATAAATGTTGTTACTGATGATACATGCAATTCAATCAAATTTATCATTTTTATCTTTTAAAATATAACATTTTTATATTTATCATTGTACAGTACAATCTTTCACTGAGCTTTATACATTTTTTTGTTAACAATTAAATATAAATAATAAAGGAAAGGGAGTATATCAAATTAAAAAGAAAAACATTTTTTAAATTGTTGGATCATTTTTTTAGCTAATAAAAAATATATACATTTGTGGTGGATCAGAGCCATATATTGGAAGAGTTCTGACATTAAGTGGATTAGAAGCCATTTTTGTGTCCAAAATATTTCGCGCGGCGCCCCATGCACGCTCTACGCGTGCACATTTAGTTTGGATAGTGATTTTCTGTAGTTAATGCACTGTTTTTACATTTTGTTGTTTAAATGCGAGTCATATGGCCGAGCGGTTAAGGCAGGGGCGCCGTTTACCGTACCTAAAGAGCCAACAACAACATCGGCAAGGGTTCGAGGCCGACTCGCTCCTAGTTCTGGTGGTGGAACAAGTCTTCTCGGATAAGGACTATAAACCGTAGGTCCAGTGTACACAGTTATAACCTGTGTGTACTTTAAAGAACCCAGTTCATTATTCGAAAAAGAGTAGGGGGTTACCCCGGTGAACTGGTTCACACAATAGCCCCTGTATCAGGGGGATTACCACCTATCTGATAGGACAGTGATTAATTCACTATTGGTAATCCTTGGCCACATTGCCTAAAGACATAAAATAAAAAAAAATAAAAATGTTCACAGTAACTTAATAATTTCGTTATTAAATTTTAACAAAAGCCTTTAAACAATTGGATTGTTTTGATATTAAATTCGATAGTTAAAGCCTTGTGAACGTTATATAGTTTTATAACAAAGTATTCAACTCTATACTCTGCATAGGCATAGTTGGACACAAAGATGGCCGGTAATGTACCACAGGACTTTCTAAAATCGGTGAACGCAATTGTCGTAGTCGATTGGGACTATTGCCTTTGAGTACAGTTTTTCCGTTGAGTACTTATTTAATGGAGTATTTTGAGCATGGAGATCGTTCTTAACGAAAAAGCTTGCGTTGTCAACGTTTTCTATTCGAATGACGTTGTGTTGAGCACAAATTTGCAGTTCGAATACAAAATTACTCAACGAATCTTTGACAACGAAAGTTCCCATTCGAATACGACAATTCATAACTAATAATGATAAGTCATAACTCTTTCAATAGATGGCTCTGTCGTGGATATAAGTCTACCGCCCTTATTTCTTCAATACAGGTTGGTCTACTGCCCTCAATTCACATATAAGTATTTACTATCAATTAAAGAAAATGATGAAATCACTAGTTTATATTTAGTCTTTTGGATCACCAACACCATCTTTCAAAATAGCAAACATTGCCTCAGATTCTGGTAAGCAGGGTGAATCGTAGATTTTACAGATTCGTGTCTCTCCTCGCCCTTTTCGCAAATATAACCTATAAAAAAGATAAAACTTGTTATTAATCATCAGAAAATCACAAAGATCATTAGAAATGTTTTTCCATTTAAAAAAGTAAATATTAAGGATAAATTTAAACTAAATCTTGAAAGATGTATTTTTGAAACATAAAGATGAATAAAATCAAACTTTGAATAGGCCATACTGTATTTTGTTATAAAGTTATCAACTTTTGTCGAAAAATAATAATAATGTATTCAATAATAAAAAGGGCAAAACAGTTACATTATAAACCAGAAGACCAGTGTTGACATCCAATGGGATGCTTGGAGTGTATGATGATGTAATAGAATTGCAAACACTCACCTAGTAGTAGAGGCATGTGCCATAATGTTGCCTCCTATTGGTTTCTTAGGATCCGCTGTAAACATCGCAGCGCCGTCCACCTGTGCCACGACTTGGTTGGTTATCACAATGGCCACGCCATACTGAAAAGAATTGATTTGAGATTAATTAATCATTATACTGACAGTTAATTGATGTTAATTACAGATGACTCTCCCAATACCCTACTCTCTGAAAACCGAAAAGTCTCCCAAAATGTAATTCTTGAGATCTGAAAGGTCTCAAATTCATTTACCATTCCAGACTATATTAAGAATATAAATAATTATATTAATACTGGCAAGTACCTATAGCCGTATTAACCCCTTAATAGCGAACCAGTCAAAGAATATTGCACGCAGAATGTTTCAGAAATATACTCAATTCAAAACAATTAATTTAACAGACAAAAAAAAAAATAGACATATTTTGGCAAGACCAAAGGTGTCTGGTATTGGGAGAGTTGACTGTATATTAATTGATCAATTAGTGTAATGACATCTTTAATTTGTACAACATTTATCTAAATATAAATTTTATTTTTACCTCATCAGCAAGTCTGAGCAGTGTCCTAAGAAAACGAGCTAAATGCATCTGTCTGGCCGACAACTCACCACGCCCACTATAGTCTGTCCGGTACAAAGCAGTAGCACTGTCCACTATCAACAATGCATACCTGTCACAGAAGAAATCAGAAGTGATTAATATAAAATACAACCATTTGCAACCAATTGAAATAAGAAAATGTTTATTGACTACTAAAATAAAGCTCTGTCTACGTTTAATCAAACTTTATGTGACATTATGTGTATAAAGTACAAATTACGTCAGAGTTAGGGCAAACATTTGACCAATTAGAAAATGCATATTATATAACACTCAATTAAAATCTTGTTTTGATTGGACAATATAGGGTCACATAACAGATATAAAATATATAATCATTCATAAATATTTATTTTTATTATATATGTTGTGAAGTATTTTGTCATTGTTTATTCGAGTGATTAGATTTAAATAAATTTTACTAGGAGACTGTAGATTTAAAAAGTATTTTACTTGATGCATGTTATTTTGAAAGATGTTAATAAATTGAATGAAGAGTTTTAATGTAATACTACTACCACTATGTTCACTAAAGCTCTGTCTACACTTTATGTGACAAAAAATGTGATGTGCCCATATATGGCCATGATGATGTCATATCACTACCATATTTGGACACATCACACTTTTTTTGTCAAACTAGTTTGATAGTGTAGACAAAGCTTAAGTGTATGTACCTGGATTCTGACATCATGGCTGCCGCTTGCATCAACAACTGAGTCTGGTGATCACTGTTATAAGCTCTGGCATAGGCTACATTATCTAATACATCACTACCATTCAGGTTATACCTAAACAAATCAAAAGTTGTAAGATTATTTTTAAATAGTTACGACATGTGGCTGTCATTGTTGGTGTAGATTAACTGTATAATTTACACTTAAAAATATTGTAAAATGTGATTAGGTGGTGGGAACACAGATTGATTAATGAATTAAAATTGACTTCTATTTACCTCTCTGCCACTGCCAATAATCGTTCCGGTCTAAACGTACCCTCTGTATCAATATAAAGACATTTACCTTCTCCACCACCATTATCAATTGGTAACTGAAAACCAAAAAAAAAAGTTCAGTCCAGTCTCTTAGAGGTCGATTTGAAACACAATATTGTAATCACTTATAAAACAATTACCTTCACTTCACCATACGAAATCCAAAACAAAAAAAAATATTATTTCAAATGAAAAAAATAAAATCAACATACCTGGCAGGTAACAGCCATTGTATGACATATCTGTGTTTTTCCTGTCCTAAATTCACCAAAGATTTCTGTTATTGAACCAGTTTCAATTCCACCTTAACATGAAAAAAAGATATTCAATGTTTTATGTACTATGTACACTGTTGCAGTGTAAAGTGGTTGACCATTTAAAAAATGAATCCATAAAGCAGAAAAACAATCAGTATCTGGAATATGTGTTTGTTTCAATCTAATTAGAAATCAGATTGCACAATCTATTATTTATACTCATAAGTGAGCTTTTGTCATGTAAAACCCACTAAAATGTTTGTCTGAATATGAAATTATATGTATGCTTTGTGACAATCCACATCTTCATGAATAAAATTAATTTATTTTTACCTTGTAATAGTTTATCTAATTCTTTTGATCCTGTAGTAACTTGAATGATTTCTGATCTTTGTTGGTGGAATTGTGTTGCTGTTGTGAAGCCCATTGGTACTAGCTTCATTGCTTCATTCTACAAACATGACAAGGTTAAAATAGCATATTATGGATGTCCTAAATCACTGACGTACGGTCAACATTTTTACATTCTTGCAGTATAAACACAATATCACTAGAGTGTCAGGCAATGGCGGACTCAGGATTTTGAAATAGGGGTGTGGCCTAAAAATGGTGCCCTTCCTCTCCATGCTTATGCTATGTCTACACTATCAAACCTTATGTGACAAAAAAATGTGATGTGCCCATAAATGGACACAATGACTTTTTTTGGGTCAAACTAGTTTGATAGTGTAGACAGAGCTTTAGATCTGCCATAGCCTATGCAGGTAGAATAACAAGAAATTGCTTTTAAAGCAAGAAATAGACATTCAATCCTTTGAATGCACCTTGATTTTATCTGCCTTTGCATCGCTGATTCCCTTTATATTACAGAGCTCTTTTTTGGTAGCATATGCGACTGCTTCTACAGTGTGATAACCATGTTCTTCCAGTTTCTTGACATCATTACTGCTAATACCATTGGCCTGAAATTAGAAGAAAAAATTAATTGTAGAAATTAATATAAAAAGCTTTTTTTTAAATAAATTTTTAAAAATAAATTTAGTGTATTATTTTTCTTTATTCAATAATACTGTATGCATGAATTATATTATTTATTATTACCAATAATATTAGTATTAGCCACGGCGTATTTATTAGTACTGTTTCATTCATAATCATAGATGCTCATTTTTAAATCGGCAAGTATTAGCCTAGCCTAGTATTAACTCCTTCAGGCTTAAATAGACAAACCAGTCTAGATAGTATAAGAATACTGTTGCACATATATTTCAATTTTCATGTTCTTTTTTGAATAAAATAAAACTTCTTGCTTGAATAATTTTTTTTTAAAATATCTACCTCCAATTTTCCAATAGCAAGTGGACCAAAATCCTCCTGCATTTCTTCATGTTGCTGTTCTAATTGCATTGCCATACTGAATGTAGTCCTCTTTAAAAACAAAATATAGGCTAGGCCAGGCTTACTAGATAGCTGGTTATCAGCTGGCCAACCACCCAGAAGAACAGTGACAGGAGAGTTTATTCAGCCTCAGGCTGAGCAAAAAACACACAAATGAATGTCAGAAGAAATTAACTGCATTTAATAAAGCAATTACTGTTAAAACTGTTTATACATATGTATATTTTATTTATTAATATTTTGATGTCTTTAAATATTCGAAAACATGTATAAATTAAAGAAAATACAACAATTTAATACATACATTTTAGCTTCAATTTGTTCGACGTCGAAAATTACGTAGACTTTATTATTCTTTCGGACGAGCGCGCCACTTCAATGGCCGATTCCATTTGTTGTACTATTCCTAATGTTGTTTGCTTAACAGAAAGTAAACTACTATTAAAGTTAAAGCAAATTTAGAATAACCAGTAATAAAAATATTGGTTTTATATATTGTGTTGTACGTTTGTTTGAATATTATCTTTATAATAAGTAATAAATAAAATCAAGTCACTACTGTTATACCCTACAGAAATTATGGACGCGTTAATTTCACCTTTATAAAACATGGAAAATACGCGGATCAGGTCGAACCACCAGCTTACTACGAATATAATTTCGAATTTTACTTTATGTAAACATTGGCTCATTTAGATTTACAGAGTGTGATACGTGGTTGTGAGATTGTCATTATTTTTTTCATGTTTATGATTGCCTAAATATTTTGAATATTTAAAATGAATAACTTTCAAGTTAAAGCTATATTATTAGATTTAGATAACACCCTGGTTGACACAAAAGGAGCAGACACTAAAGCATATTCTAAGGTAAATAGTTGGTGGTACTGTAACTGGCTGGTTGGATACCTATCTATTTTTATTACTGAACTACTAAATCTATACTGATCATCACAAGACTGGTGTTGTGGGTTGTTCCGACCTACTGAATTAAAACGCCTCCTGTATCCTGTAATTAATAGAAGTAACCTGTAATGTATATTAGGCAAAACTATTAATTCCCTGTAATAATATAAATGTGTGTATTTATAATTTTACATACATACATACATAGGCCTATTATTTTTAACCTGTCTGTAATAATACAATATATCTTATTTGTTTTTTATTCCAGGTTGAAAACTATATTTGCACCAACTATCAACATTTTAATTCAAAAGAAGCAATTTTGGCTTTTCAGAAGTTACTTAAGGAAAAGGAAATTGACCCTGATGGTATAAAAACACCAGATGAGTGGCGAACCGGTTTATGGCAGACAGCTCTTGGCAGTGATGCCAGTCTAGCATTAGCGTCTGAAGTCTATCAACTGTGGAAGGACACAAGAATCGAGGGAATCTTTTTTACAGAAGAAGTCAAATCTCTTTTGAGAGCGTTACGATTGAAATATAAACTATTACTATTAACAAACGGTGATTCTGGAATTCAGCGATCTAAGATAAAGCAATGCAATGCCACAGACTATTTTGATGGCATTGTGATCAGCGGTGATGAACCACATGCAAAGCCTCATATTTCCATCTTTGAAAAGTCATTTAAGATGTTGTCCGTCGCCTCTACCGAGTGTATAATGGTTGGA
The DNA here is from genome assembly GCF_963402885.1 of Antedon bifida. NCBI lineage: Eukaryota > Metazoa > Echinodermata > Crinoidea > Comatulida > Antedonidae > Antedon > Antedon bifida. Next base: position 3,697,495 of record NC_136234.1, read on the forward strand.
GATAGTCTAGCTACTGACATTCAAGGTGGAATCAATTCAGATTGTCTTGCAACTGTATGGATAAACCCAGGTGGTCGTCCACCTGTGTCTGCCGCTCCAAAGCCTCATTACACTATTTCAAGTGTACTAGAATTAACCCATGTATTGGACAAAATTGCAAACAAAAGTTAACTAATAATACAGTATAGGTGTTTTCTCGGTGTGGTTGTCTTAATTATGCTATTAAGTATAATAAAATGTTGAAGATCTTAGTTTACAAAATCAAACACAATAAAATCAAGAAATTACAGAAATCATTTTATTAAACCATACAGAGTGTTAATAAATAGTCTGGGTAAATAGTATTTAATAGCTCAAATCAATCATATGGAAAACTCCATTTAATGCTTAAGTATGCCCCAATAAAAATTGGTAGAGAAACACATATTCAGAAAAGAATTGACATTTTTACACACAAAAAAATATATGTGTGTATTGAGACATTTTAGACAATATCTACTGTATGTACTATCATACAGTACTTCTTTTACTGTAATGTTTATGTAATCTAAGTACCTTTTGTATTAATGTAGGTTTAGGAATTGACATTAATGTCATGACAAGAGCACTTTAAGTGGGCTCCATTTAGAAATGTTGTTTGTCCTTTTGCCAGAGGTCATAGACGTTGCTTTCATACGCCTCACTGAATCGGTCAATAAAAGATTCCACAATTCCTGCAGCTGTAGCTTCATATTCGCAGAGCTCCACTGAACCACCTAAAAAAGATTATGTTTACAAATAATATTATTGATTAAATTTAAATTATTAAAGATATTAAATGTATTTTGTTAATTCTGACTCTACATTATTGTTTCATTGTAGGGTATTACTACACAGTGTTTAGATAATCCATTTCCAATTGGGACATATGGGCACAGTAAGGCTTATCATAAATAACGTGAGCGATGCAAGATGGGACGGAATTGGGAGCAATAGCACCACCACCAGTATATAAAGTTTTCATTATACTGGTGGTGTTATTGCTCCAAATTCATTCCCATCATGCATCGCTCACGCTATTTGCGATAAACCCTATTCTTGTTGTTTCTGAACATTTTAGCTGGTAGGGTTGTTAGCCCAGCACAGTAGGATTACCAACAGAGGCTGAGATGAGACTACCCACAGTGCTCTACGACAAAATGATGGCATATTGTAGCTTCAACATTTTTTTCCCACTAATTTATAATTTGCCAAAGCACCGAAACCTTCATCGTTTTTATGCTATGGAAGTTTCTACACAGTCCTGACATTAAAATTTAAACTACTGTACCTTCACTCAATTTTGTGTTTACTTGCACAAACATCCTACGAGGCTGTTTTTGTAGCATCACCACTTCTCTTAAGTTAAGAAACTTTTCAGGTGTGTCGTCGTTCACAGTGGAGTACTGTCCATAGTACGCTTTGGCTCCAACAAAGTCCCCGGTTGATTTGTACACCTGATATTATAAAAAAATGAAATTATGATCTACACTATGTATAAGCATATGTTTTGTTTTAGGATGACTAAAGCTCTGTCTACACTATCAAAATAGTTTGACAAAAAAACTGTGATGTGTCCAAAAATGGTAGTGATATGACATCACATACAGTGTGATAGCTTAGCAAAATTAACTAGTATTTTGATGTGATAGAATTGGGCTCTTCAAAGGTGCATTAGTGACACCCTAGAGGTCATCACATGATATTAGGATTGAGCTCAAACATCACAAAAGGTCATAAATATCCCATATGACAAAATAGCCCATGTGACAAAAATTACCATATTTACCTGTAAATTCCTGAGGAATGTTCCAATTGCTTCCTTGCCAACCGTTTCTATCTTGCTGCGATCTAATGTTATGATTGCATTTGGTTGCCCATCCTCATCGGTAGTCCTGGTGATAGTCACTAGCCCCTGCCCAGCTTCTAGTAGTACGCGTAGAATCACATGTCTGGCTTGCATATGGGCCTAGGAGAACAGAAGTAAAGAGTAATTTTCTAGTTAATCTTTTGAGGGCAGATATCTTATTTGGAACAGTGAAAGATGGGAAAAATATCTATAATCAAATTAGGCCTATACAGTATATATGCTTTTATTTTTCTGTATATGTTATAATTTGTCTTTACTACTTTTAAACCTTGTAACTGGACCATTTTGAAAAGCAATACCATGTTACCAAATGCAATCCAGTCAAAAGAAAGAATAAATAAATAAACAAACCTGTCTCCATGTTTCGGTTTCTGGCGTGTAGAATTCCAATCCCAACAGTCCAGCTCGTACCATATTTAACCAGTTGATATACAGGATGTTATCAGCTCCTTCACCCTCATGTCCAAATATCCTTCAAGAAAAGAGAATTCAATACTTAATTCGGGAATAGCAATTAGTAGATTTTTTTATAGATTTAATACAGCTATTACAGAAAAAATTAACACAATGTACACAGGATCGATCTAGACAGAAACTTGTAAACCACTGGATCTGGCCCACTTCCTATAATAATCCTCCAAAATGCCAATGGCCACTACAAACGACTTCAGATGGTGTTCCGGGATATTCCTGGCTACAAGTATGGATTTTCCTCCATGCTACTAGGGCCTTTCTATTGTGTCTCATTGAAATTAATATAAGCGTTTGTAATGTCAATTTGTTGACAATGTACTAACTTGAGAATATCTCTATTAAGACACAAGTACAAGCCAACACATTCAGCCCTGCATTCCTCATAAGTGGAGGCCATTGTGGAGAACTTGGTATCCCATGTTTCACCTTCAAGGTACCACGTGGAAATCTGTAATCAACAAAAAGGCATCACTAAATAAATTAACATTCAACGATTTCACAAGGCTCATTAATTCAATATATTCAAGCAAAAAGATGTAGATTTTTATACCAACAATTAACTAATGTAAAACTAACAGCCTGCAATCAGGGAGTTGTAAAATAAGATGTTTTACAACTCCTTGCTGCAATGTCCATTAATTACACCAGACAGAACTGTGAGAAAGAAGAATGTAAATACCTTTTCTCCAGTTATCAGATTCTTGACCTCTGGGTCAAAGTTGAAAGAGCCATCTTTATTTTTGATAAACAGCTTTCCACTGCCATGCCCAAGCAGTTCATGTAGACCAACCTGAACTTCAAAGGCTGATGCCTTGAGACTAGAAAACAGTTTCTAGAGATTTTAAAGAGAAAATAGGTTTTAGTGATTTGAAAGCAATTGGGGAAACGCTGGATAGGATAGGATATTATGAATAACTTTTAAATTGAAAAAATTCTGAATAGGAACATGTATATTATTACCTTGTCTTCTTCAGTGAGAAAAGTAATTTTATCCCCTTTGCTATGCGCTGACAGTACATTGCCAAGTGATACATTTTTAAAACCATCGTCCTGTCTGATGTCATCATCTTAAAAAAATATGAGGACTAACAAATCAAAAATAGACAGACAAAAACAAATTTTTAAAACTATATGTGACAAAAAATGTGATGTGCCCATATACAGTACATGGACATGATGATATCATATCATATTTAGGAATATCACTACCATATTTGGTCACATCACACTTTTTTTGTCAAACTAGTTTGATAGTGTAGACAGAACATTTATTTTTCAATTTCAAGCTAGGTTAATTACTTACAATTAGGAATGTTGATTCCTGCAGGAATACCACTGGAAGCAAACGACAATACATCCAAGGAGGTGAAGTCCGGCTTCAAGAAATGGTCCTTCTCGTAATCTGCAGTCCATGGTAGCAGCGACAGTAAGGTTTCTGATTGGTCAACCAAAGTGGAGAACTTGGCGCTCATTGCCTTGTTGACTATTGAAACAAAGCCTTTGAAAATAGAAATTGTGAAAAATAATTTCAAAATATTTTGTATTAAGCTCTGCCTACACTATCAAACTTTATGTGTCAAAAAATTTGGATATGATGGGTGTCATATCACTACCATATTATTTGACCATATCACTACCATATTATTTGACCATATCACTACCATATATGGACACATCACATTTTTTTGTCAAGTTTGATAGTGTAGACAAGTCTTTAGAGGTAAACTCATGAAGATTGGTTTAAAACAGAGCGTAAAATAAAATTGTTAAATTAAAAATAAATGGTTTACCTTCCCATTCTCCCCTCACTCCATATGGATCACGGTAGCTTTCTATAAAACCAATATAGCTGAAAGAAAGCACACAATTAAGAGACTCTGCATACAAGCCTAAATCATATCAGTTTGCATCTAGTCAAAATAATCAAAGCTCAAAATTGTTTTGTTACTACTGTAGATGAAAAAAATATGCAATTTTAATGTTTCTACATATTCAATAGACTGCTCTTTGGGTTTGATAAGGTGGGGATGGGGGTCACAATTGATGTTGAACAATAATTGAATTAAAGAATTACTTTTCTACAATTGGTCCTTTGTCTTTGATCCAGTTTCTGGAGCCTTCCTTGTGAGCGTCTATTGATCCTGTGGTGAAACTCTCTATATACCCATCAATCATTTTACTCTGATTCTCATTGGCCGCAAATTCCTTGAAACAAAATTAGATAATAATAATAATCAAAATAAATTTGGTCTCAAATAACATAAAAAGAAATCATGGTTATAATTTATAATAATATAAAAAGTCTTACTTTTGCTTTATTCAGATTTTCTGCGACCTTTGACATCAGGTATCCATAATCACCTTGCGTTACTTTGAAGTTAATGCCATCGAATTCAAAGTCACCAAATGGTGCTCCATCACCTGGAAAAGAAGAAAAAAACGAATCACAGTTTATTAAACACTAATCAAGATACCAAGTTTAATGATATTGATATTAGTAAAACCTCTATTAAGGGGACACATTGTGTCTAAACGTTTAATAGGTGTCCCATTAATAGGTGTTAGTTGTAGTATTACAACATATATTTTCCCCGTTTAATAGAGGTGTCCTCTTAATAGGGGTTAGTTGTAGTATTACAACATATATTTCCCCTTATTCATGTCATTTAAAAAGAGGGGTTCAACTGTAGTTATATCAGTGGTTTATGGATTCCAATAAGTTTAGTTACAAAGGAAATAATAAATCTCAAATATTAAAAACATTCTGTCAGTGAAATAATGTAGGCTATGATGGGATGCTTCTCATATTATATTACATACCTGAACTATCTGATGCTGCCAGTCTAACTTCATACATAGGTTTCTCATCATCTCCAATTGTTTTAAACAAACGTGTGTTGTAAGGACTAATTTTCTATTTAAAAAATTGAAAAGCATTTTTAGTATTAAAATGTATTTAGCAATTGTATTTAAGTATGCAAGTACTGTAGTAGTAAGTCATAATTTCATAGTGTATTGTAATAATTTTTGTTGTAAACCTTTTCATTCAAGAATTTCTGAGCCAATTCAGCATCCTCCAATGTACAGTTGCCAGAAAAGTATGTTGAGATGCCCTATGAGATGATAAAAACTTAATAAAACATTTGTTATATCATTTGTAGTCTGGTAAAAAGCTTGAGTTTTTTATACAGTATATAAAATGTTCAAAAGCAAATATGATTCAGCTTTTACATGAATAGGATATAGAGTATCACAAAGTACTATTATGTTATGATTATGACCTCTTAAAAGGGGTCATCATAAGAAATGGTTTAAGCCAATCACAACAAGGTATTTACAACAAAGGGTAAAATAACCATTGTTGATTTTAGAAGCCGCAATTCCAATAAATGTTATACTATGGGGTATAATATAAGTAAGGACCAAAATGTGTTGGTTGGTTGGCCTGTATTTAGCTTACTTTGGGAGTATGTTTATTACACTATACATGTGAACTCATACTGTACTTGCATCAGTATTACATTGAACAACAATATCATAGATTTATTCTCCGGTCAAAAACGTCCACTTTTTAAAGTTTTGTGCAATATTGTATGTGTACTCTGTATATGAATTTTTGTTTTATAGTTTATATTAATCTGCTTTTATCGTACTAATATTTGCCAATCTTTAAGAAGAATTTCCATTGATATTTTATTATGGTAATGGACAAATAAAGCACTACAGTACCTTATCTCCTAGTCCCATCTGCTTTTGCACAGGCTCTAATGAGTACATATTATCACCACAAGCATTCCAGATTTTCTCGATAGTTGTAGCATCATTTCCGTAAGCAGCGCTCGCCCATACAATCTTCTTGAAGCTTTCCTTTAAATGAAGATTTAATTATTAATTTTAAGTACAATGTCTTCCATTAAGAACCTCCTACCTTCCTCCTCGATAGAGATATTGAGAACTAAATTAACACAACTGTACAGCATGCTATATAAATAATATAATGGTTGTCAATTTAGCAGAATAGATATATAATACAGTGTTATCCAAATATACAGTACAGTATGTTTAATATACTACAGTATACGTCAGTACTGTACATTTTACTACTAAATAAATGATGGCCAGTATTCTAAGGCTTTAAAGATTAGAACAATTTGATAAAATCATTATTTAAAATATTCAGGTTTATATTTTGTCAAATTGCTATATTTTTTTGCGTTCTTGTATTTTCTGAATTATAAGTAGGATAGTTTGACAAAATGTTTTACCTTTGGTAGATTAGGTACAAACTTTGTGTCACCAAATGACTTGTAGTTGCCAAGGTTTGAGTAGAAGGCTGCAGCATATGTCATAAATGCCTGAAACAAAACAATTTTAAAATTCAGTTAATTAAAATATAGTGGGTCAGATTTACATTTTATAAACTCCCCAAGTTCCATTTAATCCACTGGCAATAAGATTAAGTTGATCAATTGATCAAGTATGTTAACCATGTTATTAACCCAGGACTCGCCAAAAATAAAAATTTGATGGATCGATTTGACTGTCACGATTTTGAAAATCGAGTCGTTGGTTAACGGCATCTATCAAAGACATTAGAGGTGTTGGATGTGTCCTTTTAAATAACGTTATAATTATGTAATACATTATCGTTTGTCGGTTCGTACCTCCCAATCTTCTGGACAGATTTTCTTAGCAGCTTCCCCAAATTCCTTTACTGGTTGTGCTCTAAACAACTTCTGAAGCAGATAGAATATGATAGGAGACTCTGGAGAACACTGAAGAAGGCATATCAACCCACCACTCCATGATGCTCTTGAAAGAAAATGCGCATACTTCTTCTCCTTGTCGTTGAGCCCATTCCATGCCGATTTACAATCAAGATTCACTATGGGGGCAGAGTTTGGGATAAGGAACTGTGAATCAGTCATTTTGAGTTTCCGAACTGCACTATACTGCTGCTGCTGCTGTTGGTTTGGTAGCAGTAATGATTGATAGTTGATACCTTCGATCAAATTGTTCTGAGACTGTAGCCACCTGTTAACAAATATTATGCAAATTAGTTAGTTAGCTTATCTATGATGGTTGTATATTTGGCCTAAAATAAAGATAATCTAAAACTCATTAACTGAAGAAACACAGTATAGAGGTTTAACTACTACTATACTTGTATTTGTAGGCATTAATTCTTGCTAGATCTGGCTTGAAATGACAGAGAAGCAGTATTCCAACCAAACAAAACCACTACAACTCTTTCTTTCTCTAAACTTTATGCTTGAATGATTTTGCAATATCACATGGACGCTTGTTAATTCAGATCCAATAAGAACACCATTAGTAGTGTTATTTAGTATACAAAACTCTCAAGAGATACGATGTATGATTAACTGAACTTTGACATTGTACATAATAGATTCGGCGGAGAAAGAAACAAAACGCATCTTGTTTGAGAGAAGAAAAAGTATCTAAAAATGCATATTTCTTTTGTTTTTATAGTGGTATCTTGTAGTGCATTTCATATTGTAAGTTGTATGCATATAGTTGGGACGTGGGACAGCGGTAGTTTTTCAAGTCTGCTCGCAAAATTCAGTTTTAATCGGGTTAGCGACAGCGCGATGGACGGAGGAGGATATGTTTATGGTAACGTTACTCTTCAGTATGGTGCGGCGACAGATGACCAGCAGAGCCTAGCGAGTTTTTCTTTGATGTTGCTAGACAAAGATGCATTTCCGAAATACGATGATGCTTTATCGAGTCAAATATTTGATTCCTGCTCAGAAGTATTCGATGTATTAGTGGACCAAACAAACTATGAAATGATAAACAGGTGCAATCCGAAAAATATGGGTAAATACATCGTTGAAGTACCTTGCCCAATTGACCAGATCTGTCCCACTGAAAGAGAAGACGATCTTGTGCAAGATTCACAATTTACATTCCAAATTTTAGATAGCAAACCAAGGTAAAACTTGTCACACTCATTTGTTCATGTTTTCAAAAATGTAAATAAAAATTGTTTAATATTTTGGTACAAAAAATGTATTTATTTTTTCTTCACTTTAGTAAGTCTAACATTAAAAATTGATGATGCGCAGCACTGTTATGTAATTTTGGAACACTTTTCTTATTTTCCACAGGTATTGGTATCTAGTTCTTCTTGCCTGCTACCCGTACGACAATGAGTCTATGACAAAGAACTGCACATGGGCCCAGTCAACATCAGATGCGGTGGTTGACTACAACATCTGGCTCGTCAATGGCTACCCAAACGGCAGCTTCAACTTTAACCCCTTCACATTCCAATTCTCCTACGAGAAACAAACCATCCTTCAGATGTTCATGGTGTTTGCATTCCTCTATACAATCCTATTCCCTGCACAGATTACAGCGCAATGTGGGCAGTCGCATCCATTGGTGAAACTCCTCACGCTGTGTCTGTTCCTGGAGTATATTGGCGTAGTGTGTTTTTTCATCCATTACGTGTTATATGCGGTTAACGGCGAGGGCTTTTCATGGTTGGAGCACATGGGCCAGTTGTTTCAAATAGTGATGCAGTGTTGTTTTATGCTTCTGCTTTTGTTGCTGGCTAAGGGCTGGACCATTACAAGAACCGACATTCATCAAAAGAAGATAGTTTTTGCCGTTTGGGGTGTTTATTCGCTCTTTTATGTGTTTCTGTATTTTTGGCAAATGGTAAGCTGATTTAAACGTTTAAAAATATATATTGTTCCTAATATATCATGATTTTTGTTATGATAAAAGCACCTTATCAAAATTATAACATAAACATTTTTTATTTGAATGAATTATGTTTCAATAGTTTATCAAATTAATAATAAATTGTTTTGAAAGCTTTTATTTATACCAGTACATATTTTAGATATTTTTGTAATTGCTGTTGGCTAATATTTTAACTTTTTTTAGTGTATAGATTTTATACCTTTGTACAGAATTTTCAATATTTTAATTGTATGTTTCAACAGCCCTTAATGATCAATTCCTTCACTGGAATTGGCAATAGATAAATAAATTAACCTGTTATTAGCAAAATTGCAACTCTTTACAATTTAATGGATGAGTACTAATTTTAATTTATTTTGCAATTTATTTTTTGTAGAAAACCGTGTTATCATCAATTGATAGTTCACATTATAAATAATATAGATGAATCTTTAATCATATTAATCATTTTTCTAATTTTGATATCAATAACGTAATTATGTTTCTTTAAAGATTACTCTATCCTGTTGCTTTAAAATTATTGTATGTAAACTCTTTAATTGTATTATTTTAATAATGATGGTACAGTAACAGTATTGTATTGAACGATTCTGAGCAAGTCTATCTAGGCTGTTCCATATCTGGTTAATAAGTTTCATTTTTATACATTTCATTTAATAGTTGATGATCAGTTTAGTGTCCGATACCACCGAATACCAGTCACTTGCCGGCGGCATCGTCCTAGCCCTCCGACTCATCATTCTCATCTGGTTCGTGTATGAGCTTCACACCACCCGGCTTCAGGAGAGTGCTGAGCCAAAGCTTAAGTTCTACAAGTACTTTGGCATTGGTTACTTTGTGTGGTTCATTCATCTACCAATACTTGTGATAATCGCTGCTCTGATCTCACCACAGTATAGACTGAAGGCTATAACTGGTATGTTGTAAGAGTGAAGTATTCTGTAACAATCAAAGATTACAAAAACTGAAACTTGCTTGTGACAGAATATCTATTGTTGATAGTTTCAAAACAAGTTTTTTAGATTGAATTTAAGATTAAAATTATGAACAATAAAAAAACAATACCTCAAAGAAAACAAAACCGTTATTGTTGGCAACATACTGTATTTACGAAAAGTTCATGTTTATAAAGTAGGTACAAATTTTCTAACATACATGAAGATTGAAGCTGGAAAAAAAGTTCCTTTATAATAATAATAGTTATGTAGTAAATCCTTTCCATAATTATTACATAATTTTATAATAATTTCATATTTAATGGAACTCTGGCTTCAAATGAGCCTCTTGAGAGTGATAGTGCATGATAAAATTGCAGCCAGAGATGTAAAGCAGATGTATTTATTTTATTAAAGCTCTGTCTACACTATCAAACTAGTTTGACAAAAAAAGTGTGATGTGCCCAAATATGGTTGTGATATGCTTAAATATGGTAGTGATATGACATGATCATGTCCATATTTGGGCACATCACATTTTTTTGTCACATAATTTGATAGTGTAGACAGAGCTTTAAATGATTGCTAGATTCTAAGTACCGTTCAAAGCAATAATTTCCCTTGCTTATAATCAAAGACTGTATTCAGGAAGATGCTTAATAATGCATAGAAACCTGTCGTTAATGTACATGTCCTATTTGATTCATATTAACGTTTATCAAATTTCCTGTCTGCGTTTGTCTGAAACAAATTTGTTATCCAGGTTTATATTATATGTGGGCTTTCATTTCACTATTAATTATTTTATACAGTTGGTGAATCCAATATTGGTCATCATCCATATTAAACCATCTGCATAAGTTGAATACCAAATTGTTATATAAATCTTTATATAATTCCCCTGAATATTGTATTACCATATATTGTACTGTATATTATTATGATTCCATAGTCGTTTTTTACTGAAGGATGGCTGATCTGTCTACAATATCAAACTAGTTTGACAAAAAAGTGTGATGTGCCCAAATATGGTAGTGTTATGCCCAAAGATGGTAGTGATATGACATCATCATGTCCATATGGGCACATTACATCATTAGTTTGATAGTGTAGACAGAGCTTTAGCCTAATGAAAGAATAGTGTAAATTCCGAAAGTTTGACACTTTCTTTCTGGCTGTTGCTTATTTCCATTGGGATCCAGCCATTGATACATCATTTTTTCCATAATTAGCCTTTAGAATTATGATTATTTAAATATTATTATTGATATTATGTTTTTGTATGAAGGGGCATATTCAGAATTTTTAAATAGGGAAGCTCTAAACATATACAATGCCAGTAATATTAATAGTCAAAAATATATATAAAATATGTTATTGTCATTTTAGATGTCAAAGGGGGAGCATGCCCCTATTGCTACTGAACCTCCATGAATCTGCCCAGATCCATAAGTAATAAAGTATAATTAATTATATTTGCTAAATTTTATGTTTCAGGTATGACCTTGTCTGGAGACCTGTTATCAATCTCTGCAATGGTGTACCTGCTATGGCCATCACGTAATCCGACATACTTTAAACTCGTGGTAGATGAGCGGAAGGTACTGCTCCAAAAATATGGCTACGCCTATAACACCATCTAGAGTAATGCTCCTAACTGGTGATTTTATTGATAATCTTGATACAGATAGCTTTTGATTTAGTGATGTTGACAGAATCGAGGATGAAGAGAAGTGTGTCCACATGAGCAAAAATTAAAGGAGTTACTATAGAAGACATTTTGATTTGCTCATTGGTCAATGCCTTGGCTAGCCTTCTTGGTTTTGTTGTCATTACTAATACACCAAAAGCTATCTACTCTACCTTAACCTTAGGACCTAGTCCCTTCTCTACCTTGATAGAATATACTATATATTTCTGAATATGAAATATTATATCTTGATACAAATTACTAGTTACTCTACGTATATAATATAAACTATATAACATACATTAGTAAAATAAGTATCAGCTCTGTTTGTTTATTGGTTGGCCAAGATCTGCTGTTCAGCCAATGGTGTAACGGCTATGAGCACTCACTGGCTAAACAGAGGGGCTCCAGAGCTTATGGAGGTCCCTGAGCAGTGTCCAGAGGAAAAATCAGGCATTAAAATATGTTGAAAAGGGCTAAAAACACCTGAGGCCTCAAGTGTTGGAGGGTTTCAGGCCTCAGTGTTACGCCACTGTGTTCAGCGTTTACAAATACAAAAATAGAGACCATTGTGGTTTGACGAGAAGTTTTCAGTGAGGCTTTTTTTTAATAGTAACATTTATTTTAATGAAATGGTCAATCAATCCCCTGTGTGACACTTGGTTCTTGCATAATTAGCTGTACTGTAATAATCATGATGCTCTCTACTTAATATTAACAAGGGTGCCAATATTTTTTATTCATTTTTAATGACTTTTTAATTAATTTATTGTACTGTATAGTTAGGTGCTGTAAAAAGGGAAAGTGTTTAGTAGTATTAATCTGTCAGTTGTAATTATTATCATCATGTATTTAAATAATGTGATCTTATTGAACCGAGGTGCTGAGTAATGAAAGAGAATTGAGCTAGCTTATCAGCCTGGTGCTATCCTGAAATGACTGTTATGATTGGTGCATGTTGAAGTAATTCTAGAAGTATGTAAAGAATCATATAATTCTACCAGCTCCTGATAAAATTATAGTAAGACAGTTTAGCATTAAATCATGTGTGAAATATGGTATAGTAATAATAATACTGTTTATCATTATTAACAATACTTTGTTAATATAATTCCAATATAATCCCACCCTTTAATTGTTTCCAAATTATTTAGGCCATACTCCAACCAACTTAACTTATAGCATAGCACTTGCATGTGCAGAATGCAGTAGCTGCGTAGTGATTACAGGACCATCTTATCTTGATTTGGTTGTATTTTTTGTGTTCAATTGTCAATATTATTTTTTTTTAAGATGTTTTTTTACTGTTCATGTTTTGTTTGTATTACTGTATATATTTTTACAAATATCATAGTTCTGTACTTATTTTTTAATATACCATAGTTCTGTACTTATTTTTTAATTTTATAAATTATGATTTGTTAAAATTTGATTTGACAATTTTCATTTATATTAAGAAATTTTATATTTAATGATAGTTTAATTGTGTTCAGTACTGTCTATGTAACATTTCAGGTTTTTTTTAAAAGATAGAATTGAAGATATAACACATGTTAACCTTATTGTTTGGTTCCCACTAGGATGCAACGCAAGGACGTAGAAGGAACATTTGACCAATCACAAGCGATGGATTATCCAAACTGTCGCTTGTCATTGGTCAGTTTGCTTGTGTTGCGCCTACATCTTAACTTTACTATCATTTGATTGATATAGCCATGTTATTAAACATTCCTTAAGTCTGTTCTTTGGCAATAGTTAGTATTTATTTATCGCAAATTACAGTAATCATCCCTTTCACATAACGTAGTTTAACTCAAGTTTACACACACAGGGGCGTCAACACCTTCATTTTGTATGGCATGTTCCTGCCCCGGTGTGTGTAACTGTAAAACGCTTAGCAAGGTGATGTGAAAGGTTTAATTGAGAATCTCCTCTTTCTGAGTGTACAGCTAGTTATATATGTTATTCAGTGCAATATAATATACAAAATAGTGTTAATTATACTGTAACAAGTTATTCACCAAATTAGCCAATCTAAATAAATCTCTGTCTACACTATCAAACTAGTTTGACAAAAAAAGTGCCCAAATATGGTAGTGATACCCAAATACGGTAGTGATATGATGTCATCATGTCCATAATGGGCACATCACAAATAGTTGTCACATAAAGTTTGATAGTGTAGACAGAGCTTTAGCAGTGTAGTTCATTTAGCATAGCATAGATTTCTTAAATGTGTAGAACAATTTATATCTAAAATCACAAATTTATCGCTGAAATCACAAATTTATCATTGTTTTAAATTATTTTTGTGTACTATTGCGTTGGTTCATTTATTAGCCATGCATGATGCTACAACATCTAGAAATTAGCATAAACGGGTAAACATTATAGTGTAAAAATGTAAACATCATAAGGTGTTATATTCCCTTTACAGTATATATGTTATATTATATTATTTAATTACTGGTATATGACTAAACCTTGTTGAAAGTAAAAACACATTGTTATTTACAGTGTAATTGATTACCGAGAAAGCATGCAAATGTTAAATAATAGTCTCGATCTCGCAATTCTAGTTTCATATATCTTTGTTTAGGTAATAGAAATAGTTTTAGAATACACATTATTCGCAGTAGTTACATTTTATGCAAAGTTAAATAATGGTAGGGATCTTCTCCAAAATTACATATAGATATAAAAAAAAATATTTATGTCTACTTAATTGTGCAATTAGAATAAATGTACTACAAACATTCAAACCATGAATGGTTACAATTGTGAAATTGTGTTAGAATAGAATTATTATTATATTATAAGAAGATATAATAAAAATAAGTCATAAATAAAAATAACAATAAACAATTGTTACAAATGCTTTTCTTTTTGTGGAGCTATTCAATTTGTGACCGATAAGAATTTTATAAGGAGAGATTTAGGATTATTGGAATTATTTGCATAATTCTTATATCCTGGTCTTCACCAATTATTATTGATACTTAAAATTGATGTTAAGTCCAATTGACCTAGTATTTTAGTAAGCCCATACAGCCTACTACTGTATATAGAATTTCTAACATTGATTTGATGTTTTTAAATTCAATCAAAGAAATTCAAATTAAAGTACAAACTAGTTTGACAAAAAAAGTGTAATGTGCCCAAATATGGTAGTGATATGACATCATCATATCCATATATGGGCACATCACATTTTTTTGTCACATCAAGTTTGATAGTGTAGACAAAGCTTTAGTGAACATAGTGGTAGTAGTATAACATTATTAAAACTCTTCATTCAATTTATTAACATCTTTCAAAATAACATGCATCAAGTAAAATACTTTTTAAATCTACAGTCTCCTATTAAAATGTATTTAAATCTAATCTCTCGAATAAACAAACAAAATACCAACACTTCACAACATGTGATGAAAACAATATTTATAAATAATTATGTAATATATTTTTGAATACAATCTGTTATGTGACCCTGTATTGTCCAATCAAAACAAGATTTAAATTGAGTGTTATCCAGATGTCTGCACTTTATACTAAGCACATTTAAGCCCAAGTAAGCAGTGGGTACTACATTCTCAATGAACTTAGTATAAAGTACAAATTACATCAGGGTAGGGCAAACATCTGACCAATTACAGTACTCCACACCCTGGCGCAAAGCTTCTCTACAGTAGTTACAAACAATATTACATGCATTATCTACTTTCAATGAAAAAAGACTTAGAATTTTGATACAAATCGTCCATGTAAACTATAAGCCCATCTTTCAACTGGTACCACTGCCCTGCATTCCTCTTTAAAAGTCTTGGCATTGAGGACAAGCAGAAACGGACGTTTTCCTTCTCGGCAATCTAGAACAGTTGACAAAATCACCCCTGGAATATTAATATAACATTTTAATATAATAAGTACAAATATTCTGTTTGTTAAGGAAAGCTGGGCATGGTAAATCAAAGATATTGAGCCTTCCTCCTCAGAAACATTTCTAAAAAGCCCTTTGTGCAGAGGCTCCCTATCATTGCTATCTGTTACCTGTTTCCGGACTAAAACTTATGTTGAACGCTCCTTTTCTTTTGTTGCACTCTCTCTTTGGATCAAACTCCCTCCTTTTGTAAAATTTCACCTACTTTTGACTCATTAAGTTTAATTTAAATTGAACTCATTTATTTAGCAAATTTCAGGACACAGTGCGTCTTTGATCATGATTGGAATTGGCACTATGTTTGATTGTTATTGTTATGGTAATCAGGATAAGATAAATACATGAATATTTTAGGTGGAACATACCATCATCTTCTTCTTTTGCTTTTGGGTTTGCAACAAACACTGGTTCAGACGCATGGCATCCTTCTTCAAACCACCTCACATATGTTTTATTTTCAACATCAACTTTCAGTAACTAGAAAAAGAAAAGATTAACATACATAGGATACTTAGTGCCGTAACTGCTTTGAGCGCTCAATTGCTAAACCCAGGGGCCCTTATGAGCATTTCCCAAAGGAAAAAAAGGGCATTAAAATATGTCGAAAAAAGGTTAAAAATACCCGGCCTCCAGCAGCGTTGGAGGGCCACTTAGGGTTCCTAAACCAGGGGCCTCAGGCCTCTGCATTATGCCACCGAGGACACTGAACAGTGACTTATCTCAATGAGGGTGTCTCATCGCTAATAGAAGTCTGTTAAATGGAGTTTTATAGGTGTGTGTTTGAAAGATCATAAGGGGTGCATCGTTCTTACCTCTTTGAACCCTGCACTAACTCCATAAAAGTATTTGTAAGGTTTGCCATTGTATTCTTTGTAGTTCATTTGCGGAAGTTCAATGCCTAGAATTATGAAGATAAATTTGAATAACAACAAAACTTGAGAGATTACATACACTGTGTGAATTTAATACCAGTATTTATTTATAAGAGTGCTTAACTGTACATTAAGCATCATCTTAAAATTCCATTTGATTCATAAACAACAGAATATTCTATTTAAACATTT
Organism: Antedon bifida; assembly: GCF_963402885.1. Lineage (NCBI taxonomy): Eukaryota > Metazoa > Echinodermata > Crinoidea > Comatulida > Antedonidae > Antedon > Antedon bifida. The sequence goes on from NC_136234.1 coordinate 3,714,224, forward strand.
AAAACATACTTTACCCTGAATTTTAAAGTGATAAAGAAATGGTGAAAGTTAAAAAACGAACTCTGCTGTATTGTTTTGGCGTTTATGCATCATAATAAAAAGATGCTTAATCTAAAAATGTTTACAGCATTATTCCACTTACGAACATCCATTAAAACCTCTGAGTGACAATGGACCATTCCGTCGTCTTGAACAACAGCACGACAGGACGTACCAACAGGAAGAGATAATTCACCATTTGTCGCAGAATCCTACAAAAAAGGAAAAACAATGTGAAGAACTTTTGACTATGTGTGGAAAGCCTCTATTTTGTTTATAACTTTATATGGTATTGTTAATAAAATCCCAAGCATGGTGCATAAGCATGGTAAAAGTTTAAAAAGGTCCATTAAAGAATATCTTTTATTAAAGTATACCTCAGATGGTAACCTAATTAATTAAGATACTGTATTCTTTTATTTTTATATATATAATGTATGTAAGTGTTGTATTATTATTATTTGTATAATGTAAAGAGGGACTACAGCGACAGGCCCATCGGGCCTTTTGTAGTCTCTCGACTATATATATTATATGCCAACCATTGTTAATGTTATGATATAATATTTTTGGTCAATAAATGTTTCTTGTTTCTTGAATGGTATTATCTTATTTTACATTGTCTCGTCCCTGGTATGTATTCAATTGTTTGAAGGCAAAATTAATGGTATGATCCAAGTTGGTGCAAATTAATATTTTATGGTTGAATTTTTTGTTTTATTTGTAAAAATGAATGAATATGTTTTCTTAAGTGGTTGAATTCAATCAGTCTCTTAATGTAATATTATGATTTTGTTCTTTTATTAACATTTTTTTTAGTGATGATTTTTTTGGCAATAAAGAGTAAAGATATAAATCTAAAAAAAAAAACCTAAAAAATATAATATATGAAACAATTAGCAAACCTTTTCTACTTTAAGAGGCAAAACAAAACGTCTTGGAGTTGCATATATTTCATTTAAATCATCCTTTTGAATATTCTCAAGGAATAATTTATGAAAAATATCGATGTTATCGTAATGTAGAAGGTCCATGAAGATGTGACCATCCTTCTCAAACGCATTAACATGATGAAAAGCAAACATGGCGTCTGCTTTGTGCTTGACAACAATTTCACCCGTCTTCTTGTCGATAATGTTGATATACGTTGGCTTTGTCTTGTCAAAGGTCAATGTGTTGAAGAACGTTTTTCCCGTAAATTGTGAAATGATTAAGGATAGGACGTCGACGATAAACGGGTATTCCATCAGGATGATGTAATTTTCAGTCATTCCAAAGCTGTGGTAGTATGATGGGTTTCGTCCTGACGATGATGGTATGGTGCTAACCACTGACGCAGTTGGCCCTGATTCTAGTGACACAAAAAAACAAAATAGTTTAAAGATATACTGTCCCTAAAAAACATGAACAATGTAGATTAATAAAATCAGACTTTAAATAGACCATTTTGTAGTTTTAATCAAGTTATTTACTTCTGTAGAACAAAAATAATGGTTTCACTTAAGAGACAAAACAAACTGTTACATTTTTTGCTTTAAATTAACATTTTTTTCAGGTAACAATATTTGTTTCAAATTATCCAATTTTTAGTTAAGGTTGATGTGTAGCATTAAATGGCATATTCAACCAAATTCAGGAGAACAATATATCTTTATTAATAGTATTAGAATGATATGCTCCATTTGTAGTTGTTGTTGAAGAACTGGAAATTCACAAGTCAGTTAAACAGTTGTGTCAACAGTTTTTACCTAGGACAAATTGTGACGTTTCGATGACTCTAAATCTCAATCATAACAGTTAATATTAATGCAATCAAGTAAATTGGATTTATATATAAACATTTTTATTGCAATGAAATTTTCTCAAATTTTATGATTCACTCCATGTAGGTAAATTTAATATCTTTAACACCAGGTCAGGTCAAAAACTCATTTATAATATTGTATGAAATTGCCTGAAATGTTACGATTCTACTCCATTTTAGTAAATTTCATATATTACTATTTCAATTTAATTTTTAGGTCTTGAGAATTGCTCACTAGTTTAAAAAAAATGCTAATTTTGAGCAAGAGTATGGAACCTTTCTTTTGAGCATCAAAGCGGACGATCTTATAGCAACTTCTTCCAGAGAATGCTGTACCAAGGTTGTAGACAGTCCCGTCAGATTCAACATGTGGATGCGCTGTCTGCGTGTTCACAGCTATGTTATTTCTGCCATAAATATTTACCTGTGAAAAATAACAAATAGACGATAATCTAAAAATAATTTATCAAATGAACTAGCAAAAAAATAAATTATATGTGACTGAGTATATCAGTATCTGTATAATACAAATACATTTATTCATCAAATCACAAATAAAATAATAGTATGTACAATGATTCAAGAAAATGATGAAATGGGGTCTCAGGAAACAATTATGGTGCAATTAAAAAAGAATGAGATTACAATAAAAAGTACAAATTCCAACATCAAATACAAAATTCTTTAATTCGTTACGAATAATCCCATGTTTGAATACTACTTTTTAGGGGGTGGGATTACATTTCTCAGAGAAATTAATCGCATTCAATTTTAATCATATTTAATATCTACTATTTGTTATTATAGAGGGTGATCCTAAACAGCATAATATGCTGACAATCAACGGCCCTCATATAAAACAATCATATATAAAAATAGAACTATACAAAAACTTTACTCGGTATAGAGAAATATAAAACTCAGTGGCGTAACGGCTATGAGCGCTCAGGGGGCCCATGAGCAGTGCCCAGAGGAAAAAACATGCATTAAAATATGACGAAAAGGTTCAAACGCCCAGCATTGGAACTTGGAGGGGTTACCTAACCAGGGGCCTCAGGTCTCTGCATTACGCCACCGATAAAACTATTGCTCTGTTAAGTTACCTTCTCTGTATTCGTCATTGAATCTAAATCAATTTTGCACAAGTTCTGCGTTTCTGAAGATGCATATAGTTCATCAGCAATAGGAATAATATTCACATTTCCGTTGTCTGTCAGCTCTGGAACCGAAAACTTTGACATGAAACGATGGAAAATACTCTTGCATGGATCTGGGTAGGACGCGGTACCAAATTGTGACACAACGATGCGATTCTGTTTGAAAGATTGTCTGTAAGTCTCACTATTCAAAAAATGACTTTGATACGTAACGCTGCCATCTTTGATTGTGAATCGTAACAACATTGCAAATCCATCGAAGAAGTGGTTCATTTTTTGGCCGCCAACCTCGTATATGGCTGGACCAGTTCGAAGCAATTCCCCACTAAGCCATTGTGGTAACGCTCCTAACATATATAGAGAGAAATAACATTCTCAATTAATAATGTCAGATAATTTAATAAAATAAAACAATGTTGATGAGTTGTTTAGGAGATTTGATTTGGAGTGCTAGACGTATACAGGCATATAATAATAGGCATCTAACTGTATGCAAATTATTTACTTTCGTTGTTGGCTACTCAGATAAGAAAATAATGCAAAAATCATCTTATTATTATGAAATATTACTAAATACTACAGGCCTAATAACTACTATGAAAGGTAGCCCACATAGGGCCGGTCAACTTTGTGACATTGGTTGGGAATTCCCCATGTTTGTTTGTTTACTCTTCCAGCAGTCTCCATCATCACACACTAGGCCTCTTTAGATGTAAATCTCCTTTCCCCACATTTATTGCGTTGGCTACTCGGATAAGAAAATAATGCACAAATCATCTTATTATTATGATTACAGGAGGCCTAACTACTCAGCTACTGTAAAGGTCGACTTGCGACATGGGGAATTCCCCATGTTTGCTTACACTTCCAGCCTGTCATCACACACGGTTTGCCGAGTTCAGTCTTACCTTCGATTACAGCTTCTGTTGGGGCTGGATTATCTTTCAAATGTGTCTTTGTTAACATTTCATTAATAGAAGTCGACATGATGCTTGCTATGCCTAATCTACGAAAAAATAGCCTACTGTTACGAAGAAGCAACATTTACACTGCGAATGATCCGGATTTCCAAAAAGATTAGGCTTGGCAAACTAAATTACTGTGTACTGGGTTAGTCGATTATTATGTAGGGAGTTATTAATAAATCCTTGAACATTAGTTATGTCACGAGGAAGTCGACAATAACATTAATGACCAATAAAATGTAGTGCAAGATATTTTCAAAAAATAGTTTCAAAATGCATAGATTACATAGATTGTTTATTTAAAATCTGGAAGGGCATATATAGGCCTGTGCTCAGCAAATTCTGACATTAATATTGTGATATTAATAATTTATTTATTACGAGGCATTAGATATTACCAGATGCTCACCCAAATTACTACACGGATCATATCCAATATTGTGATATGATATTAATAAAAATATTAAAGAGGCAGCCTAAAATATGAGCCGTGCTCAGTCAAATTATGATAACGTTAACAACCTATCCAATTCCAAGTGAGACAAAGTTGTCTCAGCCATATTAATGGAAGAGGCAAACAACTGATACGTTATTAGCCGGGGCCTAGTTACTGATTTATTATACCAATTTTAAAAGCTATATATAATTATTTCATATTTACAATTTAATATTATTCTATAAATATAGTTAGTTGTTATTGAGACTATATTCATTACAGCCAAAAAAATAATTATGTACGAGGACAACACACAATGATAGCTGTTAGTTATAAAAAATGACTACGCGATTGAGCTCCAAAGAAAAGAACTACATTCTTTGTATTAATGTTATAATATGGCCGGTTGTGTGATACCAAAACGGTTTAAAATGCCCGGATAGAAAAGTAATCTCTAAATAGCCAATCAACGGAAAGCTCAATCTTCTCAGAATGCTCAGCAACCAAATAAGCCAATCAACGACAACTATCTCCGTCTTCTAATTTGCATATTAAGTTAAGAAAAGTTAGAGAAGAAAGCCAGAGCGCCAGGAGATGAGATAAAGTAGGTTGTGTTTTATTTGTTAAAAATATACATTAATCAAACATACATCACCAGGCAATGTAAGTAAACATTTAATTAATTGTATAGATATTTAATAGCTCATCAATATAATTAACAGAAGCCTACTGTAAATAAAATTGAAACCATGCACATGCTCATTTCTCTGACCTGGGAGTGAGATCTCTTCCCCCGTGTCGTCGTTAAAGCCTAAGCTCACATCATCGGTGGTTGAATTTGTTTGTCTTTTATCCTGCCTTTATACCAATACAATTTCTAGGCCTAGGCCTAATCTTTATTCAATTGAAATCATTTTGATTTAGTTTATAAAGCATCAGGTTTTCCATAAAGTATAACTTTAGATCTAAATAGATGGTTCCCCAACCACCATTTTATTTCGTGTGAAGCATGATTACATTCTCAAACTCACAGCCACCAGTTGTGTGCTGTGCTTGTGAATGACGTCATTCATAGGAGGGTGTTTCAACGTGTTACACATACGGTGTCTGTTGACCAAAAGATGCCATAATTTCTCACCTCTGTCTTTGATAGTTTTAGTTTGTTTATTATGCATGTTTTTTATTTCAGCTTCACTCCTAATTATTATCACGTTATAGTACAGGGTTAAATAATTATTTCCTACATTATTTCATACACAACTGTAATACCATTTTATAAAAAAAAATGTTTCATTGCCTGGTAGTTGACATATTTATCTATAAATGATTTTCACTACTAACACTTAGACATGCACACTGGTGTTGTTGAACACTTTTTTTTAAAGGAAATGGAAACACAAAGGTAGGTTACTAACGCAGCAAGACATATCGCTTCGAGCATCCAAGCATCAAAACAAGTAAGATCTGTAACTAGCTGCTAGGCTTGTAATGTAGATTTAAGAAAAAAACTCATAAAGCCTTGTTATTTCATATTTGTTTCTTGGTTTGTCTGCAATCCCATGTATATTCCATTGATTACATATTTCTGCCATGATGTGTTATGCATCTTGCGGAAGTTGGTGTGTTTTTCGGTTTGCGTTGAGGTCTGTTTTCTGTTATCTGCATTTTGGTTTTCTTGAAAAAAAATCAAAATATTTTGTTCAATGCTTGTGTTTCTTTAGCTCCAACTTCCAATGATTACATTTCATTATACAATTGCCATTGTGTCTTATGGTATCTTGCAACAGAAAAAAAGAAAAGATTTTTCAATCTGTTTCTTTGCATTTTTTCAATGTTGCAGTAATAATCCTTGGTTTTCTACACTAGATTCATAATAAATATCAAATGTACTTGTCTCTGTGTCTGTTTTCATTAAAAATAGATTACACAAAAATACCCAAAACAAACAAAACAAACAAACAATTTAAATACTGAGTTTAATATTATTTTGTATGTTCACCTGTCTATTCAAAATAAACATTTTATACAAAGTTGTGTTATGTCTATTTATTTCCAATTGGTCTGTTATGCTTTATATCCTGCTAAAAATATTCACCTATGTGTTTTGATTATGAATCTTATAATAATATTTATTTATTCATAAACTTTGTATATGACTTGTTGATTTTAAGTTATGTATATCCATTATATTTTCAAATTGTTTTATTGGTTTAAAGTAATAAATGCATTTTTTGAAGAAAAATCATTGTAAAGCTTGTACTTTTGCAATTAAAATTTTGTAAACTGCTTTCTACATCAATAAATGATGGAGAGCAGTGTTTATTGGTTATTGTAAGTAGTTTAAAGTTTTGTATGGTATGTTCTTTTAAATGTTTGTAATATGTAATTGTTTATATTTCTGTATTATATTATTATTATTGTGTAGAATTAATTAATATTTCTAAATGAGGTGACTGAGTTTTAGATTAGGTGGTCTGATCATCCGGATCATTATAATAAGGTATTGGTATAATTTTATCAAATTAATTATAGTTATAAATAGCCTATGTACTTAGCCTACAACCTACCACTTGAGAAGTGGAAGAAAAAAACTTTGTAAAATTGGAACTATAGAGGACGCTATAACATTATTTATGCATGGGTTGTTTTGAGAGGAAAGGCAATTTCTCTGTCTCCCAGGCTTTAGCTTTGGTGGTTAGGCCTACAGCGTAATAAACTTTGTTTTGGTCCAATAATTATTGGGGTTATAATATTGCCATTATTTTTAGGCGAACGCATTTCAATATTTGATAAGAATGAGGTAGTGTAATGGCAAGAGGAAAAATCGTACAAAATGTTATCATCCCCGCCCTCTTTTTGATCACCTTTCAGCTTAGCCTAGCACCCTATTTTGTGAAGTCTGAAGCCGATGGACAAGGCGAGCAATCATTTAAAAACTGGCTTATCGACCAGAAACTAGAGGCCTACGAGCATGTGTTTCATGCAGTTGGTGAGTTTGCTTCTGATTTCAAGCATTTATTGTATCAACACAATACTGTATGTAGTTTGCAAATTAGCACAATAAATGAGTAATAAATTCCCAACATTAAACAATAAAAAAAATGAATGCCAAGTCAATACGTTTTTTGGGTACATTTTAATCAATCAAACACAGCATGATGAATGTTGAAGAGACATTAGTTTAAAATACTAGATAGTTAGCCTGACTAAGCCGGCTATATGCCTAATAATGTTGGCCTACTAAGTTTGTAGTATGATTTATTATTTCCAGCCATCCAAAAATAAATGAGAAAATCTAATAACAACGTATAATGATTTTTTTTTTTACAAATATTTAGGATGTAGGTCATTTGAGGACTGCGGAGAAGTTGACCTGACACACAGAGCCTTTACAGATTTGTTTCTTGAAAAACAAGCACAAGTAAAAGAAGGAATAGCTCATCTACAGAACATACCATATCTTCTACAATGGCTTGAAGGCATTGGTCTTAAACATTGTTTTCACAGGTACAGTATATCACATTGATACAAATCAACAAGGAGATCCTGGTATCAGTTTTTCAATTGTGTGACCCACTATACGACCCATAAGAGAGATGCGTCATGGGTGCATCATTTGCAAATAACTATTGATGCAGTAGTGTGTCAATGTACTTTACCACCCACAATATCATGAATAACATGGTCAAAATGGGTTTGTCATTTTTTTATGCAGGGGTGCATCATGGTATTCATAAGGTATGCTGGGGGTCGTATACTGGGTCATACAATTGACAAGTGCATTAAAACAAGAATTTTTTGATCTTTTGTATTTATTTTCAGCATATTGGTACTGTAATTGCTTCAGACGGTTTAGAATAGTATTAAAAATATTGGTGTCCAAGGACTGAGTATTTTACAACCCCGCTCTAGTACAACAAGTATAGAATAATGGGGTGCATTTTATTTATCTCAGGAATTTTTTTCAGTAATTTGCCTTTTGGATTTATAAAGTAAAATTAAAGAATTATTAAAATTGTTTTAAATAATTATTTAATAAAAATCTACTATAAGTATAATAAATACAGTATTATTATTGCACAATGTTCCACAGTAATAAGATTTAACATAATTTATTGTGGTATCTTTATGCTTAAATGCTCAATTTCCATATCTGTAAAGTAGGACATTTTCATAATTGTCTCATTATTGTATCTCATTATCTAATATAATGAACTCTTTACTGAACTAAAATTTGAATTACAAATGCTGTACTTTTGTTAGGCAATCTATAATTTGATACACTATCAAACTAAAATATAATAGTTAATTATATCTCAACCGTAATAGTAATAGTAAATAACGATTATTTTATTTACCTTTACGTTTCGCCAACTATCAGTTGGCTTTCTCAAAGTGTAGTGACATACGGTTGAGATATAATTAACTATTATATTTTATTTAGAATACCAACCGAATGAATCTTTTTAATGACTATCAAACTAGTTTGACAAAAAGGTGTGATGTCCCCAAACATGGTTGGTAGTGATATGCCCAAATATGGTAGTGATAATGACATCATCATGTCCATATATGGGCACATCACACTTTTTTTGTCGCATAAATTAATATTAATATAAGTATTCATATATTTTATGCAGTCTGGTATCCAAAGACTATTGGAACATTGAACAATTAAGTTCAATAGCGCTTTCGTCAGCCATTGATCTGAGGATTTCAGCTGAAGATTTCAATGTACTTAAAAATGAGGCAAAACGAATACAATTTGTTTTGAAGGAAGAGAATAAAGATGTCAACATATGGAAAAAGCTAATAATTCAAGATAAACAAGTTGATGAAAATAAAGGGTCATTTTTCTATTGTAAGTATTTAACTGATTTACCATACTAAAGCTCTGTCTACACTATCAAACAAGTGTGTGATGTGCCCAAATATGGTAGTGATATGATATTCAAATATGACATGTCCATATATTGAAAGTGCAGACAGAGCTTTATATGATTATAACATATTTCATTCCTTAAATGTTATATTAAACCCAAAAAGGTAGTGGCTTTGCCTTTGCTGTGCTATTTTGCTTGAAATCTGCTCCAGGGTAGGTTTACATTTATTTATCTGTTTTGTCCTATTAAATTTAGATTTTCATTATAAAAATGTATTGAGATGCAATGATTATTTGTATTTTATGTTGTTTGTAAACCATAGCTGCTTAATATTTGAATTGGAACTGTTTTTGTTTATTACAACACAACATATGCTGACAGACATTTCTTAACACCTTATTATCTGTGCTTTTAATCCGTACAGAATTATACTAAATTATGTTGATCTGAATATAAATATAATTGCAGAAAGTTCTTTATTTTCAGTTATAGTGTTCTAAAAAAAAATGACCGTACTACCTGTACTAGTTAATTCAGGCCTTGTCTTTTGAAAATTTTAGGTGTGCTACAAATTGCACTCCTTAATACATTCAGGGGTGTTGTAGATGTGCTGTTTGTATTTTGGTTTTACCAAATTTAAGCGTGTTGTAAATCGCACTCCTCAAAGGCATTTTAGGAGTGTGTTAGGTGAGTGATTGCACACGCTCACCTTAAAAGACGAGGCCTGTTAATTGTCTTTTAATTTGAAGCAATTATCTTTTTTTAAACCATAAAAAAACTACAGTAATTAAAAATCAATTTTTTACAGTAATTGCTTTGTTGATGATATTTGTCATCTCATATCTGCTCTTGGGAAACAATATCAAGAGCAGTTTGTGGGATAAAAGGAATTTTCTTGATCCTTACAAATCCAAGATAACATGGGGTTGGGAAGATAATCAAGTTGTTGGAAGAATGGAAAACTTTAAAGTTGAGGTAAACCTTCATTTTTGTTACTATAAACTAAAATAACTTAAAGCTGTGTTCACACTAAGCCGTGTTTCCAATCTGATGGCTTGATTAAAAAAATGGAAAAAGTGGGTGGTGTTTAAAGCTCTGTATACACTATCAAACTGTACAGTATGTGACAAAAAAATGTGATGTGCCCATATATGGACACGATGATGTCATATCAGTACCGTATTTGGGCATATCACTACCATATTTGTCAAACTAGTTTGGTAGTGTAGACCGAGCCTCAGAATGGAACCATTGACACTAATTTACACGGATTCCATACAAAACATGTAGCATTGCCAGGAGTTTTCTCAGGCCACCACTGAATTCGGTCTCAGGCTAAACATAGCTTTAATGGCTTCCTCACACCAAGTTTGACGTCTTTCATTTATAAATGCTGTTAATTGCTTCTTGAATTTGAACAAAAAAGAGAAATAATTGTATAAAGCTATCAAACTTTATGTGAAAAAAATGTGCTCATATATGGGCATGATGATGTCATATCGCTGCCATATTTGAGCATATCACTACCATATTTGGGCACATCACACTTTTTTGTCAAACTAGTTTGATAGTCAATGACAAAGCTTTAGGATTATTTGATTGATTGACTGAAGGTGTACAAACCATAAACTGAAGATTACATCTAAATTAACATTATATGAATGTGTGAATTATCTTGCGTTGATTTTAAAATTGTACACTGATAATCAATACAATCCCTACATTTGATGAATCAATGAACAACATTTACCTGTTGATATTTAAATTTCTTTTATATTAAAAACCTACCTTGCAGCTATGCTGAATTACATGTCAATTTACATTAACATTTAAAACAGCTAAATCATCCCACTTGCAAGTAATTAATACCTTAGATCATTTGAAATAGCTACTGCTTAACATTTTTTGACATAATTTGTTTCTGTTTTAGTTTTTCCATGGATGGGGTTCAGTTTTTGAAATTAGCTCAGCTGATGAGGTATTGGCAAGTATTGATGTTGGAAGCCAGTCTGTACCTTGTCAAATTGAAAAATGTGAAGATCAAAATAATGCAGTTAGGGTGTCTTTCACTACTAGACGATCTGGGATTTATAAATTTTATGTTAAAATACACAGTAAACCTATCTCAGAAAATCCATACAAGAAAGAGTTTTTACCAGGTGTGTCTTCTTTTATATACCACCCCTAAAATTTGTTTTATAACATTACATCATTAACAAAAAAATCTTCTTTACATAACTGTATAATCATAAACAAAAATGTCTATTAAGGGGACACTTTCCGAACCCAAGAAAGTTTCCTCTTAATAAGAGTGTTCCCTAAATTGAGGCCTTAGAGGTCACTGGTCCCAAATAAAGGGTTGAACTGTAATACAGTATCATAGTGAGTTATGTCAAGTTCATTGTGTGCATCTGGTGAAGTTAAGACATTAAAATGGCATTTCAACAACAAAAATGTATTCAGGGGAATAATACATCTATAATACTTTCGTTTTGTTGTAGGTTGCATAGTGCCAGCAAAATGCAACTTTGTAAACCATAGTTCAACCATAGTAGTTAGTCAAGATGAGCTGCATGCCTTACACTTAGAAGTCTGTGATGAGTATGGTAACGTGTGTAAGGAACGAATATCAAAAGAAAGTATTAAAGAATATGCAATGAAAGTAACAACTGTAAGTTTCTTGGTTAATGGAAATACAATAGAACATGCTTATTCAGAGAACACTGTTATTACACAGAAATGACCAGGGTTAATACGTGTATATGTTTTAACACTACATCCAATCTATATTCAAGGAACACTTTTATTTTTTTTATTAAAGAGACACGTTTATGGGGTCCCAAATGTTCTATTGTACTACAATTTTTTTAATTATTTCCAGTATTTCATAAAACAATATAAATTACATTACTCGGGTACATTACAAATTAATAATTAATTAAAACAAAATAAAGTAACCTTTTACCAAAAGTATATGGCTATTACTTTTATTATTATTGTACTACAGTTTCTTAGGTGGTCTTATATTGGATGCTGGGCTTATACAGTCATTTGGAGGATTATCAGCTACATTAAAGATTTTTTTTTTATTGGGAATAACCTGCTCTACGTAAACAGTTAAATTTTAAATGATTTCATCTTTGTTATATTTATTTTCCAAAGCTTGATTGTAGCCCATCAGAAATAGATAATCCATTGTGGGATGTGACTGTACAAGATGATAACCTCATCTCTCTATTCATCAAGCTATACCAGCCAGGCTGTTTCAAGGCTGTAGCAAGCTACAAAGATCAGCAGTTTGCCAATGGAGAATTCAACATCATAGTATTAACAGGTAACAAGATTTGTGAGGGCTCACTTCAAAATTAGATCAGCTTATTCCTTGAATGTTTGTTTTTGTTACTCGTTCATCAAATACAATAATTCAAATACATATATATAAATGACAGGATAAGAGCAAGAGGGTAACCAAGCTCTAGAGCTTGAAAGATAAACCTCTCCGACGGTTACTCTACTGTAGAGCTACCCAACTAAATTTTGTTTATTAGTATTCGTTGATGAAAACTGTTAATCAAGCTATTATACATCAATATACTAATGAAGTATCAACATATTAAGAGATGAAGCCAAGTCTTCATCTACAGAAAATAATCAGCATTCCTATTGTAACAAGTTACGTTACCATTTGATACTAGGTAGACCAGGGTAATTTACTTGTGAGATTGCTGTAGATTGTACAGTACATTATTAAGGTCCTTTCACACAGTCCTGTTCTTGCAATAAAACTGTCTCAATGTTTCGTTTTCACGATTTTCCATGCGCCAATCAAGTATAAAGATCACTCTACGCATACTCATGTGTTTCTAAGCATGCACAGAATTATCTTTTTAATTGATAGGCACATAGCTGCATCCTAAAAAATTTGATTCAAACCTGAAATAGCGCTGGACTGAAACAGGTGTAAAACACCCATAATACAGCCGCAGAAGATTAGATTTCTAATCAAAATTACATATTTTAACCTTATATTAACCACTATGATCATTTGTTGTAGCATTTTTGTCATTTTCTTTTTTTAGAGGACGCCATGACACAGGTCAATAAAACGGTTAGCAAGAAGAATATGGACAGTTACTACGAGGCTCGACTTTTAGAAGCCAACAGCGAAAAACTTCGTAAACCAAAGAAGGTCTTTTGCTACATCTCACCAAAGCAACTTACAATCAAAGAATTCTACCTGAGGATTATCCCCAAACGATTACATACGTTTAGAGTCTGCCCGTCAACTAAGGTAAATTGATTTGAATTTGACAGTTATCTAATGCTTGGTTCCCACTAGGGACACAACAACATAATGCAACATAACAGATTTGGCCAATCACAATCAATAGATTATTCGCTTGTCATTGGTCACCTTGCTTGTGTTTCGCCTACGTCATTGTGTTGCTTCCTTGTGGGAACCAAGCTTAAACCTCTGTATTTATTATCCTTGCATATTGCATTATATTTCTAAATTGCAAAACAATATTTACAGAACAGGCATCAGAAAATTTCAAATAAAAGACAAATTTGCTTGAATATTCTACAGATTATTTTATTAATTTTTTCAAGATGATTTTTTTTTAAAAGCTCCAATACTAGGTAAAATAATGTCAAAATATTTAATCATTTCTCATCTCAGACCAAACATAATTTATATGTATAGTTATGCAAAATGACAATAAATGGAAATAATAATTTTCCACTAATGAATTAATGAATGAATTCATTACAAATTCAGAAGAAAGATTTGTTCTAATTATTTACCTAGCCATGATTAATTTAAAAATTATTTTTAAATATTTCAGTTTTATTTTCACGGGAACGGTGATAGTCCTGAATTTACTATAGATGATGGTGGACAAGACCCAGTGACACTAGCATGTGAGAATCGTGATATACTAGCTGCGACGTATACAAAATTTCTACTCAAGAATATTGGTATGCTTATTCTTTTTTTTATCTTAAAATACTATTATTATTATGTTTGTTATTATTATACTTCACAGAAGTAGTTCATTTAGTATACAACATGTTACATACTAAAAGTTAGTTGGCGCCCTCTTGGTCTGTTCTCTTCAAGGTAGCAACTCAATTTATCTCACTAGTTAATTTGTTGCTTGCCTCGTTTCAACCAGTTGTATGATACCTATGTCCAATTTCAGTAAAAATGTCTTGAAATATGTGGCCTTAAAATCAAGCATGATTAATTCAACTCTTCCCAATACCGGACTTTCTGAAAACCAAGACTTTTCTGGAGATCCAAACAAAAAAACACTTAAACTGTTCAATAAACTATCTTTTCTTATCTGTTTAGGTGGTTCAGAAACATTTAAAACAAAGCAAGAATATTTTTATCAGGAAGTTAGTAATAAACACAAGCGGAACTCTCGTACCATTATCCACCTGAATATCGACAGATACTCAATACTTGAAAGTGTATGTATACCTTCCACTTTTTTTATTACCATTACACTACTTACTTGTTTAAACTTGGTTGCCACAAATGGCATGTAATGCAAGTGAGTTGACCAATCACAAGCAACATTTTGGATGATTTATTAAGTTAAGATTGGTCGAAATACTTATGTTGCCCTTACATCATTGTGTTGAGTCCTACTAGGAACCAAGATTTACAACAACCAACCTCAACATTTATAGTGTCTCATTCTTATTGTACAGTATGTACTGTATATTAAGTACATGAAACATCAAACTAAACCTAAGTGCCCTTTCCTTAACAATCCTAGCCTATTACAGGCTCATGTTGTGTCTTCTCTCAATGTATAGCTACATTATATCATTTTTATAGTCTATGAAAGCAACTAAATCCTTTACTACATCAGACTGGTGCAAGAAATTTGAAATAAAATTCCTTGGAGAAGAAGGTACAGATACTTTTAATTAATTTTAATTGATTTTATAGTATATTATATTTTAATGAGATCACAATTTCGGCATGAATTTAAACAATATGAAATGTTTTATTTTTTAATTTAAGGTTTGGATTGGGGTGGCTTATCTCGTGAATGGTTTGGTATTGTGTGTGATAGTCTATTCAAATCAGAGAATGAACTCTTCAAAAGTTTTAAAGACGACGCACAAGGATTGGTAAGGATAGCCCTTGTATAAATGTTCACTGTCTCCAATAAACAGAAGATCATTAAATGCACACTTGCAACACATGAGCAAATGGTTAAGACAGTGGAACCGTAATATGTAGCCATAATATCGGCAAGGGTTCGAGCCTCACTCGCTCCATGGTTCTGGTGGTAGAATAATGGATAAAGACTATAAACTGTAGGTCCAATGTACACAAAATGCTCATGTGCACTTGAAAGAACCTAGTACATCTTTCGAGAGTATTCGTTATTGGTATTTTACTTCTTTTAAAAGCCTTGTTACTGTCTGATTGAGTGACATTATGCATTTCTATAATAGGTTCATCCGAATGCAGATAGGCCACAGCATCTGTCTAAGTTAAAGTATTATGAATTTGCTGGCAAGATAGTTGGAAAGTGTCTGTACGAATCATCATTAGGACCTTCCTATACTCAACTAGTCCGTGCACGCTTCTCACGGTCATTTCTCGCACAACTTATTGGCTTACGAGTAACGTATAAGGTATGTTTGATGATGATTTTTTATTTGATTTATAATCTATAAAGCTCTGTCTACACTATCAAACTAGTTTGACAAAAAAAGTGACAAATATGGAAGTAGTGGTATGCCCAAATATGGTATTGATATGACATCATCATGTCTATAAATAAGCAAAACACATTTTTTTGTCACATAAAGTTTGATAGTGTAGACAAGGCTTTAGATATTTTGTTGAGGATTTTTTATTCGATTTCAAATGATCTTGACCATGTACTCACTAGCATTGCACTGTATGGCCTTATTACTTGTATCAGGCAAGGAAGTCCATGAAGGCAAACAACTGACGTAAAATAAAAGCATGGAGACTACATCTTGTCTCAAATTTGCACATCTTTGACCATACAGTTTTTTTTTTAACAGAATGAATATTGTTTAAAATGAATGTACTACACTACATCATCCAAGTTATATAATAATATGTATGTTGTTTTTTAACAGTATTTTGAAACAGATGATCCAGAATTGTTCATGTCTAAGGGCAAGTATATATTAGATAATAAGATTGATGCCGACCTTGGTTTGACCTTTTCAGAAGAGATCTATAACGATCATGGGCAAGTAGATAAGGTAGGTAAATCATTCATCTTAAATGTTTTATCAAAGATCTATTACATCTAGTATTCATGACAATTTCTCATTAATTTTTTGGATAAATAATTTCATGTTCAACATCGAAATACGTAATTGACATTTCAGGTATATATACATGCAAAGAAACAAACTAATCTATCAAAAAAGGAAACATTTTTTAGAATTTAAATACTAAAATTAAATATAATGTACAGCCATTACTATGAACTCATATGCTACTCTTTATAATTCACAATTTATCACAAAAACAAATTGATCATGGTTGCCTCAACAGTATTAAAAAAATATTTTATTTATTATTATTATTTAATTTAATATATATAGGTTGTTGAGTTAAAAGCAGATGGGGCTGGTATCCCTGTTACTGAAAGCAACAAGATACAGTATTTGAATTGCTTAGCTGAGCACAAACTAAGTAAATGTGTTGAAGGGGAGCTGGAAGCGTTTATTAAAGGTACTCTATTTTATAGTTTCATTTGACAAAATGTATTTATTCAAATTCACCAAAAAGAAAATTAGAAACTATCGATTTTGCTTATAAAAAAGACAAAGTAAACAGCTTATTAACTATTATTTATTGGGTAAATTGTATGAAATATATTTTGTCAAACTGAATAACTATTGTGTGTGAACATAAAATCTAAGAAGGACAAGCTCAAGACAATTATAGTTTTAACCATTTTAATTGAGTGCCATAGTCTTTACTCTTCCTACCACAATATATAACATTCAATAGGCACAGGAAAGGCTGTGATAAACCACCTAACTTTTCCTAGAAATAACAATCATTCAAAGTATTTCTAGAAATCCATTGTATTGTGAGGGAAGCAACCTTGTAAAATAACTAATACTTTCCTGTTCCACGCTTATTTCTTTCTATTTTTGGCTGAAACTGACCAGCATTCAATGATCTGAAAAGGCTTGATATAGTGGATAGTAGGCACTATATCAAACTGCCATTATTACTGAAAAAGAAGAAAATGAAAGTCATCCATTTTCAATGCATTTATCTTAAGCAAAAGAATAATTAATAATCAATAATACATTTTCAAAAGCACATCCGAGAAACATTTGCAAATCAAAACAAGCAAAAAAAGAAAGAAGAAAAAATAAATAAAAATACAGCATCTGTTTAGCAGATTTCATAAGGAAGTTTTAGACATTATATGAGATAGTTGTAGTATAAAGCTCTGTCTGCACTATCAAACTAGTTTGACAAAAACATGTGATATGCCCATATATGGACATGATGTTGTCATATCACTACCATATTGGGGCATATCACTACCATATTTGGGCACATCACACTTTCACTAGTTTGAGCCATGCCATATTTGTGTACCACCTAATTCCAAACATGGTTAGTCTGCCACCATACAGCATGACTTTTAAGAATGTCTGTTTAAATTGAAACACTGTTTTTCAGGTTTGAATGACCTTATTCCTGATTCCCTATTGAGTATGTTTGATGAGAACGAGCTAGAACTGCTCATGTGCGGGACATCTTCTTTTGACATTGCTGACCTAAGAAGCCATCATATAGCAGCAGGTTGGAATGGACCTGATGGAAGCAAGGTAATGAGATACAGATACACTTTGCCTTGGGATTTTCTAATTTTCTATGGGCAAACCATTGTACTATACTCGGTCATATAACCTACTATTTAGAGGTGTTGTAACACTGAATATCACAAATAGTAAAAACTACAATATGTACTTGTAAAATGACGTCATTTTATTTATGTTATTTTACAAATAGTATTTACTATTTGTCAAAATAAGACAACAAAAAATACACGCTTTTCAACCAATAGCCTACAGAGTAAATATTTTATTCTTTGACATAACTAGTTCAAGGCATGAACTATTCTTACATCCTTACATGTTTCTGTGTAAATGTCAAGTGTCTTGTTTTTAACCTATTAACCTAGTTTATCTCAATTCATTGTAAATCATTTATTGCTGTAAATGGTTTAAGGTTTAATCAACAATAGGGTAGATTACCTGTAAGTATTCTAATCTAATAATCATCTATTTATGTTAATATACAGTTGGATATATCTATTTTTTTACAGTTATTCATTCATTCAAGCTTTTATTTTGGAATCTCTTGTCCATAGAAAGTAAAATTACATATAAATTAATTACAAATAAACAAAAACTGTCAGGGGTGAGGGAATTTCAATTTCTTTCACTTGTCCCAGGACAAGTACCTGCACGGAATTCACTTGTCCGAGAAAAAAATTTACTTGTCCCTCTTTATTGCGCAATAGGCGTAAAATTACACAAGTGTCACCAAATGTCACGCAAGTGTTTATTGTCTATTTAAAATTCAGTAGTTTATAGGCCTAGCCTAGACTTTTTTAGCCTGCTCAATATTTTGATAAAAATAACGGTCATTTTTAGGTTTTATTTTATTAACAAAACAGTGTGAGTACTGTTACGCCTAATTAATAAATAGTAGTTAGTAAATAAAAAATAAAAGAATTGAATTACCAAAAAAACTATGGTGTTTATTATATACAAACGTATCATAGCCTAGTCATACATGTGAACTGATCTTTTCCGTAGCTATGCCGGCTAGCTAGGTATTCAAATTTTTTTTTTTAATAATTTCTATTTTGTCCAGGCATAATTAATTAACAAAATAATACCTAATTAATGTAGGGCTGGCTAGGCCCAATACTAATTAAAGCTTGCCATCCAGACACTAGGCCTAGACCGTCACCATGGAGAAAGAGAAAAATACCTCCTCTCCAGGCCCCAGGAGGCCATCCATACTCTAGAAGTTAGGCCTCCTACTCTACAACTTCTGTACGGAGAGAGGATGTTTTTGTTATTATCCAATTCACTAAATAAAATAGCTTGTTGCATTTCACAGGTAAATTTATAAAAAAACATTCTTTTCCCTATGAAACCACTTTTTCAATTGTCCGTTCCATGCACGATGTACAGAGAAAAATGAAAATACTGGGCCTAGCACCTCCTCGCGTGTGTACAGCCTCCATGTTGATGCATGGTATTTTTGATCAACAATACCTGGTAGAGTCCATTAATTACGGGGGTTCTTTTTAACTGGGCATTTTTTAATTACCCAGTTAATCTATGTCTCAACCACTGCATGGTCCAAAAATGTTTTAATTACCTCCCCAAATAGAAAATCGTGTAATCTATAATGATGTGACTCAGGTCATTGACCAATCAGTGATGTATTAAATGCACTGGGTTTAATGTGCTTTGAAGAAGCTTGCTATTTTTGTTAATGCATATGGCTAAGTGTTGGCACATGGTTTTCTGTGCTCTTAGTTTTAATTTCCTAAATTTCAAAAGTGCTTGTCCTGGGACAAGAGAGTACGTCAAATGTGGTTGTCCGACCGTAAAAAACACTTGTCCCGGGCGTCGGGCAAGTGGGTTCGCTCAGCCCTGACTGTAGTAATTACTACTACTCATCTCAAGATGGCATTCCACCTGGAGAACATCTTTGACTTGTATAAGACGTTGCCTATAATATAATAGTTATATAACTATTTTGAAAGTACAATAAATATTTTTTTTTTAGACATTAGATTGGTTTTGGACGGTTGTCAGTGGTTTCACTCAAGAAGAGATGTCCCGCTTGCTTCAATTTACAACTGGATGTGCCCAGCTTTCATCTGGAGGCTTCTCACAGTTGAAACCAAATTTCCAAATTGTTGCAGTCCCAGCTCATAATACATTACCCACTGCTCATACATGGTGAGGAATATTGAATATAAAATATGATAATTGCAAAGATATCCACTCCATAGCGACTACCCACCCAATCCGGCGTGGTTTTCAAATGTATTCATTTTGATATAAGTGTATAGATTCGTGCAATAAAAACACAGCCAATGTGAGGAATCTACACACCCCTTTTGCCATATTGGTATATTGTACGCTTAACTTACTTAGTACAATTTTGTGCAGTTGGAAAGACGTGACTTGCAAACACTCTGTCTCTCTAATGATATAGATGTCCATATATAAAGTTATTGAAATGATTTTTGCTTCTGGGTAGATAATAACACAATTCAAAACAAACATATTTTTTTTATATTTTTCATACAATTTAACAAAAAGTTCACACAAAACCTTTTATTTGAAGGATTGAATATTCTTTTGTAAAAACTATTTAAAATGTTATATTTGCAGCTTCAACCAACTTTGCCTACCTACCTATGACACCATCGAGAAACTCCAGAGGTCGTTAGTGATTGCCATCAACGAAGGGTCAGCTGGTTTCAGCTTAGTTTGATGGTATGAAGAAAAACGACATGGAGGAATCGATTATTCAAACAGAATCTATCCTTTATATTACAAGTACTTTTTAAAATCGTCTCAGTGGTTTTTTTATGAAGGATTTTATAGGATATTGGTAAGGAATCTATTAACAAAATGTTTTTAACAACAACACAGATCTTACCATTTTGATTGGAAGATTAGTGATATGCCTCTTTGCTGCATTTTCACAAAGTGTACAATAGTGAGTGAGGTAGGTAAAATTAAATATAGGTAAAATTATATTATATATGCTCACTACACTTTATACATAATGCTCATTACACTTCATATAAACATGAAATTCAATCTTTATGTTATTTTAAGTTATATGAAATAATATTGAGGTGACATATTTTCCAATATTATGCAATCCTGTTTTTTTGTTCTATCTACTCGGTAAGACATGTACCTTCTGTCGGTCAGTAAGACATGTCACTTCTGTCATAAATGAGACATGTCACTTCTGTCATCAATGGGACATGTCACTTCTGTCATCAATGGGACATGTCACTTCTGTCATCAATGGGACATGTCACTTCTGTCATCAATGGAACATGTCACTTCTGTCATCAATGGGACATGTCACTTCTGTCGTCAATGGAACATGTCACTTCTGTCATCAATGGAACATGTCACTTCTGTCATCAATGGGACATGTCACTTCTGTCGTCAATGGAACATGTCACTTCTGTCATCAATGGAACATGTCACTTCTGTCATCAATGGGACATGTCTCTTCTGTCATCAATGGAACATGTCCCTATCTTTCTCTTTCTGTATTCAGTGGGACAATTTTGTCATTTGCATGGTATTGGTAAATTTTATTTGTTATACAGTAGTAGGTTAGGACTGTTAATACAGTAGATATGTCCAATGTTGTGTGCAATTTATAAACACCCTGTCTTAACTTTAATCTGAAAGTCGTGCATTCCTTTTGTAAGCTGATATTTAATGTATTTAAAATAATATTCAATGAGTATACCTTGATACACTCTTAAGTCTCACTTAAATTCGTAGAAACTACCCTTCTATTTAATGTATTAGTCATATACCAATATTTTACAAGATTATATAGACATTAAGCATGTATCTAAAATCAGTTGATGCCTTAAGTTTATACATGGAGCAGTTGCTCCATGGTTTATATGCAGTATTTAATTTAAGAGTTTTGTTTCATCTTCATGATTTTAAAAATAATGTTGTTCTCATCATGAGGTTTGGAATACAAATCTAGCGGTTCGTGCCTTGGTTATTAGTACCTGTACATGAATGATAACGTGTACAGCGTTCACTTAAGTATATGCTCAACCTGCTACTAAGACAATGGCACCACCATTCGGTAAAACTTTACTATCTAACTATTTATGCTACAAAAACTCGCCGTATTCCTCCTGTACCAAGAGGCTTTATTTTTGCATTTTAGGATGGGTTAATCATGGAGCTACTAATAGCTCCATAGGTTAATCATACATCATGACTACAGTAGTACTAGTATAAATACTAATGTGTCGGTTTATATATAATTATGTACATTTATGCTAAACCATTTTATTTATTTTACGGGTTTTACTGGGGTGGTGTAAGTGTGAAATAAGGGAATGCGCCGCTGAGAGATCTGCTAATATGCTATATTTAGTTTGTGAGATTCTTTTTTCATTGAGTAATGTAATGCGAATCTAACGTACTACAATTAAACAACTCACAAAACGTGTTGTAATGGTGCGAAAGAAATTCTTAATTAAATTTAATCATAATAAATGTGAAACTTTATTTGTCTGCATGAATAATTAACATTAGTGGTTCTTTTATATTAAACATTTCAAATGGAATGTTTTCCCCTGCAAGTAATTTAACAAACAAAATTACCCCATTTTGATTTAATTATCCGAGTGCAATGGAATATCTTTGTTGTATTAAACATTAAATGAGATTAAAATACGTACAAATCTATATTAATTTAATCATCACTCTACGATATTGTACATCAACTGTTTTGGGCAATTGCAATTTAATTAGTACATTTTTTTTCTGAAGATGATATAGATTTCTTATTTAAAAAAAAATAAGAACATCACTCGACAGACCCAGTAGGCCTACTAAGTTTCATGAAATAATGTTTTTAAGTCATGTTTTCATACGTACTGCGGATCGGAACTTGTGCACTTATTGTGTTGTATGTTTTTAACTTTCAAGTAACATGTTACATTTAATACAGATGATTTCAAAAGATATAATGGGCCCAATTGGAATTACGGTAGCTTCTGCGCTCTGTGGTGCGGTTGTCGCGCAAAGGTATCGTCACGAATGTAGCACGCGTAAGATACCGTCGATACGCCCACTGCGTATAGTCGTTTGTGTATCAGCTCTAAAATCCTAAAGATCCTATGATGAGTAGTGGTGCTTATAATATTCTATGTTCTATTGTGTAGCCTTCTCAGTGTTATGATTAAACTTATCAATTTCGGACACTGTCAATACAGTAACTGTATTTCTAATGGTAACTGCAGGCCTATATTGTAAATGGTTGTTAACTAATTGTATTGATATGAAATTATATATTTGGTTATTTATGTGTGGTTGTAATTTGTTGTACTGTATATCTATTTTTTATGTACATTTTAAAGTTTTCCTCAGTACTAATACTGTATTGTTTGTATATCCATGGATGTATTATAGACCTACCTCCATGCCTACGTGTATCATCAGTAAACTGCGTTGTTTAGTGCTTTTTATATTGAGTCTGGTTTTCTTAAACTAAAATGTTGGGAATGTAATAATAATAATATCCAGACAAAAACCAGACAAGATAAAAGTCACAACAAGCAAACACTATATACATTGTTATGTTCGTTTTTGGCGACAACAGCCTTCCATACATTATTATTAAATTCAATCACGGAATTATTTTTTATTCAATTTTATTTGTATTAATACACTGCAGGTGGCATATATTTTGTATTCATTTAACATTGAACGCCGGTAATTTTATATCATTTTTATAATCGATGCAACGATATTTCCTGCCAAGGCAACCGCATAGGCGGATGGTGCACACCAGAACAATATTTAGCGATTACAGAGTGAACCATCCGGTTTTTTTTTCTATCCATATTATGGTAATTAGAAATGTTGTAATTATAAAGCAGAAACAGTTTTAAGATGGTATAATTTACAGATTGTGATTGACTGATTGAAAATAAAATGTTCGTGATTGCGGTAATTGTTAGGCCTATTTTCTGAGACATAATGATATTCATCATCATTAATAAACATGATCTTAGCCAAAAGTATAATCATTAATATATATATATATATATATATATATGTATGTATTAACATTTTTTCCGCTCTCCAGCGTAAACATCGATAAAGTTGGGAACAATAAGTGTTCATTTCAAAACTGAATTCAATGTGGTGAAGAAGAAACGTGAATAATAATGACCTTTAATGAATATTTATATAATAATGACCTTTTTATGAATATTCATATAATAATGACCTTTTTATGAATATTTATCTTCTCACAGTTTATTTTGACATTTGATGGGCATTGTGTTTTATAGACTTCTTAATGGAAAGATTATCGTTTATATTCGTCGTTTTTACCAAAATGGTCAATTTCCGTTTTGACATTATTACCTGTGTACTTATATAGTACCGTACTGTATAATTTTCCGTACATTGGTTTTTAACAAATACAAGTTTTATTTTAAAAAAACGAAATGTAAACATATATTTTTATTTTTATATGTTTGTTGTGATACAGATGGTGGTTTTGCAGTAGACCTGTTTTATTGCCTGTTAATATTGAAATCAAATATATTAACATTTGTCCGAATGTACATGATTATTCCAGAAATTCCAAAATTATGCAGTTGAGATATGGCATGTGAGAAAAAATATTGAATACCACCGTCGAGAAAGTGCTGCGCATCAAGTACTTCTGTCAAAATGCGTGCCGCGCACCAAACTTGATGGTTTTCGAGTACTGCTGTCAAAATGCGTGCCGCGCACCAAACTTGATGGTTTTCGAGTACGCTGTCAAAATGCGTGCCGCGCACCAAACTTGATGGTTTTCGAGTACTGCTGTCGAAATGCGTGCCGCGCACCAAACTTGATGGTTTTCGAGTACTGCTGTCAAAATTTGTGCCGCTTCTACCGAACGTGATGGTTGAATTCGCCGCACTAAACTTGAGATGAGGTTTCATTAATTGCCAATTTCGAATTATAGCGCCGCTAAGTTTATTTGAAGCTGCAGGGGATTGCCATAGTTGGAGCAATCCCAGGCAAGGGAAGCCAACAGTTACCAGTTGTGTATATTTTTACAGAGTTAAGTATAAGTCAGTTTTTTAAACGTTTTCATAACAAATATCAAAGCTGGGGTGTCCGTAGTTTTAATTTACGAAATCATGTTATTGGCGAATACATTATGTAGGGAGGATGACACTATCGAATTAACATCTAGACTGAGGTCATCATAATGAAATCAAATTGAAGGCCTATAATTTAATTTAGTAATAAGCTTAGATTGTCACTCAAATGGATGCACTGCATTATAACCATACCTTTAAAAAAAATTATTTTCGCTCGTGGACAAATAAAATAATTAGACGTAAACGGTCTTTTAGGCTCTATTTTTAGTCTGTTTCTGTACTAAACATTGAACATGTTTTTTTCTTAATTTTCAGAAGAAATGGATGGATCCGTAATTGAATTCGATTGGGTGGTAAGTGATCGTCATGTAATTCTTTCAATCAAAATACTGCAAGGTTCCGCCAATATCTGGGTGTAGCTTTCTTATAACCTAACACGAAAAAGTGTTTGGCACCATTCTGATGATGACGACGCTGTTTCTCTTCACCGCTGTCCAAAAAATTATTTTTGTTACAGATGTGTATAGGCCTATCTTATAATGAACAAAATAAAAAACGTAAAACCTTTTAAGTTTTGCACTGAATTGTCGAGCGCATGAGACATCGTTTATTTGCGCTATATAGGCCCTAAATCTATTATTATTATTTATTGACTGATTAGCTTTTTAGTCGCGTGCGCGCAGACGTGACTATACACGAACTCAAAATTGAGCACGCGACTGCAGCCATGTATATGGCCTTGTTTTTTTAAAGATCGAGATTGTACTATCGAAATAAGATTACTGCATTGTCAACGTGTAATAAAGTATTCGATTCGTTATCGTTTGTCGGAATAATTTATGATTATTTTTTAATGAAAGATAATGCACATTATCATATCGATATTCTACCTAGCTTTTATTAACTTTCATAAATGAGATATACAAAAAAAGTGTAAAAGTACGCAGAGTATTAATAGTAAACTCAATCTACTAACGTTATCAATACATTTATGATGCAAATTTATCTGAAATGAGAAATTACATCTTCAAAAGAGAGTATACCACCGAGTAGACGCCAAAAAGGCTACAAAAATGTCAAGACAACAACCAAATTTTCCTGATTAAATTTGAAATAAACTAAAATATCGCGCACTGTTGAAGCCATGATACAATGTTGTAATAAGTTATATATATATATCTACTTCTTCAAGGTGCGATAACCGATAGTGTCTTAAAGTACTATATATAATTAACTACGTTATTAATTACGTTTGTCTTTAAAAATGTTTGCACGTTCCCGTTTCGATTGGTCTCCAACGTTTACCAAGGAATGCTTCGATTCACCAAGCGTAACGTAAAACTCGTAAGAATTACGCAATACTAGAGAGGTTTCGCAACGCTACGAATACGATAACGAAAACGAATACGTCACGCACATGTATTCGTTTTCGTAAGCCTGCAAAAATCGAGGGCGCCGTCGATCCAAAAAAAAAATGTGACTGCGGTAAATTCGAAGCGCAGCAGGTACGTGTTGCTTAGCTGCCTAGGCCTAGCGTAACATCAAAGCGAGTGAGCACTTTAAAAACTGCTATTTATCAAAATCGACTTGTTATTTTAGTAAATTACTTTTAGTAAATTACTTTCAATAAATCTATAATTATATTATAATCATGAATCATTTCTGATTCAAATGCAAAATGTGGAAAATAATCAAAAACTATACTCGTTTTGTAGTTACGAATATGACTGATGATATTCGTCAACACAAACACGCTTTACGAATATGAAATGGGGATCAGCTCAAAAGTTTCATAAATGTATGACGTATCCGTTTTCGTTATCGTATTCGTAGCGTTGCGAAACCTCCCTACTACCAATAGCTATTACCGTATACGTCAACGCATAATATAACTCTCTGTTCTTGCATGAAGTATAAACGTAAGTACTTTGACATAAAATATGACGTTAAATTTACGTCATTCAAAATGTTATTACGAATACTATGTTATGGAGCAGTAGTTGGAGTGAGATGTAGAAACCCTGGCTTAGATGTTGAAACCATTCAACTGTCATGAATCGAAAAGAATTCATGATTTACGATAATAATGTTGATATTCAGTACCAGGAATGATATCCAATGTTCACCCGCCGAACGAGTGGAAAATAGTAAACATTAGTAACACTGTTTATGACCGGTGTGTCATCATAGTGACGAACTCTGAAAAAAATATGACAAAAAAGTTAGCTCACTTTAATTTTGACCAAAAAAATTACTAATAATACTAAAACAAAAATATCAAAGTTATAGTTGAAAAAGTGGAATTTTATGGCCGGATTCTGTTTAGGCTATAGAGGTAAATAAACAGTCGCATCGAAAGATGTATCTGAAATATCTTTAGTAAGAAAAAAATATTACTAATGAAATTGAAAGAAAACATAATTTTTCCATTCTGTAAGGGGCGGATTTCCCGCTGTTGAATGAGATTATGAAATAAATAAAATAAGTTATAGTTGAAGAAGTGGAAAATGGTGGTCCTGTTTAGGCTATAAAGGTATAAAATAAATACACAATCGCATCTAATGACGTATCTCAAAAAACTTGATTAAGAAAAATATCTGCTTACCTTCATAATTAACTTGGCCGTCTCCGTCGATATCAGCTTCTCGGATCATTTCGTCAACTTCTTCATCCGTCAACTTCTCACCAAGATTTGTCATCACGTGTCGAAGTTCAGCAGCACTAAATGAAGAGTAATATAGGCCTACAGTTGAAACGAGATGTTTCTTTAAAAATAACAATCTTTGTTAAAATACTTTGATAGAAACAAACTATACACAGTAGGCCTACAAAAATTGAATACGAAGTTAGTTATGATTTCACATTATATTCATTTCAAATTTTTATTCCTAGGCTACCAAGAGACCGAGGAGAGGCGAAACGTCACAGGAGTGTCATTTATCTCAACACTTGCAATAACATGAAGGAAACCCCTTTCACATCAACGCAGTGATCTCCGGAAGAGAAGTGTATTTTAGTTGTTTTGCTAAATATCGATAATGTATTTTAATTTGAATAAAGAGGGCCCCTGAATATCAATTAACCCACTGGGCTAAAAACTAGAAGGGTTACCCTTTTTAAAGATAGTTGAAATAAAAAATAATGTTATTTGTATAAATGCTGCAGTAGCCTAACTGTGCACTGTAAGAAATGATAAATTCAAATTTGCATTCGTTGAGTTTTACAGATAAGAAGTGTGACTATAGTTATGCGTCTTTAAATTAATTATTCACGTCACATATTGTTTATTACGTCACACATGCACATGACTCCTACCTAATAAAACCGTTTCCATCCTTGTCAAAAACGCGAAACGCTTCACGAATCTCTTCTTCGGAATCGGTTTCTTTCATTTTTTTCGCCATCATCGTTAAAAATTCTGGAAAATCGATCGTACCATTTCCTACAGAAAAAGAATAACAAAAACATAACACTAACAATAACATTGTTAAATTCCCTTTCAATGTGACTAAATTATTTAATGTCATATAATAATAATGTGTCTAAAATTACCATATGAGGCGTAACAAAAATAATTGAATTGCTATACTAAACATTTTTTTTTAAAATCAGAAATAGAAATGTGTGCTTGTTTTATCATTTTTTTTAAAATTTATTGTGTTGCAGATTATTTTTAAAAATGTTTAAAACCATAGTATTTTTTTTTTCGTTTGTGTGAAATAAAGATAAAACTTTAAATTTCAAATTTTAAAATGTTACTAAACCTTATATGCCTACATTCATGATCTTAAAAATCCAGCGTTTTCAGATGTCAACACGTTGTTCTTCATTCGGTTTGTTTATGTCGGGTGTAAATTTGCCTATTCGTGACGTCATACATGATTAATACCTTGTTTAAGAATTAACAACGTCTCCGATTTAATAAGTGGCCCATCGCAGCATAATTATATTTTACTAAAGTAGGCCTACCGAGTATTGACAATGATATATATAATAAAAATCCTCTATTTGCACGTACGCGTCTCATGCGTACGTGTCAAGCGTTGAAACGATGATGGCTTGACATCGTAAGTACGCGTTACATATTGTACGCGCTCTGCGTGGTGTCACAAATCGAACTACGCGTTTTGGACAATGTTTAGATTTTCATACAGTAAGCAATAAACGTATGATCAATATTATGATAATTATTAATATCAATCGAGTTATCACTGTTGTAGATGATGTAATGCGATCCATCTGTGTCATTTGCTTACGATAAGATATCTTTTCGAAATGTATCACTTTTAATATCATCATTTCTTGCATCCTTCGTATTCGAATGTTAATTTAGTAGATGATACGTTGCAACCGTGTCATTAAATCGCAATTACTTGATTACACTTCGTATACATTTTTTTCATCTTTCATAAATATTAAAACTAGCCAATGTCCTTTTGTCCTTTGTCCTTTTATACCGATGTTATTATCATGTATGCTTATAAAAACAATATCATGATGATGTATATTCTATTTAATATGTTATACACATGATCTTTTGTTTGGTAAGCGCGAACGAGCAAACATTAATTTTATAGAAATTAAATGCTTCGTATAGTGTAAACACTTTTTTTTTTCAAAAATTGTAAAACGTTGTTATTACCGTGACAGTACGAATTGAATACGTGTGCGTTGCGCATGAGTGCTTCCGTTTTTTAGGTGGTGCGGTAATTATGTATGCCGAATATAACGCGCAAAACAGCATACGATTCTCTGTTCGCTTGCCTTGCCATCTTAAGTTAAATTTGAGAAATAATTCCATCTATTGGAATATCTCGCTGTCAAGCTCTATCAAAACATTAACTCCACAAATCAGAATGTTGACATTGATATGGAATGATAACTGTTATTACTGTACATTTTTGTTTTGATATTCACGAAGTACATTTCATTATAGAATTTCGCGGCTACAAATCTTGTCTCAGGTTTTGACATCCACAACGAACATTGCATTAGAAGTACGCGCGTACAAATCTTGTCTCAGAGAGTGTCAAGTGATATACGCGCGCGACACAAACTTGGCTCACGGGGCCGCGTATATCTTAATGAAATTCTTCAAAGACGAAACGACCGGTTTTAGAATTGCATTTAATTAGACAATTGATATGTAGTCCTATACGATTTATTATACTGTATTACAAAAGACGTAATGTATCCAAACAGCTACCTTTGAATCTTTTCCAGTTTTGCAACTTAATATCTTTAGATGTCTTCAAATTGTATTTAGAATTCAATTTACAAAGGATTGAAATTAATATAGGATCCTGATAAGAAAAATGATGTTCGTATGAAATGTCGGCCTATGTTTTATGTTGTTATACCGTATCTGTCGTAAAGTTAGTACATGAATAAAATCGTCTTATGATGCCTGGTGGTCATTCCCATTTCTATTTCATAGTCATTTGGTTTTTTTTTATGTATATTACATTATTACATATCCTAAAAGTTTGTTGAAGAGTAAAGTTTATATTTATGTAGAAGCATTGCCCGGTTTAGTTTGAAAATGACCAAAGTTTTGTTGGGGTTTTTAAGGAGGCTACAGACGCTTATTGGGAAGCAGGTTTTAACTTCTAAAGTAGGTAGTAATAGTAGTGTGTGGAGATACAGCACTGGGAATCGGATGCAGTAGGCCTATTAGAAAATATTATGAATTAAGCAGATCAAATAACGAATCAATCCCCGTTAATTACCATCTTACCCAGGTCCAGTCCTGAATAAATAATACACTGCTGCGATGCAGTAGGATTATCAGGGACTTTGGAATCATCCCTTCGTTTTATAATTTAACACATACCTGTATGATATCGTATGAAGGAATTAATGTTTGATACTTATAGTAAGGTTTCAAAGGTAGCAATTGCAAATATAACAAACAAATCATGAAATCGTAATTAGTATTTCTGATATTGCTGCTCTTGGTTGTTTAGGCCTAACTTTCATTATTTTTGGTCGATATTTTGATATCATTATCATTTTTAATGATTTTTTTATTTTTGTAATTCTGAAGACCTCAGACATGATGAGCATTTTTGCTAGTTAATGAATTGATGGAGAATTAATTGGGGATATGGAGGGGTGGGGAGTTTGGAACTGCTGAAAGAATCGGTTATTCCGATATTCTTAATTTATTCCAACAATTTTATTTGAATTGGTTTTTACTATAGGCTACTGCTAGTATTTTCTTTTATAGTTACCTATTTTATACTTCTGTTCAATAATGGATGTCAGACTCCTGTATCATGTATAACTATAGTGCTGATTCATTGAATTGCTAATGTATTTCTGAACTATACGTAACGTTTGTTCTTTAATACTCATGTAATCTTTTAATTCCTCACTGTTTCAATCTACCACCAAAGGGTATGCGCATCACGCGTACGTTCATTTGGAAAATGACCACGTTTTTTTAAAGATTAGCGTAGCTACATGGCACCACACGTTAAGAAGAATGTCATGGACTAAGTGACATTATTATTGCTAGAAGCAATCGCTTGTAATCTCTGAGCACATTTTGATGAAATCGAAGCTTTAATAAAAGGAAAATGAATAATGAATGCAGTTCCAATGTAGTAACACGTGTCTTGTACACAATTACACGTACTGTAATACAACTTTAATATAAGGTTTCGGTTATATTTATTGCCATGCAATTAAGTAGTGTGGCTATTTGGAGATGTAACTTAAATACAATTTCAGATGCTATTTTAGACTTAGGCCTCAATGTTTTGCCAACATTTGTCATGATCACCATTATCATTATCATTTTTTTATTCCACCATCTTCCTCTTGATAATTTCATTTCATTTTTTGTCAATGTATTAATATTTTCATTACGATCTATTTAACTTTTTTTTTATTTATTTATTATTTTTTTTTCAACAATATTTTATGAGGGTGGTCCATCCAGCATCAGCTGATCATTAGGGACCCTCAAACAAACAGTAAATACAAAATAAACTATAAAAACACAAAATTAACAAAGATATAAAAAATAAATATATATATATAAATATATAAACAAATCAGGCAAAGAACATTAATTCTAAACCGCCCGGTGATATACTGAAATTTAATTAATAATTTGAAACGATAAAGATGAGGATATACAGTATGCCAACAATGAAAGAAGGAAAAAAAGAAATAAAATCAGAGAGAGAGAAACAGGTGTTTTTTCAAAAGAGATTTAAAGGAGGAGAAATTGTAAGAGTTACGAATGTTATGTTACCATACCATCAGCATCTACTTCATTGATCATATCCTGAAGTTCTGCTTCTGTTGGATTTTGTCCCAAAGATCTCATCACAGTTCCAAGTTCTTTTGTTGTGATTGTACCGTCGCCATCTTTGTCGAACAGAGAGAATGCCTCCTTAAATTCTAAAGAATTGACAAATTGAAGATCAAAAGAAAAAATAAACTTGGAGAATAATTATTGAACATTGATTTTTAACTACGACCATATTTCTGGTAAATCAATATCGTATTTTATTTACATGACAAAATATATTCCTTTAAGGACGTGTAATTAATATCCAAAGTGCATGTTTAATTCGATTGTAGTGAAAATCTGGTCTGTAGTAATTACGTTACGTGTCTTCATCTAGATAAAGTTTTGTTATTTAATTTCATGCAATTGACAGCTTATAGATATACGACAGTCGTTAAATTAGCCAACCATAATTCATTAACATAAAAATGTAATTTGCTAATTCACTCACCAGCAATTTGTTCTTCTGTTAGTTGATCGGCCTGTAAAAATATGAATAATGAATGACAGTTATGAAAACTGTATGATTTTAATCAGAATGCTATGGAACCAGCAGAGAGACAAATACCATGACATTAAGTGTTTCTTGACAAAATGTGAGTGACTTATTAATGATATACCTGTATGTGTATTTTAGATATTTATGTAATCAGGAAATTGATGACACAACATCAGCGATGTGTATATAAACGCCGTATCATAATTATCAATGTGTATGTACGCGCGTGTATAAGCAGTATCTATTATAATATTATCATAATCTGTGTGCGCGCGCGCGTCACAAAGAAGCTGTTTTGTATGCACGACGAGTCAAATGTCACTGTCACTTCTCTTATTTATAATCGCATCAAACATTAAATTGTAATTATATTATTAATGCAATAGAAAACAAAAAGAATCATATTTTTTCCCTGTCGCCATTTCGGCGTCTTGAAGACGATCAATCCGAATGTAAATTGTGACGCAAACACCTATTTTGTTGATAAGATTCCGACCGGGATTCCGTTGCATTATTAATTGAATTTCTGAATAGCATTAGAAATGATTTTAAAGAGCCTTACTAATAATAGTTGAAACGTTTCAAACCGACAATTTTTATAATATATAACGTATTCTTTATTTCAAGGTTATAAACAAAATATGATTACTATATTATTTATAAGCTGAGAGAAATTGGAGAAGAAGATGTTGTGTTAACAAAAAGTGCTCGCGCCCATACTTTTTTCGATTTTTCTCTCAATGATTGGTTCCTACTGAGACGCAACACAGAGACGTAAGCGTAACGTTAGTAGTTTGACAATAAAGCATTCTGATTGTACATTTCATAACATGATCTATATTCATTAATCAACAGTTGTTCCATCGTTACCATTATTATTGACATCCCCTTCACTTTACGCCCTTATAACACATAATTATATGGAAATCAAAATAAAAAAATATATAATAGAAAGCTAAAACTATATATAAATGTGCGATTTTATTTTGTTACACAGCAATCGTTCGCGCGCTTATAACATGAGATTGATATAGAGATGGACGCGTCTCCATGACATCTGATCATCCCATTGGAAATATTAGCTTCTGCAGGTTGTCTTCCCGGCCCTGCCTTCTGCACACGCGCGTACCAACTATCAATATTTCTATTTCCGATAATAAATTAAAACACTGTTGTTAATTGGCTAAATAAACTGTTTGATTAAACGGTCCCAAAACATGTCCTCTTTCTGTTACTTTTATGTAAATTGATATTGATTGCATGCAGACGAATTGGTACAATGAGACTAAATATTCCTTCGTAGAATTCCAGTATTCCGCAAGCCAGTAAAATGAATCAGTTATTCAATTATCATTAAAAAAATAATAATTTTCCAATAATAGTTAAAATCATCAACCTAAAGTTTGTGAACTGATCGATATCTGAAAGTTTTTTCCAAGTAAGAACACACTTATATAGTAAAATTATAAATAATAAATAGGCCTAAATTTGAAAAGGTAAAAACTCACCATTTTTTAAAAGACGATGTGCTGAAAGAAAATTAAAAGTACGTATGGTATAGTAGAAACAGAAGTGAAGACTTAGCGCTATAAGCGTACACAGAGCCGCCGACGACGATCGACCAAAATGTATGAACAAACCGATTGTCCATAGAGAGTTGTATTTAAATTAGCATCATGCATTATTCATGAGTTGTTCGTATTGTTGCGCGTAAATCATGTCCATGTGCATCTTCGCAATATTACACCAATTAAAATGTGTTTAATTTCTCAATGGAGTAATAAAATAACAAAATTGGATAAATGAGTTGTGGAATAGCGATGACAGGCGTTGTAGTAGCGTTGTGTTCGTTTGTCATTTAAATAATTAATTTTCTTATTATTATAAAAGCAAAAGTAGTTTTCTTTTATAACTTCATAGATTAATAATATTTTTCGAAAAGAGAGAATGGAATCTAAGGTTTGCGAGAAAAATATTTTGGTTTATATGGGCGTTCGTTATGGTCATAATTAATTAGACGACATGTAAATAAACAAGGGCAAAAACTGTACAAAATAGGAATGGACAGCATCATCGATGTTCTTCTGGCCCTATCGGCCGCTCATAGGTTAACATATCATATCAAAATCGCAGCCAAAGGCATGATACTTACAAATTAATATAAAAACATTTAAAACAGGCATAAAACAGTATATAAAGAAGTACGTACAAATCACAAGAACAAATAAATGTGGAATGAAACTAAATATTGGATACAGTATTCTCCTGATCAATCAAGTTTAAAAATTTTTTTTCTTTTTTGGTAGTTTGAATGATAGTCTGCAGGCTAACCTTCCCTAACCTGTACACGTTTGTTGTATGTATGAGGTACGGTACTCCATAAATATTCTATATTGCTTTTTTTAATGAAATTATACGCAAAGTAATTAGGCTACCTTTCTTTCTGAATGTTTTATTATTTCATGAATCACTTAGCCGTTTTCAAAATTGGGATTAAAAGAAGTAATTAGGCTAAAGAAATATGAATATTGATACATATGTTTATTTGTATTATTGCCTGTGGAGGTGCCATTAGTATCATTATAACCAAACTAATCGATTATGATTGCCACTGTCATCATCATTAACATGCAATTATCTACTTTCAAATCTTAATTCTAGAATTTCATTGAATTTTTTAATTATACTCTAGTATAGCTATGGGCGTTTTTTTTTTATTCTGCAAAATTTACCAATGGAAATATGTTTCATGACAGTTAAAATGTAGCAACTACATTCCAAACGGTCGCTTAGTAGCCTAATTCTCCAAAAGTTGACGCGCGCGTATTATTTTCATCAGTTTTTGTTAGCGTATTGACGCTTAAACGCTCTAACAAGTTGACGACTCATGAGTGAATAACAAACTCTATACGTTAAATTCAAAATTTGTGATTCCGAAAACTATAAACGCTCTAGATTTTTCGCTCTAACAATCATCTAGGCCTATATTGATAAAATTACATATATTGCATATGGCAATATCAATCAGTTTGTGATCGCAGTATTAAATTCAAATCTAAACAACATTGTTCGGTATGTAATATGCTTTGTGCACATATCGAAAAATATGATGATGATAATGTTTTTCATTACATGAGAGGTGTGTCAATATTTACCAAGAATATATATTAATGTATTGTTGTTAATGGTTCGAATGTTTTAATTAATATTATAGGGCCTCAAGCTCGGTTCCCTTGCAACACAAGAATGTAAATGCAACGTAAATAGTTTGACCATGGAGGTACTATACCTCCATGGTTTGACCAATCACAAGCGATAGATAATCCGAACCGTTTTGTGATTGAGCAAACACACCGTCTAGGACACGGTGCAATGACGTAAGCGCACCGCAAGAATTTGACTAATCAATTCGAGTGGATCATTCAAACAAATTACTGTAAGCGTGGTTCCCACTATAGAACGCAACGCAATGAATGACATCATACTTTCGTCTGTTTTAGGCTTTTTTTTTATCATTTATGCAATTTGTCGAGAATATAAACTCCGATACTATATTGCTATTATGAAATACTATTCCCTTTAACATAGGCCTACATAAAAGATGGAAGATACATTTAATAAAAACAACCAATAATTTAAAACTATTGATAAAACAAAAAAGATTTAGGCCTAAATTTGCTTTAGTTGATTGTAACACATGTAGCCTGGGTGCAGTAAAAATTTAGCAGGAAAAAAGTATAGGAAAATTTTTTTTTTGGTTTTTCTGATAGAGTATACCATATAGAATGTCAGAAAAAAAATCCCCATCCCAGGGTCTTGGGGAAAATTTTTTACGGCACTTTTAAATTTTGGCCTATATAACACACACAAATTCCTATTAACACACACAAATACCTATAATATAGGGGATAGGGAAAACCAATTCACGTTTTTTTTTTACTTGGAGTTGTGTTATGATGATTAAAATTAGTTGAGGCTTACTTTAATAACTACTTCTCATAGTAGTTGATAAATCGAGTCGATAACAATGACATCATCATGCCAGAATCCAATATGGCGTCCAATTTGGCGGGAAAAACAGGGTACGTATTGCTAACTTCCCGCAAACCCCCGCAAACCTCCAAAAAAACATAGCAAACCCCACCGAACCAACATAAAAGTGATTGAATCAAGTAGTGTACAACCCACTGGGTATATCCATGCGCAAAATCTCTACATAATGCATTGGTTTTTGCAATCTGGTAGAAATTGATAGATATGAACCATGGAGGTATAAATGAACTTACCGATAGGAGCAATGACGCGATAATGTTAATAAAGCATAGTAGTAAGCACACGGTGTGCATATTTTGTGCCGAAAATTTTACGCAAAAAAATCCAGGCATCTCAGCATTGACCGCGATTAGCATTCAGACGTAAGTGGCGTCCCTACTTCTCACACGACCAAATGTTGGTTCCCTCTGCGCGCAAACCAGAAACACAATATGTTCCGAGTTTACACGCGTCAACTAATTAATGTAAATAAAACTGTTTTAAATTATCATATTATAAATAAATCATTCTAAATGTCGGCACACTGTACTAAAGCAGTTTATGTATTTCCTTGCACGATATTTAACAATCAGAACAGCGCCACCCATAGACTAACATTATTGCCTTGGTGACCGTACATACGTGTCCATTATCAAATAATTTTGACTTTATTAATCTGGGCATTTTTACACTGAATGTTTGTTTTACAGAATTGTATACTGTACAGATATACAATAAATAAAACAATAGTACATTGAGTAAATGAAAATAGATCACGCACAAAGCTTGATTCCTACTTTGATGCCACTCAAGTCATTTTTGACCAATCACGCAATGATGGACCATCCGTACTGTCGCGTGTGATTGGTCAATTAACTCATGCGTTGCACCTACATTGTCGCGTTGCGTCCAAGTGGAAATCAAGCTATACAAGTGCGCTAATGAAAGTGTCATTATTGTTAGATAATCATATTATTTTCCTTTAATACTTTAGTTGGTTCTGTAATTATTATATTTAATATTTCACTATTGGACAATATTTCCACACATTTATTGTGTTGTCACTAAATTAAATAAATGACAATTCTGATTCACAGAAGTTTTTCCTTTTCTATACATTGATCGTTCTTCCAATCAAACTCTACTATATTATTTGAAGCAGACGAATTACTCTGACCCCATCAATTAAACTCTCGATCAGAGCTTGTACTTTGTAATCAAATCAAATAATATTAAAGTGGAATTAGTATAACCATACGACTTCAATCGGCTATTTCCCGCGTGTTGATTTTTCCCGCGCGTCAAATTTATTTGTCATCTTAAATATCAATCATTGGTGATTTCACAAATCGATATCGTCGTCTGTTCTGATTGGCTGTCACACGAGCTGCACTGCGACATATAATCGTCCGCAATATTATCCCAGCATTCTTTGCGAATTTCAACAGTTCATTGAATGGACAGCGTTCCGTTGCATTGCGACAGACGAAGTTAGTGCTTGAAAATACGATTTCCAAAAGCCCCACAAGCCTAGTAAAGCTCTTACTTCGCCAACAGAAGATCATAATTGCCATATTATTGGTGTTTGATAGAGAACCATGTCATATGATTACTTTTCGTTCATGTAACATGTTTTGAACAATAATAAATACCAACATACAGCCACGCGCATATGGCGATAAATTATTGACAAAAATATGCCTATATTAATAGAGCTACTTATATATAATTATACAGTACTGTATACATATACAAAGTATACTAATCCAATTATTATTAGTATCAGTGGCTGGATCTCAGTTGAGATATAGGCCTATATTATATATTTATAATTGTGACAACTAAATAATTCGGATGTGTTTTACTATATCATCTTATATACGCCCGCGTACAAATGCGTACAATTAATTGTACGCTCGTGTATCAGTATATGACGTGAATGTCTCTCTTTGTGCGCGTACTCGTCACTGCCAAATTTGACATAATTTCTTGTTTACTAAACTTACTACAGTTAAATTGAAGTTATATAATAATCTCAGTATTACAGTATATATTCATCTTCTCCTAAATTAACATTTATAAAACCAATTTCCTGTTTGTCTCTTAATCCGAATTCTTCAAGGAAACAGCACTCATCAAGAAAGAAAAAACAATTCGCTGATCTATCGTTTTTAGTGACGTCATTTAATTAGGCATTTAGCAAAAATACTTTATACACGTCTCCATTTTTTTAATTGTTGGTGTTTGTCAGAGACATTTCTGAACTTTAATTTTTTGTGGGGGGAACATCGGTGGGCCCTGTAACCTTAACTGTAAGGTCAGCAACATTGGTAATAAGTTTTAAAACAGTATTGATGTTGAGGGCAGTAATGTCAGAATTTATTTAGAAACGTGATTGTTTTTTTGCGCCGCCCGAAAAAAGGCACGGTACATGCGGATGCGTTGTATGTATGATTGAATTTGAAAATGAAGACGTTGTAATGACAGTTGATCGATCGGATCGAGTTATGAATGCCTCTCACCTCAGAAAATAGTGGTTAATAAGTCAAATTAATTAGCAGATGACAAACTCCAGTTGAACATTAATTTAGATAACGCATCATCTAACTGTGTCGCAAGTATATTCCTCTATTTATGGCAACGCTTATACAACAGTACTAAAAAGCGCGCGAAGCAGACGACGCAATCATCGGTGAATGAATAGTGTTATTTCAAAGAAGAGGGCGACATTGACAAAAGCGAGAGTCCGAATGATTGATGGTCTCATCTTCATGCTGAATTCAATAATAAGTTTACTCTGTATAGATTCAAATTTGATTAGAATGTGGAAAATGCTTTCGAAAAGACAAATTAATATTTAGATATAGCATAGAAACGTCAGCATAGTAAACTAATCTGACCAATACTAATCGAAAAAGAAAATTAAAATGTGATCTTCAGTTCTTCATACCGTACCCCGAGGAACTGAATTTTCATAACGAACATTCAAAATGACTGAGCGTGTATACAGGAATCGAAAATATACTTGCGACACAGTTATAAAAGCCTCAAAGCATGGACCTCTAATTTATAGGTCCATGCTCAAAGTAGTGAAAGTATAGTCAAACCGTTCCAATTTACTATGCATTCCAATATTACAATTCTAATTCCAACTCAATGTCGACAGTAACATTTTGAATATTGCAAGTTTACGAGGTACTGTACCCATATCATACTATTATTCATTGCTTTTCGCAGTGACCACCAGTAAATATTATGACGGTACCTACGGGGCGCCGTTCGGGACATATTGCTAATTTCCCGAACGTCACCCCGTAGGTACGAGCCTAATTTGGTGAAATTGAATAACAAAACAAAATTCTTTATACACTCAAATTAAGCTAAGTGTCCTTTCTACACAGCTTTAACGAAGTCTATTCCCTCTATTATAAGTAAGTAAGCTTTATTCCAGATGCACCAATGGATTATCAATAATGCTCATTAGGGCTATGTGTGACGTCGGCCGCGGTACTCAGCTGCACCCAATAACATTCCAAACGTTTAAACCGGATTTGTATTCTTTAATTGCAATTTACTATATATACAACAGTATAAGAGAAGCAACATACTGCTCTTTGTTCACAATAAAAAACCAAATAATAAATGTATACAAAGCATAGAACACCAGATGACATTTCCTTGGTTTCTTTACTTTTTACTTTTGTATGTAACAAACTATCACAAAATATATTCAGTGGGTAATTACATATCAAACAACAAGACACGTATAAAATAATCTAATACTACTACTACTACTGGGTTTGGTCATGTTATCAATCAGATAGGGGTTAAAATAATCATTGATATAGGAGGAAAGGAGAAGTACCCATTTGCGTAGAAAAACGACTGCGTTTGTGGGCTGCTAAACTTGGTTTGGCTTGGTTCCCACTAGCGACGCAACGCAAGGACGTAACGCAACGCAAGTGATTTGACCAATCACAAGCGATGGATTATTCGAACAGTAGCTTGTCATTGGTCAACTCGCTTGCGTTGCGCGTATAACGTCTTTAGTGGAAACCACGCTTAAGAAGACGCAACGCAAGGACGTAAAGCAACACATTTAATTTGACCAATAATGACGACGCGATCGATCATCCTTAATGTGATTTGTCCATATACTTGGATAGTCCGTGCGTTTTGTCCTAGTGGGAACCAAGCTTAGACGGTAAAGTAATGATCTAATTACGACAGGAAGGTTCTAATCACTGATCAATTAAAGTCTATCGGATGTTGTTGAAAGCAAGGTGCTCTCTTACGCGCGCCTCCTATGCTGTACCATGACGTTAAAGGGGCTCTTTTTGGCAGTAATAGAAACATGGAATCAAGGTTATTTATCCAGTTTGTACAATTACAGCTCTGTGTACGTTTAGATTGTTGAATGATCAACATACAGTTTATTGTGATCAGTAACTTTTCAATTATGTCGCTTCCATATCTCGAGCGTCATGTTCCGTATTCATTGAAGAAATAAAAGGAACAACGCCCTCTGACGATACCACCAACAATGATTCTCATCTTCAGGGAGCGCGCCAAGCAGTTCGAACATTCAGGAAGATAATCAGTCAATTTATAGATGGATAAAAATCACGTCCATGACCACGTGCCGATCATTGGGATGATGTGCTTAGCTTTTTGGTTGTATGTATACATTTACTGGGTTGTCATCATTTTCACGAACTCTGCAAGTAAAGTAGAATCAAATTGTAAAACTGAAGAAACATTGTAAAGCTGTCTACACTATCAAACTAGTGAGAAAAAAAGTGCGATGTGCCCAAATATGGTAGTGATATGACGTCATCGTGTCCATATATGGGCACAGCACATTATTTGTAACATAATTTGATAGTGTAGACAGAGCTTAAAAAAAGTTGAGTAAATAAAGTATCTATTTGAATCAATACAAATCACCTATATTGAAATAAGTGAATGTACAAATAAGGTCACAGTGTAAAGGGAGTAACTACTTACAGTAGCTTCCCAGAGAGAGAGATAAGTAAAGCCAATAATTGAGTGTTACTACAGTTTTTAGTTGTCAAAAATAACAGCAATGGTTTAAGTTTAAGAATTTGTAAACTGAATGTTGAATTATGTACAATGTACAAGCAATAATAACGTCGTTTGATTAACTCTAGCATGGAGATATTAAACGATTATTTATACTACCGTGATTAACCATCACCTTCACGGCTCAACCAATCTATATTTTCACTTGCCGAAAATTCTCATGAGATTTTGCGATAATTACAGAGATTTTCTAACACAAATATGTGGATGTTATTTCAGTGTTGAGAATTAACAATTTGCCTCCGTGACGTCACCAATATAGTTACGATTTAAACAAAATGAACATGTTTGAATGAATATTCAACCTACTTGAAAGTTATATATTACATCATTTTGAGTTGTTTCCAAAAGCTTCTTTCCCACTTGGGCGAGTTGACCAATCAAAACAAGCGACAGTTCGGATCCATCGCGTCGTGATTGGTCAAGAGTAATTAAGCGTGGTTTCCCACTAGAGACACAAGGCAAAGACATAAGCGCAACGCAAGCGAGTTAACCAAATGGTAGGAATAATCCATCGCTTGTGATTGGTCAAATTACTTACGTTGCCCTGCGTCCAAGTCAGAACCAAGCTTTATAATACCGTACGTATTGCTTGTAATGGTAATACATTTTCTAAACCACTGTTATTAGAATTTGAATGTATCTTTTACCTGGAAATCTTTATCAGGTGTTTTATTTGATAAAGTTGATTACGTTATCACGAACACCGCATGTGCTAGCGTAACCCCATTGGGGGAAAGCAGATGCTTCTTTAATTTCCCTGATTTTGTTTGTGCTTATTATTCACGTCATTCATTAATGTTTTCATTAATTATTGTTGTGCTTGGTGTTAAATTCATAATTACCATAATCCTATCGTAGTAAACTGTTATATTGTAATGAGATGTTACGCTATATAAATCGAACAACATTACATTACGTAACATTACAAATTATGGCATTCAAACGATTGCGTCTATAATTATCCAGACGTCCTTTTTAATCTAAGTTATGCATGCTTACTAATTGTATTCTACTTTACGACGTCATTATTGTAATCTTATAATGTGTGTTAATTATTGCTAGATAGATTGGTTAAGCAACACAATCTTGGTTATATTGGAGACGTTATGTAACACGTTTATTGGTTGTAAAAGCGTGGTTCATACCAGGACGCGACGTAATTTGACCAATCACAAGCGATGGATTATTGTTGTCATTGGTCAACTCGCTTGCGCTCGTCGCTGCGTGCGTTCTAACGTGAACCAAGTTTTAAAATAGTATGGAATAATTTCAACAACGTTTCTGTACCTTCGTAATTAACTTGGCCGTCTCCGTCGATATCGGCTTCTCGGATCATTTCGTCAACTTCTTCATCCGTCAACTTCTCACCAAGATTTGTCATCACATGTCGGAGTTCTGCAGCACTGTGAAAAATAAATTATAAATTGGGTTGAAGAAAAAGAGCATAATACATAAAAAGCTTACGTATATTGACATTTAGCATACGTTGACAAAAAAAAGATATAATCATAATTTCATCCCGTTTATTATTATGCATTATCTTACCTAATGAAACCATTACCGTCTTTGTCGAAAACACGGAACGCTTCCCGGATTTCGTCCTCGGAGTCTGTCTCCTTCATCTTCCTTGCCATCATCGTGAGGAATTCTGGGAAATCTATTGTTCCA
Organism: Antedon bifida; assembly: GCF_963402885.1. Lineage (NCBI taxonomy): Eukaryota > Metazoa > Echinodermata > Crinoidea > Comatulida > Antedonidae > Antedon > Antedon bifida. The sequence goes on from NC_136234.1 coordinate 3,758,084, forward strand.
TTACCTACAAAAAAATGTGTGCAATTAATTAATTAATTGGCTAGTGTTAAACATTTCGGGATAGGTATAAAAAAAACATAGTATGAACAGGGGCTTAACACAATGTTTTGCACTTACTTAGTGTGAACTTAGTTTTGATTCAAGGCCAAGCGTAATAATTTTAAAGGATGTAGTAAATACTAAAGACATCGCGGATTAAGACGATTAAGCAGTGAATATGCCTTAAGCATTCATGTCATTATATCAATACAAGATTACATTCTATTCATAGCAAAAAAACAAATTAAAATCAGTTTTGTTTAATATACGATATGACGCAAGTTCGTTCCAAAACCCGTTTATACATATTATAATCATCATTAAAGTGTAATCTGTAATTTAAGCGTTCCGAAGCAGGATATGTACAAAATAATCCATTTTCAGTCAAACTGTTTCCCGTTTTCACAATCAATTAAATAAATTACAAACGCAGAGATCTTAAATTCAGTAAATATTAAATGTGCTAATGCGTTTTGTGTGTGGTTTTATGAGAAAATCCATTTGTTAAATTGAATATATAATGCATACATAATGATAAAAGAGCCTTTTGAAAAACAAATTAAATATTACTCCGATATCAAACTACCGCTCTACTAATAATAATAACAATCTTTTTCTCGGCGAAAAACAAAAAAAACAAACGCACAAGACCTCATAAAAATGATCGATAACATGTAAAATCAACTCCCTTTGACATATATAAGGACTACTGAAAAATCAATAAATACTATAATAGTTCTACTAATACAAAAATCTGTTATGCAAATTTGAAAGTATTTTGATCAACATACCATCAGCATCTACTTCATTGATCATATCCTGAAGTTCTGCTTCCGTTGGATTTTGTCCCAAAGATCTCATCACAGTTCCAAGTTCTTTTGTTGTGATTGTGCCGTCACCATCTTTGTCGAACAAGGAGAATGCCTCCTTAAATTCTGTGAAAAACAAATTCGAATTTGTTTTCAAAATGAGAGCTATAATTGGTTATACTGTAGTCGTTCAATAAATAATAAAAACTTTTGAGGAAATTGTTATTAGGCCAAATTTAGACTATTCAATATCGGTTAACCCATATTATTTCTGGTACCGTATAAAAATGATTGAACGTATATAAAATAACAAATTTTAGGATTTTCTAGATGGACCTAATTCGTAGCTTTTGGAAATATTGAAAGAGTGAGACGAAAACTGTTAAGATTCATATCTTTCTGATAGGCACAATACCCATCCACAGTTAGAAGAAATTCACTTTCACAAAAACTGAAACAAAAACTCACCAGCAATCTGTTCTTCGGTTAATTGTTCTGACTGAAAAAACAACAAATATTTGTAAGTGTCTATTTAACTTACGATAACCTCCCTACAACAAGTGGGTTGTAATAGAAACAAATACCGAAACTCTCTCGAAACTTTAAACAAACTTGAATGTAAATACATTACTGGTGAACTTTGTTCCCTCCTGTTCCAAGGTACGCCCATTTTCTAGTGTTAACCTTTTACGATATCTAAGTTTATTAGTTTAATTCATGTTTCGTTATGTATTTTTGTTGCTTTTGGTTTTTGAATAATGCAATGTTGTTTTAAATTGCTGTTTTTATTAAAGAATGACAATTTAATTGTTAATGCTAAGCCATTTCGCATATTGTTTGTAATGTAATCAGTCAAGAAAGAAAAAACTGTATAAAACACGTCAAATGATCCGCATGGTTGGTTTGTAATAAGCTTGTCATCACTGTATAATTTGATACAGCCAATTGCACTAAAAACATTTTCTTTAAGGTTTGTCCCCACTTAGGACACACTGTGTGAGAGCATACGCGCAGTGCAAGTAACTTGACCAATCAAAAAGAAGGATCACCCAAATTGTAGTCTATGATTGGTGAAATTACTTGCGTTATCATGCCTTCAAGTTGAAGCTTTACGTCCGAAAACACCCGATTATTTTTACAAAACCTTTCTGAAATTCACATCCATTTTTTAATGCAAACAATCAAACATTGTATTTCAATACACGTTAATAGACTTATTGGTATACCAGATATAGGTATGTGCAGGTAATATACCTGCACAACACTACAGCTTATACTAATTCCAGTGTACTGGATTCAAGTACCCGCATTTCTTGTCATGGCCAAAATAAGCCTAAAAGCATAACTGATTTTGATGTTGAAAATGTTTGAAATATTCCTTTTTTTTAATGCATTAAAGGTATATTTGACATTTAATCGAAGCTAAGGCGCCAGTTCTCCCGCCTTTTCGATTGCTTTAAGATTCTTCGACTATGTCTACTACGTTGATTTCAATTGTTGAAAAACGATGTTTTGCAAAAAGTGACGTCACAGAGGTTGTATTTTTTCATTATAATGGCAGGTGTATTTATCAATTTCAAATTCAGTTCACGTAGTAAGCCATCATCAACATCCAATACCGGAATATTTTATAATAACAATTCTCTATACATGATTTGCTTTCCAATTGTAATTTTAATTTGCATCTGGTATTAATTATAATATTAGATAAACAACAATATATCATGATGCCTCGATATATTAATTATTTATACTATTCATCATAATGCGTGATGTCGTTTATTTGCCTTCGTGTCTCCTCGTTGTCACTGCTGAAGAATCTAAAAACAACTCAATGAAAATTTAAGACAAATTTTGTCATGCTCATTATTTACTAGTTTATAATTTATCAGATGTTTATTATGCGATTGAGATATGAAGAGACTTCAAGTGTGTGTACCATGGTTGTACATTTCCACACGTCAATTGCATGTTGTTTGTTTGGTGTTTGTAGACGCCCACTGTTAGGTTATACGTGTGCGTATGCGTTTACAGTATACACGTTTACGCTACATGTTGTTTTCCAGTAGAAATATGTTTATAAATGTTGTGGGTGTGCACGGTATACATATTTTGTAGAGACGTCATCTGATATTGGGCGTGCATTAGAGTGTGTTTGTGCCCATTATTGTGTTGTTTGCGTTTACTGTATACACGTTTACGTCAGCTGCTACATATTGTTGGCGTTTACACTGTATACACGTTTACATCAACTGCTACATATTGTGGCAGTTCACTGTATACACGTTTACTCAACTGCTACATGTTGTTGGCGTTTACTGTATACACATTTACGTCAACTGCTACATATTGTGGGCGTTTACTGTATACATATTTACGTCAACTGCTACATATTGTGGGCGTTTACTGTATACACGTTTACGTCAACTGACATGTTGGCGTTTACTGTATACATGTTTACGTCAACTGCTACATGTTGTTGGCGTTTACTGTATACACATTTACATCAACTTCTACATGTTGTTGGTGTTTACTGTATACACGTTTGCGTTAACTGTTGCACGTAGGCGTGCACGGTATACATTTTGTAGAACTTTAATGTATGTAGTGTGCATGCACTATATGATGTTTGTAGACGTCTACATTGTGTACACACATGTCCACGTTTCATCACGTATTCTTTGTAGAAAATAACATAGTTTAAATAGATCTTGTCTGCCTTTTGTTCATTATGTAATTGGCGATTACAATGATAGTCTCAGCCTCTCAAGTACTTGGAATCGTAGCGAATTTAAGAAAGTGTGTTTAGACTATAACGGACATGTTTATGTTCTAATCAACTAATGGGTGTATTGTATTCAGGCCGTAGTGGAGGTCCTACTAATTAATTACTCTTTCTGTGCGTTAAACCGATTCGCACTGAAAGGTGTTATTGAACGCTTAATCGACATGAGAGGATGATGATTCATTATATTTTAAAATTCCAACTTGGACAATCAATTACAAAGAGATTTGCATAATGAATCAATGATTGTATTAGTTATTATAGACAATTTTCTTAATAATCTGACGAGGTTATCACACAATATGTTCCCTCGTAACAGGCCTCCTAAACTGTGTTTTCTATATTCAAAATGTTTTGTCGTCTATCTTGAGACTACATTTGAATAGAAAAATAACAAAGTTGATCTGAATGATAATTTTAAGTTTTATTTTATAGGCTGCGGTTATTAAATATTTCAATTATGTTTTTGGCAATTATAACTTGATAAAAGGTGAAGATAAATACATACACATTCAGTATTGTTCATTCATTGTTCGTGAATCGGTGATTTAGTAGGATTAAAAACAGTTATAACCTTTCTGAATTACTTTATACCCAATATTAGCTCGTAATCTTTGCCCAGTCACGTTTTAGAACAGTCTACTCCCACGCCTGGAGATGAAATTAAACCCGACTACTCACACAGCATGCGTCCCATTTGGACCAAAAGCTAGGATTCGTTTCACTGCGATTTTTAGGATATGTACAGTACTTATGAAATGCATTGCACACCTTGTTGAATTGAATGTAATTTTATGTGATTGAATATATAGACCTGAGTGTTCATCATGTACTACAGTAGGGTCATGACCCGTGGTAATAAAACGGATTGTACATCGGTCATTTAACAAGACCAATGGCAACTTTTACGCGCAATTAAATTCTGTTAAATTCGTTTCCTGTTGCCTGCCTCATTTATAATAATATACACATGGAAATATACATGCATAAAAGCAACAACCTGTTGCATTCAAGGTGACCAGGTTTAGAATGATCAGCATAATAATTTGGATTATAAAAATCAGTCGATATTTTGAAAACCAATTAAAACAACTCACCATCATTTAAGAACTTTGACGTTACACACATTTTTAGCAGTATAGTATTGAATAAAAAGGAAGACATTTTGAGGCCCCAAAGTCGGAGAAGCAGGTCAGATATTTTTGAAATACAATACTGTCGCTAGTAGTATATCATGTATTTTTAAAATTGTGTTTTTGTCAATGGTGAAAGTGTTTTTAATTAGACATTCCAATGCACCCATTGTTCTAATACCTATAAATTAGTACATACATTATATAGTTTGGTGAACTTTTAGCAGCCCCCTATGTCCTTTACCATTAATCACTGAAATGCATATCGAAATTATCCAATGAACGATTGACATTGTCCTTGGCAACTACTCGCTGTGTTATTGTAAGTGAGGATGAGAAATAGTGGTAGGATTGTTTCTTAAAATATCCCCCCCCCCCCCAATCCATTTCCCCTCCACATTGGGTTAGGGCTTGCTTTGATACGGTATCACAATTTCATTGTTCAAACTTGAGTAATATTTTTAAATTCTTCGATACGGTTAAAAAGAATCGTATCATCACCACGTAGTTTTAGTTTTTACATGGACTAAAGAATAATTATAATTATTCTTGACTCCATGGTTTATAATAAATGTATTCAATTGAATATTGAATACCTTTAGGCAGCTAAGTTGGTATATATTACACACAAAGCCTCGCATAATTAATTAAACTCTTGCTCGTATCATATTCACCGTCGTATACTACAGGTGGTTTTGTAACCATATCAATCAATAACGAATAAAACGCTGTGATTTCAACATTAAATATTAAACAAAATCTATACATCATCAATAAGCCTATAGTCTGCCTCATATAGTATATTGCATACAGTTAGCCTGCAAACGTATGTGGCAGTCACGTATAGGGCCACACCACCTTATACCTCCTCAGCGAATGTAAACACTTTTCAAAACACGGATTAAGTCCGTAAGTAATAATAATACTGAGCTTGATATTATTAACAGTACATCACAACGATTTTTTAAAATAACAGAAATTAAACTTACTCCCGACATGATGATGCTTTTGAGTTGTTGTCCGAGTTACCGTCTACAAAATAATGAACAGATTTGTTTCCCCAAAAATAATCTTTGTGGGCGGGAGACGGCGATACTAAACAGCAGTGTTTACTCTGTGTCACACAGTTTGACAATAATAGGCAAATAAACCCGAAGGACAAACGGAAGTTTAGGAACAGATTTGTAATTTGCATATCTAAGAATTTTGACGCACTGCGGCGAAATTAGGAGCGAAAACATAATAGGGGGCGCCATTATACTAATAACTAAAACAAAGTAATATTATAAAATATAGTATTATATCAAGATTTCTATGATAAGAATAGTTTAATATAATAATTTAGGAATGCATTACATACAATAACATTTAAAATCTGTACATATTTCGTGGTTTTTAGGATTATGTTGGGAGACGTGTTTATTGCGTTGTCATAGCAACTCTGTCAATTTGGCCGCCGATGCGAGACAAGTATGTCATTAAAACTGCTAACAATGCTGTTATGTAATTATTCGGCAGATGGACGTTTAACATAAAGACAATAATGACATTACAGATAATATGGCAAGTAATTAGCAATCCTTTATGGCAATCAGCGACGGCGGATCATAGGCCCTGCATCAATGACGCAATATAATGTGAAGGCCATACATTAAAATATGACACTATAAAGTCACTGACAAAATGTATGGGTTCAATAGGCTACTAAATCGGCAGTGTTTTTTTTGTAAGATTCATTGGTGTTCCTTTGTGTATCAGCTTGATTTGATTTTGTTTTTAAGTCTTTTATTTATACCACTGTCGCAGTCGAAGATGAATTACTGTGTATTTACATTAAAATGTATAAAACGATAAAAGTATAGAGTATAGTATTAGAGTATTTAAAAACGGTAAACATTTTACATCCAAGAAACAAACGGGAAAACCCGATACGAATAAAATAGCCTATTCTCACAGTTAGTAGTTTGTATTTAAACTATAACAGTATTAACACATACAAGTTGTGAATTTATTACCATGAGTTATATTCATTGTAATGGTTCATGCATAAATTATGTTCATTGCTCGTTAATTCTCCTTCACTTAATCTCCCATTCATCAATTTTATTTGTTTATGAATTTTTTATATGTTTTTATTTTATTTATTATTTCTGTATTGATTGATATGAACTCGATTTATTTGACGATAATTTAACAGAAAATAACACAAAACACATTTTAACGAGTTTACATATTTAATAATCGAAAACCTTATCTCTAATACGTTCATTGGAAATAGTTACACAAGCAAAACTAATATCAAAGGTACACTAATGAATTGTAAAAAATCCCGTATATTGACAATCAAATTGAATTAATTTATCATTTAATTTGTCTTAATACTATTTGCACTTGTTCCCGGCTGCGAAACATTTTTTTTATAGTAAACATCTAAACAAAACAATATCTACTTTAACACGTATAAGTGTGTTAGATTTAAAGAAAAAGAACACATTGTTATTTAGAAACAATGTAAACAATGAGAGCCTACAAATAACAAGTAAATAAAACCCGTAGATCCCCAAGTATCAATGAATTAATTTATCATTTCACTTGTTCCCGGCTGCGAAACATTTTTTTTTATAGTAAACATCTAAACAAAACAATGTCTATACTTTAACACGTATAAGTGTGTTATATTTAAAATAAAAGAACACATTGTTATTTAGAAACAATGTAAAAAATGACAAAATAACAAGTAAATAAAACCCGAAGATCCCCAAGTATCAATGAATCATGGACTGATGGTAATATACAACGTTAATATGGCATGTTGTGTGACGTAACGTGTCACATATCTTAACTAACCAGGCATTACATAATTGCTACATAATTTAAATGCATGGATAAGTACTCTGGAACTGGAAAGAATTAACATAACTTCATTTTCGTAATAAGAGTTATCAGGCTGTAATTTAAACAATCCTTTTTATTTAGTGGGGTTTGTAGATTTCTTTAGATTTTGCACTAGTCATTATTATTACTGTTTTATTATTACTCCCGTTTTTCCAATGAACTAAAAGTTATAATGTTATTGTTTAAATGCTTCTCGTATTAACGAACTGTTCATTTGGATGTGAAGTCGATTAAAGTATCCCCCTTTTATTATTAGTGAATGCTAACATGCTGTGTGGTGATTGGACAAAAGTTGAAAATAGACGCCCTCTATCAGTAGTTACGACGAAACTAAGAAAATTGTACTCCCAGGTCCATGTGGAATGTGCAGTCGGCAATGAACACTTTTCGCTGTACTATTTTCCCCCCTAAATCCGACCATATTACACCAAATAAATTTTGCCTAATACAAATTAAACAAACCTACATAAAAACAATAAACAAAAACTAGGTTACCCGGTACACATCTAAGTAAGCTGACTAAGTCATGATAAGTAATACTTTGTCATGTTCTATATTCTACTTTATTGATCGTAATGTCACCTCGACCCGATTGTCTATTCAACCGGTGACCGGGGCATTACTCTAATACGTAAAATAATGTTATGCATAGACCAAAAGCGATTTGTTTTCTCAGCTCAAAAGTGTATATACTGCATTCGTAAGATGGCATAAAGGAGAAGGCACATTTACAATCATTAACACACATTCTGTATCAATATACATACACCATTTTGTTCTGTTCATTTCCCGCGTTCTCCTAATTTAGTTGTTCTAGTACTTTGATATATAAATGTAGGTTTACTATTTACTTCGATGTCATCATAGTTACAAATTCTAGAAAAGAAAAAAATTATACAAATGTTAGTACAGTGAGTATAACATTATCAATGTTTTTGTTATGAGAATTAACTATATACTGTACTACGTCATCTCAGACACATACTAATGTAATATGATAATTTAAAATAGGCTTACCTTCATAATTAACTTGGCCGTCTCCATCCAAATCTGCCTCTCGGATCATTTCGTCAACTTCCTCTGCCGTTAGCTTTTCGCCAAGGTTTGTCATTACGTGACGTAATTCTGCAGCACTATAACAATATAAAAGAAATGTATTAACAAATTTTAACCTGTTTACGTTATTTTCTTTATGAAAACTTCTTATGGAAACTTTTTGACTATAAAAAGCGGACAATAATTGTACAAAACACGTAACCAAGATGTGTGGTCAGTCATGGGAACTTGACCGTACAAAGAGAGTTGTCCGCCATCATAGCCTAGGTTTTTTACATTGAAATCATGAATGGATCTACAAAACTCTTTACTTTACTAGTGTATGTTATTCGCCACGCAAAACCAAACAATTACAAAGTAATTACTAGTTATATTGTAATGTTCTATTGTTGTTCTTTATACCTTATAAAACCATTTCCGTCTTTGTCGAACACTCTAAAAGCTTCTCGAATCTCCTCTTCACTATCTACCTCTTTCATTTTCCTCGCCATCATGGTTAGAAATTCTGGAAAGTCTATTGTTCCATTGCCTATCGGATTTAAATAAGTACATACAAATTATGATAACATTGGTACATGGTTTACGCATCTGCTGAAAATACGTTACCAAAAGTTTGAAGCGTGTTAACAAAAAGAGGGCGCTAGACTACAAAATGCTATACTATTTTTACACTTGCTTCTGGTGTTACGCAAGTAATAGTCTTCCCTGACATTACATTAGATAATATATAGTATAGAATATCGATTTATGACATCAACTTGTGTCTATTTTAAGAAGCTACGTACGTAGGTAGAAGTAACATAAAAGTGTTAAATCGATGCATTAATTTGTTTAAACACGAAATACATTATGACCGTAATCATAGCATTCCTAATATAGATTGATATTATGGAGCTACATAACATAACATCAATACGGTAATATAGATTATTAATAATAATATGTATTAATATATGCTTCAAATGATGTTTTATATGTATACATTAGGCCTACATTATTACATTGTATAGTGCCATTTCCCCAATTAGGATCAAAATACGTCCCAATAACTCTTGTATATTAATAACTTTTGTTCACAGACTGTATTACCTCATACAGTTCATGCTCAACGAGAATGATGTTAAAATATCTTTACAGTTGTACTGAGAAACGTTTCTGTGCATGTATACTTGTACAGTACCTCTATGTTTTATTGGTGACATCCCGGGCGCTTGCGCTGAGCTTTAAATTACACTTAAAATTAGGATTAAAAATCTTAAGACAATTTAATAGATGATTAACATACCATCAACGTCTACTTCATTGATCATATCCTGAAGTTCTGCTTCCGTTGGATTTTGTCCCAAAGATCTCATCACAGTTCCAAGTTCTTTTGTAGTGATGCAGCCGTCGCCATCTTTGTCGAATAACGAGAATGCCTCCTTGAATTCTAGTCAAAAAATAGCCAATAGATTATAATCGATATAATAATTATCAGAAATAATAGTTTCGACTTTACGTGCGTGGACACGTGTTGAGTTCACTGTACCAGAATGATACGGTATCTATGACAATATTGTCTTAGCTAATAATAATACGAACACTGGATAAATACCACCGTATAGAGTTTGTTTTGTTTCGAGGTTTAACAGCCTTTTCGACGGATTCATCTTCGAACAGTGACGCTATTTTTTGCGAATGATGCGAAAAAAAATTCCTTGATTATGCATTCGAGTAGTCGTTCTTGTTATGGTGTTTAATGATGGAGTAAGATGTATTAGTATAAGAACAATCTTACGTAGCTTTTGCGTGGATTAATTTCACGGTTTCTGAATAAGAAAAGCGAGAGCCGTTTTCACGAGGTCAATTGAGAGAACTTTACTCTAATTTACGTTTTCTTGTACATTTATAATAATAGTAATTACACATACAGTATTATATATAAAAATGTTATATATTATTTACACTGTTAGTTGCCAAGGTTGAATTTTTATTAACCATTTTGTAGTTATGTTTAAGTACAACAAATGATTGCAACATGCTATAAACGACGGTCCGTTTTGTACTAATCTACTTTTGGCAATTATTCTTATACAATTTAATATTAGTTTTATTCATGCATATAATATAATGTTTTCAAAAAGCGTTATTGGTATTATCACTTCATTTATGACATCATCTTATAGTGGTAATTGCAGTATTAATCATTAGTCTCAGTGTACAATGCATTATTGTTTTTTTTAACGGAACGAACGAAATTCTAAACCTCCCAACGATCGATTTCTGAAACAGACTGATGATAAAATCGAGAGTGAAACCGTCACTCATTGAGATTCGAACTCGGACTCTTTATTTGAATTTATTTATTTATTATTAGTCCATCTGCTTTCACTACATGTTTAAACTTATCCTTATTCAATATGTACAGTATTCTTTAACGTTACTGACAATTAAACCCATTTTAAATTTCATTTCGGAAAGTCAATAAAAATCACACTTTAACAATATAACCCTCCTTTGCGACACCCCTTATTATTCAGAGGACACCCATATTATAACATGACAATTCAATAAATGATGCTGTGAGGAGGAAGGCTGATTATGACGATGTAAGTATGATTATGACGAGATGAAGGAGCATAATTATGTGGATGATAATGATGATGTGAGGATGATGTTAATAATGATTATCAGAATAAAGATGATGATTTTGTGGGTAAAATAGAATGATAATGATGATATAAATATGATGATGTGAGATGACATGGGGAAAATTATGTGATGTGATTATGTGAGGACGATCATAGTGGGTGATAAATAAAACGAACGCGAGAGGAGGCAATAGTTTATGTTTTAAAAAACTACGACCACCCTCTCAAAGGGACATATTAAGGGGACACTTATGTCCCCTGAAGGTGTTCCCTCATATAGGGATTCTGTATGTATAAATGTTTGTTAATGTAATGAATGGTCCTATTTTCTATATTATTAGTGTATTAATCATTGTTACCATCGATATACATTAACATTTTTGTACATCATTAATGTTATATATATATTTTATATTACAACCGTTTGATCTAGGCCCACGCCACTTAAAATGGGATTAATGCCAACAGATAATATGACCATATGGAACATTGCAATGACTAATAATAGCCATAGAGTGAATCCCTTTCATTTTATAAGATTGATGACAGTGGTGCTGAGGGTCTACTCTCTCATGGTAAAAACACATGTTTTATTAGTATGTGTTGTTGAGGAACGATTATTAAAATAAACATGTATTGCCTGTGTTATGTCGAATTGGGGATATATGATGATATGATGATGATAATAAATGTTGATAAAAAATAGTGATGATGATGATCACGATGATGATGTGAGGATGATGTTAATTATAATGATTTTCAGAATAAAGATGATGCTGTGAGGAGGAAGGCTGATTATGACGATGTAAGCCTGATTATGACGAGATGGAGGAGCATAATGATGTGGGTAAAATAGGATGATAATTATGATGTGAAGATGATGTTAATAATAATGATTATCAGAATAAAGATGATGCTGTGAGGAGGAAGGCTGATTATGACAATGATGATTATGACGAGATGGAGGAGAATAATGATGTGGGTAAAATAGGATGATGATAATGATGATGTGAAGATGATGTTAATAATAATGATTATCAGAATAAAGATGATGCTGTGAGGAGGAAGGCTGATTATGACAATGATGATTATGACGAGATGGAGGAGCATAATGATGTGGGTAAAATAAGATGATAATGATGATGATCAGGATAAAGAGGATGATGTTGTGGGTATCAATAAAATGATAATGATGATGTGAGATGACATGAGGACAATTATTTGATGTGATTATATGAGGATCAAAGTGATCGGAGCAAGTGAGTGATGGCGGTTATGATGAGGAAGATGATGAAGATGTGATAATTTGTCCATGTTCCTATAAACAATAATTCAATTATAATTAAAGAAGAATGAATTATTTGAAAACAAGTTATAATTCAACCTAATTCTATGGTCCTTGAATATTATATCATTGCCAAGTACAAATCAATAATTTACAATAGAAGCGCGTTCCGTTATCGATTGTACGCGCCGCGCTATCGACTTGAACCCATTCAGCCAAAGCATTCGATAAACTGCCGAAAGGCTGTAAAAAAAAAGGCAAAGAGCAATATTTGTACTTTGTAATCATATCCGCAGTAATTACAAATAATTAGCGTCTTTGGAAATATAGGAATACGTAATCCACTTATAATGCCAGATGTTCGCGCGAAAACTAACAATTTTGCGCGCGAAATTGTTAAAGTTATGGCGCTGAAATAGTATAATGTTTCAAAATTCTTGTGCAATGAGAAATTTCTTTTGTATTCAATGACCGCATAAATGGATTTGTACTGTAGCAAAAACGTATTTTCTATTTTCCACCTGATTATTTCGGTATTAAGTCAATCAACATGCACCTGCAGTTTCTTGTCTCCTGGCTCAAACCTTTCAGTTTATACGATCATAGATAGCAAATAGAGGCATTATTAACCGCTGCAAACAAACTCTAATTTTGAATGAATATAGGCCTAAGCTGAAAAAGTTTTGAATTACATACTTTAAACTATATCCATATTATATAGCATTAAACGATATAGTTACTTTTATATTTATATTTTTAAACCAGAGTGAATAACCGTTACAAACAAACTTTAAAATACCAACTTAAAAAGCATACCAACAGACATTTCAATATACTTTGAGTGACAAACTAACGATTAAAACAGAAAAGGTGATGTATCTTGTATGTACGGTTAGTCTAGTATACCAATCAAGTGTAAAGCATTTCTGATATTATCAATACTGACATATAGTATCAAAGTGCTATTTTTACGCGTTTTATTATATAGTGTTGCTAAAACGGGACGCGGAACTCGTCGTGCACAATCTGTCGACGACCGAGCAAGGATCACATAAACATATTGCGGAATATGTTTGTAAAGTTCCAATACTTCGAATTGGTAATTATACGCATCAATGTTATCATATTCGTCAATAATTATAATGTACATAAATAGGTGATGACAAAAATGTATGTCGATGATACAGTTTAAAAGGATAAGGGACACTTATCGTCCGTGTAGATGATAATGATAGGCCTACAATGAGTGTGGTTTAAAAATGCACAATATAACAACGGATTGAAATTCTGCTCTCTTGAATTTGAATTTTTTAAGATTTTAACTGTGAAAGAAGTGGTTGTGATATTTTATTTGATGTGATTGCACTGCCAGTGACGCAGCACTAGTAAACGTACACAAATTTAGTACTAAATAAAAACAATGAAATGTTGAATTTCAAACAAAAATGAACGAAAAAGAAAAATAATATAATATATTTAATTCTGGTGGAGAGAAACTAAGAATTGTTGAAGATTTTGTAGAAAATATTTTAAAACTTGATCATTTGGACGATCATCCAATGCTTCGGTTGCGGGATATAAAATGTAAGCTATGTCCTTTCGTCCTTATTATGATATGGTCAATCATTATGATTGTAACATGATTGATAATGATGATACTGAAATAATGATTCGATAATGATATGAAAAAAAAGAATCCTTCCCGGTTTAACCCTATATTCCACTTACCTCCAATCTGATCTTCCGTCAATTGTTGTTCAATAGCTGCTGTCTGTAAAAGCAAATTTCATCAATTAGTATACGCAGGTTTACGCGTAAATATAATAACCATTGCGCGACCTTTTGTACGCCGACAACGCGCGGTATTATCAATAAAAAAAATTCTTCTTATCCTGTTTTAAAGTTTTGCGATTTGATAATTAAAAGTTTTGAAAGATATGAAAAACTTGCAATTTAAACTTATTGACGGAAAATTATGTTTTATAGATATGCCGTAATTATAGTGAAAAATATATCGTAATAATATTGGCGGCTGGTCTAGTCGAGCGGATCAATATGTCATGTTTTTTTGTGGTCACTATACTGATATCCTATTTTCAGGAATCGCCACAACTGAACATCAAACGTATTAATATTATATTAGTGACGCTTAGCAAAACTAGATAATACTATTAATAAGCAATTTATAATAATGTAAATAGATAACACTTACCATGTTTATTTGCGAATGTGTATTCGTCGGAAAGAAGATAAAAATAAGTGAAGTGAGTTGCGAAGCGAAACGAAAGTGTGGTTTTCACTTTGGTCTTGTTTTGACAACTGGTAACCCGCTTAGCACAGATGCATTCAGTTTACACATTTCTCTCACTGCAACCTGATCGATAATTTGGATTAATTAATAGTTTGTTTAATACCTGACTAATAATCAACAATATGTACGCGTGAAAGCTTTTTCACGTTCACGTTTGGAAAAATCCATACGTTCGTACGTCGCTTCGACATTTTCACACATCTCAAAACACTGGCCTTCGTTAGCGTTTGTCTACCTTTCGTCAATATTATTAATGTATTATCAAAAGTGAAAAAGCACCGTCTGACTAGACCAAACGTGTGTTTACACGACGCAATATTATTATGCGAGTCAAATGTTAGCGCGCAATTATGTTGATGTGTGAACACATTTAATACATCAAAATACATCATACGCGCAGCATTCGTTAATGACAATTGTATAAATAATAAGCTATATTTTCCGCAAGCCAACATCGCATCGCCGTTACAAAATATTGTGACGTATCGTATAATACGATTGTTTATACACAATTTCAGAAAAGAGAAGAGGATAAATAGTATCCTCGATTTGGACGATGTACACTAAACAAAATTATGGACCAGTTTGATACTATAGTCAATCCCAATAGAAACTCTTAATGTAATGGTAATTAATACTATCTAAGTTTATTTCGACATTTCTGTCTCGTTTAAACATTCCTTTCTTGAATGATATTACACTACCGGAATTGGATCGATTCCTGTCAAAATCAATAATAATTTTTAACCCTCATGGAAATAGTATTACACTGAATGTCATTTGCCGTTATTTGTGCACCAACACTCAACAACGAACTGTTACAACAGCCAATCACGAACGGCCATGAAACGCGCACAATGACAGCAAATCTCAATAGCCAATCAAAAGGGTGATCCTTTAGCCAATCACATCGCTAAAGTTACTTCTGCTAGAACAGACAATATATTGTTAAATTAAATTAGGCTGTGTACCAACTTATTTATATGTAAGTTTGGCTGGTGAATGAATGATTTTAGCTTTACACATGGGAGGTGTTACAACATTAATACATTCGTGCCAGTTCGCTGCGCATTGCTCGATATTATGTTTTGCGTAAAGGTGCATTACATTAGATTTTTTTAAAAATACGGTATACTCATAATATTCATAATGTAGTATATAATAGTAGCTATACTGTATAAAAAGCTCAGCTGAGGAATTTCGTATGAAGGAATAATGAATATGCTGAGAAACACCAGTGCGATGATGAACCAATGAATGAAAGGATGAATAAACAGATACAATAACGGAACAAACACAATGATTAGAAATATTAAAATTGTAAAAGGCTTAGCTTCCAAATAAATTATTTATTATATTGATTTCAAACAAATTTTTTTTAAAACTGGATAGATTTGATTAATTAATGTAATAATTTCTTCGTATGCCTACATAACATTTATTAATATTATACGTTTATTGTTTAATACACAGAGTAAAACGCCTTTGATTTTTACTTCGGTTTATTTGATTCTGGCGCTATACAAATACCTAAATTATTATTATTATTATTATTATTAAACATATCGATCTGCTGACGACGCGCGCCGCCTACGTTACATGCATCGTGTGTTTGTGTTCGTCATGCATGTAAATACAGTAGTAAGTGACTGATGACTGCTACAGTAGTCAACATGACTTTTGGTATGGTGTTACGTCACAACCGCCACCACCCCTGTCCTCTCCTACTAGACTTTCCCCAAGTCTTATTAGTTTTTTTTCGAATACGGTCTAGATACTTGTAAGACTACTCTCCCACCACCACAACTAACAGAATTCCTCAACATATTTATTATTAGTAATTTAGCAAACATGAGAAGTGCGCGAGATGAGTACGTCTGCATATTGCCTCTTTTTAAATGTTAAAACGTAAATTCCTTCCTTATTAACAAATGTATATTAGATTTCATTATAGTTTTTAAAAATGTAAATATTTATTTTAAAAATATATAATTGAAAACTGGTATGATTCTAAAACATTCAGCCACAATGATTTGAACGGTTTGTGTGTGTGGTGGCGCCTGTGAAATATTCCGCTGATTACACGTTTGTACACCGCCATCAATTAAGTTTCTCTGTTTAAGCACCTATCTATGCCCATATGTAGCTAAAATAGTGTATATAAGAACCAAAAATTGGAATACTTAGTAACCAACCACCTATAATAATTGTGTTCAGGCCTAATTAGTCAATTCATTCGTTAACTTCTTTTGTTTCAAACGCCGCATTCAATAACACCGCAAAGCCATCCCATAATTCAATGTGCGATCTAGTATCGATCGCAATATTAGCTCGATGCAATTAACCAATAATTACATTAGGAGAATACATATCAACATAATTGATCACGATAACGTACCGGTACTATTTTTCTCAAGACGTTGGTATAATAGTTAACCTCGATACGTTGTGTGGTTGGTTCCTCCCCCAATAGGACACAAAGAACGATAAGCGCGACGCAAGTAATTTGACCAATCACGATGCGATTACGGATGATACATCGATGTATGAAAGAAAAATATGACCTTTTCTACAAAATTAGACAATCTCAGTAAACAATTTTAAAAATTCGAGTTATACTTTTACCTAGCTGATACAGTAGTATGTTCATTTTAACTAGTTTTATTTACGTTTATACTGATATATATTCGTCTGATACTTTTACTACTAGCGGCGCTGATGCCGTATTACACAGATCCGTATGTCGAGCGCATAGAGACATAGTTTATTTGCGCTATATAAATCTATCTATTATTATTATTCATTTTAACTAGTTTTACTTATCGTTTAAACTAATATATAAAACATGACTCGTTACATTTTACGATTCTATATTGTTTACAAAATAAAAAAATGGTTTTCAAACCCTATACATTATGTCTTCAGGAAATAGATGACCTAAATATTAAAATAATATTATTATTAATAAATTTTTAAAATGTCAAATCAATACTGTACTTTCCATCTTCAATCTGTATGGATTTCAACATTTCAATATCGACGTTTTTAAATCCATCTAGGACTTTTTACTGATTGCACGAAAAAGAAGCTAATAAAATCAATACATTGTATAATATTAGAATGAAAACATGCAAAGCTGGCGTGCACGCACAAGTGATGTGACATTTTAGGGGCTTCGACTTAGTACACTTTACTATTTTAGTCGTCCTTTGTCAAATCATGGAGGTATGGTCAAATTATTATACAGTACAGTATCATAACTTTATTGACCATGTGAGGGCGCTATCGTTGTTTACTGTATTGCAATGAATGTTGGAATCCATTTAAAATTGAAGTGTAAATCTGTGACAATCTTTCTTCAGCTTTGGAGTCACGGTAGAGGCAAGTTGTCCACTTATGTTGAGCTTATATTTTAAAATATTAAACAAAGAAAAAGAAAAGTACTCTAAATTGAACCAATTTGGTTTATTGACGATAAAAAGTTTGAATTACATAGACATACAAGGTGGATATACTAATAATACTAGAACCATTGTAATTGCTGATTTAACATGGTAAAGAACTGTCCTATAATTCCTAATTAAAAAGCACCAACTCCTTAACTAAGCTAAAGTAAGTATTTACCAGTAAAGTAAATTGCATATCTATTGTATGTGGGAAACAACAACAATGCACTTTTTGTTTTAAAATCATTATTTTCATCAATAATATGTATTCATTTTACAACCAATTATGTAATATAATTTAAACACACAAACACACACATACATAAACTGATCCAACATAAATATTACCATTCATTTCAGTTGAGTTCAGCTGCTAAAACAATAACTATATAAATTACAATAAACTTTTTATTTCAGAATTTTAAAAATGTCCTCATTGAAAACTATATATTTGTCCAAATGAGGGATGATGGATAGAATATCCTGATTTCCGGACATTTGTTATTGTCGATCGTTAAAGTTACGGGGATCAACAGAGTTGTAACGCCAAATGGAGATCGTGAAAAGAGGCCGAACATCTGTTTAGAGTCTCTTAATTCCTGGTGCATGTAATATATTCCTGATATTTGGTGACATAGTAGCCTTAAATGGCAGCATTACCAAGGTCTTTTCAGCCTCAATCTTTTGTGCGTTTTTTTTCTGTTTGGAATTTTTCATTTTTGCACACTGCACCAAAAAACATGGAGAATGGTTGGCTCCTTAAAACTGTTAACTAAATAACCTAAATAATTCTTTAATTTTAAAATTTGTGGTATAAGTAACACCATTGAGTGCGAGTGATATTTTTTCTTGCATGTAAAGTACTGCAGATCTTGGATGTAACCCCATTGTGGGCTTAAATCAACATCAGTGCAGTTGTGTATGGACAAATCTTGTAAAACTAAGTACTAAGTACATGTAGAAATTAAGGTAGAAAATTGGAAAAAATTCTCATTGTAAACTAAGATTTTAGATATCAAATGAATTTTACTGCAAATCGTTGGCTGTATGAAACTGACAAAGAATTTTGTTGAAACAATTAAAGGTATCAAAAAGATTAAATAAATAAAATGGTATGCATTGTACAATTGAATACATACAAGCTGTACCACAACTTATTATTTACAATCCACATGCTAGAAACAAAAAATTTGGCACTTTTGATAAAATTAAAACTGAGAAAACGTTAATAACATGAAAACTACATTTTTAAAAAGAGTATGAAGGATGTCTTCCATGTTACAACATGTACTAGTATCCTAGGAGATTGGTCCAACGAACTGTCTTATTTCGATGTCATCATAGTCACAAACTCTGCAATGACAAAAAAAATGCAACTGTTAATTCAAGAACCTCAGTTGAGATATAAAAAAGCAAACTAGTTCTCATAAACTGATGTTAAAAGTACCACAGCACGACCACCTAATAAATGGATAAATACCATTATAGATTAGTTCAATATTTATAATTTAAATATAATTAATTTAAATTATCAATGCTTTTTCTTATTATTGATTCCACTAATTAACAACCCTCTAGGCTCTAGTTATATATAATATATATATTTGCATATAAAAAGAGAAATAATTATCTTGACTACTATTCAAATTTAAATGTATGTATTAATTTTCTACTATTGTACTTGGAACAGCGGCCTACATACTATTGAATAAATGAAATGAATATAAGTCTGTTTAATTAAACCTTAAGCTCTGTCTACACTATCAAACTAGTTTGAAAAAAAAAATGTGATGTGCCCAAATATAGTAGTTATATGACATCATCATGTCCATATATGGGCACATCACATTTTTTTGTCAAATAAAGTTTGATAGTGTAGACAGAGCTTTAAGCTGTGTTTCACTACAACACAATTCAAACAATTTAATCATCACAAGCAGTAGTTTGGATGGATCTGTCGCTTGCAATTGGCCAAATTACTGTGCTGCGTGTACAGTACATTATGTCCTAGTGGGAACCACGCTTAATCCTCAAAGAACATACTATGTTCATACTGAGAAGACATACAATAGGAATGTTTATGTTCATCAAAACAAATCCTGCCTGTAAGGAATATACAGGTAAAATAATTTCTCTCTCTAAGGTATCAAAATCCATTATAGATCTTATTACATTCAGTCACTGATGTTGAGAAGATCGACACAATATGAAATTCAATGAATTCTTGAAACAAAGTTGACACTTTGTGTTAGACATACAGGAATAATATGCAAAAACGTAATGCAAGGAATTCTTACTATTTGACACTATCTAATGTACTCAAATTATAGTATATAGTGTAATAGTATAATTATAATATAATATAATAGTATGTACTAATTATAACTATGATGATGTGGTCAACCTCCAATTAAAAACCACTGAATTGAAGCAATTTTTATAAATTTAATTTCATTTATTTTTTGGCAAATTGAACTAACAGATAAAAATGGTCAGGAAAAGACAAAAGCGACCAAGGTAATTTTGATGTGTAAAAGTAATTCAGATCATACAAATATAAAAATAGACAAATTTAGTTAAAAAAAACTAACCCTATAAAGAAATTAAACAACTATCTTTTGTTTTTGGTTTTCTAGTTAGATAATGCCTTCCAATAGTCTCATAGAGTCAAGTGACAGAACATATGTAAATCAAAATTTATGAACCAACTACAAGTTGTACAAATTGGGCTATTAAATGAATGTAAATTTCAAACAACAGGCTGACCACTCGTCGTTGCGCTGGTGGGTCATGATACATTAGTTAGAATATTGATGCATAGCACTGACTGAGAAGATGGTGATGGAAAAATGTTTAAAATAAAATTTAAATTATAGGAAAATGAACAAAACTATTGATTATTTTTTTATTTATATCAATTTGACATCTTCTATGTAATTAATGGATGGAATAAAAAAAAAAATCAAACACTTAAATTCTAACGTCTAATGCAAATACAAATTTTTTTTAAATCAATAAAAAGAAGAAACTCAGCATTAAACTAAAGATATTAGATAGTTTTAAATAAATTGTTAGAAAGCATAGCAACATTAACTTACACCTTCGCACGAATGATGAACTTACTTAAATAATCAATTTAAGCGTTAGACTGCCGTCAATCACAATATACTGTAATTAATATGTGGCAGATTGGATTTCAGTTAATCGAACTAGCTACTCTACAAGCCTTTTGCCTACCATGTTTTTGATAGTATGATATAGCTTTCTCAATCTTAATAATATCTACAGTGACCATACATTTTAACTGAGAGAGAAAGGAACTCTACAATTTTTATTGATTATGCTGAAATAGATAATATGACAAAAATTAATGTTATAAAAAGTGAGAGTCAACTTAAACCGTTATGTTTGGTAGTATAAGCTTTACATCTAGACAATTGATACAATTCGTTTCACCTCAATCGTGGTACAGTGCAATAAAACTTATGAATCACACACGACTACAGTATTATAATTTTCCTGTCTTATTAAGTAATTCTTTAGATAGTAGTAGTAGTAGTAGTCTTTCTCATTTAAATGTATTTTGAATGATATTATTACATACATTTTACCTTTGTGTTTTTAAGTGTATTTTATTATCAACCCGTCATGGGTGCTTTGCACTGTTGGTTGTGAGAATAATGAATTGTATACCAGAGGAGAATTGTAATACAATACCTTCATAATTAACTTGTCCATCACCATCAATATCCGCCTCCCTTATCATTTCGTCAACTTCTTCATCTGTAAGTTTCTCTCCAAGATTGGTCATGACGTGCCGTAACTCAGCAGCGCTAAAAAAAAGAAGAGAAAATTTAAAAATGCAAATCTACTTCTCTGTAAAAAAAAAGGATTAATGATGATTGAAATCGTATAAATCACTATCAGATGACTAAAGATAAAAAGTAGGTTAATTTTACAAAGGTTTATGTATAATGCTGCGCTAAATCCCTGATGCAAAATTACCAAATAGCGACATAGTATAAATATTTAGATAAATTTATGCCATGCCAAAAACCTATAAATCTTTAAATTAATGTAACAACTGATGCATAAACAATTTTGAGTCACATGGGCTTGTATCTGAGGATCAAAATATAGTGGATACACCCACCAAGATAATACATTTTCTAATTAAATGGAATTATTTTTAATTACACCATATTAATGAATCCATATATTTTTTTTTATTGCTATCTAATTATTATTATATTATAATCAATAATACTAGTATTTTTTCAGAAATTAATGTTTGGGCCTGTATCTGAGTATCAAATATTCAACCACATACTTTATTGTAAGAAAATTATTTTATAATTGGCAAGGTTACACCTTATTAATTAATCCATTAATTACATTTTTTTAAATACTCAACAGTATAATTATTATTAACATTAATAAATTAATAATACTGGCATTTGAAGAAAAATATTTTATGACTGAGTTACTGAGATATATTGCAAATGACTGAAATAATAATAACATATAAGTTATAACCTTTGAGCGTTGAAATTGAGCAGACATCAAAATGATGTTATAACTAAAACAACTGACTTATATTACTAATAAACGACTTCTGTCTCAACAGCTATTCTCGCATTATTAGTGCGGATGACTCAATGGATAACAAGCCTGACGTTAGTATGTATCCGATATTAACTTTTCTCACTTTTTCCTAATCTTGCATCGCAATTCAAATGCTCACATTTCCAGAGCATCACTGAACCACGGTATGATTTTTCGTATAGAAAATTGAAAGCAATCTATTAAGACATTTTGCGGAGGAAACGATAAGCCCACGAGGGTTTTACATTATGTATTCAAGAGAAACAACGACTCAATGATTACTTTGATTATTAGATAAACCAACAAAGTCATCTAGAATTTGTAATAATATGCAAACACCAGCTTTATAACAACTGTCTCTCGTGGCATAGGCTTAATTAACGTTGGCATATACCTGTAGTTGAAGTTTTAATACATGTAACTACTGTACACAATAATGAAGGACAAAAAATCTCAATAAATCCTATATGATTTAACATAGTGTAATCATTAAATCAATCCAATTTGAAAAAATGGAAAATTGAGAATTTAAAATAATATTTATTTTCATTGATACACAAACAATAATGTTGAGGGAATGTACTATATTTATAATATAATTTTTTATAAAAAAATCAATCATAATTAATGTTTGGTTTAAAAAACGAAAAAGAAACATTTTGGTACCACTTTACTTTTAGGTTAAAAAATGTTCGGAAAAAAGCTGGCTTTATTTTATTTTACCTTAACATGATTGATTACCCTAAAAAAATACAAAAAAAAATATTTAAACATGCGCACCATCCACCCCAAATATTGTTTTATATATTATTATTAACTGGCAATAACAAAAAATATGGTAATAAAAATGTTAATGTTTATGTAAAATCAATTGAAATAGCAATGTACGTAGATATGTAAGTAGAATATTATACTAATGTTTTATACATTAATTATGTAAAATGTAGTATGGCCATATGCTAATTATCATGGTATGTCTACACTATTAGCTGAATACCATATCAGATGAATTATAAATAAGCAAATATTTGTATTTTAATGGACAAAGGAAACGCAAGCAGTACATGGATGACTGTAAATATAGTATTCTGACACTATTGTTAGCTAAAAGGTTTGGATCATAGGCTGCGTTGTCGTCGTTTAGCAATATCTTACAACAATAAATTATTATTAGGTACTTTGCCTAAATTATGTAATATGTAGGTTATGTTGCTATGTGTGACATAGCAAAATATTATTGATTGAATATTGTCATTTTTAAGATTAATAATAAAACATTTACTTGACTCATGTCATAATTATGCTAATGAATAAGCCAAATCATTTATAAAAAAAACCTCATTTATTACCGTATTTAAATAATTGAATGAGTTACTACAAAATTAGATGGATTTTACTAACTATTTATTATTAGTATTAATATTACTAATGGAATTATAAAACATTTTTTGGTCTCTGATATATAATATGACATTTAACAATACAATGTATCAAAAATAAAATCAACCTCTTGTTGAATTGAAAAGACATTGCCAATGTCACATGAAAAATAAATTTAAGGCATTTCAGATTGTCACATGATAATTGTACTGATACGAAGATAAGTTTTTGTTTCATAAAATGAAAACAAAATATTGAGTTACCTAATGTATCCATTTCCGTCTTTGTCAAACACCCTAAAAGCTTCTCGGATCTCCTCCTCACTGTCTGTATCCTTCATTTTCCTCGCCATCATTGTCAAAAATTCAGGAAAGTCAATTGTACCATTGCCTTAAAAATACATTAAAACTATAAACAGATGTTTTTTTTTGTACATCTCTTTCTCTAGTTTCTAATAACACACATGAAAATAATAATAAAATATTTATTTTTGCAACGGAAAAAACATGTTCACCAGGCCGTATAACATTGTAACACAAAGTATTGTAAGAATTAAAATCAAGACTAAAATAAAAAAATAATAAATAAATACTCATCTTATTAAAAACAATTTTATAGAATTACTGCAGCTAATTTATCTAATTTCTAACCTATATATTAGGATAGGAATAGTATTGACTAATCAGCATTAAATCATTTTACTAATTATCTGTAAGGCCTCTACATCCAATTTTTATTTAAAGTATATTTATTGTGAGGAGTGGGTGATTTTTAATTTAAAATGATTATTAATTAATCAACTCTATCATCATGATGAAGTTAAGTCAAGAAAATGGTTACACAACAAATGAAACAACTAAATGCACAAAGAAGAGAGAAAAATATGAGAAAAGGTTGTACTAATCTAATAGCTGACTCGTGCACTCAATCAATGTACTGAAGGCTTGTCAAATACGATTAAAATAAGTGGAATATTTCTTTTATATTCAGAATAAGGGTAATCCTCATTGACATGGACAATTCATCGTTTCATTTCATTTACTTTTACATGTATCACAACAGCTATCTTGCACCTTGCGTCAAATGACTTATTGAGTTTTAATCTTGAGAAGCTTTCAACGGCTCAGGATGGGAAAATATAGAATTCTGATAAATTAGAATTAAGTCACAATGGTCATACCATCAGCATCTACTTCATTGATCATATCCTGAAGTTCTGCTTCCGTTGGATTTTGTCCCAAAGATCTCATCACAGTTCCAAGTTCTTTTGTTGTGATTGTGCCATCGCCATCTTTGTCGAACAAGGAGAATGCCTCCTTAAATTCTGTAATAATATCAGAAGAATACTAGTACTTATCATACCACTTTAAAATATAAATAAACAAAAAATCGCAATTTAAAAGCAGCAATTTCTTTTGACTGGATACAAGCAAAATAAAAGGCAATATATTTATCAAACCCTATACCCTCATCCTAACCCTCTATAGACTCTTCCATTAAAATCATGTGGCCGAATTTTTAACCACCATATTGGATTGATACATTTAAAATATATTATTCATGCTAATTATTAATTCATAATATTTTTATTAATTTGCATTTACTAATTTATTTATAACTACTTTCCTGAACCTTAAATAATTCACCACCCAACAATCAGTATACTAATGTTAGATACATGGTCACAGTAAAATGGTAATAGTTCAAAATAAATCATATTTTATTAAAGTTCCTAGAATACTATATTTAATCAGTCCCAATAAATTCTTGTAGCTGAAAAGTGAAATCCATCAATTAACTGAAGCTGATCTGACATCTAAGGTATCTTAAACGACGTACCTGCTATTTGTTCTTCTGTAAGTTGATCAGCCTGCAAAAAAAAATTTATTTCAAATTTACTGATGCATTATGGGGAAAAAAATAAATTTTTATTATTTATTTACCAAGTTCAAGTTCAAAAAACATTTATTTGTTCAACAATGGCATATTAAAAAAATGTTAGTACTGATGACTGGGTTTTGTTAGTGTTCTGTAAACGTTATTGGACCTAGTATTAATACCTTATTTACAGGCAAATATAATCTGCTTTATAGCTGTTGCCTTTTTATTAGCAAAAACTCTTGTTTCTGTTGTATGTCTTGAAAATTCATAGGAGGTATGTATAACACACTATCCTCTACGAGTATTTGCCATGTAAAATATCCCACAATGGGCCTACCCACAAACCAAATATTATAATTAATCATACAAATGTTTATTTTTTTGTATACAAACTATAGTACTATAGAACTGATGACTTAAAGTACACAGCTAAATAACATTATTCTAATCCTCTTCAAAAGCCGCGACATAAAACCCCCCGAGGAGGAGCGTATACATATAACTCTTGATTAAAATGCTTCTCATGCTGCGTTGTTATCTCCTATGTAACTTTAGTGTTACTGTAAACCTAATTATAATAAAGGTAATAAAAATGTGTTTTTAGTATTTCATTTTCAACAAGTTCTAATGTTATAACCATAAATGTAATTCAGTTAACAGTATCAGTCAGAATTAATAAGTCAAAGATGCTCTCCAGATGGAATGCCATCCTGAGATTAGTAGTACTAGTAATTAAATTAGTACAGTCTTATTTATTTTTAATTAATTTATACTTAATTTTACTTGCTATGGACTGGAGATTTCGAAATAAAAGACTGAATAAATGAATAGATCCACAAAAACTATAGATATACAATAACCGTAGGACTGCATAAATGGTGTTCAACCTACTTTACTACTATTATTAGCTGGAAAAAATAAAATATTTAACTTTCCATGAAAAAAAATCCCCATTTTATCTAGTAGTGGTTATAGGTTCCAGATTTAAATTCTAATGTTCTAAAAGATACAAATTATTCTGGTCTTAATTGATGGCTACATTTTAAAGTATATCAAATGACTTTCTTAGAAATAAATTGAAGATGCCCATGGTATTACACAGATTTAGGGGAAATGCAGCTCATAAGTCTGTCTACTTTGTTCAATAACCCAGGCCTTAGAAGCAATAATAAAACTCATTTATGTCAGGCCACAAACTAATATTCATCATAATAGCCCAGTTTTCCCCCAGGTATTTCATTAGTCACGTTGCAATACATTACCTCCTTAGATGCATACTGTATAATATATTTTTGTAATCCAAGTACGGTATAATAAATTGAGCATTGCCACAATAACATATAAGTTGTGTATTACTATTAGAAGCCACAGGGGGGGGGATAGGGGGGTGGATCCAGTGGGTAGCGCTAGGACCCTCAGGGGATCCAGGGGATAGGGCTACAGCAGTAGGTAGGGGAACAGCGCTATATCTTTTGACAGCTAGAAATTAAAAAAAATATTTTTTTGCTGTCTATCAGTTTTAAAAAAAAAACAAATGATACTTGACTTGACTTAAATTAGGCCTAAGCAAAACAAATACTAGCCTAGGCCTATATACAATATTTACTGTTATAATAATTATTTATAATAGGCCTTTACACAACTTCAGTAGGCCTTGTAAAGTTCTATCTATTCTATATTATTAATCTTGACTACTTACAAAAAGTTGTACATTGAAAGAGCTGATGAACAACAAAAAATCAACTGAATTTGGGCCTTGAGTTTCTAGGCAATTAACCTAGGAGTTCAGGCTTTGAATTTATTTTAATATTATTGATATTTATTTCATTAATATTAAATAAATATACATTTCACATATACAATTTAAAAGCTTTGAATGAGGCATGAATGAGGATACACAAAAAACCACCACCGTACGCTACACCACATTCTTTCTATTTTAATTTTCTCTCACTCAGCATCAATTCATCTTTTTATTACAATTTTGTGATCAAACTCACTATAGCACCCAGTCGCTACCACCACCCCTACTAAGCCTACAAATTATAATACTTCTACTTAACTTCTCCCGACTATAGCCTATTTTAAAATAACGTATTGACCACACTCTCTTAATTCCCCTAGCTAGCTCTTATAAAAAAGAGGAAACATGCAGCATCCCTCCCACCCGATCCCCCTGCGGTGTGCTGCCGCATGCATCCAATCCAACAATCATGGCATGTGTAACACTCAACATCTTATCAATGATTGTATAAGATGTAGCCTACAAATTAATGTCAAAAGGACAAGTTTTCATCTTAAGAAAGCGTAATTAGATTATAAAATAAATAAATATCTTACCATTATTTCGACAAACAAAAAATTCAGGTGGAACAAGACTTTTTTCTTTATAATTGTTTAGCTGAGATTACAGCGGTTGTCTTGGTGCCGCGGTGCGGAGTCAAAAAGTTCAACTCTCCTCTTTTGATAATGTTGTATTATCAATCCGCAATCTGGCGGTAATAAATTAGAAATAAAATAACGCCAAAATAGCAAACTACAAACTCAATAGCTACAGGATAGCTTAGAAATTATTCTTTGATTAAAACAAAATTCCAAATATATAACAATTTCTATATTTCCAAAGCAAATGGATCTATTTTATTTGAATAAATAAAGTAGTATTTAGGCAGTTGAACGTTGATTGGATGTCATCAGGACGCATTGCGATTGGTGGCCGTTGCTGCAGAGTTATCCCAACATTCATATCGAGAGTATAATTATTAATTTGTGATTGGCGCGAAAAAGGTTTATAGTTGCATAAGTACTACCGTATTTTACGTTAATCATAATGTATTTACAAATTAATATCCGCAAATCGTAAAACCCACAGACAACATTATTTTAAAACTAAACGCAGGTGGAATGTATGGAATATTAACACACAGTAGGCCTACACAGACCGTGTAGTTTTTAGGCTATATCGGGTAAAAAACAATTGCCTCACACCTCCTGCGCAGTCAGTGATGAGTTTAATAAATACTGTAATGGCCTACTTGACTTTTTTAGAACAGAAACAATGTTTTTAATTGGAATGGCTATTGGCGCGTGATTGTACTATTATTATTAATTAGGCCTATAAATGCATCTGCATAACTAGGCTAGGCCTATTGAGTATTATTGATACATACTCATTCATACTGACTGCAATTACGTTGTGTTTCACCATGGAGCTATTTATTTTTGGTTTCAAGAAGACCATAACTAAAGTATTACTGGATAAACAAAAGTTATTGTTAAATATCAGACTGAGTCTATTAACATTGGCTTGAATAATTTGGTTGAGTCAGTACTGTAGTTTTATTCAGCATACAACAAGAAGCCTGTGAAGAATAGGCCTACTATATCCATATATACATTATGCCTATCACCTTTTTAATTTTTTTTGTTGTTATATCCCTTCTGATCTGAGTGGAATAGGCAACGTTAGGTAGTAGGCCTATTAAACATTCAATACAATTAATAAATATATATATACTTTTTTTCCTCTCTCTTTATATTTTGTATTCTAAAGTACGAAATAATTGCGTTAAATTAGTGTTTCATGTTAATAGTATACGATACTAATAAAATATGTATAATCACGGAATATTAGAATCGTGAAGTTTTTTGTTTAAACACATGAGGGCGCATTACACATTTTACAATTCCAAACACTGCTGCCCACTTTGATCCTCTGTGTGGAGAGAGCAAACCAACTCTCAACCAGATTTGTTATGGAGTGCTTTCGCATTAATCGTCATCATTTACGCGCGCGTACTAAAGTAGCGAATACATACAGTTAATTAAATAATAATCACTTAACAAAAGAAAAAACAATATTTTAAGAATAGTAGTTTTTATTCAACAAGCAAACTGTATTTAAGTTAGGCCATATAAATAAACGAAAACGTTTTTTATATTTGATGTTTATAACATCGCTTCAACGTCATTACACAGGCCTAAGTATATTTGTTTGTAGTTTTTAAAGATATATTGTCCCCTAAAAAAATTATTTAATTGGTCTTTTGTTGCCTCCTCTCAGCCATTTTAATTTTTGATAATAATTATTCACTAAACATTACATCGAAATATTTACCTAAGTTTTTGGTTAATTTAACAGTCTATTTTTTTCTTTTTGTTTAATAAGAAAAATCTTACAAAAGTGAATAACTTTATAGTAAAATTACAAAATGGCATATATTTGATTTATTTTATGTTTTGGGGACAATACATCTTTAATAAATAATAATAATAATTAAATATTACAAGATTTTAATGCGTTCAAGTTCAAATTGCACGTCGTCTAAAAATAAAACGAAGCAAAAACGAGATACAAAAAAAGATACATTTGGTTTGTTTTCGTCATTCTAATGACGACATATGCAAAGTACAGTAATTAAAATTTCACAATTCTAAAAATATAGAACGTTGTATTCATTTCAATATAATACAGTAAATTGAAGGCCTAACAGGATTTAATATTTTATCTGACAATATTATTCGTACAATTTAATTTAGATTTGCAGCATAATAAATATAGTCGAAATCGAATTTCACAAATACACAAATACGGATATAAATCATAAAATAATTAATTCCTGTTTAAATAAAAATTCAGTTGGTGGCTTTAAACTAATAATAATAACATATAATAATAACTAAAAGTTGAATATTATGTGCGTTATGAAATTATGAGTTATCCTCTCAATCTCAAAAAAAAAAACGGTCTCCACAAAATCGGTCCTTAAATAGAAGTCTTTGTATAGTATGGGAGTTGAGAGGAAAACAATGTCCATCATCACAGTTCGTCAATATGCCGAACTTTAAACAGAGATGATACATCTCAATATGACGTCACACTTATAAACATTCACATAGTGAAAATAAGCCAATAGAAAAAAAGGTTGTGACGTATCCGGAACGCGTTCACACGTAACAACATAATCTATCTATAACTAAACGTGTGTTCACATGTAAATTTGTACCGAGATACGCCACTTGCATTGTCTAGTGTCGAAAAAGCATTTAGGCCTATTCCGATTCCCTAAAAAAAAATGTTGACTTGACATCCAAGATACATTTCGAGAAAACATTTTTATAGCGGTAAGAGAAGGATCCCATGCCAAAAAATGGTTGAATGCGGGGTTGAGTGGACAGAGCTACCGCTCAAACCTCCTGGTTAGACCTCATAGAATACCACACAACAACCATCCATCACCATGGGTTTACTAAACTAGGAGCGCCATGGTAGCACCCACCAAAAACCAAATAAATTGATTTACTCACCCACCCAATATTCATCACGGGTTTACTAAAATAATGATTGATTGATTGATTCACTCACCCACCAAACATTTACTTTAATTTCGCGTTTTGATAAATAATAATTAAGTATCTTATAACAAGAAACAATTGGAATACAAGAAAAGTACTGGTACTTCAATGGAAGACAGTTTCATAACAAAAAATGTCATCAATTTTTCCTTTTGGTAACCATTAATTTTGTTAACTTTGTAACAAAAAGAACAGCGAATTTGTTTTGGAAAATTATTCATAATAGAATAGAATTTGGTAAAAAAAAATTAAACAAAATTGTGAACATATTAATGTCTTCTATACCATGGGAACAAATGTTCTGCACTAATTAATTCATTACGCTTTAAATATTACGAAATCGGAGATACATCATTTAATGATGACGTAATACATGATCGCGCGCGCTGTTATACCATCACGCGTCTGTTCATCATTGAAATCAACATTAAATAGGCGGTTTCTAAAAAAACCAACTGCTAGTCGGAGTTGACTTATTTTTAGTGACGCCTAAGTTTAACACTGGTTTTCAGCAGTTTGCGCTGGGCTTCTTTTGTGTACTGTGTACTCTTTCAAGTCCCCGTCTTCGCCTTCTGACTCCATGATACCACCGCCAGATTGATTGGTCCTGTTGTTCGAAACAACAGCGAGCTCAACCGTCTCGTAAACGTCTCTTGGTCTGGAATTTAAAAAAATGTATATAAATATCAGAAAAAGCGTCGTCACATTACTCCATCTTTCTTTCTCATCTCAATCTTCTCTTTCTCCTCTCAATCCTCCCTTTCTTCATCCCCGCACAAAACAAAACAGTGACTGTGTTGCTAAAGCAAGACAAATTCGCCCCCCATATCCATCCCAGAACTCACTTCTTGTTAGATCTCTCTTGGAAGACCACTTCGATTCAGTCGGATCATTGCCGAAATCAGTTAGTCTGACACGAACACTTAGTACCCCCTTTGCTCTGCCGCCAACAAGCGCAAAAATACGGGGATGATCCTCGGACTAATGAATCGGGTATAAAAAGGAACTACGTCCAGACACGACACAGGTTTCTTTGGAGCTCGCTGGCATTGTAAACAGGGTATTTATAACCATGGAGCTACACAATTGACATCGACTTACCTTAAGAATGTGACAAGGAGCGATGGGTCAATTGGCTCTTCTTTCTCTTGAGGTTTGAAATATCTATACACCTCACTCCCAATTATGCTAACGATAGTTGAAATAGCCCACGTAATGGTGGCGTACCACATGAAAGATATCTAAAACGAATGAAACAAATGTTCAGGTTTATTAGGAAAGGAGAAATGTACGGGGCGCCGTTTAATTGTATTGTCGACAAAATTAGTAATGTCACGAACGAGGAGCTCTGTGTTAGATTGCCTTGGTTAAAACGATGATGATAAATCAATTATTTCATATTTACAACGAAAATAAACTAAAAAAACATAATGTAAAAGGGACAACTTACTTTGTATAACCAAAATTTATCTGGATCGTCGCCAGTGAGCATTGCACCAAACGTGATCCATACACCAAATATGAACCCAACTATAACCCCAGCTAATGTACCTCTGTAAGATATCAAAAACAAACAATTTCAATTGAAACACTATCGAAATGTTCGTAGCCTACTTGCTTCAGTGAATGTGAACGTATATAGTAGATGACCTAATTTTACCGACTACTCGGTAGAGGGGCTACATTCGAGGAAGAATCGAAGGTTGTTACGAGGCAACTATCACATAGATGTATTATACAGATTGTTGACTAGGTATAGTAGAAAGAAGCATGGACCTATGGTCTATGCTAGGAGAAGCGATCCAGATGTGTTGTGTCGGTCTATCTATGGACTATCATCGTCTAGTTAGAATTAGTTCTTTGCACGTCGATCGTTAAATCATCGTGGGTAACATTATTACCACCACCATTAACTGCCGGTAATTAAAAAATATATTGTACAGATCAATATGCAAAAAAACAAGCAGTCAAATTATAACTTAACCTAAATTACGACGTTGACGTGAATGTACAAAAGGAGACTTGTGCCAAGTCTCTAGTTATATAACACGTTATAAGCTTTCCTTTGATTTAAAGTATACGTATGACACGCCATGTATGCAAAATGTTTATCTTTTACCACATTTTATTAAGCCGCATTGCCTTCTTTTATGTGCGCGTCAAATTGAGATTCTTTTTTTTTTGCGGTGTCCTCAATTGTTGTTTGTTGTCCTGTTCTTATCAGTCATTTACCTTGCTTACGTCACTACGGTTATTGGCACAATGGTAAACATAAACAAA
The DNA here is from genome assembly GCF_963402885.1 of Antedon bifida. Lineage (NCBI taxonomy): Eukaryota > Metazoa > Echinodermata > Crinoidea > Comatulida > Antedonidae > Antedon > Antedon bifida. The sequence continues at coordinate 3,791,974 of NC_136234.1, forward strand.
GATAATATGTAAACACTCACGCAGAGTTGGCTCTCTTCCACATCATTCCTTGTGTAAAGGCTGCAAGTAACGGCCCCCCAGCCGCCCCAAAAACAGAATTAGCCATAGAAACTAGCGTCCCCATTTCAGATGCAAGGAACGCCAGGAATATACTGATGACTCCATAAACACACGCTATAAAAACAAGAGATAATATTGTTATTTAGTAAATGTATGTTGTGGAATGAAACCTATCTAGAAAATATAGCATGACTGCTTAAGACCTGTCTACACTATCAAACTTTGTGACAAAAAAATGCTCATATAAGGACATGATGATGTCATATCACTACCATATTTGGGCGCATTACACATGCATTGAAGGATGCTTATTGCCCCGAAAGCTTTGCAATTCATTTCTGGCTGTTTTACTTGAACGTTTTAAATAAGCTTTCTGCTTATTTTATTTGTATATCTCTATTGAGATAGATACAGCCACTGATACCCACATCATTGTCATTTTTGAAAGTAATTTGCCTTTAGAGAAATGTATTTGTTAATGTTATGTTTAAGCAGGGAGTTGTAATATATAATTAATGGTTTAAGAATGTACTGTACATACTGTATTCAACGTAACTATCATATCCTGAACTAGTTTAATAATGCCGCCCTCTCGGAAAACTCACTTTTTATTCAGTATTATCTACGGACGGATTATTTCCGAAATGAAATAGTAATGACCGATTTACTAATTTAATATGAAGACTATTTGTAAAGGTTTAAATGACAAAGACAACTATTACATTTTGTTGTGAGGAAATCTGTATAACAGGTTAAAGTAATTTGAAAATATGTCAACGTTTCGGTTGCTATACAATCGTTCTGTGAAGTATTATAATAGTCACTCACTCAATATTTTAGATTTAAATGTATCACTTTTATCGTTTTCTACCACTTCGGTACTGTTCCTGTTGGCTTGCCAGCGGCGGAATGGTTTTACCATATCCTCCAGTGTTACTGCAATCATAGCATTCAGTCCAGATGAAATTGTGCTGATTGAAGGGAAAAAAAGAGTTGTGTACATTCATTAAAAGCCTCGTTTCCATATCGCTACGTCACCGCCAATGCAATCAGGAGTGATTCCTGATTTGTCGTAAAATGTTTACTCCGGAGATCAGAGGATGTATCTGTGTCTGCGACAGGATCAGTTAAGTTCCAAGCCCCTTAACATACATCGCACGCCGCGGAACGCTGTACAGTACTGTTGTCGCAGCCAGACATAAGATCACAGGACTAACTAACTAAATGTTTGGTTGGTATGTGATGCCGTGATTAATATAATGACGTAATGCATAACGGTATACATACGTAGCAAACTATGTGCCCATTGTTCATTACATGTACTAGTGGTGGATCGGCGTATGTTATACATTGTAAATAAAGTACGAATGAAGTTAACTTTCAGTTGACGTACAAATACGTATGATTGCGTCGCTTTCTACTGTAACTTACCTCAGGGTACCAGCCCAGAGACACGCAATAAACAGACCTTGGTAACCGGGTACATGTCCAAATTGCTCACTTACAAAGTGAATAATAATCTAAAAGATAAAATCAAAATGATAGTATAATTATCAGATATTTATTTTAAACAAATAATTAAGTCTCAAATTTCATTCAAGTTGAACTTGGACTACTCTGCGGTTTTCGATTGACACATGCATTCATTGGTTTACAGGGAACTTGACCTACTGCGATTGGCGATACTACTGTAAGACCAGGGAGGTTATGTTAGGATACAGCCTTTCAATTACTCTCGTACACTGTGAATAGAGAAATAATCCATGTTTCTTGTTGAGCATACCTTTAGATTATTTACAAAAGTAACATTCAATGTAAACTTACTTGGTCACTTTTTGTAACATTTGGTGGAACATTTGGTGCCTCTGAGGAATGAAAAAAAAGTCAAATTAAAATCGAATTATCTACGTACGCGTGCGCGCCTAAAAACTACATTCCCTAAGCCTCAAATGAGACTTAGTTTATAAGCATGAAATGGTTTATTCATCTTGTACTTGGCGAGTTTGTGATCGCTGTTGGATACGTATGAAATAGAAAAAAATAAATAAATAACAAAACTTACCATTATAGAAAGTGTATAAAACAAGTCCTTCGTAATCAATCAAGAACAACAACAAACTGACAAATGGAAGATTCAGCCATATTGATCTGAATAACAAAAACCATCGAAACACGATTAATAAAAAAAAATGATGAAAAAAAAGCTGACGCAAAAAAGAAACTAAAAACATTTGTATGTAACGCTTTAGAAACAACATCAATGTTGCTCGGTTCTATATTTCATAAAATATAAAAACATTTTTGCACACATGGCGTGTTATAGCTATACTTAACCTAGAAGTTTCGAAATAAAAATATCAAAACGCCCATCCACTGGTGGCGCTAAAGAATAACTAAAGACTTTGTGGCAAGTATAAGGTTGTTGTTCAATATATTCATAACAATCTTGCAGACTATTATATTAACCGAAATTTAACAACAAAAACAATTCAGGTACAATAGGCCTTTATTATCATTTTTAAATGTGTACCTCTTCAGTTATTTTTAGAATGGGCGTTGTGGCACCAACATGTCTCATACATTTAAATGATAGGCATCATATTAAAATGTTCATTCATATAGCGCATTCCACAAACAATGTCGTCTCAATGCGCTATGGTTATGTTAAGTTGAAATGCACAAATCTCACACAATAGTAATAATAATACAGTGTAGTACACAAAATATATAGTTTATCATTCAATAATGAGGCCAACAACGTCAGTGGCAGCTATTCAAGATAACTGTTGAAGCAGGGAGTTTAAACAACTCCCTGGTTTAAGTATGAGGTTCCCAACAATGAGGATATAGATCAGTTGTAAAGGTTTTGTTTGCTTTGGATTAGTCCACGGCACTTGGTCGTACAGAAGAGAGTCTTTCAAACGTGAATAGAGCAGCAAGACGTGGCAAAGTCAAGAGCAAGGTTCAAAGTCACTTTCTAATCAAGTAATTGTATAGTATTCATTTCTCACTCAATCGGCACTAATACGAGATCTGGTTCAATTAATGCATTTATTCAATTTAAATAACAATATACAAGGAAAAGATTACAAGAAATATACTACTACTAGAAAAATAAGAGAGTAACGTTCTGTGTACACTATAAAAACTAGTTTGACCAAAAAAAAGTGTGACGTGCTCAAATATGGTAGTGATATGCTCAAATATGGTAGCGATATGACATCATTATGTCCATATATAGGCATTTTTTGTCATATAAAGTTTGATAGTGTAGACAGAGCTTTAAACTACTGTAGTATAAAACTTCAACAAAATTAAACATTAACAGCAGGAAAGAAGACGACAATGATGATAAACGATCAAAAGGATTGCCACTTACGCTTGTGCATCCTTGATGCTCTTTGCAGCCAGAAATCGTTGGACGGCCGTTTGGCTGACAGCCCACATCGGAAGTGAGTTCATAAAACCACCGATTACCAAATTCAGAAATGTCATACGCTGAGTTGGATCCCAAGGAAATCTAAAATATTTAAAAGTTGAGGAACTTAGTGATACGAGATATTGATATTTATTTTATTCAATTTCAAGCACGATAAAATAGTAAATTTTTTTAACAGTGTACTGAGAACAAATGAAACAGGGAAAACCACAAAACAAGCAAAAAAAGCTGTTACAACTATAAGTGGTGTCCTGAGATAAATTGTATTCATGCTTAATTAATCTTGACTTCCATTAATTATAAAAAATACAGCAAGGAATCTAAAGCTCTGTCTACACTATCAAACTTTATGTGACAGAAAAATGTGATGTGCCCATATATGGACATGATGATGTTATATCACTACCATATATGGGCACATCACATTTTTTTGTCAAACTAGTTTGATAGTGTAGACAGAGCTTTAGATTATATACATGACATTCTATTTCATAATTATATAAAGTCGAAAACGGCCCCCATCATTGCTGCCCCGTGCCAACATTATTTTTATTTATTTATTTTGTTTATCACCTACTGTATAAAATCAAGGCGACCATCCGCTTTGTTTGTCTCCCACACGTGACCAACACCACCTGCCTTAACGACACCTGTAACTATAACCATTACTGTCGTTCCAAAAATCACAACGAACATGATTACGTCAGTCCATATAACAGCTTTCATACCTCCCTATTAAACGAATGAATAAATAGAATGATGACCAATAATCGACAGTGATAACAGTCACATAATGTAGACGCGGTGTGTGTTCAACAGTTGATAGTAATTTGTACGCGCGCGTAAACTATGTGATTTGTAGTGTCTAACGAAACATATGAGTGGTAGTAGTAATCTCATTAAATTATTTCTGTTTGTCTATCGATTACGATAGTATATGGTACCTAGTAAAACGGACAACCATTCCATTATTTATGCCGACGATACTGTAATTAGTGCTTTCATTTGTGACGGCAAAGAATTGATAATAATTGATTCAATAGTAGGCCTAACTATAAACTATTGTGAAATAGATGGAAAATAATGAATATAAAAACGAATACATTTATTATTAGAATTTTCTGATTGGATCTGTCTTTGAAAACATTGAAGTAATCAATTGATATAATATTGTTATGATACACTGTTAGTAAACTACATATTGAGTTTCAACACAGCCAAGCTAAATTGTACATGTGTTGATGTTTGGTAATTCTATATATGCATAATCGATTAATCGATCGAAACAAACCGCGCTGGTCGGCAACAGATGTGCCAAGAGCATGCTACAAATTTGACAAAATGTTGATTTAAATTTGAAATGTATGTAGTTTATTGCATGTTATAGCTGTTGACGAACGCACAAACAATTCAGTTTTGGGTGCGGTTTGTTGATGTGCCTAATTCTTAGCTTTTGGTTCCGTAAAGCCTGTTTTCCTGTCGACGTTAGTCGACGCTATCGTTAACAATAATCGGCGATCTTTTACGTAAAGCCTGTTTTCCTGTCGACGTTATTCGACGCTATCGTCATTGATCGTTAACAGTTCAACGACGATCGTTTGAAAACGATGAAATGATAACGCTAGCGAGTACCTTTTCCTGTAAATCGTTAATATTTCAATGTTAATTAGAAGATCGCCGATTATTGTAAACGATAGCGTCGACTAACGTCGACAGGAAAACAGGCTTAATCGCGCGGCAAGTAATTTGACTGAAAGATCATCCTAACTTTCGCTTGATTGGTCAACTCACTTGCGTTGTGCACGTCCAATACGCTGTGACGTCACTATGCACAACACCAGCGTGAACCAATCCGGGTCACTCTTTATACAATCCATGGTGAACGTTTATTTTGATCAGAACATGATTTTAAATTACACTTAGATCAATTACAACATATATATATTTCATGATTAACCGTGGTATAGGAAGTGAAGATGTTTATCACAATTGCGTTACAAAGTAATCATTACAACAAATATACAATAGTTATAAAATTATCACTATATAAACAAATGTAATCAATTTAGTTATATAGGCCTGAGATATTAAGAACATGTTCAAATTTACATGAATCACCACACAACAGACTGTCTGTAGGCCTACTCAACGATTCCATTTATAGACGATTGTGACGAGATAAACAGTTATGTCATCATAATATATTGAAAGTGTGTACTAACGATTACGATAAAAAACATTTATTGATTGTATGAAACGCTAATAAATGTATGGAACGCTAATGAATGTATGAAACGGCATGTTAAATGAAAGCCAGAATCACGCTGACATCAACAACGATGATGGTGATGTCAATGACGCAATAAACCGGTAATTTAAGTTTGTAAATACTAGAACTCAGAACCAAGTAAACAATAACCGTTGGGCGTCATATAAATCCCACATAACCCAATAAGACAATAAAGTTATTTAGCCTACTTCAATAATTCAAATAATCTTATCAAAAATTAAATAATGGTTGGCACAACAAATAACCAAAATACTGTAGGAGGGGCACGAAAGCCTCTGAAGCATAAACTAAAGGTAATAAACTTTAAAGGTCATTCAACGGTCAGTCTGCCGTTTCAATATAGGTCAACTACAACTTTCATTGACGGTTGAAATTCAACAAAGATGCGATGACGAAGACTTTTCTACAGGCGTATATTCTGTGCCAGTAGTGACTTTGATTATAGCACTAGCCTAATTAAATGGAAAGTGCGTACAATTTCAGATAACATGACCAGCGCGTCTATAAATTGTTCGCAATAACAACGCGAGCTTAAAAAAAGTCGTTGCATTATTATCGAAATCAGAACCCGCAGGTCGATGTTACGATTTAATCACATTTATTCGTACATCTGAACATATTGTTGATCAATTATTGTCAATCATTGGTATTCACGCAATTCACAGTCTTATTGTTCGGTAAAAATTGCTGGTAAACTATTAGGCTACATTTTTTAGTTCAGTTTTACGACCGTCAATATTTGTGCCTCCCTTTAAACATGGAGGTATATTATTTAAATAGTATTTTATACCTCCATGCTTTAAATAATAATTTGTCAGTGAAGTGAAATCATGTAATAAGCAGTCGGTGCTACAGAGGTTTGACCTTACTCTGAACATCATCACTAACAGTAGTGAATGTTTAACCATATGGAAGGTTGAACGGAAATGGGTTTCAAATTAAATCTTCCACTAGTCTGCTATTGATAACGCCCACCACCGGTACCGAGGAAGTATAAAAATACCCTGGTAAAAAACAGTTCTTTGGCCGGGTTCGAAAATTCGACATCTCACTTGGACCGTTTGCACGCAATTACGTAAGTGCACCGCGAGTAATTTGACCAATCACGACGCGATGGACTGTCAATTGTCTCTTGTGATTGGTCAACTCACTTGCGTTGCGCCTACGTGGTTGCGTTGTATCAAGTTGGAACGGTACAGTACCAAGTTTTATGGAATAATTCAAGCAGACAAATAACATGTTTAAAAGGCATTTTTAAATCACTCCAACACATTGTAAAATACCTACCAATGACGTATAAAAAGTACATACGATCCCACCAATCATCACCGTTTTCCATAAACCGAAACTTGTTACTAAAAAAAACCATTGAAAATCGATTAACTTTTGCGTCGTCACATTATCTCAATTCACGTTTCATCACATGACTTGCCTGCGATCAAAATCATATCGGTATAAAAATCTGTATTCATTTTTATTTCGAACACTTACCACGTATTGTTTATCCCACATCGCAAATAATGTTATATTTTTATGATGGTAATATTTCTAACCATAGAATAGAAGTACTATACTTTAAAAGCTTCTTGTGTGGTGGGTTTTTTATTATACCACTCCATTATTAGGCATGTACAACTATATTCCAATCTCGACATCCTCTCTCACGTCATTTTCACAAAACATTCACTCTGCAGTTGTTCAGTTCTCATTCAATTACAAGGTCAGGGTCATTTTATAGTACTTTGAACTTTTAGTGAAAACTTAGAATTTTGGTATAGATATACTATTAATTTATGCAACCAGTCGTTGTCCCGAACGGCGCCCCGTATAAATTCAGTAATCAACTCCGGTAAAAGGAGGCAGCAACATACAGCCGGCCTGTGGGTTTCCGGCTGGATTAAGGAAAATGCATTTGAAAACCTATATAACATACTGTAAACATTCTTATTAATACACCAGAAGGTAGTGGGAGTGGACCAGGGAGTGGTGTGATCTTCACCCATCACGAAAACGTACTATTACATTATGGGTCTTAAATATATACAGTAGCCTACATGCAAGAGCAATCAGAGAGTTGCAACCTCTACCAGGATTGTTTTAGATTTTATATACGGCCTAAGTAAAATGATAAGTGGTCCAGAATTGGGATGCTGGTCCGTGACCACATATATCTATCTGTCGTTTAAATTTGGGTAAGAACCGTCTTTTAGTTTTTACGTTGTCCTGCTAACAGACAAACACACCACACACACACAAACATTCCAGACAAATAATAAAAAAACATATAATAAACCTTTTAGAGGAAGTGATAATTTAACAGATCATAATCATCAATTGTGTAATAAATCTTGTCTTTTGTATACTCACCGAATTCTATGGCCAGTGCGGGAGAGTATAAGACTATAGCCATATAGAATGAAGTCTGTAACATAAATATACCTGCCCCACATATCTGAAGCGGTAGTCCAAATCGTAGTTTAAGGTACTGAAATATAAATCAAAGATATGAATTAGTTATTTAGTTTTAATAGTAACGGAATAAACATACGCATTTGATATAGGTTTAGAAATTTGAGTTGGTAATTACGTTCCATTAATGTAGTAGTAGGCCTACGAACTGGTATGGTGGACATTTGATTTATTCATTTATTTCGTTTATTAATATTAGTAATTTTTATTTTTTTCCCACGAAAGAAAAAAAAAATTTTTTTTATCCAAGAACAATTGCAGACTATCGACTAAGTGGGTGACGTGAATAGAGGTGTAAAGAAAATCCTAAAGAGGGAGGAACTGGTTACTCCTCTATTTTTAACATAAAATACAGGAAGCGATTATTACATGGTACCGTATATACCGACATAAATTACAACAATGATTTTTGTCTAAAAAAGGGCGTAGGCTGTATTACACATTAAATGCTTAGAATAATGCAACGTGCGTAACAATAGTTACGATAAAAGAAATACTATGTATTGTTGTACACAATATATTGAGTTATAGTTTATACTATGGGACGTCGATTGGGTCATTACACTATCACAACTGTAACGTTTAACTGGAAACCAAATGTCGTTCGAATATCGTTCATTAGGTGTTTAATCGCGTTGATTGGTCAACTCATTTGCGCCTATACGTCGTTGAGTTGCGTTAGTGCAGTACTTAGTGTTACCATTAGTGTTACCATCATACTCTCCTCATGGTACGAGGAACACTGTTTCTAAAGCTCTGTCTACACTAGTTTGGCAAAAAGATGTGATACCATATCATGTCCAAATTTGGGCACATCACATTATTTTGTCACACAAAGTTTGATAGTGTAGACAGAGCTTTAATTATTCAAACAATAGAAATATAATATTAAGTCTACTACAACATTAAATTACAGATAATGAGTTACAAAGGTCAATTTCTTGTCCGCCATATTAATATACATAATGATGAAAACAAAATACAATTTAATAAATTATTTACCTCGTATGCGCTTGTTATCCTCAGTCCGTGAAAGACTGGAATAAATATAAAAGCGATTGCTGGAAATAATAGAAGATGACAAATAATAAAGACGAAATATTGTCCGCCGTATGTATATATTTCTGCAGGTTTTCCTAAAATCGTGATAGGCGATATAAACGAGGCTAGTAGCGTCATAGCAATCGGCAGGCTAAACATACTACGATCTGCGACCAGAAACCTTCAGAAAAAAAAGAAAGAAATTCGTCATTCATCAAAGATGTGTGTGTGTGAAAATGTTAATATGCATGCCTACAGTAAAACCCCTATTGGGGGATTGTAAGAGGATACCTTGGGACCTCACAAATATCCCCGTAATATAAAAAGCATTACAAGCATTGTTTTCCCTTCATTTTTGGTTCCCAGTAGGCACTTGTACCCCTATATTGGTGTCCCAAAGGAGGGGTTCGGGTGTGACATTATTAATTACTCGATTGTAACCAGACTATAATCCTATCTACCCACAGAGGAGAGTATAGCCTGGCTGTGTAGAGTATTAGTATAATTAGAGGAGGAAGCCACATACAATACAATTATTGTTTAGCGTCCAATTCTTCAGGACTACAAATTGTCGGTAGTTTACAGGAAGTGGTGGGGTAGGTTTAACGGTTAACGTTTAATGTCAGGCTTTGTCTACCAACCATGTATAATACAACAGAACAGAACAACAGAAGGAAGAAACATATAATATTACTACTTAGGATAACCATGGAGAAATATGTTTTATTTCACCATTATTGAAATAACCATAATTTGTTGCGAAACAAGTGTCATTGTTTACCGTTTGTCTACTTCATCACATTCGTCAGCACCGAATATTATTTTATTAGCAAATGACAGAGATCATCATTCAATGGTTGGGTTGTCTTGTAGTAGTATAAACATTCCAATTAAATTCATTTTAAAAATCAGCCTAATTCACTGGAACTATACGCAAAGTATACCGTCATACTGTCATCAAAAGCCAATTTGTCGGTGTGGGGACTAATTTTTGTTTTATTTAAAAAGGTATATATTGCACCTGTTTTACATATGGTCCTGTTTTTTAGAGCAATAGATTAAAAACATTCATGAAAAGACAAACTTACAAAAAAACTTTAAAATCAAAATATAGGCCTAAAGACAGAAAATATTTACAATGTTTTAAAAGGGAATTAAAAAAAATAAAGGGATACACAGTGGCTTTTCATTAATCCAACCATTTAAATCGTCACTGACATGTGATAGTCGTACAATGTTTTTTTAACGCCAGAATAAACGTTCGTTGTCATAATAACGAGATGTTACGTAATAAACAACGTAAATACGACTCTGTGATTGGACAAAACTGGAGGTATGGCAGTGGGTGTGACCGAAAATTGCTTTCAACTCATGATAAACAACTTATTAGTGTATATTGTGTGTAAACAATTAGCAATAGAATTTCAAGTTGACATGGTGTTAACAATACTGTCAGAAATTCCAATTCTGGGCGAATAATTTCTTACAATAAAGAATTGGCATTTTTCCAGAATTATTTTTTACAAACTTGTGTTGTTGTCAAGGACATTTGACATCTTAATGGGTAGAGGGAGCGCACGACGTGACCCGGAATGTCTGATTAAAAACAGGTTTATTCCAGATTATGATGCTCTAAAATATAAACATTCAAGACAGAATCAAACAAAGTGTGTTTATGTGAACTATTCCCAATCATATCTGCTGTAAATGTAGTATACATTTTTAAATAACGCATACCTAGCTAACATACAATACATCAATCTTATTTTATTGGAGAGTGTGACTGTATTTATTATATTTTGTTAGGCTAGGCCTAGGCTTAATAATATAATATAGCCTAGCCTATCCAGTGCCATCACTCCATCCATGATGGCTGCCCATTCAAGCCTATTCTATATTGTAAATAAAGCTGTGTTTCTATTGCAATACTGTAACTGTATAGCCTAGAGGATGGATAGTAGACATTATTTTACAAACAAAAACAATATTCATAATCATTTTCATCATCATGATAAAATTCTAGACGTGGGGTGGGCTCGCCACACGCACACATCATCACCACCGGCCGGACCGAATGTCGGCTAGCTAGCGGCTTCTAGCCTAGCATTTTAAACATTTATGTAATATGTATAGGACCTAGGCATACAATAGCATAATATATGAATATATTATGATGTAAATAATTTAAAAATTACTCACTCTTCGGTTGTAGTTTGACCACCCTTTGCAAATCCATGATATATTCCTGTTACAGCGGCAATCAAAACTACAAACGCTAAGATAACATAGTCAAGAACACCTAAATAGTTGACAATTCCATCTCCCGCATCAGTTGTATCGTTATCCATTATCTATTTTATTGAAATTTGTGTCAAATAGTTTTAATAAATCAAGAATATCCGATTTTTGATCTCTCAGAATGTATTGTATATCTCTGTCTGACCTCAGTTGTGTCGACCGAGCCTTTTTTAATAATTTGTTAACGACTCGCTTGAGTGAGCAGCAGTATCGTTAAAACACGGGGCGGTGCATTCTTCAACGTTCTTCTCACTGATTGGTCAATTTTCAGGAGGATAGGCCGCGCACTCTGGGGAATCATTCATTCATAAAAAGATACATTTTAATTGTATTTGTAATACGAATAAACAGTGTAGTATAGTGTTTTAATGTTATTGTTTTTTATTACTTTTTTATTTATTAGCAGTTTGTCCCTTTTTGTACATACGCACCACCAATTGATATAAAAATTAAAAATACAAATTGGTTATATAGTTCTGAAACAAATACAACATTACATGTTTGACTACAATTTGTACCGCCTAGTACTGATGATCACTTCAGTTTCTTTTCATTAGTTTCAATCACTGAGTTAGGCGTTTAGATTCTATTTTTAATACCCTGACGTTGTCGGGTCCGGTATTTGGTCGAAGATTTTGTTTTTAGACTTTTTTTAACTTCGAGATCTACCAAAGAGGAAACCCCAAAACCGTTGACGGAAATAGGATGTTGTAATCGCTGAGTAGAAAACAAATAGTTTTTTAATAGTTTACCGAAGATAATAATAGGGGAAATCTTATAAAATATTTTCGAAAAGATTTCTCTGAGCTATACGCTATAAATCAGACTTTGAATATGTAATTTTGTAGTTTTAATAAATCACTTCCGTAGAAAAAACCCCAACAAAAATAATGTTTTCACCTATAAAATAACATAATAAATGGTTAAATTCGACCAAAAATCAATTGGCTGGCAGCCAATTTGACCATTTTTTGCTTTAAATTACAGTTTTTTCAGGTAAATAATTTTTTTTGGATCCAATTTTTGGTCTCGAAGTCAATAACTATTATGTGACAGTAAAATGGCATATTCAACAAAAAAATGTAAAAAAATTATTTTTCTGGGGGACAATACATCTTTAACGGTAAGCGGAAACCCGTGTGTCCCAACTAAGAATCTGCATCTATCCTGAGCGGAAACCGTCCGTCCGCTCCGTGTTGTATGTAAATGGTCATAATGAATAACTTAGATTTTATATTGTTATTACGGTACCGCTCGTCTTGGTAAATTGGCCATATAATAATGATTTTGTGTCAAAGTTTACTTAAATACGAAAATAGGCCGACGTTTGATAAATGGGTTAAAAACAATCTCATCTGGTCCCCGATTATAGACAAATTATTCATTAACGAAATGTGTCTTGGAAGTGTAGGTCCTGATTTATATTAGGGAGGTTTCGCAACGCTGCGAATACTATAACGAAAACGGATACGTGTGTGTGTGACGTATCCGTTTTCGTATTCGTAGCGTTGCAAAACCTCCCTATTGAAATGAATCATTCACTTTGTCTTAAAAATTATGTGTACGCACGCGTCAGCTTCGCGTTTCTTGGTTTCGGTAACGCGTTTACGCATACATTATGGCTGGTAAGAAAATGTATTGCATACTGGGATACAAGATACAAGAGATAGGAAGCAGCAGCTTTATTTATTGAATGAGATTATAACAAACATGTTATCTAAACAACTTGATTAACTTGGTTCTGTCCCAACCATCTGTTGTTACCACGTCACCGCGTACGCTTACAGTTACATTTACATTTTATTAATATATTTCATAAATATTATTTATTCATTTATATATACAGAATGCATCAATTATATTTGTTGACAGTATATGGTGATGAGGAGCGCGAACCAAGGATCCTCATATCAGTCTTGGTGACCATTTCAAATCTAATTTTACTTTCATTTATCATTACTGGGCGTCATTTGAGTAGGCCTACATTACAAATGTGTCCTATTATAAACATCACCATACATGAAATAATAATATTAATAACAACTTCTTCATCGGCATCACATACTGTATTTTAAAAGTCTAATACGTGGTTCCCACTAGAGACGCAACACAGCGACGTAACGCAACGTAAGGGATTTGATCAATCACAAGCGATGAATTATTCAAACTGTTGCTTGTCATTGGTCAACTTCGTCTACGTCCTTGCGTTGCGTCCTAGTGACAACCAAGCTTAAGTAGGCCTATAGAAACGAATAAAAAACAATTCATTTCGTTAAAGCGTGGTTAGAGACGCAACGTAACGCAACCTACGCAACGTAAGAAAATGCTCTTCCGATAATTGTGTTTGCCCCCGCCTCCCTGCGTGAAATCAAACCTTTAACTTTGCAGCACTGTTGCGTCGTCGGTTCCCACTTGTGATTACGCAATACAGCACCTTGCGTCAATACGTCGTTGCGTTGCGTTGTACTGTAGTGGGAACCACGCTTTAAAATGAACAATCCACATTTATTTAAAGATTATTAATATTAAATCATTTTCATTTAATGGCCGATTATTGACGACGAAATGAAGTTGACTTCTAAGCCTTTTTTACAACAGAAATCGATAATAGGCCTAACATATGCCTATATTTTATAATTGTCGCCATTTGTGTTTTTATTTATTAATATTTTTAATTGATTGTTTCGCTGGTAAATGCATGTGGAAGGTCAGTATTTGTTTAAATAACAACAGCAGGTGAACTATTTCCAGTGTATCGATTGGATATCTGGCATAAATTCTCGTTTTGCAAACCATGCCAAGTATTGAGATTCAAACGGGGGCTGCTCGCGATGTCAACAGAAATTACCACGTCAGTTGTTTTTAAATTGTTATATTTAGTTTATTTCAGTTCAATTTATAATGATGAGTGGCACTCACTGTTGGTATGTAAGAGTATACGTGATGAGATTGATTTATTCCCACACGCAACGATGTAAGCGCAACGCAAGTAAGTTGACCAATCACAAGCGTCAGTGATCGTGATTGGTCAATAGTACTAAAGCTTGGTTCCCACTAGCACGCAACGCAAGCACGTAGACACAACGCGATCGAGTTTACCAATGACAAGCAGTTTGAATAATAGATCGCTTGTGATTGGTCAAATCCCTTACGTTGCGTTAGGTCGATGTGTTGCATTCCCAGTGGAAACCATGCTTTACGTTGCGTTACGTCCTTGTGTTGCGTCTCGAGTGGGAAGGAACCAAGCATTACGGTGGACTTACGTCCTTGCGTAGGCCTACGTTTGTGCGATATTAACTTATTGGTTTTCATCGACGAATGCTCCCTGTGATTTACTCCGTCCTCCGATCCTCTGATTTATGTTTTATATCATCAAAACACTACCGTCCATTTTGATAGCGCTTCCAAAATATCAAGGCGCCTTGAAGGATAATGATCAACATTATCCCCATCATGGGTATTCCCCCATAAAATCTCCCTGGTTCACTTCTTAACCAGGATATGCGCTTGGTTTAATTCTGAGAGCATTTTAATTTGTGTTTTTCTCTCTACATGAAAACAGCAGTCAACATTGGCGAAAGTTTAAACACATTTCCAAACATAATATGAACAGGTTAATTAGGGTTAATATGTGTAAAGTGAGAGTGCAATTACCTTTGTGCTTTAAAAATATTTTCATTGTAGCCTATACGTCGTGTTGATCATTAAAGTCTTTATAAAGTTATTTAATAAATGATAATTTCGAATTGCCAACACGAACATTAATTCTAACCCGGACCTACCTATTCATAGTGCGCGCGCTCTTCTTGATGGGATATACTTTATAATTTAAGCACAATTTCTATTTGTTTATTTTGCTTGTTGTCGTAGCAATCGTTCAGATTCTAAAAACAATGGACATAGGCCTAATGGACAATCGTCGGAGTAATGACTTATCTAGTGAATTCCCTGGATGTGTTGGTTATATAACAGTACGTCGTATTATGTTTGGCTTTGCATCATACATACGGGGGTGGGACTCCTATTTCAAATATACAATAACATTATTATTCATCATATAGGCCTACAAAGGTATACAAAAATGCACAGTAAGCCACAGAAGAACTTAATCCACAATCTTAGCTCTGGTAATCCTACTGGTAAATCCGAAGAGACGTACCTGGGGATATTTAAAAAAAAAGGATTTCAAATTGGCCCATGACCAACCCTGTAATTGGGCTTGGCAGAATAGGCACTAAGTGAAGATATAAATATACATGTTATTATTTTAGTGTAAATATTTCGCGTGTGATAGCAATGTATTTGTCACACTTAATCATTGTAATAAAGGATCATGCATTTATACATAGTAGGCCTTGTCCCACTTAATCAATGTTATAAGAATATCATACTATTTATACATGAATAAGACGTCATAAAGGCGCGCGACTAAATCAGAATGTCCTCCACATGGATAGGATAACTTTGATATCCTTGTAATTTCACTGGATTATTCCCAATACACGTTCACACTAAAATGCCATTTGTTAAGCTGTCTACACTATCAAACTTTGTGAGAAAAAAAATGTGACGTGCCCATATAGACATGATGATGTCATATCACTACCATATTTGGGCACATCACAATTTTTGTTGTCAAACTAGTTTGATAGTGTAGACAGAGCTTAACTGGTAAACTAGTGCAAAACACGTTTTTAAAGTTTAGTACACCTGGTTTTGTCTTTCAGGTTTGTTGTAATATTTTGGGTACATGTAGGCACTAAGGGCCCACCATAATTACTGAATTTGAAACTGGTATAAAAAAAAATAATGCAAACACAAGATTTAGATTTTGTTGAAGACATTTTTAATCAGCACTTTTACAACGTAATCAATACCAGTGAAAAACAATTCTACACTATACAACTATTTTGTAGATACAAATAAATGAAAAGCATGCATGGTTTCTTAGAAAAGTTCTTAACAGGCCGGTAACCAGGAGTCACAAAGAAAGCCTTATCGGAGAGGAACCTTTAGGTAGATTAGTACTTTTCTGGTTCAGATTAATTCAGTACAGTACAGCATCTACTCAATAATAATTGATTATGCTTACAATACTTTCCCAGGCCTAGATCACAAAAATAAAATACGATAGGCTCCCAAAAGACTGCTGGTTATGGGCCTGTTATAGAGCGTACAATTATTTCTTTAGGTATAGCAAAATTAGCCATGCATTAATTTCTACCCTGCTTGTGAATATCTTCAAACTAAATCAACTTATCTACCCCTTGCAGTGGCAAATCAATAAAGGGGTGGGTTGCTGTTTGTAGGTATATATTTTAATATTAAAAAACGAAATAATGTATAAATAACATCAAAAGCATTTAACATTCAAAATAATAAAGTGTATTGACTTATTATAGTTGATTGAAATGTGATTAGGATAAAAATGATAGGAGTAGTGGAGAGGGAATTCCCCTAAATCCACCACAACAAATAAACAATCAACATAATGCTGACAAATTGTTTTAAAATAACCACCCACAAAAATTTAAAAACACTCCTTTTTTTTTACTATCAGCTTGATTGTTTTTCTAATACTGTAGTATTTTTATTTCAAATACGTACACATTGAATTAATGCATTTCAAATTGATTTTTACTCTTACTCCCATTATATACAAATTGTAAAAACATATGGTTTCTAGACATCAGTCATGATTACGAATTTATTCAAAAAACAAGAGGTGGCAGCTATTCAGTTTTAATTCTTAATTTTCTTGTTTTAGAATAAAATTAAGGTGATTTCTTTTTAAATATTACACGGTTAATAGCGCCTAATTATCTTGTTACTACAAAAGCTATTAACAGGCGTAATAACTGATTATGAAATAAGGTTCACTGGGCGTGCATTGAATTTGAGAAACACAGCTTGAAAGTATACGGGAAACGGCCATCTGGAAGAGAAAAAAAACACAAATTTAAATATTTCTATATTTTCAGAAAATGAATACAATATATTTCCAATAACATTTACAGTACATAAAATATGCATGTTATAATTCTCAGCATACTATAATAGCTGCTTATTGGTACTGTATCTGTAATTGGTACAGTTTCATAGGCACATTCTGTGAATCTGTCACATACACATAAAATGTGATGCTGTATCATAGGTCATATGCCTAACATAATACATGTGATAATTGTGACATTGTATTACAGACTTTGCCTGTGATACTGGACATAAAATGTTGTATGTGGATATACAGTACAGATAATAGTGTAATATATATATATATAATGTGAAATATCTAAAGCTCTGTCTACACTATCAAACTAGTTCAACAACAAAAAGTGTGATGTGCCCAAATATGGTAGTGATATGCTCAAATATGATACTGATATGACATCATGTCCATATATGGGCACATCACATTTTTTTTCGTCACATGAAGTTAGATAATGTAGACAGCTTAAAACGAATGCTAAGTAAATTTGATAATGAAAGATTTGAACTTAATCTCAGGAAAAAACATTTGTCTAGTATGCTTACTTGGGTTTTGCATTGGTGTGTGGTTACAGAGAATAAGGGCTTCAATTGCCTTGGCTTTGTCAGGGAACTCAGCAAGGCCTGTACGGCTACGTTCACCTATAAATAAGTAAATCAATATCAATATTATATATTAATATAAATAATTAAAATAATTATACTGCAGAAACTATAATTTATTCACTGCTTTAACCTGTTTATACATTATTAAGCAAGCTTTTTTTTATCAACTACTGTAAATTATTGTTTTAATTTTATTTGTTAAAATTTATATTGTTGATGTTCTCTACTGAACCACTTTGAAAATCAATTCCTTAACACTGAAAATGTCATTCAGTATAAAGAATATATTAAATATTATATCCTTAATAATTATAGCAGTGACTGACTCATTACACTAAACTAAAATAAAGTACAAAGTGTAATTTTGACATGACTGGCTGTGTAGACTTTAGGGTTAATTATAAATAGTGTCTAAACTTAAATGCAATTTATCAGCACATTGCTGTACAACCAGATATTGTGGAAAGACATTATATGACTTGTAAGGTCACATGGTGGCGACAGATGTTGCAAATACATTGTATTGCAAAATGTCAATTGGAAAGTAAACATGTTTTGTGTAATTAGTCGATCAACGGTACAATTAACCGGAATAAATTACAAATTTCATCAATTCTTAAAAGCTGCAATCATGTTTATGAATAAATTGAAATATATTATCTTTTTTTTTTAAATTACGAGGTTAAATATTATCTAATTGAATTTATTCAAAAATACATCAGCATTATTATTACATTTGTAAATAACAACCATATTGATTATCTTAGTGAGGGCGTTCTAAAGCTCTGTCTACACTATCAAACTTTACGACAAAAAATGTGATGTGCCCATATATGGACACAATGGACATATCACTTCTATATTTGGGCCTATCACTACCATATTTTAGGTACATCACACTTTTTTTGTCAAACTGGCTTAATAGTGTAGACAGAGCTTAAGCTTTGAATTGTTTTCGTTTTGTTTTGTAATTTTAATGTATCTCTCCATTTCTGGAGGTTTTTTAAAAATTGAATAAATTATTATCATTCAGTATACTAACCTTTCTGATACTCATTGCTTTTTCCTTCAAACATTTTAATGTTTAACGGCTCTACAGCACCACATGTCACAAATACCTAATAATGATAGAAAAAAAAAAGATTCAATTACAGAAATCTAATCCAATTGGAGGGTTGATGATTAGATTAGGATCTGAGTTAGAAACAGCCTAATAGCCATGAATGAACTAGAAGTATTTTTATCAAGGTTGTTCACTGGGTTTTCGAGAAAAAAAAAACCCCCAAAAAACAACATTCTTAACAGCAATACAAAGTTGATATATTGCTGTGAAAACTAGGCCTTACAGGGTAATTATTTAGGTACCTTTATTTTTTAACATTTTGATCTTTATTATGTAATTGAAAAACTGGAGTATCACTCAATGTGTATATAGAGGTTGAGGAGGGGAGAGGGAGTCAAAATCAGAGATCAGCTTGGAGGTTTTATTAATTATGGTGTGGAGTGTAGAATGGTATCCCAGTCTCTGACTGTACTGTATTAGGAAAAAAGAACTCTAGAAACGGTTGGTCTTAGCCACTGGAACTTTAATTGTAAGCAGATTTTGGTTCCTTGTACATCTTACTTTTATACTTTTATTATATTCTAGATGAGAACAGAACAGTTTGATTCAATATACTGTACTGTGAAGCTTAGGTCTTGTGGCCTTAGGGGTAAAATTTGTGAAGCAGAATGGACTAGAAAGGTAGATCAATGTGGTTTAGTTTGCGGTTTAATATTTGATGCAAGACTTCTTCTATATTTACCTGTCTTATCCTTTCAATATCACTTTCAGGGTGGGAGTTGAAGAAGTGAAGCACCTTGGATGGTTGCTGGATACGTGAACATATAATTAAGGTACAACAATATAATGCAATCACCAAATAAAATACATATAAAAAAAATTCACTATCAAACCTAAAAAAATACAAATTTAAACAGGTTTTGGCTAGATGGGAATTACACCTATCTAGAACATAAGGCTCTTGTCAAACTGAAGTTTTATTTTAACTAAAACATTTTATAAATCCAATTTCCTCTGCGAACATTATACAATTTTTTGCCTATTAAATATAATGCTTGCTCAGCTGTAATACATTTAAATGTTTTTAAGATAATAACAAAATTATCTTTTTGTTTAAAACGATAAGTGCTCATCCATAAGCCAAACTGATAACATATCTATATCATATTGCAACAAACTTAAAAAACAAACATTTTTTTGGTAAAATTTGTAAAGGCCTTTTCATATGCAAATGTTAATATTGTTATTGAAACAATGATCATCATTCATGAATAGAAATTTCAGGAATGTCAGATTTCAAATAATGATAAAAAGGATATGGTTCTTGGCAGCAGACTCCACAGTTGAGAAGCGATTGTTACGGCTGCTTGAGAAATCTTTAAACGCAGGTGTACCATCAGATAAGTCTCCAACTACTGGTGGTGGAGCAATGTACATTTGTTTGGAGAAGCTATAATAAGATAAGATAACCATAAAGATGACAGAGTTACTTTTCTAATATTGCAATGCGGAAAAGGTACCATGCCAAATTATACTACTGCAGTAACTACAGGTTGTTTGCTCTTTAAGCAGTTAATGCAATTTTTTAGGCCAGCTTTTTTTTTGGTAATCATACACATTGTTTTATGCAGGGACTGCCTTATAAACTTCTACATTGAAACAAATTGAAATCATAGGTTATTAAAGTAAAAATGTATTTGATGATGTAAATAATTTGAAATGATCTCTTATGAGATCTCTTCATCTCATGAGATCAAGATTTGTATAAAGTTTAGTGTGTGAAGGTAAGCCCTATTTTATGCTGGTGAATATTTGCTATTTGACATTCTACATAAGATTCTTACCCAAGCTGGATAGTCTTTCCAAAGAATTCAATGTTGCTCAGGTTAGTAATGGCCCTTTCAACTGCTAGGGCATCGGCCATCTCGGCCATAGCACACCCTGGCTTTGTCTTCATAAACTTGACCTAGAAACACAAAGGAAATTGTAATAAAACAGAACACACAAATTGTTTGTTGTTGTTTGAACCTACAGCTTTAGATACAATCCAAAGGATGAGGGAATGAGAGTAAATACATATTTGTATTGTAGAGGCCCTCATGAGACAAGCTTTTTTTTCTAGTGTGGCCCCCAGTTATTATTGTTATAACTGAATAAATGTGTATGAATGAATGAATTACCTTAACAACGTTTCCATACAGACAGAGGAGGTTGAAAAGCCTCTCGCAGTTCATCTTCTCTGGGTCCATGTTGTAAACCATCACCACGGGGCCACCAGTCATGGCCGACGATAATGCAGAAGGAGACTGCATACCGTATGGATCCTGGTAAGACTGGCCGTAGTCACCTCGTTCGACGGGATATCCACCACCGCCTCGACCTTGAAAGCCACGCTCTTGGTAACCGGCGCGAGAACCATTACCATATGAAGGCATAGGTGGCTCCATACCTAAATAGATAATGGAAATAAAGTTAGATATAAAATCAGTACATTGGCACTAACCAAAGCGGCTGTGATTTCTAAAAAATTCCACATTTTGAAGTTTACATATAATGGACATTACCATAACGTCCACCACCTCCTGGGCCCATGCCGTCATTACGGACTCCACCTCTGCTTCGGACACTTGGTCCATTGTAAGCTGGCTCTGGTGGGTCATCTAGAAGCGCTGAACCACGACCTATTAAGCCAAATTAAACATGTTAGCTCTATGCAAAATAGCTTTTTAACATTTATAAAACATAATAATAAGTAGGCAATGCCGACGATGACGTGGAAAGAAAAATAAATTAAGAAAAGACAACCAATTTTAACTTTTTTTTAAGTAAACATAATTAACCTGTATGTATACAAACCTGTACTTAAAATAGAAACCAAAGATTTATGACATATACACATTTTATTTTTCAACAGAACATAGTTAGATATTAAAAGAAAACACCAACATTTTAAAATTGCATTTATTGCACAGTATATTATATTTATTTAAATACACTTATATAAATTACAACTACCTAAATAAAAAATAACATTCACTATGACTTACACACAAGTGTGCTCAGGTTGACGATGTCAACACGCCAGGTTTGTCAACGCACAGCCAGAGAGCAACTTCGGCAACAATCTCTCAAATACCACCATGACGGCAACCTCTGCCGTGTATCAGTAAGGGGGTAAAGGAAACCAGGAATAGATTCCAAATATATTGGGAAGATGAAGAAGAAAGTATGGTCATAACCAGCAAATAAAAGGTATTTAAAAATAAAAGAGATTGAATTTTCAATGAATTTTGTAGATATTTTGACCAGAATATGAAATTGTAATTTCTTTTTGTAATGTTGCAAATTGGGTGAGCTATATATTTGTACAAATTTCATATATAAAATGGTTAATTATTTCAGTTTAATATAATGTACATTTTAGTACGGTATATTGTTTCTGTTCAAATGCTGGTTTGTATTATTAAGAATCTTCCATGTACATTTCTTCATCATTGTAAATATACATTATTCAATTATTTCATTTGTTGGAATATTGCATTGTGGGTGGCAATATTCCATTGTTGGTTGGAATATTGCATTGTGGGTTGAAATATTCCATTGTTGGTTGGAATATTCCATTGTGGGTTGGAATATTCCATTGTGGGTTGGAATATTCCATTGTGGATTGGAATATTCCATTGTTTTGAGGTTGGTGAGAGTCATATTGCTGTAAGTTGCCTTTTCTCGATGATGTAATAAAAACTAACACTCGGGTTTTTGTATTTTTATTAATGATACAATGTTTGTGTTATATGCTCCACAATGATAATAGAACATAATGTTTAACAATGAAACATTATTATATAACATGTCTAGTATAAAAAGATGTAACAACTTAAGAATGGTAACGTATGTTAGTATGAGATAATTAACTACTGTTCTGTGTGAAAAATATGTACATGAAATCATTTTAAGAAACACCACAAAGAAAGGGTAGACAGGCTTCATGCGTAAAGAAAACCAATTGAAGGACAGGAATGCCCTTCATGTAAAGGTTAAAGTTCGAAGAACCATATCCACACAATGTAAGGTGTTGTTAACTCTTCAAATGAACTGATGTATATAATCATGATTTCATGTTTCTCTGCGATCACCTTGTGTTCATTTTCACCTTTTTTGTGTTCATTTTCACCTTGTTGTGTTCATTTTCACCTTGTCATGTTCATTGTCACCTTGTTGTGTTCATTGTCACCTTGTCATGTTCATTGTCGTGTTCATTGTCACCTTGTCATGTTCATTGTCACCTTGTGTTCATCATGTTTAGTTGAAATAATGTCATTTTCTGTAGGCACTGTATGAAGTGGCTGTATGAAAGATATGTGATGACAAATAGACGTTGCTTGTCACATGACTGTTGTCTGCATCTCTTGACTGGTTATGATAACAGTGAGGTCTTCATGTCTTATGCAGATCATGGTCTTGTAATATACATTATGGTGATATCACATGGCATCTTTCAACCATATATCTGGTGTACTATTTCAATGCTTATTATGTTGGTTCAACTTCTGATATTATTACGTTGAATGCTAGTGAGAGGTAACAGAGTGTCATGAATATTGTTGTGCTTTTGAGCGTCATTTGTATTCCATATTAGCTTGCGTTCTACCTGATCTTGTTCTGAGAGTCGATTATGTATCTTGCTAAAATGTGTTGTCACTCTGAAAATGGTCTTATCATGATATGATAAGACTGGTTGCAATGTTACAATTGAAAGATAAAACATTGTATGCTTATTGAGGAAGTAAATGCATGATAATATAACTGTTAAATATAAAGGAATGTCTCTAGGAGATTGAGAAGAATGTGCTGAAATTGAAAAGAAATGTGGTTAATGTTTAACACAGCCATATAATGTAACCATGCAATTTACAGTACATTATGAAATACAGGGTGCTTGCCAGCATGTATCAGGCCTTTTCTTTTGAGGTGAGCGAGTGCGATCACTCACCTAACACACTCCTAAACTGCCCTTGAGGAGTGTGATTTACAACATACTTAAATTTGGTAAACTTCTACAGACCAAAATACAAACAGCAAACCTACATCACCCATGAATGTATTGAGGAGTGCAATTTGTAGCACACCTACAATTATAAAAAGACAAGGCCTAATGTACTGTAGAGAGTGGTAACCACACCCTCTACCACTGCTAACCATCGTGGCAAGAACCCTGGAAATATGGGATTGGAAAACAATAAAAAATTTGTTGATATTCTACCAACCTTATGAATTTAAACAGAACAGTAGACAATATGTAGTCACTTGTTCTTTATTTTTTTTTTAAACAATCCTTTCTCTTAAAATTGTTCCCTCTAAAAACCCTCCATCACTTGAAAAACAGTAAGTACATTTAAATAGAATGTTATTATTTAAAAGAGACTTACTCGGGTTGTTTGGAGTGGCTCCGAGGGTAGGGTTGGTGTAATCAAAAGTTTCAGAGTCGTTTTTGTGTACAGTCAGTGTCTTGGGCTGCAAAAACAGTAGAAAGAGTAACATTGAATAATTGAGCACAATACAGAGGTCTTTCTTCTATAGGGGGTATCTAACAAAGTAACCAATATCAGCCAACTGGTGCTTCAGTTTGAGAGATCAAGACCTTTGGAAGCAACATGCTATGGCTTTCCTCCAGCAGTGGACTGGCTAATTAAGCAAATACCTTTAGGCTATAAATGGCCATATGGCTAGAAACTAAGTGCTTAGTAAAACATACAATTTCAATAGAATCACTCTGCAATGTACATACCCTAGCATAGTCAATACGAAGAGAACAACAACCAGAGTACACATCACAGCCATTTAAGTTCTGAAGTGCTGATGTTGAGCTAGTAATTGAGTCAAACTTAAACAAAGTGTTAAGGAAAATAACTCAAGTACAATGATATACTTGGGATTTAACAATTGCATAGTGCAACAGTTGCATTTTTACACCTTTTATCTCACAATGCAAGGCGGATACAGGATTATTTAATGGCGGAGTGCTAACAAATAATATTATTAGTGTTTGAAATAGATATCAGTATTTCATATTAGCAGTTAATTAGTACCCATACCACAACCCATGGATCTCCTGTAATAATTTTGCATTAAAAAAAAAAAAATTGTCTTACACCCTGTTACCAGGCAATATTTGGCAATAAAAAGCTTATTTGTTTGTAGGTTTGCATGGCGAAATCAATATGGTGATATACAGTTTGTTGGAAAACCAGAAACGTCAAGAAAATCAAATAGTTCTTTTCAGAACTTTAAATACGTGGTGTACCGCAAACTGCATATAACATAAAAAAAGCTTTCATTAACTCAGCACACATTATATGGATTGAAATTCTAGGAAATGATTTATATTATATACTGTAGATATTAAAATAGCATATAAAGGATATTCCACCATAGCCTGTACTCCATTTTTCTTGAAAACCACAATACGAAGAACTTCACCATATCCCTTGCAGATGGAATGAAGAACGTCCTGAAAATAAACACATAAATTAATTAGAAGCTCTTAGAAACTGAGTCACGCATCAGAGAGTTTGGTCCATATTGAAGATAACTCTTGATTTTAATAATAAATTATATTTTTATTCAAGAGGCGTTAATTTCAAATGATGTTTAATCTCTTGTACTTACTGTGGTAATAGGATAGCGAGGGTTCAAAATGGTAAAAAGTAGAACATTATTGGCACCACTCTCATCAAGACCATCACTGAAAACAAGAAACAAACTATGAATAATGCTAGCAAATTGCTGTTCTATATCACTCCATATTTCATCTAGCTGTGATGTCACCAAAGATTCTTCCAGTAAAGCTAGGTCTTCACTATCAAAGTTATGTGACAAACAAATGTGATGTGCCCATATGGACATGATGATGTCATATCACTACCATACTTGGGCATATCACTACCACAATTGGGCACACTTTCATTTTTCCAAACTAGTTTGATAGTGTAGACAGAGCTTACTGTAAGTCTCTAGTTATTTTAAATCTTATGTATATTTTGCATAGCACATTCTGTGACACACCTTCATAATACTACTACTACCGTACTGCAAGTACAAGTACTTTCATCCTAACATTTGGCAAAATGGCCTATTACAATATTGTCTAATCCCCTTATCCAAAAAAACAGTATAAATATGCCTTATACTGTCAACTACTAAGTACTTTCAATCCTAACATTTTGCCAAATGGCCTACTATGATATGGTCTAATCTCCTTTATCAAAAAACATGATTAAGATGGCTACAGTACTACAAAATGAGCTACACTAAAATAAAAGTAACAGTATTAGTAAGTTGCAATACTTAACTATCGTAGGCATCAGACATATTTGTACAGCACAACGTAGCAAGCTCTAACTGAAGAATGCAAGTACTGTACAAGCAGCAGCAACATATGTGTAGTTAATCATTAATCAACCATTTAATTAAGTCTCATCAGTGACATAATAACGGTTTGTTTTAATATTAGAACAGGGGGGCTTTCTTGAAATTCATACCAGGCATTTTATGAATAATAATCATATGATACAAAATTTATCAAGTTCATTCAACTTTGATTAATTATTACTACTAAATACCTAATCAGTTCAAATAATAGTATATGTCAGTAAACCACTGACAGATCTAAAAAAAATATACCTAAATTAAAGCAAAAAACCTTTTTAATTAAAATACACATTGCTAAAAATTTCCCCATATTAAACGAGCCTAATTGGAACAATTCGGATTTAGAATCGAATTCTTTATTGGCTCAAGAATTTTGCATTTTTTTGGTATATCATTATCACACTGTAAACTACATACAACTTCCAAGTACAAACGTAATATTCTTTATTTATAAAAAATAAAATGAAGAATCTTGAAGATGTAGTGAATCTTACCCTGGCCTTTTGATCTTTGAGCTGGTGGAATAGTTAAAGAATGCAGGGGTGCCTGCAACGTTTACCACATTTTCTGGATGTTCCTGTAAATAATAGACGAGAATCATTATTTATGTTCATGAGAAAAGTACAATCTTTATTGTCTTTAGAGCCTTATCAAGTCCGCTGTACTGCTCTAGTACAGCTGTTATAGCTACCATTGTAAAAAAAAGATCTTTTAACATTTAATAATAATATTTTACGTGATTCAAATTATTAATGAAATACTTACATTCACAAAATCTACACATGCTTTTGCACCAGAAAACTCTTCAAATTCTACTAAAGCCTGTCCTCGTCTTGGCATCATGTACACATAACTGATGAGAAAATGGCAAAATGATTTACTATTATCAATTACTTGAGATATATTAAGCTCTGCCTAAAATATCAAACTAGTTTGACAAAAAAAGTGTGTTGAAATATGGTAGTGATATACTCAAATATGGCAGTGATATGACACCATCATATCCATATATGGGCACATCACATTTTTTTGTCACATAAAGTTTGATAGTGTAAACAGAGCTTTAGGTTTGTTATCAAAAATGAAGAAAGCGATAATGGAATGCAAGGGATACTTTTCTTTAATGAAATGGGAATTATTTGTAATTGATTTAAGTACTGCTATACATTTATCTTCAATTACCTGATTTGTCCAAAGTGTTGAAGGGCTTCCACAAGATCACCTTTTGTTACATTGTCAGCAAGTCCTCGGACATGAATGACTTTAGATGGTCCTGGCTTGCCATGTGACTCTTCAAATGGATCCTACAAATAGATAATCAATACATTGTATTAATAATGGGTAGATTTAAAATAATGAAAATTATAGAAAAGTGTGATTATAAAGTGATATAAGTGCATAATTAGCATCATTTTAACTTATTTATTTGGTTTTAAAGATATTTTTTATTTAAAAAATCGTTATTTATCAAGTAGTCATATAGAGACTCCTGTAATTAGTACAATAAATAATACAATGTGCCTATATTAATTATTATATATCTTGTTGGCTTATTTAGGATACCAGCAGTCGGCCTGATTCAACTTACTGTACAAACAAAAGGTAAGTACAAACTAAACATAATTTTTTTGTTTGCAAACAACGACAAAGACGGAAATGAATTTGGTATTTGTAATATGCATGTGTAGGATGATTATTAATATTATACTCTGGGCCAATTAAATATTACGAAATATACAAAACAAACACGTCATATTTGCAATTATTTTTAACACAAAAATAGATGTGTTTTCTAGTAGTTATGCTTAAAATATAAGAATTATTTTATTAAACGCCTCAATTGTCAGCTTCAACGCCACAAAACATCACTTATCAGAGAAGAGAGGGCGGTCTTCAGTTTTGGAATAAACCAATTTTGACAGTTTTTTTACATTACAATTGTATAAATAAAACGTACAATTAAATATCAGAATAACACTAAATATAATGTTAGCATGTACTTGTATAAAATGTACTATATTTTATATCATAAAATCCTACCGGGCGATACCGGGTGTAGAATCAGTATGAACGATTCACCAACGCACATTTACAACTATCACCACCACCATACCTTTTTTTCGACAAAAAGCGAGCCTGGCCTAGGCCTAATATAAAATTACCCTTAAATTGCATAGTATACTTACACCAGACTGCACTCCTCGACCTCCTGTATCAGTCCTCTGTCGTTTAGCAGCATGTCCATCATAACCTGACATCATCTTGACGGAAATATTTAGGTTAAAAACTGAAGAGATAGAGAGAGAAGTTGTTGAAAAAAGCTGTAGTTGATCAAGATGGCGTCGCTTCTTTTTTTCCCAAAGTATTGTAATAAAGAGGGCGACATTCCTGAAAGATAAACCGCGAGAGAAGAGTACTTTCACTCTTCTCTGTACCGTACCGTACAATTTATCGTAATACAGTATGGATAAAAATAGGTCCATTTAAACATTTATTATTGTGTAAATAAAATTATGGTCAACTTAAAAAAGTTCAACCCATACAGTAGAGCTCTGGAAGGAATATCTTGGAATATATGCATTTGCTTTGCCCAACAACAAAGTAAGTTCTTTTTTGTAATATTATGGCCAATAACAAATTTTAATATGCCATTTTAATGTTGCATAATAGTTATTCACTTTGACAATTGGATCGGCAACAAAATTATACCCTAAAAACTGTAATTTAACCGCTTATTTTGTCTTTATTGTGAAATAGAATGAAATCATTATTTTTGTTCGTTTCCTAAGCGAATAACTTCATTAAAACTGCAAATTGGCCTATTCAAAATCTGATTTTATAAATCTTTATTTTTCATGATTTTGGGGCACAATACATGTTTAAAGTAAGGGTGCTACCAGAGCGGCCTACTGTAAAAATGCAAAACAAACGAAAGATTAAGTGTTGGTGACATACAAATTGCAAAATTACGGTCCTGCAGAAAGGAAAGACTAGAAAATCAATTTTAACTGTATCAGGTCATCGGTTAATAGTAGGCCTACGGTCCTTTGTATCACCAAAAACATTAATCCGAAAGTTTTCCTATTAAATTTTATAGTGATGAAAATATTAATGCCAAAGTAAAATATTCATTAATTCATGATTTATATTATCGTTTCTTTTCTAATATAAAACACCCGATTAATTTGTGTAGGCCTAATACTAATTAATCGCAAGGGCTACATAATTACCTTCTTTGATTTGCTATGCTTTAATATATCTGATTATGAGGACATGAGTATTTAACTCTTCTCTCTTTATGTCGAAAAGTATTTATTTGGCATAAAAATGAAAAAAAAAATCATAGCGGTTTCTTCACTGAATTATAATACTGTAAAACTAAACAGCGCCGTCTATGTTTGGTGTTTGTAAACATGCGCTAACTTGCAAAATTGCATCGAAAAAGAAAGGATGATAGCGAAGAAGCAGAGATGAAATGTGTATCGATTGAGATGGCTTTGTTTGTTTTATTTATGTTTGTTGCGCTTTTATCTAGCTGCAACTCTGATCATACAGATCCAAATGTACAGTGTAATATAAAAGTCAACGCAGATGAACGATGTGGTGGCTCGCAATCAGGGCAGAAAGTTGTGCATTTTCCGATTGAACCTCTGATAGTGAACGCAGCGACACCGGTCAACGTCGCCGCAGAGAGACCATTTCTGCCCTTGGATGGTGTCGCCTACCAACAGTTTATTGATAACTCCCCAGGCTTAGGTCTTGGTCTAGGCCTGTTAGGTGTAGCCTACTCCGACAAAAGATGTGATAATTGTGATATAACAGGATCTTCTCCTGATTATCATAATGGGCTGATATCAATAGGAGAAATTGTACCAGAATGTGGCAAGTATTTGTTGTTTTTTATTATATTTAGACCTAGCTAGGCCTAGCTAGGCCTAGTAGGCTAGAGTGTAGTACTAGACTAGGCCTACTACTTCTTGACTGAGTGAGATACCTACGCTACTACTACTAGGCTAGTATTTTGTAGGTCCAGCTATGGCCTAGATTACTACTACTAATCTATTCAACAGCTATCGTAAAAATGTAGTTTTTAGTTTATAATTAATGGCAGTCCACTTGATTTTAATTTTTCTTTCCCTTTTCAGGCCATGATGAAGATGTCGAATATGAAATACCAGTCCTTTGTTCCAAGTCTATAAAGAAAGTTGTATACTCAGAATCTGAAACAATAGATGATGAAGGGAGTGAGAGAGACTCACAAGTTATCATAAATGATGCAGAGATAGAGGTGAGTGACATGGGCGAAGGTATTGCACTTTTCAAATTTGCATGACCCAACATACGACCCCCGGGAGAGGTGCGTCATGGATGCGTCATTTACAAATAATTATTGACGCAGGGGTGCACCAAAAAACCTAAATAGTACGTCACATCAATGAACAATGGTTTGTCAATGTCTGTCACTTTACAACTTCACACTATCACAGATTCCATAGGTATTCTTTAAATATGATTTGTTATCATTACTGTATCTAAATAACTGTTTATGAAATTGAATTTAAAATGTCCTTTCTGCATTTAAATATATTGGCTAAAACTTTCTGTTGCTTTATCTTTAAAATAGAAATATGCAAATATTATGATCGAACGAAAGTTGATTCCAAATCAAGTAGAGGATGATGATGTTAACAGGAGATTAGGTGAGTATTAGTTACTAAATAACATTGTATTTTATTTCATTAATGATTCTACTAGAGTGTGTAGATTTTAGTTTCAATGTAGAGGTTTAAATAAGATAGTTCAATGCAATAGATAATGTTTATAATTTAACAAACAGAGCTTGCTAAATAATTGAATAAACAGGTTAAAAGTTAGTTACTGCAGTAAATGCAGGACAATAATGTTGACATGATGACCCCTTACCTTGCACATTGTTATTTTTAAAATTTATTTATTCAGGTATAACAAATTTACAAAAAGCAGACAAAAGTCTGAAAATATTGTATTAGGAAGATTGAAACATTTAAAATGACAGATCAAAAGTAGACAAATTCACAGAAAAACTATGCATACAATTCAAACATACAGAAAGTCATATAAAAAAACATTAAAATGTAATAGTATTGCAAGGTTATTAGATTACTATCATACATTTTCCACATAACATAACTTAATTTTTTTAAATTATTTTATAGATTTTTAAAATTCAATTCATCAGTACAGTGTATAAAATTTGTTTAAATCAAGATACACACAAATATTGTGTACAGAGTGCAGATAGGCTAGTATTTAGTCTTTACAGTTTGTGACTTGTTTCTCCATACCTTAAGCTCTGTTTACACTATCAAACTTTATGTGACAAAAAGTGTGATGTGCCCAAATATGATAGTGATATGCCCAAATATGGTAGTAATATGACATCATCATGTCCATATATGGGCACATTTTTTGTCACATTATACCTAAGAACCACAGTATGTATTAGTTTTATTGTACTACTTTTTCTGTATTTTGAAATTATATTTTTTAACTTTTTAAAACTATTTTGAACCCAGAAGTTTTTCTGGGAATTGTATTTTTTTTATTATGATCTGTATTTAAAGGCACCCTGTCAAAATAATTCTATAATAAAAACTACATATTGGTTACTCTTTAACCAGTTTATTCAACAAGCTTTTTTGGTAACTATACACTCCGTTTTTTTGTTGTTGTTGCAATGACTACCTTATAAACTTCTAAATTGAAACAGATTCAAATCATCTGGCAGTAACAAGTGATAGTTACTGAAGTACTGTACCTGCAGTTGTATAGTAGAATCATTTTAACCTGTTCTCTTAAATTTAAGAATAAGAACAAATTATAAATTCATCGTTTGCGTTAAAAGCATGGTAGTGTTTGAGAATAATGGCATGATACACGTCAGTTAGTTGCTTGATAATGCTTCTATTGTTAAGATTATTGATTAGTATTGATCCCTTTCTGTTCTCGATCAATGATCAGTTCTAATAATTGCTGTGGAATGAATGCCACGTCAGATCTAAAATGATATTTCTTTAACAGTGGCCCATTAACTATGAACCAATTATGCTGAAGTTGAATACAATTAGACACTGCAATATATACATTGTATTGATGAAAGCAGTCAATTTTCTTTATGGCAAAAGTAAATATTTGCAGTTTTAATTTATCTCATCAATGTCAAAATTATTCTACTGCAGTTTTTGCAGTAACTACATTTTGTTTTGGATTCAGTTGGAATGGTTCCAACAATTTGATTAACACTCCCTTTTCCTTATTTTTTGTTTGTTTATGGTACTGTATTCCATTCCTTCCTGTTTATTACTGAGTTGGAATAATACTATATAATTATTAATACAAACATTTAATTAAACAACGTTCCCATTTAATCATCGTGAGGTAATTTCCCGAATGATCGTAATCAAAATGGTACTGGGTTTGGTCTACTACTAGCGTTCCTGCTCCCAAAAGTCATCCATTCATAGAAGCCTTGATGAAGTAAGCCTACCTGGTGGTGACTATAGAATGGTCTCGAGATAAAATTAGGCTACTGCAGTTATTGCAGTAACTACTGTAAATTTTGTTCTGGATTCAATTAATAATACTCCCTTTTCCTTATTTTTTGTTTGTTTATGGTATAGTATTCCATTCCTTCCTGTTTATTAACTGAGTAGGAATAGTACTACATAACAAAACATTTAATAACAACACTCCCATTTTGTTGTAATGTTAATTCCACGCAGGGTTTGTTCGCTTTTTCCTCTCTGTGGTCAGAACTAAATCAATAACAGTTAATAAAGGATCAGATCATGTGGAAGAATTCCTAACATTTAATCTCTCTATAAAATGTTTAACAAAAGTAAAGGTAACACATTGTTAACACCCAAATTTCATTCACCTGTTGTGAGTTTTACAAAGCACATTTATTTATCTATTGAACCAGGGAGTTGTAGATTGAACCATGTTTCATGAGGGTAGCTGATCATTTAGGCTCTCAACAATACAATTACATACAGAAAAACATTTCATAAAATTCAATTATAAAAAAACTACTAATACTATAAAGATAATAAATAAACAATAACATTTCAAGTTCCATAAAATTGTTATTATAATTTTTTATTTTTTAAAATGTTTTTATTTTGGATAGTTGGTAATGCTGTTTCCCATCATGGTTGGTAGGACCCTTTTTATTTAGGATTAAATGTTTTCAAACACTATATTCTTGTAATATAACCAGAGCTCAACTTACTGTTTGCCCAGTCCACAATGCAAATTTAAATTTGGGCTACTCCTACTAAGAATATTGGGCTAGGGAAAACAAAAATGTTTTAAAATTTTATATAACATTATAAAATTATAAGTAAATAATGAGTTTAAAATTTGCTGAAGATGAATTTAAATATAGTAAGCTTTTCCTACATCTCTTGTCAACACTTTATATTATTCAGTTTGTTTATATGTTTTCTTAATTTATTTATACATTATTAAAGAAAAGTAGATTAACAAAAAACCTTCTTCATTAATTATGCATCATCTACCGAAGAAAGGCAGTTATTGGCTTTATTTGAATCGATAAGGTAGTAATAATGAGAATCGTGTTGTTAATGTCACGCTTCACTGAGCACACGTGACTAGCTACCTACTACTACTGTGCAGCAACATCTTAATGTTAAAAATTTAATCTCCACAAAGAATATTGAACGACGCTACTAAATAATTTAATAATGAAAAGTATAACAAAAGCTGAAAGGAAAACAGAATGAGAATGCAATACGTGTATGAATACAATTGGATCACCTACAGTAAATATTATTCTGTTTAAATAGAATAATATGGTTATTAAAAGGAGCGTGTATGCCAACACAGGCTGTGTGTTTATCAAAGTGTTTAGACATTCAACAGTTAAGTGTGGGTAAAAAAACAGACATACTAGTAAATATCCAAGGTGTTAATTCTTATGAATACTGTCCAATCAATAAAACCATCAAGCACAAACATATACACTAAAAATAGAACTACACAAAAAGACTAGGATCGAAGTTATTGCAATCTTAAGCTCTGTCTACACTATCAAACTTTATGTGACAAAAAATGTGATGTGCCCATATATGGACATGATGATATCATATCAGGGAGTTGTAACTCCCTGGTCATATCACTACCATATTTAAGCATCACTACCCAGTCAGGGGGAAAATGGCAAAAGGTTTCCTACTTTCTACGATTTTTATCACATAATCTATATTGTAACATGACCATTTTTCCTCTAAGGCCCCGTTTTTGCTGCCAAAAATATACCGTATATATATGGTATATTTTATATACGGTATATTTTTTGGCAGCAGAAACGAGTCTCATAAAAAATATACCGTATATATATGCGGTACACACACGTGTATAAGCAAGCAACAGATCAAAATGTCACTGTGGACTGAAGAAATAACTATTTTTGCAATTCAATTGTGTGGAGAGGCATGGGAGGAGGAGACTGCATGGCAACAGAAGAGATACCGAGATTTACAAAAGTATCTTAAACAAAATAAAAGCAGAATTTGTGGTAGACTTAACGCCAAAGCAAGTTAACAGCAACCAATTTGGCAAAAGACAACAACAGCAAGTCCGGGAGAGAACGAGTTACTTGTCCCCACTACGATTCTTTGCATAAATCTAGTCAATGCCCATTCTACATTTCTAGATTGTGCTCGTTTTTGCGGTGTAAATTTGTTGCCACTTCTGCTCATTAGATTTAAAATAGAAAGCAATGCTACGACGTTTTGAGAAACCATCATTGTTTTGTTTTTGTCAGGTATAAACCTCACTACACGAGACTCTAGGTCAATCCATACTTCCGTCTCACGAAATGCATTTTGGGTAATGAAAGCCAACTTTTTTACAGCCCACCCACGAAGTATGTGCAGCGGAAACGGTGCACGAATTTCATATACGGTATATATGAAATTCGGTATATTTATATGGTATATTTATACGGTATATTTGGGATTGGCAGCAGAAACGGGGCCTAACTGTACCATATTTGGGCATATCACTACCATATTTGGGCTCATCATACTTTTTTTGGTCAAACTAGTTTGATAGTGTAGACAGAGCTTTATTGATAAAATAAAAAATTGGGAATATTAAAGCAGTAGTGGTAACTAATAATAAACAAATGTTTGTATAGTTGGCCCTTAATAAACAGTTTATAGACTTTGAGGTAATAAATATTGATTGAATATTATTAATTAGAAATCCAGTAGGCTGGGCAGGAAATACACGTGTAACTATGATAAGGAATATGAAACCAAAAATGAAACAAATAAATGGTGAATATCATTTAACAAACATTAAATCAGATAAAGTCCTGATTATTGGTAATTATTGTTTTTTCACTGTGTGTAAAGTACAGCTTAAATGATAATGAGATACTTTAAGTTGAGAAAATACTATGGCAAAGGAATTATTGTATGTGGGTCTGACCTACTGTATAAGAAACGCATTTCATTTGTTAAATATTCAAAAATATTCAATCTGTCTGTTTGTGGACACTATGAGCATTTGAGAGGCAAAAAAAAAAACACCCTAAAGGGTCTTCCACACCTGTTCCAGCACGGTTCTGATCCGGTGCCAGCAAATCAGGTTGAACGTCAATGTTTCGTTTTTTACGACGCTCTATGAAAGTGAAAATGAAACATTGACATTCTGTTTGATTTGATGGCACTGGATCAGAACAGGTGTGACACAGTACATAGTTGTTACCCTGCCCCTCTTCACATCCACAGGATCTGCACCAGAGAAACAAATTGGAAGAAAAAATCATATCCATTTTTATGAACAGATACTATAACATTAATAAACAAAGGAAGTAGAGGTCTATATTTAGTTCAACTTCATTCAAGTACGACAGCAAAATACAAAAGTAACCCAGAAAAATTGCAGTCTGGCCCCTGCTGACTTTAATATTACCATACAGTATCTCTATGATGTTACATACAGTAAAGTCTTTTGAAGTTAATAAACATTTTCAATAGCAATAATTTACAATATAAAACAATTTAACAAACAAAATATTCAGTACAATATTTCGTCTTTATGATTAAGGTATCATTGTCAACATGTGTGAATAATTCTATTGATGTTTTTATTACACTTATTCATCTACTATAAAACCAGACCTCTCATAAATATTGATAATCAATGTACGCATACAGACATTAATTATTCAATATTATTTCCTGTGTGTATTGAATTGTAATAAAGAAAAGCACTTTACAATTAGTACAATTAATATTAGAGGTGCTATTGGAAACATTTCCTGTTTATTGAATTGTAATCGTCTTGCTAAAAAAAGAACTGCTTGGAAGAAAGATATGATGGTAGCCAATTGTCAGTATTGACGGCAGGCAAACCTAATAATAAACTAGAGGGTACTCCGAGAGTACAAACCTCCGCCTACTGTAAAATTCCCCTACATAAAATGTCCCCGGACAATATATATATTAAAAAAAATTTTTGTGTAAATAAAAAGTGTAAATAGGCTAACTGCACACTACAAAGTTGTGGATGAGCGTTTGGTGTAATGGTTATGTATCTAGCCTCTCACAGTTGAGATTACTGGTTCAAGTCCCGCTGAGGTTTTTTTTAAATTATTATTATTTTTTTTTTTTTGTGGACCTTGATCTTTGACCCTGACCCTTCAAAATTTAATCACACGCATATGAAGAGTCATTGATCATTGTGGCTAAGTTTGGTGAGAATCGATTAAAAACTGTGGTCTCTAGGCAGTAAAATAGTTTTTTGTTAGTTGTGACCTTGACCTATGACCTTTTCCCCTCAAAGTCGAACTCGTCCAAGCTTTTGGGGCATAGATCATTGTGGCCAAATTTGGCTAGATTCGGTTGAAAACTGTGGCCTCCAGGCTGTTCACAGACAGACACACAAACATACAGGGGTGAAAATATAACCTCCTTGGCAGAGGTAATAATATTTATTGGTTACTCTCCTTTAAAACGGAGAGTAACAAGAGGTACGACCCATACAAAATGTTACAAAATACAGTAGTTACAATATATTATATACAGATACAAAAAGTTAATAATGGTTCACAATTACAAAACATCAAGCAGCACAACTTGAATTGTAATAAAAATTAATAAATACTTTTACAGAAATATCCATTATCCAGGTGGTATCATCATTTTGTTTTCAATTACCTCAATTACCATACACTATTATTATTAGATAATAATCCAACTATAAAACGAAACAAGGAAGGAATTGTATTTTAATTGTGTTTATTCTTATTACCTGGAAAGGTTGGACAAAGTATAAAAACTGATTCTGAAACTGAAATAGATATTATACTAAATTGAAATAGCATGGTACAGTAATCACTTTAATAAAAGCCAAATATTGTTACTATAATATTTAATAAGGTAATAAAATATTAAATACTTTGTATGAATAGAATATTTAATTAAAAATAAAAAAGTAACATGGTAGTAAATAATGTGATGTCTTATACCCTTTATTACATCACGTAGCAAAACTGCACACACTGCGGCGTCAACTGCATTTTGTATGGTGTGAACCCTGTTTTCTGTAAATGTTTTGCTACGATGTGAAATGGATAATTGTAGGCAGAATATTATGAAACTAAAGCATTGAATAAGATCTGAAAAAAGAAAAGAAAGTCTAGGTATTTTGTTTTTCAGTTTTCAGACTGAAAACGTCATGGAAAATCATTAAATAAATATGTACAAGTTCTCTTTAAACAATGTTATAAGTGGTCTGCCTTTAGTCACTCAATCTATTTTTACGTTTTTCTCTTTATTACTATCTTACAGCATCCGGTGTTATTTTATTGAATATTGGTCAGCTGAACAGAGCGATTAAACAATTAACTGAGTTGATCAATGAGCATTCAGACTTATTGAGCGCATACCACGCACGGGGTATTGCCTACGCAAGGAAAGGAATACAGGTAAGATCTGTGGTATTAAAAATAGAATGTTAAGCACTTTTCAACACAATGTCCCGGTTTTTGGGACACAATTAAGCCACTTAGAACACCAACCTATGATCATTTACTATACTCTAAAGCTCTGTCCACACTATCAAACTTTATGTGACAAGAAATGTGATGTGCCCATACGGACACGATGACGTCATATCACTACCATATTTGGGTACATCACAATTGTTTTTACATCATAGTATTTTGATTTTCACTTGTACTGTATTTTAATTTTTTATTCTCTAGTTTCCATTAAATGCAGAACTTGCAATTCAAGATTTTACAAAAGCTATTGATATAGACCCAGATATAGCCGAAAGCTGGGAGCGAAGAGCTGAGGTAAGCTGAATAGCATAGGTGGATTCAATTCAAAGGCAGAGATTCCACTCAATTTTGAAAGATACAATGCAAAACAGAACACACTTTAAACGGTTTTTAAAAATCCTCGATCCGCCACTAAGACAATTAATAAAAACATTATTCACAGTGCTTGTTTCATATTTTTAAATAAAATGTTATCACAATCAATCAATCTATATCAATCAATCAATAATAGTTTATATAAGATGACGTTGTTTATACTTTGTTGTTATTTATATATGGTAAATTAAACAATGCTTTACCTTGTTGCATTAAAGAATTTGAATTGAAGAACAATAGGTTTAAAAAATTTGTTTGTTCTCAGATATAAATATATTTTACTAGAACCATGATAAGATAAGTTAATACCTTGCTCTTTGCTATTCTGTATTCATTATATCTTATTTATTTCTTAAAGGTTTATACTCCTCTGGGCAGGAACAAAGATGCTATGGCAGATTTAAATAAAGCGTTATCGTTAAAGATCACTCCGAGGCCTCTCGCACATCGCGCCATGATTGCCTTCAAGGAAGAGGTATGTGTACAAACCATTAATCACATTTCGGGAGGAAGTGATCAGCGTATATAGAGATTCACAAAATTTATTTTATTTTACATCAACTGAGAGAGATGAAAACCTCCACTAAAAAGTTGATAATCATGAAACAATAAAAGTATACAAAAATTACAAAATGGGCTTCTTTTCAAGGTTTTAGAGTATTCATGTAGATTTTGTATATGGGGTTTAATTTTAATAATTAGTAGTATAATAAAACTAAATATTAGTGTATCACTTTCTGTAATTTGAAACATTATTAATAATTAGTGCCTGATAATTTTTCATAACATGATCATATCATTCTAGTTTTTAAGATAACACACCATATGCTTAAAAATTGCAAAAGCCATAGTATATATATATAATAGTGTAAAGCAGTAGCCTTCAACAATGGAGTTTACTTCTAAATGGAAGTAGAATATTTTATCAAACTAACTAAATATTTTCCCCTTCCCCCTCTTCTGTAATTAACAACTTACTTATCACATCAGCTCTCTTTTCATAGAATTACGTGCAGGCAACAAAAGACTTTTTTGCGTCTGTACGCTTAAACCCAACCCAACCAGAGACATTTCATTTTCTAGGCCTGGCAATATATCATCAAGGAAAAATTGGGGTAAGTTTGTAAATTTCATTTCATTTTAATAGAAATTCATAAAATATAAATTAAATTACAAGGCTAAAAACATAAAAAAGTAACGAAAAAGATCAACTTATTTCCATTGTAGTCCTTCAAAAAATACATATACAGTCAACTCTCCCAATGCCGGACCAAATATGCCTTGAAAGTCTGGTATTTGGAATATGTTTTTAATGGTAAAATTAATTTGGGACTGTTTGGACCTCAAGAAAAGTCTGGTTTTGGGAGAATTGACTGTATAGTAATTTTGTCTCTCAGGCTTTCCAAACTCAATTTTGTGTTTTCTGTCTACTGTATATCCTCGGGTATAATCCCACTTCTGGTCTAATCCTACCCCCTACTTCATGTCTGATTTCACAAACAGGTATAACCACGGGTATAGTTCCAGTACTTTTGGTCTGGATGTAAGTGAGTTCAGATGAGTTTTTACAAGAAATGCTTTACCAATCATTTTTTTTTATGAACCAGGTTTTCCTGGCTATAGTATTTGTTTTTGTATGTATTTGTATTTTTAATTTTGTTATGTTTTTATCCAATCAATAGGAGACCTACTAGATATTGATTAAGTTCACTTTTTAACAACCCTGTCTGCCTGATTTTGTGTGTTGTTTTTTTCTTGCTCTTTGTCTACGTTTTGTAAATTGTATTTTCATGGAGACAAAATAAATGAAATGTAATATTGATCAAAATGCTCATGTTATTTAATATCTGTAGGAAGCAATTAAAGTATTTGAACAAACACTGAGGCAGAAACCGGAGTTGGTAGAATGCATCAGGAGTCTAGCACATGCTTATAGGTATCAATTTTGTTTTCACATGCTCATTTACTAGCAATAGACCCACTGCAGATATGCATTACATTATTAACATTTTTATTTCAAATTATAAGTTCTACTATAATACTTCTCGTATCATTCTTTTTGTTCCATTTTACCTCTCATGACGATTACAAAAAATCCTGTGTCCATTTTTTTGTCAATCTTGCTTAAAAATACAATAGACCCATTGCTATACATTACATTATCAAATTATTATTTCTGCTTATTATTCTAAAAACAGTCACTATATCGAATAAAATAATATTTCCATCCATCATCCTGTTTATAAAAAATCCCTAATATTTTTTTATGAGGATGATATTCTATGATTTCTATCATTTTGTATAAATATCTCATTAACCTTTTAGTTAAAGCTTTTAAATCGGCAAA
Source organism: Antedon bifida (assembly GCF_963402885.1). NCBI lineage: Eukaryota > Metazoa > Echinodermata > Crinoidea > Comatulida > Antedonidae > Antedon > Antedon bifida. Next base: position 3,833,460 of record NC_136234.1, read on the forward strand.
CATCCATTATTAATATATTCATTTAGTGCCTTATGGTGTTTATGTGTTTTTCATCACCATCCACCAGTTGATTTACAAGACTATGATTAACTGATATACAAAACAGCTGCTATACCATGTCAAGATCAATTTTACAGTACTTGACATTAAAATAGCATATTTAAAAAAAATGTATTAATGCCCCTAGCCTGGAATATGCACAATACCATAGTTTAGTTTAGGATTATATTTTTGTTCTATACATCAATAGGCTATGGACTTTGTTCTAAAATAAAAATGTATTGTTTGATTTAATTAATTAATTGATAAGCTAAATCAACTACAGAAAGAAAACTGAATCCAATCATAATCCCCATCCTCAAACAAATTATGTATTTAATACCTGATAAACCCTGCTTTATAATTAAATAGAGCATTTCATACTAATTGTTTACTAGGCCTACTGATTGTTAAACAAATAAAATTGATAATAAATCATTATTTCTTATATTATTAAATAGGTTATCAATTTTTAAAAAAAAATTGACGAAAAATCAATAATTTTAAAGTGTTAACAAGTTGAGAGGCATTTTTTGTAAGAAATATTTCTTGTGTATTATTTTTTCAAGGGGCCAAAATATATCTTTAACCTTTAACATCATACATTTAAAGATGTATTGTCCCCCTGAAAAAATAATTCTTAAACCTGAAAAAACTGTAATTTAAAGCAAAAAATTGTCAAATTGGCTGCGAGCCAATGGTTTTTGTTTGAATTTAACAATTTATTTTGTCATTTTATATGTGAAAACATGATTTCTTCGTTTTTTTCCCTACGTAAGTGATTAACTTTATTATCAAGGTTTGATTTAATAAATCGTCATTTTTCATGTTTTTGGGGGACAATACATCTTTAAGGATTTGTGTTAAGTATTATTTATGTCCAAATAAATCGGACATGTTACAAAGAACCTTAGATTTACTTTTGCTTGTCTTGTAGGGAGCTAGGTGATTATGACTCGGCTTTAAAGCATTTTACCTCAGCATTAACCATAAATCCTAACCATGTGCAATCACTACAGCTAAGAGGATCCCTGCTGTACCATGGGGGTAAACCTGCTGAGGCTCTACCTGATTTTAAGGTATGCACTACATTTATAACTGGACTTTCAATTGTTCTGAAGCTTTGTAAAGCTTGGTAATATTATTAAGGCTGTGTTTGAACGTAAAATCAGTTTACATGTGTAACTGTGGAATACCCTTGAGAGTTAAACCAGTGATCGTTTGGACGATGAAAGATTTACACATGTATTAAACTAAAAAATTTACCCAGCAATGTCATATTTTATGCATATTTTTAAACTAGTAAGTTCCAATTCCTCCTTATCTTGTGATTACTGAGCTTGCGGTTTAAGGTGTAATTGAACAATCCACCTCATGTGTTGGGTTTTTGAAACAGCTGGTTTATTTCAAAATGTACACCACACGCGACTATTACATGTGTAAATTGTTACGCCCGAACGGACTCTTAGTAACCTATCATTTTTAGTGGATCATATCATAGATATGAGTATTTGTAAATATTTTACCCACTGCCTGAACATGTCAAGGAAGAAAAGATATGAATAGTTAATATGGATATGGCTTTTCCAGTTATTTTCCAGTTATCTAATATCTAGCTGTTTTAGCAGACCAGTTTTGTTTCCTTCCAGCTGTTTCCTCCTACCTTTTTCCCAGAATGTTTTCCTCACTGTTCATACATGTCAAAGAAGCAAAGATATGAATAGTTAATATGGCTATGGCTTTTCTTTCAGCTTATTCCAGTTATCTAATACCTAGATATTTTACCATCCAGAACAGATTCCTCTCAGCTGTTTTCTCTTCCCATTTTCCCAGAATGTTTTCCTAGGCTAATTACACCCACTCTATCCCCATTAGGCAATATCTAAAAATTACTTTTATCTCATTTTGTTCTAGGCCTGCTTAGCCTTAGAGCCTTACAACGACGTATGCCAGTATATGAAAGGTCTTTCTTATGCCGCTGTCGGCCAATACTTTGAGGCCATCAAGTCCAATACAAAACTGATGGTACAGCATCAAATACACCACCATCATGCTATCTTCAGTAATGAGCACACAAAAGCTATGTATTTAAGAGGTAGGCTTAGTTTAGAATAGAACACTGGAAGGCTTAACTTGAATACAATGGAACACAATTAACATATGTCAACCAATGAATTTTTTTGTAGCTTCTGCAAACTACAAAATTTCAGAATTTAGTATTAAGTTTGAAACTAATAATATTTTTATTCTCATTCTAGAGTATTCTAGGTATCTTCACTCTCATCTGGACAGTCCATTTCAAGAGTATAGCATCGAACTGGATCTAGATGCTATTTTTAAGGACCGCTGGGTCAAAGGTCTCCCGTTTCAGCATTTTAACTATGTTGAGCAGCCTGGGTTGTCTCCAGATATTGAGTAAGTTTGACAAACAAAATGCATTTTGTCCAAAATTAGACTACTTCTTGAGATTGATGGAATTTCTTGTCAGTATATTTTATACACATAAAAAACATAGCAGCACATGGCTGAGTTATGTATGTTGAACAATATAATACAATAAAAAACTTACTATGAAAAACCAAAATTCCAGGAAATAAATACTGATGCATCACAAAAAATAATAAGTGCACAAGGGTTAAAAAATGCTCTAAAGCTCTGTCTACATTATCAAACTTTATGTGACAAAAAAATATGATGTTCCCATATGGACATGATGATGTCATATCACTACCATATTTGGCCATATCACTACAATATTTAGGCACATCACACTTTTTTTGTCAAACTAGTTTGATAGTGTAGACAGAGCTTTAAGGAAGGAAACTATCTATTAATCTAAACTAATCTAACTATCTAGTTAACTAAAGAAAAAAAAAAAAGGAAGGTCCCTTTTGCGAAAAAGGAAAGTTACCTCACGAGTTTTTGTGTAAGTGGGGCAAATATATGGAACAATTTGCATATCGACTTGAGAACCGAGATGTCTGTAAATGTTTTTAAATCTAATTTGTATGATACAATGCATTAAGTACAATTAAGACCTTACTGTGTTCAAAATGAGAGGAGCTATGTTGCCCTCAAATTGTATACAAATTTATTTATTTTTTTTTCCATATTTTTTTATTGTAAGTACAAACATTATTAACTGTGTGCTATATACCGTAATGAAAAAAAAAAAAAAAAAAATTACGTAAAATGCAGGGCCCTAATGGAAACCAGTTTTTAACTGTTTGGGCTACCCTGGGTAAATAAATGTGAATAAATAAATAATAAATAATAAATAAATAAACTATCATCAAACTAGTTCTTTTGAAAATAACAATATTTTATTTTAATAACAGGGATGTAGAGGCGATCTCATTCGAGGAACTCAGCGATGATGCTCAAAAGTTGATATGTAAAGGAGCAATGGTGGGGCCATTGACCCAGTATGACGCCGATGGTTTCCTACCTAGCAAGCGGGTTCACCTCGCTATGGGTCTGGCCGCTATTGATGTTGCGCAACACGTAAAACAATTCTGGAAAATGCCACGAACGTTCAAAAGTGTTTATGGAAAAAGATTTACGTGGAGAGATGTTTTCAACATTGCAATAAGATGGAGAACGTTAGTTGTGAACTTATTTTAAACTTAATTATATATAATGTTTTATTTTATTCATTGCTTTTTTTTTTCAATGGTGCATTATTAGCTTAAAGATCAGTGGCCATATCCACCGTTCACACTTAGGCTAAGGGAAACACCCTTTATTTAAAAAATCTCCTATCTAAATGAACACAATTTAAAAAGGGAACTACTTATATATTTATTGAGTTAAGTGAAATACTCAATATTTAAGGGCAATATCTTAAGTGTGAATTGGTAAATACGGCCACTGTACTCTATCTTAAAATATGCATCCTCCATGTACAAGTATTGTGGGTGGCGTGTGTGGAAATAAAGAAATTGAAGCATAAGACATATGTAATTAACAAGCATCAGTACAGAGAAGTAGAAATGAAAATGGGTGCAAGACTTTAACATACATTTAAGGGCCAATTTACACAGACGAGCGATAACGGTAATACAAATATTGAATCTATGTTATTTCTTATGACCATTTACAGAGCGTATGGGTAATTTTCGCTCAGGATAGATACAGATTGTACATGGGACAATTTATGCGGTTTTCTGTTTACCATTACCGCTTCATCTGTGTATATTGGCCTTTAGACCTGACTGCCATTTGATCAGCAAAAATCTTTAATACAAGGATACTTGATTATTATTATTTATTATTATATTAATTACAATTTTCTTTTAAAAGAATCGTTGATCCAGAACAACCAATCATGTGGCTTGATATGATGCCACAAACGAGTTTCCAAGCAGGGTACAACACACACATGAACTTACAGAGAGGTCAAGTCTTCAATATGAGATTCGCAAAATATTTTGATGTTATTTTTAATCTTACAAAAAAAATGGTTGTCCAGCATGGGTGAGTAAATAATATGTCATAAATCTTCCTTTTTAAGAATAATAATAATAATAATGGAAAAATTTACATTGTAAGCTCATATTAAGGATACTATAGTTTAAAGTCTTTGAAATACTTAAATTAATAAAAAATGAATTAAATTCCCTGTATGAAGCGGCATCATTAGGTTTGTTCAGAATACAAATTTCACATTTCAAAGTGATGGTACCTCCCATTAAGATAGTAATATCATACCTACTAATATAACAAAAGAAATAGTTAATAATTAGAACTCTGTAATTATGTTTGTTTGTTGTTTGTCTACATTGACTCAGCATCATACAGCCATCCGTATCATGCGGGTGTTGCCAGGACCGTCAGTGTAATCGGTAATATATCATATTGTGTTGCTGCATTCAGCTTGGTTACCACTTAGACGCAACGATGTAGTCGCAACACAAGTAAGTTGACCAATCACAGACGACAGTTTGGTTGTTCCATCGCGTCAATTGGTCAAATTACTTGTGGTGCGGTTACATCCTTGTGTTGCGTCCAAGTGGAAACCAAGCTTTAACTTGTCACTTACCTTTTGCTTTTGTCACATATTCACTGTTGCTTAACACCACTCAATGCCTTCAGCTATGTCTTCTGCACAAAATTATTTGTTGTCATCAATTAATAAAGTTAGAATAGTTAGTGAGGAGAGCAGAGAAAGTGCTGTTAACTGGCTATACTCCTCATCAGTATGTACAATCAACCTGTCAAAACTAGACTGGACGCATTTTGAAATATTGACTGGTTTTGTAAGACTGTAGTAACAATTATTCAATTATTATTATATATTAATTATAACACACCTGATTATATTTTTGCAATTTGATTGGTTAATTTATGTATCACATGTTATTTGGAATTAGCCCTATCTAATGAAAAAGTGATATTTAATGGTGATAATGAACATGCTCTAATGCACCTCGTTCAAAATAGAGGAATTTTTTAACTCATGAAATATTCTCACCATCCAACTATAAAAATTCAGTATTTGTATAAAAATTATAAAATAATAATAATTTAGTATTATATCACATTATGCAAAAATAAAAATGAAAAAGACAGATAATACTTTTATATATTTAATTATTTATGGCAATTATTGCTATTGTACTAGAAGTTGGCTAGTTAGTTTTATTTGTCATTTGCTCACTTGAAATAGATAACAATAGACTCACTGCAACAATGCAATTATCATGCTTAATAATCATTTTTAGTTGTTTATCATCATACAGTGAAGAGCCTATTTATCACTCCTTGAAATGAAATACTCTGCAGGCTCCAGGTCCATGAATGTTATATACCTTACGTATGATGAGAATTTACTTGAATGGAAGTCTCGCACATTTCATATTTTTCGTTGGTTCATTAAAAATATTATTTGCAATAAAATGTTTACGTTAAAAATATAAATTTCTGAAATTTTTTTTAAAGCAAGTAAAAATTCATATGTAGCATCAAATGTAAACATTTTTTTTTTTTTTTAAGTTTTATTTTATAAGGTTTATAGCAAATAGTGTGAGCGATGCATGATGGGATGGAATTGGGAGCAATAGCACCACCACCAGTATATAAAGTTTTTAATATACTAATAATATAAGCTATTCCTCCCAATTCCTTCCCATCATGCATCATTGTTCACGCTATTTGTGATAAACCCTGTTATTCTTGGTTTGTAGTGTTGCTGTATACTTGTAGTATTTAATATTCAGTGTGTGCTTTTGTAAAAATGCTGTATCCTGTATGTAAAACTTACTTGGTTGGTCTTAAATGTAATAACATGATTAGGATGCGTATACTAGTGTAAATTATTATTTTAATCCATATTTGATTCCTCTGAAAACACAGGGGTGGATCTAGACTTTAAACATAACATTAATACTATTATAATATTAATGAAAAGCTAATTCATGATTTTATTTTATCTCCCAAAAAAAGGGGAGGGTTGGAGTGTCATCCCCTATCATGACATCCTGGATATAAATCTTAAAAGTGTTTGTTTTCTTCAAAGTCCTATTGCCAATTACCACCTTCTGGCATTGAAGAAGCAATATTTGATAAATTTACATTTTATCAAATCAATTTCGTTTTCATCAAATTAATTAATTTTCTGCAAGCTATATACAGTATGTGATCTGTTTTCACAGAACTGACAGTCTATTTTATTTTTATTTTATTTTTAAACCCAAACCCAGGAGGGTTAACATACAAATACAGAACGGATACAAATACAAAGAACAAATGCCTAATAAACATTATAATAAGGTAGCATTTGAACGTTATAATAAACTTAAATTTTATCTTCAATTAAATTAAGTACATGAATTCTCTATTTTACTTTTGCAGACTAGGAAAACCAGAAGAAAAACTTATCAATGCTATAGATAAAGTGGATAACTGCGAACAGTTACTGAAAGTTGTCAAAAAGATTAAGATGACCACGCCCATTGGTCCCGGATTCATGGTGTCAACAAAGATCGCTGGTTATAAAGATTCAAATAAAAGATTAGAAGGATCTATTTTTGCCTTAACAGGCGACGTGTAAGTTGTATTGCTGTTGCATCATTATATTTTATAATTGCAACTCATTGTATTATGAGAGAAGTTTATATTGTTTGGATGACTTGGACCAGTCTAATGCTTTGCATCATTGTAATCTTCAATATTATTTGTTATCTTAGATAAAAAATAATTTTTGTTTGTAAAGCTCTTGTCTATACTATCAAACTAGTTTGGCAAAAAAAGTGTGCCAAAAATATGGTAGTGATATATACCCAAATATGGTAGTGATATGACATTATCATGTCCATATATGAGCACATCACATTTTGTTGTCACATAAAGTTTGATAGTGTGGACAGAGTCATCACCATCAATATCTACCATTTGCGAAACATTTCTAACATTTTTAATGTTACTGTGCTATTTATTTTTAAGATCTGGGAATGTTCTCTTTTCACTTGACACGGCGACTACGAAAAAACGGACAGATCAGTACTATGTTGAATTAGATTATATTTGGCAGAGTTTGACAGAGGAAATGAAAAAGGCTCATGGGACTATCAAAGAATCTGTAAGTATTTGTAATATAATATAGTATATATCCACTATCATAGGCAAATTCCATAATACAGTAAAACATATGTATCATATGTGTGCCTGTATCTTGAAAAGTTAGGTTAAAGTTTATGATATAGACATCACAAATGGAATGAAATACATGAGATTAACTATATAGAAAATGAATATTTATTTATTCCGTACAGGAGCTGGAACGAATCACAAATTTAATCCTGTCAATGGTGTACTATTTCTACAATCTTATGCCCTTATCAAGAGGAAGTAGGTATGTATATTTATTGTCTGTTTTGATGTATGATATTGTACATTGTTAATACATTACATTTGTAGGTAGGATGACCATTTCATTGGATGGTAATATAATGTTAATATAATATGATTTGCGAATGTGTGCCCCAAGTCTGTAGTTATTGTCTTTTTTATGTTAGTCCACCAGCAGTCGGAATTTCGCTCTTTGTCTGAATACTATGAAAATACGAGCTCATGTATTATACATATGAAAATATTTATCTTTTTACTAATTTCGGTCTAGAACCTATACTAGACTAATGTATGTATATACTACTGAATGTTGATCATGTATATCTGGTCTGGACATTACAAACATGCAAAAGGCTTTTATTTCCCAGTTTCTGTAAAGAAGATATGTTAATTATCATTTTGTTTACTTTTAGTGTGGTAGCATACACAGTAGCCATTGGTCTGGTCTTAGCTATTGGCAAAGAGGTTACTGGGAAAATTCCTAAAGGAAAAGTTATGGATATCGAGGCTATCCTTGCTGGAAATCACGAAACATTTGCAAGTCTTTCAAGGGGCTGGATGAACATTCAGCCGTGAGTATATTTCATTGTTGCCTAAAGCTCTGTCCACACATTCAAAATTAACATTTATTTCCAAAATGGTGGCGTCACCAATAAAATAAATGCTTGTGTCAGGGACGCCAAAACAAAACAGACAAAAGCAAACAAAACATATATACATATAAATCACAGAAATGAAAATAACAATAAGACGTCAAGCGGTACATTTCAATTGCAGTATAAATCATATTAAAACATGGCCACTAAGTATCATTTGATAATAAATAATATTTTGCAATCTTTTTGAAACTATTTACATTTTGTATGTTGTGGAACGAAAGAGGTAAAACATTCCAAAGTTTTTAGTACTTCCCCGAAACCTTGAAATACCGGAATGGTGTCCGGCAGGGTTTAGTTTTTGACCAACCCCGAAACCTTGAAATACCGGATAGTTTCATATACATAGTTTATGTTCTATTTGTTTGCCGAAGAAACTATCGGATAGTTTCTTCATATATTTACAGAAGACATTTTTTTCTTTATTTTCTCAGAACTTCACTTAATTTATCATCATTACCAACCGTTTCAAAAACATTTCCATCCTTGCGAACAATGTTGGAAGCGCTGAATGTGGGAGCGGACTCATGCCAAATGTGTTTTTAGGTCACATGACTTGCTGCGACATTGATCTGCCAACGATCAGGGTCTTTTACAATCATCGTCCGAGATGGTTGAACTACAGTATAATTTTATTGTGCAATTTTATCTCTTTTAACTTTTAACAGGCTGTAAAAATGTATATTTTCTTATGGGACAAAGAAAGTGCCTTAAAAAAATATTTAAATAATTATCTATTTCTCTACAAATATTTCACTAGACTACAAAATTGCAAACTCAGAGATTGAAAACCTGATGTAGGTTGTATAAAATAATAATTGTTCATTTTCAAACTGTTACTGCATTTTTCAAACAAATTTTATGTGCAAATTTTAAAGCTTAGTACTGTAGTTAAATTTTAATAGCATTTTGAAATCGTTTTAGCACATAAGGTCATATGAAAGAACAAAATAAGTTGCAATACACAATCAAACAGTCTACATCAATTTAGATACAAAAATTATTCTAATGAAGAATAGATCATAATTGAAACATCCAATGCTCGTTGACCGTAAATTTTAGCGATTTTCTTCATTTTTTCTTGCAAAGCAACCATTTCTTTTTCTACTTACTTTTCTACAATATAAAATACTTTTATTCTCATTACATTTACATTATGTATTCTTACATTTCTTAATCATAAGTAATTCAACAGTTTTAAAAAATTGTTCACAGAAGCCTGAGAGTTCATTGTGATTAAATCATACTTTTCATCAATCATATTCATTACTAAAAAAAATTAAATAACATCGCCAAAATTTATTTATAAATAAATAAAAATAAATAATTCATCAATCATATTCATTACTAAAAAAATGAAATAACATTGTAAAAACGTGGAAGTATAAATCCAAAAATTGGTTCCATTAATCATTTTATATCAAGGTATCTTCATTTTCATTCAACCACCCGTAAATCTTTACTTTTTTTAAACAAGGTGGAAAAACCACTATGCAATCAAATTATTTAGAAAAAAATATACAGTACAAATAAATTTAAAATTATTTTAGAAAAATTATTTAAATTCAAAGACCTTGATTAATATAGAAGCACTGTCTCATATAAGTATTACTGAAAGAAAATTTATTTAATGTAAAAGAAAATTGTATTTGACTTTTGTTATGAGTTTGTTTGCATTGTGAGCTTACTGGGTTCACATTAAAGCTTCCTGTTTTATTTGTGTGAACATAGTTTATTAGATGTAGGTTACAGGTGAAAGGTTACAGGTGAAAGGTTAACTGATTTAAGGTCACATTATGCAATTCCATCCAGATTTTTATTTTACACATTTCATATAATACACAATCACTTTTTATATTAAATTAAATAATGAAGGTACTGTATTTCTAGGTTCTACTACATAGAATATAGATATCTGTGATTTATGGTTCAAAAACCTATGCAAAAGGGGCCGGCCAGCCAGCCTTTTTGACCCCAATGTCAGGTTATTTCACATAGCTCAATTGTAGCTATATATACCAAGATTTGTATTAATTTTGTTTGAAGAAAAAACAAAGTCTGGCTGCTGTGGTGAATGAGGTTCAGGTATTAAAAAACAATACAACAAGCTCAGTAATTTATATGGATTTTAGAAGTTATTTGTATTTTTTGAAAACAAATTGAAACAGTTTTTACTCGATTGAACCAACAGGCTTCATGCACTGTTAAAACATGATGCATTATGGCCTTAATATATGTTTCAAAATAACCATGGTAATAAATGTTGCATTCCTATATTTTATGATGTCTACATTATCAAACTAGTTATTCAAAATTAATAAAAAATTTCCCAAATATGGTAGTACAGTTGAACATCCGCGAGCGGCCACCTCCGTAAGCGGCCACTTTTTTTGGTCCCGAGGGTGGCCGCTTACAGGAGGTTTAACTGTAATATGCCTAAATATGGTAGTGATATGACTTCATCATATCCATATATAGGCACCATTTTTTTGTCATGGAAAGTTTGATAGTGTAGACAGAGCTTTAGAATGTTTCAAAATCACCATGGTAACCAGTGATCAAATGTTGCATTCCTAAATTAAAACTTAACCAAAGGCAGGGCAATTTTTCACTTTAGATTTGATTTTCATATTGTAAAATTAAATTCGCATTATTAGATTAAAAAATATCAGTACTTTAAATTATTATATTATATATTAGAAACAAATGTTTATACTTCTGTTTGTGATTGTTTAAATCTAATTTATTTGTACTTTTTTATTGTATTTCTGCTGGCATACTTATTTTATTTGATAAATTGCAAAAATAAATGGGATCTGAAATAATTATTGTTGTTGATGTACTTGGTACACTGGTTAATACATTATGTTGAAAACAAACTATAGCATATATGATTGTATACATTTTCTTGGATATCCCCAATTTTTTATAACATTTTTATGCAGTACACAATATTCAACACTTTCATCATTCCTTAAATATTTGTAAACAAAATTACAGAATAACATTTTCTTTTGACACCATAAATTGGTGGTTTTATTATACACATTTAAGTTACAGCAGTACAGGATTACAATTTGTAACCATGAATTATACTTGTCTTACATAATATATTTAAATACAGTATATTTATCCATTTTCCAAATGGTATAGTAATTACTATACTGCATTTAATTTCAAATTGTATAAACAATTTCATAGTCAATAATCCTATAGGGGAACTGTCAATTGTATAGATGTCAATGTTTAATGTATATCGCCGATGTTTCCTGCATATACAGAAGGCATGCTTTGTTTTGAAAATCCTGAATTGTTCATCTGTTGTTTCCGTGTAGGCCTGGCCTCCCTGTTATCCTGATAGTAGGCAAACCGGGAGCAGGTGACCCACCTATATTATGTGGGTGTGGTGGCCTAGCAGGGTGTGGTAGAGAAGGAGGAGGATGACCGTAATTGCTGTATTGTGATGGAGGATAGTCTCTTGGCTTATCCTGTGGCGGATATCCGGTATAGTTTGATGGAGTCGGACCCCCCATCTGTCGAGAAACAGCTGGTGGTGGCGCATTCCTCAGCGGAGGGGGAGGTACACTCATGTTGGGTGGATGCATGCCATGCCTGTGTCCACCTGGTGGTGCAGGTGGTGGCACATTCATATTTGGTGGAGGGGTATTCATATTAGCCACTGGCGGTCTTTGAGCAGGAGGCGGTCCAGAGTACGCAGCTGGCGGTGTTCGATGATTTGGATAGTTCTGATTGTAGGTATTTGGTTGGTTATAAGATTGAGGCGGTTGCGTCGACTGAGTCGGATTACTTCCATAGTACGGTTGCGAGCCGTAGGAACCATATTGTGTATTCTGAACCGGTGGCGGTTGCTGTGGTGGTGGCTGCTGTGGTGGCGGTTGTTGTGGAGGAGGCTGCTGGTGCGGTTGTTGATATCCTGGTTGACTAGGCTTATAAGCTGGGTTGTAAGGCTGTTGGACTGCTGGCGGGGGTGCCGTGTACTGATTGCTATATGGTGGTTGTACAGGAGGCGGTGCTGTGTAGTTTACTGGAGGTACACCCATTGGAGGGTAGGATGTCGTGGTAGTTGGGGGTGGCAGTACGCCTTGTGGTGCCAGAGTTGGAGGTGGTGTATGCTGCTTTGTCCAGTCTGGTTGGTCAACTGTAGGCCTTACATTGGCCAGTGCATCAGCAGCTACAGGGGCTGGTTTGGATTCTACTACTGGGGTTGATGGCTTTGATGCTTTAGCAACCGGTTCTAAAAGAAAACAATTAATATTTCAAAATTATAATCCTTGTTTACACTGTAGCTTGGTGGTAAGAATACTTGCTTACAAATGCTAGAGTCATGGGTTCATGGTACAATATTATTCTCATGACTAATTAGTTTGGAAAGCAATTGGAATTCTCCATCTTTCACACTGTTTGATGTGTCTAAATATGACTTGGTAAATACTAAAACGAATTGTATACCATTGTGTATTAATAATATACACTCAAACACACAAATTCTCTTACCTGCTGATTGTATTTCAGTCTCACCTACAGGGGGAGTTTTCTGTTAAGAAAAAAAGAACAATTAGCCAACATTAGTAACTCCTTGACCCCGTCACTGACCAAACCTCACAATTCCTGATGATACAACCTGGATAGGTTTACTAAACAAGTAAGTCCAGTGGTTAATATCTTTCTTAACTTAATACTACCTGGATGAATGAGAATATTCATATCCGTAACTATATATAGTTATGTGATTCATATATATCAAATCTTTATTCGTTCCATATATAAAAAGCGTACATGGACAAATTGACAGAAAATATGGTAAAACATTCACAATTACATCATACATAGAACAAAATTACAATTTAAAAACATTAATTAATTATATATGTGATTCAGATTTTCAGTTGTATTTTATAATTTTAGAAGAAATCCAATCTAATTTCTACCATTAATGAGGTCAAGATGGACTTACTGATCTTTGTCTTTTTGACACTTTAGTAGGCGTTGGTTGAGGGATGCCCTTCTTCTCCTGCTGACCACTAGCATACAAATCAAGTAACCGGTGACAAATCTCTGTAACAAGGTAAACATTTTTAATCCTTTGACGGTAAAATTTTAACCACAGAGGAAAAAAAACCCTTTTCCACCAAGAGCAAGATTCAAAATTATTTAAATAATCGTTCCATAGCTAGTAAAGACAACAAATTTATTTTCATTATCTTTTTTTCAATTTACCTTCTAACATGTCAATGGTGACCTCTTCATTCAAGTTTTCCCACCATTTTATACGTGAATTTTTACAGGTCCAATCTAACAGGTCGCTTTTCGATAGCCTGCCAGCAAGATACAGAAATGCTATAGAGATTATGTCAGGCTCCCATTCAAGACACAGTGTTGTGCACAAGCTGGAAATAAATCATAAGTATCACATGTTAAATTTTAGGTCAGTCACAACTGCAGTTATACGGCCATACTGCGTTGAAACACCGGTTCTCGTCAGATCACTGAAGTTAAGCAACGTTGGGCCCGGTTGCGTTCTGGATGGGAGACCGTCTAGAAATCGTGCTGTATATACTGGAGAGTGATGGTGTAATGGTAATATCGGACTAGCATGTGATAGGCATGGGTTCGAGGTTATCTGTACCATACTAAATGCATCCTTAGGCAAGATGCTTTACTCTCATTGCCTCATCCTTCGGATGGGATGTAAAGCCGTTGGTCCCGTGTACTTAACAGTGCACGTTAAAGAACTTTTGTACACTATTCGAAAAGAGTAGGGGATCGTCTCCCGGTGTGCTGATCTGGTAGGCGCTGCACTGCTGGCTGCCGTGGGTCCATGGAGAGCCTAATCCGAATTTCCTCAGTTTCCAGTTAAGCTTGAGGACAAATATAAATACCTTTACCTTACCTTTACTGCGCTGATTACTCGCTACAATATTATGGGAGTACGTTTCCAGACGTGTTTGATCCAAAAGTGACCGGGCTAATACATAATAATGTCATTCTTATATAGCGCTTCATGCAATAATATGAAGAGCTTAGGAGGCTTTGTGCATTAAGCGCTCTATAAGTTCTCTTACCTATCATTGACAAAGGTCCATGCCATTTGTACCAGTTTCTGTATCTTGTCTTTCTCTCCTTTAAATGTCTTTGCATGCTTCAGAAGGTACGAGTAGGGATGATCAATTTGCAAATCAAACTTTAGAGATTGTAATAATATCCTCTCGTATGTCATTATCTCCTCCTAAAAAATAATGATAAAAAGACTATTTGAAATTGAGCAATCTTTATTAAAAAACTCTGCATTGTAGCTTCAGTGTGTATACCAATTTTGGGATTGAAAAATGAATATATTTATAAATAAAAGTTGAGATCCAGCCACTGATACCCACAGCATTGTCATTTTTTCAGTAATTTGCATTTGGATTTATAAATAAAAGTATATATGTAGAGTCAGAAGAAAGGAACCCAACTAGAGTTTTATCTATCAAGACTGTTTTGTTTTAAATTGTTAAGTAAAGTGTTGTATATAAAGAAGACTGACATTTGCAGGACACTAATAAACAGGAAATCATTGCAGATGTTCTGCTGTGGCAGCCAAAACATGGACTTGCAAGACAAGGAAAACCAGCACTCATACATTGATGTACTAGATACGGATACTGATATGCAGAAATGAACTGGGTGTCACAATGGCAGATATGTAGGAATCTAGTCAATAAGTTTGGGTATGTATCAGACTAAGTAAGTAACAGTCAAATTGAACAGAAATAAATTAAATTGTATATACATACTCTTGGATCATCACCAAAGAAGGCCCAGTGGGCTTCTGGTATTTGTGTACGGGCAACTCGTATAATATCTTTGCATTTCTTTGGTGTCTCTTCCACTTTGCCAGCCAAAAACAAGCATGCCGATCCTGTTACCTATATGAAACATACATTTTTGTTTATAGACTGTGCAGTAGCAAGTTTGTAAAAAAGGGGGAAGGGGTTTGTAAAAGGGTTTGAACAAACCCCCTTTCTAAACCATAAATTAGTTTAGGCTTTAATAGCCTAGTTTATGACGATTACTGCTCCTGTTGTGGAAAAACAAAACCCTCCCTGTCAAATTCTGGCTACGGGCTTGAGTGGTGGTGGTGGATTTCTTGAGAGAGGCACCCACACTGTAATTGGCTTTTGTTATGAACAATACTTACAAATCTTGGAAACTCTTTGAAAGAATGTATCATATAGAAACGATGATAGTAAACTACACCAGAAGCCATAGTGTCAAAGCGACTGAAAAGTATTTATCATGAAAAATAACAAAAAAAAATAATTACACTAGAAAATAGAGTATAATATTAGAGAAAATTATTATTAAAAAAGGATACAGTCCAAGCTCTGTTCCAACTTCAATGATAAAGCGTGCCCCTTCTCTGCGGTATCTGGCCTCTGTATTTGGATCAATGGAATCTTTAGTGGATGGGGTGTTGACAAGTTCATCTTTATCGTACAACCAGTAAGGCATTTTGAAGCTGTAAACCAACAATAATGTATTAATTTTTTTCATTAATTTTTTCATTTTTGAAATAAAATATGACAATGTTAACAACAGTAAACACTATGGCTGGTATTCATGAAAGGGGACTATCTTTAGTCCTGGACTATCCTTAGTCCTGGACTATCTAGTCCAGGACTAAGGATAATCCTGGACTATCTTTAATATGGTATTCATGAAACCTGGACTAACTAGTCCTGGATTAAGCCATGGAAAATTACAGCAGCTAGGTGGTCCATGATGTTTCCTTCTAAACTTGTTCTAAACACGCTAGCATTGCATTCGCGTACTACGCGTCCAGGGTATAATTTACCCTGCACAAGTTCAACTAGAGGTCAGATTACAGATTCTACACACAGTACATGTACACGTGTGTGACAGATGCCTGATGAATAAATAGTAACATAAAACAACCAATTTTGCCATTAAACCAGAAGCATAAATGAAATTATTGGAAAACAAAGTAAGTCTTGAATATTTAAAGAAGACTCTTGTGTAATTTTATTTGAATTTCATGTAAAGAAATTGAATTTTAAGGCGAACTTCAGGCCTAGCATAGGCCTATGCCTAGCTGGCTAGCCTAGTAGTAGTAGGCCTACCTTGTTGGCCTAGCCTACCTCTCTCTAGGCCTACCTAGACTAGCCTAGGCGCAACTACTATCTAGGCCTAGTATTCCTACCCACTATTCTACCTATAGTCCTAGGCCTACACTAATTTCACTAAAAATATGGCCTATTACCTAGGCCTAGGCTAGTTCCAGTAGTAACTACTGTCTACTCTTTTCTTTAGATCTAGACTAGCCTAGGCCCTAGCTAACTACTAGGCCTATATTATATATAGGAGGATTATAGGCAGACTCCTTCTACTACTGCTACTACTATAGTAGTAGTGCTACTAATCTATCCAAAGGGCTAGTACTAGGCCTAGCTAGTAGTACTTTTTTTATATTTTGTTTAAAAAAATGGATGCATCATTTGTTATTAATTGATCTGTTACAGTAGGTTGATTCATAATAATAATAATATGATGATTCAATTTAAAAAAACTAGGTCTAACCTAGCTAGCTGTAACCTTGTCCATCTAGTTCCTACTACTAGACTAGAGTAGAGCAATAGCCTGCCTTCTACTAGCTACTAACCAGGGTAGTCTCTCCTGGTAGTAGGCATAACAATAACATGCATTATTGAATTGAAGATCTGTGTTCCATAAGATTTACAATGAGATATCACATTTAAATAGTGCACTACCTTATATATAATTATTTCAAATGTTTTATTTATTTTTGTTAAATGGTGAACCTAAACAGCATACAGTATGCATGATGACCATAATTCAAGGGGCCCTCATATAAATACATAAAACAAACAAATAAATATAGCAAAGCAAACAAAAAACAGAGAAATAAGAAAAACATGTTTAAAAGAAATATTGATTATAAAAGGTAATTTCACAGGAAAATATAAAAAAACAATAATACAGTAATTATTAATTTCCAATATTTTGTAAATTACCTTTTTTTTATCTACACAGATTTTCAAGTCAGCAAGGCATCAACATTGTTTAAAGACTGATTAAATTAAATACTGTTATTAGGACTATACTACTATTTTCATTGTTGGAGCTGTGATTGCAAAATTATCAGTATAAACTGCAGAATTGAGAATTGGACATAAATAATTCAAGACATGATGACCATCTTTAAGTAACAAAACTATTTATTTTGATGACAATTGTATATAATATATATTTCAGTCAGGAATTATTTATCTAAATAAAAGTTGGACAGATTGCTGTGATCTGTACATGAATGTACTACAGTAATATGGTATTTGAATTTATTTATTTACTGTTTTTGAATAAAACAATAGAGTAATTTAAAAAGTTTCATATGTGGTTTTTATATGGATTTTCTTATTTTCATTTATTACTACACAAGTACAACTTGCTAAAACGTATACAATTGTTTTGATAGTCCTGTTTCTCTCTGCATGATTATTGCGCTCCATCCAGGTTTATTAGCAATTGTATCTTAAAAAAAAATATTTAAATAATGTTAAATTACATCCAAACAGCTTTACAACTGAAAGACAGTACAGATAATACCGGTAGACGATAGACAATCTCTAGCCCTGGCCAATAAAGACTGTAGGCTTACAAGCCTAGATAATTTGTCACAATACTCCACTTCATTTTTGTTTTCAATAATACCTCTTTAACTTGTACTCGAATAATTATGATGAAAATATCCAGAAAATTAAGCCTTCCCCCTATATAACTATACAGTGGGTGGATCCAGGATTTTTTAATTCAATCCCCCACCCATCTTGTGTAGTTTGCAGGATGCAATTTTTTTAGACAATTTATTAATACATTTTAAATATTTGACTTTTTTATCTTATTACCTTACTTGACTGACAGCATCATTCCATGTAGCCTAACTAGGACGGCAGTGGCATATAATATTGACCAGATATATGTGTTCAGCAGTCTAAACCAATAGAAAAATAAATGAAATTAAACTATATTATCTAAAAAAATATTGAAACTATTACTAGCCTAGGCCTATTTACATTTGTTATGCCAAATTAAAATTACTTCAACAGGACGTCCTATGTAAATTGATCCAATATTTTGAAAATACCTAACACTGCATTCCAGTCTAGGCACGCCTAGACAAGGCATACTAAGTAATACAAGGTATGCCTACCTGATGTAGGGCCTTGCAATGCCCATCGACTTAGCCAATGGCAGAGTCTAGAGAGGCCTAGTTAATTAGTAATAGTAGGCCTAGGCTACTAGGTACTACTGTAGCTAGCTAGGCTTACTAAATACTAGACTGCGGCCTAGCTAGCTAGCTAGGCTATATCCATCTATCATCATTTTTAACAAAAATTATAACAATGTAAAATATATTACAAATTAAGATATATAAAGTGATTTACATCTTTAAAATAAATTAAATGTGCGCTTAATGAAGAACAAATCATTTTAACACTAGCAGTATAGGGTGGTTGCTAGGCAATATCGCCCTAGGCAAGCGCTGTCAGAATTGAAACTGTGGGCCTAGCTTTTGGGCCTAGATTAAACACACTAAATTAACTTACTAAATATAATTTTTTTACTTTCTAAAGTACTTTATTATATTAAATATACGTTATATTTACTAATTTGATACAAATAAAAATGATTAATAATATTTTGTTTCTTAAATATGGTTTTAACGTTGTCACACTTGTAACCTACCTTACCTCAGGCCGCCATTTTTTTCGAGCTATTCTTGAGATAGTCCAGGGGTGGATTGCTATAAAACAGTCTTAACTGATGGTCTTAACTCCCCGATTAAAGCCGGCTTTATCAGATAGACGGTCTTATTAAAGCCAACCCTGTTAGACCATTGCTATAAAACGGTCTTACCCAAGACCGCGACGAGTATAGATGCACAAACAACCAACTCATATTATAAAAAAAACTGAGGGCGCACTTTACGCGTATAATACCAAATAAGGTTATGTTCGTCACACTCGCTCAAATCACAATTCAGTTTGTATGTACGTGTAAAAATGAACGTGAATAAAAGAAGGCCGGCCTTTTCAGAAAGTGAAAAGATAGCATTAGTCGAGCTATTTAATGAATCGAAATCAATACTGCTCTCACAATTAAATGCGAATGTTACTGTTGAAATTAAAAGAAAGCAATGGGACATAATTTGTAACAGCATAAATGCAATTAATCCCGGAGTTCAACGAACGCGAGCAGAAATTAAAAAAAAATGGAAGAACTTAGTGGCGGAAGCCAAAAAGGATATCAATAAGGTAAAAACAAATCTTACTCATATATTTCCTTTTAATAATATGTTTAATTAATACAATAATAAACAATAAACGCAGAAAATAAAGGCTAGGTAGACTAGGCCTAGTATACCGGTAGCTGTGGTCACAAAGGTCTACCTATATTATAGTATTAGGCATAAGTATAGGCTAATATTAAAGTATCTATAAGTCTAGAAAATGACATAATTAAGTCATATATGATAAAGTGAAGTATTTAATTTAATTTTGTAGGTTAAACATCCAGGGACCGGCGGTGGTCCACCTCATACAATGAGCAAAATCAGTGAAACTATTTGTGACATCTATGGAGGACTAAATAGTGCGATGTTTGTTGGTGTTTCGACAGGGTGTGAAACATATATAGAAACTGGTAGTAAGTTAAATCCCATTGTTATGATTAATTAAATTGAATTAGGCCTATATTGTTATAAAAATAGGAAGTAAATGTTAACATTTTATTTTCAGGTAATGATGATGGTAAAGATGACTCAAATGATGTCATTCAATTACAACCAACCACAACGACCCAGCAATTAAATGATCCGAATGAATGCGGTAACGCATCGTCAAAAAGGAAAAGAAATTTACAGGATGAATATATGGACTGGGGCGTCAAGCTGGCTAAGTCAACAATTCAAAAAAACAAAACTGAAGAAATCAAATTGAACGAGGAAATAAATAAATTAAAACTAGAGCAACAGAAATTAAATTTAGAAATTGCCATTTTAATGACGCAAGTTCATGTGATTGAACAATAATTTAATATTAATAATTTATACTGTATAATCAAATCAACCTTTTGTAAATACAATAGTAATTTAATTAATTAAAATTAAAACCTAAATAATCAAACAGCACAGTATTTAAATCAATTGATTCATTGTGAGAATACGGTTTAAATAAAATGTTTTTACATGTTAATATGAACTTTATGCATTGTCTTGTAATTCATGAGCAATCATATCCCTAACAATTCTTCCATTTGGTGCTACCGGTCCGTTGTACACCTCATCATTAACCATTATTTGCTGATCGTCTACCTCTTCGTCATCTATATCTGGGAGTTTTAGATCTCTAGCTATGTTATGTAACACCATCGTAGCAGCTATAACAGCACATATTCTCTGGGGGGACATTCGGTTTTCCTCATGCATGGACCTGAACCTTCGTTTCCATACCCCTATTGTCCGTTCAACTATACTTCTTGTCACCGCATGTATTCGATTGTACCTCTGTTGATGTGGATGGACAGGGTTAAAATATGGCGTTAATAAAAACGGCCGTAATGGATAACCCTTGTCACCAATTAAGTATCCGTCTACTTCTCCTCTCTCAAATATTGTGCACAATTCTGAATTCCGAAAAATACGTGAATCATGCGTCGCACCAGGCCATCTAATAACAGCATTTGTGAATTTCATTTCATGATTACAGACTACTTGTACGTTCAAACTATGGTATCCCTTCCTGTTGACGTACATAAATTCATTATCTTTTGGGGCCTGCATCCGAATGTGCGTACCATCGACAGCTCCAACAACATTTGGAAATCCAGCTTTTTCATGGAATCCAATTTTAGCACGCATAATGTTGTGGTTGTTGTTATGAAAGGTAACATATTGCCTTAGTTTGGCCTCAAATGCCAGAGAAACCTTTCTAATTATTCTACAAGCTGTCGATTCATGAATTCCTTTAAAAAAGGGGAAAAAGTTTTGTAAGACTATGTCTATTAAATTGTCATTTAAAATAATTATATAGGCCTATATATATATAAAATACAGTAACGATTACATTTTTATTACAATAAAACAAATATTTAATAGATTATGTGATAAAAAAGGACTACCTGCTATGTCACCAGATACATTATGCATCACCCCTGTAGCATAGAAACGGAGAGCTGTGCACACTTGTAGAACTGGCGGAACCGAATGATTTTTATTTGATTGCCTTAAATCATTTATAATTAAATCTGTTAACATTAAAATTTCAGCGCGGGGAAATCTATATTTTCTATACAGTTCATCGTCGTTATATGCATCCAAAGGATGTGATCTATCACGGAAAATTCGTTCAATTCGTGGTCTTTCACGATCAATAATACCAAGGCCTATTATCGGCAACGCCATGTTGACAACAAAAAGAGAGGTTTAAGACTGTTTTAAGACTCCTTCGAGTAGGCTTTAATTTTAAAGACCGTTTACAGGTTAGACCGCGGTATAGCAATGGTCTATAATATAAGACTACTTGCTACGTCACGAATTATAGCCGGCTAAGCGCTAAGACCGGTTATAGACCGCTTATAGCAATCCGCCCCAGGACTAACTTTCTTAAACCTACCCCTTGGGTGGACTATCTTTTGCCGGTTTTAGTCAAGGTTTAGTCCATGTTTAGTCCAGGACTAAAGATAGTCCCCTTTCATGAATACCATTTCAAAATAGTCCAGGACTAAATCCAGAGATAGTCCAGGACTAAAGTTAGTCCCCTTTCATGAATACCAGCCTAAGACTAATATTA
This sequence comes from Antedon bifida, assembly GCF_963402885.1. Classification (NCBI taxonomy): domain Eukaryota; kingdom Metazoa; phylum Echinodermata; class Crinoidea; order Comatulida; family Antedonidae; genus Antedon; species Antedon bifida. The sequence continues at coordinate 3,855,895 of NC_136234.1, forward strand.
ATAAACTGCAACAAAGAAAACAGATAGCCTACAAACACTTTACAGCATGTTACATAATATTATGTTGTGAGTGTGAAAAAGGAAAGTTTAGGTAAGTAAGGTGAGAAATCGAAGTACTAGGCTAGGCCTAGGCCTACCTAGTAGTAGTAGTAGGGAGGCCTAGCTAGCTAGGACCAGGTAGGCTAGCCTAAATGTAGGCTCGGTACACATCTTAATGAATCGTTTGAAGACTCAAAAAAAGTTTAAGAAAATCATTATTTAATTATTACATATAATATGTAATTCCATTCATACTTACATATAATAATGTAAAATTGTAAAAAAATTAAATTTCTTACACACACGACGACGACAACGGTACCGACGACAACGCCGCCTTGGTTGTATTATTTGGTAGGTCGAGCAAGGTCGACTTTTTTCAATAACAGAGTACACCTTAAACGTCTGAACATGAGTCTAGGTAGGCGGACCTACTTCCGGTCCGAAACATCAACATATTTACTGAATCTGATTGGATAAAGAGTACACCAATGGGTGATGAGATATATTTATTATGTACATTTTCCTCGATCCTCCTGTGTGCTGGCTGCATGCTGCTGCATGACGTGTGCTGGTGGTGCTCTCATAGTTTTAGAACAACTTGTAGCGCGCGCAAACCAAATATCGCCGCCGGGCCGCGTAGTTAGAGTAGGTAGAGTTTAGGCGCGCGACGATGCGCATTAATAAATGATGAATAAATTAATCAAAGATTGATCTGATAAAATAGTGATAGGCCTAGCCAGAGTTTAATTTTATATCATCTCTGCCGCCTCTCCTGGACAGAATGTTTTGTAACAATAAAATGATCTTAAAACTGTTCATAATACATTTAGCGACTCTTGTATTTGGAAGTAGTAAATATACAAATAATAGCAAAATACACTCTATAGGGCCTAGGCCTAGCACTGCAGATACTCTACTCTATTTTAGGGCCTAGCTAGGCCTACTAGCCTACCTAGTAGGCTAGGCCAGGTAGCTAGGCGTAGTAGTAGGCATAGGTAGGCTAGTCTATCCTAGGACTAATTAATATTTTAATATGCTATGCCTCTCCCAAGTGAATAGGGTTAGCAAACTCGGACTTCTGCAAACTTGTTTTCTTCCAGTTTTCCGAAGTTCGTCAGACTGGAGTTGCAAAAAACTCTGCCTTTTGCCGTGGATTTGATTGGAAGACAGTTTTAAATAAGTGAGAAATCTAGCCTAGGCCTAGATGAAAATTGAGAGAAAGATTGATTGTATTGGAACATTCACCATGGCATTAATATTGTTAACGCATATAGGCCTAGGGCCTAATTAATATAGTATAGGCATATTATAATTATTAAGATCAATAGGCCTACTATTCCGTTTTCATTATTTTACAGAATGGGTAGATGTTACAGTTTATACTCAACCACAAGGCATAAATCATGTTCAATCTAATGCCTTCATAATTGTTACCAATCCACTTGCCGTTTCAAATATGTGGTTAGGCTTCAATCACCATCCAGCTGGTAGCCCATTTGAAATCGAAGGTTGCCGTAGTTCCTACACTGACGCACCACTTGTAAGTTGTTCATATGATGGATCATCTTACACTTTTAAAAGAAGACGCAAGGGTGAAGCTGACCCATCTATATATGGTGGTCTTTATATTCGGACAACTGCCACTGTTAAAGGAAAACTGGAAGAGTCCAAATATGTTATTGATTTTGTTTTTCTCGGCAGTAAGTTACAATGTTCTATACAAAACAAAAATAAACACATTCATAGTTACAGAATTTCATCCCAATGTTTCAATGAAAGAAATTTGTTTATTATTCATTTTGTATATCTAGGCCTATCGTAGATGTATTGTCCCCCAAAAAGATTAATAAATTAGACTTTTAGGGCATTTTGCAGTTTTGTTAAAGTTATTCACTTCTGTAAAAACGAACAAAGGTAATCAGGGGCGCAGCCAGCAAAGAGATAAAGTGGGGGGTCAACCAATATGTGAATATTTTGCGAGCGAAGCAAGCAACCATGGGCGGCCCCCTGGTCGAGTCCAGGGGGCGAAGCCCCTGGAAGCTTTGGCGGTCTAGGGCAATCTAGATCTTTTGAATCGGTTTACGCACACACAAATATGACATGATGTTAACACTAATAAACTGCAACAAAGAAAACAAAAAACAACTCTCATTTTCATTACAGAACATTTTTATGTTCCAGGCTGCCACAGATAACCTACAAACACTTTTTTTCTTGCTTGTTTGTTATTTTGGGTAGAGAGGCTGTGAACTCAGGTGGAATTATTTAAATTCCTCCCTTTTCACCAACACAAAAGTTGAAATGAACGTAGAGCTGCAAAAGTTTGAAAAAAGAAATTAGAATGATAGCATGGAGTGATATTATTAAATGAGAACCGTAAGGTTAGAGTCCATACACTGTGCAAGTCCAAGAAGCTATCTTGGCTCCGTGTGTATGTGAGACGCTTCATACCCATCCGTATTATACGCATTACACTAACATATTTATCGCCTGTACATACAATATTTTGTTTAAAAATATACCTATTTTGTTCGAATGTATAGTATAGGTTGATAGCTTATACATAATTCTAATAACTAACTTCTAAATTAGTATTATACATTTTACGTTAGATACTAACGGCACTCTAGACATCGCGTGATGCATCTTTGAACAATAAGTGTGCATTTTGGAACATTCTTCTTGGCTTTTGGAGACAGAGAATTCGCAATGTTGTTGCAAAGGTTTTTAACTAACAATAGATATTTTAAACCCCCGAAGCTATCCTTTAATTTATCCAAAAACTGCTTACTGTACAGCGCACACCTTGCCCCGCCTTAACATTTGTGATACAATAATTTTGTCTTTTTAAAATTTATTTAGTGACGGTGTTTTATATGAATGGCGATGATAGAATTATGACCGTGAGCATAGGGGATGACTTCACATTAGAAGCGGTGGATGGATTTTGTTATAAGTGCCCTCCGTTTCCCACCATGACTCTTAAATGGCGACACAATCGAACAGAGTGGAGACCTGAATGGGCTGGCAGTTTTACGAAGGAAGTGAAAGGGACTAGATTAGAAGATTCTGGAGTTTATGATATCATTCAGCATGGCGCGCAGGAATATGAACGCACAACATTTCAAGTTATTGTTAGAGGTACATTTAACGGTTAATTAGTGGTTTCTGATAATAATAATATTAATAAACATGTTTTGTTTTAAAAGTATATTTTCAATTCCAATAGGCTACATTTTCCACTAGGTTAATTTATTAGCGCGAATCTAAATCGTCAGTGTATGTGTATTAATATTTTCCTTCTCGACAATACTGTGATGAATTACGTTTTAAACAAATTAGTATTTTAAACGTCTTTCCTTTTTTACACAAAGATCTAACCTAAGGAAGCAGTTTTCCAATTGCGCAAATCGTGATGATAAAAATAGATAAAATGCTCATTTAAAAAAAAAAATTTGAATAGTAGAAATTGGAGAGTAGATTTAAAATAGGTACACAGTACATGTGCACCAATAATGAGTTATGCCATTCCTATTCACTGTGAGACAAAATAATGGTAGTGATATGCCCAAATATTGTAGTGATATGACATCATCAACCTGTTAGTGGCGATTTCATCGCTGTTGGTTGTGAACTGAATAAAATAACAATAAATAAATCATGTCCATATATGAGCACATCACATTTGTTTGTCACATAAAGTTTGATAGTGTAGACAGAGCTTTATAGAATGTGTTTCCGAATGATTGTTGAGTATAGTTTTTCCGTTGAGTACCTATTTTAACAGAGTATTTTAAGCGTTGAGATTGTGTTGTTTAATAACGTTTTTATTCGCATGATTTTCTGTCGAGTACAATCCGTTTACAATTTACCATCAAATACAAAAAGTACTTAAAGATGTATTGTCCCCCAAAAACATGAAAAATAAAGATTAATTAAATCAGACTTTGAATAGGTTCTTTGTAGTTTTAATCAAGTGAATCACTTCCGTAGAAAAAAAAACGGAAAAAATAATGTTTTCACTTATAATAATAATAATTCACTTACAATAACATGAAAAATGGTTAAATTCAACCAAAAATCCATTGGCTGGCAGCCAATTTGACCATTTTTTGCTTTAAATTCCAGTTTTTTCAGGTAAATAATTTTTTTTTTGATCCAATTTTTGGTCGAAGTCAATAACTATTATGTGACATTAAAATGGCATATTCAACAAAAATTGAAAAAAAATATTTTTCAGGGGAACAATACATCTTTAAGTTAACGAATCTCTATGTTGACAACGAAAGTTCCCAATTAAAATACAACAAATGTAAATGATTTTATTTTTTTAGTTTGCCCTAAAGCAAAATATGGATTTCCAGATTGTCTTGATGACTGTCCTATTTGTCATCATAGTGGTGAATGTGATCCCATGACGGGGTTATGCATCTGTGCAAGTGGATATAGGGGAGAAAATTGTGAAATTCGTAAATATATAATCACTGATTTCCTCAACTTTATCGTTTCAAATTAATTAAGTAATTTGACAAATCAAATGTTATTGATTATTTGTAGCCACCAGTTCGGGTGGTAAGGTTAACCTGACCACTTTTTCACAGAGAGGTCTTTGACAACCATGTGATGAACACTTGCAACCACCTCACCACTTTATTTCTCGTACTACAACACTGAAATTATCTTTATAAATAGTTTTTTTTTGTATTGAAATTCTAATCTAGCTTGTGCTCAAAATGAGTTTGGACAGAGTTGTACACAAGTTTGTTCTGGCGTTGATTGTGAGGGCTACTCTCTCTGTCCGCCTACTCCACAACGATGTCAATGTGGTTCTGGCTACATGTCTGAAACATGTGACTACGGTAAGTCTTTTCCGATATTAGCTCATGGGATCATCACTCGTTAGCTAGCCCTGCCCTCTATTGATCATTGATTGGGAAGGACGAAGTTTGCTATTTGAACGGTCTTGTATATACTGTATAGCTCCTGGTAACAGTGTTGAGTTTGGTCTAGCAAAGACTTTTTTGTACGAGTTACTGTATTTGGGTGGGGAGTTAGAATGGGAGCAATGCCAGCAAGAAAAAGAACCAGTGTTGTCAATACTTGATACCAATGAAACATAAAAAGACCAATCATAACCGATTGACTATCCGCAGGCTATCCGAACCATCACTTGTCATCAACCTTGCGTTGCGCTTACGTATTTGGGTTGAGTGGGGAGCAAGCTTTACTTACTTAATTACGTACATATGCTATTAACCATGTATATAAATGTATAATACTGTTCGTTCTAAGAGGACGTGATCTACACGTTGATGTGTTATCAGTTTATTATCAGGGATTAATAAAACTCTGCTCAACCAACTTCAGAACATTCAACGTACTGCTGCTGCTCGACTCATTCTAGTCAAAAAACGCAAATACGATCCAATCAGCTCAGATCTTGTTCCATTACATTGGCTGCCGGTTAAACAACGCATAGAATTCGAAATTATCATGCTCACAACAATCACCGCAATATCTTTTATCACTCGCCTCCTATATCTTTGCCTCGACTATTCCAACCAAGAACATGCTGACAAACATTTGCTGACTGGTCATTCTCTTGCACAGCTCCATCCTTTGCAATACTCTTTCACAATCAATCTAGAATGCCAACTCTATTGACATCTTCCAACAGTGAAAACCCATGTCTTTCGCATAGCATATGAAATGACATAATTTCTACCTAGTTCGAGCCTTGTGGTCGTAGCGATTTAGAGAAAATTTATTTTGGTTAGTCGCTATATACAAACAAGTATTATTAATATTATTATAGGCCTTTATAACACACCTGATTGTATTCTGTTCTACTCAGCGTCTAAATTTGGAACACTGCCTTTTTTAATGGCCTAGCTTCCCATCCTAGCATTCGTCAATGATTTACGATATTCGTTGAATAGATTTCATGAGTTGCTCTTATTTAACAAGGCGGGGTTATAGAGCAGTCAATTTTTCAACTTACGAAATCTTATCACCATTCAAATCATAAACATTAATTATTTGTATATTTTAACCTGATTCTTGGTAGGCCTACTGTATCTATAGATAATCTGATCTCAGAATCCTGTTGTTAGATAGCCTTGTTTCAACACTATTTTATTTCTATACTTTACAGTTTGCGACAATCCATATTATGGCCCAGGCTGTACTATGATTAGTCACTGTAACTACTACGCATGGGATCCATATCATGGATGCAGTGGCCAATGTGAAAAAGCATTTTCTGGAAGTCGATGTTTAAGTAAGTATAGTACATAGTCGGAGACGGTACTACCTTAAAATATCCACAATATGTATGATAAACACCGCGCAGTAGTGGTGATGCATAAGACGGCTACAGAACATTACTTCTAGGCCTACTATTAAATACTCCTACTTGTAGTAGTACTGTATGCCTGACTATATAGGCCTTCTTAATTATCCCATCTGCATCCCACTCTATATTATGCAGATGCAACTGCTAGATAGCTGGAGTCTGCTGTATTAAGTAATTTTAATGTATGCTATCACTGTCTAGTTCGTATGTAGAGACGACGACGATGACAACAACAATTTTTTGACCGAAAATTCTAATTAATTTCTTAATTTCTTAATTGCAGCACTTAAATGGGGTTACCACTGTTCGAAAATTAGCTGGAGACTACAGAATTATTTTGGTGCGGGATGTGACAAGAAATGCCACTGCAAACCCGAAAGGCAATGTTCACGATCTTCTGGTTCATGTGGAGGTAGTCCTTGTGCAGATGGATGGGGTGGGGCCAATTGTCAAATAGGTAGTAGTTCCACAGATTTGTATGTTATAACATTAAACAAATAGATACTGTACAGTATAGGGCAAGTTAAAGATGTATTGTCCCCCTAAAACCTGAAAAATGAAGTTTATTTAAAAAAACACTTTTAATAGGACATTTCAAAGTTTTTTTTTCTTCTGTACAAAAAAAAAAGATTCCCTTGTAAAAAGACAAAATAAATGGTTAAATTCAACCAAAAACCCATCGACTATTTGACTATTTTTCCCCCCTTTAAATTACAGTTTTTTCAGGAAAGCTTTGTTTTGTCCATATTTCTTTAATATATCTTTAATTAACAAAATTAAAGATTAAAATAAAGACATCATTATATATAGACATTATCCGCATTAAATTCTTGTGAAGTTTCTTGTGAACCATATTCAATCAACAATAATATTTATTTTACTAGTCATAATAATGATAACCATAATAATGTGTAGTACAGAACTAAACCATAATTTACAACAAAATATATATTATTCATAATACCATGAGATCCACAGAATAATTACAGATAAAATAATACGAGTGTAAACCCAAATAAAGAGACAGAAAATTATTTTGTGAATTTAAAGTTTGATAATTTTCAAACAGAAAATTGGGAAAATGCTCAAAATAGATCAAAACATCGAATTTCAAAATGTGTTCCGTCTTTTTATTCGGAATTGCCCTGATATTATTGATTCTTTCAGCACTTCCAGCATTATACGATGCCCCGACATTTTCTGATGCCACGCAATCTAGTAGTATGTCCCCGTTATTGTACAATTTAACGGTGTACTGGTCGCAGTGGATGTTTGGTCACGATTACGGAAATCTTGGCGAGCAACCCTGCTACGGATTAAACATCACCGAAGTTGAAACTACGTTGTCAACCATAGTCAACACAACTGACATTCAACTTACGATTCAATTGAACATGTCGTCAGTAAATGAAATAAATGTTGTAGTCTATCGTACGGTTGAAAATAGCGTAGTACCTGGTGTTCCATCCCCATCTGCTTACACAGAGATTATATGCCCAGGTATTACACTTTGTGAACTTTTTGTACATAAAAAACATAGTTATTGAGATAAAGTGAGATTATACCATTACTCTTCTTTGGTTATCCAGATAATTATCCGATTAATTTGATCATTTTTAACCTTTCAACCAAATTGTTGCATTATGGGATTGAGAGCTTGGTGTTAATGTTACGATTATGATTGATTGTTTTGGAGCGCAAGGGCGTACGTCCAACATAATTTGACCAATCATCAAAACACGATGGATCATCCAAACTGTCGCTTGTGATTATTCAACTCATGTGCATGTGTAATACCCACTTGCGTTGTGTGCGTGTGTAATACCCACTTGCGTTGTGTGCGTGTGTAATACCCACTTGCGTTGTGTGCGTGTGTAATACCCACTTGCGTTGTGTGCGTGTGTAATACCCACTTGCGTTGTGTGCGTGTGTAATACCCACTTGCGTTGTGTGCGTGTGTAATACCCACTTGCGTTGTGTGCGTGTGTAATACCCACTTGCGTTGTGTGCGTGTGTAATACCCACTTGCGTTGTGTGCGTGTGTAATACCCACTTGCGTTGTGTGCGTGTGTAATACCCACTTGCGTTGTGTGCGTGTGTAATACCCACTTGCGTTGTGTGCATGTGTAATACCCACTTGCGTTGTGTGCGTGTGTAATACCCACTTGCGTTGTGTGCGTGTGTAATACCCACTTGCGTTGTGTGCGTGTGTGATACCCACTTGCGTTGTGTCCATGTGGCAACCAAACTCAATTGTATTGATGCAAGCTTTTATTTCATATTTTTAGAGCTTAAAAATGTTTCAGGTCTAACAGTTGGTGAATATTTGAACAAATTGGAAATAAAATGGGACCATCATGCCTATTATGACCTTCCCGGATCATGTACCGTACAGTATCAAGTCACATACACCTTAGTAAAATTAGTAAGCTCTGAAACTACCAATAGTATGACTATCACAACTAATGGAACCTCGTTGGAGGTAACGGATGTGGTACCAAAGAGAAAATATGAGATATACTTGCGAGCCATGTCGAACGGTAATTTTGGTCCACAAGTTCAGAAAACAGTTCAAACAATAAAGCGTAAGTTGACGTATAGAACAGTGTTTCATTTGGAATACAGTATTGATTACATATAGCTAAACATGGGCCAGCAGCAAGGCTAGCCTTGCTAGCAGTATAGTTTTTCATTCTCATAGATTCTGTGGGATTTCTTTCTTCTTGTTGTTCTCCATTTCTAATGGAGTACACACTTGCTTTTATCTTTTTTTTTTGGTTTCAGCTTTTACAGATTCACCAGTTTCTGAAGTAGCTTATGTATACATGCTTACGCCGTTGTTTTTAGTTGTGGTAATGATGACGATATCGTATAGGCCCACTACATAAAGTTATATATCGGACCGAATTTATAAGTAGGTATCTATACAGGCCCGTATGCAGCATTTATAATGGGGGGGTGCGAGCGAAGCGAGCAACAATGGCTGGGGGCCAAGGGGCCGCCAAGGGCCCCCGGTCTGGGTCGAGGGGCCGAAGGGCCCGGCAAAATTTGCGCTATTTGACGTTCTAAAGACTGATTTAAGACTCTTTGTTGTGGCTTGGGCTAGTTGAACGATGGACACCAGAACTAGCAGCTTTCCGCTTTCTAGCTTCCTGCTTCCTTCCCATGTTTAGGCGCCGTATTCGATAGTGTCTGTATTTACCGCCGGTTGTCTGTATTTCCAGCAAATTACCGCCGGTTGTCTGTATTTCCAGCATGCAAAAACACTTTACCGCGTACCGCGTACATGAAGCGCTAAGCTATTGCTTGTCGTCACATGATCGACTGCGCATGTTTCACATCGAGTTTGTAGTCAGTTCAGATTCCGTAATTTAATTACCGGTATTTTTTCATTTTATATTAACATATTTTTGTTTGAAGTATACCATTGATAATGTAAATTTTGTATATATATAATGATTGTCTTTAGTTAAACAAGACAAGAAAAAATACCAACCGAGGAAATAGTGGACCTTTTGGGACTGGGGGGGGGGGGGGTGCGTCTGCACCCAACGCACCCCCCCTGGATACGGGCCTGTCTATATTCAACAACAAAAGGAACTCTGAAAATAAGTTTGAGAATAATTATAGAAAATATTTAAACTTTCATTGACTGACTGATAATATGTTACGTTAAGTCCATATATTTAAGTATTTTCAAAATATGCAAGTGAAATTGTAATTGATATATAATTTTTGAAAATATACTGAGAAATATGGTCAGGTGTTATGGTAATCACAATAAAGACACTAACTTGCATCATGGAGGTAAAAATTATTTTTTACCTCCATGCTTGCATGTTATAAAAGGGCATTATTCATAATATTATATGTGGTATTTACAACGTGAGAGGAGCGGAATAGAATATTGCAGCAAGATGTTAGTTGAAAAGATTTGAGAAGCTGTTTGAATAGGCCTACACACTCAATTTGGTAGGAAGAAACATCTAAAAAATTAGACAATATAACAATTGTAATTGTTGGCCAAGTTATTAACTTAGCGATATTTATTTCACTCACGGCAATATAATATAATTGTGTTTTTCTGTATATAATGATAAAATAGTTCAGCAATCATTAAAGTTGATAATAATAATTATTACATAAAATATGTAATCCTATTCATACTTGCATATAATAAATGTAAAATTTTAGAAAATTAAAATTTCTTTCACACACACGACAACGCCACCTGGTTGTATTTTGGTAGGTCGAGCAAGGTCGACTTTTTTCAATCACATAGAGTACACCTTAAAACGTCTGAACATGAGTCTAGTTAGGCGGACCTACTTCCGGTCCGAAACATCAACATTTTTACTGAATCTGATTGGATAAAGAGTACACCAATTGGGTGAGAGATTTCTGTACATTTTTCTGCTCTCTTATTTTATTATTTCATGCATGAAAATTACACAGAAGGGGCTACGTTTTGTTTGACCGCAGATCGTCGTCTGCAATAAGGACACAGTTCAATCGATTTATGATAGTATAAACAACATGTTGTGTACTGATTTTGAAATGACATAAATGCACAATAAGCGCTGTAAGTATAGTTTCATTTGTTTTATAATAATTAATTGATTATAAAGTGTAATGAACAACAACCATTTGTGGCTAAGCCTAAGGTTAAGCTAGCCCCTACTACTGTAGGCCTGGCCCAGGCTAGCTAGCTAGGCTAGGGCCTAACTATCTCTCTCTAGCCTAGCTTCCGGACCCAGAAGTAGAGTCTGTGTTGGAACCTAGGCCTAGACTGACCCTAGCTAGTGCCTACCTAGGTAGACCTATATATACCATATTTTTTTTCATTGGAATTAATTATGATACCTAGCAATGCATAGTCCCGTCGAAGTAAACTCGGCCATCATCATGCTTCTTGTGCTATTTATTATCTGTGTATATCATAGGCCTATTTTAAGTCAACTTCCAGTAATATAATATGGTATTTTAATTGTATCGTTTTAACACATTATTCTTTATTGAGTACAACAAGAGTTTTAGCCAGCTTTGCTTGCTACCTATCGTCATACTCGCCATGCATTGTGTGTGTGTCGTCTGGTAGTAGAGGGATGTTTCTTAATTAATTTTTTTATTTTATTTCCACAATATAATAACATACATACAGGATAATAAATGTTCTTTATTTTAGCTAGCGATGCTTCATACAAAATACCAGAAATTTATTTTGATTGTGATCAAAATAAAATTCAGCAGTTTTAAAGTTTGTCCTAACAATTAATATTTAAACATTTTTTTTGCAGGATTTTACTTTTTCTACAAATATACTGTAGCCTAGAATCATACAGACATTCGGAATATTAATAGGCCTACTAGATAAAATTTAGGATTTAATCAAAACGATCAAACGCAAAAGACTTCATCAAAATGGATCCTCACATGTTCAAGCTTCCTGATGGGAAGTACGCTGATGGATCATGGGAACTTACGATTTACATCAGCGATTTACAAGTTGAACGTGTCCTCCGTGTCACTGGTGATATCCATATTGGTGGCATTATGCTGAGGCTTGTTGAAACGTTTGCAGGTAGGAAACATCTTCTCTATGTTTTGCATTTCAGAAGAAACACTGATTATATGTGTGGTTAATATCTCTCTATACTCGTTCCAGAGACACTTTTTCAGCCCACTAATGCGCAGGTGTTCACAAACTTCACACTCAAGGAAAATGCCTTTTAGGTGGGGGATTTACAGCACACAGTTTAAATTTCTATATAGCAAGAGAAACAGCACACCTACAGTATTGTACCCCTCAAAATTTGTAGCAAACTGCAATTTTAAATGACTGCTAACCACCTTACTCTATGGCTTAGATTCACAAAGGTGTTTTTAGAGGAAAAGACGGGTTTGCTAAATGAAATTTTGTTTTTTGGCCTGTAATTCATTTAACTTGGCTGTATGTCCACCATTCCCAGGGGCGAATCAAGCAGAAAATTGTAATGCAAAAGACAGTACATCAAATTAAAATCCTGGATCCACCACTCAGATTCCAGTCTCAAGCATCCATATTTAATACTGCACTTTTACCACAGACATTTCAAGTTTGTATACCGAGTACCACTACCACTATCAAAGGCACAGTAATGAATGCCAATTGTCTAGTGATTAGTACAGCATTCCTTCAGTCTTCAGTAATTACATGTTAATCAACAACCAAGCCATTATTAACATACTGCATTTTGTAAATGCAGAAAACACATGTCAAGTGTGGATAGGATCTAGATTATTAAAGTCATAAATATTAGCAGAATAATGACTCTAAACTAGAAGTATTTCACTGTACTACAATTTTATACTTCAGTTTATTACAGTACAGTAGTAAAACTGCATGATAATTATAGAATACCGAGCCTATTTTGTCATGACATTTTTTAGCATTTTACTTTTTAAATTCAAAATCGTCTAATAATATTCCAAATTACATTAAAAAAGATTGAAAAGAAAAAGATGCAAATTCAAACTGTCATTTTTGTGTTTGTCACAATTTATATAATTAATGCAAAGTATCATTTTCTATTTCTGTCTGTTTCTGGTGCTTTTTAAGGCAATTTACATAATTCATTCACATCATATCGACAGATTTGAATAGTTAAAACTCTAATGTAATGAATTGTGATTTCAACTACAGTTATTATCTACTGTATTCCTATATGTACAGGTAATGTTACCTTTAATGTCAAAATAAAACCAGTCTGGTATACTGTATTATTTTTTTAATGCAATAAAGCCTACTTTAGACCATCTGTATTATAGAGTACACTATATCTGCTGTATACCCTACCACTAGGCCTCTTTTCATCTGAAGCATAGGCCTATCCTGTATGACAAGGTCATGACCTCTTGCTAATACAGTAAATGTATACTATAGTTTTTTAGAAAGTGAGATATAAATTGTAGTACTGTAGTGTCAGGTAGTGGCATGTCTGTTTTTTTTGCTACTGTTATAATCAGATTTTCATGATTAAATATTATTAAAGATTATTGTAAATTTGTGTATTAACTAGACTTTTTAATTTTACAATAAGTGTACAGGACTCATGGGGTTTAATTTAATAGTGTCGTCCAATTTGTATCTAGTAAAAACTTGAGACAAGATACTATGTTTTTTAAAATTGACCAAAAAAAAGATTTATATAGAAGAATGTAGTGTAAATCATTGCTGTAGATGAGTCAAAATGATTATACTGAGTCATAGACAATGAATTAAGATACTATAGCACCTGTAGGGTATGAAACTTTATATGTACCTTATGGATACTGTACTATATTATAATTTATACAGTACTGATATTAAACTTGTAAAAATTATGCACTGGCTCACTCACTATGCAATGGAAAATTGTGGTTTTGTGGTGGAAATTCCTTTAGGGTGGAATTCCCTAGGGGCATGCTGTAAAAAATTATTTGGTAAAATGAAAAGCTAAAAACGAAATTTATAATGTTCAGAGAACTTTGAATTGATAGTTCATTGTGTGACTAAAAACTACAGACATACTGTAATATAATATTCAGTCAAGCTATTACTGTAGTATTACATGATCTTAGTTTTCTCTATCAAGGTTAAAACTAAGTTTGTTTCCTCATAGAATACTGTATTACAATTGAGTTGCTGTGTGGAGTTCTAACTATTGTAATATAATCTAGTATAGTTTTTAGTAATGTTTAGTTTTTGTTACATTAAGTATACTGTATAGTAACATCTTATTTTTTTACTTTACTGGCATACTGATATATAAATCATAACAATAATTATACATAGTCATGACCTTTATGGTCCAGTCCATTATACTTGTAGGGTTACAATTATATTCTTAAAATGTTATAAACATTAAATTGCTAGAGTATTATAATTACCATAGGATCATTAAGTAATGCCATGCCATTTCAGTATTTGCCAAATCATTGCAAAGAGAGCATAGAAACCGTGGCGTAACACAGGGGAAAAGGCCCCTTGGTTAGCACTCTTAGTCTTAAGGAGCCCTCCAATGCTGGGTATTTACATTGGGCTGCTTATGATCTGGGGCCCCTTAAGCTCTTGGCCCTTGGGTTTAGCCAGGGAGCGACTGCACAGAAATGAGTACACAGTACACCATCATAACTTTGACATTCATCAGTGCTTTACTTCTCTGCTTGATATGACGTACAGTATTTGTCATGTATTTACTACTCAGTATTTTAAGCGTCATCAGCTTAATCTTCCAGTACTTTTTTTTTGTATTAAATTGTTTGAATCTATTGTGTCATTTAAAAGGGGGAATTATATAGGAATGTAAACTTGATTTAGACTGTAGAATCAAAAACCTCAGAGATTCCCTTGCTCTATGCTTTCATGCATGAACAATCACAAAGAATGTGACCCATGACCCATGTCCTTGCATGTAATAACATAGAAAATAAACACCTCCAGCAGATTCTATCTGTTGGATTTTTATATCACTAGCCAAAATGCAGTTTATAAACCGAATTGACAATTTACCATTTTGATAAAATAGTGAAAAAAATTGATTGAATATTACTTTTTCAGTAGCATATCATTGTTACAGTACTGTATATCACCAAAATCAAGCAAAAGGAAACAAGAAAAAAACACAGACTACACAAATAATGAAAACAATGGTTAAAATTATAAGTTTTTAAGTAAGTAAACTGTAGTACTACTGTAATAGTTTTGTACATGCATACAGTACTGCAGATGGTATGGTAGAGTAATTTAGAATACTGATCTTCACAGTTTAAGGAAGTACATATTGTACATGTACAGTACATTCATTCAGTAGTAGTACCTTTCAGATTCTTCATTATCCTTGTAGTTGCTGTGATAAGACCTTGTGATATCCTCTCTTCCATAATTTATTGACTATAACCTTAACAGTTAAAATACTAAGCCATATTTTTATCATGTGATTGACAAACTAAAGGACACCTATTCTGTTTTATAGTGTTATTAATTACAGTAACATTAAAAAATATTTGTACTGGTAGTGGTAGTACAAATATTTTTTAATGTTAGTTTTTACTGTAGTAGATATCACATTGAATACTGATACTAGTTAGTAGTACTAGTAGCATGGGGCCACAGTATGGCTCCATGGTAGTACTATAGTTTAGTACACTTCCTAACAAAAAAATATTAAATTAAAATACTAATTTATAATATTATCTCTGTGAAGTATTACTGTATGAACAAAAAATAAAGCCAGGATAAATTTTTGAATACGGATACAGTAGTTGTTACTGTACTACTAAAGTAAATCAGGATAAGGTTGGTTTTTCAGAAAGGGGATGGGAAGGTCAACTGAGACTAAAGCTCTCTACACTATCAAACTAGTTTGAAAACAAAAGTTTGATGTGTCCAAATATGGTAGTGATATAGATAGATAGAAATCTTTCTTTTTTCTGGATATTCATTCAATATTTGTACATTGCTTCCTTCCAGTCCAGTTAACACTTACAAATTACAAATATAAACAATAAAAACGGAAAATTATGAAAACGTTTAAAAGACTACAATATCACAAGAAGCAAGAGAAAAATACAGTTAGATCAAATTTTTAAACGATTGCAAAGTTAATGAATTTATAGAGCGAATATCTGGTGAAAGATTATTCCAAAGTTTGACTGAGCGGTATTGAAATGTTCTTTTACCATCTTTATGACATCATCATGTCCATATATGAGCACATCACATTTTTTTGTCACATAAAGTTTGGTAGTGTAGAAAAGGCTTTAGTATTGTTTGTTAGTATTCTAATGTTCCTTCCAATTCCATGACCAAAAAAAATGTTTTACACTGTTGAACACACTTAAAGATTGATGTAATAATATTTTTACAGAAAAATGAGTAAACAAGATGGAATTTTGATTTGATTTATGTTGTGGTCTTAGCCAGGTGAATTTAGCAGTGGGTCCCATTTCAGGAAGTTGGGATTTTTACTCATCGATGTAAATATTGCAGTTTAGCAGGAATGCAGTGACATCATCACACAACCACCCTGGGTTTCAGTAAGGAGTGACATTTATGTCTGGGTGTTGACCTCAAACAATATTATTCATACAGTATTTATAGCAAAGATAGAAGTAATGTGTACTGATAATTAATTTATAAGTTTAATAAAGTATTTATACAGGACAGACTCACATACATGGAGTATAGTACAGTTCGCCATATCAATATCAGACTGTAAAACTACTTGAGGTCCAAAAAATCATAAATTGTTATTCGGGGGGGAAGGGAGGGTGGGGGGCCATATTTATATTAATAAGAAAATTAAATTGGTTACTTTAAACACATCAGTGTACATTTATGCACATTTAAATCATAAATTCTATTTTTAACACAATCAATTTACAAAATTATGGGACAAAAATGATTTTAAACAAAACATTTTTTTTTTTTCAAACAAAGAGGTCATTCTGATAGTAATGATATGAATGTGTATTTTAAATTCAAATTTCATTTTTCTACTAAAAAGGTTAACAATAGGAATCCTTGACAATCAGCTGCCTGCAATATTCCTTACCATTTATTACTGATGACTCATCAAAGGAGTTCCCTCAATAAAATATCAGGATGGTAATTAAAATTCTGAATACAGATTGAAAAGCTTTTAAAGATATTTTTCAGAAAAACCTCCCAAATTGATAATTATCCTTGAACGTCTTAATTACCCAGTAGCTTTCTCTGTCAGCTTCCATCCACACACAAAGCAAATTCTTCTAATTTTGGACATTTTTTAAGTTATTCCCATTTAAACAGTTATCAGAGGTAGTAGTGCTGTATGTGGTGGGAAATACCATATCGGGTTCCTCAGGGGATTACTATAAAATGGATGGTTTTGGTAAAATAATCCCCAATTAGGTTGTTATTCAGGTCACATACTTTTTTTGTTTTAATTAATCTGTTTGTACTGTAGGTGAAATTGTATGGTCATTAACATTATATTTGTTTTCCTGGGAGAATACTGTACAGTACATTGATTTATTGTGATTTTTTTTCTAACAATACATTATTATATAAGTGTAATTGATTCTGCATGCCATTTTATCAATAATTTTCAAATATTACTAGTATTGTCTACTGTTTTTGGTATAAAACTGATTCCTTCCAATCGTATTTGGAGTTACTGTATGTTGTCTATTTCGTGCCTAGCTTACCTGGATAAACTCGAAAAATGAGATATAACTCGAAAAGTAGAAATTTCCATTGAACAAGTCCTCTCCACAAATGGTATAGTCCATGAACTACTGTATGCCCTCAGTTGACAGCATCTATTGGATTTTCAGTATTATAGTTGGTTTTTTTTCCAAAGTTTAGTCTTGAAATTCCTGTATATTATTAATTACATTTTATTTTGAAACTTGAAGGTATGGGAATAGTGGCACTGCCAATGAGTTATATTTAAATAAGTATAGTAGTACTATACCATATACTGTATAATGGTACAGTACCTGTCAGTTTTGAAGTCTGTCAGTCATGTAGTTTGACCTATCTGCACCTTTTGACAGACTTGTCAAACAAATAAAGTAATGTCAATCAAATTAAAGAAATTAAAACTGAAAGTATTTAGCCATCAATGCTGTTAAGATAAACAAAACTATGAGTATGAATAAATAATATTTCTTCTTATTTGTACAACACGTTTTCTTTAGAATTCAAATGCTTTGAGAGTAGAAAACACTACAAAAAAATGGGTGTAGATATCTAGGAATGGTAGCCAGTTTGTCTGAGAAGCTTAGTTAGTAAAGAAGGAATGTTCATCATGTATCTATCAATCATCAAAACAGTTTCCCCCAGCTTCCCTTGACAGTGACACCTCATTGGTGTATACATTTGTACAATATGTGTCCCAACTTCATCAAAACAGATTCCCTCAGTTATTGGTTGGTATCTTTCCACCCTTCTTCCCTTGTCAGTTATTTTTGTATACTTTACCGTATGTATTGTACATTATAACAGTAACAGCTACAGTATATTAAGTAATTTTCATATATACATCATTTGTACATTATGTGTCTGGCTTTTATTGTTAAAAATCAAAATAACCCAAATTCTTATAGTATCTCTTTACCATTTCTACTTCTCTAATTTCCAGATGTAAATTTATAGCTTGTTGGACAAGGAAAACTTAGTTGTAAATTTAAAAGTGCAGTACATGCATGCATTCATATCATGAATTATGACTTAGCAAAAATTTAGATATTTTTTTTTGTTGTTGAGAAATTATACTTTTTTTAAGCGTGGGTTGGAAGAGTTTGTATAATTTCCTATATTCAAATACTGTACTGATTTAAAGACCTTGTTACTGTACTTACAGTAATGATTGTACAGTAGCTGCACTTTATGGGGTACAGACTCGGTACTCGTACTACTGTACTATTATATACTAGCTTTTTATTAATTAAAAATATATTTTAACTTCTTTTATTTATTAACATAAAGATTCTATATGATAAGGAAGCAGATCCATTCAGAATGTTAAGGAGTTGCGGACACCAGACATTCAAGAGAAAAAACAAAACTCTGATTTGAACACAGTTCCTGACCTGGTTAACTTACATCTAGAACCTCTTCTTTTCTGAGGCAGAAAATATGTGAATTGGTTTGATATGTTTCTGATGATTGTTAGTAATATTGTACTCATAATCGCATCCCAGGGTTCTCATAAAGTGATAACATTACTCTTAACAGCAGCTGTACTTGGACCCCTTGGAGGCTGCTTGATGCAGATAAGACTTGAACCTTTTCTGACATTCTATGCTTGGTGTAAATAATGTGGTTATTTTATCTTTCACATGATTTGAAACATTAGAAATCAATGCTCTTATCAGAGGCAAAAAAAGGGGAAAAGCAGGGGGTAATTGTAAATTTGTAAAATTTGTATCACTGTGAAGTGTGTACTACAATGTTGTTAATAAAGATTGCTCTGTTTGGTTGTCTAATGTTTGGCAGGCATGTACAGTACAATACGGTAGGTAGTTATGGAAC
Source organism: Antedon bifida (assembly GCF_963402885.1). Taxonomy (NCBI): domain Eukaryota; kingdom Metazoa; phylum Echinodermata; class Crinoidea; order Comatulida; family Antedonidae; genus Antedon; species Antedon bifida. The sequence continues at coordinate 3,875,331 of NC_136234.1, forward strand.
TGTTATGGCAGGCTTGAAATTGTAATGATTGTTAATATCCCAAACTAAAATGCTGTACCAACGGACATTCTTGCTCATAAAAACTCGGGGAGTTCTAAATAAAAAGTACCTCAACCTATTTTATCACCAGTTATAGTATACCAAAATTTAAGATAGCCTAGATCTTTTGTGTTTTTACACATTTTTACCAGGTGCCAACAATCAAAAGTTGACCATCAAAGTGAAACTGTCTTATGTAGTAGACTGGTGTACTTCTGATGGGGTCATTAGTCACCCATCCAAGAAATAAGATTATGTTTAGGATTGTAGTAAATGGATTTTCCAATGACAATAATTTCTACAGGGTACTACTATTTTGCGTGTACTATACAGTATTCCCTCTATCTGAACACATCAAATCTTGCATCTAGATTTTCACCTGAGAATTAGCACAACAGAGATTTTTTATAGTAACACATGTCACACCTTTAGCCAGGTGTTAAACTTCTAAAAATGATGTCCAAAGTAAAACTGTCTTTTGGAGACAGGTGTATTGGAAGTCTTTTGGGGTTCAATAGTTCATTAACTTCTAGTCTACATAATCTATAGTAAGAACCAGTTTGTACAGAGTGTGTAGTCTTTCTCGAGATAAGAAACTTGATTTCTTCTAGAGAAGACCCCAAATGATGGCTTATTTATTACCATGCTTCATTTAAATAATGTACACGCCTATATATTACACTGTAAAATAATATGCCATTGTTGAACAAATAAATGGTTTTTTTTTTAACTTGAACTTCTCTACTATCAAAGTTAAATTTTCATATTTACTGCGGCTGTACAGTAAACTTGAATATAATTCGGTTCAGCTCTCTGTAAGCATGCATAGAGCGTAGTTACAACAGTAACTCTAGTGCATGTACACACAGCATCCTGAAGCAGTGTCAGTGGAGGAAGCAATTGTTTCAGACTAGGTTCTGCAAAAGTTTCAGCAGATATCTTTGGACTATCTAAATGAAAACGAGGGCATTGTCATGGCTGGTTAGAGGGTTAGGATTAGTGTTTAGTGGTCTTTCCATGAGTAACACCATTTTGATGGTCCGAATACATCACGTTTCAGAAACCACTCTAAATACAGTAATTCACTTTGAAAAATACAGAGAGAACATCAAAATGAGTTAAGTGTTTAAATGCTATCCTACACTGTCGCTGTATTGATCATGCATTCGTAAAAATGATCAACATTATACTATAATGACTATAGATGACAATATCAATGTTCCATATTAAATGCATGTATTACTATTATGGTTTATTTATAGTTTGACTCAGATATTGTAACCTTTAGTATTAAAGATTGGATAGAATTGTAGTTCATTTTTTGAAATGTTCAATTATTTTAGATTTATTAAAACCCTAGTAAAGGTTGTTTTATTTGACCTTATAGGTAATCCAAACTACCTTTTGAACAAAATCAAGATTCATGCTCTGTGTCTGCAGCAGACTATAGTTTTCTGTGGTCACATGACTCTTCAAGTAGTAATTTCATTGGCAGGGTCAAGGTAGTCGATATCCTGTAAGAAGAGATATGATCAGATTATAAAGGAATGCTATCCAAGCCCCAGGCATGCATTCCGTTTTCCTATTACACATCCTAAATAGGCAGTATATGTTGTGTTGAAAACCTAGCCTGAGTAAAAATGAGTTTGAGCTTGTGGTAATCACCTCCTGGGTTGAATTTTAAATGAGGATGCTGCTTGGCGATGGGATCTCATTCTCAATTGTGGTGACTTGACTGTGTTCTATTTTATACATTCCAAATGATGATACGTAAATAAAAGAAACATATCAATTTCACAAGTATTATGAAAATTAAATTGTGTGTGAGACATGGTGCTTATTAGCCTAAATACAGCTTTTAAAGTAGATAAAGAATATCTATCTGGAACGCTGAACAACATTCTGCACGTTTTCGGCAATTAATGTAAAATTTATATTAAATTAAAACCAACTTTAATAAATAAATTTAAAATTTAAACTGTACTTATATAATGTTTTTAATATCAAGAACTGAAATGAAATATACCGTGTGTACGATACTGGACATGGTTTCTAAACGTAAAATTATGGCGATGCGAGTCTGCTGTTAGCTGAATCTGATTAGCCGAAGTTCGTTAATTGCAATATTTATAATTAATATAATAATGCTTTAAAATATTGGTAATCCTATAAAGCTATTTAATCCTGTAAGCTGGAAGAATAAAATGACCTTTGACCTTTGTATATATTAATCCCGATGTCATCAATGGAATATTATTTCATAGAAAAAACAATTATATTGTTATTAAAAATAAGATACACCAATATTCATTCTCAATACTTTGCTATGACTGTTTTAATGTTTTTATTAATTAATAATACCAATATTTAATAATTAATAGAGAAAAATATCTTCACATTGGCGAAATATGAAATCCATTTGTCACAAACACTTAGTCATTGTTAGTACAACTCTACTTGATGTGATTTTCAAATAAAAACAAGATGCAAGTTAGTATTATAGTACGCTAAGTAATATGCGCACGTAGCAAAATAGGCAGGATTAACAATCGTAATAATTTTTCTGGATGATAAAAGGAAATAAAAATGACATTGATACATTGCAAGCATTATCACGACACTGACAAGATTATTGCTTTAGATTTCAAGAATTATGGTGAGTCAACAGTCGCAAATAGAAAACATTTATTTCTCAAGAAACTTGAATTTCAAAGTAGATATATTTAATTTTACTGTTAATAGAAAGACAACTTTTATGTAATGTTTTTATTTTTGGATCAACTACAACTGTATACCTTTCAAATAAGCAAAATATCATTTTATTTAACTGTGTTTATAATATATACTGTAGTTGATTCTAAAAGATTTGCTATTTAGATTTTTGTTATATATTTCCACCTTCTGTTTTAATAAGCTCATTTTGGTATTTGTTGCAGAGGCTCCTTGAGACTAAGTCTGTGCCTTGTGAGGAGCCTCTGGATGAAATATTGAATAAAAAGAATAAAAACAGATATTCCCAATGTTTTAGTTTTGAATGTTCTGTATATAAATCTTGTTTAGTGTTAAAGTTCATTTTTTGAGTTATACAGATGAATTTCTAATAAGTATTTTATGCAAATAATATGAGATATGATTCATCTTATGAATAATCCTTTATGTCTAAATATAGCTCAGCATATAACTTTCACAGAATTGTTCGCAACTTAACTTAAACTGTGGGAGAGTACATACTTTGTAGTCAATGAATTCTATTCTGTATGTTGTTTTTTTAAGCAATGTGTATACATACAGTATACATAGTCTAGTCCATAACATAATAGAACGATTGTTGAACATTAAACAATTTGTTTCTTTGTTGTACGACCAACAATAAAATCTTTCAATCAATAAGCACTCAATTAATGTGTTAAGAATTTGTATACAAGATTTAACACATAGATTTTGTGAAAGTATTGTACAAAGATTAAATAATGGGCTTAACCCTTATTGAAATTAATCTTATGAATGCATGGCCCTAGGGGAAAACATGGGTCTTGTTACATCATACACCATCTGTACAATTAAAAGGGGCATACATCTGCAAGTACACTGACTCTTGTAAAACTACCATAAGATTAAGAACCCATTCTTCTGCTAGAGAGAAAACAACATGTTTGTATTTTGTATACAATGTAATGTTTGATTAATAACTTTGTAAAGCAAAACAAAAGGTTATAGAAATACCAAATATAGATTTTGAGCAAGGTTGAACAATCATCATCATCATCTTAAACGCTAATCGTCGTTGCATTGCACGTCTTACTTGTGTTCGCCACTCAGTACGTTTTTTAGCAAGCATGTGTATAGGTCCGCATGTGAAAAGTTCTGTTTCCTTTTTTATGTTTGCCATCCATGTTGGCACATGTTGAATAATATATTTTTTTAAATATGTTTTTTAAATTAAAAAAATAACCAAAGTGCAGTCGTCACTATACAGTATTTGGCTGCACCACATGATACGCCTACTATAGTAATACCATACAGAACATTAATTCGGCAAAGTTTAAAATGTTTTGTGGGTAATTATTGGATGTAGTAAACAAGTATTCTTTGAAAAATTGCAGTAAACAATTTAATAGGGCCTGTTTCTGCTGCAACTGCTCAAAATACGGTATAAAAATACGGTATAAAATACGGTATTTTTTATACCGTATTTTTTAGTACCCCGTTTCTGCTAACAATACTTCTTGGGTGGTCGTGTTAAATTTCATCTTTTTTACCCAAATTGCCATTCATTTATTTGATCGATAATTAAAATTCGCAATAAAGGAAGTTTTACGTCTCACTTTCAACAGCCTAGCCCTAGTGATAGAGATGTTGTGAGAGCACAGAAAACATCGTAATGGGGACAATTAATTCGTTCCCTCCCCGAGTTATTGTATTTTGCAATGTTGTACTGCTTTCGCAGGCTCTTCGGCTTTGAGTTTACTTGCTTTGGAGACAAGTTTATTCCATACTCCTGCTTTATTTTTTTAGAAATGTCTTTATAAATGTGGTTGTCCCTTTTATTACCTTTTAGTTGGTCAGACATTTTAGCTTCCCCACACACATTTATTTAGTAAAACTGTGACGTATTCGCTCCACATTTTCGCCGAATATATCTATACATGTGTGTAAAGCAGCTAACAGCGACAGACAATAAAAACACGAATGGTGACCTTTTGTCATGTAAAAAAAAAATACGGTATTTTTTATTGGCAGCAGAAACGGGTACAAAAAATACGGTATAAATTTGTAAATACCGTATTTTATCCACAAATTTTGTGGGGAAAATACGGTATACAAAATACGGTATATTTTTTATGAGCGCAGTTTCTGCTGCCAAAAATATACCGTATATATACGGTATTAAAAAAATACCGTATAATATACGGTATTTAGTTGGCAGCAGAAACAGGGCCATAGAGTAGTTATTCGAAAAGGGTCACTCATTTTGTGGTTTCTGCAGTAGTATACTGTAGGTACTTGGGAAGGTACAATACTGTACATTGTCAATAGAAAGTGCTATAAAGGATGCATTCTTTATCCTAAACCCTACTCCTTATCCTTCCTGTGTGGTTTCTGTTGTTTATAATTATGGTTGATATGATTATTGTTGTGGTTAAAATGTGGTAGGTGTTGGTAGCTTCCAGTCTTCCACCTTAATTCTTCTATTGTCTTTATCTGTGTTAAGCTCTGTCTACACTATCAAACTAGTTTGACAAAAAAAAGTGTGATGTGCCCAAATATGGTAGTGATATTCTTAAATATGGTAGTGATATGACATCATCATGTGCATTCAGTATATGGCCACATCACATTTTTTTGTCACAAAGTTTTGATAGTGTAGACAGAGCTTTAGTCTTTAGCTTCTGTAAGAATTCATGTAATATAGTAAAGTATGTGTTGATAATAAAGTTTGCGGTACACCATGTGTATATAGTTCTGAAAAGCACTGTTGAGTTTCTCAACGTTTCGATCAATATACTTTGATTGTCCTCAGGAGTGAGAATACAGTATAGTAGAGTATGAATAACAATGTTCACATAAAGAAGGAGAATGGTATATAAATGGAGGCAATAGAGAATGGGAAAACTAATACAAAAATCATGCATGTGTACAACCTATTTTAGGCTACATTGTCACTTTTCGCATTAGTAGATGAGTATTTTTCCCCCAGGAATTTATTATAATACCCACCTTTTGTACCTCCTACAGTACTACCCACCTCATACAGTTCGCTACCAACGCAGCCCACTGAGATGCAGAATTAATATTGATGACTATGTCTGCCTTGTTATGATTAATCGCATCACATTTCCTATACAATTCCAGATGAGTGAGTCTCCTTGATGTTCTCATGTGTAACATACTCTCATCACCTGGTCATTGAGTAAACAACGTCAAGCTACTCTTTCTAGTATGTTGTCCTAATTCTACTCTGATCCTACCAAGATTAATGATTTTATTGGTTCTTTACAAAACCAATGTATACTTAATTTTGCTCTCAAGGGTATTCCACGGTTACACATGTAACTGACTTTACGTCCGAACAAAACCATACCAGAGGCCTTCATGCTTTGTCTACACTATCAAACTTTATACACTGTATGAGTCTATGACAAACTTGTAATAATGTATACATGATGCTACCAATTTAAACATCACAACAACCATATTTAAGCATATCACTACCATATTTAAGCATATCACTACCATATTTAAGCATATCACTATCATATTTAAGCATATCACTACCATATTTAAGCATATCACTACCATATTTAAGCATATCACTACCATATTTGGGCACATCACAATTTTTTCGTCAAACTAGTTTGTAATGTATAGTATATTATAGTATACGTCCTTTCGACAACATTGAGTGAGCGTACACTGTATCACCATATATAGGCCTGAACATTAATTATCTGAATGGCATTTATTCTTCTTCTATTCTATGCTCCACAACATTAGCTTGTGTTTTAAAGCAATTGAGTTGGTGAAAAAAACAACCAAAATGGAACCTCATTTATCAAGGACTAATGAACACATTGGTTGTTGTAGAAACAATATGGTTAGTAGTACTGTACACACAATATTATACATTTGTCATAAGTATGTTCTAGTAACATAGCAGATGGTAGAACGGTTATGTGTTTCAAAATGTTATAAATATGGTTGGTACTCTGGTAGAGTAGAGTACTATGCAAGCTGGTTGGAGATAATTTCAATAAGGTACACGCAGTAGTTCGAAACTGAAATAAACCTATATTTAATGTTTTATTGTTCTGTTACTTGATTAATGTCCTATCTGTAATTTTTTTTTTTTTTTCATTTCATTTATTTCTAATATCGTCATCGCAGCCAAAGCTGAATTACAAGGATATTTACATATTCTAAATATAAACAATAGTATAAAAGTATTAAAACCAATGGTGATTATATACTGTATATAAAAGGATAAAATTGACACCTAAAAACAGTACAGGAAAGAAAACTGTACTGCTCTGAAAATGGGGTAATACATCATGATTATTCATAATAATATAACATAGTAATTTAATATAGTAATTTTTTTAGTGGGTGGGGCCTGGCCGGATGAGTCCCCCTTGAGAAATCCTATTAATTAGCTGTACCTAAATCTTAAACCAAAGCAATGTTGAGCACATTCGTAACTTGTTGTTTGACTTTTGCAGCAGTTAATGTCGTAACGGAGAATCAATAGCTCAAGCAGGTGGAAACGCTTACGCTGGACAATTGTTTAAGTAGAAAGTTGATTAGGGTAGCGAAGCGGCAACATTGCATAGTAATTCAATCAATATTGAGATTATTCAAATACATTGTATTCAATCTTAAGCTCTCTGTCTACACTATCAAACCTTATGTGATAAAAATATGTGATGTGCCCATATATGGACACGATGATGTCATATCACTACCATATTTGGGCATATCACTACCGTATTTGGGCACATCACATTTGTTTTGTCAAACTAGTTTGATACTAGATAGTGTAGACAGAGCTTGATGACGAAACTAGTGATAGAGATTTTTTGTTTATATACAGTGAGGGGAGAGGAGGTGATATACTGTACTGGAAGGGCAGTGTTATAGGGGAGGAAGAATGCAAGCATTTACAATGTTTAATTTGTCAAAGTGTTTTCTTGCCAAATTTAGCATGGGGTTAAATATTACTATTAGTGGGATTATATTAAAACATTGGATTATACATAAAACTACATCACTTTGTAAGAAACAGAAATCATGATGCAATAATTATAAATTATATATTGCTTAGAAATTAGGTTTAAAATTTGAAATGTTCTTGTACTATAATATACTGTAATAATTAATTAATATTTATTAATTAAGTTATGATTTATATTGATATTTTGTAAGTTATTTCTATTCAAGTGATAAATCAAAATAAACAACCTCAATATTTAGAATTAAGCTGTTAATTTATCTTAAGTGGTTTGTCATTAATTACATTGATTATTATTGATATCGCCATTCATGTGTAGCAGAGCTTATGATTTAATCAAAGAAGCTAAAATGCTGTATTCTCAGTAAATGTTCATTAAATAGCTTGGTCGTGATCTATGGCAGGGAGGGCGTACATTGCATATTTTATTTAAATTAGCAGGAATACATAAAATGCATATCTCAAAAGTACTGTAGGTTTAGTATCAGGCAGTTTAAGCTCTATCTACACTATCACACTTTTTGTGACAAATACATGTGATGTGCCCACATATGGACACGATGATGTCATATCACTACCATATTTGGGCACATCACACTAGTGTAGACAGAGATTTAACAATCTTATTTTCCTTATTACAAAATTTTTTTTTAAATGTCTATTTTACATGACAGTACTCTATTAATAGCAGGTAGATAGTACAATTTAATATTTTTACCCAAAGGCCTCATTGGTTTATTTCTCATTAAACACGCTGTAATGCAATAAAAATTATTATTCATCATTTTAGTTTTTCACGTGAATGAGCTATATGTAATATTGTATGATACATCAGAGGCCTTATTGAGGCAGTTTAAAATTACACAATTTTATCTGAATCATGCCATGTAACACTTCAATATGCTATGTATTAAATATTAAAGATTCAAATATTAAATATTAATACGATACGATGAATATAAAAAAACGAAAGTGTAGTACTTCTGACTTGTTAACATAATATTCCTCACCTATATTGCCTCTTTTGTAGTCTCTTTTAGAATTGTAGTCATGGTAACTGTATACAATACCCTTGTTTATCATCTTTCATGTTTTTTGTGACTCCCTTTACAGCCTAGCCTTCTCATGATCATCATCACCATATTACATTTTCAGCCTTAAATAATAAGGCTGTCTGTCAACTAAACCATGGCAATAAGTCATGTTTTTTTTCTTAGATTATACTGTACAAGAATTATCTAATAAATTTCCTTTGAGCCCCAATGCTTGAGAAAAGTTCTCTCCCATTTGTCTCCCTCCCCACCATCCTATACCAATGGGATATCTTCTATATGTCTCATAATAACGATATACTGTACAGAGATACAGGAGTGTCATTATCTGACGTGTCATACTAGGTACAGTGCATCTTATAATTACTATGCTTGGCTCTGTTTCTGCTGCATAACGCCAACTAAACTGTTTTATTTCAAAATAGATTAAAAAAACAAGCAACTTCACACACTATAGTTTTTGCCATTATAAATTATATTATTTTATGTCAGAAGGATTAACTTTCTCAATGCCTACAATTCTCATGGGAAGTGTCTTTTTCTGCTAGCTAGGTGCAATCATCACAGTGCGTTTTAAAATAAATCATTTAAGTAGTTAATGGGTATCGGCTCAAAAGTCATCTAGCAGTCTTCTAACGCAGCAGCGTTTAGAAGGATGCATTTAAAAGTGCTCGTTTGTGGTTCACTCTTAATTCAGTACTTGATTGCATCCCATGTTTCAAGTTTGAGTCTTGGGTAGAAGCGATTGTTCTCGGATCTATAAAGTACCATTTCAAATATCTACAGTACATTCAGTGGTGTAATGGCCCCTGGATTAGGAACCCTAAGTGGCCCTCCAATGCTAGAGGCCTCTGCCGTTTTTAGCCTTTTAGACATATTTTAATGCCTGTTTTTTTCCTCTGGGCACTGCTCAGGGGCCCCCATAAGCTCCTTGGGCTTAGCCAGTGAGAGCTCATAGGTGTTACGCCACTGTCTACCGTACTTGTTTAGCTCTCAGTCTCATTGTCATTAAAATATTTTTAGCAGATTAAATAATTAAATTATCCACCGATGGGATCATGAAACATGGTTTATATATTATGGATCAATAGCACATTAGGTTCTACGTTGTAGTTGTTGAGGTCATTGACTACAATATTTAAATTTTTATTTTATTATACAATAAATATATTATACTATTTGCATAACTTTAAATTTTATTGCCAATAATAAGATCCTTGTGGGTATTTTATATGACCCGTGAAGAGCTGCAGTATAAAAAATATATGTATACAGTATACGAAAAAAATGTTTGACCCCTACAATTTACAGTATCTGATTTGCAAGACTATTATAGTAAATTACAATTATTTTTGCAGATGTGACAATGGACTGGTCTGACCACGCAATGTGGTGGCCAGATAAAAACACCTGGCTGCTTCGAACCAACTCCACGCTTGACCAGTGTCACGTGATGGCTGATTCTAAACTCTGGTTCACACCGATGCATAAAACACTGCGAGTACAGCTACCAGACATGCAACTCCTCGACCTACCTGTTAGTTTCTCTAGTATGGTGTTTAATGCCGTACAGGATTTGTGTAAAGATCTTGGTAAGCTAATTAAGTTATAGATTGCAGTAAATTAAATCATTTTAAAAAGTTATTTACTAGTTGTGTAGTGCCAAAAGGACACCCTCGTCTACCTACTTTATTATCCATTCTGAGAATTTGAGAAGATACATTTGTTAAATTTACATTTTTTTTGTTCATTTATTTGTAAAGGTATTCGTCATCCAGAAGAACTATCATTTTTAAGGCGGCCACAAGAAAAATCGTTATTAAAACCAAATGGTAAAGACACAATAAGGAAAAAGCGGGGCGACAGAGACCGAGACTCAATGGCGTCTAGTAACAGTGCTGATTTAGCATCCACCGGGAGCTTGGACGGAATTGCTCCACACTCTCCGACACCTTTTAATAAATCCAGATCCGGTACCAATACTCCTGGTACGCCCGGATCAAACTCAAGTTTCCCAGGACAAAACGGAACAGCTGTGTCAATATATAGCACAGGATCTAGCTATAGTGATGGGTCTTGTGAAGGCCTCAACATGTCGCTCACAAACAGTCCTCAAGTACCTACAAGAGAAGCTTTAGATGGACTTGTCAGGCCGAAGACATTCAGAGAAAAAGCCATAATAAATAAGGGGTAAGTACATTCTGTCATTCTAAGGTTCCCTGTTTTCCTAATTTAATCACCCAGAATCCAATGTTTCGCAGAGACAAAAAATGCTACCCTTTCCACTTCAGGAGCAATAGATGTGATTTTCATTTCCATCACGTGTCTGATGAGTATTTCGATTTATGTGAGTGTTCATAATGACGTCATGACTCATTTCCTGACCTCTGATTGTTTATGCATTTTTCGCAAAAAGTATAAACCATTAGAACTACTACTAATTTCGCTGAAGCGAGAAAAACTCAAGAAAGTTGTCGCAGAAAGAGATTTGGAAGATGGAAAAATAAATATGTATTCGTATAAGCTTACGTTTCGATTCATGCAAACAAAGCGGTTTTTAAGGATTGCAGAATAAAAATACACCACCAATAAATGTTAACACATTTTATAACATCCCTGAGTTCATCTGATTGTAGTTAACTTATAAGGTGATCCCTTATTCATATTCCTGGTATGACTCTTCATCCTATTCCTCCTGTGTGATGTGAATCCTCTCAACGCATCAAACCTTCAAGCCCTCTCTGCCCCCTACTAAGCTAGGGTCAACTAATGACATACACACCACCAAACAGAATACCAATTGCCAACCTATTTTGTCCCTCCTGGGTAATACTAATACAGTAATAAAGACTCCTTTTTTTACTTTGGCACCAGAATATTATTCTATAAATGACCTAGTAATCAAAAAACAATTTCAAGAAGTTTTAATTGTAATTATAATTACCCTCATGAGACTATTTGCTTGAATGTAAATTTGTGAGAAAAGTGTTGTCTCATAGGTTATCAAAGGTCAGTGACATGACCTATTTCATTGGTCGGAATTATGAGGATAATTAATTTTGATGTTGATATTAAACTACTGTACTTTCTTTCCCTTAAATTTATAAAACAGATAAACATGTAGACCTGTAAAAATAGATTAACTCCATTTAAATAATCTATTGTACTTTATGCCATGTAAACTAGTATGGTTTTTATCAATCTGTGTGATAGACGTACAGTACTAAGCTATCTTCTATTGTATAATACTTGAGAAAAGTTCACTCTTTCTGATAATACTTACTAATTAAAAATGAATTACTAATAAAAACTTAATATTACATAACAACTATGACATATTTTTAAAAATATGGAGAATAAATGAATTACACAGTTGTGACACTGCACTTTGTCCAAACTAACAGGAAAATTAAAACCTTTCCAAAATCTACTAATTTTATTATCGCTGCAAAGAATAGTAAAAAAGTGTTTCCTCTTTTGTATAAAAAATTGTGTCATGTTTTGGAAGAGTTCAGAGTTTGTAGTTATTGATAAATTAATTAAAATGCCTACTGCATACACTGTAAGGTAATAAGTAAAGAAAGTAGAAACTATAAAAGTATGATGCCATGACGAGATAAAAATGGTGTCATTTTATTTTGGACTTTGTACTGTACCAGGGTATTGTTTGCTTAAAATATTTATGATCCTATTTATAGATAAAAAAAATATTGAATATTGTACATTAGTGTACAGTATGACTGTACTACTACTAGTGTACTTTTTAAAATGTTAATATGACAGTCCCAATGGAAGCCTAATGTCCGGGCAATCTATTAAAAAATATCTCACTTGGGAAAATTGACAGTTTGTTAGATCAAGAACCAAACTGTGAATTAAATTAAATGCCAGTGTAAACACAATATTCATTGCCTCAAGTGCTGTGTTCAGATGAGTGGTCATCTCGTATTGACCCTTTGGACAAACGGTCAATTGAAACACCTTGGGTCAACAGAATAAGAGTTTATAGATTGTGTTAGTGACTGAAATGTGTTTTTATCTGAAATCTTTTAATTGTAATATGTTGACGACTTCTTTGATCGTACAATACAGTACTGTAGTTGTTCACATCTGACTGTGCTGTATTATCTGATCTGATGCTATTAATGGTGGGAATGGCACTATCAAGATTTCTGATTTGACAGCAATAATCTTGCACAATCCTTTCTCTTATTCAGATTTGAATTGTCTTCTGATCTTTTAAGATAATTTTATGTAAATCTTTAGGCTCCAGGTAGATCCACAAACAAACCATTCTAATGCTGGATAACGTCGTGGATGCTTATCTGTTTGCTAATTTCAATAGCCATTGTTTATTTATACTCTGATCCAATTCTATACAAGTGTTTCAACTCTGTTTGGGTGTTTACCTATTCTCACGACTAATGTACAATAGTAGCCAAACAAAATTAACAAGAAAGGAAATATAGCAAAACATTCAAGCTTTTGGAATAATGATAAATTTATTTTTTAGGTTGATTTAGTTTATAACATAGACAATGTAGTAGTAGATAATCAAACAAAGTACATGTCCACTTCTTTGTACAGTTACTCTGTAATTCTTTTGACGTTCTTGCTAAATTAAGATTTCTGGCAACATTCGACAACATCATCGTATCTGGTACATTTCCTCTGTCCATTTGAACTTTTGCTACAAATAAAATAAAAGTGAAAGAAGAATGTATTTTTACTTTTTGTGTAAAGTTTAAAAGTCAAGTTGCTGGTAAACACTTTCATAGCGTGGGTTTGTTGTTTAATAGATAAAATGAATATATATATGAAGTTATATTTTTCATTGACTACAATCACGCTCACAGATAGGTGTTTTATGTAAATAGTACAAGTATTTCTGGAGGCGTTTTTTATCAAACAATGTGCATTTTAAAAGTAAACATTTTACTGTAGGTTGTCCAACTTTGAACTAATAAAGTATGGAGCGTCGTCGTTTCTCTTAGAACACTCAACACATTTGAAACTTTATGCTTTTTTATAGTACAGTACTGTATGTTTTAATATAAAAAAGTCTCCCAAAATTGTCCAAAAAAATGTTGACTAATCAATGTCACTAAAACATACCTTGTTTAACTTTAATCTTTTCCTGATGACTTATGGGAAATGTGTTTATCCTTCGCTAGGATGTTTTTAATATTTTCCCAATATTTGGATAAGTTCAAGTACTTTAACCCACATTTTACGGTATATTAATATTGACTGATCATGAAGATAGCAGTCATAACGATATTGACATAACTTTGTATAGTAGTGACTTTAGAACAAATCAATATGTAATGTGTACAGTTGATGTAGCTTTGATGTGCTAAGTAAAAGAGGGAGGTGCTTGGATGTGTCTTTAGCTTGTGTCCTCTCTCATGTGTCTATAATAAGGTGCTATCAGTAGGCTAGATAAATTGTCCTGTTAACTTTATCAGAAGATTTTGTTTCATTGCACTAATATAAATGCAGTTGTTTTTTCTTTTTTTCTGTTTAGGGGTTGGTATAAGACAAGTTCTTTTACTTCTATTTCCGATCCCTGAAACATGTCCTATTATTTTTACCATGTAACTTATTGTAAATGTATGCTTGTTTTTTTCTTGGAATGTTTCAAATAAATGTGAATGAATGAATGAGAAAACAATTTTAAGGAACTAAATAACAGTGTCCATATCCATTAGGATTATACTTTCTGTAGATAAAAGTTCTGCAGATTTAGGGTTGTAATTGGAGAGGTTACGTCATGAGGATTCAACTTGTAAAGTGATTAATGACTTTTAAAAGCATGTTATTGTTTACTGTTTGGTTCTTCATGGACAACCCATCATGTAATTGGAAAGCTAAATAATAAAGTTATCTTTCTTCCTAGTAAATGTTATCAAATTAAAATTTAGTAACATTAAAATTGTGGTTTATGTCGTAATTATTGTCCATTCGTTTTGATACAATGAAACCGTTTATCTTTTCTTTTTTTTAAAAACCATAAATTATGAAAGTACTGTATCTACCATCCCACTCACATCAGAAAATCTACGTCATAGATTGTTATCAGAAGTAAACAAAGATTGTTATTTTACCCACAAAACCACTGAACTTCTGTAAAATTGGTCATGTTTTATGGTGGCTTTCTATCATAATGTACAGTTGTAGATTCACAAAACTAGGTTCGAGTCACACTGGGTTTTTTAAGAGGAAATGAATGGAGGAAATAAAGATGGTTTGGTTTTCGGTCAAAATATGTGTAGTTTTCTCAGATCTCATTTAAGAAACAAATAAATGTTCTTCACATAAATGTTTTTAAAACCGCTTCAAATAAATAATTAACAATTTTGTATTTTTGTTGTCAAAAGTAAATACAAATTTTTCGGGTGGCCGCTTACGGGACGTAATTTATCACACAAAAAATCTAATTTTTAGTTTTACTGTATAGTGGCTGCGGCCGTTTCGGGAGGTACCAAATGCACTAAAAAGATAGGAAAAGAACAAGCAGGCTTTTGAAAGTGCGGCAGCTTACGGGAGGGGGTCCATATGGGAGGTGGCCGCTCATGGAGATTCAACTGACAAATTATAGCCAGTAATTGTTTTTGTTGATACACACCGATTGTTTAATAGATTTACATCATTTATTCATAATTTGTCATGAAACATTACATACGTTTCCAGGCCATTGACTGGTAACTTGTTATTTTTAGCTTATTTATCAAGATGTAGGTCAGATAGATAAGGTCACACTAGTAATTAGCATCCAATGGGTTAAGCTGTTCCCGATGTTGCGAGTTTAATTACACTTTCTACACGGGCGGTGATGGTGGAAGATGAAATGGTGAATGTGTGATGATCAGTGTTGGATCTGGTTTAAATATATAAATAGATAACTAGCAATTAGTGTTCTACGATCATCAAATTTTTGCCCCTTTGCACTAATTAGTGTACTAGGATCATCATACCATAATGCACAGTTTTCAAAATGTTGTGCCCTATTGGCATGATGTAAGATTTAGATGCACTAATTAGTATTCTAGGATAATCATACCATACTATAATGCACAGTTTTCAAAACGTTGTGTCCCATTGACATGCAAGATGCACAAAAATCATCATAGTGTAGTAGAGTATAAATTGTAATGCACAATCTTTGTTGGTACATAAGATGCACAAAGTTCATCTTACTTTGTGATGAACTAATGACATCATAGGTCTTTTTTTTCAAAGCCCTAATTATCAGATTGTTTTGCGAGGCAAGTTCAATTACCTAACATCGTGTTATGTTTTATGGGATTGATGGAGATGAACGATATTACCATATCTAGCAATTACAGTACCAACGGGCACACATAACGTTGATTGAATCAGCAAAATGAGAATTTGTAAAAATGTTCAATCCCATTAGTGCAAATTAGACTCGTCGTGTCATGTGTAGGAATTGTGTACAGTATGTATGTTTTAATTTGACCAGATATTGTCCTTTTGACAGAGAAGAAAATTGGTAAAGTTATTGTTGCCATTCTACAGTATACCATGATTTGAAAATAGGCAATAGCCACTCCCCCAACAGTTGTTGAAAATATAACCTCCTTGGCAGAGGTACAATATTAATTATTATAATAGTAAATAAATAAAATATCTGTATTGTGTTGAATACCAACCAGAAGTTAATTAATACAATAAACAAATACAATACTTAAGCACATACCGTTATCAACTTTAGTATAATTATTTTGTAATTTGTTCACTGACTAAATATTATAAGCTAGCAGCCACTAGTCGTAGGATCACTGTCTATCTAACCATTTGTATTGGCTTACCAAGATTTCCTGTCAAAACTCAATAGGTTCCGCCGTCGGTACCCAACGACCTAGACACTATCAGTCGAAAGTGTTACCTCCTAAACCTGAAAAATTACACTTATACAATTACAGTTTATCAGAGCCTTTTATTACGCATCTGTGCGCATATTATGAATAGTGGTATACTACTAAGTATAGATTTTACCTACTTGTAAGAAAAGATTTAATTGTTATATTTTGGAGCCAGAATTATGGTAAATTAGGCCTGGCTGCCAATTAGTATGTTTACACAGACTACAATGTATAATCTGGGTAATGGGGTGTATGATGTGGTCTTATAGAGATGTAGACAGTTTTGTAGGTTAATTGATTTTCGTACATTAATGTATTTTACTCCAGGTCTAAGTGCAATGGCCATTGACAGTAACTATAAACAAATAGTATGAATATACGGTACAATCTCATAATTATTTCTTATTAAATTGAAATACCAGATTATATTCACCATTTGAATGGAGTGCGAGAAGTGCCACCATTCTAAAAATAAGATGCTTAGTATTCAAAGTTGGGAAAGAGGAGCTTTTATTTGACAGGTGAACTCCAACTTAAAGAGATTTTAATTAAAAATTGTAAAAATTTGGTGTTTATCCAAGCATAAGAAATATATCTTTATAGATTCAAGATTCAAGAAATTGTATTGGTCCA
This sequence comes from Antedon bifida, assembly GCF_963402885.1. Taxonomy (NCBI): domain Eukaryota; kingdom Metazoa; phylum Echinodermata; class Crinoidea; order Comatulida; family Antedonidae; genus Antedon; species Antedon bifida. Next base: position 3,892,670 of record NC_136234.1, read on the forward strand.
CTTAAAAATGGAAATTCATTTTGCTTGGCATAATTAAAACAATAAAACAACAAGAAAAATACATCGCATAAGCAAGTTTAGTACCTGTTCTCAGTTATGTAATAGGGAAGCCCAATCTTTGTGATCATGGTGCACTGAAGCTGTACACCTCGCACTTACTCGCGCGAAAGCTCTTACCTATCTTTCAATAATTTCGTAACCATGTATTACATACAAGATGAAATATGTTATTTAAATGATATTGTGGTGAAAAGCTTAGACTGTGTCTAGCCTTGCTAGGAAGTCTGTGGATATTGTTACTAGGGTTAATACTCTATACCAGTTGGACACAAATTACCAAGGGACTTGTTACAGTCCATACTGCTAACCCATCAAGTCTTAGATTCCATATTTCCTGTAAAATGACTACTACGCAATAAAACCTGTAAGTGTAACAAAACCGGTAACCTGTTTACAATCGTGACAAACATCTCAATTACAGAATGTCTATTTCACAATTTTTTTGGTGCCGAATTTACTTACAATGTTTGTGATTACGACAACATTTAAAAGTATACTTATCTGTATAACCATATGACTGAGTATACAGTAATCCTATGCTCAAGAATTGTCCCACCACTTAAAATTAGGCTAAATTCGCACACAAGTTTATTCTTAATGGAATATGAGTACTGTATACTGTAATTCCAACACCTTAATTTTCACCAATTTGGTACCCAGTGGCCGTATTTACCAATCACACTTAAGTGAGATATTTCCCTTAAATATTAAATATTTCACTTAACTCAATATTATTTAAGTATTTCCCTTAATAAATTGTATTCACTTAGAAGTATGAATGATGAATACAGCCACAGGCCTGTAGCTGGAACTAAACTTTTCAGTCACAGTATTATTTGTGTGTACATGTACTTCTTCTACTTCGACAGACATATTTACTAGGTGGGACAGAATTCTTAGAATTTGACAAAAATATATCAATGTTTTCAGTAAAGTACTATATACTTGGGTTCAAGTATCTTTTTTGCCAATTCTTTCCAATGAACCATTTTACATAATTAACAGTCTACTAATAATAACACTATGAATATTTTATAAATTCAACAATATTTGTCATCCAAACTATCAAGTTTCGGGAGAGAATTCATAGAAACTGTATTGATGTCAGAACGTTGACTTTAGTTACCATTGAAAATTAAATTGCAATTATAATTAGCCATTTGTGAATTTAATTAAACTAGTTGGTCAGTGGTCATGGTCATTACATTTAAACTCATCAATTGTTTTAATTTAAATGAAGGATGGTCACTTTATGACAAAATTAGTTTCTGTGATGGTATAGATTTTGACAGGATGAATGATGTAACTGTTGGTCAAAACGTGACTGGCCTGACATGGTCAAGTAATTCAATGGTCAATTCTGTTAGATAGATCACTGTACACAATAACAATATTGTTGCCATGAACTCGGTTGCCTTTATATACGAAATGATATAAGGAATATTTTAGTTTTAAATATAATAATTCATCATCATATACTATAATGCAGTGTCTTCTGTTAAACTGTGAAAGGCTTTCAACCCACGTTACTTTTTACTCTCTTTTTCGTTTGTATTTTAAATATGGCTTTTTTATTGTTGCCATGAACTTGCGTTTATATGAAATGATTTAAGGAACATTTTATTTAGTTTTAAATGTAATAATTCATCATATACTATAATACACTGTCTTCTGTTAAACTGTTAAAGGCATTCAACCCACATTACTTTTTACTTTCTCTTTTGTTTGTATTCTAAATTTGTTTTTTTCTATACTTTTTTCTGTCACTAACTAAGTATAATCTATCTTTGTACCATAAACCCACAACACAGGGAACTTTTACAATAAATACTAGTAATAGTACATCAGAACTTCTTTTCCCTAAAGAATTCTATTTCACCACAGCCACAATAAATTGCAGGAAGTATTCCGCATTATTACTCCAGACATTCTCCCTCTTCCTCCTTTTTACTTCCTCTATTCCTTTCCTGTTTAGATATTGCCAGTTAAAACAACAGAAGACAAATAAATTAACGCCGACCTCTTGTACGAACTAATGAAGGAGGTTCGAGAGGTACTGTAGGCTTATACCCGAGAACCAATATAATTGTGTGTTTCAATCCACATTGAATAGTTATAAATTTGAATGAAACATCAACTTTTTTCATGAAAGCATTTATTTATGTAACAATGTTAGTTGTTACATAAATTGATAAAAAATATGTAATAGAATTTTATGATTTTTTTGTAGTGTTACACTAATAATATATGCCCCCATCAATAATCTATCACCAAACAGTATGATATTAATTTCACATAATAGCAACGTCTCAACATGAATGTGATTACAGTACACAAGTATTGTGGATTAATGTTTAATAGATTTTTCAGAAATAGGGATTACTATAAAGCCGGATACAGATTTACATCAAATTAGGTATTATTTACATCAAATTATTAACTATATAGTAGTACTTTATTCCAACCATAATTTTTAAATTACATTTTTAGAATGGGTTTAAAAATTAATCTTGCCTTTCACATACAAATTGTTTTTTGGTATTAAATTTTAGATAATTAATTTTAGGAAGTTTACTATATTATTATTAATTAAATCAGTGATTATTTCATTCATATTAATAAGTATGTTCACATGGTCTATGCAGACTTCAAATCAATTCAGTTTAACCTTTATATCTGTTGGCAGGCCAGCAAACATTGTTAAATAGAAACCATTTCTGCTTCGCTGATTGCATGATGATTCAACCTTTTCGTATGGCAACAATTGCAACGTTGTCATCCTTAGCTTCTGCTTTTGCTCGGAGATTGATAGTCGGTGTTGCAGATTAATTATGGAGATTGAGCAGGGCAGTGAGGCCGAGAAATCTAACGCGTTTGTTTATGTTGGTGATCAGTGAAGCGTGACCTTTTCTTAGTTCAATACTCAGTCCGGTTATTTTTGTTATATTCTTTGTATGTTAATAATAGCAACAAAAGAAAGAAAAATGTTATACTGAATACAAATACATATTTAAGATATAATATATAAGATGTTCAATTTACTCCTATGTCTTGTCTAGACAAAAAAAAATGTTTATGTAATACCAAATAGTACTTCCTACTATCCTCCCATTATTTTCTTTTTTGATTATTATTATTTTGATAATGATATATATTAATTAAAAATAATCTTCACAGTAAAACTGAATTGCGATTGATTTTTACATGATAAAATTTGCGTCCTCCAAAAAATAATAACAACTGTCTTGTCTGATCTTCTCAGATGGTTGGACTCGTCGAAATCACTAATGGAACAAGGATTACGAGAAAACGATACGTTGATGTTGCGTTATAAATACTTCTCATTCTACGACCTCGATCCAAAACAAGATGCGGTCCGAATCAATCAGATCTACGAACAGGCTAAGTGGGGTTTGTTGACGGAGGAAATTGATTGCACTGAAGAAGAGATGGTTATGTTTGCCGCGTTACAAGTAAGTTGACGTTCATCAAGTCATCACTAGGCATTATTTGCTTAATAATATTCACACTCTTTTACGTTTGTATTGATAGATTGCCTTTCTAATTTTGTGAAACAAAACATTTAAGTTTGAAAAGATTTCATCAGTTCTTGAGAGAGTTGCTAAGAAAATTCAACTTCCTAAAAGCAATCTTACAAGGCATGGTTCAATTGAAAAATAACAAATCCTTTAAAAACAATGTCACTCTGCCAGTAAAAATTGGTGGTAGATCTTTAAATAAAGTAAAAAAGCGGTATCATTATAAATGTTTACAGTGCTAAAGTATAAAAGTCTATACATCCAAAAAATTGTTTTCTTCCATATGTTGACAACAATTTTTTTCTTTCACAGCTTCAAATTAATTTACAATCAATTCTGCCACAACAAACGGATATGAATGCAAAGAATGGCAAAGATGACATTGATGCTGACCTTCTGGATCTGGAAAAGGTTTTACAAGGAACAAACATCTCTTCAATCTCACATGTAAGTGCCTTTTAGGTCTATTTTGTGCCCAACTTACCCGGATAAACCGACATTTGCCCTTCCCCACAAAATGGAGGACAAATACAAAAAGAAGATTTTTTTGTGGAACACTCCTACCTGTTTTCTTTGCTTCTAGCTGTAGTTTTTATATCTTGGCTGTAAATTGAATATTTATATTCTACAGAGGATTGTATGTTGATTATTGTATATGTATTGGAGAAAGCTTTGATAAATGTCAAAATGTATTGTTGCATGTACAGATTTTTTTTTTCTTTTTTTTTTTTATAGACAGGTAGTAAATTATATTTTAGCTTGTGTTTTTCATAATGTTCTGAATCTCTTCTGTCCTCAGCATGACATCACAAATGTGCCAGAACTGAAAGATGAATTCAAATATTTCAGGTAATTATTATTAATAGATTTTTAAAAATGAAATCATCACTTACTGTAAAAAGTCCCCTTTATGTAAAAAAAAATCAAATATCTACTAGGGTTTTACCCTAATATATACTATATAACATAAAGGAAATTGCCCTATAGTTTGATATATCCTATTAGTATGTTGAAATTGTTATACATTTTATATTTATAGCAGCAATAAATACTTAAAACTACTTGTTTCTGTTTTCGATTCAATAGAAAAGATCATTAAACAATGCAATCTTATAACTTTGCATTGACTGAGTAATAATCTATTTTCCTGTTGCCTGTAAAACACATACAACACCTCATAACATAAACAATTTAGCCTTTATTGTTTTATACTGTTATGCATATTTTCCTGTTTAAGGAATCCTATTTCTCCTTAGTTTTTTTAATGTACAGTTACCTCTCTTAAACACTTCTTCAAAGTCAGCCTGACTATCTTTAGTTTCTACATCATACCATGGAGTCATACAGTACAAGTTTATTTTTACACAAACACACAGGCATAGGCATTGGTCCTAAGAGAGTGAGGATTTCCTCAATTTTCCCAAGAACCCCAACTTTTTTCCTCTCTTTTTAATGCCTGACATCCTCCTTGCCGCATCCCCCCACCCCTTTCATCTTTCAAAACGTTTTGTACCCTTGCACACAGTATGACATTTGTCATAGATGTACACACATGATGGATTAGAAGGTTGCATTATATACCGACAAGTGTCATTGAAATGATTCCCTTGCATGGATGAAATAGTCTCAGATTGCGTGGTTAAAATGTTGATTAGATCGCTAAGAGCATGCCTGAAGGTAGTAGTACATCATCATGAAATAATGAATAACAAGGCTCCTGGACTATGAGCTAGGATAAATGCCAAAAACAATCTACAATTGTAATGAATTGTAAGAGAGAAGCAGTATACTAGATTGTTGAGTGATAAATGGCCAAAAAAAAAATACTGTAATTGTACTAAATTGTTATAATTATATACATTGATAACATTAGTTGAAATTGAACATATGTGTAAACTCTGCAAGATTTAACCAACAAACTTGGACAAAAAAAACCATCCCACTGAAGACTATTGGATTTCTAACATTATTTTTCCATGATTAAAGAATAAACAAATATACTATAGCTTCTTGTTTATTTTTATGTCTTTTGTGGGGTTTTTTTTGTACAGACCAAAGAAATTAACACTGAAAGGATACAAGAAAGGCTTCTTTACATTCAGAGACATCCACCTGACACAGTACAAGTCAAAAGAAGATATGCCACACAATCCATTACATAAACACAGTTTGAAAGGTAAGGCATCACTACAATACAGATGAAAGGTGCCATAATGAAAGAGGTGCCATATTGAATGCACTCCTTGACTGGGATGTTTTGAGCAGATAATCCTCGGATATAGCTCCTCAAACTACTCGCTGTTTATGCAAGCAGTGGGAGCAAGGCATTCTAACCACAGGATTCTGAGCTCCAGAGATCAAAGGGTTTATCTGTGGCTACGACACCACATGCCGCAGTGGATATGTACATAGTACAGTACTGTTGGTATTTGTCGCAGCCAGACATAAGATCAAAGGACTGTTATGAGTTCCTATCTTGACAAGGCGAGCTCAGTGTCCTGTTGTAGATTGTCTTGGTGGGAGTGCAAATGACCCACTTGAATGCCTATTTTCTTCATTTAATCAATTGTGTGAAAGCACAGTATTGTTGATTGAGCTTTCTATAACATGCAATTTGTGTGTCAAGTCAAAAAGCAACCTCAATTAATTTCCTAAATACAGTAAATCCCATATTCTAATCTTATATCAAAACGAAAGTAACTCATAATAAAAGTTGAAAAGTTTAGTTTTACGTAGGTTAAGTTATAGTTATCAAAACAAGCTGACTAGAATAGGATGGTCCTTATTCCTATGACTTTAACAAAGGTGTATTGTACTTGTTACACCCACGGCGTCCTAGTAGTTATGCCAGCCAGCGGTGTATTTATGCTAGGGGATGATAAGGGTGTAAACTCTTCACTCATTAAAAAGCTGGTGACACAACCTCACAAAAATGAACAATAACTCGTCAGTCTCATCAATAGTCACCTAATAAACATTAAAAACTTCATGTCACCAGATTAATAATATTTAAAGACTTTCTTCTCATTAAATTTCTGATTATTAAAAGGTGTTTCTAAAAATATCTCGTAGATCATACTTTTGATATACTGTACATTGTTGGCGGCCATATCGGACTCTCAATATTTCTATTAGAATCATTGTGAAACTTTCACTTATCACCATCGCCGCCAAAGGGCAAGCAATTTACAATGTTCCACATGTTTTAAGGCTTTTGAGAATAACTGAAAATTAAGTATACCTGCAAATAATCGATATCAAATTTTAGCTTGGGGCCACAACGTCTTTCCCAAGTCACAAGGTATTGCCATAGAGTCATGTGACCTAGATGAAATGTGTCATTGTGGGGTTTTTCCAGTTTATTCCAAATATTGTAGAAATTTTTTATTTTTTAAACATCAATAATTAACATACGTTCCATTTTATATTCCTAAAAATGCTTTACAGAGGATGACAGACCACTGCTTTTATATAGTTATATTATAAATGTTTTATACTGTATAAATAAAAAGCAATAATAAAACTTTATTATTATCTAGGAAATGTGACATGCTGACATTATATCCCCTAAATTATGTTGGAATAGAAATTATTATATCAAATATATTTTTTATCACATTATGAATGATAATATTTTGAATACATTTTTTAAACATAAATTGTTTTTCTGTTTTCAACATATCATATATAAAAAGACAATATATGAAATAAAAATATATATATATATCCAATCTGCAGACAGTACTGTTTCGATCTTATTAGATCTTGTCAGTGCGGCTTTTGAAAAATGAAATGTACCGCATATATATATATATAAATATGAAATGAAACTCAATTTATAAACTTGGTAACAGTCTAGACAACCAAATTAGGTTATGTCATTTAAATTAATTCTTTTTCAACTTCTTAGAAAGAAGAACTGTAAATCAAGTATTTATAGGCAGATGTTCTTTAATCTTATAATATTCATTATAATATTATAGTATTATACAGTACATAGTTTTGTTTTTATGCCTACATTTACCCCTTCCCAGGGTGTCTAATTTCTACTGATGTTAATTCTGATTGATTTGTCAAAAATAAAACTAAGCACATATTACAGTATAGAAAGCTAGTTTGAAGTGGAAATTGTATAGAAGGGAATAGATTGACTTGTTGACGTTTACAAGACAAGTTAGGCTAACAGGACCCCTGACTATGATGCAGCGTGATATATTACTGAGAAACGAGATGTTTTGGCTGTGGCTAACACTGCATTCACACTATATCTACAATCAAGTAAAATCATAAACTACTTTCAGAACTCATTGAATTTTAACTTATGTATAATCGGACGATGACGTGACCACGGCCTCGTTTGCAAATAGTTTTGCGGTAAAGATTTATAACGAAAGCATGATTAGGAGTTGACTACTTCCTACTTAAGCCTGTGCAGCATTCTCAGCGTGTCTTAACGTTAAATCTTTCCGTCATTAAAAACTCAATTAAGTATATTTGCCAAGTATTTTGCATTTGTCTCAGATGCCTGTATCATATATCTATGTTGTATAACGGTACATATACTTTCTTGTCTACTTTGAATAAAGTACTAGAAATATTATAGATGATGATATTGAAAGAAATTTCTGTCAAGCAAATTTAGTATCTGATTTAGGAGCCTCTTTGAGGCCTATATAATTTAAATGTTGAAGGTATTATAATGCTTTGATGTTATAAATCTACCTTTGGCTAAACTCCCACACTATGAGTTGGATTTCATGTGTGTACTTATGGGACATTCTCAGAAATAAATGAACTAGCCTGGTGAACCCTTTTTTCTCCTAAGAGCTAGATTAAAAGGTGTGTACTGGATTGTTTCTCCATATCTTCATTTAAGTTCTTCCATCTGTACAGTTTTGTAATAAATAGCACCTACTATAAAATGTCTCTTATTATAACTCTTAAACAAACTTGTATAGATGGATTTAAGGGGGTCAGCCAATGTTTTGGCCATGGACCTCCATAGATCCTGGATTCCTGGATGCACCACAAACTTGCCACTAGAACCCTATAAATTATATTAGTTGCGATCCTTTAAGCCTCGTCTAAACTACCATTATCAAACTTTATGTGACAAAATAATGTGATGTTTCCATATATGGACATGATGATGTCACGTATCACCACCATATTTGGACACATCACACTTTTTTGTCAAACTTGTAGATTAGCTAGTAGATTTTACACTGTGATAATAAACATACCAACACTTGGAAATATATTGCATTTTTTACTAAAATGTTATTAATGTTCTTATGATTCATTTTTGCTGTGACAGCTGATGACTTATTACATGTTACTGGTAGCGTAAGACGAGCACACGTGTTATCCAAGATGAATTATATAAAGACGTAACTCAAATCTACCATCATCGACCTTGTTTTGCCGATTATATAATCCATCAGTACATTTAAAATATAAAATAAAAACTATTCACACGTAACTTTTGCAGACATCTTGAGGAAAAACTGTAAAACTATGAAATCAATAATGATATAATTACATGACACGACGTTTACTAATGTGTTAAATTACTGTAATGAAATATATTTTCAGATTTAGAATGATATTCTTACAGTCTAGGTTTTTTCTATATGTTATGTAGATCGGTGGTTTATATGGTGCTTCTGTAACTACAGTACATAAGTCTTAAGTTCGAATCCTGGTTCTGTTCTCTTCAGCAATTTTCCATAGCTACTACATACATACATACTTTAAAAGGTTTTATATAATGTTACAGAATATTACTAATATCCTTTCTTTAAAACCAAATTTATTGAAAAAAATTAACATCAAATTTTTCATTTTTTATTTCAAAAAAATAAACTGTTATTGTTTAACTACCTTTTTTTTCACTGATCTGGATTTATAATCATTCTGCTAAGCTTATAAAAAGTAATACATATAAAATAAAATAAATAATGAAATATAAGAAATATTTGCTTTGGAATTCTTGTACATTTCTTCTAAATGTTCTTATTACTTTTGACAGTTGAATAGAGCTTGTATGTGGGAATGTTTGCTCTGTGTTCACCATTCTTTTCAGCACCTCACCTTACCCTATCAGCTGTTTTCGTTCATGACTTTTGTCCTCCTAATCTATGTCACAGGCCTGAAGTTGAACTTAACTTAGTATAGTTATTCCTAATACACATAATAAAAATATATCATAAATTATGGAAGGAATGGTGGGACAATCATCTCAAGCAATTTGATTCTAATATAATAGTTATGGGAAAATGTTTCATTCTCACAAATTTTCCAATTTTTTGGGACAAATGTCTAACTGATTGTACTTCAGTTACTGCAGTCAATCGGTTTATTTTTAACCTGTTTATTTACTTATCTAGCATACTTTTTTGGTAATTATAAACACTATTGCATTGACTAAACTATGACTAAAACAATACATTGTAGTTACTGCAGTAATTGCAGTAGAATGATTTTGACATTGCTTTTTAAAAATATTTTTCAGGCTGTGAGGTTACACCAGATGTGAATATAGCTAACAGTAGGTTTGGTATCAAATTATTGGTGGCGTCAGCGGAGGGAATGCAAGAACTTTGTCTCAGATGTGATAATGTAAGTACTGCTGTATAGTTTAGTGTTTAAGTTACTTTTTTTAAATGCTTTTAATATAGAAGTAATAGTATACTAGGTTTCTATATTGTACAAAACAGGCCTTGATGTTCACCCCAACAAACTAGCAATTTTCATAATTACTAATTGAATATTTCAAGGCTATAGCTACTGACTGATTGTAATTTTTAAAGAAAAGGTTACTTTTAGCAAAAGTACAGGTACTCCTTTTCTTGCATTTATATGTTCAATATTGAATGTATCATTATGTATTTTGCTCTATTATTTGTGGAAATAAATGTTATTAGTACTTGAGGCTTGATCTGCCAATTAACTATAAATTCAAGTTTATTAATTTAACAAAACATTTACTTGCTTACTAGTTGGTTTGCTAGATTAGATTCTGTACAATTAGCAAAGGTATGTTAGATAAAAAAGTGAATATGTACAATGATTGATATCTAGCCTGTAAACATCCTCCTTCTTACATTGTATGTTACAAGATTACCCTCTTCATACATTTAATCTTTAAGCTCGTACGTAGATGAACATAAATTTTGTCCTATAACATGTCACAATGCTCGGCAAACAATGCAGGATTATTGCATGATTCATAAGTTCCTATCAAGATTACAATTTCCATTTTTAGTCAAATCATCATATTTTTATGCTTTATGCAGATTTGGAAAAGACTTTGGAAAGTTTCCAATGCGTATAAATCTGAATCATTCCGCAGGGACTTGTCAACTGTATGACAAGGGGGTCGTTCAACTATGTATTCTTAAAAGATACATGTATTGGAAGTGTTATTCTTCAAGATGGTATCCATTCAATTATGGTCTAGACTCCTAACTTTGCTGCTGTTCTAGCGTTATTGGATTTAGTCTTACATTTTGCAGACAATCTAACCTTTTTATCAACACTTCTAAAAGACATTATGTTAGAAATAAATGTAATAATCAAAAAACATGAACAGTATAAAATGCTACTTTTTTCCAAATTTTGTAATTAATTTCAGAAAAAGTGCCGAATCTTATAGATATATCTAAATACAGAAATATCAATTATATTGACAAAATATGGGTAGACAAAATATGGATAGACAAAGTACAATATTATTTTACTTTTTTGTATTAGTAGATGTTACATCTTATTTCTATATTGGGAGAACACTGACACCATATTTTTTAAGCTCTGTCTACCCTATCAAATGTTATGTGACAAAAAATGTGATGTGCCCATATGGAAATGATGATGTCATATCACTACCATATTTGGGCACATCATATTCGTTTGATAGTGTAGACAGAGCTTAATACTGGTTGGGTGGAAGCAATGTATTTTGGTAAATCTTGCTGATAAAACCAGTTTAAGAAGAGCAAATCAGGCAGCTCTCCAAACCAATGTAACCAATTACTAAAGCATATACTACTTGTAACACACACACACTTACACATGTAAATATACACTTCGCAAATCCTTATCAAAACAAGTAATAAAATGTTTCATAGACATACTGTAACATCATACATACCGTAGTTTAAATTAAGTTATGCTTGCTTAACACTACTAAAGCATATCCCACCTTATTTGGTGAGTACTAAGTCTATAGCTACTCATCAGCCTTTATTACCAGGAAAAAATGTGAGGGAAAATGAGTGGGTGAGATGATGAATCGCAATTACAGTATTAACAACATCTTAAGATCTGTTTACACTATCAAAATTTATATGACAAAAATGTGATGTGCCCATATATTTACATGATGATGTCATATCACTACCATATTTGGGCACATCACACTTTTTTTGTAAAACTAGTTTGGTAGTGTAGACAGAGCTTTAGTCTTGGTTCCTTATGAATTATCATCATTATTATCGAAGGAAAACCCTTTCCTGAAATGCCCTTCTCAAATTAGCAACCATTCTCCCTGCAGTGGATATGGGTTTGCATTTGCACTTGGCATCCTGGGTAATTATTTAAAATCAACAATATAAACTGTACTAAATAACAACAAACTATTTTTTCCTGACTAAGATACCTGTTTTTATTTTCATTGCTATTTTTATAACAGAATACCTGTATAATACTGAAAGTACAGTATTTCAGTTTGTTGGAAACTACATGATTATAACAAAATGATATTATTTCCTAACTAGGTTAGTTTCCTTTTCAGTGTTCAATTAATATGATATAATACCTGTCAAGCCTTCTATCTGTTTATCGTTTCCGTAGTTTCAAGTACATATTTGGTCATATATTTACACAATCTTTTAATATTGAAACCTATGAAATGAGTCAATGAGACATAATCAAAACCCACATCTGGTCTGAGTTTTTATAGATCTAAATAATCAGACTGAGTTTTATAGGTGGAATGTTTCAATATGTTATTCTATCAAACTAAAAAAAAAACAACATAAATTGTTTCTTCATATCTTCCCCTCCCTCATCTACCTTTCATTCCATCCCTCCCATCTCTTAATATAACATGACAAAAATAAAACAGTACTGTAAGTCTTCCAAGGCACAGTATAGTTAGCCTCTTATCCATCCATAGTACTGTAATGTTGAAGATATTCTCAGACACACCCTAGCCCAAGCCTTGTTTGTGCCTGTATTCAAAGTGAGATAAACGAATGAGAATATTGCAATGTAATGTATTACATATCATGATTGTTGTGTAACATAGACAGAACACACGGTTGTTTGTTTGTGTTTTTCTTCATACACATCCTACAGCGAGAAACTCGCCAATTGAAGGATGGATAAACTATTTTATAATTTATCGTGCTTATAAACTAAGTCTCATTTGAGGCTTAGTGAGTGAAGTTGAAAGAGCACTAAGTCAGGATTGAACACTGGACCTTGGGATTGGAAGGCAAGCATGTTAACTGCCAAGCTACAGCTTCACTACACTACTTCAAAATCTACTTCATCTTGAAAAGATAGCTTGCTATTAGTAGTGTATTACACTGCGCATAGATATGTCTACGTAGTTCAGTTTTAATTTATTTCCGTCTTCCATGTATTGAGTTATCTTCTTGTTATCAATATATGGTAACCTATACCCAGTGATTATAAATCATTGTGCACATCATTGCAATTCATCTTCAAAGAGGAAATAATGTTGAAATTCTATAACCTACGTAACTCTTGCTTTCAATTTTCTCAAGGCATCAGCCATTAGATGATTTATGGTTACCTAGCAACAGATTCCCTACGGGTCTCGTGATTTTATTAAAAGAAGTTGTTTCAGAGACATCTGGAATATGTTTTGATTTACAAGAATGTTTTGTGTTTGTTTACTAATAAAGTATAAAGCATAATCATTGTATACATACTGATGGTACGAGATGCTTCCTCATTTATTGTAACCAATTACTGTATTTGATATTACCAATGCCCGTAATTAATTAACTATACTTGGGCATACTGTACTGCAGTCTTAAATGGGTAGTAAAGTTGTTACAAGTCTTTGGCCAAGATTGTTTCAAGGATTGTTTCCGCCCCCTATGAACTGGAAGATCCCAAACACCATCTTCCCTCCCTCCAGTCACCCAGATGTTTTGTGTATGCCTACAGTTGTACTTAGCGGACAAATTTCTTATGGTTAGGCTTACCATGGAGGTATATAAAGCTTACACACCTTGAAACATGTCACCCACTTGGTATCTATTTTGTGTTTCATTCTTATGCAAATATGATGCCCAAATATGGACAACCTTAATAACCTGTAACTGGCCCTTTAAGGATGATAAATTGTCAAGTTGATATCTTGTAGTTGAGGCATAAGTATGGTGTTTGATTTCAACGTTATAGACTGCTATGTCTGCAAACAACTCAACAATATATTTATTTAAATATTTTAATTTAATAATACAGTAATATGTATATAATAATTTTCAAAAATATTTCTCTCGTGTGTGCAAGTACAACATTTTATAAAACATTTTACATTTTACTAGGCTTTGACAGAACTTGTAGAATTATTGACATTAATGCTTGGTGGTTATCAATGCTTGCCTACTAGTCCTAGCATGACATGTTCAAATCCTGTGATACTCAATTTTTACAAAGGCCATTACCAAAGCCTGATATAATTAATAATTAAATTTCTCTCTTTCAGGAGAACCAATATGCCCGCTGGATGGCAGCGTGTCGCTTGGCATCGAAGGGCAAGACGATGGCAGATAGCACATACGATACAGAGGTACAAGGAATCCAAGCCTTCTTGAAGATGCAACAACATAAACCATCAAGCACGCCAACCATCAATCCTGATGCTGTTGACATCCAACCAGAGAGTTACATTGCTCCCAGATTTCTCAAGAAACTAAAACCAAAACAGGTTAGTAATTTGGAAGAAGAGAGTTATATTTCTGCATAAAACGTAATACCATTTCAGAGAATTTTTTTAATTGATATCCTATTTGAAAACTTTATGAAACTAAAAACAAAACCAGTGGTATTAGGTTTTTGTTCATCTTTAATACTCCGAAGAGACAAGAGAAAACTGTAAAACCTATACTGAGATTATACTCAGTCATGGGATTATACTCAGTCATGGGATTATACTCAGTCATGGGATTATATTCAGTCATGGGATTATACTAGTCATGGGATTATACTAGTCGTGGGATTATACTGATTGTAAGATTATACTCACTCGTGGGATTACACTCAGTCATGGGATTATACTCAGTCATGGGATTATACTAGTATAGTAATAGTAGTAATAGTCCAATGGTTAAAACACTGTACATTACCCTGTGATGGTTACCTTTAATATCTATTTTTATGATATTCTCCCCATGGTGAATAATACAATAATTGTCCATGATTGATCCCAATAGATTGCCACAAGAATCCTGGAGGCTCATGCCAACGTAAGGGAGATGTCACTAATGGATGCCAGATGGAACTACATTAAGGCTTGGCAAGCACTGCCGGAATACGGAATCACTTATTTTGTGGTGCGCTTTAGGAATTCCAAACGAGAGGCAAGTTAACTGAATGCTAGAGTTATGTGCCTGATTGGGCTTGATTTATGTTCAGTCTAGTTATAAAATCTTCCTTTTTATTTTATAAGTTCAAGAAACTAAACAAAAAAAAATTATTTTTAAATTGAATTTTTATCATATCAATTTCCATATAGCATCTGATATTTCACGCCTAAAACCCTTTGGAGTCTTATATTTATTCACCTTTGCTCCTATAAACAATTTTAATGGATTTAATTTTTTGATTTCATGTCAACAGGATCTTCTAGGAGTAGCGTACAACCGTGTAATCCGAATGGACATTAACACTGGTGAATCACAAAAAAATTGGAGGTATAGCACGATGACCGCATGGCACGTGAACTGGGAAGTGCGCGAAGTTACGATTCAAACCGAAGACGAAGACATTCATTTTCAGAGTCAGTCTGCCGATTGTAAAGTAGTCCATGAATTCATTGGTGGCTATATCTTTCTGTCTATGCGATCCAAAGATCAGAATCAAACTCTCAACGAAGAACTGTTCCATAAATTAACCGGTGGATGGGTTTAAAAAATCTGTGAACTTTGACCCGGACGACGATGATAAGCGGAAGCACGAATTGTATAAAGGTTTCAATGATTTTATTTGTATAAAAAAAAACATGAATACACAAGACAATGGGAAGAATGTTTGACAAAATGTAAGATAAAGATAGACAAGAAATTGAAGAAAAACTAATGAATTGGTAAACATTTATTTATATAGGTTAAAACTAACTATGTATATAAAACACTTTTCTGTTATTATAATGATTGTATTTTTTTTTTCTATTGTGTGTACGATTTTTAAACATTTACCCCACATGACATTGTTATTGTAAAATGATTAAATTAAAGTTCTATTTTTGTCATTAAATGATGCACCTGCATCTAGTGTAGTTTGATAGAGTGGAATAGAAAACCTGTGTAACTTACCATTTTAAGCATTAAATCATATGTCATATGTTCATAGGACATATTTTCATACCTGACATATGTCCATATGTTTATACCTGACATGTCCATATGTTCATAGGATGTTCATATGTTCATACCGGACATGTCATATGTTCATAGGACATATTTTCATACCTGACATATGTCCATATGTTCATACCTGACATGTCCATATGTTCATACCTGACATGTCCATATGTTCATAGGATGTTAATATGACATATGTTCATAGGACATGTTCATACCTGACATATGTTCATATAATGTATGTCCATAGGATGTTCATATGACATGTGTTTATAGGACATACATTCATACCTGATATGTTTATAGGATGTTCATAGGACATTATTTCATAGGACATGTGCATATATGTCATGTGTTCATAGGACATATGTCCATATATGCCATGTGTTCATAGGAAACATGTTTATAGGAAACATGTTCATATAAAGATATGTTTCAGTAAAAACAAATGAGGTGGGGAGGTAGTTAATTGTTGCATCAATATTTGGTAATAAATTCATCTTTTTGATCATTTGCGGTAACATACTAGCCATATAGATGACTATTAATGTTAATTAAATTTAATTCAAATCATAATATTTTTGCCTATTTTATTTTCATGTTAAATATACTGTACATTACTATTAATATTATTAATTTCTAAAAAAAATCTTTATTATTACAGTAGTCCTATAACAACACAAATACAACATAAACATATTAAATATTTTGTAATAACTCTCAAACGATAATAGATACCATTGTAATTAGGATAAGAAAATATTGCTTTAAAAATAACATTTAGTAATGTAAAGCTCTGTCTACACTATCAAACTTATTAGACAAAAAAGGTGTAAAGTGCCCAAATATGGTGGACATCATCATGTCTATATATGGCCACATCACATTTGTTGTCACATAAGTCAAGCTCTTTCTTTCTTTGTTTTTCTTTCTTTCCACCAACACTAAAAATTATACTAGTTGCAAACGACAAATCTGGTATACACGCCACCTACACGTCTAGTATTTTTCTTTTTTTTTTCACAACTTTATTGTTTCAAAATCTGCATGTTTTATACTGATTACTTTCCCATCTATGGAACTAAAACAGTACGTTAACATATTTACCACCTACAGTATATTTTTCTACCCGCAATCATTTCTTCCCACCCATGATAAATAAATGTCAATACTAACCCACTGATTGCTATTTTACCATGTTAATAGAAAAAACAATTAAGGTTTAATTTTTGACCGGGGATCAAAAACAATGTCTATTTCTAGGTCTACTAAATGCTAAATACCATATGTCTGATTATTGCTAGATTTCGGTCATGCGGGTTTTTATTGAGTGTGAAAAACAAATTATGTATATTTATTTTCATAATTATTTTTGCTAACTTTTTATGAGGGGGAAAGGTGAACCATAAAGGATAGGCCATTGGTGTTATTGTTACACTTATATTTGTTTATATAAATAAATATTATAAATTGTTTTTTTAAATTTATAAATTATCTTGGCAAATCATGAGGAATCTATTAATAGAATCTTCAAACATATCTCATTATTATTTGATTATTATTGTTAAATATTTTGCCTAATAATTGCATATGATACATAGTAATTGCTGATATTGTATCAACATTTAATTAAGGCTATTATTATAATTATGGTCAGCTGATTCTAAGTACTGTATCCCCTACATAATATGAAAAGATTTGTTCAGTATTATAGGCAAATGTTTAAATGTGATGTGTATGTCTCACATGTGCTTCTGTATCACAGAGTTTACCTATGACACTGGACAAATTCACATACAGTACCGAGAATTAGCTATCATGGTAGTTTATTCATATTTTATATTTCACAATATGTATCTTTGTTTTATTTTTTATATTATAATAATGATTATACTCCTGTCTGCTGCTTTAGAACATATACAACAAAGAATTTACACTGGCGTTAAATTACACGAAAAAAATGCGTAAACATAAATGTGTTGCTAAATGCAACACATTTATACATAAAGCTCTGTCTACACTATCAAACTAGTTTGACAAAGAAAGTGTGATGTGGCCAAATTTGGTAGTGATATACCCAAATATGGTCATGATATGACATCATTATGTCCATGTATGGGCACATCGATAGTGTAGACAAAGCTTTAAACTAATATTACATAGATACAATAAATCCCACACCTCAATACCCACACAAATCTGGTTTACTAATTTATTTTAAAATGTAATATTTGTCTTAGAAAATATGTTTTTATATTGTTTCTATTCCTCTAACAGATTTTTTTTTTCTTTTTCAATAAATCAAATGTAGGTATTATTCTGCTCTTCAGGTGCTTGTATTCTGATACTCAACCCCATCGCACATTTTAATAAAAGTAAAGGCCAATTTACAAGACGAGCTGTAACGGTAAGCGGCAAACCGCGTAGCTTGTCCTACGTAGAATCTGTATCTATCATAAGGAACAACATAGATTCTATATTTGTATTACCGTTACTGCTCGTCTGTGTAAATTGGCCATAATTGTCTGCATGGCCTAGGCTTCAACATTTATCACTAAATCCCAAATAATCGCCCAACAAAGTAAATAAGTAAATAAAATATTTACTGCACTCATTACGAATGTAAAGATATTGTAAGAAAACACATGGATTCTAGTAGAAAGTTTCAACAATCTTATTGATGTACAGTAGTTTAAACTAGACACCAGGGCTGTTGGATATATTTCATTTCAGAATTTGTAATAAAATAGTCCAAGACATTGTCATTTTCATTTAGTAAATCAGTTTTACAGAAATACAGAAATCCCTGTATTATTTTTAGTTCACAAATGCATGGTATCCCCCAAGATATGGATTTACTACTAAAATTCAATTATCAGATAATATTGCTATTTTTAAAAATATAAATATATATATATATTAGGGTCTCGTAGGGCCAAGATTATTTATTTTGGGAAAAGTATTATGTTATCTTATGATGTAGTACCAAGTGAAAAATAGGCCGAAATTTGGGGGTTTTTTTTGAAAAAAAAAAGGGTTTTTTGGTGGAATAATACATTGGTTAAAATTGATGGGAAAACAAACCTTATGATTTTTTCAAAAAAATTGCCATATTTCTACTATTATATTTTTTTACGTTATCATAATTAACATGCACAGAATCAAATAATAGTACAGGGAAACGGGGAAAAATTGCCAAATATCGACATTTTTAAATATGTATATAATATATATATATAGGGAAGAAGCGCAGAACACATTGCGTGCGTCTGCGCATGCCAATTTATGATATAGCAACCAGTTATGTCGAAAAATTTGGCCAAATATCGACATTTTTAAATATACATATACAGTAATATTATAGTACAGGAAAATTTTCGAAAAATGACCAAATTTCGACCCTTTTATTTTTCGACATAACTAGTTACTATGGCTCTATAAGATGATGACAACACAATATATGCGCATATATGGCGGTATTTTCGCATAATAATTGAATTTTAAAAAGTGGCTATTTTGGCAATTTTTTCACACTATTTTTGCATAATAAGAAGAGTCGAATATTGGGTTCTCGCATGTCAAAAATGGCAATTTTTCGACTCTTTTATTTTTTGACATAAATAGTTACCATAGCATAATAAACATGCGCAGAGTCGAATATTGGGTTCTGCGCATGTCAATTATGCTATAGTAACCAGTTTTATCGGAAAATAAAAAGGTCGAAATTTGGCTACTTTTTGAAAAAATCCCTGTACTATAGTACAGGTAAATTTTCGAAAAATTGCCATTTTTCAACCCTTTTATTTTTTGACATAAATAGTTACTATAGCATAATAAACATGCGCAGAGTCGAATATTGGGTTCTGCGCATGTCAATTATGCTATAGTAAGCAGTTTTATCGGAAAATAAAAAGGTCGAAATTTGGCTATTTTTTGAAAAAATCCCTGTACTATAATACAGGGAAATTTTCGAAAAATTGCCATTTTTCGACCCTTTTATTTTTTGCCATAAATAGTTACTATAGCATATTAAACATGCGCAGAGTCGAATATTGGGTTCTGCGCATGTCAATTATGCTATAGTAACCAGTTTTATCGGAAAATAAAAGGTCGAAATTTGGCTATTTTTTGAAAAAATCCCTGTAATAGTACAGGGAAATTTTCGAAAAATTGCCATTTTTCGACCCTTTTATTTTTTAACATAAATAGTTACTATAGCATATTAAACATGCGCAGAGTCGAATATTGGGTTCTGCGCATGTCAATTATGCTATAGTAAGCAGTTTTATCGGAAAATAAAAAGGTCGAAATTTGGCTATTTTTTGAAAAAATCCCTGTACTATAATACAGGGAAATTTTCGAAAAATTGCCATTTTTCGACCCTTTTATTTTTTGACATAAATAGTTACTATAGCATATTAAACATGCGCAGAGTCGAATATTGGGTTCTGCGCATGTCAATTATGCTATAGTAACCAGTTTTATCGGAAAATAAAAGGTCGAAATTTGGCTATTTTTTGAAAAAATCCCTGTAATAGTACAGGGAAATTTTCGAAAAATTGCCATTTTTCGACCCTTTTATTTTTTAACATAAATAGTTACTATAGCATATTAAACATGCGCAGAGTCGAATATTGGGTTCTGCGCATGTCAATTATGCTATAGTAACCAGTTTTATCGGAAAATAAATAGGTCGAAATTTGTCTATTTTTTGAAAAAATCCCTGTACTATAGTACAGGGAAATTTTCGAAAAATTGCCATTTTTCGACCCTTTTATTTTTTGACATAAATAGTTACTATAGCATATTAAACATGCGCAGAGTCGAATATTGGGTTCTGCGCATGTCAATTATGCTATAGTAACCAGTTTTATCGGAAAATAAAAAGGTCGAAATTTGGCTATTTTTTGAAAAAATCCCTGTACTATAGTACAGGGAAATTTTCGAAATATTGCCATTTTTCGACCCTTTATTTTTTGACATAAATAGTTACTATAGCATAATAAACATGCGCAGAGTCGAATATTGGGTTCTGCGCATGTCAATTATGCTATAGTAACCAGTTTTATCGGAAAATAAAA
The DNA here is from genome assembly GCF_963402885.1 of Antedon bifida. Classification (NCBI taxonomy): domain Eukaryota; kingdom Metazoa; phylum Echinodermata; class Crinoidea; order Comatulida; family Antedonidae; genus Antedon; species Antedon bifida. The sequence continues at coordinate 3,913,973 of NC_136234.1, forward strand.
AGGTCGAAATTTGGCTACTTTTTGAAAAAATCCCTGTACTATAGTACAGGGAAATTTTCGAAAAATTGCCATTTTTCGACCCTCTTATTTTTTGACATAAATAGTTACTATAGCATAATAAACATGCGCAGAGTCGAATATTGGGTTCTGCGCATGTCAATTATGCTATAGTAACCAGTTTTATCGGAAAATAAAAAGGTCGAAATTTGGCTATTTTTTGAAAAAATCCCTGTACTATAGTACAGGGAAATTTTCGAAAAATTGCCATTTTTCGACCCTTTTATTTTTTGACATAAATAGTTACTATAGCATATTAAACATGCGCAGAGTCGAATATTGGGTTCTGCGCATGTCAATTATGCTATAGTAACCAGTTTTATCGGAAAATAAAAAGGTCGAAATTTGGCTATTTTTTGAAAAAATCCCTGTACTATAGTACAGGGAAATTTTCGAAAAATTGCCATTTTTCGACCCTTTTATTTTTTGACATAAATAGTTACTATAGCATATTAAACATGCGCAGAGTCGAATATTGGGTTCTGCGCATGTCAATTATGCTATAGTAACCAGTTTTATCGGAAAATAAAAAGGTCGAAATTTGGCTATTTTTTGAAAAAATCCCTGTACTATAATACAGGGAAATTTTCGAAAAATTGCCATTTTTCGACCCTTTTATTTTTTGACATAAATAGTTACTATAGCATATTAAACATGCGCAGAGTCGAATATTGGGTTCTGCGCATGTCAATTATGCTATAGTAACCAGTTTTATCGGAAAATAAAAAGGTCGAAATTTGGCTATTTTTTGAAAAAATCCCTGTACTAGTACAGGGAAATTTTCGAAAAATTGCCATTTTTCGACCCTTTTATTTTTTGACATAAATAGTTACTATAGCATATTAAACATGCGCAGAGTCGAATATTGGGTTCTGCGCATGTCAATTATGCTATAGTAACCAGTTTTATCGGAAAATAAAAAGGTCGAAATTTGGCTATTTTTTGAAAAAATCCCTGTACTATAGTACAGGGAAATTTTCGAAAAATTGCCATTTTTCGACCCTTTTATTTTTTGACATAAATAGTTACTATAGCATAATAAACATGCGCAGAGTCGAATATTGGGTTCTGCGCATGTCAATTATGCTATAGTAACCAGTTTTATCGGAAAATAAAAAGGTCGAAATTTGGCTATTTTTTGAAAAAATCCCTGTACTATAGTACAGGGAAATTTTCGAAAAATTGCCATTTTTCGACCCTTTTATTTTTTGACATAAATAGTTACCATAGCATAATAAACATGCGCAGAGTCGAATATTGGGTTCTGCGCATGTCAATTATGCTATAGTAACCAGTTTTATCGGAAAATAAAAAGGTCGAAATTTGGCTATTTTTTGAAAAAATCCCTGTACTATAGTACAGGGAAATTTTCGAAAAATTGCCATTTTTCGACCCTTTTATTTTTTGACATAAATAGTTACTATAGCATAATAAACATGCGCAGAGTCGAATATTGGGTTCTGCGCATGTCAATTATGCTATAGTAACCAGTTTTATCGGAAAATAAAAAGGTCGAAATTTGGCTATTTTTTGAAAAAATCCCTGTACTATAATAGAGGGAAATTTTCGAAAAATTGCCATTTTTTGACCCTCTTATTTTTTGACATAAGTAGTTACTATAGCATAATAAACATGCGCAGAGTCGAATATTGGGTTCTGCGCATGTCATTTATGCTATAGTAACCAGTTTTATCGGAAAACAAAAAGGTCGAAATTTGGCTATTTTTTGAAAAAATCCCTGTACTATAGTACAGGGAAATTTTCGAAAAATTGCCATTTTTCGACCCTTTTATTTTTTGACATAAATAGTTACTATAGCATAATAAACATGCGCAGAGTCGAATATTGGGTTCTGCGCATGTCAATTATGCTATAGTAACCAGTTTTATCGGAAAACAAAAAGGTCGAAATTTGGCTATTTTTTGAAAAAATCCCTGTATGTACAGGGAAATTTTCGAAAAATTGCCATTTTTCGACCCTTTTATTTTTTGACATAAATAGTTACTATAGCATAATAAACATGCGCAGAGTCGAATATTGGGTTCTGCGCATGTCAATTATGCTATAGTAACCAGTTTTATCGGAAAATAAAAAGGTCGAAATTTGGCTATTTTTTGAAAAAATCCCTGTACTATAGTACAGGGAAATTTTCGAAAAATTGCCATTTTTCGACCCTTTTATTTTTTAACATAAATAGTTACTATAGCATATTAAACATGCGCAGAGTCGAATATTGGGTTCTGCGCATGTCAATTATGCTATAGTAACCAGTTTTATCGGAAAATAAATAGGTCGAAATTTGTCTATTTTTTGAAAAAATCCCTGTACTATAGTACAGGGAAATTTTCGAAAAATTGCCATTTTTCGACCCTTTTATTTTTTGACATAAATAGTTACTATAGCATATTAAACATGCGCAGAGTCGAATATTGGGTTCTGCGCATGTTAATTATGCTGTAGTAACCAGTTTTATCGGAAAATAAAAAAGTCGAAAATTGGCTATTTTTTGAAAAAATCCCTGTACTATAGTATAGATAAATTTTCGAAAAATTACCATTTTTCGACCCTTTTATTTTTTGACATAAATAGTTACTATAGCGTAATAAACATGCGCAGAGTCGAATATTGGGTTCTGCGCATGTCAATTATGCTATAGTAACCAGTTTTATTGGAAAATAAAAAGGTCGAAATTTGGCTATTTTTTGAAAAAATCCCTGTACTATAGTACAGGGAAATTTTCGAAAAATTGCCATTTTTCGACCCTTTTATTTTTTGACATAAATAGTTACTATAGCATAATAAACATGCGCAGAGTCGAATATTGGGTTCTGCGCATGTCAATTATGCTATAGTAACTAGTTTTATCGGAAAATAAAAAGGTCGAAATGTGGCTATTTTTTGAAAAAATCCATGTACTATAGTACAGGGACATTTTCGAAAAATTACCATTTTTCGACCCTCTTATTTTTTGACATAAGTAGTTACTATAGCATAATAAACATGCGCAGAGTCGAATATTGGGTTCTGCGCATGTCATTTATGCTATAGTAACCAGTTTTATCGGAAAACAAAAAGGTCGAAATTTGGCTATTTTTTGAAAAAATCCCTGTACTATAGTACAGGGAAATTTTCGAAAAATTGCCATTTTTCGACCCTTTTATTTTTTGACATAAATAGTTACTATAGCATAATAAACATGCGCAGAGTCGAATATTGGGTTCTGCGCATGTCAATTATGCTATAGTAACTAGTTTTATCGGAAAATAAAAAGGTCGAAATGTGGCTATTTTTTGAAAAAATCCATGTACTATAGTACAGGGACATTTTCGAAAAATTACCATTTTTCGACCCTCTTATTTTTTGACATAAATAGTTACTATAGCATAATAAACATGCGCAGAGTCGAATATTGGGTTCTGCGCATGTCATTTATGCTATAGTAACCAGTTTTATCGGAAAACAAAAAGGTCGAAATTTGGCTATTTTTTGAAAAAATTCCTGTACTATAGTACAGGGAAATTTTCGAAAAATTACCATTTTTCGACCCTTTTATTTTTTAACATAAATAGTTACTATAGCATAATAAACATGCGCAGAGTCGAATATTGGGTTCTGCGCATGTCAATTATGCTATAGTAACCAGTTTTATCGGAAAATAAAAAGGTCGAAATTTGGCTATTTTTTGAAAAAATCCCTGTACTATAGTACAGGGAAATTTTCGAAAAATTGCCATTTTTCGACCCTTTTATTTTTTGACATAAATAGTTACTATAGCATAATAAACATGCGCAGAGTCGAATATTGGGTTCTGCGCATGTCAATTATGCTATAGTAACCAGTTTTATCGGAAAATAAAAAGGTCGAAATTTGGCTATTTTTTGAAAAAATCCCTGTACTATAGTACAGGGAAATTTTCGAAAAATTGCCATTTTTCGACCCTTTTATTTTTTGACATAAATAGTTACTATAGCATAATAAACATGCGCAGAGTCGAATATTGGGTTCTGCGCATGTCAATTATGCTATAGTAACCAGTTTTATCGGAAAATAAAAAGGTCGAAATTTGGCTACTTTTTGAAAAAATCCCTGTACTATAGTACAGGTAAATTTTCGAAAAATTGCCATTTTTCAACCCTTTTATTTTTTGACATAAATAGTTACTATAGCATAATAAACATGCGCAGAGTCGAATATTGGGTTCTGCGCATGTCAATTATGCTATAGTAAGCAGTTTTATCGGAAAATAAAAAGGTCGAAATTTGGCTATTTTTTGAAAAAATCCCTGTACTATAGTACAGGGAAATTTTCGAAAAATTGCCATTTTTCGACCCTTTTATTTTTTGACATAAATAGTTACTATAGCATATTAAACATGCGCAGAGTCGAATATTGGGTTCTGCGCATGTCAATTATGTTATAGTAACCAGTTTTATCGGAAAATAAAAAGGTCGAAATTTGGCTATTTTTTGAAAAAATCCCTGTAGTATAGTACAGGGAAATTTTCGAAAAATTGCCATTTTTCGACCCTTTTATTTTTTGACATAAATAGTTACTATAGCATATTAAACATGCGCAGAGTCGAATATTGGGTTCTGCGCATGTCAATTATGCTATAGTAACCAGTTTTATCGGAAAATAAAAAGGTCGAAATTTGGCTATTTTTTGAAAAAATCCCTGTAGTATAGTACAGGGAAATTTTCGAAAAATTGCCATTTTTCGACCCTTTTATTTTTTGACATAAATAGTTACTATAGCATATTAAACATGCGCAGAGTCGAATATTGGGTTCTGCGCATGTCAATTATGCTATAGTAAGCAGTTTTATCGGAAAATAAAAAGGTCGAAATTTGGCTATTTTTTGAAAAAATCCCTGTACTATAGTACAGGGAAATTTTCGAAAAATTGCCATTTTTCGACCCTTTTATTTTTTGACATAAATAGTTACCATAGCATAATAAACATGCGCAGAGTCGAATATTGGGTTCTGCGCATGTCAATTATGCTATAGTAACCAGTTTTATCGGAAAATAAAAAGGTCGAAATTTGGCTATTTTTTGAAAAAATCCCTGTACTATAGTACAGGGAAATTTTCAAAAAATTGCCATTTTTCGACCCTTTTATTTTTTGACATAAATAGTTACTATAGCATAATAAGCATGCGCAGAGTCGAATATTGGGTTCTGCGCATGTCAATTATGCTATAGTAACCAGTTTTATCGGAAAATAAAAAGGTCGAAATTTGGCTATTTTTTGAAAAAATCCCTGTACTATAATAGAGGGAAATTTTCGAAAAATTGCCATTTTTTGACCCTCCTATTTTTTGATATAAATAGTTACTATAGCATAATAAACATGCGCAGAGTCGAATATTGGGTTCTGCGCATGTCAATCATGCTATAGTAACCAGTTTTATCGGAAAATAAAAAGGTCGAAATTTGGCTACTTTTTGAAAAAATCCCTGTACTATAGTACAGGTAAATTTTCGAAAAATTGCCATTTTTCGACCCTTTTATTTTTTGACATAAATAGTTACTATAGCATAATAAACATGCGCAGAGTCGAATATTGGGTTCTGCGCATGTCAATTATGCTATAGTAACCAGTTTTATCGGAAAATAAAAAGGTCGAAATGTGGCTATTTTTTGAAAAAATCCATGTACTATAGTACAGGGACATTTTCGAAAAATTACCATTTTTCGACCCTCTTATTTTTTGACATAAATAGTTACTATAGCATAATAAACATGCGCAGAGTCGAATATTGGGTTCTGCGCATGTCATTTATGCTATAGTAACCAGTTTTATCGGAAAACAAAAAGGTCGAAATTTGGCTATTTTTTGAAAAAATTCCTGTACTATAGTACAGGGAAATTTTCGAAAAATTGCCATTTTTCGACCCTTTTATTTTTTAACATAAATAGTTACTATAGCATAATAAACATGCGCAGAGTCGAATATTGGGTTCTGCGCATGTCAATTATGCTATAGTAACCAGTTTTATCGGAAAATAAAAAGGTCGAAATTTGGCTATTTTTTCGAAAAATTGCCATTTTTGCACCCTTTAAGTCATACCGCCCCCTATAGACACGCCTAGCCTAGCGTAAGTCATACCGTCCTCTATAGACACGCCTAGCTCAGACTATGTCATACCTCCCCCTATAGCCAAGCCTACGTCATACTGCCCCCTATAGACACGCCTGGCCTAGCCTAGACTAAATCATACCGCCCCCTATAGATACGGCTAGACTAAGGCATACGGCCCCCCAATATACATGCCTAGCCTAGACTAAGTCATACCGCCCCTATAGACACGCCTAGCCTAGCCTAAGTCATATCGCCCCCCCTGTAGACACGCCTAGAGTAAGCCATACCGCCCCCTGTAGACACGACTAGCCTAAGTCGTACCGCCCCCTGTAGACACGCCTAGCCAAGCTCAAGTCAAACCTCCCCCTATAGACACGCCTAGCCCAGACTATGTCATACCGCCCTCTATAGGCAAGCATAAGTCATACCCCCCACCCTATAGACACGCCTAGCCAAGCTTAAGTCATACCACCCCCCCCCTATAGACACGCCTAGCCAAGCATAAGTCATACCGCCCCCCCTATAATCAAGCCTAGACAAGCTTAAGTCATAAAGGCCCCTATCGACACGCTTAGCCAAAGCCATACCGCCACATATAGACACGCCTAGCCTAGAATAAGTCATACCGCCTCCCTATCGACACGCCTAGCCTAAAATAAGTCATAGCGCCCCCTATCGACACGCCTAGCCTAGACTGAGTCATACCGCCACCTATAGACACGCCTAGCCTAGGTTATACCGCCACCTATAGAGACGGCTAACCTAGACTAAGTCATACTGCCCCCTATAGAGACGGCTAGACTAAGCCATAGCCATACCGCCCCTCCAATAGACACGCCTAGCCAAGCTTAAGTCATACCTCTCCCCCCCCCAATAGACACGCCTAGCCAAGACTAAGTCATATCGCCCCCCCGCCCCCAATAGACACGCCTAGCCTCGAATAAGTCATACCGCCCTCCATAGACACGCCTAGACTAAGCCATACCACCCCCCTCCCCCCAATAGACACGACTAGCCAAGCTCAAGCCATACTGAGCCCCACCCCCCCAATAGACACGACTAGCCAAGCTCAAGCCATACCGCCCCCTATAGACATGCCTAGCCAAGCTCAAGTCATACCGGCCCCTATAGACACGCCTAGACTAAGTCATACAGTCCAAGTCATACCGCCACCTATAGACTAAGTCAATCGCCTAAGTCAATCAATCGCCTAAGTCAATCAATCGCCTAAGTCAATCAATCGCCTAAGTCAAGCAATCGCCTAAGTCAGTCAATCAATCGCCTAAGTCAGTCAATCAATCGCCTAAGTCAGTCAATCAATCGCCAAAGTCAGTCAATCGACCTAAGTCAGTCAGTCAGTCAATCGCCTAAGTCAGTCAGTCAGTCAATCGCCTAAGTCAGTCAGTCAATCAGTCAATCGCCTAAGTCAGTCAATCGCCTAAGTCAGTCAATCGCCTAAGTCAGTCAGTCAGTCAATCGCCTCAGTCAGTCAATCGCCTCAGTCAGTCAATCGCCTATGTCTGTCAGTCAGTCAATCGCCTCTGTCAGTCAATCGCCTAAGTCAGTCAGTCAGTCAATCGCCTCAGTCAGTCAATCGCCTAAGTCAGTCAGTCAGTCAATCGCCTAAGTCAGTCAGTCAGTCAATCGCCTAAGTCAATCAATCGCCTAAGTCAGTCAATCATTCAATCGCCTAAGTCAATCAATCAGTCAATCGCCTAAGTCAATCAATCAGTCAATCGCCTAAGTCAATCAATCGCCTAAGTCAATCAATCAGTCAATCGCCTAAGTCAATCAATCAATCAGTCAATCGCCTAAGTCAATCAAACAATCAATCAGTCAATCGCCTAAGTCAATCAATCAATCAATCAGTCAATTGTTAAGTCAATCGCCTAAGTCAATCCATCAAGTCAATCGACCCTTTTATTTTTTGACATAAATAGTTACTATAGCATAATAAACATGTGCAGAGTCGAATATTGGGTTCTGCGCATGTCAATTATGCTATAGTAATCAATCGCCTAAGTCAGTCAATCAATCGCCAAAGTCAGTCAGTCATTCGCCTAAGTCAGTCAGTCAGTCAATCGCCTAAGTCAGTCAGTCAGTCAATCGACCTAAGTCAGTCAGTCAGTCAATCGCCTAAGTCAGTCAGTCAGTCAATCGCCTAAGTCAGTCAGTCAATCGCCTAAGTCAGTCAATCGCCTAAGTCAGTCAATCGCCTAAGTCAGTCAGTCAGTCAATCGCCTCAGTCAGTCAATCGCCTCAGTCAGTCAATCGCCTAAGTCTGTCAGTCAGTCAATCGCCTCAGTCAGTCAATCGCCTAAGTCAGTCAGTCAGTCAATCGCCTCAGTCAGTCAATCGCCTAAGTCAGTCAGTCAGTCAGTCAATCGCCTAAGTCAGTCAGTCAGTCAATCGCCTAAGTCAGTCAATCGCCTAAGTCAGTCAGTCAGTCAATCGCCTCAGTCAGTCAATCGCCTAAGTCTGTCAGTCAGTCAATCGCCTCTGTCAGTCAATCGCCTAAGTCAGTCAGTCAGTCAATCGCCTCAGTCAGTCAATCGCCTAAGTCAGTCAGTCAGTCAATCGCCTAAGTCAGTCAGTCAGTCAATCGCCTAAGTCAATCAATCGCATAAGTCAGTCAATCATTCAATCGCCTAATCAATCAATCAGTCAATCGCCTAAGTCAATAAATCAATCAATCAGTCAATTGTTAAGTCAATCGCCTAAGTCAATCCATCAAGTCAATCGACCCTTTTATTTTTTGACATAAATAGTTACTATAGCATAATAAACATGTGCAGAGTCGAATATTGGGTTCTGCGCATGTCAATTATGCTATAGTAATCAATCGCCTAAGTCAGTCAATCAATCGCCAAAGTCAGTCAATCAATCGCCTAAGTAAGTCAATCAATCGGCTAAGTAAGTCAGTCAGTCAATCGCCTAAGTCAGTCAGTCAATTGCCTAAGTCAGTCAGTCAATCGCCTAAGTCAGTCAATCGCCTAAGTCAGTTAATCGCCTAAGTCAGTCAGTCAATCGCCTAAGTCAGTCAATCAATCGCCTAAGTCAGTCAATCAACCGCCTAAGTCAGTCAATCAATCGCCTAAGTCAGTCAGTCAATCGCCTAAGTCAGTCAGTCAATCGCCTAAGTCAGTCAGTCAATCGCCTAAGTCAGTCAATCAATCGCCTAAGTCAGTCAATCAACCGCCTAAGTCAGTCAATCAATCGCCTAAGTCAGTTAGTCAATCGCCTAAGTCAGTAAGTCAATCGCCTAAGTCAGTCAGTCAGTTGCCTAAGTCAGTCAGTCAATCGCCTATGTCAGTCAGTCAGTCATTCGCCTAAGTCAGTTAGTCAGTCAATCGCCTAAGTCAGTCAGTCAGTCAATCGCCTAAGTCAGTCAGTCAGTCAATCGACCTAAGTCAGTCAGTCAGTCAATCGCCTAAGTCAGTCAGTCAGTCAATCGCCTAAGTCAGTCAGTCAATCAGTCAATCGCCTAAGTCAGTCAATCGCCTAAGTCAGTCAATTGCCTAAGTCAGTCAGTCAGTCAATCGCCTCAGTCAGTCAATCGCCTCAGTCAGTCAATCGCCTCAGTCAGTCAATCGCCTAAGTCTGTCAGTGAGTCAATCGCCTCAGTCAGTCAATCGCCTATGTCAGTCAGTCAGTCAATTGCCTCAGTCAGTCAATCGCCTAAGTCAGTCAGTCAGTCAGTCAATCGCCTAAGTCAGTCAGTCAATCAGTCAATCGCCTAAGTCAGTCAATCGCCTAAGTCAGTCAATCGCCAAAGTCAGTCAGTCAATCGCCTCAGTCAGTCAATCGCCTAAGTCAGTCAGTCAATTGCCTCAGTCAGTCAATCGCCTAAGTCAGTCAGTCAGTCAGTCAATCGCCTAAGTCAGTCTGTCAGTCAATCGCCTAAGTCAGTCAATCATTCAATCGCCTAAGTCAATCAATCAGTCAATCGCCTAAGTCAATCAATCAGTCAATCGCCAAGTCAGTCAGTCAGTCAATCGCCTAAGTCAATCAATCGCCTAAGTCAGTCAATCATTCAATCGCCTAAGTCAATCAATCAGTCAACCTAAGTCAATCAATCAGTCAATCGCCTAAGTCAATCAATCAGTCAATCGCCTAAGTCAATCAGTCAATCGCCTAAGTCAATCAAACAATCAATCAGTCAATCGCCTAAGTCAATCAATCAATCAATCAGTCAATTGTTAAGTCAATCGCCTAAGTCAATCCATCAAGTCAATCGACCCTTTTATTTTTTGACATAAATAGTTACTATAGCATAATAAACATGTGCAGAGTCGAATATTGGGTTCTGCGCATGTCAATTATGCTATAGTAATCAATCGCCTAAGTCAGTCAATCAATCGCCAAAGTCAGTCAATCAATCGCCTAAGTAAGTCAATCAATCGGCTAAGTCAGTCAGTCAATCGCCTAAGTCAGTCAATCAATCGCCTAAGTCAGTCAATCAACCGCCCAAGTCAGTCAGTCAATCGCCTAAGTCAGTTAGTCAATCGCCTAAGTCAGTAAGTCAATCGCCTAAGTCAGTCAGTCAGTTGCCTAAGTCAGTCAGTCAATCGCCTATGTCAGTCAGTCAGTCATTCGCCTAAGTCAGTTAGTCAGTCAATCGCCTAAGTCAGTCAGTCAGTCAATCGACCTAAGTCAGTCAGTCAGTCAATCGCCTAAGTCAGTCAGTCAATCGCCTAAGTCAGTCAATCGCCTAAGTCAGTCAATCGCCTAAGTCAGTCAGTCAGTCAATCGCCTCAGTCAGTCAATCGTCTCAGTCAGTCAATCGCCTAAGTCTGTCAGTCAGTCAATCGCCTCAGTCAGTCAATCGCCTAAGTCAGTCAGTCAGTCAATCGCCTCAGTCAGTCAATCGCCTAAGTCAGTCAGTCAGTCAATCGCCTCAGTCAGTCAATCGCCTAAGTCAGTCAGTCAGTCAGTCAATCGCCTAAGTCAGTCAGTCAGTCAATCGCCTAAGTCAATCAATCGCCTAAGTCAGTCAATCATTCAATCGCCTAAGTCAATCAATCAGTCAATCGCCTAAGTCAATCAATCAGTCAATCGCCTAAGTCAATCAATCGCCTAAGTCAATCAATCAGTCAATCGCCTAAGTCAATCAATCAATCAGTCAATCGCCTAAGTCAATCAAACAATCAATCAGTCAATCGCCTAAGTCAATCAATCAATCAATCAGTCAATTGTTAAGTCAATCGCCTAAGTCAATCCATCAAGTCAATCGACCCTTTTACTTTTTGACATAAATAGTTACTATAGCATAATAAACATGTGCAGAGTCGAATATTGGGTTCTGCGCATGTCAATTATGCTATAGTAACTTCCAGTTTTATCAGAAAATAAAAAGGTCGAAATTTGGCTATTTTTTGAAAAAATCCCTGTACTAGGAAATTTTCGAAAAATTGCCATTTTTCGACCCTTTTATTTTTTGCCATAAATAGTTACTATAGCATAATAAACATGCGCAGAGTCGAATATTGGGTTCTGCGCATGTCAATTATGCTATAGTAACCAGTTTTATCAGAAAATAAAAAGGTCGAAATTTGGCTATTTTTTGAAAAAATCCCTGTACTATAGTACATGGAAATTTTCGAAAAATGCCATTTTTCGACCCTTTTATTTTTTGACATAAATAGTTACTATAGCATAATAAACATGCGCAGAGTCGAATATTGGGTTCTGCACATGTCAATTATGCTATAGTAACCAGTTTTATCGGAAAATACAAAGGTCGAAATTTGAGTACAGGGAAATTTACGAAAAATTGTCATTTTTCGACCCTTTTATTTTTTGACATAAATGGTTACTATAGCATAATAAACATGCGGAGTAGAATATCGGGTTCTGCGCATGTCAATTATGTAGTACTATAGTACAGGAAACTTTTGCGTAAAATAACCAAATTTCGACCCTTTTATTTTTCGACAAAACTAGTTACTATGGCTCTATAAGATGATGATAGCACAATATATGCGCATATATGGCACTATTTTCGCATAATAAGTGAATTTTAAAAAGTGACTATTTTGGCCATTTTTTGAAAAAGTGGGTACAGGGAATTTTTTCGAAAATTTACCAAATTTCGACCTTTTTATTTTTTGACGTAACTAGTTACTATGGCTCTATAAGATGATGATAACACAATATATGGCACTATTTTCACATAATAGTTGAATTTAAAAACAAGTGGCTACTTAGGCCATTTTTCGAAAAAAATTACTAGTACTATAGTACAGGGAAATTTTCAAAAAATGGCCAAATATCGACATGTATATAATATTGAGGTAACATGCACAGAACACGTTGCAATATATCCCTGTATATGGTATTACCATCATCTTATAGAACAAAGTTTTATCCAATCGAATATTGGCACCATTTCCAAAATTGTTTATTTGAAAAAAAGTTAATTTATTCAGACAAAAATATTTCCATTTATTGATATCGGAAATATACACGATTTGAATTAAATGAGGTATATAATATATACATTTTAACATAGCTGACTTGATAATACACAATTATAAAACAATACGAATTAATTTAAAAAGCTAAATATTCATAATTATATAATAAATTAATTTTACTAGTATTATGTGAGTAAACTAAATAAAGCCAGAGTTTTCACAATGAACGACCGAATGTGTCGTAGCATTCAAACCATTTAACATACATTGATGTGATCATGTGATTTTATTTACATAACAATTGTTTAGATCAATAAACAACATTATTTTGTTCCAGATAAAAACTTTAAATTAATATTATATTCATTATCAGTATGTTCATAATCAATATTATTACAATTAATGTTACCACTACCCTTTATCACCGAGTATAGTTCCTCTCAATTTGATTACATTTAACAATTATTTTCATTATCGTCATTGAGAAAAGAGAATTTAGTTTAGAGGGCTTGGTTAAAAAATTCAACAAATCAAACAAAAATGAGAGGGTTGAGGCAGTGGATTTACCAAAGTCTTGTGCTTGAATGAATATAGCCTAAAATGGGTGGGATACTCGAGCATGGGATTACACTCGGGAGTATGGGATTACACTCGAGAATGGGATTACACTCGAGAATGGGATTACACTCGAGCATGGGATTACACTCGAGCATGGGATTACACTCGAGCATGGGATTACACTCGAGCATGGGATTACACTCGAGCATGGGATTACACTCGAGCATGGGATTACACTCGAGCATGGGATTATACTTGAGCATGGGATTATACTCATGGGATTATATTAAACAATATTATTAAGTACATTCATATTTCTACATATCTACAGGGGTAGACTTGCCTCTAATTATTGTTTCTCTTTATGTTGATAATTCTTTACGAGTGCCGCGTTGTGAATTTTGTTCACAATGATTCCAGATCAAGTATATATATATAACATGGTAAAATGTTTGTTCTTTTTATCAACATTAAGTAAATTGCTGTCTAGAACATAGACTAAGGTAGGGATAGCCACTAAATAGAGGTATCTCCTCTACAAAGGATATGCACTTGACAGGGATGTCCTCTGAATTTTCACCGGAATTCTACTTTAGATCTGAAACTAATGAGAGGTTGACCTAAGACCTCAAGGTCTGGAACCGTTCAGAAGACACTTTTTTTTCTCAAATATATTACCAACTTTTCCTCTCACTTGCAGACAAGCAATCACCTCATCATCTAGTTTATCCAATTTGCAGAATTTACATCCAAACTGTCAGTCCATAAAAAGCTGCGTGTAAAATTGAGGTGACGTCAAACGCCTGCGATATTTATTCACCATTTCCTGTATCTTTTGACGTCGTTTAACATGAGGCGGACAATGCCTTGAAAATAAAATTAAATAAAAATATAAATCATTTCAAAATTGACAATAGTTAGATATAGAAACATTTATTTTAATTTACATAAAGCTCTTTTCCAGTTACAACAAAAGTTTTGACAGAGGTGTTGGTGTTTTTATATACTTTTTATTGAAGAGGTTAACCAGTATAAAATAAGAAATACTTAAATAAAAACATTGAGTGTACCCATCGCCATCAGAAATAAGGATCAACTAACAATGTAAAATTCAAACTCACAATTTTTGTTTTTTTATTTATCATATATTTTGTGGTTGAGTTATCACAATGTAAAATTATCTATACGTACATATCACATTCTAGCCGTTTTCTATTGCATATATTAATACACGTCTGTCGCACTAAAGTACCAAGTGACCGCCGACTTACAACCATACCATCAACTAATGGGTTAGTGTTTAAAGCACTGCAAAAAAAATATATATATTAGACAATGTAATAATAATTTTCTATGTAAGGGCGTGTGGTACAGGGTGTTGGACGTTGGACTACTGATCGTGAGACCGAGGTTCGAATCCAACTCTCGCCGCATTGCTTGTATCCTTAGGCAAGATACTTTACTTACGTTTGCCTCTCTCCACCCAGGTGTATAAATGGGTTAGATCAAGACACAACTTTGCACTGATTACTAGCTGCATTATGGGAGTATGTTTCCATACGTGTTTGATCCAAAAATGACTGGGGTAATAATGTTCAGCACTTAGAGAAGCTTGCTTGTAGAGCGCTATATAAGATAATATATTTATAATATATAATATTGACTACGTAGACAGGTGCATGATACAGGTGACACTTTAATAAGGAATTTATATTAGTTCTAATTTGGTTAGAAGTGGGTGAAAAATGAGAATACTTCAGCAATTTCTGTCAAATGTACTCTAAAATTTAATATTTTGACCTTAATTCACCAATACAAACAATCATATTATTTTGACTGATAAAAACTGATAGAGAAGTTTCACTAACGATCCTTGTAACTGTATCCTATAGAGGCCGCTCTTCAATGGCTGTATAAAGATGATGGCCACTTGATCGTTGGTTCGTCCACTCCTTAATGAGCTACTACTGCTGCCTTGCAGGTATTCTAGGCCAGTACTGGTTTCAGTCAATAGTTCACCTGTGAAAACAGTGGTATTATTAAATTCCTTTTTGTCTCACAAAGAATGTCAGATGAGTAAACCATATTTACTCCCCCTGAGTAAAAGGGACAAGTTTGTATATGTCTATCATACACATTAATTGTATTGTAGAAAAACTAATATTTGGAAGTAGGCTAACCATTAGTCTTATAAATACTCTATGGTGGGCTTATAGATTATCTTAGGTGGGCTTATACAGTACATCCTCTTAGGTGGGCTTATAGATTCTCTATGGTGGGCTTATTGATACTCTATGGTGGGCTTATACTGTAGATTCTCTAAGGTTGGCTTATATCTTTTAGGTGGGCTTATAGATTATCTTAGGTGGGCTTATAGATTATCTTAGGTGGGCTTATAGATTCTCTTAGGTGGGCTTAGATAGATACTCTAGGGTTGGCTATCTGTATTAGTATTATCTATGTTGATAGCAGATGATAACTAATTTAAACAGGTGGTTTATTGTTACTTGAAACAAACATAATAAATATGTACAGCAATACATGTATTTTTCCTAAGCAATTGTAGGTCTACACTGAAAGGGTAGCCAAGTCTTAAGCCAATAGGCCGAGATACTCAAATATGAAATCTGTTTACTGTTACTCTTCATAATTGCTTTAAGTTGTTTTAAATCTTGAGAAGATTATGAATAAAAAGAAGTCAATTTTAAATGGATTATCATGATATCAAACAATACTCCTGGGCCTGACAACAATTCAATGGCTGCATTAAAATGAAGTCTGCACGGTTATAAATAAATCCACATGTATTTAAGTTAATCTATTATTAGAGGGTAAATATTCTAATATAATAACATATTAAAGGTATTAAATGCTTTTATAAACACTGTTTGTCAAACAGAAAATAGAAAAATAAAATAACTTACTGATAGGGAATGTGTCTGCATCAGCCAAGCACTCCAAGCAGACAACCAGTACTTTCATATGCGAACCTCCAATCATGCCTGCTCTCGTGGATAGCTTCCTCTTCTTGTCTAGGCTAGGGCTGATCTGGGCTGGGGCTGTATTCTCCACAGGCAGGTCAAGGGTCGAAGGTCTCTGCTGAGGATTTTGGTAGAGTGGTAGACTCTTGGATCCATAAGGTGATAGGTTTTGCTTACCAGATGGTTGATCAAGGGCTGAAATAAGGTGGATATATTTGTATAAAATAAGCCCATATATAAACAATAAACTATCGTAAATGAAACTGTTCATTTGGTACTAAATAAAGTGCATTATAGTATGATACAAAATTCTTACAGAAAAGACAATAATAACATTTGAGGCTTACCCTCGACAGAATGGCTTCTATCAAGACTGTGGACCCGTTGCGAAGGAACTACAAATGCCATTTCTGATGTGCTGTCAGCATAGTAAAGTACCTGATGCTGGCCATTGTACAGACTGCCTCCATGATCTACATATGCATCTATATCTATGTGAAATAAACACATTTAGGAGTTAATGTTTACCTACATACTTTATTTTATCATATTCACACATTTTAATGCACCCTTGTGTTTTCTCACTTTTCTACGTTTTTTAACATTTTGGCTCTGACGCTTCACCTGCAAACAGTTCTGCTTTGAGCTGCAAAGGGATCAATGCACCAAGTACCAAGTAATGCCTTCCTTTTTTATAGCCATACCTATTATTATTATTATTCTTTATTGACAACAGGCGATAACAGTGTCCAACATGTTCAGCGAGTCAAATGGCCAAGCGGTTAAGGCAGGGGCACCGTTTACAGTACCTAAAGAGCCAACAACATCGGCAAGGGTTCGAGGCCGACTCGCTCCTAGTTCTGGTGGTGGAACAAGTCTTCTCGGATAAGGACTATAAACCGTAGGTCCAGTGTACACAGTTATAACCTGTGTGCACTTTAAAGAACCCAGTTCATTATTCGAAAAGAGTAGGGGGTTACCCCGGTGAACTGGTTCACAAAATAGCCCCTGTATCAGAGGGATTACCACCTATCTGATAGGACAGTGATTAATTCACTATTGGTAATCCTTGGCCACATTGCCTAAAGACATAAAAAAAAAAATAAAAAAAACATGGTACACAAATAGTAGGCGATACAAGCAGGCAAATAGCAATAACAAACTTAGATAATATTTTCACTAACTTTAAGTACTTCGAAAACAAATGTTGAAAGTATATGAAGGTTAATAACAAACGTACCAAAACTTGAACCAATGATCTCAGAATCTTCCATCTTCCAGCTTGTGCTGATATGACCTGACCATCCAGCATGTGTTGCTATGTCAACCGGCCAGCCGAGATTATTAAGAAACTCCAGAAAGTGTGGGGGCACTGTTGCACTGGATAACTGATTGCGAAGAAAATATGAAGAAAGGGAAAACGATTAAATTCTATCAATGAGCTCACAGAACATTAAAATTTGATGGAAACAATTGTACTCTAGATTGACATGTTTTAAGAGATGAAGAGGAACAAGAAAAAAGAGCTTGAGATTTAGAAGTTGGAGGTAGTAAGAGAGTAGCAAGATTACAAAAGATGGTATCAAAGAAATGGGAATTGGATTGGAGGAAAATTATGTACAAGATCAGAATAAGTAGGGAGAAGGTGTAGAAGCATGGAAGTAATGACAACCACTTGTAAAGCTCTCTCAAATTAGTTTGATAGTGTAGACCGAGCTTAAGAGGGAGAAAATAAATTTTAATGAAGATAAATGTTAAATATAGACACTAATATCATTAATATGATATATATATATAATTAAATGTATAGTAAAGTAGTAGGAACTGATCTATTTTTCTTACCACATTGGCTAGTATTTCATTTGGTGTCCTCTGTCCAGACTTTACATAGAATACAAAGCCAGTGTCAAATGTCCTGCATGGTATACTGTCCAATAATTCTAAATCTGTTTCAAATCCAGGCTGTGTGGAGTCTAACATGACTAATGAAGGCGGCACAGAGCTATTAGCTGGTTCCTAAACAAATGTAAATTCAGATTTAATTAGTTTAGTGAGGGATTTGGTTTCTCTCTAGAGGTAAACCATGGAGCTATTATATTTTATAGCTTCATAGCGAAAACAAATTGAGCCTCTACTGTTAGGGTTTTGAAAATACTTACTTTTAATGTACCTAACGTAAGAAATCCAAGGTGTGATAGCAGTAGCCTAGCAGGGCTAAACTCTTGTTTAGGCCTAGGAGGTTTGGCTTCTGTCCTAGGGTTTGGGAAGGCAACATTAGCCAGCTCATCTTCTGCTGATGACTTCACACATTCCTCATATTTTATCTGTTTTTCTAGTAAAACTTTCAAAGCTTCATGGTCCGTTTGTGATTGTTCCGTTTCAATGTTCGACATTGTTGGAATACTTCTATCGCTATGTAATAAAAGTAATTGATTAGCAAACTATTATTAAATAATTATTTGTGATTTTGCACATTTATGGATATATAAAAAACAGAAATAAGCATTCATAAGCTATGCTCCTGCATTTTTAATCTTTTCATCATCATTTTTTTCAAAATATTTTAAATGAAAACTTGAATCATTTTTCAAATACGTTATAACTATTACAGTAACACAACATTAGTAATGATAAATTTTTATGTTACTTACGCATTTGTTAGCTGGATTTTGTCGACCATTTCAGGAAAGTTTCGTGATGTGATTTCATGATGAGTGCCAACATTGTCCATTGGTTGAGGGCGGGCTGGATATTTTAAACGTTCTTGCGCTGCCTCCTAAATAATAAGGTACAGTAGAACAGAAATATTAAAAATGTTTAAAAGACTAGAACAAAAATACACA
Organism: Antedon bifida; assembly: GCF_963402885.1. Classification (NCBI taxonomy): domain Eukaryota; kingdom Metazoa; phylum Echinodermata; class Crinoidea; order Comatulida; family Antedonidae; genus Antedon; species Antedon bifida. Next base: position 3,932,912 of record NC_136234.1, read on the forward strand.
CAACTTCTTGATAAAAATAATGTTTCTTACTTTCTCCGATTTCGGCCAATGGCGTTGTTGAATAACCCATGCATGACGACCCATCAGACCGCGAAGAAGTATGGTGGCAGTAGGAAGAGGATCTTGACAAAACAATATAAAATGTAATTGAGACGTTAAAATGCTTAGAGCTTTGATGGGATGAGAATTTGCATATTAGGTTTAGTACTTAAAGATGGATGACTTTTCCTAAATATAGAAGAGGGGAAAAGAATGGAATAAACTTGATTTGAAACAGCACTTTTAAGCTTTGTCTACACTATCAAACTTTATGTAACAAAAAATGTGATGTGCCCATATATGAACACGATGATATTATATTTGGGCTCATCACACATTTCTGTCAAAGTAGTTTGGTAGTGTGGACAGAGCTTTAGAAAGTAAAAGTAAATTATACATACGTTTTTCTTCTACCACAGGATGTTCTAGAATGGCTAGCAGTGTATTATTCTCCAGTACAAAATACTTGAATGTCGCATTAGACGACTTCTCCTTCACCAACTTCAGGATGGATTCCTCGTCCAGCAAGGATACAACAGATGAAGGACCAATCGGAGAGGGGAAGCTTCCCTAAAATACATCAAAATAAACCAAATATAAATAAATATTACTGCTTTCATTTTGGGATAGCATTCTGTAATATTAGTTAGTTGGCAGAGCTCAATCTCCTCCTCGGTTCTCTTGACAAGGATTAAGATTTAAATTACAGTTATATTTACATATCAAATTAATCTAAATGGCCTCAAAGCTAATGAACATGTTTTTGCATTAATTTATTATCTAAAGAAACATCACTGCCTTTCTATTTTGAGGATAATAAATAATAAAATGATAGCACTCAGAAACTGAGTGAAGTACTTGGCAAAATGTTGAAAGATACATTTTTTTACTTTATTTTTTTTTATTTGTGAAGTTATTAATGAACTGATTTTCAATAGGCATGTTCTGTGAGTATATACCTATTTACACCGAAAAAGAATGATAACGTCAAAATTGTAGGCACTATTGCCAAAAACATACAAACAAAGCAAGTTACTATCATTGGCAAATTTTGCCAATAACAATTTACAGTACCACATGATTGAGTAGACAAGCAAGCACAGACTCTGCAGCGTCCTTCACCCTCATTGATGCTGGTTTCAGTTCCTTCTCATGTTTATAAACCGGAGGAACACACCCCTTAGGTCGGGACTTACTCCCTGATATACCAAGCTCAATCACTTCCAAAACACAGTGCAAACATTCCTACAAAAAAAAAAACACCATGAATTTTCGTTATACATGTAACACATAAAAAACAATGGTGTTGGTAGTCTATGAGTCACGTCTATCTACCTGTATAAACTTGAGCTCCTGTGAATACTGTTCTCTCATAGGGAAGTTTTGAAGTTCTAGAGAACAGAGCTTTGTAAATGGTTCCTCTGCTTTTCTTTGTTTTTTTGTGGTTATTTTAGGATATTAGTATGGGTCATTTTTGTGTGTAAAGCATTTAGAAACATTGTATTAGGTGCTATATAAGACTACCATTATTATTATTATTATTATATGCAATTATTTACTCTCATTTTCTTGTTCTTCAGATGGGACATGGTCCTGTGTATATACATACATGTGCACGATAAAGAAACCTGTACACTATTCAATAAAGAGTTGTTGATCATTTCTGTGTTGATCATATCATAGAGTCCAATCATTCCCAAATATGGGCACCCCTCGATAGGAAATGGAACATTCCCTATACAGGTAGGGATCTTATGATTGCTATCTACGTTCCTTCTGATTGATACCATTGTACCACTCAGCTCTCTAAATACAAGTACCTTGTCTTTCAGAAGATATTCATGGTTGACAATCCAGACAGTCAAACACTGGAATGCGGCTACTATGATAGAATGCAGAATCTTTGAATGCTGCGGAGATGGTTTACTACAAAGATGCACGATATGCTCACATATCCAGCGAACAGCACGTTTGCATTCTAATTGATCTGAAATGCAGAAAAATAAAGAACATTTACTGAAAATAGTTTTTTTTTGTCCACAATCTACAGCTCTGTCTACACTATAAAACTTTATGTCTCAAACAAATTCGACAAAAAAGGTGTGATGTGCCCAAATATGGTAGTGATGTTCCCAAATATGGTAGTGATATGACATCAACTTGTCCATATATGGGCACATCACATTTTGTTGTCACATAAAGTTTGGTAGTGTAAACAGAGCTTAACAGTGATCACAAACAAAATAATAGCCCTTTCACATTACTTAGCAAAACTCCAGCGTTTAGACACGCATGGTTGGGTGTTCTGTTGCTTTTATATCTCATGGTTTTTTACCTTATTTGAGTTCTTGCAGTAGAGACACAGTACGCTGGGTAATAAAAACAGTAGACTACTACAAATAGGTAGTCTGAAATATCCCAAATTTAGCCAAAAATAGATACAAACCTTCTACACACGTGTTTATTCTGGCAAGGCCTGATAGAAGTTCTAATGCTGCCAGCGATACATTGTAATACTTATACTCGCTTGTTGACCAAACTGACATTAAACGCTGACATACAAGATGGGTACAGCGCACAAAAATCCTCCAAGAAGTATCTGTTTTAATAGTTTTGAAAAATAATAAAAAAAGCATATTAAAAAATCATATTGTAATTATGGTATAAATGAGATACTTATATTTGCTGTGATTTCTACCATATATTGTTGCTATGTAGTTAACATAATATATTTGTTTAACGTTATTTTAAAGTTGGATAAAATGTTTATATTATATATATTATTTAAGCAGTATATAAATATAGACTGGTAAATATCTAAATAACATTATGCAATAATATTTAGATTGAATATGAATATCACTCCAAAAAAGAGCCAGAACACAATTTGAGAATTCTCAAAATGTACCCTCGTAACTTTGCAGTTACATTCATACTAATTTAATGTTTAAAATAACACTTTTTATTATGTTAGGAATTAATCAATGAATTATTAAAAATATGAAATTTATTAGTTTTAACATGCAATGAAAATTCAAATCCGCATGCAGTATTTATTATGTTGGAAAACCACAATAAAAAAAAATGAATTAAATAAGATAAAAGAGTATAATCAAACTTTGTTTGCATCTATTATTTTTTAATTATTTAGTTTTTCCTAATAAGGTTATTTGAATTTTATAAATGTTTTCAATATAAATGGCAAAATGATTAGTTTAATGAATAAAGTATTGAATAAAACACACATTTTATTTTTGGCAAATTTTCCATTCACTAGTTTTTTAATTTTAGATTCCTCAGAACAACTCACCAGATGGCAATAGGTGGGAATTTTATTGTTCAATATTGTAAAAATATAATTAAAAACAAAAATATATTAAAAAGATTTTTAAAATGGGTGTACAGTGGGGAAGGTAAGGCGGACATAACTTCTAAATTGCAATACCAAATTCGTTGGGCTGTAGTACTCTGTTACAAACTAATTTCATATATGCACCTTTTTTGTGTTTACAATTGTAATTTTAGGATATTTAAGGCCATCATTATGTAATGACTATTGCTTATCATGGTGACCGATTCAAAGGAGGGCTAGGCATAAGTTTGTAAGTTCGGCAGCAGTGGTTAGTTAGGCTATCAGCAGGTTAAGCAACGATTTGCTTAGGCCTAGATCAACAATGGGCCATGCTGCATGCCGAAATTACAAGAATCGGTACCAAGGTAGGGGCCAACTGGATGACTCCTACCACTTGTAAGCGGTTTCAAATCCACGATAGGCTCGCTACTGCTACGTTGGTGGGTCAGCAACACTTTATCTGTAAATAAAAATCGTATGAGAAAAAACCAAATAAAATACTAAATGTGCATATGAGTAAAAATGCAATATGATAAAAATGATAACTTTTTGTAAGAAAAATATTAAGAAGGTTAAATATAATGAAATGTAAATATGAACGATTACCAACTATATGGAAAGATATTATATAATAGTTGAGGAGCATAACAATTAAGTACATTAAACAAATTGTAACCCTGATTGAAAAAATATAGAATGTTGTTTAAAGTACATTAAAAAAATGAGAAATATATAACTTTCATTCTACTATTATAATATGTGACTCATGCAAACTCATACAAAATTTAACTGAATATTGAAACAGTAATTAAAAATGAAGATAATAAAAAAAAATATTTAACACGTTCACTGCCACGGCGTATTTATACGTCAAAAATTGCGTGTCGCTACTTGCCAAGACGTAATAATACGTCAAAATCGTAGCACTTTTGTATTGTATGTAGAATCGCTGGCAGTGGTGATTGGAACAGGAATTATCGCATGGCAGTTTATGAATGATGTACGTAAACGATAATCTAAAAATAAATGTCATATGTTTGTTTGTGTTTATTCCCTCATGCATTGAATATGGTTGATACGATGGCGCCCTCACACTCAATATAATCATCTCAAACATGTCATAAATTGCGCTAATAGTAAATAAAAATAATAATGCACGTGGACAATGACGTATGAGCGTGGACAATGACGTATATGAACAGTTTGACCGATTTTAGCGCGGAAAATCCCCGACGTATATTTACGTTCCTGGCAAAGTCAATAAAATTGTTGGACCATTGCCAGTGACGTATTTATACGTCTCAACGGTTTTTCCCGCCATCGTATTTTGAATGACATCATGATAGTCTGTGACCAGATGTTACACTTTCAAACTGTAATTTAATATGTAAACGGGACTTGGCACTGGGACAGAAATTACGGAAAATGCCTTGGCAGTCAATGTGTTAAATGCATGTTCAATAAATCAATATTATTAATGAATGCAAAAAAAATAACTCATAAATAACATAACTCAAATAAATAATACTGTGATAGTTATTTTGAAAGGTTAAATAAACTATCAATGTTACTATAGTAACCGAGCAAATCGAGCACATGACATGCTTTGAAGAAACTGATTGGTAGAGATACCATCCTTATGGAACAATCATAATCTTACTTGATGTGTTTTCTGACTGGTTTTTTTGTTTCTCCATCACCTCTTCCAAAATAGTGGTGCCTAGATCTCTGATCAAGGGAACAATTACAAAAGAATGCACAGTAATATACAAAATAAAAAAATACAAAAGGACATCAAATAGAAAAACAGAAAAAAATGACTACAGAAAGTGTTTTAGCTTTAAACTAAAACACATGGATATACTCTTTTTACAAAGCTGCTAATAATGGATTGCCATGCATTAGGATGGTGACTTGCTAATGTCATTTCTTGGTAATACACCTAAAAACAGTACTAATATCTAGTAACATTGTTTGTGGTACACCATGTCATTCCTCCAAAGTAAATAAAGAATGTATTGATGTTTCGAATATTCTACAACCATCTTCTTCAATATCTTCACAAACAATATTATAATACTAAGATCTCAAAAATACTATAATCCAAGCTGATGTTGAAGTATACTGAAAACTACAAGGTCTTTAGTTTTTTGTTTGTTTTATGTGGGTTTATCCCACCTTTTATTTTAACAAGGTCTTTAGTTCATTTGTGATTAAACATTGATTTACAAATCATACTTGCGAGATTCCTCCTTCTTTTTCTGTTCTTCCTTCGCTTCAATATCTTCACAAAGTGACGAGTCCAAGATGCACAAGTGGATTGCACCTAAAAGTGAATACAATATGGCGTTTGAAATAATATTTATTAAGCCCTGTCTACATAATTTATGTAACAAAAAAATGTAATGTGCCCATATATGGACATGATGACGTCATCACTAAAATATTAAGCATATCACTACCATATTTGTGCATTTACTATCCTTACCAAGAAGCATCTGCGTATTAACAGGATCCAGCTCACACTGCAGTGCTCCTATCATGAGGTTTACAATGTCCAATTTCAGTGACCTGAATGTCATTAATTTTTCATTCTCTCCAAACATACCAGAGGTTCTCATTGGTTTACCAGTCATCAAATCTAAAGTTTAAAAAGAATAAGCAAAAAACAATGATAGAAACATATGTGTCATGATATTAGTAAACAGTGTTGACACAATTTTAAGATTGTCTCCTTTTTCTCAAGAATAAAGAAGAACTTACCCATCATAGACAGTGTGTTGAAATGATGCGGGATACACAACATAGATAGAAGGAGATGGATTGATGCTTGTCGTAGCTGTTGCTGAGAAACGATCGACCTGAAAAATAAAAAGGTAGCAAAACACTATATTCACAATGAAATGCTACATATTAATTATGCTTTGTTCTGGGAACCAGTGGAACCTAATTAAAGTTTATTAAACAATCAGGGACACATTAAGCAGTGGTACATAATCCAAGCAGTTTTCAGTGATCTAGTACAAAATGTAATAAATTTTATGAATAAAGATAATAACTTACTTAAATTTCAGTTCTTTTTCAGGAAGCACCATTTCAAGGGCTGAGATGAAATGAGGAAGAACAAGCGACACACCCTTCAAGTCGATACGAAACAGATCTTGTGAATTGTACAGTATACTGGACATTACTAAACCACTGACTGTCTAAAAAAACAAACAAAACAAGATAAAAGAAATGTTCAATTTCAGGGTACTGGCAGACAGACTCTTACTTGGAGCATGTTACTACTTGCACCAAGGCAACCTATCAACAGGATGTTGTGCTCCAAAGAACAAATGGTTTATCTGTGGCTGTGACACGATCAGTTTCACCTTAACAGACACTGCGCGCAGTGGAGAGTATGTAGATGGTACAGTACTGTTGGTATTTGACGCAGCCAGGCATAAGATCAAAGGACTGTTACGAGTTTCTATCTTTGCAGGACGACCTCAGTGTCCTGTTGTTAGATTGCGTTGCTTGAACTTTGTTACTACTTTGAAAATCATGGCATCTTGAAAGTAGTGCCAAAAATCAATGGGCATTCAGATAATGTTTTCTAGAATGAACATATATATTATAGGAAAATAATACCGATATCTGATGAAAGACATACCTCATCTATTTTTAATCCTTGACTCAAAGCCAGATAAAATCGTGACAAATATACAGGCAGTATGCTTTCCCCTTGGTTGTAATTACTGAATATACGACACAGAGCACCGCAAGCCTCTGCTCTCCCTGCTTCGTAATTATTTGGTGATTCTGATATGTCATGTCGCTTATATGGTGACAAGATAGCAGTTATGTCGGAAGGTAATATTTCTGATGCTTTGCGGATTTCAGCAGCTTGAGCTGCACGGCGGCCACTCATGCGATGGGAATCGGGTGTCGCAATTGAATGACGCTCCTTTGCCAAACGACCTAATAAAGTTAAATGATCAAAATATTACGCAGGGGAATAGGCTGGCAAATAATCTGATCTTGGGGAATTATAAGCTTACCCTGGGGAATTATAAGCTTACCCTGGGATATAAGCTTACCCTGGGCAATAATCTTACCCTGGGCAATAATCTTACCCTGGGCAATAATCTTACCCTGGGCAATAATCTTACCCTGGGCAATAACCTTACCCTGGGCAATAAGCTTATCCTGGGCAATAAGCTTACTCTAGCCAATAAGCTTACCTTGGGAAATAAGCTTACCCTGGGAAATAAGCTTACCCTGGGAAATAAGCTTACCCTGGGCAATAAGCTTACCCTGGGCAATAAGCTTACACTGGGCAATAAGCTTACCCTGGGCAATAAGCTTACCTTCTGCAATAAGCTTACCCTGGGAAATAAGCTTAATCTGGGAAATAAGCTTACCCTGGGAAATAAGCTTACCCTGGGAAATAAGCTTACCCTGGGAAATAAGCTCACCCTGGGCATTAAGCTTACCCTTGGAAATTTACATGACATTATTTTATTTTATATCTAAATAAATCACTTGAATGATTGCTAAAATAATATCAGATTGATGTCAGCCTTAATTAAAAATTAAACAAAATGTAAGATACTAAATTGCCAACTGCATATCTGGCAACAAATTAAACCAAACAACATTAATTATAGCTGTTAATAGGTGCTACATACACATGCATTAAATATTTAAATTAAGCAATAAGTACATGCAAATGAAAATATTAAATACTAACTTCCAATATTTTAGTAAAAAGCAAATCTACACATGGAATTAAAGAGAAGAGGTGGTCAGGGAAACCCACCCTCAAATACTGCCATCAAAGTCTACAGCTTAATAAGGCCTTCTTCCCAGCTTCATATCAACACAGCATCCACCCAAGGAAGGATGCCCATAGTTTAGTTTTTTTTTTCTCACCCACATTTACAATCTATCCCTAGACGTCTTCAGATACAGATATAGATATAGAAACCAAGACACAACCACACATTTTTGTGTGCCAAAATTCTTCATTATTCTTTAAATAGATAGATACAGTGGAGTAATGAAAACTGAACAAATAAACATGAAAGTAATCATTATCTAGATGAAGGCATTTTAAAACTTTTTGAATGAATTTGATAAAAATAAAAAACCAAAAATATTATTGATTGGAAAAGAATTAAACTCACCCATAGATGCTGAAGAACGGAAGCAGAAAAAATGAAATATTAATGAATATTAATTATTAATAAATATTGATTATTAAGTTTAATGTAAATTTGCTTGGATTATAACACAAAAATGATTGATAAATAATAAAACTGAGATTGTATCAAACAAATAGTAAACTGATATGATTGAAAATTAAGCTAATAAAATCAAAATGATAAAGCACAATGTTCAATTAGCAAAAACAAAAATGTATTAAAATTTAGTTCAAAAGATAAATGAAATTTTATAAAATTAAGAATTTGTCCTAAAGTAATTTTTCTACATTTTTTTTCAAAGTTTGTTAACAATTTTCAATGTTAGGGGTGTTAGTTCTTTAAATTAAATTACAAAATCAAGAGCGATCGATATTAGTTTATTTTAAAAACACTTAATATTAACCAATAATCCCATAAGAATAAATATCATATTGATAATAATTATTGATAAAATGTAATTATCTTTATTCTATGATGTTATATTGGGACATTTGTTTCAAAAGGCTGACATATCATTACAAAATTGATTCTTAGACAATTTTCTTACAGAGTGAAAAAATTAGTTAGTACTGTATACAGGTATGTTTACAGTACTAGCATAAAGCGAGTGCAGAGAAACACAAAACAAACCAAACCTTACTCGCTTGAATAAGAGTTCTACTTAAATAAGAGTCCAACTTAGATAAGCACACTCAAAAGTAAATGTACACTTTCACCAATAAGAGCCCTTCACCACACTACCCTAGCACGACTTCACTCTAGGTGTATAGAGGCTTATTTAATCGGGCACGGTTTTGGATTTTACCAAAAAGCGAAAGTGTTCTAAGGTAGGGTTTTGCCACATAAGAAGTACTACACAGGATTTATTGTTCAGATTGGATCAGAAAGCAGTGTGTGCAAGAACATGGCTTTAAACTAAAATGTTTACAACTATGAAAATTGTCATCAATTCTGTAATAATAATCTGCCTTTACATTAAGAATGTCACAAATGGCAACAGCGAATATTAATCATTATTACATAATGAAATTAATGTTGTTAATTAATCATGTTCTACTGAACTATTTTAAGGCAAACAAAAAAACATAGGAGAAAATATCAAGACAAAACCAAAGAGAAGGATTCAACTCAACAAAATTAACAAAACAGAGGGAGTAAATGCAATTAAAGGATTAAAATAAACATGAAACAGAAATAACAGAGGGGGTAATGCAAGTACATGCACTGTCTCATGCGGTTGGTTTCTACACAAATTATTATTTAACAAAATATAAACTTTTTCCTTTTATATATATCTGTTCTTCCCCATGCCAATAGGATTCTGTAACAGGAAAACATTGTAATAAAAATCAGTATGATCCAATTATTTATATTCTGAGTTTTGCACTGTGTCACAAACAACAAAAGTGACGGGTGTTTTAGGCAGAACGAAAAGGGTAATTTGCATAGATTTATTCAGGTGTATCCCTGTATTTAAAAACTGCTGAGGAATGTAGTCATTTACAATGATTAAAATGCGGTTGCCACTGCAGCCTTATGGGCCACGAGGCCCGTAGAGGTTAGGTAAGAAAATGCGATTACAAATTTGAGTGGTACCAGGCGCCCTATGAATACAATTAGGGGTTGTAGCATTAGTAGTTGAACTCTTTCTTTTTTAATGAGTAAGCATAACAGATATAAAAATATTTTAAATATATATTCATAAACCTCAATCTCAAAATGGTTAACGGAAGAGGCAACAAGGAGGAAAGCATTGGTTATAATGAAAGCCATAAATACAATATTATTAATTTTTAAAATTAATTTGTTATGACAGACACACATTAAATTAACCTTTAACCCGGATTAATTTAGCTTGCATTAATTTGTTTAATTACTGTAGTTTATGAGGGAACCATGTATTATTATTATTAAAATTCAGAATTTATTCATAAATTAATTATGATTATTATAATGATTAGATTATATAATTTGTGAAAATACATACCATGGGGTGATTCAGATGATGAGACAGCAAAATGGACGCGGCGAGGCTTACTACCCCCAATACTCCCTTCACCATGCTTAACTGATTGAAACTTACATCCAGAAACAGCGCCCTCAAACAGCCATGCACCAAACAAGTGTAGTAAACTATTACACTGTGACCGCTTTTCCATCTGTAGTAATTGGGTCAAATTTGCTCCTTCGGGGGTGGGGGTTAGCTGTGGAGAAGGGGTGACTGACTTGCTTGGTTTATGGTACACTGAAGTGGAGTGGTTTATTTTGGATGCTTTGGATGTCGGAGGTGGTGTCTTGTTCTGTGAGTTCATATCCCCAGTTACGCCTCTATCAGCCTCACCTATAATATACAAATAAAAATGTTTACAGTCATATACACATTTATTAAATACAATTTTTAAAGTAATTCAGCTGCTGCTTTTACAGATTTTTTTCTCAAGCTATTCCAACTCTTGTAAGTCCAACATTTCGGCATGTTTCTGAAATGTATAAATACAATTCAATTTAACTTTATTTATCCACGGAGGCCCAGATCAATTCATAGTTGTCTTCCCTGGGGCCGTGCACATACAAGATACAATTTTAACAATTTATAAATATTTTGTACAGTATAGTACAAGTTTACTAAATTTTAAAAAGATTGTAGAGTTATAAATTATTAGGTCTTACCAATAAAAGCATCTGAAAGATTTGCAATGCCTCTCATAGCGAGCAGAAAGTTTTTCGGCAAAGCGCTTAGGCACGGGTGTTGATTTGGATCGATAACCTCCTCACTGTTAAACGCTGCTTGGATGAACATAGGTGTTTGGCTAACCACTTTAGGCTTGCAAAGGTCAACGGGATTGGATAAGATGTGAAGGAATCTGAACCAAGTCTGAGCGATGCAAGCGTTGTCCATGTCAGTTGGTACTATCTGAGCATCTTCCTCATCTGAAATGAAAATAATTGAGGGCTTAACATTTTTATTGAATGCCATTTACTGCCCATACAGAGTTGAAACGCCGGCTTTCATCAGATCACTGAAGTTAAGCATTGTTGGACCTGGTTGTTAAGCTTGAAGACCAGATTAACTACCTTTACTTTTTTATACCCACCATATATGTAACAGACTATTATAAATTACAGTAATAAAATTATTGTTTAAAAAATATTAGAATTCTTACTAATTTTAAGTTCTGGAAAGTTTGGACCGTAAAGTATTTTTAGCAAACGCGATGTTAATACTTGGTTGACTCTGTTCCACTGCTCCACTAATGCAGTGTGATGGCGCCATGCTACGCAGTATTCACGGAAGGTACGCCAGAGAGACGGTGACGGGAAACATCTTGTACACGCCAAAAGCCAGAGCTCAAATAGAACACTAAGTAGACGATCACACAGTTGCTCGGATAAACTTCCTATAAAAATAAAGTATTTTATTATTAATATTTTGTACAAAGTTTGGTCAAGTTTTGGTGAGTGGGCTGACCTACAGAGTACACCTGCATGGATCACTTCGCATGAAAATGACTCCAACGTTCCTACCTGCTACGATCGGTGGCGACAGTATCGTCTCGTTGACAGTGAGTAGAAATTGTAGCAGAATTTCCCACGTCTGTCTAGTAAATTTTCCACTCTGTTTTGCGGTTGTTTGAACAGTCCTCAAAACTCGATGACACAACACAATCTGCTTGCTGGAATCCCCTAAAGAATAATGGTATAAACCTTTATATAATTTTTGGATGCATTTTAAAACACATGCACAGTTTCATTATGTATAGTAAAAATCATTTAATTTTGTTTAGGGCACTATTAGAATTAAATTGGGAATTTGTTAAACAATGCTGGACTTACCTCTGTCGCGTGGTTTAAAAAGATTAACAAAATGTCGAAAGATCTTTTGTACATATGGGTTAGGATCATTTACAATACAGGGTGGCACAGAGGGTTTCGGGACTGTTAGGGCAGTGAGCCATTCAACGTAAATGTTCACACAGTCTCTGATTGCTTCATTTTCAATGAGAGGAAGGCTGAGCCCGAAACAAATAACCTGTAGGTTAAAAAAAACCAAAAATGCAATGTACCCATCAATAACTAGGCATCTATGAATAAGCCTATATAAGTATAATAAGTTTTAATATTTATTAATTAATTTAAAATCTACATTATTATTATTAATACTAATCAAACGAGGCCTACAACTACATACATGTTTCATTAAACTGTCATTTGCAAGAAATAAATGCACAAGTATGCACAGAAAACTTACCTCCATCGTCCATTCAATTTGTTTCTCGGTTTCAAGATTGCTAGGCAGGGGGTCATGCTTCGAAGCCGCATTGATAGACAGTCGATCGGCGAGCTGTCGTACAACGGACACAGCAACATCTCGGCCTACGCCTCCTGAGTAGCTGTGTAAAACACTTTTATAATTTGATTCGTTTTCAATGGTAGCCTGCAAAGAAGCCCATTCCGAATACATTGTTCAGGGAGTCATTTACCACCGTTTTCTTAACTAGGCTAGGCCTACTTAATTAAATTTACAACTTCCAGGAAAGAGATTTTGCGACCCAGCCCCTTGTTTTTATTTTTTTGTTTACTCCAAGTGCTTGACGCCCTCTATCAGTTAATAAACCTTAAAGATATTTGCACGGCCTCGTACATATAGAGGCTATGTCATAATCTACAAAATAAGGGTTATCTGGGTACGGTAGTAGGTTGAATAGACAATAACATTGGAGAACCCAGCTGTGCTGAAAAAAAAAAAATTATCAGATTTTTTTTATAATGTAAGAATGTTCTTTTCTTAATAAAATTCGTACAACGTAATTAAGGATTTATCTTACTAGGTACTAGCCTCTACTACTTACTCTAGCTAGCTAGGCCAGCCTATTTATTTTAGGCTACTCTACTATATTTTTAATTATAGCCTATCTAGCTAGGCCTGGCCTGGCTGGCCCTAGCTAGTAGTAGTAGTAGTAGATAGCCTGCCGTCCATCCGGCCTGCCTAGCCCTACTCTAGTAGACCTTGGCACTTGCTAGTGCCCTATCTAGAGGCTAGCATGGTAGGTCCGTCATCTGCCATCACCAAGACTGGCAACTACAAATAAAATATGTCTAAAAATGAATCCTACCAACAACTGTATCTTTAAGTAATATTATAATGTTATTTTTATTATATTTCCAGATTAAAAGCAACATGACATCAGCAGACAACAATAATGTAGACAAGGTGCTTGAATGTAAAAAAGCAGGCAATGAAGCCTTCAAAAAGAAAGAATACCGAAAGGCGATAGAGTACTACACAAAAGCACTCAAACTTGGGTAGGTTATTGATTGGATTCATGCTACAAACGAACAAACACCACTGTAAAATAGGGGGGCTACAAACATTTTAAACTATTCATTTTACTTGTCGAACTATTGACTACAGCTAATATAATTGTTTTAAACTTTTTTCTTAAACAGTGTCAAAGGTCAACCTGCTGCTGCTATTTATAGTAACTTGGCAAACGTTCACACAAAACTGAAAGATTATAATGAGGCGTTAGAATGTTCAAAATCTGCAATAGATATGGATTCACAATGGAAAAAGGGTACATCAATCAATTCATTCATCTGGCATATTATCGATCATTCATCAATTACCAAATTGTTCATGGTGCAAAAGCTATGTTTTTACAGTTGCACTTTCTTAAGCTTTGCCCAAATATGGTAGTGATATCACATTTTTTTTTATCACATGAAGTTTGATATTGTAGAAAGAGCTTTATGTAAAAAGTCCAATTTTTTTTTAAACAATGATTTTTTTCTGTTTCTAATTTGTTCAAAGGATATTATTGGAAAGGTATGTCGCACTTGTGCTTAAGAAACTTTGAAGATGCCTCTTTAGCTTTTCAGGTGAGAAAAATACTGGAAATATGGAGACAGTAGAACCTCCATTAAGGGGACATTTTCACAACTTAAATCGTCAAAATATCATAAACATTATTCCTTCGTTAAGGATGCTATTTTATACCATATGTAGTTATTTACCAAGTAAAATTTATCTAAAATTTAAATACAAATTGAATAATCTGACATTATTTTTTTTTTCCTTAGGATGGTTCAACCATAGATACAGCAGACACTGAATTTGTCCAGAAATTAAAAGTTGTTGAATTTTGTAAAGAAAATGCAATTCATCTAGATTCAGTAGAGGTTACCGATTGGGTCACTGTTGCAAACAGTGCCCTCTATAATCTACAAGTGTTAAGTACAGAGGTAAGATAATCAATACCACTGATTTACTTGAATGCTTGAAATTGGAGCGTAAACAGTATTATATCTTCTCCATTTAATTGTTTTGTAACTTGTTATTAATTGGTGAATTCATTTTATTTTTATGTTCTCAGGAAATCGCAAACACATTAACTCGACTAACGATGAAAAGTAAGGAAGTTGACACTATAGTATTACATAACTAAGGATTCCTGTAGCCTCTGACCACGGGTGGTGTTTAAGAGAGCATTATAAAAAATAAAAACTCCACTTATGTACCAAACTATTTATTAAATCAAAATATTCCAAAGAAACCTGCACATAAGTACATATATAATACTGCAATAGAGTAGTCATATTCAACAGGTCACCTCTCAGTGACCTACTCCTAATGCTCATATATATAGCGAAGAATTTGAGGAGCTATATCTGCTGATTATCTGCTCCAAAAAAAACCCAGTTGAATATACCTAATATTAATATCTTTATATTTACAGCTAAACTAGGTTCCAAATTAACCCAATGTGCTTTAATGGACTTGCAGGGTAAACTTAATTTAGAAACGGTGCCTGTGAATGTGTAAGTATCCAATCTTTCCCCTTTTTTTCTTATATTTTTCAACCAATTATTCCAAGTAACTTCTACTTTACTTCCGTTGTTCTTCATATATCTCTTTTTGAATAGGCTGACTCCAGCAGATCAAATAATATCTGATAAGATGAAAAGAGGAGAACTCATTAAACTATATGTTATAATATTTGTTAATGAAAAAGAACTTCCAAGTTTAAATATTACAGGGTGCTCGTCTAAATTTAACAGCTTACAACAAACAGTTATCAAGTAAGTGAATAAAAACAAATAAAATGCCAAATTATTATTATTATAAAAAACCAAGTTATCAGTGTTCAGTCTAATTGAACCCTGGTCAGCCCCAGGTATGCCTCAATCATTCCCGACTGGGACGTCTCTTGTCCCCCTAGTAAGGTGTGAAAAAAAAAACTAATCCTTTATATTTTTTTGGTTTTTTAGACTCCTTGTTGAACATTCTAAGAAGAAATCTTTTAATGAACATTTTGTGAAATTCTTATGAGGCAACAAATCACGCCACGTGATCGCGGTGATCATGTGATCTTCTTACCAGCAAGCAATAAACAATCTTATAATGTAACGCTTATTAATATGTCCATTTCTGTCACAAACACTAAAGAATATCATCAAAATAATGTTTACAATAATGTTGTTGAAAATTCACACTCACAATAATGTTACAATTGTAAGAGGTACTCGGTAGCACTTGAATTAGTGTTAGGTAATATTAACTTGATAAAAAGAATACTGTTTCAATTATTGGTACAGTACACAAGGCATAACAATACAGTTACCCATATCAACAATACTTAAAGATGTATTGTCCCTCTGAAAAAATAATTATTAACAATTTTTTGTTAATATGCCATTTTAATGTCACATAATAGTTATTCACTTTTACCAAAAATTAGATCGAAAAACAACTATTTTACCTGAAAAAAATTGTAATTTAAAGCAAACAATAGTCAAATTGGCTGGCAGCCAATGGGTTTTTCGTTGAATTTAACTGTTTGTCATTTTATTAGTTAAAATATTATTTTTTCGGGGTTTTTTTTCTACGGAAGTGATTATGTTTTTTAAAACTACAAATTGGCCTGATTTTATTAATCTTCATTTTTCATGTTTTTGGGGGACAATACATCTTTAAATAACCATAGCAAAGAGCTATAAATAACTAGATTGTAATAGTAATTCATACTTAGTTACAATTGGTGCTATAAAAAACATTTATTTTTAATCTCAATTTATTGCCAGTGTTATACCAAGAAAAGACTGAAGTTGAATTTTACTTATTTTTTAAGATAATTAGATTAATATATAATTTGATTTGAACAACACTCTTCCAACAAGTATAATGACAAAATAAAAGTATAATCAGTTATTTTTCAAAATATGTTTCTGTTTTGTTAAAAGATGTTCAGCACACATCAAATGGAATCACTAGTTACAGAATGGGTAGGTCAAAAGAGACTGACAGGGACTTGAACCCAGTACCACTACCAAACTCCCATACCTTGGTAAAATTAATTGGCTGAGGACTAACAATACGATCATATTTTTCCTCATACACTCTTTCTTGTACATTCATAAGTAGGCATATGTCCCTTTATTTTATCCAGGTAGGTAGGCTCAGATAGATCAATTTGACTAGGCCTAGGCCTCGTTATATTTAAGCCCGAAAGGGACATGCTTACTAAGCGTGGGGACTAGGCCTAGTTAGCCTAAATTTATAAACATACTTTCTGTTACCAGACAGTAATTGATTGCCTGGTTGTAACCTGTTTGCGGTCCGTAGATAAACAATACTTTATTAAAATAATCAATAAAATCATCTAGGCCTAGCAGGGCAAGCCTATGTCCGCTTGATTAATTTGTTTGTACTTTAAAACAAATAATTATCTGCAAAACTAACGGTTGCCAAAACATCTGTGTTCTGATTGGTTGAATCTTCAACAGACGATCCCATTGTTCTGAGAGGGGGCGTAATGTATACACTGTGAATTACTGAATAACACGTGATCCACCTGTAAATGTATAAGAAAATAAACAGAATCATCCCACATATAGGACTTTATGATCTTAGTATTATTTCAGGAGTGATTACGTTTAACATGTTTTATATCCCTATTTTATCTCTGTACATTCTTTGTGGAAATTGGGTTAAATAAAGTTGAATCATAAATTACTAATTCTAGATTAGAAAATGAGTATATCATATCATAATCTTTGACAGGCAGTTAAAATGCTTTGACATAAATTTAATTTAATTCAAAAAATGATAAAGTAAACTTACATATACTAGGTACATTTTACAAATTGACTCAGCAAAAATACACGTGAAAATAAACAACATATCGAGATCTCAAAAACGTATTTAAGATCATATCAAATAGAAAAGAAAGATTCTCTGAACGGACAAATGTCTCAGGTCAAAATCAGGTTGAACATGTATTATATTAGCGTGCAATAGTGTAGGCCATGCATTCTATGCAGATTAATTTCTTTATAAGTTGTTATTACTTTCTATATTGTTTTATAGTCTATGCTTTTTTTCAATGATCTTGAAAAGCAATAAGTAAAGCTCTGTCTAATCAAATCAAATCAAATCTTTATTCGTTCCATATATATTAAATTGTACATGGAAAAATTGTTTTCCTCGACAGAAAAATATGGTAAAACATTCATAATTACATCATACATAGAACAAATTTACAATTTAAAAACATTAATTAAAACATCCATCAACAGTAAAACTTTAAAATATATATTGCATGTGCGCTATTATGATCTAACAATCTTTGAGTTAAAAGTATGAGTTGAATTTGGTACAAAAGACAGTCGGTTTCTTGACGTATCAGCTCTAGGAGCCCGTAACCGGCCTGACTTGTTCTTATAAAATCTCATATACACTATCAAACGAGTTTGAAAAAAAAAGTTTGATGTGCCCAAATATGGTAGTGATATGCCTAAATATGGTAGTGATATGACATCATCATGTCCATATATGGGCACGTCATCACATTTATTTTGTCACATAAAGTTTGATAGTGTAGACAGAGCTTTAACCACTGGATACATTCCTAATTCACATACAAAAAAAAAACTTTCCGAAAATGTTTGCTTTTAAACTTTTGTACAAATGCAAATGTCATGATTATTATTCAATTGGAGTTTGAATTTAACGATCTTGTCATGCTACTGTATATCATAATGATGTTTTTAGTATAAATAGAATCAGACAAATCATGATGCTCTATTGGTTATTATCGCACCTACTAGCAAATGCATTCAACTGTGAATTTCATTCGTTGCAATCCACTGCTCAAAAAATGTTGTTAGTTACTTTCTAAGAATATTATTAATTACATATTTTAACTTCCTGACTTCTGATTGCTGAAGCGTATAAAACCAGTGGAAAGAAAAGTTTTACTGAACCAGGAATTCATAGAATATGTTACAATCTTAAATTTGAAAGTTTATTGGATGGTTATCAAAGTGTGGCTGAAGTTTAGTGAGAGAGGAGAACTTCATCTATGCAGAGGTGCACGCAACCGATAAACGACACGAGGAACACATTTTTGTTCCAAATTATCTGGTAGGGAAGTTACTTTTGAAGTTAAAATAATTTGTTTATAGTTATGATTGCTTTTTTAACTTTTATTCATCCATGTGTTAAACGAATGAATATCGGTACAGATTTGTAACTTTTATTTTTTTTTCAATATTTTTAGTGTAGAAACGTTTTAGACAAAACCATGACTTTGTCAGTCCGGCGGTCTGTCCTTAAATCACGTTTAACACGTATAACATGCAGCTGTAATGCATTCAATGTAAATTGATTTTTTAAGTTGTTATTACGTTGTAATATGCATAATATAATGATAATATACTGTTGGTGCTGGTCTGCCTCTCCATCACTAGTCTCGTGATGTTGTCAATTCTGTCATTTTCTTTTTAACGAACAATTTATTATTTATGATATTGACATAATTAATTTACTTTGAGTGGTATTGGTTATGGGACCACGTGTGTGTCAGACTCATTTCAAACTAATTTCAATTTCTTCGCGTGCAACCAATATTCATATTCGAAATATGCAGAAAGAATATCATTATTGTTTTTAGTTTAATAATCATATTTATACAATCATCATACGTACGATATCATATACATTTCGTTCCCTACTGTAAAACAGTGTGTTAGCGGATTCTCTACTGTATCTATAATGTGTACAGTGCACATATGTAAAACAATTGACAATGTATCATAGAGCTTAACATAATACAGGCATCACATGTGATACATACAGTATGCAACACTGTATTACACATTGTCTATGATACTGGACATAATACAGTGTCATACAGTAGGCCTACATACAGAGCAAGGGTGGAATATTTTGACGCAGTAATGCATAAAATGTATGGAAACCAAAATTATGCAAGTTATTTTTTAGTGACAGTGAAATTAAAAATGTCATCAATTAGTATGATCATGGATCATAATTAATTCAATCTTATATTATCGTTTTTACTTTCTTAAATTCATGCAATTTTTGTCAGATCCATGGCCCTATATTGTCCACCCACTTGGATTGATTTCTTAACGAATGTTTCAAATAAACATATTAATATAAATATGTGTTCGAATAATAAGGAAACATTTGATCCCATGGGACACGATTACGTCAGTGAGTCAGTCCGCTACTTTATCTTTTATCGACAGATTTGGTATAACGACGATTTCCTAATGATTCCAGTGATGTTTGCAAAAAATTAAAGGAAGTATGTCACATTCGGTACGCCATACTCGATCGTACGTTTATACGCGTAAAACTTAAGTACGCGTAGTAAGTATACAAACTAATGATATAAAGCCTCGTCTACACTATCAAACTTTATGTGACAAAAAATGTGATGGTGTCATATCACTACCATATTTAAGCATATCATTACCATATTTAAGCATATCACTACCATATTTGGGTACATCACACTTTTTTTGTTTTATAAGTGATTGTTTTCTTGCATTCATAAATGTGGAATTGCCGGATACCGGTATATGATTTCTTTTTCGTTAAAAGTAATGTGCAGGAAAATGTACAGATGATGAGTTTGGACAGTTACTTATATCTTATTCTAACATAATTAATTAATTGATTAAAATCAGAATGTTTTTGGTTCGTGTTATAACATTTTCCAGTGAGTTAGGGGTCTATAGATCTCCCCAGAGAAATCCCTTATTGAGCACTTCCTATGTTTTTGTTAAGTTGGTACTATACGGTATCGAGGTCGTTTACACCCTTGGTACTTGGTCATAAGCAACAGGCTGGAAATCAGTCGTATTAAATCATATTTATCTCTAATCCTATTGACACATTAAAATCTTATTTAATATACTTTGAATAGCAGTTATCAATGATTAACATGATGTTATTTAACTTATTACTTAGTAGATTCAATATCATATCCAATAAAGATTTCGTTGAGCTGTAAAATTATAGGCAATCAATATTGTGTATTGGGGTTGAAGCATACCAGTTCATATTATGTATATCAGGCCTATTGTATTATTTATTATATATAATACAGAATAGATTATCATGTTTTAAATAAATAAACTTATATTTTTCAAAGGATATTCAAACAACAGGTCTACTACAATATCAAATAGGTCTAATTTATTTTCAATAAATAAACGATAAGTTAATAAAGTTGAATTCTCTAATGTTGATTATAACCAGTAATTTAACTAGACTTACTTAAAGTTATTGAACTTGAAAAAAAACTGAAACATGAAATCACGTAACATAACTGACATCTTAGGCCTAAACTTGCAAATCGATTATCAAAAACACATTTATAGTTTGATTATTATTTATATCCTAAACTAAACGACTGTTTTCACTTTCTTCCGGATTCAACTGAAATATTTAATTTTAATTAGTCGTGATAACCATATGAATGTCATTTTAAACACGAGTTCATTTACCAATAATAATTACGAATTTTCAACATATTTAGGTTAAAGAGAAACTAGAATATTACTTTAACACGTAATGCAATTATTTTGATATATGCCAAAAAAATTGTGTATGTCACCGTAAAAGTGTATTCCACAAAAAAGTCCAAAAAGCAAGAAAGATTAAATCAAGTGCTTTAAAAAAAAATGTTTTTCTTTCTGTGAAATATTGGTTTGGTAGAGTCATGCCAAGGCTACTGAACTCATGCCCAGTTAAACTAGTTACCAAGACAGATCTAGAGTACACCTAAAGTTCTCTGTCTACACTATCAAAATTAACTTTATGTGAAAAAAAAATGTGATGTGCCTATATATGGACATGATGACGTCATATCACTTCCATATTAGGGCACGTCACACTTGTCAAAATAATTTGATAGGCCTAAAGAGCTTAACAAAATCAATAAAAACCTGGATGGGGAAACCTTTGAAGCAAAAAGTTCAATTAATCGTTCTTATTTTTAAAAAACTATTCGTGAGAACAGAAGATATTAAATGTTCACGTAACCTTTAAACTAAATCATATTGATGTAATTTTGTGAAATAGGTTACTTGGTCTTTGTTAAAAAATATATTTATTTTTGCCTTCTATTAATAGTAACAATGGGAACAATCTGAAACCGTCTATTTTCTTTCACGGATGATAGATAATTTAGTTGTGATTTTGTTTCTTTAATTTGCATATGGAACAGCAGATACTGCGATTACAATAATCATCCACACCCCCTCATTCACCCCATATTGTACTTTGCTTCTATTCATTTCTAATCACATGTGATCATGGTTATTGTAGATAAGGTAAAGCTCTGTTTGGCAAAAAACGTGTGATGTGCCCAAATATGGTAGTGATATGCCCACATATGGTAGTGATATGACATCATCATGTCTATATGGGAACTTAATATGGGCTTAATATTATGAACGCACTTTTTACGCGCCTGATTTTGAATTAAATTACAAAAATAACATCATCATAATTGGGTCTACATTCAGACCGTTTAGCATCGGACGTTGCCCAACTGTGACAATTACCAAACACCTATATATAGAATTTTATATCATATGACCTAATGTTATTTTCAAATCATACCACAAAATTCTTTATAATGTTTAGTATTATGATACAATAGCAAACAGCGCTATCCCCCGAGGGAAGCGTTCCCAAAATACCCCAAACACCTAACAATATTCCTATGAACAATATCACGAGGGGCCATCGTTCTTTACTCTAGGTGTCCCTCTGTGCAGAGATAATATGGCTACTTCGGAATGTATATAGTTACTTGAAAAAATTTAGGAGTATAAATAGAGCAGATTAGGATTACATTTGAGCGTGTATTGGATCAATATAATACGACTCGGCGCAGTCTTTTTTGTTACGCACGAGATGCTAGTTGGGGTTTGACACGGACAGATTGCCCAGATGGTCATTCCTCTACATCATTTGTCTCTCAAGAATCTATAATAAATATTTTTCAGTTTAATTGAAGATGTTTAATGGGAAAAGTATGAATTTGGTTATTACGCTTTACGTTACTATGGTGACTGGTTTGTCGGCAATAGATGGGAAAATATCAAAAGAAGAGGTAAGAATTGGTATAGTCTTAATTAATAGTCTTAGTTTCTTTAAACTTCTAATTTGGAATCCTCATTCTTTATGAAAGATACATCACAAAATTAGAAAAGCATAACAATTAAATTAGGAAAGCGCGAATAAAAAAGCGCGAAAAGCAAATTAGAATGAACCATGTTTTTATTGAAAAAAAATAGCGCGAAGTATTTGAAGAAATTTAAGTTCACTAAAAAAATGTTTTGCTTTACCGAAGAATTGATGGATGCTTTCTTTCATACAACGATGGAAGCAATTTCTAAACTATTAAGTTAATTTAGCACAGGTGACATACCTACTGTGATAGTTCAGACAGTCCGTAACATTGTGCAAATTCAATTATGACAAACATAATCTACTTTTATCGAGTCTTTGATATGCGTTTACCATTGGAATCTGAGCGCAGTAGGCTTACGTGTCCTTTCACATGAGTTGGGTCGTTGTTTCCAAAAACAGAAAATGTTGAACAATGGGCATATTATATAATTGACATGTTATGGTGTTTACATTCTATGTTAGCTCTAATACAGTTGGTATCTATATTAAGATCTATAAATAAAAACATTACACCTTTTAAAATGAGACCATTACAGTACAGTAAACACAATGAATATGTATCTCTACAAAACATCGTAGGAGGAAATTACAAACAAAGTCACTTTCAATATAATTTATCCAACAATCATTTTCTGTAGTAAATCTTCTGGAACATCTTAAGCTCTGTCTACCCTACACTATCAAACTTTATGAGACAACAAATGTGATGTGACCATATATAGACATGATGACGTAATATCACTACAATAATTGGGCACATCACAATTTTTTGTCGAAGTAGTTTTGATAGTGTAGAAATAGAGCTTTAGAACACATCTCTTTGTTCAACAAGGCATTGTTGGTTGCAATATGTATGTTTGTTTGTATTACTATCTCAACAGAAACAGCCCGTTTCCAATACAACGACGGTGTTGAAATGCGGGTTCCATGAAGAGGAAATGCTATGTACGAAGAAGCGATGTAAACGCTTTGAATTCTATACGAAGAAGTGGCCTAAAAGAGAAATTACATACAGGTGAATAACAATAACACTTTATTCCCAGTTCGTACTTTCTGCTTTCTCACTCCCGAAGACGATCAAAGTGTATTGATCGAAACGTCGAGAAACTCAACAATTCTTTTCAGAACTGTACGTGGTGTACCGCAAACTTCACCACCGCCTTTATACATTTAATGTTTCATTACATAACTTCTAAATATTTTCTACCCTTTTTTCATTATTTTCTGTTTTTCACCTTTAGTATCATACCATTAGTAAGCACTAACATTCATTTAGTATTTCGTTTTCTGAATTACTAAACATTAATACAATTTGCAAAGTGTTTACTTTTTAACATGTACCGCAAAAAAAATTTCCACATGGTTTATTAATTATTAAATTAGGAAATTTAGTGTGAATAGAAGAGAAAGGAGACAGAGTTCTATTACAAATCTGGGTCGTAGGTCTAATTGGTAACATGAATGATATTGCTAGCCTTTGGCACATCAAATGCGTGGTGAACTTCCACAAAACTGATTCTGTAAATTATCAATTTTTATTAACATGCAGATCACTAAGTTCACTATAATGGTTTCCTAAAATGTCGTTAATCTACATGGTGCTTTCCTTTCAAATTTGATGAGAGATAACACAAAGGTTGGTGAGGGAACACAGGACATGGTAGAGTTGTTAGGGCCAAGAGAACCCGAACACTGCCAGTATTTTTAAAATTGTTCATTTGATTTCTTGGTGGCCAACATTCTTCTGGAATTTGAAAAGAAAACAGAAATGATTGAAATTATGTTATAAGTGTTAATTAAAAAAAAAATTATGTTTGTGTTTACAGAATTGATAACTGGCCTAGTAAAACAGATATCCGTAAACAAGACATTCCACAATTATTTAAAGAAGCATTTCAACTTTGGAGTGACGTTTCCCCGTTAGTTTTCAGAGAAGTTGGCAAAAACGAATTAGCGAATACTAATATCAACTTCAAAAAACGTGCTCATGGAGACAAAGTTGAGTTCGATGGGCCTCGAGGCACTCTTGCACATGCGTACCACTTAATGGGTGGTTACGGAGAGTTGAATGGGGACATTCACTTCGATGATGACGAATATTGGACATGGAAATCTAATAAAGGTAATAGCGCCCTCTGGATAAAAACTTCCCACTAAAGATTTATGCCTCAAAATGCGCCCCGTATTCACGCATTCAACGGAGATTTTTTATGTTTTTACAAATTATCAGGCCGCTAATTTTCGTAGGTAAGCGATGCAAAAAAACGATCAATTATTCATTACTAATATATGACGTCTATTTACCTACGAAAAGTATATTTAGCTACCGGGCTACCGGGCCAATGTGCATTGCATTGCATTGTAAAATGTTGTATTTTAGCATGACACCTTTGTTGCGTATGGCGCCCCATAGTCTACACCACCCTATTAAGAAATTATATTTGGACTCGTATTATTATTATTTGAATTGTATAATTTACTTTTTTCGAATAAGGTATGACGAAGAAAATGAACCTATTTATAGTTGCTGCTCATGAAATGGGTCACGTGATTGGGTTAGCCCATTCAAAAGTGCCCACGTCACTAATGTGGGAAAACTATCAAGAATTTGAAGATGGGTACACATTATCTGAAGATGACGTCAAAGGAATTCAACATATATATGGTGAGTTTTCTTCAAAATAGAAATCGAATTTCTCGACCTCGTGTTCTTAGGGCCTATTTTCTTTAGTTTGATAGGCGCTTCACTTCTGGCTGCCGTTGGTCCTTGGAGGGCCTAATCCAAATTTCCTCAGTTTCCAGTTAAGCTATGACCAAGACATTTATCAAATTCGTACATATTTAAATTATTCCCCTTTTCAGGCAAACACAAAAGACGTAAAACAGAAGGAGCTAAGACTGGGAGGATAGTCCCCGTGAGCAAAAGTCAATCGTCAACGAATAAAAAACATAATATGAAAAATAAAAATATTTTAATCAATAAACCTAAAAACTCCAATTCAAACAAGAACAGACTAACAACCAAATGCGATTGGTCTTTGGATGGCGTTACACAGTACAGAGGAGAAATAATGATATTTAAGGTAACCGTTCGTTCTAGATACGTACAGTGAGGATTATGTTAAAAAATGACGTCTTCAACAACGACGACGAAAATAATAGGAGGACGGCGGCTAAACTTGCTTGTTGATCTACGACAAAAATCGTGTTGACAGTTGATAGAAGACGAAGAAATACATGACGACGAGGACCGAACAATAACATAAAAAAATACTGATGACACAGTGACGATAATAGACGATGGGACAAGAGTAGGCCTATACGCTTGTGGACATTACACTAATCGTATCAATACGAGACTACTACACAATATATGACGACACAAATTGGCAATGATCATGATGACAATATATTGAGGCACTCTCTTTTAAAGACAAACATTTGTAAAGAAATAACTTTTTTAAAAGAAAGATAAAAATATGGTAAGACAGGACAAAGTGGATCGCGTTGGACATAAAGTGACAAACTAAGGTACACTCAAAGCAATATCTTTACATTTTGAAGGGCAACCGAATTTGGCGAATGAAAGAAGACGGAACTATGATTTCAAGCGAGACTGGTGAATTAGCCTCTGCGTATTGGTATAATCTCCCGTCTGACATCGAGGCTGTGTATGAACGTTATACCGACAGGGCCCTAATCTTTGTGAAAGGTATACACTATAATTTTGCTTTAATCAATGATTACATTCATTGGCTGGTATAACTGTGTCTGTTAAACAATACGATGCTTTAATTCAAGTACAGGTACCTTTTGTAAAAGACACGATTCCGGAGTTCATCTCGAGATCCCCCGATTGAGCACAGCATTAATACAATTGTCTATCTGTCCGTAGGGCGATATTTGTACGTATATCGAGGACCGCATCAGTACCCGATAATCGAGGCTAGACCACTACAAAAAGAGATGCCTAAAGGAGTGGATGCCGCTCTGTCTGTTTTTGAATCTAATGATGTAGGCCTATACCTGTTTAAAAATAAACACGTATGGAAGATAGATATGTCGACATACAGAATTGAGAGTGGTTATCCCAGGAAAATATCTAGTATGTGGAAGAAGCTACCAAGAGATGTCAACGCTGCGTATCACCAGAAAGGTAATTTATTTATTTCGATGTAACTTTGTGCAAATTTGGTTCCTCTAATCTAACCCATAGGAATAAAATTATTACTGTTAGGCCTATACTTTTCTTGTAGCCGTCTTCTTCTGAAGACACATGGTCATCATTGACGGAGACATAGTATCAGTTTACTTCATTGATGGTGTACTCGATATTTATATCTATATCTATTATCATATTGCTTGACTTAAATGTGCTTTGTTGGTCATTAAAATAAGAATTGGAATGATCTTTATTTTCTTCCAGGATACGTATACTTTTTCAGAAATGGTCGAGTCTTCAAAACGAAATTCGGTAAAACTTACGTCACCCGTTACAAACGTCCTCATTGGCAGAAACTTTATCAATTTACCAGAAAGTGTTGACCGTCCATTATGAGCAGGATATCTACAATTGTTAGTGTAAGATCTTCAACCGCCCTCTACATTTAACTTGTTTGATGCAATAAAAATGTTTATTTATAGAGGAACGTGTAAGGCTCTTTCTACACTATCACAATTTATGTGACAAACAAAATGTGATGTGCCCATATATGGACATGTTGATGTCATATCACCACCATATTTAAGCATATCACTACCATATTTAAGAATATCATTACCATATTTGGGCACATCACACTTTTATTGTCAAACTAGTTTGATAGTGTAGACAGAGCTGTAGTTGGTACAAGAGAAACGTTTAACTGCAGGTTAATAAGTGAAGGTGACCCCCACGGTTCCATATTTATATCTCGAACCGAACCTCATGAACAAGGGTAATGACGTCATAATGTGCCTGTGCTGTCGAATTTCGTAGATTATTTTAAAGACAATTGCTCTTATAATGACGGTACGGCCTACACGTCCCTATACTATACGTGGTCTGAAGATAGCTGGTGCTTTAGTAAAGGGACTCCAATTAGAGACCACTACTTCTGTACGGTATAGTTAATTAAATTTCCTATTCACATAATAATACATTCATAATGTATATACAGTATAATGTATAAATTAAAAATGTTATTTGTTACTATACTGTTAGTGGTATCAAAGAACCTCGACAAATACAAATAAATAAACTGCAATTGACATACTGTACGGGCTCATGATAATCGGTTCATATTTTCAAAAGTACATTGAATATTATATAAACCCTGTTTATGTAATTTACAATCAATAGTCATATCACAAATAATAGTTATTTCGTAGATTTTAGAATTAAGAATTATGTCAAATTTACAATAATTTCGTTGATTAGAGGACCGAATAATGTATAATTTGGATAAATTTAATGAATTGAACATCAATGATAACAATGCTTCAATATTTTCCTCATGTTTTATTCATAAATTAATGATATTCATATAAAACCACTGCTTAGCTTAATCATGTTTTTTTATAACATAATGTAATTTAGATCATAATTCACAATCACTTAATCAATGCAATTAAAATGAAAATCATAATGCTTCATTTCTTAACCATAACCTAAATTGCTTGTTTTGCAAACATTATTATATCCCGATGATGTCACAATAGTTCACCAATAGCATTCGTTGTGTGTACTGCGTACTCCATTAAAGTTAAGCGCGCCTTAGTTTGATCAACCAATCAGTACGTACCAATTGAGAAGAGCATGCGTATTAGCACGCGCCATCAGTAACAATTGACCAATAGCATGTGTTACCTATATTTAGCTTAGTGATAATTGCGAAAATCTTAAAGTAAATCAGCCAATCAAATAACTCACCCTATGAGCATGCGCATTGGACAGTACTCATCAACAGCCGAAGCGAATGAAATGTTATGTCTACTGTACCACTTTCGTAAACGTTGTATTTGATTGACGTTTGCTAGCATTGATATGTCAATTAGTGGGCGGTCGATGTTGATTAGACAATAGCTAATTAGATACTACTTGCGGATAACTAACTCATTGATGTTTACCTTTTCTTGCTACATTACCTTACACCGTTACAAAATCTGCTCATCTTGTCACTTTCGGGAAACATCCACGCAATTAAATCTGGTAACTCCTCAAACCAGACAACAACCAAAAGGCTATAAACGACAGATTTTCCACAGCTCTTCATGTTTCAAAAGAAATAAACATTCTTGATAAAACTAGGAAATCTGCATGTGAATATACATAAACAAATGACAGATGTGTGGACGATTTCAAAGGGAGATTTACACTCTGTTTCAGGACAAAATGCATCCGAGATCACCCTCGACAAATAGTTCACTTTCGTCGCCGAGTTCACGTAGCTCCGGCCCGACAACACCTCAGCGATGTCCGTTTGCGATTCACGAACTTTTGGGGCTAGGGGATACGGAGAAGCAAAGTCCTCGGCCGGCACCTGTGCTTAGATCGCCGACGTTTTTCGGTTTTCCGCATGATTTTCCTCTGCCTATGTATTTTGGAAAGCCTGCATATGTTCCTTCTCTCGCGCTAGGTTTTCAAAGTGGTTTACTGCAAGCAAGGCAACCATCCCATGAACAACTTATATCACGGACATCATCCGGTAAGAAAAAAAAAATTATATTACTATTTACTATGTTTATTTATTTCTATATATCATAACAATTGATAATCATCATTTTGAAAGAATCGATGAAGTTGTGTCAGAGATGAACAGTAACGTTTTTCTTCCAAATGCTTATTAGGCCTAAATAATTGTCATGTACGTAGACTTACTAGGCTTAGCTTAGAAAATAAACAATTATTTCATACATAAAAATAACAAATATTACTATAGATTCGTTTAGATATGATACAGTACGAGCTAAAAGAACAAATTGAAAAAGTTGGATTTATCAAAAAAAATGTTTTATTTGTTAGGATGTTGCAACATTTCATATACGAATGTGTAATTCTGATCAGGATCCTAACTGAAAGTAAACTAGAATGTATTTTAAGATGTGATGTAAAACAAATACGTTATATAACTAAGCCTATTATTAGAGTGCAGTAAAGAGTTTTGGTCTTTTTTTCGTTATATGTAACAAGGTTAACTATTGAATATGCAAATGAAGCATTTGGACGAATTAATAATCCTATATGCATATAGGCCTATAAATACAAATGCAATCAGATAATATTGAAATTAGCATTAATTTGTTGCGTATTTGGATTGAAAGCACATAACCCATCAACGAAACTTCCATTTTATTGTATGAAAATATATTTCTAGTGCGATTCATTCGTTGACCTCTCTCAACAATTTGAAGAAAAAGCCGAAATTAATTTGGTTATTGTACTAACAACATTATATAATAATCAATCTTAGATTTGCGTCCATTTTCCCCCAAATAGGGCTTAAATATTCGTGCTGTGATTCGCACACATATACGATATTATATTATTTCATGATGTGTCATCCCGGTTGCCATTCTTCTTGTTTATCATTTTCTCTTTCATTATCGTGTAAAATGGCATATGTTTAATATGATTAGTCGATGATTGAATTTAGTGTTAGTCTGAAATCAAATTAATTCATTTATTCCATGTAATTTGCTCAGAGAAATGCTAATTTGCCCACTAATCCAACTGCGATACAGTTGAGGGACTTCGTAACCCGTTGGTGTGGAAAAATAAGTAGCCTACGTAAAAGTTAATAATGATCATATTATTATGCTGGTGGTTTTATGATATTCTTCATATTTTTGTAATTTGCACTGCCCTTACAAGATAAAATGATTAAAAAATAAGACATACACAAGATTTTTGTTCTTGTCCTGAAGGGTCTGTAGGCCTCGTAAGTTATTCACTTCTGTAGAAAGAAAATCAACAAAAATACATTTTTCACTCATAAAAAGACAAAGAAACGGTTAAATTTAACCAAAAGCAATAGTCTTTAGGTATCTTTTGCTTTAAATAACCTTTTTTTCATGATTTTTTTATTTTTTCGATCCAGTTTTTGGTCAAAGGGAACAACTTTTATGTGACATTAAGATGGCATAGGCCTATTCAAATAAAAAAAAATGTTAAATATTTTTTTAGGGGGACAATATCTTTAAAGTTTCCATATATGTTTTAAAGTTTCTTAAATATAGCACTACTATATATATAAAAAATCAGTGACGTGATGTATACGCGCGCGTACACAATCCGTTCATTATCATCAACATTTGTACGCGTCAAATGGTGCATATTCGTGATATATCATGAACGAAACATCAGATTTGATAAATACGCACAATGACATAAATATTACAAGTAGTTGTTGAAAGTACTAGATATCATAAAGTATTGATGTACGAGTATGTGACATGATCGAATCCTCTCTTATTCAACAACTCTTCTTTATTGACAACTATGCTTTTGCTACAACTCATTATTTTATTAATACTGACAGCACAAATGTATATTCAATTCAAACACAATGTATGATGTACACAAGGATACTATAAGAGTGACAGAATGAACAGTGGGTTATTTATGGTCAGACTTAGGCCTATACAAATCTATACATCTACAATGTAAATTCCCGCGTGCACTGACAGCCGAAACCCCTCTCTCATCTCCACATCTACCTTTCCAAAATAATGATTATGTTTCGAGGCCTAGGGAATGTAATGCACCTAAAGTTTATCGCCATGAATCAGATTTTACTGTATCGGGTAATTAGTAAAAATTACAGATTTTCCGCCACATCTTCTTATACAAAATATACAAACATATAAATGACAGGAAAAAATATGCTTAAAAATTATAATATTTATAACAATGTATGATAATAAAGGTGGGACGAACCCATACAAGACAAACAACAAAATCCGAAAACCAAAAATATAGGTACAGAGAGAGCTTGATTAACTATTCTGATAACAATACTACTATAGAGAGCAAACATGATACCATAACATTTTAAAAAGTGAACAAAAAAATCGAGTCGATCCAATATTAAACATATTAAATCAAAATTTAATATAGCTTAAATCAAAATATTAGTTACAAATTAATTAGTAATTTCCTTGATGTTCTAATGAATTATTCCGTACTTGTAATACACTTCGTTTAACGTCGACACGTTGATATAAATAAGCAATTATTGTTATTAATAATATGGCATGTATTCCTATAGGAATAGAAGCCACCTTGAAAATCTGAAGTATACAAAACATTTTCATGATTAAGACTAGGTCATTAAACTTTTCCTTGTTACGAAAATCTTTAAAAAATGCTAGAAACCATCAACGTTAATTAACTATAAAGCACTCGGTTGTAATATATTTCATTGTAATCTGATGTACAGATGGGCGAGAGAAGCCTGTAATTTAAAGTAAATCGTATTAGCGTCATCATTGCAGTCACTTAACGGCCACTACTGCCTTTCGTCCGCGTATCGAACTTACTCGTGAGATATAGTTAGGCCTACTTCTGCCTAAATAGCATTCTCGGCGACTTAGTCATACGTGCCAGTGAGTGGCTTGCTCTGGTTATGATAGCTACTTTGTAATCAACACAATGTCTTAGATTTTAATTTTTAGAAGACGATTTTGTACAAATTATTAATACAATGAATGAAAAGCGATGACACGAATGATAAGTTGGATTGGGATATGTGAAGACATGAATTCGAGACCTATGTCAGTTTTAGGCCCTATATGCTGTCGTCCATACCAATATCCCATGTATAATCCGGTTTAAAATGAAGACCATTAAAACTGTGCCATCACAAAATTTATTTTTCGATGGTCCTATTATGTTGATAACGAAATTATTTAGTTCGTTTATTATTCGCAAATGATTTCTTTGTAGATCATAATTATATTAAATTGCTAAAAACAACGTCTTAAAATTTAAAATGACAATTTTAACATTGAAATGTTTCAGTTAAGTTTCTAATCATCATGATTTTATTTTTTATTTAAATATTGTTAAAATAAATAAAAATAAAATCAGCTAAACAACTGAAACAACAAGACAGTTTATTTTAATTACAATGATGTATCAATATCATCAATATTTATTTTTAATATCACTCCTAAATTTTTGAAGAAGTAAAACAAAACAAATGCTTAATTTTTAACGTAAATATAATAAGTTAAAATTAGCCAACATAATAGTTATTATAATCGTTAAGTAAATAGGCCTATATTCTTTGCTGATCAAACGAATAAATAATTAATAAATAAATATTAAAATTTATTATTAAGTAAATTCTTTCTAATTGACTTTTTCATTCATTTTGTGGCTGATATGTATTGTACATACAGAATGACATCTGTTGGGAAACTGTCTGTATAAGGTCCACTGGACCACGGTATCTGTGTTACACTACACGTCATACGGCTCGTAATCGTGTAATACAAGTAGTGTTCGGTAACAGATCGGTAGTGTTCGGTAGCGTTGAGTAGTAGATCGAAATTAATTCAATTATCTGTAATGATATTTTAGCAAATGTGTCATGGTAGTTTACCTTCTCGCCAGATTAGCTCAACCACCAGACGACCCACGTCCCCGATTCCACACAGCGCGTGTCGGAGTGTGTCGTGCAGAACGCTACCATAATACACCATACAAAGAGATTCAAAAAAACCTATAATTTCAAATAATGTTATTTATATTGAATGCATTTTAATGACTCTGTTATCCTGTTTGTATTAATTGGAGCACTTCATGATTAGTTAGTTACATTATAAGTTGTTTTAAATGTAAATATATACATAATAAAAATGATGAATTAATTATAACAAAGATATTAATAAAATAATCACTACCTAATGTAAGTTATCACTTATAAATGCATGGCCTAAGTAATTGAATGGTAGATAAGGGCATAATATCAGCAACGCGGGTTAAGCATGACAAAGGAAATATGTCATTTTTATAAAAGTTACAAAATCTGCTTTTTGTTACTACAGTATATCATCATTGACATAGATACTAATGGTATAAAATATTTGTATGGTTGTTTGTTATACAAAAAATAGTTTGCACAACACGCGACAATATTGGGATTGATTGTATGTAGGCACTACTGGAAAGGTTAAAAAAACTATATTTGAAAACAATCCGGGAGGAAGGAGTGGGAAGGGGCATGGGTAACCGCTCTTGAGCGGGTATCTTTCCAGTTATCTAAAGATCGCTATACGAACATGTTACCGTACTGAAGAAGCCCACCCCGAGCTTGGTTTATATTAGTACATAGTGAACATTTTGACTATGAATGATAATTAATGTAATAATATAATTTTAAACACTGAATTGGTCAATAAAATATTTTTTATAAATAATATGAACTAATTCAATACTTGAATACTTGTAATAATTTGTAAAACAACAACAAAATGTTGGCTTTATGCAATACATATACGAAGTGGACTGTGATTACAACTATGCTACTAAAATATAAAGTGTCATAATAAAATGAAATCTCATGAATGTTTTGAGTGAACGAGTCTTGGAATAACCATGGCATAATTTAAGTGGCATTGTTTGGCACAAAGTGCCCTCCTTACTGTCTTTTTATCATTACACTAAGTCGATGAGATTACGGTTTGATTCCTCTTGTTATGTTTTCTCGCCTCTTTTCATCGTAAAATAACCTGCACTCTATCGTACACTGTTCATTGTACTTAGCCGGCATGAGGCCGATGAAACGTTGACCAGATTGAAGAGTTCGTGCGGAGAATGTATCATTTACCCGTGGAGTTGTTAGTGGATATCTGCGTATTTGGAACGACTGCTCCCTCTTAAGCTATGCCCTATCAAACAATACTGTTTGAAGATAAGTAGTGGACACAGAATAGTGTTTATGTCCATGTGTTAAATCAAACCTAGGAAGTTAATGCCATTCAAAAATACAAAATCTCTGACTTTTATTCCAAAAACTAAGATGGAAATCTTGTGCAAAAAATCCTACTTTTTTTTTTGCTAATTGAACATAAAACTTTCAAATAATCTCATACCGAATTTAAGTAGGCTTATTTAAAAAAATGTGTTCACATGGGCCTGGCCTGGTACGTTTATCAAACCTTTTGCTTAAGTCATGATAGTTAAGTACTTAAGTGAGAGGCACCGAGGCTTTAATTATCTAACCAGTTTTTGTATCTTTAAGGAATGGATTTATATATTTTTGGTAACTGACATGATTTAAGCCCAATCTAAGATTTTTTGCTAAGCAAGTTTGATATGTACATAAGACATTCGCGTGTTTGCTGATTTGGGTCACTATGTTTGAACTCAATAATATAATTAATCTTCAATTTTAGATACTGATGAAGATCATATTGAAAACACGAGAGTGGTTAGTCCAACCTCAACGATGAGTGCCACAAACAAAAAGAAAAGGAAAAAGAGACGCCATAGGTACGTTGCTGTCAGTCGGTCAGTGTGTCCAGACAAATTTTCTCATTATCCATGGAGGGGATCGAAAAGATATTTTGTAGGCCCTGCTTGCTCCACCTGAACAAATTAAAGAGTGACAGATTAATGATATCCGGTTTGGACTTTAAAAGTGTATGCTTGTCAACGCGATTACAAGAAAGTTGACGCTTTTTGTTCGCCTGAAGGCAATCTGGTTCGTTCAGATCCTTAAATTCCATGTGAAAAAACTCAGTCAGTAGCGCCTTACGTTTGCTTTGATTGGCGTGATGTCATCTCTAGGCCCCTACATTGTCCAAGGTGAAGCAATCGTCTGCTGCTAAAGGCTACTTACTATAAATATTGTGATTTTCATGTATATAGTTGTATAACATTGTTGAACTTTCTATTTTGGAACGTTTAGTTTTTATTCAAAGTTCCAGTCTAGCTCAATGTTTTCTACTTAATTACCCTAATTTTGTTTAGAAACTTCTTCAAACTGTCATTCTAGAATTAAAAACACTAAACTTAATTACCAAGTGTGTACATCGTTAGATAATTTACTCAAGTTTCATACACTGTCACTCAAACTAAACTTGACAGAATTTAAGCTACAGCTATGATAAAGCTAAAATGTTTAGTACTCAATGTTAAAAGCTTGTAAGTTGTAGTAGTTATGTAGTGCACTGTATATTATAATATATTAACATTTCGTTCTTCTACAGAACTATTTTTACCAGTTACCAGCTTGATGAGCTTGAGAAAGCGTTTGGAGACGCCCACTATCCGGACATTTACGCCCGTGAGGTACTCTCACTTAAAACAGACCTCCCTGAAGACAGAATTCAGGTAGGCATAGGTTAATAATACAAAACATGGTTACATCCTTTGATTAAAAAAAAATCTTTAGGAGGACTTTCTTACTTAGGCCAAAATGGTACTCTGTTTACTGTGGTGGGTTTATGCATACTGTATGATGGAGTTGTTTCATCTATTTCTAAATTTCCGTACTAATAATTATAAAAACATGTGATGTCATGCCCATATATGGACATGAATATGTCATATCACTACCATATTTAAGCATATCATTTGGGCACATCACACTTTTTAGACAGAGGTTAAGGTTGTGTCTGTCCAATACAAGTACTATTTGATATTATGTGAATCTGCACAAAGTTTGAATGGTGGAAATTGAAACATTTTACGCATGGTCAAATTAAGTCTTGTTTTATTGTCTTCGGTTTTATAATCATTATCAGTGTAATCAGTGCTAAACTGATATACATGTTTGCACCTGTAAGAACCAAAGATTGTTTTTAATACTTTTATAATATTAGACCTAACGTTGAGTTGTGGATTAATGGTGTATTTTCAATGAATACATTTCCATTTCATTTCTCTAATTATACAGCCTGATTTAAGTAATTAAATTGACAAATGTTTTATATATGTATTACACTAAGTTTGCCATTTAATATCCTCTCGTAGTTTATTCTTACGAAATTGCTAATAATCCGCTTATATTGCCTTATTTCATGATTAAAGTTATTTAAAATTCAAAAAAGGCTTTACGCCACATCATTGATGAGAAATTAGACAATTACCAGATTGAGGGAGGCAAGTGTTTTTTCTAAGGCATAATATTATTACTGCACAGGAGACGCAAGCAAATAAGATATAATCGGCTTAAGTTAAGCTTCTTCGTGCTTTAATAAGTAACATCATATGTAAAATTAACACTTCTTATTTCTGTCGTCGTCTCTTTGGGCGATTGTTAATCTTACTTTTCAAAATCAGTTCAGTTAAAGCATTTAAAGAGAATCTAAAGGCCACGAAACATGTACTTCTGTCTGTGATTATAAACGATGATGTAAGCTATAGAAAATGCTTGATTGTGGGTGGGTGACCAGCCAAACCGTGAATAAGCAATGCGCGTTCAAATACTGATAACTTTTAATAGTACGCGCGCGTCTTTACTCATACGCGCGCGTCTTTAATAATATGCGCGCGTATTTAATCGTACGCGCGCGTAATTAATCGTACGCGTGTTGTCAATGACGAATTGCCCAACCTGTGCTAGTTTTCAAAGATATTTATATCATATTATTTTTTATTACATCGCTTTTGGCAAGAAAACTAATTTTCTTTAAGTGAAGCAGGATTTGGTATCGAGACACCACACATTAGACGTGAACGAATTATCATTGCATATTTCGATAATCTGATCCATTAGAATGAGTGTTAATAAGGCCTAATGATTCCATTGCAACATTATTCTAATTAATAGAACATGAACAGAGTTTAAAATTCATCGTAAATAAATCAAAATACGGCTTTAGGCAATCTTATATTATATTGTATGAAATTATGGAATAACTACTCGTCTGCCTTCAAGTTAAATCACTCACTGGGTCAATCCAAAACAGATAAAGAGCATGTGAATTCATCTTTTTTTGTAAAAACGTCTATCTATATCAAAACCGTTAAGCCTACCTGATAATTAGTTATAGGCCTAAATTGTTTTCAATTTCTTAATCTCTTAATCGTGGCTTTTTGTTATTGTTGTTATTTTTTGGTAACCTTGCTAATTGATTAAATTAATTAAAGTTTAATCGAGGGCTCATTGTAAACCAAAATATTAATGTATACTCAAGCATCGACGATAAATAATTACTTCATTATCAATTATTGCGGATGTATCACTTGTTGTAATGAATAGAATAGCGAAGGGCGTTCGTGATGATATTAGATACTTACCATTATAATTAATAATGTTAATAATTACGTAATAAAGTCTAAATATGAGAATCTTGTAAATGTTGTATCAACAGTCTAACGAAGATGAAGATGTTGGAAATTACCAAACATTGTTTGTATTGCCTTGTCTTTTTAGTGTTTTTTTTTAGTGATACGCTAAAAACCGAACCAAACAGGCAGACATCTATAATACAAAACAAAATTATTTCTTTCCAAAAATATGACTCAACGTTAACAACTTTTCGTTTATTAAATTAGACATCTGTATTTATGGCAAAACTAGTTTATTTTATTGCAATCATTTTGAATATAGCATGGCATTTTCTGCAGATATTATCACCAATAAATTCCTTTTTCTGAACATCTTGCTCAACTATTACTCCTAATGTCCTGATCGCTGCAGAGATTTGTTTATATGACAAGATCGTAATCAGGCTTAGATGTTTTGACATTGGTAACAACTTTAATATAGTCTGATGTGTTTTGGTATTGGTAGAAACTTGAAGATAAAACTATTTTCTGATGTGTTTTGGTATCGATAAAAACTATTTTCGGATGTGTTTTGGTATTGGTAAAAACTTGAAGATAAAACTATATAGTCTGATATGTTTTGGTATTGGTAGAAACTTCAAAATAAAACTATAGTCTGATATATGTTTTGATATTGGTAAAAACGTTAAAATCAACTATATTAATTAACTTTGGTATTGGTAGAAACTTGGAGATAAAAAATGATAAAATTTCCTTTAAATAACTAATTTAAAGTCGTTAGTTTTGAAAAAATGGCATTTGTCAAAGAAAGTAGTCACAATCCGGTTCAACGACTCTCTTAAAACCTAATCAAGTTTATTAACTTTCCAACAAAATCCTATAATTCACATTCGATGATTAAACACATTTTTATTCTATCAATTATTACATAAATTCTAGTTTTATCAAGATGACACGTTTTCGATAAACTTGATTGAGAAATATTTTGATTTGTTGTATCTGATCATTTTGTAACGGATTTGCATGTTATCAGTGTCTAATCTTTACTCGCAACTCGTCATTTGAATAATTTAAAGACTATTAATACAACTAAAAGGATGGGTAATTTCGTATAAAGTATGTCTAATGCGAGATAGAACACAAGAAAAATAGATTATATTTACAAGTTTAATCTGTGAGAAGATTTGTAAATTATCTCGCCTGAAGCGTCGTGCAGAACAATCATGTATATTCGGATATTAGATGTAATTACGAATTTAGCCATAATGAAAATGTTACCATCATAAATCAGCTCCTTATACTGATTCTATCCAATTAATTTGATTATAATTATTGGGAGGACAAAGGCATGGGTGTATGTAGATGGATGGTACACTACGACAACATAGGAGACAAATAGTAAACGTCACAACGTATTGAGTCTCTTGTAAGAAACAGATTAAGATATAAGTAATTAATACATTTAATTATAACAACATAACTACTTACAATAAAAGATCAACAGTGTAGTGAATTAATCGCGTAGCCTTAACATCAAAATTTACAATTACAAGTTGTTTTGATGAATTAAATGTTAAGGCAACAAGACTCGGAAAAATTCTTATATTCATGTAAAACGTACTTAAATCATATTTAAACATATTCAAAATAAATACACATTATTCATATAGTCTACTGTATATTTTTCTTATACATAATTATTCCATACATTACTCTGGTAGAATACCAGCAGCAGTTTTCTCCAATTATTCGTTCCAACTTCAGCTGTTGTGGAACAAGCCTGTGGAGATTACACAATGTAGAGTTCAACAACATATTGTTACTCTTGATAGAAAATGTAAACAATCTTTATTTTCGTGATGTCAGGTGCTGATAATTAACCATAACTTTTAATTCAGTGATTTTTAAAATACTAAAGCACGGGTTGAGCTGAATACGACTTCGCCAGAACGATTTCTCCAGTAAATGTGTACTAATTTTGGCTGAAATGGACTAATCTAACAGTTACGATACCTTTACGTAAATAAAGTGGACCAATCACATTTCGATACCTTTACGTATTAACCAAAGTGGACCAATCACACAGCAGTTTCTTTTTACAAATCGTCTCCTTCCTGTCGGATAAGAGTTCGTTGTTTACAATTTGTTGTCTTCTTAAAAACTCTTCAGACGCGTTGATCTTGTTTACTTTGATATTAAATAATATCTTTGAAGTGTTTTCGCTTTACCACTTCAACTGTTGTGTAGACTTGCAGAATCAACGAATTCTGTGTTATTTTGCAAAAATTAAGCTACTAAACAGCTAGGAATATCTTGTTAAGAACTTTGACAGGCGTGAAAATAAGGGTAATGGAAAAAAGTACAGATGGAATAAGGAAAACAAGCTAGCGTGCGTGTCGTATGAGGTCATGGACGATGGTTCGCTACGAGCCGCGTAAGAATACTTGTGGAGTAGCGATTAAACGGCTTGCTCCACATTTACATGAACCCCTGACGAACACACTGTTCACTTTCCATACAAATACTTTTATCATATACTAATATGTAGAACTATTGTAAAATATACCTCTTGTAAATGCTTGTTCAAATGCAATTTATGAGATTAACATCAGTTTTAAAGATAAATTCGTCGTTTTATGATAAAAAGTGACTAAATCTACGAAATTAATCATTACTATCGATTTGTTATCGGAAATAAGTGTTTTTAAGTTAGGTAATCGAAATAACAAGCTTCCGTATCTTACTTATTTTTAATAATTATCTATAATATAATATAATATTTTTCTCCACAACTAGTTCTCTTCACCATATAATATCAGTTGCACTTTGTATTAATGATTTTAAGTATCTATATCCAAATACGCAGTGTTTCAACAAAAATGATACATTTTAAATAATCATTTTAAGTTTATTGAGTGTAAAATTGGTTTAGGCAACATAGGGCTGATATTAGATACAAATTAACAATATTCTTTGCTTTCAATTTATCAATTCATTCATCAATTTATTATTTCATTTAAATATTAAATGTAATAATTTACTTCAATTTTCTAGGTGTGGTTCCAGAACAGACGTGCCAAATGGAGAAAGAAGGAAAAGACGTGGGGTAGAAGCAGTGTGATGGCCGAGTATGGTCTGTATGGTGCTATGGTACGCCATTCGCTACCGTTGCCAGAAAGTATATTGAAATCTGAAAAGACTGGCGAACCTTGCGCTCCATGGCTACTTGGTGAGTGAGTCACAGATGCCTAAAACAACATTCGAAATAGTTTTTAGTATGTAGTAACATAATCAAATGCAATGGGATTCCAAATTAAATGTATGTTATTTCTTGATTTCTTAAGGTATGCATAAAAAATCAGTAGAAGTTGGTGAAAATGCGAGCGACGAAGAAGGTACCAAATCGGAACCACTTTATAAGGAAATTGAACCGAAAACGTCGAGCGGTGGCGGAGACGACACGGAGGCGATACGATCCCACAGCATTGCCTCTCTACGGGCCAAGGCATTAGAACATAGTGCTAAGGTGCTTAGCGAATGCAGGCTAGCAAAAGACACCTTTACCAGCAGTCATGACGAACCATCAAAGAGATTAGACCCGATGAAAAAGGATGACATATCAGATGAAAATATTGACATCATAAATACGGATGATGACGTCACAAATCATAATTGTTAAAATCTTTGCATTTATGTGTTCGTTCGTTTGTAAATACTATTTAAGAATTCATTACTCTTCAAGTTGAATTTAGATTTTATGTAAATAGATTTTAAATGATATAGTATGTGTTGCATTTCAATTGTTTGTATCGTATGATAGGGCCTATTAAAAATAGACTTTTTATATTCATATTCAATAATATTAGGAACCTGTAAAATGTATTTTAAACACTTGTAATTTAGAAATTCAAATTATTACTATTATTTGTCAATAGTAATCAATAAAACTGAAATCAATTTAATCATAATCGATGTTAAGAAACTTATAAAGGCCAATTTACACAGACGAGCGGTAACAGTAAGCGGGAACCGCGTAGCTTGTCCCATATAGAATCTGTATTAATTATCCTGAACGGAAACTATAGATTCTATATTTTTATTACCGTTACCGCTCGTCTGTGTAAATTGGCCTAAACAGATACAAAAAGCGTTTCTGAATTTCAATTCGATTTTTTTTAAACGCCTTATTTATTTACACGTTTTCTATTCACATTATTAATTTCTATGCCAAACATATAATAATAATATTATATATAATTAATAATAATATAATAATGTATGCGATTATACTCGTTATCCACTAAATTGAAAATACACTATTGACATTGTATTCCATATTGGTGGTAGTAGAGGGCATTTAATTACAATTTCAGTGCAATTAATAAGCTCTGTCTACACTATTAAACTTTATGTGACAACAAAAATGTGATGTGCCCATATATGGACATGATGATGTCATATCACTATCATATTTAAGCATATTATCATTACAATATTTGGGCACGTATCACACTTTTTTTTGTCAAACTAGTTTCATAGTGTAGACAGATCTTTATTCGTTTTTATACCA
Source organism: Antedon bifida (assembly GCF_963402885.1). Classification (NCBI taxonomy): domain Eukaryota; kingdom Metazoa; phylum Echinodermata; class Crinoidea; order Comatulida; family Antedonidae; genus Antedon; species Antedon bifida. The sequence goes on from NC_136234.1 coordinate 3,975,800, forward strand.
CATTAAACAAGCTGAATTCAGTATATCAGTGCTTAGAATTGTGTTATTTATCATTCTTGTTTGACTACCAATGCCCAGTAAGGACTTTTAATAATCAGTTTTCGTAGTTTATGATTTTGGCTGTGGTAATGATAATAATGATGAAGATGAAGAATGATAACGATGAAGATAAGGGATGATGATAATGATGAAGATTATGATGATGATGATGATGATGATGATGATGATGATGATGATGATGATGATGATGATGATGATGATGATGATGATGATGATGATGATGATGATGATGATGATCGTACGCGTACGTACGGTATTGGTTGTTTCTTTACTTTTCGATCCCAAATCCTTCCCACCATACATTGTGCAATGACATTCCTTGCGCGATATCGAGCTCTTTGCGATAACCCGTATAGAGACCCAGTTTTCAAAATATACTTTCACAAAATCATTCCTTTCGCTTAGTGTACAGCAAAATGCAATTCTTCAAAGTGCTACATAATTAAATTATTTTAGAGGCTGATTAGTGTATACTGCTAATTAACAACGACCAGTAGTAGTCTGAACAAGCAGGTTTATTTGTACAAGGCTTTGTGTCCATATGAATTATCAATTATTGCCTGCGAGAGCCATGTTTCGGCGGCCTAATTCTCTATCTACAGCTTCCACTGTTAAACAAATGTGTGCTTTCATTTGCGACATGTCGTAATTAGATTTAACTGAATTAGTTCGTTAGTTAAATGTATCGAGTTGTCTTGAATACAACCAAGTCAGGTAATATGATATTTCTAAACAAATCTAGACAAACGAATCATGAACAACAGATTCGATGTGAAAGCCTAAAAGTCAACTAAAACGATGTTCACCAAAGATCTTTATGAGGTTTTATTTACTGCAACAAAATTGGTCTAAAAATGGTCATAAATGTGATCCTTTTTGGATTTTGTCGTTTTGCATTGTGAACAAAAACTTTTTGGTAAAATGGGCCTAAATTAAAGATAAAAACACCACACAACACACGAAACAACCGAGAGAAAGTGATTTAACACGACCACCAAGTCAGGGAGCACCTCTACACGTTGGAGTCCAGAGAGTCTCTCTTCTACTGTACTCTCAGCGGTTTGAATTAATCTACCTACATCTTAAAATGTACCAAATATATAACTGGGATATAACTCCCCAGGAACTTGTGAGATAAAAGTGTATACACGGAGGAGTTAGGCCTACACGTCTTCTTCTCAACGTGCAATGTGGTTGAGCCTGTTGATGAATCGGCTTTTAACCGTTAGGCCTACTAAAGTGTAATTTGACATAACGTTTCCGCTACATTTATTTGACAGAGGTTTGATTGACGTATGTCACATGACAGTGTTAACCTTCACGCTTCAGTAATCATAATGTTTTGTCGACGTCGAATCACTTGACATTTAATTCGTAATTGCTACGTTCAGGCTACTTTTGTTTATTATTACCATGGAGGTATACCTCCATCCATGTTATCACTATACATTTTAGTGGTAACTTCATAATACACTGGTAGGACTTCGTAACAATCAAATGTTCGTTAAATTAACTCTTCCCTGGTCTTTGGTATTAGTGTCTAATTACGGGAGTTTTCGATTTGCGACGAACGACGAACTAACGCCCGCAGAGGAGGAAGACCTCCCCAAAGTAAGCTATCTCCTGTCCGAAGAATATAAAGCCATGAATAGGCCTACTTTATTTACTTTATTATTTATATTTAAACATATTTATACAGAATAAAAACATCATCGGGTATAGATAGATGTAGCACCTGTTTTACAGATGGTCCTGTTTTTAGAAAATAAAAGGTTAAAAACATGCATAAAAAACTCTTTGAAAACCAAAATAATTTGTATTTTCTATTTTAACAGGCATATCATAAATAATAATAAGAAGAAAACTCACACAATTTCTAAATTTTAAATGTTTGTTTTCAGGATTTTCGTTATCATTAGGCCTACGTTATTTCTTTATGGGTAGTAGAAATAGCAATTAGGTTTGTTTAATTTCGTAATTATTTTATTTACGGTAGGCCAAATTCATTTTCTTCAAAATAATGTTAGGCCTAATTAAAGATTGTTCATATAAATAAACACAATATTTCATACAAAGTTCTATGATTTTTCAAGACCCCGCGTGATAAATGAACTTGCTTCTTTATTGAGCCTCTAATGAGAGACTCGCAACTAATCTAATAACAACGTTGATTTTTGAATTTAATATTGGCTTCAGTTATAGGCTGTGCTCATTAATACTAGTTGTTCAGAGGCCGTCTGTGTTAAAATAATTTGATTATCAAACAAACATCGATATAGTACAATAGTTTGTCAATACGTTCACAAAATATAACCTCACCTGCCTTGATAACTCCACGAGGCTTCTTTAGCTAATAGAGTCTAACATGACATTGTGAAACGTAATGAAATTAGGCCTGCAAAATAATAGTTGTTAATGTATTGGAAGTAGAACGAGTGATATAGTGCTATTCGTTGCCATAAAGGCGGCTACCGTATTATAATTCAGTATCCCGAATCACGAATTTAATATCGGTTTACACTAGACCTATATCATTACTGGTAAATTGGTACAATTACCAGTGGTTAAATAAAGGCAGTATGTGCATTTGTATTACACAACTAGCTCGATGCATTATATACATTATGTAATTACACAATTATTGTGTATGCTACTAGGAAATGAATACCAATTTAGTATTTTTGATTTCTTGTATTGCCATCATCAATGGTTATCAACTATATGAATTAAGGTTTCCTTTCATTTAGTATTGAATTCATAATTTGAATTTGATAGACATTTGTAAATTATCTGATAGTTTATGAAGGCGGCACACCGGCCGCTCGTTACAACCGCGACATTCTAGACTAAAGCTCTGTATACACTATCAAACTTTAAGTATATATTTAAGCATATCACTAGGCCTACCATATTTGTGCACATCACACTTTTTTTGTCAAAAGAGCTTTAAAATTCACAATATTGTGAATACAAAAAAAAGCTATTTTGCTAATTATCTTTAACGTTAACAAATGTAATAAGTGCGTGTAATTTCAATAATTTGTAGCCTATTTATGTCGTTTCTATTGGAACTCTATTAAGAAATTGTGTTTTTGTTTATGGCGTAAAAGTTATAGGCCTATACTAATGTATAGGATTTTGGATTTGGGCTCCTGTGGTGTAAAATGGCATACCATCATCACTAAACGTTACGCAGTCTAATGTATACATTTAATAACCCTGTAAAACATGCAATTATCAGGTCTTTCAAATAATGGAATTAAGGAGGGGTATTATTAATGAAGTGGATTGTAAGGCCCTATCAATTAGTTTCTTTGTGACGTCATCAATTGTTGTGAATTCGCTTCAGACGATTACTAAACCGTTATGTTGTCAGGGATATAGATTGTTGTCCTTGTAAATCTCTGCTAATCAATCTCATAACAATGATGTTATTGGCTTTATTAATTGTCTATTGGCCCACTCGGTGATCGTATGAATAGGGCTGCATGATGCAGGCCTATTCATACGTCGTCCAATCACATACTTGAAATGTGAATAGTGTAAACAAAACATGATCGAGGTTTGAGCGCGGCAGTATGACTACAGTATATGTACTATGACTATACCGAACTCTTACATGTTCTGATAGTTCCGGGAACTACGCCAAATTCTCAAATTGGTGGTACACTAAACATTTTGGCTACGCAAATGTTGCCGCGGCGTTGTGTTATGTCGTCAGGCATTTGGTGTTGTTAAATCGACAGGCCACTACAGTATTACAAAATATTGAACATATTTACTTTTAAAACAGGCTGAGAGAATTTTCCTTTTTTTGACTTATTTAAAATATAAGGACGTGGAAGTGAATTTAAACTCATTTTATTTCCATATAAAACATGTTATTTTAATTGAATCGTCAAGTGCTTCTATTTGTTCTATAATCAAAATGTTACAGTATTGAACACTGTCTGTCATCTACACTAAAACCATGTAACCTAGCCTTAAGGGCGCACCATACTGAGCACATGAATAAGCCGCCACGGCACCCACCGTCACTATGACGCCAAAATGCTACTTGACTTTTAAACTAGATTTGTTCATTATAAATAACATGATATCAAGGGTTGGTACAGACAATATTTTTTAAATGGGGAGGGAAATCTCGGACCTATCTATTATAAATACCCACAAAACACGGTATTATGACATTGAGTTTAAAATAAATATAGATAGTATAATAACCACCTGTATAAAAATGGAATAATCCCATGCGCAAATTTACGACAAGGCGGTGTGGCATATTTTGTATCCATTATTTTTAGCCCTAGATTTTTAGCCCTAGACACAATTATATTCTGCTACAAAAAGACTTATGATATTATATAATACAATTATGCTATAACATTAAATTTACAGTAGACCAGCCGCCTATATATTATAAACGATTAATCACATAAATTTGCACACGTACTGTACTTCAGAAACCTGAAAAATATAGAGGGCGCTATTACAATTGTAATGGATTGTGAGGAGTAAACAAACAAACGAAGCGTCATTTTTTGGAATGAAAACATCTGATTATATTTCTATAATTATTTAGTTTATGCTTCGTGGCAACACCTATAAAATCGCTACGTACATAATAAATATATTGTTAATCTTATGTTAAAAATTTAAAATCAGGTAAGCTCGGGTAGGATGAGTTATACAATGTATAAATCCTAGGCCTGTCGTTATCGACCAGATCCCAAAATAAAAGAACCAACCAGTGAGGTGAGGGCCTGTCGGGTAGTGACAATGTGATGGGTAACGACGAATCAGGCCTAGCCTAGGTCTAGACTAAATATCTGGGGGGGCTAGGTAGGTTAGCATAGTCGTAGTATGAAATTATAGAGCACAGTACTATTACTTTCTTTGAAGTACATTTAGGCCTAGCTCTAGGGCATTAATTAATAATATCTTAAACAATAATTTAAAATACTTAATAATAGGAATTTTTTTTTCTTTGACAGCTTCTAAAAGGCAATCAATATGTCAAGTGAAACAACAGACAATTCAGTCAAGCCTGATGTGGTACAGGAGAATAATGTTGCACACAACGATTTACAATTACAAAGCGCTGAAGATACTACTAGCATGACAGGTGACGATAAGATAACAAATCTAGATGATTCTACTACCCTAACAGATGGTGTGTACTGTAGCCCATTAATTTTACATTCTATAATACAGTAGTCATTTTGAAATATACAATATTATTTAACATTGTTGTGGTTTAAATTTCTAGATTCCAACTCGTCACCCGGTGTTGAGGAAATTACTGTAACCAAAACAGATGTTGATAGATCGGAGCTGTTCACGCAAGGCAGAGATCTAGAAAAAGAAGGCAAACCAGAGGCGGCGTTAAAGCTGTACCTTCAGAGTTTGACCGGCATCCAAGAGCAGGTCACATACCCAGAGCTGCCGCAGTGCCTACATCAAGTTTCACAGATTTACTTTGCTAAAAATGAATGTATCCTTTAAGAAGTTTGTGTACCGATAAAGGTTAATGTAAAGCTTTGACTTAATGCGTTCTCCTCACACAATTTATCAAATGTTCTGTATATTGTATTGTGTGAAACAATAAACTTCATCAGAGCTGTAGCCACCAGTACAGTTGGTAAGGTTTCAACCTGACAAGTTTTTAACAACCCTGTGGTTGTCACAGTGGATTTTTCCACCACTTTAATTCTTGTGTGGCTACATCAAATTCAATACCAATTGTGATCATCCCATGCAAATCTGTTAACCGGATTTCTATTTATTATTGAGTTTTAAAATAGAATAATTACTTTCCTTCAATTAGTTTTATTAGATGAAAAAGCTGTTCATTTTATTCAAGCGGAAAAGATGTACTATGAAACAGCTCTTATAGATGCTGCAAAATTGCACCTACAGTTTAGTAAGTGATTTGTGTTTGTGGGTCTTGCATTCTCATGCCGCCATTCCGCCATTGTTAGGAGCATGATGAATGAGAATAACATTTTCAAATAAATGGAGTATGTCCGTGCAGTGCCAGTAAAACAATTTTCGCACTGATGAATTACTGTTGTTGTTGTTCACAGAGAATGCGCAAGACGGGACTACAAGTGATTCAGCCGAAACAAGCCAGAAAGCAATGAAAGCAACACAGTTTGAGAAGCTAGCAAGGCTTTGTAAAGCTGAGGGGAAGTATGTATACAGACGTACATAAAGTTGTATCTAGTTGTATCATCATGAATGTGTAACTACAGAATATTATTGAGTTGAATTTATTTTGGAAAGCCATAACATTACTAAGCTACTGATATTGAAAAAGCCCAAAAAGATAGCCCAAGCCTCTTAGAACCATATTGCCATTGTGGTTGTATTGCAGACATATATCATATTATTTTAAATGTAAAATTATTTATATTTCATACTCTACAGCCCTTATCTGGCATTGGACTATTGTGGGAAAGTGAGTTTGTCTTTGTTTTGTATGTACCTAAATAATATCAACATTAAATATACCAATTCATTGTTATACTGTACTAACTAATAAGATTACACTATAATATAACCAAGCACTTAATAATTAACAAGATTGATGAAATATTTACTTTGTTTTAAGGCAACAAAAATGTACCGAACACTTTATGGTGAAGAGCATCCCACAACCAAACAAGCTCTAGATTTATTTACAATCATATATGCTGATGTTGGCAAAAAACAGTATGCAGGTACAGTAGTAGTAGTATGACGCATACAGATAACAATTTGAAGAGAAAATGTTTGCTGATAACGAGCCTGAATTGTGCAATAAAGAATAAATACATGAAATATTAATATTTAAAGATGAAAAAAATAATAAAAATGTTGTTGAATATTCCATTTTAATGTAACATAATAGTTATCCACTTTTACCAGAAATTGGATCGAAAAAAAAATGTAATTTAAAGCAAAAATTGGTCAAATTGGCTGCCAGCCAATGGATTTTTGGTTGAATAACATTCATTTTGTAATTTTATAAGTGAAAACATGATTTTTTTCGTTTTTTTTCTATTGAAGTAATTAACTTCATTAATACTATAAAATAACATATTCAAAGTCTGATTTAATAAATCTTCATTTTTCATGTTTTTGGGGGACAATACATCTTTAAAGACAATCAATGTTAAAGTATAGATTTAACCGATTGAAAAGTGTGAATAAAATTAAACATTAGGGCCTAGTGATATACACTAACCCTATGTAAATAAAATATGACACACCTACTGAATAGAAACAAAACTACAGTTAAGTAGTATACAAATTTAGTACATTCAAGTCTGTAGTTTGTACAATAACGAAGGAAAATGAATGCATTATACAATATTTAAATTAGTTTTTTTCATTTGTATACAGAGGCAATGGAACGTAGTCAAAATGAGGAAGACTCAAGTGAAACTGTACATACTATCTTACCTAGGCTAAGTGGAGATGGAGACATACCTGCACCTAAGGCTACTCTAAAGAAACGGTTTGTTTGTTATTATTTATTTAGACTGGGCAACCTCTTCAGTCAAAGACTGGTCTCCCAGAGGGCCCGGTTATTGTCAGTTACTGTGTGTGTACTAGTTCACCGGCGACCCCTTCAGTCTAAGATTGGTCTCCCAGAGGGCCCAGTTATGGGTGGCTCTGATTGTACTAGCACACCGGGGTAACCCCCTACTCGTCTTGAAAGATGTACTAGGTTCTAGTGCACATGAACTAGATATGTACACAGGACCTACGGTTTATAGTCCTTATCCGAGAAGACTCATTTTATCACCAGAACCATGGAAAGAGTGATCTCAAACTCTTGCCAATGTTATGGCTGCGTAATTACGGTTCCACTGTCTTAACCCGCTTGGTCACTCACTTACTATGTTAAATAATAAAAGAATCCATACTGCCTCTATGCAGACCTCCCAAAAAGTGTCCAAGTATTTATACTCCACTCTATTAGGCCTATTTTGCTTAAATAAAGGCAAATCCCAAAGATGTTTGAATATCGCCCTCTATAATTGGATATATTTTGCAAAAGTATAGCGATAATTAATTTTTCCAAGTTAGGACATCTGTCTATGCACAATCAATAATCATATAAAGACAGAGAATGAAAAATGATTTACCACTGAAAGTTGTACTGTACCTGTCTATGGTTTTAGGTCCTCTTTCGATAGTAAAGATAAAGCGGATGAACGGAAGAAAAAGGGAATAAGAAAAGTAAGATTTGAAGAGGAATATGAACCTACACCAATCAAGGATGACCACGGTAAAAACATATTAACTTTAAAATGCATCTTTCCCATTTTTAAAAAAGACTTTTTTACAAAGATATTTATCATAGAAAATTTTGTTTTAGATTTTGTTGATAAACTTTGCTGGATATGATATTTAATTTAAATATATAGTATATTATATATACTGTACTAACTCTATAATATATATCAATTTTTTTATATTACTAGATGATTTTGTCATGACGTCATTAATGATGGTCCTATTTGTTCTGTGCACTGTTTTCATTTTGCTCGTCGGTTCGTACATATACTGCTACAACAAGACCGCGACATCACCGATGTGTGCCGGGTTGAAGAGCGACCTCAGTTATTATTTTATGAAAATACAGTATACTTTTAAGCACTATTTTCAGTAATTTATATTAAGTGTACAGTACCTTTGGGACACCCCTATTCAGAGGACACCCCTATTCAGAGGACACCCCTATTCAGAGAACACCCCTATTCAGAGAACACCCCTATTCAGAGGACACCCCTATTCAGGAGCACCCCTATTTAGAGGACACTCCTATTCAGAAGACACCCTATTTCATGTGAAACAAATGAGAGACAATGTTTTAAAACCCCTATTCAATTGTTGTGTCCCAAAGATGTCCCCTCAATAGAGGTTCTACTGTATTTTATTTTGTACCTAATTGTAAAGAGTTTTATTTTCGTGTTCCTTTAATCTTGTTGAAATACATTACCACAAAATATGGACCTATTTAATTGTAATATATATTTTATATTAAATAAAATTCTTTGTAAACTGCAATGTTATTTTAAATAGACACCACAAATTTTTAAATAAACTATGTCGTAAAATATGTCAAATGGTGTTTTTTAAGTTTTATATAAGTTTGCTGCATTTTTATTTTCTGTTTAACTGCGATTTTTAACAAACCTGTTTTAAATTGGATCGAATTTTCAAAGCCTTTCGGACAAAAGTGTATTATGTTTCTTAAGTTATAAATGAATAATATTATATACTATAATTGGAAGCTTTCGATTTGCGCCGATATAGGACCTACGACAAACGCATGTGTATTGTCGTCCGGACCCTAGAATCCGCCAAAGCTGTTTCGAGGTATCGCGTCCCCGTGTGTAACTAAGGCAGTCTAACAACAGGATGCTCCGGAGATCAAAGGGTTTATCTGTGGCTGCGACACAATTAGTTCTGCGCTGCGGAGTATATGTACATTGTACAGTACTGTTGACATTTGTCGCAGCCAGACATAATTTTTAAAAGACTGTTACGAGTTCCTATGTTGGCAAGGCGAGCTCAGTGTCCTGTAACTGCAAATCGAAAGCTTCCTAATGTCTTTGATATGCAACACTGCCTTGAAAGCATCTGATCAATTTGTATTGTTTATGTTCCTATACATCTTTATTATATTAATGTTAATTGATATCAATATCGTATAAAATGCACATTAATTAATGTTATGCTTTTGTTAGGAATAGTTAATTTGCTGGTAGTTTTTGTAGCATTTAGTTGATAAGTTATGTACAGATATTTGTAGAAATGTAATTGACGTGTTTTTTTAAAACTACAATTGTAATTATTATAAGTTACAAATATGTGCTTTGCCATCAATTATATAACCCGTTGTTTTTCGGAACCCCCCTCCCTGTTTTTTACTGTATTTCTATTACTATATTATTAGGCCTACTGTACTCCGTAATACTATGCTATTAGGTTATTTAGAAAAACGGTAACGAAATATACTACACAAGATAGTGGTACTTTAGTAGAATCTTCATAGACTAACTGCCTTAACTATAAATGTACTAACTATATGTGTACCCACCAATAGAGAAATAGAGATTGAAAATGTACTTTCCATGTTGGGAACGAATTAAATACCTATTGTAAAAAGTATAAACTACCAGGATGCAAAGTACGTGAACATAAACATTTATTATGTAGGCCTACTTACATGGTATAATCCGTAAATGTGATATATCTTGAACACTTCTGAGTAATGTATAATCCGCTGTTAATTCGACGCAAGTTCTCTTTCCTTGCATAGAGTTAGGCCTAGAGTCCTACAGATCGGGTTGTCGCGTCAGGTGGGCTATTCAACGTCACAACAGAATTATGTTGACATTTACATACTGTAACGGCAACCTGTCCTATATACAGTGAATGCAATTTGGAATGCCTATTGAAACGTATCGTTACATCGTATTAATAGAAACGATACATTTCAACAATTGATCTGGGCATGCATTGATTAAAAAATTCCTACAAAGCCCAATGACACTTCCACATAATTCTTGTTATACTGTAAGTGACATGCCTCGTGTTAACAACATACAGTAGTAGTAATCAAAACTAATAGTATAACGTAATTGTTAATGTTAGGTTTAAAAATAGGAAAGTGTTTTCTTTTATAGCAATGCAACACAAGTTTTAAAACAAATTAGTTAAAAAGTAGGCCATTGTAAATAGATTTAGACATTGTCGATTGATTTACTGTTTTACCCATTACATTGCGAAGACCTAATTAATTATGTATGTTTAAACTATATGTGCAATATTTAATATTGTTGTAGATATTAAGTCATTTAATCAATGGCACCACTTTAGAGGCACGAAAAAAACGCGCGTAAAAATCAGAGTTTGAACGCGCGCGTACAAAACACGTAAACTTACCATCCGTTTTAACACGCGCGTCAAAGGGCATTATTCGTGTGGTGCCAATGTTTACTTTTGATTATCAGTACAATCACCTTGATTTACACATGCGCGTCTGAAATTAATTTTATATTTACTTTGATTTTTTTGTGTGTTTTGTTTTTGGCTTACTGTAATAAAACCTTTTTAAGAGTTAATACGTGTTCATATAAATGTCTTGTGTAAACTATCAGATGCTACCATCCTTGTATGCTAGATTAGTATCCCGGCCCAGGAGTTAATATTCACTCACGGCAAGCATAATGTCATCAAGGTCATGGGCAACGAAAATATTTTCCCATATGTTTTCTACTTCCTAATAAAGGAACACATAATAATGTTATGATAACGTTAGCCGTTTAATTTACATGGATGTCTTTTTTTGTTAAATTGGTTTTGAATGAAAAACACGGAGTATCATAAAACATTGAGCGTTGGGTATTTAAATATGAAATTATTTATAAACTAAACAACAACAGTGTATTGTTAAGCTGACCATTATGTGATTGTAATGAATTATACTGGTACCTATATCACGTTTGTTCTCAAAACAAGAATATAAATCGCATATTAAAACGCATAACGGAAATAGGGGTTTAACTTCAAAACTATAAACGTCAAAAAGATGGCGCCTACTGAAGAGGTGGACGGAGATCAAAGCTATGCAGATTGTACGAAAGTAAGATGGAAGATACTGGCTTTGGTTGTATTCTTCTGGCTATATCTAGCACTTGGAGCCATAGTATTCCCGTTGTTAGAATATGAAAATGAACAAAACTCCATCGAAGAATTCGAAGTACTCATCGAAATATTCTTGAACAAGCATCCTTGCTTGGACCTGGCAGAAGTCTTGCAGATTCAGTCAGACGTCAGTGATGCTTATAATCAAGGCGGGAAGGGAATCATTTCTGTGATTTACAACGAAACGATCGAGTCAGTTTGGGATTTTCCGAACGCTCTATCGTTTGTTAGTACCATTCCAACAACAATAGGTATGTACTACGTTAACATCTCGATTTAGTCTTGAATTCAAAGATAATTTACTTTGGAAAAAAATAATTTGTAGGCCTATGTAACAACGAGGATGCTGTATGTCAAAAGATTCAAAAGCCAACTTAGCTACATCAAAGTCACAGAGAAAACATGTTTCAGATCTGTTGTGCTGATGATAATACATCTGTTTAAAAAAAGCTGCTGAAAATGTTAGAAATGTACTTAAAGTGTGGCTCCAAGTTTAAAAATTGTAACGAACAAATGTATATTCAACGACCTCCTTCTTTTTCCGAACATTCTACTTAAAAGGTTTCTATTTTTATTTAAAAATATAAACTTTTTAAACAACATAGTAAATCCACCTTCTTTTCGACAGAAGTGAAGAAGCAGAAGGAGTGCCGTTAAATAATTCCTATTAGGCCTATTATAATACCAAAAAAAAAGAACCTCTGGTGAATTATTTAACGATACTCGCTCTGTACTACTGCTTTACTGCTATCGAAAAGCTGTTGCAAAGGATTATATTTCATAATAAACTTTAGAAATGTTAAACCAGGAAGACATTTATTTACTGTATTTTGATCTATCACTAGGCCTAATAATATTTTATTTTCTGCAGGATATGGTCATAATACTCCAAAGACCGTTACTGGTAGAGTAAGCTGCGTCATATTCGGGATAGTTGGAATTCCATTATTGACGGCTATTACTGTGAAATGCAGTGCAGCCTTCACCAAAGCCGTCAAAAGACTGTACAGATTCCGGAAATCAAAATGGAAAAAGAAGATTAACCTAGCAGAACTTCCCGCAGTGATGAAATGTATCTTCGTGTTTTGGATATTTCTAATAGTGGTGTTATGTATAATATTCCTACCAGCTATATACTTCAAACTCACCAACGATTGGACTTTCTTGGAATCAGTATACGCAGTCTTTATTACAGCGACAACCATTGGTTTTGGAGATTTCCCGCTTCTGGGTAGTTGTGAAAACAACGATTTTACCTGCCATTCTTTGATGACGTTAATCAATATTTCGTTTTCAATTATCACTTTGGGTATTATCGATGCGGTGTACATGTACACGATTGGAAATCAAATGGAGACAGGCCTGAAGCAACACGATCATACCACATTTATCCTCAAGAAACTATCGCATAAAAAACAAAAGATGTCTGCTACAGCGAGACGCAACAGTCGTCTGTCAGAATTGCAAGAGCAATATATCAAGAAAGAAGAAAATGAAGATAGTGTGGACACTACCGTTGACTGATAAATAGAATAATATTCGAAATTAAGCTAAAATTTGCACTGTTTTATCATTTATACTGGAAGGATTGTAGTGTTATTCGTGTCTGGTTACCATTGCTGGTCCCATGGTGTGCTCGTGTAAGACGTAGGCTAAACAAGGCCAACAGCCATTAAGTCGCGTGCTACAATGCATAGTGATACCAGACCGACAGACAGACCGACAGACCGACAGACAGACCGACCGACATAGTGAACTATAGAGTCGCGTCCACGCGACTAAAAAGAACACGTGAAAGGAAAGGGTATATTGCCACTTCCCGATAGGATCTGTATAAAACAGAAAAGGGCTTTGCCATGGCGGATGGGATCTACCAACACTAAACAGGCCATCATTGCCACTTCCCAATAGGATCTTTATAGAACAGAACAAATACCGGACAGGAAAGGGCATATTGCCACTTCCTGATAGGAGCTGTATAAAACAGAAAAGGGCATTGCCACGGCGGATAGGATCTATCAACACTAAACAGGCCATTATTGCCACTTCCCAATGGGATATTTATAGAACAAAACAAATACCGGACAGGAAAGGGCATATTGCTACTTCCCGATGGGATCTGTATAAAATTGTTTTGCGGGTTTGAAGTGCAAGTTTGTAATATACTACGATAGATTAAGTGTATGTAGGCTATATAAATTGTCTATAATTATTATTATTATTACGAAAGTGTGGTATTCAATTTGTATGTACAATATCAATAAATACAAAAACTAAAGCATATTCTACGTTTTGTTCTTTTATTATAAAAATACTGTATGTACAATTTATCAACGTCTTTATCTGTCTTAAATATTAAATACATTTTCAGTATTTCTTGCCACAGGCGAATGGACAGTCGCTATTGCTATCGTTTGAATTGTAGACCTACTTTTCGTTTTTCGAGTTTTTTTGCCATTTGGAGGCGGACCTGCAACAAGTCCGAAAAGCAGTGTAAACACGGCAATAAGCAAAGTACACCACGATATCATAGCCACACATAATAACAATCTATAGCTAAAGTCCCAAGATGGATCCGCCTCGGGAACAAAATCACCAAATCCGATAGTTGACATAGTGACAAATGTAAAATAAAACATCTCAAACGTTCCAAAGTTGTATAAACTTGCGAAGCCCACCGATGGTGGGACTATACCGATCAAAATAATTACAGAGGCGATGAGACAGTTACAAAAGATAATCATGCTTTTGTTTTCAAGTTTGAATTTGCTGACAAGACGAAAAGCACACTTCCGATGTAAAGTGGTAATACCGTAGCCTGCAAAACTACCAACAGCGATGACGATTGGAATTCCCAAGATCGAGTAAAAAATGCAAAATAATCGACCTCCTGACGTATGAGGGACAATGTTTCCATAGCCTAAAAATGGAAAAACGAGTTAAATAAATTATGGAACGAGCCTAAAAATGGAAGAACGATTTAAATCAATTATGGAACGAGAATCTTTGTATAGAGTGATGATGACGTAAAAATGATTTCAATATGTTTCGTCATTTCTTTTGTTACGAAATAAATCATTAAAAAAAGATTAATAATTATAATACGACGTTCAGGCCTGTAGTCGATGTTTGAATTACTTTGTAGTAACAGTAATTTCAATTAAAAAAACAAACATGGTTACACGACCGTGATATTAAAAACAAAAACACAACACAAAAATGAAGTAGGCCTACTAAATTTAATATTTAAACAAGTACAATAGAAATAATTTTAGTTATAATGCAACATATTTTGAAACTTACCTATTGTTGATATAGCAGAAAAACTAAAGAATAACGCATCCGGCACTTCCCAACTAGAGAAAAAGGTGTTGTTGTCCGATGATATATCGATAGTGGTATACAGCCCTTGGTTAGCGCGACCGAATATCGCAGCTAACTCGCGTAGAGAGTTTGGGTTAATACATCTTTTGGACGCATATAATTCATCAACGTACACTTCAAAATCTTCGATGACTTCAATCTCGTACGGTTTTTCCACCAAAGAAAAGACTACTGTCCCGGACAGTAGATACAAAAGTAAAAGAAAGGCAAGAAGAAGCAATTGACCGATACAGGACTTCATTTTTTCAAATGACGAATCAATCGCTTTATTGCAACAACCAAGCACTTGAATCACTTGTAAACATCCATGGTACAATAAAGTCCTTCAACCCGCAGATTTCAGTAAGTCATATCAAACGCAAATGTCTATCAATACATTGTTTCAAATTATACATTGTAATTACGTTAGTACTTTTATTAATAATTCTACGAATATATTAAAATGTGATTGTAAAACTATCGTAAGGTCGCTTGTAGGCTTATTATATATACAAATATAAATTGTTGAAAACCAGACGATTTTATGCACTAAAATTAGCCTATATTAAAGATAATTTATCCGGGGAAAATGGCGATTATTCTTCATGGAATGCAATGTCCCTTTATGAGATTCGAAATACTTGAATAATAGTGAATACATCTTTAAAAAGTACATAAACCTGTACAAAACATGCATATATTATACAGTATATATATTGTATTAGACAACCGAAACTGAAAATAACTGGAGCGACTGTCGTTTGCTGGAAATGGGCATAAACAAAATGCTAAGAAGACAGAGAAGATGAGTTGATAAAACAGAGTTAATATTACGTGATTGTTAATAAACGATTAAGTTATTTTGTTTACAGAAACTGACAATAACAGGAAGTCGGGAAACTCGGAAAATTCGACAAAAACCCGAAAGACGTCAGTCATGGTGATAATTTGCAATTAAGTACTACAACGTCCTGTTTAGTGTGTTTTTTTCTAAATATAATTTAATAATAACTGCTATCTTTACAAAATAAAAAATTATCATTATAATGAACGTTCTGTTGATATTGGCCTTTGTCCACCTACTTACTATTATCATAATTTAACCGTAAGGCTAAATGTGTACTATATTATATATAATGTATTAAGTTACTGTACTGTATTATTAAGTGTATTATTATGTATTAAGTGTATTATATTTGATACTGCAAACCTCGTCCATTTTGCATTTGTTTATAAACAATATTTTCAAATAGATTTACATATAATTTATTATTTATTTATCATTATTATTCTATATTCATTTATTATGTATACTATTTTACTATAATTCGTTCATATTTAGGTTGATCTATTTACAGCACTATTTTAAATAGTAAAGGTTGACCACAACGAATAACCAAACAAGTTAGTAATAACCAACAAGTTAGTAATAACCAACAAGTTAGTAATAACCAACCAGTTAGTAATAACCAACACGTTAGTAATAACCAACCAGTTAGTAATAACCAACACGTTAGTAATAACCAACACGTTAGTAATAACCAACACGTTAGTAATAACCAACGAGTTAGTAATAACCAACAAGTTAGTAATAACCAACAAGTTAGTATTAACCAACAAGTTATTAACAACCAACAAGTTAGTAATAACCAACAAGTTAGTAATAACCGACAAGTTAGTAATAACCGACAAGTTAGTAATAACCGACAAGTTAGTAATAACCAACAAGTTAATAATCAAAATCTCTTTAACCAATCTTCGTCATCTTCCAATAAATGCATATTAATATTCACAATTATTATTCACAATATACAAATTAGCACACAAAGTAGTATACAGTATAAAATGTTTCACATTCCATCAAAAAGTAGTCTACACACATTTCTCTGTATGAGGATATGTTCTCCAAATGAGATTTTTGATTTCTCAGTTTACTGCATCAGGTACAAAATTGGCATTGGGATACGTAGAAGTCTGAAACCAATAGAGTGAAAATGAATGAAAGCGATTACATTAAAGAAAATTGATTGATTGTATATCTGATAGTGTTATTTGTTTGTTTCCTGAACAATTTGCCGGAGACTGGTGCCGCGGTGCATCCTCTTTACATGGAAAACAAAGAATGAAGCTGATTTTCCACTAGGCGAATTTGTTCGCGCGAATCAAAAGCGTCAGCTTATACGCATGCGTATCCATGTTTCCATCTTCCAAATCCCTCTCTACGTATGCGTATAAGCGATTCGCAAAAAAATATGCCTAGTGGAAAATCAGCTTTGAACACAAGTAGAAGGAAACTAGACTTACCTTTTTAGATATAGTAGGCAACTTGCACTCTTTTCTTCTTTTGTTTCTAATCTAAATAATAAGTATACGGTAATGATTATACATGTTTTGCCGGTTAGAACATGCGCAGTAATCTTTTCCTTGGTTATTAACCATCGCTGATGGGTTTGTGTAGAGATCATCAGTTTTATGTTTTATTTCGTGTGATGTATATCAAAACTTCACACAAAATAAAATCTGAAGAAAAAGGTAAAATACTAATCATAACCCGGGACAGAACCACTATTTCGAGAAAACCAAAAATAACTTACAATTAAAAATATGATAACAGCAGCAATTAGACCAACGGCCCCGGCAGTAACCCCAATAATAAGTTCCAAGTTCGTATTGTTTTTCTTGTTCGGGTTTGCTGCAGGTTCTGATATTACGGCCACGGTGTCAGGAATAACCACAATATCTTGTCCGTCAAATGTGAAAATATATTCAGAATCAAGCTTAAAGGGTATCAAAATAATCAACAGTCAAATAAACAAAAAAGCTAATAAAAAACAACACATTATTTGCATAGGAAGTCAAGCCAACCAATAAGGTATTATTGTATCATACAAATTTGCATAAACAAGTTTAACCAACCAATCAAAACCCACCTGTTTCACGATATCAGCAGCAACCTGTGTCACGTCTGTTTCCACTAGTTCGTCACTGCTAACAAGTTTGAATTGAACGACTATACTACCGGGTGATAGCTACAAGATAACATGTATATGAGACATCGGCATTAGCTTCAATTGAATTGAATCATAGCTAAAACTTTGTTTCAACTAAGTACGATCTAAGTTACGGTACCTACCCGAAAATCTTTTAATGATGTTACTGGAAGAGACAGTTGCTTAGCTAAGTCCAGCCGTAGGCTCCTGAAAAATGATAATTTAATGGTGATTTTATTTTATTCATATCTCCAAATTTGTATTTATTTCTTTTTAGTTGATTTTTTAAATTTAAGGTTTAGGCCTACTTACTGTTTAAATGTTTCGATATCATCTTCAATATTTGCAAAATTGTAATCAAGGTGAAATGTCAACTCAACTATTGTTCTAAAACGAATAATGTATTATTGTTATTACATTGTAATCGATTAATACGTTAGTGTTAATTGAATTTATATAAATCATACATACATCAAATAGACAACTATTCTATAAATTTTAATTTAGGCCAAAGTTTGAATAGGTAGTAGGTTAAAAGTCATATACTTACATATCTATTTCGATCAGCCAAAAATGAAATAAAAAAAAACAAAGCATGTTATAAATATATATATATATATAAATATATACTATATAATCATTTGAAACAGAAAACATTGAATACGGCATTAATACAGTTACCATTTGAACTGGAATGTGACTATATTACGACCACCACAATTCGGTTTACATTCACGCTTCTTATTGTCAGTACTTGCTGTATAACTTTCATTAGCAACGTTGTAGTTAGAATTTAAAAATATAACAAATGTATATTACCATCACAAGCTATTTCTGTACAACTCCAATCCCCTTCTTGAGTACAAAAACTATAGAAATAAATTTGTTAATGTAATAATTGAATGTTGAGCTACTCTAAGTAGGCTTAACAACTTCTAAAACTTTACTGAATATACGGTATGTTAACCAGCAACCTTCTGACGTCACTCTGGTTCATCGATTGCACCAAAAAGGTTATACTACTTATTAGCATAATACAAAATAGAATAATTATATAATATTAACATAATTACCAGGTGTTACAACCGTCTTCGGAATCTCGTTGATCACCTGCATAATACGTCTGACCTCGATCTATACACGTTGAACCTAGAAAACGACAGAATAGTGTCAGATGTTAATGGATGACGCTCTCGCTACAATACTAAAGCTTACATGCCAGAAGAGCGACTTTTCCCTATTCGATACACAAAATGATAAAATCTCAAATGGTTACCAATTTGGTAAGCCTATTACTCACCACAACGTTTTTCTGTGCACTTCCATACACCTTCTTTCTCACATATACTGAAAAAAAAACATTGCAGATAGCTTGTTTAGTTTCATTATATGGTCAATAAATGTTTCTTGAATTGAATTTCTTCAATACATGTTATTATATATTAGCAGCGTTCAAGAGTTTATGAGCAATAACTGCAATCATAAATACAGCATGGCATGCCACTCTGTCGAAAGTAAATACGTACCATTTATTACATTCGTCAACAGAATCCAAAGTTTCTCCAATTGTATATGTGTGTCCATTTCTTTCACAGAAATCTTCTTCACAGAACTCTCCACGTTTAAAGGCTGGACATTCACAGAAGTAGCCAGCAGATATAGAGTGGCATTTGGAACCGTATCTGCACTTATTCTCTTTACAATAATCTAAGAAAGAATATTATATACAGTACATTAACTTCATTTCATGTTTCGAAAAATGCAAATGTTAAAATCTTGCAAACTTTACCAAACTTTTGCAAACTCCGAGATTGCCACAGTTTGGAGAAAGTTTGTGAATAAATCCTGTCGACACTATTCTAGTCTGCCAAGCTAAAGTGCACGACCTAACTTCTGAAACTTTCTGCAGTTTGTCGAAGTTTATCAATTGGCCTAAACTACAAAAAAAAACACGTATAATCTAGTAGTAGTTTAGTTTTTAGTACCTCAAGAAAGAGTTTGCAAACAAAAATGTTGATGAATCAGTAATGCTATTGTAGACTAAGCTCTTACCTGTACAGTCCGCAACTTTACCCGAACCCAATACAAACTCTGCAGAACAGGAGCCGCACTGATTAACTTGGCAGACAGCATCAGGATGCGCAGAACACATGACCGTCGCACACGGGTCTGATGCACACCGGAACACGGGCTGGTTGTTAGGGCACGCATTGCATTGTACACGATCACCAGAAGTCGGATCGACAAACTTATAATTGCATTTCCCACAGTAAGTTGCTTTACAAACTGCTTCTGGGTAACCAGGGCATACGATACCTTGACAAGGGTCGTGTAAACATGGAACATAAGGAAGACCCGGCGAACATTCTTGCATCGTGTCGGGACACTCTCCTATTTTTGTTCCGTCGGAATCGTAAAGTTCTGCTATGCAACTTGTACACGTGTCCACACGGCATTCTGCTCCTCTTGGAATCGACGTACAAGCCTTGCACGGGTCAATCGGACATGGCAGTGGGTTTGAGCAAAAGTTACACATTGCAAGTTCATTGTGGCCAATCACAAACACCGGTTTACATTTAGTATCGCATTTGTTGTCGTAGCAATACGCAGACGGATTGTTTACAGAACAAATGGTGACGTCACACGAATTGATCACACATCTAACAGATACGCCGGCCAAGCACTCTGGGTAACAATTCACTAAACTTCCATCCTCATCATAGAATTCTGCATTACATCCTCCGCAGTAGTTTGACTTGCATCTAGCGTTGGGGTAAGCTTGACAGGTGGTCACATGACAGGGATCGAACAAACAAGATACGGGTTGAGCTTCATCTGGACACGTTTCATTTACTATAAATATAAATTATCCACCATCTTAGTAGACCCGAAATATACATAAATTATTAAGCCTTTAAAATTGAAATAAGAGTGTAACATCTGTCTTACTTGATATTTCACAGAATCGTCCGGTGAAGCCTTCTGTACACGAACAATCTGGTAATCCTTTAAATGCAGAGCAACGGCCGCCGTTGAGACAAGGAGAGAAGAAACATGGATCTACGGAATAAAAAGTTCAGTAATGCACTACGTAACAAAGATCTTCAAGGCAGAGGGTTTTTTTCGAATACTCGGATTCATTCAACATTTGATAGCCCCTACCTATAATGGTGTTCTCGCACTGATATCCAGATGTTCCGGCGGGGCAACTGCATTCATATCCGTTTTCTATTGGTCGGCACCGGCCGCCATTTTCACAAGGTTGACCAATGCAAGGTTCTGTATAAACGAAATAACGTAGTTTATCAATACAATCATATTTTCAAAACGTGTTATTTTGGCAGATTTGTAATTACTACTAAGTATTTACCGTATTCTTCACAGAATTCGCCACTGAAGTAGCGTGGGCATGCGCACTTCCAATCATCTGTTGCGTCTTTTATACAAGAGCCTTTGTTTAGACAGCCAACTATTGAACAATTCTTTTGATCTTTTTAAATGAAATAAAAAACAATTAATTACATTTATGAAATATATATAATGAATAATTATTTGAAGAATAAATAGATAACTTACTTTGTTCACACGAAGAACCAGAGAATCCTTCTACGCATGCGCACGTCGTTACACCCGATACTCCAGCAACATAGCACGTGCCGCCATTTTGGCATCTATTAAAGCCACAAAGCTCATCTTGAAAATATATAAAAAGATAATAATATTGCCTTGTTAGTCAAGCTTTCAATAATTAAACAGAAAAAGTACAACCGAATGAGTATATTTATTTGGACATTTGATGACAAAAGCTCTGTCTCACTATCAAACTAGTTTAACAAAAAAAGTGTGATGTGCCCAAATATGGTAGTGAATTGCCCAAATATGGTAGTGAATTGCCCAAATATGGTAGTGATATGACATCATCATGTCCACATATGGGCACATCACATTTTTGTCACATAAACTTTGATAGTGTAGACAGAGCTTTAGCCTAACGTTTACAAAACTTCTGATAGTTCACCTTGTTCTTCGCAGACATTTCCGCGGAATCCAACAGGGCATTGGCAGAACCATAGGTCTGGATAACTAAGTGATCCAGAGTCATCTGGTTTGATACATTCTCCACCATTTAGACATTCTGTGGTGGAACAATCCAACTCTATCGGAACTTCTACTTAAAATGAAAAACATATAATAAGTTAAGTGGCAGCTACTCCGATATACGCAAACATTAAGTTTCATTTTATTTATTTTTTATAATTTTATTAGAAATAAAAAAAGAGAGGTTCGTACGTAAGTCTGGTGGGGTAGGCCTACAAAATGTCCAAACTTCACTTGCTTTCAATGAAGTTGATTCACACAGGGCAGTGATTTGACTCAGATACCTGGAAATTTGATTTAGATTTATCAGATGGAAACTGAACTTACCGCCAACTTCACAGTTGATCCCGCTGAATCCATCTTGACATTTACACGAGTAAAAAATGTTAAAAGTATTTATACACGATCCACCATTTTGACAAGGTTCACTAAGACAGATGTTTTCTGTTTATAAAAAAAGAATAGTTTTTTCGAAACACAACATATGAAATGGATAAAGAACATCGGTATGTAATATAATAAACATAATTAATCTTTTATTACGAACGTTGGTCACAAAATGCTCCGGTAAAGCCATCTACACATGAGCAGGTAGTCCATGTTCCGCTAACCTTATAGCACGTTCCCCCATTTTGACATTTATTGACGTCACAAAGATTACCTAAAAAGGACAAAATCATGTATAATATAATTAGTTCCATTAGTTGAGTTACACCGAGAGAAATAGGCCTACTACATTTAAAATGAATTGCTATTGCTATTTACAGTCCGTTGATGAGACATGATTTCTACACTAGGAAAACTTTTCCAAATGTTTGTTTTCAAACTAAAAGCCTAGTCTATATTGGCAAAAGGTTGTCACGAAGTGTTTTCAAAAGTTTGCTTAGTGTAACTTTGGTTTGGAAGTTTAGAAAACAAGTTTACAGAAGTCTACACTTAGCAAACTTTAGTTTCCAAACTCTGATTTTGCAAACAGAATTTGGAATTATGTAGGGACATGGTCAACCAATCAGAAATGTGTATTGGAAAATGTCTAATTGGGATTATGTAGGGACATGGGCAAACAATCAGAAATGTGTACTGGAAAATGTCTAATTGGGATTATGTAGGGACATGGGCAAACAATCAGAAATGTGTACTGGAAAATGTCTAATTGGGATAATGTAGGGACATGGGCAACCAATCAGAAATGTGTACTGGAAAATGTCTAATTGGGATAATGTAGGGACATGGGCAACCAATCAGAAATGTGTACTGGAAAATGTCTAATTGGGATAATGTAGGGACATGGGCAACCAATCAGAAATGTGTATTGGAAAATGTCTAATTGGGATTATGTACGTAGGGACATGGTCAACCAATCAGAAATGTGTATTGGAAAATGTCTAATTGGGATTATGTAGGGACATGGTTAACCAAACAGAAATGTGTATTGGAAAATGTCTAATTGGGATTATGTAGGGACATGGTCAACCAATCAGAAATGTGTATTGGAAAATGTCTAATTGGGATTATGTAGGGACATGGTCAACCAATCAGAAATGTGTATTGGAAAATGTCTAATTGGGATTATGTAGGGACATGGTCAACCAATCAGAAATGTGTATTGGAAAATGTCTAATTGGGATTATGTAGGGACATGGTCAACCAATCAGAAATGTGTATTGGAAAATGTCTAATTGGGATTATGTAGGGACATGGTCAACCAATCAGAAATGTGTATTGGAAAATGTCTAATTGGGATTATGTAGGGACATGGTCAACCAATCAGAAATGTGTATTGGAAAATGTCTAATTGGGATTATGTAGGGACATGGGCAACCAATCAGAAATGTGTATTGGAAAATGTCTAATTGGGATTATGTAGGGACATGGTCAACCAATCAGAAATGTGTATTGGAAAATGTCTAATTGGGATTATGTAGGGACATGGTCAACCAATCAGAAATGTGTATTGGAAAATGTCTAATTGGGATTATGTAGGGACATGGTCAACCAATCAGAAATGTGTATTGGAAAATGTCTAATTGGGATTATGTAGGGACATGGTCAACCAATCAGAAATGTGTATTGGAAAATGTCTAATTGGGATTATGTAGGGACATGGTCAACCAATCAGAAATGTGTATTGGAAAATGTCTAATTGGGATTATGTAGGGACATGGTCAACCAATCAGAAATGTGTATTGGAAAATGTCTAATTGGGATTATGTAGGGACATGGTCAACCAATCAGAAATGTGTATTGGAAAATGTCTAATTGGGATTATGTAGGGACATGGTCAACCAATCAGAAATGTGTATTGGAAAATGTCTAATTGGGATTATGTAGGGACATGGTAAACCAATCAGAAATGTGTATTGGAAAATGTCTAATTGGGATTATGTAGGGACATGGTCAACCAATCAGAAATGTGTATTGGAAAATGTCTAATTGGGATTATGTAGGGACATGGTCAACCAATCAGAAATGTGTATTGGAAAATGTCTAATTGGAATTATGTAGGGACATGGTCAAACAATCAGAAATGTGTATTGGAAATGTCTAATTAGGATTATGTAGGGACATGGCCAACCAATCAGAAATGTGTATTGGAAAATGTCTAATTGGGATTATGTAGGGACATGGGCAACCAAACAGAAATGTTTATTGGAAAACGTCTAATTGGAATAATGTAGAGACATATGCAACCAAACAGAAATGTTTATTGGAAAACGTCTAATTGGAATAATGTAGAGACATATGCAACCAATCAGAAATGTGTATTGGAAAACGTCTAAGGTAGTACCTCGTTCTTCGCATAATTCGCCAGTGAATTCGGGTGTGCATTGACAATACAACGGTGAATTGAATGTTGCTTCTATACATTCACCACCATTTTGACAAACAACGTCTGAACAACTAGCTGGTCCTTCTAAAAGAAGAATTAGTACAGTTAATACATCTGATGGTAATAATAATAGTTTATTTTTGCTTAGGCATATATGCACAAAGTCATAGACAACATATCTGTGTGAGTTTTATGTAACATTCAGTTAAAGAAACTCTGTTGAAAAGTGGGTCTATTTAAAATAAAAAGCAATGTTAAATGAAGAATATGTTAATGTTTGCTTAAATCGTTATTATTAAGTAGTAATCATTAGTTAAGAGAGAGAGAATAGCATTGTTGTTAAATGAATTTATTTGATAGAAACAATGCAACTGTAATAGTAGACTATGATTATACATATTTATAACAAGAAAAACTAATAATACAAAAATTGGATGGATTTATTGAAAATTAAATGTACAGTATTAACAGATAATTGTATAAACAAACGTATGCAAGTATAAAATATGCAGATAGATGAAAAAAAACCCCCAAAAAACAACTATGTAAATAAAAAAAGTGTTAATGGTATAAGTAGGCCTATGATATATTAAAAAGGATACAAGTAGAAGATGTATTTAAAAAAATATGACATTGAATGAATAAAGGTGGTGGTTAACCACGAAAGAAAAAAAATATCTGTGTAAAAATAATCAATTAATACATACCATCAATTTCACAATTAACACCACTAAAGCCATCTTGACAACCACATGAGTAAAAAATGTTAAAAACAGGAGTGCAAGTCCCTCCATTTTGACAGGGCTCACTAAGGCAAATATCCACTGTTGTATAATAATATAAATAAAGTTAATAAGGAATAAATAAATTTTAATTCTTTTAATTTATATTTGTTTTTTTTTTGTAAAAAGTGTCTAGAAAATAATTCAAATCTGTGCATGATCTTGAGCCATCTTTGCTGTCATTGTAATATGCATTGATTATATCTGATGTGAATTAAATTGAAAAAAAAAAGATAGCGATACTCACGTTGATCACAAGAAGAACCACTATAGCCCCCTGTGCATGCGCAGGTTGTCACTGAAGTTTGACCGTTCACCAAATAACACGTACCCCCATTTTGGCACCTGTTTACGTCACAAAGCTCAGCTTCACAATAACAAGTAGTAAGAGATGGATGAAGACAAAACCATAACCAGAAACACCTGGATAATGTGCAATTTTATATTCTTAGGAAGATGAATTTATAGCAGTCATTATAATTACCTTGAATTTCACATAGATCTCCACTGGTTCCAGTAGCGCAGCGGCAGTACCATGAGGAACCGGGATCACCGACACTATCTACGTCAATACATTCACCGCCATTTTGGCAAACAACAGTCGAACAATCAGAATTTTCTGAAATAAAGTTGATCACTATCAGTATCATATTTTCATTATTATGCCCAATCACACTATATTAAACTTGTATTATCGTAATCGTTATAATCATCACTAAAAACACTTGATTGTTTCCACTTTTACAACTTATAATTACCGATTTCTTCCTCGCAGAACTCTCCGACATAAGTTAGTGAGCATTGGCACTGCCATCCCTTGGGTGAATCAACTTCTATGCATGTACCGTTATTCTCACAAATCACAGTCGAACAATTTTTATGAGCTTAAACAAACAACATTTTCAATCAATTTAATTATGTATTATGATTTATTTCATAAGGCATGAAAGTAAATATAACGGAAATTTTGCAAAGAATATTCATTATCAACTCTGTACTGTGTATAAATATAAGAAAAATTAGCGCCCCAACGGTTTATTATGAAGTTACACTCATATATACTCGTATTTGTCTGTTCGCCATCTCTCTTCCTTTTGATTTTCCCTGGTCCCTGCTGTTTTTTTTTTGGTTTTTGTACTTAGCATTATAGATTTTAATTTATTTAACCATTTTTTTTCTTTATTTTGCTATTTTTATTTTTATTCATTTTTTTTAACCGTCATTTTGCCTATATTATATTTATATTATATTTTATTTCTGTTAAAGGAAAGTCTTTAAACAGTGATTGGGTTCGCTTTTGATAATCCTGGCTTTTTGTTTCATTTTGTATTTTTATGTATTCTGTTGTAATTGTAATGAGCCAATATTGAATAAATCAAATCAAATCAATATGAAAGCAACAACTTACTGTCCATCTCACAATATTGTCCCATGAAATCATCTTGGCATTTGCATTCGTAATATGCATTTAAAATAGATATGCACGTCCCACCATTAAGACACGGTTGACTACGACAGATATCTTCTGTTATTTAAAAAAAACAATGTAAAAGGTTCTTTCTTTCATTTAAAATGTCAATGTTTAATATCCTCAAGTAGACTTTTGAGTTGGTCGTCAGTTTGTCAATTTCAACAGAACAAAATAAATGTAATCAACTTACGTTGTTCACATGAAGGCCCTGTAAACCCATCTACGCATGCGCATGTCGTTACCGTGTCGAATACTTTATAACATGTTCCACCATTTTGACATCTGTTCATGTTACAAAGTTCATCTTGAAAAAACAGCAATAATGATAAAATATATATTAATATAGTAATTACTGCTGATCTGCCGCACTCATATTTCTTTAAGATTAGTTTTCAATGATATGCAATAATTTATTAGCCATTTTACCTTGTATTTCGCAAATTTTTCCGCCAAATCCAGTAGGACATCGGCATGTCCATTGAGGTTCACTGCTACTATAGTCGTAATCTGGTTCTACACAAACACCGCCATTTAAACAGATTGCCTCGGAACAGCCTGATGCTGTAGAAAAAAATTATATTAAATGTATTACCTTGGTAGAGGCACATGTGTATTACCGTCAATAAACATTCTTCCATACTGTTTATTTATATCGCATGTGACACAACTTCATTCATAGTCACACCTTTAATAATTACGTCAAAGATTACAAAAAAAGGTTTGCTTACGTGGGGTTTCACAGTTTGTTCCAGAGTACCCGCCAACGCATGTACAATTGTAAACATACTCGTCAGCAACTTGTGAGCAAATCCCACTATTTAAACAAGGATCATCATTACACAGGGAAGCTGTGATGTAAATTAATAGATGATTTAATTATCTGTCGTCATTAAGAGTTTCCTAAATTCATCTTGTCTTTCTTTCTAATTGTTGTCGTCAACGTCTTATTCATTCGTAAAGTCTAGTCTAGCAAACTTTATCGAATGTTTTTTTACAAAATCTAAGTTTGCGAACTGAAGTTTGCTATTGTAGACTTCTGCAAACTTGTTTTCTGCAGTTTGTCGAAGTTTGTCTAGCAAACTTTGGAAACCTTATATGTAAAGTTTAGTTTAAGTGTAAACATTTGTTTAACTATTCACTCTCCGATAGAACTTAATCTGAAGCACGAGTAAGAAAGTGGCAGTTGTCTCAGTTAATGTCAGTTTGACAGATACTACTTACGGCATTTAGGACAACATGCACCGTTGGACTGTATTGGATCTGAGCAAGGCAGCTGTGGACAGATTGGTGCTCGACACAGAACGGATCCATTGAAACACTGACATCTTTGACAGCGAGATGAAAACATGTCGTCTTCCGCGTACCATTGGTTATTGAAGAAACAATCAGATGTTGAATTCGCTAAGATAACAACAAAAAATGGATTAATGATGATCAATGGCAGTGATAATGATGCTGATGATTACAACAATGATTATTAAAATAGTAGTTTTTCTATATATTATACCTTCAATTGGTGTCATACATTCGCCATTACAACCATCTCCACAACATTTTTCGATTCCATTACAATCTATGTCATCACGACACTTAGGCTTACAGTCCAGATGCAAAGTTTCAGAAGACGTTACGGGACATGAACCTCCTTTTTTAACAGCTATAAAATAAATTAAGGATACATGTACCGTTAAATAATAATACTTGTTCCCTATGTCGTCATCAAATGTAGCCTATACTAAATGACTTCGTTTACTCTTGGTTTGTTTATGTGATTATTGCGTTCCATAGTTTGGCGTTTCATATTAAGTATAGCAAACAACTTACGACAAAGATGACTGCATTCTAAAATTCCTCCATTACATGTACTGAAAATAGATTGAAAATAATATGTAGTGTTTTTACTCTTTGGTGTATTTCGTTTTCGTTTAGGCCTATAGCTATATTGATTTTCATTTTAAATATACCGCTACACTCTCATTCCTACAGACCTAAATCGAGATTGTTTCAGACACGTAGGCCTAACAGTAATTGTAATATATCTTACCACGAGTTGCAGTGTTCGTGATACGAGTCTCCACGTTGTAAAATTATTCCATCATAATTACACGCTAAAGCATCTTAACGAAAATGAAATGGATTAGCGTTAACATTTAAAATGAAAGCACTCAGAAACTGAGTGAAGTACTTGGCAAAATATCTACACAGAGGGTGCATGTTGATATTTCGGCCAATGTTAAAAGAAAACACGTGAAATAATTAATAAGCCGAATTTCTTGAATTTCAATAGGCAGGTTCTGTAAGTATATACCTATTTACAGAATGATAACTTCAAAATTATATATTGTGCTACCAACCAAACAAAGCAAGTACTATAACACCTTATGTACAGCACATCTTTTCTTAAAACTTCAGGACATTCCCAAAATAACTATCGTAATCTACCGGCGAGTGGAACATAAGAAAGTATCGCTAAAGCCTGATAGTATTCTGTCACACTAGAGATGATTTAGATGTATTTAAAGTGAAATCTCACCATAATTAGGCAGAGTACACGTTTGATTGCAACATTTCTGCTGCCTTGCGCAGTCTTGATCCACTGCGCAAGTTGTGTTATTGAGGTCTTCTATTACAGTTGGACATTCTCCTGGTTTGTCACCTGTGTTAGATATGCAAATATTCAAATGTAAATAATCCTGTACAATATAGAAAAGAGAAGGTTGTTTTTTTTCATTAAATAATTGCAGGATACCGGTAGTTTGAGAAGGTTGTATTGAAGATAAAGCAATGGTTCTTACCGCACACACGGATATAGAAAAACATTATTGAAAAAAAATAAATTTAAATTATAGAAAATAAACAAAATCTTGTCATTATATTTACCACATTTGTCGGTGCATTCTAGTATACCATCATTACAAAGACTAAAAAAACAAAAAAAATACAGATAAAATAACTGGAAAAAAAGTCTTTTGTGCTATCCATTATCTGTGATATTTTAGTTTCGCGTATGCAGTAGTATTAATGATATGACAAATGTAATTGTTCCTTGTGTAATTTCGGTAGTAAACGTGGAGCTTCTTAAATTACATGACAACATTTGAAGAATTTACTAAATTGACTCGCTGCAAATGATATTAGACGAAGATCTTACTTACCAACTTAAACATTCAAAATCAACTAACTGAGTGTCTCTGTAAACTGTACCATTAACAACACAAGCTTTTCCATCTGTTAAACAATCAGAATAAAGCGCTGTCTACACTATCAAACTAATTTGACAAAACTGTGTAATGTACCCAAATACGGTAGTTATATAACGTCATCGTGTCCATATATGAGCACGTCCATTTTTGTCACATAAAGTTTAATGGTGATGACAGAGCTTAATTAGGTTATAAATGAAGGTGGAAAGTTTAAGCTTTGTCGTACTTTTTTT
The DNA here is from genome assembly GCF_963402885.1 of Antedon bifida. Lineage (NCBI taxonomy): Eukaryota > Metazoa > Echinodermata > Crinoidea > Comatulida > Antedonidae > Antedon > Antedon bifida. The sequence goes on from NC_136234.1 coordinate 4,006,536, forward strand.
TAATTTTAAGTGATATTTGTGTGTTACAAACATATAGGACTGTCATATTAAGGTGTTTAAAAGGAAACTAGAAAACTAGATTAATGAAAGGAAATGTGAGTTTACAACTAATTCCGGTATTGTACCTTCATTTTATATATGGGTTAATCACCGACATTACTTATCGATTAATAAGCTGGTGTGTTTAGTTACTAGGAAAACGGAAAGACTAGGACTTAGCTACCTATCCGTGGTTCCCTTTTAGAAAAGAACAGAATAATGTGTTAAGGTTTACCTGTTATTTCACAATAGTCCCCTCTAAACCCATGTAAACATCGGCAGACGGCAATTACTGACATTATGTCCAAGCATGTGCCACCATTTTTACAAGGGGACAATTTACACGTTCCAGATTCCTCTGTAGTGAAAAAAACGAAATAATAATCGAGAAATAGCATTATTAATTAAGTCTGTCTATTGATCCTAAAGTCAAACTGTTATATATATTGTTACATCTGTAAATACCTGGTTGCGGATCGGCACACGATAACCCGCAGCCGTTGAAACAGCACTTTTGAATCCCATCGCAACTTGAATCATCATGACATGTATTCTCACAGCTCCCAATTGACGTGAAACTACTTCCGGGACAGAACCCTTCTTTTGGTTCAGGCCCTGTAATAGTTTGAAACTAAAAATATATATTGTCTGCAAGATTTTTCTCCACATTAAGCAGTATGTACAAAGACCAAACCGAGTATTTAAGCCGAGTGAACTAGAAAAAAGAAAACTTACAGCAAGTTGGACAGCAGTCACCGGGTACAACCACCTCGGTATCACATGATAAAGATGGACATCCTGAGGATGGTTTACACGACACTGTACCATTTACACATTCGCAATCCCCGTCACAGTACACGTCAGCTACAAATTCTCCGTCTAAACACGATCCTATTTTTAAAGACAATGAAGTTGCACATTATAACGAAAAAATCCACATGAATATTCATATCGCTTTCTGTATGAATACATTATTAGACGCAAAATATCAACTATTTTTTCTGCTGAGTTGTCCTTCAAGGTCACTAAACTACTCTTGTAGCTTTACTGATATACTCTATTTTCATTCGTTGTTGGTTTGTCATTGGAGATTTTTTTTAGTAGTATTTGCTCTGACTGGAAAACTACATCGTCTACTCGTGTATTACAACGCAAAAACTCACCAAGAACCGATTTAATATAATTGAAATTACATCAACTAAGATACATATCTGGTTCTTACTCTACTTATAGTTTAAGGTTTAACAAAAATTGTATTTCAATTTTACCCTCAAGTTCACAGCTTGGTCCAATGTAGCCTTTTTTGCAAAGACATTCGTAACTGACGTCATACCGTACACAAACGCCATCGTTAGCACAAGGTGATGACAAACAAGGATCTGTTGGATTATAAGATTAAAGACCAATGTTATTAATAATTTGTCTATCTTTGTCTATACAACAACCATTAAATTGCTTGTATTGCTAGTGTTTTTAAACAAATTAAAGTTTGAAATATAATGAATTACCTGAGCAAGGCTGCTGGGTACAGTTCCAGCCTTCCTCTTGGCAAATACTATCAAATAAAATACGCAATTACATTATTATGTATGATTTACACACACTCAAAAACACTAAAAAAACGACAAAGGGATGTAAAATAGGCAACATCTTTTTTCTTCTTATTTTGGTAGGATAGGATAGGCAGGTAGGTGCCCTTTTCACTCGAGCTCCTGTGAACTATTTCATATGGGAGAACAGAGTGGTGTAAATGATTCCTCTGCTTTTCTTATTTTTTGGTTATCTTTTTATGGTATTTTATGGATCATTTTCGTGTGTGAAGCACTTAGAAACACTACCATTATTAAAATAGGAAAGTATATTCTATAGAATGCCAGTTATTACTTGACTAAAATTCATAGTCATAATTATTTCCTATAGAATTATTATTATTATTACAAGTAATAATGCTATTATTTTTTTGTATAACTTTATATTTTTTACATGACTCTCCACCCACGCAGACCAAACTTTAGCTACTGAATATCATACTCCATTGTTTTATGTTACTGTAATGTATTGCACATAATGTTTTTGTTGACATAAGTTGAAATTACCATCACTCACCAGGTGTTGCAGTCCTGTTGTCTTTCATATCCTATTCTGTATTCTTTTTCGTTTCCATCATAACATTTTAAAGATACGCCATCTAAATATTACAAACACGTGAGATGATAATGACGAAGATAATAATGACGAGTAACGATGGTGACGAAAATAATATTGAATAATACAATGATGATTATGACGACAATTATGTCGTTAATATAATCTGAATACAGATATGGTTATTTATTATTATTATTAAATCCAAAGGTAAATTACTGAACAAATGACAATTCTTTGGGTATCAGTGGCTGGATCTCAATGTAGATAAAGAAATAAAATAAGCAAAAAGCTAAATCAAATATTCTATGAATAAGCCTACAACTTCCGAAATAAAGGTAAAACGAAAATAACTTGTTTAATCAACTTTTTGACATAAGACAATTCTAATGCCAACACTTTCTTTCAAATTTTTGACTGCGATGAATTTAGATTCAGTTTCTAGATGTTTTTAAATGTTTTCTTTTATGAATACAGTGAAGATACCATGATATATGGCGATAATGATGATAATATTGCGGACATACAAATAGGTCGATGACAATAAAGATAATAAATATAAATGATCAGATGGAATTATATTCGTTGCCTACGTCAAACATAACACTTACTAATAACCAGCTATTCAATTACTGATCCGGGTTTATCCATGATGGTATTGGCAATATTCATTACTTTGTATTAGTAAATGCATTTCATGGTTATCGTTATCAGTAAATACGTTTTGGAATTTAGAAAGTATAAGTAATGGTAATAATATATAGTAATGATAATAAGGCCAACTGACGTATGTATGTCAAATATAAAAGCATTATGTATAGGCCTATGCCTATGTTGAAATAAAGCTCTGTCATGTGTGATGTTCCCAATTATGGTAGTGATATGCCCCAATAATGTTAGTGATATGACATCATCGAGTCCACATAAAGTTTGATAGTGCAGACATAGCTTAAGAAAGAAATTCCGGGGGTAAAGTAACACATTTTGAAAGACTTTAATCATTAATAAACAACACAGTTTAATAATCTATAGATATTTAGGACCTCTGATTTACAATAAGTCGTGTCACGTCAAACAATTGATTTTTTTTTTTTTTACGGAAGTATGAAATTGGATATATCAGGAAAGAGTGAAAGTATCACTCTTCACTGGTTATATTTTCCTTATGAATCGTTACATACTTACATTTAAACAGTCCTACTATATGCAGTGTGAAAAGTAACCTAGTAACGATACTCATCTTTCTGGAAAAAATGGAAATTTAATTTTTAAAAAAACTACATATTTTTAATCTTATCTGAATATAGTTCTAAATTCAGATTCTAAAATAGATCAACACATGGTTGTTCTTCCCCATTTCTATAAGCATTTGAAAATACTTTCCTTCTTGCACGTGAACAGGAAACCAGAGACATATTCGTGGTCTGTTGGGTCTGTTAGGCCTACATTTAGATTTAATGATTTTTTTAAAATTTTTCCAATGAACAGTGACGATTTGCGTTTCATAAATTGAGCAATGTACTTAAATGCATTGACTATTTTTTGTACCATTAGAGTCAAATCTGTACAAGCTACTATACGGTCTCAGAGCATGGATTCTCAGAGTATAATACAATACACTTGGAACATTATTAAGCCTAACCTGACGAGTGTAATCTCTTTCATCTTTTTTATTTCAAAGAGTGGTGTTACTTCCATACCCGAGGTATATAGGGCTAGCACATAGTAAATACTGCAGTATGATATATCGTAAATGCATATACCGTGTATGCCTATATCGTACGAACATTTCCATGCTGTCCCCACGATAGGCTACAGGCGAAAGTATTAACCCTGTCAATGACAATTAGTACATAACTATATAAAAAAAATGTCTTACCTTCTGTGTCCCGTATGTAAGAATGATCAAATTCGTATCTTTACCACCAAGACCTTGAATCTTGATACTTAGTTCAAGTGTTTCAGGTATTAACGTGCTTACGTTGCGGTTTATATTAGATTATTACACTCGAAAACTGGTATAATTAATGCAAATAACCTTTCGCATAAAATTCAGTAACTGGTATACGAGTTCAGATTTTAGTAAAAGTGTAATATCCTTCTTGAGAAATGTAGTTGTAGCTCGCCGATGCATTCAGACAAAAATTATTTTTATTGTTTACGTACACCCAACCGTAGCTTATATTACTTCATTTTCTAAGAAATATGAGTGTAATGAATTGGAAAAGACCGGAACACTTTTGTACCGATTTGATGACGTCATACCATGCAGTATAAAGTGTATGTTGGAAAACGAAACAGTTACCGACGTAATGTAGCCTATTTATATGATTTACGGATCTTGAATATGTTTTAATGTCGTCACGTTTAAGTTGTGTTTTCAGCGGGTGTGGTGCGGGTTCATCCGAGCGTAAATCGAAAAAACTGAAAACAATGACGCAACTTAAAAACAAATTAATTAGTGTCATATCCGGGTAGGCCCTGTAACGCCAAATGAAGTGACATTGCCAAATGAGGTGCGCGTGGTCTGTATCGCACAAGGCTAGGTCACTTAATTTGGCAGCACGTTTCTGGCGAGCTAATCGTGTTATTAAATATTGATATTATTTATTTCCAAATAAACACAAACTGAAAATGATTAACCTGAGTATTTCTAACCTAATAATCTTCATTCATTGTATGAAATTAAACCATTATAACTGAAACATACGACGAAAATTTACGATTTTAGTGTAAAAAACGAAAGGTACTGCCATCGAAAAATAATAGAAAACTCGACATGCATGATGGGAAGCCTACCGACCCCTTTCTAAGCAACTGGAAAAGAAGACTACTCGTTTTAGCGCCAAAGGGGAGGTATATTCAGAGCGTCATTTCGACGATCGAGCATTCTCTACTTTCTATTAGAGCATGACGGATTAATGAATATTCATTAATCCATGATCAGTACTATGGAGCGCCAATCATTCTTTTTTCTAGCAACCTAAAGAGCCATAATGTATCTTTATTCGGTCTTTTGATTGGTTACTATTTTTATTGCAGACACGTTGTTTCAATTTATTTAGAGATTTTGCTCCTGTTAAGAGTGTTAGGCCTAGGGCCTCCCTATTGTATATTGTAATCCTACAGCAGTAGGCTAAGTTAGAGAGGAAAGTTCGAGCTTGTGTCTGATTCTGTCATCATTATTGTTATTTATGGTCCACCTTATTTGTGTAAGTGAAATTTAAAAAGAAGAGTGAAGGTTTCGGTCTAGGCCTAGCTAGGCTAGGCTAGGCTAGGACCTAGAGGTAGGCTAGCCTAGGCCTAGTACTAGGCCTAGCTAGGAGTTAGAGCCTAGAGGGCCTACTTACTAGCCTAGCCTAGGCCCAGCTAGGCTTCTAGACCTAGCCTAGGCCCTAGCCTCAGACTAATGCTAGCCTAGCTAGGCCTAGGCTAGGCCTACCTAGGCCTAGGCTAAGCCGTAGCCGATGCCTAAACTAAAGTCTAGCCTAGGGCCTAGTAGTAGGCTAGTGGTACTAGCCTAGGAGGTGTAGACTAGCCTAACTAAGCTAGCCTAGGCCTATGCATGTTCCTAGAGTTTAGGGCGTTAGGAGATAAGCTAGGCCTAGCCTAGGCCTACTGTAGATTAGCCTAGCCCTACTAGGCTAGAGAGCTAGGCCTAGCCTACTAGCTACTACTAGGCCTACTACTCGTACTACTACTACTACTACTACTACTACTACTACTACTACTACTACTAGGACCTATACTATAATAGGCCTACTACTAGGCTAGGCCTAGTAGCCTAGTACTACTACTAGTTATCCTAGGCCTAGCTCCTCCTCCTATTCTATGTGTCTATGTCCTAGCCTAGGGAAGGCATTCAAGCTAGTAGTACTACTAGTAGTAGTAGTAGGGAGGCCTACCTCTAACCTAATAATAGGGCCTAGTCTAGGATTAAATTCACTAAATTCAAACTTCTGTTCATATTTTATTACACTGTGCTCTAGTGGACCCAATTTGGCACCAGTGGAGCATAATGATATTATAATAGGAATACATTCACTAAATTCAAACCTCTGTTCATATTTTAATACACTGTGCTCTAGTGGACCCAATTTGGTACCAGTGGAGCATAGTAATATAAGATAGGAATACATTCACTAAATTCAAACCTCTGTTCATATTTTAATACACTGTGCTCTAGTGGTTCCAATTTGGTACCAGTGGAGCATAGTGATATAACATAGGAATACATTCACTAAATTCAAACCTCTGTTCATATTTTAATACACTGTGCTCTAGTGGACCCAATTTGGTACCAGTAGAGCATAGTAATATAACATAGGAATACATTCACAAAATTCAAACCTCTGTTCATATTTTAATACACTGTGCTTTAGTGGACCCAATTTGGTACCAGTGGAGCATAGTGATATAACATAGGAATACATTCACTAAATTCAAACCTCTGTTCATATTTTAATACACTGTGCTTTAGTGGACCCAATTTGGCACCAGTGGAGCATAGTGATATAACATAGGAATACATTCACTAAATTCAAACCTCTGTTCATATTTTAATACACTGTGCTCTAGTGGACCCAATTTGGCACCAGTGGAGCATAGTGGTATAACATAGGAATACATTTACTAAATTCTAACTTCTGTTCATATTTTAATACACTGTGCTCTAGTGGACCCAATTTGGCACCAGTGGACCATAGTGATATAAGATAGGAATACATTCACTAAATTCAAACCTCTGTTCATATTTTAATACACTGTGCTCTAGTGGACCTAATTTGGTACCAGTGGAGCATAGTGATATAACATAGGAATACATTCACTAAATTCTAACTTTTGTTCATATTTTAATACATTGTGCTCTAGTGGACCCAATTTGGCACCAGTAGAGCATAGTAATATAAGATAGGAATACATTCACTAAATTCAAACCTCTGTTTATATTTTAATACACTGTGCTCTAGTGGTTCCAATTTGGCACCAGTGGAGCATAGTGATATAAGATAGGAATACATTCACTAAATTCAAACCTCTGTTCATATTTCAATACACTGTGCTCTAGTGGACCCAATTTGGCACCAGTGGAGCATAGTGATATAAGATAGGAATACATTCACTAAATTCAAACCTCTGTTCATATTTTAATACACTGTGCTCTAGTGGACCCAATTTGGTACCAGTGGAGCATAGTGATATAACATAGGAATACATTCACAAAATTCAAACCTCTGTTCATATTTTAATACACTGTGCTCTAGTGGACCCAATTTGGTACCAGTGGAGCATAGTGATATAACATAGGAATACATTCACAAAATTCAAACCTCTGTTCATATTTTAATACACTGTGCTCTAGTGGACCCAATTTGGCACCAGTGGAGCATAGTGATATAAGATAGGAATACATTCACTAAATTCAAACCTCTGTTCATATTTTAATACACTGTGCTCTAGTGGTTCCAATTTGGCACCAGTGGAGCATAGTGATATAACATAGGAATACATTCACTAAATTCAAACCTCTGTTCATATTTTAATACACTGTGCTCTAGTGGACCCAATTTGGCACCAGTGGAGCATAGTGATATAACATAGGAATACATTCACTAAATTCAAACCTCTGTTCATATTTTAATACACTGTGCTCTAGTGGACCCAATTTGGTACCAGTGGAGCATAGTGATAAAACATAGGAATACATTCACTAAATTCAAACCTCTGTTCATATTTTAATACACTGTGCTCTAGTGGACCCAATTTGGCACCAGTGGAGCATAGTGATATAAGATAGGAATACATTCACCAAATTCAAACCTCTGTTCATATTTTAATACACTGTGCTCTAGTGGACCCAATTTGGTACCAGTGGAGCATAGTGATATAACATAGGAATACATTCACAAAATTCAAACCTCTGTTCATATTTTAATACACTGTGCTCTAGTGGACCCAATTTGGCACCAGTGGAGCATAGTGATATAAGATAGGAATACATTCAATAAATTCAAACCTCTGTTGGTATTTTAATACACTGTGCTCTAGTGGACCCAATTTGGCACCAGTGGAGCATAGTGATATAAGATAGGAATACATTCACTAAATTCAAACCTCTGTTCATATTTTAATACACTGTGCTCTAGTGGACCCAATTTGGTACCAGTGGAGCATAGTGATATAACATAGGAATACATTCACAAAATTCAAACCTCTGTTCATATTTTAATACACTGTGCTCTAGTGGACCCAATTTGGCACCAGTGGAGCATAGTGATATAAGATAGGAATACATTCACCAAATTCAAACCTCTGTTCATATTTTAATACACTGTGCTCTAGTGGACCCAATTTGGTACCAGTGGAGCATAGTGATATAACATAGGAATACATTCACAAAATTCAAACCTCTGTTCATATTTTAATACACTGTGCTCTAGTGGACCCAATTTGGCACCAGTGGAGCATAGTGATATAAGATAGGAATACATTCACCAAATTCAAACCTCTGTTCATATTTTAATACACTGTGCTCTAGTGGACCCAATTTGGTACCAGTGGAGCATAGTGATATAACATAGGAATACATTCACAAAATTCAAACCTCTGTTCATATTTTAATACACTGTGCTCTAGTGGACCCAATTTGGCACCAGTGGAGCATAGTGATATAAGATAGGAATACATTCACTAAATTCAAACCTCTGTTGGTATTTTAATACACTGTGCTCTAGTGGACCCAATTTGGCACCAGTGGAGCATAGTGATATAACATAGGAATACAATCACTAAATTCTTACTTTTGTTCATATTTTAATACACTGTGCTATAGAATTTTGTCTAAAATGTCTTGGCCGCCTAACAAACTGGACAGAGGGTTTTCTGTGAAGACTCCATCATTCAAAGCAAAGTATAAGAGATCAAAAAGAAAACCCATTCTTTGTCGAAAGGTCACAAAAGTCTTAAAGTCTGCTGGTTTTCAGGCAGACATCAATGCAGCAAGCACAGAAAGTACTGTTAATGCCACATCAGAGGGAATTCCAGGTATGAAGTGCACTTTATTTTGCAAAATCCATTCAAACTAATTTTTTATACTGTTTATTTATTATTGTTTTTCAAATATGAACAGCAATCAAAAATGTTTATAAAATAAATAAATGTAAAACAAACTAATTAACAGTATGTTCTTTTCCTCTCATCTGCAGTCATTTATCTTTTTTAGCAAACATAACATCTAACATCTAAAATTAAAGTACTAGTATAATTTATCAATTGTACTGAAATGATAAATTAATACAAAAGTTTGTGTGGAGTTTAGTGCTGTATCAATATATATTGTATAATATTTTGTTCATTTATAGAGATGCCTACACAAAACGTTCCAGTTGAAGGATGTGAACCAACTACTGTACCACTACCAGATGACTTAACAGAAACTGTACCAAAGTTTCCAATAAATGTCAGTAGTTGAATTGTTTATTAATACATTAAGTATCAGTTGCCTTAATAGTATGCATGTTGCCCTCCAATCAATTTTGAAAAATATTAAAATTAAAAAACTATGGTACGCTTTCATATTCAATATTAAAAAGAAAAAAACAATAGAAATGGCTTTTCACATTTATAACAGTCCTCTGTTATTTACAGCTACGAAATAGTTATCACGAAGCATTGTGTGATAACAATGGCATCTCTGTGCTTGGATCGATGTTTAAAGTATCAATTATACAAGATTTCAATATTAAGACAAGAAAATTGAAAGTGAGTATACACATTAACATTTTAAATATTACTTTAATTATTTATTTATTCTGTTTCTTATATTTTCCACATATTTTAAAGTTTCTTATTGGGTTATTTATTTTGTCTTATTCAGATGTTGTACAATAGGTAGGTAAATTTGTGCATTAATCCTTGCTTGCAATTGAGCATTTTTTAAGTGACAAAAAATATCATATATAAATATAATATATTAATAATAATAATAATAAAATACTTTATTTTCACACGGAAACACTTGAATCACCCAAGGATGTTTAAGTACTGAAAATTAACAAAACGAATAAAAGAGGAAAATAAACATAAACTAGAGGGTACTGTAAAATTCCCCTACATAAAATGTCCCCAGAAAATATATATATTTTTTAAAATTTGTTTTTATTATTTCTAAGTGTAAAATAGGCTAACTGCACACTACAAAGTTTTGGATGAGAGTTTGGTGTATCCAGCCTCTCACAGTTGAGATCGCTAGTTCAACTCCTGCAGAGGATCTTATTTTTTTCATCATCCTTATTATTTTTTTTTTTAATATTTGACTATTATTATTCATTCATTATTATAATTATTCTTTATTATAATTAATAATATTTTATTTTAAATTTTTCTTTTTTACTATAAGGCTAGGTTTGGTGAGAATCAGATAAAAACTGTGGTCTCTAGGCAGTAAAATAGTTTTTGTTAGTTTTGACCTTGACCTGTGACCTTTCCCCCTCAAAATCGAACTCGTTCAAGCTTTTGGGGCATAGATCATTTGGCCAAATTTGGCCAGATTCGGATGAAAACTGGCCTCCAGGCTGTTCACAAACAGACCCACACACACACAAACATGAAAATATAACCTCCTTGGCGGAGGTAAAAAGGGTAAACTAAACTCCACCGGACACCAACCCGGTATTTTTAAACAATGTTTCGGGATAGCAATTGAAACAAGATTCATGTAGTTAAACTTAATTCTAAAATATGTACATTAGAAATACGTTAAGATTAGTTACGGCCATGAAATGATAGACTATTTTTCTTATATTCAGTTTTTGCTTTAGGAATATTAAAATTTCTACTATTTTCTTGTCTAGTGTTATAGTTATTTTCTGTGATATGGAAACGGTCAGAAAGATAAAAAGAAACATTAAAATTAAAGATTTTATACATAATTATTGCTTCTGTATTGTACATTCTTTTTTTAAGATTTAATACGTTAGGTTTTGCGAGGCTTGTGTGCTAGATTCATATCGTGAAGACCTAGTAATAATCTTGGCAGCACAGTTTTGAAGGATTTTGCAAGTTTCTCAAAACATTTTTTACTCAAAGCATTGCCCCAAACAACACTACAATAGTCAAAATGTGGAGCTATTAGTGTTTTATATAGGTTACATTGAATTTTTTGATTAACAACCATGTTTGCCTTTCTTAAATAATATAAACTTGGTAAAACCTTTGCCTTTACATGATTTAAATGATTTTCCCATGTGAAGTTTTCATCAATTATCACCCCAAGGTGTTTACAGCATTTTATTCTGTTAATTGTCTTTCATTTATTTTGTTACTAATTGCATAAAGGGTTGAATCATCATTAAAGAAGATAAAGATAAATTAATAATTGTTTCTGCAGCCAAACAGTCATGCATTAGTAACTAGACGAGTTCTGAATTTTACTGATGGTTGCAAATGGGTATATTCGTGCTCTTGCAATAAAGCATGCAGTCAGTTCACCTCAACTCTAGAAACAGACATTAATGAGACACACTCAGGTAAATGACATTATTTTAATTCTTTTAATGATTTAAAAGTTTTAGTGAGTAAATTTTACTTTTTAACACTTCTCCCATGCTATGACAAACCAAAACTGACAATATAAACTGACAAATAAACCAAATTCAGTATGCATCCCAAGTATCACATATATAATATACATGAATCAACATTTCAAAGTTTATGATAAATTGGAGTATATTTAGCTATTTTAAATTTATGTTATACGAGTAGTAAAAATAATTCTGATGAAATTCTATTCTTTGTTCTATACATACATGTCATTTGATATCTGCAGAACACCTAATTTGTGATGAATTCAGAATCTAGTTGATTATTTAACTCATTATTTATTATAGTTTCTTTTAATTATTATTTATTTCAGATTTTTTAAAATTACAATCACAATGTCTACATTTGGTAATTGTAGTAGCATATGTATCTAAATTGGATATTATGAATAATATTTTTCCTGAGGATGCATTAAAAGGTAATTTTTCTAACCAGAAATACATACAGATAAACTTTATTTCATTCTGGGCAGGAAATGATCTGATTGCAGTTCAAGATACAATAATGATGATGATAACTTAAATAATTTATTATTTGTCTTTTATTTTAATAAAAACCAATTTGTTCTACTACTAATACACATTCAAAAAAAGATAATAATATTTATTAATAATAATTATAATTATTTAACTTTGTATTCTAATAGACTTATTCAATGATGATCATACTTACGCTGATTGCTCATCTAAGGTAAAATCTTTGTTAAAATCATTAGTGATTCTTAGTACGATGTAATGTTATTTCATCTCCATTGATTATTTGTTTAGCTTCAAATACAATATGTATAACCACAACATCCGGTATTTAACCATCTACATTTTACTATTCATATGCTATGTCCTAAATCACCTTTCACTGTAATGTGTTTTATTTTATAGAATTTGTGTACTATTTACAAATGGTCATTATGTGTGTGTAAAGTTATTTTATTAGAAACTTTTTTTTTCTTTAAGGAAAATCATATCTATAAGTTGCAAGACAATTGCATTTGTCTCTATGATGAGACAACAATAACATATGGCGTTCTAATGGTTAAAAACAAGGCTTTTTGGTGCTCTATCTGCCATTCAACATATTGCTCACATGTGAGGTACATAAACACTTACAAAGAAACACCATACTTTGATTTACCCGATGAACTCCATGATATCTTTAATCAATTTCGAACCATCCACCAATCAAATTATAAAACACCTGTTTCCATATCAAAACTGATAATTCCTTTCAAGCGGACTGCAGAAATGGCACATAACTTTTCAAGTTTGCATGACAGAATGTTGTCGGTTAGTGTGTTACAACCAAGAGCGTATTGCCAAAAATGTTCTGCTGAAATTGGTGAATATATACCGGTTAATAAACTCTGCCCTGTCTTAGCTTCTCAAAAGATCTACTATGTCAAGGGTAAGTTAATGTTTTTAAAAAGGTTTGTCGACCTTACATAGTGTTTGTTATGTTCCACCTTACAGTCTTGTTACTTATTATGCCCCACCCCAGGAAAACTAATTCTGAAAGGGCATAATTATTGCTTTCACCATAGTCAATAGATTGACCATGCTTTCACTTAGTCAGTGTTGGTACTCTATTGTTTTGGTAAACAAATGTGGGTTCATATTTGTGGTTGAAACCTCTATACATTTATTTATTTATTTTTTTATTTTCCTACTTCGTCTGTTTCCTCATGCTCCATAAACTTGCATTAAAATAAGAATGGTTTAACTGTCATCCTTTCTACAAAAGCATACAATCAACATTTCTTAACTAGCGTTTATGTAACCTGATTAAATACATGAAGAAATTCCTTTTTTCACTTTGCTCATTCACTTACTAGAACAGCATACACTTACTTTATTGTACTTTACAAAATACTTATTACATTATATTTGTTTCTTATAGTAAACTCATGGAAATGTAAATCATGTTCAGAAATAAACTTATATGATGGACTTTGTGATGGACTTTTGAATATGGGCACCTACATAGTATCACACGAAATATTAAGAACTTATCTTCATGGATTTTTACACGGGAAGTAAGTTATTAATCCAATTTTTCGTACGCTGTATTGACTGTTATGGGGTATGTACAAACACACAAATACAAAACAGATTTCTTGTCCAAAACCTGGAAATTGTAATGCTCAGAGGTTGTGCCAACAAATTCAACTTGGTAGAACAAATTAGTTCCAACTCGGCCCAAAACCATCTCGGCCAAAATCAAGTTGGCCCCACGTCAAATCTGCCCCACGTCAAGTCGGCCTCAGGTCAGCTCGGCCCCACGTCAACTCGGCCTCAAGTCAACTCGACCTCAAGTCAACTCTGCCAAAAACTAATCGGTCAACTTGGCCCCCTAAAAGAAGAGCGAATTGATAAAATCATAAAATAATTTTAAATACATTATATATTTTTTATAAACATTTTTATTTTACTGTAGTAATCTAAGGCCTACTAGGCCTTTAATATCTAAGAATATTTCGAATCATTCTGTGAACATCCTTCTTGTATCAAAATATAGCGCCGGCCTATAGTTAAAAATTTTATGACTTGGGGCCGACTTGACGTTGGCTAAGACAGTTTAGGGCCGAGTTTACCAGCACCTGGTAGAACGAGTACTTGTACTGTACATGCACTTGTAAGTACAACCAAATTCATCAAGTAGACCAAGATTCCTTAAACAATAACGCTTGGTTTTTAACCTTTTATCAATATCAATGTTTATCTCCTAAATGTTATTAGAATCACTATATTTTGAAATGATTTAATTACAATATTTCATATTCATACTTTTTTGATTTTCCAGAAGAACTCTGTTTGCTTTTTACATGAATTTAAAGGAAGTGCACCTTGACTATGGGCATGCTGAATTTCCCAACCTATTATCGTACAATAAATTGAAAAATGCATGGTATAGTTATATGAACCTATTGGACATCAACTATACTGATGGATTTTGCTGTGAAATATGTGGCAGCAATCCAGACACTGTCATTTGCGATGGCACTTCTTTGGCATTCACAAAAAAAATGCTAAACACTTTGATACAACCTGAAGAAGATGGGAAACTTTTCCATGGGAGATAAGTATTAATTAATAAAATAATGTGTTTATTTATGGTATAACACAAAACAGTAATGTAACATAATGGTACAATGACATCTAATATCTAATGAAAATACTTTGAATCATGGATTTTTTTTTTTAGTTTAGTCATTTTTAATTGTTAAAGACAATTTTTGATATTTTGTAAATAATGTATATATAAATATCTTTCTTTAAAAACATTGAACCAGGTCATTCCTTGTCTTAAATGAACGTTTTAACTTTCCTATATAAACCTCTATTATTGATCGCATGAAGAAAAGAATAACCATAAGTGAAAATGTATTGCAATATAATGTTGAGGTAGAATCATCGCAGTACACATGAGAAGGAAAAATTACTTAACTGTAAAACTCTATAATATGCCAGTAGTCTGTATTATGCTTGCAATTTATAAGTCTATTTTTTTATCCGATTACTTTTTTCAGAGAAATTGTTCTTGTGGACAGTATCAAGACTCGGAAGCTGCTGAGGCAGTACTCCAAAGGCAAACCGTTTGCAGAGTTTCAAACTTTATTAACCAACTTGAAAGATGGCACACCTGAAATTTCTAATTTCTTACAAGAGATCAACATGGAAAACAATGTTGCTCCTTTGGGGTACAAAAAACTAATTGCTTCTTTGGGATCAGACTCCCCAGTGTGCACAATAATTCCACATGTCCAGACATTTCAAGAAGCCCTAACACAGTCGATTAACGGTATTGACATTAGAACTGATCCAAAATTATGGAAATCGGTTCAGGTTAACTCACCTGTTCTTTTTGATATTTTATGTAAAGATGACAACCTTCACCCTCTTCCGGATTATATGAAAGGTTTGCTAAAATTGTTATTGAAGAAATCAGTAGAACCATTTCAAGATAAAGAATCACCCAGTGAATTAGCAGTAATTGAGAAAGATAAAATTGCCTGTTTTCCTTCCCTTCCATCATTGCGAGGCAGAGGAAGATACTCGGCAGATAAAGCAGTGACAGGAACAAAGGAAAGATGCAAGAAGGACTTTAAAGGCCACCCCTCGCTTCTACCGGGGATTTTTACAATCTTCTGCAGTCATGGTAATTATATTGTAGATCTGTTATTTTCATCCAACTGTTTATACTGCTGATATTACATTTATTATTTCCTTGTGAAATTAACAAATATGTTGTATTACTGTATGTATTATGTTTGGATAATTTTTGTTTTTGTTTGGTGCATTTAAATTATCGATTATAATATATAAGAATAAAACCGACAATAGTAGAAAACAACAATAATCAATGAATTGAATAACCATAAATTGTTTAAAAAATACAATACTTATTTCTTTTAGGTCCTTATTTATAACACCTTTTAGATTTTTTAATATCAATTATTGTTTCCAAAGAGAATTGTAATCAAGAAGTTGAACCCTGCTGCACTTCATTCTCATAATAAAAATTATATATATAATTGTATCTTGTTTTAAATGAATATGTTTTTGACAATTAACATGCTACCATGGAATTATGATCATCTTACCACATGTTTTTAAATTAATTGTTTTTAAATAACTTTTGTATTTGTTATGTTTTAGGTATTTGTTATGGCTTCGAGGTCATGAATAATCACGAATCTGTAAATATACCCTTTACCATCTTTCGTACAAGATTTTCAAAAGGTAACTTGTTAATATTTTGATATTTCAAATTTTACCTTGTGTTTTGTACATTTAGTAGGGCTGAAAAAAAAACAAACTTGTCATACATATACCCTGGTAAATAGAAGTAGGAAATTCCATTCATCATCACAATACATACGTTTGAATATACAAAAGTATTCTACTGTGGGCAACCATAGACTGCGACTATCACATTCGGCGCCACCCCTATTCGGCACAAATTGTTTAACCTTAATTTGTTATAGTTTGTTTTTCTTTTGCTGTGAATTTTGTTTTG
Source organism: Antedon bifida (assembly GCF_963402885.1). Lineage (NCBI taxonomy): Eukaryota > Metazoa > Echinodermata > Crinoidea > Comatulida > Antedonidae > Antedon > Antedon bifida. Next base: position 4,023,333 of record NC_136234.1, read on the forward strand.
TTGTATTCCTTTTTTGTGTACTGTTATCTTTTCACTGCATAATTATTTTTTCCAACAGCTCCTAATGTAATCGTGTACGATTTTGCGTGTTCTCTGCACAAGTATTGTTTACGACGGGATCCTGTTTTCTTTAAACATACAAAGTTTTTCGTTGATCGTTTTCACTGGTACAATCACAAAGGTAATATGTAAAATGTATATGTATAATATTAAAAACCCCTTGCCACCTATTGTTACAGAAAATTATGATGTAATTTATGATTATACGTATAACAACAGCGTTATACAACAATTAAAATTGAAATTTACACAACAAAATCCAGTCTTTATAGTGTCATATTTATTTAAAAAGTAAAATTAATTTTTTGGTGTAAATTTCAATATTAATTGTAGTGTACAAAATAAAAGTATTGACACCGAAGAAACACTGATACTTGTATTTTGGTTGTAGTTTTGCCACATGTTACAGTTCAGAGTACAGTCACTCTTTTACTAATCCCAATTTAATTTAAACGTAACACCTAATGTCTATAAATAATAAAAAAAACATAATAAAATTCCAATTTTCATTTATTTTATTTTCTCAGCTTGCTCCCATGGATACAACTTAGATTTGTATCCACAATATACATCACTCAATACACAGATAAACGAGCAAGCAAATGCAGGTTTAAAGCGTATAAAGGACATGCTGTCATACATGACGCAGGATCACTTCATGTCGCATTGCAGATTATTTTTGTATAACAAGAATATAAACAAGCAGGACAGGTAATTAGGTGAAATATTTGCTATATTGTGCAGCAATAAGAATAAGTCAAATTTACTACATATACACTTCAGGTCAAGGGTCAACATAACACAAAAATGGAATGTGTACGCATAAAAATGTGTTTGCAAGCATGTGTCAAACTTCAAAATTGCTCAAAATCAACTTTTAGGCAAGTTAGAGCATGGTTTAGGACATTTTGAGCATTTCAACATTTTTAGCCACATAGTAATGCAAAAAGTCCGTTTTTAGAGTTAATTTTTGTACTTTTCCATGAATTGTAAATGTCAAGTAACTACACAATTGCACATGAAACTTAGAAATGTGTGCACTCTCCAAAGGGCAATTTAGTGCAAATTTTTGTGTAAAAACATAGGGCTACCCAATCTGATTTTTTCCACTTTTATCATAGATTGTCACATTTTCAAACAATATCTTATGGGCTATTAAACACCATTGTTATTTTGATGAAGGCAACGTTTAAAAATTTCACCTACAGCATATATTTAAATATTTTGCAGGAATTAAAGGTGATCTCTGTCTTTTTTTTAATTTCTGTTTATAGCTGCTGAAATATAGATTTGAATGCATGAAAAAATGAAGAGACCACCAAGAAGAGTTCATGAATCATTAAATTTTAATAATTAACGATGTATTGTTCCAAAAAACATGAAAATAAAGATTAAAATCAGACTTTGAATAGGTATTTTGCAGTTTTAGTAGAAAAACAAAATAAGGTATTGTTTTCATTTATAAGATAACATATAAATGGTTAAATTCAACCAAAAATCCATTGACTGGCAGCCAATTTGACCATTTTATGCTTTAAATTACAGTAACTATTATGTAACATTAAAATGGCATATTCAACAACAAAAATTATTTTTCAGGGGACAATACATCTTTAACTAATTAAATTAAATTTAAAATTGGAGCTGTATGCATTGATAATATTATTTGTAAATATAAAAATATGTAATTACTATTCTATTTAAAACACTGCAATTTTAAATTTGTTAAATGTGGTTTAGTTACATTTTAGTATTCTGATTTTAGCCCTATTTTAAATGATATAACACACTGATATTATAATTGTTTGTTTGAGCTTGTCAAATTGAGTTTGCAATGGTAAAGTAATGTTGATAGGAGGATTTTTTTTTAAACCAATACATTATACAACAACATAAACGTTGTTATATTTTATGTAAAATGTATCTTTTTGTTTAATGTTTTATAGATATTTTTAGATATGTGATATATAGAGATGAACGATTTTGTAATTGTTTTAAATATTAACAGTTTAAAAAATGTACAAATTCATAAACACATTGACAATGTAAGCAAGGAATTGTTTAAAATGATGATAAAGGATGATTTTTGTCAATCATTCATATACCATAACATTAACAGAATGTGCAGATAAACTCTTAAAATACAATAAACAATAAAAGAAACTCTTGTAAATAAATATGTATTTAGAAGTGGAATAAAGTGTTTCAGAAATAGTACCTTATCATAATGAAGTATCCATGTGGTTGTTTGCGTCTGTTATATAGGTGTGTGTGGGTACGTGAAATTTTGGGACTACTGCTGTATATAGTCAGGCTATGCATGACAACTACTGTAAATTATTATTATGTAGCGCCTTGTTACAATCGCTACTATGTAGAAAACGCCAGCTAATGTCGAAACAACCGTTAAAAATCCACACCAGCTAATGTAGAAACGGTCAACAGCTTATGTAGTAACGAAAATTGCCTCCCAGCTTATGTAGTTACTATCGCCAGCTAATGTAGAAAATGTTCTGTATTTTACAAAAATGTCTAAATCATGTGAAAATGCACCGATCTTTACTTAGTTATCAGCCTTTCCACCTCTCGTAAGTAACCAACTTTCTAAAACGACCACACACCGTAAGCAACCATCTCTATTTAAGAGACCGCTTCTCATAATCGACCACCTCTCGCAAGGAATCACCTCCTCTCATAAAGGACCGCTTCTCATAATCGACCACCTCTCGTAGGCGACCACCTCTCTTAACGACCACACCTCTCGTTAGTGACCACTTCAATTAAGGGACCACGACCTCTTTCTCTCTATCAAAGGACCGCTTCTCATAATCGACCATCTCCCATCACAACGACCTCTCGCAAGTGACCACCTCTAATGAACGACCAACTTCTCTGTTAAGGGAGCGCTTCTCGTCAGCGACGACGTACTCTTTTACAGGAACACGTCTCTTAACGTCCACACCCCTCGTCAGTGACGACTCTTTTAAAGGACCACCTCTCTTAACGGCCACACCTCTTGTTAGTGACTACCTCCTTTAAAGGATCACCGCCTCTATTAAGGGACTGCTCCTCATAATCTACCATCTCCCATCACAACGAGAGATAGTGGATTATGAGAAGCGGTCCTTTAATAGAGAGAGAAAGAGGTCGTGGTCCACCATTAAACGAGGTGATCTCTTACGAGAGGTGGTCGATTATGAGAAGCGGTCCCTTAATAGAGATGGTTGCTTACGATGTGTGGTCGTTTCACTTTTTGTAAAATATATAACATTTTCTACATTAGCTGACGATAGTAACTGCATAAGCTGGGAGGCAATTTTCGTTACTACATGTAAGCTGTTATCCGTTTCTACATTAGCTGGTGTTTATTTATATTTACTGCATAAGCTGTTGGTGTTTCTACATTAGCTGGAGATTTTACTACATTAGCGGTGGATTGTTCTACATTAACGGTTGTTTCGACATTAGCTGGCGTTTTCTACATTAGCGGCTGTAACACGCCTTCATAGTAATGTTTTTTAGTGTGTAATACATCACAAATAGGTTTGCGAATATTTACAATTATGGATGGGTGGGGCTTGTGATACTTCTGTATCACCATAAAACTGCTGTTGTAATAATTTATAATAATATGTTACTACCTATACTACCTATTTGCGAAATGGTCCGCTTTTTGGTTAAGGTTTATAAAAAAAGAAACATATATTCAAATCTTCAAGGAACTTTTTCATTATAAAATATCTTATCATATCATATTATAAGATAGTAATGGTAACAAATTAATGACAGAAGTATTAATTACTTAAAATTATACAACTGGAAATGATGTTGCATTATGTAAAATAAATAAATCAAAAAATCACATATTCGTAGTTACGTACATACACATGTTGGATTATAATGGTACCTGGATATTAAATATTGCAACATGGAAAGCGGTTGATGAGAAACATTCGCTTGTAGTTTTTTCAAAAAAATCTTCTCTTTTGTATATACATGCAATTACCTTAGTTATGGAGCAATTATTAGCAAAATACTATGTTGGAATAGCCTACAGAAAGGTTGTATATGTTTTGTACAAATACACTTTATTGCCAATGGATAATTCTTCTCTCGTGATGAACTTGAAATTTTATTTTATAATAATTAATACTAATAGCGCGCTTTTGCATTATATCCCAAAGAGAGGTAAATTTACTTTCGATGGAAACATTATGATGGGTCGCTAATGTTTAAACAACCATAATGTTGAGATTGAGGCTGACATAGAACGAAATGTTGGGAAAAAGTAGAATGATTTTTATTTTAATTGTATTTGGGTAACGGATGGTACGACATGGCCTGAGATACGTAGGTTGTGTAGCCTTAAATCGGCAAAAACAAAATTAAAATTTCCTTAAGACAATAACAAAAATGTTTTAATTTAGTAATGTTAACTATAATCTTTGTACTACTTTACGCAAAAACGAAAATAACAGTGCCTTAACCGCATTGGGTTTACTTAAATCGTAGCTCCGTCAGAAAAATGAGTTGAAATTTTAAGTTCGTTCATAGATGTGCATTCGTGAAACAGCAGAAGTATAAAACGCTTAAATATTGCCAACAAATTGAATATTTTTATTTATATAGATAATAAAACATATATTAAACATACTTACCTATTCTTATAACTTTTTGTTAACGAAAAATATTTTTATTTTATGTTTTTATTTAATGTTTTTTTTTTCCACGATTAAATTATCACCCTTTCCAGGTTTATTGAAGATATTGTTCAACATTCTTGGAATTTGTTTATAAAAATGATGGTCAGAAAGCATTTTGAAGGGTAGAACATGCTTACATTATTAAATTTTGAAAATATTTTAATTAGACCAATTAAATCGCAATTATTAATTAAAAATGTAACGAGGGCGCTGTTCATACATTAAAAGAATAGGCATATTCTGTGTGGTGATATTCCGCTCGAGGTGACATTAAAATACAATTAACATGTCGTTATCTTAACTTTTAGTATAGAATATCATTATCTGAAACATATTTCTCATCAGTGAAATAAAATATTAACAGAAATTAGAATTTATTGAATGTATTCCTATGTTATATCACTATGCTCCACTGGTGCCAAATTGGGTCCACTAGAGCACAGTGTATTAAAATATGAACAGAGGTTTGAATTTAGTGAATGTATTCCTATCTTATATCACTAAGCTCCACTGGTACCAAATTGGGTCCACTAGAGCACAGTGTATTAAAATATGAACAGAGGTTTGAATTTAGTGAATGTATTCCTATGTTATATCACTATGCTCCACTGGTACCAAATTGGAACCACTAGAGCACAGTGTATTAAAATATGAACAGAGGTTTGAATTTAGTGAATGTATTCCTATCTTATATCACTATGCCCCACTGGTGCCAAATTGGGTCCACTAAAGCACAGTGTATTAAAATATGAACAGAGGTTTGAATTTAGTGAATGTATTCCTATCTTATATCACTATGCTCCACTGGTACCAAATTGGGTCCACTAGAGCACAGTGTATTAACATTTGAACAGAGGTTTGAATTTAGTGATTGTATTCCTATGTTTTATCACTATGCTCCACTGGTGCCAAATTGGGTCCACTAGAGCACAGTGTATTAAAATATGAACAGAGGTTTGAATTTAGTGAATGTATTCCTATCTTATATCACTATGCTCCACTGGTACCAAATTGGGTCCACTAGAGCACAGTGTATTAAAATATGAACAGAGGTTTGAATTTAGTGAATGTATTCCTATGTTATATCACTATGCTTCACTGGTGCCAAATTGGGTCCACTAGAGCACAGTGTATTAAAATATGAACAGAGGTTTGAATTTAGTGAATGTATTCCTATGTTATATCACTATGCTCCACTGGTGCCAAATTGGGTCCACTAGAGCACAGTGTATTAAAATATGAACAGAGGTTTGAATTTAGTGAATGTATTCCTATCTTATATCACTATGCTCCACTGGTGCCTAATTGGGTCCACTAGAGCACAGTGTATTAAAATATGAACAGAGGTTTGAATTTAGTGAATGTATTCCTATCTTATATCAATATGCTCCACTGGTACCAAATTGGGTCCACTAGAGCACAGTGTATTAAAATACCAACAGAGGTTTGAATTTTGTGAATGTATTCCTATGTTATATCACTATGCTCCACTGGTACCAAATTGGGTCCACTAGAGCACAGTGTATTAAAATATGAACAGAGGTTTGAATTTAGTGAATGTATTCCTATCTTATATCACTATGCTCCACTGGTACCAAATTGGGTCCACCAGAGCACAGTGTATTAAAATATGAACAGAGGTTTGAATTTAGTGAATGTATTCCTATCTTATATCACTATGCTCCACTGGTACCAAATTGGGTCCACTAGAGCACAGTGTATTAAAATATGAACAGAGGTTTGAATTTAGTGAATGTATTCCTATCTTATATCACTATGCTCCACTGGTACCAAATTGGGTCCACTAGAGCACAGTGTATTAAAATATGAACAGAGGTTTGAATTTGGTGAATGTATTCCTATGTTATATCACTATGCTCCACTGGTACCAAATTGGAACCACTAGAGCACAGTGTATTAAAATATGAACAGAGGTTTGAATTTGGTGAATGTATTCCTATGTTATATCACTATGCTCCACTGGTACCAAATTGGAACCACTAGAGCACAGTGTATTAAAATATGAACAGAGGTTTGAATTTGGTGAATGTATTCCTATCTTATATCACTATGCTCCACTGGTACCAAATTGGAACCACTAGAGCACAGTGTATTAAAATATGAACAGAGGTTTGAATTTTGTGAATGTATTCCTATCTTATATCACTACCACTGGTACCAAATTGGGTCCACTAGAGCACAGTGTATTAAAATATGAACAGAGGTTTGAATTTAGTGAATGTATTCCTATCTTATATCACTATGCTCCACTGGTACCAAATTAGGTCCACTAGAGCACAGTGTATTAAAATACGAACAGAGGTTTGAATTTAGTGATTGTATTCCTATGTTTTATCACTATGCTCCACTGGTGCCAAATTGGGTCCACTAGAGCACAGTGTATTAAAATATGAACAGAGGTTTGAATTTTGTGAATGTATTCCTATGTTATATCACTATGCTCCACTGGTACCAAATTGGGTCCACTAGAGCACAGTGTATTAAAATATGAACAGAGGTTTGAATTTAGTGAATGTATTCCTATCTTATATCACTATGCTCCACTGGTGCCAAATTGGGTCCACCAGAGCACAGTGTATTAAAATATGAACAGAGGTTTGAATTTAGTGAATGTATTCCTATCTTATATCACTATGCTCCACTGGTACCAAATTGGGTCCACTAGAGCACAGTGTATTAAAATATGAACAGAGGTTTGAATTTAGTGAATGTATTCCTATCTTATATCACTATGCTCCACTGGTACCAAATTGGGTCCACTAGAGCACAGTGTATTAAAATATGAACAGAGGTTTGAATTTGGTGAATGTATTCCTATGTTATATCACTATGCTCCACTGGTACCAAATTGGAACCACTAGAGCACAGTGTATTAAAATATGAACAGAGGTTTGAATTTGGTGAATGTATTCCTATGTTATATCACTATGCTCCACTGGTACCAAATTGGAACCACTAGAGCACAGTGTATTAAAATATGAACAGAGGTTTGAATTTGGTGAATGTATTCCTATCTTATATCACTATGCTCCACTGGTACCAAATTGGAACCACTAGAGCACAGTGTATTAAAATATGAACAGAGGTTTGAATTTTGTGAATGTATTCCTATCTTATATCACTATGCTCCACTGGTACCAAATTGGGTCCACTAGAGCACAGTGTATTAAAATATGAACAGAGGTTTGAATTTAGTGAATGTATTCCTATCTTATATCACTATGCTCCACTGGTACCAAATTGGGTCCACTAGAGCACAGTGTATTAAAATACGAACAGAGGTTTGAATTTAGTGATTGTATTCCTATGTTATATCACTATGCTCCACTGGTGCCTAATTGGGTCCACTAGAGCACAGTGTATTAAAATACGAACAGAGGTTTGAATTTAGTGATTGTATTCCTATGTTATATCACTATGCTCCACTGGTGCCTAATTGGGTCCACTAGAGCACAGTGTATTACAATATTAAATAAAGTATTTTATGCACACTCTTATTAAATGAAAGCAATACAAAAACAAAGTAATTCAATTTACTTTAGTATTTTAACTGTATGTTTATTGCATTGATATAGTTTAGAACAGCTGAACAGTACTGTACAGTAAAATATTATTAAAATAATAAAAGAAATACTTGAATTATATTTGAAAATGTAACATGTTTATATTGTGCACAGCATAAGATGTTGACACAAAGATGATAGAGAATTTAATCATGAGAATATGTTGAATAATTGTACATCAAAAGTGGTTTTTCATTTAAAAAAATATGGAATAAATAACATTTTTTACTGTATGTATGAAAGAACTATGACTAAACTAAACTAATAACAATAAATATATATGTAATACAGCAGCAATATATAAAATAACATGCAAAACAATATGTTATACAGAAACTAATATAAAATTTTATATTTTAACAAACTAAAGCCATTAAATTAGTCTAACAGATTTACTATTTCATTTCCTGAGATAATCATGTAGAAAAGTATTGCAACATGATTTATATTGAGTTATAACACACCTGATTTTATACTTGGTTATTACACATCACATGTAATTTTAAAAAACATGGAATAAATAACATTTTTTACTGTATGTATGAAAGAACTATGACTAAACTAAACTAATAACAATAAATATATATGTACTACAGCAATATATAAAATAACATGCAAAACAATATGTTATACAGAAACTACTATAAAAGTTTATATTTTAACAAACTAAAGCCATTGAATTAGTCTAACAGATTTACTATTTCATTTCCTGAGATAATCATGTAGAAAAGTACTGCAACATGATTTATATTGAGTTATAACACAAATGATTTTATACTTGGTTATTACACATCACATGTAATTTTAAAAAACATGGAATAAATAACATTTTTTACTGTATGTATGAAAGAACTATGACTAAACTAAACTAATAACAATAAATATATATGTACTACAGCAATATATAAAATAACATGCAAAACAATGTTATACAGAAACTACTATAAAAGTTTATATTTTAACAAACTAAAGCCATTGAATTAGTCTAACAGATTTACTATTTCATTTCCTGAGATAATCATGTAGAAAAGTATTGCAGCATGATTTATTTTGAGTTATAATACACCTAATTTTATACTTGGTTATTACACATCACATGTAATATAAAATTAGCCCTACCTAATGAAAAAGTGATACCTAATACAGTAGTGATCATTTCACATTCAGGTTTAAGCCTATTTTTGTTATGAAATTGCATTGATTGATCAACTTGTTGTGCACGCCATTTGTAACTGGTCTACTCCGTGTCTAAAATTGGAGCACTGCTGTTTTGAATGGCCTAGATGCCAAGCCTAGTATTCGCTAATGATTTTACTATGAATAAATTTCACTCAATGAAAGTAGATTAAAATATAAAAGTATACTAATCATTTTTAACATCAAAACTTCACAACAAAGCTTTATAAATAAAAAAACATCCCTGTAGATAACAATAAGTTCTTTGGTTCACCTAGAAATGACATTGCAACATGATTTATATTGAGTTATAACACACCTGATTTTATACTTGGTTATTACACATCACATGTAATTTTAAAACACATGGAATAAATAACATTTTTTACTGTATGTATGAAAGAACTATGACTAAACTAAACTAATAACAATAAATATATATGTACTACAGCAATATATAAAATAACATGCAAAACAATGTTATACAGAAACTACTATAAAAGTTTATATTTTAACAAACTAAAGCCATTGAATTAGTCTAACAGATTTACTATTTCATTTCCTGAGATAATCATGTAGAAAAGTATTGCAACATGATTTATATTGAGTTATATCACACCTGATTTTATACTTGGTTATTACACATCACATGTAATATAAAATTAGCCCTACCTAATGAAAAAGTGATACCTAATACAGTAGTGATCATTTCACATTCAGGTTTAAGCCGATTTTTGTTATGAAATTGCATTGATTGATCAACTTGTTGTGTACGCCATTTGTAACTGGTCTACTCCGTGTCTAAAATTAGAGCACTGCTGTTTTGAATGGCCTAGATTCCAAGCCTAGTATTCGCTAATGATTTTACTATGGATAAATTTCACTCAATGAAAGTAGATTAAAATATAAAAGTATACTAAATATTTTTAAAATCAAAACTTCACAACAAAGCTTTATAAATAAAAAAACATCCCTGTAGATAACAATAAGTTCTTTGGTTCACCTAGAAATGACATTGCAACATGATTTATATTGAGTTATAACACACCTGATTTTATACTTGGTTATTACACATCACATGTAATTTTAAAAAACATGGAATAAATAACATTTTTTACTGTATGTATGAAAGAACTATGACTAAACTAAACTAATAACAATAAATATATATGTACTACAGCAATATATAAAATAACATGCAAAACAATATGTTATACAGAAACTACTATAAAAGTTTATATTTTAACAAACTAAAGCCATTGAATTAGTCTAACAGATTTACTATTTCATTTCCTGAGATAATCATGTAGAAAAGTATTGCAACATGATTTATATTGAGTTAAAACACACCTGATTTTATACTTGGTTATTACACATCACATGTAATTTAAAATTAGCCCTAACCTAATGAAAAAGTGATACCTAATACAGTAGTGATCATTTCACATTCAGGTTTAAGCCTATTTTTGTTATGAAATTGCATTGATTGATCAACTTGTTGTGCACGCCATTTGTAACTGGTCTACTCCGTGTCTAAAATTGGAGCACTGCTGTTTTGAATGGCCTAGATTCCAAGCCTAGTATTCGTTAATGATTTTACTATGGATAAATGTCATTCAATAAAAGTAGATTAAAATATAAAAGTATACTAAATATTTTTAACACCAAAAAACATCAAAACAAAGTTTTACAAATAAAAAAAACATCCCTGTAGATAACAATAAGTTCTTTGGTTCACCTAGAAATGACATTATCGATATCTTGCAACACAAATATCACATTCCCATTCAGTAGATGGAGTTTCAATGGTGGTGGTACAAGTATTTTGGTGGAACCACCGGCCACACACATCACATCCAATCCATGTGTCATCTGTCCCCAGACATGGTTCCGCATCACATTGTGCTTGGGTTCCCTTTTTGCCATATCCTAATAATTTCTTTAGGACCCATACCCTCATTGTGGTTGCCATATCTGGTGTGGTTAAAGAGGGATGCACCCCTTCACAAATGAAGTAAGCATTCTGAAATAAGATAAAAAAAAAAGATTAGTTCTATATAACAGTACATAATGTTTGTTGACATTCAGCTGGTCCGTTTTTCTAAAATGTCTAGTATGTCAACATTGGTTTACTACGGAATACAGTACTTTACTTGTAATGTTAGTCAATAAATAGCATATATTTTTATACATATAAAATGTTAGCCTTATTCCAATATAAGTTAACGCTGCAACCTATGTCTGCAAGAGAAATATTTCATTATATATAAGCCTGATATTTGCTCTCTTAATCAAAGAAACAAATTATTTAGCACATGCAGACACGGAAGAAAATTCTTATTAAGATATCAAGGTTAATAATTAAAGACACCTATAGATAAATAGAACGGGCGAATATACAAATTCTCTGTCGCTTGTATATATTAACTATAAACATTCTCTTCGTGAGTATTGTACTTCTAAATACTTTACTCAGAGCCTAACACCTGAAGATTGAGGAGGTATTTCATCTCTCTCATGAAACAGTCTGTAGTGTTAATAACTATGTTGAATGTATAGTTGTTATCTTGTTTAATTTAAATTTGTAACAATCTTCCAAGCAAAATGGTTTTCTGTGTTTTAAAGATAATAATTGTATCTTATAATTTACAGATGTTCACTATATATCTAAATTTTAAAAACCTAGTACGTACCAACATGACGAACGAACCACAGCTGTGGCCATCAGTTTGTTTGCATGTATTAATGCAAACTTTTTTCCATGGGCCACCTAGTTCCCCCGTCTCTGAAAAGCGTTTTTCCATGTAGTTGCTGAAATGGGATAAAAATATTACATATTATTTTAAATAACTGTGTAACGTTTAATTGTATGTAAATTATAAACAAAAACATCATGTTATATCAGAAGATTGGTTGAGATATTAATATATTGTTGGCATAATTATTCAACATATTTCAAAACTCTAAGGAAAATAAACTACCTGAAGTACTGGATATGTGCATCATTATTCCCATGTAGGGAATCCAGTACAGCAACTGATTTCGAAGGCACATGTGCCACAAGTAAAATCCAATGTTGTGGCACATGGATCGGAACCATAATCCAATCAAACTTAGACAGGACAACCTGTATACATTGAAAAAATGTATGTGTGTATAAGTAAGTATAATAGTGACATTGTACATTGATTGAAATTCTAATTACAGGTAATTTGCTGCACATTTTAAGCTTTTCACATGGAAAATAAAGAGAGTAAATGGGTTGAACAAAGATAAACTTAATTTACTGGTGACCTGTTCTCTAAAATGATCACTTTGAATGGAACATTGATTCTTCAATCACAAACATTAAAACAAAAAATGATACATGAACAACAAATAAGCTGAACCATATAATTATATATAATATATAAATCCAAAGGCAAATTAATGAAAAAATGACAATGCTGTGGGTATCAGTGGCTGGATCTCAATAGAGATACAAAAAAAAAAAGCGAAAAGCTAAATCAAAATGATAAGTAAAACAGCCAGAAAAATTAGCAGAGCTTTCGAGGCCTTCATCAGTGCAAGTGAAGGAATTTGGATATATATAATAATAATAATAATAATAATAAAATGTAAAAGAAATAAAAAATCATTTATTTGCAGTTGATTATATATTGTTAACATGACAAATAGATTTTAACAATGTATAATGGGCCACTAAGTCCAAATAATATTATTGTTATTCTAATCCTATCCTATGTCACAGAATTTAATCACAAAGTTTTCAGCAAATTTGCATTTAGAGTCATTCATTCATTCATTCATTCATTCATTCTTTATTTAGCCTTTAAAATCGAAAAAAAACAGGTGGAAATTTAAGGAGGCAAAGATAAGCAAAAGCAGTTAAAATCGCTGTAGCTCACAGGCTTGCTTATCCATGCTTAGACAGAGACATAACATTTTGTAGGCCTTAATAGTGATAACAACCATGAATGTACACACAAAAATATTCAATGTATTCTTGAATTAAAAATAATAATAATAATAAGCTGATGGAGATGGATGGACATTTTAACTAATATATACAGAATAATCAAAAAGAGAAAAACTAAATTGTAACTGACCATTGTTTAAAAAGAATAAACAATTCAATTTCGGTAGGTACAAAAAGCAAATAACTGTGAAACAATACCTTCTTTGCGAACCACGGTGTAATGTGTGGGTTATTCCACCTCGAGGCAATGTGTGTGGGCAACACGAACACATGCCCCGTATCGTGCAAGTTTCTTTGGAAGGCAATTAAGCCCAGATAGGCATTTATGATCTATAGAAATAAATAGTAAATGTTAAATATCCTTAAAAAAGATCCTGAGCGGGAATTTAAACAAGAATCTCAACTGTGTAAGGATATATAACCAAAAATAGCCTAATAACACTCGAGGGGAAATAATATGTAGGGGAATTATTTATTATTAGTTTTTGAAAATTATTTATTATTAGTTTTTGAAAATTATTTATTATTAGTTTTTGAAAATTCTTAGAAAATGAGTGCAGTGAATTGGCTGCTGTAGACAGGTGATTATTTGTGGTGTAAAAAAAAAAAAAATTAATAATGCTTTTTGGCATGTATTTATTAATTTAAGAAATAGCACATTTTTACCGCATCATTAATCCACCGTGGACTAATCAGTGTCATCAAATCTTGACTGTTGATACTAAATTTTGGCAATTTCAGCCACTCATTTTCTTTTAGTTTATTAATGCTTTCCTTTAGCTGATTGATTTCAGTATTTCTTGTTCGTAAAAAGCCAGTTAATACTGATATATCTGTAGAAAGAAAATAATAAATAATCCAATGTTGTTATTAAGTTCAATATCGGGGCTCGATTTTTTATTAACCTGGCACGTAATAAAAACTGCACTGCCTACTCAGGCTACCTTTACCTGGTTGGAACAAAAGTAACATAGCCTATAACAAATAATTAATAAACATAAGTAGGTAAGTAGCCAATAATTTGAAAATTAAAATAGCCATTAATTGCTCAAATACACAGTACAAACAAGTTGAGTCCTGCCTGCTTAAAGGAAAACTTAATAATGCCAAATGAACTATTTCACAGGGATTTCATTGGTTGGTTCAATCTGAATAAGATTTGATTTGATTTTATTCGTTTTCAACATAAGATTAGAAGACAATATGAATACAACAATTTACAAGCAAATAAATTAAAAAAGAAACCAAGGATAGCCCATAAAGTGGAAAGAAAAATCAACTTAATTTCAATGGGGTCCTTTAAACAGCATAGACTTACAGCATTACCCTAGAATATAGTATTTGTTATATTGGCATTGTATAGTATTTGTTATATTGGCATAAACAAAGTTTGTATAAGTTAGTTAAGTTACCTCAATAACATAATTGTTAACCTACCTAGCGTCAAGTTTGTTTGAAACTGTGTTGATTTTTTATTGTCTTCATTTTGTTTTTCTTTCTCATTCATGTTTTCTTCTTCATCTTCTTCCTTAATATCATTATTTTCTTCATCTTGTTCTTGCTTGTCATTATTCTTTTCTTCATCTTGTCCTTCATTTATTTCATTCTTGTCCTATAAAACAAATGTTTCATTTACATAATACATTTCCACACAATAAACAATAACATTTTGTTATTAGAAAACTGTAAATCATCCTCAGAAATTGTAAATTAAGCGCTTGCTAATGTTGTGTTTTAATGAGGATAATATAGTGTTGTATTAAGTAAAACAATAGGATATAATGTTATTGATCATTAAAATACTTATTTATAATTTATTTGGTTTAAAAAATTGAATTATTCTTTGGGGACCTTGTTCGTTTAAACAAAATTTATAATAAATATGACCCTCTTTTAAAAATAAGTCTTTTGTATTTTTTTCATTTTAATTTAATCCTAAGAGGAATAATACTTTTAAAATGTCTAGAACAAAAATGAATTTATATTAACATAAAATATTATTAAATACCTTAATTATACTAGCCTTAAAATGATCAATGATAGAGATCATTTCTTGCTTGCAAAGGTATTGTCCATCTATTGAAAACAAATATTGATGGTTTTAATTAAGGTTATGAAAGAATTGGCATAGTGTTTCAATACCTATCTAATAATTAGATTGGGATTTGGATTATTTAATATAATATAGTATGTGGAGGCCTAAATAAGTTGGGAAGGTATAAATAGTAAACCCTATTCTTTCATTGAGTTTTTAGGGATAGGGTGGGTTACATTAACTGTTAGTGTATTGGGTTACTATTACGGGATATCTTCTGGTAATAAATCCCACGAATAGAACACGAAATTGGGTTGACTTTGGGGGGTGGAACTAATACCCAGGGAAACCTGGTTCAGGAAAAAATGATTGATAAAGCATTTCATGTAAAAACTCAACTGAATTGGCTATTATGAGAGGCCTATATTCAGACCTATACCAGGGGATATGCATGTTTGTGAAATCAGAATCACTGGGTGGGATTAAACCCGAAGTGGGATTATACCTGAGGATAAGAAAGTAAGTAAATTTATTGTCATTTATAAATATATAAAAAACATTTACATTGAAATGAATTTCGACTAACAAGAAATAAATAGAACTTAAACTACTGTATATATATATGGTACTACTAAAATTAATCTAACCCACCCCACCCCCCCGTGAATTTAACTTTATATAATATAAACATACGTCCTCTTAAAAAAAAAACAACCATGTTTATCTAGATAATAGAATATTGGTTGATGAACAATCATATGTCATACTGAAATATTTTAAATTGAAAATTGTTGACTTGAATGTCATTTTGTGTACAGTTTTTGTGATTTTAATGGGTTATTATTTATTATAGACTACCTAATAGGATGGGTTACTATATTATCATTATTACATTATTTCAGGGCCTTCACAGGAAGTAAATCAACTACACAATTTATTTAAGGTAAAACTAAAATAATATAAGGTTGAAATGATGTTCAGAAAATTCATTTATTAAGTGACTTACCTTTATTAGGCTGGCAGGGTGACATAAACGGTACATTTATTGGCCACCATGATGGCTTGTTTTCAAAGAGGTAAAAAGTTTGACCTAACAGTGGAGCTAAAGTGAAATAATTAAATCATGTTATATTATATTTATATACTGTTATAAAAGAGAAACAATAAATGAACTAAAAATTCCCATTATATGCCATTTACAAATGTAATGTTTACTACAACATTTATTACAAAACTCAGACTGTGGGTAGGCCACCCTGTATGTTGATGCTGGTAAACTCATTATCTCCTTAAGGTTGTCTAATCTAACTAAACAATTGCTTTTTATAATGACCTTTAATAGGGCAATAAATTTTGGGTTTGGGACAGATAAATCTCCAGACCATCCTTGTGCGCATTCTTTAAGTAAGCTCATATGACTAATTGATTTTAATCTCTTGTTTTCCATTGTATGGAAACAAATTTATTTGGCTTAGGAATGGATTTTAATTCACAATTTATGGTTCAGATACACCCATAAAATATGTTCTGAAATAACATTTTTTTCTAAGAGATGAACAAATAAAAGTTTGAATGGCCAATTGCCTCGCATTTTTATACAGTAGCAAACTTCTTAGTGGTATGATATAGGATTCTTTTTAACACATACCATATAGTATGCACATACAAATATGGTGGCATTCTAGTTCAACCAGATTTTATCTTGAATTTTTAAGGCTCAAATAGGTCAAATTACAAACTGTAAACTTTTGTTAAAAATCATAATTATGCATGATGACATTTGAATAAATTTTAAAAACTGGAATTACAATTTGAAACCCACAATATATAACCCAACCTCTACTGTATTTTACATTTTAATTTGTATTATTCATTAATCTATGAAATTTGTATTCTTCTTTTCAAATTTCAGTAACATACCAGTTGTCCTGACAACTCGAACAATCATCCCACGTAATCTCATAACAGATAGGTTCGTTGTGTCCTCTTCTTCTATAAGCTCTTTTATAGTTAAAAATTCGTTGTCTGTTGTTATAACTATGAAAAAAAATATGAACTAAGTAAGTACAGTATGATTCAAATCCACAAAATGGGTTCTGTGGAGAGAGTAGCTCTTCCAGCTGCACCCATAGACCAGGTGATGTTCAGGGATCCTCTATGAAATCTGATTATATTAAATAAAAAGATATATTGATAAAATTCTTTTTTTTTTAATTTATGGGTTTAAATTATAACATAAAAGCATATCAGTATCTATCTTGTATTATCTTATATTTAAATATATAATTTTATTGCGATGTATCTTGTATCATATTTAAATATTTTATTACTTTATTTATTTTATTGTAAATTGCAAATAGGCCCTACTCTTAAAACACAATTAAACATTATTATTAACATTAGTTACCATCAAGGAAATAAAGTAAAGAATTCCATTTTCTAAAAAGTATAAATATTTCTTCCCAATGTCAAAGGACTAAATACTAGTAACAATTCGAGTTTGGTCTATATATTTAAACATTTTAGATGTCCCACATTCATTTTTACCTGGCTTGCTGTGAGTGGTAATAGCAGGCTGCTCTATTAAACATTCATTCATAGCCATTTCAATTTGTGCCTGTATTTCTGGCTGTTTAAAAACTGTGCAAATTTGTGGTGTGCCTGTGATAATAAATACAAAACATGGTCACTGCAAATAAAGCAGTTATTATTTACAGTTAATTAAATACTGGATGTTATGCAACCAAATGCACCTCCAAGCTGCTATACTAGTAACAATGTTTTTCTTTAGTAATTAATATGCAAATATTCAATCTTAGTGTACCCCCAGTACCACCAACCTTGTAACAAGGGACAAACTCACATTTTTTTTTACAATACTATTTATAGTAAATGTCCATAAATGTAGTGCTTAAATCCAATTTCCATAACAGGTAATTTGATTAAATAAAATGTTTTATGGGATTACTCTGGGAATTCTTAATGTAACACAAAACAATATACATCTGTAGTTCTACTGAAAAATATTATGTGTTTTTTATGTTAAATCAAGACTTACCAGCAAATTGAAGTTTACCATCAAAAAATGCTACAGAAGCCAAAGGAAACTGAGTTGACAATGCATTTGTCTAAAAAAATAATAGTTGTGTTTTGTGTCACATTAATTCATAAAAATACCAAATCTAGGAAGCTAAATTAAACAAAATTATGAATAACTGTATAGGATTCAAATGCTTTTTTAACAGACAATAGTTGTTATCAAGAAGAGGCTACTAATGATGTGCATATGGGAGGTCGATGGTGAGGAATGACTGATTACTAAGGATGTGGGCTGTAAGAATAGGTAACAAGAGCTAGCAACAGGTAGAATCCATGACAAATGTTAATAGCTGTAAAAGGAGAAAGTAATAATAATAATAATAAATGTAAACTTGTATAGCGCCGGTGTCCCCCACCCATGTGGATTGGAATGAAAACAGGAAAAGGTTATCAACCCAAAGGTAAAGAGTTTTACACTATAGCTTATTATAATAAATGTGTATAATCACGAATTAATAGATGCTTACTATACAACTTTACAATAAAATTTACTTACAAAAAACAAGAAGATCGACGTTTCGGAACCATCATGGAACCATTTTCAAGATCAAGTGATCAAATTATACAAAAACAACAAACACCAATGGGTGACAGGAAATACTAATTAATTGGTTAATTAACATCAAAGAAGGCCTACAATACTAAGAAATTAAAGATGTATTGCCCCTTGAAACACAAAAAATGAAGGTCAAAATTTTCTAAATTTAAATTGGCCATATCAAAGTAATATTAAAGTTATTCACTTTAAGTCGAAAATTCGAGCCAAAAACAACAAGTTTACATAATTAAAAGGTAAATTAATTTGATTGCATTTCGTCTGGAAAATCGTCGCGAGCAAAAGTAAACAAAGATTTCAAACCACGAGTATGCATGATGCTAATTAGGATTGTTTACAACTCGTCATGGTTGAGAAGGTGTTTTCACATAGATCGCGAGGAAGTTTTATGATTATGCATACAGAGTAGCCAAACAAGCGTGTTGCATTATGAGATATGTTTTGATCGAAAACTTTGACTGGAAGTCAAAGTTATTTTTTGAACAAAAAAACGTCTGTATTTCAGTTAAATTACTAATTTTTGGTGAAAGTAAATAACTATTTATTACTTTTTTTTTGAAATCTTTTTTTTTTTTTTTTTTAATTAGTCAAAGGGACAATACATCTTTAAGTGTGCCGCTGTTCTAAAAGCGTCTGTTCAATAAAGTTATTATTTATTATAAGTATTAAGCTCCTCCTTCTTAATTAATCAACACTATTTAGCTTTGACTGAATCGGTTTGTTTATTAAGTGTACTGTAGGCTTCAGTTGTTTGATCCAAAACATTTCCTTAATTAAACAATCAAATTTGGATTTGCACTCAGACAATATCCTGAAAATAATGATTAAAAGTTTCAATAGGACTTATATTATGTTGCTTTAAATGCTCTCCTATGGTGCCTTTTACTGTGTTCATCTATACGTTGATAAAGGTGCCGACAAGTATAGCCAACACAGCTTGCATTACACAAACCACATTGAAATTTATATACAACGCATTGCTGATTTACAATCATAGATTTTCTTTCCTTAGATTTAAGAATTTCACCTAACTTTCTACTAGTAAAAACTGGCATAATATTATTGTTTAACTTGCAACTAATTTGTTTGAGTTGTTTTGTCACAGTATTATAATCCTTATATATTCTATTTTAGACACATAAATAGAGTGCACTGTAGTTTCTTAAACCATGGTGAAATTACAAATTACAAAAAGTCTATTTTCACTGTTAGTGTTAATCATATTTTAAGAACTGTTATGTGGCGGCCGCTAATAAATTATCTGACCGCCAGCCACTTTCAATACACCAAACCCTAACCCAAGCACAATTAAGCCCTCTACCAATCAATATAAAGTGATATGTTTAGAGTGTTAGAATTGCATTTTCACCAATACAATCATACTTTTAGAGCGATTTTGCCATTAAAATTTTTGAAAATCTAAGTTTAAAAAATCATGTTGACATTGTATTTACCGCGCCATCATATGTCAACGCAAATATACTTGTTGCCACGCATGGAATAAAGTCAGATAATTATATGTCGTCCACCAGATTTAAGTGGCCGCGCGCCCACGGAATTAATTATAATTATCTGGCAGCCACGTGGCCTTCGGGTAACAGCTCTTAAAATATAATTACTAGCCTAGGTCTAGTTAGTGGCCCAAACAGGCTTCAATACAAATTGATTAATTGTGCAAATGAATGATCATCATGGCAATATAACTTTATTCACAATAGGCCTAGTAGGCTAGGCCTTAGGCGCCCTAGCCCTACAATGGCATTAAATTATTGGTGCAATACACATTTGGTGCAGTTATTAGCCTAGGCTTATATAGGCCTAGTAGGCCCTCTAGGCCTAGTTAGGCCTACCTTAGGCCTGGCCTACCTAGCCTAGGCCTAGGCTAGTACTAGAAACTAGCCCTACTAGGCTACGTAACTAGGCCTCTACTAGGCTAGAGCTAGGCCTAGCCTAGGCTAGGGGCCTAATTAAATGGGAAGTCCTCTCTATAATAAGGCCTAGGCAGGTAGCCTATTTCCCTACCTTAACGTGTAATCTTTTGAGAGATTTACGAGTGTTTCTCTTTACCCTCGGCATGTTGACCAAAAAAAAAACAACCTCTTTCAACGAAAGTCACGAGGCCTCAATGTTTGGAGACGGGGAGGAGGCACGGAGGGAAGAAGAATGTCGGAGAGAAGAGATTAAAACTGTTTAGAAGTTTTGACCAATCATACAACAGAACAGTTTTACACTTATGACTCCCTAGCTTCTCAAATATACCAACTTCAAGAGCTATTGTAAAAAACGATGACAGTTTTAACAATATTTATAATAGAAAATTCCACAAGTTGACACGCCTTAATTTGGATAGAAGTTATAAATGCACTCATTTTAAATGGATAGAGATGTGTATAAGTTTAATTAATTGATTAGAAATTTAAAAAAATAGGATCCGTTCATAAAGGCATAAATGGCGCTCCGTAAAAGTAGAGAATGCTCGATCGTCGAAATGACGCTCTGAATATACCTCCAAAGGGAAGTGTCTGAAGTCACGTCTGCATGTTATGCGGACATGGTCTGCGACAATTTGCTTTAGTGCTAAAACGTTGATTGTTTGAGTTATGGGACGCCATTTCTGCATTATTTCCTAGTAATATTTTGATTTGACGTTCCTTTCGTCGGTACATTATTCCCGTTACTATTTTGTTCGTTTTTATGAATTTCTATGTTTATGTTTTCAAATTAAAATGATTATTCGTTGAATATGAATGTATCCCGTTATTCTATTGATTATATTGTATATATTTTTTTGTTTAACATTGCTTAACTATACAGTTTCCTATCCTTTTAGTTTCATTTTTAATCAATTCCGTTTTTTTTAAATGTATAATGTTATTTATGTTTTTTATTTATAAGTTCTTTAAGAATATGAGTTACATGATCACATTTATTTCACTTATTATACCTACAGTATAACACTATATTTACTTTGATGTCTGAAACATTAAAACATAAATTCGGAATAATGGCGAACCTAAGTCGCAAATTGTTAGATATTTGAATTTCATCATCTCATTTGTTACACGTGTGTGTGTGACCTATAATAAATAAATAAGGGATGGCAGGCTACAGGTAGGCCTCTTCGAGGGGAAATTCATCAAATTGTTTCATCAAAACAATAACTCATAAGGTTGGAAACATTTAGAACATAAATAGATAATGAAACCAAATTTTGAGATATTGCGTTGTTCTCTTTTGTTATCAATCTTTTCATGTCACGTACCGTAATAGAAGGTAACAGTTGAACATGCATATCACAATAAATAAATAATGGTAATTAACTAATTAATTCACCAATCCTAATGTCATTTTCATCAAGTTTTAACAATCTTTGATGTCGGAAACATTCCCAATAATAGAGACTAATTTTGCAATATGTTAGATATTTTATTCAGCTGGTACTTTTTACCTTGATATCGGGAACATTTGAACATAAATTCGCAATAATGGATCATAATTGTGCAATGAAGTCGTGTCATCTTGTTCATATGATGTGGGAAAAAACTTTGGATGAGATATGGGGTGAGCGAAATTCTAAGCAAGCTAAATACATGATACTTATTTTGAGGTTGGAAAAAAGCACGTGAATTCGCAAATAATTGAACCTAATTTTGCAATGAAGTCGTCATCTCATTTGTTCATATCGATGTGAGAAAATGTTTGGACGGGAATGTGGTGAGCGAAATTCTAAGCAAGCTAAATACATGAGTTATTTTAAGGTTGGGAACACAACGTGAATTCGCAAACAATTGAACGTAATTTTGCAATAAAGTCGTTTGTTCAGATCATATTACAATGTGGGAAAAAAGTTTGGATGGGAATGGGGCGTTGAGCGAAATTCTAAGCAAGTATTACTTCGAAGTCGGGGGAACAACCTTAAATTCGCAATAATGCAATGGAACCTAATTTTGTTTGTTCATACGATGTTGGAAACACGTTTGGAGGGGTGGACGAAATTCTAGGAAGCTAAATACAGTTAGTTATAACACTAATTATTCTGAGGTCGGGAATATTAGAATTTATACTTAAATGGAACCTAATTTTGCAATGGAGATTGCATGCGTTATTTTCATCTCGGTTGTTCGTTCCATCAATTATACGTCGTACATAATGTGGAACATGCATGCACTGTTATACTTTGTGGGGTGATGAGAGTGGGATGCTACTGTAATCAAGTTAATATATTATTTATTGACATACAGTAATTTAATTAGCTATATCGATGGAATAGTAGATTAGGCCTATATTTACACATTTGCAGCCTTCACTATTTATAGAATAAATCAGCATTAAATAAGCCAGTGGGTAAATTTTTATGGAATTCATTTAAAAGCAATATGCTATATAACATTGAATCACGGTGAAACATATAACAATAAAGAAACAAGTATAGAAAAATGGGTAGCTTTAAGAAATACTATTATGCTAATATAATTTCTAATTTGCTACGATTATCAGAAAAGGAATTCACTGTGATACGAGTTACAGGTGGCACTGATCTGATTTTATTTCCTGTCATCTTGTATATAAATTACATTGTATAATCCGGGTTGTAAAATGAAAACAAACAAATGAAAATCTCACAAATTCTTTATGTGTAAAATATTTTAAAACGAGATATAGATGGTAATGATGATCATTGTCAAGTGTATAGAAAAATATGAACATTAATGAAATAGGATGTAATACGGAATTGATAAATGTAAAAATGTTACTGATGAATTGTAACGACATTGGGAATTAACAAATGTGTTAAATAATATGTTTGCGCCACAAAAGAGAGAAAAAAAGCTATCGATGGAATGGTGGGTACGAAATCCATGATAATTTAGCTACTTAGCTGAAATAAATTCGACGGGAACCTGATTTCACAAGAGGACCTCTTATATGAGTTTGTGAGGACTCCGTTTATAGAGGACATCTTAATATCTGTTCTAAAAACTCCTTAATATCAGTTCCAGAATTAACCTTAATATCAGTTCTTTTCTAATGAAGAATCTGGGCAATTTACAATCAAGCAACAACACCACATAATTCTACGTGAATTCTACTGTACGTGAACTAGCCTGATTACGGTATATAGGCCTACAGTATTAGCTTCAGAATAAATTACGACGCATTCTACAGATATTAAAAAAAATGAAAATATTAAATTGGCTTCGTCGAAATGTTGTACCTTGATAGACAGACCCCCAAGCACAGGTAAATCCTCAGATTCTGCTTGATCACAGACAATCTGCACTGCAGCACAACTAAAAAGCAATAAAAAGATTTTGGCACACAAGGCGTATCATATAATTTGCGGACCATGACCGAAGCACTTCCGCTTCGATCTATTCGACGAAAATCAAAAAAGGATAACTATTTTCTGCTTTATATTTAATTTAATGTAATGGTGATCTAATAACAGGCGTAACAACACATAATACATATTGTAGTTTAATACTGGCTTAAATACAATTGTTTTATATAAACTGTATTTAAAAAAATGACAATAGAACTTCATTTTGCAATAGTACCTAATTTGGCGCCTTAGACGCCAAATTAAGTGCGGTACCTCATTTGGCAGCGGTACCTCATTTGGCGTGACAGGCCCTATTTATTTTCTCCATGAATAGACACAGGGCTATAACTTACCGCAAGACCAACATCATGGTCTCGCTCAACACCAATCCCAGAATTAAAAACAAGTTTAATATGTATTTTGTAACTAATTTTTCCAATTAATTACGAACAGATGACTGAACCACCGGTTGCTATGCAGCAGATATGGAATTAACTGCTGAAATGCTTGTCGGATTATATAGGATTAAAACAAGTCCTGTTGCCATACTGGTACAGATATAGGAATTTAATTTATTTTCCCTAAATGGTTGTTTGTTGACGAGTGAGGGGGCGATCATGAAGGAAAACAATACCTAACAGCATTACTATATACAAAGTAACCGCAATAAAACAAATAAATGAAATTATAACATGTTATATTTACAGTTCTTTTTTAATGTTTCTTATGATTGGGAATAAACAAAAAAAAAGAATTTTAATTTTTCAGTTTTAGAAAGATTTGTAATAAATACCTAAAGTAACAAAATATCATACATTTGCCATTCTTGTCGTTGTTCTCATTCCTATCAAATATCACATTTCTCTTCTTCGTTGTTGGAGTAAATACTCAATTGGAAAATTCCAAATGTTATCATGTATTTGTAAAAAAGTTGTATACAACAGTCAACAATCCAGTTGCAGTAAATCAAAAATCTTGTCATCGACACGTGTGTGACAAAAGTTTACCACTTCGGAACGCCCATCAAAGTAATGTTTAAACCACCAGACAAAATATAATTGTGACAAATTTTTATTAGCAAGAAAGTTACGTGTTAATCACTTTTATTTATCCTCAACCTCTTCCTCAAATTGTAGGCCTACATTGGTGTTTTCGGCTGTAAATTCGTGGACGATGGGCTCAGGTTTCGTCTTGCGTCGTTTTGCCAACTGTAATGAAGAAATCCGAGACACATTGAAAACATAATTTTAATTCAACTTTTACAATCACGATAGAAGGCATCAAATCACAGAATTTGATGATTCAAGACTGTGCCAAACGTGTAAATTATATTGCATTTCTTTTTATAAAGTTAAAATACACTTACAAGATACCAAATTGCAAATGCAAAAATCGCAATAGCAACAAGCGATGCCAACACCATTATTGTAACACTGTGGATCATGTCGTGCCAGTTCTCTTTCCAGTCTTTGGTGACAGTCAGAGAACCTGAAACGGATATCATTTGATCGTCTTTGTACAAGAACTCATATCGGCCTTCATCCACCTGTAATGCAAAGTGAAAATACTTGATTTAGGTGTCTTATTTTCAACAATTGTTGATACTGTATTGTACAACTTTTCAGGCTCAGCTAAAGCTCTGTCTACACTATCAAACTTTATGTGACAAAAAAATGTGATTTGCCCATGATGATGTCATATCACTACCATATTTGGGCATATCACTACCATATTTGGGCACATCAATACCATATTTGGCCACATCACTACCATATTTGGGCACATCACACAAGTTAGATAGTGTAGACAGAGCTTAAGTAAAGCTAGTTAGGCCTAAGTCCTCTTGATTTCTTTGGTTGAAAATAAAGATTTCTTTTGCGTCATTAATGATGGAGGAAACTCAAGATTTTCTTTATTGAAGTAATTACATCTAATCTAAAAATAGTATACATACATACCTCTTTTATCATCGCTTCCTTAGCTTTGGTATCATCTTCATTGAAATAATCAAAACGTAATAAAAAAGATATGGTCAGGATCGAGTCTTGATGAACTTCAACCTAAATACAAAATAATAATGGATATTATAGTAAGTATCTTAATATCTTAAAATAGAACTTTCTGTATAATGGTCGGCATGAATCATTTTGGGATGTTGGATTTCATAAAAGTTTGTTAAACGAGAAAGAAATGTCAATAGAGTAAATCTGGTTTCAGTAAAGCTCTGTCTACCCTATCAAACTAGTTTGACAAAAAAGTGAGATGTGGCCAAATATGGTAGACCTAAACAAAAAGTTCTTCTTCTTCTGCATAAAGTATAAATTGTTGAGCTTGGTATTCCATATTTTTAAAACCTCTCTTTTTATTCATTACATAATGAATAATATCTTGTAAAAATAAAATTGAATTCCTAAACAAGCCAGAATTTCTTAAACTCTCTATTGCCCTTACCATTAGTTCATTTATCTCTGTTTCACTCGAAAAACTGTATTTCGTTTTAATATCATCTGATAGTGATCTGAAATTTAAAAACCAAAGATAAAGAAAATTTATTAAATAGAAACAAACATGGCTTGTATACTGCACGGCATTTTGAACATATTTTGAACATTGTATTAACATTCTGGATGGATGCAACACCTTCACTGTGTAAATAAAAGGTAAAATATAAACAAAAATATTACCGTACGTTTTAAACTCTCCGTCTGTAACCAATTCACCAGGATCATCTGCATACGAATTTAAACGAAATACTAACTCAGTGTCGACAAAAGTTCTCCCTCTGCAAGAAACATTATCAAGAATAACAACATTGTTTTTAAATGAATAGCAGAATCTAAAATTAAAGTCTAAAAATATAGGTCATTAATTTACAAATCAAAAGTTTGATTAAATCATATATTAACATAAAGCTCTGTCTACTGTACACTATCAGACTAGTTTGACAAAAAAGTGGCCAAATATGGTAGTGCTATGCCCAAATATGGTAGTGATATGCCCAAATATGGTAGTGATATGACATCATCATGTCCATATATGAGCACATTAAATCTTGTTGTCACAACGTTTAATAGTGTAGACAGAGCTTAAGACATATTGTCAAATACATAGTTTTAAATATAGATTACTGTATAAATATTCAAAAGAACTTACGAATTTGCTGTTGTGAGAACGGCAATCAGTTTGACATGAAAAAGAAACAAGGAAGTTCGATTAACGACAAGTTATGCTTAGTAAATAAAATATTGTATAGCCTTTGTACTAAATGTGTGTGATTTTATACAATCAAGTTTAGGCCCATAAAGCTTTTATTCAGATAAAACTAACGTCATAATAGGAAATACTTTCTCAATAATATTCTGCTATGAAAATACATCAGAAATAAATAATTATTGTAAATATATATTTTCTGACTATATTATTAATCATATGAATTATTATTAATGTATTTTATATAATTATTTCTACGTCTTAAAGATAAATAATTAGAATTAGAAACAATCGTATTCTATCATAGGCCTAGCAAACGCGTTGTCATGTCACCATTGCAATGGCCACACTCCTGACCCTCACCTGTACCCCTCCCAATTGAGGCCTAGGCCTAAGCGTATCCAAAACATAAAAGTACATACCTGTTGTGTAGCTAATGCAAATAGAGAACAACATAGATAATAACATTCCTCTGCAACTCATCATTTTCGAACGTTTACTACTGTCATGCAAAATGTGAAGGGAAACAACAAAACAACCTACTGTACTATCATTTTTGATGGTATCGCCTTGGCAAAGACGAGCTGAAGGTGTGCATGAGTGGATAACCTAAATGAGGCTTAAATATTTCACTGACTTTTAAGAATAGTGCTTTTTGTTGTGCTAATTCTTTTGTTTACTTACGTCAGTGAACTATGTGTACTGCACTAATCCTCACCCCTTGCTCTGTCATGATCTTAGTACACCTTTCATTTCATTTCATTTATTTCGTCTCACATACTTATAACAAAAAATAACAAACAATAGAGAGAGACAGGATTCCCAAAATCCTCATCTTGGACCAGTGGCCATATTCACCATTCACACTTAGGCTAAGGGAAACACTTACAATTTAAAAAATCTCCTATCTAAGTTAATAAAATTTAAGTGAAATACTTAAATATTTTTTGAGTTAAGTGAAATACTTGTATTTAAGGGAAATATCTTTCAAATATCTATTGTTAAATACGGCCACTGGTCCATATACACACCAATGGAAATAAGCTCTTATTACTCGGGCTATCCTGGGCAATCTTGTATAAATTCTTCTTTAAAATGTCAGTAATACAGTTTTTCATGGAGGAAATTTCCTCCATTGTTTTTAAATGATGTTTTTGAGGAAAATGGTTCCTCTAGGCCTATAAATAACTAGAAATTACGACATTTTCGTTTCAGGTTCTAATAAATTGCCATACAGCCTGCAAGTCTACGTTTTTTTATTTAATTCTGAAAAGGCAAAACGAAATAATTACTTTTTTTGCACTCACAAAATTGTTAAAAATATGTTTTATTAAAATCTATTTTAAACGACCAATAAAAATATGCAATGCTGATTCATCTCAATATATGCTATGTTTTGACAACAACAACAAAGCGACGAGACTCAACAAATCTCTTTTTGACAAGTTTTGAATATTTTTAAAAACTAGATACAGTATCTTTGTACACATTTTTTAACCTATAATACAGGGGCCTGGCCAGCAGTAGTTACGGTTGTTTTAGGACACACCCATTGATTATTTACTAGATTTATTATATACAATTTAACTTCTTTTAAAAAAAACATACCACCAAATGACCCACTTGATTGGCTAGATTCGTAACTGATATTTCATAACTGAACATAGTAGTTGGTGTGTACCATCCCTCATGGTACACCATTGACTTCCCTCACCCACATCTTCTCTACCATTACCACCAACAATTACATTAAATAAATATCTAGAATATCTTATAACTTGATATTACTTGTTTATGCAATATAATATAATATTTATACAGTATTAACAGTCAAGGTGTTTAAAATATTTTATATTTAAAAATTAAATTCGAATAATATGTTTTGCTCTACAGTCAGTTATTTACCATTAAAATTATCTACAAATATATAAATAAACACATTTATAATATGCATCATCATGTACTTATTGCTATTCGTAACGCTACGTCATACTGAAGGTTTGGTAGGCTAGGCGCGCCTCCTACGCCCATCAAATACGCATGCGCGTGTATTTATAAATAAATAAATGAGTAAATAAAAGCTATATAATTTCCTTTTACAGATATGTTACAAATACTATTTGTAAGTAAGACATTTAAAATTGAAACGTGTTACTGAAATGTACTTGTAGCGTCAAAGGCCAGTGTATGCCGTGTTCATACAGTTCCATTACGTTTCATTTTGGCTTCAATACAATTCATAAACAAGTTCACATTATTTTTTCATCATTTATTGTATTTTGATCCGAAAGCTCTTGTATTCCCTGATTTCTAAATGTTCTTGATACTAAATGAACACTACGTCTCTTACCGTACCAGTAATACTGATCACTCCCTCTGTTCTTCATCGCATGTTTACACCAAATCCAATCCGCCGTGTGCTTAAAAATTCCATTACATTAGTATCCACATGTATTTAAATAGTACGACGTCAAAGAAAACAAAGAAAATGGTGCAAAGAACCTTAACCAAAAGGTTTTTTAAAAATCAATCCGCAATGTGAATCCTTCCTGTTTCCGCGTTTCTTTTAATTTACGTTATGCATTCAATCATGGGCCTGCTAACAGTTGATAATGACATACGTTTATTTTGTTTAATAAAATTCATTTGTTGTGTCAATAATTCAGTATGGCATGCGCCGTATGAGGAGATTTCATCCATTAACAAGTGAATGTTAAACACATATTACTGAGCCTCAACTCTCGCATTTTGCCGAACAAGTAATCAAGTAGCCCCAAGTTGTTCTCGACACGTCACGTTCTTTATTAGCTGTATTATAAAAACTCATCTGAAAATTTAGGTGGCACTGAATACTCGGAATACACAAGTTTGGCAAACATTGAGTTCTCTTCTTTCTCAAAACCTTTGTTTTCTGTTCCACCGTTAGCCTGCGACGTTTCCTGCTGAAATGGAAGATAAAATGGCAATGTTAACACGTATCATTCGATGACTATGGACTGGGTCAATGATAGATCGAATTGAAACTAAACTGGAGAGGTCTATCTTGTCTTTCGCACTGTCAATTACCATCGACGTTATCGTCATTATCATTATAATGTCAAAAATCTATTTATCTTATTCTATGAATATTGGAGGAACAATTCATGACAGTTGTAATAGTATGATTAAAACATGTTAATGTACTTCCACAATCCAACCTACATCAGCGTTGGCGCAAATTGATATTTTAGGATATTGTAGGTTGTTTTTGTGGAAGTTTCTATTGTTAATTTCCTAGTGACATTTTTTGTTTTGTATAATTTGTATAGGGATGTAGGCCTACTATCCGAAATAAAGGAAATAGGCCTAAATAAATTAATTGTTTTCATTGTCGTCTTAGTTTTTATGGTCTCACATACACACAATAATTTAATCATATCCATAAAAACAATAATAGCTCACATTTATTCCCTCCATTTCTATATTATCCTTTTTTTCTGGTAGTCCACCATTCGATTGCGCATGCCCATTCATTTCGACAGTGGTTGTGAGATTATTTTCTGCCTCTTCTGACGTCATTTCCGGTGAGAAAGGGCTACCAGACGTAATAACTCTACTCGTGCGCGGGGTTTCGTTTAAAATGTATCGTCCTTCAGTGGCCGGTCGTCGTTTTCCCCATCGACACTGAAAGTTAAGATTTCAAAAATATAAGTATACTGTAACTGCGTCCTGGATTTGAAAGTAAGCCTATAGGCCTACTGGATCTAAAGCTCTGTCTACACAATTAATCTTTATGTGACAACAAATGTGATGTGCCCATATGGACATGATGATGTCATATCACTACCATATTTTGGTATATCACTACCACATTTGGGCACATCACACTTTATTTGTCAAACTAGTTTGATAGTGTAGATAGAGCTTTATAGCAAAATGATCTGTTAAAACAAATTCTCCTTCCATGTTTTGTACTGCAACAGTACTGTATTTGCACTTACCGTATAATAAACGGCTATGGCAAATATTGATATACTGACAATGGCAACGATGCAGGCGTAGAGTATTTGATGACCTATTTCGTACCACGTTTCTTTCCAAGATTCTTTCGTATTAAGGCTTTCAGTATCACTTTTAAAAACGATGGTATTATACAAGAATACGTACTCGCCAAGACCAATCTGAAAAAAAAACCATATTTATACATATTTATACATCATTAATTTGTCATATTTAAATGCTTAATTTATTTGTTGGAAAACGTACGCCCTGTTCGAGTCACCCCACATAGGCTACAGGCTACCTGTGACGTTTTACATCAATGCAGTGACTTTCTATCCATAGTTCATATAGTACTCGAGTAAAAAATAACCACCGTACTATTAGTAAGCACCCGTCCTCATATTTATAATACTGTAATATTACTATTATATAATATTATATTATCTTGAATATGACTCCATTACTACAATGGAACAACCCAACAGCAAAAGACTAAATCATTTGCGAGGGTCATTCTCTGCTATCATACATTTTTGTTCCTATAGCCTTGTCCACACTATCAAACTTTATGTGACAAAATGTGATGTGCCTATATGTGGACATGATGATGTCATATCACTACCATATTTAAGCATATCACTACCATATTTGGGCACATCACACTTTTTTGTCAAACTAGTTTGATAGTGTAGATAGAGCTTTAACTTGTTTTATTGATCTTCTCTACTTTGTTTATAGCAATAAATATTACATTACATGAGATTTATTTTTTAATATTTCGCCACTCTGCTAATTGTCAGACTATATACCATGATGTTTGCAACACTGATGTTTTCATATATTTCACGGAATTTCGGTATCTTTGATGGTAACATCACATTGAATCAGAACGTGTGAATTGTAACCATAATCAATGTGTAAATTGTCTGCTTGGCATTGTGGACACTAAAGTCCCTTTGAATCGAAAATCGATTGTTATCACGCGTTTACCTGTAGAGATTTTCTAATGTGGGAAAATAATGATAATTGTTAAATAAGTTGAATATATACAGTACCACAATGTAGAGTGTGTTAATACTGATATTTTTAGAGTGGTACATTAGCTCAGTGCCTAGTAAGCCCAGGTTCAACTCCTAGCTATTGAATGGTGAAATACTTACTACTAATTCCATATTATCTCGAACAGCTAACGAATACGTGTCATCTATATTCGTTACTAGATTGTAAGAAGTTTTCACTGTTTCCCATCTTGAGTCGGGTGAAATCTGAAGAAAAGCAATATATTATGATTATGTTGGTGTTGTTTCATGATAGTGATGATATGGTAATGTTGATTAATTACAATGCTGGTGAGTTAGTGTTGGTGACGATGTGGTCAGCTCTGATGGTTGTACTGACCAATGCTTTGTACATGGATGTTGGTCATTATGCTGGTGATTAGTGTTGAGGACGACGTGGTCACGGTGGTTATTGTAGTGTTGATGACAGGTCATGGTGGCAGCTGTTGGTTGTACTGACCAATGCTTAATTCTTTAGACATGTTGTTGGTTATTGGTGGTGATAAGGATAACATACACTTACTTTAGTGTCCTCTATAGTTGCGTTGAACGTTTTCATTATATGTGAAATAACAGACCTGAACGATAAAATTAAATTGTTATTTATGTCTAACAATTGGTTATTTTATAGTACATTTTAGGAACATTTAAGAACATTATCTCAGTATTATCTCTCACCTAATAAAAAAAAATACATATATGATGCATAAGTTGCTTGTCTCTCTCTCGCACGCAAAGGCAATGCGTATGTCAACTTCAGTCAATGACGGCCTGATGTTCTCAATCGAGAACGGCTAATAAACTACTACATCCTACAGGACGAGGATCCTTACCACTCAACTAATGCTTTAACCGCCAGACACAGTCATGTATCTAGGCGGCAGACCTACTGTATACTAAGTATACAATGAGTATGGTACTCACGATCGAAACCCTGCCTCATCGTCCACCATGGTTGGTTCGGCTGCAACGTACTCTTGGTTCAGATTGAATTCAAACGTCGTCCTCACATTCTTGTAACTGTAGAAATGATGCAACAATTATTCTTTGCCAAATGTATATATTGTCTAGTATCTGCCTCAGACGTATTGGCTTATGCCTCTCCTCTGGTTAAGGTGGGCACTGGACGAGAAAAGCCCTTGGTCAATGTTGGGACCAGCCAAAGGTGCTTTAAACAGTCCTGGCTTAGTCATCATTCAGATGAATGTAAGAATAATTGACATTGTCGTTTACGACAGAAGTCGGCCATATACATATACATTGTTTTAAAATTGTATATGTATTGTAAACTGATATGTTCTGATTTTTATTTTTATATTAATCAGACCAATAAAATATGAATTGAATTATCAGAAGTTCATCATTTCATATCAACCATTGACCATGATTTTACGGTAACAAAATCAACTTTGACACTGAAAATTTTTGTTGAAAATTTAAACTTTAATGTTTGTTATATTTTTGTTGACCATGCATTTATATAATTGTATATTTATTTAAAATTTCCCAAATTCACTTACTCTGTTTGTGCCGTTGCTACAATATTGAAGAATACATAAAATAAAAACAAAATAACATTTAGTTTATCACAATATTTTGACAGAATATAGTCCATATTTATTACATTAACTATTGTTTGACATTTTAATAGCCTAGACGTCGTGTGTTAAGAAAAGAGAAAATGAATAAACAAAATAATAAATATATTCATTAAAAACATATTGACGTATTATTTATAGTTACGATATATTCATTGCTATTGTGTTTACGTATTCACGTCAAATTCTGATAGCTGCCTTTATTCATAATGCCTGTCGTGTTTGCAAAATAATACAAGTTCTTTATCTATTATTACCAACTGGTACCGAACTAACCCACATTCTTTGTGGTTTTTTATTTAAAATTTTACTTTTAATGAACTCATCAACCGTATGAGAAATAATAAAAGGTCGGAATACCGAACAGAATTCGTTATACTAGACATCATTGTGTAGAGGAATATTTTTTTTTTATGACGCATATCCGCGGAACATTTAGACAATACTAATTGATTAGTCAATAAGGGAATACATACATTATAATACCAAAATTGTATTCTAATTGTAATATTAATTGTATATGTTTAGGGAATATAAATGCTACAATAAGAAACAGTAATGAATAACTTAATAATATAATGATGTTGCATTTTGTAATTGGCCTCCATTACTCTTACAGAGAAGATAAGATAATATACTCAAGTTCTGAATCTCGATGCTTTTACTCGTTTAACAGAAATATTCATCTACCCACAGAGATACAAGAAGAAGAAGAAGAAGAAGAAGAAGAAGAAGAAGAAGAAGAAGAAGAAGAAGAAGAAGAAGAAGAAGAAGAAGAAGAAGAAGAAGAAGAAGAAGCAGAAGAACAATTACTTCTAGGAGATCCCTTCGAGACTAAACACATGTCTTAACAGGGTGTACCTTTAATAGGGGTTGCCCATAGCGTTACTATATTACCCCTGTGTCCTGAATTATAGGGCTCTCAGCAGAAGAACAACTAGTAATAGTTAGGGTTAACAGGTTAACACTAACAGGGTGTTCCTTTAATAAGGGTTGCCATATAGCGTTAATATTACCCCTGATGTCCTACAAGGTTGTCCCGTGAAGGTGTGTCCCAAAATGAGGTTCTATACTGTTACTGTATGCACAGACACCTATCATTAGGGTAGTTAATTTAATTAATGGGCTCTGGTGGTCCTTCTATTGATCCTATCGGTCTGAGGCCTTTGGGAAATGGTACCTATTATGGTACACGATTTTAAACGAATTTACCTGAACCAGTACCGTAACTTACACCAGAACCAAGAACAAGTTTCATGTTTTTTGCAAATCATGACGCAAATACATTGAAGGATTACAATATGATGGATAACTAATACTAATGTGAGATCAATGTCACAACAAGCCTACAATTTACCTGTACCAACACCCCAAATTATCGTAACGAGAGCAACGGTTGCCGTACAAATAGAAACCATCACGACAGTCTTATATATCCCACTTCACAAAGATCTTCATCTTCAGAAATTTCTTCGAATGTAAAATGAATTTCACATTTCTTATATAATCATTCGATCATAAGTATTGTTCTTTGGTACATACACAACTAAGCATTCTGACTGTATCTCGCGTACTATTGTCTCGTCGCCCTCGAACTCTATGCTTCACTAGCGATATTAAATGGCTACTAAACATAATAGATTTACTCAACAATATAAAAGACTGTACAGTGGTGGTGGTAGTCAGCTTATTGTGAATGAACAGCTCCTAATGAAAGTTACTAATCAAACAAGTTGTAGGCGATAGAGGCAATTATTTTTTTAGAGAGTTTAAACAAGATACGTCAATATAGCAAATAAACAAAATAACCCAACAGATCACAGGCATATAAATCATAGAGTTTACACCACATGTATATATCATACAACCAATTTATTTATTTTAGTCGGAGTGTCATCCGCAAACCTTCTATTTAATGTATACAGTAATTGAATTAAACCATTTTTTACCTCCGCCAAGGAGGTATATGTCATCGATCGCGTGTGTTTGTTTGTCTGTTTGTTTGTTTGTTTGTTTATTTATCAAAAAGTAATTAAAAGATCTTTACCAAAATGAATATACAGATAGATATGTGGTCAAGGACCATTCCATTAAATTTGGGACCATTTTTCCCCCTATTTGTGGACAATTTTGAGTGATATGTCATATTGAGTCCAGTGCAACGATCTGTATAAATCTATTGTATATTGTATTGTATAGTACGTTGTTCGTATTTATGTATTATAATTAACACTGTGGCGATGTCTCTATTGTGAAATGAATGTAAATTATTTCTAGTCTGATATTTTTCTTTTCATTTAGTCATGCGTCTGCAGATCCATATTCTTTTATTGTACCTAGTATTTAATTTAAAGAATTGGATATACTTAAAATTGGCTTAATACTAAATAGCATATAACCTTTAGAAGGCTAGGATGATTTTGTTGTTACAATATTGAATGTTAAGTAAAAAAAAAACATTTATAAATTATAGGCTATTTCAGGTAAATAAAAAAAACCTTTTTTTTATTATATAAGTAAAAAAACATTTTTAAGAAAAATTATAAAAGAAAATGTCAAAAAAAAAGAATTAAAAAATATAATAATTTACATACATTTAAAGAAAGGAAAAAAATATTTTGTATTAGTAAATAAAAAATATTTGGCAGCGGTGGGATTCGAACCCACGCCATCGAAATGACTGGTGCCTAAAACCAGCGCCTTAGACCGCTCGGCCACGCTACCTTGTTGGGAATGTTATGGTTCTACTTTACGGCAATCTTGCTGAACAAAATATTTTGTATTTTCAGTTTATTATTTTGCGATTTTACTGTATTATTATACAAATTATCCTTGTTTAATGTCTGTAAAATTGTGTGTTACTTTATATAGCTGTTCTATATACGAAAACAAGATAGAAAACATGCTTTTCCTCGCCTACGCAAGCTTTTTCCTGTTTG
The DNA here is from genome assembly GCF_963402885.1 of Antedon bifida. NCBI lineage: Eukaryota > Metazoa > Echinodermata > Crinoidea > Comatulida > Antedonidae > Antedon > Antedon bifida. The sequence goes on from NC_136234.1 coordinate 4,060,634, forward strand.
TTATCTGGCGAATACCGGTCAGTGTGGCTGTGAGCGCGGTGCATTTGAATTACTAGATTAGAGTTTAGGCCTAGGACTATTCGGTAACGGGACGATTCGGCCCTGAGACGATTCGGCCCGGGACGATTCGGCCCTGGGACGATTCGGCCCGGGACTATTCGGCCCGGGACGATTCGGCCCTGAGACGATTCGGCACACTTACATTTATCGGCTTTGATAAGCATTTATAAGCATAAAATAAGCTTTTTTCCCCAAACTTTATTTTCAGAGAGACTATGGGGTAGCACTACTAGGGATAAAGATGCAATAAAGCAAACATTTTGAAAACATTGTCGAAAATAATCATTTTTTAGTCACGCGAACGATGTAAACAAGTTACGCCCTCTGTTGGCCGCTTGGCGAATGCACGAAATAAACAAGGTTTTCGAAGTAATAAATTGAATATAAAATTACGTTTTTTTAGTAATTTATTATATATATTATATCAACTTTGTCAATATCAATAAAATACGGATTGTTAAACACCTTTAAAAACTTGATAAATAAAAAAAAAATGAATATGAATTTGGTCTAAAGTGAGACGTTTCGGCCCACAAAGTGGGATGTTTCGGCCCAAAAGTGGGCCGAATCGTCCCACCAAAAGTGGGCCGAATAGTCCCGGGCCGAATCGTCTCAGGGCCGAATCGTCCCTGAACCGACTATTCAGGCCGGGTTAGAGTAGACTTTTAGCAGACGAAGTTCTAATATATTATTAAATATACAGTACTGTTATTATTCTATTGCCCATACCTTAGATTGGACGTAGGTTTGCATCTACTGTGGTTGTTACAATAGTTTATTAGGCCTCTACAGAGAACCAATAAAGTTCATGACAATAAATTATGGATGACTCACTCCCTCAACAAGTAAATTGGTTTTCAAATTTCTAAGATCTTTACATAAAGATATAGTCAAATTTTATGATGATACCGTAGGCCTAAATTAACTTTAAATTAAAATAATGTATTACTTTTTTACAATCGATATGTTTATCAAGAATAAATTAAATGCACCAAGTACTGCACAAGTTCCAAGAAACTAGACTAGATGATTAGAAAGAAATACATTTCTCTTATTTATTACATAAAATGAAATAAACACACACTGAAATAACTTGAGATTGCAATAATATATTTTGTATTTCACAATTTAAATCTTAAAATCTTACTCATGTTGTTTTCAATTCATGTCATGTTTTTATCCAACTTTATTTTATGTTTTGAAAAAAAAATGTTGTGTTCTTGTAGGACCATTCCTTAATTTGTTTGTTAGTCACCTCCTCTATAGGACTCAACTCCTCAACTGTTTGCACTATCAAACTTTATGTGACAATGTGATGTGCCCATAATGGACATGATGACATCATATCACTACCATATTTGGGCCTATCACTACCATATTTGGACATATCACTACCATATTTTGCATCACCTTTTTTGTCAAACTAGTTTGATAGTGTAGACAGAGCTTTAACTAGAAATGTAAAAACAGGAATTTATTTAATAACATTATTGGAGGTACTGTTAAATATTATATGGTAACTTTGAATACTTTAGATAGCCTATTAAATGGATCAATTGTATATTACAAGGAATGTTTGCATGGCAGACAGTAGGTAAACTCACTGGGAAATAGTAAACACAGTAGACCTACAACATCGATGATTTGTGAAATAGACATCTGAGCAAATAAGGTTTTAAATACTTGTTTAAACACTGCACATTAAAACAAAAATAATAACGATGCCAATATCATTGAGGTCGAGAGACAAAGAAGATATTTAGAGGCAGATTTAGGGGAAGTGCTCTCTCTATTGATATTACGTTTTAGCACTCTCCTGTTTAAAAAACTATTCGCAATAGTATTACATCCTTGCATAAAATAATACATATAATACATTCTATTGTAAACACCTCAGACATCAAAATAAAACCTTTACTATTACAACTTTAAATAGACAAATTTTCAAAGGAAAATTCAAAATATAAAAAGCGTAAAAATTAGACACAATGTAGAAATTATGTGTCAGGCCAGCCTTGACCAAAGTGGTTTATAACTTACTGGGGAAAAAGCATAAACTCATTTAAAATCTAAAAACTGAATCTATAAAATTTTGCCTGATAAGAAGTTAAAAGTAAAAGTACATTTCATATGCTACAATTAATTCCACAAAGTATGTACAGTATTTAATAAGTTAAAACATTAAGTACAGTATTACACACCAATGATTACTTGTGACAAGAAATTATACCATTATCAATCAAATAAATAATGGAATTTATTTTACTCTGATGAACCTAGTCGGCTAAAGACATTTTTTACTGCAGAGTTGGAAACAGTTCTTGTAAGGTTTAAATTTTTCATTCGCTTTGCACTTAATTTAGCTGATTTTAGGCCTGCCTTTTTCTGGTTGATCATGACTGTAACAGATGGAGTGGTTGAGCTAGCCTCGGCTTTCTGGAGCCCTAGCCTTTCCTTGACACTTGGGCTAGCTGCAGTTGCCTTTGCTGGCATACCTAAACGTACATGCATTCCCGACTGTCCTAGACTTCCTCTCGTAACTGTGCTACCACCGGTGGTTGCCTTTGCCCCGAGTCGAGCTAACATGGCCGTTGACTTGCCTAGTTTATTATTCGGGATGCGAACCGTTACTGTTTGTTCAGTTGATTTGAGTTGTGTCCCAAGCCTCTTGACTACACCACTGCCTTTTTTGATACCTAAACCTTGCTTAACACCAATGCTTCTTTTAAGACCAGACTTAGAGGTAGGCACATTTTGACTTGTACTGGAGACTTCTTGTTTTTGTTGCCCTAACCGATCTTTAATGTTCATTTTCAAGTTCATCTGGTCCATCTTTGATGTGTTTGATGTCGACGTAACTGGAGGTTGGATTCTCTTCGGGGTAACCTTAGCCCCAAGGCGAGAAGAGACACCAGAAGTTCCGGTCTGGAGTACCTTAGCCCCAAGACGTGAAGTAATGCCAGGAGTTCCAGTCTGGAGTACCTTAGCCCCAAGACGAGAAGCGACACCAGGTGATGATGTTGCTACCACTTTGGTTCTTGCCACTCTGGTGATGATCTTTCCGGTGCTGTTTGGTGGTGATCTTAACACTCCTTCATACTCACAAACTGAATCAGAAGTTTCTGACAATGAACGGACCTTTTTCTTTCCACCGAGTCTTTTGAAGACAGAATTTGGACTTTCCTGTAAAATCAATATTTTGGTAAAAAATAGATCATACATTCAATAAAATAAACAGTGTTATTCCTTTCTTTATAATTAATATATACAAATCAAAATATCAAACAATCATTCTAAACTTACCATTTTTTTAATTGGCGAAGTTTTTTGTTTGCTTTCATCTCCAAGTCGGTCAAACACTGTCTTTTTACCCTGTACAACAGCTAATTAAAAAATTATGAAAATTTATTTTTTAATTTCATTATGAGATATAAACATTAAATTAGAACGTTAAGAAGAGAAAAATTGGCCATAATATACCTATATTTCCAAAGAGCGTGTTTATCTTTCAATACTTTATGTACCGGTAAAGATTATAGAGAATTGTCAGAAGAGTCCGCTATATTTTAGCAGAAAAGATGTGGATGGGTTACACTTAGAATGAAATTGGCTATGAACTCAATTTTTCATGGTAATTTTGAAGTGTACTTTCCAATTTCTGTTCCACAATATCAATTTTGTAATCCTGCTTTATTTTCTATATCAAGAGGGAGGGTAAATATTACTAAAATGGTTTTGTTATTCGTTTGCCTAAGTTATACCACTCACTATGTAAAGTTGATGGATCTGTTGATATTTTTTTTGATTCACTTGCTTGTTTCCGTCACAAGGTTTTGTCTAATGTCAGTAATATTTAAATGTTGTCTTGTTATCTGTTGATTTTTGCTTGTATATATTATATTATATTTTATAACTAATGGTTAATGGTGACGTTTGGTCACTGTCGGGTGATGATGAAATAAAATTAAAAAAATAAAAATATTGAGATGACCCAATCATTTGGATGCATTGATTTGTAAAGCCTTGTCTACACTATCAAACTTTATGTGACAAAAAAATGTGATGTGCCCATATATGGACATGATGGGTCAACCGGCTCAGCTACAGTGATTAAGTTCACTTAGGTTGACTCTGGTCTCCCCAATTTCAGTTTTTTGTTTATGTATATACTGAAATAAATAATGTAATGAAATGGAAATGATGTCATATCACTACCATATTTAAGCATATCACTACCATATTTAAGCATATCACACATTTTTTGTCAAACTAGTTTGATAGTGTTGACAGAGCTTAAAAGAAAGTTAAGTACCATACCTTGTGCTCTCTGGTCTTCTAGTATCTTTTTAGTCTTGGCAGTAGTACCCTCTGGCATATTTATGATGTATTTGCCTTCTTGTTCCGGTGTAACACGTCGAACCTTCTTCATTGGCACAACTTCAACAGACTGAGGCATTGCTACAGCATTTTTCTTGGCACCTATAAACAAACAAAAATCTGTTCATACAATTCTAAACCACCCAATTATATACTACACATTAATTAATCTATAAGATCACATAGGGTAAAAAAGAGACAGAAATTGCAGATCTGTTTGGTGGTAACACTAACCCTTCCTCAGTGCAATGCTATTAACTAATCAGGTTGTCATTCATCTACCTACCTAATGCAGGCACAGCCCCCAGTCTTGCCGCCATTCCCGTCGACACCTTTACCTTGCAGTCACCTCCATCCATTACACCTTGTTTACGCATGTAATGTTCAAGCATTCGACTACCAGCTTCAATTAAGAAAACAAGTGAAAAGTTTTTTAACCAGTTTTTAGTCTCAAATAGGCATCTAACTGTGTTCCACTGTTCTATTGTTCACAGTAACACATGTGTAAATGTTAAGAGGGTGTAACAGTTGTTTTAATAGACTTATGTATTTTAGGTCATTGACTAATTCAATCATTATGTAAGTGAGAATCATTCTTTTGTTCGAATTGTGACACTTTATAAAACCACTTTGTTGACTAAAAACTAGGAAGATTGAATAAAAAGATAATATTATATAAAATCACAACAGTATTTTGAAAATATAGTTATTATTTCGTACCAGTTGTCTGTCTTTTCACCTCCACTTTTCCGTCATCTGAAACTGGCATGGCTGATACAGCTGGCTTATCACGTTCATACTGCATTGAAGAACAAAATAACAAAAACATATATTTATTTTTCATCCTAATTCAGAAAGAGGATTTATTGGAAAATATTTAATTCCTAAACCATACATTAGATGCTAATGACAAAGAATCTAAAAAGTTTATTAGCCTTTCACTTCTTAGTTAATGGTTTCTTTTTTTACTTGAAGTTAGGCCAACACCAGTTTTCTACCCGCAGAAGGTTTTTTTATTACCTGTGCATGATACGTTTTACAGTATTTCAAGATGGATATGATATCTCCCATAACATTGATACCCATTTCTTTAAGATATTCTTTCGTTATATCTAAAAGCATTGTTTTCTGTATACGGTTATCAATAAACGTGACTGCGTATGTTGTCGCTGCTCCAGCCGGTACGCCAGCACTTGTGAAAAACTTTATCCATTCCGACATTTCTAAAAAAGAAAATTAAATATAAGTTGGAGTGAAAGTTTGATGTAGACATTCATTCAATTTAAAAGAAAATCTATCTAGGCCTAGCTACACAAAGCCTCTAAATAACCATTTTAGCTCTGGCCTAGGCTAGCTACTCCTTTCCTACTCTACACGGCGGTGAGATAGGCTTCACTTGCTTGTATTTAAGAGTCGAGTCTACTAGCTAGGCTAGGCCTAGCCTGGTGTACGCCGGTACTGGCCTATTTCTTTATGCGTTTATTATGATGGATTTCAAACTTTACAGCATAAAAATAATAAATTGTAGAACTTAAATATAAATATGTATTCAAAATAGACTTACCGTTTGACGCCATGGTTTATGTAGCTAAAATACAGTGATTTTAAAAAAATTCCTAGCTAGTAGCCTAGATAGCCTAGCCTAAAAACAACGACGCGCACACATCATCACCAAAATCAACCAATACAAAATTAAGAAAGTATGTGAGCGCCCTCTATATTTTCTACAAAACCAAAACATTTTTTTGACAAAACAAAAAACCCAACAATATGTACGTTTTGCAATAAATAAAGTTTTGAGAGGAAAAATGCAAACTGCCGATGAAAAATATGCAGCCGAATTACAACGAAAGGTTACAATTGAACTTGAGTTTCTGCTAAACAGTATTGGATTCAATTCGAAAGATTTTTTAGGCATTCAATTGACTTGAAAATGTGCTCTGTTTCCCTAGGCCAGACTGTTGAGTGACAGTGCTGCAGCAGCACTGTAGGCTACATAAAATTGCTGCGGCCACCAGGTTTTAACTTCTGGGGCACCAATAAAATAAAAATAAAATATTTATTTAATTTTTTTTGTATAAAGTGATAACTCATCCAATAATTATTTAGAATAGTTAGGCTGAGTTTCAACCTTCTGGTAAAAAAAATAAATTTACAAATCAATTATTATTATTAATTACAATTTTAGATTCTATATTAATTATATATAAAAGTGATTTTCAATATTATTTTCAGTTTGATGAACAAGATAGGAGGCAGAGGGAGATGGAGGACCGAGACACCAAACTAGCGCTATCATTGTCACTGGGTCACGATATTTCTGGGTCATCAGAAGATGAAAATGATCAACATTCAACCAGTAAAAAAAAGAAACCAACAAAATCTAATTGCAATGATCAGGCCTCCTCTAGTCAATCTATTTTACACGGCACTTACAAAATTCCAAAAACAAAAAACAAAGCAAATGCAGAATCAAAAACGTCTCCTAACGATGAGAAATCGGACAATTTGCGAAAGAGTATGAAGGTTAAGCATGACCCACGCCCTCGTTGCGAATATGGACGAAAATGTTATCGTAAAAATGCAGTCCACCAACAGGAATTTTATCATTCAGGTGAAGCACCAACAACCAATTGTTTTGAAGAAAAAAACTTAAATTTAAAGCATTGATGTATTAATTTACAACCAACGACTAACCAGTATTTTACACTGACAATAGATTTAGTACTTTTCTATTTTTAGAATCTGATAGTGATGAAGGATCCAGCCATACAAAAGCAAAGAAAAGAAAGATGAACATGGATGATAGTGGACAATCGGTGAAGAAGAAAAAGGGATCTGAGAGTGCAAGAAATGTAATTGATGCATTACAAGTAACAGCGCCATTCTCATTTCTCATGACAAAGGTCACAGGAATTTCCTCAAAATTTAACAATGAAGCTGTGGATATTTCAGGTACTATGTGTAATGTATTCTCACTTGGTTTCCATCTGGTCTGGTTGTTTCCCGAACTCTGTAAAGTATATTTCAACAGTTTATAGTTGAACATGGGTCAGTGGCGTAACGGATGAGCGCTCACTGGCTAAACCCAGGAGCCCCAGAGCTTAGGGTGCCCCAGCGCATGAGGAGCCCCAATGCACTACCGAGCGTTCGAGGGCCCCTTAGGTGCTAAACCAGTGCCATTTTCCCCCTACGTTATGCCATTCCCAATCCAGCTGAGATACCTGATCTCTTTCTTTCAGAAATATTATCACCAGCTATGGGAGAGCTTGAAGCGTCAGCACAATTTAATTACTGCCATGACATCCCTTGGCTTATGCGACAATATCATCCCAAATTCAGGTAAATATGCAGTTGACAACCCAGACGAAAAAGCAGGCTTGTAATAACATTCCTCCAATGCCAGCCACTTGTAGACATCAGTAAGAATTCATCAGTGAGTGAGTGGCCGAGCAGTTAAGACAGTGGAAACGTAATTACATAGCCATAACGTCGGCAAGGGTTTGAGGCTCACACGCTCTATGCTTCTTGTGGTAGAACGAGTCTTCTTTGTTAAGGACTATAATCTGTGGGTCCAGTGTTACACATCTAGATCATGTGCACTTTAAAGAACCTAGTAAATCTTTCGAGACGAAGAAAGAAAGGAATAATAACAAACAAGCCCCTTGGCATAATACCATCAGACTATCTGCAATCTAGTAGAGCAATAAAACTAATGTTTGTCTTTCTCTAGGTCTAAGCCTCTGCTATTGGTACATGGCGAGAAGCAAGATAGCAAAAATGAACTTCATGAGGAGGCTTCGGCATACCCTAATATCCGATTATGCCAGGCTAGGCTGGAGATAATGTATGGTACCCATCATAGGTCAGTCACATATACTCCCTGTTTGTTTTGTACATAAAGCTCTGTCTACACTATCAAACTTTATGTGACAAAAAATGTGATGTACCCATATATGGACATGATGATGTCATATCACTAACATATTTAAGCCTATCACTACCATATTTGGGCACATCACACTTTGATGGTGTAGACAGACCTTTATAATTAATGCTAAACATATTAATTTATTAATATTTAAAATATATTTTTATTTTAGTAAAATGATGATTCTATTGTACCAAGATGGACTGCGGGTTGTGATCCATACAGCGAATCTAGTTGAATCCGATTGGCACCAGAAGTCTCAAGGGTATGGTTGAAGTATATAACGCCATAATGTATACTTTGTGAAATTCAATGAAAATGTTGACATTTTGATATGGCAATGTCTTTTCCTCAAGCTCTGTCTACACATCAAACTTTAGCATGGCAATGTTTTGTACTTGGGTCTTGAAATATTAGACTTATTTTCTGTTGCAGAGTATGGATTAGTCCACTTTTCCCAAAACTAAAACATGACACCCCTACTCCACAAATGGGAAACTCCACGACTAACTTCAAAGTTGACCTGCTAGAGTACATCGCAGCCTACAAATCAAAGGGGTTAACACAGTGGCAGGAGCATGTCTTACAACATGACATGACAGAGGCCAGGTACGTTTATTAATTTAATGATAGAATATTGAGTTCTCTATTATTTAATTTCTAAGTAATGGCTGACACGCTATTTGCGATACACAGGTAATAAAAACATACAAAATTAAATTGTTGTGTTCTTTTGTCAAAAGGGTTTATATCATTGCATCTGTACCAGGCCGACATCAAGGTGAAAGCAAGACAAAATGGGGACATATGAAATTCAGAAAAGTAAGAAAAATGAAAACTATTATCAACTAGTCTCCCTAAATACGAAACGCTCCCAAAACCCAAAATTTCCTTGGAAGCTCCCAAATTCTTTCCTACAAATGTAAAATTCAATTTACATCCTTTATAATTATGCTACATTTTTTTCTTTGTTGAAGCTGTTAAAAGAACATGCTAACACAGAAGCAAAGAACTGGTCTGTGGTTGGCCAATTCTCCAGTGTAGGCTCCTTAGGTCCAGATAAGAACAAATGGTTATGTAGTGAATGGTTAGAGAGCCTAAGTACAACACCAAAGGGAACAACGTCGAATCCATCACTTCTAAAACTGGTAAGTTACACAAGCATGTACAGAATTGAGAAAATAAATTGAATAAAACTTTTTACAGTCGCTCGAGTTCAGTAGGCCTATGCCTCAAATTTTTATTTTTATCATAGATTTTTCCATCAGTAGACAATGTTCGTGTGAGTTTAGAAGGTTACCCCGCAGGTGCGTCGATACCGTACAGTTCAAGGACGGCCATCAAACAGCAATATTTTAATACTTTTTTACAGTAAGTATGGTACTTTCCATTCAAATTTAAACGGCTAACTTAATAAAATGTGTTTAGGCCAAAGTTATGATGTCTTTCTGAATATTCCAATTTCAAACTTTTTTGTATCCAGTCAGTGGTCTTCCTCTGTTAGAGGACGTTCTAGAGCAAGTCCACATATCAAGACCTATGCCAGAGTTTCTCCTGACCAGTCCAAGATCTCTTGGTTTCTGGTGACGAGGTAAATTTATGCATTATATTTTAATTATCATTATATTCCAATCAACTATGGTAATTCATTGACATGTAATTTCTATTTTTTTGTGATTTTTATTCCTAGTGCCAATATGTCAAAAGCTGCGTGGGGAGCTTTGGAAAAGAAAGATACTCAGTTGATGATTCGATCTTATGAAATTGGTGTTCTGTTTTTACCTAAGAATTTTGTAAGGTTTTTTTCCAATTTATTGTTATAAATGGTCTTAAGCCTTGTCTACTACAAACAAAAAAATGTGATTTGCCTATATATGGACATGATGATGTCATATCACTACCATATTTGGGAATATCAATACCATATTTGAGCACATGTATTTGATATGATATATGTATATCATTTTAAAAAATTTTAGTTTCTGAAACTGATACAACAATACAATTCTGGAATGATTTTGCATTTACCAATTAAAAATTTACTTTTAAACCTAAAAATGTTAATCTAATGATAATTATTAAGAACAAATTAGAATTCGAAATTACTTCATTTTGTTTATTCTATTTTTAGAATCAAAACGGCAGTGGCCACTTCTCAGTTGATGACACTGAAAGTAGTCAACACTGTCTACACTTTCCACTCCCTTGGGATCTACCACTGAAGCCATATCAACCAAACGGTAATAAAACGTCTTATCTATATTGAAAATTATCGATGATTAAAATGAAAATACATACGTTTAATATCTGGTTTATTTTTGTGGTTTTTAGACATTTTAATTCATGGTAGAGTTGTCTGGCGTTGAACATTTTCTTAAAGTCAAAATTTCTACGCCAGCTTATAGAAAAATCTTAGTACTATACTAACTATGATTTAAATCATTTATTATTATTATTTATGTAAATGATTTTTTTTCTATAGATTCTCCATGGATATGGGATATTGCCCATGCTGAGAAACCAGATTCCCATGGAAATGCATGGATTCCATCATAACACAATAATGTTTTATCCAACCAATGAAAAACTTCGTACAATGAGCCTACAGTACTCTACTTCCAACACCTTTTAAGATTACAATACATAAAGAAACAAATGATTCTTAGAGGGTCATGTTGGACCGGAACTGAGTAAAAACTCGAGCCTCAACAAGTTTTAGAGAAAGTTTTGTTAAAGAAAACTGAAAGTAACAGAATAAAAATTATCTTCTTGGCAGCGTATCAATTTTTGTTTTTGAGGTTTTTTTGAACAAATGCTACATAACTTATGTAGCTTAATATTTTTAATAAAGTTGTTCGTTGGCATATACATTGTGTAGAATCATCAACAGAAAAAGTCTGCTATAACTCACAAATTGTCGCTGATGGCGAGCAATTACCACTAGAGTAAGAGGAGAGTGATTATATTTACATAAAATGCAAAATGGACAGAATAACCGAAATTAATTTCACACAGTTATCAGTGTTAATTATCATAAAAATATTGGGAAAAGCGCTGAATGTGTTGCATGTAATGTGGCATACTGTCAAGTGGCTTACCAAAATGGAAAATACATTAAAATCGTGAAGCTGACACGTGACACATCTGATCATGACGTGTCACGGGTGGGGGTTGTAATTGGTCCTTTCAAAATCCGCTCCTCGATACAGTTTAAAAATAATTTGTATGTAGGCTCTCGTGTAGGTTATGGTAATGTTGTAATTAACAAGGCCAACAGCCATTAAGTCGGGTGCTACAATGCATAGTGATACCGGACCGACAGACAGACAGACCGACCGACATAGTGAACTATAGAGTCGCGTCCACGCGACTAAAAAGATAAGGAATGTACTCTACAATAATATAGAGAAACAAGATAGCACAGTAAAGTACTATAAATATATAAAAGTATCTAAGGCCTAACGTCACGTGTATACTGCATGACGTCATCAACGTACCGTCACATTATTATGTCATCAACTAGCGCGTAGAATACTACGTAACGTCGACGACAATGACGTCACTTCTGCATTAGCTATTATATCTCGAAGAAGCCAAAGAAGCAGACAGCGTGTTACGTAGATGTTAAATAATATCAATTTAAGTATACGCCCCCGCATAAAGATAATTAAGATGCCTGGGAATGGAGGAGGATAAAGACAATGTGCAATGAAGCGTGCAAGAAATACAACATTCATAAATGATCATACTTGAGCCATGAGGGTAAAATTACTAGTTTTATCAACTCTTTTACGATTTTCGGATTCGATTTAAAACAGTTTTAATTACCGATTTGTACATTTAGTTTTAACACGATCTTTATACATGTATAATCATGTTTGAACATGTTAACAGTTTAATGCCTGATCATTCAATGTGTCACAAAAACAAACAAAAACATTCTTCTAAAATGTCGGAAAAAATCCTCAATTTGACTTTGTGAATTTGTTTTTATCTACGTAATGTAACTATTTTGTAAATTAACTTTTTGTATTATGGGTAAAACTTTTCGTTCCAAAGTAAGTTGAAAGGAGAGAGTCAATAAATAAATAAATAAAAATCGACAATCATAATCATAATGGCCAATTTCGGTGAATTAAATGTTTATTTGAACCTTTTTTTTTACTGGTATTAAAGCACGCAGTTTTATCGCTAAAGTTGGGCGGAATCAACTAACCCGGGTAAGTTTAAAGCCCTGAATATTCAGCAGCGTAAATGTTTCCCGAAATGCTTTCTAAAAATCCAAACGCAAATGGACACAATATTTTATTTACTTGTTCATAACAAATATCTACAAAGATGACATTGCATCAACTGGAAATCGCACATTTTGTTTTCAAAACATACACGGCCACCGGGTACGTAGGCTACTACATCTGCTACTTTTCAGTTTTACTCCAAAAAATGAAATTCTTTGTTATTATTATAAAATGGTCAGATTTTTTATTACAGCGAATTACAAAAGGGCTTTGTTAGCTATATCTAAAGCATAAGCTCTCACAAAATGATAGAATTCATAGTTTCTTTGTCCTAACATACTTGAATCAAAGCCAACATAAATATTCCTTATAAAAAAAAGACACAGATTAAGTTCAGGCACTTTGCGTTACCATTTACACAGCGCCCTCTTACAATTATTGATCGGTTTATAAAGTTCACACACGTATACAGCATTTTTCGTGGAATTTTTTTTTCTGTGATTGATTCCGGGATATTCCTTATTAATGTGCGACATTTAATTGTTGCCTGCAATCAACTTGAGGATGAATTATTTCAATTTTATTTAAAAAATATTGGCGAATAAAAAGTGTTATGACTATAAATGTAATGAATTTCACGTCCATTTGGTTAAACTTTGGAAGCATTAAGTTGAGATATTGAATCAAATAGAGCGTAACTTTATCAAACTGATATTCGCTTGCTCCGACTGCGAAATAATTTTTATTGGGAAAGATTTCACATCAAATTCTAAAATTAAAAGGTTTATATCGGATATACAGTACGAAGTCCTATATCAATATGTAGGCCTACGTACTTTTTTTAAAGGTTAGTCTGTAGCGAGGGTTATCATCGTTTTTGTGGAATCTATACGTCATAGGATATTTTTAAGTTTCTGCTTATCTTTCCTATGCATGAATTTAAAAACATCAAGTATTATGTGTGACACACGTACCTTCTGTTCGAGGCATCATATGGATAGGAGATAACTTAATAATTTTTTTTTAATTAAAGATTCACTTGCGCAGAAAAGGAACGCGCAAAATTGTATTTTAAAAATTGTAAAAATTAACTAAAGACCCTGGTTTACTTTTAACTTTTTAAATTACTGGATTTTCCGATCCAATTTTTGGTTAAAGAGAGTATACGTCCAGTACCTATATGTAACATTAAAATAGTATATAATATTAATTTGTTATCGCCTTTAAAAAAATTATAAGTATCATTCATATTGTGTGCTATGTTATGTTTAACCCCTCCACCCCTCCCTCCCCCCAATTCTGTCATGGCATCGGGAGCATATCTCGTCATCTTTTCACAAAGTCGGCTAACTACAAAAATAATAGTAGGCCTAAACATTTTACAATTAAAATCGTCATCAATTATTACCATCGTCAAAGTATTCTCAATAACGTTAAACGTCATTTAAAAGTTTTACTTTTATTATAATATACAATATTGTGGGATTACTGTACCATACTTATTATTGTACAACCCTTGACCTTAATATTACCAGCTCGCTTTGTTCACGTGCACACTTTCCTTATTAGGTACCGGTAGCCTTGATTTTACGTCACGACTTGCCACACGCTTCCATGATTGGTTGAGTAACCAACTAAATAAACTACTGAAGCGTATAGTTAGCAAGCTTTCCGTTTTTAGGGCTGCTTTGTATATACATTTCGTTTTGAAATATTGGCGTAACGATTCAGATATAATATCAATTCTTATGTTTATGTCGGGTTGCAGAAAATTATTTGATTTGTTGGGATTTTATGAGCAAAGCTTTGTTATCGTTTTCCCGACGTTGCTACTACTGAGATATCCAATCAAGTCGATTCATTGCCGACTTACTTGACAATTGCTGCTGGAACTGTGATCGAAAAAAACTGACGCGTGAAGGAGAGGGTATTTTCCCCTGAAATTTTAATAAACATTTTCTGCTGATGACAGTGACTGTAATTTCCATGGTGTTTGAAAGAAGGTAGAACCAAAGATAGTCTTTGGTAGAAACCTACCGCCATGTAGTTTGAGATCAGCATCCAAGTTGACATGCTTCTACCGTTGTCTTACCAAGAAATGAACTTTGATGTAGAAGTTCCTTCTACCCGTGTCTCGTTCAACCATTGTGGTCAAAAAAGGTAAGGACACCCGACTTAATAGCTTGATACCCCTATCCTATTTAGTAAGTAGTCAACCTATATTAAGATCGGTATATTGGTCTTAAGAATGGAATGGTTCCTACTTTTAAATCAGGGAATAAATATCTCCCTACCTAAATCGTTTATTTACAGATTATTATTATTATTTAATAACCATTCCTACATATTTATATTTCTGATTTAATACATTGTGTTAATAGTTCATTTATAAACGTTTTAGTTTTTTGTTTGAGATTTAAATTTTGATTGGTTTGTCAAAAAGACATTTCTAAATTCATTTACTACTACTTGTACAATACAAACGAGATGAATAATTATGTAAACTGTATAACAGTAATAATTAAGATTTGAGCAATTTTTATTTAGTTAGGTGTTCTTACCACCAGTAAATGCAACATATACTTCAATATGTAGATGTTCAATTTTAAAAATAAAATTTTACTGGATTTTTATGACTTCAATTTAAAAATCAAACATATTGATTATATTATATTCTCATTCTTGTCTGAAAAACGTGAATTTAATCTTTAAAAATTAATTCAAATAGCCGCTTGCAGTTAAACTACAGTGGGCTGCTGTTTACTCCAATACCTTAGATAATGGCTGACCTTATAATAACTGTATTCTTTACAGTAGTATTTTGTACTGTATTTACAAGGGCATAGCTATTGTCTGCCAGCAAACACACTCAACTGACCTTTAGGCCTTAAACTTTCTAGTGTCACCGAATCTAATGTGGTCAAGGCAGTCACATTTTTATACTGTAGTATAATTTTAAAATATTTATTGGAAAAATTGATATTAAAGTTGACAATTGGTATGGACATAACTACTTAGTAGATAACACTGTCTATGGTATGATACAATATATCGGACTGTAAGTGATGTCTAAAGCTTGGTTCTTACTGGAAACGCAATGTAAGGACGTAGACGCAACGCAAGCATTGCATTACGTCCTTGCATTGCGTCCCTAGTGGGAACCCAGCTAAAGAGCCCAAATTTCTGATGCCAAGAAAAAATTGATTAATAATAATAATATTTTTAAATAATCGGTTATTTGCCCGTAAATATAAGAAAGACAGATAAATTACATGAGCTTAAGGAAATGCTCATCCGACATCCAGACCCTCTCTTCTTTACTCCTCCCCTATATTACCTGCATTCTAAAAAACCCACAAATTTATCTGATACTTATAAAATATTGTTTTCTAATATTGTTTTTTATTTATTACAGTTCAAAATAAATAATTTATTTTGTGAATTTTGTAAAGTCTCTTATTGTCTTGTTATTTCAGCCTATTTGTTCTATAAATACATGACCTAGGGGTCATGGTTATATTGTTCATCAAGTTCAAAGTTCAATAATAGATTTTAGGTTATTAACAATGATATTGACAGTAGTACAATGACGGTTTTCCTAGAATATCTTATCTTAATTATTTAATCCAAATACTATGGGCAATTATACTGTACTTTGATTATACCATGGAGTAAAGATATTATTATACAGTGTGTAGCACCTATGTTGTACTCTAGTTTCCTCTATGGTTTTATCATGGTCATATATCCTACATTAACTCTAAAAATACAAAACATATTAAGGATATTAAAGCATATTTTTTCCTGGTACAGTAGCAGGTTTTAAGTGAAAACTAGCAAGTTACTGCACACGCTGCAGTCACTTACAAATTTGCTTAAAATGTTAGTATTGTTAACACATTCCCAAAACTCAGATTGTCTAATACTAATAGTAATGCATCTATCTTTAAAGTAAGTTGATCCATAAATTGTCCCCGCTTTTTTGGGTGGGTATACAGTACAGTAGAACTATCCTTTGGGACACCCCTATTAATTTACAAAGTTGAGCTCTCTGTGTAAATTGACTTTTAAGAGGACAATTTCAGTGAAAGAATATGTATACATATTTTTTAACCCCTATTCCCGAAAATCAGAGAAACCTCTATTAAGGGGCCACCTACTAAGGGGACAATTTGCTGGGTCCCAACCCTCTAATCAGTTCTACTGCAAGTACATAAACATCAGGAAGTGCTTATAATGTTTTAGTAATTTTAATCAATTTGATCAATTGGAAAAGGAGGTTAATCGCTCTCCCCCACCCCCAAAAAAGAAATACCACCCTAGACTTAGTACTGTTGTTGTCTCAATAAAAACTGTTTATTCATTGTACAGTCTAAACCACTTCCATAGTTCCACTGTATGCCATGTGTGTACACCCACTGTTACCTGCCTGTGACTCATCTTGGATTTTTTAACGTTGTGTAATTTTAAGCAAAACAATACACAAACAACCGACGAACAATAAATGCCTGTCATGGTATTATTAATATCTGTATACTCAATTTCAATTGAAAACTTTAGGAAACCCCCTTTACTTTGTGTTAAACTTGTTTTGTACTGTTACTAAGCTTTGTCAAGAAAACATATAGCACAGTAAATAAAATTAATTGTAGTATTTAGGTGGAGCTACATTTATTACTACTATACTATACATTGTAGTTTGTAGTATTTAGGTGGAGCTACTTTTATTACTACTATACTATACATTGTAGTTTGTAGTATTTAGGTGGAGCTACATTTATTACTACTATACTATACATTGTAGTTTGTAGTATTTAGGTGGAGCTACTTTTATTACTACTATACTATACATTGTAGTTTGTAGTATTTAGGTGGAGCTACATTTATTACTACTATACTATACATTGTAGTTTGTAGTATTTAGGTGGAGCTACTTTTATTACTACTATACTATACATTGTAGTTTGTAGTATTTAGGTGGAGCTACATTTATTACTACTATACTATACATTGTAGTTTGTAGTATTTAGGTGGAGCTACATTTATTACTACTATACTATACATTGTAGTTTGTAGTATTTAGGTGGAGCTACATTTATTACTACTATACTATACATTGTAGTTTGTAGTATTTAGGTGGAGCTACATTTATTACTACTATACTATACATTGTAGTTTGTAGTTTTTAGGTGGAGCTACATTTATTACTACTATACTATACATTGTAGTTTAACAAGTCATTATTCTGAATTATTTACGTTGTTAAATTATTAATTTATTTTATCCTGATTTTATTTATCCCTACTACACAGAATAAAAACCAATTTTTACAATAAATCATTGTCCATATTATTAATTGACTTTAAGAATATCAATAAAATACATACTTGTCGATGCTATCACTATTAAATGTAATTAAAAACAGTGTATACACTACATTGCGATTTAACTGTAGATTTTCACTAATTTCATTAGGAAATTAATGTGTTGCTCTTCGTAGATTACCTATAATAGGTGTAAGCTCTGTCTACACTATCAAACTTTATGTGACAAAAAAATGTGATGTGCCCATATATGGACATGATGATGTCAAATTACTACCAAATTTGGGCATATCACTGCCATATTTAGGCACATCATATTTTTATTGTCAAACTAGTTTGATAGTGTAGCTGAGCTTAAATGAGGTTGGTCAAACTTCTGACTAAAGCTGCATTCACACTTAGAAACAGAACTGAAGACGGCGCTGTTCAATTCGTCATTCTTCACACTTTGTTTGATAGTGTAGACAGAGCTTTAGCCTGTTTACACTATCAAACTTTATGTGACAAAAATATGTTATGTGCCTATATATGGACATGATGATGTCATATCAGAACCATATTTAGGCATATCACTGCCATATTTAGGTAGTGTGATAGTGTAGACAGAGCTTTAGCATGTTTATTTTTATAATTATGCACACATAATTGTCAGCTGCGTTTATAGTATATGTCTTAAGCTTCGGGTCATCAAAATCTACAGACTACCCTGGATATTAAATATCTACTGGTTGCATTTTATTCAGCGTTATTAGGTGCATTTTGATGGATAATAATTATGAAGTGTAGCACACAAGTACAGTACTTTAATTTGTCTGGCTCTGATACTTGTACATGTGTACTACATACACACCATTAAACCAGTTCAAACAGATACAGAGAGAGGGTTAGCGTACTTCTGACCAATAATGTACATGTTTAGTATAGCAACTGAATTGATACAGTACAGGCACTTCAAAACATATTATTGCTTTATACTGTAGTATAATTGTTAATTTCAATGCATGGCGCAATTTGAATGCCTTTTGGGCAGAAAATGAAAAGTGCATTATAGTATAATTTTGTTACGGTGTTTGTTGGTATTGAGAAGCCAGCTACAACAAGTACTTCAATTAAGAACACAGAGGGCGCAGATTATCAATGCATGAACAAAATTAAATTAATTAAATGAATAAGTAAGCACATTTATATATTAAAAATACATGGGGTACAGTGTGAAGTTCTTGAAGTTCTTAAAGCTATGCACTAACTAGCAGGGGTAGATCCAGAGGATAGTGCTAGGGGAGCACAGTCCCTATTTTTACAACTATGACATTGTGACTACTTTTTGATATACAGTAGGTTTAACAGCCTATATTATTATACATGTTAGTGAACTCCCATTTAAAAATCCCGGATCCTCCCTTGGATGGTTACACTAAATGTTAATTCATCTACAATAAAATTTTCATAAATTTTGTAGTGTATTTTGAGAATTTGAAAACAATAACTTGTGACCCTTTTGATGTGTCATTGTTGTTACTCAATAATACGCAATACAGTAATACTAGTGCCTAGATATAAGTCACAAAGAGATAGTGATAGAGTCATGGTCTATTAATAGAAACATGTGGATACCCCACCCTGATGCAATTGATAAAACATTCGATAGAAATGATACAGCGATACAAAAACAAGTTTTTACAGTTTAAAATCAAAGTTCAATTTTTAAAATTAAAATTGATACTGTATACGGTAATACAGTGATAAGTACATTATGGGAGAAACTTCAGTACCTAAAAAATGTCCCCTTAATAGAGGTTTCTTCCTTAATAGAGGTTGGTTGTTGTGTGTACGTTAAAGAGTCCAGGGCTATCCAATCGGGTTTGAACAATACCATGAAAGTCCCAGTGGTCTAATGGTTAGAACATCTGCATATCAAGCAGAAGGTTCCGGGTTCAAATCTTGGTTGGGGTGACTTTTTTTCATTCTCACAGATTTCCTCATCTTATCGTTTTAAATTAATTAAAACATTTTTAGTATATCACCTATTGTTAGATACAATACCATGGTAACTGTTAACGCCATGTATGTCTATGATGACGTATCTATTTATTATTTACATATTTCATTGCGTTATACTTCGTTTTGAAATTGATTACTGACGTTGTTCTGTAATCTCTGTTTAAGAATCTATTTTATATTCAAAAGAAAATATCAATATTACTGCCTTTAATACACATATTATACGTTTTATGACTGCATATTAAACATGTAAAAGTACATATTTATTATGACTGTAAATCACATTCAGTCAATAACAATAAACACTACAGTTGTTACTTATATCATTATGATTATAAATATATATACCCGGTAGGCCTATACATAATGAAATCATAATTTGGTTTGTATTATTATTTATAGTTTGCTGGTTTGCCATAGAAAGTTTGCTGACAAAAGACTAAAGTGTCCTGTTTGCATATATTAGTGAGCCTGTAGTAGACGATGATTCATCAATCTTTGAATCGGATAGGCCAGCCCTTCCAATGTCATGTTTCTTGACTCCCATTTGGTTTTTGTGCATGCATTCTACATTCAATGGTAAACACCAAAAAGGGACAGACAGGGGGTGGATTTATTTATTTTTGTGTGTGGGGAGGAGGTGTCAAGATTGTTTTCCGTCTACAACCAAGGCCGTAACGAGAGGTTAAAAACACACAAGGCAAAGATGCTTTAAATATAATTATTAATATAAAATACAGCGAGCTGTGCGGGGGATTGTGGTGGGTGGTGAAAACTGACTACTCCTCCCATCGCCATCCTGTTCTCTATACTGTAGTTTCTGGATCCAGACTTGAAAGTTTACTTAAAAGTTAGAGGTAGAATTAGAGACAAAACAGAGAAGAAAAATGAAGAAACTTTAAGTAAACATTAGTTCGTGCTAATCACTGGCCTGTTTAATTCTTATGTGCAAATAAACACTCCTTATCTTCTGCGATTTCTTTGCTTATAATTAAATTTTAATTGTAATTGCATAGAACTGTCAGTAAAACAATAATTTGTGCTGATTAAAAGGAATGATATGGGGTGGGAGATTGTGTAATCACGTTTGATTATTTGCCCAAGCGTAACACTGCTTGGCTTCTGGCTTCCTTTAATTTTTGGCTGGATTTATAAAATAGTAGTCACACTTCTGTACTTCCCAAAAAAATCTCAAAAAACCAGTGGAGGCTTTGTTTGCAGTTGTCGCAAGCAAGTAGCGTACATTCAAAACAGTTTACAGGAAATTGGCCACGTCAGAAAAAAAACAAGTTACTATCTTTTTAAACCACCACAAAATCATAATAATTTTAAATAAATAAAACATTATTCATTCATAATATTTTAATTTATTAAACATCATTATTTTGTTATTAATTTTTAATGTCAAATATTTTAAGTTAATTGCGTTTTAAGTGAAAAGGTTGCGATTTCAAATAATCTTATTATATGAGTAACATTATTTTGTTT
The DNA here is from genome assembly GCF_963402885.1 of Antedon bifida. NCBI lineage: Eukaryota > Metazoa > Echinodermata > Crinoidea > Comatulida > Antedonidae > Antedon > Antedon bifida. Next base: position 4,082,053 of record NC_136234.1, read on the forward strand.
TTGCATGGCCTACAGACAGGATACTTTGAGCCATGCCAATACGACTTCCCATATTAGGATAAATCACAATTCAGTGCTAAAACTCTCGCATTGCAGTTTTTGGTTATCTGTCTAGAAAGTTTTTCTATTATTATCGGTAGTTAAAATCATTGAGAGATACCACATGAGTTATTTTACCAGAATCTGTGTGCATAGAAACATTTGCACCTCACTGGAGTTCTATGGGTCGACTTATAGTTTTAAGAAGGCAAGTACACATTTAACTTCCTTTTATAATATTTCAAAACTGTATGTACTTCATTATACATCCTATTCATAAACTTTAACATGAGTCATAATTCAGCGAAATACAGTAATTTTATTTTATTTCTGCAAAACGTTTAACACTATAATTTCTGTTACAGCAATTTATGAATATGTTTTGAGAAATTAATTTCTAATCAATTTGATGTTTTTAAATAAAAAATATTGTTTTAATATTTCCGTTTATTTGTAAAATCAATTATTATCAATTATTTTTTGTATCATTGAATAATATTTTGTTGGCATCATACCTTATATTGTTTGTAACTTTTTATAAAAGTCATGTTTAATATTATACTTGCGTTCTTGAACCTGGTTTACAATGCTACTGTACATTGTATAGGACTGAAATTTCAAACTAAACAGTTGACTATAGATAAATTATGCTTTTATGGCACACTGGCAAAGTGGCCATCTTCAATATGTTCAGGTGTTTGGTTCATACTTTATATTTATTAGACATGTAATCCTAATGACCCCTGTTTTACAATGCTACTGTGTTTCTGCATATAGGACTTCACTTCAAATTATACATCATGACACAGTAGCAAAGTGACCATCCTCAATATGTGTATGTCTTTGGTTCATACAAAATATTATTCAAAAATTTGTGATGAAAAAATAATATCAAATTTTTTTGTTATTTATGAAATTAAATCAAAGTGTGGAAATGCTATAAAAGTTTAAAGTATTTATTCAATTAATTGTCGTCTTATTGGCAATTTTGTAAGGATGATCACCCTGAAATTCTATAAATCATGGTCAATTGTAGATCTATTAAACATTAAATTTTTCCAGTTGTGTGGATTAATATTTCCCACTGGAAGTTGTACTAACTATCTATAGAGTTGACTTGCTCAGTCAAGCATGTCATCTTTTTCAGAGTTTTAGCCACTGTGAATAAAACTCTTACACGTAAACAAAGAATAAGACAATGAAACACTGAGGTTTTAAAAGATTTCTTTTGTAAAAGTAATTGTAATATGTTTCCTGTTTTTAAAATTTCCTTTTATGTACAAAGGAATTGTGTAAACTTATGAATTAAGTTTTTTTATCATTTAATTTTTCATCATCTAAATTTTGAATCAGTTATCCATCCCTCTCCCCCTCTAAAACATTCCTGAACATTTTTTTTACTTAGCTCCCTGATGCAAAGCTGCTTTGTAGTAATTAAAAACAATTGTCATAATAATAGTATTATATTTATATAAACCAATAGAGACAGGATAAGGCTAACCATGTGTCCTTAATAAGTATTTGAATTCAACACGCCATTTTGATTTGGGATCTGAAAAAGCTCCTTCCCCACCTCCTACCTGTAGCACCCCATAGATTTCCCCATTGAAGGTATAACAACTATTTTTATTAATGTTTATATTTACAGTAATTTGTTTCTTTTATAATTCAAATTGCAACTTTTACGATTTAATGAATACAACATGTTGGATGTGAGTAACACATTAATGATGGTTATAAAGGAAGGAATTATTAAGTCATTTAATAAACGGGTCATACGTCAAACTAATACACGTTGTCTAAACGTGGCGCTCTTCCCGTGTTATGGACACGGGTAGCTGAGAATCGGTAATAGCTCGCACCTGAATTTACGCATTAAAAAACAACCTGGTCATCGTGAAATTAGTAAGATTTGTTAATTGCATTAGGTGAGTCAGGACTTGTTTCGGTATGTAAATGTTAAGAACAACAACAGCTGTAAAACACTTTAACGTTTAAGCCCGTTACCTTTGTTGGTTTTACAGAAGTTGGTTGACTACTGTGTAATGATCTTGAATTTGTAGATACTAGCTATGGTCACATGTCTTTAATAATGTCCAATGCATTTGATTTTAAAAAGTCAACATCTATCAATTTCTTTTTCTTTTATTGTGTATGGTATTTGTATTGAAACATTATGGTGTTTATCTTCATCACAAACAATAATAACATTTTACACATAGGCCTACAGCCTATAAAAACAAACTTTTAAAAAGATACGGTACGGTACTCTGGTTTGATCACCCCTGTTAAATAATGGTATTAACCGCTTCCTCCCCTGTTGTTAAATGGAAGAAACTTAACAAAAATTACACATTTTTCATGACCATCACGATTGTCAAGTTATTTTCAAATAATAGATAATAAAAACTAAATATTTTTTTTCTAAAAAAGGCATTTTTATCTTTTTTAGTACAGTACTTTATGGTTGTCTAATTTGGTTTTTTTTAAATTACTGTATAGTGCAAAATATTTTGATAATGAAAGTAAATAAAGTAGTTTTTTAAATTGGTTATTCAATTAAGTATTTCATAGGAAGTTATTATTTGTTTTATACAAGATATGAAAAGTTTATAAATATGTTTTCAAATGTTGGTGTACTGTATGGTTAATGGTTTTAAATTTATATAGCTCAAAATACAAATAGTCTCTATGCGCTGTTTAGCATAAGTGTAAAAATGAAAAAGTTGAAAATAAACCAGGAAAAAGCCTAATAAACCGAATAAATAATGTATTGTTAATAAATGTATTGTTTGCAATATACAGTAGAGGAATAAAATAGCAGTTTTTTCAAAACTATGAACTGTATTGAGGAGATTAACATACCCGATACATTATTTCAAATTACTAAAATGTATAATATAAGTTATTAATTTCTGTTATTACACTCTAGGCAAAATAGACGCCCTGATCCTTTAGGCCTTATTTTTCCAAGTGTATATTGACAATGAAAATATTGACAGCCTCTGTTATTTTATTATGACAAGTTATGAGTACGTCTAAAGGTATTCAAGTACTTTGCAGTAGGATCATAGAAATAGAACAATTAGTACTACTGTAGGCCTATAAACACTAACAATGGATGGGCCATAAGGCACCACAAGGATGTTTGTACAATGCTACGTGACAATAGACAAGCTTTTCCTGGTTAGATAGATAGTAGGAATTTTGTTTCCTTTTATTATTAAATTATATTAATTATCAATAACTGTACAGTACGTTAAACTGCAGAGAGTTCTTGCTATAAATTTAAATAAATTCAGTAAAAAGTATAAAATATTTTCATGGTGTAAGTCGGTGATTTGTTTATAATAATTATTGTGTTTTGCCAGGGTTTCCCTAATTTAACGGCAAATCATAGTTTTGCGTAGTTTTTATTTATTTCCGTAGTATTTATCTCCATTTCCTTGCGTTCGTAATTCGGCCGAATTTCTGTGTGTATTTCTGTAGAGTTTTTCACAGATTAAGAAGTCTTTAAATATTGATTAGAATCTTAATTAGCATTTAATTAATGTAATGACAAATGTAGACATCTTAATTAGGTTGATACAATCTGATAGAATTATAAACATTACACGACTTAAGTACTTGTAACAAATGTAGTTGCATACATCATTACAAAGATAGGGTGTTACAAATGTGTTGAGGTATGGAGCCAGCCAGGTTGTTGTGACCTAGTGTTTTAGCAGCATTGGTGTAATATTTGGGATTCCTAACTGCTAAGTCAAACATGTACATTGTGAATGAGCTCACAGCGGACGACTGCAAGTGTATTGGATGTTGTACCCTGTTACTCGCAAATTACTCACATCTCTCAAACCAACATTACATAACTGTATTAATTAGATAACATTGTATTTTATACTCTGTTACTCAAATTTCTCAAACATACATTACATAACTGCATTAATTATATAACATTGTTTAATCGCTGATTAAATGCATCACTTTTCAAGGAGTGCTTTTTCACTGATACTAAAGTGAGCCCAGGTTAGGATTTTAATTTCCATGTTCTTCCTGTTATTATGAAAATACAATAAGAGTATATATTATTTTAAAACTCTTCCTTTTATATTCAAAGCATGACAATTTTATTTAATGTTGATTGGTGATAAAAGAATATATTTTTCATACCCTGGACTTTTTAATGTTGCTGTGGATATCATTTCCTTCTATCCCCATCCTTCCTTAATTCCAACAATATTTCATAATGGCATTTTAAAATTTAAACCTATTAATGATTATATTTATTTGGTCACCCTCACAGGAGTAAGAGAATAAGGAGCTCAAACTGATACTGTACTCACTCCAATTTTTCATAATGGCATTTTAAAATTTAAACATATTAATGATTATTTATTTGGTCAAAGCTCACAGGAGTAAGAGAATAAGGAGCTAAAACTGATACTGTACTCACTCCAATTTTTCATAATGGCATTTTAAAATTTAAACCTATTATTAATTATTTATTTGGTCACCGCTCACAGGAGTAAGAGAATAAGGAGTCCAAACTGATTTCGTACTCACTCCCTAAATGCTGTAAAGGTGTTAATTGTAGTTATTTCAATGGTTTTTATTGTTATTAATTAGCATAATTGTTTTGATCATAAACAATAAACAATCATTAATTCATATGGATATAAAGGGCAAATATGTTTCTTTTGTCAATACAGTAAAATAATTCCTTACAAGGAACAATATTCTTAAGCTCTGTCTGGACACTATCAATCTAGTTTGACAAAAAAAAATGTGATGTGTCCAAATATGGAAGTGATATTCCCAAATATGGTAGTGATATGACATCATCATGTCCATATATGGGCACATCACATTTTTTTGTCACATAATGTTTGATAGTGTGGACAGAGCTTTATACAGATTTGTTAAAAAAATAAGCAATAAATGCGTATACTTAATTACAGTATGTATAACACTGTAATCTATAGAGTACTGTACCAGTAGACACAGTGCATACAGAATCTAGTGTATCTAAACGTACTGTAGTTACTTTGAATTATTCTTATTCAGTGCATTAGTAATAAGGTAGGTCGTAGATTGAGGTCAAGGCCCGAGCGCTCTGCTGTGTACCTAGTCTGTGCTCAATGTGCCATACAATTCACAGTGTTAAAATTTATTTTATACATCTTTTAAACGGAATTACAATCTGATGATAATTTTATACAGTTTTTTAGGTGATAAACAATATTACATACTTGTAATAAATCAACTATTTTAATGCATTGTTGCTGGACTATTTATTTCAATTTTATTTTGGTGACATTAATGATATCAGAAATTCAGACAGATATGGTTTAATAGTTTTTTTTTATGAAGGCTCACCAAAAAAAAAATGAAATGATATGTAGAACAAGTGGTCTATAACTTTTAATATAATAATCGTAATAACTTTTATTTCATAAACAAACAAGCTTTATGCTCTAGCTGTGTTTATGATACCAGCATAATAATTCACATTCAACCATTTTATTTGCCTGCAAATCTACTGTATTATAGCAGGGAATGGCTTAGTTTCATACGGCAATTCTTAAGTATATAAAAGATCTGATTTAAAATGTCAACAAAATTAGGTATTTATTTAGTATTTTTCGAATTATTAATATACTAATAATTTAATATTATTAATTTTTCATTTAGTACCGACAATGCATTCATTCAAGAATGAAAATTATTTTGATTTTTTTTTTAATTTGGTAATTTATTCGTAACTCTCTGAAAATCGAAAGTTGTATACACCCCTTTCGGCTAGAAAACACACAACCTGTTCGTCAACCACTGCGTTTTGTATGGTGTGCAGCCCAAGGTGATGTGAAAGGGGCACTGTATTAGTAATAAGAGTTATCATTTTTACGACTAATTATTTTTCTTCTTTTTTCTTACAGTTCAATGCCTGTCCTAGTGAATCCCAGATTAAAACGCAAATTCATTGAAGTAGACGAAATAGAAGGACGCGATGGAATCCATTATTGCGTCCAACGTCAGTCTGTTCTTAACATTTCAATATGCAAATTACAAATGAGCCGTGCTCTGATCGAGCCATGTTTGCGACGTTCTGTTCTTATATGTAATACGTTACGACAAATTGAAAAAGAACTCCGATCAGAGGGTAAATTCCACGACTGTAAAAGGCTCACAAATTTAATCGCTGCAAACCAGACTGGAAAGGAAGAAGAGGATGAAGCGAACCCAGAACCTCGAATGGGCGAGGACGGGTTATGTCATATCGTGAAGAAAGACGCAATCGGTGCCCTCAACTTATGCAAACGAACTGAAAACGTGTGTGCTTCTGACATACTAGATAACAGGACTTTGCCGACGTTAAAGTCGAACAACACTCATGGTGGTGCTCACCAACCAAATACTATACATAAACCTCAGAGAATATTCACTGACTCTCCTTCGTTGAAGGCTCACGACTTTAGCTGCGACATTCTAATGAATCCCGCTGACCAACTCTCACCGGACGATTTCTTCCGTGATATTGACATCACGCAATATGATTATGACATTACGGCGTCCGTTATACCGAACTCAAAATCTGTGACTCCAATGTGTACCGCCGACGACTTGTTAAAATCTGTGTGTTTAGACTTAAGTCCGTACAGTTTAGAATCGCCAACGACGCAAGGACTCTGTCGGACAGATCTCACAGACGAACTCGACCAGATAATGCATGTGCTTGTGGACGTGGGAATGTAAACGAATCCAAACTTGTTTTGTCTACCTAAAAACAAAAATCTATCTTTCTTATTCAAGACAATGAGGTTTTTATATGTCTTTTGGTATTCCGTCTAATTTCGTAAAAAATACATATTGTAAAATAATGTAAATATAATAGAGAAATTAAAAATAAGATATATAATATTTTTTATCTTTGTAAGTTTATACTTTCCCTTGAATAGAACAATAAGAATTTTGTAAAAAAAGAGGGTGGGTGGGGGCTCATACTTGTGAAAAATTTATACTTGAATAGGCTAGATATGTTTGTATCTCATCTAATGCCAAAATTCTTAGAACAATTTTAAAATTATTTAAAACAAATGAAAAAACTATTTTGTGATTTTTAACTATAAATATAGCAAAACTTAAAGATTATCCAAACAAAAGTATTTATGTAATTTATTCAGAAAACACATTCAATAATGATAAGTAAAAAATAAGTCAGTATGGCTGGGTCATGCTAATAAATTATGTATGCATAATTAATGAATATTTATTTAATTTTAAAACTTTTTAAGAATCAAATTTAGATTGGAGAAGATGAAAAATTTTAGACCCAAATATATATGATCTGTAAATTCAAATTTTAAAAGTTATTTATTTTACTAGTCTATTTCGTGCCTAGCTTTACAATCTCTCCTTCTCTCATTTTATCAATAATGAATATTTGATGAATTTATCATCGGTGCTCCTGTGAATCAATTAATGTATGTTGTACAAAAAAGTAGAATTTCGTACAGTACAGTATTAATATTCCTCATTTACGAATGATTTGAGTTTCAATATATAAACATAATAACCAGGCCTTGTCACCCGATTCTCTGTACTGTATCTCATTATATGTCACATGTGATACATATGTGACAAATTTGCCTATGATCTCACAAAACACTTGTTTAATAGCAAGTACTTGGTAAAATAGGATGTCTATAATTAAGAGAGTAACTGTATATGTTAAAAACCAAATCTAATTAATATCAATATTATTTAAATCTTTTTTTTTCATGAGCACTGCAGTTTAAACGCCTGTTAATGACTCTTATCAAATTGCTGCATATCTTTACAAATCAAAGATTATTTACAATTGTGATAAATTGAAATTAAGTGTAATACTCTCTCCTTAAAAAGCTGCGGAAACAGATTTATGCATTTTAAAATTAAATATAGGAGACAATCAATTTGATAATTAAGCTATTTATGTATTTATTTAAAGTGAAATGCATATTCATGATATTTATTCATTCATGAATATTCATGAATGTTTCATATGCATATTCTAAATGTATTAATTTATACTACTGTCTATGATACTGATTGTCTCATCCAATATTTTTCACAACATGCATATTCATATATTATGCTTTGATATTGATTTTAATATTTTGATATTTATTTGCTAATGTAGTAAGTTGTTATAGATACAGCTAACATTTTATAAGCTTTTTATACTGTACTTGTAAATGTAACATAGGATAAACAAAAGAAAACTTGTTATGCTATTCTGCATAGTAGACGTGTATGTTTTTTTTCTGCCTAAAAAAGCTGAACTCAATAAAAAACAATTTTTTTGCACAAAAACAATCACGTTTTACAATCAAAACACTTAAAAACAAGCTGCATTTTAATAATAATTTGTCATTTTTGGTATTTAATGTTGCACTAAGTGTACTAGGTTCTGCATTTGTCATTTATGAATTATACACTCATGTAGCATAACACATAATCATGGCAATTGTTTCTGTTTAAAATGTTTTTTTATCCAGACTGTTCTAAATGAAAAATGTCTAAACCGTTTCCATGTACTGTGTGTATTAAAAAAAAGTACTGTAAAACAGGCTATCGTATAAATTATTAAATCACAATTTTATTTATTAAACTTATGTTAAATGTAATCATAATTTTTTTTATAGAAATAATTATGGATGTCAGTTAATACTGAATTTTAACAGTGTTAACTGGTTTACAATCAATATGATTACGTCTGCAAAAAGACATCGTAAAATAAATTATACTTTTGGCCTTTGACCTTTAAAATGAGAATTAGAGAATGAACGTCCAATAAAGTGAGACGGTCTGATTCCTTAATTTATGCAATTTCAAAATTTATGTGAAAAAAAGATTTTTATTTATTATTTACTCCGAATAAGGTGTGCAAAATATCCCCCCTCCCAGAATCACCCATAAATATTGGGCAAATTGTGTATTTTTATATTTATATCTTTCTAATGAATTGAATAGAGAGAAAAAAAGTGTTTAGGTACAGTATGTGTTTTTTCTGTATGTGCAAAAATGGTAATGATTTTGACAAACACCATTTATACATTAATTTTAATATTATTTGCACACAATATCACATATTTGTTCATTTCTATTAGTTTATAACTTATAATAATATTTATTTTGTTACTTTTTGTACATAGAAATTATCACATAACCAAAGTAACGTTATGTAATATTTATATTGTGATTTTATAGCTCGCATTCTAACTCATCCGATTGTTAATTTTCAAATGAAATTCTTAGTTACAATGAAAATAAATTAAACAGAGTGTGTAAAATCTGTATAACATTAACGCGATAATTCACCGAGGGAAGAGAGATAAATACCGTAAGTAAGATTATGCGAATAATTAAACACGATTCACCATGACTACCAATATTTGTTTCTACACAACTATGCCGAGAAGCAGCATAGTTGTAAAGAGATATTCATATTTATATTAATTCTATTTGTAAGAGAATTAGATTTTGAAAAAATATATATTTAAAATTAATTAGGACATTCTGAAGGCCTGAAATATTATTTAAGAATATGATTATTGTTAAAAGAGTTATTGTAATTAAGTAATTCTTCAATAATTCAACTTTCGAACTGTGCTGTTGTTTTAATATTAATATCAATGTATGTAGGTTTTTATTTATATGACTCCTCCCTCATTCCTGTGTTTAATTTATTCAAAGACTGCTACTATTGTACTGGGCACATTACATTGATCCTGCCTGTGTGTTAGTTGCAATGATAATGAATTTCCAATTTATCATGGGTCAACTCATTTATCACGGGTCAGTGCATTCGTCGCGGGTCAGTGATTGGGGAAAGAAATCAATAATTATTCAAACTGATAGGATTGTTTAACATACAATAAATATTTTTAACAATCTGCAATATATTAATTAACATAAATTTTCCTATAAATTTTAAAGGAAAATTTACAGTGCTGCAAAAATAATTGATGAACAGTTTTTAAAACTAGATAATTTTGTTTGAGATACATAAAAATGATATTTTAAAATTGGCAATGACTGACTGACAATATTATGTATACTTTGTTTTAATAGTGATTTGTTATAAGTACTGTGTAAACCTAAATTATCATAATAAGAATCTTCCAAATTATATTTATAAAAATGTGTGTCAATGTAATTATGAGGGCGAAATTAAAGCCTCATAAAAATAGAAAATTAATAAGAGTATTATAAAGCTGAAAATGGTTCTGTATCTCAGGTGTTCAAAGACATTTGGAAGTTGGGTTAGGCGCCACCTTTTCTAAGCGTTATCACCTCCCTATTGGCCCAAACACTTTCGTTCTGTCCTCTTTCATGTACTTTTTAATACAATTGTATGTTCTTGCCAAAAAATGTGTATTGTTTCAACATTTATTTGGCAGAAAATGTAAACAATTAATTTTTTAGTACTTTTATTTAATTATCCCAAAATGACTTCAATTTGTATATGTTGTATATTTTGTTTAAATTTCAGAATAAATGAAAAAATAAAAATATTATTATTTGTTGCTGTGTATTATATTTTATAGTCAAAGTTGTTGTTATGGTTACACAAATCCTTATTAAGCTCTGTCTACACTATCAAACTAGTTTGACAAAAAAGGTCTGGTGTGCCCAAATGTGGTAGTGATATGACATCATCATGTCGATATATGGGCACATCACATTTTTTTGTCACATAAAGTTTGATAGTTTAGACACAGCTTTACAATTTTTGGGAAATACCAAAGACTTTCGAGCTTCAACCTCTTTCTATCTTTAGGCAGATGAAGATAAGCTAATGTCAGATGATTAATTTATACAATCTAACATATTCCTAATCAGTGGCGTATCATGGATTTCACACATTAGAAGCTGTTGTGTAACTGGGTCTAGAAATAGTGAATTAAGTGCTGAACTAATGTTCTATCTTTTGCATTATAATTTTTGCAAATTTTGGTGGAGCCGGGGTGATTGCCTCCTACCACTAGATCCACCTATGCTAATTCACACATAGTAACAACCATACTGTACAAAAAAAACCTTATAAAGCTCTGTCTACACTATCAAACTTTATGGCAAAAAAAAGTGTGATGTGCCCAAATATGGTAGTGATGATGTCATATCACTACCATATTTGGGCATATCACACTATTTTTGTCAAACTAGTTTGATAGTACAGACACGAGCTTAATACAGTACTACCTAACATCACAGATTTGACAATAGTTTTCATATTATGAACACGGTCTCACACTTTACTTTGTAAGGCATTGTATGGTACAATAACTAATATTATTACCCACATGATATTGTATTGTAATTTGTGCTTTTGTTTGAATTCATTCAGCCTGAATGTGTGATCTTTTGAAAACAGAAAGTTTAGATAACTAACATTCAATCAACAATACAAAAAATTAAAATCATTGAAGGTCATGTAGTAGACTACAAGTCTTTATAATTCTATTTTAAACGTTTAGAAGATTATAAGGAGCTTACAACTGACTACAAAAGTTATTCTTTTCGGCATTTTACTTTGCCCCATTGTTCAGTTTCTGACCTGATCACAGCAGTAGGCGTCAGTCTGAATTCGTTTTTGCCTCAGGAAGTTAAGATGCTTTCCAACCAAAACACAATTATTATTGAACAATTCAATTAACTTCAACATGATTTTAATTCCACTGTCTACACTATCAAACCTTATGTGACAATGTGATGTGCCCATATATGGACATGATGATGTCATATCACTAACAAATTTGGGAATATCACTACCATATTTGAGAAGATCACACTTTTTTTGTCAAACTTGTTTGATAGTGTAGACAGAGATTTAAGCCTTGTTTGATTATTATGTATTGGCTGTCAGTGAGTTTATTGATATAACAATTATTATTATGATTATAATATGTAACAAAATGTATACTTACAGTATCATTCCATTCAACTTTTATTTCAACATAAAGAACACATTTTGGTAATTTTTGGATTTTAAAAATAAATGAATAATTGTTTTATCATGTAATTTTTTTTTTAAATAGCTTCTTGAGCGTTTTCAGATTTTGGAAGAAGGTGGAGGGGAAGGGGGCTTTACAAAAAAATAGACATTGGGACTCTCATATTTTATTTTCCGGCCTTAAGCTCTGTCTACAATATCAAACTTTATGTGACAAAAAATGTGATGTGCCCATACATGGACATATCACCACCATATTTGGGCACATCACACTTTTTTTTGTCAAACTCAGTTTGATAGTGTAGATAGAGCTTAACGACAGTGTATTCTGGTTGTTCATATTTTCACACGGGATAACTAAACTAAACTAAATGTTAATCTATATAATGTGCTCAAACACATGTGAATTTACTAATTGTATAACCACCTACGGTTAATTTTTTTTTTTTCAAATGCGAGGAGGATAGTGAATACTGAATACCAGACCACTTCATGTTTGTTTAAAATTCAGATATGACTTAATTATTCAAAGTATAGGTTTATATTCATTAAACTATGATTAGGTTTTAATTCCTTGTATAATGTACAAGTGCATATTATACGTATAAAACAGTGCAAGTAGACGGACTTGCTTCGCATTGTGATCTAACTGATTTCCATAACAAACGATTTTGTGCTCGTGGCGTGAACAATGGTTGTGAAATGTGTGTGCTAGACCACATCTGCCATTCACTGCCATACTCAATTTCATGCTTTACAAAAGGTTCCTATTATAGATTAATACTATTTGATTCTGACTATCACCCTTTTTGACTGGTGGAAGCTATTAAGCAGATTATACATTGATTTACATGACTTTATATTAATTTTATTAAATATATATTGTCAGGGTCATTTAATGTCACATAATAGTTATTCACTTTGACCAAAAACTGGATTGGAAAAATTATTTACCTGAAAAAATATAATTTAAAGCAAAAGAAAATTAAATAATTGTCTGTCAGACAATGAGTTTTTGGTTAAAATTATTGTTTATAAGTGAAATGATTATTGTTTTTTTTTTTCTACAGAAGTGAATAACTTTATTAAAAATGCAAAATGGCCTGTTAAAAGTTTGATTTTATTAATCTTCATTTTTCATCATTTGGGGGACAATACATCTTTAATGTTTTATTTTTTTATATCATTTTCTCCTTCAATTATCCCTATTATTAATATGGAATCAATTAATTATTCTAAAAATATAGCGTAAATTGATACATTTTATTTATATTAACATAATCGCTTAGTGCTTTGGCGTGTCTCGCAGGTTAAAATGTGTAAATAAAGTTGCATTTATAGAAATAGAGCCTGACAATAATAAAACATCAATATTTGATAGATCATGGATTTTTTTTTTTAAATGTCTTTAGGCACATGTGGCCAAGGATTACCAATAGTAAATTAATCACTGTCCTATCAGATAGATGGTACAGTAATCCCCCTGAATAGGGACTATTTTGTGAACCAAATTCACCAGGGTAAACCCCTTTATGCATGTTTTTTACCTTTTATTTTCTAAAAAACTGGACCATATGTAACAGGTGCTACATCTATAACTGATATGTTTTTATCCTGTATGAATATGTTTTGAAATAAATAAAATAAATAAATATATAAAATTATATTTCTCGTAAAATTTCTACCTAAACTATTGATTATTATATTATATTCTATATTATATTATTATTATAAATCAGTGGTGGCTATAATGTAATGATATAAAATAGTATTTATAAAGTGCATATATTTACTACTGTAGGTAGTCTATACACTTTACCATAGTTGTTGGTTACTGTCTATCCAAACAGCTGGTTACACTACCAGCAAATTGAATATCTTTACCTTTAAAAGCCGATTCTGATTTAGAGAGAAATCTGCTAACAAAGTGTTATTTTATTGTCCTAGTATATTGTTACTTTGTGTATTTTTTTTATTAAATATATGAAATACAATTTTGTCTCTACCCAATTGTTGCTGATACACTAGAACGCAATTTGTTTTTGTTGGTTCTTTATGGAGTACAATGACTCCTTCCTTACAAATATTTTCCAAATTTTATTAGGTCTTTATTTTATACTGCAATGATTGTAACTTATTGTAGTACATGGACATTATTTCTAAAAGTATAAAAGCCAAACTTCAAAGCTGGTGTATTATAACTTGAGGAATTTTGACCAACACAGATATGATCAGGGGTGGGAGAAGGCTCTAAAAATATATGACATTATGCTTCGTCCACTCTACCCTTCACCATTCACTCTCTCTCACCTTTAAAGCTTGGGGGGGGGGGGGGTATGTATTTATATTGTATTGTCTGTTTATGAGGATATCTTTGCCTTTGATGGCATCAGTAGCTAATAAAATTGAATATATATTTGGTTATTAGGTTTTCAGTAAGTTACTAAATTTGAAAATTCAGGTTTCTAAAACGCTACACTATCAAACTAGTTTGACAAAGAAGTGTGATGTGCCCAAATATGGTAGTATACCCAAATATTTTTAATTTTTTTTATTTGGTAATCAAGGTTAAAAAACAATAATATATAATACATAGAAAATAGAAAAACAATGGTAGTGGTATGGTAGTGATATGACATTATCATTTCCATATATATATATATTCACATTTTGTTGTCACATAAAGTTTGATAGTGTAGACAAGGCTTTATAGAAAGACAACATCCTTCCTATTTAATACCCCTCCTAACTTAGCAGTTACCCTACAGGGTCCCCCATCTTTACAATGATTGATGTTACCTCTTTCTATGGCTATCAGCAGCCTGGTTCAAGGTTATCATTGTGACATCCTGCAGTTCACATCACGGAAATAGAACGTACACAGATATAATGAGTAGGGCAGCTACACAGAGAAATGTTGTCCCAGAGTTAAGGCTCTGTCTACACTATCAACAAAATGTGATGTGCCCATATATGGACATGATGATGTCATATCACAGAGCTTTAGAAAAGGGGGAAAGAGTGGTTAGTGGTTTAAAGGATGAACCTTAGGAGACTATTACAGTTAGTAGAACCTCTGTTGGGAAATAAAACTCAATAAATGAGTAGGGCTACACAGAGAAAGGTTGTCTGGAGTTAGACTGGATATTCCGAGGAGCAAACATAGTTGGGGAGATCAGCCTTTCAGTTAGTTTATTGCTGGACCTAGGCTCTCGAACCACCTACCTTTGAACATTAAACAAACATCATGATTGAGCACCTTTAAGTCAATACTCAAAACTCACATTTTCTGATATTTTTGGCCCGTGCCATGAGCAATGACTGTTGGAATGGCGCTATATAAATTGAACGATTGATTGATTGATAGAAAAAAAAGGGGGAAGAGTGGTTAGTGGTTTGATGGATGAACCTTAGGAAACTGCTAACATAAGGCACAACCTCTATTGTGGGAACCTCTATTGTGGGAACATCATCTCGACCAAAAAAAAGTGTCCCTTATATAGGACGTCTTTATGTCATTTACAGGGGAGTCACAATGGAGAGTTCTGTCATAACTTGGACAGAGAGGGACTTCCAAACCATTTGCTTGTTCTAAAAAAAACCAAAATAGCGGATAGATAATCAGTTATTTCAGGAAAGAGGATGCTATCAGGGAGGTTTTCACCTCCCTGGTGCTATAAACGATAATGAATATCATTTTAAACCGTCTATGGTGTTAAAAAATCATGTGATAACAATAAAAGGTAAACCAATATTTTAAACAATACAACTTCTAATATAATGCCATAATATTATTCAGTAATTAGTTTAGCAAGGTGTTAACATTATTACTCAAATGGCAGAAGTGGGTCACAGTTCATATCTCAATATCGAGGTTAGGCTGACAGTTCATATAATGTCCATATGTCCAGATTAATTGATCTATTATTTATACTCTATATTGTCCTGTTTTCTGTTAAAACCAATTCACAACTAACAAATATTATTGAAATTAAGATACCAATCTTGACAAATATGTAACAATCATATCTTACAATTACAATAAACACAGAAGATTAATATGAAACATCATTTATACATAGTTTCAGCCTTTTATACAACTCTTATTTGTAACAAATTCTCAGCCCTTCTGTCAACTAAAAATGTTTAAAAAAAATCTAGGTTCTAAAAATTCATAAACAAAAGTAAGCATGAGGGCGTGTGTGTTGGACGCTGGATTATCAATCGTGAGGTCGTGGTTCGAATCCAATTCTCGCAGCATTGCTTATATCCTTAGGCACGGCACTTTACTTACATTTTCCTCTCCCCAACCAGATGTATTAAATGGGTACCCTGTTAGATCAAGACACAACTTTGCGCTGATTTCAAGCTGCATTATGGGAGTATGTTTCCATACGTGTTTGAGGCAAAAAATGGCCGGGGTAATAATGCCTGTGGTATTATCATATCGGAAAAATTAAAACTGGATATTTAATTTGTTTAGAATGGTCACATGAAAAACGTTTAAAGAACGCAACCAGCGTTTTTGCAGTTGTTTACTACACCAGTGTAGGAAGTAACAGCTACTACAGCATACCTTGAGTTGTTTTTAAGCAGCCTAATTTATGACATAAGTTGCGAGAGTTGAATACTTTGGCGGGAGGAAGGAAAAGTCAGAAATCATTAATCAGCGTTCCAATTACTCACTGTTAACTTCAACCTTGCAAAACATTACAAAAATACACCCTTATAGGAAGGATGTTAGTGTTACAACAACAGAAACAATCTTAAACACTGAAAAGCCCAACGTAATCTACTAAACAAATAACTTATCCAAGAAAAAATTAATTGTCAATGACAGCATGAGAAAAACCTATGCATCTGAACGGGCCTTGCTACGATGAGCAAGAATTTGGTAGCGACACACATAGGCTTATCATGAGATGAATCCTGGTACTGCCACATACAGGACTTGAACAACTCTAGCAAGCAGGTAACTACCAAGCTATACTCCACCAAAGGCAAATAAAACAAATTAATTACAAAATACAATTCCCTAAACAAGCTTATTGGAACATAACGTTTGGCTGGCCAGGAATTTGCACAAGTAGTGTTAAGCGAACGTAGAGTGCTGTATTGTGTAGGAAAATTGGGTGGGAACCGACGACGCAACAGTGCTGCAAACATCGCTACATGAAATCAAATCAGTTTGATTTCACACAACGCAAGGCAAAAGAACACTGGAAAACATAGTACAGCGTGTACTCAAAAGTATGCGGGGTGAACCAGGTCAAAGTCTACAGCAACTAACGTATGTCGCGTTGGTTACGTTGCGGTGCGTGCTAGTAGTGGGAACCACATTATAGCGACACAGGCTCACCATTTCCCGAGATGTATCTGGTACTGCCACATACAGGACTTGGATCAAATAGCAACCTGGGGTAACCACCAAGCTGTATTCCGCAAAAGGCAAATAAAACAAATTAATTACGACTTACAATTCACTTAATAAAACAACAAATTTAGTCACTGGAGAATGAGATAAGAAGGATGGAGTGAAAAATAGCTTTGGGCTGGCCAGGAATTTGTGTGTGAAATCATATTAATAATATCGTATGAATACCCACATATATTTTTTTCTTTATTTCTTGTTCAATTACACAGAAAAAAAAGTGTACAATAAACATATTTTCTTTATATATCTCTCTTTCACCAGCATGAATACAAGAACATTGTATGAAAAAATTGATATTACCGTATATATGCTAAAATGAACCCGTTTGACAAACAAACTTTATTTCGCAACTTGATTTGACTAAATATAGTGATCAATTTTCATAATTTTATAGAATAAAAAGAAAAAAATGAAAAAGGATTTGAACATGGGTTCTTTCACCTACAGGGTAAGTGTCAACCCATTAGACCAGAGTCATACTGTAATACAGTAATCCAAGAAAATGTTTTTAATTAGACGCAGTGTTTAATTTTAGATATTAAGTTACCATCTTCTTGTTGAAAATCATCTGCTCATTTTTCACAAGAATATTACCTTTAAAAAAAAATCTTGTAAATTTAAACTCTCCTCAATTTTCAGAGATCATACATGTTTAGTGAAACTAATTTAATAAATAGCATATATTAACTAAAATTCCCCGCTTTCCACGCAAAAATAATTTATTTATATCTACAAATCTTGGAACAGTTAATGTAAAAAGACCAATTTACACAGACAAGCCGTAACGGTAAGCGGGAACGGTAGCTTGTCCCACATAGAATCTGTATCTATCCTCAGCGGAAAACCGCTGTCTGCTTCGCGTTCTGTAAATGGTCAAAGGAATAACATAAATTCTATATTTTTATTACCGTTTCCGCTCGTCTGTGTAAATTGGCCTTTAGTCTATATATATATATACTTATAATTATACTCTAGATTACAATAACAATACACATTGACAAACAATTAGAACATTTTATATAACATTACACTGAAAAAGAAAAACATTATGAATAGTTATACAACAACAATGGTGAATTAAATTTATATTATTATGAATTAAGTGAATAACATTATCACTAAACCAAAAAAAAGTAAATAACAAATTTGAATTTTTTAGTGCAATGTTTGTTACATGTGTGGTAGTTTTTAGATAACAGTGACAGTATTGTCCACATGGTTATAAATGAAATGCGAGGGAAAAAGAATAGACACAAAAAATGTTTAATGATTCTAATAAATATACACTGAATGTATTTGTTAATGAAGACAATGACAGGAAACAAATGTTTTAATTTGACAGTGGCAGATCCAGGATTTTAAAATAGGCAGGGCCTAAAAGTAGTAAACTTAATTTTGATGTCCTATCTTTTGCATTACAATTTGTGAAATTTAGAGGGAATCTGCCTCTGTTTGAAATAGTTATGAAGTGGTATTTAAAAAAATATGTATTGTCCTCCAGACCATGAATGAATATTATTATTATTAAACATTAATCAATTTGCATTTTTAATAAAGTTATTCACAACATCTATGATTTTGACAAAATAAATGGTTAAATCCAACCAAAAACCCATTGTCTGACAGACAATTTGACTATTTTTCTTTAAATTACAGTTTTTTTTAGCAAATAAAAAATATTTTCGATCCAATTTTTGGTCAAAGTGAATAACTATTAGGTGAAATTAAAATGGCATATTCAACAAAATTTTGGGGTTTTTTTCAATTATTTTTTCAGGTGGAATCTATAGTTGTCATTATTGTTGAAATTATGAAATAAACTACTGGTTTTTAATGATTATGAAATTATTTAATTTTGTGAAGAAGCTATTAAGTACAGTAAAATATATAGGTGTAATGTGAAAAAATATATTAATATTGATCTTTAGAATTAACAGATCTTATTATGCTAGAATAAAATTTCAAAATGTCTATTTAGTACGCAATAATTAAATCTATATATACCTAATTGGTAAAGAATATGTTCTTATATATATATTACAAGTATTAAATAAAATGCTTAATTTGTACTAACATTTTTAAACAATATACAATAATAAATTTATTTAATAGGAAAAAAGGAGTTGCTATTTTTAAATGGTAAAAGTTAACTTAAGTAAAAGTGACCAATAGATCTAAATCTCACAGATCGGCCGAGAGTATCCCGGATTTTGAATCACGACTACCGGGTACAGCAACTTTCTGAAGAATTCATCTCTACATGATAGATATAGAATAAACCAGAATTGAATTGATTGCATAACAAATTTATTGTTATTCTTCTTGTGACTATGCCAAAATTAATTGACAAAATCGGTGTACTTTTTTTTTTCACAGTTTTTTTTGTTTCGACATAAAATAATACACACATTGCAGTGCTTGTCTGCAATTGTGAACAGCGTTTATATGAAATAGAAAGAATTCTGAGACGTCTCAGTAAATTTTCAATACAACACGGAAACATGAACGCGAGAATGTAATCAATTAAGACTGCAAATATCATACATAGTATGTGTAAAATTACAGCAATAAAAATAAATATATTTTATTTGAAAAAGAGACTGATTTGTTTCTAGGACAAAAAAACTAAGGGATCGTAGAAATTGAGAAAAATGTCAACTAAGGATCAGTGTGGCACCGCCTAGCTTACGAGGTCACAAAAAAGCCAAATACTGTCCAACTAGTTAAGTGTTCCACTAGATCTGCCATCAATTTAGTGGTAGATCAACTGGTGTGTAGTGTCGGTTTTCTGGTGATGTTTTTCGTTAATTTTCAGAACACAAACTGATTACCAAAATGGACCAGGTATTCTACGATAATTTTTTTTCAATAAGGGACATGACCATATTTGTAGAGTCACCCTTTTTTTTTTTGAGTTGTGTTTTAGTCATGAATCATTATGTTTGGGTTTAACTTCTTTCTGCGAACGGCTCCACCCTATATTTGTGGCAAACTCCAAGACTATTGGTAGTTAGTATGTAACAAGTAAATATGATGGGCTGTAGTTAAATAATGGAATACAAGATATATAATAATGTGCATTTGTGGAATAGTGACATCATCATGAATCGTCTGTGACTGGGTGCATTGGAAACATTAACACCTTTGAGTGCATGAACGAAAGCTGTGCTAAGTTACTAAGTACATTGTTAGCCTCCTCACTTAGATGCTCATCTTTCTTAGGCTGTGCAACCATAGAGCTCTGCATGTTCTTCAAGATGTTGTCCAGGGGTTTTATACTGCTCGTACCTGGAGGCGGTGCCAATGGTGTAGACATTTCCAGGCCTAGAAACTCACTGTCTAATCCACCTACAAAATAAAAAATATTTTACACATAACAAATAAATAAAAGTAGTAGACAAAAAACCTGAAACGTCAGCAAGGATTATTTCATCCTTTATATTTAAACATGTAAAATAAATTCTAATATTTTTTGTAAAGGCTGGTTACTATTAAGATGTACCACAACGACGTACGCTCAAAGGAATTCGACCAATCACGGTATGGACGACAATCGCTGGTCATATTGGTCAATTTACTTGCTTGGGACAAAGCTGTAAAGTTTACAGAATAAATCTATGTAACTTATCACTTAATGTCTAGCGATTTCGCATGAAGGCGTCAAACATTTAGCGTGGCGTCTTTTACTAGATTTACACTATTATCTGCATATCATTTCCTGTATGGAAAAAGCAAGGTCCCAGCTGTGAACGTCTATCAACTTGTTATCAACATCTAACAAGCGATTAATTTCATTTCACAATCATTTGAACATGAAATATGTTGATGACACTTGCATATTATGTTGATAAGAATTAAACATCATGTTGTTATGATTAAATAACTCATCCATTGGGACATCCCTATTCAGGGGACACAGTGCGATTTAGGGGATAGGCCTCCTTCAATTCAGGGGACACTCCGATTCAAGGGGACACTCTGATTCAGGGGATAGGCCTACTTCAATTCAGGGGACACTCTGATTCAGCGGACACTCCGATTCAGGGGATAGGCCTACTTCAATTCAGGGGACACTCCAATTCAGGGGATAGGCCTACTACAATTCAGGGGACACTCCGATACAGGGGATAGGCCTACTTCAATTCAGGGGACACTTCGATTCAGGGGATAGGCCTACTTCAATTCAAGAGACACTCCGATTCAGGGGACACTCCGATTCAGGGGACACTCCGATTCAGGGGACACTCCGATTCAGGGGATAGGCCTACTTCAATTCAGGGGACACTCCGATTCAGGGGATAGGCCTACTACAATTCAGGGGACACTCCGATTCAGGGGATAGGCCTACTTCAATTCAGGGGACACTCCGATTCAGGGGATAGGCCTACTTCGATTCAGGGGATAGGTCTACTTCAATTCAGGGAACACTCCGATTCAGGGGATAGGCCTACTACAATTCAGGGGACACTCCGATTCAGGGGATAGGCCTACTTCAATTCAGGGGACACTCTGATTCAGGGGATAGGTCTACTCCAATTCAGGGGACACTCCGATTCAGGGGGATAGGCCTACTACAATTCAGGGGACACTCCAATTCAGGGGGATAGGCCTACT
This sequence comes from Antedon bifida, assembly GCF_963402885.1. Classification (NCBI taxonomy): domain Eukaryota; kingdom Metazoa; phylum Echinodermata; class Crinoidea; order Comatulida; family Antedonidae; genus Antedon; species Antedon bifida. The sequence goes on from NC_136234.1 coordinate 4,104,138, forward strand.
ACAATTCAGGGGACGCTCCAATTCAGGAGACACTCCTTTCAGAGGACACTCCAATTATGAGAACACTTCTATTCAGGGACACGTTGTTGGGTCTCAATGCTGTCCCTTTAATACAGGTTCTATCATATTATGTTTGATACACTTTTTTTGTGATAAAAAATGAATCAATTTAAGATCTTTTGATAACAATTAATCATCTTATTGATAACAATAATTATGAATTAAATATCATAATGTCGATAATACTTAAATATCTTGTTACTAAACTTGACACAAGATTAGTTGCATATACAAACTGATACACTTTACATAAACTATCAAAACTAAAAACATAAAATCAAAACTTAAAATCTGTCAATCACAGAAGTAAAATTAAAAGAAACGATTGGAATTGTTTGTTACATAACCGTCTTACCCCTGCTGTACCTCCTTGATATAATTTCATTCTTTTAATTTGATAAAAGGTGATTCACCCTCCGGTTACATGATGAAGCATATTAAGCAATCTAAACATAATATCTGACCTTGAATATGTATTACTGTATATTGTTTTTGATCTAGATCTCTACACCCAAATAAGTCTCAACAGACAAAAAAAAGACATGCACTTTATAATATACACAGCTTAAAGCTCTGTCTACACTATTAAACTTTATGTGAAAAAGAATGCGATGTGCCCATATATGGAAATGATGATGTCATCACTACCATATTTAAGCATATCACTACCATATTTGGACACATCACACTATTTTTGTCGCTAGTTTGATAGTGTAGACAGAGCTTTCAGTAAATGAACTAATTGTCATGTGACATAGGTACTAATGCACTATACGTACAAAATATAGCGTACCAGTATCTCTAAAAGGAAAGGGTGGAAAAATTGTGTTTGACCACAATTATGATAAATGCTACCAAAGATAATTTTTAGATTATAACGTCATTCAAAAGGAAAAGAAAGGTGTAAAAAACTGTAATTATCAAATTGTTAACTTAAATTAATGAAACAATAAATCTTGTGTAAAGAATTTAAATAATGTTGCATGCAAAAGTAAGAAAAAAAAAAAAAAAAAAATGTTTTTAATCATGATGTATTTGCACAGTATACACTGTACAATTGCAGTGAATTATAATGACCATTGTTTTTTTATCATAAAAATGAACTTCTGTATTGAACTTTGTGGTGAACTGGAGGAACTACCAACATACGGTGGAACCCTTCCTTTAGGAAAACTCTATTCAGGGGATATCCTATTAAGGGGACACTTTCCCGAGAAACAAACAACAGTTTTATGTTTTAAAACTACAGCTAACTCCTTATTAAGGGACACTTCATTGGGTCTTAAAATATAGGAATCTACTGCATACACAATCTTTTATTATATCTACCTCAAACCTCCCAACTCTCCCGATAATTTTATCATCTCCCGCTCTCCGACTAAAATACAATCTTCCTGACATTTCATTTTTCCAAGTTGGGAGGTGTGCCACCTTCTCACACAACTCAAATCATAGAGGCATCCCGATTTTTTTTAAGCATTAACACACGCTCAAGCACGGTAGTCGAGTGAATAATTTACCGGTATTTGCTTTATTTCGTGTTTGTTCGACCCCTTAAACTTGACGTTGTGTAACAGTGTACTTGGCACAAACAAATCTTGAAATTGGAAACATCCTGGTAAGTTGAATTCATTTCCTTTTATATTTTGATGGGTGTGAATATAATTGCAATACAATCTGGTCTAATCAATGCTATTTTTACTATTTTAAGCTCCGTCTACACTATCTTTATGTGACAAAAAAATGTGATATATACGGACATGATGATGTCATATCTCTACCATATGTGGGTATATGATTACCATATTTGGGCACACTTTTTTTGTCAAACTAGTTTGAGAGTGTAGACAGAGCTTTATATTTGTTTTAAGCTTTTCAAAAAAACCCTTCTACATTCTGTACTTATCACTAAAATATTATAGTTATTATAGTAAAAAAATGTTAGTTTTTGTAACAACTCGAAATTCATTTTTAAAAAAATGATCAATATGAATAATGTTGATGAATAATGCAAGAACATTTACAATTAATTTTCAACAAAATTGTTGGAAAAGTTCTGGACATAAAAGTTACGGTAATTTGTATTCATTTAGTGAAAATGTTTTAGATAAAAAATAGATACATTTTTAAACAGTTGGTTAGTTACAAAATATAAAACAAATCTTTAACATCATCTCTATACTACCAAAGACAAAATTCACGACCATATTGATTAGATGAATTCTAAATATCAAAGAAAGAAGCATGAACAAACTATCATAAGTTATATATTCAGAAAAAAACTATAAAATTATTTAACAAAACAATGTAGAAGAAAAAAAAAAGATGAAAAAACCAAAACCATAAATTGAATTGAAAATTGTTAAATATGAAACCAATATCATGCTAAACAAAAGCAACAGTTTAAAAAAAAGATGAGGGCAGTATCAAGTTTGACCTTTACCTGTAAATGACCTTTTGCTTTTGAACGAGGACTTTGTCTCTATGACAAAGAAATCCAAGTTTAAACTGTTAGCTAAAATAAGTAGAAACAATTTTAAATGAATACATTTGCAATCACTTAAAAATCATTTTAAACAAAAAAAAAAGGTTTTGCACAGAAAATTAAATATTTCTTGTAAAACAATGACAAAATTAATTAGTATTATAGTCAACAATCTATGCATATTAATTAGTTAGATGTACCTACCATCTAATGGATTAGTTAAACCACTCCCAGACCAATCAAATTCAAGCTTGGTAGAAGATTCCTACAGAAATTAAACAGAAGAATGTTACAATGACATGAATAAGGATATTAATCATTTGATTAAGTAGCCTATAAAATGTTTATTGCTATTACTGAGGTACTTTATCTATACTGGGATAACTTACTAAAATCAAAACCTATTAAGCTCTGTCTACACTATCAAACTTTATGTGACAAAAAAATGTGATGTGCCCATATATAGACATGATGATGTCCTATCACTACCATATTTAGGCATATCACTACCATCATGGGCACAAATCACACTTTTTTTGTCAAACTAGTTTGATAGTGTAGACAGAGCTTTAGAATCAGAACACTCGCTTAAACTGGACACTCGCTTAAACAGGACACTCGCTTAAACTGGACACTCGCTTAAACAGGACACTCGCTTAAACTGGACACTCGCTTAAATAGGACACTCGCTTAAACTGGACACTCGCTTAAACAGGACACTCGCTTAAACTGGACACTCGCTTAAACAGGACACTCGCTTAAACAGGACACTCGCTTAAACTGGACACTCGCTTAAACTGGACACTCGCTTAAACAGGACACTCGCTTAAACAGGACACTCGCTTAAACAGGACACTCGCTTAAACAAGACACTCACTTAAACCAGACACTTATTTAAACAGGACACTCTCTCATTCAAAAAGGACACTCATTCAAAAAGGACAATCACTTAAACCGGACACTAACTTAAACAGGACATTCGCTTAAACAGGACACTCAGTCAAACAGGACACTTATTCAAACAGGACACTTGCTTTAAAAAATCAGACACTCAACTAAATTTGCAAACAAGATCCAAGCATAATTCCACCCCTTAATTTCGTACCCAGAACACCTTGGATTATACATCACAAGTTCTACAAACTTGTCTTGAGATTCGCACATTGTATACACAAGGTCAGATATGTGTCATTTGACCTTTAGACTAAGGTGTACGTTACAGATAATTCTTGTTCAATACAGAAGATATCCCAGAATCCCTTTTAATTTCTACTGTATTGCAGCACTGTACTTTACTTTTCACACTTTATCATTTTACAACTACACATGCATAGTTCCTACCATCTATCAACACAAAAGATTTTGTTCAATTGCACGTTAGTTAGAGATAACGATACTAGGACAACTACGGTTTCTGCTGTGTAAAACGAGGTGTCTCCTCTCGTTAGTCGCATCACGTCGAAATTAATTATGCATTTCCCTATGGTGTCGATGCCTGGCTGTCCTGGGATCATGTCCGATTCGCTAACAAATCCAAAGTCACATTATGCTATTTTGTTTATCAGTAAAAAAGCTAAATTATGCAATGTCTGATGAGAATGGGGCTGATTAAGCATAATTTAAATGTCTAACGTTTATTAATTTTTAACAGAAAACATTACTTGGGCTAGAAAAAAACACAACACCAGAAAAACAATGCATACGTTACATTCATGTCAAAGTGACACCCCTCCTTTGGGACACCCTTATTCAGGGAACACCTCTATTAAGGGGACACTTTCTCATGAAATGAACAAGGGGCAATATATGTTTTAACACTATGGCTAACCACTATTCAGGGGACACCACTATTAGGACCGATTGTTGAGCCCTAATGGTGTCTCTTTAATAGGGTTCAGTGTCTAGGCTCACCTCATCTGGAATAGCAGCAGGTTTACTGGTAGAGACAAGTGGTTCCTCTGGGACAGGCTCCTGTGGTTTTTCAAGTTTCTCTCCTGCTTTACTTGGAATCAACAGGCCTAAATCTGATGCAAAGATTGGCGTTGGTCTCTTCTTGGAAGACAGCTGAAATAATATAGTTTGAATGTTATAAATTAATGTTTGAAAAAATCCTGTCAGCATTCAAATAGTTTCTCTTTGTAAAATTGGCACAGTTTCACAGCAATTGAGTTTTTAATGCAAAACGAGGCTCCACACAGACTGGTGTGTGACGTCCCTATGTAGACTTGCGCATTTAAAAATTGTTTTTGGAAAATAGATAATTACTATAAAGTACCGAAAACACTAGCATCAAATAACTTAAAAGTATTATAGTTTGACAATATAACAATTTTAGTCGAGTAACAAAATTGTCATGTGTAATTTTGTAGTCTGAGTCTGAGTACAGCCTGGTCAATCAACACATATAGTAGTCAAGCAATACAAACTGTACAACACACTTGGATATATATATAGATATTAGAACATTCATTTGCAATGGTGCCTTGCTGTATATTAACACTACTGTTGGCCTTGCCTAAGTGTCACTCCTACCACCATATATGGTGTGGCTCAGGTCAGAGGTTATTAATACAGTTACACTAGTTAATGAGTTATTAATACACCTCATTGATCACCACAATTATGATTTTCTTGAAATATTTGATGAATTATGAATGTTTTTTTTTTCTAATTCATGTATAATTTCCTGTATTTAAATATATTCATGCATTCTGCTATAATACTATGAATCATAAATTTTAAAATATCATACTTTAAGTTACAGTAAACATTAAAAATGAAAAACTAGGTCAACGTTTTAAAGGTCACACTGTGCATAGTCGTCTAGGTTAGTTATTGTGATACAATTTGAACATACTGTACTATGAAAGGACGAATTCATGATTTACATTTTAGGGTTTTTCCGTAACAAGGCTGTCCTCTGAATAGTGATTGGTCGTAATATTAAGTATATTGCATGTTATTACTTTCAAGAGAAAGAGACCACCTGAATAGGGTTGTCCCAAAAGCGGGATTCTACTGTATTTGTAAAATTATTAATACTGTATTATAGAGTGTGAATATATATCAAACAGCAGGTTGTAAGAATAGTATATACAAGTGATCATGGAATTGCTACTTGGCTATGACAATGAGCCAGGCACTAGGCTTATTACGGTTTAACTCCCTAAGGTCCCACAGGACAGACATATCCAATAAGCAGATGTGTGAGGATCAGAGATAACCAATACAAGGGAAGTTCACATTCATCTAGCTTTCCATAACTCATTATCCAGTAGCAAATTGTCATTTGAAATAGAGGGCAGCAGATAAGTTTCAAACATTTATTAAAGCTCTGTCTACACTACCAAACTTTATGCGACAAAAAATGTGATGTGCCCATATATGGACATAATGATGTCATATCACTTCCATATTTGGGCACATCACACTTTTTTGTAAAACTAGTTTGATAGTGTAGACAGAGCATTAGTGTAGACAGAGCATTAGGACAAGTTCATATACATTATCTGTCTATATCGTTAATACAGTAATATTCAAAGTGGGTGAAAACGGCCATTTGCTATAGAGGGCAGTAGAGTAAATTTCTTACAAATGAATAAGGGATCATGTTAAAGACCCCTTCCCTGCAATTTTGGACGTTTTTTGGAAAATAATACATATATATCACTTTAAAAACATTAAACCATGTCATTCCTTGTCTTAAATGTACGTTTTATGGTAAATTATGATAAAAAGTGAGAAACAATGCACTACCTAAGTAGCTCGCGGCGATCGACCTCTCGTGGACGGTCTTAGGCCTAGCCTAGCTAGGCTTAGTTTTGTAGGCCTAGCTGGTAAACATCGGTAACGTACGAACATCGTACGCTAGCTATATACCTAGCCTGACGTTGTATAGTTGCTGCATTAATTGTCTTTCTATTTTTGCCAGACTCCGTTGATACAAGTTGGGGAAAACCCGGTATTTTCACTGAAAAGTTAGGAGTCTTCCATTTGTTTTTGCCTCACGATCGATCGAAAAGTGGGCGAATTACAGGTGAAAAACAAAAATATCAATCCGCGCGCAATGCATTTTGGGATTTATAGCGGGCCGCTATAATTATTAGAATCGACTTATTTTTCACATTTTTAACCGTTTAAAGACGAAAAAAATTATCGCAATAGGACAATATAGTATTATTTTTACATTAAATATAGTTTGTGATGTTAAATTAGATCTAAAAAACGTAGGGAAGGGGGCTTTAAATCTTCTAGCCAAGAAAAAAAAGAATCTTCTTTAATCTGGTATAGGTATGGTTAGGGACAAAGTCAGAATCATTCTACTGCAGTTACTGCAGTAAATAAATTTTGTACTGCAACAATGTATGATTCTAGTATATTTTAATGCAGAAGTTCATGGGGCTGTCACTTTATTAATGTGTATGATAGTGATTCTCACTGCACCAGAATAAAGAAGACTGTATTAGGTAAATACTTTTTATAAAAGACCAGAAGTATTGGTCTTTAAAACAAACAGACAAAAAGATTGATAATGCTACAAGACAATCGTATAACATTAAGCTGAGATTTTGCATAAACTAAGCATAGTACTGTCAATTGTAAGGAAGAACAACCAAAAACCAAAAAAGCCCACCATTAAATAGAGAAACTCAAACATATTAGCTTAAGTATACAGAATAAGTATAGATAAAAATAAAATAGCAGGCTTATTGTTAGTTATACTTACAATGTTTCTTGTATCTATGGCCAGGGCGGTAAGTAACTGCTTGTTATTACTCGAGTCTGCCCATTGGTATGTAAGTGCGTTTGTTTTCTCCATATTCTGGAGTTGATCCCATATATTTATAGCTGCAAGGCTGAAAGATAAAACCCAGCATTTAAAGTTCATTAGGATACATTACACACCTTGTACCATAGAGAAATAAGTTTACAAACACCTTGAAAGCATAGATGCATGTCATCTATTATAGAGGGCTGGAAAAAGCATGATGTACAAGTGCAATCAGAGGTACTTAATTGAATAATTGCTTGAAATTGCTAAAAAAATAAAAGCTTATTGTACCTAAAGCTCTGTCTACACTATCAAACTTTATGTGACAAAAAAATGTGATGTGCCTATATATGGAAACAATGATGGCATATCATTACCATATTTGTGCACATCACACTTTTTTTGGTCAAACTAGTTTGATAATGTAGACAGTACTACTACTAATTAATAGTAATATTATGTAAACCTTATATAGGACTTAATGCTCACAGTCTCTATATGCTTCACCTTACTACACTGGTCACTGTATTAAACAATGTATATACTACAGTACAATGTCTACTACAGCATATGTGCAAATAAATTGGAAATATATACTTATATGATGTATTACCCAGTTACAATAGCTAACAGGTGTAACTGTGTGTTTTATAATTAATTACCCTGTCTTGTTCCTTTTAAGCTCATCATTTGTTTCCTTTTTAATGACATCAAGCAGAAGGTTGATTGTGTTGTCTGTGTCGACGTCGCCATTGTTACACGGAAAACAAAAACGGAAAACCTGTTCCAACTTGTTTCCAGACACCTAAAAGAAAAAAGTTTTTAAAAATAATATTTATGCTCCGTCCAACAAAGAAATGTAATTTCAATTATCATATTATTGTTATTGAATACATTACATTTGCATTAAAATAATAATACAGGTATTGCATCTACTATAAATGAATTTTTATGAAAATACAATTATATAGCATGTTTTAATTCATATTTTATTATTATTTCATATGATAACACTGTCACTAATATTGATTTGCAGTTGCAATTGTAGAGAGTAATTATTGACTTTTTGCTGTGGAGTTCTGTAAATGTTGCAGTGTTAAACAAACTGTTTCTTAATGAAATTATTTGCACAGTGGCGATTGTTTTGTACAAATGGGAATTGAAGATATCATAGTAGTGTAGATAGAGGTATTGACTAAAAATGTAAACATCAAAAATAATATTTTGTAGTACTCTTATTATAATAGTATTAATTTTCTATACCTTGGGTATTTCTGCTACTTTTGGTTCACTTGGTGTGGTGCTAAACTTTCCAAAATCATCTGAAGTTTTGTTACTGGTTGAAAAACTGCCAAAATCTCCAAATTCGTCATCCTTTGGTTCCTTCTTTGATGATTCTTGAAATGTACCAAACTCCCCAAATCCAGTACTCTTTTTTGGGTCATTTTGAGAAAATGCACTGAATTCAGATGTGTTTGATTCTTGGAAGGTTCCAAATTCTCCAAAACCATCATCTTCAGTCTTAGATGTCTGTTGGAATGATTTGAAGCCTTCACCAAAATCGTCATCATCTTTCCTCTTTTCTTCATCAAACTCTTGCTTGTTAAAGTTTCCAAAATTACCAAAATCATCTGAAGAATTTGTTTTGGACTCAAATTTGCCAAAATCATTTGCTTGTTGTTTAAAATTGTCTTTCGACAATGGTGGTGGTTTTGAATCAAAATCACCAAAATCATCTGAATTATCTGCAGATTTTACATCAAAATCACCAAAATCATCTGATTTATCTGCCGGTTTAGAATCAAAATCACCAAAATCATCTGATTTATCTGCAGATTTTGAATCAAAATCACCAAAATCATCCGATTTAATTACTGGTCTCGAGTCAATTGCACCAAAATCACAATCTTTATCTTCAGAAACATTTTCAGATACAGTGTTCTGTTTTTTATGTAAAACAGTTTCAGATATATTATTTCTAATCGGTGATGTGAAATTTGCAAAATCATCATCTTGAAATTGAGCGTTAGCTTTTGTTAAACTTTGAGATTCATTGTCTTTCTGACTAGAAGTGGAACCTACTGGTGTTTTGTCATTCAGACCATCAGATGATTCTTGGTCAGTTTTACCACTCCTTTCTGAGTCAAAGTCTTCAAAACCATCATCGTGGTGACCATCATCACTCAAGGTATCAATTTGGAATGCATTGCTTTTGGGAACTATTCTATCTTTCTCTAAGGTCATTGCACTTTCAGAGTTATTTACATTTTCCAACTTATCGTCGCTTGATTCTTTTAATCGTGTATCAAAATCAATTTCTTTAGAGTTTTTAATTGGATTAAATGTTTTTGAGTTTTGATTATCACATTGTTCGTCTTTCCCCCTGGAAGGATCTTCCTCATCTGGAGAATTTCCAGAAGCTGCACCAGATGTAAAGGCACTGAAATCAGAAAAGTCATCATCCATACTGGATATTGACGTACTGTCTTTTGAAATGGCATCTTTGCCATCATTTGAGCTGTGAAATTCAGAAAATAAATCAAGTTTTTGTTTTGTACCATCTATTGTTTCAAATTGATTATGTTTATTTTGCCAATCATCTGGGTTAGACGAGTTTCCATTTGTCAGTTGAGTTTTATCAGTTTCTTCAGTAAAAGTATTAGAGGACCTATTTCCATTAGAGGCATCAGCAAAGTCACCAAAATCATCACCATTTTTTTCAAAAGAACCAAATTGGTCTCCATTTCCGTTATGTATACTATTACTAACAAATACATCTGGTTTGGATTCTTTGTGACCTTTACGAGTTGATGGTGTTCCGGCTAGGTCAGATGAGTAGTGAGAAAATGATCCAAAATCGTCCTCATCGTCATCAAACCCACCGTCGTCCATAGGTGGTGGTGACGCGGAGACCATAGGAATAAAAGGCCCGTCGGTTGAACTCATGGTGAGGCTGAAAAAAGTAAAACAATTGTTATTAATTAGATGTTCATCAACAAAAGATTCTTTCGTTTTTCAAATCCGAGACAAACTATATACGGTATATCCTCAGATTATGGACTAATCCCATCCCCTACTTTATGTCTGATTTCACTAACATATATATCCCTGGGTATAGTCCCAGACATTGACTTTTGGTCTGGATGTAGGCCTCTCTCTTGCCAGTTCAAAAGAGTCTTTACAAGAAATGCTTATCAATCATTTTTTTTCCTGAATCAGGGCGATTCCCCAGGTATAGCCCCCCTACCCCTCCCACCCAAAGTCGTCCCAATTTTGTGTTCTAGGGGGGGATATATATCAGAGGATATACGGTACTACTATAGTAAGTACATACTATTTATTTAATAGTATTCATTTCCTTTTAATGAAATATTCTTTTAATGATATTCCAATAATTGATCTCCCAATACGGCTATATGAATTCATAATTTAGAGTCATTTAGACATGGGTTAAACATACGATTACTATTAATATCAAAATTAATTTCTTTTTATGATAATTTATCTAGTCTGAAATAAATGCAAAGATGTTTCATTCTGATAATATTAATGACCTTACATTAGATGTTACATTTACAAATTACAGCATACACATTACTTCAACAAGATGTCTAAACAGATTAAACTTTTAACCCTATTTCCAAGATGGAGACTATAATACTCGGAACACAAAGCGTTTCTACAATCGCCACGATGGAGGCAATACACAACAAAGACCCATTCATCATTAACTACATGAGCATAAAACAGACTTTTGTGTAACTGCCTACATAATTTGGAACAATAAACAACAATGAAACACTTTGAAGTCTTAAACACCACCCTAGGGGTATCTTTTACAAATAAATTATAGTCCAATTAGCAAATTAAACTCTTAAAACTTTCGGATTTATGATGTACAATATACACCACTGTATCTTTTTAGGTTATTATAACTCTCTCCATAAGTGAAGAAAGCTTTGCTTTAATATTATATTATGTAATTTACTATAAAAAATGTCTACAATTAACATGTCAGGTGTTATACTATACACATGTCGTCACATAAAGAAGAGAAATGGAATTGTCCACATGGAGAGTAGTACCGTATATCCTGTGGTATAATCCCACCCCCCTAGAACACAAAATTGGGCCGACTTTGGGGGGTGGAACTATACAAATAAAAATTATTGGTAAACATTTTTTGTAAAAACTCATCTGAACTGGCAAGAGAGAGAGAAAGAGAGGCCTACATCCAGACCAAAAGACAATACTGGTACTATACCCAGGGATATGTCTGTCTGTGAAATCAGACATATAGTAGGGGGTGGGATTAGACCAGACATATTATGGTACTAGTAATGTTGGTTTTACCCAGCTTTAGTTTGCATACAGCAAAACTGACACTGGGAGCTACTTCAATGTTAAAATGATTACAGATTGAACTCTGCTGGAATAAAATAATTATAATCATATTAACAGATGAGGAAGTAAACCAATGCTAGAAAGAGGAACACCAGAAGGAACAATAAACACAAAATGTGTCCCATGAGGAAAATCACAAATTTCTCTGCAAAACATAATAATCTATAAATCTACAAACAATTTGATTTAGATATAGATAACTTTGTCAAGTAACATTCTAAAAGGATGAATCATGTCAACAATTATTTTACTGCAGTTACTGCAGCATTTTATTTACTGCAATATTATATGATTTTTCAATGGAGAGGTTTATGAGGCAGCCCCTGCAATAGTTTGAAGGATAACCTCAAAAAGTTAAAGAAAAAACAAAATGTAGTTACTGCAGTAAAGTAAAGAATAATTTAGAAATGATCGCTTTAGTTTCTGCAATAGAATTTTACCAAAAGAAAATATATGAAACCGCAACAAACAAAATTCAGTACAGTACTTACAGTTACAGTGATATACAGTAAGGCCAGTATTATGGTTTTTCTGATCACTAACAGTGTTACACTAACAGTTTGCAAAAATCCCATAAACTATCTTTAATCTACTACTGGAAATAATTTGACGATAATTACGACACAATCTCAAGCTTTGTTGCATAAAACACGAGTATAAGTGTATCGGCTTATTCAAGCGGAAAGCAGTATTAGAAATGTACATAACACTCACAAGACTATGCTCCAGAGGCTTTCACGTGGAAAATATGAATAAGACAATGCGTCTAAGGTCCGTAACACCATGTGAAAAAAAATTTGTATTGTATTTCAATGGTAAAGAAAGTTTTCTGGTTTTTCTCACCAGGTGTAAGATTGAGATTACAGATTTTGTGGTAAAATTCGTAACAAATAACTTTCTTTGCATTGTAATGTGTATACAATAACCAACAGTTACTGATTACATAATAAACAAAATTGCACAGTTCTATTATTATAAAATTACGCAGATATATTTCCTGAATAAAACTTCCCCCATTCCCCTATATTTCAGTTATGTTTTGTCCAAATTCAATACTAGTCTTTTTATAGGAGAAAACTATACAGTATGCAGAAAATTGTGTCAGCTCCTATGTAAAACTCTGTCTACACTATCAAACTTTATGTGACAACAAAATGTGATGTGCCTATATATGGACATGATATGACATCATATCACTTCCATATTTGGGCATATCAATACCATATTTGGGAACATCACACTTTTTTGGTCAAACTAGTTTGATAGTGTAGACAGAGCTTTATAGGTTAAATGAAATCAGCTTGTATGTCTTGATATCATTCATTTTCTTATAAGAGATTAAAACCAAAGGTCATGCAATAGATTTAGTTTTTAGACTTAAACAGTACTTATGGCAGATTTACAATAAACATACATTTACAAACATGCATAGAGTAGAACCATCACAATAGGACAGAATGCATGGCTGTTAATAAGTACCAGACTAAATGTTAACAAATACAGTACTACTAGATAAGCCAGCCATCAATGTCATTTGAATTATTACAAAAAGGGACTTTTTTAATATAAAGAACCATGGTATGAAAGACCAATAGAATTCAGTCATACCGCACATCTGCTAAAGCTCTGTCTACACTATCAAACCTTATGTGATGAGAAAATGTGATGTGCCCACATACTGTATGGACATGATGATGTCATATCACTACCATATTTGGGCATATCACTACCATATTTTGGCATATCACTACCATATTTTGGCATATCACTACTTTTTTTGTCAAACGAGTGTGATAGTGTAGACAGAGCTTTAAAGATAAAATTCTGTTGACATTCAGAGAAAACCAAGAACATAAAAAGTTGTTGGTGAATAATGATCTCATTAGGACAGTTGATCAACACAGAGGCCATCCTAAATCATCTTATAGCCACTCAGAGACATTGTTAAACCCCACAACCACCAACATGAACCCATGGTTTTTTATCTTTTTGTTCTGAAATTCATTCATTCTCATCCATTCCTCTTGACATCATTAATACTTACATTAACAAAGTGGGACTGATAAGTAATATAGATCTTTTACAAAACCCTTTAAAATTTCATAACAAAACATCAATCATTAATGGTAATTATAAAGATAAAGGGTTGTTAAAATAAAGGGCTGTTGAAAATAAAGAGCTGTGAAATATGCATCCTAAATAAGTATAGACAAACAAGCAAGGCATAATAGTAATACCCTGTATGATTGTTTGAAAGTGACCTGAGGTTAAATATCATATGGAAATATTCATTATTATGTTAATTATTTGTTATCAATAGGTGGTTTTAACTCAATAAGGATGTCTATTGTCATATCATAGACAAACATTTCATTTTTAATAATTACATTTTTGTATTCATTGTATGCTTAGTTTATTAAAATTGGTTTAATCTGCAGTATGTACTACTGTATGCAATGTAATGATGTGTGGGTGACTGTAGAATCAAAGATTATTTCATAAATATTTATCAAAAATCGCTGCTCAATAATGCAATCAGATTTATTTTTAAGCTTTTTATATTTAACTTGAGTAGAAATAAAATTGTAATTGAAATTTAATTTGTAAAAAATTGTGTTAATACATTTTAATGAAATTTATTCCATTTAAAGTACTGGTAGGCCTATTAAGCTTTAGGAAATATTTATCTAACATGCTTTTTTATATAAATTGATTGAAACAGAATATCATGGCCTAGCCTAGGCCTATTATTAAAAATAAAATGGCAACAAGAATTTTCCTCTTTTAAAGATTTTTTTTAAAAAAAAGAGGCCTCCCTATATCCTGAAAATTAAAAATCAAGAAAACATAATTACAAATATTGTCAATGTTTTGATAATTGAGTGTTATGTTTTACCAGAAAGATTAATAATACATCAATAAAAGACATTGTCAACACAACAGCAGGCCACTAGAGATCTTACCACTCTGCATGCCAGGAGGAGGGATGACGATATAAACACGGCAGACGATAATCTACCAACTGTCTCAGTCTGCTGCTGCCTCACCTACCTACCTAGGCTAGCTAGGCCCAGAACCGGAAGGAAGCCTGAAAACAGGTCCGTGATTATGTCAGATATACATGTAAATTCATAATGAAAACCCTTAACAATTAAACTACTTACTTTTATTGATAACAATTTTAAACACAACTTATCTCAACCTTATAAAAAGATTTTAAAACATAACTGAATTGATACTGATCTCATCATTAACACTCATCTCTTTTTCGCTAAAATCGCCATCTTTTGATAATGCCGTATTTATAGAGGGCGTTTTCAGGAGGCGTGTCAATCACACACGGCACGACTGATTTTAAAATAGTCGGATCTATGATCATGTTATTATATTAAATGTAATGTATATAAAATATAGTTACGTCTAGCATTATTATAATGTGGTATCGCGATGTACCTTACATCCATACCTCGTGTGCAGCGCAGTCGGGTAAACAATAATTCTTTCGACTGATACATACGGTCCGGGCTAATTTTATACCTTGGTCGGGTAAATAATAATTCTTTCGACTGATACATACGGTCCGGGCTAATTTTATACCTTGGTCGGGTAAATTTGTTCATAATGAATGCGACAGGATCATGTCTAAAAGTATGAAAGCACTTGTCACGAGATGACCTTTATATAAAAAAACATTTACAAAATAAAAAATACAAGAAATAAAAATATAATATAAAAAACGCAGGGTAATGTAAGTAACAAAAAGAAAATCCCCTCCATATCCCCCTCACTCACTACAGTAATTGATATAATTATCATAAAGTTGGATTGAAAATATTACATAAACGTCTAAAAAATTTAATATTATCACTCCATCGTACTCCAACCATGTGGTGGAGGTATGCTCCAACCAAGTATGACATCACAACGTTTGCAATTTGACGTAATTCATGTGCGCTACGTTGAGCGCGACGTACGCGCGCGCACCATTAGCGAACATAAGAACATTTCTGTTTTTTAAGCATGCAATTTAAGAAACGAAGACAAAAAATACAAATTTCAATATTGAAATACAATGCAATGGAAGAAAATGGTAATGATAATTTGTGTTTGACATAACAATTAAATAATTTCTAAATGTTACCAATAAACCAGAACATACAAAGCCTACCTAGGCCTAACTAATCTTATTGTTTTATGATTATTATCTTTAGTTTATGATGTGAATCAAATCAACAGCGACAGGAACCAGCTACAGGCACTGATTCTTGCGGCACGAGAGGTAGAAGAATATTATAAGACAACGGTAAGTAGAGTCACAATCAAAAATATTAATCTGCTCCAATTCTTGGAGGGCCTAGGCCTATAAAACTTTTAAAATATAGGCCTAGACCTAGGCTATACCATAGATGATTGGAATTAATTTTATTTGTATTTGTTCCTTTTCAGCCTCCGTTTATGTGGAGTGATTGTTATAAACATGGGCTACCAAATGAAAATTTAATACTACTAAACATGCATACAGACGAGATGAACAATCCAACTCGACAGAATTTTCTTACTGTTGCCGAAGATGTTGGTGTATGTCGTACAATCTGTAGGAATCTGGCAGACGAAGCAGGCGACTTATATCCACGAATTCGCGCCACTGCAAAGTTTCTAGCTCATGCCATTCTTGACCATGTAAAGAAGAAATTCACCTTTAGTTTTCAAACAGGTGACAGAATTTTATTACGAAAAGCGGTTAGCGTAATTACTAATATGGAAAAACACAAAAGAGCAAACATTATAAAGAAGCTTATTCAACGTCGACGCAAAGCAACGGTATATCTACTAGCTCTCAGAAAGAACCGCAAAACCAAACAGAAATTGGTAAAGTCACCAATACGAACGAACAAATGTACACAGACATTCATGACGTCTAATGAAACTTCACATCAAAAAATCATGACGTCAACACCAAATAAGTCACAATCACTACCCACATGTAATTTATTCAATTTAAATATATCACCTTGCAAACGATCACAGGCGGTAGAACCCCGTCACCCATCGAGCAAACGTCCTACGTCAGAAAGTGCGAGTGCACCAAGGCGCCTAGAGTTACCCTGTGACCCGTTGTCGTCGTCGGGGCAGACGGGTAATCCTAGCGTCAGTACAACTGGTTTGGTTTCAAATATGCAACAAGCCAGGCCTGCTCTGAGCGATCATCGCCAGCATTATTATCAGACTAGGCCTACTAATGTAATTTCAGAAAAAGTGGATGTCAGAACATGCAGAGTTACATTTTCAACCAATCATGATAAACATAAATTTACTAGGCATACAGTGTCGGGTAGTTTGGTGAACGCACTTAAAACTCCAGCCAATCAGGCGATATCGAGTAATTTATCAAACGGAAACGCCGTGATACTTTCAGCCAATCACAATCGAAGCCACGTACAATCTGCATACAACTCAGTACAACTTTTAACCAATCAAAATGCGTCTAAAAATGCATCCACGGTATGGCGTTCTACAAACGTCAATTTAGTCGAGCCATCAGTGAGTCACAACCCAGCTTTATTAATGGAAACAGTGCATGGATCTCCATACAGATGTTACTCAAAATAGAGGGAATGATAATTATTACATAATAGCATGTATCTGTCATTCGATATAAATAATATAATTAATTTTAATAACTGACCTGCCCTTTCTAGAGTTGATTTTTAATCTATCAATTCTTCAACTTTTATTAATTAATTAATCACTGTATTTAATTAGCCAATTGGGATGCTATTAACATAAATTTGCCAATACAATTAAATAAGGGTATCTTTTAATTAGGGCCGAAATAATTATTGATAAATGTTATCTTAAAATTGTTTTTTAGTACTCCAAATTAGGTATGAAAATTATAAGTAAGAAAAGGTTAATAATCTAGTCAAATATGTATTAATATAACTACCAAAAAACCCAAAACAATGATTTCAAGTACATACATATATGTAGGTTTGTAAATCATGAGTATGTCTATATTTTATTGAGTGTAAATTTATTAAAGGTTCTAAATATTACTTGCGCAATCACGTTTGTATTCTTTATGTAAATCAGAATTTGCATAAAGTTGGTTTAGTTAAATTATGAAGGTATAAAAAAGATGGTTAAATCTGCACATATTTTAAACAAAAGGAACGCAGCATCGATAAACTAGTTTTAAGAAATGTTGTGATTACTTATTAAAACTTTCCTTCAAGAAAAAGAGCATAATGATATCTATGCATGCTTACCGTACAACCCAATCGGCGTTGTAAATGCTTCCGCGAAAACGCCAAATTCCAATTTATTCAAAATAAAAGATGATGCAATTCAAGATATTTCTTTCAAAGCACTTTTATGTATTTTTCACCAGAATCTACTAAATAGCTAAATCATGAACAATGAAATGCTATGCCTAAATACAACACACCGCTATATAACACATGGAATTATGCAAATTAATCTAATACCAAAAATAATAGATTAAAACACATAATTATTTCTACATTCTTTGTAAGAAATGATTAGTTTACGATAACACTTCCTATTAATACATCATTGTATAAATTGGTTGATCAGATGGTGAAATTATTTTACATAAACTTGGGAAAACCCTTTTAAGCTCTGTCTACACTATCAAACTAGTTTAACAAAAAAAGTGTGGTAGTGTATGGTATTGATATGA
The DNA here is from genome assembly GCF_963402885.1 of Antedon bifida. Classification (NCBI taxonomy): domain Eukaryota; kingdom Metazoa; phylum Echinodermata; class Crinoidea; order Comatulida; family Antedonidae; genus Antedon; species Antedon bifida. The sequence goes on from NC_136234.1 coordinate 4,122,561, forward strand.
CATCATCATGTCCATATATGGGCACATCACATTTTTTTTGTCACATAAACTTTGATAGTGTAAACAGAGCTTAACATTGGTCATCCATGAAAATCGTACATAAACATACAGTGTGCTATTCCCCGTTCACACGACCTTTCAAAACACAGGAGTTTGTAACACCTTTTGCTTGGTGCTGTGTGTACACCCCACAGTTTTGGTAGGCCATGTGAACAGAGTATAAGCATCTAGTTAACTAAACACAATAATCAGCTAATCTACAAAATTGTATTCAATTAAAATGTCTTACATTCTGCATTAATATTTACAATTATTTTCAAACTCTCTGAATCTATTACACTTCATCATTAGGTATATTATGATACTAGTTATATATTATTATAAATACATGTTATCATTTTATGATATGAATTATATTGAATTACATAGGCTTACTTTTGTATTAATGTGAATACTACTAAACTTCAATTCAAAATAGTTTTTAATTTACATAACTAATGTCATATTTACCAAGCATAATAATCATAATTTAGTTTGATTATTTATCTGCTATGATTTACGTGCACTTTTACAATTTAGTAAAAAAAAAAGGTATTTTGACATCACAAATCAAGCAAAAACTAATGAATTTTTAGCATTGAAATAATCTACAGAATCCGAAAAATACTTCTATAAATGCATTTTACAAAAAGACAGAAATTTTAAATAAAGAGCTGTTGGTTTGCAAAGACCTACAGTAGGTTCTAAGTATATTATGTCATAAAGCTGGGATTACACTATCGTCAAACTAGTTTGAAAACAAATGTATGCCCAAATATGGCAGTGATATGACATCATCATGTCCATACATGGGCATATCACATTGTTGTGCCATAAAGTTTATAGTGTAGACAGAGCTTCAGTCATGACCTGGTCCATAGACAAATAATTGAGATGCATGCGAGATTTTTAATTACATATGTTTTGAATGTGCTAGAAAGAAATAGCAGAAATGAACCCACATTACATTGCGTCTTCAGCAAATGCAAATTAGCACAAAAAACTAAATATACAGTGCTCGATCTAAAATATAAATATACATGCAAGGTAAAATCTACATCATTTAAAACTAAACACTATTAAACAAAATTTATGAATTCCTATCAAACAATAAAATATACCATTCACTGATGGTTCATTAGTACTATTAATGCATCTTAGAATACTATTGCCATGCACTATTCTATAGAGCATGTTGTGAAAAACCACTAAGCATAATTAACTGATTTATTTTTGTGATCAGTCAAAATGAGATCCTGGACGCACCATCGTCATTGAACTCATAAAATAGAGATCAAACATCAAACAGGTAAGTGTTCGTTTAATCGTTCTATTAAATGATGTTATTTTAAAATGTCACTTAAAATGGTGAAAGTGGCTCAAATTTGATACATTGTATTCACAATTAAAAATGATTTTATTGGGTTAATTCGGCATACACCAGGCCTTGTCTTTTGAAAATCATAGGTGTGCTACAAATTGCACTCCTCAATACATTCAGGGGTGCTGTAGGTGTGCTGTTTGAATTTTCGTGTGTAGAAGTTTACCAAATTAAGGTGTGTTGTAAATCGCACTCCTTAAGGGTAGTTTAGGAGTGTGTTAGGTGAGTGATTGCACTCGCTCACCTTAAAAGACAAGGCCTGATACACTTTATGTAATGGCAATCTAATCTATCATTATAATCACACACTAATATTACTAAGTGTTAGCAAAAAAACTATTATGCAGCAATTGCAATAAAATGAAAATGCATTTTACAGTAAAAATCATTTTTTACATAACATAATTATAATTAATATTGAATATTAAAATTTTGAATGGATGTGAAATTTATTTATAAAAGAAAATAAAAAGAAATTAAATTTCTTTAAGAGTGACACGACTTATATGCACGGTAAAATATTAGCTTCAATAATTATGATAAAAATGTCGATAAGAATTTGTACAAACATTTGATATCTATTATTACATAACTCAGTTATATTTTTATCTTAAAATACTGTATTTGGTCTATTTTTATATTATTCAATTTAAATCATTTATCAATTTTAATTTTATATTCATAATTGATTTTTAATCAATTCAAAAATTCATTCATTAAATTTATACAACATTGTATGCCCAATCAAAAATAAGGGCAAACAGTTTTAAAATAAATGTATTCTTAAAAAGGTTTATTTTCAATGGTAAATTTATAAAACTGTATTATTAAATTTACAAGTTTTAAAATAAATTACATATTCACCATTTTTTGGCTAAAATGTTTCAATTAATGTATTTTCATTTGGATTTTTAAAAATGTGTGAAAAGCTTCTAAATCCTGATTTTCCCCCACCCTAAACTTTTTTTAAAACTGTTTTTTTTTAAAAGTTGGGTTCGAATCATATAAACATTGATACTCGATTCAACAAGGGATTTAAGGTTCAACCGTCTCAGATAAATTACCTACACTCACTGAGGTCAATTTTATACTGAATCCCTGTCCCCCTACACACCCTGTCTTGGCACACTTCCACCATTCTGCACTTGTATGAAAACTACCTTATCTGGTTATGGCCCTCACCAACAATTTATCATACAAACATAAGGTGCATTCACATGGTACTATTTTCCATTACTGAAAACACAAACTGATGACATATCCATGTATACAATTAGTACACTTATTCAAAGGGATTGCCGAGCGCCCTCTATGCATCTTTGAATTGGACCAGGTAGCGGAGACACACCTGTGAACTGTCGTAAACAATAAACTCGTTGTGATTCAGATTCAGATAGTAATTGCTTTCATCATGCATTTCACCCAAAGGAATCTTGGCACCTGTTAAGTGAAAAAGAATAATAATAATATATGTAAGTCTTTCACATTGTATTCCCATAAATCTTGCTCGGCAAAGTGTCTGTAACATAACAACATTTTTGTAATTTTATTAGGAATTTTTATTTAGGTATTGTATTGTGTAATAGTAAATACCATAAAACTCCATAAATCCCCCTAGGTTTGCAAAAAAGAAGCCCATCCCAGGGGCTTGCTTTTAACTTTAAGCATCTGCGTTATTCAGACTACATAGGGGACAGCATACAACTAAAGTTATCCATTTTTAAGTCATTCATAAATTGTGAATTTTGTATTATTATTTTTTTACATAGATATTGATATTTTTGTAGTAGCGAATGTCACTGTTTTTGTATGGTTTTTTTTATTTTAATATGTTTTTTTCTAGTATTAGTGTGTGCCATAATTGTATCGTTGCAAAAGATACTTTATTTCAGATTTTGGCTGCCACTGTATTTTAATGTTTTTGCAAATAAAGATACCATGAATAAAAAAAAACCCTTGGAGGGCCTACACACAAATATGATTACCTTCGGGTAGATGAATCGTCTCCATAGGATTTGGATATGACCTTCCTTTACCACAAACACTATCATTATTTTTCGTGTGTTTAGTTTCATCAAACTCGTAATAGTTAGTGATAGTACAGGACTTCCCTAAGGCAACCTATAACAAAGATAAAAACAATTAAGTAAATAAAATAAACACAAATTCACTATATTACGAAAACACTGATTACTACCAAAACTTCTGAAAAAAAAACCCATGTTTATAGTGTTGTATTTGCTTAGATATTTAAAAGGTTTTGGCTACTTAAAACTATATTTTACTTAGTGTAATGACTTGATAATAATTAAAGATGATGATTTTCAGAAGAACCATGTCTCTTTATTCAACAAGCTCTCAAACTGAGTGACTCCCACCAAGGAAGGTTACGAAACTGTGCATGCACTCACGGCATGTACTACATGGGTGGATAATTAGAAGTAAATTAATATGAATATCGCAATTACAACAAATTTTGGAAAATTAATTGAGAGGCTCACCTCACAGAGCAGCATCCATTTGCTGTTTTCCTCACCACGGGAGTGACAATAACCAGCACTCTTTGTAAATGTGTCTGCAAAGTAGATCCCCTGAAAATGAAAAAGATTATAATTAGTTCACACATCTAACAGCAAGTAACTGTAACAAATTACAGGATGAATTAACTATATCATGTCATATCATAAATAAACCTAACCCCTAAACCAAGTCTCATTTAAGGCTTAGGGATTGGAGTAGAAACAGTAATGTAATTGTTTGTAACTACTGTGGAGTAGCTTTGCGTCAGGGTGTTGAGTAATTGGTCAGATGTTTTTGCCCTACTCTGACGAATCTAACCTCTAGCCATCAGTGCAAGCAAGGTGGTCTAGAGGTATGAACGCCAGGCTAGTGATCTAGAGGTCGTGGGTTCGAGGCCCACCTGAGAATTACTTGCGTATTTTTACAAGTATTCTTAATGTACTTAGTATGAAGTACAAATTACGTCAGAGTAGGGCCAAAACATCTGACCAATTAGAAACAGTCATGCATGGCAGTAGGTCTAGGATTGAACCTTGGTCCTTGGGATAGGAAGGCAAGGATAAGCTACACTGGTACTGGTGCTGGTACTGGTTTAAATAACCGTCTCACAGAAACATCTGGTAGCCATTGACTTGAAGTTGGCATTTGGATGTGTTACTTTTAAATGTACAGTATGAGAGTGACTATTACCAAATTGCACAATCACAAAACAACTTATAAAACAGTTCATATATACAGTTAAACCATTGCTGGAAATAAATTTCTGTTGAAGCAGGCTCCAATGAAGTTGCATTTAGTAAGTTGACTTACAGCTCAACTACATAATAACGCAGATGCTTTTTCTCTTACAACCATACTGGATTTAGTTATAAATAAATTGAGCTAAGCATATATCATGTACATTTCTACACAAAAAATTGTCAAAGAATCTTCTTGTCGAAACTACTGCATTTATTAATATTACTATAAACCTATAAATATTGATACAAACCTTTCCAAACATATAACCTGTAGATGGCGCCTCAGGAGGTGCAACTAAAAGCCCCTTCTTTAAAATACTGATAAGATTTGCCGACTGCGTTCCGTGCCATAGTAACATATGATTACTAACGCCTTTGCTGTATAAACGTTCTTCCTCACCGCTACGATTTAAGCGGAATATGCCCTCTATGGACACGTTCCCATGTGCCTCTGTAGATAAGTATATAAAAGTAAAGTAGATATAAAATAGTGTGAATTTTAGTTACTCTAAAACTTTTTTTTTCTAGTGACAATGGCTGATACAGCACATTTGATAAAGTGGAACAGTTTGGCATTGAGAGAATTAAATAAGGATTTGGAGTATTATATCTGAGCAATTGATTTTAAGCCCTCTATCTACACTATCAAACTTTATGTGACGAAAAAATGTGATGTGCCCATATATGGCGACATCATATTACTACTGTATTTTGGCACATCACACTTTTTTTGTAAAACTAGTTTGATAGTGTAAACAGAGCTTTAGTAAATTTAAAATAACTTACGCGTATTGTGTATATATCTTAGAATACGCTGTGCTTCTCCGGATTCTTCATTTAATAGTTGCATTTGGCAATCAAGTGTTCGGTATACGTAGTCAAGTGGGTTCACATCTGTAAAAAAATACATGACTTGTATCTGCAGAAACTAAACATAGTAAAACCTAGGGGACATCTTCAGGACTCAATAAAGTGTCCCTTTTATAGGTGTGTCCCCTGAATAGAGGTTGGCTGTAATGTCAAAACATATATTTCCCCTTGTTTGTTTCATAGGAAAGTGTCCCCTTAATAGAGATATCCATGAATAGGGATTGGCTATAGTGTTAAAACATGTATTTATTTTTGTTTGTTTCACAGAAAAGTGTCCCCTTAATGGGTGTCTCAAAGTTCTACAGTACTAAATGACATTAAAAATCAATCATGGTGTTAGGGGGACTCTTATTTAAGCTCTGTCTACACTATAAAACTAGTTTAACAAAAAAGTGTGCCTAAGTATGGTAGTGACATGACATCATCATGTCCATAACATTTTTTGATCACATAAAATTTGATAGTGTAGACAGAGCTTAACAGAGGATATAATGCTATCTGTACACACCTTGTTGTTTGAAGCGTGCTCCCAGGATCACCTTACTTGCTACCTCATAGTCCAGTAGATTGGTGATCAGTTCAACAGCTTCTTTGAGCGTGTTTTCATCCGTTAGTGGTGAAATATTTTGGTACGAGAAGTCAATGTGGGGAATGAGTTCGTAATATTCATTGCTGAGATCATTAATCTAGAGATAAAAATAATATATAGAATAAGAAATGTACTTTAGAGAGGACTCAACGTCACTTAAGCATTATAGTATCGGATATATGTTTTATTTAAAAACTCAATTTAAATATTCTCAATAAATTTGCTTAAAAATACATATTGCAACCTATATTAAAATATTAAATAAAGTATATAATTTACCTCATCCATCAAGCGTTGGAATTTCTCGATTTCCTGTAGCAGATTTTCATCTCGTAGACGGTTACATTCTTTTAAGTTGTCACTTACTTTTGTAAGAATTTTCTTGGCTTTCATGAGTACGTCGCGCGAGATCATAGAGGTTGGTAAGTAAGACGTGTCAATGTTAATACCCCTCATGGAGGCTTCATACATCTTGTGATTTGTCTGATTAATAAAAAATTGATGTTTTTAAATAAAAATTGCAGACTATATAAAACTTAGTATGATCCAATTTCTTTTTCTTTACAAAGTGTGTTACCATATACATGGTTTGGAATTCTTAAGCTCTGTCTACACTATCAAACTAGTGTGATGTGCCCAAATATGGTAGTGACATATTGCCCATCACATTTTTTTGTCACATAAAGTTTGATAGTACAAATGAGATGTACAGTAACAAAACACAAAGGGAGACACCGAGTGTTACAAAGAGGTTTATGCAAAAGCTGCGTAATCTAAAGGGGAGAGATAGGATAATAATAATAATGAAATGGTGAAACGTGAGACAAATGAAAAGCAGAGAAACAATGATGATAATCTTACCAGACTCTTCATTACATCTATAACACGGCTTGGTAACTTTGATACAATTTTACTACTAAACGATGGATTCTTTTCTCCTTTATAAACTCTCTTAGATTTCAAGGGATCAGCGTTGACTAACCGATATTTCTTCGGTTGTTTTTCAAAACTGAAAACAAAAACGGAACAAAATCAATAATCAAGCTTTATAAACATAAAAAATTTTATTTTAAGGATATTTTATTAATATTAATATCTGCTTTGTAACTGATTTTTGTAGATAAAAACGAGTGTTATATTATTGCATCAGTGAACTTACTTCTTAACATTACTCCAACTATTTCCAGTTTTACTTCTAAATACTTTCAAAAACTCTTTGACTGCTTCTTCTTTTGTTGAGAACGGTGTACATTGGAACTGGCCACTTTGTCCAATCATGCCCCAACGTGTGAATAACGCATATACATCTTTCCCCTTTTGATGAATCACCTAGATAAAAAGGTAATTCCACATTTTTATTATTGTAGGGCTCTCCTCATTTGAGACACCTCAATTGAGGGGGCATATTGATTGAGGGGACACATCGATTGAGGGAACACATTGATTGAGGGGACACATCGATTGAGGGGACGCATCGATTGAGGGGACGCATCGATTGAGGGGACGCATCGATTGAGGGGACGCATCGATTGATGGAACACATCGATTGAGGGAACACATCGATTGAGGGGACACATCGATTGAGGAGACCCGTCTATTATTGGGACACTTTCCCGCGAACAAGGATTATTACATATGTTTTAACACTACGGTCAACATCTATTCAGGCGACACCCCCAATAAGTTGAACTATGTGTGTTCCCTCAATAAGGGTTCCATTGTAATTCTAAGAATCATAAACAATTTAAATATCAGCAATAATCTATATTTGTAGAGTAAATTATTACTAAACGGTTCTGCTTTTGTAGGGAGGAAAAATGATTACAAATTTATTACTGAAAATTAGTAAAAATTGTAAAATGATTATTACCTGCAGCTTGTAAAAATTATTCATTCCTTGTAAACCATAGCGAACTTCGACCTTGGTCATAACAGCATTATATGGAATGTTTAGTTCAGGATCTATTAGTACCACACTAAAAAAGGGCATTAAGTAATTTGTAAGCAAGAAATAGTAGACATTTGTTTTTCAATTTACACAAGTTAAATGCAAAAATGTCATGTCTAGTCTGCTTGTTTAGTTTGTACCAACTTCAGACAGAAGGTTTGGTCTGAGCTTTTGTAGATGCAGCCTCTGTTATTTGATGTGCCCAAATATGGTAGTGATAAGCCCAAATATGGTAGTGATATGACATCATCATGTCCATCACATTCAATATCACATGAACAAAACTCACCCGCCCTCAGTTAACCCAGAGTTGTCATCAACTTTCGCCGACGGTTTGTCGTCTGGGTCATCTCCACGGATTTCTTCTTCCAGCTTTTGCAGCATTTTCTTGGAATCTTCCTGGAAGTCTGGAGTTTCTCCTTGCCACTGGATGTTGTCTGACCACTTGACCTTCAGAGCCTCAGGCTTGACCTTACAAATGTAAACAAAAGGATTAATTAAAAAAAAATTAAAACTATTTAAACGTCAACTTAAAACTTTTCTTTTGAATTAATAATGCTAATATTGTTCTGTTCTTTGTAGGGCGGCATATAAAAACTTCTACATAGATAGATGTCATCACACCTTTTAGTATTAGCTGATTGCCGAAAATTTAAGGAATCACTCACCCGATTTTTCTCAGCTACCTTCTTTAACGTTTGAATGGTCGTTGTCATTTCAGTCGATCTGACATTCATAGCGTAGTCCAACGGCGTCTTGCCGTTCACGTCTTTCTGGTCTAACGAAGCCCCGACACTCACAAGGAGCTCTAACATCTGCACATTCTGGTATGTGCCTTCTTCGTTTGAGTGTACAACGTGATGGATCACATTACGCGCTTTTGAATCGGTTGCATTCAAGTTAACATTGCTTGTCATTTTAAAATCTTCTATAAAATATAATAATTCATTCATACCATGATTACATAATATATCCATATCAAATAAAGAAGCTTAATCTAAGAAATAATTGTACAGATAAAAAAAAAAAGAGATGAGGTAAAATTTGTAATAAATATAAATTTGTCAGTTGACATAATGTTGTACTTATATAAAATACATTTCAGAATTGCTTTAATATTTTTTATAGGAGAATAATATTGAATACAGGTAGTAAATTTTTAATTTTTTCTAGCAAACATGAATTTTCTTACCCGTCTTCTTCTTTGATTTCTTTGATTTCTTTGACTTCTTAGCATCTGTTTTTCCATTCTCTTTCTCTTCTTCATCGATACCATTTTCCATATCTTCATCTGCCTCTTCATCCTCATCTTTACCTTCGTCATCGTCACCTTCTTCATCATCTACATCCATCTCCTCATCTTCATTATCATTATCCTCATCATCGTCATCCATTTCTTCTTCTGATGAATTTCCATCCTCCTCATCACTATCATTGTAATTATTTCTAAATATGTTTTGTTGAAAACCTATGATAATTGAAAATATAAGCTGAATTAATCAGTGTTAAATAATTAACATTTAAAGGATATTGGCATTGAAATTATGGTAAGATAAATTTGTTGATATACCACATATATTTAGTTCTGAAAAGAACTGTTGAGTTTCTCGACGTTACGATCAATATTCTTTGATCGTCCTCAGGAGCGAGGTGGACATATATCAACACTTGATTTCGCCATGCAAACATTCAAACAAGATACATTTGAAAAAAAGAGAAAATAAGGCAGTGTTTACCTCTCGCCCTAGGCTGCTTCCCTTTCTTTCGTCCCCAGTTAAGGTAGCTTAATTTAGAATAATTTAGTTGAAAGCCTCGGATGAGTTCAGCCTTCTTTTTAATCACATACGAATGGTTCAATAATAACTTCACAATGTCAACATCATTCTGTAAAAATAAATTTCATTTTTTTTTAAATTTTAAGTTATCAGTGAGACAAACAAAATACTTTTTAGTAGAGAAAAACAGGAACAAATTAGTAGATAAATACAAAATATAAAACAGAAAAAACCTCTTATTACCTTTTTGACAGCATGCATCAGAGGTGTGACCATATCTTTGTCTGGGTAATTTGGATCAGCGCCATTCTTCAGTAGGAAGTCAACAGCTTTGAATAGACCATTACGAATACACAGAATGAGTGGTGTCTGATCAATGTTACGCTCGGACGCACCGTGAAAGACTTCACTGAGGCTCTTTGGTTGAGGCAAGAACTTGGCAAGTGCTGGGTCAACGTACGGCACTGGACTACGAATATTCAATGAACCTCCACATTTCAAGAACAATCTGAGAACAATTTGTAAAAATTAATAAACACAAATTTATTGTTTGTGGTTTTAAATGTTTTTTAATTGATGAAAATAAAAGTTCATTCTTATATAGCGCTTATAAGCAAGCTCTCAATGCGCTGCACATTATTATCCCGGCTATTTTTTGGAACAAACACGTATGGAAGCATACTCCCACAATGCAGCTAGTAATCAGCGCAAAGTTGTGTCTAACAGGATACAATTCTATACACCTGGATGGAGAGAGGCAAATGCAAGTTTCTTGCCTAAGGATACAAGCAATGCGGTGAGAGTTGGATTCAAACCACGACCTCACGATCAGTAAACGTCCAACACACTGCACCACACATCCTCAAAAGGGAATATAACATTTTCTGCTTTTTTCAAGAGTCAATATGCATTAGAACTCACTTGATAAGATTCTGTGTGTTGTTATCAAACATAGGATTGTAGAATAAGGCAGCCATTGGCAATCGACCAATAGAATCTGGAGTACTGATTGATGTCTCAAACTGATCATTGTCAGAATCTATCAAATGAAAAATTGTTATAATATAATAAAATGAAAATTGTATTAAAACAGGAAAAGCAAAGAAATTATGTATTAATTCTCATATAGGTTATTGGATTTCATGCAGATTTTTACATGATCATTAAATAGTATGTACTATTGCATGGCACAATCATCTAATCAAATGACAGGAATTTAATTAGCTGTTATACATACTGGTATACTTACTAAAGAAGAAGTCAATTAATGAGTTATTCTGTGAAGCTGCAGCGTACGTGATGGCTGTGCACGAGTACGAGTCTTTGCGAAAGAAATTTAAGCCACGTTTACCGAGCATATCAGCAACCTGACGAAAAATATTAATGCAACACAAGGTTTGATTTATTGTTTGAAGGTTTGCATGCCGAAATCAAATGTTGATATAAAGTTTGCGGTACACCATGTATATAAGTTCTGAAAATAACTATTGAGTTTCTGAAACTGCAAACTGTATATCAAGGTTTGATTTATTTTTAAACCATACAAGTACAAATACAGATAAAAATGAACAAAAACCACAATTATTTTGTATGGTATAGGGGATAGCCCTCTAAATCCCCAAAAGGGTATATACATCCTGAGGGGTCGTCTTGAATAAAAGAATAGCGCAACGCAAAGATAGCAAGCATGTGTACCATTTTTGTATCTAGTAGTAGAAAATAATGATGGTAATACCTGAACTTGTAAGTCTGTAGATTCGTCTTTCGGTGCATTCAAGCATAACAAATGAAGTAGGTTCTGGCCTTTGTTGTTAAGGGCCGTTAACCTCTGCGACTCTTTTTGTTTACGAATCATTGTCAATGCCATCTGGTACTTGAAAGCCTCAAATGCACACTTTAAAATAAAGATGTAAAATATTATTGATTTTTATTTATTTATATATTTTACTTAAAACTTATTTACACAGGTTAAAATATATATCTGGTATATGATGAGCATTGGTTGTAACTCTCTGTAAATGAAACTCATCTCTAAACTGAGTTACTTAAGCTCTGTCTATACTATCAAACTATGCCCAAATATGGCAGTGATATGCCCAAATATGGTAGTGATATGACATCATCATGTCCATATATGGGCATATCAAATTTGTTGTGATTTGATAGTGTAGACAAAACTTTATGTATATTTCCTAGAATTGTGACAGGATTAGAACCAAAGACCCTGGGATTGGTAAGCAAACATATAAACCACCAAGCCACAGTGCCACTAATTGTACAACCTTAAACCTACCTGTACAGCCTGGGTATACGACATCATAAACTTATCCAACCTATCCATGACAAGATAGCACACGCCTTGCCAGTTCTTCTCAAGGGCACTCCTGAAGAATGGCATTGTAGTGGGCGTATCTGGGGGTGTTTTAGTAGGTTTCCACTGCCAGTACTTCTTGGTTTTCTCTCCTTTGTCTTTCTTTGGGGGGCTTAGCATTTCGTCAGTAACTTCTGTGACATCAATGTTGATGTTTGCTCCCTTTTGTATGAGCATAATACACATGCTAAAATTAAAAAATGTAAAAACTTGACTCACCTAAATACATTTTATTCTATATCATTTTGGGACTGGAGTGATAGTAGTTGTTGGTGTCTAATAACAATCTCTTAAAAATAAGGAAAAACTGATATGTTTGTTTAGGCTGCAGAAAATAACTTTAAATTGAAAAGGGTCCTTAATTGGAAACTATGAAAAAAAAGATTAAACTACCTATCGTATCCTCCAAGCATTGCTGTAGCCAGTGGTGTGTTGCCAAACTTATCTCGGACTTCATAATTTTGTATCCTCTGAAAAGAAACATTTTTAACAATCATCCATAAAATTACTTTGTCAAGGAAAAACTGTTCATTTCTTTAAATATTCTCTCAGCAAGTAAACAACAATAGGCTACATTAAAAAAAAGCTTAACTTTATCATCAGCTCGGACTGAGCATCATATTTGTGATGGAAACCAGCACAATATAAAATTATTATTATGAATTACCTCAACAATGTACATTGCTGATATAGAAGCTCCACGGTATGCAGCGAGGTGAAGAGGCGTTTGTCCTCGAATATTTTGACTGTTAATTTGACTTCGTTTCATACTTTCAATGATCGTTGTAGCCATTTCTATTGGGTCCATTTGGGAATGATCACTCAATCTGTAAAATAAGAATATTTTTCAAAAGGTACAAATTTCTAGATATAAACAACTAGGTGTTACATAGCGATAGACGTTACCGGCCCATCATCTCGCATACAAATAGGTTTTGTAACAGCTTTATCCAGCTGGCATTCGGGCACTGAATGCTTGTCAGAATACCGTACGAGAGTGATGTGACACTTTGTAATTTTTTTGTTTTCATTTATCTTTTTTATGTATATCTCAGAGCACACATAATTTCTATGTATATTAGATATGCAAATGACAATAAATGGTAGTGAATGGAAAGTAATTTTCCACTGATGATTGAATGAATGAACTAACAATTCTATTAAAGGTAAGACTGCTTTTAAAGCAAAGAAAAATTAATCAACAAGACATTTTATCTCACTATACTTACTTGTTTATCTTTGAGAATGCATAGTGAAGAGGTAAACAATCGTCGGCATCCTTAGCAAACACATTGGCGTTGTTCTCCAACAAAATCTCAACTACCTCCGCCGTTGCATTCGTCCCTCCTTCATTAGCATTCACGGCAAGATGGAGGGGCGTTCTTTTATGTTCGTCCACTGCGTTTATTTGAGCTTTCTTCTTCAGAAGTGCTTTAACAATCGACACTACTTCACTGGCAGCTTAAAAAGAATATTATTTTTAAATATTATTTTAATGGGTTAATTTTCAGCGTCGCACCTCACAAATTTGCTTAACAAGTCTATGTACTTACTTTTTGAGGAGCTTGCAACGTAATGAAGAGCAGTCTTTTTGTTTTTCTCATCGATATCCGTGACTGATGCACCCTTAGACAACAAAGTATGCATAAGGTCTAGCTGGTTGCATCTGTGGATGGGGTGAAAAGAATTATAGTCATAGAGAGGCATAGACAGATGGTGAAAGGACCATAGAGATTGAGGGTTTAAGTGGCAATGAGAGATGGTCACAGTGGTAATGAGAGATGGTCAAAGTGGTAATGAGAGATGGTCAAAGGAACATAGACAGATGGTCAAATTACCATAGATCAGTCACTTTCTGCCGACCATAGATATAAAGTCAAAGGGGCAGAGATAAGTGGTCAACAAGCATAGATAGAGGGTCAAAGTGGTAATGAGAGATGGTCAAAGGAACATAGACACATGGTCAAATTGTCACAGATCAGTTAGTTTCTGCTGACCATAGATATAAAGTCAAAGGGGTCAAATGAGTAGAGATAAGGGGTCAAAGGGCATAGATAGAGGGTCAAAGAGGCATAGAAAAAATGTCAAAGAGGCATACAGAAAAGAATGATTTATTGGCCTACCTTGCAGCTAATACAAGTGGAGTGGCTTTGCCATCATCTTCCAAATCATCAGATGCAATTTTTATATTGGCTCCATGTTTAATCTATAAATTAATACATAATGTAAACACATAAGTAAAATAATAATGTTGCATCTCATGATATAGTATGTTTGGGTGTATCTTCAGTTTTGTGTATTATTGATTGCAAACAAACTAACTAAGCTCCTCCTTTTTGGTTTACCTATTAAATATCAAAACATTTATTGTGATCTTTCTTATGCTGTGTCTACACTATCAAACTTTATGTGACAAAAAAATAAATGGACATGATGATGTCATATCACTATCACTTTTTGGGCACATCACACTTTTTTTGTCAAACTTGTTTGATAGTGTAGACAGAGCTGAAAAAACAATTAAAAATTGAAAAACACATTGATGACTTCTTACAAGCAACTTGGCTGCTTCTACATTATCATTGAGTATGGCAATGATCAATGGTGTTCTGCCTTTGCCGTCTTTGCGATCTAATCCAGGTTTAAAACTCAGCAGCAGGTTGATCAATGTTTGTCCGCCGTCTTTGTTAGATCTTTCATTACAAGCAGCTAACATCTGAATTGGAGACTGTTTATCTGCAAAATGTTGATACATATAATGTTTGGTAGTCGAGTGGTTAGGACACTTGACTGTCATACAGAGAGACTTGGGTTCAATTCCCAACAACTCTCAGTTTACTCAGCTGTAAATGAGTACCTGGTTGGAAACACTAGGGAGGATAAGGTGGCATGGAAAGGAACTGGCCACCACATAATGCCGAGGCTTAAGTAAAATGAGCTCCTAACAGCTCGTTATCCTATGTTCAGAATTGAATATGGGACCCTTTTACAGTCAACTCTCCCAAAACCGGCCTTTATTTGAGGTCCAAAAGGCCCAAAATTCTTTGTTTTATCATTAAAAACACATTTAGAATACCATAATTTCTGGAAATCCAGAGATAATTGGCTGTTATTTGGCTTTGGTTGGTGAAAGAAGTTTTTGACGTATGTCTACATTGTTGTCTCTGCACAGCCTGAAACATGCCCCCTTTCAACCATTTTTCCATTTGTTCTAGGCCCGATGGTGCGATTATGGTAAATAATAAAATAGAAAAGAGAGATTTCACATACATTTGAGTGGTTCTTCTGTTTCCTCTTTCCCATCAACTACATCCTGAGGCTGTATAGCCTGGTTCACATCTGAGCTGCCAATGTCGACTAGCGCCTTAACCATGTTTGAAAACGATTTTATTGTTTCATCCTTCAACAAAACAGGAAGAAACCAATGAAATGCAGGAATAAACATTTAAAAGTTGAAAATATATTTTAAGTAGTTTTATAGTTTAACAATATTAATATGGCAAACATTCCAGAATTCTTGTATTGAGGTACTACTGTATTTAAAATCAATGCTGTATGATATCTAAACCTACTTTATATATTACTGTATACTGTATGCAATAATATTCAGAAACTTATGGAGAAAAAAACACAATAAATATGTATAGAATAATATAAATATATACACCACAGGCAAAAAACAAATTTTAAACCGTCCGGTGATATACTGAAAATAATTTAATATATACCTCCATTCGTGAATTTCGGCACTGGTAGTAATCATACACGCATTTGGTGAGAGGGGTAAGTCCGTTTTTGTCCGCCTGCTTGGCAATGGACTGTATACTCATACCGCCACCAACGCCATCTACTTTGTCCCCGTTGCCGTCTGTTGCATCCTCAGAATTTGTTTGCAACTGGAAAAAAATACATTAAATGATAGGGTCTGGAGTGAATGTTGGAATAATGCATGTTGGGATATAAGGTTAAAGTTCCAGTCCTCCTATATCCTTTAAGGAAGCCCTTAAAATACATCTTTATTCTAAAGCTCTGTCTACACTATCAAACTTTATGAACATGATGATGTCATATCACTACCATATTTGGGCACATCACTACCATATTTGGGCATATCACACTTGATTTGTCAAACTAGTTTGATAGAGTAGACAGAGCTTAACTGTAACTAATCTGATTTCCCGGGGAATGGAGCATCATAAACAACTGTACTACTGTGTATGCATATGTATATGTGAACATACATTATTAATTGTTTCTTACCCGATCTCCAAGAATCTGAATCAAACTTGATACGTCATTTTGTTTACATTTATCTACCATCGTATGTAAAATTGTTTCTTTTTCTTTATTTGTGCTTAGCGAGATAGTGCATCCTTTCTTGACCAGGAGCTGGATCAACTCTATGTTGCACTTTTCCTGTTCTATTGCTAGATTAACCGCTGTTTTGCCATCGTCTGTTTTCGCCGATAGAGGGCAGCCATATTTCAACAGCATTTCTGCCAGTTTTAAACTGATCTCTTGTCTGATCTGTACAGGTGTTCTATAGAGATGACCCTGTAACACAAGAGATGAGAAAGAAGGAAAATAATATTACAGAAAATGAGCATGTTATAATTTTGTGAACAATCTGAATTTAGATTGGATGAGTATCTCAGGTTTGGTTATCATACTAAATAAGTTTAGAATCAACTATTAATATAGGTATAGTGGTTCTGGAATAATGCATTTTGGGATATAAGGTTAAAGTTCAATTATGCATCAGGTTACACAATAATTCATGCAAAAGTATACTTACATGAGGAGGTGACACAACATCATGTTCTGTAAGGTGATGAAGCTGCAGTGATATATAGAGAAATATATGTCAACAAATGGTGACAATGATAAAAGGCACTTTAATAAGAAATATGTTGCCCTATGCTTTAAAGAAATTTATTTAGTTACATAGGAAGTTTCATATGGTTTTGTTAGTAATAGTAGCAGTAGTAGTATACACAAATATTGACTGAGCTGAGAAGCACAGTTCAAAATATATCCCAAAGTATTGATTTTTTAAAGGTGCCTCCTAGTCTAGGGAAAAAGTGAGTTAGGGGGAGTGGAATGTTAGAAGAAGTCAACATAGCCAGATATTCTCATTAATCCCTTCTGATCACTCTAAGCCCTGTTGACACTTTTTTGTCTTGTATTGAAATAGTGGCCATTTTTCAAAATGGCTGCCAATTTTATATAAAATGTGCATGAAATCAGATCTAAATAAGGTAGATCTTGTTGTCTATGTAACAGTAAATATTCTAGTAAGCTTCTCACTATTTTCTAAGGATAACACTGTAAGGCCTATATGAGTCAAGTTCAAATCTACTCACAGCTGTCCAACCTTTGACATCAGTCTGATCAACTCTAGCCTTCAAGTCTTCAACAAGGTGCTTCAAATCGTCCATTACGTTACTGCTAAGTGGCGCCGTGACGAGGTACGTGACCAGCGTATATCCATTATCGTCTTTGAAGTTTATGTCTACCTCATCTTGTTCAAGGAGAAGATCGGCACAGCCTCGGTTGCCAGTCATAATTGCAATACCTAGTGGAGGTATCTGTAAGAATAGAGTAGTAGGATTATATTTACTTAATGCTTGTTATTGGGACTATGTCTAAATTTACAATAAAATTATGACTTAATTCCTGAATTTCGGGTCAACAGACAAGCTTTGTAAAGCGTTCTTACGTGATTGTAAATCTCGCAATTGTTTTCAAATCATATGATATCCTGAATATGTTGTAAAAATATGATTCTTGTCTTGTTTTCCTTTAACAAATATAAATAGAAAAGAGACGTTGTACTAACCTTCCAATCATTTGGTGTGTTGGCGCTTCCACCAGCTTTTAATAAAACACGTAAACAATACCACCAACCGTAGGCCGCTGCGTAATGTACTAGAGTGTTGCCTGATGAATCCTTTGAATTTGGTGAGGCTCCCTTCCTCAACAAGAAACACACAATCTTGTAATGACCGTTTATAACAGCATGCATAAGTGCTGTTTTCTGCAGTTTATCTAGAAAAATAACAGAGATGTGTTTACCACTGTATTTTATACAAAAGAGTTAAGCTCTGTCTACACTATCAAACTTTATGTGACAAAAAATGTGATGTGCCCATAATTATATGGACATAATGATGTCATATCACTACCATATTTGGGCTTACTGTATCAGTACCATATTTAGGCACAGTTTTTTTTTGTCGAACTAGTTTGACAGTGTAGACAGAGCCAGCCTAAGTGAGGTTGGTCAAACTTCTGACTAAAGCTGCATTCACACATAGAAACGGAACTGAAGATGGCGCTGTTCAATTCTTCATATGATATTTCATTATTTAACAACACAGAGCAACAAGTGTGAATGAAGCTTAATGAAGATAAATGAAATGTTGCTTATTTTTCAATAGTGGGGATCTAAAAAATTGGTTTGTAAATCTATTGAATAACAGTATATTAATATTTCTGAATGTTATGGTGTATTAATATTTTAAATAATTGAATAATTCTACAATTTAATTATTTTTACCTTTCTTCTCAATGATGGCATTTAACTCTACCAGTGCTTTCACTGTGCCAAAGTGGCCAAATTTACAAGCCTGCATCAGCACTGTTTCTTTGTTATTTCCTGCATTGAGAATAGCCTCAATGTCTGCGCCATGCTTGATTAATGCTTTTACAGCATCCTATCAAAAATATGAAATATACAATTAGGGACTTGATATCGAGTAACAGTCCAAAGGGGCTTGGTATAATATTTGGAAACAATTAGGGGTGGGATTATAATCGGATCAAATTAACAATTGAATTGGTATATGTATTTGAAAAGAATGGCACAGAGCAGGGGTCAAAGGTATTTACCAAAGTGTTTAAATTTAGCCAAAATTAGGGGATGATATTGTACTTAAACATGGGATTATACGAACGGTAATATATTAACTTTTAATTGAACTCACAGTATGGCCATTCTGTGCTGCAAAGTGTAAAGGTGTCTTGCCCGCTGGACCTCTCCTGTGTAAGCCAGATTTCTCACCAGGATTGTCTGTAAAATATAACATTTATAACTAGAAACATACCCATATACAATGGATAATAATGTAACTAAAGCTCTGTCCATACTATCAAACTAGTTTGACAAAAAAGTGTGATGTGCCAAAATATGGTAGTGATATGCCCAAATATGGTAGTGATATGACATCATCATGTTCATAAATGGGCACATTTTTCTTGTCACGTAAAGTTTGATAATGTAGACAGAGCATAAGTAAATTAGTTACTATTCATTAGACATTTGTATTACAGTATGGTGGAAAATATTTAAAATAGATAAAGTTTGTTGCACTGGCGTTTGACATACTTGCTTTAATTTTGCGCATTAAAATTTCTATATTTTGAGTGCGGCCTGTCTGTGCTGCAATCATCAACGGTGTCGTGCCTTGATTGTCAGTTTCTTCCGGGTTAGCAGATCTAGTGGAAAAAACAACATTAACAGATATAAGTTTATGTCATTAAAAACACAAGCTACACAAAATCACAAGTACGACCACACAAGGCTGAGTCATGGCTACCAATCCAAGGGTTCTGGGTTCAAGTCCTGTCAGGATTTTTTCTAATGACAAATTACAACTCCACTCCCAAAGACTTGTAATAATACTTTGTTTATGTAGAGAATCTTGTGTATATCTTGTGAACAGGATTGCTACCTTTAAGAAGTATAGTGAATGAATTTGCTTATAAATATCCTTGGCAATTTGCCTAAATATATAAAAACAAAATGTCATACTTACTTGTTGAGTAGGAGCTCAAGTGGACCAGAGCCCTCACAAGCTGCTGCATAATGTATAGGCTTCCTATTTGTTTTGTCTGGCAGGCTGTACTCAGGTAGGCTATCCAGTAGTTTTGCTAGGATTTTGGGGTTTGGATTAACAGCAGCAAAGTGTAGCGGAGTAGCCTAGAAAATAAATGTACAATATAATGGTCATGAAAACTTGAATTAGACTATCTGGTGCTCCACAGAAACACTGATCAGTAAACACAGAAACATTCCCCCTACCGTCTCCAGCAAATGTGCAATTAATGGGCTTTAGGCCTTTATTCAATGAATGTAAATTACATTACATTTTTATTTCATTTACCAAAATCGCTGAAAGTGAACTTAACTAAAAGAAAAAAACATCATCGTGTTAGTACATCTCTGAGGTTATTGACAGCGGCACTATATATGCCTAAATTATTTGTAAATTAATATCTTACACAGTCATTATCGTAGGGCTTTTTCTTTACCGACACGGATTTAAACTTAGTTAGTTCATCTGGATGAGTGGCAGTCAAAACCTGAAAAGAAATAAATAAGTATTTATATTCTGGTCTTAGCAATATACTATGTAAAATAACTGAATTAAATGAAACAAAATTATGATTCGATTGTTGCATTGTATTTCTTTTCTCCACGTCACTGACCATCTGTTCCTCAGAGATTGCTGGCATGTTGTAAAGTTTATATATGTTAATATTAGCACTAATGAGAAATGAATTGAATATGCATTTTTTTCTTAACTGACTTTTAATCATTCTCCTTGAGTTACCTCATGGTGTAGAAAGTTAAATCCACAGCCGCCAGCTTTTACAGATTGCTGAATGAAGTAAGCTGGTACTTTACGATTCCCTTCACGAACACCTTTTGTTATGTACATGTTGAAGTCGGACTAAAGAGAATAAACAGCAAGATTTTAAAATTATTTGTGATTTGTGATACAGCATAAATTACATTTACAACAAAAAGTAGTAGAGCTTGGGGGTTAATGTGCTTGCCTTCCAATCTCAAGGTCCGGGGTTCAATTCTGACCTAGTGTCAGGGTTGCAACTCACGACTCTTTCAACTCCACTCCCTAAGCCTCAAATGAGACTTAGTTTAAAAGCATGATTAATTATTAAATAGTTTATCCATCCTGTACAATTGGCAAGTTACTCGCTGTTGGATGCATATGAAATATAAACAAATTTAAACTGTTTGAATCCTAGTGTTGCATCATATACTTTTACAAAAGACCCGAAAATTACTAGAATCTTGTGTACTACTAACCTGACAGTCAGGGAAAACAGCACATAAGACGTCCACTGTGGCTTTGCTAGCCCCACATTTCAGGGCTAGTTCAGTGTATTTTCTACCCAATACAAATGATTCTTGTACTTCATGTTTTTCCTGCAAATAAAACATTGATTGCTTTTTACTGATATTAAAACTTAATTTTAAAAACCTTTGGAGGCTTGGATCCACAACATGGATGAATACAAAAAGAGGAGAGTCTAGGAAATACAGAGATGACAAGGTTAGGATTGCTAATTGATGAATGGAAAACCAATTTTTAAATTGGAATGTTGTAATTTTATTGTATTTTAATTGTAAAAAAAAAAATGCAGCAGTTCAGCCTTTGTCTGCCAATTTATTTTTATTGTCTATATAAATAAAGATACCAAGATATAAAAGAGTGTATACTGTGGAAAGCAATAACATGGACAAACACAGACAGAAAAAAATCTCTTAAAATTATATTGACAAATGAGATAGGGCAAGAGAGTCTGACAAATATAAAGGGAGAAAGCAAAGTATTAGCCGTAACAAAATAGAGAAGGCAAAGGCAATGGTATGGACTAACCTTTGTGAAAGCATTATTTCCTTCTTTACTTCCTCTACTCATTGAGATTGATCTTGTAGCATGTCCAAACGTATTAAAGTCATACCTACATCATAGAAAAGTATTGTTAAGTTCTGTCTACACTATCAAACTTGTTTGACAAAAAAGGTGTGATGTGCCCAAATATAGTAGTGATATAACATCATCATGTCCATGTATAGGCAAATCTTTTAACTTTCTTTCATAAAAATAAATATTATTTTTAAAATTGTCACAGCACATAAAATTTATAAAATACAAAAAATACTAAACATATAGTATACAAATAATAAATGCTTATGGGTTAAATGGTGAGAATATTTCTTTGAACGCGGAGTAGAACAGTTATAGACGGCGCGCACAAGTTTATTATCGAACGTGATGTCGGGTGAAATTCTCAAATTGTTTATAAAAAGCTGAACGTGCATTAGAGCATGTTAATTATCACCATTAAATATCACTTTTTCGTTAGGTATGGCTAATTTTAAATGACATGTGATGCATAATTAACCAATCAAATTGCAGGCTTACCTTCCAGTGCCCTGGGTCTCCAAGATACTGCCTGGAATGTCGCACCTCCTTCCACCTTCCTTATCAACTGCTACGATTTCCTTGCCGAGGAGTTTAATTGCTGCATGGTTGTTATTCATGATTGCGTAAGACATAGCATCATCCTGAACGTTTACGCTTCTTGCCAAAAAGAGCGTTGACACCTTTTTGGTTTCGTCAATCAGCCGACGCAACAGAGCCATGTCGTTGGTGAGAACTGCTCGAATCGCTCGTTTTGCATAGACCACGTGAGAAACTTCAGGCATTTCATTTTCGGCCCTTGATAAGGATTAAACATTTTTTTTTAATTCTTAAATCTCAAATTATAAGAAAAATGCTTTAAAGATATAATATTTTAATGCCACGTAAAAATGTATATGTCATTTTAATGTCACGTAATAGTTTTTCACCGAAAAAAAAATGATTTACATGAAAACGAATGTAATTTAAACCAAAAAATACTTGTCTGTCAGACAATGGTTTTTGTTTAAAATTAAATGTTTCTTTTGTCTTTTTATAAGTGAAATAATTATTTTGTTTTGTACAGAAGTGAATAACTTTATTAAAACTGCAAAATGGCCTATTTAAATTCTGATTTTATTAATCTTCATTTATACAATATGACAATACATCTTCAAGTCTTCAATTATAAGAAAAAGGCTTTAAGAGAGAAAAGAATAACCACTAGGTTAACAAGATAATTACGCTTATTTGAATTTTAAAACAACTTACTTGATTTCAAAGCAAGGATCTTTCATAACCACCTCGATTTTTGTGTTTGGTGTAAGTAACTGGTTAGGATGCTTTTTAGTTTTTGGTTCTTTCTTCTTCTTTTCCTTCACTTTCTTCACAACTTTCTTCACTTTCTTTTTCAATGGTTTCTTTGCCTTTGACTTTGTCAGTTTGGCTTTTGATTTCGTTTTGGTTTCTAAATATTACCAAGTGAGGAAATTTGTGATTAATTATATAAAGAATATTATAATTATTAAATGTGTTGTTTTTTAAATTTTTGTAATGAAATATTCAACCATCACTGGTAGACAGTACAATTTAGTTTTTGAAGAATGAATATATATAAACAATAAAAATATAACTAGAATTTAATTCGTCACTTTGACGAATTATAGGTGATCATTTTTATCATTTTATTGAAATTAATTTTTTTAAACATGCACGTACGTTAACATACGATCGGAAAAAGTTGATGTATGCCATCCTATTATATGCTTATAGTGCTGAGTTGTGCCTATATGCCATATACAATATGTACAGTATATACTGTATATCTATATACAGTGTAGCATAGGTGAAATTACGGGACACACATGTTCTAATTTTTTGGCATGATGACGTTATCAAACTAAACTTTAAGATGACAGTTTCGAAAGATAATTAATTGAGCAAAAAAATATAAGATTTTGAAAAAAATTTGGCACGTAGAAGCGCTGTGCGCGCTCTTTGAATTGTGTATAACTTTGACAAAAAATATGAAAAAACTACTTTTTCACTTCAACTGGCCATATGTTAACGTCACAACATCCGATAGGCTTAATTTTTATATGAATTAATATCTACATTTCATCAGCTTTCATAATAAATTATAATCATCAAGGTAACCTTCAATTCTGAAGAGCTGTAAGATATTCAAATTTACTGCGAAGGTGAAATTACACGGCCTACGTTATTCAAGTTTTTACGCGTGATGACGTCATTAAAATAAAAATAGTGTCAACTCATGATAAAGATAATTAATTAAGCAAGCACATACTGAAATTTGTGCGAAATTCGAGCACACATAACCAAGATGCGCTCTGTTGAATGTGATAATCCACACAAAAAGATAACAAATCCTAATTTTTAAATTCAAGTGGCCATTTGATGACGTCAAAACATTTTGTACGTAAAATGTGTACATGAATTCATATCTACAACTCATTGGCTTCCAGAATAAGTTAAAAAAATCGGGGGTCATCTTGCATTCTGAAGAATTATTTTCATTTTAAAAAAGACCTATTTTTCACCATTTTCAGAACTTTTGTAAAATTAATGTGCGCATTTTGTCATTTTTAACGTGCTCGTATAGCGTTATTTTAAGTCGGAACTGACTCAAATTTGGTGAATGTACTAAGGATGGTGAGTAGAATGAGATTTGTTAAAAAAAATCATATTTTTTACGCTTTTTAAGTATCGCGCGCGCAAAAACGCATTTTTGCGCAGTAATTTTTTGAAACATGCAAATGGCCTAATTCATGCTCTAAATTGATCAAAACTTAATTTTGAGCGTTTTAAATTTTTAACGCGCGATTTCACGCGCATGACCCTACGTGCGCGTGCGTTTTTATTTGCTAATATTTTTACCCTTGATCTGAAGTTTACGTGTAGTGAATTTCATTAATATGTGATAATGAATTATGGAGATATGATTGATAATGTGATTTCGCAAAATGGCGTATAAATGTCGTCACGGATGAGTGATCACGCTGGAAAGCTTATTAGGATTAAGTTATATTATTTGAAAGATATTCTGAAATTTTTGTAATCATTGACATTAAACTTTTTGAGATAATTGTTACACAAAATAGTGTACAGAAACAATAAAAAGAAAAAAAATAATAAAGATTTTATACAATAACAATAGGTGATCATTTAGAATTCTAAATGATCACCTAATAAAAACAATAGCATACGTTTTAATGTTGATAGCCTCTGTCTAGCCTTATTCTTCAATCTGTCTGATACAAGGCTAACGGAGGCTTTTGGTTTCGGTTTCAACGCAGCTCTGGACTTTGCTCCCGCCTTCTTTTTGGCTGGTGCCTTTCGTGCGTTTCTCTTCTTAACTGGTTTCTTCTTTTCTTCTTCCTCATCCTCATCCTCCTCCTCTTCATCATCATCATCATCATCTGGTAGCAAATCTTTATTCAATACAACTAAAATTCAAAGTATTTTCAAATTACTGTATGTCCACAGAGCAAATCGAAACTAAGCAATATAGTATAAAAATTAAGCTAATAACTTCAGTTGTCTACCCTACAACTAGGGTATTATGATAATAACAAGTACATTACCAGAATCAATGGTTAACAAATTGTCAATTATGTTGCATTTCTGCAATGAGTCTATTGAATTTCAAGCACACAACAAAGGTGAACGCATGTTCAACATGAGCAATGGTAACCAATACACATGAACTATATAATATAAACTCTTTTATGAATTCACTCACCATCTTTTTCATTCAGTTCTCCATTTTCTTTCTTGATTGCTAAGTCAATAATCTTCTCCACACGTTTTATCTCCTTGGCCGCGATGATAAATGAGTTTTTATCCTTCTTTGTAAGTTTGACCTCTGTCAGCACACTCTCTAGGTCAACGGTGTCGTTGTAGGACAAGATGTAGAGGTCGGGTGATTTCTTTATCTCTAGCCAACGTATCTTTACACTTTTGGATGATGTGAATACATTCTGGTTGGTCTGGCAAATATAAAATGGTGGCACTGGAAAGAAAAAAACATACATACTTGTGATATGTAATCAGAAATAGTGACAATAAATACGATGTTCTTTGAAAAGCCTTTTATAATTTAACTTCCTTGTAATGTTTCTAAAGTAAAACAGCATTTGATAAATATATTTTATAAGCAATTTCTTAAAGTATACTGGAAAAACAGATCTGATTTATGTATTGTTGGTACATTTTTATATCCCTAAAGTTCTGTCTATACTATCAAACTAGTTTGACAAAAAAAGTGTGATGTGCCCAAATATGGTAGAGATATGTCCAAATATGGTAGAGATATGTCCAAATATGGTAGTGATATGACATCATCATATCCATATATGGGCACATCACATTTTTTTTGTCACATAAAATTTGATAGTGTAGACAGAGCTTTAAAAGTAATATACCTTCTGGGCTTCTGACAGCAAGGAAGGCTCCCTTGTCAAAGAACACTTGTTTTGTAGCAGTTGGGGTCCTAGCAGCTGAAGTCCTGGAGAAAACATCCACTACATCAGATTGATAATATTCCGCTTGAACTCGCTTACGTTTTCGCTCAGGGCTTCGACCGGGACTCCCAGCACCGCGTTTCTGTAGACAAAAAAATACAGTACACAAAAATGGATGTAGTAACTTATAGTACAAGATATTGGAAAACTCATCTCATAATAGATCAACAAATTGTTAAATATTTAGTACTGTATATAAACAAATATAGTCCTAGATGGGTCCTTGGTGAACATAGGGGGTGGGATTATAATCGGATTGCATTAAGAATGGATTTACCAAAGAAGTATTATACTCGAGCATGGGATTATATGCAGTGGTATTCAATTTAGAACATAAACTGTAAAAGAAAATGTATGCAGCCTTGTTAGTGTCAATTAATATTCATATTGGTTGAACATAAGTCATTGATAAGCTTACTTTTGGTGGCGTAAGTTGACTGTCTTCGTCAGCCATTTTTAACTTCTGTAAAAAAAATAGTTTAATCAAATAACCAATAAATGTTTAATCAATAAACAACTAAGGCAGCAATATTTAGAGTGCGACAAACCATAACATGACCTTGTCATAATGTATTGCCACTAATAGTCCAAGAGCATTAGGGTTTGACCCGGAAATTTTTGGTAACAAGCTAATTTTTTCAGGAAAGGTCGAGAACTATGATTGGAACATCATACTAAAAGTCCTGAAAAATCCTCCTTGTGCTCTCCGAGAAATCCAAGATGGCGTCCAAAATGGCTGCCATTTTAAATTGGTCTATAACTTTGTAACCGCTTGTCGTAGATTATCGATTTTGGTTTCAAATAGTTCACAATATATACATTCCTATTTGCTCTAACAGAAAATTTTGTCAAAAAATGGCCGCTACTACAGTTTCTGGCAGTTTGACCTTTGACCTGGTCTTATCATATCTCGGTAATGGCTTGTCATAGAGAATTAAGATTAGGCCCAAATTGTTCAGAACATGCATATTTTTATTTGGTGTAATGAAATATTTTATCCCAAAATGACCGGAAGTGAGGTTATTGACCTCTTATTGACCTATTCATATCTCTTTACCGTATCTCAAGAAATATTTGTCGTAAAGCATTACTTTTGGTGTCATATTGTTTGGAACATATACATTTCTATTTAGTCTAATACAACAGTTTGCCCTCAAATGCTCGGAAGTAAGTTAATTTATTGAAAATTTAAAAAATCAAAGAGCTACATAGGCAGAGGATATGAATACTGTAGAAAAAATCTAAATCAAAGTTTTAATTCTGCCTTAAAACATGTTTTGGGCATAGCACATCATCAGGTAAAGTTACAAAAAGAAAATATCAAGTCAATAACTTACAAAGAATAACTGTCATTGGCTAATCAAAGTTGGTTAAGTAAACAAAAAAATGGGTTATTCCGCAACATTTTATTGGGTAGTTGAAGAGTGTTTTGTTATTTTCAACAATAACCTTGAGGGTAAATTTTACTGTAATAAGGGTATGAACTATACAAGAAAAAACCAAAATAATCATTTATTTAACTTCGATAGAACAAAGAATATCATGGGACACGTTAATTGAAATTCTCATACTAGTATGGTTGAAAGGTTATTGCTACAAAATGTCACCTATATGTAGATGTCATGAATACATTTTAAATGCGTTATTCGTCTGTAACTCGCATTACAGTACATACGCGAATTAGTGCTTTTGTTGAAATCACGTCGTTATTATTATAATTTATTATAGAAATTATGATAATTTTTTTTGTTCAGAAAAGTAGAAATGTTATGTAATTTAGGAAATGTATAGACTTTATGATACTGTGAGTGTGAGAATGAAATGTTCAGGTCATATACATTTCGCATGGAAATGCTCAATTGGCAGGGAACACTATGTACATGGCATATATTATACTCCGGATTGTCAAAAACTTAATGTTAAAGACCATTTTATTTGTAAAAATAATGCATTTTGAAACATGAAACCAGGTCATTCCTTGTTTTAAAAGAGAATGCACTATTGAATGTTCTCTAACCTCATAACGTCATAACTTTTGGGCAAACATGCAACAACACCCATACAGATGAACATGATGATAATGATGTGAAAGAAGCAACAAACACCAAGATGTTGAAGATGCAACATCAGATGATGAATGACTGTAACAGAATGCTGCTGATCAATGTTGAAGTGATTTAAAGACCCTTATTTTGCATATTTTCAATATTTAATAAATCATATATAGGGCATATGAAAAATAAAATCTGAATCTGGAAAAGAAAGTCTATGCATGCCGAGTAAAGAGCGTTTGACGTGAAATACCTAGGGTATATTCTCTTTTTATCATAAATAAGCCATACAACGAACATTTAAAGCAAGGAATGTTTCAAAATGCATTTTTACAAAGTCAACAAGGCCATATACATGGCTGCAGTCGCGTGCGTAAATTTGAGTTATTGTTTATTTACCGACCGACCAACTGACCGAATTTGCTGAAAATGTTTAAAAATGTTCACATTTTTAAAAACATTTCCTCCAAGTATTAAATAATATCCAGTGTCAAAATAACGAAAAAATATGAATATGAGTTAGTGTTTACCAACTGACCGAATAACCGAAATTGCTGAAAATGTAAAAAAAATTGTAAAAACATTTATATTTGCCTCCAAGTATTAATATCCAGTGTCAAAATAACGAAAAAATATGAATGTGAGTTAGTGTTTACCGACTGACCAACCGACCGAAATTGCTGAAAAAGTTAAAAAATGTTGAAAAATGTTTAAAAACATTTATATTTGCCTACAAGTATTAATATCCAGTGTCAAAATAACAAAAAGATATGAATATGAGTTAGTGTTTACCGACCGACATAGTGAGCAATAGAGTCGCGTTTGCACGCAATTCAAAATTGCATATAAATGGTCGGATATGTGCTGTGTACATATGTATTTGCCAATTGTCTTTTGTTTACTTAACCAACTTTGATTAGCCACTGACAGTTATTCTTTGTAATTTATTGACTTCATATTTTCTTTTTGTAACAATTCACTTTACCTGATGATGTGCTATGCCCAAAACATGTTTTAAGGCAGAGTTAAAACTTTGATTTAGATTTTTTCTACAGTATTCATATCCTCTGCCTATGTAGCTCTTTGATTTTTTAAGTTTTCAATAAATTAACTTACTCCCGAGCATTTGAGGGCAAACTGTTGTATTAGACTAAATAGAAATGTATATGTTCCAAACAATATGACACCAAAAGTAATGCTCTACGACAAATATTTCTTGAGATACGGTAAAGAGATATGAATAGGTCAATAAGAGGTCAATAACCTCACTTCCGGTCATTTTGGGATAAAATATTTCATTACACCAAATAAAAATATGCATGTTCTGAACAATTTGGGCCTAATCTTAATTCTCTATGACAAGCCATTACCGAGATATGATAAGACCAGGTCAAAGGTCAAACTGCCAGAAACTGTAGTAGCGGCCATTTTTTGACAAAATTTTCTGTTAGAGCAAATAGGAATGTATATATTGTGAACTATTTGACACCAAAATCGATACTCTACGACAAGCGTTTACAAAGTTATAGACCAATTTAAAATGGCAGCCATTTTGGACGCCATCTTGGATATCTCGGAGAGCACAAGGAGGATTTTTCAGGACTTTTAGTATGATGTTCCAATCATAGTTCTCGACCTTTCCTGAAAAAATTAGCTTGTTACCAGAAATTTCCGGGTCTGCCTATACTTATGAACTAATGCTCTTGGACTATAAGCTATGCATAACACAATAGATTATTATTTAAATATCAAGAATGTAATTGTGCTGCTGGGTGAAGTTGGGTGGGATTACCCATCTTTTACCCAGTCAAATGTCAAAACAGCACCAACCAAACAACTTCTGTGTACCTGAAAATATGTATTTGCTCACCCACCCTTTACTTTTGACACCCATACACTAAACTACAATGGTGCAGTACTATACAGTGTATCTGGTATGTGTACTTCATGGTGAAATACATTAACTTTTAACACATCATATTACAAACCAACACACTCACAATACCACTATTTTATGCTTTACAAATGAAATGTATACAGCAGATGACCCGTGAACCATAACTTATCTCTTATATTAAAGAATGCTAGATATATTGTTTACTACATATATACAGTAGGCTTAACAAAACAAACACCCAAGAACTGTGTTATCTTACTGCTGAATATGTTATTGGTTAGCCTACTTATACCATTAATATCTCTATGCTTATACTAAGCTGTCACAAACTAAGCACAAATTCTGCTCAATAAAGAATTCAATGTAAAATGCTTACCAATGAAGTCCTATCCCTTAGTTTTCTACCAGCAAACCTGTTTCTAAGTCTCAAAGACATGGTGCTTAGCTTTGAACTACAAAATGACTATCGCATCGCTAAATACTGAATTGTAGAATATATAGCAATGTGTGTGTGCACCGATGCATGAAGGAAACTTGTCTGTGCAGGAACGAGTATACTATGATGTCATGAATATTATTAATACATATTCCCTATACGCTAATGATATGATTGGTGGCTTAGCATACCTTATGAATATTTATGAATAGAATTACTCAAGCGTGGACAGACAATGTTGTATTATTGTATATTTACTATCATACTTGTAGGGACAAGAACCAGCAAGTTTAACTAATTTTTATTTATGACTAACATTTATAAATATATTTAACAAATTGTGAAAAAAATATCTAACAAAATAAAAGTGTGATTTTTCACTAATAAAAATGTTATTTTGTCATAAATTTACTCCTTTTCAAACACAAATTGAGTTGCATGGTGAGCCATCTAACCAACTGCAGGCAGGATGTTGTATAATACTAGACTTTTAATGTTCACCACAAACCAGTGAATCATAATAGTACTGTGGTATGGTGGTTGTATGATTTTTGAACATTTGACGGTCTTTTCTTCAACCAATGTTTGAGGTCCAAGGAAAGATTAACTGTAGTAAAGTACTAACTATAGTATTTAGGTAAACCAAAGCTCTGTCTACACTATCAAACTTTACTGTATGTGACAAAAAAATATGATGTGCCCTTATATGGACATGATGATATCATATCACTACCATATTTGGGCATATCACTATCATATTTGGGCATATCACTACCATATTTGAGCATATCACTACCATATTTGGGAACATCACACTTAGTTTGATAGTGTTGTAGACAGAGCTTTAGTACTACTACATGGAAGAATTATAGTATCTAAATAATTCTTCTACTACAATACATAAATACTGTTATTTTTTTGTTGTTGAATATTTTACACAGAGGTGCCTCACAAAGTTAAACCACCTTAGCTTCAAGGCACCTCAGATACTGTTTATACATTAACAATTTTTAAAATCATAAGTATTCTTTTACTACTAGTGTTTAAGGTTTTTTTTTGCTACAGAAATAAAATGAAGCTAAACCATGAGAAATTCAACTGTTAAAATACATATTATTTTCTTTTGCAAAACTGTATCAAATACTACTGTATGTATAATATGCAAGTTTTCTAAGGAATAGTGGAATATTTTAGGCTCTACCTGCAATATGAGATGGACCATACTATAATCTGCATAGGACCAGGTAAATCCAAATGGTATTTACAGTATGATGTAATGTTATTTTAACTGCATATAAAGTAGTAGAAATTCAGCAGTTTTCTTACAAAGAGTATAATACATTATTAAACTTAAGAAGGTATGCAGGGATTAAAGTATATTGGTACGGGCAAGATTGTTATGGCTACAAACATTGCAGAAACGTCTACCACAGTGAACGGAATTGGTCACGTTAGTACAGTGGTTTTTACAACACAAACACAAAATTCTAAACACATTTTCAATTTTAAAGAAGGGGGTCATGACGCTGGTTCATGGCGCACAAGTTGGTGTAAATTTGTTCAGGATAAAATTGTGAGTGTACACAGTAACTTTCGCAAAAATTTATGCCATACAAAATTGGAGTCGATAAATGCATGCATGTTTTTTATGTTTGACAGGAGACAATTGATTGTTGTGCCTACAATACATACTATTACACTGTACACTACACACACAGGGGTTAAACATGTTAATGACTTAAGATTAAGACAATTTTAAGTTTAATTGTTTTTTATACATGTATACTGTAATACAGTGTATTTGGCCTAGACATAGGTTGTTGCTTAAAATGTTATCCATCCTTAGTCTACCGGCTATATCACCCACCCATACCCATTCATAAGGATCCTTCCTACACATGCTGGTCGAATCGTACCTCACCCGCCGGTGATTTATCGAGTACACACACCTCCTCCGGAAGAAGAAAACAAAGAATTTCCTTTGTGAATTTGCTTATAAATACAGCATATAAATGATTGAAAACAAACACTAAAAGCATCCATGGTTAAAATGATATCTTACACAGAATTCTTACCTGCAAAATGTATTTAAGTTATCCACTCTGGTGCACTAATCAGGCATGTATTTAGTAGGCTATGAGAAGTTCACGCACGCTAAACCAGAGAGAGTAGATTCTCAGCATCAGCTCCTCCGCGTCGCTCGTAATTTGGCCTACAATTTGAGCATCGTTTGGTATTTGAGTATAATGAACCTCCTCCCTCTGTTTCCAGTAATTTAAAATAGACCAGCATAGGGCGTAAGTTTACCATCTATGTAATTTATTTGATATCAAGGGTTCAGAGCTCTATTTTTTTAGACGACCTTGGGTCATTATGTATCTGTTTCAATAATTTTATTCGTCCTTTTATTTCTGATTAATAAACAACAACAACTTACAAACTTTTATTATATGAAACGTCAGTATATCTTCATTATTATTAGTTTTTGAAATGTATCAACAGATCGTATTAAAGTTTCACCCGACGTGCATTCCGGATGTGCGTGCGTAATATGGTGAAACGGAAGTGCGTATCGGAAGCGCGTTACGTACACACGCACGCGTACCAAGAAGTACAATAGTTTCTTGTTTTTTTAGGAGTTCAGTATGAGGGCAGTATTTAAAATTATGATTTGGACATGTTGCATGAATTTTTTTCAAAATAAAACCTTTGCAAACTAAAGTGGTAGTAATCAGCAGTTAAAAACGTAATACACAACAGAGATTTATTTAAAAAAATGTATTATTGGATAATTGATGTAGCAATTTTATTTATCAATACCTTGACCATACATTTCTTAGCTAGGCATGGGCCTTAGGCCTAGTTTGAGGTGTATAGATATGGGCCTAGGCCTAGTTGGTCCTAATTTTAATGTGCACAGTGACAGAGAGGCTATTGTACAATGTAATATATATACATGTACAGTACATGTACAGTATATGTATATATTTTATGTGACTGAAAGGAAGTGCGACCAAAGACGGAAAGCGATCAATGTTTTTGACTAAAATTACACATGCTTTTAATAACTTCTTGCGGTTTTTTGTATTCTAGGTAAACAAAAACAATGGCTAAGACAGTAAAGAAGGAACCGAGAAAAAGGGACATGAGTCCAATTGTAGATAAACAAGTGAAAAGAAAAAAACTTAGTCCAAAAGTCATACTGCACAAGATTGGGTTAGACGAGGATGATAATGAAGAAACATCTGGAATCAAGAAAAAGGAAATAAAAAGTGAAAAACAGGATATGAAGAGGTCAAAGGGCGTGAAAAGGTCAAAAGATGAGGACTTGTTACAACTTGAAGGATGCTCTGAAACAAAGAGGATAAAAAGTGAAATAAAGAAGGAAAGAAAAACAGTACAGAAAAATATCCCTGATAAGGATGTGAAGAAGTCATCAAACGATGATGAGGTGGATGGCATGTTAAAACTAGGAGATCAGTTGTATGAAATAATCGTGTCTCAGGTCAATGAACCTTTCTGGGCTGTATCGAACACTGTCAAATTGTTGGAAACTGATCACACGGTCCCTTTCATAGCACGCTATCGAAAAGAGCAAACCAACAACATGGAAGTTAAACAAATACGTGAAGTACAGTTTTTACTTGGTGAACTACGGTATAATGCGCATGGTGTTTATTAATGCAATATACTATCAATAAACTGTTACTGCATTTAATTTTCCATAACGTGTTTGCATACATATCATACCTAAAATATGTTTATACAAATTTATTTTCAGAATGGTAGAAACCAAAGCAAAGAGCATTCATAAGCAAATTGAAAAACAAGGTAAAATGTCGAAAGATGTTGAGAGAAGTATCCTACAAGCCCGTTCATTAGATGACTTGGATCACATTGTAAGTACAGTATCATTGGGTGGCTTCAATCTTTGCTGTTTTGGCACTTATTGCATTTCATACATATAATACTTGAGCTGGTAACAAAATCAAATTGAAACTAGTTTGACAAAGAAAGTGTGATGTGCCCAAATATAGTAGTGATATACCCAAATATGGTAGTGATATGACATCATCATGTCCAACCATTTAGAATACATACACTCATCTTCTAAAATTAATTAATTTTTTTTCTTGTTTAGTATGCTCCTTTTAAAACTGGAAGTAAAAGTTCATTTGCGGAAAGAGCAAAGAAGGCAGGACTTGAACCAGCCGCCACAAGAGCGCTAAATAATGCGCAACTTAATCTTCATGAGTTCTTAAACAACTCGATCGAAGGTAAGCCAATAATCGTCGGTATAGCTTATACAGTATACCCACTGAGAAGACTATATAATATGGTGGGGTGAGGTCCCTACTTAATGACTAAGTTATATTTATGGATGTTTTAATAAACAATATTGGATTTTTATTTGATTGTTTCAGGTTGTAATACAATTGAAAAAGTAAAACAAGGTGTACAACATATTCTAGCAGATGTCATTGCTAAAGATAAATACACCATGGATTATATAAGACAATTGTAAGTATGTTACAAAGTTGTTGTTAAAAATAGATATCAAATTTATATTTCACTTCAGCTTTAAAAAGGAGAGTATGATGTCCCTAGTTCTACATGCTAGATCCAGGGGCAGATCCTAAATTTAGGATATTGTAATGCAAAATATAGGACATCAAATTAAGCTCAGCCCTTCATTTTACCCTTTTTAGGCCCCCGCTCAACCCCCTCACCCTTTTTTTTTTCAAAACCTTGGATCCGCTACCCTTCCCACACTCGGTTTAAATTGTAAAAGAACCTAACAAAAAACATATAGCATACTAAAATATGTAGCTAAATCATTACCTACAATTTTGAATTGTTACAAGTATTTATTAGTATCAACAGTATATTATTTTCAGAACATCCAATGGTAGAACGCTGGTCACTTCTGAGAAGTCCAAATCATCCAAAAAAGAGGAGAAAGAAACTAATAAAATTAACAGACAGTTTGAAACCTATTTTAATTTTAAGGTGCTTGTAAGAGATGTTAAACCCCACCAGGTAACAAACAATAATTAAGTTGTTTTTGTAGTAGGAAAGATGATGTATTTTCCCCCAAAAACATGAACATTGAAGATTAACTAAATCAGACTTTAAATGGGTTATTTTGCAGTTTTTCTAATTTCTTTCCATATCATTTTTAGTTGCCCTATTTATACTCTTCTACTTCCAAATTTAAATTCCAAGCTCAATTCACTGGATCATTTTCGCTTCAGATACTGGCTCTCAATCGCGGTGACGCTTTAAAAGAACTGACGGTAAAGCTGGAACTGTCAGCAAATGTGGAACCATCATTTAAACAATGGTGCCAACGGCATTGGATCAGGAGGGAGACTAGACCGGATGTGCACGATTTGATAAAACTAGCAATTGACGATGCTTTTAAACGTCTAATACATCCACTGATCATCAGACAGATTAGGTTGGTATGTTTTTCAATTTCATGAGCTCAGCTGATGATCCCAACATGAGAAATTGCATAAAATTC
The DNA here is from genome assembly GCF_963402885.1 of Antedon bifida. NCBI lineage: Eukaryota > Metazoa > Echinodermata > Crinoidea > Comatulida > Antedonidae > Antedon > Antedon bifida. The sequence continues at coordinate 4,158,962 of NC_136234.1, forward strand.
CCATGACATAAAATTTAATAAAGGTAATTGGCCTACATATCTTTATCTATGCAAATAAGTTTGCAATGAAAATACTTTATAAATAGGCTTATTACAGTACTGTATTTACCCCACATTGGGCTCATATTCATAACATACTCATCTTCTAGGTCAGAGTTGACAAGATCTGCGGAGAAGGCGTCTATTGATGTCTTTTCTCAAAATTTAAAACGACTTCTTCTCACGCCCCCAGTTCGAGGAAAGGTCATCATTGGCTTAGACCCAGGCTTTAAAAATGGTTGTAAAGTGGCAATAATCTCTGAAACAGGTAAAAGATATAAATAACCATGAACCGATATTTAATATATTATAACAATTACACATCAGCAAGAATACCATGATATATTTTGATATATGTTGTGTTTTTTCAGGTTCTATTTTACATACAGATGTGCTCTATTTATTAAATAAATATGATACAAAACAGAGAAAAAAACTTGTAGAAATGGTTACACATTTTCGGTGAGTAGTAGTAGTACTTCCTTAAAAACCTCTCTCAATGCTAGATTTTCTGAAAACCGGAAACTCTCCCAATACCAGATTTCTCTATTCAAGCTTTGTTTGTTATTGGGAGAGTTGACTGTATTAATAGTTTTGACCTTGTTGTTCTATGAATTTTAAAGGATATGAAATAGGTTAAATTGTATTTCTGAATGATCGCCAATGTTTCTTAAATTTGATTTTTTGTTCTTAAAGATCTGATATGGTTGCTATTGGAAATGGCACAGCGTGTCGAGAAACTGAGAAAACAATCTCCGAACTCATATCAACTCGGGCGTTTTCTCCGTTGAATGTTATGTACTGGTAAGCTGAAACAGAATCTTTCTATCATGGTCGCACATTGCCAACACAGCGTAACAAAATTTGACTTGTGATTACAAACACATTGGTGGCATTGTGACCTCTACCCTAATTCCAGTATGACACTGACTGACCTGGTAAGGTCAACCCACAACTTTGTGCTGATTTCTACAGTAGCTGCATTATAGGAGTATATGTTTCCATAAAGTGACCGGGTAATGATATGTACAGTGCTTAGAGGTTTCACAGACAACATTAGGTGCTTTATAAACCAAGAATATTATTATTAGTCAATGGTTTATACTCAATAGATATGAAATAGGTTCAATAGATTTGGAGAGACATGTCCTTTGGCGATAGTTGTCTTTGACAGCTCTTGTCTCTCCTCAGTGCTCCCTTTTTATGTGTCACTGAAAGAAATAAATAAATATCTTTTATTATTGTTTCAGTATCGTAAACGAGGACGGAGCCTCCATCTACAGCGTGTCCGAGGAAGCTGAGAGAGAGATGCCAGATTTGGATCCAAATGTTCGTAGTGCAGGTTGGTAGTACACATTACGTTAATGGACAAGATTATAAGAGATACACAATGTATATCTTTGGTTAATATCTTTCATTAATATTTATGTGATACAAAGTCTTTCTATATACTTTTTGTTGTTCTTTTAGTATCCATAGCTAGAAGGTTACAAGATCCTTTGGTTGAATTAGTGAAGAACAATCCAAAAAACATCGGAGTTGGAATGTATCAGGTAAAAACAACATGCTCAAAGAACAATTGGAAAAGTAACTTACATAAACTAAGAATTGTTGGCTGGTACATGTGTGCCTTAAGCCCTGTCTGCACTATCAAACTTTATGTGATAAAAAAAAAGTGCCCATATATGGACATGATCACATCACTACCATTTAAGCATATCACTACCATATTTGGGCATATCACACTTTTTTGTCAAACTAGTTTGATAGTGTAAACAGAGTTTTACTGGAATTCTATTATTATTTATTTACAGCATGATATGCCTGAGAAATTAATGAAGACCGCTTTGGACGGAGTGATTGAAGAATGTGTCAGTTTTGTAGGAATAGACCTGAATGTTTGCAATGAATCTATGTTACGGTAACAGTAAACATCTGTAATTTATGTATCTATTTCGTGCTTAGCTTACCTGTATAAACCAATAATAGCCCCTCTCTCCAAAGAGAGGAATACATTCTGTTACACCTATTGCTGTTGATCCCTCATGAGCAGTAAAATAAAAGCATTATTTAAATGCCAACGTCACCTCTATGGCGCAAAAGACTCTATTAGTCACCACGGATAGACTTTCTTCATCAGTTCTTTTCTATGAATGGATGACTTTTGGGAGCAGGAACGCTAGTAGGCCATACTCAGTACCGTTTTGATTCCGATCATTCAGGAATTTTTCCTCATGACGTACATTCATCTATAAATCAGTTTATAATTAATTTAGATTTCTGTACGTTTTTATTTATTTTTTTTAGGAGAATAGCAGGGCTGACAACAGCAAGAGCAAAAAAGATTATTGAGTTTCGAGAACAAAATGGCAGGTTCATTAACCGAGAGCAACTTCTTCAAATAAAAGGTTTCGGAAAGAAGTCATATGAACAGTGTGCAGGGTTTGTCAGAATTAGTGACCCAATCAACTCAGTAAGGTAAGAATATACTTTATCTCTTAGTGTATGTGAATTCTGTAATCCGATTGGTCAATATGTATGAGATATAATTCCATATTACGCCCATTTACTCAGTCAAACGGATCAGAAAGGTAATATATCCCGTATTACCTGTTTGATGTTTCTACGCGCACGTTGTTTATGTATTGTATTGTATTTTTATCGTTGAGCGCATGCGTAGTTGTGATTTCAACCATCGAATATGAACTACTTCTTAATACATTTTAATAATTGTATTCTACAAAGAAATTATATAGGGTTAATTAATAGAGTAATTTCATAAAAAAGTAAATGTAAAATGCTATCTTTCATTACAGCAACAAACAAGAGACAAAGAAAGCTCCATCGGAGAATAAAGGGTCTAAAAAAACTAAACAGAAAAAGGACAAATCGTTGGAAGTGAATCCACTGGATAAAACGTGGATCCACCCAGAATCTTATACATCAGCAACTGCGTAAGTCTAACAATTAAAACATATTGTAATCAAGCTTCTCTAATATTTTCTAACATAAATAGTGTTGTTAGCCTCTTCAAATTTAATGACATTCTTAACATTTGCTGGTACTATGCACTTGACTTTCTATCTGTTTTTTTGTTCAAAAGTTTCTTAAATATGATTGGAGAAGATGCAGAATCTATTGGGTTAGCACAGATGCGAGACAAAATAAACAAGGCATTGAAAACAAAAGGTACCATTCTCAAAATAAAAATTCTTACCTACCTACCTCAGCCTCAACATTTTGTAGTCTTTGGTTAAACTTCCTTCCAATGTCCACACTACACAAAAAAAAGTGTGAGGTGCCCAAATATGGTAGTGACATTATGCCATAATGTCCATATATGGGCATATCACATTTTTTTTGTAACAAGTTTGATAGTGTAGACAGAGCTTTCATCCATTCTCCCCAGCTTGAGTTACAATAGAATCTAATTAACTTTCATCATCATTACCAACCGTAGCTAGTTACAGTAACTGCAGTAGTATGATTTAATCAGTGCATTTAATTATACTCTCCCAATACCGGACACCTTTGGGCCGGCCAAATATGTCTGGTTTTTCGGAAAGTTATTTGGAATGTGTTTTTAATGGTAAAAATGAATTTGGGACTATTTGGACTGGTATTGGGATAGTTTTCAGAGAGTCCGGTATTGGGAGAGTTGACTGTACAACAATTATTAAAAAATATGCTTTTTAGAATAGTTGTGACTGTCCCTTTAATTTATGATTTAAATCCGGAAGTAGTAAACTAACTGATATTGCATTTTCTCCTTTACAGATATACAGACACTTGCTGAAGACCTAGATGTTGGTTTACCAACAATGCAACTCATCATTGATGGTCTGAAACAACCATTAGGATATGACATCAGAGCAGGTATGAATTGTGGGTCAATGATGTCATATCACTACCATATTTGGACACACCACACTTTTTGATTTGATAGTGTAGACAGCTTTACAAATGATACTATAATACTAATTGTACTGTGTTTGTTTTAAATTTCAGAATATGAGAAGCCTCTTTTCAAGGTGGGAATAATGTCGATGGATGACCTCAAGTGTGGGTGCGTCTATCCCGGACGAATCACAAACGTCACTCACTTTGGTTGTTTTGTTGATATCGGCGTTCAGAAACATGGTCTGATACACACAAGCAGAATGCCAAATCACGTCTTAAAAGGACGTGAATTAGGGCCAGGGGTCAAAGTTGAAGTAAGAGTGTTAGGGATTGAGAAGGAAAGGCAGCGAATACAATTGCAACTTGAAAAGTTACCTTAAGAGCACCCAGTACACAGTGTTTTAAAGCATTTGTTTTTCTTGTTAGTAATTCTGTTACTTGTTACGTGTAAATAAAAAAAAAGAAATAAAATGTATGTAGTTGGCTAGTCTTATTTATTCATATTTATTGTAAAACACCCGATGTTATTGATATGGCGGTCAATAATCACCAAATACAATCAACAGAAAGGAGAGCACACTCATTACAATTCTTATATTTGAACGTAGCTGCATAAAAAATATTCGCACACCTATTTTATAATGGAATAATCATATAAAAAAAACTCCGGTGCCAATCGGCAGTTGATCGGAATTAATGACTTGAACACTGTCTACAGCAGGTACAGTACTATTACTTTACTAACATTGTACTGTATTGTAATTGTGTTGAATGTACTAGTACTGTACAGTATTCCTATATTTTTTTTGTATTATGTACACTTTGAAAATTGTTATATGGTGTCAATACAGAATGAAAAAACAGAGTCGCAAATCAAATCTCTTTTGTTTATTTGGTGGCTCTGAAAAGAGCCGTTTGGTTTGAGAAAATGTCGTTTTGATGATTTACTTGGCCTTGGCTTGAGTCTTCTTTGGTAGAAGTACAGCCTGGATGTTTGGCAGTACACCACCCTGTGCAATGGTCACACTTCCGAGAAGTCGGTTCAACTCTTCATCATTACGGATGGCAAGTTGAAGATGACGAGGGATGATTCTGCTCTTTTTGTTGTCACGGGCAGCGTTACCAGCCAACTCCAAGATTTCAGCAGTCAAGTACTCAAGTACGGCAGCCATGTAGACTGGGGCACCAGCACCGACACGAGAAGCGTAGTTACCCTTTCGCAAAAATCGGTGAACACGACCGACTGGGAACTGAAGTCCAGCACGGCTTGATCGGCTCTTGGCCTTTCCTTTAGCTTTGCCTCCTTTACCACGTCCAGACATTTTGATAGTATAATTCGGGTTCTACTTTCTAAATAGAAAATGATACCAAATTTAATTATATCGGGTTTTTATAGCCTATCCGAGACTCCCAGTCGGAGTGATAAGATTGAATTAGCCAATCATAGTCTTTCGCGCCAACGATAATTGGCTCCATTCACAGGGTACTGCTTTTGTTCTTTGGGCGGGAATTTGAGCTTTGTGTGGAGATAAGACCTTTGTTGAATATTAAATACTAACTGCTGTGTACTGCTTTTATCTCTTTTCTTTGTTGTTTTTTCAGGCGGGAATTAAACCGCCCATTTCAAAAATTACAATGTGTTCGTTATTCAGTTCATCGACCACTGTACATTTCATTTATTTGACCAACAAATAAGATAAAATATACAGAGATAATATTAGTCAAGAATTGCTAATGTAAATAAGATTACTGTAACTACAAGAGTCAGCAGTCCCATGATCTCAACTAAAATAAATTTATAATTTTATAAACAAATAACGTATTTAGCCGTGAATATACAAAAAAAAACCCAATTTATTATATACAAAAAAATTGAATTAAATATGCCAAAAAAAAGAATTAAAGATAATTATCAAGAAAGAGAGAGTCAATGGATGATAAAAGATGAGGAAGAGATTCAGTAACAGCTAATTGACGTAATGAGGAAGGTAATTGAGAGACCAAAGCCTGGGAAGCGGTTTATAGGAGAATTACGAAGTACAAGAAGTAGTTATATACTGTATTATATTATAATATTTATACATAGAGTGAAGTTCAATGAATATACATTATTATTGTTTGTAAAGGAAAACGTTTTAATATGAACGTATTTATGCACCACAGTGTGTGTCACTGATAAATATAAAACACAATTGATCTGAAGTTATCCATAATCTGTCCAATAATGTACATAGTACTGTAGTATACATGTCATATTCAGTGTATTCGATCGTATATGGAGCGCCATAGTTCCAATTATTAGTTAGTAGGTATAAATTGTAGGCCTACTGTATTTTCAAATTAATTTTACAAATTCCCCATCCCCCTTCAGTTAAAAAAATCGTATAAAAATAGCAAGCCCATAGCTCAAAGCAGTCAACAATAAAAAGGACCTTGCTTTATAATTATCTTTGATTCATAAATTTAAAAGTACAGTATAGGCTTGCCGATGCGATATTTAGAATAGGCTTGCCGATGCGATATTTAGAAATAAAATAGAGTGGGATATACAATATTGTGTGAAATGTATGTGAAATAAGAACAAATAAACGTACACACTTTATATAATGCAAATAAAATCTCTTTTGGACATGTGGTGGCTCTGAAAAGAGCCGTTTGGTTTGAGAATCAGCAAATGGTGTCTACTTGGAGCTGGTGTATTTGGTGACAGCCTTGGTACCTTCAGAGACGGCATGTTTGGCCAATTCACCTGGAAGCAATAGACGGACAGCGGTCTGGACTTCCCTGCTGGTGATGGTAGATTTCTTGTTGTAGTGAGCAAGACGAGATGCTTCTCCTGCAATACGTTCGAAGATATCGTTGACGAAACTGTTCATGATTCCCATGGCTCTGCTTGAGATACCAGTGTCTGGGTGAACTTGCTTCAACACCTTGTAGATGTAAATGCTGTAGCTTTCCTTTCGCTTACGTTTTCTTTTCTTGTCAGTAGTTCTTACAGCTTTAGCCTTACCGGCTTTCTTAGCAGCTTTTCCTGAAACCTTTGGTGGCATATTTTACAATTTTAGTCTACGATGAGAAAATTGAAGTGACGAATTGTTGAACAAGCTCAGTACTTATAGCCTTAGATATGCAAATGAAGGCTTGCTGGTAGGATAGTTAAGCTTACGTTTCCTATTGGCTGTTGGTTAGCGCGCATGTTTTTAAATTGGTATAAGCCCGAGGCTAAATTCTAAACGGAAAAAAGCTGTGAAATTTAAACAATGGGCGATTGTACAGTATTACTTGGTTTGTTCTTATAACAGTTTAAAATAATCCTTTGTAAAATCAATATTTATTGAAGAAATATAAAACCACTAAGCATGTACTTGTTGGTTGTATACTGTAAGCTTATGCATTTATCATTTCAAGTAGGCCTATGGCCTCAGTTCGTGTAGAGAATGAACGTTGAATATGACATTTAAAATGTTAAAAATAGTAAACTCAAATGTTGCCATAATTTGCCAAAATGTAGTTTTGTCCTAATTTTAAATCATTTTTTTTTCAAATTTCAAAACCAGATTAAAAAATCAATAAATTAAATGAAGAAAATAAATGTTTAAACGAATACGAAGTATGCCTATCTTCCTTTGTTAAATTCCATAATAAACTCATATTGAATTCATATTAAATGTACTGTATGTGAGTATACATGAGGAAAATACAATTTGGGATTTATGAACTACGGTATAACACGTGTTACGATTTAATGTACTGTATAACTGTAACGCCAAATTAGGTTCCACTACCAAATTAGGTACCGTTTTAATTATTCAATTTCATACAATAAGTAAAGATTATTGTGTTAGAAATACTCAAGTTTTAATCATTTTCAGTTTTTGGAAATGAATAATAGGCCTATCAATATTTAATAACACGATTAGCTCGCTAGTAAACGTGCTGCAAAATTAGGTGACCTAGTCTTGTGTGATACAGACCACGCGAACCTAATTTGGCAATTTCACTTAATTTGGCGTTACAACTGCAAGGTTGACCTCGTCCCCTACAACACGCTAAAAATATGTGATTTCTGTTGATTTCTTATCTTTAGGCGGGAATTGAAAAAAAACTTCCACGTGTAATAATAATGGTAGGCAATGAAATATACTGCCCAGACTAGTGGAGGATTTAGGCAAGAGCCTTTATTTATTAGGCTTATCCTAGTACTGTATAATATTGCTAGATGTGTGGAAACTAAATTTCTTATATTGTGTAGGCCTAGGCCCATTCAACCTTAGGCGGGAATTGAAAAAACGTCCACGTGTAAAATATATATGGTAGGCCAAGACTTTAGAGATAGCCTAATGGGAGTCTAAACATGAGCCTTTTTATTCATACTGTGTATAATATATAAAAAAAGAAGACATTTTGCTATATTAATTCTCTTTTGCTCAAGTAGTGGCTCTGAAAAGAGCCTTTTGGTTTGGAAATGTTAATGGAACGGCTTAATCTATGCACGTTCACCACGGATTCGACGGGCTAGTTGGATGTCTTTAGGCATGATGGTTACACGTTTAGCGTGGATGGCACACAAGTTGGTATCTTCGAAAAGACCGACTAGGTATGCTTCGCTAGCCTCTTGGAGAGCCATGACAGCAGAGCTCTGGAATCGAAGATCTGTCTTGAAATCTTGAGCGATTTCACGGACAAGACGCTGGAATGGGAGCTTGCGGATGAGAAGTTCAGTACTTTTCTGGTAACGACGAATCTCACGAAGAGCGACGGTTCCAGGCCTGTAACGATGAGGTTTCTTGACTCCACCGGTGGCTGGTGCACTCTTTCGTGCCGCCTTGGTAGCAAGTTGTTTTCTGGGAGCCTTTCCTCCTGTAGATTTACGAGCAGTCTGCTTAGTACGAGCCATTTTTAGCTTTCAGAATTCGGATGTCGAATAGAAATTGTGCTTAAATTTTCGATTGAGGTTGGTTTATAAGGGAGACGATTCATGAATCTAATTAAGGAAACGTAATGTGATTGGGCAAAATGTGTCGCTTATTACACGTCCGCATAATAATCTCTTAATGAGAGGGAGATTACGTTGGCCTGCCTGTTTTTATCATCAAAAAGAGAACAAAGAAATTGAGAATTTAAATAAAACAGATTAGAGACAAAGGAAAAGAAGGGCGGGAAAACAATTTTTATTTTAGGCCTATACAATCAATACTGTATAATAATAGGCTGGCCTAGGTAAAGTACAGCATCTATAGAAACCCATTTAAGACAGTGTACGTATCATTAAAACAAAAATTACCCTTATATATCACGAAAACTAAAGGCTATTTATAAGAAAAATTTACAGCATATTTATTAATATTATTAACAAAATATAAGATTCCCATGGCCTAGGCCTATATTTATATTCCTAAAAATTCCATATTTCTAAAATAAACAGGTTTTGGGATGTGCTCTCTCTTGGCAAAATATGTACGATGTATAAATTAAAAAAGATTGTAATGTATTATTCACACTGAATTGTCAGTATACCGAGCTGTTTGTTTTGACAATTAAATAGTATGTTGGACGTACAGTATCATTAAAACAAAAAATACTCTTATTTATTATATTATATCACGATAACCAATTTTATAAGAAACATTTACAACATATTTAAACAAATATAAGATTCCCTAGGCCTATATCAATATAAATTATATTCCTAATAATTCCATATTCCTAAATAAAAAGAGTTTGGAATGTGCTCAAGACACAAACAATTGTGTACACGCCGCCCGAGTACAAATGTATATATAAATTAAAAGAATGTCCACAATTTAATGTTTTTGACAAACAGTAGGCCTATTAAAGGCTTAATATAGAAAATGTTGTATTCTAATCTTGCCTGGAAAGATACATATACATTCTGCCCCATTATTTGGACAACTTCGTATTTTAGATATTATCTTTTAATTTAAGTTCATGTTTGAAAATTGTGTATCTGATTTATTGTAGGCCTAGATTGATTTTTGCTTTAATTTAACTATAAGAAACGCATATGAAAAATACAGTTATGAATCAGTTTCCTAAACGCTTTAAAAACACTCTTATTATAATTGATCGATTGATGTCCTGTATACTACTACAAACACGATGAAATAACTATGTATGTATGCTTCATATAAAAATAAAATGTTTAAACAGTCAGCCTAATAATATACTGTATTACTATTTTATAGAAATATAACCTGAAACTATGCTATCTAGCGCCGCGAAGTTACTTTATTTTTTTATTTAATATAGGCCTAGGCCTACAGTATTAAAACTCTAAGGAACACCCTCTGAATAGGGGTTGGCCTAGGCATTTTACGCAAAGCCGAAACTGAAGTAGCGAAAGTTAATTTTGGTTTGTAAATGAAGTTTCTATAGGACTATTATTATCATATGTGTGATGAGTGAGTATTTAATAATAGGCCCAAACTATTAGTAATAGTTTAATAAATTGATGTCGCCAAAAGCAGCTCACATTCCTCTCTTCTTCTTTTCTACTGGATCGATGATGAATATTATAACTTATTTAAATATACCTGTAAATAATATTATATTTTATATAATTTATGTTAATATGTTAAGAAAAGCAAATAAATCTCTTTGGTTCATATTGTGGCTCTGAAAAGAGCCTTTTGGTTTGAGTATAGTCTAGAATAGCTTATCCACCGAATCCGTACAGAGTTCGGCCTTGTCTCTTCAGGGCGTAGACGACATCCATGGCGGTGACGGTCTTTCTCTTGGCATGCTCAGTGTAAGTTACAGCATCACGAATGACATTTTCGAGGAATACTTTAAGTACACCACGTGTTTCTTCGTAGATGAGACCAGAGATACGTTTCACACCACCACGACGAGCAAGACGACGGATAGCTGGTTTTGTGATACCTTGGATGTTATCACGCAACACTTTTCGATGACGCTTAGCGCCTCCTTTTCCAAGTCCTTTTCCTCCTTTACCTCTTCCAGACATGTTTAATAATTGATTCTGATATGCGATTCGAAAACCGAAATGTACAGAAAGCTGTAAACAGCCGAAGAATTTATATACTTTATGCGGACGTGAGTCAACAAATCCAACGCTCTCAACTGACCTTTTCAGGTTAGTCAACAATTACCGACCGTGTGGCTGTGGTCATGTGATTTTTTTATTGGGCGGAAAATTTAAACTAACAATCGCCCTTAAATTTTAATAAAAGAAAAAAAACACAGGAATTAATTTTCTTCTTCCGCCGCGCGCCAAAAATACAAAGTGAACAAAGACCACTGTATCTATTGTTGGCTTGAATCCAATCAGTTCAGCCTGTTTTTTTTTTTTTTAATATTCATTTCAACCACGGATGAAAAATTAACTCACATCTTAAAATTATAATTCCCTTCATGTTTCAACTACAATATTATTATTTATGAGACGGTGGTCCATCCAGTCGAGGAAAATGAAATAGGGACGACACCCTCAGATAATTATAATTATTATTCATTCATTGTATTGTAAACTAAGAATAACTATAAATAATGTTTTAATTATAGCTAAGTGCAGATAAATTGTAATTGTCAACTCTTGATATTCTGCACTTGTACTTATAGTAAGGATATTTTTATGCTGCAAGTAGCGTTTGTCATGTTGTATGTATATACTGTATATAAATAGTTTAACCTTAACCTATCTGTGCAATTACTATAAAAGGACATGCACAAATACTTGGGTCAAGTCTGTACTAAATAGTACGAAATTGCAAACTGTTGTACCAGGGAAGAGTGCACAATTTCATGATACTGTAGTCTTTCCTGTTGTGTAATATTTGTTTCTGTTGAATATCCCATATGTTCAGTTATTCACTTTGACCAAAAAATTGATCGGAAAAGAAATGACTGTATTTACCTAAAAAATACATCAAAAGCTTTGTATTTTAAGGTTTAATTAATTATTTAAGAAAAAAATATTAATAATTAAAGCCCCCTTCCCTACGTTTTTTAGATCTAATTTAAGATCACAAACTATATTTAATGTAAAAATAATACTATATGGTCCTATTGCGATAACTTTTTTCGTCTTTAAACGGTTAAAAATGTGAAAAATAAGTCGATTCTAATAATTATAGCGGCCCGCTATAAATCCCAAAATGCATTGCGCGCGGATTGATATTTTTGTTTTTCACCTGTAATTCGCCCACTTTTCGGTCGATCGTGAGGCCAAAACAAATGGAAGACTCCTAACTTTTCAGCGAAAATACCGGGTTTTCCCCAATTTGTATCAACGGAGTCTGGCAAAAATAGAAAGACAATTAATGCAGCAACTATACAACGTCAGGCTTGGTATATAGCTAGCGTACGATGTTCGTACGTTACCGATGTTTACCAGCTAGGCCTACAAAACTAAGCCTAGCTAGGCTAGGCCTAAGACCGTCCACGAGAGGTCGATCGCCGCGAGCTACTTAGGTAGTGCATTGTTTCTCACTTTTTATCATAATTTACCATAAAACGTACATTTAAGACAAGGAATGACATGGTTTAATGTTTTTAAAGTGATATATATGTATTATTTTCCAAAAAACGTCCAAAATTGCAGGGAAGGGGTCTTTAATGTTTTTGGGGAACAAACATCTTTAAGACCCAGCAAATTTTGATGAGCATTAATTTTTATGAAAAAATAACCAGTGTACATTATTTACTAGAGCATTAATTTAGATTGGCAAAATGTCATTTGTATACATCATATAATGTTGAAATTGTAATGATGAATATGTATTGGGTGTGTATAAAAGAAAAAATAAACCACAAATGCAAATTAATCTCTTTTGTATATATGGTGGCTCTGAAAAGAGCCTTTTGGTTTGAAATGGATTTAGTAATAATTTACTTCTTGGCAGCCTTCTTTGGTGACTTCGATGCCTTTTTAGCTTTGGGCTTTTTAGGCTTCTTGGTCTTTGGCTTCTTAGGAGACTTGGTAGCCTTCTTTGGCTTGGAGGATGCCTTTTTCTCTGACTTCTTAGCCTTCTTGGGTGACTTAGATTTGGTAGCTTTCTTTGCCGCTGGTTTCTTGGTCTTCTTTGCTGCTGGTTTCTTGGCCTTCTTTGCAACAGTCTTTTCCTTGTCTGCAGCTGCTTTCTTCCTTGCCTTTTCCTTCTTTGCCTTGGCAGCTGCATCAGCCTTGGCTGCAGCCTGGTTCAGTTTGAATGAACCGCTGGCTCCTGTACCTTTTGGTTGAACAAGTTTGTTGCTTTCGACACCACGTTTCAAAGCCATACGGAGATGAGTTTTCATGGTGATTGGATCAACTTTGTAGTTGGCTAGGAGGTACTTAGCAATAGCCTGACGAGATGAGCCGTTTCTCTCCTTCAAAGCACCGATTGCAGCCGTAATCATGTCGATGTACGTTGGGTGAGCAGACGGCTTCTTAGCTGCAGGCTTCTTTTTAGTTTTAGCTTGATCAGCCATATTGAATGTAGAATACAATAACTTTTCTAAACAGTACGAATAACAAGTTGAGTTGGTTGGTTGAGTTAAGTGATGCAACGCACTGACTTAACTCCACTTTTATTAGCGTTATTGCGGACGTGGACGAAAACGTCATCTCACCGCCCTTTTGTGTTTGGGAGAGTTCGATTAAACATTTCATAAAATTGTGTTTCTTTTTGTGTTTAAATACACATTTAAAGCATTATTTTTCATATTTTAAAGGAAATTTTTGGAGTATAATATTCTACAAAACATTGTTATTCTATATGTAATGTTTAATTTGGATTATTCCGTTTTATTAAATAGATATAAGCATTGAAACTTGTCAGTTCATGTTTTCAAAACACATTATACTTACTAATTATTAATTTTTTTAATTACAGCATTTATTTTACATCAAAAAAATATCTAATATAGAAACTTAACAATATGTAATTGAATATTTATATGGGATTTAATAAATTTAGATACATTTTACATTTAGTTTTAAGGCAGTAATGTTGATGTCTTGAACAAATTATATGAACAAATAAAAAAAGGTAATGTATGCATTCGGTATGCTGTATACAGAACATTTCTTATAACAATTATGCTTAGTTTTCACTTGTAAGTTCAGTAAATACTTTTTCATAATAGATATTCAATTATTGAGAAGTAATTGTTCTATGTGACACAGCATAATTTATAATAAGTACGTTGGGTAGGCCGATTATATTATGTCACAGTGCATTTATTTTATTTTGCATGTTGTATCACTATAGGTAGGATGTGTTACAACTCCTAGAGTCTGATTGCATAGGTTTACATTCATTTATTTTAATTTTAAAAGAACAAAATCATGATATATACCAATGAAATAACTAATAATACCAATAAATGACCAATATACCAAATGTAAATAAATGGGATTTTGAACGACATTGCAGAACAAATTACAACAGCGCTTTATTCAGTAATTTATTAATAAATGGGGGTACCCTTCTGTATTTTACTGAATAAATTTTAATTTTAAAATGTACAGTCCGAATGTACAGTACACTGAGTATTTTATACTGTACATTCATAGTTATAATTATGAAGTAAACTTCAAAATCATTTGTTGTTGAGTGGCTATAGTTTGTAAAGTTGAAGCTTCCATCATTTGTCGTGAATATATTTATTAAATTATATTATTAGTAAAAATATGTTTCGATAGTTTGTGTTTACATGTTTTTATGGAAAAATATTGTTCTTGTAATTTTGTTTCAGGATGCACCATTGATTTAAAAAAATGCAGTAGTATAGAAATTCAATTAATATTACAGGTACGACTCTAGGGCGAGTGTATGTAGTAGGCCTACTTACTAGTATAAAGCTCTGTATCAAACTGTATGTGACAAAAACATGTGATGTGCCCATATATGAGCATGATGATGTGATATCACTACCCAGTACCATATTTGAGAATATCACTACCATATTTGGGCACATCACACTTATTTTGATAGTGTAGACAGAGCGTAAGACTAATGATTCAACTAAACTACTAGCTAGGCCTCTTAATTATTTCCAATTAATATTTGAAAACAGTATCCAGCCATAATAATAAAAAAATTAACACTCCCTGCAAAAAAATATTTTGTCTACATGTTTTTCTTGAATATCAATATACTGTATATGTCATAAGTTTGACCAACAATTTAATAGAAAACAAAATGTAATTTAAAAGCATTGTTAAAAACCAAGAACTAATATTTTGTCTAATGTAAACCATAATTATATGGTTTTAAAACACTAAGCATGCACTTAATGTATACTATAGGCCTATGCATTTATCATGTCAAGTATCAGGCTATGTTTAGGCCTCAGTTCGTAGGAAATGAAAATATTGCACATTATAATTAAATGGAAGTCAATGCGTTTTTGGTTTTTTATTAACTGCAGAAGTTCAAACATGTTTTAATTTGTTTTCTACGGTAAGTTACAGAGTTAATAAAACTGCAAAATGACCTATCCTGTATTTATAGTCTAGTCTTTTAATTTTAACTATTTGTTTTGCATTTAACATAAATATATAGGCCCATGGCATATAGACAAAAACTTGTTTAAAAATGCAAAAACAAACATATACAATACAGAGACAACATAGAGTAGAGTTGCAAATCAAATTTCTTTTGTTCATTTGGTGGCTCTGAAAAGAGCCGTTTGTTTTGAATTCGCTGCGATGATTTACTTGGCCTTGGCTTGAGTCTTCTTTGGTAGAAGTACAGCCTGGATGTTTGGCAGTACACCACCCTGTGCAATGGTCACACTTCCGAGAAGTCGGTTCAACTCTTCATCATTACGGATGGCAAGTTGAAGATGACGAGGGATGATTCTGCTCTTTTTGTTGTCACGGGCAGCGTTACCAGCCAACTCCAAGATTTCAGCAGTCAAGTATTCAAGTACGGCAGCCATGTAGACTGGGGCACCAGCACCGACACGAGAAGCGTAGTTACCCTTTCGCAAAAATCGGTGAACACGACCGACTGGGAACTGAAGTCCAGCACGGCTTGATCGGCTCTTGGCCTTTCCTTTAGCTTTGCCTCCTTTACCACGTCCAGACATCTTTTATAGTTTGCGTATTTCGGTTTACTAAATCGAAAGATAATGCCAAATGTAATTTTGACCGCGACTTTATAACCTACTCATGGCTCACTGTCGGGAGGTCTTTATTGAATTGGCCAATCACAATCGTCCGCGTTAACGACGCCTTTTCATTGATTGTAGCCTCTTTGTTCCTTTTGGGCGGGAATTTAAAATCGATTTTGTCCAGTAAATAATAATTGTAATCCGATAATGTATATTACTGTACATTGATATGGTACTGTATAGTTTAAAACAATATTAAAATCATAAATGGTTTAAATTAGACAAAATATTATTTCTTGGTTAAACAAATTTTTTTTCAGGGAAGAAAATATGTCTTTGAATACAGATTGTTCATTTTTTTTATTATTATGGCTGGATACTGTTTTCAAATATTAATTGGAAATAATTAAGAGGCCTAGCTAGTAGTTTAGTTGATGTAGGGGAATTTTACAGTAGGAGTATATTATGCACTCTCGGACCGCCGTTCTAGTTGTTCAAGGAATTGAAGAAGGCTTTCTCGTGGAAATCCTTTTTGAAGAAATGTCAACATAGTAGAGTTATGTTTTTTATTTTACTACTGCATATGTCGAAATTTCTAGTTTATATTGTACATTCGAGGTTTTACAGTAGTAAAATTTTAACTATAGTTTGACAAAAAAAGTGTGATATGCCCAAATATGGCAGTGATATGCTAAAATGTGGTAGTGATATGACATCATCATGTCCATATATGGGCACATCACATTTTTTTTGTCGCATAAAGTTTGATAGTGTAGACAGAGCATAACTTTTTACTATGTCAATATTTTGGCATAGTAAAATTGAAAAAAACTTGTGCGCATGGAAATGTTTACATATTTAAAATGACATGAAACGCGTAGTAGAAAGTTGATTAGAAATTGATTTTCGCATTGACAATAAAATATAATAATAATTTAATTGATACTGACATTTTAAGTGAAAAGAGAACACATCTACAAATAATTTTTGTTAAAAATATTTATTGTTTTTACTTGAAAGAAGACAATTTAACTTTGTAATTATAGTTTTTGAATAGTAACCCTAACTCTACATAGCCCATTGCTATCACCAATCTTGTATTTAAATGTCATTGTGTCTCCCCTGTGTGTATTCTCAAATGTGTTTTCAAATCCCCATTCTGTTTGAATTTCTTCCCACAATGTTCACATTCATATAGTGTCTCTCTCCTGTGTGTATTCTCAAATGTCTTTTCAAATTCCCATTTTCTTTAAATTTCTTACCACAATGTTCACATTCATATGGTGTCTCTCCTGTGTGTATTCTCAAATGTGTTTTTAAATGCTCATTCCGGTTAAATTTCTTCCCACAATGTTCACATTCATATGGTGTCTCTCCTGTGTGTATTCTGAAATGTCTTTTCAAACTCTCAATTAGGTTAAATTTCTTCCCACAATGTTCACATTCATATGGTGTCTCTCCTGTGTGTATTCTCAAATGTGTTTTCAAATCCCCATTCTGTTTGAATTTCTTCCCACAATGTTCACATTCATATAGTGTCTCTCTCCTGTGTGTATTCTCAAATGTCTTTTCAAATTCCCATTTTCTTTAAATTTCTTACCACAATGTTCACATTCATATGGTGTCTCTCCTGTGTGTATTCTCAAATGTGTTTTTAAATGCTCATTCCGGTTAAATTTCTTCCCACAATGTTCACATTCATATGGTGTCTCTCCTGTGTGTATTCTGAAATGTCTTTTCAAACTCTCAATTAGGTTAAATTTCTTCCCACAATGTTCACATTCATATGTTCTCTCTCCTGTATGTATTCTCAAATGCTTCTTCAACTTCCCATGTTCCTTAAATTTCTTCCCACAATGTTCACATTTAAATGGTGTCTCTCCTGTGTGTATTCTCAAATGTCTTTTCAACTGCCCATTCTGGTTAAATTTCTTCCCACAATGTTCACATTCATACAGTGTCTCTCCTGTGTGTATTCTCAAATGTATTGTCAAACCCCAAATCCGATTGAATTTCTTCCCACAATATTCACATTCATATGGTGTCTCTCCAGAGTGTATTCTCAAATGTGTTTTTAAATGCTCATTCCGGTTGAATTTCTTGCCACAATGTTCACATTCATATGGTGTCTCTCCTGTGTGTATTCTCAAATGTGTTTTTAAATGCTCATTCCGGTTAAATTTCTTCCCACAATGTTCACATTCATATGGTGTCTCTCCTGTGTGTATTCTCAAATGTGTTTTTAAATGCTCATTCCGGTTAAATTTCTTCCCACAATGTTCACATTCATATGGTGTCTCTCCTGTGTGTATTCTCAAATGTGTTTTTAAATGCTCATTCCGGTTAAATTTCTTCCCACAATGTTCACATTCATATGGTGTCTCTCCTGTGTGTATTCTCAAATGTGTTTTTAAATGCTCATTCCAGTTAAATTTCTTCCCACAATATTCACATTCATATGGTGTCTCTCCTGTGTGTATTCTCAAATGTGTTTTTAAATGCTCATTCCGGTTTAATTTCTTCCCACAATGTTCACATTCATATGGTGTCTCTCCTGTGTGTATTCTCAAATGTGTTTTTAAATGCTCATTCCGGTTAAATTTCTTCCCACAATGTTCACATTCATATGGTGTCTCTCCTGTGTGTATTCTCAAATGTCTTTTTAAATGCTCATTCCGGTTAAATTTCTTCCCACAATGTTCACATACATATGGTGTCTCTCCTGTGTGTATTCTCAAATGTGTTTTTAAATGCTCATTCCGGTTAAATTTCTTCCCACAATGTTCACATTCATATGGTGTCTCTCCTGTGTGTATTCTCAAATGTGTTTTTAAATGCTCATTCCAGTTAAATTTCTTCCCACAATATTCACATTCATTATGGTGTCTCTCCTGTATGTATTCTCAAATGTCTTTTCAAACTCTCAATCCGGTTGAATTTCTTCCCACAATGTTCACATTCATATGGTGTCTCTCCTGTGTGTATTCTCAAATGCATTTTCAAATTCCCACTTGTTTTAAATTTCTTCCCACAATGTTCACATTCATATGGTGTCTCTCCTGTGTGTATTCTCAAATGTCTTTTCAAATGCCCATTTTCTTTAAATTTCATCCCACAATGTTCACATTCATATGGTGTCTCTCCTGTGTGTATTCTCAAATGTGTTTTTAAACTCCCATTTTCCTTAAATTTCTTCCCACAATGCTCACATTCAAATGGTGCCTCTCCTGTGTGTATTCTCAAATGTCTTTTCAAATTCCCATTTTCATTAAATTTCTTGCCACAATGTTCACATTCATATGGTGTCTCTCCTGTGTGTATTCTCAAATGTGTTTTTAAACTCCCAATTCGGGTGAATTTCTTCCCACAATGTTCACATTCATATGGTGTCTCTCCTGTGTGTATTCTCAAATGTGTTTTTAAACTCCCAATTCGGGTGAATTTCTTCCCACAATGTTCACATTCATATGGTGTCTCCTGTGTGTATTCTCAAATGTGTTTTTAAACTCCCAATTCGGGTGAATTTCTTCCCACAATGTTCACATTCATATGGTGTCTGAGTCTCTCCTGTGTGTATTCTCAAATGTGTTTTCAACTGTCCATTCTGGTTAAATTTCTTCCCACAATGCTCACATTTAAATGGTGCCTCTCCTGTGTGTATTCTTAAATGTCTTTTCAAATGCCCATTTTCTTTAAATTTCTTATCACAATGTTCACATTCGTATGGTGTCTCTCCTGTGTGTATTCTCAAATGTATTGTCAAACTCTAATTCCGATTGAATTTTTTCCCACAATGCTCACATTCATATGGTGTCTCTCCAGTGTGTATTCTCAAATGCATTTTCAAATTTCCACTTGTTTTAAATTTCTTCCCACAATGCTCACATTCATATGGTGTCTCTCCTGTGTGTATTCTCAAATGCATTTTCAATTTCCCACTTTGTTTAAATTTCTTCCCACAATGTTCACATTCATATGGTGTTTGACCATGTACCATAAAATCATCAAAATGGGTTACACATTTGTTGACCTCTTCTGTCTGCTGAGACTGTGTATGTATTCCTAAATGTAACTTCAACTCATTGAAATCAAATTGATCTCCACAGTGTTCACATTTATATTTCATGATGTTGGTTTAGCAACCTATAGTTACACAGTTTGATATAGTATCTCTTATTCCTAGGCCTATGCTATAGTAGTCACTACGGGACCACCAGTACTCTAGTACCAAAGAACTTTATAATAACACAAGAAATCTCCTGTTCTTCAATTTACATTCAAAACAACAGGGTTAAATAAAAGGTCAAACTGGGCGATGCCATTTCACAGCATGGAGCAGCGCCCTCTCCAAACTAGGAAGCCAATACTCACAATGGCGCTACCCATTAGCTCTATTCTATCCTACAATGCCTTTCGAAATTGTTACCCGTTTTGGACGAACAGGAGATTCTTGTGTTATAAGTTCTTTGCTAGCTAGGCCTAGTACTTATTATTTTATTAGGCATTTTAATTTAAATTAGGTGACCTAGCCTTGTGTGATACAGACCACGCGAACCTAATTTGGCAATTTCACATTTGTAAAACCATGGAGCTATAAAATGGTAAAACATATCAGTATTTTATAGGTCAAAGATAGTGTAGTAGCCAGTGAGTGTTAGTGAGAGTTCATAAAATTGTTTCTTTTTTGGTTCAAATACACCGTTTAAACGGTATCGGGACGATTCGGCACACTTAAATGTATCGGCTTTGATGCATTTTAAGCATAACATAAGCTTTTTCCCCAAACTTTATTTTCAGAGGGACTATGGGGTAGCACTACTAGGGATAAAGATGCAATAAAGCAAACATTTTGAAAACATTGTGAAAATGATCATCACTATCTTCGGTAGAGCATGGAGGTATCTATTTTTATACCTCCATGGATAGAGTATCATCTTTAGTATATAATAAGATCTTTGACATCATGTAATTCCTTTTCATGGGGGCGCTGTGTAGAATCTGTACGTCATATTTTCTCCCGTCATGACGCTTAGATCTCAAACAAAATGGTATCGATTGATATTTTTGTTTTATGATTCTTTTTTTTTATTTCATTAAATCTTTTATCATTGCCAAGAGTTACTGGGATTCCATTTTCCCAACTCGATAGTTTGCCGATAAGGGCAGTAGAAGAGATCGCATGGGTAGAGAACCGGGAATAGAGAATAAAAGGCTGTTATTAAACGTTAAATACTGGTTATTCCTAGCCTCATTTCTGTTGTCTCTGTGACCATAATAATATTATTGCACAATACCGGAACGCTCTACCCACAAACGTAAATAATACATATTCATGTTCTTCGTGTTCCTATGGACTTTTCTATTGCGTGAAAAGAAAGATACAGATTAAGGTATTTTGCGGAACCAACAACAACATCAACATGTACACAACAGAAGGCAGCCGCGGCCCGGACAATTCTGCAGACAGTGAAAAAATACGATAAAAAGTTACAAATTATACTCGACGCGACGAATAATAGAAAATATTAGTAATCTTTATTTTCTAAGTTGACGACTGAGTCTTGATGGAGCGTGGTTGGGTGCCTTCTCTTACATTTGGTGCACATGTGGCGACTGTTGCAATGTTTAGCCAAGTGACCGATAGTTAAGCAGCAGTAGCATAATCGGTGTTCTTTGATGTAGGTTAATTCCTCTGGTCTTGGCAAGTTGTCGAATGTCCTGCATTCTTCGATTCTGTGCGTACTGCAGTAAAGACAGTCTCTTTGTACTTCGACTGCAGCATAAGCTCCCTTTGGTCTATGTGGTGGTTTGCGCTGAGATACCCTTAGTCTTTAATGTTCCCAAACGTAGGATTACTAAGAACCCTGGCCTGTTTTTCTACGAATAGTACGAAGTCGTCAAATTGTACCCTGGTTTCTTGAATAAGGTCTGTTTTGGTACTCCATTTGTCTCTCATGCGGTAAGGCAGTTTCATCGTGAGAGTGCTACTTGTATATGATAACATTCTTGTAAATGATCGAGACTGGACATAGAGTTCTTACATTCGATAAGTAGTAATGAGTATCTAGACAAAGAATCTTTATCTTCTGCCTTTATCGCAGGAAAGTCCTTTAATGATGTAATATAGGCATCCGCCATTCTGAATGGATTACCGTATTTATCCATTAGCGCCTGCTTCGCTTGTCTAAAGCCTTCTATGGGATCCATAGCTAAATAGCTCTTGACCAGATTGTTCACCTCCTCACCAGTTGTGTATTGTTCTAACAGTTCATCTCTCTCGCTGCGAGCCTTGCCTTCCACCTCGTGCTCAAAGGCTCTCTTAAATCGTCCATAATCCATTGGGTTGCCGTCGAATTTTGTAAGTCCCCTTTTTGGTAGACTTGTTTGTATCAACCATTGGGATAGTACTTCTCCCTGTTTTTCAATCAAATTCTGTAGTAGTATATTATTGGTCTGTTCAACGGCTGGAGTAGGTGTAATCGGGTAAGGTGCAGAGCTTAGGTTTAGGTGTAACTGTGGTCTGATCTGTAGTTGGATTTGCGCTTGGAAACCATGGTGTTGCATTTTGTGATAATGTAGGTGGGACTGGTTCCAAGACAGGTTGTACCCCTTCGTTTTCGTCTAATGAGTCAAGGTATTGACTAACCTTATCGACCGCATCAGTACTTGGTACCTGAGGTGTATCATCAGCCGTAATAGACAATCGTTCTAGCTCTTTGTCCAAGGCATCTGAGCGGGCTTGTGCTACGGCTAATTTACCCTCTTCTTCTGTTTGTTCAAGTTCTATAGCTCTTTGTTCAAGGCATCTGAGCGGGCTTGTGCTACGGCTAATTTACCCTCTTCTTCTGTTTGTTCAAGTTCTAGCTCTTTGTCCAAGGCATCTGAGCGGGCTTGTGCTACGGCTAATTTACCCTCTTCTTCTGTTTGTTCAAGTTCTAATCTTTTCTGTAAGGTCTTGTTATTATATTGAGCTCTCGCCTTAGCAACCGCCAATTCAGCTCTTGCTTCTGCTGCTGATATCTCTAATCGGCTACTTCCAGTCGAACTCTGTGTGCTCATGGATTAAAGAATAGAATAATAAGAATATTCTTTAATCCATGGTGTGCTTGACATTGTCAAGTTTCGAAATGTTAACAGGTGTACAGGATAAGTCAGGCACATAACAACAATCACGATGCTCAGTAATAAATCTGTCTATCTTTATTCTTTTCCCTTTCTTTCTTTAATTTAACACTAAGATAACGCAGATGAAGTTTACTTACTTATCTATCCATATTCATAAAAAAACCATCAATATTTTTAATTTACACACAATTTAAGTAAAAAATAGCATCATTCAATGTATTTTCACTCCGTCATGGTTCAGTCTATACTGCTCGTTCAGTGGATTATTCTAACGTTAGCTCAATCTCATGCATATTCATTAGCCGTAATCGTGAACGCCATACGCTGGATGTGTCCCCTGGCCGCTTCTCTCTGTGTTGAACTAGCTGCCAACATTTAAACCACGCACGGAGATCGTTAATCGCCTTTCATTTAAAGAATCCGAATTATCTAAACAAAGTAAGTTCTTGCTTTAATTCATCATTTTGAAATCAAAACCATTTTAGATATTTTGCATTTAATGAACTCATAGTTTTGTTTGCGTAATCGAAAAGTTTAGTTTAGGATTGTCAATCGTCCCAGGTATTGGATGAGTGTGAAGGTTAAAGATGTATTGTCCCCCTGAAAAAAATAATTCTTTTTTTGTGTTGAATATTCCATTTTAATGTAACATAATAGTTATTAACTTCGACGAAAAATTGGATCGAAAAAAAAATGTATTTACTTGAAAAAATGTAATTCAAGGCAAAAAATGGTCAAATTGGCTGCCAGCCAATGGATTTTTGGTTGAATTTAACCATTTATTTCGTCATTTTACAAGTGAAAACATTATTTTTGGGGCTTTTTTTCCGATTCACTTTATTAAAACTACAAATAACATATTCAAAGTCTGATTTAATTAATCTTCATTTTTCATGTTTTTGGGGGACAATACATCTTTAACAAGTTGAAAAAAAGTGCAAATTAAATGCACACATACGATCGTATTACCACACGCAGAGTGCAACAAATACGGATATATATAAATAAAAGGATGTAGAGAGGATGAAATGCATAAGATTATACATAAATTATCGTTTTGCTATATAATTCATATCCTACCGAAGTCATATGGGTATCTTTGTTGACATGATGATCTCCCAGTTTAAGACACCTTATTATAAACAATGTAGAAAAATAAGATTTATTCATTGTTTTGCATCTTGAATTCATTGATGTGTCCAGTTTGTCAAGATGAGCCGCAAATATTGTCTTTCTGTCGATATTAATGAATGATGAAATATGGTCTTAATATGGTCAAAATCGTTGGTTTTTTCGTAGAATTGCTGTTTTTGGTCTAGTCTTAAAATAAATACCAAGCCCTCAATTATGAGTTTCCTCAATTGTAACCAAGCCTTTTTAGAGCGAATTTGTTGTAAACAAATTCCTTATGTGTAAAATATTCAAAACGAGATAGATGATAATGATGATCATGATCTCTCTCTTTCAAACACCACTTTTATTCAAATTCATATTATCTCGTCATTACATAAAATCATATTATTTAACACATTGTTAATTCTAAATGTCGTTACAATTCATCAGTAACATTTTTACATTTATGAATTCCGTATTACCTCCTAGTTTCATTGATTTTCTTATATTTTTCTATACACTTGACAATGATCATCATTATCATCTATCTCGTTTTAAAATATTTTACACATAAAGAATTTGTGAGTTTTTCATTTTCATTTGTTTGTTTTCATTTAACAACCCGGATTATACAAAGTATTTATATACAAGATAAAACGAAATAAAAAACATAATAGATCAGTACTAGGTTAGAAATACTCAGGTTAATAATTTTCAGTTTGTGTTTATGTTAAATGTTTATTCTAATAATAATAATCATAAATTGTTTGTTTATATATTTCAGATGAATACCACCACTGTTATTACTCACCAACCAGTCGCTCCAGCCCCAGTAGTGGTAAAGGTACGTTCACAGTGGACGCGGAACTGGCCAAGCACATGCTTGAAGTCCGCGGGCGATTACGTAACACTAAGATAACGCAGATGAAGATAATTGGTATAGGCATGCGCAGTATGTTACGGTCTGCTGCTTCTGCATAAAAAATCTACGAAATTATGTGCGCCGGTGATTGGTTGAATTACTGTATTGTAATTGATTGTAGTGTTTTGCGTTTTGGAGAAGTTGACCCCCTTTTTGGGGCTCTCTCAAAGATGTAGGCCGACAGCAACACCCTAATTATTGTCTAATTTAATTTCAGATCACTGAACGTGATTGGAGCACTAGTCTCTGTGGCTGTTTTGACGACATGGCTTCTTGTAATTTATTTGTTACACAGGTTTATTTTATAATAAAATAATTATGAAACAATAGTACAGAGGCTGTTTTCTATCCACACAATGTAGGCCTATTCCCATTTAAACATACAGAGGTAGATGCAGGGGCTTGCACTTTGGACCACTAAAATAAAATTATGGACTAGGCTTGTTGATATCTATTTTTGGCAGACTATGAATATAATATGTTCTTGTTAAATTCCTGTATCTGCCGCTGTAACTGCTAGTCAGTGAAGAATTAAACAGGACATTAAAATGTAATTTTTAATTTATGTAAATTATTATTTAGGCATGTATGGTATGGCCTGTGCGCCATGTTTCGCCTGCAAAGTGTCCAGTAAAGCCGGTGAAAACTGCTGCGCACCATGTTGTGTTCCAGGCGCCATGATAGCCATCCGGATGAAGGTCCGAACTCGTCTTCATATCCGGGTATGTTGTGTACAAACATAGATAATTTCAACTGATAATAATAAACTAATTGAATAAACTTAATTGATTAATTAATAACAAATTCCTAGAAACACTTAAACAAAGGAATATTTTAATAATACTGTAGTACAGTAGTAGTACCTCTGTAGTGACCTTTTTGACAAGCCACGCCCAATTCCAGACCTACCAACCCCTGAATTATAAAAATTCTGGAGATTTTAAAAAAAATCGGGAGATTTCAAGATTAAACAACAACAACAACAATGCAAAATACTAAAAAACCAACTAATATTTGCTGCCCTCTATCTGTTCGCTTTTGCCTGTTCCAGACACAAGTAGTAAACTTTATATTTTGTTAAAGATGTATTGTCCCCCAAAAACATGAAAAATGAAGATTAATTAAATCAGACTTTGAATAGGTTATTTTGTAGTTTTATTAAAGTGAATCACTTCCGTAGAAAAAAAAAACGGAAAAAAATAATGTTTTCACTTATAAAATAACATGATAAATGGTTAAATTCAACCAAAAATCCTTTGACAATTTTTTGCTTTAAATTCCATTTTTTTTTTCAGGTAAATACATTTTTTTTCGATGCAAATTTTGGTCGAAGTCAATAACTATTATGTGACATTAAAATGGCATATTCAACAAAAATACTTTAAAAAATAATTTTTCAGGGGGACAATACATCTTTAAACTTATTGTCGCACTTTAGTACTTTCTTGTTTCCGCAGGGTTCGTTGTGCAGCGATTGCATAATAGATTCGTGTTGTGGCCCGTGCTCAGCTTGCCAGTTATCGCGTGAAATTGATAACTCGTGCAACGGTCACCTGATGTAGATCGGCGGAGACAACCAACTGGCACCAAGTTCAATTAATATTTAATTCAAAGACATTTTTTAAACAAACTTATTTTGATATGTATTTTGATATATATTGGTACTCTTGCCATCATATATAGGCTTCTAGTGACCGATTTTTTAATGTTTTTTAGATTTCTTAATCTTGATATTCGTTAAGTCATTAACTTCCAATGACTGGCTTTAATCAATATAATTATAAAAGCGTTGTTTAATAC
This sequence comes from Antedon bifida, assembly GCF_963402885.1. Classification (NCBI taxonomy): domain Eukaryota; kingdom Metazoa; phylum Echinodermata; class Crinoidea; order Comatulida; family Antedonidae; genus Antedon; species Antedon bifida. The sequence continues at coordinate 4,185,945 of NC_136234.1, forward strand.
GCAGGGTATGTTCTTTGTATTTATGTCAACATTTAATATTTAGATTCGTATTACACTAAAATATTATATCTGTTTAGTACCAAATTCATAGTAACTCTAATGTCGGGATACCATTGCAAATTTAGCTTTAAACTTTCAGGAAATCTAGATATTCAAAGGACAATTAATCAATTTAAACGAACTACAATATACTGATGTTCCAACGGCATCCTTGGTATAATACTGTATATATGTTTTCTGGTATTTCAAATGCGTTTTTAATGTTTACAAATTTGTTTGGAATTTAAAAATCAGATCAGACAATCTGTTTTTGGGAGAGTTGCCGTTTTTCAGACAGTCCGGAATTGAATCTATGACACAGCCTGATTTTGAATAAAAACATTCCGTATAATACATTGATTAATTAATGACATGGAACTTTCAATACACAGACATTGACACATTATATATACAGTATTATGACATTCCTGCAGTTGTCTTGAAAAAAAAATTCCAACTACTACTATTCGGAATAAAAAAATCCTCTTGTTTCGCAATCCATATTCCTATTCTGCTCTATTTGTAAGCTGACTTACATTTGGCGGTAAATTTACACAATGAGGGCATTGGCTGTGAAATAAGAGAATTGTAGTCATGGTGTGTTAGTTAGTTGTAGTGATTATGTAGTGAACTGTTATGGTATTGTTTGTACATTTGTAGTTGAGATATTCTACAATGCATGCAGTAGTCTTTTTAAAAAAATCACATAGGCCTAAAGGTCTTTGATTATTCGGACTTATTTTTGTGAAAGCATTTGTTTGTATTATTGATGACCAAAAAGATAGTGTAACTGATGAAAGTAAAATAACATATATTACCTTATATAATTTGAATAAACAACAAGGGGCAAGTGGATATAATATGGTAACATCAAATAAATACCCCTAGATATTAAAAATACAATACAATTAATATCGAGGAGTGATAAAATACAGTAATTGTATCAAAATGCTTGGTAAATTGTAGATCATGTCAATGAATTCTACTACAACTAGAAATGTGTTATACAATACTGTGCATGTATACATGCATGTGACGTTTATTCGTGGGAGGCGTTCGAATAAATACGGTAATTCTTCATGACACACACTGAAATCAACTCGACTGAACAGCGTTACGAAATCTATTATAGGCTACGAACAAATTAAATAAATACAATGCATTGTTTACAAACAATTTAAAATAACTCTTTAATTTATAACTGCAAAATTAGTTAACATTAGGCCTAATATAAACATTGTTTATGCATGATTCTAATAACTTTCCCAACGCCAGTCAACTTTTCTCCCATGCCAGTCATCCTAAGAAGTCTGTCTTGCGCAAGTTTCTGCAACACTCAAGGGGTGATTATGAACACCTTAACTATCTACTTCATCTCGCTCCATGCTGTGCATTTATGCAGAGCGATGACGTGAACTCATCCTGGGATGGCTTCTTAGATATTGTGGACGCCGCAGTAAGAGATAGTATCCCTAGTATCTCTCGTAAAGCACGTAAGCATTCCAGTCCTTGGATCTCCATTGACATTAAAAAATTAATCCAAAAGAAAAACAAACTGTTTCGTAGAGCTCGTTCGAACAATTTACCTGAATCATGGGACAAATATAAAATTCAGGCCCGTAGTCAGGGGGGTTTTTTATTATTCAACAATAATAAAATGCCCTGCAACTCTGTAACTACTTTATGACTAAGCCTATCAAGTTCCGGGTCCGGATGGATATTGTATACGATGAAATGGAACTCAATTTTAATTTAGTGGCAGAAACAACATTTAGTATGAAATTAAGGCTGTTGCCCGGGCCACAAGGGAAACACCCCTGGGTCCGCCCCTGGCTATAATAAGCATTGAATTTGCCTTCTCACCCAAATTGTGCTTTTTTGGGGGGGAGGGGGGGGGGGGGGGGGGCTTGTAACTTGAACGCAAAACAAAATACCGAGTGAATGATCAAACAATCGGCGGTGGTTCCGCACACAGAGCACGCGCATCTAATTAACATACGGCGGCAACAAATGTTATCGTGAGGAGGAGGAAAAAAGTACGATCGTTTTGTTCAATCGTAGCATGCTGCATGAGAGTGTTTTTCCGGCCAATTAGAGGTGCCATTTATCATGAATGTTATGTACGAGAGTACCATTTCCGGCCATCAAGGGGTGTCACTAAATTCGCCTCAGACCCCACCCGCGGCGCAGTGACCCAAATACTTATTGTCCGAACCCAAACCCCCCCCCCCCCCCCCCCCCCTTGACAGATCCTGGCTACGGCCCTGAAATTATACGAAACAAAGTCAAATATCTTAGTTAAGAAGTCATACGGTCAGTATGTAAATGATTTATTCTGTTCTAACGATAATAAAAAACGATTCTGGCCCTTAATTGTTAAAGCTAACAGGTCCACTACTAGTAAATCTACCTTATTTACGGCATGTGATGGTAGAAAACTTAAATCACCTGCTGATATTTCAAACGGGTTTAACAACTATTTTACCTCTGTTTTTAACCAGCCTGGTCATTTACCTGTTAGTGCGCTTCCTTGTCCTTTTTCAGTTCTACTGATTTCCCCCCACTTGAACGTAGATATATTACACCCAACGATCTTTTTAAAGTTATTAACTCCTTTTCAGCCACTAAGTCCCCTGGGCGAGATAACTTATCCCCTATATAGGTTTCTGCAAGCGATATCTTCTGTAATTGCCTACCCTCTCTGCTCCTTTTTTAAATGTTCTATAAGTATAGGGCAGATACCAATGACTGGAAGCATTCCGTTATCGTCCCTGTTCTAAAATCTGGTAATCCGTCTTCCTTTACTAATTATAGGCCCATAGCATTAACTTCACTAATTTGCAAATCTATGGAAAAAATTGTCTCTAATTCCCTAAATCTCCACTTAACTAAGCTTTGCCTGATGTCACCTAACCAACATGATTTTATTAAACGAAAATCATGGTGTTACCCAGCTTACTAATGTTGTTCACCACTGGAACAAACTTCTGGATCAACGACAACCTCCAGTTATTGATGCTATTTTTCTAGATATGTCTAAAGCGTTTGATAAACTTCCCCACCACCTCCGCCTCCTTAATAAATTGTCATCTCAATACAATATCCAATTTGGAAATGGATATGTTCGTTCCTTACAAATAGATTTCAATCTGTTCAGTTTGAAGGTACGTGCTCTTAGAGCCTGCCCGTTACATCTGGTGTCCCCCAGGGAAGTGTACTAGGCCCTTTACTGTTCAACATTATGTTAATGAATTGCCGCTATTGTTAAAATCTCATTGTGTTCTCTTTGCTGATGATGCCTTGATTTACCAATACCAATAAATTCTGCATGCGATGCAGTGGCATTACAAGATGATCTTGATCACCTTAATATACATGGGCTGATAATAACCAAATGATTTTTAATGCCAGCAAAACTAAAGTTATGCATGTCACCCGAAAACGGGTATTTAATGAAAATATGTATTTTATGAATGGTCTTTAAATTAGATGCAACACGTGAGCATAAGTATCTTGGTGTTTTTCTTGACTGTCATGGAATACTCATGTAGATTACGTTGTTTCAAAAGCTAACAGACTTGCTGGTTTAATCTTCAGAGTTGCAGGAGGAGGTGCCCATCCTGTTGTTTTAAATTGCCTTTATAAATCTTTAATTTTACCAATAATTGACCAATAATTGAATATGGGCTGCCTGCGTGGATGTCCTAAACACAAAAAAATGCTAATAAACTATACGTATTCAGAGGTCTGCCACTAGACGGATTCTCAAGGTTAAAATGGGCGAAATACCATACACTGATCGACTTAGACGGCTTGGTCTGTTAACTTTGAACTCTTGGCGTGATTACATGCTGATTTCTTTTGTTGTTAAATGTCTAGTATAATATAACTGACTGTTCATGTATCGTCAAAGGTGTCTCGGTCAATGCAAGGCATTCCGACTCACTCTTGTTTAGACACCAATTCGGTTTTGATGTCATTACAGTTGTACAATTTGGCAAAAAATTGTTTGTCCATGGTAAAACCAAGAACTAATGTAAAAAGTAAACCATTTATATAATTTTAATATTATTTTAAACCACTAAGCATGCACTTAAATATATACTATAGGTGGCCTATGCATTTATCATGTCAAGTGTATCATGCTATGCTTAGGCCTCAGATAGTAGGAAATGAAAATATTACACATTATAATTAAAATTAAAGCAAAATATGTTTTAGGTTTTTATAATATAACTTCAGTTCAAACATGTTTTACTTTGTTTTCTACGGTAAGTTAATAAAACTGCAAAATGGTCTAGGCCTATTCTGTATTTATAGTCTAGTTTTTTTAAAGTATTTTTTTGCATTTAACATAAATATATACTGTATTAACAAAAATATACAATACAGACACAACATAGAGTTGCAAATCAAATCTCTTTTATTTATTGGTGGCTCTGAAAAGAGCCGTTTGGTTTGAGTTCGCTGCGATGATTTACTTGGCCTTGGCTTGAGTCTTCTTTGGTAGAAGTACAGCCTGGATGTTTGGCAGTACACCACCCTGTGCAATGGTCACACTTCCGAGAAGTCGGTTCAACTCTTCATCATTACGGATGGCAAGTTGAAGATGACGAGGGATGATTCTGCTCTTTTTGTTGTCACGGGCAGCGTTACCAGCCAACTCCAAGATTTCAGCAGTCAAGTATTCAAGTACGGCAGCCATGTAGACTGGGGCACCAGCACCTACACGGGATAGTCACCCTTTCGCAAAAATCGGTGAACACGACCAACTGGAAACTGAAGTCCAGCACAGCTTGTTGATCGGCTCTTTGCCTTTCCTTTAGTTTTGCCTCCTTTACCAAGTCCAGACATCTTTTATAACTTCACATATAACATCACCTTCATATGGTGTCTCTCCTGCGTGTATTATCAAATGTGTTTTCAAATCCCCATGTTCTTTAAATTTTTTCCCACAATATTCACATTCATATGGTGTCTCTCCTGTGTGTATTCTCAAATGTGTTTTCAACTGCCCATTCCAGTTGAATTTCTTCCCACAATGTTCACATATGGTGTCTCTCCTGTGTGTATTCTCAAATGTGTTTTCAACTGCCCATTCCAGTTGAATTTCTTCCCACAATTTTCACATTCATATGGTGTCTCTCCTGTGTGTATTCTCAAATGTGTTTTCAACTGCCCATTCCAGTTGAATTTCTTCCCACAATGTTCACATTCATATGGTGTCTCTCCTGTGTGTATTCTCAAATGTGTTTTTAAATGCTCATTCCGGTTGAATTTCTTCCCACAATGTTCACATTCATATGGTGTCTCTCCTGTGTGTATTCTCAAATGCATTTTCAAATTCCCACTTGTTTTAAATTTCTTCCCACAATGTTCACATTCATATGGTGTCTCTCCTGTGTGTATTCTCAAATGTCTTTTCAAATGCCCATTTTCTTTAAATTTCATTCCACAATGTTCACATTCAAATGGTGCCTCTCCTGTGTGTATTCTCAAATGTCTTTTCAAATTCCTATTTTCATTAAATTTCTTCCCACAATATTCACATTCATATGGTGTCTCTCCTGTGTGAATTCTCAAATGTGTTTTTAAACTCCCAATTTGGGTGAATTTCTTCCCACAATGTTCACATTCATATGGTGCCTCTCCTGTGTGTATTCTTAAATGTCTTTTTAAATGCCCATTTTGTTTAAATTTCTTCCCACAATGTTCACATTCATATGTTGTCTCCCCTGTGTGTATTCTCAAATGTCTTTTCAAGTCCCCATTTTGTTTAAATTTCTTCCCACAATGTTCACATTCATATGGTGTTTGACCATGTACCATAAAATCATCAAAATGGGTTACACATTTGTTGACCTCTTCTGTCTGAGACTGTGTATGTATTCCTAAATGTAACTTCAACTCATTGAAATCAAATTGATCTCCACAGTGTTCACATTTATATTTTATGATGTTGGTTTTCAACCTATAGATACCTCTATGATAAGTGATTTTTGTGTGGCGCGAAAACAAAACTATTGACATAGTGAAAAGTTAAGCTCTGTCTACACTGTTAAACTTTATGCGACAAAAAATATATAGACATGATGATGTCATATCACTACCACGTTTTTAAAGCATCAATGCCATATTTGGGCATATCACACTTTTCTGGTCAAACTATAGTTAAAATTTTAAAACCTCATACTTTCAAACCTTTAGTACTTTTGGGTAGGCTTCTTTTCAAGATGTTTTTTGCCAAGATGGGCTTCTTTTCTTTTCGAATGTACAATATAAACTAGAAATATACAGTAGTAAAATAAAAAAAAACAAACAAAAGATTATGTCAACATTTTCAACATAGGAGTCTACTATGTTGACATTTCTTCAAAAAAGAAGTTTAAAATCTCTTATAGTATTGATTGCCCTCTTCAATTCCTTGAACAACTAGAACGCCGCTCCGAGAGTGCATATATCCTCCGCCTACTTTAAAATTCCCCTACATAAGTATTCTCCGCAAAATATACTGTATACCATATATATTTTATTATCTTTGTTTCTTAATGCTGTGTGTGATTAGACTAATTTCACTACAACCTGGTGAATGCGAGTTTGGTGTAATGGTTTTGTATCCAGCCTTCCACAGTTCCTGCTGGTCCAGAATTAGGATCCTAGTCCGGATTGCCTCAAAGGAGTGGTCCTTGACCATGTACCTATCGGTGTTTTCAATTTGGTAAAGATGGCAATAACTTTTAAATGGCATTTATTGAAAATATATGGTATGTACAGTAATTGGCTATTAATACATTATTATATACACTGTGTGTATTAGATTAAACAGACCGCGCCTTTGACCAATGATTTAATGACGGTGTGTAGACTATACTGTCTGTGTCTGGTCTAGCTAGTCAAAATGCATGCACCCTTAATACTATTAGTACATAAAAACAATAATATATCACTTTGGTACTACAGTTTCTCTGTTTGTCAAGGTTGGAAATGTTAGAGGTAGTACCACGTACAGTAAATCAAACAGCGATAATTAAATGAAAAGTGTACATATTCAACTTGTGAAAAGAGTTTATTTTCAAAATGGGTAAACTTATGTTCCCCGTAACAAAATTATTCACTAATAATTTTCATCATCCCAAGATCTATCAATACATACATCAATTTAGTTGTTATACCGTCTAAAACCAAAGCACATTACATCACTATTTTAAAGAAAATTTAAAAGGGGAGAAAGATATAAAACGTCCTAATACTCAAATAATTACATTTAAACAGATAAAAACTAGTTTACTATTTTGAAACACACTTATAATCCCAAATGTGGTTATGGTATTTATTCAATCCTTAAATCCAAACATATTCAGATTTACATTTAATATATTTAAGAAGTTGATGTATGTTGTTATTTTAACAATTTCGGTGAACATTTCTTATGTTTTACACGTTCAACATTTATTGAGTACAAACTTAAGGAGATTTTGAGTCAATATTTACAAAGTGCACACTCTGCATGAGTACATGATTAACTAAACGAGATAACTTGTCGAAAACAAGTCTAACAATAAAACTGTTAATCATACATACATCATGATCAAATGCTAATATATAAAAACGGCAAACGCTCATTTTATGACGAGCCACTCTGGTTGTAGTTGTTGTAGTTTCCGTAATACTGCGCGTATTGTTGCGCATATTGAGGATTCTGTTGGTAGTATTGTTGATACTGTTGGTATTGTTGGGCATATTGCTGGTATTGCTGAGCGTAGTTCGATTGATTGTACGAGTCGTAGCTTCCACTGCTGCTGCCGCTGTGAGCTCCAGATCCGTAGCCGCCGCTGCCTTGATTGTAGCTGCCGCTGTTGTAGCTACTGCCGCCACTTCCAGATCCATAACTTGAGCTACCATAGCTTGACTAGAAGAATAAAATGAAAATTAATTTAAAAAAACAAGTCATTGGCTGTATATTTAGTTCAGTTTATTTATTACCAACGATGAGATAAATACAATTTTTGAATACTTTACCTGGTTCTGATTGTATCGGTTTCCGGAATCACGTTTCTGGTAGCTGCCACCACCACTACCATAGCTCGATTGGTTGCGATTACCGCCGCCACCATAACTGCTTCGGCCTCCTGAGCCACCACCTCCTCCACTTCCACGGTAACCACCTCCACTTCCTCCTCGACTGCCTTGACTACCTCTGTAGCCACCACCTCCTCCTCCTCCGTATCCACCACCGTAACCTCCTCGGCCCCCATATCCACCTCCTCCTCCTCTCATTCCTGCGATACATTTAAATATAATCAATCAAATCAACGAAAAAAGATGAAATGACTAAATAATTTAGATTTGTGAAAGCGAGATTAATCTTGGTACAAACAATAAAAGAAACTTTACCTCCACCTCCTCGTCTATCTCTGTTGTCTCTGTAACCGCCTCCACCACCTTGTCGGTATCCACCGCCACGTCCACCACCACCATAACCACCTCTACGGTCATCACGATATCCACCACGCGGGCTACCACCACCTCCATATCGATTGTAGCCACCTTGGTTTCTGTTGTGACCGCGATCTCGATCACCACCTCGGAACCGCTTATCAGGCGGTGGAAGAGCGGCGCGTCCGTCCTTGTTGAACTTGTCTACAAGTTTGGTTGCTTCTTCTTTATCCAGTTCGACGTAAGTCACCTCATCGAACCCACACTTTTCATCGTCAATTGGCAACACAAAATTCGCTGATTAGAAAAGATAAATTACTAAAATGTTAAAATCTTGTAGTGGTAACAAAAGTAACACCAGTTCCCCTCCTTCCCATGGGAGAGCTTGGACCGTTAACCCATTCAGTTACTCCCCATTTTTAGTCCAATAAATGGCGATCACTTCCTACCTTTCATTTCATTTACAGCGCTCTCAGGAATTTCTTTGCCTTCTTCCTTAGTTCGTTTTTCAGTTCGCTCTTTTAGTACCTCCTCTGTAGGGACAATTACGATCGCCTTTCGTGTGAAGCCCTCAAAGGGGCGCATTTTTCTTCTTTGGGCTGAAGCGTACACATTTGTCTGACAAGAGCATATATGGGAGAAATGATCATCAATATTGTTGTTAAGTTTTTTTTTCTCCACTACTTTTCTTCAACTTTATTCTCAATTTCTTCAATACTTACCAAAAAACCTGTGAAAAAATTCTTGTCTATTGTTAATTTCTAAATTTTTTAATCTATCATAAAAAAACAAATCTCATAGTTGCATACTGGAAGATGACAATATAATAAAGCAATCATAATTTTAAACTTTACGAGCACTATTATTAAAAAAAAGAAAAAAAAAAAGAGCAAAATTTAATAGCAATGCGACAAGGTATGCTACGTTATCTTATCACTGTACAATACATTTGGTCAAGCAGGAGGATTTATAAATAAATTTTCTTATTTTCATTATTGCTGGCTACTACAAATATGTTGCGATAAGCTGATCTTGATATATGTTCACTTGCTATTACAGTTCCTTGTTCGTTGCTTCTTTTAGATATCACGTTTTACATCAATATTATCCTTATTAAGTTTTTTTTCTGATGAGAAATATCAATCGCGATTTCCATTCATGAAGCTCTTAAGGAGACAGGTCTATGCATTTCCTTCCATCATTAAATGTTTCGTAATTCCACTTTCCAAGACGTTAATAATATTGTTATTGTATTGAGATGCAAATAGTTACAGATCTTCGGTTATCTCACCATGATAGGGAGTATGTTATCTCCGTATCTTTAATCTCTCCAGATGCAATACTTGTATCCTAATCCTTTCCTAACATTATCTCATCTACAACAAAATAAAAATTGCATACCTACCTGTGTTAACTTGATTGGCCGTTTTCAGTACTTAACTACTTAAAACTACAAATCACCTACCTTTATTTCTACTTACCTGTTAGAAATACATCCTCATATAAAAAACAAGTATAAATTTAAAAACCCACCTCAGTATTATACATTATTATTACATATCTACATATAGTGGTTGACTATCTTTTTAAAGTGAATGCTTTCCATAGTGTTATATCATTATTTAATCTCTCTTCATTATTTAATTGTTTCTTCATAATATCTTCAATTGTTGCATTATTTCCATTGTAATATATCCTTCAAATTCCGGCAGTTTATTTTTCAACATGATGTAGTAAAGTTCGCGTAAAGCATTTTTTTTCCTGGCCGATTCAGTCAATATACAGTACTGTACTAGTATTTGTTCTATCAAATAATTCTTCATAAATTGCCAATTATCGCAATTCTATTAATATCGGATCTAATACTTTGTTCTATCCCTGAAATGAAGGAATGATTAGTAAGAGGGATATTTTGACCACTTTCTTTACCTGATCCAAAATGTAGTTTCTTCGTTTCCGTGGTGCAATCTCGAACCATCGATTAAGACACTTGGTTGCAGTTTGGATCAGAACATCCCACCGACCACTATAGTTCTTCTTTCGTGGTAATCCCATCACCTAACAAATTAAAATAAAGTGTATAGCAAGGTATAAACATAGATCTTGGGTACACCAGCAGTGAAGTCAACTGATCTTAAGTATCCGTCAATGACGGCTGTGTGTCCTCAGAAGATAGCTACAAGAACAGTAACAAAGAACATTCCAACTAAAATAAAAACCACAATAATTATTGATAACTAATCCAGTTGAAAGGACAGGAACAAAGCGTGTACAAACATGTACTCAAGTATTGACTTTTTGTCTTCTATATGCGTGTTATATATCTAATGCAGTATTTGAAGCACTAGAAAAAACAAAATACCAATTCATAATATAAACATTTAGAATATTGGATATTCCCCACAGTTGGTATTACTGCAATGTACAAACAACACTAAAGCATCAACAAAAAATAATAAAAACCAAATTTCTGAATACCAACCTTCATCTTTTCCATGATAAGATTCGTTCCCAGCACATAGAATTTTTTCTCTGGATTTTCTTTGCAATGATTCAATGCCCAGTAGGTTTTACCAGCTGCTGGCAGACCACACATCATAAGAATCTGTACAAATTAATGTTGAAAAATTAATAACAACTAGACAATGTGTATGCAATATACAAATACAGTCAACTCTCTCAATACCTTGATAAAATTTGACAATAAACTACACGATTTTTAACTATTGCAGTATCGAAAATAAAACTTTTTTGTCCTCAGAAAGTTTGGTAAGAGGGGTAACATCACAGTCATTCAGTTGCAGAACTGGAGTATACTTTCATCATTGGAGTATTTTAGTACTGACACTAAGTGTAACTTTAAGTAACAGACTCAATTATGAAACTACTATAAATATAAACCTCCTTACCAGACAAGTACCAATCACATCGGTATATAAATAGATTTATTGGTCTGTTACCCAGAAAATGTGTACATACACACACACTTGGAAATTGATCTTACCTCACACTCTTTCCTTGAAGCTGGTGGTAAAGGCCCTCTTACTCGATCTTCTACGTCTAATTTACCAATAAATGTAGCATCCTCTGGTGGTGCAAAGTATGGTTCCTCCTGTAATTAAAAAAACAATGATATTAATGTATTTGAACATACACTGAATTGCACAAGCCTCTTTGAACACAAAATCAAGCCAAATTATGGTACAGTCAACTCTCCCAATACCGGACACCTTTGGGCTGGCCTAATATGTCTGGTATTATAGTGGCAAAAATGAATTTGGCACCTTGTTGAACCTCCTGAAAAGTCTGTGTCTTGGGAGTTTCTGGTTTTCAGAGAGTCCCGTATTCAGAGAATTGACTGTATCATCATAACAGGACTAAAATAATGTAGCTGCTTTCACTATGGACAGCTCAGTGACACCGTAAATTCCTCAGAAAGTTTGGTAAGAGGGGTAACATCACAGTCATTCAGTTGCAGAACTGGAGTATACTTTCATCATAGGAACTGCATGCTTGAACATGTTAGGAAATCAAAAAAAACAAGTTATGTTTTTACCTTTTGGCCATAGTTGACATCAATAGCAGTGTTCTTGACCAGAAAACTTGGGAACAGGGCTGCGTCACCTAGATCTTCTTCAATTGTGAATGCGACCCCAAGATCAGTACCATTCTTGGTGTATGAGATAGTTGGTTTCTCTCCAGTGAAATCCTACAAAAGCATTAGAAATATTATGTCTTTATAACTTTTTGGACAAAATAACCACTAAATTTTACTTTAACAATACTATATTTTGATTATTATTACTATAAAGCAGTCTACACCATCAAACTAGTTGACAAAAAAGGTGTGTTGTGCCCAAATATGGTAGTGATTTGACATGTTCATGTCACAACAAGTTTCATAGTGTAGACAAGGCTTTAGCTACACAATGCACAATCAAAATAAAACTTGTTTGTCCTCAGAAAGTTTGGTAAGAGGGGTAACATCACAGTCATTCAGTTGCAGAACTGGAGTATACTTTCATCATTGGAGTATTCTAGTACAGACACCAAGTGTAACTTGATAACGGACTCAACCATTAAACTAATTTATATATAAATATAAACCTCCTTACCAGAACAGTACCAATGACATCGCCTTCTCCAAACTTCTCGCCGTAATCCGAGAATTTGCATTTTGTGGAGATCTTGGCAGTTCCTCCATACCCATATGAAAATTCTTCTTCACCTGTAATACAATTGAAAAAAAATAAATGGTGTTTTGGATAATACCCATAACTTGTAGATCACTAGCCTGGCGTTCATACCTCTAGACCACAGAGCTTGTGCTGCTGATTAGGTCAAACATCTGACCAGTTAACTTCACAGCAATTCAGTTACAAAACTTTCATTGTTATTGATAAATAACATTAAAGTGGCTTACCTAGTTGTAGAGATGTACTGTCCGTTGACCAACCAATTCGGACCACGGTCCTGCTAGTTTCTTCGGGTGGCAAATGTTTTACATCCAAATGTTCTGTCAACTAAAAAATAATTGTACTTCATTTAATAGAATGGTTGGAATAGTCCTAACAAAGACTTCTATTTTGATAGTAAACATATGCATTTGCTGGCCTCAGATGCGATACAACAGACACATATTTTGATCAGACTCACTGGTATTTTGTAGGTTTGGTCTCTAGAAAGCATACATATGTCTTGTGTTTAACTGGCCAAAGATCTGTAGTCTAAAGCTCTGTCAACACTATTAAAGTTTACGTGACAAAAAAATGTAATATGCCTATATATGGACATGATGATGTCATATCACTACCATATTTGGGTACATCACATTCTTTTGTAAACTAGTTTGATAGTGTAGACATAGCTTTACTGAAATGGCCATCTAAATAATATCAGTTAGTGTAAATAAAAATGAGGGGATTGTGGGTGTACTCACCTTGATTTCAAAGTAGATCTTTCCCTTGTTGACCCCATGAGTTGCTTTGGCACCTGCCCAGAGATAAGCAAAGCCTTCGTTTGTCAGTGGAAACATTGAGTAGCCATCCTTTGCAACCTTTAAGTTCAAATCGGAAATATCTAAAAAAAATATATAAGTATTAAGAGTTTATTATACATTGGTCATCATTATAGTAAGTGCAACTATAGTAGTTTAAATAAGACCATTAACGATTGTTAGATCAAATCAACTGTAAAGCTCTGTCTACATTATTAAACTGTATGCGACAAAAATATGTAATGTGTCACTACCATATTTGGGGATATCACTACAATATTTGGGTACATCACACTATTTTTGTCAAACTAGTTTGATAGTGTAGACAGAGCTTTATGTTAATAAGTTTTTCAGTACCATCATAATTTAGCATAATGATAATTGCTATAATAGAAGGCACGACCTTCAATTCAGCATAATCATTTAATCTGGTCATTTTACAATATTCCAACATACAAAACAATATTTTTTTGTCCTCAGAAAGTTTGGTAAGAGGGGTAACATCACAGTCATTCAGTTGCAGAACTGGAGTATACTTTCATCATAGGATTGTTAAAATATCTAAACTAAAAATTAATTAAACTAGATTGGGAAACAATTTTACATGTGAATTAATAACACCCTACTTCCTCCCTGTATTATTTTAATTTAAATGAACAGAGCAGAATATTAATAGCATGTTAAATATAAAGTTATTGAGTGATAACATTACATGGTATACCACAAACCATTTATTTGTAATGCAAACTTTTAATTAAGTAATGCAAACTTACATTTACTAGTTACACACTCGGTTTCTGGAATACCATCCTCCTCTTCTTCTGGGGGTGGAGGAAGCGGTGATTTTGATCGAGATCTATCAAAAAAAGTAAGGCATTTATTTACATATTATTTTATCCAGGATTGTTATCTTCTTTTTGATTTATGTTGAAAAACACACTATAGATTACATCTGTTAATAAAATATACATTTCAATACAGCAACATTGCAAAAAACTTTACCTTTTCCTTCTTTCACCCCTGTCACGTCGCCCCCTATAATCGTCACCTTCCCGATCCCTCTTTACACCTTTAGATTCGTCTTTATTTTCATCTGAAATGGAACAATTGTTAAAGTCAAGAAACACAAATTTAAATCGTCACAAATTAGATATTTTTGTAAAATATACTAAATTAAATCTATAGCAGGCACAGAATTTGTAAATAATTGCAATTTACAAAATAAAGGCATTGTCCTCAGAAAGTTTGGTAAGAGGGGTAACATCACAGTCATTCAGTTGCAGAACTGGAGTATACTTTCATCATAGGATTTTCACAATTCTTTAGAAAGGAAGTATTTAATTGAAAACCGGAAACTTTCCCAATTTGTCCAAACAGTCCCAAATACATTTTTACCACTAAAAACACATTCTGAAGACATATTTGGCCAGTCTAAGGGTATTCAGTACTGCAAGAGTTGACTGTATTATACTAAACATAACAGAATTGACAACCTACCCTCTGTTGGTTTTTCACCCTCAACAGCCTCCTCGGCTGTTTGTTCTTTCACTTCCATCTCATCAGTTTCCTTTTTCTCTTCTGTTGTTTCTTCTTTAACTTCTTCAGTCGATTCTGTGACTTCAGCAGGTGCTTCTTCAGTTTTGGCTCCATCCTCAACCGTTTCAGATGTCTGTTCTTCCATTGGTTCTTCTTTCTCTACATCTCCATTCTGTAAAAGAAAATATTGAGAAATTATTTAGATATTTTAACAAAATCGCAATGCAGTGAAATTATTTAACAATCTTTTTTGAATGTTTGTTTAAATCTTAATTGAAAAATTGTATATTTTGTTGACATGAAATAAATAATCAGCTAATTTTACTATTAATTGTATGAAAGAAGACATAAAATAGACAGCAAAATTGTATAGAAATTGAGTGATATTTATAGTAAGCTAAAATTTACCTTTATTTCCTGTTCTTCAGGTAAAGGTGCTTCTTCTTCTGCATTATCATCTTCTTCTTGTTCAACTTCGGCTTCCAAAGGTGGTTCATCCTCTGTAGCCTCTTCTGCAACTTCAGGCTCTTCAACCTCAGCAGCAGCTTCCTCTTCTACCTGTTTCTCTTCTGTTTCATCCTCCACCTCGACAAGAGATTCTTCCAAACGCTGTACCAACACGGCCTTCACTCCCTTGCTATCCAAACCACGCGCTTGCAATTCTTGACGAAGCTCTGCAACTTTCATCTTGCTTGGCGTAATGTCACTCATTTTGAATGGTTATATTTCTAGTCCACTTTAATCTACAAGCATTAACAAATATATTAGTACAATTTTTAGTGCAATAATTATAAATTAAAATGCATAAATTTAAACAAAATATCAGACCGCTCTAAACCACACTTACCTCTAATCGAAAACAAAATGGAGGAAAGATTAATGCAAAGCGTGGGTAAAGTGGTTGACAAAGCCCTTTTTCTATTGGTCCACGACTATGGTGTTAATGAACGCATTCACAATTGACCAATAGAAATTGTCGCTTCAAATAACTTCACGCTATTTTTAGGGCATGGACTGGTAATTTCAATGAAAAGCATTTTGAAAACAAAAGAAATCGTAACGACGTATGTGGTGGCGTTTTTTGTGGGATAGAGAGAGGGCGTGTGACCGGCGCTAGGCCTCGGCCACTGCCTAGCTCAGCCTTAGCAACAGTAAATAATTGGTGTGATGGCTACTCAAGCTGATGAGAAAGAAAGTGCTGGTAGGCCTAGAAAATACAGTTTTTATTTGAGTACTGTTTAAAAAAAACCTATGGGATCAGTCAATTAAACTTGAAATTATTTTATTTCATAGTAAAATTGCCTTTGATTTGTTTTGTAAAATAGATAACAGAAAATCCAGTCACAGCACATACAAAAAAGTTGTGCTTGATTGATTGTATTCATTGTGAAAAAATTCAGCTTTCAGTATTTTATTAGGGAAAAGTGAATTCACTGTATGATGGAGCACTTCTAGACCCGAAATACACTTTCAAATGCTACCGATCAAGTCATCGTTAAACCAAAAAAATCCTAATATAACAATAAACATGTTTTAAAGTCAAATTTGATTCTTTTGGCCAAATATACTATGCGAACGTGCTTTGTTTACTTCATACCTTTGTATATACTGCATTCATTATTGTATTTACTATTATTATATTGTTACATAACAGAGTCATTATTGGCTGAAATCCAGAAGAAAATAAGTGATGCATTTGACATTTTCGATCATGAAAGTAACAAAACAGTGGATGTTCGTGAAGTTGGAACTATAATTCGTTCTCTTGGATGTTGTCCTAGTGAAGGCGAGCTGCACGATCTGCTAGCAGACATGGAAGAAGAGGAACCAACAGGCTACATCAGATTTGACAAGTTCTTGCCAATTATGACAGGAATTCTTATGGAAAGAAAGTAAGGTTGTCAACCAATCAGAGTCATTGGTTACATATCGTCATTTTACTAACTGTACCCTGTATAAAATGTTATATTACAATTAGCAGAGACTTGTTTACATTGGGTCTTGGTAAATTATTATTGTTAGCAGGATTAGGTTTTTAGCAGATAGAAAAACTTCTACCAGTTAAATCTGGAATCTCTCAAAATCATGCCTTCTTATACACATCGCATTGGACCAGAACTGTGGCGGAACAGGTGTGAAAGACACTTTACACTCTCACATCATACAAATAACCCCAGTGTGTGTCACAAACTTCAGATTTTCCTAAAGCTCTGCCTACACTATCAAACTTTGTTACAAAAAAATATGATGTGCCCATATATGGACACGATGACATCATAGCACTACCATATTTGGGGATATCAATACCATATTTGGGTACATCACACTTTTTTAGTTTGATAGTGTAGACAGAGCTTAAGTGATTCTGAAGTAGTAGTTTTCTGTGGCCTATACAATTCTGAACTATTGATTTTTCATCATAGATACAAACCTGCTCCTGAAGATAAATTATTAAAGGCGTTTGAGGTTTTGGACAGTGAACGTAAAGGTCATCTAACTACCGAGGACATCACAAAATATATAACAGAGGAAGGTGAGGTGCATTTGTTATAATGCAGTTAAAGGGGACAGTAAAATCGGGTTCAAAATTACCCCACTTATTCCTGGAGCTACCCTTTAAAGTTGTATAATCAATGAATGTATATTTTATGTAAGTTATTAACTTTTATTTCTATGATATTTTATACAGGAGAACCGTTTACACCAGAAGAGCTGGAGGAAATGTTGTCCGCAGCAGTGGATCCAGATAAAGGAGTCATCCTGTACAGAGACTATGCCTCTTTGATGTCAGTTGACGAAACATAAGGACCTCCTCTGGCAACCTATGTTGTCCACATCAAAGCTCTGTCTACACTATCAAACTTTTTTATGACAAAAAATGTGATGTACCCATTATATGGACATGATGATGTCATATCACTACCATATTTGGGTACATCACACTTTTTTTTGTCAAACTAGTTTGATAGTGTAGACAAAGCTTAAGTATTTTTTATTTGTGTGTTAAATGAATA
The DNA here is from genome assembly GCF_963402885.1 of Antedon bifida. Lineage (NCBI taxonomy): Eukaryota > Metazoa > Echinodermata > Crinoidea > Comatulida > Antedonidae > Antedon > Antedon bifida. The sequence continues at coordinate 4,203,966 of NC_136234.1, forward strand.
TCATTTCCCTATAAACAATAGCGTTTTTTTGTAATAATATTATAAAGCAAACTACATAACTGTAAATTTAAGAAATAATAATACGACAGACAGATTATCGCAAATCCTGGTTTATTTAACAATCTTATTCAGACTGACTACATTCACTTTTTTTGCTATATTAAAATTTATGTCAAGTTGCCTAATTACAGCAACCATATATTTTCACAATGTAATTATGTACATACTGGTTTTAGAATTAAATAAAGTTTACTTTAACACTAAAATTATAATACAGTATTTAATTTTGTAAAATTAGTATTGTAATGTTTGAGCTTTTTGCCTGTGCATTTATGTTATTGATACAAATATTTATTGAATAAATATTCTCTCCTGAATATCCTCTTGTCTTGTATGCTCAACATAAAAAGTGTGAACATTACTTGTACTATAATTTAATCACTGGAATTATTTGAGTCCTCTGTCGCTTTTTAGAACCAGTGCCTCTCTATGGTGAGAAATCTAAAGTTTTGAAAACACGGGTGTTTCTTTCTGCATTGCTGCCATGGCTGATTTCATGACATCTTCTGACTGAAGCATTGAAGTGTTCCATATAACCTGTTAAGATAATATTATATTACATAAGATAAATACAAATAAATAAATGTGATCAGCCATGGGGACCTAACCCTAAACAACCTTTAAAGTCACGGTTACCCATACTGCACAAGAAGTTTTCAGTTCTGGTAAAAGAACTCAACTAACTGCATATTATGTCAACATATTTTGTGTTAATTTTAATTGCTTGAAGCACTTATTTAAACACAGTTGAGTTGCATGTCGACATAAGCCCACCTTTAAACAACAAACATCTACAATAAGCTCTATCTACAATATCAAACTAGTTTGACAAAAAAAGTGTGATGTACCCAAATATGGTAGTGATATCACCTAATATGGTAGTGATATGACATCATCATGTCCATATATGGGCACATCACATTTTGTTGTCACATAAAGTTTGTTAGTGTAGACAGAGCTTTACATACCATACTATCAAGTCCTTCTTTAACAGATTTATCTCTAGAGTTATTCAAGTTAATCTTTGTCCCCTGTACGGCCACTGGGCTTTTTGATGCTATTGTTTCAGCAACTGTCATAGCCTCTTTAATCATCTCTTCTCTGTCGCCAAATATCCGGCTGAAAAAAAAGTATTGATGTTGTTTTCCTACAGAACTGTATTTGTAATTAATTTTTTACTTTTACACTTTTTGTCATTTTTTAGTCCATTTATGTATATGTATCTTTTAATCGGATTTGCTGACAACCGACATTTCTTTGTTTTTAATGAAGACAAATAGTGTTGTGTTGTGTATCTTGTACTGGAGTAATAATAGTCAGTATCCCTTTATCCCCTAAAGGTGGTCAAACAGCTTGTTGTCCTTACTGTTGGCTGACAATTTTCATATAACCTCACACCTCATAATGTAACACAATAAGAGTGTTTAAGATGCTCCGCTACCGATAACAGGGTCTTGGGTTCAAATCCTGTCAGGTGTCAGGAATTGTTCTCATGAAAAAAGACAAATCCACCTCCAAAGATGTGATTAAGACTCTGTTTTGCAGAGCATCTGGATTGCCACATTCCAGGAGGATAGTGAATTAATTCATCATTTTCCTAAATTATAAAACAAAACTTACCTCACAAATCCAAATTCTTTGGCTTCATCCGGAAGGAATTTACGTGCTGTTAAAGCAAGTTCTCTGACCCAGCTATGGCTTCCAACAATCTTGGGCATCCATTGCAATGTACCCAAATCTGCGGCTAATCCTATGTCAATTTCCTGAAATAGTTCAAATAGCCACCTTTTAATAATGTACCCGTCTTAAGCTCTGTCTACACTATCAAATTTTATATGATAACAAAATTGTGATGTGCCAATAATATGGACACGATGATGTCATATCACTACCATATTTGGGCATATTACTACCGTATTTGGGCATATTTTGTCACACTAGTTTGATAGTGTCAGTATGCAATTCAATATCGTTTGATAATAACCTACCAGCTAAAAAAATCACCTTCTCAATGGAAACAAATTCTTAAGTGCCAAAGTAAAACTAACCTTTATTTGAAACCATGCATCAGAAGTACAATATCTCATGTCACATGCTGATATCATATCAATACCGCCCCCAACGCAAGCACCATGTACTGTCGCAATTACTGGTTTGGGACACTGAAAGAGAAGATACAGTACACACATTTGGTTATCTGCTATGTATAACTATAATGTATTATAAATGTACAGATTTCTCAACCAATCCACTTTAAGATTTATAAAACCGGCAGATGTATTGTCTCCCAAAAACATGAAAAATGAAGATTAATTAAATCAGACTTTGAATATGTTATTTTGTAGTTTTAATCAAGTTAATCACTTCAATAGAAAAAAAACCCTTAAAAATCATGTTTTCACTTATAAAATGACAAAATAAATGGTAAAATTCAACCAAAAGCCAATTTGACCATTTTTGCCTTTAAATTACCCTTTTTCAGGAAAATACATTTTTTTTCGATCCAATTTTTTGTCAAAGTGGATAACTATTATGTTACATTAAATATTAAAAAAAAAATTTGTTAAATTATATTTTCAGGGGGACAATACATCTTTAAAGCAATGCATACAGCGACAGATGTTTCTCTCAATCTTAGTAAATTCAGACATTTTGTAGAGATGTTCCAAAAATAGATGGACTATGCATATATACTTTACATTTGCCTCTTTCCACCCAGGTGTATAACACTATAAATGGTTACCCGGTTAGATCAAGACACAACTTTGTACTGATTACTAGCTGCATTATGGGAGTATGTTTCCATACATGTTTGATAAAAAAAATGACCGGGGTAATAATGTGAAGCGTTGTGAAATAAACGCTATACAATAATTAGCAAAGTGAGAGTATCTGAGATACACAATGATTATAATAACATATGCCACTTACATTTTCAATACTTAAAAATGTTTTTTGCAATTCTGCTACAGTTTTCCTTATTTGGAAAGCTGCCCGTCCAATATCAACATCTTCATCTCTTGTTAGCAACTCAGAATGGTCCATGATATCAAGACCTATCAATATATAAAAAAATAGTATTCATATAGTAATGCAGCTGTAATTAATATACAGTCAAGTCTACCAATACCGAACACCTATGGGCTGGCCAAATATGTCTGGTTTTCTGACAAGTCTAGTATTCTGAATGTGTTTTTAATGGTAAAAATGAATGATTGGGACTGTTTGGACTTCAACAAAAGTTGTCTTTGGATTTATATCGCAACATCAAGAGTGCATTAGCACCTTAACCTAGGCGAGTGTGGTAATATTATGTATTGTGTATAACTGTACCTGCAGTAAAAGCTTTGCCTGCACCAGACAGGATAACTACCCTACAGTCAGGATCGTGGGCTATCGTATCAAAGCATTCTGTGAATTCTCTGTAAAAAAAAAACATTTTTATTAATATTTATGGAATAAATCTGTGAACAACATCAGTAACTTCTTCCTCTGCTGCTGGTCGTTGTTTCCACATAACCAATTTGAAACTCCAACTGAATTTTGATCCTGGTCAGAAAATGGAACCGTTCACACTAAACTTTGGATTCATTACAAAACATACTACAGCGTAAAAGACATGGCGCAGTGTGAACACAGGTTTACTTGCAATATCTCTTGGTGTATACCCAGAGTTTTTCAACCACCACCTGACAGAATTCAGGTACAGTGTGAAAGTAACTTTATTCGCAATATCTCTTACTTCCAGAACAATCTGTTCATGGCATTTCTTTTTTCGGGCCTGTTGAGCTCGACTTGGTAAACAAAATTGGTTGGTTGCGACACTGCCAATGTGTTGAACTTGTAATTATCTAAAGACGACATTTTTCTTGACATACTTGTAAAAGACGGGTTCAAAGTTAAATCTGGAAAAAAATATTTTGTAATGATAAAAATTGAAAACAATATGAGTAGATTTGGTTATCAGACGATCGGGACCACGGACGATCGGGCCCAGACGATCGGGCCAAAATCGTGAGACGATCGGGCCCATCAAGGGTGAAAGACGATCGGGCCCAGAGACGATCGGGTCCAGACGATCGGGCCCAACAAACAAGACGATCGGGCCCAAAACATTCTCGGAAAATTTAAAAAAAATTAATACTGTACGCGAATACAAACAACACAATAATAACAATTAAAATCAATCACATTTATTCATAAATCGAGAGTATTGGTAAGAAATTCTTAAAACCAGCAGTAGGCCTAGGCCTAGTCTAGTGTTAATTAGGGGAAAATTATGATAAAATCAAAAAAAATCTAGGCCTAATTAACCTTTTTATTAATTAAAATCTTAATTACGCAATTAATAATTACGTTGACACTAGCACTAGGCTGATGAAATGTGGCACATTATTTTATATAACACAAAAGACTATCGGGCCCAACGCTAAGACGATCGGGACCAACTGCTAAGACGATCGGGACCAACTGGTAAGACGATCGGGCCCAACGTGGTTCTGAAAACTCTGGACGATCGGGCCCAACTGGTATGACGATCGGGCCCAACGCTGAAGACGATCGGGACCACGTTATCTGGGCCCGATCGTCCATGGTCCCGATCGTCTGTTCCCCGTAGATTTTATTAAAAATATTTTAATAATTATTATAAAACATTTAAAAGGTAAGATTAAAAATACAATTACAACAAAATATAAAATGCTTATATTTATTAGCAAAAATACACATTTTATATTTTAAACAAGTCACAAGTTTGTAAGTGAAAGTTAATATTAAAGTAAATTTTAAATATCATTACAACACACCACTTAGTATAGAGTATTAAGGTACTGTAAGTAAGTTAAAAACTCTTTTTAATCTCTAATTATTATATAATAAATAATGAATAGGCCTAAATGTTAATCATTTTCAGTGTCTTTCATTACAATGCCAAGCTAAATAAATGCTGCAATCTCGAATAAAATGGTTTTATATGCTGGTACTGTAGGCCTAGGCCTAGCCTGGAAGAGAGACAGTCCCACTAAACAGAGTCGATTGGTCATCATGTCATTGATTAAACGCATAGGCCTAGCCTAGACTATTTTCAGTTTATTTATATCTCCCTCCTTAGAGTACTAGAAGCAAGGAAAGTTCACAGCGAGCGAGAAGACGATCGGGACCACGTTATCTGGGCCCGATCGTCCGTGGTCCCGATCGTCTGTTCCCCGTAGATTTTATTAAAAATATTTTAATAATTATTATAAAACATTTAAAAGGTAAGATTAAAAATACAATTACAACAAAATATAAAATGCTTATATTTATTAGCAAAAATACACATTTTATATTTTAAACAAGTCACAAGTTTGTAAGTGAAAGTTAATATTAAAGTAAAGTTTAAATATCATTACAACACACCACTTAGTATAGAGTATTAAGGTACTGTAAGTAAGTTAAAAACTCTTTTTAATCTCTAATTATTATATAATATAATAAATAATGAATAGGCCTAAATGTTAATCATTTTCAGTGTCTTTCATTACAATGCCAAGCTAAATAAATGCTGCAATCTCGAATAAAATGGTTTTATATGCTGGTACTGTAGGCCTAGGCCTAGCCTGGAAGAGAGACAGTCCCACTAAACAGAGTCGATTGGTCATCATGTCATTGATTAAACGCATAGGCCTAGCCTAGACTATTTTCAGTTTATTTATATCTCCCTCCTTAGAGTACTAGAAGCAAGGAAAGTTCACAGCGAGTCCTAACATAATATAGTTCTTTAGAAGTATTAAAGTCATCTTACTTTTTTTACAAAAACGTACAAATAAAGAACGTAAATACATCATATAAAAAGTGAAGTGTTAGTTTTGTTCTTTTTTATCTCTCGATGATCCTCATCGCACACAATGTGCATTCTGGCGTGACGCCGACGACCCTCGACAAGGTCAAAGGTAAAATGATAAGGAAAGAATAGCTGAGAAACAAAACCGTGTACAACAATCTTTTATTCTAAACTTATTTTGGCTCTTTTTTATTACATACTTTAATAATGTCGTCGTTAAATGAATCTCAGAAAACTATTGCAACCGTGGGAATTGTTGTTACCCTGACTGTATATCTTATTCGCCGAAGATTTCGTGGAGCAACGTGCAAAAGTTTAGCCTTACTGAAAGGAAAAACCGTCATCGTGACTGGAGCCAACACCGGTATTGGACGTGAGACTGCCCTAGATCTTGCCACTCGAGAGGCTAGGGTGATTCTAGCCTGCCGAGATGTTCAAAAGGGCGAAAATGCAGCTAAATATATTCGGAAGTGTACCCCAGACGGAGAAGTTGTTGTTAAGAAACTTGATTTGGCATCAATGAAATCAATTCGATCATTCTCGGAAGACATTCTAAAAACAGAAAAACGGTTAGATGTTCTCGTAAACAATGCTGGTGTTTTTCGTCCACCTCTTCTACGCACTGAAGATGGTTTTGAAATGCAATTCGGTGTTAACTACTTGGGACAATTTTTATTAACAAACCTATTGCTGGATTTATTAAAAAAGACTGATTCCAGTCGAATTGTGATCGTTGCATCTGCACTTCTAAAACGAGGGCGTATCAACTTTGAAGACATTAACTGCGAAAGGAACTATAGTAAAGCAAAGGGATATAGCGATAGTAAGCTAGCTATTGCTATGTTCGCCAGAGAACTACACAAGCGTCTCTCTGCCGATGCCGAGTCTAGTTCCTATGGCAATAATCCTTCAGTTTACTGCCTGCATCCAGGAGTAATTGACACAGAAATGTCACGCTACTTTCCGATGCTTGTGCGTGTGCTTATTTCACCGATTAGATGGTTGTTCTTTAAGACTCCCAAACAAGGTGCGCAGACCACAATTTATTGCGCAGTTGCTGGAGAGCTAAAAGGTGTAAGTGGCCGTTACTATGGTGATTGTAAAGAAGAGCCATGGCATAAAGTCGTACTTGACGAGGATGTTGCCAAGAAACTTTGGGAGGTCAGTGAAAAAATGACAAAGTTGTAAACAAGTATTAACAATGGACAAACAAACACGTACATATTTGATAAACAACCAAATTAAAATATATTATGCACAACATTCTTTGTAAAAGTCTCTTCCGCCATTCCACAATAGATACTGTACCATATACAGTACCATAGCGACCGTGATGATCACCGCGTTGTGATTGGTCAAATTACTTATGGCGCGCTTACGTCCTTACGTTGCATAGCACCGAAAGTAATTTGACCAATCACGACGCGATGGATCATCTCAATAGCCGCCTGTGATTGGTCAACTCATTTGCATTGCTGCCAAGAAACTTTGGGAGGTCAGTAAAAAATGACAAAGTTGTAAATCAAAGATTAAAGATGGATTAGGGAAATTAAAATACAATTCAGTTCGGGGAATGTACTACCTTATTACTAAGTATTTCTCCTAACTCGGATTGATCAGCAGTTATTGCTAATAATGCAGTAATGAAGATCTTCCCTGCTTTCCTGCTAACGTATTACGCATTGTTTGTAATTGAGTGTCAAGTTTCAATAAAGATTATACCAGTAAATAATTGATGTCGCATGTATAGTGTTACGTTTTGAAATTTCCAAAGGGTACCAGTACGATGGCCAGTTCACAAAAAAAAATATCTAAGATAAAAACATTATCAATAGCACATTTTGGCATCTTCGCACATCATTTGCTGATTACAGCAGTTGAACTTCATTGTGTTAAAGCTACCCGTGCAGTTTAAGTAAGTTGTGTTTAACTGATTAAAATATTGGCTATATATACTCGGTGTCTAAGTTTGGATTATTGTACAGGTGGTACCGTAAAGTACGTACTAAGCGCAACTCCGAAAGTAATTTGACGCAAAGGATCATCAAAACTGTCGCTTGTCATTGGTCAACTAACTTGCGTTGCGCCTAAGTGTCTCATTACAGTCCAAACATTCAAGGAGTTGCAACAAATTAGTCTGTTATGCACTGCTAATAATGGTCGCCAACACATTCATATTGACTGCATACCTCTTGCGTTTGAACTCTCGATCATACTGGCTGCTTTTGATGGGAAGTATAGAGTGATACGTCATGCGCGCGCGTGCGGGGAGGAATATCTAGCTCTCTCTCCCGGCGCGCCCCAGAGGAAGCGCGCCAAATATCACACACCCAGCGCACACACACACACACAGGGTGTAGGGAGGATCGGATCGAGAGGTTGTGTGGCGTGTGTGTTGGTTTTTTATTTGTTTTATACAGTATAGTTTGTAGGCCTAAATATAAGGACATCCCTATCTATTACTGTATAATGTATATCAACATCTTCCAGAGGAATACGATGCAAAGTGTGAGTATTGACTTTGACATTCAACTGACTAGCTAGGACCTAATAGGTAGCCTAACTAGGCCTATATAAAAAGCTGTTTGTTGATGAAATGTCATTTCTTTCTTACCACCCGCCGGACCCCTCTCCCCACTTTCTCGACACACACAGTGTGCAGTGGGGGTGGGGAGGAGGAGATATAGGCCTAGTCGTCAAAAGTGTCGTGATGTGTGTCATAAAAGAGAACGGTTGGTAAAGCGAAATTACATTTTCATGATTTAATCTCAGATACTCAGTGTTTCGGACGAGAACTTGTTCTTATCTCCTCAGTAGGCTAGTAGTAGTAATACTATTAATAATAGGCGCAGCCTGTAATACTTAATTAATACTAATAATACAAGGCCTAGGCCTAGTACTAGGCCTACTTGGTTTATATTTTGTCATTTTGAGGAAATAAATACTTTTTTGTTGTTTATATAATATAGGCCTATAAATCAAAACGTCAAATAAATGATTATAGATAAGCATTAAATATATGGCCTGTTTTTGTTGTTATCTCAGAGTACAGGAAAGTTCCAATACAACTAACCATACCTTTTTCTAAATACTACAGTACACTGACTTGGAAACTTAACATTCTGAATAGTAATATTTGTCCATTATATATTTTTTTGTTTAAATTTCGTTTTTTATGCTCTTTATTGCCCTTTAAACCAGAGCTTCCTTAGTCACTGTGACCTAGACGAAAATAATAATAATATAGCCAATGCCATATTAAATTATACCGCCATTTTATCATCAACATGCGTAAAAATCCCCCCACCCCACTTTCTTGAAATCAACAGTTAATTGGATTACAATTATTCTTTGATCGGAGTTGATTATTATTTTTAGTCTAATGTGTTTGTATATTGTTTGGTATCGATCGATTAGTAATCGATTTATTGATAAGTGTCACTAAATGACTTAAATCATGGAGCTATAAATTCTAATTTATAGCTCCATGCTTAAATCATCAGTTTTCCATGCGCTAAAGTAAAATAATAACACTTCACGCACGTGAATTACAAGTAGTTCATTAAAAGTTAAAAGGTCAATAAACTATTAGATTTGTCTTCTTATGAGTCACCAATTACGACGTGTTCGTATAAGTCATGTACCGTGCTTCATTTATGCTTAGTATAGGCCCCGAAGAACACACAGTGCCAATAATCAACGGGGCTTATACAAATCTGTCTGGGTAGACATATGTGTTGTGAATGATTTTTGTTCTGTACATCTTCTTCTTCATGAAGTAGCCTATCTTATTAGTGAATAAGTTATATACAAAATGGATTTCGGTAAGATCACTTTCTTCATTTTGAATTGTTTGAATGCTGCTTCTTGGCATACTCCTCTATAATTAGACAGGAAGTAGACGCCGGTTGCTTTGTTTTTAAACACACTCAATACTGTATCCCATTGAGCTCTGTTATCAAACTAGTTTATTATTTTGATGCCCAAATATGGTAGTGATACGCCCAAATATAGTAGTGATATGACGTCATCACGTCCATATGGACACATCACATTTTGTTGTCACATAAAGTTTGATAGTGTAGACAGAGCTTTAGTGTATGAACGGCGTAATGTTCAATACATTTCTAATTTATAAGGCAGGCCTACAGTATGAACAAAATAATAATTTAGTAGATTCAAAGGATGAGAGCCAACCCGCCGCCTCTCAATTTTGAAAATTACATTTAACTTAACATTATAATAATAAACTAGTTTAACAAAAAATGTGTGATGTGCCCAAATATGGTATTGATATGTTTAAATATGGTAGTGATATGATATCATGATGTACATATATGGACACATCACATTTTTTTGTCAAACTAGTTTGATAGTGTAGACAGAACTTTAAGTTAAGCAGCATTTAGTATCACAAACATGTTTCGGCCCCTCCTCGAGTTCCCCATTCCACTATTTCAAAATCTTGGATCCTGCACTATTAATGTTTGTGTACATTCTCCTGATAGAGAATATAGGCCTACATAATCCCAACTAGAAATGGCATTAAAATAAGGTAGTATTCACACAGGAATGCAAATTAAAGGTAAACATTGTGTTACCACTGAACTTCTGTGTATTAAGACGCAGCGCTTACTACGCCAAACGCGCGCTAAACATACACGAATAGCAACGAGTAGGCCTACAGTAAATTAACCATTTTGACATATCAAATCGAGGCCTCCTACAATTTCATTGCGTTTTCTATTTACCATTGCTACCAAGGCCTAAATAGATACCCGGAAGAGTGAGGATCGCCCCCTCGTAATACGCGTCAGTTTCTTTATTTGCTGGTATTATTAATATCATATTTATAATAATACTTAACTCAGATCGTGTAAACATCCTTGTAATGAATAACTTTACCGTATTTCAATAAAATTATACCGTCCGTCCATGAAGAAGGGTAATTACAACAAGGTCTTTAATAACAATTTATTAAATTCTCAGTCGTCTGGTAAGTGTGTCTTGTAAAACAATTTCTCTCTTTATTTGTTAAGCTGGTGGGTATGGCCCCGCAACGTTAACACAAGACGTATCGCGTAGCGTTTACGTCCGTGCGTTTGATAGTGTAGACAGAGCTTTATTAAAGGTTTTTCAATAAGTTTTATGAACGACGTTATTAAATACGGTACTAAATATATTATATAGGAAATAAATAACAAAAACCTTCGGAATTCTGCGGTAAAAATGAAGGCGGTGTAATTGATTTCTGCTGGTTAATGATTTCCTTCCTGCTCTGTCTCGTTTTAAAGATTGAGAAACCAAGTTTGTCAACGCGTGTTTCTTTTGGTTTTTTTTTACGTCATGCCTCTTAATTTTCGTGGTTATATAATACATTAAAAAAAAATCTTACCTTCTCTTTTTCTTTTCAGAAAATATAATAATGGAACAAAACGAAACCTTGATGGTTGGAAGAAATACCGACAAACTTCAAGATGACGTCACTATGACCATTGCTGCCACTATGGGTGTGTGCTTCCTCTTGTTGGCCTTACTCAAGTACTATCTTGTCGGAGGAGTTTGCAAGAGCAGTAGTGACATGACCGGAAAAACGGTCATCATCACCGGAGCCAACTCCGGAATCGGAAAAGCAACAGCAATGGACTTAGCACGTCGCAACGCGAGTGTGATCCTGGCTTGCCGTGACGTCATTAAAGGGGAAACTGCAAAGAGGGAGATAGTGAGTAAAACAGGCAATAGTCAACTGAAAGTCAAACATTTGGACTTGGCTTCGTTTAAATCTATTCGACAATTTTGTGAAGAGGTTAACAAAGAAGTCACACAACTAGATGTTCTTATCAATAACGCTGGCATATTTTTCCATCCGTTTTCCAAGACAGAAGATGGGTTTGAATCACATTTCGGAGTGAATCATTTAGGTCATTTTCTTCTCACCAACCTACTCCTTGACCTCCTAAAACGGTCTGCACCAAGCCGAATTGTCATCGTCTCGTCGCTAACCCACGCTTATGGATCGATTGAATTCGATAATTTGAATTCCGAGAAGGGGTATAACCGAGTTGTTGCGTACAATCGAAGTAAGCTTGCAAATGTGTACTTAGCGAACGAGTTACGCGAACGACTAAGCAACACCGGCGTGACGGTGTGCTCGGTGAATCCTGGTGGTGTCAACACGATGATCGTGCGACGACTGTTTAGAGATTGGGTATATCGTCTCATCTGGCCTTTTATTTGGTATATCCTCAAGTCCCCGATGCAAGGAGCGCAAACATCAATTTATTGCGCAGTGTCTAATGATTTAGACGAAGCGCATGGCGGTTATTTTAGTGATTGTATTAAGAAACAGGTCGGAACGTCTGCAAGGGATGACGGTATAAGAAAAAAATTGTGGGATGTCAGTGAGAGGTTTGTTGGCCTAGCATAATGATTTAGTTATTTTAGTTAGTATCGCGGAGGCATGTTGATACCAAAGAACTTTGTTTTATTCAATTGCTTAAATTTAGCGTAGCACTGAATGACCAATCGTACTGTGCGATTGTGACAGACTTGCCGCGCCGCCGCTTTATTTTTCTATTTAAAAAAAATTAAAATTTTAGAAGTATTATTTTTATTCAGTCATTTTCAAATTGATAGTAGGCCTATTTGCGTAGGATAGTATTAATTTAATATTGTTTTGGTTTATATGACCAATCGTAAGCGATTGTGAAAAACTAAGACTTTCAGGCAATGCGTACTAGAAAAGAGGTTTCTTTTGATTTTGTACAAACGGAACGGTGTGGATACAATGTGCATAAGAGCAATTTAGGACGATATTGTCGATTCTAAGGTTCTGGGTTCAGGTCCATGGTGATGATGACTCCATCCATAAAGCTCTGTCTACACTATCAAACAAGTTTGACAACAAATGTGTGATATGCCCAAATATGGTAGTGATATGACGTCATCGTGTCCATATACAGTATGGGCACATCACATACAGTTTGATAGTGTAGACAGAGCTTTAGAATGGTCACCTGATCTGGTATTGGTCGTATTCTTTACCTTTGTAATTACTAATAGTATCGACAACATGTTTCCATATACACGATATGCAATATAGTCGACAGTCGATGTAATGGTATTATATTCCTTTGAAGCTCTGTCTACACTATCAAACTTTATGTGACAAAAAGATGTGATGTGCCCACATATGGACACCATGACGTCATATCACTACCATATTTGGCACATCACGTTTTTTGTCAAACTAGTTTGATAGTGTAGACAGAGCCTAAGAGTGAGATAAATGCAATAAATTTACAGAGAATTCTACATGACATACTATGACATAATAAGACAATGTTCTTGTATTGAGTGGTCTGTAGTAATATAAACAAAAGGCAATATTTATATTGTTCACAATTCTATGCTTATAATAATATTTTAAAGAATAACGGATAATATATATATATATATATATAACTATAAAGAGACCATGTCAACATTTCATCTACTGCAGTTACTGCAGTAACTACATTTTGTTTCCTTATTTAGCCCTCATGCAATTATTTAGCACTGGCTTTCTTTAGAACTAACTAACTGATAACCATTTATTTCCTCCAGGGAAACCATTACACACCGTGTATTGACTTCCTCATAACCTCTACATTGAATATATATATATATATATATATATATATGTTATTACAGAAAAAATGTCATGCAGTAACAGAAAAATAATAAAATCATATGTTAAATATTTTAAAAGAGCATGCAGTAACTGAAGTAGAATAATGTTGCCATGATCCATAAATGTTTGCTGCAATATGACAAAATAGATATTTAACTTGAATGCAATATACCAGATATATTCCAGTAACTCATAATTAATAATGATATAAAACCATATTTATGTAGTACAGACATTAAATAACTCAAAAATACAGAACGTACTCATGTAACTTAGTATAATAGTTTAACATACATATGCAATTTTGACTTGAGGTACGTGTTTTAGATACAGTAGAACCATGCCATATTAAGGGGACACCTGAACACAACAGTGTCCCCTGAATAGGGGTGTCCCAAATTAGAGGTTCTACTACTAACTATAACCGTTAATGATAGTCTTATGGTATAGTGTGTCAAAAAACTATTTATTACTAATTACTGATGATAAGCATAAGTCTAATATAGTTTAAAGAATGTAGCGTTATTATTTATTATTAAGATATTGGTGCTTCAAAAATGGTGCTAGAACAGGGTGCTAAAATATTTAAATTTACAGGGTATTTTTATCGCGACAAAATATGGGTGCGCGCACACTCAATGCCGCATTGTGTGTGCGCGCATCCATATTTTGCCCGCACAATTTTTATCATAATTTAAACGCTCGAATTATATGTCTCCTCGTTAATGTTTTAGATCAGTTGCGTAAATAGTATTAGTAGTAATGTATACTGTGTGTATGCCCAATTATTATGTGTATAGTCAATGCTGTTTTTCAATGTTCTCAAGGAGGATGAGATAACACGCCTTCAGCGGATGTAACCGGTCATATCTCCTTCCTACTGTTAATTAGACATGGTAATCCAACGCTCACAACAAGTGCATAACCGTAGCGCGTGGCCTATAAAAATGTTGCATGTTGATTATGTAGTAGTAGGCCTACACAGAGTATAGTAAATATTGGAAAATGATACAAATCGAGAATGCTTAATATTAGTGTTTTGTGACGTTTGTTGATAACCATACTATTACGGTACACAGTTTGTAGGCCTACATATTTTATGATTTTTTTATGAACCATTGTGAGGTAAAAATAAAAACATTTTATTAGAAGTTATTTATTGTGGTGTAATGTCATTTATTTTTTTAGGACTTTAATGCGACTATGATGCATGAATGTGGTGATGATAAAATGATATTGTACACAGTATATTGAATAAGCACCATACGATCAATAAAGACAATTATCTTCTTGCCCCATAGCAGATAATAATACTAGGCTAACGTGCTTAGCCTTTGACTATAAGAGTAAATGCATTTTCGGCGTTCCATATGCAATTAATAAAATCGCCGGGAACCAGAGTACTCGCCGCGAATGATCTTACCCTAAAACCGACACCCATCAATAAGCCACCATATCATATAAAACCGCTAAAATTGCTAGAAAAAAATTTAGAATAAGCCAATTTAACTACTTAGACTTTAATTAATAAGAAATATAAGTATGTTGTGAAACATATCATGCAATTTACACCATTTATGATTTAAAAAATCGTGAACAGTTGTTATTGAATTGTGGGTAATTATTTCAACCAACGTTGTGAGAATAAGGTATATCGCCCTTTCGCATAAATCGCCATCATGGGTTTCGATAATATTTGGTATTCTCATCCAAGAAAATTTGGCCCAGGCTCTAGGACATGGTAAATTGATGATATTTATGGCTAGGAATGTTTAATGTTTATTTTACTTTGTGAATAGTATCAATTCATTGAAACTTGCTCGCTGAAAATAACAAATTTACCGGTTTATAAGTTAGCCGCATGCAGTGCGGTGTGTGCGCGACGACGGACCATCATCCAATTCATGAACATGTGTCGCGGCGGGCAATTGCGATTGAATGATGGACGATGGGCCTACAGTACATGGGCTGGGAATCAGAAGTTAAATATTTGATGATGACAAGAAAAAGGAGCCAACAAATAATGAAATTAGTTACAATGTTGCTGCAATCTACTCCTAACTAAGCGTAACTCAATTTCAGACATATTTATATTTATAATCTAAATAGAGTTAGAGAGAGAGCTACGTTTGATAATGATATAAATTATAAAGACTAGCATAGTGTGTACTTACTGTAGGTTGTGTCTATACTATGCAATCGCTTCGTCCTATCCTAAGCCAGCCGAATGTACAGAGGTGCGCATTGGTTTCTCACCATTTTGGCTATTATTATTAATTATTGCTCTTGATGGGTATAGAATTGTCTGGATTGCAGGACGGCTAGCGTAATGCAGACTGCGAATTAAATATTACTTAGTTTCCCAGGCCCCAGTCAGGGCAACCCTATTTCACAACAGTTTACCATGAAATACGGAGGTGAATTACTGTAGATTATTGTATTTTTGTATCTTTCAGCCGTGTATGTGGCAATAGGCATGGTCTTATCCGAAAATATGGCTTAAACATTTGTAGACAGTGCTTCAGAATGTACGCTAATGATATTGGTTTCCAGAAGGTAAATATTTTCATTTGTCATGTAATTGCAAGATGGGACAAGATACACAGTTTCCGCTTGTCTGTGTAAATTGGCCCTTAGGTGATTCAAGAGGCTTGTATCAGAAACAAGCCCATGTCTCATTTTACATAAATTTGATTAAACAACTGTGAATTATTATATTATACTCAAGAAACTTTGTTTTTTATTTTCAGTTGGACTAACAGATCAAGCTTATGGATTCTCAGGGAGTAGCGCTGTTGTTAGATAAGAGAAGATGAAAGACTGTAAAACAAACAACATCTTAAAGACTAGAAAGAAAGAAACCCATGGATATGATTGTGCAAACCATTTATACTAATGCTAATTAATGTACATACAGTATAACATTCTGGAAACGCCTATGAGGATTCCGTAATAAAAGATCTTTGTTCAGAAAATGTGTTCATTTTGTTTATTAATTGATTTGCACATATTTTTGTTGGTATTACAAAATAAATAAGTCAAAGCGATGTCTAGAACCAATATATATATATAAGTTCCTCCTCTTTTCATCATCCTTCGAATATCATGGAGTAATTCTCTTCCTTTAGATGTAACATCATCGCACACACAGACTTCCAGTTTAAAGCTCTGTCTCCACTATCAAACTTAATGTGACAAAAAATGTGATGTGGCCAAATATGATAGTGTAGACAGCTTTAGAATACAATATTTACCAAAGTTACAAGCAGACAATTGGCCATATTGTTTGCACAAGTCACTAGTAAACGTCCTATTTTTTGTTTCACACAGCACTTTCTTTATCCTTTTTCCTTTTGCTTTTTCCTATATCTGAAACGCATTGATCAAAACTATTTCATGCGACGAAATGTCAAGTTGGCTTGGAATGACAAACCGTAGTACAGTATTACTTGACAGCAAACGAGTGTAAAAGTATTAATATATTATATTAATATAAAGCGAGTGTCACAATAGAGTTTCATTATAGTAAAGTGATGTAATTTAATACCAGACATGAACTAAAAGTGTGGGATCTTGAGGTTAAAGTCTTCATTGAACAAAAGTTCAAATAATTATGATGTAACAGTTCGAAATTTATTATAGAGGGCAGTATACAAAAAAATCTTATAAATACATTTCTGACTCGAGCGAAACCGTATCGTGCGGCTGCTGTGTGTGCACACGTTGTCAGATTCTGTAAAAAATATTAATTTAATTTGCACTATGGCTTTGAAATTAACTGTCAACTCCGTGAATCCTCCGGCTGGTAAGTTGTTTTTTTCCATAAATTACTAGTTAGTGTAGTAGTAGTAGATCCGTAGGCGGCCAAGATAGCCTATATGAGGTATGACCTAGGCTAGGCCTGGCCTAGATTAGTTTTATTTTAGAATTCCTCCGGCCATCCATCATCATGGCATGACTGCTGAGAGAGCCGGCCTGGGAACCTCCAGCCATCTCCACAAGATGGGAGTAGGCTTACTGTATACTACTACTATTAATAGTCATTGCAGGTTGAATGATGTTATGTATTTTCTCCTTGCGTGTTTGTTTAATTTTTGTATTTGTATTTATAATGTGAAATGTATCTTTTGCCTGAATAAATAATAATTAATGTATGATTTGAACAATTTATTGTGCAATATTTAACGAGTCCGTGTTCTAATTTAAAACAGCCTGTCTCAACTCTATAACCAACCCCTCCATAGATAACAAAGTGTGGCGGATGCAGTGTGATTTGCTATCGAGAAAATATTATATTTATTAAAAAATATAATTATATACTTTTTTTAAATTTTAAAAGTGGTGTTGCTCACTGCTGAGTACCTAAAACCATCAGTGCAGGTTGATGTGGAACTTGGACAGCGAAATGTCTTGAAGGTTTCATCGTAAGTAGGACTACAGGGTTTATTTTTTAATTAGGCTGTACTAATTTTTTAATGCTTATTTTTTGTTCATAATATATTTTTTTAACTTACTGTAAATGATATAATTAAGGTATTGTTATTTGTGTATCAAATTAATTACCATTTTTCAAATTATATTTTTCTAGGTCTACAAGTTTTACTACTCCAGTGTCAATATGTCGATATCTAGCACGCCTTGCTTCTAATGGGCTGTATGGCAATAGCACCCTGGAAACGACAGAGGTAGATTGTGTTTTCCTTAGCCATTTTTCAGAAAAAAAAAAATTGCATAATTTTGTTTTATTTGGCATTTTGTCATTATTTTGTGGGCAGCAAGGATACATTTTTGCGAAAACTAAAATATATGGCAAATATATGATTTTGTGGAACCCTGGAATTAAAAGTAGTATCAAGGAATTCAAAGTCTGATCCAGAAATTGAAAATACCTGTAGGACCCTGGAATTGAAAGTATTGTAGGACCCTGGATTTGAAAGTCTTGTAGGACTCTTAAATTTAAAGTCTTGTAGGACCCTGGATTTGAAAGTATTGTAGGACTCTAGAATTTAAAGTCTTGTAGGACCCTGGATTTGAAAGTATTGTAGGACTCTAGAATTTAAAGTCTTGTAGGACCCTGGATTTTGAAAATTCCCTTAGGATCCTGGAATTTAAAGTTGTATAGGACTCTGGAATGAAAAATATAAGATAAATTCTTAGCTACAAATAAAATTGAAAGTAAGAGATCTGGGACTAAGACATTTTTCAATTTATTAATATCATCTTTACTATTCACTGTTTTTCTCCTAATTTTATTTATAGGTAGACCATTGGCTGGATTTCAGTACTGGTAGACTTGCAAGCAATGTTGAATTTGAGGGCGCCCTTTCTTACCTTGACCGTATACTGTCATTGAAGACGTACCTCGTCGGAAACAATCGGTCATTGGCTGACTTTGCTGTGTGGGCAACATTGAAAGGTAACTATATGTGACTAGGTCATTTTGAAATTATAGTCCAGCTTAATGTAAAAGCTTTATTATATAGTTTAAAATAGCCATGCAAAGATGTATGCTATTAGTATTGTAAAATTGTTATGAAACTTTGAAGTACTCATCAGCTCAAATGTCTTGTTATACAACGGTTGCTAAAAATCCTTAATACACCCCAACCCTCCTTCCCCTCTTTTAGCTTATGCAGGACAGTGAGACAGAATATAAAGTTCTGTACACTATCAAATTAGTTTGACAAAGAAAGTGTGATGTGCCCAAATCTGGTAGTGATATGACATCATCATCTCCATATATGAGCCCATCACATTTTTGTTGTCACATAAAGTTTGATAGTGTAGACAGATTATAAAACAAATGTATTATTGTTACCAGGTAGTACAGTGTGGAGTGAGAAGCTTAGAGCCAAGAAGGGGGGCACAAATGTTACCAGATGGTATCGATTTTTGGAGTCTCAGGACAACTTCCAGAAAGTGTCATCTCAGTTACCTAAAGTTGAGGCTCAGCCGCAAACTGTGAGTAGGAACGAGTATTATATTTAACTAATAGGCAAGAGAGGAGAGGAGTATGATAAAATGATTATAGGCAGACCTAACCAATGCCATTAAACCAGTCATTTGAAATTAGTCTTTTTCTGCTGCCATGTAAATTGAGATAATTTAATCGCACTATTTAACCAGCTGTTTCTTCATAGCAGAAACATACCATACCGGTTGAAATTAATTTTAAGTAGAGAACTTGAGCTGAGTGAAGACATATCCATCTTCATTAAGCTCTGTCTACACTATCAAATTAGTTTGACAAAAAAAGTGTGATGTGCACAAATATGGCAGTGATATGCTTAAAAATGGTAGCGATATGACATCATCATTTCCATATATGGACACATCACATTTTTTTGTCACATAAAGTTTGATAGTGTAGACAGAGCATTACAATAGATATTTCTGTGTTTTATAATGTTTAGAGCAAGAAGGATGATGTTGGTAAATTCTTTGAGTTGCCTGGTGCAGAGATGGGCAAAGTTGTCACCAGGTTTCCACCAGAAGCTAGTGGGTAAGTCCAAGTGCTTTATAATCAAAATCATTATCAAATCATGTGCATAGGCAGAGATCTAGTACTAATATAATTGTAAGTATGTATTAATAATTGATGTATTATTATGGCTTGTTGATTGGGTCCCTGGTTCAAATCCTGACATAATTATTATTTTTATTTATATAACAGGTATTTACATATTGGACATGCTAAAGCTGCCCTTCTAAATCAGTATTATCAAGTGGCGTTTGAGGGTAGACTGATTATGAGGTTTGACGATACCAATCCAGCTAAGGAGAATGCACATTTTGAAGAGGTACAGTACGCTAATGCTACCTACCATGGATGGACTTTCAATTTTTATTTTTGCACATCATTTATTTTGCGCATAAAATTATAGAAAAACTGTAGATAATTAAAATGTAATAGCTTTGAAATTATTTGGATTATAAACTAAAACTAACACAAAAATAATCACTCCAATAAACTGAAGTATTTGTTTTTTCTTTGTCTCAAAGACTATATGTTAAGCATCTTGAGGGAGGTGACTTATCAGTTCAGTGACCCTACTTGTCCCCTCCCAAGAGCTGGTATATTAAGGTCCCACCCAAGTAATTATTAGATACCAATTTCATCAAATGAGGCAATTAATTATTAGGAGTTGACAACTTAGTGGTTACACTCCAGGTCTATAGTCTACATTAGTAAGTATGGTCAACTACATTAATTCCAGGAAAGTGAGTGACCAGTGGCTGTGGTCACCATTCACAATTGGGCTAAGGCCCGGCTAAGGGAAACACACAAAAATTTAAAAAATCTCCTATCTAAGGGAATTCAATTTAAGGGAAATACTTAAATATTTATTGAGTTTAGTGCAATACTTAATATTTAAGGGAAATATCTCACTATTTTTATGATTTGCTTGTAATAGGTGATCTTGGAAGACATCAGAATGCTTGGTCTCAAACCAGACATCTTCACCTTCACCTCGGACCATTTTGATAGGTGCTTGGGACTTGCCATAGACCTTATAAAAGAAGGTAAAGCATATGTCGACGATACCAATCCAGAGCAGATGAAGAAGGAACGAGAACAACGCATAAAATCACCAAACTGGGACAATTGTAAGTCGGTATTATTATACATTTGAATTCAGTACTAACACTACAGTTTTAAAAGCTACTGCATGTGATTACAAATTTCTTTATTATTGTATTTACAATGACCACAAATGGTTGATATTTTTTTGTATGTTTTCATTAAGCTCTATCTAAATTATCAAACTTGTTTAGCAGAAAAAATGTGATATTTATTTTTTTATGCATATTGTAAATTTTTCTCTATTTTTTTTCACTTTTTATTATATGTACTACAATAATTTCAGACTTGTTCTGCTTTTTGTAATGTTTTTTTATATACCTGAATAAAATAAAAAATAAAATAAAAAAATGTGCCCAAATATGGTAGTGATATTCATTCATTCATTTATTTGGGCAAGATCACACATTTCAATACAAATACAAGAAATCAAAATATTTAAAAAGTATAAAAATGCTAAAACAGAGTAAAAAAAGTAAAATCTGTAAAACAAGTGTTAAAAGAGTAAAACACTCGAAATTGTAAAAATATGGTAGTGATATGACATCATCATGTCCATATATGGGCACATCACATTTTTTGTCGCATATTAAACTTAAGAGTTTCTATTATGTTATGCTATTTTTAAAGCTATTGAAAAGAACCTTGAATTATGGGAGGAGATGCAGAAAGGAACTGAGATTGGCCTCAAGTGTGCATTGAGAGCGAGAATGGACATGGGCTCAGATAATGGTTGCCTACGTGATCCGACCATCTACCGATGCAAAGACGAGCCTCATCTAAGGACTGGTTATAAATACAAGTCAGTTATTAAATATTCGGATTGAACTAATTAAAAATACCTCATGCACCATAATATGATAGTTTTAATTATACTGAAAATAATTGATTTTCTTCATTGCTAAATAATTTAAAATATTAAAACAAATATTTTTCTGATTTTCCGTACAGGGTCTACCCAACGTATGACTTTGCTTGTCCAATAGTTGACAGCGTAGAGGGCGTAACACACGCGTTACGTACGACCGAGTACCATGATCGTAATCCTCAGTATCATTGGTTCATTGAGCATTTAAAGTTGAGACCAGTGTTTGTGTGGGAGTACAGTAGGCTAAACCTGCAGAACACAGTATTGTCAAAACGAAAGCTAACTTGGTTTGTGCAACAGGGACTAGTGGACGGCTGGTACGTTTATATTTTCTTTCTTTTCTTTTTAAAAACAATTTGATCTTTCATTGCATCTGTTATTGCAGAGAAATTGAAAAGAAATCTGTTCACTAAAAGTTTAATTTTTGATATATGAAGTCAGTGGTGTAACACACAGGGCAAAGGCCCCTGGTTTAGCACTCCTAAAGGACCCTAGTTGCATTGGACTTGAGCACTGGGGCCTCTGGGTTTAGCCAGTGAGCGCTCATAGGCATTACGCCACTGATGAATCTTATTTATTTAATTAAACTTTTCTTGTTTTTTTTGTAGGGATGACCCAAGGTTCCCAACAGTCCGAGGAATCTTACGGCGAGGTATGACGGTAGAGGGATTAAAACAGTTCATTGCTGCACAGGTATAAAGCTCTGTCTACACTATCAAACTTTATTCAACAAAAAATGTGATGTGCCCATATATGGACAGGATGATGTCATATCACTACCATATTTAGGCATATCACTACCATATTTGGGCATATCACTACCATATTTATATACTAGTTTGATAGTGTAGACATAGCTTAATATTATTATAAATACTCATTCTATCTGTTATCCTTTTAGTATTTGACTATAATGCTTTATTTGGGGTTAAAAATACATTGTTATTATTTCTTGTTAGGGGTCATCTCGTTCGGTTGTTATGATGGAATGGGATAAGATTTGGAGCTTTAATCGTAAGGTCATTGACCCCATTGCTCCTCGTTTCTCTGCTGTTGTCAAAGAGGATGCAGTTCAAGTTAACGTAGTTGATGCTGTTGAAGAATCCAAAGAATATCCCAAACATCCAAAGGTATATTATCGTTTTTACATAACTTATATATATTATGTTCAGTACCTCGTATGCCTTATGTATAAATAAAATAAATATATATCTTTAATCTATAACTCTGACGGAGTGTTCTAGATGGCATATAATAAATAAATGCCGATTCAAAATAAGCGGGCCTTCGAGTTGTTAATGAAGGCTTGTCTGTCCATTCCAACATTATCGAGAACTTGTTTGAATAACGTGTTCGTATTTCTACCACGCTTCGAGCATTTGTCATCTTGGAAGAATAGCTTTTTCGTCATCCTATCATTATCGGATCTAATCAGATGTGCAGCATAATTTTGTTGCTGGGTTTTGATGAATGTAGATATATCACATGTCTTAAATATATTGTGGATGTCAATGTTGGTGTAATACAGTTTATAACATTCATCATCAATTTAGTACTCGGATATGCCCTATTTAATACCACATATATGCCCTATTCAGTACCACATATGTAGCACCACATGCCCTATTTAATACTCACATATGCCCTATTTAATACCACATAAGGCCCTATTTAATACCACACATGCCCCATTTAGTACTCACATAAGCCCTATTTAATACGACATATGCCCTTTTTATTACCACATATGCCCTATTTAATACCACATATGCCCTATTTAATACCACATATGCCCTATTTAATACCACATATTCACTATTTAATATCTCACACTGTATGCCATAAGCTTTAATTCAAGAAGTTCCAATCAAGAAAGTAGTAAACTAGTAAAATCAGAATTTTAAAAAACTATAATGTTCTTATCAATTTTTATCCAAGAATCCTGAAGTTGGAACTAAAACTGTGTGGTACAGCAAGAAAGTGTGGATTGATCAGGAAGATGCGTTGATGATCAAGGAGGATGAGAATGTCACTTTTATTAATTGGGGTAACATTATCATTCAGAAGATTCACAAGTAAGTTAATTAATATTCATTTTAAATGAACCTAATTAATATTTAAATAAGCTGAATTTTAATGACACCAAGCTACAGTAATACTACTGTACGGTGCCAGCCTTCAAATATAACAGAAATTGCGAAAAGCAAAATAAATTATTAATTGTAATATTTTATTAGAAAAATGAAAGATTAACAAAGTTTACTGTTTATTTGACACAGAAACGGCGATGGTAAAATCACTAGTATTGATGCCAAGCTGAATTTGGATAATAAGGTATATATAAACTTATGTTTTGTAGTCCTCACATACTTTTATGCTAAGTGTCTCTAATTAAAGACCAGTAGAATTTTAGTATCAAACAAGATGGAACTTCACCCATTGAAAAAAAAGTGTGATGTGCCCAAATACGATAGTAATATGCCCAAATATGGTAGTGATATGACATCCTCATGCCCATATATGGGCACATCTTCATGTTCTTGTCACATAAAGTTTGATAGTGTAGACAGAGACTTAAGCATCCAAGTGCCTTGGTTCTTATACTGCAAAGTATCCCTAATACAGTATGGTAACAAATATATGATCTGATATCTGTAGGACTTTAAGAAAACTACAAAGCTGACTTGGCTAGCAGAAACTGAAAAGGCACCGTTCACCCCAGCTTGTATGTTCCATTTTGAAAACATCATCACAAAAGGAATCCTAGCAAAGGAAGACAACTTTAAAGATTACATCAATTATAATTCAAAGGTTTGTATAAAATGCTCACAAACACATTTACAGTGTAGTATATCTATTAAAACCTTCGGTACCCAAAAAAGTGTCCCCTTAATAAATGTCTCCCCTGAACAGGATGAGTTCTATTGTATGTGATATCATTTACACTTACAGTATAAAAGTATAGTTTCAGGAAGCTTTGTATATGTATGGCTCTTAACCCCTTCTCTGCGTATACCCGGTACTACCGGGTATAAACAAACGTCGTTGAAATACGTATACCCGGTAATACCGGGTATGGGCAAAACAATTATTTAATCGTATTTGCCTATAATATATAGCACCCTCTATATTCTTTCGATGAACTTGAATATTTTTGCAAGTTATTAAAAAAATTTTCCAGCAAAAAAAACGGCCCTCTATAGTTGTATTATCGTCTTGAAAATAATGCGCCCTCTATAGTTAATTAATTAATTATATATAGTATAGTATATATAATAGTATTTCTATCTTGGAAAGTTGTTTTGAGTAGCGTAATGGCGGCAATTTTGAAAGTAACAAAAATTTACCAGCCCCAATAGGGCAACATCGTGTTTATCACAAAACCCCCAAAAAAAATTCTGAAACAATAGTTAGATTTTGTACTATAGTGAATTTTTGGAAACTGTCATTATTTTCACGATTTTGCCCCAAAACTTTGATTTGTGCATAATTTTTATAAAACAATCAAAATAATTCAATTTTTTTTAATATTTTTATTTGTTATACGTATCTTCATCAATATCCAGTTGGAAAAACGTATTCCATAAGAATTCTTATAAAAAATAGAGTTTTTATCATTGATTCGATAAAAAACAAGAAATCCAAAATACCTGTAATGACGTCACATGACGTCATCAATATGCAAATTACTTTTTTTTTTTATACCTAACTGTAGACTAACCCTTTGCCCATCACACACCACAAAAATAATTACACAATTATCTCAATTAGTATTTTTTTGCAATTTATTAAAATATCATATGTTTTTCTTAAATATATATTACGCACAGAGGTAGGAATAATGCTCCGCAGTGAAAGGGTTAAACCACTTTACACATTATTCTAAATCTGAATTCACCTGACAGAGGGAAAGCTTTGATACCTGCTTTTTTAAACATTTGTTATTTATTTATACTGGGTAGCCCCTTCAGTCAAAAACTGGTCTTCCAAAGGGCCCAGTTATGATCACTACTCGTCTTTAAAGTACACATGATCTCGATGAATACACTAGACCTACAGTTTATAGTCCTTATCCGAGAAGACTTGTTCTACCATCAGAACCATGGAGCGAGTGAGCCTCGAACCCTTACCCATGTTATGGCTACGTAATTACGGTTCCACTGTCTTAACGGCCCGGCCACTCACTCGCTGCTTTTTTGCCCTCGGATATTAGAATGTCTTTATTTTTTGCAGAAAGAGGCCATGTTAATAGGTGATCCTGAACTGAGGAACTTAAAGAAGAAAGACATCATTCAGATACAGAGGAAAGGCTTCTTTATATGCGATCAAGCTTATGAACCACCCAGGTATTCAGTCTTTCTTTTATTTCTCTTTATTTTGAATTCATATCCATAAAAAAACAACAATACAGTTAGGAGAAAAATGGCAACATCAGCACTGTGGTCATGTTACAGATTTGTGAAAACAATATATATTATTTGGTAAAACTTTTAGGAAGCCTTTTGCCATTTTTCCTTAACTGAATACATAAAAAATGATCTAAAAACTATGATTTCATATTGTTTAATTCACCAGAATAGTTTAATCAAAATTGCTACACTAGTGTTTAGCAAATTAACAACGAGCAGTAATAGTAGCAATATTGATGTTTGTAAATGTGTTAATAATCGTTCTCAATTTTACTGGAAATTGAGGACATTTTATGGACCCATAGCGGCCACAGTGTAGCCCTACCTTGAACAACAATATTTATACCCAAATTTTGTTGATGTTGTGATATAAAAGATATAAATGTTTAATTTTAGCACATATTCTGGTAGAGCCGCACCTTGTATTCTGTTCCATATTCCTGATGGTCACTCAAAGGCTCCAAGTAAAGACACATCTAAGGTAAACTTTTGTTGTGTTAAGCTTCAATATGTTTTAAGATTATTTTATGGCCTTTATAATGGCCTTTTTGACATGTACTTTACACTGCAAAAGAAATGTTATTACTGTACTGATTTGAATATAAGCCCACTTCCTTTACAGGGCTTACACAGAAGAACCAAAATATATTGAACAGTAGGCTTGTATCTATGTATTGCATAATGTGATGATTTTTAATGGGAAAATGTATAATGTTCTTTCTGCAGTGAAAAACATCTCAAAGCATAGTGAACTAGTTTTTTTTGTCACATAAAGTTTGATAGTGTAGACAAGGCTTAAAAGTCCCTTCATGCCTGTATGTTAATTATTCATATTTTAACAGGAGTCATCAAAAGCGAATGATAAGAAGCTGAAATCTGTTGAAAGTCCAAAGAAAGAGAAGACATCTAAAGCCAAACCAGAGGCATTAGCAATGGATGTAGATGAAGGTAAAATGCAAGAGCTAGTCACTAAGATCACAGCTCAAGGGGATCAGGTTCGAGCACTTAAGACAGCCAAAGACAAAGACAAAGTAAGTTGTTCATTTGTAAATATATACCACAATAACATTTGCACTTGATGATATTTTTCTCACTGTTTTACTTTATCGTTTTGATTTAACCTTTTGCTTATTTTATTTTGTATCTCCATTGAGATCCAGCCACTGATACCCACAGCATTGTGATTTTTTCAGTGCTTATTTTATTTGTATCTCCATTGAGATCAAGCCACTGATACCCACAGCATTGTCTTTTTCCAGTGCTTATTTTATTTGTATCTCCATTGAGATGCAGCCACTGATACCCACAGCATTGTCATTTTTCAGTAATTTGCCTTTGGATTAATATACCACAATACAACATAACAATACAATACTGTATGTAACATACTGTGGGATATAGAACATATTGTGTTTTTAATCCTAAAAAAATAATTATGAATTTATATTCATTATGATATTGACAGATTGATTGATGACATAAATACATAAATACAGTATTGAATGTATTTGTAGTATGGCATTGCTTATTAAAATTAATTTTAACTGTTTACTTGTAATTTGCATATTATTCAATTAGGACTAACAAACCATATGGTACAAATATAAAGTGTTATAGGAATTGGTTGAATGTGCAACAGAAAGACGGTAATAAAATAGCTAAGTTAAAAAAGTACATGATTAATACCAGGAGCAAAGCCCAAACAGAATAAACTGCTCTAAATCCAATATTAGCACCAATGAAATATATGAAAATACATAGAAAATAGTAAAATTGTAAGAAATTTGAGAAAAATTAATGTTACAGTATCAACCTATTTTAGAGAAAACCCAGTGGTCTTAGAGAAAAGCATCGGTATATCAAATTAAGCAGATGGGTTCGAGTTTGAATAACCTTGGCTCAACAACTGGCTCTGAAGGCCATTTACAATATTTGAAATCCCTCTACTTTACTTCCTATTGAAAACTGTCAACGTGGAAACAAGGGATCATCTCACAAGTTCTATTGATAGGTTTATTATCAATGAAAACTAGTGTGTCCATCTCCGACTGGGAGCAGTTGTAATTATTTATTTGAGGGCATTTACCTTTATTGTAACCAGGTTAAACAATTATTACTGCAACTAGGGTTTGTTTAGTTACTCAACCATGTCTTTAGATTATTATATAGTATAGAGTTGTAGTTTTAAAATAGTAGTAATATTTTTGTAGGTGTCCATGATCATATTATTAGTTCATTGCAACTGGCTGAGTTCAGTTGATGTTATACAGCTAATTTAAAGTCAACTGCTAGAGTCCTGTGGTCGTATTCACCATTCACACTTAAAATTTAAAAGATCTTCTATCTAAGTGAATACAATTTAAGGGAAATACCTAAATATTTATTGAGTGAAATACTTAATATTTAAGGGAAATATCTCACTTAAGTGTGGTTGGTGAATACGGCCACTGTACTTTAGTATAAATTTAAAGTTTTAGTAATTACAGTGGTATAGTTTTGTAGTATTCATTTTCAGGTGTGTGATGTTTTATTTTATTTCAGAATTTGTTTGTCCATTATTATTAATCAGTATCTCTTATACAATAATATGTGTTTCTTGTATTTTTAAATTGTAGTCAAAAGTAGATGAGGCAGTGAAGGTACTCCTAGCACTTAAAAAGGAGTACAAAGATCTGGTAGGCAAAGAATACAAACCAGCGTCGAGTGCCCCAGCCAAAAATACCAAAGCTGATAAAAAGGCCAAGCAAGAAGACACCAAAGCAGCTAAACCTGAGCCTATCGCACAGGCTAGCATGGGTGAGGTTGTAGATGCCATTGTTCAGAAGATTACAGCACAGGGAGAGAAGGTTCGAACCCTGAAGGCTGGTGGAGCTGATAAGGTAAGATTAAAGCCTAGATTTTGATTTTTAATATTAACATTTCTTATTTCTTTGTTTATTTCGTAATTAAAAAATTTTGATTGTTGATTGTGTTTTTGGAAATGAAATAATAATTAAAAAAATAAATATAATATAATAGGACCAAGTTACGGCAGAAGTGCAGGTTCTTTTAAAATTAAAAGCAGAGTATAAAGAAAAGACAGGAGCAGAATACAAGCCACCAGGAGGAGGTGGAGGAAAGGGAAAGAAAGAAAAGAAGGATAAAGGCAAGAAGGAAGAAAAGAAGAAAGAAGAAAAAAAGAAAGATGAGAAGAGTGCGAAACAAGAAGTGGTGACAGATGATAAGAAGCAAACGCGACTTGGTTTAGAGGCAAAGAAAGAAGAGAACCTATCAGACTGGTACTCACAGGTACATTTCACAATTATCCATTATTACTATGAAGTATCATTTTGCTTGTGGTATTCTACCGTAACTGAAGAGAATAAATTGACAGATTATTATTATTAATGTTAATATATATCAAGGGAACTGTAAGGGACACCCTCTATAAACATTGTTAATTTAATATTAAATATTATTAATTCAGTTTGTTCATCATAATAACCTTATTTAGTAGCACATTGAATCCCCAGCTACCCCATCATCATGTATAATTTTGACTATGCCTTAAGCTCTGTCTACACTATAAAACTTTATGTGACAAAAAAATGTGATGTGCACATAATTTATATTGAAATGATGTCATATCACTACCATATTTGGCCATATCACTACCATATTTGGGTACATTGCATTGTCAAACTAGTTTGATAGTGTAGACTGAGCATTAAATAAATTGTAGAATTGTGAATAGCCTCGAAACCTTGCTGATGTTATGGATACGTAATTATGGTTCTTAACTGCCCAACCACTCATAATGCTTATTTGTTTGTGAATAGGTAATCACAAAGTCTGAACTAATAGAATACTACGATGTGAGTGGTTGTTATATTCTCCGTCCCTGGTCATATAGTATATGGGAGATTATTAAAGACTTCTTTGATAAAGGAATTAAAAAGCTTGGCGTCGAAAACGTGTACTTTCCAATATTTGTATCGCAAGCGGCGTTGGAAAGAGAGAAAGATCATATAGCGGATTTTGCACCTGAGGTAAGTCTTGATTTTATTCTGCTACCATTTAAGTATCTCATCTTTTTTTATATATGGCTTCTTTAATAAAGTCACAGATAATTTATTATTATTGCCAGTATGTTCATTTGCATTACATGATGGGAGGATTAAAGAATATCCTAGTTGTTTTCTTTGCATTCTTGCAAAAGTTATATAATATTTGCTTTGTTTCTTTGTGTACCTTGAGTATTATTTCAAATTTGTTTTTAATTTGAATGTTTTATTGGCAGGTTGCCTGGGTAACACGATCCGGAACATCTGAGCTTAATGAGCCAATTGCAATTAGACCAACTAGTGAAACAGGTAAAATATTTTCTTCAGTATTATACCGCTGGTAGTTTAGATTTTCTTACCAGAGAAAATCTAATCGCCATACATTAAATGTATAATTTGAAAGTGTTCCTATTACCTTTTTCACTAATAATTTTAATTGTTTTTCATTGCAGTAATGTACCCAGCTTATGCAAAGTGGATAAAGTCACATCGTGATCTTCCTTTGAAAATGAACCAATGGTGCAACGTTGTTGTAAGTAAAGCTCTGTCTACACTATCAAACTAGTGTGATGTGCCCAAAAATGGTAGTGATATGCCCAAATATGGTAGTGATATGACATCATCATGTCCATATATGGGCACATCACATTTTTTTTGTCACACAAAGTTTGATAATGTAGACAGAGCTTAAAAAAATAATTTCTCTTTATAGAGGTGGGAGTTTAAACATCCTCAACCTTTCTTACGCACGCGGGAGTTCCTCTGGCAAGAAGGTCACACAGCGTGGGCTGACAGAGAGGGCGCTGTCGAGGAAGTTCACACGATTCTAGAGCTGTATGCAGATGTTTATGAGAAACTCTTAGCCATCCCTGTTGTTAGAGGGCGTAAGACGGAGAAGGAAAAGTTTGCAGGTGGTGACTTTACAACGACAGTGGAGGCATTTATCTCAGCTAGTGGCAGAGCAATTCAGGTATTAAAGAATCTGTATATGACTATAACTGTAACTTTAATTATTTGATACAGAGTGTAAACGTAAAGATGATCAAATCTGAGAAAATTCAGATTAGTGGGCCTTCCATAAGAGGTCCAGTTCCAATGGGACTCTTTTCAAAGGAAATTGTTTTTCTTCAGATTGTTTAAATATTATTGCTAATTCTACCGAGGAATTAGTTTTTAACTTGAATATAAATTATTTTCTTGCAATCAAATAAGCTTTAAATTTGGTTTACTTTAAGGGCGCAACATCACATCATTTAGGACAGAACTTCTCTAAAATGTTTGACATCACATTTGAAGATCCTAAAATGGTAAGTTTAATGTAAAGTATATTAATAGGATTAATATTGAAATAAAAAATTAAGTCTGAAATAAAAGAATAGAATTATATTAACTCACTCACTGGATCATTGCTAAAAAACAAGACTGTTTGTGACTGGTTGTAGTTGCAATGCTGGCTTAAATAAAGTTCTGTCTACACTATCAAACTTTGATGTGGTGTGCCTATATATGGATACGATGATGTAATATCACTACCATATTTGGGAATATCACTACCATATTTGGGAACATCACTTTCGTTGTTAAACTGGTTTGATAGTGTAGACAGAGCCAGCTTAAGACAATGATAAAATACAGAATCATTCTCTCAATATCTTCTATTTTATTGCCTGTCATCAATTTTTTAACATTTATTTCAACAGCCTAGCAATCACTTACATGTCTACCAGAACTCATGGGGTTTGACAACGAGAACAATTGGGGTAATGTGCATGGTACATGGCGACAACACAGGACTCGTACTGCCTCCAAGGGTCGCATGTGTTCAGGTAAACTTATCAAATAAGTAATTTCCTAATGTTTCTCCTTATTCTTCACTTATTTTAATTGAAGTGAAGCTGTAGCTTGGTGGTTAACGTGCTTGCTTTCCAATCCCAAGGTCTAGGGTTCAATCCTGACCTAGTGCCAGGGTTGAAACTTACGACTCTTTTAACTCCACTCCCTAAACCTTTGAGACTTAGTTTATAACCACGATAAATTATAAAATAGTTTATACATCTTTAAAAAACCAGATACCATGATAATGAAAACATCTTGGACCAGCTAAAGTAATATTTGAGTTAAACAATGCTCCCTTCGTGTCATACAACTGCCACCAAACGACTCCCATTCGTCTGTCCACAATTAACTTTTATGGAAACATTTCCAAACAATATTTCTATTTTGTCGTTAGGTTGTGATAGTACCATGTGGCATCACAGCAAAGACAACAGAAGAAGAGAAAGCAGCGCTTCAAAAGAAATGTCAGCAATACGTTGATAGCTTCATTGACAAAGACATCCGCACTAAAGGAGACTTCCGGGATAACTACTCTCCTGGATGGAAGTTTAACCATTGGGAATTGAAGGTAATAATGGAATTAAAGTTAATGTGCTGCTTATCTATTTTAGTACTTGTAATCTTACTTCAGTTTATTAACCCACCCAATAAAAGAGTCTTGTACAAATATGAATATATGATAGTATTCGATTGCTTTCGGGTCAAAGTGAAGAAATTCAACGAAGCACTGTCCACCACTCAATCTTACTTGAATCTTACTTGAATATTCGGGCTCATGATTAAGGCAAATGCCTTTTAAACGCCCTCCATTTCTTCTGTATTTACTAGAATTGGTAGCAAAATTTATCTCCCATTGCTCTGTCATTGTTTAGTTGATCTTTGAATGCATTTATGTTTTCTGCTTGTACTGTAGTGTGGTATAGATTGTTCCATGTGTTGACGATTCTACTTGAAAAGGAGTGGCTTCTGATTTTCAGTCGGGCTCTTGGCTTTCTTAATTTGAATTTATGGCCCCTTGTTCTACTGTCCTCTCTAAAATCAAAAAAGATTTCGGCTTCAATATCATCTAAGCCCTTGATAATTTTAAACACTTGTATAATGTCCGCTCTTCTTCTTCTGTAATTCAGTGTAGGTAGTCCAAGCTCTTTTAATCTCTGATCGTAAGATT
The DNA here is from genome assembly GCF_963402885.1 of Antedon bifida. Lineage (NCBI taxonomy): Eukaryota > Metazoa > Echinodermata > Crinoidea > Comatulida > Antedonidae > Antedon > Antedon bifida. The sequence goes on from NC_136234.1 coordinate 4,237,425, forward strand.
TATCTTGTAACTTTTTGACAATTTTAGTGGCCCTACGCTGCACTCTTTCAAGCTTATCCAAATCACCTTTTAGGAGAGGGTACCATATACAGCTTGCGTATTCCAGATGAGGTCGAATTATACTTTTATAAAGGGGCAGGAACATATCCTTATCCATGTAAGCAAAAGATCGCCTTACCAGTCCAATGAGTCTATTTGCTTTATTTACAGCTTCATTCGTTTGTAGTGAAAATTTTAAAGACTGATCAAAAGTGACTCCAAGGTCCTTTTCAGTATTGGCATTTGGCAGATCCTCGTCACCTTCCTCTGTTGGCATAGTGAATTGCATTTGTGGATTTGAATTTCCATAATGTATTACTTTACATTTTTTGATGTTGAATTTCAGCTGCCATCTTTTAGACCAATCGGATAATGCCTTGAGATCATTTTGAACAGTATCATTTCTGTTTTCATGCACTACATTAAACATCTTAGTGTCATCTGCAAACATCCATACTTTAGATTTAACTGCATCAGGTAGGTCGTTTATGTAAATTATAAATAATAAAGGGCCTAATACGCTGCCTTGAGGGACTCCACTTTTAACCGTAGACCATTCAGAAAATGCTGCGGCCACTCTAACTCTTTGTCTCCTCCCTGTCAAAAATTGATGTATCCATCTCAGTAGGTTTCCTTTTATTCCGTACGCTTCCAATTTTGTTATTAATCTCTGGTGGGGGATAGAATCGAACGCCTTACTGAAATCCAAATATACAGCATCAAAGTTTTCTCCTGCATCCAGCAATTTTGTCCATTCTTCCATCACCTCCAGCAATTGTGTGACGCAAGATCTACCTTTCCGAAACCCATGCTGTGCTTTTATAATAAGGTTTCTATCATTTAAAAACTGTATAATTTTGTCTCTCACAATTGATTCCAAAAGTTTACATATGACAGATGTCAAACTTACTGGCCTGTAGTTTCCAACCTCCGTCTTGTCCCCTTTCTTAAAAATTGGTACTACATTGGCACATTTCCAGCACTCCGGTAACTGTCCAGTCGATAGTGATTTGTTGTATATTGATGTCAATGGAGTTGCAACAATTTCTTTAAGTTCCTTCAGTACTCTTGGATGCACGTCGTCTGGTCCAGCTGATTTATTTGAGTTAATCTGCTGAAGGCATGAAAGCACTTCCTCCTTTGTCACTTCAATTGAATCCAAATGGTCATCCACGTCAACTCTTGGTGTAACTTCTGGCAATGACTCGAGGTCTTCATTTGTGAATACACTTGTGAAAAATGCGTTGAAAATTTCAGCTTTATGCTGATTGTCATCAGCCATATTACCCTTTCCATCCTTCACCAATCCAATAGATTGAGATGTTTTGGTTTTCTCTCTTACATATTTCCAGAAACTTTTAGGATTAGTTTTTACTTCATTGCATATTTTCCGCTCAAGTGCAATCTTTGCTGCCCTTTTTTCACCTGTTACTATATTTCTTGCCTTTTTGTAACTGTCATAATCTTTCTGTTGTCTAGACCTTGTAAACTTTTTCCATGCATTGTGTTTCATTTTAATTTTCCTCTGAACGTCACCAGTCATCCAGATAGGTTTATTTTCTTTTTTTATGTTTGACTTGGGAATACAGATCTGAACAGCATTTCTTATTGATTGATTTAAAGCTTCACAGGCCTCTTCAACATTTGTATTTTCAAATTGGTAGTCCACCTCAGTAATCAATTCTTTCATTTTAATATAGTCACCCTTGTTGAAATTTAGCTTGTATTCCATTTTCTCTTGTATTTTAGTTACACAGTCATATGAAAACAAGATTGTTACGTGGTCGCTTTTTCCTAATGGTGGACCTATCTCAATATCACTTATTTTGGTTTCATCCATGGTGATTACTAAGTCGAGTATGTTAGGTGTTTGACCATCTCGAAATCGTGTTGGTTGCTGTATACACTGGCATAGAAAATTATCTCTAAGGCATTCTATAAACCGATTACTTTTATGTGTTTCATTTTTATTAGTACTCCAAGAAATCCAATCAATTTCAGGAAAATTGAAATCTCCTAACATGATTAAATCAGAAATACCATTTAGTTCACTTGCTTTGTCGATAGCAGATAGTAACGCTTGATTATTTTCGTCAATACTGTTAGGACTTCTGTAAATACATCCGCATAATAGTTGTTGCCTTTTATTTGTTTCAATTTTGATCCATAGTGCTTCCACAAAATTTTAATTCAGTAACTCGTTACAGATACTGGCATTCAGCTCTTCCTTCGCAAAAATAACCACACCTCTACCACTTCTGCCAGAATCAAATTTTGTATATCCCTTGATGCTTAACTCAACTTCCAATATGTCTGTACAAGTTTTGTTATTTACTTCTGTTATTGCAACCACATCAGGTTTCCTTTGATTTGTGACATCACGTAACTCACCTATTTTATTTCTCAGGGCATCTGCATTTGTGTAAAGAAATTTCAACGACTTCTCATAAAAATCAACAATGTCATCGTTTCTTAAACTAGATTTATTCTGCTTTAATCCTTCTATAAAAGCTTTAAATTTTTTCTTGTCCTCTGTACATTTTTTTCTTCTTATAAATTTTTGTTTCACTTTTCTTTCTAAGTTAAAATAATTTTCTTCCAAACAAAAAGATTCTGTATTCGAAAATTCTTTATGCTGATGAACTAGGGCCTCGAAAACGATCAAACGCCAGTTCGCTATCCCGCTTCACAATTTTACCTCTTCTTATAACAAGATCAATCTCACCGTTATCTTTCCTTGTTCTTAGTTCCTGTCTTAATTCATAGTTCATTTGCCTCTCTTTTTTTGATCTATCAGGATTAATATAAATGTTCTTTAGAAATGCGTGATCCGTGCTTCTAAGTTTTTTTGCATTTACCATCACTTCCCTTTTACTTTTCAGGCTATCCAAAGAAACTCTTACCATTCTACACCCGTCTTCCGTGTATTTCCCAAGCCTGATCACTTCTGTTATTTCAACTCCCTCTATCTCCAGACACTCTTTGAATAATTTTTCAATAGCAACCCTGTCTTCCTTCAGTCTCTGTTGAGAACTTTGGTTATCAGATTCAGGTAGATTTTCAATCACAATATTTAATTTACGAGATTCTCTATCTCTATATTCTTCAATGCCTTCCTGAACACTCTCCTTAATTTTCCCATCCATTTGATCATAGCTCTCTTTTAATTCTATCAAATTATTTCTTGTGTCGACCTGGATTTTTTCAATGACTTCAATGTTTTTATTGGTTATTGATGCTCTAAGCGCCTGATCTTTTTGCGTTTTTTCCATAATATTTAATCTCACATTCATATTTTCCTGCAATTCATTTATCTCCGCAATTTTCTTCAACAAAGGTAACTGCACAAGGCATGTATCACATGACCATAAAAAATTCTTTATTTCGCTGTCAGAGAGGAGAGCATACATTTTATTTGAGAGTTTTGAACATTTCAGGCAGAAACACCTCTTACAAATGTCACAATTAATGCCCTTATCCTTATCGCCTATGATGGTTTTACAGATAGCACAAGCTCCCCCAACTGACTGTGGAGTTGCTTCCTGTTCAGGTTGGCTAGGCCTAGGCCTAGCATCTGTAGGCCTAAATCTAGGTTCCAGTTCCATATCCTTTCTATCCTTAGCCTTCCCTCTAGTAGTAGGCCTACCTTCAGCCATGGTTGTTAAGTTCAAGGAACACTAGGCCTAGCCCTAACACACTGCCTCCAGGACTCTATGTTCCTCTGTATGGATACTGTAGGCTTCAATTGGGTCCAGTTGACTTACCCCGACTTAGCAAAGACGCCTCCAGAATATCGCAAAATATATCCTTTTTGATACAAATTTCTTGATACTAGTACATATTATCAGTTAATATATCATATCATCCACTTTGATGAAACAAATTATATCCCGATTTCAAAGATTTTAGCAGATTTAATTCATGTGGTTCAGAGCAAAATAAAACAACATATAGCCATATTGAATAGCGCCACCAAAGATGGTGAAAACCTTTAGGGCACAACAATATTGATAACTGTGCATTAGAGTATGATATAATTTCCATTAAAATTTGTGTATTTTTACTGGGACTTTGATGTGTATACCATCATAAATCATCATACAGTTTAAATACAATAGTGTTGTTTACTTTTAAATTTGTTTTATATTTATTATTTAGTTATTAATTTTCTTTATACTCCTTACTATGTACATACTTATATTAAAAGTATTATAGATGTGTGGTCTCCCAAAAACAATTATGTGACATTAAAATGTTATATTCAAAAAAATGTTGTAAGAATTATTTTTTTCAGGGGTACAATACATCTTTAATTTATGTGTTTTTTTTTATTTATCAGGGAGTTCCAATCAGAGTTGAAGTTGGTCCAAGAGATATGAAAAATCAACAGTTTGTTGCCGTGAGACGAGACACAGGTGAAAAACAAACGTTTAAAGAAAACGAAGCAATATCAAGTATTACGAACCTTTTGGAGACAATACACACATCCATGTACAACAAGTAAGTATAGCTATTATGTTTGAAAATTATTAATTTTGATTTGCATAAATCTGCCAAAAACTATTATTAAGCCGATTTTCCACTAGGCGGATTTTTTCCCGCGAATCGTAGCGACAGCTTATATGCATGCATATTCATGTTTTCATCTTCATAGAGAAGGATTTGGAAGATGAAAAGATGAATATGCATGCGTATAAGCTGAAGCTTTCTATTGACGCGAACAAATTCGCCTAGTGGAAAATCAGCTTGAATGAAGTTATTCACTAAATCAAACTAAATTCAAACTTTATTCGTCCAAAAAATTCATGGAAAAAATCTTTGACAGAACATACCATTATATAAAAGCATAATATTATTTGTTTATTTATCTTTGTGTTATAAAGGGCCGGTGAAGAACTTGCAAATCATTTGAAGGTAGTAACTAAATGGGATGAATTCTGTAAAAGTCTTGACAACAAAAATGTAAGTAAAAATGTTTTACTTAATTGTATTAAATGCAGTATGATCATTAGCTAATGACTATTTTATCGTGTCAATTTTGTTCCAAAAATGAATTGTTTTATCATTTTATTTATCTACAGTTGATTCAAGCGCCATTCTGTGGATGCATTCCCTGTGAGGAAAAAATTAAAAAGGACAGTGCGAGGTAATTTATTTATATTATTAGCAAACTCACCTACTAAATGTTTTTATTTATTTATTTATACTGGATGACCTCTTTAGTCAAAGACTGGTCTCCCAAGAGGGCCCAGCTATATCAGTGACAGTGTGTGTACTAGTACAGTTTAAAACCTTTAGGGCACAACAATATTGATAACTGTGCATTAGAGTATGATATAATTTCCATTAAAATTTGTGTATTTTTACTGGGACTTTGATGTGTATACCATCATAAATCATCATACAGTTTAAAAACTTTTAGTGCACAAAAATATTTATAACTGTGCATTAGAGTATGATGTTATTGGTATAGTTTTACGGGGGTCTTGATGTGTACTGTATACCATAACAAATCATTGTGCAGTTTAAAAACCTTTAGTGCATACAGTTATTTTAGAGATGTGCATTAGAGTATGATATTGCTGTATTTTAACAGGGATCTTGATGTCGAGCCTGGAGCGCCATCTATGGGTGCCAAGAGTCTCTGTTTCCCGTTCAAGCAGCCGGCCGAGGTTACTGCAGACACAAAGTGCGTCTACCCTGACTGTGACAAGCCTGCAGTTAGCTACTGTATGTTTGGACGTAGCTATTAAGTCAGGTATTGCACCTAAGATGTTGATGAAATCAGTGATAATTATGATATTAATATAGTATTAATATGTTATCGATTAGAATATAGGAAAAAATTACATTGGCCAAATTGCTTAAAGATGTATTGTCCCCCAAAAACATGAAAAATAAAGATTAATAAATTCAGACTTTGAATAGATTATTTTGTAGCTTTAATAAAGTTAATCATTTCTGTAGAAAAAAAACTGGAAAAAATTTATGTTTTCACTTATAAAAGTACAAAATAAATGGTTAAATTCAACCAAAAACCCATTGGCTGGCAGCCATTTTGACTATTTTTTTGCTTTAAATTTCATTTTTTTAGGTAAATACCTTTTATTTTCGATCCAATTTTTGGTCAAAGTGGATAACTATTTGGTGACATTAAAATAGCATATTCAACAGAAAAAATGTTAAGAATTAATTTTCAGGGGTACAATACATCTTTAAAATTGTAATTAAAATTATTCACTCTTTGAGACTTAAAACAGTAATATGGAAATATTAATTTTAATCCATAATAAAATAGTTAAATCAAGTATAGAATTAATTCCCATAACTTTAGATACATTTACAAACATTTTAAATAATCTATAATAAAATAGTTAAATAAACAGTTTTTAAACTGGAAAAATATTTATAACCAACTTGAAAATGTAGCTACGTCCCAGTCTTTTTATTTGGGAGCTTTGTGGTGTCTAGTATGCAGTATGCTTCCTTTCTTTAATCGTTTTATTTATACCCTATGATTTGTAATATCCAAATTCCATAAAACAAAATGTCTATTTAATAACTTACTCTTAAATAAATACCACAGTACTAAAGAATTTTACAAAAACTATCGAGACAAGCTGTTGGAATTGTTTCTCTACATTTATTTAACAAAAACACAGCATATAAATTATAATATTAAAAAAATATTACCATTTTTTACTTGTGTAAATGATTGGATCAATGGAAAATGAATACAAAATATATAATTGATTAATTAAATGAATTTGGTTGATTATGATATATAAAACCCAAAGATAAATATACCAATTAATAAACATAGTTTCTTTTTCATTTAAATGGCTTAAATGACACTTTTGTAAAGTTGAAAAGGCATTATATCTTCATCTTTTTACCAACCACTTTATCTATAATGTATATACAGTACAATGTTATTTTTAGTGTTTTTAGCCTCAACAATTAGTCCTATAATAAGACAGTACCCACAATTAGAATGGGCATTGGTCAAGTCATCGTAAATACCGACGTATCCGCATTTTTGTCGAGGTCCATTTTTTCGGGGGCCGCACGTACATGCGTTCTCCCATCTCTGGATGAAGTCCAGCGTGACGTATGCCGTCATACGTGACGTATGCCGTTAAGCATAACGTGTGCCGTCAAGCGAGACGTACGCCATTGTGACCTACCAGATGCATAAACTATACTGAAAACTAGTACTAGATTCATGACGTAATTGGAACCGCGTTAAAAACACACCAGCAACAATGACGTAAAGTTTCATAGTGTGACGTATGTATTTCCGTATACCATTGAATCCGTACTCTGACTTCTTCGCATACTCGTATGACCGTTTCGCACCTCTTTCACGCGGTCATTACCGAGTATACTAACAACGTTTCCATTTCTTGTTCGAAAATACTTCAAGACGAACGGGAAGATGATGGCAGATTCTAGCGTTAGGATTGTGCATTGCCATTCTATGAAATAGAAAGATGATAAACAAACAAATATTATGTTTATAGTCCAATAGAGAAAGTTTAGAACACACAATTCAGATTTATCGATCGTTTGAAACTACCGTCCTTTTTTCACATTAGATTTTATCGTTTCCACTGGATGCAACGCCAAGGACGTAAGCCCACCGTAAAGCTTGGTTCCCACTAGGACGCAACGCAAGGACGTAAACGCAACGCAAGCGTGTTGGCCACTGGCAAGCGACAGTTCGAATAATCCATCGCTTGTGATTGGTCAACTCACTTACATTGCGTTACGTTCTTGTGTTGCGTCTCTAGTTGTAGGAACCAAGCATTAGTACCTCGACCAATCACGACGCGAGAGTCGTCCGAATTGTCGCTTGTGATTCGATTGGTCAACTCTCACGCTACGGCATTGCATTGCGTCAAAGTAGGAACCAATGGTCTGGCCTAAACGCAAAATACTGTAATGGGTTTCATACTTACGATTGTGACGAGAATCAGACGGGAACGGGTCCTCGCACGGTATGACGTCAGTTAGGGCTAAAATTCCTAGTAAAATGATTTGAATATTGCTGCAAATCAGCGCCATCTGAACGACTATAAACTTGGGGGTGAGTTTGTAACCATGCAACGGCTCACGTGACGCACGATAAAACATGATAAAGGCGTAGATTGCAATGATTGTTGATATCAGTGTTATTATGTTAATCCATAAGAACGCCTCGTCCGCACTTAACTGGAAAAGAAATAGCAATGACATTTTAGAACGTTACTAACCTATCTTAAGCTCTGTTCACACTATCAAACGTTATGTGAAAAATGTGATGTGCTCATATGAACATTGCGTTACGTCCTAGTGAGAACCAAACTTAAGTGTTTGACCAATCACAAGCGATGGATTATTCGAACTGTCGCTTGTCATTGGTCAACACGCTTGCGTTGCGTCTACGTCCGTCCGTTGCGTCCTAGTGGGAACCAAGCTTAACATGCAATGTTCACAAATCCGATACATACTTTCAGTCAGTCAACGTCACAATCGGTTGTCTTTGTATAAATCTATACCACTTAAGATGGTGATGATGTATTAATGGTAACTCACCGAGCCTGGGACGTATGTACCGTTTAGCCATAGCACTTCAGTAATGAACAAAACACTTGGCCTCAACAAGGCGCACTGGAACACTGCTATTTTTATACGAAGGAAATTCTTTCTGAAAAAGACAAAAAGTTATGTGAGATTATACGCGTCTCGAGCAATACAAACTGCTGAAAGAAGAAACTGGAGATTTCCCTGCCCCTCCCCACCAACGTTTACCAGCAGGAATATACTTAACTGTATATAATATTTTGTGACGTCATGACTGTCGTACTTACTCTGTCATTTTAAAAGTTGGCAGACATGGAAAGAAGCAACCAATCGGTGGACTTCGTAGCGACACCTCTATATGACTCATTTGCATAAGAATTGAACTGTGACCTCCGTAATAATCGATAATCAATATGAAGAATTGATAAAGACAAACCGAAAAATATCTGATGATGAAAAAAATAAACATTTGAGTTAAGCTCTGTCTACATTATCAAACTTTATGTGACACAAAAATGTGATGTATCCATATATGGATATCCATATGGATGATCTTTGAAGTGTTTGGCATGTTTTATACTTGATTTTGAAATGTCATACTGCATTTGCATCATGCTATCCTTGATTTTTAACTGCGCTCGACACTACAAGCGCTACTTACACAGACGCTGTTAAATTACATAATACTGCTGACCTAGGGATGTAGAGGCCTAGTAAGGACGACAAACAGAAAACCTGACAAAAAAACAATGGAGAGAATTTAGAGGTACATTCAATGACCATACCTTACAATGTCGGTTGTTACAAAAGTGTATGTTCAAATAAATTACGGTATATTATATAGGCCTATTATTATTTGTGTCAATAATACGATTAACCATAAGTTATAATTTGCATATTATTTGCATACTCACGGGGTAGATACCTAAGATCCATATTATACAATTTCGTCTGTCCGTATATGGTATTTTGATTGATACGTAGTGCGCAGCCTCACAAAATAATACGCACTCGACGACTGTGATGATGGAGCATACAACCAAGATTGAGAGAAGTCCGGGGTGGTCACCAATTGCTGGAAAGATACAATACATTAACTAGTCGTTCTCTCCCGTGGTTGTGATAATTGTGTGGTTTTGGTACGGGTACCACCGATTTTGGTAACAATAGTGTTGGTGTACCAAATGTGTTGGTAAGGCGTGGTCCTCACCAGAGACACAACGCAATGACGTACGCGCAAAGCAAGCGAGTTGACCAATGACAAGCAGTTCGAATAATCCATCGCTTGTGATTGTGACGTTGCGTAGGTTGCGTTACGTTGCGTCGCTAGTGGGAACCAAGCTTTATGGCATGCGGGTTGTGGTGCTTTCGAATTAGTATATGGGTCGGTAATGGTTTGCATGTAGGTATGGCCCTAAGGAAGAACAACCATGTGTTGATCTGGGCCTCCGTGGTTAAATAAAGTTGAATTGAATTGACTAGACGTCTGACTTACTTGCAAAAAGTTCCCCAGCCGTCGGATCAAAATCAGGACATGTGTCGTTTATTTCTTCCTGGACAGAAAACATCATGCTAGTTGTTGATCCTCTTATTATGTCCATCGTTAAGAATTCTATAATAAAATGTTCATTAACTCGACAATTGTGTTTTGAGATGAGGATTTGGGACGGACTGAGAGCCTATTTAGCATCTTCAGTTCAATGGTGGATCCAGTGGCCGTATTCACCATTCACACTTAGGTTAAGGGAAACACTTATCCTTAAAATTAAAATCCCCTATCTAAATGAATACAATTTAAGGTAATGCTTAAATGTTTATTAAATTAAGTGAAATACTTAATATTTAAGGGAAAATCTCAGTGTGATTAGTGAATACGGCCACAGAATCTTTATAAGGATTGTAAAATGAAGTTCTGAAATGTAAGTTCTGTCTACACTAGTTAGACAAAAAGTGTTATATTCCAAAAAATGGTATTAATATGCTCAAACATGACAGGGAATTGTACTCGAATAAGCCAACGTTATTGATAATATAACATTATAATGATAGCAGCAGCATATACTTACGATAAAGTTATTTTAGTGTTGTATGTCGTTAACAGGTCATCCTTTATGAAAAGTCGTTGATGGTACGACGACGTCCAAACTATAAAATTATTGCGAAAACTAAGCGTGTACCACTAAGAGTATCGTAGTTTCGGTTGACGTGCAATAAATTATTATTGATAATAAATAATTAACAAAAAGCCTGACTACCGGTGGTGTATCATCCACATTCACATGATCCACATTTCAAATAGTTTCCAATAGTTTCAATTTAGTTGAGCATATGACCACTGCTTATAGTTCTTCACAGAGTGAAAACGACCTTTATACCCTTAGACACGAGTGGATACTATATTTACCCCATATCAGGTAACACTGTCTATCTTCAACATCCGATAACTAATGTTTGTATTGTTATCAACAACTATTTCACAGTCAAACGCGGTCGTGTCCAAAAGCGTTTGTCGTATTTGTGATCCGCAGTGTCTGATGTTACACAGGGGAGTCCCTTTTATTTCATTCACCTTTTCAAAACCGAAAGCTCTGTACACACTATACAACAAAACTATGATGTGCCCAAATATGGTAGTGATATGACGTCATCGTGTCCGTATATGGGTACATCACATTTGTTGTCACATAAAGTTTGATATTGTAGACAGAGCTTAAGAATATCGTTGTTCCCAATAGCGACGCAGTGCAAGGACGTATACGCAACGCAAACGAGTTGACCAATGACTAGCGTCAGTTTGAATAATCCATGGTTAATTCAATTTCGTTGCGCTTACGTCCTTGCGTTGCGTCCCAGTGGGAACCAAGCCTTTCTGATAGTAAATAACTTTACTAAAAAGATTTATTCGTCTTAATTTGTCATGTTTTAGAGTAGGCCTACAATACCGTATTAGTAGTATAGTATACGATGTGGACACAATTTAGACCACGCATCTTTTTTTATTTGTTATTTTGGACAGATCACATATTTTTGTCACATAAAGTTTGATAGTGTAGACAGAGCTTTAGTAATAGTAGCTTTCATGTACAACCATAGAAGGCGTGATGTCACTGAGTCTAGAGCAACCTATAAGAAAAAAAAACAGTATTTTTTCGTTTAACGCACGCGTTTTTGATGAAAAGGTTAAACAATTCGTCAAAATTATGCCTTTTTCTAAACAGTCATAGTTTCTATACTACATAGTATCGTTGCTATTAATATGAACTCATCCATAATAAATCGTAAAAAAACCGTTGCTGTTTAAAGTTAATATACGTCATGCGTTCTGATTAAAACACGTGACACATTTTAATCAATTGGGTGATTTGAATGCTTTTGGTCACAACGTTTTTGACACCGGTACGTAATAGTATGATAATGGTACCGATCTGTAAATATCACTTACCGATTAAACACATACTTCTTCTAAACTCCTCTTTGAGAATGTCAAGAACTTGGGTAACACCCTCTTCGCCCTTTACAAGATGAAATACTATTATGTAAGTGTTGCTAGTAATTATATTAAATGATTAAAATTAACCAAATTATTTAAGTTACGTTACTTACGTTGCATGCAAGGCCCCAAAATATTGGTCGTCCAATAAAAACCGCTCTTGCACCGCGCGCTAAAGCTTTAAGGACGTCAGTTCCGCGTCGTACTCCTCCGTCCATGTATACCTCGACGCCAGATCCCTCGACGGCAGCAACGACCTCAGAGAGTGCGTCAATCTATACGGATCACATGATATTAACAACAACGATTTATTATACGATCTTTTACATTCCCTTCATGTTACAAACAACCGACCAAGGAAATCTAACAACAGGACACTGAGGTCGCCTTGCCAAGATAGGAAGAAGTAACAGTCCTTTGATCTTATGCCTGGCTGCGACAAAATACGGTACCGGTAGTATACCAACACTACTGTACTTTATATTCTCCGCGGCGCGCGTTGTTTGTCGCAGTCACAGATAAACCCTTTGATCTCCGGAGCTCAGCATCCTGTTGTTAGATTGCCTCCTTGATTTAACTAACAAGAAATACAGCGGCACTACACTTACGGTAGCTGGTAGAAATTCTAGCTGTCTCCCACCGTGATTTGAAACCAATATGGCGTCGGCACCATATTGTACAGCTATCTTTGCGTCAGCACCTGGTGGTCAAGATTTCAAATACAGTACTTTAAAGATGACTTATTTACTAAACAAAAATATTGAATCCTATATTTTGACGGTGATTCCTTTCCATAACTTTAAGTTTATGATTTTTACAAATTGTTGGTCTATAATCAAAATCAAGGAATTTTACTTTTATGGAACTGTTGGGTCCAATCGAGATTTGGGCTTACTCTTTTGCTAAATATACAGACGACCCATTATACCAGAGGTTCTGGTTCATGCAACAACTTGTTTTTTTCATTCATTACCTGTTGTAATACCTTTGACTACGATTGGTAATTTAGTGATAGTTTTCAACCATTTTATATCTTCCCAAGTTTGCGCGTCATCGATTTGATATTTTTCCAGGCCTGCGTATTCTAAATTGATAGATCTGAAACAAAAAGTATATATTTATGCGTATATAACAATAAATATTACAGTATTAGGAAATTGAATTAATGTTGTATTTAGTTACGTCACAACCTTTAACGAGAGATTTATTTTACACTGCGGACGTGTGTGAGACCATCAAGATATGGTACCGGTACACGAACATGTTTTGATTTATTCGTTAATTGGTATTTTTACAGTAGGCCCTACTGATTAACGTATTCATCAAAATTAACCTTAGGAGATCGGGATGATCTTCCAGGCTGATATTGCTGTAAGCCGAATCTCGGCGGTTTTTCCCAAATACTGGTTGATCGGCTGTGAGAACTAGCGCTTTAAAACCGGCTGCATCTGCTCTTCTCACAACGTTTTCTGTGATTCTTTTGTCTTTGAAAAACTGAACCTGCATCCAGTAAAGACCGTTAGGTGCTGCTTTTACGACGTCTTCAATTCTGGTGTTAGAAAAGGAACTCAACACCATCAACGTGTTGGCTGAACAAGAAGCTGATAAAGTATAATATATAATAGATTAGTATGTCTTACATTCAAATATTAAACTTACAGAATATATAGGCATCTTTTACAATTCTCAGTAGAAATGTGACTTTATTATCCGTACCGGGTGATCATGATTAGAAAACTTGTTCTTATATAGATTTCACAATATTATTTATTTTTAGCATTATTTTGGCTTGGGTCATTTTAATCGAATTTATTGTATTTTAGATGATACTTGTATCAATGAAATATAACAACAGGATGCTGAGCTTCAGAGATCAAAGGGTTTATCTGTGGCTGCGACACGATCAGCCACACGCCCTTGCTATCTTAGAATGGCGAGCTCAGTGTCCTGTTGTTAGATTGGCCTGTACCATAAAACTATACCTTTAGCTGTTGCTTTCTCGCCCTCGTTATAGTCTGCCAATCTATGAAAAGCAGTCGGTGCTATAGCAATAGGAGAGGCAATTGTATTTCCAAGTAACGTGGTACTGGTATCCAATTTAGATACATCCTGGAGAAGACGTGGTCGGAAACGGTACCTGTTGAATGACCGAATTTGGAAATGTTAATAACAATTATGTTGTAGGCTGTGAGAGAATTCGATGGTACACTATACGTCAATACCCTGACATAGATGATGATGTATTATTAAGCTCTGTCTACACTATCAAATTGTATGTGACAAAAACATGTGATGTGCCCATTGGGACATGATGATGTCATCTACCATATTTGGGCACATCACACTTTTTTTGTCAAACTAGTTTGATAGAGTGTAGACAGAGCTTAAAGCTCTAAACGATCAAACTTTATGTGACAAAAAAATATGGTGTGCCCATATATGGACATGATGATGTCATATCACTACCATATTTGGAAATATCACTACCATATTTGAACATATAACACTTTTTTGATAGTCACGTCACGTAGACAGAGCTTTGAGAATATGATCCTACCTGTCGAACGCTTTCTTGTTATCTGTGAGTGTCACCATATCGTCACTGCCACCAGCTATGTTCTTAAAGCGGGCTTTTTCCAAAATGGTTTTTGCTAGATTTTCAAAATCTTCCAGACAATCGAACTTCTCTGTCATCGTGTATGGCTGCTCTACCTTTTGTACGCGCGCTTTTAAAGTCTTCGTGTTGCGGTTTCGTTGTTATATGTAGTACTCTCAGAAGTGTGTTTCTGTTCAGATTTATAAGTTGTTTATTATGCCTAACTCATGTATAATTCATAAAATGAACAATGGATTTTAACATATAATATTAATTTAGCCATGAAATTTAAAATTGAACCGTTGATATAGGCTGCCTACAGAATGGTTGGTTCTCAGGACGCAACGCAAGGGCGTGAGCACAACGCAGGCGAGTTGAATTGACCTTGGACAAAGCAGCTGATATAAATCCATGATTGGTCAAATACTAGTCTGGGTTTCAGACGGAGTTTTGACTTAACATTAGTTAACGATAAAAATGTTGGCACATATGGCGTTTCATACGTATACTACTTGAGCTTGTACTCTTCAGACAAACATAAAAGCCTCGAAATTTACTGTCAGACTTGGTGCAAGTCTATAGTAAAATACTTGCGCTGTTGTGTGATACGCTAATTGCGTTTAGTTTCCTATAGTGGGAACCAAGCTTTAGGTGGCATATTGAAGAATAGCCTACTCTCTACTAAAATGTAGCCAGCGCATATTGCATTTTGTATAGGCCTTATAGTGCGAAGAATAGTCTAACACTGCGCAACTGCTTATAACTAACAGTATGAGGTACGACTGACTTGATTCTGAGCCAACACGTCACAATTGTTCTTACCTTCAAAATACATATAGTTTTAATGAAAGTCTCATTACATACCCATATTCGTCTTGGTTTGAATAGCTTGAATTTAATTATCGTCTAATAATACTAAAACTACGATGTGGTGTAGACTTAGTCATATAATAGTGCTTTATTAGCAGCCCTTGCTGATCATTCAGTGAAAATAATTATTCAAGGATATTCCTATCATCCAATTAAATTTTATGTTTCATCATCATTCGACTGGAAGGGATTTTTACTGTCTAACAAGTCTAAGTTGTTTGAATTTGTACCATCGTTTTGAATTAGTTTCTTTTAGTGTAGGTCCTACTACTTAAGTAGAGAAAAAGTCATCGGTCCCGATTAACAGGGGACCGCCGACTCAAACTGCCGTATCGTATTCTGGTAGAATGGTAGGATTGAAGTAGAATGAAGTCGATAAACAACAGCATAACATCTCTTCTGACGGTCCAGATATGCAAGAACCGCGTCTTTGTCAATGCCAATTTAATCGAATTGTGGTAAATTCAATCCATCCGGATTGTACGCTAATGGACCAGAATAAAATGCATTACCGATAATTCAATTTTGAATACAAAATTATGAATAGTAAACTATTATGCGGCCATGGACTAGAGGCCTTGTAAATTTATCTGAAAAAAAGTTTTTTAAAAGGTTGGCGGAAGTTGACTCCGCTTTTGTAGATCGTGAAACCCGTCTGTAATTTGCTTTGAACCAAAATGGCCGCCGGTGTAGTAGTGTAAACTGATATAAAGAAAGAAATGTTTTGGTAAAAAATAAACTTACAGTGGTTCGATTAACATCAAAAACTGCGCATTGGACGCAGCAGTTATGGCGGATACTAGGCGGAGGGTAAAATTGTATGTTTTAAATGACGAAAGACAGTGGGATGATCGTGGTACAGGCCATGTTTCTTCTTCTTACGTGGAGAGGCTCAATGGAATGTCCCTGCTCGTCCGGGCAGAGTCAGATGGTGAGACCTTTTAAATTTACCGAGAGAGTGGTAGCCTAGGACGCCTAGACTATACAACTGCTTTTATAATATTGATACAGTATGGTTAATGATTAATCAAAATATTTTATGACATGTATTTAATAACTGATTTGTATATGTTACAGATTGTGTTAATTAGTTTAAAATTTGAAATAAAATCTTAATCTGGGCCAAAAAAATCGTTCTCGAAATATTTATTAATTGAATACTCTCGCTAGCAGGTAGGCTAGGCCTAGCCTAATTCGCCTATACTATAGGCTAGGCTCTAGCAACTAGCATAAGAAAGTCTTACTACTACAAATCTAGGCTATTTTCGTTAGGCCCTATATTAAAATGTATTATAAAAAGAATGAATAGGGCCTCCTAGGCCTAGGCTAGCCTAACTAAGATTGAGTTTGAATAAATTAAAAAGAAACATTAACTGTAATAGGCTAGAACTACAGACTTCAAATGTAAAACTAAAATGTGGCTAAATAATGTTTTTTCTCGCAGGATCAATTTTATTGGAATCTAAAATAGAACCAGACACAGCATATCAAAAACAACAGGTAAGATTTGCTTCTGCTGTAAACAAATAAAAAGGGTTAATAAATCAGGATCTAATCTAGGCCTAGGCCAAACAAAAAATTACTCACAAAATATGTAACAATGTGTGTGTGTGTTTTAAAAAATGGATATACACTAAGAAAAGTGACTGGTCTAGTTCTCAATTGACATGCAAAATAAAAATGGCATATCAAAATGTAAATAACCAAAAAGAAATACCAATACAATACAATAGAGATGATTTAAAGATTGAAAGTATTTAAAGATCTACTGTTACAGTATTACCCAAACAAAATTAATTTTGTATAGACTCCCACTTAATAAATAATAGTATTAGTAACCTTTTGTTATTACAAAGAGAAGGGTGTCAGTTGTTTGGCTACGTGCCATGGTAAATTGTATGACTTACTGTAAGCTCTGTCTACACTATCAAGCTAGTTTGACAAAAAAGTGTAATGTGCCCAAATATGGTAGTAGTATGCTTAAATATGGTAGTGATATGACATCATCATGTCCATATATGTATGAGCACATCACATTTTGTTGTCACAAGACATAAACTTTGATAGTGTAGACAGAGCACTGAACAGATACAAATTATAGAGTGACTGGTGGTAGTCATAATTTTAACAATATTGTATAACAAAAATTATCTTCTTGTAGTTGGAATTAGTAATAAATTACTGTACATTAAAACAAATATTATTGTAGGCCTATAGATACAAATACGTTTATTCATCAAATCATAATAAAAATACAATGCAATGTTAAAAAAAAAATAATTATGAAATCGAGTTTCAGGAAACCAGATCAGAAGGTTGGTATGATAGAGACCCTACAGTATATTACTTTAAAAAAAATTAAAATTGGTTTATACAGAAAAAAAGATTTATATAATGATATAAACTATTCTACTGTAATAATATTAATATTGTAATTGTAGGAAACTTTAATTGTGTGGTCTGAGAATGAAACTTGTGATCTTGCACTTAGTTTCCAAGAAAAAGCTGGTTGTGATGAAATATGGCAGAAAATATGTGAGGTATGGTATAAACATAGGTCCGAATTAAAGATATTTGTCTTAATAGAGGTGTCCCCTGGATAGGGGTTGACTGTAGTGTTAAAACTTATACTTCCAATGTTCGTTTCACAGAATGTGTCCCCTGAATACGGGTCTCCTAAAGCACTGTATGTAAATTTCTCTTGCTTCTAATCTGATGCTGTTAAATGGGCCTGGTGGTACAAAACTTAACATTGTACAAAGGAGTGTTACTAAAATAAGTCGTATATGTCTTTACAGGTACAAGGAAAAGATCCTTCAGTTGATATCACCCAGGACATAGTAGAAGAGTCTGAAGATGAACGATTTGATGAGATGCCCGATGCCGCGCCCCCTATTGAACTACCTACATGTGAACTCAGCAGACTAGAAGAGATCTCCGAGCTTTTCTCGAGCGTGCTTCCGTCACCGATAAAACGTGAAAAGCTGGCGCAAGCCATCGAGAGCGGAAACTACGTAAAAAGACTCCTGGAATTATTCCACATCTGCGAAGATCTGGAAAATTTGGAGGGCTTACATCATTTGTATGAGATCTTTAAAGACATATTCTTATTGAATAAAAACTCGTTGCTTGAGATGATGTTCTCGGAAGACTCCATCAACGCGATGCTTGGGGTGCTGGAATACGACCCCTCGCTCGCAGCGCCTTACAGACATCGTGAATACTTGAGTTCTAAGTCTCGTTTCAAAGAGGTTATTCCGATTACGAATCGAGAACTGTTGAACAAAATCCACCAGACGTATCGTGTCCAGTACATACAAGACACTATTCTGCCCACTCCATCCGTCTTTGAAGAGAACATGTTGTCTTCTCTTACTTCATTTATATTTTTTAACAAGATAGAGATAGTTACCATGATTCAGGTAAACTTTAAAGATATTTTGTCCCCATTTTAATGTCACATAATAGTTACTGTATTCACTTTTACCAAGAATTGATAAAAGAATTAAATAAAAACAAAAATTATTTACATGAAAAACTGTAATTTAAAGATATATTGTTGTCCCCCTAAAAAAATAATTAAACATTTTTTTTTAATATGCCATTTTAATGTCACATAATAGTTATTCACTTTGAAAAAAAATGATTTACCTGAAAAAACTGTAATTAAAAGCAAAACAAATTTAATTTTGCTGCCAGCCAAGGGGTTGTGGTTGAATTTAACAGTTTATTTTGTCATTTTATTAGTGAAAACATTATTTTTTTCTGGTTTTTTTTATGGAAGTGATTAACTTTGTTAACACTACAAGTACAAAATCGACTATTCAAAGTCTGATTTTATTAATCTCCATTTAATGTTTTTTGTGGACAATCATTCCAGTAAAACAGAACAAGTTTTTTTATATTTAAGCATAATTTCCAAGGATAACCATAATTCATTCACTATCCTTTTTAAAGGTGGCAACATAAACAAAGTCTTATTACAAGTCTTTGGAAGTTGAGTTGTAATTTTACCTGATATTATGACAGGACTTAAACCCAGGGCCCTTTGGATTGGTACCCAAGCATCATCATCACCACCACTATCACTGTATTATTTTGTAAAACTGCATTATGATATTTGCATGTTGACATTATGCTTTAGGACGATGAGAAGTTCCTACCCCAGCTGTTTGCTCAATTAGTGGACGACAACACAGATGATGAGAAACGGCTGGATCTTGTCCTATTCTTGAAAGAATTCTGTTTGTTTGCTCAAACCTGTCAAAATAGGGATGCCTTTTTTAAGGTAAATAAAATATTAGTGAATATTCTAATGGCTTTAATTAAGATCTGTCTACACTATCAAACTGTATGTGACAAAAAAATGTGATGTGCCCATATATGGACATGATGATGTCATATCACTACGATATTTGGGCAGATCACACTTTTTTTGTTTAGTTTGATACCTGTAGTGTTGACAGAGCTTTAGAGTGGGTGGAAAACAGTATTTTAGGTTTCTTGAGCGAATGCTGTGTTAAGATTAGGCTGGATGTAAGGCCTTAGTTCCTTCTACACTATACAATATCAAGTTTGACAAAAAAGATAGTGATATGGCCAAATATGGTAGTGATATGACATCATCATGTCTATATATGGTGTAGACAGAGCTTTAGAAAAGCTATAGATTGTGCTGGAAGACTTAAAGGTCTGTATCTCTCTTTACCTCCACCCAGCAAAAATTGCATCCATCCTATTGAGACATTGATACCTAAACGTAAATAAATTATTAAATGCCAGTATGTTTCTGCTCAAAATCTTATAGAAGAATTTAAGCTTTTGATTAGATAATAAATGTGGAAATATTATTGAATTATTTTTGTTTATTGTGCGTATTTTTATCTATTATTTATTAGATGCTGTCAGCCCTAGGTGTTCTGCCGTCACTTGGATATATTTTGGTAAGAGATCTCTTTACCTTCTGCCTATACTGTATGTTGTACTTTAATTATTACATGATCTACATACTGAATATTTATTTACATCTCGGGAGCAGTTGAATTTTAGCAGACTCACTTATTCCCTTGAATTTTTCAATATATTGCATTACAGAATTAAAACGTACATGGAGATTTTAATTAATTCACCAGCCACTGTCTTTGTTCTAAAGTCATGCTACCGTAAATCTTCTAATTGTAACCCTGGGTTATTATTCTTTGATTGTTTTTTAGGGTGGGTTACTATTAAGAGTAGTGGGTTACTATTACTAATCTTAAATTAGGCACCTGAAAATAGTAACCCACCCCCAACTTTTCTGGTCAGCAACTCATAGCAAAATAATAAAACAGTACGAATAAACAAATTTGGTTGAACTCTAACTTTATTTTATATACTCAAAAACACTCAATCCTCCCCCACTCCCGAGTTCAACATTAATTATCTCCTTATTTTCAAAATACGGCTGCATCATAAGTTTTTGTGACTCTAATAGTAACTCCCATGGGTTACTATTAGAGTAGTGGGTTATTATTATAGATTGAATTATAAGGTGGGTTACTATTAGAGTGTGGGTTACTATTAGAAGATTTACGGTAATAAATTTCCTATTAGACATTTAATTAAGGCTTTTTTTTAATTACACTTTTTATTTCCTTTGTACTTACAGCAAAATATGGAAGAACCAGTAATACGGCAATCAGCGACGGACATTCTAGCCTATATTGTAGAGTTTAACCCAACCCTTGTACGCGAGTTTATATTGGACCAACGAAAAGAACAGACTGAGGACGTGAGTTAATGGTCTTTCACACCTGTTCCGGCACAGTTCCGGTCCGGCGAATCGAACATCAATGTTTCGTTTTCACGACGCTCTACGCGGCTATGCGCCAATCGATATGCGCGTAGCCGCGTGAAAACGAAACATTGACGTTCGATTGGATTTTCCGGGACCGGAACTGTGCCGTGAAAGACCCTTTAGACATTCCTTAAAACTCTGTCTACACTATCAAACTTTATTTGATGTAATGTGCCCATATATGGATATGATGATGTCATATCATTATATTTGGGTATATCACTACCATATTTGGGCACATCACACCTTTTTTATCAAAATACTTTGATAGTGTAGACAAAGCTTAAAACTCTTTATCTTTTTTGACCTATGCACTTTTTTTTGCCACAATATTTTAAAAATTTTGAACAGGCCATATATTAAAATTCTAAAATCATTCATTTAATAATTTATTGATTTTGTAGTGTATATATACTTTTTTTTTTTTGCTTTTTCAAACATTTCCATTATTTACTTTGCAGGATATGTTGCTAATGAATGTTTTAATTGAACAAATGATTTGTGATACCGATGAAGGTAACATATACTCTCTTTTTAATAGTTTTTGTATAATGCTCTATCAACACTATCAAACTTTATGTGACAAAAAATGTGGACACGATTATGTCGTCACTACCATATTTGGGCACATCACACTAGTTTTAAAGTGTAAACAGAGCTTTAGAAAATGTCAAGGAATCAGGCTAGCATTTGAGAATGAGTTGCCATCTCGTTAGTGTCCTTGCACAAGATTATTTACTTTCTGTGGTTGGGCCAAACAAGTAAAACAGTTTGTAAACTATTTATTTTGTGGTCCTTCATTAGTACATTAGCCCTTTACCCTTATTTTCATTTTACTTTTAAAAATCAAAATTATTTTTACTTGTTTTCAGTAATTTATAAAATGTTGATTTATATACAGATTTGGGAGGTGCTATTCAACTTATGAACTTAGTGAGAATATTATTAGATCCTGAAAACATGATGGGATCTCTCGCAGTAAGTGAAACAAATCACAGTAGATTACACTTTAAGTCTTGATTCTGTTCAGTAGTATGATATTAGGGAGCTTTCGAATAACAATAATCAATAGAGCGTGATGATTATTTTGAGACATAGTCTGCAGACCCTGTACACGCAGGCTTGTGGACCGTGTTTGAAAAGTTTCTGCATCAGCCAGCCTAGGTCTTAGGTTAGCGAAGTTCAAATTAAAAACACATGATTAAATGAACGTGAAGCAACCATTTATAGTCCAGATAAGAACGGAACTGAGTATACTGGGCTTGTACACATTCGCAGAATAATATTTATTAGTACCGTATCCATAGACATAGACATCGCTTTATTCATCCATAAATTTGGAAATTACAGTGTTCTTAGCTTTCTCTCAATAAATACAAAAAACAGACTTAAATAAAGACAAAAGAATATAACTAACGAACATATCTTCTATTGAAAAGGCCAATACCTCTTGGAATGAAAGAGTTGGGATATCGGTTCGTGTTAGCCGCCGGTACCCTCAGTCTACCGCTGCGTTGTACTATGCAACTGCTAATATTCGAATGCAACGGGTGACTTTCGTCAGACATTACGTCATCAAACTTACCAGCTAATCGCTCTTGGTAGACCGAGTGCACCGACTGCAGTTCTGTACCAATAATCCTTTGATATCTACTGTCCCCTTTTGCTTACCATCCCAATGCGAATGCTCACTAGTTTAAGAAGTCACCGTACCTAAGAATTGTTGTAGAAACCGTATGACAACATTTTGACACTGTTGAATATTTATTGATAAACAATATTTCCATGTTTTTCTATTTATAGTTGAAGACTGAAAAGACAGAGTTTTTGAATTTCTTCTATAAGCATTCGATACATGTTTTAACGGCGCCTCTGTTGGCAAACACTGCAACGTTAAATCCCAGTAAAGGTAAGAAATGGCATGGTGATTTTAATTGATTGCAGTTCTGAAAGTTACTCTTAACAAACATGACTAATTCATAGACGATTGTCATGCTTTGGAAGCCATCTTGCAGAGATGACCAACAGTCACGACCAGCCGAGCATAAAAAACAAAATAACAACGTTTTTACAGGATTTCAAATGTTAATTAAAAAATCGTATTCCTGAACAGAATATGAAAAAAAAAATTCTGTAAAATATTCTTAAAAGATTGGCCTACATAACTGTATAAATGAAAAAAAACATTTTTTTCACCACTTAAAATCCACCAATAAAAACACCACATTGCTGCATAGGCACCGCAACTTTAAACTGGATGTCCAGTGTACACATCTACCTTATGTGAACTTAAAAGAACCCAGTAAATCTTTCGGAAAGTGTTCTGGTCTATTTCGCCAGTTTAATCACTTGTTATGTAATCCAGAAATGTAGTCTTAATGTTTCCAAAGGGACTATTGCCTAACTCATTATGTTAATTATATTAATTGTAATTGTATTTTTAGTTATCCGCTTGGTATACCAAGCGGATAACTCCTTGTAATTGTATGAGATCAATATTTTTTTTCTGTATTATTCTTCTTTCCTTCCTTCCTTTTTGTGAGTCGTGTTCCTCTAAAATGTGTAAACATAACATTTCATAACTTTGACAACATATGGGCATTTACGTGAAGTTGTGCACCTCCTATTTTTGAATGACGTCATAGTTGCGCAACGTGACTTATGCGCAATTTTATGAATTTCAATGATTGATCATAGATTAAAAACCAAAAGTCATTTAGTATTGACACTTTGACAAAATTTAAGTCATATCAGGGGCAAACTTTCTACGGATTAAAAATGGCATGTTTGACAAGAAGTTACGCGCGCACGCGCATTTAAAATTTCAAAATGCGCAAAATTAATTTCTAATCAACTTTTTACGCGTTTCTTGTCATTTTGAGCATGTCAAAAATTCCCACGGGCGCGCAATTTTTTATGCGCGCGGTGCGCACATAGCGTTAAAAACATATTTTTTTCTCTTGAATTATATTTTTCAAGCCTTTCCCAGTGATTTTGAAAACAATTTAGACCTTTTCCAGTTTAAATAACGCCATACGAACACGTTGAATTAGACAATTCGTGCGCGTTTTTTATGAAAAAGCTTAAAAAATCGTCAAAATTATGTCTTTTTTTAAACAGTCATAGTTTCTAAAGTAAACCGTTAACCGTTTATTTTTATTACAAAATCTAGAAGTTGATGAGTTGTAGATATCGGATTATGCATCAATAAGGCTAAAAAAACATTGTGACGTCATCGTATGGCCACACGAATGTAAAATATAGGATTTTTGTCTCTTTCGTTATTGCTCATCACATTCAATGGAGCGCATCGCGCTTATCTGTATTCCTTTTTCTCCTACATTTATATATTGTGTAGGTCAATCAACTTTCTTTAGCATGAGATAAAAATATTTTAATTTTTATGACGTCATCATGCCTAAAAATTTTAATTACGTGGGTCATTAATTTCATCTTTACAGTAAATTTTAATCTGTAATAGCCCGTAAGAATAAAAAGTGATAATCACGATTAAAACGTTTTCTGGAAGCTATTGGATTGTAGATACGAAATCATGTGAACTTTTCGCCAATCGGATGTTGTGACATCATCATATGGCCAGTTGAATAAAAAAAGTCGTATTTTCATATTTTGCGTAATAGTTTATCACATTTAAAAGGGTGCGCATCTATATTTTACGTATTCAAATTTCTTCTACACGTTAATATGTTGTTCCTGTGATAATTTTCTTCTGAAATTGCTATCTAAGTGTTTCATTTTGATACCGTCGCCATGTTAAAAATTGGAATAAATGGCGGGTCTCGTAATTTCACCTATTCTACACTGTATGTAATATGTATACAGCTTATACTGTTTGCATGTATATACTATATGACACAAAATTCAGCACTAACAGCATGTCATATTCTTCAGTTCTTGTCATAATGCCATAATCTTTATCTGTGTGCAATATTCCAACGTATGACGTGCACGTGGCGTTTGTCGTGGTGCGGATAACTAACTCGTCAAAGTGACGAGTTTCATGTCTAGTCTGAATTTATTGTTGTATTTTTATAGATTTTTTTTTTCAATATTTTTTGTTGTAATACAAACATTATTAGCTGTGTGCTATTGCTTTTGTACATTTTATATACCGTAATAAATAAATAATGTATGCAGAAACTGATTTCTAATTATAAATGTTTTCCTGCAGATGATTATCAGACAGCGCATCTTCTCAGTATTATCATGGATTTGTTGACGTTTTGTGTTGAGCATCACACATACCACGCAAAGAATCACATCATTGGTAAAGATCTTCTACGAAGAATACTCGCTCTTCTTAAGTCTCAACATGCATTCCTTAATTTGTGTAAGTACATATGGATTGATGGTGGCGGATCCAGGATTTTGAAATAGGTGGGGTGAGGGAGGGGTCAGGGCCTAAAAAGGGTGACATGAAAGGCTGAGCTTAAATCGATGTCCTAATATAGTCCTAATATAATTTCTCTTTATTCATCTTATAAACAAAACAAAAACACAAAAACAAACAAAGAGTAAAACATATTTTTAAAGAGTAAAACATCTTATCTATCTTTTGCATTACAATTTGCAAAATTTATGGAGGGCGGCTGGGCTGGGTCCCTATTGGATCCTCCCCCGATTGATACAATGTTCATACTGACATACTATAATGCACTGTACTCAATAAATTTGTGCTCCAGACCTAGATAGACATTAAAGTTCATTCATATTAAAATTGTTGGTGTACAATTTACATACTAATAAATAATAAATTGGTGGGGTGGGGGGCGATTTTTTAGTGTACAATTTACATACTAAAAAATTCAGAAATCATGGTTTTTCTTATGCATTTAATACCTATATATTAGAGTATCCTACAGCAGCTTGTATCACCTTAAAACTTGGTTCCCACTAGGATGAAAAGCAATGATGATCATTTCCTCATGGTGTTGCGTCCAAGCTTTTTTTCTTAACACATTTAATACCTATATATTAGAGTATCCTACAGCAGTATAACAGCTTGTATCACCTTAAAACTTGGTTTCCACTAGGACGAAAAGCAATGATAATCATCCCCTCATGGTGTTGCGTCCAAGCTTTTTTTCTTAACACATTTAATACCTATATATTAGAGTATCCTACAGAAGTATAACAGCTTGTATCACCTTAAAACTTGGTTCCCACTAGGAAGAAAAGCAATGATGATCCATCCCCTCATGGCGTTGCGTCCAAGCTTAATTATAACAATCATAATGTTTTATCGCCCACCTTTTAGGTGCTGTCCGTTGCATGCGTCGTATCATCACCCTTAAAGATGACTTTTATTATCGATACATTGTGAAAGGCAAACTTTTCGAGCCTCTTGTCACTGCATTCCTATCAAACGGCAGCAAGTATAACCTTTTGAACTCAGCAATCCTTGACCTTTTTGAGTTTATCAGAACGGTAAGTTAGTTTAGCAGTTCTTGTATTTAAATTGGCAACTCGATAGCCACATGACTCATTTTTACACCTAATATCTAAATTTATTTTTATTTAAATTGATGTGTAAAATAGTTTGCTAAATGCTAAAACAGTAATGAAGCCGTGGTAAAAAAAAAAATTTGCATTTTCTTGTGCTTGCTCATGGATTGCAAAACAAGAGAATCGTTCATGCATAACTTATTACTCGTTCATGCATAACATATTACTCATTCATGCATAACATATTACTCATTCATGCATAACATATTCTTGGTATGATTTTTTGTCACAGGAGGACATTAAACTTTTAATTGTTCATATAATGGAGGAACATGGCAGTGCCTTTAAAAAAGTAAACTATGTGAAAACATTTCAGGGACTTCATACAAAATATGAGCAACTAAAGGATAGGGAAACAAACAAACCAGATATCGACGGGTAAGATATTCAATACAAGACAGAACGAAATCTCAATTTGATTTTGATTTATATAGCGCCATTCCGATCGTCGTACGATTATTGCTCATGGTGCTGTGGACTTAGATGTTACACTTTTCAACTACAAATTTCGATTTGTTTTTAATTTATATAGCGCCATTCCAATGATTATTGCTCATGGTGCTGTGGACTTAGATGTTACACTTTTCAACTACAAATTTCGATTTGTTTTTGATTTATATAGCGCCATTCCAATGATCATTGCTCATGGTGCTGTGGACTTAGATGTTACACTTTTCAACTACAAATTTTGATTTGATTTTAATTTATATAGCGCCATTCCAATGATCATTGCTCATGGTGCTGTGGACTTACATGTTACACTTTTCAACTACAGATTTTGATTTTTAGTAGCTCTAAAAAAGAGTAAAATTGTAAATGGAGGGTGGGGCAGGGGGTCACTACCTTTGAGCAAAAGTAATTAAATCAGTTGCATATAAATTTGGCCAAATTCACTTGCAATTTAACAAGTTTATTACCTTTTTCACATATGCAAAATGTAACAACTTGTAACAAGTGTTAATCAGGTTTGCATAGGGTGAATACAATTTGTGGACTCCTGTGAAATCTCGGTAGAAAAACACCGATGAGAGGCCTTTTTCCCCCCGAGTTGTTACTGCGTGCCCTGGTATAAAACTGACCAATCATAGTAATCAAAACACTGATGAGAGGCCTTTTTCCCCCGAGTTGTTACTGCCTGCCCTGGTATAAAACTGACCAATCATAGTAATCAAAACACTGATGAGAGGCCTTTTTCCCCCCCGAGTTGTTACTGCGTGCCCTGGTATAAAACTGACCAATCATAGTAATCAAAACACTGATGAGAGGCCTTTTTCCCCCGAGTTGTTACTGCGTGCCCTGGTATAAAACTGACCAATCATAGTAATCAAAACACTGATGAGAGGCCTTTTTCCCCCGAGTTGTTACTGCGTGCCCTGGTATAAAACTGACCAATCATAGTAATCAAAACACTGATGAGAGGCCTTTTTCCCCCGAGTTGTTACTGCGTGCCCTGGTATAAAACTGACCAATCATAGTAATCAAAACACTGATGAGAGGCCTTTTTCCCCCGAGTTTTTACTGCGTGCCCTGGTATAAAACCAACCAATCATAGTAATCAAATAGTGCGCGACTATGCTTTCCTCCCACGATTTCACAAGGTTCGCGTATGCGTGTGTGAAAACATGTAATAAGTCGGGAGGTCAAACCGTATTATAACTTGTTACAAGTTTAACAATGTATGCAGGTGTGAAAAGGGTATAAGTTGATCAATAACAACAATTGTAAATCATCAATTGATATTTACTTACATACTTTAAAATTACTCTTTCTGAATTCCAGTTTGCGACAACCAAGCTCGTTTCAAAACAGTCGGTATCGTCGCGATGCAAGGGCATTGGACGAAGAAGAGGAGATGTGGTTTGACCAAGAGGATGAGCCTGAAGCACCTCCAGTCGCAGAACCAGCTGTAATATTTGCTGATGGCATTGTAATGCCATTAGAAAAAGGTTTGATACAATTTATTGACTTGGATTCTTAGTATATAAGCTAATGTATTTAATTAATATGTAATTTATTGTTTAAAGGTTTGCCTGGCGAAATCAATATGTTGTTTGGACTTTCTGCATTCTCACTCCCTAGGACTATCAAAGTATATTGATCGAAACGTCGAGAAACTCGAGGCCACCATTATATTAATTGTTCTATTGTAGATTAAAAGTAACTCGCTGTATTTTTTTTATAGATTTGTTAAAGAAATCTTTTTGCCCAGGCTTATATATAGTCATAATTCTTTCCATTTTAAATTCGAAATTTTATTGTGCATTTAATCTGAGGTGATTGCATACTATAAGCATTCAAAAGCGCCTTGAGCACCTTTGGTGGCGAAGTGAGCTCTAGAAATCTGTATTATATATAATTTTTTTCTCTAGAAGAAGAGTCAATATTAGAAGAGCCAAAGGAAATGGATAAGGAGAATTTTGATAATAGTAACACAACGAATGGCAGACCTGTCAGTCCTGCCAAGTGTGTCCAGGTAGAATCCGAGGCTACAACGCTCTCTCCAGTACTGACGAGTAAAACGATTCCCACGCCGCCGACGACGACGACATCTGCGGAAGTGAAATCAAGTAGTTTAACAAGAAAGGTAGGTGATTTAAGTAAGAAAGCAAAATAACCCAGCTGTGAGAGCAATGTAATAACATTATGCTGAGCTCCAGAGATTAATGGGTTTATCTGTGGATCAGTCCCACACACATTAACAGACACTGCGGCCAATGGAGAATATGTACATAGTACAGTACTGTTGGTATTTGTCGCAGCCAGACATAAGATCAAAGGACTGTTACGAGTTCCTATCTTGGCATAGCGAGCTCAGTGTCCTGTTGTTAGATGGCTTTAAAAAAACCTTGGTTTTCACTAGCAGGAAAATAAAAAACTTTTCAAATTACGATCTATAAGGTAAATCTTATGAAAGTTGTTATTCATTTTAGGGAGGACTTGTTGATTACCCCGACGAAGATTCAGACGAGGATGAAGATGATGATTTACCTGTTTCCAAGCGACCACGCCTAGCAACCTAAAACATTACAGTTATTGAACTTGTAATGACGGCTCAAAATTATTCAAAAGGTCATTTGAGGTCGTGTAAACATGAACATATGTTGTCATTCTTGTGTGAGTGTTCACCATCAATCATCAGGAAAATATGATGGACACACTTGATCATGGACCTGTTTGTGGACCTTCCACAGTATACACTGGACTTCACAAACCGGTTGTACGCCGGTGAAGAAGATTGTTAGCTGAAGGGGGCGAAACTACACACGCTCTTAAATCATGATGAAAGCGACTGGTGTTCATTGAAGCGTAGAAGTTAAAGGTGTGCATAATAATACTGCAAACATTCCGAAATTCCATCTGGCATTGATTTCACAAAAACAAAAGTACCGGAAAAATGTGTTGAATCAAAAATACCAATTGGTTTTGTTCAGAAGGAATATTATTTTATCGTAGAATGTATAAAGGAAAAAAAAGGGGGAGAGTGTGTAGTGTTGCGGAGTGCAAAGCAGAAAGCTGGTCTTGCGATGTGAAATATCGGGATTTATATTATCTACACCAATGTTGAAATCAAAGGAAGCTGATATATTCATCTTTTCTTTGGTTATTAATATTCATGATCAGTTGATGAATATTCATTATTTATTGATTCCTGATTTGCATAATCTAAAATCACATTGTAAATTATTTTTTTAGTAGCCAGGTCGTCATTTCATTTATCTGTAAATGTTGATTATTTGTTGTTTAATAATAATTTAAGCCCTTACTGACCAGACACAAGACTTTCAAACCAAAACACTCTTGCTATGTGACATGTGTTGTACTATATTCATTCACCTGCCATGATATTCCCGTTTCTTACATGGGCAGTGCAATTAGTGATGATATATCAATGAAACTAATTTTATCAAATCATTTCTTCAGATACATGATGGGTTATTATTTATGTTGACACTGTCATCATTTATTGATAACTTGTATATCTTAGTAGTAGTTACTAGGCCTAATGGTCAACCTGTTTATTTCATTACAAATCCAACTGCACTACTTGTAAGCAATTCTTATTGGGGAATTAATTATCTAGTGTTTACTGTATTTCAATCCAAGTTTAAAACAGCTGAGTGACGATCTTTTTTAATGTTTTTTTTTAATGATATGGCTGATATACAACAACTTTTACATCGCACGAAAAACGGCAGAGTTTTTACGAACGCACTCGGGACTTCAACACCTTCATTTTGTAGGGTGTGCACTCGGTGTGTGTAAATTCTGGCCGATGTGAAATGGGTAATATTGATAAATTTTGTATAATATTCCGAATTCAATGAAATTAGAGGCTATTTTCATTTGATTACTACTACATCCAGATCTTAAGGACTTGTAACAGAATTCTTCAAATGAACTGTAAAATTTTTATTTTTACAGTAATATTGTTTACTGCGTTGCTGTAAACTCTGTCTACACTATCGAACAAGTTTGACAAAAATAGTGTGATGTGCCCAAATATGGTAATGATATGGTCAAATATGGTAGTGGTATGATATAATCATGCCCATATGGGCTCGCATAGAGTTTGATAGTGTAGACAAGGCCTTACTGCAGTAATTCATTTACTTAATGCATACTAACCGTGTCAGCGACATAACTCCAATCATGATTTCTTTAATTGCATTATTGTTCTACTTGACTGTGTGTTGAGGTAGATGTGTATATTATTTATATATTAGTAGGTTTTTTTTTTTTAATATTGTGCAAGTGTTATGCTTTTTGTTATATATTTTGTTTTATGTGATAAACCAATGCTGCCATATATAATCTGTGTTTTATGTGTACATTGTAGAAGGTAGTCTTGGGTTTAGATTCCTTACCATTTTAGGTAGCCGATTCTTGTTACTGTACATATAACTTGTTCAGTGTCATGGAAATTCTGTAATATATGACACCTGTATCATAGGCCATAAACCTTAACATAATACGGTGGCACATGTGAGACATGTGACAATTAAATTTGCCTATAGTATACTGAATAAATTATGCCATATGTGGAGAGACAGTACAGAGAATCAGGTGTTTTAGGAGACTACCTGACATAACATAAAATTGTAACTACCTACAGTAAAACAAAACATCACTACTTTTTTAATATGTAATTTTGAAACTGTAATTGTACCCTTTTTACACTTGATTATCATTGCCACACATTGAGACACACACACACCCAATATGACAGTCAATCCTTTTGAACAGTAGGTGTTTTCTTCTCGTTGCAATTATATTAACTGAAATTTATAGTATATTTAAAGGTCATAGGTCATATCTTTAAAACATATTGTTGATATTTATTTACTCAGAATAACTAAAAAAGAGTTATTATAATCTCATTCTTTTCTGGCATAACGCAAATCTAAAAGATCATATTTTGAATGGATTTTTTAAAAAACCATGTGTGCTAGTCTGACCAAAGACTTTGATAGCATATTATCTAAACACCACATTTTGTTTGCTTGTTAGTGTTAATTTGAAATTTCCATTCTCTTGGTTCTCAATAGCCTTATAATCTTTGAGCACACTCTTTTGAAAGTCCTAAGTACGCCACTGGACTACTTTCTAGTAGTCGAGATTACGGATAGTTAACTTTGCCAGTTACTTCAGAAGTGATATTTTGTTCCATAAATGTACCCACTTTTAACACCACAATTATTATCCTGCCACACAATTAATGTTCTATCTCAAACAGATTATGTTTTGTTACAAAACTACCAATATTTTCACCACTTGATTTCTGTGTGCCAAACGCCCATTTACACTAAATATATTAATTATAAGAGTACTACTAACAAAATTGTATGGAATTCTAAATTTTGTAACACTGTTTAAAAGAATGAACAGTACAAAACAAATGTGCAGGGATTTTTGTCCTAGTCTGTCTGTCTGTAAATATTTAGTGGTTATGTGAAAAAAATACAAGCCAATTGAGCATACCAGGACAACTTGAAATAACGCCTGGTTTCTCTATCAAAATGTTTTAATTTTTTAAGTTGTTTATTTTTAGATGCAATGAATGAATGGGGGTGGGGTGGGGGAAAGACGTTTTAATTTAAACTATTTAGTGAATATACCCATTATGTCCATTATGTATAGCAACTGCGATGAATATTTGTTGATTATGTAATTCATAGTAACTGAATGTTATTAAGAATTGTTATTAAGATTATTTAAATCAATTTTACATCCTGCGGAGACTAGAAATTGATTTTACAGGGACGCATAAAATTCTATGCGCGTATGCTCGTAATCACTGTATGCGCGAATGCATCTAATGCGCGTAAAATCAACGACGGAACTGTAGATTGGTTGTTTTAGTCTATTTTTTAGTTGGAAGCTTGATCATAATTGCCTCATTTTATATGTAATTTCTTAGGATATTTGTATGTGTATATGTGTTTTTTTGATGAATTGTTGTACAAGGTGGACAACCAACGTGAAAGCAGAGCACACACCCCAACAGATAATTTTGTAATTTAAATGTCATAGTTCAAACCATGTCAAACAAGTCAATTGAACAACCAATTAAATTTTTGAACGTGAAATTTACACTTGATTATTGTTCCAGATTTTTGTGTTTTCGTTAAACGAACAAAATGTTTAGGATTGTATTGTCTCTTAAGAGACACCACACGCTGTGGAGAGAATACGTACATACTACAGTACTGTTGGTATTTTGTATTGTCGCAGCCAGACATAACATCATGGCAAGCTCAGTGTCCTGTTGTTAGATTGCCTTGATCAAAAGGTAGTCCATAATTTCATTTTAGCTGTAAAAAGGGAGCGTTCCCCTGAAGTGCAACCCCCTAGTTTAAACACAACAACTAACCTAGTGTCATCTTCCTTCATATATTTCCCCAAAACAAACTAGTGACTCTTTAAACTGCTTTTAATATTTATTCAGTACAACTATAATGACAACATAAGCACTAGGTTTTACACAATACCAATTTTCAAACAATAATCATAATTTCTATTTAATCATGGTGATTAAGCGTATATTTTTGGAAAGATTTTAGGACAAAATATTGTAAAAACATTTTATTTTCTTGAGGGGGATACAGTAGATATCGGTCATCGTACTTGCCCGAAAATCCCTCTAGGAAATGGAAAGTACTGTAAATACACTTTACATACAATAACTACAAATACATTTTAAAATTATACATCTACAACAAATAGTTACAACTACGAATTCAAGGTATTTCATAAACATATCGCATTATTCACATATTAATAAATTCTTAATTGAAAAATATCAATAAATATTGTAAAAACTCATGTACAGTATTTTAATATAATACTTCACACATACATTAGCATATCTTCCACACAGTATCTGACAAAATACATCTATAAAGTCCATGTTTTTATTAAATAAAATAGTTAATATTTTAAAAATATTTTCATAATTTTCAATATTTGTTGACTATAGTTAAACATTGCATATAATAGAACTAAACTAAATTGTTAAAATATACATTATTATAATTTTACTGTCGATTTAGAAAGATATAGCCAATCAATTTATATTGTTATCTTGAATTAACAATTTAAAGACAGGCTAGTTGATCTTTTGATTTTCACACATACAACATAATTGCCATGAAATATAAGTAGTTTCAAAGAATATTATCATTAAGTAGAGTGAGTGATATTTGCAACTTCCCGACAACTTCTTTGCAGCTATTTCTGAATTACCTCCTGTTTAAGCCTCTCTGCTAACGCCATTCTCATCTTCAGTTTCTTATCTTCGGATTCTTGGTTACCACTTTTCACTTTAACGTCACCTAAAAATAGTTTGATTAATATTTAGTATATTAATATTATACAACAAATTAACTACCATAGGTGGATGTGAGGTGTGGATCAGCCACTGACTACCATTAAGCCTTATCTACACTATCAAACTATTTTGACAAAAAAGTGTGATGTGCCCAAATATGGCAGTGATATGACATCATCATGTCCATATATGGGCACATCACATTTTTTTGTCACATAAATTTTGATAGTGTAGACAAGGCTTTAGAATTGTTGCTGTTATTCCATGCCTAAATGTGAAGAGACTTCCTAAGAAATTCAACTTTCACGGATACACATTGTTGGTTTTTGTCTACTTTAGAAGAAGTTCTTTAGACTATCTAGGATTAAGTTTAAAAATTAGCATTTACCTGCTGTGGCATTCTTTGCAGCCCTGGAAGATTGTGGCCTAGCTTTTGACTCTTCTTTCTTTGAGAAGTTTTTCAACGATTTCTCACGTTCTTTCTTCTTCATCTCCATTAGCTGGTCACGTTGTTGCTTTAGGTACGCTTCTCGTTTTTTCAACTCTGCTGCATCAGATGCTTGTGAGCTATACTGTTAAAATCAATCAAACAATTTTACATTACAGGGATACAGTGAATTATACCCTGTTCACATCTGCAAAAAGTAACAAGTTGTAACCAGGTTTGCATAGTGTGAATACAATTTTGTGGAAAATCACAGAGATCCCCTGTAAAATCTCTGGAGAAAAACACACTGATGAGAGGCCTGTTTTTGTTCTGAGATATTCCGAGTTCTTACTGAGCGTGCGTGTATTGCCCTGGTATCAAACTGACCAATCATAGTAATCAAATAGAGCGCAACTACTCTTTTCTTCCAAGATTTCTCAGGGTTCGCGTATGCGTGTATAAAATCGTGTAATAAATCGGGAGATCAAACCTGGTTACAAGTTGTAACAATTTATGGAGATGTACTTTAAAAGGGTATTACAGTAGGATTTACCATGCCTCATCCTTCATTTAACATGCATAGAAACTTACTGTATGCACCGGCCTAGTAGATTCACTGGCTGCCTCAGCCCTAGCACTGTCCAACCAACTTGCCGCAGCATCACTTCCGCTCTGTACTTTACTAGGAGCTGATTTGCTTGACAGTGGTGGTGGTGATTTGCTAGTTGTGGGCGATTTACTAGATGCGGGAGATTTACTAGATGCGGGAGATTTACTAGATGCGGGAGATTTACTGGATCCCTGTGCAACCTGCTGTCTTGGTGAACTCTTAGAAGAACTTGCTTCTGTTTTTATTCCTGAGCTTGATTTGCTTGTCTTTAATTCAGTACTGGATTTCTGTAGTTTGCATAATAACAATAAGTATTTAGTAATAGGTCCTGCATAATATTTTGTTAATTTCCCAAAGTTTTTCTTATTTTATTTATGTGTAATTAATTTTATGTGAGTATTTCTATGTGGAGAGCCTCTCGACGGTTATTTTTATTTGTAACTTTTAGGTGATCCTGCCTCATTGATTTACCTTTGTACTGTTTTTATGTCTTACTTGTATTTGAAATTTGGCAAAAAAAAAGAAGATATATATGATATGATATAAGTTGGCATACACATCCTATATTGTTTTGCTTTTGTCTATTGTTATAGTTAGCCTTTTACTACACAATGAAAACAGTTTATATGGCATTACCACCCTTGGAAAGGATTTTTTAAATAGTGGATACCTTTTCACTTGTTGAGATATCTGGAATGCCTTTCAAAGAGGTCTGCTGAGCTGCTGCTGTCTTTGCCATCATCATCTCCTGTTCACTGATAGACATCTTAAGAACCTATAGTAGACAAAAACCAACAATATGTATCCGTGAAAGTTGAATTTCTTAGGAAGTCTCTTCACATTTAGGCATGGAATAACAGCAACAATTCTAAAGCCTTGTCTACACTATCTAACTTTATGTGACAAAAAAATGTGATGTGCCCATATATGGACATGATGATGTCATATCACTACCATATTTGGGCATATCACTACCATATTTGGGCACATCACACTTTTAATTTGATAGTATAAACAGAGCTTTACACAGTGATTAATTCAATAAATGTGATGTTATTAGCTCAGTCAATCGTGTGTGCTTGTTTGTTTCTATATTTGTTAGTAGGATTACTCAAAAAGTTATTGCCCGATTTTCTTAAGATTTTAAAGGATGGTTTCATAGCTGTATGGGAACACATGATTCAATTTTCATATGCCTAGATGGAGGTTTGCACTCTTTGAGTGCCCTTCTAGTTCTTTGTTCATACATATAAAAACAAGAAAAATAGCAAAAGAATTTCTAATATTAACTCTATTTGAAGATATGAAAGAATAAATAAAAAAGAGTGATTAGTTTCTCAGCACCAAAGTATTATTTTACCATGCTATAGTAAAACATTATTAGCTCAAAATAATCATGTTATAAGAAAAATTATTTGGTAGGTAAGGCCACCATTTACCAAATACTCAGGTTTAGGAAGGTAGGATAACCACAGCAGAAAACTAGAACATGCCAGCTTGGTTGATTGTAATGCAGTT
The DNA here is from genome assembly GCF_963402885.1 of Antedon bifida. NCBI lineage: Eukaryota > Metazoa > Echinodermata > Crinoidea > Comatulida > Antedonidae > Antedon > Antedon bifida. The sequence goes on from NC_136234.1 coordinate 4,274,730, forward strand.
AGCCAATCTCATGCATTTTAATATTGCATGCTATGCTGAATACCTTTTCTAAATTTTCCGCTTCCATTTGTTCAATTGATTTTTGCTTGATATGTTCCTCTTTACTGTTCTCTATTACCTTACAAACAAGGTTTGAATATAAAATAATGTATTACTCCTGATTATATAGAACCGATAGTTTAAAATAAAATTACCAATATAGAGATAAAACCACTTCATTCAACAGCCAATAGGATATTAAAACAAGTTAAGCTCTGTCTACACTATCAAACTGTATGTGGCAAAAAAATGGTGATGATGTCATATCACTACCATATTCGGCATATCACCACCATATTTGGGCACATCACACCTTTTTTGTCAAACTAGTTTGATAGTGTAGACAGAGCTTAACACAAAATTCAGATTCATATACTGTATGCATAGTTCCTAAATAACAAATAAGGTATTCTAAAAATCTGCCCATATCCAGGAAATTGCTGAAAATAAGAAATAGTAGATATACAGTTATTACCTCTGTACAGGAACTGGAATAAAATAACAAAAACAGTGAAAACAAAACAAAATACATTAATAAATAACCAACCAAATACATAGGTTTACTAGTATAAAAATATTAAATAACTGGTTGTAGTAATATCAAATAGTATCTCACCTTTTTCATCATATCCTCCTCTTTTTTCTTCTCTCTCTCCAATCGTTCTGCTTCTTCTTTACTTGTTGCTAAAACCTTGTCGAGATTCTGATCGACAGTTTTCTCTGCTTGCTGCCTTTTATACTCTGCTTCTGACTGCCTAAAAACATTTAATATTAAACTATTTTGTTAGGCTAGGAATCGAGATTAGCAATTATAACCATTGCATTCATTAGGTAGCAATTTGTTCACAATCATGCATACAAAATGCTGTACATAGAGAATAAAGCATAGACATTACCTAATATCAGCATCAGACAGCGATTGGTAAACAAGCATTATATTCACCGATGGTTATGCACTTTTCAATTGTATTACCCACCCCAGGCAGAGGTGCATCATGGTCAAAAAACCTAAATTGTACGTCACATTAATGAGCAATTGTGTGTCAATATCTGTCACTTTACGACCCACCATATCATGAACAACATGGTGTGTGTCATGGTCACCTAAAGGTAAGTCACTTTTTTGATGCAGGGGTGCATCATGGCATTCATAATGTATGACACACATAGGACAAATGACGCACCTCTCCCGGGGGTCGTATAGTGTGGGTCATACAATTGACATTACAAGTCCATTATCCATAGTTAAATTAGTATGCGGTTAAAAAGCAGTCCTTCATCTGAAATTTCTTTCACTGTTTAACCTATAAAATGTTTAATTGTTTAACATACTTGATAACTTTCTGTAAAATCTCTTCGTCATCTACATAAGCCTGTTCACAATGTGTTGGCCTACTAGGGCGCATGGCAGCAGGCATGACGCCATTTCGTTTTTGGATCATCCTAAGCGCCTGCAGTTCTAACTCAATATTTCGCTGTACCATCATCGTCTTGAATATAAGGAAGTTATCTGCAGCCATTACTTGCTCAAATAAAATCTATACACAAAAAAAATTGATAGTTACTTGATTATAATTGGAGTGTCAATTTCATTAGAGTACCAGAGGACTTATAAATTGAAAGATGAATTTAATTAGAGCACCAGAAGAAGTCCTACAATTTCATTTCATTTATTTGTTTGACAAAAAATGTCTAGGGCTTCTAAAGAGACAATGAAGTTCTGTAGCTCGTAAGACAGAAGTCCCAGCTTAAAATTTATGTCAATATATATCGTGAGGTGGTTTCCTGATTAATCATACGATCAAAACGGTACTGGGTATGACCAACTAGCGATCATGTTCCCAACTAATCATCCATTCATAGAAGTACTGATGAAGAAGTCAATCTGTGACAACAGTGCAGGCAAAATGGTTTTATTAATCAAGCTAATAAAATACCACAGTGGATTCTGATGCCTCAGGATCGGTGGACTGGCATGCCTTCACAAATGCTGTTGCGTCGATCTGAAGATCTTCAATGAAACTTTCCAAAAGATATTCCACCTAATGGATGACAAACAAAGTTTAATAATAAAAAATTATTTTAAAAGGAAGGAATTTTAAAAATACAAGTGCACTCACAACATGTCTTTATTCTATAAATAACTTTCCACCATATAATATTTGTTCCTACAGTTTAATATGAATATTTATATACACAGTATAAAATATTAATTATAAAAGATATACTTACCAATTGTTTGTATCTGTTGTGTATTGCAGTATATTCAAATTTGTTCTCTTCAGATGTATCAAACACTGAAAACAATAATTAGTATTTATAATAGGACCTAGGGCTACTGTATAAACTATAATAAATATTAATGAATGAATTTCAATTTGTTTATTTAAAAAAAAGTATAAACATTAACACTAATTTATTCACAATATAATCAGATCATGCTAGCCAGGACCATTTGCTATTTTTTCTTCAAAATTGGTTTTTATTAGCAATCGGTTTGGTTAATTTCGGGGAATAATATAGTAATTTAGGCTAGGCCTGTCCTAGACCCGGCATTTACAACAACAAAGTTCACCAGAGAGCGGAGAGAGGGCGATATGGATTCACTACCCAATCACAAACAAACAACACGACGACGGGGGTAGCCTGCGATATTCAACTCTTCATTAATACTATTTTAAAGACATTTAACACCAATATAAATACATAGTTATTTACTACAACATACCAATACAATTTTCTTCTATAAATGTCATAATAGGAACCGTCCATACTGGACTATGCAGGAATCCTACAATAGTATCTGAAATCCAATCTTCTGACGCCATTGTTTACCAGGGAACTAAGAAGGCTTAAAGACAGATAAACCAATGAAAAGCGACCTACAATCAACTATTAACTATACTTATATTATAATATAATACGCATTAAAATATTTAAAATTATTTTATTTTAATAATATATTAGCATTACAGAAGTCGGTAACATTTTTCAATAACTAAATTAAAGATAATTTATTAACGTACTTTCTGTGTTCTCAACCTAGTTTTTGCAGTAATAGTTGTCTGTTTTGATCTGGTATACTGTGGTGGCAGCAGAGCAGCAGACGACACATGGCAAAAATCACTTTTTAAAAAGTGAGCCCAGGAGGAGAGAAGTCCAGCAAGTGACATGAACCACCTTTCTTTTGCTGTTTGTTTTCTGTCTTTTATACATAATGGTTGATATTGAACAAACCAAGGGTTGCCCTCGGTGCAAAACTACGAAATATTTAAACCCATCATTAAAGTTGATGGTAAATGTCTGTGGACATTCTTTGTGAGTTAATGTCCTTGTTTGTATGTACGTTTCTACTACTAGGCCTAGTATGCCTACTCTACCAAAGTAAGCTATGCCTAGGCCAAGGCTAGGGACTAGCTAGGCTAGGCCGTACTGCGCTTATCTAGGCCTAGCTATACAAGGTCTAGATAAGGAGTATTCTTCCTAGTTTTTATATTAGTAATTATGTAGTTATATAGAAATGTCAAATAAATTAATATTTTATTAATTATATAGGCCTATATTATTCCTGTTTCGGTTGTTTTCCTAGTAATGTTAATGAAAAATAATGTTTCTTTTTAATGAATAGGCCTATTGATATAATATTTATTTTTTAGATGTGAAAACTGTGTTTCGTTGTTGTTTTCCCGTCAGTCTGGAGTATGCCCGCAGTGTAACACTGCCCTCAGACGTAATCAATTCCGACTTCAGCACTTTGAAGATGCTGCTATCGAAAAAGACATTGACATCAGGAGAAGAATTCTAAAAGAGTATGTTTGAATTTCAGGGTGTATTTAAATAAGTGGTGTGTAACAAACAGGACCGTACTACAAATTCCATATTGGTCAATTTAGAACATCACATGCTTCATAGAATGTCTAGCTGCTTGGTTTTACTTTAATATAATTTTTTTGTACTTAGATACCGAGTTTTTGTTTAATAAATTAAGATTAAGAAACTTTAATTGGGGAACATGTTCTCTCAAAACTTATTTCTTTAGTTTTAATAAACAAGAAGATGACTTTGACGATCTAAGAGAATACAATGACTATTTGGAAATGGTTGAAACTATTAGTAAGTTGTTGCTGTTGTAATTGGGGTAATACTCTTTTGTCGCCCATTGGCATTTGTTCTCATTTTCATACACAAATATACTAACTGTAAAATATATTAATCATTAATTATTTATATACCAAACAAGGGCTAAAATTAATACACACATGTTCACAATTATGTCTGATATATTTGCTTGTTATATACTTAAATTCATTACATTATATAAATAAAGACTATTATAAAGATGTAAGCTTATAAAAACAATAAAAAATACCAACAACAATTAGTTAATAAGTTTAGGAATTTCAAAATATTGTTAAGCACTTTCTCTTAGCTACTTCTGACAGATTGAATGTAATTGTCTGTCTTCAAATGTTGAATCATTACAAAATCTCCCATTTGTTTATTTATTTATTCTTTCTTTTGACTGGATTGCATTTTCAGTAACGTAGTACTGTACTGCTTTTCAAAATGGTTACAAGGTTTAAAAGTAAAAAAAAGTGATAATTTCCAACAATTAATACTACCACCAAACTATATTTCATTTATTTTAAAGTTTATAACTTAGTAAATGGAATTAATACCGAAAATACTAAAAAGCAAGTAGAAGCATACAGGCGGGAGAACAAAGAATTAATATCAAAGAATCGTACAAAACATGTAAGTGTTTTTTAAAAACTAGCTAGCTTTACCTATCTACGAAATCTTTGCTATGTTACTTTTCACTAAATTCATCTGATTATGTCCAGAATAAATCATAAAATAATTGGTGGGTATGTTTGTATTGATCACTGTTTAAGTCAAGTCTTTATGGCACAAATTTGTTGAAAACTCTACATTATAGTATGGTATGGTAAGGGTTTGTAATGCAATATATATATAGTAAATCACAAATGAGACGAGAGTATTAAGCTCTCTTTACACTATCAAACTTTATGTGAAATGTGATGTGCTAATATATGGATATGATGACATCATAGACACTACCAAATTTGGGCACATCACACTCTTTTTGTCAAACTAGTTTTGTAGTCTAGACAGAGCTTTTGAGTATTGTTTTCATGAGTTTATGTATTGTTTTATCTTTTTTTCAGAGCAGAGATATTACAGAATTAAACTATCTTGTGGAACAAGAGAAAGTTGAAGAGGTTGAAAGAAATCAACGACTTGCAGAAATTGAGATTTCAGAAAAAAATACAAAGAAAAAAAGCAAAGAGGCGTTACTTAATGAACTTGTAAGTTTTACACATTTTTTTGTCACATAAAGTTTGATAGTGTAGACAGAAAGTGTATTAGAAAACTGTACAAAATCAGATTCGAATCTTTGGTTTACACCTTTTCAAATTGTTATTATAATTTTTTAATAATAATATTATTTTTTTTTTCAGACATATTCCAAAATGCCAGCATCCCAAGTTATAAGTTCACACATGGCTAGGATAGAAAGTGAAAAGGCCGTCAAAAAACCAGTTACTCAATTCTCAACTGGAGCAAAACTGGTAATATTGATATCAATTCCTAGATTGTGTTATATTATGTTTCATGTATCTTAATCCAATCATAAAAATATAAAGAATATTTTGAAGAAGAAGAAGAACCTATATCAGGAATTTTTTCTCATAATATTTCTAATTAAAATCCCATAAAACTTTTCACAAGAAATCACAAAAATTTGATTATTTTCTATACTTTACTTTCTAACTACAAAGATAAAATATTGTATTACTATCTTTTTAGACATTATTGAAATTGGAAATAAATGTGTGTTTTCCCACAAAAGAGGAAAAAAAAAGATTATTTAGGTAATTATTTTAAAATTTCAAGATGGTTTGTTTTATCAGGGTGGTGGTTTCCAGACTGACTTCATGCCTATTAAACAAGTCAAAGAGCCTCTTTATGTGTATGAGCAAGAAGAGGTAGATTTTCTCGGCCCAGCGCCACCAGATCCAGAGGAGATTGAAACTGAAGGGTTTGTATTGACTGTTGCCTTTTTTCCCCTATATCCTACTTATTTGAGATTTAAGGCCAATTTACACAGATGAGCGGCAACTCTATCCTGAGTGGAAACCGCCCGTCCAGTACGGTTTGTGTAAATGGTAAAAGGAATAACATAAATTCTGTATTTATATTACCGTTTCTGCTCGTCTCTGTATATTGGCCCTTAAGCTCTGTCTACACTATCAAACTTTATATGACAAAAAAATTGTGATGTGCCCAAAAATGGACATGATGATGTCATATTGCTAACATATTCCGGCACGTCAAACTAGTTTGATAATGTAGACAGAGCTTTAGAGAGTTGAGTAGAAAGGCACTAGGTCAGGATTGAACCCTGGCCCCTAGGATTGGAAGGCAAGCAAGTAATAGGTCATTTTTAATTGTTTAAAAACAGAACAGAGAAACATTTTGTTTTATTCTGTATGATCCTCTTCTATGTGTTCATCTAATAATTATCTTCCCTATTTGTAGGTTTATGGAAAATGTACGCTCAGCCACACCTACCAGTTTAGCAGGTGGATACACTCACCGTTTGGCCTGCCAACGAGCACTCCAAGAAGCCTTTAGTGGCCTGTTTTTCTTCCCTGCCAAATTTATGGACGCTATGGATTGTAGCTAGGTAAATTTTATGATTTCAAATTTGTTGACATTGTTCACTACATACAGCTGACTGAAATCTGCAATGGTACTTTCTGTCAGAAAGCTGATTATAGTCTGTCTGTATGTCCTAATGAGTCGGTGATCCTCATTCTCTCTCTTGAGGATGATCAAAGCATATTGATCGAAACATCGAGAAACTCAACAGTTCTTTTTCAGAACTAAATATCTGCGGTTTACATTTTATTTAGCCATGCAAACATTCAAACAATATAGATCCTCATGAGCACATAATTGAGCTGCAATATCATCCATATAATGATGAAATATTTTTCGACTTTAACTCGAAAACACTCAAGAACACAAGCAGAGGTTTTTATAAGGAATTTTGTGTAGGTGTTAACAAAACTAAATGTTTGCACCCATGATCATTACAAATTATACAGTATTTATATTTATGATGATATTTGTTGTCCGGTACCCATTAGTACTCCTTCCTAAGCGATGCGAGAGATGACAAGGATGGTGTCCCTACCTCTTTTTTGATGAAATGTGCAAATATGCGGTATACAGCCGAACATTTTCACATTAAAAAGGCAGTAGCGTTTTTATGCTGTAGCTCAAATATCGTTGATTTTCTACGGGAGACGAAGTCCAACTGATGTACGAGGTTTAAACTTCACTAACGTTTTTTATGAAGATCTTGACGAAGGTGGAACTAGTGTTGTTTTTATTATCAATGACAGAGGAAAGTTTTTGCGTGTTTCGCAATAGAATCGCAGCGCTTATTTTGTTTCGACTTTAACTCGAAAACAGTCAAGAACAAAAGCAGATGGCAAGGTTTTGAACAGTTGTGGAGTTTTTTGTGAGGAATTTTGTGTGTCAGTAAAACTAAATGTTTGCACCAATAATAATTACAAAAAATTATACAGTATTTATATTTATATATTTTTTTATCATCAACTTTTTTCGGTAGCGTTTATTCCTACTGCTGTTGCATTCAAGAAATGTTGAAACTTTTAACATTAAACAAAAATAAAAACTTTAGTAACGTTTGTAGTGGCGGATTAAAATATTACTGTATATTTCGTTGTCCAACTTATTTCCCCAATGACGTTTTAATGTAGGCCACTATGTAATTTCGTGTCATTTTTTTGTTAAAAGCAAAATTCCAGCTGATTTAGTGTCTTTAGGATGTAAAGTAATAAAAAAAATATGTTGCCATTTTTTTTAAAAAGCTTAAGGGTGTCAAATCCAAGATGGCCGCCAATACGTAAAATATCCAATAAATGTGCCATATTGGACAAAGTAACACCCATTATGAATAATATTTTAAGTTCATATGGGTTCTCTGCTATATAAGAATTATTATAAACCTATATTCATTAGTATTCTAACATTTTGAATTTCAAAATGGCCGCCATTTTTAAAAAATGGGTTAAATTTCTTATTAAAACGTGTGTAAGTTAAATAAAATTAGATTGATATACACAAAACGATATGCTTATGACAACAACATGGTGATTAACACAAAATGTTGACCATCAGGAGGTCTATAGTACTGACAGTACACTTCTTCATATTAAAACATCTCATAAACTTCTTCAGTTAAATGACAACTAACTCTGCCAAAGGCCTTCAATGAAATATTTCTAATCTTGAATGCGATACAGTAAGTTAACCTTCCTTCGTTTTCTACTACTGTATCCATCAAACTTCCACAGACTGATCTGCGATCCCAACAAGCTTGTTCAGAAACAAATTGGCAAAAGTACTGCAATACCTCATTTCACCGTCAAATAATCTCTATAGGAGTCCTGTTTTACTTTGATAAGTTTGTCACCTGTATTCACCGTCATATATATTTTTTGCCATATTCGTCTTTTTCTTAGGATCCCATATAGACAGTTTGCCTTACAAGACTTTTACCAATGCCTCAAACATTTTCTGTCCAATTTCATCATGCCATGGCCAACAAACACCTTTGTGCGAATTGCAGCATTCTTTATTAATCGGGATATTATCTCTCTTTAAATGTTGGCTTTTAAACTCATCAACTAGATTTAATTTGCCAGCTCTGATGAAATCATTAATTTGTGTTGTTCCAATGATACCACACTCAATGAACCTGATCAATTGATGTAAATACAGCAAGTCCCACACATACATGTCCTCTCATAAACTCCAATATCTGTAATTTGTTTCAGTAATCTGTTGAAATTGATACAGCGAAAGTAACCGGTCGTAGTTCAGGTGGTCAGGAGCGAAGAAATATTTGATAAAAGCATGCGTACTTTCCATGTGGTCAGATATCGTTTCTTGTGTCTCGGACATATATAGGGATATAGTTTAACCACATCTTAGATTTCGTTGACTCTCTGTATTCAAGTTAATATCTTTATGATCAGCCTCTTTTAAACACAATGATACTTCACTTAGAATCTCTTTCTCTGTCTGCATTTGTAGAAGCAAGTTGTAGAGAGAAACCAGAATTAGTGTGCTTCTGTCTTAAAGATGTTTTCAATTTAAGATATTTGTGTCACTGGTTGTATAGGTAATACAAGTTCAGTTTCAACAAAAGCACTGGCATCAACACTATTTTCACAATGCTACATGTCCAAAAGCCATATAGTTCACCGGGTCGACATAATAATTGCTTCTTGATGTCATCTCTGTCCACCTCCACTCATCTCGGGTAAGAGTCATCATCAGGCATTCTTGTATTTCTCTAGTACATGAGTTTTTATACCACAACCATGTGCACTCATCAAACCAGTGTATAATGGTGGTCTATCTGTAGGGGTTACATATCTAATGAAATCGGTTGAGATGAGAAGTAGGAGTTAATGCTGCCTATGAATAATTTTGCGAATGAGCTGTATCTGTATTTCCCTGAAGCTTCTGCCAAAAGTTGACAGGTTGAAAACTTACCAATCATACTAGTGACTATGGCCCTGAAGGTTCAGACATTGAATTACATACCAATAACGCATTTATTATTTAACATCATATTTATACAGGATTTCACAATAAGGTATAAATGCACTTGTTTTATATTGTGGTACTGTCTCCTGTCAAGTTTCAGTTTCATGAAAAGAAATGAGATCTGTAATTTAGAATCTATATATAAATTATGGTTAATTCTGACATAGGCGAGCACAATAGAAAAACTTTGGAACAAATCTCTGCCTTGGATACCTACCTGAACTATCTCAGATGTACCGCGAAATGTAAAACAGTTTTCACTATTACAATATTGTTCCATATTTCTATCTTAGGAATATATTATAAAGAGTTTTAAAACAAAATTTCTGATTTTATCGGTAGATTTTCAACTCAATTTCAATTGTACGTGGTCAAAGTAATTTCCGGGTTCATGATGAGTTCACAGGTTCACCTTGCAACTACCTGGTTTCAGTTAAGTTGGTCGTTAGTGGCTATAGCCATTTTAGTTTTTTGTTTATTTTCGGATCGGACCGCGCGTGTGAAGGTACAGTAGTTAAAAAATAAAATCCCGATAGCCAAGTTTTATTGAGTAAGCTGGCAGGAATAACTGTAGGCTATCTGTGTCCCATTAGGGCCCATATTGCAAGCCATTTAAAACATCTTCGTTAGTTTCAAAAGATGTTTAAATTAAATAATGTATTATGATGGTATTTTAATTTATTTGAATAAACGCCTACCCAATAAAATATCACTTTGAATAATAATCGCCTTCACCCACCTACCCAACTATCTAATAAACGCCCATCCACATTTATACCCACAATATTGTATATACTATTTGTAATAGAATTCATCACACTGTTAACTACAATTTACAAAGCATTTGTTATTATTTTTTACCACTTTTCATATCTATTAGAGGATTTTATTTGATTATAAATGTTACGATATTATTCAAACTAAAAAAATCCCTCGAATAAGCATCTCCCTCAAATGAACTCTGCCTCCCCCACCTCCGCCCTATAAGGGCCCTACCAAACAATAAACACTATACTTTAAAATGTTATTAATCATTTAAGACACTGTGGAACAGAGTAGGTTTAGTTTTTCGAATGTCAAGCATTTTCAATAATGGTAACCGACAGAAAACGTACAAGGAGGACGTCCTTCTAAAACCTTTTTACCCGAGTCATTATCATTCCGAGAACCATCGTTTACACTTCCTAGAGGGGAGCGAGCGAAGCGAGCTCACCCTCTAGTTAGACGTAATTGTTGTTGAATATTTGATATAAATTGGTAAGTTGTTCCATACTTTTGCAACTCCAACTTTGAACGATTATTTAATTTAAGAGTCATAGTGGGGTATTATATATCTGTTATATAGAGAACATTGACAACTTTAGACAGCCTTATATTTAGACAATCCTGTGAGAAGTGACAATTTTAGAACATTGTGTACAAACAACAATTTATTCACACATATTTAAAAAAAATTATTTAAAGAATTAAATTTTTAGTGGCGGCCATTTTGAAATCCAAGATGGCCGACAGATTATCGCTTTACATAGTTAAGATTGTATAATGGGTACAGTAATACCATCAAAACGGACCATATTCATATTTTGTATTATTGGTGATATTCTGATTTTTAATAGGGTTATTTGAATGTTGGCGGCCATCTTGAATTTGGTCCTTTAAATGTCTTTTGAAAAAATGGCAACATATTTTTTTTCATTCCTTATATTATCAAGATATGAAATAAAGTCAAAGTTTGCTTTTAACAAAAAATATACACGACATTCATATAAACGACATACCAGCCTACACTATTTTCTTTTTCTACACGCGTTAAGAAAATGTAACAGCCCCCTCTATAATTGGATAACGTCACTACTTTTACGTAACTTCTATGACTACAGATTTGATAAAACTAATGAAATATATATTGACAAACAACGTAAAGATTGAAATAATATTTGTACTTTGTAATTGTTTTATCCCTGATATTTTTGTTATAGGCATACCATGGAGGTATACTATTTTATACCTCCATGGCCAACAATAGGCCTCTACCCGCTCTATTTATGATATTTAAGCGAGAAAAAAGCTTTGTAAGTTGTAACAGGGATAGTGTGCCATTGACGTTTGAAAGGAATATGCATAGAAAAGCCAATATTTGAATGAAATTAACAATTTACTAAGTATGCAATTTGCATCTACTGGTCGCCACTTTTATTCCGCGAGTTGTTAATTTATTTTGTAAATGTAAATAAAGTTTATAAAAAAGAAGTTAATTTTTTGTTGTTCCATCGTCCACGCGAGTGAAAAGGAATTTGCTATTTAATCAGACTTCAAGATAACCATGTACCATAGTGATGTATGATGAAAGGGTCTTTGTAGTGCGTTTTTAACCAATTGCATGACAAACGCTTAATACCATTTAACCCTAATTTCTCTTTAAAATAAGTAAATATAAAATTACATAATTTGTATATTTTACAGTTTAATATTTAATAAAGTATTTGAATAAAAAAAATGATATAACACGTAAGCGTTTTCAAGCACTTTCTATGGGGGTCAAATAATCCGCTCTAGTTTTTAGAAGGAATTAAGAATCCATTAGCGCTCCCTTAGGAACCACAAACGACAACTAAACTACCGTGTGTACTTTAGCTTAAACTTAGGAAACAAACAAAGAGGTGAATTTTGTGACCGCTGAGCCCAAAACGAGGTAACACTTTCTGTACCAAATTCTGAAAGATCATTTCAGACAACACGTGGTTATTTTTGGAAGTAAACTCGTAAACGTGTACCTTAACAATTGTATCTGGATTTTATCCATCAAACTTACAGCCTGTTAATTGCCCAATGTGACTTTTATTTCTGTTGACGTTTAATTGGTATGGAAATTATTTGGGTCGAATACGGCCGGTGGTTGAACTGATATGTTGGAATAAGTTTCGGTCCAGTTTCAATGAATTCACAAAGGTCTAAACAATGTATAACTCTTCTTTTGTATCAAGGAATTTGTTGTATAAAACTCATGTGTGTGGTCATTTTAGTATATCACATTTATATTATAAAACATTCCGTTAATAAAAGTTTATATAAACACAACAATTTCAGGTCGATAGAAATTTATATTATTATTTATTTTATTGCCGGTCCGCCAGGTAGTCTGATGACTTTTCCGCCTCGGCTGCTTTTCTTATATCTCGGATTGCTTTTCTCCAGTCCTGTCTGTTTTCTGCTATTCTCCGAATCGTTTCTATATCTTTTATGCTATTGATCCTAAGGGGTTTTTTGTTTACCGTAGGCCCTGCTTATAGTATTTATATTTTACTTTTGAGTTGAGCTTAAGGGACACACATTGTGTTCTGCTGGTTACTCGTAATTTTGCATTCAAAGTATGTGAGAGTATGTATAGTAATAGTACAAATAGGACATAACCTGGATTTTACGGATCCTTTATTTTTATTAGTACTGTACGACTTTATCGTGGTTTGGGTAGATTTTTAAAACGTTATTGTTTCGGTGCGCTTACGCAATCCGTTCGTCTTGGTCTAGCCAGGGAGATTTATTTTACATCTCCCTGGTCTAGCGTTTGATTTATATGAAGGCGTAATGCTGATTGCTATGCAGTAGTAGGCCTAGAAAGATAAAATATGTAAAGATTAATAATGCAGTATAGAAATTGCATTTTGATTACCGACTCCTGTTTAAATCTACGTGCATATTGACCCCATTCTGTGGCCAAATAAAATTAACGTGAAAAATGCGTGTAGTGTTTATAAGGATAGAACCACGTTCACACTAAATTAAAACATTATTTATTCCGGATTCCATTCACAACCTATGTGTGTGACCGTTTTGAAATTAATTTGGTATAAAATTCAAAGATTACATTGGTTGGAAAAAAAATCGGAAAACGTAAAGCCTTGTCTACACTATCAAACTTTATGTGACAAAAAAATGTGATGTGCCCATATATGGACATGATGTCATATCAGTATCATATCTGGGCATATCACTACCATATTTAGGCACATCACACTTTTTTTTGTCAAACTAGTTTGATAGTGTAGACAAAGCTTAACTCAGCCCAGAGTTTTCGCTGGCCACCGGACCAAATCCAGGCGTAGTGTGAACGTAGGTTAATTAAGACACCGCCCGCTGTGTTATAAACCAATTGCATCAATTACACAAAAATACATCGTATGCTTAGTCCAATACCTTGGCGGATATTATCGATTTTGTGACACTCTGTAACAGACTGATCCCTTTATTGTTTTTTTTGTAAAAAGAGTCTTGTCATGTTCACTTATCAATGAAGTTGTTGATGCATGTTTTGTGCTTGTCACTATACAACTCGAATTAAATTCCGTAATCCGTTGATAATACACGATGAATCTGTATTTGTTCTGCAGCCGTATGGGGTGCCTGGTCTTCGCTGGTATTGTTAACGTTTCAAATTCAATTGGATCTCAATCGTAACAATGTTGTATGTTATTAGCTTGCTACGTCTCGCTTAATGCTCGAAATCACCCCTATAAGACCCACATAACAATCAATAACCCACTTCAATAACGACCCTAATTAGTTGTTGATGACGAATAATTATCAAGCGGACACTAAAAAAACTTGTCTAATTAGATGCTGTGGAATCAATAGATACTTGAAAAACAAGGATAATTACATGTTGATGACGAATGATTACGAGGAGGGTCCTAAGAAAGTTGTATAATTAGATGTCGCTGGAGAATAATTAAAGTAAATAAAGTAAAGAAGAAGTACAAAAACGTGTGTTAATTAGATTTTGTAGAATAATCATGAGGATAAAGTTTGTTTAATTACACGTTGATTAAAGTTTAATTATGAACTAGAATAAAAGAAATGGGGACTTGATACTTTTATTTGTTGATAAATAATCATTGGTAGGCACGCAGTGTTTCTTTTGATGAATAAAATATATAGACCTATTATAGTAAAAACATAGTTGGTTACATAAATATACATAAATCAATTTTATCGTTAAAAAGTACAAAATATTTTTATATAACAAATCCTATCGAATAATAATAATAATAACAGCATTTATAATGCTTCATATCCAATCAATGATTGCTAATAGGTGCAGTACATGTACATACATGTATAAAACGATTATAAGAATTCAAACAACTTTAGAAAACAAGTTAAAATAGGCCTACCATAGGCCTAAAGTTAAAAAAATAAATTTTAAAAAGTACAAATAATATACTTTCAATGATTCAAAATACAGTTTTCATTATTAACATCATATACGCGCCCTTTCATGTATGTTTTATGTAATTATTATTAGTATTAGAATATCATTTTTGTTGTGGCACAAAAACACATTTATTTTTGTGTTTTGTGAGCTCGTCCCAATTTTATTTTATTGTTTCTTGTAATGATTTACCATTTTTGTACAAAATAATGTTTTTATCATTAATTCTGTAAAAGGCATGAAAACCATAATTCGATATGTTTATTTGTGACTTGAGCAATTTTTTATTTTTGCAATCCAGTTCGTTTTATTCGTTGACTGCCATTTTATGTATTTTTTACCAAATAAAATAAAAACTAAAATTTGTGTTAAGGAAGTCCGTGCAACCATGAAGAAATAACACCATGGTGCAATAGAGTTTGCATTGAATGTATAGAATGTTATATTGAACGTTGTTTTAATTTTCTAATAATTCAATACAGTAACAAACATTTGCTTTATTTAGATTACTAGTTGAATAATATTTTATTGTTAGAAATTGATAGTTATTCTATTAGTATTAATGTAGGCCAACATGTCAATTATGAAAATCCACTCAGAAATCTGATACAATATCCATAATTTCACGAACAACTTTCGAATTACTGACCCAGGCCTAGGGCGAGGCACGAAGCCCTGCTAAGCGCACTGAGACGACGAACTAATAATATAATGACCGCTACTTAGAAAGCATAAGCTGTTTACATTAACTTTCTTCTCTTGTTTCTTGTGTTTTTGTACAAATAAAAACTCAAAAGAAACAGAAGTACCTACTAATCAGATAGATTATCCCGGATTTCAGTATTGTGTTGAGACGTCTTTATTTTGCAATAAAGCGATTGAATTCGACTAAAACAAAGGGACCCCATACGGATGGACTTATCCCCTGTATGAAAGCGACCACTGGTATTCAAAGTGGGTCCTTATCTCAATAAGAACACGATCTTACTTGCACACTAGGACCACTTCAGTGACTTTATTCAACCCAAGAGGTGTTGTTGTCTACCTCGAGTTTTAAACAAAAAAACATTTTTTTAAACAAAGCTAGCCCCACTGGTCCTCATCGGATCGATTTTTGTAAGGTGCTAAAAGAAACTAGATTTCAAACAAGGTGACAGATTATCTCACATTATCTCATCATTATAAACTTATTAGGAGTTTTTGATTTTTATTTTGATGTAGATTTAGAACACTGTAACCAGTGAAGAGTACTTTTTTTCCATTTTTAATAGATCCGAGGCCCAGAGAGTTTAATCAAAAGCATAAGAGATTTAGGGCCTAAAGTACCGTACAAATATTGTAACGGGAGTAGGACGTATGTTGGGCCTGGGGAATATGAAATTCTAAATGCACTTAAATAAATCATAAATATGGCTTTTATTTTCGTTATACATTATGAAGATAAGAAATATAAATTAGTTTATTTTATCAGTCCTGTTTTAAATACTCTGTACAAAACGGGTTACATTAGATTGTTTCGTCTTGTTGACTGCATACGTCTCAGTCTGTGCTAACACAAATTATTAGAGAATGTCATGTCATTGCATCATATTTATATGATTCGTTATACTATGCAGATAAGAAATATAAATTAGATTAGTTTATCAGTCTTATTTTAGATATTATAGGCCTACTCTGTACAAAAAGTATTACCATATTAAATTATTTCGCCTTGTTGGCTGGTCCCAGTCTGTGCTAATAACACAAGTTAGGCCTATTGCAGAATGATGTTATCGCATCATATTTATTATCTTCAACGTGTGATTCATTAGTGTAAAGTTATAAAATATACAACAGGACAACTAAACACAATTTATCTGGTTATCAATTAGTATCAATCATCAAAACATTTTTATACCGCTAAACAAATTTCTAAACGTAGATTAGGTACGGTAGAGAGCTAGGCCGCCCGCCGAAGGCCCTGCTTCGCGAGGCCATATACCACCCCTAGAAACATGTGCGGGACAGTGCTTAACGTAGGCCCTGCTGGTTCTACGAGTAAACGTCCACTTTCACAATGGTAACCACCGTGCCTTAGGTGTTTTCGGCGATTCTTTGGGTGGTATTACAGTCATTACCTGTGTTTAGTTCACCTGTAATGATAAGACAATGAGTTAGACGCATCTTAGACAGGTGTGTTCTCACTAAACTCCCAAGGACCAAACGTGTGTTTTAGAGATAGCGAATCGTGTGTATATTTTCTTTGAAAAACGTAAACACAAAGAAAATTAATTGTGAGAAAAAAAAGGAATTCAAACAAAAGTGATTTGCTAGTAATTTGATTAAGATCCACGACGTAAATTAAACTAAATTTGTTTTTATAATGTTTGGTATTCTTTTCCATCATTCTTCAAATATGAATCGTGGATTTTGAATTAAATAGAGGCTTCGGATGGCCTGGGCCTAAAGATTGCTTAAATTTAACTTTGTAACTGTTTGTCTGTATAATGGGACCTCTGTTTCCCCAGTATAACTTGCGTAATTACTTATCCTCATCGACAAGAGTTCCATGTATTTCTCCGCCTGGGCTACCTTGGAGATACACCTTTCTCCATTCGGTTTTTTTTTCTGTGCAATTGCTTTCATTTTTCTAGATCCGTTGTCGTTTACAGGGTTTTTTAGGAACTTTAAGTCGTTAAAGATGTGAAAGAAGAAATAAAGAAATAAAATATTCTGATCCTAATCTGTTCATTGCGTCGATCCACCTATTCCAAACCACTCTTTTTAAGCCTTGTCTATACACTATCAAACTTTATGTGATGTGCCCATGGAGACGATGATGTCATATCACTACCATATTTAAGCATATCACTACCATATTTGGGCACACTTTTTGTCAAACTATTTTGATAATGTAGACAGAGCCTTATATCCAACAATAATGTATTGTAATTTCAATTGCTGTCACCCGAGATTTATTAAAAATTACAGTTTATATGCCTATTTGTACTGGGATGCCCACTTTTGAGAACACAGGAATTCTTCTGTTTGTTTTTGTATTTTAGGGTTCATTAGGAATGTACTCTTTTCATTGAACGAATCAATAAATTGACTTTTTTCCTTAAACTGTCAGAAAGACACAGAACAATCATTAATACTATCCCTCATCATCGTCCCGATGTCGATAATAAAGCATTCGTATTATTTAAATTGTTGTGACAAATCAATTCAATTGATCCAGACAATGTTATGTCCTTATCGCTAGCATTCGTTTGCCGGGTTCGATCGATGTTTTAACCCTAAAAAAGATGTACTTAATTAACGAAGCAATCAAATTAACAAGGTTTAGGTATGTATCTTACAAACTGACTGCCATTCAGCTTATTGTAGTCAACACCACCAGGTCGATTCGGAATGTTTTTAAACTATGCACTTAAGAATGAAATTAAACCGACTTATGTCAATAAATGTTTTTAAGAAAGGCCTAAACATTTCTTTCGGGATCGTATGGGGCGCCGGATAGGCAATAGTTTTTGTTGTATTATTAACAAGCACTACGACAAACCACTATTCGGGGTAGTATAGACGCATTTAGGGAGAGATTGTTGAGTCCCGAACGTCACCCATTAGGGGTTCAACTTTATCTCTGTATCTTGTAAAATAATACAAATAGAATACACGGATAGGAAGACATTTTCGAAATGATTATTCTTTTATTCATCGGAACGAATAAAAAAAGATGACGGTTGTTGACTGTTGTTTTTACCCCATTTTATTGACCCCTGTCGTGTTGCATCAATCAGCATATTTATTCAAGTCTACAATTATGTTTGACAGCGGAAGGATATGAAACAAGTCTTTTTATCCGATTCACTCCTGTTTATTTCAAAACTACACGTGATAATACTGCACTTAAAAAGAAACCCTGCGTCATATTCAATTAAACGCTTCACTTGCGGAACCATCAACGACTTCTTAAGTTTTTGCAACAATTTCTCGGCCAATGCCCGTTAGGTCATAGGGTCGAACGTCACACCGCTAGCCCGAAAGCTAAAATATTGGTTTATCGCCTGCTTTTGAACACGATCGCACGATCGTGCCGCGCGAAGGGGAATATCTTTGCAGGTTAATACATAAACATGTCAACATAAGAAAATAGAAAATAAACAAACATATGAAATAGAAGCTGCAAACTAAAATTAGGCAACACTAACCATCTGTGTTAGAATAGGGTATCTGGTAGTGGAATGTGCGATCGGCTTTATTGCTGAATTCTGTATTTTCAATTGTTTTAGATCAACAAGGGAGATCATAACATAAACTAAGACCTATATTGTTGCGGCTCACCTTTCGAAATCTAAAATTAATTGTGGCACTGAGTGTGATAGGGCCTACCTAGTTTTAAAGGGTGATCCCCCAAGGACCCCCAAGGCAAGTTTGGATGACCCCATCGTTGGTTATGCGTTTTCCTTGCGTTGCGTCCATAGAGCCGCCAAATTTAAATCATGACTTGATTTTTATTATTTGGCCGTTTTTATGTTTTTTCGTCGACGGCACAGCTTTCCGATATTTATAAGAATAATCTTAATATTGATTAATTTTTTTTATTTCTCCAACCGAAGTACTAAACAATAATTCAGGTACGTGAAAAATACCAACAAGGGTGTGGTCGATCTTACAGAACTCATGGGTGTAAAACCATGTGAGCAAACGGGTCAGTAGAAAAGGTCACAAAACGAAAGAAATATTTAGTGTTGTAAAAATAGGCATGTAGAACCTTAAAACAAAGGGGTAGTGTGTAATTGATTTTTTTTACGCCAATTGAAAGTGTACTTCTGCCCACAACAAATCCGTGCTGACAGACGGATAGTTAGGCCTAGACCACCAGTAGCCGTGAGTTTTAAGCGACGACAAATGTCTATTTGGTTCTCTATAGATGGCATTCGACTAGAGGTCGTTCGCATAGTGCTACCTGGTAGTACAGTTATTATAATTAACAATTGAGTACCCTTAATTAGAACGTAATTGTCGCTAAATTTGACTCGACCCCATTTAGGAAGCATCCACTTTCCCGGGCGGTTCCACAACTATAACATTTAATCAAACTGTTTATAGTTTGTTAGCAAACCATGACAACATAAATAGAGTATTACGAACATATTTTTTTGATCAAACAATAACGTTAATGTATTGTTGTGAAGTTGTTTCTTCATTGACTAATTCAAAGGTTAGATAAAACAGTACAACCCGACGACTATATTAGAAAATCAATCGCTGCGACAACTTGAAGTAAAACAAAACCGTAACATTTTCATCATTTTTGTACAATTCACCCTTATGTGCATCTACCTTTTAATGTTTTTTAAGAGTTAAAGAGGTATTGTCCCCCTAAAAAAAATATTAAAAATTAAATTCCCCCCCCCCCCCCTTTTTTTTCTATAGGAGTGATTAACTTAAAAACAAAATGGCCTATTCAAAAACCGATTTTATTAAACTTAATTTTTTTGGGGGACAATACATCTTTAATGCTAAAATAAATAAAGTACAGTACAAGATTCGTGTGAACCAATATTGTAGGTTTGGTGCGCAGTATAAACAATGTTTTGCGCTTCCATGCCATGCGCCCTCATTCAAGTGCAAACTTTCTCTAAATATTTTTACTGTTTGCATGAAAAATCAAATCAATGTTTGTACCAATATTTAGTGCGATTACAGGCCTTGTTATAACAAAGTTACCCATAGGTCTGACTAGGCTTCGGTGTATAATATAAAATACCCATATTGGCCTAGTACGGAGAGATGTAACGGTACTTGTACAGAAATCTCGGCCATAATTATGCGTCACATTTTCACTGCTTCTTCACCCTACTATTACTAACCTTTAAGTTTTTATTTGTTTCATGTTTACCCCACAATTGTTCGTCCACCTCCGCATAATATTAAGGGAAGTTTATAACACGGAAAGAAACATCGTGTCATTGTTATTTTTCAAAGCAAGTTATCTGTCGACATAATTAAAACTAAGTGATCCATTGACTCGTGACGAAATGTTGGTTCTTTGCCGATAAGATGAGTACATTTATTACAAGGGAAGATTGTTTGTTAATTTTATTATATTAAATTATAATTGTATACTGGCTAGATCTGGCCTGTTCGAGTTTAGTAATCGTCACATAGGATCTCGTTTGATTGTATGGGTGACACTTTTATATCGTTAAATATGTTATGTGTTAGTAGGAGATATACGTACATTATTACGACATTTTGTATATTAGTTATTATTATGTTTATTTTGTTATACATTTAGATCTTCTCTTAGTTTAAAAATATTAAAAATTTATAATACAGTATTCAATACGAGAACTATATTATTTTGAAAACCGTGGTTTTCTTGTCGTCGTCTGTTCACCACGCGACTCGTGTTAAGCTCTGTCTAAAAACTAGTTTGACAAAAAAAGTGTGATGTGCCCAAATACGTTAGTGGTATGCCCACATATGGTAGCGATATGACATCATCATGTCCATTTATGGGCACATCACATAAAGTTTGATAGTGTAGTGTCGTTTGTAAGTTAAATTTTAATATAATGTTAATTCAATTTTCAAATCTTAAATATATTAAGTTCGCAACACTAGCCGCGTTGTCCGATGACCGCCTTAATGATCGATTAAAAAACCCGTAAAACAATAAATATAAAAATTATATTCATCTATTATTTCATATTATTAAAACAATCTAAACATCTATGTCTATATCAATTTAATATTACTAACATTACAACGCCAAGATGTCTGTTCCTATCAACATACCGACACTACGTTTGACCGCAAGGAAAACGGTGAACGCGTGTGCTATTCGGGAGTATTGTGAGGAGGCCAGGCTTAAAATCACCAGGGCTGCAAGTCACCGGGGTTCCCTATCAGTCAGCCTGCAGTGATGTGAGCTAGTAGGCTGAAATTCACCGGGTTTCCCCTCGCAGCAGCAAATCTAGCCTGGCGCCGCCACGCAGGCTGCGTTTTACAATACCCTTGTGCATTATTGTCAGGCTTTGACGGCTTTTCCAATAATACGGACAAACAATCAAATTCCAACAGGTAATATGAAATAAACCGCTAAATTCCAATGTTTATAATCTGTCCCTGTCAAATAGTGTTAATATCACTCTCCTTCAATGCGCTTCTGTGGATTATCACCACGTAGTCAAGTTTCCTTTAATTTTATGATTTCTTTCATAAGTCTGCACATGCAAAAATTATCTGATATTTTTAAAACGATACAGAGAAAATGTGCGCGTGTGTAAGTGTTGAAATTGCCCGAACCGTACCAAGACTCGAACATAGAATCTTTATTATACATATAGTAGGATCGTAGATTAATTAAATCATACATTCGACTCAACTATTGATATTTTCTTTTGTTTAGGCTATCTTTATTTAAATTAAATTAAAGAAATATTTGTAATTGTTTTTTGTGGACTTTTTCGATGTTGTTTTGTCTCGTGTTTTATGTATTCCAGTGGGTTTCCAGTATGTAAATTGCGGGGCCCCCGCTGTTGATTGTGAATTAAAAATAATAATAATTAAAATCAAATTGTTTAAAACATCCTTGAATAGATAAATTTCAGGCATATAGCATATCAACAAGGTAGAAGAAAAGAACTGCAACAAAATAAATAGGAAAGTACTGTAGATACATACATTCCAACAGAAACGTAGCCTAACAAATCAAAAACGTAATTAACAGTATAAAACAAGTCACAGACGCCTTACAAATTATAAGAGACAAACATGTTGTATAAGAACGCATCTGTAAGGTATCTCTGCAATGTAAACTCATGTCTTAAATATGTGTTATTTATATTGTTTATTTTATCAACAAAATCTTGCTAATATCCACTCTTGACCCTGTGCATACTTTTGAGCACCACGATGTGTATCATCTGTAACTGTCAACAGGTCGTTCGGTGGTGTAGGGGTGCTTAGAACCAGGGAGGGCAGCAAAGTCCATCATGCCATGATTTATGTCTTAATCTATATTTGGCAATATCGACGATAGTTATACTAGTGGAGCTTAGCTTGGTGGTTAACGTACTGTTCCTTTCAATCCTAAGGCGGTTCAATCCTGACAAGTGCCACTCCACAAAAAGCATGATACATTATAAAACTGTATCCATCCTGATGTCATTGGCGAGTTACTCGCTGTCGAATGCGTATGAAATTATATATTTTTAAAAAGTAAGCATTATATCTGACCAAATGCGTTTCATATGCAATTATTCCGTTTGTACCGGTTATAGCATACCATGATTTATGTCTTAATCTATGTTTGACAATATCGATGATAATTGTAGTGGATCTGTAGCTTGGTGGTTAACGTGATAGCTTTCAATACCGAGGGCCAGGGTTCAATCCTGTGTCAACTCCACTCCTCAAAAAGCATGCTACATAAGCCTATAAAAGTTTATCCATCCTGTAATTGGCGAGTTACTCGCTGTTGGATGTGTACGTTCTAATGAAATCCCGCTTTATGTTTTTTTTCAAAATTCTCAATGTATAATTATGTTTTTGATGTTTGTTTGTTATAACTTTTGATATTTTATTCATTTTATATATCTTATAAATGTAAATATTCTAACAATTCAGCTTTTGCTGCCACTATAATTTTAATAAATAAACCTTGTATAATAAAATAAAATATTAACTTTTTTTTTTTAAAGCATATGCCTATTATATCTGACCAAACGCGTTTCATATGCAAATATTCCGTTTGTAACGGTTCTAGCGTCGAATTAAAACTATAGTTCAGTTATTCACCACTCATACCTATAGGCCAAAGACAAAATATATGTTATCAGGCGACAGGGGTTGTGGAAGTGGTTGTGGTATAGCCTATAAAAGTGGTAGGCCAGATAATCCCGGCCTGAGTCCATGAACAATTAGAAATGATTTACTATCAACGTTGTAAAACAGCTAAACAACTGTTGTTAAAAATAGTTTTAACTCATGTACTGTAGAATAGTTTTACGCTGAAACAGTACAATTATTTGAGTCTAGATAGACCTAAACAATGTTGGCATAATCCTAGGTATTTTTTCAGAGAAAAAAAAAATCAATTTTAAAATGTATAGGCCTTGAAAAGAGAAGCAAAATAGAAATGGTAGATGAAATTTGTTAAGACAATTGAAATAAAAATAATCATTCATTTGTTTTTTTTTTTTCTATAGGGTTGCCTACCTGTTATCTTTTTACACCCGTATCTATTTGTCATTCTCATAAGTCGTCCTTGTTGACTCATGTAGCCCGCCATGGAGTACCGATATCTTAATATACATATTAAATGTTGAAAATCGCAGTCCCTTATTTTTCACAATAAACCAATCGCCATGGTTGAATCTATGGTTGAATCAACAACATTCACTGCATATCTATTTACAGTACCGTATGTTTATGAATTACAGAAAATATATTACCTAATATTTGTGATAAGTTTATCCAAAAGATAACATGACCTGTCAGTCAGTGTGATTGACAGATATAGTTTGCATACATCACCACCAATGTTCGCTGTATTATATTACTCCGCATGATTACAGATGCTCGTGGTAATAATAGTCAAAGATAATGACGTTTATTAAATATACAATAATTTACACAAACTTGAATTATTTTTTTCTTTATTTTTTGATTAATCGATGAAGCATGCCAATCAATGGTTCACACCATGGAGAATTATAATGTACACATCGTTCAAGAATAGCTCGGGATTTAAATAATTACAAATAGGGGCCTATCTACAAAATAAAATGTAAATCTTTCCAACAATTATTAATAACCCGATTTGTTTTATTGTAAGGTAAAAGACACGATTTTGTAAATTTCAGTACAATGGTACAGTAAATTAACGAAAGAAAAATCAATTTTACATAGAATTATACTATTTTTTAAAAGCAAATTGTTACCCAGTTAACGATTGTACTTGTATGATAGGCCTGAAGCTCTGTCTACACTATCAAACTTTATGTGACAAAAAATGTGATGTGCCCAAATATGGACATGATGATGTCATATCACTACCATATTTAAGCATATCACTACCATATTTGGACACATCACACTTTTGTCAAACTAGTTTGTGTAGACAGAGCTTTAGTAATTGAAAATAAAGTGACATTTTTGTAACATTCTATAAATAAAAGTAGCTTTATTTTACGATGGTGGTTCTGCATGCTGGAAAAAAATTATTAATATTATCAGTTACCCCAATTATAATTTAAACCCGGAGCTGCCCTTTAAGTTCTCCTTTTGATATTTTTAGACCACAAGTCCTGCGGGATTTGATATTCGAACAAACGTGATGTACAGGTACACTGCAACACAGAAATGTCGGTAAACAGTCACTTCGGTGTCTTTTATCTTCAAATTTAAAATGTTTCGAAGAGGTCCTACTTCGACATTATGACCTTCTTTCTACAATACCTTAACCAAACTCACGTGCCGCTGCCTGGATAAAAATGTTATAGGCCTAAAAGATGACCCAATTTTTCCCCTCTGCTCCTGCATGCAATGTATCACAAACCAGTGGGCCTGAGGTTAGAATTCGTTTCATCCGAAACGGTTTATAGAACTCAGAACGCATACTTTTAATATTCTTTAACTCTTCTATATATTTTTTCTGTAACATTATATATATGCGTGTGTGCGCGTGTGTATACGTATAGGCCTATATAATATATACATACGTACGGCTTAGTATTTGTTCTGTACCCCTCAATTTATATAAGTGTCTGTATAGGCCTATTGTATGTGTATATAAATATGAACTTTTAAATATTTTACAGAAATGTACTGAAAATATTCAAACAATCATCTAAAGTTCTTTTTATCATATATAGGCCTACCGGTATAGAGAGAAAATTGTAAATTATATTTTACAGATCTGATATATTACACACTTCAATTTTGATTTTACATGTAAAATTGAAAGATTGTACAATATGAAATGTAAATGGGTTGCCCCTACGAAGGAGAAAAAATGAATATTCATGTGTAGGGCCTACTGCGTTAAGATTTTATACATAGTTATACCCTCGATTAAGATTATAAATGATTATGACGCAGATGATTATGAAATGATGATGAGGCTATAATTCATTCAAAGCTAGATACAGATCTCAATTTTTTTTCATAAAACTAAACTTTTTTTCCCTGAATTGTTTGTACTCAAGACAGGACCACAATGCAAAACAGGTTTTCTTTTACCTGATTGTGTAATCCTGTATAAAAATGTTGCTAAATAAATAATAATCATGGACGAACAAACAATATCGGCGTGGCTGATTGTCGAAACTAATTTTTAACTTTATCAACAAGGGTGATATATCACCTTATAATACCACACGGAAAGTTACCATTTGTTGTAAAATTTCTCGAGTTTTATCGTTGTCTCGTCGCATACCGCCAGAATGGTGCTGCTGGGCGTTGAAAGACTTCACTCTACGCCGTGCCTCAGGGCTATAGTCGGGGCTAGGCGAGCGAATATAATCGTTGAATTCGGTACTGAAATATAATCAGTGCGTTCAGATCTGTTTCGTCAACTATTTATTTTAATTGGCTTGATGGGTTAAGCCATTGGCCAGTCATCAATAACACAGCTTTGTTTTTAGTCGTTGTGTAAACAGTTAGTTTTAGTAATGAAGTAATGAGAAGTAAAAGGATTTTTTATGGACTATGCGCGCACGACTGGCTACGTTAGCGGCGACTAGACTCCAAGAAGTGATTTGTCGGTCAACTTTCTGTGTAATGTGGTTTTATTGCTCTCTATTCTACCAAGGTTGCGTTTTCGTCGGTCAGCACTTTGCGCACCACAACAAAAACATGTTATCAAAATTGTTTATATTTTTCTTTGCCATTATAGGTTTGTGGGTGGCGCAACTTAGTACCGTGTAAACTTATCATGATCACTCATCGTCACTCTCATCTGCTAAATCCAGGTCACTTAAAGTCCCTAAAACCACTGACCCTAATACTTAGCATACCACTTTTACATATAAAAAAAACTAGGCTTTAGTTTAGCTTGCACTTTAACACAAAATGTGTGACTTGATTTACTTAGGCCAATTAAATTAAAGCTCTCTCTACACTATCAAACTTTATGTGACAAAAAATATGATGTGCCCATTATATGGACATGATGATGTCATACCACTACCATAATTAGGCACATCACACTTTTTTTGTCAAACTAGTTTGATAGTGTAGACAGAGCTTTAGGACCTTAAAAACCAGTCTCAAAATAATTGTCCTAATCTTAGTGTGATTTTCCGTTTTGTATTGTTATTTTATATATGGAATTTATTGTGAAATAAAGTAATCAATCAATCTATTGTAGGCTTATCAAAATGTTCACAATTCTGATATGGAATATGTATCCCTACAATGCAGTGCATTTGGTCACTATAACGTACGTTATATTACCATGGACCTATATAGGTCCATGGTACTACAGTACGACAGTATTCCTGTAATATACTGTAGACCTATGTATACATTTATTGTAATTACTGGAAAATCAATAAAAAGTATTAATAGTTATAATAATATATAAATAGAATACGTCATCTCGATTTGTATGCATTCATCACGTGGTCGTAAACCAATTTCTGACGAAGACCAGTTTCTTGTGTAATTTCCTGGCGTGGCTACCTGTCTGAGGCGGCGGTCTATGGGCCTAGCCATAAGTCCTAATACAATACAATAAAATAGCGTAACACGAGCCCCTGGAAGCCCGCCCGGTGTCTCACTTTTACACCCGTCTGACCTCCATCAGCAGACTCTGTTCCGTTTACCGAAATTGTTTTGTTTTGGCCCTTAATTAGTTCGATTGATTACCTCTTAATGACTGTTCTTAACTTATATTCCGAGCATTCAGTAAAATAAACACTTGTTAGCTATGAATCTGCAGTATAATGTTTTTACAGTTATAATACCGATTACATTTGACGTCTGTTTACCGTTTCTTTATAGGTCTAATTAAAAAGTTTTAATTATGTGCGTGTCGCCATCGGAAGTAATGACCCCATGTTTGGTATAGTAATTAAGTTTTATTGCAATCAGAACTGTAAAGTGTACTAAAATATTTAAAAGAGGTTTGAGATGACAAGAACAACTTATTTCAAAATCACTTCTTTCTTAATTAACTATTTAAACAGTTAAACTTCATTAACTATTTATTTAAACAATTAAAAATAAAAGTTACCGATAAAATGTAAGGCTTATATTTGACTATTCAATTGAAACTTTAAAATCTATTTTGTTTGCTTTCTTCGGTAGTTGAAGTTGGCGATGTAAGTGTATGAAACTGACAAAAGCAGATAATCAGAAAATTCGATACTGATCATAACGAAGGGGATCAAAATATGTGACAACAAATTTTGATGATTTTATATCACTACCATATTTGGGCATATCACTACTGTATTTGGGCACATCACACTTTTTTTGTCAAACTAGTTTGATAGTATAAACAGAGCTTTAGATATTTTGGTAGAAGTGTCATTCGAGCTATTAATATACAAATAAACTAGAAAAAAAAACACATTTAGACATGTCACCACCTTTGCCGTTTGCTATTGGAAGAATAAACAAACGGAAGTATAATTAATCAAAATATTAATTTTGATTGAATATAAAATTGCGACGATGCGTAAGCCAAAGTTTTGGCTGATTTACCGATTTTTGATTCGCTGAAGCGTACGGCATATCCAGCCTCAATACCCGTCTGTGATTATTAAAAATCAACGTAGCGCAGCAAGACATACTGTTTATAACGCGTGCTATGGTCGTAAGAAAACAACTACATACGGTTATTCTTTTTACTTATTCCAGTCTAGATTGCACCTAAAATCAGTCACAAAGGGCAAGGCCATTCCATCACACCCTCTGATTTCAACTATTATTATCAATTATGTCAATAATATTTCACCAACGTCTGCAAAAATCGCTTTCATGCAAATGTGTTTACTTTAGAAATATCAATTTTGCTGGGGGTGCAAGGTCTATTAATCCGCGACACGGGGTTTAAGTATGTATGATTAAGCACAGGTAAACACGTTGTTTTTGTTATGCTACATATGCACCTATATCATATTACATGTTTGTATTTTTATATTTAGTCAGTTTAAAAAGTTAAATGTAAATCCTTGTCGACATAAAACCAAGACATTCCACAGTATCAGGCAAATTCCGTAATACAGCATCTCATATGCATCACATATGATACCTGTATCGCGGATTGCATTATACTGTAAATCATAAAACCCAGACATTCACCCAGTTCTTCCACAGTATCAGGCAAATTCCGTAATACAGCATCGCATATGTATCACATAATGATAACTGTATCACGGATTGCATTACTGCATACTATTTAGATACATACATACTAAGATTAAGAAGCGAAATAATGTGATGGTAAATGTTCCAAGAAATTCGAGTTCGATAGTTTCTTTATAAACCATAATTAGGTGATCATTTAGAATAAAATGATCACCTATTGTTATTGTATAAAATCTTTATTATTATTTTTTTTTTTATTATTTTTTTTTGGTTTTCCGCAACGAAGTTGCAGGAAAACCTCTTGTGATTGTACGAAATCATCATCATCATCTTTTTTGTCATCTTCTTTCTTTCTGTATGATTTTTGTGTAACGCTTTTCTCTGAAACTTGCAAACATAACATTTTGTGAACTATGTTAACATTTTGACATTTATGTAACGTCGTCAAGCGAAGCTTTTCATGATGTTTACAATTGCGCAACGTGACGTACGCGCGATTTAACGATTTTCTCGTATTTAACATAGGTCAAAAACCAAATAACATTTTAAATTGAAACTTTGCACAAGTTTAATTTATATCATGCGCTAACTTTCTGTTGAACAAAAATTGCGTGTTTTACACAAAGTTACGCGCGCACGCGCATTTAAAATTTCAAAATGCGCAAAATTAATTTCTAATCAACTTTCTACGCGTTTCATGTCGCTTTAAGCATGTAAAACATTCCCACGCGTGCGCAAATTTTTACGTGTGCGGTGCGCACGTAGCATTAAAAACATATTTTTTTCGCGTGATTTATGTTTTTCCAGCCTTTTCTAGTAATTTTACCAACTTTTAAACAATTTCGACTTAAAGTAACGTCATACGAGCACGTGGAATTGGACAATTTGCGCAAGTTTTTGTTGAAAAATTTAAAAAATTCGTCAAAATTATGCCTTTTTTTAAACAGTCGTAATTTCTAAACTGCACGGTCAACTTTTTGTGGATGACATTTTCTGGAAGTTAATGAGTTGTAGATATCGGATCATGTATTAATATGGCTAACCGGACATTGTGACGTCATCGTATGGCCACGCTAATATAAAATTTAGGATTTTTGTATCTTTCGTCATAGCTCATCACATTTAATAGAGCGCATCTCCACTTATCCGTTTTCCATTTTCACCCAAATTTTGATATTGTCTAGGTCAATCAACTGTCTTTCGCATGAATTAGAAATATTTTAATTTTTTTGACGTCATCATTCCTAAAAATTTAAATTACGTGTGGCATTAATTTCATCTTTACAGTAAATTTTAATCTGTTATAGCTCGTAAGAATAAAATGTGATAATCACGATTAAAACGTTTTATGGAAGCTATTGGATTGTAGATACGAAATCATGTGAAAATTTTGCCAATCGGATGTTGTGACGTCATCATATGGCCAGTTAAATGAAAAAAGTCGTATTTTCATCTTTTGCGTCATAATTCATTACATTTAAAAGAGCGCGCATCAATATTTCACGTATTCAATTTTCTTCTAGACGTTAATATGTTGTTGCTGAGATAATTTCCTTCCGAAATTGCTACCTTCGCATTTCATTTTAAAACCGTCAACATGTTAAAATTTGCAATAAATAGCGGGTCCCGTAATTTCACCTATTCTACACTGTGTGATATGGATACAGATTATACTGTGTATACTATATATGAATCGAAATAATAGAATTCAGCAATAACAACATATCATATTCTTCAGTTCAGGTCATAATGCCAACGTGAACACTTCCTTTTGTCCTCAACCTATCCCTTAATGTTAAAAGGTACGTCGTTACACGTTCATGTTGCACCACTTGCGCGGCGGAAAACCAAACTCGTCAAAGTGACGAGTTACATGTCTAGTTGGTTTTCCGCAACGAAGTTGCAGGAAAACCTCTTGTGATTGTACGAAATCATCATCATCAACATCATCTTTTTTTAGTTATCCGCATTCAGCGGATAACTCCTTGTAACTGTCCTGTTTCATCATCTTTTTTTTTTTTTTTCTGTATTCTTCTTTCTTTCTGTCATTTTTGTGCAGAGCGTATCTCTAAAACGTGTTAACATAACATTTCATAACTTTGTCAACATATGAGCGTTCACGTGAAGTTGTGCACCTGCTATTGTAAATGACGTCAGAGTTGCGTAACATGACTTACGCGCGTTTTTACGAATTTCGCGTATTTAACGTAGATCAAAAACCATATAACAATTTAAATTGAAACTTAACAAAAGTTTAAGTTATATCTTGCGCTAACTGACTGTGAAAAAAAAATGGCATGTTTCACACGAAGTTACGCGCGCACGCGGGTTTAAAATTTTATAATGCGAAAAATTAATTTCTAATCAACTTTCTACGCGTTTCATGTCATTTTGAGCATGTAAAAAATTCCCAGGTGCGCGCATTTTTTTACGCGCGTGGTGCGCACGTAGCGTTGAAAACAATTTTTTTTCACGTGATTTATGTTTTTCCATCCTTTTCTAGTAATTTTATCAACTTTTGAACAATTTCGACTTAAAATTACGTCATACGGGCACTTCGAATTGGATAATTTACGTGCATTTTTGATGAAAAAGTTCAAAAAATCGTCAAAATTTGTCAAAATTATGCCCTTTTTTAAACATTCGTAGTTCCTAAACTAAACGGTGAAAGTTATTTTTATTACACATTCTGGAAGTTGATGAGTTGTAGATTTTGGATCATGCATTAATATGGCTAACCGAACATTGTGACGTCACCGTATTGCCACGCGAATATAAAATATAGGATTTTTGTATCTTTCATCATAGCGCATGACATTTAATAGAGCGCATCTCCAATTATCTGTTTTCCATTTTTACCCCGATTTTTATATTATCTAGGTCAATCAACTATCTTCCGCATGAGTTAAAAATATTTTCATTTTTATGACGTCATCATGCCTAAAAATTTTAATTACGTGGGTCATTAATTTTATCTTTACAGGAAATTTCAATCTGTTATAGCTCGTCAGAATAAAACGTGATAATCATGATCAAAACGTTTTCTGGAAGCTATTGGATTGTAGATACGAATTCATGTAAACATTTTGCCAATCGGACGTTGTGACGTCATCATACGGCCAGTTGAATAAAAAAAGACGTATTTTCATATTTTGCGTAATAGTTCATCACATTTAAAAGGGTGCGCATCTATATTTTACGTATTCAAATTTCTTCTACACGTTAATATGTTGTTCCTGAGATAATTTTCTTCTGAAATTGCTATCTAAGTGTTTCATTTTGATACCGTCGCCATGTTAAAAATTGGAATAAATGGCGGGTCCCGTAATTTCACCTATTCTACACTGTATGTAATATGTATACAGATTATACTGTTTGCATGTATATACTATATGACACAAAATTGACAGAATTCAGCACTAACAGCATATCATATTTTTCAGTTCTTGTCATAATGCCATAATCTTTATCTGTGTGCAATATTCCAACGTATTACGTGCACATGGCGTTTGTCGTGGTGCGGATAACTAACTCGTCAAAGTGACGAGTTTCATGTCTAGTTTCATCTTCTTTCTTTCTGTATGATTTTTGTGTAACGCTTTTCTCTAAAACTTGCAAACATAACATTTTTTTAACTATGTTGACATTTTGACATTTATGTAACGTCGTCAAGCGAAGCTTTTCATGATGCTTACAATTGCGCAACGTGACGTACGCGCGATTTAACGATTTTCTCGTATTTAACATAGCTCGACAACCAAATAACATTTCAACTTGAAACTTTGCAAAAGTTTAATTTATATTATGCGCTAACTTTCTGTGGAAAAAAATTGCGTGTTTTACACAAAGTTACGCGCGCACGCGCATTTAAAATTTCAAAATGCGCAAAATTAATTTATAATCAACTTTCTACGCGTTTCATGTCGTTTTAAGCATGTCAAAAATTCCCACGCGTGCGCACATTTTTACGTGTGCGGTGCGCACGTAGCATTGAAAACGTATTTTTTTCGCGTGATTTATGTTTTTCCAGCCTTTTCTAGTAATTTTACCAAATTTTAAACAATTTCGACTTAAAGATACGTCATACGAGCACGTCGAATTGGACAATTTGCGCGCGTTTTTTATGAAAAGGTTAAAAAATTCGTTTAAAATATGCCTTTTTTTAAACAGTCGTAATTTCTAAACTAGACGGTCAACTTTTTGTGGATGACATTTTCTGGAAGTTAATGAGTTGTAGATATCGTATCAGGTATTAATATGGCTAACCGGACATTGTGACGTCATCGTATGGCCACGCTAATATAAAATTTAGGATTTTTGTATCTTTCGTCATAGCTTACCACATTGAATAGAGCGCATCTCCACTTATCCGTTTTCCATTTTCACCCAAATTTTGATATTGTCTAGGTCAATCAACTGTCTTTCGCATGAATTATAAATATTTTAATTTTTTTGACGTCATCATTCCTAAAAATTTAAATTACGTGTGGCATTAATTTCATCTTTACAGTAAATTTTAATCTGTTATAGCTCGTAAGAATAAAATTTGATAATCACGATTACAACGTTTTCTGGAAGCTATTGGATTGTAGATACGAAACTATGTGAAAATTTTGCCAATCGGATGTTGTGACGTCATCATATGGCCAGTTAAATGAAAAAAGTCGTATTTTCATCTTTTGCGTCATAATTCATTGCTTTTAAAAGAGCGCGCATCAATATTTCACGTATTCAAATTTCTTTTGCACGTTAATATGTTGTTGCTGAGATAATATCCTTCCGAAATTGCTATCTTTGTATTTCATTTTGATGCCGTCGCCATGTTAAAAATTGCAATAAATAGCGGGTCCCGTAATTTCACCTATTCTACACTGTATGTGATATAGATACAGATTATACTGTGTATACTATATATGAATCAAAATAATAGAATTCAGCAATAAAAACATATCATATTCTTCAGTTCAGGTCATAATGCCAACGTGGACACTTCCTTTTGTCCTCAACCTATCCCCTTAATGTTCGGTACGGTAAGGTACGTCGTTACACGTTCATGTTGCACCACTTGCTCGGCGGAAAACCAAACTCGTCAAAGTGACGAGTTACATGTCTAGTCTTTTTATTGTTTCTGTACACTATTTTGTGTAACAATTATCTCAAAAAGTTTAATGTCAATGATTACAAAAATTTCAGAATATCTTTCAAATAATACAACTTAATCCTAATAAGCTTTCCAGCGTGATCACTCATCCGTGACGACATTTATACGCCATTTTGCGAAATCACATTATCAATCATATCTCCATAATTCATTATCACATATTAATGAAATTCACTACACGTAAACTTCAGATCAAGGGTAAAAATATTAGCAAAAAAAAAAGCACGCGCACGTAGGTTCATGCGCGTGATATCGCGCGTTAAAAATTTAAAACGCTCAAAATTAAGTTTTGATCAATTTAGAGCATGAATTAGGCCATTTGCGTGTTTCAAAAAATTACTGCGCAAAAATGCGTTTTTGCGCGCGCGATACTTAAAAAGCGTAAAAAATATGAATTTTTTTTACAAATCTCATTCTACTCACCAT
This sequence comes from Antedon bifida, assembly GCF_963402885.1. Lineage (NCBI taxonomy): Eukaryota > Metazoa > Echinodermata > Crinoidea > Comatulida > Antedonidae > Antedon > Antedon bifida. The sequence continues at coordinate 4,309,553 of NC_136234.1, forward strand.
CCTTAGTACATTCACCAAATTTGAGTCAGTTCCGACTTAAAATAACGCTATACGAGCACGTTAAAAATGACAAAATGCGCACATTTATTTTACAAAAGTTCTGAAAATGGTGAAAAATAGGTCTTTTTTAAAATGAAAATAATTCTTCAGAATGCAAGATGACCCCCGATTTTTTTAACTTATTCTGGAAGCCATTGAGTTGTAGATATGAATTCATGTACACATTTTACGTACAAAATGTTTTGACGTCATCAAATGGCCACTTGAATTTAAAAATTAGGATTTGTTATCTTTTTGTGTAGATTATCACATTCAACAGAGCGCATCTTGGTTATGTGTGCTCGAATTTCGCACAACTTTCAGTATGTGCTTGCTTAATTAATTATTGCTAATTGTTTTCTCTCTGGAAACAAATCATTTAGGCCTATACTTTGAAGACGTAATTTAAAATGCAATTTCGAAACGGTAAAATAACAAACTTAAATGGTAATCATCGTGCCCCCGAAATTCCGTCGGTCACATAAAAAGTTTGTTTTCCCAGAACCAGTACATTTCCCCCAACAATTAAGGACTGGTGGTGAAGTTGTGTACCAGTAATCGGTGGTTTAAGATATCCCATAATATTAATTAATGTCTTTTCTTTTTTAGGTCTGTGTTATAAAAATAGTATTTGAAAAAATAAACAGTTCATTCAATCATTTAAACTTAGGCCTAAACTTAAGTAACCCTTATATTTTTAAATGTGTGTATTATTTTGAAGATTGTATTTAGTTAGGCCTACCTTTGTTGATCTGGGCCTCTGTGAATAAAATGAAGTTGAATTGAATTGAATTGTTATTCATATAAATAAAATTTAAGTTGCCAAGCTAACTTGTATAGCTATTTGTGTGTAGCAACACTTTTACTATTGGAATGGGCCTAAATATAAAATTAAAATGCTTAATTATAAAACTAATAAAACTCCGGAAGATAATAATTAGCATTTCTTTTTTTATAATCTTTTTAAAACCAATGACTAGAAGCGGTCAAATTGTTTGTTTTCTCAGATAATCAAGAAACCGCTTTTAATGTCGATGTTCAATGAATTCACAAAACCACTGTAACCACGGCGGCCGTCCCGATTGTAGAAAGAATAACATTATCATTACACAAACAGTAACGTTTGTCTGAGTTGATTTATAGACACGAATGAAGGTCGTACGAGCCCAAACTAGGTCAAACAATCCTAATTTCTAATTTAAGAAAATAAACAATATAAATAGAGACAATAAAATATTTTACCATATCATAAACCGATTTAAAGTGATTCAGTTGATGGTATAGACAGGTCACATCATTTCTACCAGCTCTGAAGTATTTGTTATATACTATATTGTCATACTTATAGTTTGGCTGATTTCAGTCTATTCTTCCTGTTTTCTTTAAACAGTGTATAAAAAGGTATTTTAAATATACTGTATTTAATTCAGATTCTGCGATTTTATCGTTTGTTTGTTCCTTGGATAAAGTTAAGAAATAAATCAAATTGTGTATTTTTTTTTTACTAAAGCAGGTGAATGCACAGTTTAGAGGCCTATATAAATAGATGTATAAAGGCCTATAGATGGAAAAACATAAAAGAATTTTTTTTTTTTCAAACTTCGATTTTAGACTCTTAATAGACGCAATCAACAGTATGCCTGCATTATTCAAAATCATATCGTCATCATATAAGTCTTTTTTCGTTTAACTTCACCATGATCTTTAATTTAACTACATTTCAATTTTGTTCTTTATGGAAAGTTTAATCAAAAGAAGGGAATCCCTTTTGTTAAAAATGTTTCTATAATACCGAATTGAAAGAATGTTGAGATGATTATTGACTTTTATTATTGGAAACTTACAAAACATGGCAAGGTCAATTATTGGTTCACAATTCTTTACTCCACTTAACCACCGTAATGATCACTGCGTATTGTAGTAGATAATACCTATTTTGTAACCCTGTGCGTAAAGCCCAGATTTATGTGTACAGAAGTACAACGAGTAAACAATCGAATTTTAAGTGTATTTGTACCCAATAAAAAAAAACCTCTTTGATTTCGAATCTTGTAATCCAGAGATTGTGTTTGAAATAATCTACTGTACTGATGCAAATATACTTCGGAGCAGAATTCACCCAATCCTCTTTGTGTCGTAATCTGGATGTAAAACTTGGAAATCCGTTCTAATTGGGTGGGAAAAGGTTCGGACAAATGTATAAGTTAAGAGCCCACATTCTCCACAAGTTCCCTTAGTGCATTTCAGTACATCGCTATTGTCTTGTACCGACCACAGTGTCCATATGAGTTTAGGCTGCAGTATGCTTTAGGCCTTTAAGTGCATTCGCTATTGTTTTAGCACTCAACAAGCAACACAGACCCTTTGTGAGACGGGTTACCTCCCCAGCCTAAAGTACATCTTCCTTGTTTAAAAGATGTGTTCCTTCATACAAACGCATTATGGAACGACTTATCCAGAATTAACTTAAAGCTTACAATTGTTTCAACAATTCTTTTTTCTCTTATCCCGAATTATCTCTACTAATTGAAGTAGATGATTGAAGAAAGTCGGCTGATTGCTTCTGTGATTAACTATTGTTTCAAAACACTATTGTTATTAGGTACTTGAAATGTAAGGTAATTTGTAACATTTAGCCGACTTATAGGACCTTATAAACCTTAATTACATTCGGCGGACTTGGATAACAAGTTAATTAAATTATAATTAAGAGTTCGTTGTGTAATTACGGATGGGGTTCTTGCTGTAACTATGGAAACAGGATAGCTCCACTATGTACCTATGTATGGTCTATTTACTCAGACTGTGTTATAATGCAAATTATATATGGTTTTTTTTTTTTTATCAAAGATCCCATTTGAAAACGCAGCATGTTTTCACCAATAGGCCTACTACAAATAAGAAATTTACTTAAATGTTAACTCTATAAATAAAAGCTTGAAAATATTTATTCATATTTTAAAATACTTTGGGCAGGCATTTTCTTATTTATTTTCGATTTCACTCTGATTATTATATTGTTGCTTACACTTTTGACAACCCTCCTTCTGCTGCATGCTCGTAGTGAGTACCAACAATTTTCTTTTTTCTAAAATTTGTTGATTTCGTTTTTTTACTCAAATCGTATGAGTCTCAGTATTTAAAGTTTTTATTTTTATATTGTTATAATGACTGTTTCAGCATTTTTCGCCTATATGTTATATAGCTTTTATTTACTATAAAAGTTATTGTAAAACCGTCAATAGAGAAAAGATACCGTTATATCAACGTTCTGAGCCTTCGTAAAAGTTTTCAAAACTCTCGTAAAAACTATCTGTTTTTATTTTAAACCAAATTTTCCTTTATAGTGAAGGAAAAGGTTACGTTGAACTTACCCAACGTTTCATGCGTTATCATCGCACTTTTTCAATATATATACTTTTTTAAATATATATGTTATATAGGCCTATAGCTGTATTTACTGTAAAAGTTATTGTAAAACCGTCAGTAGAGAAAAGGTATAGGCCTACCGTGTTGTTAGTGTTAAAAGCACTATATAACATTTAGACCAATATTGAATAATAATATTTCTAATCAATTAATTAGCATCTTTACGATAAAAAGTAAATCGTATGTAATCTTTTTTAATCATCATGTTCCCTAACGGCGACAGCTATCATGAACATTATCACCTTCTGTTACGTATAAGATGGTTAATTTTTGTTAATCCCGTTACAACATCTCTTACCATGAGAAACAATCCAATTCCTGTCCAGATTTTGAATTCATATTGTTTCACAGACAGTAGCAAGTGTTTGAGTTTAGATGGGTTTATCCTTCCCAAGGACTAACAGTGAAATATCTAAATCCTTAAACCAATATAACACAATCTTAAAAAGTGATTCGTTATTATTAAGTAAAGTAACTAATCATAGATTAGTGGGCCTTCGCTGTTTGGGCCGCAGCAATGATTTCGGTTTGGTATAGGCTTAGGATAGCCCCTGTGTAGGCCTGTGAAAAGGCTTAGGATTTTTCAATAGCAAAAAGGGGTAATCCATTCTTTCTTTTTAAAATCTTATTAGTATCATAATACACGTCTCGCCAATTATAATCAGAGAATTACATTTCATGGTTAAATCACTACACGAAATAGCTTATCCAAAACTGCCCCATCTAAACTGGAACAAAAGTAACTTATAGCCAGAGGTTCATTATATAGGATTTATATGATGTAAAACCAAATAATGGCCCACGACAAGATTAAACTTAATTCCATAAGTCCTGGACTTTTAATTTTTTCACTCTTACATTTTCCCTGGGTGGATTGTTCTACTTTCTAATTCCAGTTGGTAGCTTTTGCCTATCTAATGTAAGAATTACAATGTTATGGTCCGTTTTTCGAGGGTTTAGCCAAGTACCTCATTTCAGTAGGCCTGTGTAAAACCAAATAATGACATTACATTCACAGTTCCACATTCCTAATTTCAGCATTAATGCTTAGTGATTTTTGCCTTTCCAATGTTTAAGAATTAAAATGTTATGGTCCGTTTTTAGAGGTTTTTACCAAGTACCTCATAACAAACAAATAAATTTAGCATAAGTGTTTGCAAAACTGTGAGAAGACTCTTCATTTCAGTAGGCCTATGTAAAACCAAATAATGGCCCACGACAAGATTAAACTTACTTCCATAAGTTCTGAACTAATTTTTTCACTTACAATTTCCCTTGAGTGTCCACACTTCTATAATTTCAGCATTATTGCTTAGTGGTTTTTACCTTAATGTAAGAATTAAAATGTTATGGTCCGTTTTTATAAGTTTTTGCCAAGTACCTCATAACAAACAAATAAAGTTACCATAAGTGTTTGCCAAACTGTGCGAAGACTCTTCACCTGATGCGATTAAAAGTTTCATATAAATTATCCCCCACTCCAGATATTGTAATTATTATAAATAACCGTAATTAACTTTCAACTTTTGTATAACAATTTAAATCCGTCCCAATAATATTGATTTACATCAAATAAACCTATGGTCACAGCTTGGCTAACATTATAAACAGACTTATTTTAAAAACATAAAAACAATTGGCATTGATATGGTACAGGATGGCGCATAATCCTGAATAATTATACTCAATTCATCCTCAACAAATAACTATTGGAATATCAGGAAGGCTTAAATTGTCCAACGAATTAATTATCTATGTGTATAACAAAACAGTAATGATATTCAACAAGATGTTACAAATCGCTAATTAGTTACTAGATGCTAATTGTTCATTAATTATTAGTGTAATTACCAGCCGCGGTCACATAATAATATAAATGGCGACGCTTTGAGGTCTAGTTTCTCATCATTTATCGAAATGATTAGTGGTTAAAAATATGCATATTAGTGTAATTGTTTAAAAATGTGTCTGCCAACTGGGCCGCTTGTTATTCCAATATTTGCATATTGTTTTAATATATTATTGTAATATTGTAACCTGGACAAACAAATACAGCGTATAGTGTACTACCAAATTCAAATGCCACATCGTATATAGATAACAACCCCATAAGAAATGGAGGTTATATAAAGGGGTGGGACCATGTATCTTCTTTCAAAAGAGAAGACACTTTTATATAAAAAAATAAAGCACAAATTGAATCTAGAATAGCACGTACATATTTTTAAATATTTGTTTTAATGTAAAAAAAAAATGAGCTAGCTATACTACAATACGTGTTAGGCTCTGACTACACTATCAAACTTTGTGACAAAACAAAATGTGATGTGTACATATATGGATATGATGATGTCATATCACTACTATATTTTGACATACCACTACCATATTTAGGCATATCACTACCATATTTGGGCACATCACTCATATTTGGGCACATCACGCTTTTTTTTTTTAAAGTGAGAACTTTCATACGAGACTGAGGAAAACTAGACCTACTCGTTTTAAAATTAAAAGTTTTTATTTTGAAGGCTATCTTAACAAACATTTGCTTTTCAAACACTAATACATCTGCAATGAAACACAATAAAAAAGACATCGTAGTTTTTATCTTAAGGCCTATTGTAATAATCAACTATGAAGTACCTTCGAGTAGTTCGTCAAGTGGTAATTTGGTATAATAGATTTACGTCCTATTTCATTAATAAAGCATTTACTTGTTGAGGTCCATTAATTAATGTGTTCTAATAAATGGTTAATCATTTTATAAAGACCCTTATTAATTGAAGAACAGAAGTAGTTTGGTAATTTTAATGGTAATCATGATGTAATTGAGTGCGTTAAAACACTCTATAAACACTATGAACGTCGTTTGTAAACGACATTTTAGCCTAGTCTTTATTGTGTGTTATTACAATAGTTTATGGAGTATTGCCAATTAGTACACTTTTAAATGGTTTGGCAATATTGACCTTCTGTTCCATTAGAAAAATGTTTACAACGAAAAACAATTTTCAACAACTCATAGGCCCATAGTTCCTAGAAAATGGAAAACACTTACTTATGAATTTCTCACACATTCGGTGATGTTTCGGTAAATTTTACTTATAGAATAAAATATAAGATCGTCGAGATGAACATACAAGGTCTCTTTCGACTACATCGCAGTCTGACGACATTACTCCGTCAAATAGTCTTTCGGCAATTGACAACACAAAGCCCTTGATAATTATCTGTAATTCATTCAATTAAAATAATTCATAAAACATTCGGGTTAGTATTACAGCATTTAGGAAAATAGACTTTCATGTTTTTATCATGACATCATCAATGTTATACACCTAAATCAATAAATAATGATATAGGCCAACAATTAAACGTACCTACAACAAATCATAGCTCTAGTAAAGATTGTTCCGTCACAGAAAACATATAAACGGTGTCTATTGCTTAGATATCGGCGTCTTAAGTCTAGGCTATTCCGCCTACTATTCCTCAATTTATGCGTCATGTCATGACCCAGCACTATGTAAACCCTTCGTCATCACAGGCCACCCTAAACGATTTCGGGAGAGAAAGTAAATAGTATAACGAAACTGTCACCTTACTGATTCATCTCTGAGAAATTACAGTCTAAAATATAAATATAATGACGTTTAATGCATTCATAATTACCTGTCACCAAGCAGCTGATAATTATACGGTATATAGTTAAACATATTGAAAAGCCCACTTGTTTTGTTGACGAAATAAAGTTATCTTATCTTAATATTGAAGTACAAAAATATTACGGTACCCCTCCCACTATCTAATGTTGGCCTACATCGGCCCCTACATGAACCTCTATCGGTTCAACCAACTTTCTTCTATTTCAATAAACGAAGCCCTCCGGCCCATTTCACCTAATACAATCTATTTCGGACATACATAGTTTTTCTTTTTTTCACAAGCGTTAGACCTATAATAAATTGCAAAAAAAAACTAGATTTATACATTTCTCTGTTTTTTTTTATCATGTATACATTTAAATCAGACATCTATTTTTATAAAATTTTATAAAATCTATTTCGGACATAGGCCTACAGGTTTTTCTTTTTTTGACAAGAGTTAATAAATTGCAAAAGACTAGATTTTATAAATTTCCCTGCTTAAAACTACATTTTTTTAAAATCGTATTATTTAAATAATATTTTTTCCTAGTAGGCCTACTGGTACTTTAAAACGATTCGATATCCCGCGTGAAATATTCACCGTTAATAACGAAATTAATTTCGTTTCGCGCGAACATGAAAACAATAAGTTGTTTTGAAAAATTATCTAACCCTGATTTTAGTATCAAACTGATATGCATAAACAGACATGAAAACTTTGTGAAATTCCAAAACATATTACTAATGTTGTACAAATGTTGTAGAACTATGTTTAAAATATTTAATGTCTTTTGAAAATATTTACAATTCGGCATTGTAAATATTGAATCGGTATAATAACATAACAGGATTTGTTATGTCAAAAAGAATCAAACAATAATGTTATATAACTCCCAAGACGCCAACAATGTCATAAAAATCGGAAAAACATATTATTTGTACCTTCAAACATTGTTTCTCTCTTTTGTGGGGATTTAACCCACAATTTATTGAATTCATCTGTTATTGGTCTAATTTAGGCCTATACAAATAAAAATCAGACAATTTATGTTAATATACTGCAGTTAACAATGTTAAAAACAGTAAAAAAAAGTACAGACAATAAACACATTTTTAAAAAAAAGTTTCAAAGCATTAATTAAGCATAAATTCAATATCGTTTAAATGTGTATTTCCCCCGAAAAAAAAGATTATTTTTTAAAAAGAATGGGCCATTTCGCAGTTTTAATAATGCTATCACTTCCGTAGAAAAAAAAATGTTTTCATTATAAAAATACAAAATAAACGGTTAAGTTAAACAAAAAACATCAACTTTCAGTCAATTTAACTACTTTTTGCGTTAAATTGGTTTTTCCGGTAGGCCGAAATATTTTTTTTTCGATCCAATTTTTGGTAAAAGTAAATAACTATTATGTGGCATTAAAATGGCACATTCATCGAAAACAATTTGACATTTTTTTTCAGGGGGACAATATAATGATCTTACCAAGTTGGCTTTATGCACCATTAATAACGTTGGTGGATATAAGGTAACCAAATTACCTTGTCTACACTATCAAACTAGTTTGACAAAAAAGTGTGATGTGCCCAAATATGGTAGTGATATGCCCAAATATGGTAGTGATACGACATCATCATGTCCATATATGTGCACATCACATTTTTTTGTCACATAAAGTGTCATAGTGTAGACAGAGCTTTACCCTTTAGCCTGACAAAAAAATTGTATTTTCCCCCAGAGTCATAGGTCAAAAATTATATTTCAAAATATATATTGTCCTATTTATCGACAGAAATACATTTTGTTATGCTTCAGTATACTTTCACTCAATCACTCGGCTCCAACCCCGCTATTTGGAATTGTTGGCATCTCATTTCCCCGTGTTCGTGCGTTGTCGGAACATTCTTAGCACCTGAGGTGAAATTGTTCTAGTCAACCATTTCAACTTGTAATTGTATAGCTATTTATTTATAAATGTTTCTAACATTTTGAAATCCCAGCTTCTTGCTCCAGTATCAGTGAAGAATCTATATTTGTTGTTTTTCTAAATTAATTAATGCATCGTAACTAAAAATGATACGGGTTGCGAGTCGTGTCGCAGCGGCCATCAGACTACGGGACACGGGTGAAGTTACTGTCTGTTGTCTGTTGTTGGCAACAGGCTTGTATGGGGCTTGCCGCCAGATCTGTCTGCCTACTGCAGGTAAACGTGATGTTATATTCGTTAGCTCAACATCTATATTATATCAAAGGTGTTAAAATCGTGATATATTTACATATTTACGCACATTATGCATGATTCGGGTTATGAAGATGGCAGTGGTACATAGTTAAAACAGATTTTCTTTTCTAACATTTGTCAAAATACATCAATAGTATAATTGTAGTTTTTTTTATGATTTATCAAAAAATATTACTAAACATACTGTACCAAATGAATTTTCATAAAACTCTTAATTTTCTTTACTATCCATTACAACCTATAGCCCTAATTGTATTTTGTTTAAGAAAGCATATTTAATGTTTATTTATGTAAAGCCTTTTATACAAACGATAAATCTGTATGTGACCATATATGGACATGATGATGTCATATCACTGCCATATTTGGGCATAATCACTACCAAATTTGGGCACATCACAATGTTTATGTGAAACTAGTTTGATATAGTGTAGACAGAGCTTAACATCTATAATGTGTAAAAGAAAATACTGGAATAAATTAATCAAGAAAGTTGAAAATATGTTCGTATTAAAATTCCATACATTTTATTTTTTCGTGTAGGCCCATTTATAACATCTGAATATAAATATATAAGAACTAATAATTAATGAATGATAACCACAGAAATATTGTGCATTATAATAATATGATTTCATTTATTTCGATACCATACAAAGTTATTAAACAGAAAGCAAAAGAGAGAGATAGCACTCTAAACCCCAAACGGAAAACATAAACAATTGCCTTCTGATAAAGATAGGCCTACTATTGATTGTTTATACAATAATATTGTTCCTATCAACTATTTTTAGTATTACGTCATATTAAAAGTAGACTATTTTTGTTGAGGCCTATTATAATATTTATCGCAATGACTACAAAGTAAAATTCTTTTTGATCTTTATATTTGTCGGGACTCCGTACAATGGAAAGTATGATACATATTGCTTTATTGTGTTATTATTAATAGCTTAATAACGTTGTTTATTGTCATATCACATTTAGTAAGCAAGTCAATGACCTTATTCTAAACTAATACAAGAATTCCCGACAGTTTCCTTTAGGATTCAGGAAACACTCGGCAAAAACATTTCAAAACAATCTATCCACGCACCACCGACTTAAGGTGTTCAGAGTGAACTCAACAGACTAAAACTTCCTCAATTGCGAATATATTATTACCATTATGAGTCATTACCTAATTTAGAGGCACCATCCAATTCGAAGACCATTACAATTTCCTGTCTAAAATTCAATAACCGCAGTTTTACTGTCCATGGGTCAACAAAGTGTCCTATATTAATTAAACTTAGACCTGTTGTTAGTATTTCTTCTTCTTCTTCTTCTCCAGGCCCGTCGCTAACCAGGGTGCTAAGGTTCACGACCGCGTTCTTAAGCCGCCCCAAGCCACTGGTCATGCCTTACTCAAACATTCCCGAAGGCATAAACCGAGATGAAATATACTGACGATTTGTTTGCTTCTTCGTGCGTACACCAGATGCCTTCACTTGTCCCCAGATAAAATGACGTAGTTGTAAAATACTGCTTAACGAGTAGGCCTACATTTTTTGTGATGGATAAAGTATTTCTATCATTCTTATGTGATCTTATATGTGTCTTCTTAAGTTAAAAAATTGGCTCAATACTAGGAGAATTGTCTAATGTATTGTATGACCCCGTGACCTTGTTATACCATACAATTATGAGTAATATTAGCAACCATAAACAAATACAAATACACCCTAATGTTTTTATAGTCTAGAGTTTATGAAAACCTATATATCGTATGTAGTGTTATGATGTATAGAAGTCAGGCCTCGACGGGCGTGATGAATTCTATACGCGCGCGCGCATTTAATGATACTTGTTTCTCCACCTTCCAAAACCGTAATCCCAATGACTTTTGTGAGTTCATTTGGTTTTGTTCGTTTTCATTTCTCTGATTGTTTTGTTGTTGTTAAAAATAAGTGAAAACAAAACTAAAATTTATTAAGTATATCTAACCATCAAATACCCTGTTGTTTTTTTTAATTGAATTCACGACCACACCCTTAAACAAGAACCTTTCACTGTTTAAACTGACTATAAATAAGTGAGAAAAACATTTTCGATCATATAGATAAGATTTATAAGCATACAATATGCTGAAACCCATCAAAATCACAGCCTATAACCGAAGAGTTCGTCTCAGACTAGAGCTACATTGTCATGGGCTGAAATCTGATTATTCCCACAGAGAGGGTATAAAGAAGGGGATGATTGTAAGATAAGATGGAAACTTAAGTCAGGCAAATACACTATATGTGGTGCCTACTTAAAATAACTACTCCAGCAGGGTAACTGGGTAATCGTTCTTATTCTATTGCAAAAAAAGAATACTTATTATATTGTAGGTTTGTGGTCAACATACCTGCTTCAACTCAAGGGTACTCAACTCGCCTCCATAGCCCCAATACTTAAGTATTTACTTAACTAAATTCTAAGCTGATGTTATCCAGACTAGGCCTGATTAGAAAACAGAGAGGGGGTAATCTCGGTGTAAACCGTGTGTATGGAAAAAAGGATTACCCAACAAAACGAATTAACATCAAAGGCTTACATTGTTGTGATTATAAGCCTTCAATTACAGCCACTAAAAAAAAGTTTAAACAACTGCTTGTTGCACCAATGTCAATCAACCGTGAGCTTTGCTATGATTGGCTGGATTTTATACATGATCTGAGGCGCGGTGCTGATTGGCCAGTAGGCGGAGCTTAATATGTGACGTGACATTTGACTTTCGAAAGTTGTGACAGAGGTAACGAGTACAAATAACCGGTTGTTCTTATCGTGTGAAACATAATTTGTAAATTCTTGATCGAAGACGTAACAAAATACTGTATTGCGATTCTTAGTACAGAATATCGTTATTTTGACCAAGATTTTCTATGTTGTTTAAAGAGGAGAAACCAAGTATGGACAACGAGAGAGTTACTATACAACGATCTCCACCAAAGCATCCGTTTTCGATTGAAAGGATGCTAGGCCATACCACCGAACCTACAACGAGGCAATTGACACCTCCACCTGTCTCTCCGTCTGTGAGCCGATACACCGATTCACCTCTGAGTGACATGGAACCAATCGCTAGAACTCCTGATATTCAGGTAGACGAAGAAGAGAATAAAAAACTTGATTCTGAAGGAGAACCAGAAATTAAGGATAACAATAACACGGATAAAACCAACGGTGCAAAGCAAACAAATGTTGTTCCGAAAAACAAGTTTGGAGAGAAACCGCCTTTCAGTTACAACGCCTTGATTATGATGGCGATCAGAGAGAGTCCCGAGAAAAGACTAACATTAAATGGAATCTACGAATTCATAATGAAAAACTTTCCGTATTATAGAGAGAATAAACAAGGCTGGCAGAACTCTATTCGTCATAATCTTAGCCTGAACAAATGCTTTGTAAAGGTACCTCGACATTATGACGACCCCGGCAAAGGTAACTACTGGATGTTGGACCCTTCAAGCGATGATGTTTTTATCGGGGGTACAACTGGAAAATTAAGAAGACGTTCTACCAGTGCTTCAAGGAACAGGTTAGCTCACTTCAAACGCACTGGACGACTGGCACCAAATGCTTTTCCACATTTCCCGAACGATAGACCTTACCATCCATTTTACTGGCAGAGTTCACCCGTTTTTTCGCTACCTCCACAAGCTGCTATGTACAGAACATTAGACCCAAGATCGGAGCATCCATCGCATCATGCCATGCACCCAACATTACCAGCGAATGTTGCATCGGCATATTACGAATCTATTTTATCAACGAACCCTGCATTTGTTAGGCCTGTTCCCGTTACTACAGTAAATGGTTTTTCTGTTGATAGACTCCTTCGCTCGGAGCTTCATTGCCCGACACAAGCGAACATTGCACCGACAACAACTCGTGGACTACCATTATGCAGCCCATATGCTAGGCCTAGTAACACTGGAACATGTACACCACCCTGCCAATGTGGGCCAACATCGCACGCAACACACCTGCCGTCTGGTATCTATGATCCATACGCCAGCCTAAGGGGTGCAAACTCGTCTGTTCTCTTACCGAGTTCTTTTCTTCAGCCTCAACTTATTCCCGGCAAGTAGAACATAAACTCTTTAAAAATAAGCAAATATATTTAAACTGGATTCGTGTATTGGACTATTAAGCAAATTAAATATTATATAAAACGTTGTAATTGTTTTGGAACTTCTATTGGTAAATAAGTAAATTGCAAGATTTAAGTAACGAAACAATTTTTTTTTTATAATATACAATAATGAGTTTAACATCGTAATCACGTCTTTGAATCTTGAGAGTGCAATATGTATAATTAAGTAGAAACATTTTAATATTTAGCATTATTCATTTTAAAATTTAATATAATCGCTTTTGTTTGTATCTTGTTTTTGTACTGCGGTTCGTACAACGATCAGATCTTAAATTGACATCGAGTGTTGTACAGACTAAGCCCTTAGAAATATTGTTTACGGTATTTAATCGTTTATTGTGAAAAAGCGAAATCGGATGATTTCACTATACAAGCTTTCACTTCTAATAATAAATACATATGCTGACTTAACACCAAAAAGTCAAAGGCAGTGTTTGCCTTCTGCTTACCGTCCTGTTAAAAGGATATACATTTAAAGTTTGTTAAAAAGAAACATACAAAATAACATTTCTAAGTATTGTATTATCGGGCTAAACATTTATTAATTTACTGATTACAACCTACCATTTATGTTCATGTACGATAATTTCGTGGTAAAAATATTGATACAATAAATATTGAAAAGATTACTTTGGTATATATTTTTATTTATTTCGTTTATTACGACTACGGTACCTTTTTCTTTTTTTGTAGACTGTTTTGTTTGTTTTTTAAATACCAGATGTTTTTAAAGAAATCCACTCAACGTACGCTCCGGTATTTTCAATAATAATAATATAAACTGTATTTCCATTAAAGATATATTTTGCTCTAAAAAAAATAAATTGAATTATGGCATTTTAAAGTTTTTCACATAACTTGACCAAAAATTGGGGATCTAGAAAACTAAGACCTAAGATATCTAGAAAACTAAGATATCTTAGGTCTTAGTTTTCTAGACACCCCAAAAATTGGATCGAAAAGGAAATACATTTATATACCTAGAAAAGTGTCTGTCAATCGATGGTTTTTGAGTAAATTTAACCATTTATTTTGTCGTGAAGTGAAAACATCATTTTTGTTCGTTTTTCCTTATGGAAGTGAATATTGTAACTTTATTAAAACTTTTTTCATGTGTTTGGGGGAGACAATCATCAAAACTACTGCATATACCTTAACAAATCAACTTTCTCTAAACGTTTTGTAGCTTATCCTAGGCCTATAGGTCTCCTAAATGGGTGTCAACGACGCGCACGTCCCAGATGAATGTAATGAGACTGATGTACACTCAAGTTCTCTAGCTTCAACTCCGTTTTTGTTAATTTAAACCTGTGAAATTGTATACTATAAAATCTACAGTAAACAAATTCCGTCCACATCGGCACCCCAAGCAAAGATACTGTACACCGTAATATCACGACTCCTTAAAATGTAGTGATGGTTTTCATATCAATTTGTTTAGTATACTCTTTATTTGTTTCTAAAATCAAGATCGAAAGCATACAACGTTGCAAACAACTGGAAGAAAATTGCCGTAAGGCGTTTACAGTTAAACGAACCAGATATCTTAGTTTATTTAACGTTTAAAAAGTAAATTAAAAATGAACACAGAGAGACAACAAACCACCCAGAAAACGTATCAAATTAATTAAAGAAGGTGGAATAAGAGATACAGGAAGTTGCCTCGCCTTATACAGTATTTCACAATATTATAGCAACATCGTATTTAATTAAAACAATTTCTTCCGATAAGGCCTATATTTTTTAAGGTAGATTTACATTCATGATCGTGCTAAGGCAAAACAAATTTGCTTCACGTCCCCTTTCTCACCAATATTGGACCTTTTTAAAACTATTTGCTATATATATAATTTTTATTTTTTAAAGAAATAACCGTAGTTGTTATTCAGTAGAATAGGAAAACATAATTCCATGATCGTCATATAAAAACATGCGAATGATAATAACAACAGTGCTTGTCGAAAAAATAGCAATACTGTATATAGGCATTTAGGCCTGCTATTTATTAATTATAAAGCCCTTATAAAAAAAAAATCAAATCTTGAACGTGAAACCAACAATATCTGTTATTTTTACTCAAGTTTTACGAAACTTTTTTAATGTGTGTATACAGACGTGTGACTCTTACATTAAGCTCTGTCTATACTATCAAACTAGTTTGACAAAAAAAGTTTGTGATATGCTCAAATATGGTAGTGATATGACATCATCATGTCCATATATATGGGCATATCATATTTAAATTTGTCACATAAAGTTTGATAGTGTAGACAGAGCTTTGCGCAACGCAAAATGATTGACACTTTTATTCATCAGTTAACAGTGGATAGGTTGTAAGCCTATTTGAAACTGATATTTTTGTATTGAGCTAAGGCTTTGTGAATAATAAGTTGTTATAACGGTGTAAGCCTATTTAAACACTCTGGTATCGAATTATCACGATAGTGCTATATGGGAATGTTTGTAAACTAGAGTTCGGCTTGAATCCTTAGTAAACAAGATTTTTACACCAACTATTGTTTTTGAAATGTTGCGATCACTTCGAAATGAATTTAAGCCTTGTACTCATGTATAACTAACAAAAGATGTGTTAATAAGTTAATACGACAGGGAAGCGTGTATACCTCGCTCTTCTCTGTACTGTATACTAAAATATAAATTTTCCTTTTGATTGTTTGTGACTTAAAATTGTTTTTTTTTTTTCAATTTCACTTTCAATTTTTTGTCACAGTATAACAATACATAATATACAATAAAATAATGATAAACTAGTTTGTTAATAAGTAAAATTGCATATAAATACAATGAAAAGTAGTTCAGTCATGTGGGGAGGGGGGGGGGGGAGTCATATAAGTTCGACCCAACCCAACATCGGCATTAAACACGAAAGAAATTACATAAACTAATATTATATATAAAAGAAAGCAAAGCAACAATTTCTATTTAATCACTTTACCCGATCTTAACTTATGAAATATATATTTAACGTTCATCATATCTAGAAAAAAATTGTATTGAAATTCAACCAATAGCGGAAGTATAATTATTGTATAAATCTGTACATATTCAGTATTGAGACATCCATACACATTCTTCTCAATTTATTCTTCAATACAACTAGTAAATATTTCGCTGAATAAAAGGAAACATTAGGCTGTGTAAAAGGTTTACCAAGCAACTACCGATTATGTTCGTCGCGGGCCAAATTACATATTCCGGGGTTAGTAAAATGTTGTCCCTATGCATTTTCAAACTTCTGTATAAGGCTAGACGTTTTATATACAGCGACACGGCGGATTGCGCTTGGATGAATTTAAGGAATGAAAAGCATTGTTGTTGGATATTTTATTCTATATATATTAATTAATTCCAATGTTGTTATAATATTGGTGTCATTTTTGGTTTTTATTATGTAAACGCATTAACCAGATCAACTGGATATGATGTTTTATAATAACTAATAAGCTATATCACCAAAGTACTGTAACACCATCAGATATATTGAACTTGTAGCTCAGGATTTCATTGTCGGAGTTTGGTGTATAGTCAATGGTTTTGTTCACACCTTTTCTTCACAGACTTTTTCTATAGTTAATTATTTAAAGATGTACAATTGCATTTTTCAAGTAAATAATTTTAGTTGATTATTTAAAGATGTATAGGCCTACAATTGCGTTTTTTCAGGTGAATAATTCTTTTTTTCTCGATCCAATTTTTGGTTAATGTGATTAACTATTATGTGACATATCAGCATCACGGGGACAATTATCTAACTAATTTTTAATACAGTTTAACTCTTTGGTCTTTCGAAGTGTTGGGTTTTATTTCAAATTCGTTTGTTTCGAATGTAACACATCCAGTATCAAACAAATAACAAAATGGCCTACAATAACTATATCCTATGCCTCATATTTAACTATAGCAGAACTTATGCATACAAGATTTCTTTGTCTAGATAGGTTTAGATCTAGATATAATTGATTTTGATCGATGTGATATACCATTTCTGTGTAATCGTGATATTAATTTTTTTTATCTATGCCTATTATAGAGCTGACTAATGTTTTAAAGTTTTGTCTGTAATGGTCTCTATAACACAGTACATAATAGACAAGAACCCATAATAACATTGATAAACTGTAGATAGTAGCAAATGAACCACAGTCCTGACCTCCGTACGTATTTAAATGAATATTGTTAAATAACTTCAACGAATACAAATTGAAATCGAGCGAATAAATATGATTGTAGGCCTATACGAAACATATTAATATTTTCAAACCCGTTAAATTCTGAAAGAAAAAAATAATGTTAGTATTCATCTGGTAAAACAATGTTTTTTACAAGTTATTTGCGGATTTTTGTTAATACATCAATATATTTACATTAATTAATATACAATTGGTTTTGTAAATAGATGATTTAACAAAAAAAGAATGTTAAGAAGTAAATACTTCGTATTAATGTTTAGTAATTCAGACAACAAAAATGCTAAATAAATTAAAAGTGAATGTGAATTGACACAAATAATGTTCAGTAAATAATGATACTAAAGGTTAAAATTATAAATGATATTAATGAGTAAAAACCCCAGAAAATAATGAAAAAAGGTAGAACATTTTTAGAAATTATGTAATGAAACATTGAATGAATAAAGGTGGTGGTGAACCACAAAAGATTAAAACATGATGTCTGCAGATGTCTACAAATAATAAAATAAAGGTTTTTTTGTGTTTTTTAGAAAACAGTTTCCTAACTTGTATTATAGATTTAACGTATGTTATGTTTTTAAGTAAATAGGTATATTTACAAGGCCATTTATTTCTTCCGTTTTTTTTCAATGCAATTATTTCAGTTAGTTTAACACCCATGGTAAATCAACCTTTGATAGAATTATGGTTTCTTTATTTTCATCCAAGACAAACCAAACCAAGTGTTTACAGTACAAGCACAATCCAGTACAAAACATGCACTAATAATCAGTCTAGGTCTTAGGCCTGTCTCCTGCCCCACGATATGTGCTGGGAAAGCAAATATAAGCGGCACCGTGATGGCCTTTAGAGGCCTTATGTGTATCCAATACGGGTGACGATTGAGACTACCCATTTTGTTTGGGCTTATATCTAATGGTGCGTGGCATAATGTTTCGATGGAAAGAAGCCGGGTTGTCGATAACTGTTTTTCGTACAATTTTAAATTATAAAATTGTCTTTTAAAAAAAGTTCAGGAAATGTGTAGGCCTATGAACTGGTCTGGTAAATAAACTGGATATTGTCTTGACGTAGTTGAGTCAAACGTCTTTATGTTCACGTTGTGATGACAGATTTGTTTTTTGTTTTTGTACATTGGAACTATGATTTAGCATGTTTATCAAACAAAGAAATGTATGTGTGATTGGATCACGTTTAGCACCCAAGGTAAATAAAAAACTACTTTTATTTTCGTTTTACACAATGATACATTTCTGGTTAATGTTTATGTTTCTGTCGATTGATGGTAAGATCATATTGAACCGCAAATTCACTATTTACCATCACCCTTAACAAATCATGACTATTTCAACGGAGAACAACAAATATATCAAGTATTGTTTAATGAGACTGATATGACCAAGTTACCAATGACAGTTGCCAGCACTGGGAAAATGACAATCCAATGCGGTTGAAGATTACCGATGAGGGCGCCAATTCATTAGGCTTTGATAAGTGGGTGGTTCTGATTGGTATCCACAAGGGCGTGGTGGGGTGAAGTAAAGGAGGGAGAGAGGTCCATGATCGCTGAAAGTAGTATTATAATTCCATCCCGTTGAGTATAATAATTTTCATCTCTTTTCATCAGTTTGTCATATTCATTTACAGCGTATAATGTCGCATTTCTAGCTTAATTTTTGTAATATCTTGTTGTTAAAACACCATTTTTTGGAACAAATGTTTAATAACGAAGATCACCTATAATTTGTCAACGCGACGATTTCAAATCTAGTTTACTATTATTAGTTTATTATTTATTTTTCGTCGGCCAAATTGCCTCATTTAATAATTCTGATTTTTAAATTTCTATTATCGATAGTTAAAAAACTATTAAAAGTTGTACAGTACTTTCAATGCTAAAAATCCAAACGTTAACATTTGTTCAATATCCACTTACTACGGTATATTGAAATGATTATTGAATTATTATCTAATGTGTCGTGTTGAGAGTTATTTTACATGTGTTGTTAATACTATATTGTTTTCATTTAATTGTAACAAATCTGTAAAAACTACATTTATTAGTTTGTGCATTAATTTTGGAAGGATAAATGCCATGTACTTTACTTTGTATAGATGCTTATCTACAAAGCGGTGTGGTTTGTCAACATTATTTACAAAGATGTTTTTCTCGAGGCAAATCTACCATGAACGTATGAAATTATTTAGAATACATAATGTTTAATGAAGTTAGGCAAAGCTATTATCTATTTCAAATATGCTACGCAGACATTTGACCTTCGCCGCTATGATGCCTAAAGAAATAATTGGATCAAAAAATAACAAAAGTTAAGGTGTTTAAGCATACTTAACTCATTTCGTATTGTGTTTTCCCGTTAGCCAGATTTTTAAAGATACGTTGTGATACTGTACTAACTTTAAAGGACGCGCGCGTACAAATAACCATAATATTTGACATTTGTTGTACGCGCGCGTTTAAACTATGATGTAACGTACAGTTTTTGTACGCGCGCGTTTAAACTATGATGTACCGTACCGTTTGTACGCGCGCGATTAAATTATGATGTACCGTTTTGTACGCGCGCGTTTAGACTATGATGTAGTACCGTACCGTTTTTATACGCGCGCGTTAATTTGTGTGTGTTCTTACTGACGATATACTCATTTTATTAGAGTATCCCCATGATGTAGCATACATTTTGTACTATATGTAATATCCAATACTTTTATTTGAAAATGAACCAATACCTCAAAATTCTTGTAGGGATTAACTGTTTGGCTGCTGTATTTTTTTTATTTGAAAGGATTCGCAGTGGCGAATAATACCGTGCGATAATATTCTTTTTTATAATGCAACTTGTTACATGGCTGCGGGCCTAAACGCTACATTCATGGCAAGATAATATATTGATTGGGTGTAAGCCTAAACCAAAGCCTAAACATCCGATCAGCTTTATTCATTTTCTCATCCTCCACTTATAGATAAGAAGATGAAGGCACTTAAGGGTGTCTTTTTAGAGATAGCTTCTGGTCAGCCACCTGCAACCGATCTTGTTTCGGCCCAAACATGTCGATCGATATCGATAATGGGTCAATCTTCTGTTTAATATCAAATATAGTTATAGGTTATATGCGGGTCACAATATCGTGACCTGTCCGTGATCTAGTTTTATAGGCTCATTTAGTTTTTAATTTTTGAAAATCCGAATGATTTTGTATATTATATTAAAGTCCAGTCACCCATTCTTCGAAGTAGAAATGTTCATCAATTATTGTTTATAAAATGAGCACCGTTTTAATAGTAAGCTAAATAGGCCTACTGTAACTTCAAAATTAAATGGAAAATTTTATGTGGTTAACACTTTACAGAATTAACTTTAGACCTATAGCATTTAAAATACATTTTAGATTTGAAATCAATGAAAACTATATGAAAAAACCCGATAATTTGTCATACATAAAAAGCAATTTAAATTAACGATATAATATTTGCTTCATTCAAAGCTAGATATCGATCTCATTTTTTTCACAAAACTTTTTTCCCTGATTTCTTGTATTTAAGACAGGACCACAATGCAAAACAGTGTTCCTTTAAACCTGTTAATCCTGTATAAAGATGTTGTTAAATAAATAAATAAAATGACTTGAGAGGACAACAAATTAATTAATATTTTTTATCGTTTCTTTTTAAGTACAAATACATTGAAATCATCATGGAAAAAAAGTTGTTAAGCTTTTGGTCGATTGCGTATTCTGTGCATACGGGTACACATACATTAGGGTGAATTACTTTTAAAACCGTGAAGTAATTATGCTATTAAACCTACTTAGGGCTTGTTTTCTTTATCATACAACACCCAATAACTTTAAAACTTTTAAAACTAAGACGCTAAATCCTACCACATTGTTGCCTTGTTTCTCTGTTATTAGTCTTATTAACTCCGGTTTGTTTTAGTACTTCTAACAATACATAACATGTTTGAACCGCTCTAGGCCTCATCGGCTTATTTTGCTCGACAACTTGTAATCCGTGCAAGTCCTGTTTTACCCCATTGTTTCCAACATGTAAGACCCCTGTAAACAACGAACACCGTGGCTTAGCTCATAACATATAACAATGAGTTGTTTTTCTGGATTTAAGAGCGATTTTCTGCTGTCTTTGTTAGCGTCTTAAACTTAGTTTTATGTAACTTAACCGAACCAGAAAACGTCATTTGCAAAAACAAATAGGTGTAAATGCAATAATTTAAGTGCTTTATAGACATCATTACATCGTAATGGAATAAATTGTTTTGTTTTCTGTTGCCAAATGGATCTTCATCGCATAAGAACATCCAAAAGTCATTAGACGAAGAAAAACATTTTTACGATTTTAAATCGCCTTATTACTGTTCATGGAAAAACAAATGAAATGTCAAAAATCTTTCAGAAGAGTTTCTAAAACAAATCAATTTAAATCATTATGAAGAAACTTTGTAATATAGTCTAATATTAATGATTGTAGAAGCATAATAATTTTCATAATTATTTCATTTTTTAAAATATATCAATTTTAATAATTATGAAAAAATTGTAATATAGTCTAATATTAAATATTGCAGCAGAATAATAATCTAAAATATATCAATTTAAATAATTATGAAGGAACTTGTAATAGGCCTATTACAGCAGCATAATAATATATATACACATTTCGTTTTGATATTTATTTTTGCCTCAATATATTGTCCTTTAACTATTTTTCTAATTTTTGGCGACTTTTGCCTCTGAAGTTTGGTTTTCTTCTTATAAAGTGTTCTTAAGTATGAAAAAATTATATGTAGGATAATCATCGAAGGTAGGCCTACATTTAGAAAAAAAAATAGGCCTAAACTTTTAGCCATCTATTGTACATTGTGAGCACAATTACTAATTAGTATATTTCTTAATAACGTACCCCATTATATTCATGGGGCATCTTATTGCAATCTTAAAGTAGAAGCTAAAATGCATAGAAATCGAAGATTTTAATACGCTTATAGGCCCTAATCGAATTTACGTTTGTCAGAATAATTATAAAAAAAATAGATTAATAAACAACTATTCATACAGTCTAATAATATCTTGCATAAAACGTGCGAGGCATGCACGCGTTTCTCAGCCTGATTAACTGAGGCATGGTTAGAAAGCTAGTACCTATTCAAGCAATCTACTAAGGCGGGCATGATTACGATTCGAGGGGTTGGTCTAAGCCACGCATCTATGACTCCAAATAAGAGACTTCTATTTGATTCCAAGGTCTCATTTCTCGCTTGTTTTGTCAATATTTATGCTATTTTTCTATTTGGAATATACACAAGTAAATAAAAATTGTTTAGAATCTCAGCTGGATAATGCGCGGCGTATAATGACGAGGTGTGAAGTTTACAGGTTCTAGTTTTGCGACGCAGTATTCGGTGTATTTAACCCGTGCTTTCGCCGCGCCTCAATTACCCACACACGGAATGTTATATATTTATTTAGGCCTACAAAACATACTGAAACTTAACAATGAAAAATATTATTTCAGTAGTTAATTAGGCCTGTCGCTAAGCTATTTTGGTTTTCAAATTAATTATAGGCCTAACTTGTAGTTTGAAAAGGAAGACGTTACGGGTGATGACGAAAATGATGAGACGCTTACAGTATTTTAAATCTATGTTGTTGGCATGCTCACGAGATTGTGGGTTAGAAAGTTTAAATAAATTCGTGTTAAAAAGTATGATATTGAGAATGTTGTCATTCGATTGTAGAATTATAAAATATTTTACTTTAGTATTTACACTAAAAAGTAAAATTCCAAAAAAGCATTACCCTCTTTGCACTCGCTTACGATTGGGCATGACTTTTGTAATGGAATTTTGTTTTGTACGTTTGTATTAATGTTTATTTTTTCTCTATCTATATTTTTACTACCAAGCAATTCAGTTTTCTCTGTGATTTTTGGATATTTAAATAAATAAATAAATAAATGATAGACTATATAGGCCTACATTTTTTAAATTTTCTTGCCATTGAAATGTATTTTGTCGCTTCTGTTTTGCACCGTCATACTAAAAAACCAACGTTCGTAGTTTACTAGCATAGGTAGCATATAATTATAGGATGCTGATTTTGTTAGCGCTCTGATAATCCGTTAATTAACCCTAACGTCTTAATTACCGAACTGTTGTGAAGATTAAAACACAATAGAAAAATAAAATATATTTTTAGGAGCGCGTCTTCCTTTTTGGCTATAAGTTGAGTTTCCGGAGGCTTTAGGATCGGTTGCAAAAATGACAAGCCGATCGTGAATTGAATGAACAAAGTTTGTTTTTACTGGTTCAATTAAACTGACAAAAGTTTTACATAAGATTATATCATACACAATAATCCAGTGACCGCCTGCTGAAAACACTAATATTATGATTTGCGAAAACGTGGCTAAGTGAACTTACTCGTTAGGTACGATTTATTTCGCTTCAACGCAAAATTTCAACAAGGCTTCTTTCAATCCACTCAGATCACGATTTCCAGCGCATTAACTAGCCGGTATGAGGTTCATGATAGCCAAAATTTAGCAACTTAAAATAAACAAACAAGGTTTTTATAAAGAAGCCAGAGCAGACAAAGGAGTCAAAAAGAGATTGTTTCTTTTTGCCCTAAGCCCAATCAGTTTGCTTGAGCACGGTTCAGTTAAGTGTGGGCACGGGAACAATATCGCACTACTCCCCTCGACCTCAAACGCATTGTCGCTGGCTATCAAACCGCAAAGTTTGCGCCTAACTCAATTATTCTGATTCTCTTATAAACTTCACGATTGATATTAATTTCCAAAGCGTGTAAATTTCATTACCGTTAGTTTTTAGGACAACATAGTTCACAGATAAAGTTACCGTCAATCATTATATGAGAGAAAAATAACAAAACTCGATCTATACTTGAATATGACAAGTGGAAATACCACAACGTTTGATAACCTCTGTATCAAAATTCAATTTGAAATAGATTGGTTGAAGTTTAGTCACTTAAAAAATATTAATTTATTTAACAACATTTCCTTATCCGGTAGTAGGACCTAGACCTGAGCACAACATTTTGTAACCATCGAGACACGGGGAACTTATTGTACAGAAACGGAACTTCTAAACTTAGCTGATTTATCGAGAACTTTTTCAAGATTCAAGAAATTTTATTGGTCCACTTAAAATGGAAATTCATAATATCTAAATTTGTTCAGAGTTATACTGAAATACCTATACTAGTATAGATACAGCATCAAAATGTATCCTGTATAGCATTTAACCTATTATGCCTATGATAATATGATACAAGCACCACATGTGAAACACATGGGTTCCTGTATTACGGAAATGTCCATGATACCGGGAAAATATTGTCATACGTTTAAAATACAGCACAATCGGGTGAAAGACACCAACTTTTAGCAAATTAAAGATACACTGAGCGCGTGCAACACATAGTTAAACTTAATTTGCAAGCATTTCATTTAATAAACAATAATTTGAATAACTATATAGGCTTGTATCTATGAAAGGTTTCAGATAATACTTACCACAAAATAATGTACTTTGTACCTAAAATTCACTGTTTTTGAAATGCAGTATTTAAGACCGATATCTGCTTACTTAATGTATAGTTTATACACTTTTTGTATATCATAAAGCTACCTAAAGGCCATGTGCGGTTGTTTTAAACGTAAACTTAGATAACGAAAATGTAAATAAAGGGCTAAAAAAATCACAAGTCTGCTGTGTGCATATTTATTTACTATATACTGTACTGTACCACATTTGTAATGGCTTGAGAACACTTTCTGAACTTTGTAGAAAGAAATTCAACAAAATTAGTTGAGTACAGTTTAGGTCAAAAAAAGTTGTTGAAAATGGGAGGGAAAATGGATTTTTAAGGCACCAAGGGACAACAAAGAGCAAAATGAGGTGGCGTTAAACATCCTAACATTTTGGTACGATTTTTTATTTGAAATAGGACAAACTTTTCCAGTTAATTTTGACATTTCAGTTTCATTTTTTTACATGATCTTATGATAAATATGTGTCTATTTACCTAAATATACTTGGGAGCATTTATTGTTTATTAAAACTTATATTAAACAAAAAGTTCTGAATCTTGAAAGTTGCTTGCTTTTCTTTTGCTCATTTTCGAATGATTATGCTCATCCAATTTTTTTGGAATAATGGATGAAAAAAATGTCATCAGATTTGTAGCCGCATGGCATTTTATTATTTATCATTTTTATTTTATTGTTCTCTAAAACCATCAAAATTGCGATCATGCAAATTTGATGGACATCATGTTTTGTCGATACCAACCAATACAAAATAAGAATGATGGTTAAATATCATCAATCACCATTTTTAAGTTTTTCGAAAATAAGTAATATAAGCTATTATTAAAACCTCTCATCAAAAAGAATTCAAATACAACGACCTTAGAGTAATGCCATACCCTGGAATATGTACATTATAGTTTAGTTTATATGATTATATTTTGTTCTGTACAGTAGGCCAGACTATATTTACACAAAATGTTTGCTAGTACCAGGGAGTCATTTCACTCCTTTCTGCTAGTACTACTGATTGTTGAACAAACATAATTTATAATAAATTATTATTTCTGAAGAAAGAACAATAATTAAAACTTCTACGTCACAAAGTCGAGCGGCGTTTTTTGTAAGAAATATTTCTTGTTTTATTTAGCCTCAAATGGATTATTTTCCATATTCTTTAGGCCTATTTGTACCCACGAAGGAGAGTCGACCACGTTACGACGCGACTGTATGGCGTGCCAAGCTGTCATTTATTCAATCTATAGAGATATCTTAGTTTTTAATAGAGATAATTATCTTAGTTTTAAATAGATATATCTTAGTTTTAAATAGCGATATCTTAGTTTTAAATATAGATATCTATATTAATAGAGATATCTTAGTTTTAAACTGAGATATCTAAGATATCTTTATTTCCGAATAAATGACAGCTTGGCGCGCCATACGACTGGGTTGTGAGTGACAGGATAGCCGCGATCTGATGACGTGTTGCCATTGGCCTCATCTAGGCATTATAAAACGTTCATTGACTCAAAGCAAACAAACATGGCATTCTTAGCAGGCGACAGATAGGGTTTCCACTCTCAGTCGCCTGATTTATTTACTATTTTGAGATGAATGATATTTCACTCTGGCCAATCACGGTGCTGAGTGTTGCTAATATAAACGGGTCTAAATGTTTTAACTTTGCTTCTTTGGACATATCCTTCGCTTATGTTTACATAAATTACCGTTTTCTAATTAAATTTAAGATAACATGAGAATTGATTGGTCCTCTCTATTTCCTCAAATAGGTGCGTGCAATTTTGGTTACCAGCAGACAACGAATTCTAAATTAAAACGCTTTCAAACATGATGTACGTAATTTACGTCATCACGGCCCATCGTTGCGTTGCACAAAATATGATTATACTATACCAATCGAAATGGTCAGAAAAACCCACTTTTCAAACGAAAACAATTTTCTCTGGAAACTTTGTTACAGTACAGAGGGCGCCAGTTAAAAAAGTTTTAATTGCAATGTTTATGTGTACTTCAAATTAGAATGTATAGCTGGCTCTTTCTTTTATCAATTACTATGCATACTCTTAATCAAAAAAGATATATCTGATGAATACTCTATCAACATCGATTAGGAATACGTAAATATCAGGCTTAATGTCATCACAATTTGTTTTTACTTTATAAAATACTCAAATTAAGAGCAAATTACGTCATTTAATAACAGTTTTTTTTGTCTGAACCCATATTATGAGCAGTTGAACATCCGTATAAACTTGTTTATTATCAACGTCTTTTGATGAACGAGTGCAGGGCAAAAGCCAAAACTAATCGTTCTATACTATCGATCAATGGTGCCAGACTGTGATTCCGGTGTTTTCTTTTACTTATGTTTTGTTTTTGTTGTTAAATAATCTTTGCTTTTGTTTGTTCGTTCACTCTAAGTCCTGAAGTATGTTGAGCGATATTAACTGTAAGAAATGTCCAAAGAACTCGCCAAGTATAATAATGAAGATAGAACGAAGGATGATTGACATCGCGAAGCGCGCGTACAAAATGTTATCACTGTTTAGACGCGCGCGTACAAAACGCGTACGATTAACACCGTTTGTACGCGCGCGTAAACAGGAAACCATGGTTGTCGCCGTTTTTGGACACGCGCGTACAGAAAACGTACCATTTTATCAATGCCTGAACGCGCACATCGAACTATTGTATGTGACGGTCACATTGTCAACGAAATTTAACTAAAACCTTATACTTAGGCCTATAGTTTAGTTGGTTTAGAAAATTAAGACTTTGTTTTGACAGATCAAACATTTTTGCTGTGATATCAACGTACCACCAAACATGAGGCATTTCTCCTCTAATCTAGTCTCTTTAATCATAAGGTTAATTACATAGTTTCAATCTGCATCATCGTCAAAATAACATTAATCCTACTGTAAGGAGGTTTACATTTCCATTAAACAAAAGCATTAACGCCGTAAAGTTAAAAGATATGAACTATGCTGGCGCGGAAGGTTATTATACCACCGTATCTATCCATGGTGGAAGTGAGTTATCTGCCTATTGTGTTATGTTCTATTCCAAAGACTGAAATCTATTAGTTCGTTGTAAATCAATTATTTTAGAATAGCAACTAATATATTGTTGAATAACAAGACCCGCGGAAAAGCCATTTAAGTACATGACCCGACCTCGATATGTCAGTGTTTCCAATTGGATGACATTATACTTTATTTGTCGTCGCTTTCCATTAGTAAATAGAAAATATTTTTTAAAAATAAATAAACAATCTAAAACTGGACGCTAACCAAAGTGACGCTAAGTCAACTAAAAAAAACATGCTTATTAAATTCAGATAGATAAATAACTTGCAAGCAATTATCATAGTAAGATGTTTTGGAATGATACTGTGACTGTAAGCTACAATACAAAATTTTTTAATTCTACTGTTTTTTAACGAAAAAATATAAACGTGTAAATAAGTATGTACTATGCCTATGTTGTTGCGCTAACTCAACACGAGCGATGTCAACTTAACATAGTTATGTCCGTCCTGGCGTGCCATACATAAAAAATATCGACGAAACTATAAATTTTCAACGTCGAAAAAAAGTCAAGAGTTTGGATAGAAACCAGGGCTAGAATGACATTTTCGGTTGAGTCGTGGGTGGCTGCTGTCTCAACGTGCCTCAAACCCGTCTACATCGCGTCGTAAACGTCGCAATTCGTTCAAAATCAAGTCCAAAGCTCATCCATCTTCGTCCCAAGTTAATATATTCCAACCGTGCCATATGCCTTGTACTCTTACTTCAACTCACATGAAAATATTGTGATTCATTAAAGTTTACGAACGACATGGCTATCGTTTAGGAATGGTTAATTTGGTCTTTCTTCGGAAAATTATTTATACTGTTCAACAATTACCATTTACGTTAGATCATAGATGTCAATAATATGATTAGGAATCGCCTTATTGGCGACAAAATCGCCAAGATGTTTAGCCTAATAATTTAGACTGTCTGTGTTTGTAGAATTTTTAAAACAATAAACCTACTTTTCTTAATTTTGGTAATTAAGTTTGAATGATAAATAGATTCTCCATTGTAAGATTTACAACCACGTGTGACATTCCTTTAAACATAATTAAAATATTTACAGTAAATAATATATGATTGAAAATGTGTATAATTTCTGAAATAACACGTACTGAAACGGCAATTCCAACTTTTTAACCCTTACATATTAATTCACAGTTCTCGAAAAAAAAAACTCTTTCAAAACATACATACATTAATAATTGCTGACGGGGCTATTTTTTTTTATGGGAAAAAAAACTCTTTCAAAACATACATTACATTAATCATTTCTGACGGGGCTATTTTTTTTTAATGAAAAAAAAAATCTTTCAAAACATACAGTACATTAATAATTGCTGACGGGGATAGTTTTTTTTAAATGCGGCATAATTCTAAGTAAAATTATATGTTGAAAATGTTTATACTTTCCGAAAATAACACATACTGAAACGGCGATCCAGCTTTACAGTTATCAATTCACAACTCTCTTTTTTTTGTTTGACTATAAAAGCAACTCTTTAAATGAGATGGTTTCTGACTTAATGTTTTTTTAATTTGTTGGCCTAGGCTAAATAAAAATTATGTATATTTTGAAATCAGCGATTCCAATTTACCCTCTATAAAAAAAATCATAAAGGATAATTCTGACTTTGTTTAATTTAGTACTGCATAAGGCATAGGCCTATTTGGAAAATGAAATGGAGATTTGTTGCATAAACTGGGTTTTTAATTTGTTCAATTTAATACCGCATAAGCATAGGCCTATTTTGAAAATGAAATGGAGATGTTGTGTTGCATTATACAGGGTTTGCTCTGAGTGAATGTGTCACATACAGGAATGTAACAAATGTTAGCACTTAATTCTTTCATGACAGTGGTAGTAACATTACCTCTTTCTATGAAAAAAGACAACCGAGAGTTTACAGTATGTATGTACAATATTTTGTTACAATTCGTCTTTTCTTAACAATCTAGTAAATCAATCGGATTGTTGTACAATCATTTCGTTGTTTCTTTGTTCTAAAATGTCAAATGCAATTTTTCTGAACCACCAGACCACCATCTTATCTAACAACATTGAACTATAGCCTACTCCAAAAGCTATATTTTTCGTCAGGCTCAGATGTTCCTATTTTTCTTATAATTTCTTTATATTATTTTATTTATTTTTTATTTTATTTCATCAAAAATTATATACTATAACTCATCATTACAATCCTTTTTTGGTTTTAAATATGTTGTTTTTCTACAATTAATTTCTCTATATACACAATTTTACAAAGTTTACAAAGACTACAATCCTACATAATTATTTTCGTAACGAGAAAGAATTATTACTTAAAATTGTAATTAAGAATGATGAGTTATTTATAGTATATACTTTGTATACTCCCAAAACTTTTTGTAGAAGCAATATTTTTTCTTATTCGTTTCATGTATTTTAGTATAATAAATTATCTTGTTCAAAGATGTGGTATTGGCTCAGATTTCACAGTATTTTGTACTCTAAAAACTATTGCAATTTTCAGTGCAGCCTAGAAACTAGTAATTTTTCGACAAAATCCCCGCCCGATGGATCTCTCCAAGTAGACCTTTCAGAACCGCCTTAGGCCTAACCCGTTTGTGATTATGTGCATTCAGTCATTTTTCGAAAAAAATCGCCGCCCGATAGATCTCCCCAAGTAGACCTTTCAGAACCTCCTTAGGCTAGCCTAACCCTTTTGTGATTTGTGTTCAAGAACCTCTGTTTCACCATCACTTGAATCGTGCCTTCTTGCGAATTTATTCCTCGTAGACTGAAAACCAGGAATCTCGTTAATAATTTACGTCTAATCTGTCCATAATGATTTATTATCTGAAAATATGGCGTAAAAAGCATGTTTTGACCTCCTTTAGGTCAAACAATGCACCGGTAAAAAAGGTGTAAACTATCTAAATGATACATTTGTTGCACGCGTGAGTTTTGGCGCCTTTGTTATTCCCTATGCCAACTATAGTCTGCTTACTTCGTTCCAGATGAAAGCGATAGAAAAAGCTTACAATTTGGGTTTCATCAGTTTGCGTTCACCGTAACGCAAATGAACCCTAGAGAACGCAAGGTAATTAAAAGCGGCAATTGTCATTGTGTTCTGCGTGAAAGAGAGTCCTACAACACCAATCTGCATGGGGTAGATCATTCGTAACGGGTGAAAAAAGTTCCACAAAACCTCCGTAGACCGAGAAATGTACAAGCATGAAAAACCGAAATCTTGCGGGAAATCTAATTCCCACGAGTTTCCTTTGTAACGCGTCGGCAAAGTTTGGCGCGTGGACAAAATAATGAATTTGCGTTACGGTGTGAAATCATGTCGTTAACGCCTATAAACATGAAATTGGCAATAAAAATCACCGTCAGGTGAGAGGTTACAGCGGTACATCTAACCTTAATGTCATTTAAGTTCCAATAAGATATTCAGCTTATAGCTTTTCTGGATTCGCCGCTCGACTAATTGAAACTATATTTTTTCTTTAAAGAATTCATCAAACGACAAAATGACAAATACTGTAATAATAAACCATATAAATGTGGGTATAGGTGCGCCTTAACATATCAGCGAACGAACCCAAAGGAGGCCCACAAAAGACTGTGTTCTTGACCGAATTAATAAAAGAAAATATTTTGGCAGATATGACGTTTCATACGTATAATACGTGAGCTCATAATTTTGTATTTTCAGACAAAAATCGAAACGCCGACTGATGGACTAACAAAAGAAAATAACTACAGACTTGGGAAATGGGGCAAGTATATACTTGTACACATACACATTTTATTGTGAATGTATGAGGGGGTGATACAAGTAACTGTGATTGGGAATTCGGTCCGTCATTTGATGCTACTTACTTTTTGCACTATATTTAATTTCCTTGGCAACGTGTTTTAATAGACGTACAACAATTATCTAAAAATTATTACACGTGTTTCACCTTGGATTTAAAATCTTTACAGCTCTTTATAAAGTAATTAATAATGATGTTCTTTTTAATTATCATTCCCTGTGAACCACAAAACAAATCATAGTGCTCTTGAACGATGAGTTCTGCTGCGTAAAGAGATACATCGTTTTATCGCGCCATATCGCCGGCCATATCGGATTCAACAATTAGCCACACACCGTCTGGTTTTATTTTTCAGAGTTGGCGTAGGCTAGGCTAATGTTTAGTGGCACTTGTAGCCCATTAGTTCCAAAGGAGTTGCCGCGGGCGGGCTCATCAAGTACCAATTAAAACCAACAGGTCGCTGATAAGATGATGATGAAATTTAAGCTTGATAGGAAAGTGACAATTTTCATTTAGAATACAAAGCTTTGAACTGTGATTGATGGATTCACGAATCTTGTATGCCTAGATGTTTAAAGTATTGATAATGTTGTGTTTTAATGGATAATTAGGCCTACTTAGGCTTAGATAATTACTTATAATTTTGTTTCAGTTTAAAGAGCGGTTTTTTTTTATAAGGCTTAAGAATTCCTACATTTTTTCACAGGCTCATATTTGTTTTTGTTGGTTTCAACTTCAAATTGTTTGTATTTTAGAGTCTACATTGATGTGACCTTTTTAACCATAAAACAAGTTTTACTGCCGATGATGGCGCTAAACAGAATTCTTTTTGTAGATCACCAATAAGGAGAATTAGAGTATACATGTCACCATATCATTAAATTTCTCTTTATTCCAAAAAATAAATACATAGTTTAGACGAATAAACGTTTTCCGATATAACGCTTTTAAATCTTGGATGCAAGGACATCGTAGGCAATGCAAGTGAGTTGACCAATCACACGCGACAGTTCAAATGACCAACGCGTCGTGATTGGTCCAATTACTTGCGGTGCGCTTACGTCGTCGGAGAGTCCAGATGGACGTGACTACATCATAAAATGTATAAAATATTCAATGGATTATTATAGGCTTAACTATATTTACAATAACAGTGACTTTCATAAAGTGTATTTATTGTAGGATAATCAAAGTACCGTGTGTGTCAGCTTGTACGAAATAAATAATTTAATTTGTTAAACGATTCGATTTACCCACCACCGATATATTGTTTAAATTAATACTTTAGACACATAGTCCAACTCTTGGTTCCCACTTAACGACGTAGCGCACGCGAATGTATCGACCAATTACGGCGCGATATGATTGGTCAATTCACTTGCGTACGCCGTCACGTACGCGTTGTGTCCAGGTTTGAAGTAAGTTTACGTTAACACTGTAACAGTTTATGGAACGCTTTCAATGCATTACCATTTTATTGTTGAGGCTGCTACTACTGGCCGATCATAGCGTTGTCTGGTTGTAGACAAATACACAGCCTTTTCCAGATGGGGACATTTGTTCCCAAAGTTCAGATTCAGGTAGCATTTTTACGTTCTTAAAAAGAATAAGAAAGAAAGATGATTTCTAAAATGCAACAAAAAAGTAAGTAGCCTCTAAAGGCCAACTAAGACAGCGTCGTACGACGAGGCCCGACTAGTCGTCTCGTGTGGGGATAGAATTAAACACGCTATCTCAATCTCGTCTCGTCGGGATTCAACTCAGACAGCACTGACGAGTCAAGACGTTTCGTCGGCCTCGTCGTACGACGCTGTCTGAGCCGGCCTTTACGAACGTAGTTCTGAACCACCACTCAAACGTACGACAGAGTAAATACAGGAGACACAATTGTTAGCCCACCCCAGAATGAAGATTAAAGCCAGGCTAGTTTACAGTAATTGAGTACAATGATAAATAAGAACATTAAAACACTATACGCACACAATACGCAAAGACGTCGTAGTAAGTTGACCAATCACAAGCGAAAGTTCCAATGACCAACGCGTCGTGATTGGTCCAATTACTTGCATGCAGTGCGCAAAATATCCCACTTTTGCTCACCTTAACAGGAATAAACTTAATAGATGTTGATTCGTCAGCTTCTAAACCTCCTGACTCGTAAAGTTGTTTAATTTCTTGAGAAGACAAAGAACACCTTAAAAACAAAACAATCACATAACATTATCAACCAGCATGGACCAACGCCCGTTACGCGATATTTGAAACGTCACAAAATAAACATGAATAATTCATTAGTCATATCCATACGTAAGAATTGACCTAACCACATTCGCTAAATGAAAACGCTTTCAATCGAGCCGTCTTTGAGTCGAAATGATTAGACTACATGTTGATGTATGGGGTTCGAATCTCATAAGCAACTACTTTTTACTTTAATAATGAGAGAGAGCTTATTTAGATTGTTAGGTTAAGTTATATTTAGGAAGTAGGTCGGATATCTTCACATAAGAAGTTCCCAACTTATGTACGAAAACAAATCGCGCCGGAGACGCGGCTAGTATTAATTCGTATGGAAAATTACTGCGAGTAGTTATATCACAATGCGTCGTTATGGCACGCTATAGTACTAACCTCACCAGAAAATCCGCACTTGGTCTAAAAGCACTAGTATGATTTAACGAAACACCCATCAGAACTGGTTCAGATAAAGACGACATCGGTACATTCACTTCGTCTCTGATCTCCCGAAGAGTCGAATCAAAAATCTCATTAACTACCGATAAAGGATCCAGATCGTCTATACATATGTCTGCCGGATCTTTAACAGTTCCAACCAATTCCTAAAACAAACAATTAAATACATTAGTAAGAAGAAATATTTATTTATTCCTGACAATGTTAATAAACCCTTTTTTAATATTTAATATTAAAAATAAAACAAAATGAACCGACGCTAAAAACAATTCAGAGAAAAAAAATATTTTTCTATGACACAACCCCCCAAAACCACCCCCTTCTCACTCTCTGCAGCAGAACTACAGTTGAACATGAATGAATAGTTTTAGATATTTACCGTACGTATTCGACAATTTGCATGCGTATGAAATAGAAATAAAAAAATTACGATTGATAGATATTCAATATTCTAAACCTGCTTGGTTCTTTTTTTATTATTTATTTATAATAACCATTTTAGTTACCTCTGGTTCTGGATGTCCTCCCGGAACATCCCACAATCCCTGAGCCTCTCCTACGTGCTGACTCCTTTTAATAAACACCACGAAACCATCTTTAGTGTGAATAAAAGCGCCAACACCGAGCGCGTTAGACATGTACCCCTGCGAGTCTCCGTGGTCTGTCTTCCCCAGGCGTAATAACTCTTTGGCATTTTTTGACCAGTTGGTACCTAAGAAATCTTTGTAACCAGTTAGTCCAATCTGAAGGTGCATGTCTCGATTCTTCTGTTGTATCAGGTGCAATCTGAACTTTGAACCGTTGAAGAGTCGGGGATTCTCTTTTAGCTTTTCCTTCCATATTGCGTCAATTGACGGTTCGTGTAACGGGTTAATTTTACGATTAAATTCGCTTGACAAGGCAACGATTATTTGGTTTCTTCGTATACCACCACTAGGTGCCTGGTAAAGGATAGATGCTTCCTCGTCCATTGTGTTAACCACAGTCGTCTGCGACACAATTCTAAGCGATCAAAATCATTTATAATCTATCCTACCGTGAGAAATTTAACAGACATCAATTTACAATGATTTGTACGTGATCTATCAGCATTAGTGATTTATCATTAATATTTGTTTACAACAAAAGAATTACTGTATTTAAATATTTTGCCAGTTTTATTGTCAAGATTATCATTCTTATATTATTTTGACCTTACTATCTTATTATAATGGTAATTAACGATGTAGTATATTGTATATATTATACACCCTTAATGAATTAAGTATTATATTATTAATTCATTTTAATAAACAGCGTGTATGCTTTCAATTTTATTTCAATTATTGATATTTATTCATTTATATAGTATTCAGATGTATATATTCTTCTACATACGTATTCTGGTCCTATTACTACTGTAAAATTAGGCCTACGTTTTTATCATTGATTACAAATGTAAATCATTTATTTTCTAGTATTATATGATCTAATAATATTTACTAATTAAACAATAATATGTTTACGAGTTCGACGTACCATTATTTACTTCTGCATTGCGTAATTTGAAATAGGGGCGAATCGACTTAAAAACGTCGCGACCCTTTAAACCTTACATCGACGAGACCTTGCATAGACGTGATTGGCTCGGCAAAAGTATGCTTAGCTTTCGGAACTGCAAACAAAACTCTCTCTTTAATTAAAAATTAACAATTAAGACTGTTTTGTAGAAATTAATTTACTTTACAGATCATGTAAATTTTTTCAGCTAAACACCAGTTAGTGGAAAATAAAGCAAAAAAAATACAATCGATTCGATAAATGTTTACTACGTGGCCATTATGCGATGTTTACATGTCAACCGGAAGTTCAATATTTGAGGTCATTTGTAATTGGGAGCATGCGCAATCACCTTGACAACAACCATAACAACCACTTGGCCTCAATCTGCCAATTTTTAGTCGTTGTCCGTGTTTCTGCTGAGTAGAATCCACCAAATTTCGTTGGAAAAATTCGTATTCTTTATAGTTCATTATGAATTCTGAAGGATTACATTTACACATAAACTATCTTGGTTCAAGTGGTGTAATTTTAAACCCAGAACAAGCAGCAACACTTCAAAGTTCTCTTGTCATTTTACAACATGATCACAAGTTCCACCGTGTTTTCTTCTGGGGAAAAATCATGGGAATCAAGGGCGACTACTTCATCGTGCAGGGATGTGGAAATGATGAGATGGTTGATAGAAAAACTCTCTACAGGTAAGGCCTATTGTATCTGTCGTATTATTTCATTAGACTAATTTTATATGATGATGATTAATATTTTATATATTTTATTTTAAAGATAGGCCTAGCGAGGCCTATTTATTGATACAAACAATGTATCCTACCTAGGTAGGCTAGGCTAGGCCTATTAATTTATTATTAATCAATCAACTAGAAAAAAGTTTCAGTCAGTTTGTGTCTGACTCTGTGATATTTATTGTCTGATGTTAAAATAGGCCTAGGCTAGCTAGGCCCAGTATTATTATTACTATTATTAATATTAATTATTATAATATAGGCTACTGCTGTCCTGTAGGTTTATTAATTATAGCCTACTATGCCTAGCTAGTAGGTCTACTACAGACTACAGTAGTTTTAAGAAGGAAGATGGTAGCCTACCTAAGGCCTAAAGTAGTAGAGATGGTTTATATAATAATGTAACTTAAATTCTTTTCGTCAACAGTTCAGATTGCTTAACATGGGGTTTGTTGCCGCATGCAACGACAGCAATGAGGGAACAATGCTCAGTTGTAAAAGGAAGGTTCATTGGAGATCCATCCCACGAGTATGAACACATCGAGATAAAGAGAATCGGTGAAGGAGATGACGCCACGGAAGAAGAAAACACAGTACGTCATATTTTCGTTTTACAGTAGTAACCTGCATTGTCGGTTCCCACTAGGACCCAACACAAGGATGTACACTCATGCAACAACCGAGTTGACCAATTAGAAAAGCGACAGTCGAGTAAATCCATCGCTTGTGATTGGTCAAATCCCTTACGTTGCGTTACATCGTTGTGTTGCGTCTCTAGTGGGAACCAAGCATTAGCAATGACACTGGTTTAATATTGGTATCCAGTGCTTCCGTCTGAGAACACTTTTTAAAAATTGCCTATATATTACCAAAATATGAAAAAGATGTATGACTTGATTTGATTGTTTACTTTTTGTTTACAGATTATGATAAAGGAGGAGGATAGACTAGCATCAGTTGTTGTAAATATTGATGAAGATGTTGCCATGGTACCAAGAGGAGCTTACTTCAAAACGCCTCATGGCACCGTTCAGATGAACAGAATGTTTGAAGGTACAGTACAGTTAAAAACAAACTTTGAATACGATGAATTAAATTAAATGAAAATATGGGAAGTGCAGGTGTATGAAAAAATTAAAAAAAATTCAAAGTGACCTCAGGTCACTATTGTTGCATATTTAATTTATATTGTTTAAATTAAATTTTAGAGCGAATTCTCAATGAGTTATTTTGGTAATTCCTCTTACATCATTAGATAAAATTCAAAGTGACCTCAGGTCACTATTGTTGCATTCAATAATTTTGATAGAGGGCGCTATAAGTTTAAACAAAGAGAGATTTATATTGTTTTAAATTAAATCAGTTTTAGAATTCTCCATGAGTTATTTTGGTAATTTCTCTTGCATCATTGTTTCATTACAGGTCTCAGTGTTGTGGAAAGTGGTAAACTTCAGAATTATTTTCATTTTCGTGAACCACAGAAGTTAAAAGAGAAATCTCTGCTTGAAAAAGCAGACATGGATCCTTCAATAGATTTCCTAGACCCCATAAGCGAAGACATACCACAAGGTAAATTTTACATTTCAACTTTAGTTATTTATCTGGGTGGCAAGGTGGTTCCTACCCACCAAAGTTTTTAACTGTGCCCATGAAACCAACTTACGTAAATAAAGCTCCGTCTACACTATCAAATAATGTGATGTGCCCATATAATCATATCACTACCATATTATTTGGGCACATTTAAATATTTGTCAAAGTAGTTTGATAGTGTAGGCAGAGCTTAAGTCAATGTTATCCTTTAAGATCTGTCTACACTATCAAACTAGTTTGAAAAAAAAAATGATGTGCTCAAATAATATGGTAGTGATATGACATTATTGTGTCCATCTATCACATTTTTTGTCAAACTAGTTTGAGAGTGTAGACAGAGCTTAAGCCTATATTATTTTTAAAATCAATTATATTAAATTTCAATTATTGTAACTTTATGTTTTTATATTTGTTGTCAGGGCGGTCGTACAGTATTCAGTTTGAGCGTGGAAGTGGTCTATTGATAATCCGCAGCCTCCTCTGGCTCGGTATGATGTTCTATCACGTGCCTTCGTCCAAACAGTTTGGATACGTCTATTTCGGTACTGGAGAGAAAAACAAAGACCTTCCGTTCATGTTGTGAACACGGAAACAAAACACAGTTTACAGTTAATTCTGTTTTTATAACTTTATAATATAAAGTAACATGAAATGAATGTATATACTAAATTGTAAATACATGTTCACAAATATGTGTTGAAATAACCAATTTACACTCGTTATTTATTGAAAGTTTTTTTTTTCAGTCATGTTGTTGATGGGTAGTATTTTACCACTGTTTTGTAACCAAAATGTTTTGGTTATGTAATATTTAAAAAAAACTATTTTGTTATTTTCTTCATTTAAACACCATAGCAGCAGTCAATTACAAACACTTCATCAATAATTAGAATGTTTTCTGCAAATAAAGTGTAATTATACTTTTCCGATAAATACTATTCCGAGTACTTTGTTTTTCACATCTTTCATTTTGAATAAGTGTTTTGCAATCAATTTCTCCAGGTTTAAAATGTGTGTCTTTTAGCATAGCTCATCCCAATTTCAAACAATTACAGTACAGCTGGTTTTTTTTTAACCATTCAAAATAGATTTGTTTCAGTACTTTATTATCACTATTATTCATTTGTGGGTGGTTAATTGTCACCAACCTTCAAAATGGGACAATTTAGATAGGCCCAAGTACCTTACTACTACAAAATGTCACTAACCAATATCTACTTATGGCATAAGTGTAGTGTAATGATGTGCCCAAATATGGTAGTTGTATGCTTAAATATGGTAGTGATATGACATCATCATGTCCATATATGGGCACATCACATTTTATTGTCGCATAAAGTTTGATAATGTAGACAGAGCTTTAGAATCCATTTACTAGCTAGGCAACCATTATATAAAAGTATTTGTTTCTGGTGTATTTGTACAGTCTTTCTCCTTGAAAACGATTAAATTATTAGAATCGTGGTAAACGTATTTTCCTCTTTCCTCTGACCCCTGGCGGCAAAATCATTTTTTCTTTTGGTTTGTGATCGGGTAATAAACCTGAAAAAAAAATAGATATGTGTCATGACATGTTTGTTTTAGCTTAGCAGTGTAAAGCTCTGTCTACACTATCAGATAAACTGTATGTGACAACATTGTGATGTGCCCATATATGATGACATCATATCGACACTACCATATTTGGACACATCACACTTCAAACTAAATATGGTTAGTGATATGACATAACATTTTTTTTGTCACATAAAGTTTGATAGTGTGGACAGGAGGAAAATGTCAAGTATGTAAGAATCTGATTATTCATACCCGACTTATTAGCTCTTTTAATGCACTCTACAAGAATGTTATGTTGTTTGTTACAGACGCCGGTGACGCGCTTTGGCAACATCGAACCGTCTTCTTTTACGAACTGTTTTAATATCAAAACATCCTGAAAGAAAGAAATACAAGAATCTAATTTCAAAGGTCAAAGAGAGGTTGAGACTTCCAGAATGAACTAAAAGGATTTAGTTCATCAGTTAACACCCCGCCCCCTCCCCAGTTTTATTAATGTACTGACTACACAGCATTATACAGGAAAAGCATCTGACCAATCGATATATTAATTTACCTTGTATGTTACTCGTAAATTAAGCCTACAGATTGGACATGCATCTTTATATTCTTCTCTAAGAGGCTGGGTTCCTGCTTCTGGTATTGCATATTCTGCTTCTATCTGTAGAGTGCAAAGAATAAATAAACAGAAGTTACATGTAACCATGGTGTAACATAAAGCTAGCTGCAAATAGGTAAATACAACATTTTAAATGTGTTTTTCCTGGATTTAATACATGTTTTAATAATACTCACTGTTGTAACATCGCCATCTGTGGTTTCAATAACTATAATAAAAGGTAAAATTATTTTAGATATTAGATTAAAAATGGTAATAAAATATTGATTAAATGAAACTCATTTTAATTTTAACCTTTTTTATACAACTTAATAATTTTTCTGTAATAGTAGTAGTGTATTGACTATGTATTGTATATTGGTACAATACTATTTATATTAATTTCTTTGAAGTATAGAAAACAGAATGAATCGTCTAGAAATTGCAAGTTAGGCACAGGCTCACAAGCAAATAGCTGTTCCGCCCTCATGTCATGCGAAGTCTGGCCTACTCTAGACTATAGCCTATAGGCCTAACACTTTTCTTTGTTTACCAACCTTTTCTGTATCTTTTTGTGCAATTTAAAAGAGCAGCAGTATGTAATGATGGCCTAGAACACATGTACCAGTGACCAATTCTACTAGCTTTAGAATAAAATGTGTAATTTGAACACATTCTGTAGAAATTTGAGAACGCAAGACGTCCCATGGAGGCCGCCATCTTGCAAAATAAAGAGGGCGCACTGTCAGCTTAGGTTGAAAAACAACAACAAAGTAACAACTTTTGCTGTACTCCTGCTGTGGGTGTTCTCGACGTGTCAAGTTTTTGAGTTACTTATTAATTTAGTCTAAGTTATGTCGAGTGGTTCTATCGATAGAATAAAATAAATAGCAGGTATGTAATTTAGCTTATTATTAACAATAAACTAGTTGATCCGGAATATGATTATTATATATCATAAATGATTAAAGTGTTGGTGATGATGATGACGATGGCTAGCTAGGCATCAGCAGTCACGCAAACCAACTGTCTCATGACATTGAGTGGGCAAGGAACCCGTTCTGACCTCTCTCACAAACAATACAACTCGGGCTAGCTTAGGCCTCCTACAGAGAGTAGTCCAGGCGCGCTGAAGTTTTCTAATTCAATTCGGTCGTCTGTTCTCAAGATGATGTGTTCTCACAGCCATTCTGGTGCTGCAATGTCAAGCAATGATCATTGTGTAGTGTACGAGTAAAACTTTGTTTTTATGTTTATCTCCTTTCATTTTTAATTAAAAAATAGATCAGGCATAGTAGGTATACTTTAGAAATATGAATTTTCTAGGATATTTTTATGAAGGAATTTTATGTTTTTTGGAATTCATTATTTTTTTTTTTTTTCACTTTATTTAAAAGTTTTTTTACTTTTTTCTCAGAAACTTAATGTACCGTAACAATGGTAAAGGTAAAGGAAAACCAGTACAGACTTCTGCCACCAATAGTCCCCTACTAATCGAGATTGTGGAAGATACATCGAAAGATCACCGAAAAAAGATCATACAGATGTCGGAAAAGACTCGTTTTCTCGCATTTTTGTTATTATCCATCATCGTAATTTGTGGAATTTTTTCCATGTTAAATTCTAAAGATGTTGTGCAGGAACAACATAACTTGGATAATATAATATTGTTTGATCCAGATAGTAGTTCAAGCGAAGCAGATTTGAACGATTCCAATGAATCTACAGACTTCTACACGGTTATATTTGATGGCGGCAGCACAGGTTCGCGTGTTCATATTTTTCACTTTCGCAAAAACCCACATGGTAAGTTGTTGGTGCTGACAGTGTTTAAGCATTTCTTCATAATTTCATTTTCAGCCCATATTGCAAAGATAAATATTTTAGGCTGATTAATATTACTGCATTAAACATAAAAAAATAAATTAAAAAAAAAACAAATTAAATGCAGACTTTCTTTTCAGAAATAAATATTTTTTATGACTTCTGATGTATGTACAGTATTTATTTCAAAATCAATACTATTATTGTGATATGAACGATTTCTGTATTCAAATTCAACCATATAAATTTACTTTAAAATATTATTTTATGTATTGCATTGCAATGTATTGATTAAATTATAATCTATTATACTACTACTAATAAGTAGTCAAATAAACACCTATGCATAAAATGGTATTAGCATTTAACTGCCGCAGTACTTATTCATACCTATTTTTAGTATTTTTTATAGTAAGATATATTGTCCCTCTAAAAAAATAATTGTTTAAATTTGTTTTGTTGAATATGCCATTTTAATGTCACGTAATGATAATCACTTTGACCAAAAACTGGATCAGAAAAAAAATCCCCTAAATTGTCTGTCAGACATTGGTTTTTGGTTAAAATTAATCGTTTCTTTTGTCTTTTTACAAGTGAAATAATTATTTTTGTTGATTTTTTTTTCTACAGAAGTTATTATTAAAACTACAAAATGGCTTATTCAAAATCTGATTTTTTTTAATTTGTCATGTTTTTTGGGGACAATACATCTTTAAAATGGCTGTATTATTAAAAGTGGTACAGTAATAACTTGCACAATTGTAATCATTCTATTCCAACCATTGGATTGTGGTAAAAATATTTCTAATTTTATGTTGTGTTTATTAGATTTTCGTTTTTTTATTAGACTTTCTGTGTTGTTTTTATTTCATCATGTTACATTTAAAAACACATATGGTGCATTCTGTATTATTTATCCTCTACTGGTTAATAATTAATGAAATTGAATATTCTATTCTATTCTAAGTATAATAGTGTTTTTGCCACGTTGTCAGTGGTACTCTGTAAAAGAATAGATGAAAATCAGGGTATTCTAATTTATTATTTTTTATTCACCAATGGAGCAAAAAAGGGTTTGCCACATACATACAGTACAAATACATTGTATACAGTACGAACAATAGCAATACATAACAATGAAATTAACATAATAATAATCGACATTTAATAAAAATATATAAAAGAAAACAAAAATCATAAGAGATGGGCCACCATAAATCATTCTCTTGATAATAAAAGTTCTTTTATTTTTTTGACATATTAACATTCTTTAATCTAAAGGCAGGTTGTTCCAAAATATATGTATGTTTCCTGCAA
Organism: Antedon bifida; assembly: GCF_963402885.1. Lineage (NCBI taxonomy): Eukaryota > Metazoa > Echinodermata > Crinoidea > Comatulida > Antedonidae > Antedon > Antedon bifida. The sequence continues at coordinate 4,353,666 of NC_136234.1, forward strand.
TAGAAATGAAAAGGGTGTGTTTGATATTGATTGTTAAAGGCCATAGTGCCAAATTACATATGGTAATCCAGCAAAATAAATTTTTTTTTAATATAATAAAATAAAAATAACCATATTTAAAAAAAAAAAAAATTGTTCGATATGAAGTAGAAAAAATGATTGGCCATTTCGTTTCATTTTCAGAATATATATTAAAATAAATTTTAAAATGAGTTTGGAACTGTAAGGAAATATTGGTTTTGATACAGTTGACTGTATATTCTATGTTTAAATACTGAAGTTTATTTAGTTAGTTAGATAGTAATAATTTAAAAAATTAATTAAATATATTATTTTTTTCCATTCAGGTTTGTTGCCTTATTTAGTAAAAGAAACATATAATTTTACAAGGCTTGGATTATCAGCATACGCACAGAATCCAGTAAAGGTAAGCTATCATGGTTATTTCTAAGGTGAGGAGGACGAGTCAAGTGTACAGTAATACCATACCATAATGCCCAGTTATCAAAGATCTCTGCCTAAATGGATTTCAATCTTATCTACAGCTTTGTTACAATAACTTAAACATGAACACCATAAGTAAAATAATCAAAGGCTTGTTAAAGTAATATTTATTATCATACACTATATAATGCATGCTTCTCAAAGGTTTGTGCTCAAAAGGCTTGCAATGGATTTGGAATGATTACAAAGTAATGCGAACAGAGCAGAAACAAAATGGCCACTGTAATCTGTTCATAAATTGTATAAGTGTTTTTAAAAGTTAACCTAAAATATATAATATAAATAATATGAAGAACCACATAAATATCTTATCTGATTGGTGAAATAATATTTTTCAGCTGTGATGTGATTGTAATGCATCGGACAATCCATTAAAGTACTGTATATATCTGTGAATCTTTTATACACTCTAATAGAAATTGGATTTTGTTTTTCTTTTCTGTAGGGTGGCATAAGTCTACAAGGACTTTTATCACAAGCATTATCAACTATTCCAGAACAACTCTGGAGTAAAACTCCAGTAGCCCTGAAAGCGACTGCGGGACTTAGACTGCTACCACAACAAGAGGCAGGCAACCTCCTTAGCGAGGTAAGTAGTACTCAATGCCGGACTGGTTGTCAATCTTTGTAACAATTTTACAAAATTGGATCATAATATCTAGTTGAGTAATTGGTCAGATGTTTTGCCCTACTCTGACGTAATTTGTACTTTATACTATAAGTACAGTCAAGTTAAGTGTACAGTAGGCCTAATACCATACAATAATGCCCAGTTATCAAAGATTTCTGCCCAAATGGATTTCAATCTTATCTATAGCCTTGTTATAACTTAAACAATATTAACACCGTAAGTAAATAATACAATAAAAAGCTCTTGAGAATACTTGCGAAAACATTTGGGAGGACTCGAATATCTAGTTTTTTGTTTTTGTTTTGTAGGATTCTGTTTAGTAGCAGATTTAGCCATTATGGGGTATCCAGAATTTTGGGAAAAAAATTTTTTTCTTAAATTTGGAATTTATTGATCAACCCTACTGAATAATTTCTAACTTAATTAGTTGATTGAAATATGTAATAATTAAAAAACTATGGTAAACAATTATATTAATAACTAGAGGGTACTCCGAAAGTACAAACCTCCGCCTACTGTAAAATTCCCCTACATAAAATGTCCCAGGAAAATATATATATATTTTTTTACATTTTTTTTTATTAGTTCTAAATGTAAATAGGCTAACTGCACACTACAAAGTTGTGGATGAGAGTTTGGTGTAATGGTTATGTATCCAGCCTCTCACAGTTGAGATCGCTGGTTCAAGTCCAGCTGAGGTTTTTTTATTATTTATAAATTTAATATTTCTTTTTTTGTGGACCTTGATCTTTGACCCTGACCCTTCAAAATTTAACCACAATTATATGATGAGTCATTGATCATTGTGGCTAAGTTTGGTGAGAATCGGATAAAAACTGTGGTCTCTAGGCAGTAAAATAGTTTTTTGTTAGTTGTGACCTTGACCTATGACCTTTTCCCCTCAAATTCGAACTCGTCCGAGCTTTTGAGGCATAGATCATTGTGTCCAAATTTGGTGAGAATCGGATAAAAACTGTGGCCTCCAGGCTGTTCACAGACACACACACAAACACACACACAAACATACAGGGGTGAAAACATAACCTCCTTGGCGGAGGTAATAATTCAAGTAATATTTAGAATACATAAAAATATATACAAACCTGATTGTATATTGATATTATTTATTTAATATTTAATTTTGAAAAATTAACATAATATATAATAATCCAATAAATGTTTTCAATCAAACTGAAAAGGATTAGCTGTACAAGCATTTGATGGATTGCGTGAAAATAAATACTTCAATTTAAAAAGCTTTATACATTAATGTCACATTTTAGTGAAATGCATTAGACAGGCTACTTACTATAGGAATACATGCTAATTTTGTATCAAGATATTTATATTTTGTCAAGGTTTATTACTAGCAATTACTTCGTTATTGATTATTAAATCGAATTTGTCATCTTAGTATTGCGATTTTCTTGCCGTTTATCTTTACTAGAAACAAGTTGAATGTTAATTACAACGCTACAGTTTAGCATGATGTTTATTGCTTTGCTAATTTTGAAATATGACCGTCAATTTGTGAAGAAAATTAAAGAAACTCTTGATAAATGTTCAATACAAGACTTGTTATACTCTCCAGTATGAATAAATCTTTGCCATTGATCGTTTATTTGTTTACTCTCAAAGGATCATGTTGAAATTATTCTACTCAGACAGAAGTTACTGCAGTACAAAAATGTTTTACTCATAATCCTGCTTTTTTTGGGGAGGGGGGGGGGGGGGAGGGGGGTTAATCATATACTCTGTTCATTTCAGTGACTACTGATAAACTTGTAAATTAAAACAAATTTAAATATTATGTTATTGCAGTAAAAAAAATCTAGTTACTGCAGTAACTGCACAGTAGAATAATTTCCTAAATTTTGGAATTTAAATTGGTATTGATTTTTGAATGAGTTAATGAATTATTATCCCTGGTCATATCGAACTTAGCGCGAGATAAATTTACTAGATTAGATTATGTACAGTGCGGTAGCTAATATTGATTTTTCTAATTTCAGGTATATCGATTGTTTTTAAATTCTCCACTCTTTGTTGAGCCTTTTGACCAATCAGTAACCATCTTAGATGGTGCCTATGAAGGTATTTACTTATGGCAGGCCATTAATTTCTTAAAAGGTATGAGCAAAATAATTATTAATAATTTTTGTTAAATTTATAATGCTTGAATTCAAGCAATTATTTATCCTATGGTAATTTATTTTTGGTATAGCGCCCTCATCACAGTTAATTTTCATGAATATCATTATGTATCGTTTGTTGCAGGTACATTGTATTCTCAATCTGATGGTACGTCAGGGGTCATTGACCTAGGTGGTGGCTCAGTACAGATCACATATTCACCTCAAGAGCTGAAATCAGTAATTGATAAAGTTGACGATAGGGATATCAGAGAAATTAATATTTTTGGAAAATCATATTTTCTCCTTGTTCATAGGTATGTTTAATGTGCGTCATGTCAGTCTGTTGTACTTGTCTATCTCAGCCACATTCATGGTAGGCTCTGCACTTTAAAAGGCATAATCCAAATTTCCTCAATTGAGGATGAATAATATATAAAAAAATAAACATTAAATATATAAATCCAAAGGCAAATTATTGAAAAAATGACGATGATGTGGATATCAGTGGCTAGATCTCAATGGAGATACAAAATAAAATAAAAACATAAAGAAAAACAGCCAGACAAATTTGCTAACACTAGCCCTTTATCAGTGAAGTTAAAGTTGAATTTCAGCTGAATAGATCTATGAATAAAAACTACTTTTTTCTTTGGCAGTTATTTAGGTAATGGCCTACTTGTTGCCCTACAGGGAATTCTACAAATTGAAAGTGCAATACATTCCAAGTCAGCAAATAAAGGTTTGTTTTTATTTTCATTAAATTAAAGTATTTGATATTGTTTTGATTTGATTTATTTTCGATACCAAATTACATATAAAAATGAAACAAAAAACGCAATAATTTTCTATGGTACCGGGTATAGCTCCCTAATTATGGAAAATGATATTTACATTTTAATGGAATAAGTACACTACACTGTGCCAAAATAGACACCATTGGGCTGGCTGAAACTGTATGGTATCCCATAGAGGTATTATAAAACTAGATAGTTGACTCGAACTCAATTACACCACAAACTCGCTCTTTGTGGCTGCATTATAATAAAATATAAGACGTGTTCTAATACAGCTATGAAACCATCCTTTAAAATCTTATGAAAATCGGTTAATAATCGGGTAATAACTTTTTAGAGTAATCCTGCTAACTAACAAATATAGAAACAAGCATCTCTCCATTCTGGCGGAGGTAATAACAAATAATATGGCTCTGTATCAGTTTGCTGTTGCCTGGTTACCTCACTAGTTTATTAATACTTCTATGGGTTTTTCAGAATTTGTGGTTTTCAGTATTGTTTGAGATATATTATGACTTTTCATAAAAATGTATATCTATATTATTATATAACACTTTTTACATAATTGTTCGTAATAACAAATAATGTGACTCTGCATCATTTTTCTGTTGCCTAGTTACCTCACTAGTTTATTAATACTTCTATGGGTTTTTCAGAATTTGTGGTTTTCAGTATTGTTTGAGATATATTATGACTTTTCATGTATATACTTGTTACTGACGGAGGTAATAACAAATAATATGGCTCTGCATCATTTTTCTGTTGCCTAGGTTACTCTAGTTTATTAATACTTCTATGGGTTTTCCAGAATTTGTGGTTTTCAGTATTGTTTGAATTATATTATGAATTTTCATACAAATTTATATATTATATAACAATTTTTGCTGGTGGAGGTAATAACAAATAATGTGGCTCTGCATCATTTTTCTGTTGCCTAGTTAACTCTAGTTTATTAATACTTCTATGGGTTTTCCAGAAATTGTGGTTTTCAGTATTGTTTGAATTATATTATTAATTTTCATATTTATATATAACACTTGTTACTGTACATTTCAGATAAAAATCAGGGTTTTTACAAAAGCATCTGTCTTCCACACACATTCAGCGGCAAACTTAAATTTGGAGATAAAGACACGATAGTAATGGGTTCACCATCATCGTCCGAAAACACTGTATACGAGCAGTATGAACAATGTACATCTTATGCTAAAAAGTTTTTAGATTCAAAGTCTATACAGCCATTACCCGAGGCCACGCGTTCAAGTTCGTTCGTTGGTGCGGGATATTTTATAAGTCGAGGCACTAAACATAAGCTGGTAGATGAAAGTAAGTACTTTGCTTTGATGGGTATAATAAAATGTTTTAATTTCAAATTATTACTTTCATTTCATTCATAATAATATTTATTTCCTTCATAAATATATGTTATATAAATAATACAGAACAAAGTTCTTTCTTAAATGAAAATTGTTGCTTTGTAGTTGTTTGTTCTTGGTTTCTTTTTCTTTTTTTCTCTTTCGTGGGTTTAGCCCACTTTTATTCATTATTCTATTCATGACAAGGATATACAAAGATTACATATTTTAAAAATGTGTTTATAACATGTATGTACATAACATATTGTTAAAAGAGATATCTTTTTTAAAACATAACATACTTGGATATCTTTTAAAACCTAAACATAATTGGTTATATTGGCACATACCCTCTTATAAAATTTGGCTAACGTATTGAAGCGTTGTTTTTCTTTCTATATTTCTTTCCTTCCTTTTCATCATCTTGTTATCTCCTTCTTTGGGATCCTGCATGTGACAAGAAACTTGTTTTCTTCCTTTAAAGGATCCTCAATAATGTCTTAATTATATTATATATATTATTGTGATTTTGCCATCATTGAAATTAATAAATGTTCATGAAATGAATGAAATATTGTCCCCCTGAAAAAAAATCATTTTCTTAAATACAGTAAAACATTTTATTTCAGTTTTTTCTACAGAAGGGATTAACTTTGTTAAAAGTACAAAATTGCCTAATCCAAGTCTGATTTTATTAATCATTTTTTCTTTTTGTCAATTTGTTTTTTTTTTTTGGCGATGGGGGAAGGGACAAAACATGTCTTTATATTACATAAACAAAAGATTAAATTCACATAAGTATACAGTAGATCCTATCCTTTGCTTATTAAATCTTTTTTTTCTCTCTATAAAATAGCAATTGGAAAAATCAGCATCACAGTTGGTGAAATCAGAGAACATGCAAAACAAGGTATAACAAAAAACTTAGTTTTAGCGTAATTTAGAAAACCGACTAGCCCATCTTATTTAGCTTTTACGCTCACGTGTCTGCTGAACTCATTTCCTGAGCTCTGATTGGTTGCGCAATTTGTAGAAGCTATTCTACCAATTTTGCTGAAGTGAAAACTTCAAGGAACTAAAATTCATCATATAACAGATGAAACATGAATACGTATGTGTATAAGCTGACGTTTTTTATTCGCTTTTATTCAAATAAATTGTCCTAATGGAATACGGTATTAATAATAATTTGCATATCTCTTTTCTCTTTCCACAGCTTGCAATAATATGAGTTTTTCTAATCCATTTGAATGTATTGAGCTAGCCTACATATCCTCACTGTTGTCTTATGGATTTCGCTTAAATGATAATGCTCAGATTTTGGTGAGTTTCATTCATCATATCAATATAGTGTAATTGAGCTGTAGCTTGAGCTTCCAGTCCCAAGGTCCAGGGTTCAATCCTGACCTAGTGTCGGGGTTGGCAATTCACTTTCTATTCCACTCCGTAAAGCTCTCTCTACACTATCAAACTTTATGTGGTAGTGATATTCCCAAATATGGTAGTGATATGACATCATCCTGTCTCTATATGGGCACATCACATTTTTGTCACATAAAGTTTGATAGTGTAGACAGAGCTTTAGCCTTTATAATTTATTATCCTATTGGTGAATAAAGTAGATATGATAAGTAGATATGATATGTAGATAAAAAGTCTAAGGTGAGAATGAACTCTGAGATCTAGTTAAATTAAGATTCTCCATAATTAAAATGATAAATGTTGTTGTTTTTTTTTAGATTCAAGACAAGATAAACAATGTTGAAACCAGTTGGGCATTGGGGGCAGCATTCCATATACTTCAAAATCACTGGAAATAACAAGAAATAAACTTTATATAATATTGATAATATTTTGTAAAAGTTGTACATATACCATAAATGGAAATTTAACTTATTTTTATAGTAGTAGAATAGTCATTATTCATCATAAAGCTCTGTCCACAATATCAAACTTTATGTGAAAAAGAAATGTGATGTGCCCATATATGGGCATGATGATGTCATATCACTACCATGTTTGGGCATATCACTACCATATTTGTCAAACTAGTTTGATAGTGTAGACAGAGCTTAAGGTTGTATAAGGTAGTTTCCAAATTGTATAAATCAACTATTTATTCCTTAGCCACAGTACCTCAGTGTGGGACTACTACTATGCATGTCAATAGAATTTTTGACATCTCTTTTCTTTTTTGCCGAAAAAAGGGTTAGGGTCAGGGTTAGGATCCTAGATCCTAACAATGACATATGAAAACGAGGGGGTCATTTATCTTATGGTGTCATCTTCGCCTATAAGTTTTGAAAATTAAAAACTTTCTGTTTCCAGTTTAGTAACGCATAAATGCCCCTTTACGCTAACTAGCTCTTCTCTACGTCCATTCCTATTTATGTTTGGCTGTTTCAATGAAATTGTTTTAAAAGTGCATGTTTTGGGGTAAATCACCAATCTAGTGTCACAGGGAATTAAAAGGTACCCCAGCTTGAATATTGTGATTTTTGGTCACATGGTTTAGGAGGAGATACAGTTCAAGATAGATTTTATGAATAATTATTTTACTAAAATAAATATAACAAATTTAAAATGATATGAACTCTTTGAAGATGTATTGTCCCCCTGAAAAATATACTTGTTTAATTTTGTTTGTTCAATATACCATTTTAATGTCACATAATAGTTACCCACTTTAAACAAAAATTTAATGGATAAAGATTTACCTGAAAAAACTGTAATTTAAAGAAAAAATAGTAAAATTGGCTGCCAGCCAATGGGTTTTTGGTTGAATTTGACTATTTATATTTTATATGAGAGAAAAAAAGGGGGTTTTTTTTACGAAACGGATTAACTTTATTAAAACTACAAACTAACATATTCAATCCTATTAATCTTTATTTTTTCATGTTTTTCAGAGACAATACATCTTTAATATTAAGTACAGTGGTACGGCCTACTTAAGATGCAGTATTATTTAATTAGACCTAATTATTTTGTTTCTAAACTTACTGGTAGGTGTAATTAATATTATTTTCAATAAAAGCTGAAATGTCAATAATATTTTATTAAAGTACTGTAGGCCCTACTTATATTTTGTAAGTTTGAATTAAGATTCTCAGTCTTTGAAGATTGAACTTCATACAAATTTTATTTAGTTACAATTTTGTTTATAAGCAAAAAATAATTATATTTTTTTTAAATTATAAGTATGCAGCTTATGTGTAGTAGAAATGGTTGCAGCAGAATGTTGCACGCGGCAGCCAGTGGTTGCACATCACAGCCAGTGGTTGCACATAGCACATCCAGTGGTTGCACATCACAGCCAGTGGTTGCACGAGACAGCCAGTGGTTGCACGCGGCAGCCAGTGGTTGCACATCACAGCCAGTAGTTGCACATTGCAGCCAGAGGTTGCCCGCGGCAGAGATGGTTGTACATTGCAGCCAGTGGTTGCACATCGCAGCCAGTGCTTACACATGGCAGCCAGAGGTTGCCCGCGGCAGAGATGGTTGTACATTGCAGCCAGTGGTTGTACATTGCAGCCAGAGGTCACATGCGGCAGCCAGTGGTTGCACATCGCAGGCAGGCAGATGTTGCACGCGGCAGCCAGTGGTTGCACGCGGCAGCCAGTGGTTGCACGCGGAAGCCAGTGGTTGCACGCGACAGCCAGTGGTTGCACGCGGCAGCCAGTGATTGCACGTGGCAGCCAGTGGTTGCACGCGGCACCCACCCAGTAGTTGTATGTTGATATGCTAATTTGCTATCGTTCTTTTAATTTTTGTATACAAAAATGGGGAAAATATATAGCTATTATGATTTTCTTTGGTTTATTATATAATAAATTATTATTTTGCAATACAATATACACACAATCGTTACCTTTACCTCTTCGATATCTGCCGATAGTAATAGACTTTATAGGCCAGGTCAGCCTTTGCGTACGACGTAGTGACTGCCAATTGGGGCGGTGTACCTCATTGGTCATTTCGATGCTGGTACTGTATGGCCACTAACCAACGGACTCTACCATTGTTTGAATAGGGTGGGGGAAAGCACTTGTTTTGGCTAGACCTACAATAGAATGATGTTACTATTAGGCCTACTTTTAATAGTACTGTACTTAATAATTTAGTATTATACGCCTTTTATGTTTCCCTACGAATAGAGATTCGGTGTAACATGGTAGTTTCTTTTAGAACAGGAAGTAAACTTGTTGTCAACGCATAATATAGTGTATAATATAGGTTTTGAATATCTTTTCTTCCTATATCTTTGATGAAATTGTCCAGATTATATATCTTCTTACATTAATAATAAAGCACATAATGTCGACCCCACTCTAACAATAGCTGAATCCAGCAATGACACAGTCCTTGGTGGTTTAATGTCCGATTTCGACAACAAAAAGGTCACAACGGTAGCGGATTTGTTTGGGGGAACCCTGAGTACAGTACATCGTTGTCGACAACATCTGAAATGGCTAGGCCCCAGCAGACCAAGTATGCTTCATTGGAAGACTTTAAAAACGGAGCTTCCTCAAAAATTAAAAGTTCTTACAGTGGATATATTTTTGGTGGTTGTAACGAAATGGTCACAATGAGGGATAACGTAGAAGCTTTTCGAAGGTTTTTATGAAGTTTTAATTGCTTAAGCTTGGTTACCACTAGGACGCAACGCAAGTACGTGGACGTAACGCAAGCGAGTTGACCAATGACAAGCGACAGTTCGAATAATTCATCGCTAATGATTGGTTAAATCAAATACGTTGCGTTACGTCGTTTTGTTGCGTCTCCACTGGGAACCACGCATTAATTCTGGCTTGACCGCAACACAAGGACTGTACGAAACGATTGACCAATCACAAGACATGGATTATTCGAACAGTCGCTTATCATTGGTCAACTCGCTTGCGTTGCGTCTCTATAGTGGGAACCAAGCTTTACAGTTGTAAAAATTGTGGAATTCTGTTTTTTTAATGTTGATCTCGAACTTTTTTAGTTGAAAAAACTCCGTCTATTTGCATTTTTACCTTTTCTTGGCGGTGAATGAACTATTGTGGTCATCCGTTAAGCTTGGTTCCCACTAGAACGTAACGCAAGGACGTAAACGCAACGCAAGCGTTTTAACCAATGACAAGCGAAGTTATAGACAGTTAGCAATCACAAGCGAATAAGCCATCGCTTGTGATTGGTCAATTCACTTGCGTTGCGTTACGTCGTTGCGTCGCTAGTGGGAACCACGCTTTATTTTTGTTTACGTCGTTGCGTTGCGCCTACGTCGTTGCGTTGCACCTACGTCTTTGCGTTGTGTCTACGCCGTTGCTTTGTGCATACGTCGTTGCGCTGTGCCTACGTCGTTGCGTTGTGCCTACGTCGTTGCGTTGTGCCTACGTCGTTGCTTTGTGCATACGTCGTTGCGTTGTGCCTACGTCGTTGCGTTGTGCCTACGTCGTTGCGTTGTGTCTACGTCGTTGCGTTGTGCCTACGTCGTTGCGTTGTGCCTACGTAGTTGCGCTGCGTTAAGCCAATAACATAGCCTCCGTACTCTTTCAGGTATCGTTTTTTACCCCAAGTTCTTCGTGACGTATCAAGTATTGATGTTAGCACCACTGTGCTCGGGCAACCTGTGGCGTGTCCCATTGGCATATCACCAACTGGTTTCCTCAAAATGGCACATGAAGATGGTGAAAAGGCCTTAGCTAAAGGTATGATGTATTGTTATATTGAAGAATGCCATAAATCGTTAAGACTGGTTCCCCCACTAGGACGTAACGCAAGGACGTAAACGCAATCGAGTTGACCAATTCGAATAATTCATCGCTTGTGATTGGTCAACTAACTTACGTTGCGTTACGTCCTTGTGCTTCGTCTCTAGTGAGAACCACGCTTTAAGCTTGGTTCCCACTAGAACGTAACGCAAGGACGTAAACGCAACGCAAGCGTTTTAACCAATGACAAGCGAAGTTATAGACAGTTAGCAATCACAAGCGAATAAGCCATCGCTTGTGATTGGTCAATTCACTTACGTTGCGTTACGTCCTTGCGTTGCGTCGCTAGTGGGAACCACGCTTTAGTAAAGTAACGTATACCCACCTTTAGCAAATTAATATATAACATGTAGTTTCAAACCTTATCAGAGTACATCCCATCTATTGTACCTCTCGTCTGTGTAAATTGTCCTTTGGCTTGGTTCCCACTTGTTGGACGCAAGAGATGGATTGGTGGTCCAATTTGGGTTGCGCCTCGTCCTTGTGTTGCGTCCAAGTTGGGACCAGACTTAGGCCCTATAATAAGTTTCATTAATTTTCAGCTTCAATACCAAGCAACATAGTGATGATTTTGAGCATATGGTCAACAAATACAATTGAGGATATTGTAGATGTGGCACCAACCGGTCTTTACTGGATGCAGATTCAGTTGTTGAAGGATAAACGAATCACAGAAAACATCGTAAGACGAGCGGTTGCTGCTGGTTTTAAAGCCATTGTTGTGACCGTTGATCAGCCGATACCAAAGAGAAAATTAGCAACCAAGTACGACAAGCAGGGCCTAGGAATTCAACTAGAATCACACTTGAGGTTGTTTATGCAATTTATTCATTTTGTTTGTTGTGTCGCCGTTTTCGATGCGACGAGGTTCACATCACTTCAGTCATATTGATTACTGTTATACAGGAGAAAAAACTGACTATTATCGTATACGATGGTCATGGAGTACGGGCGCCGTTCTGGACATTACTAATTTTGTCGACATAATACAATTATGGGACACATAATTGATTCTATAAGTTCGGACGAAAAGACAATTCTGTGCAGACTGACGACAAATTTAGCAATGTCCCGAACGGCGCCCCGTACTCCAGGACCATTAACGGAGATATATTTTAGTAATGTTTTTACTGCGCCCCGTACTGGAGGTTTAGGCAATGATGAAGGGCGCAAATTGGTGACGCATTATTGGTGAAACTGAGGGAAACGAACAATTAGTTGATTCCGTCTTCTAAAAGACCACTGAACTACGACATTAAACATTTTTTTTCACACCCTACCATTTCTTGTCTTGTATTTTTAGACCCATAAATTTGAAGTATATAGACACATCAGACATCCAAGTTATAGACAGCCAAATTGACGGTGCGGCTACCTGGAAAGATCTTAGATGGCTGAAATCTATAACTAGTCTACCGATAGTCGTCAAGGGAATTCTCACCGGTATGTTATCAAAGATCCTGAGATCAAAGGATTTATCTGTGGCTATCTTGGAGCTCAGTGTGTCCTGTTGTTATGCCTTGGTTCTATTAAGGCGTTTTAGGCCTGAATTCAAATTCTACACTATCAAACTTTATGTGACAAAAAAATGTAATGTGTGTCCATATATGGACACGGTGATGTCATATCATTTCCATATTTATGCACGTCACACTTTTTTGGGAAACTAGTTTGATAGTGTAGACAGAGCTTTATATTTGAAACTATAATCTTTAATTTTCAAAATGTCCGGGTTTACTTTACGGTGGTTTCACATGGTAGATTTTCTTGAATAGTTTATGGTAATAACTTTATAACTTTATGGTTGAATTTTCTATGGCAGGTGCTGATGCAAAACGTGCTGTACAGAACGGTGCTGATGCAATTCTTGTCTCCAATCATGGGGGCAGACAATTCGATTACCTACCTGCTACGGTACGTTATCTACTAATCAACGAACAATAAAGTACAGGTGGTCTAATAAAGCTTGGTTCACACATAGACGCAACGTCTGAAGGCGGTCCGATACAGCGACTGTTTCGTGTGATACAGTTCTTCTTGATTGGTCAACTTGCGAAGCGCTTACGTCAACCAAGTGGAAGTCAAGCTATGGGGACTTCCTAAAGCTTGTAGTTCCCACTGGGACGGAACGCAAAGACGTAAACCACAACGCAAGAAAATTGACCAATCAAAAGCAATGGATTATTCGAACTGTCGGTTGTGATTGGTCAAATCGCTTGCGTTGCGGCTTACGGCGTTGCGTTCTAGTAGGAACCAAGCTTAAAGTTTATTGTCTTTTATGACCATGCGTACTTAGCTTTACTTTAGGTGTTAAGTTATATCTCAAAATTAAAGCGATGATTAGATGGGGGTAGAATAACAATACATTTTTAATCGATTGAACGGGTTCAATATTTATAGATTGATGTTCTTTCTGACGTCGTTGCTGCCGTCGAGGGATCTGGCGTCGAGGTGTACATGGACGGAGGAATACGACGCGGAACTGACGTTCTTAAAGCTTTAGCGCGCGGTGCAAGAGCGGTTTTCATTGGACGACCGATAATTTGGGGCCTCGCGTGCAACGTAAGATTAAGAAAACAGTAGTTTTATATTAATATGTTTGTTCTTTTATGTTGTTATTCACTCATTCGACACTAACTACCTTTTATTTTTAATTCAAAATTCATTGATCTATATTGTTTAGTACTGTTATTAACACAGTTGCGATTGAGACCGATCGAAATCAAGTACGGAAAAAAAGCTACACGTTTCTTATCCGTTTTTAGGGACATGAGGGCGTTAGACAAGTTATTGATATTCTCAAAGACGAGTTTTCAACAGCTATGGCATTTATGGGTAAGTTGTTATTAACGTACCGCCGTATAGTATTATTATTAAAGCAATGGTTGCCACTTTAGACGCAACGCAAGGACGTAAGCACACCTTAAGCTTGGTTCCCACTATAACGTAACGCAAGGACGTAAACGCAACGCAAGCGTTTTAACCAATGACAAGCGAAGTTATAGACAGTTAGCAATCACAAGCGAATAAGCCATCGCTTGTGATTGGTCAATTCACTTGCGTTGCGTTACGTCCTTGCGTCGCTAGTGGGAACCACGCTTTAAGGAATTTGACCAATCACAACGTGATAGACGAACCGAATGAACGCTTGTGATTGGTCAACTTACTTGCGCGCGTCAAATTGAGAACCAAACGTTATCAACACGTACACGAAGCGCCTTTCGAGCGCCATACTGTTAACCACAGTACATTATAGTATTTCATTTGTAAGCTTAACTTGTTATCATTTCTAGGTTGCTCCACGACGAAAGAAATTGTTTCGCCTATGGTTGTGCACGAGAAGAATATAGGATCAAAACTGTAGTAGGCCTGAACAATTCATTCTACCGATTGACGACCTACACATTTCCATTCTCATTTTTAGAACCAACATTTTATAGACCTGATTATTATGCACTGGAATATTAAATCGAAATATGGGATGAGTTTTCTATTGACAATCGCACGTTTACAGTACGTAAAACACTGTACAAACGAAAGTAATCAATTATGTACACAATAGTAAAACTAAAATTCAAATGCTAGCATGTAAAAACTTACATAATTGATTTTAAATAAAAGATACACATAACAAAAAAAATATGTAGATGTAGATAGATAAGTGTGGACATATATATATTGTACAATTAAATGAATACGAAACATGCATAATATCAATAATTATTAGTAGGCGTACATTGCAATTTCAACCATACTTTATAAATTCTATTTATTTCAATTTAATTTTTATTGTTACATGTTTATGTCTCGTCATATTGTATTTTGGTGAGGGTCCCTAATGATCAGCTTCGGCTGGATGGACCACCCTCGTAAATTGAAAAAATAAAAATAAAATAAATACTTGGGTGTTACCCATGGATGTAATAGCCGAAGTTGCAGACGCCACCTATTGAAGCTATGAAAAGGATTTTTTTTATTAATTGAGGGCGCTCTGTTACAAGCATCCATTTTTTTTCTAAAAAGAAGTTCTTTCCACTTTCCACCACTTAAAAAATGTCTGGAATCCTAAGAAACGCTTTCATGCGGGTTAGCCCTGCTATGAGAAACACGATGCAACAATCTAGATCCGTACATTTAACTGCTCCAACAAGACCGAACAAACCTTGGGTGAGTATATACCGCAAATTATAAAGGCCGGCCCTAGCCTAGAGAGGCTAGGCCTACTAACGGACGTATGCAGGACCGGTATTTTATCTGGACAGACCAGTCGCCGGGCGGCGACAAGGCCAGGTATCGGCTAGCCTGTTTACTTAGTATAGGCCTAGCATAGTTCTCCTACAGTACTATTTGATCTCACTGCTATTTAGCCTAGGTCCAGGCATATAGGCCTAGGCTACGTCGCTAATATTTTTAGATTTGCTTGCGGCCTTTTGCCCTTCTTGCTTTTTTGTAAATTGTATAGTGCAGAGGTAGGCCTATAATAATAATTTATATTTGTATCTAGGCCTAGTAGTAGTATAGGCATAATTTTATTGTATAGCTATCTAATTTTCTGTTGTAGACCTAGTTGTAGTCTAATCATTTTGTTTTCCCATCATGCCGTATTATGCACTTGTCAATTGTATGACCCACTATACGACCCCCGGGAGAGGTGTGTCATTTGTCCGATGTGCGTCATACCTTTGAATACCATGACACACCCGTGCGTCAAAAATGTGACTTACCTTTAGGTGACCATGACGCACCCATTTTGACGCACTGTGACCATGTTGTTTATGATATGGTGGGTGGTAAAGTGACGGACATTGACACACCTTGTTCATTGATGTGACGTACCATCTAGGTTTTTTGACGCACCCCTGCGTCAGTAATTATATGTAAATGACGCACCCATGACGCACCTCTCCCGGGGGTCGTATAGTGGGTCATACAATTGACAAGTGCATTACACACATGCATGTTGAGATTATTCTTCTTGACATACCGGTTTGACTCCTCCAATATGTTGATCCGACTTCAGTCAGTGCTCATTATTTCCTTCTCTAATCATTACGTGCCCTTTTCATCTTCCGATTCATGTTCACCTGAGCTGAGGCATGATAACAGATTTGGCGTGTGTTAAACATATTTGCACGTTTAACAGATTTGACACATTTTAAACAAATAAAAATATACAGTACCTCGTGTAATCTACATTTCTAAGTTTACCTCACATATTCTCTCGCAAAAAATCAGACTTGTGTATTAAATACAGAAATTAATCTTTGAAAAAACTGAATTCAGACAGTAAACGTTTGAAAAATATTTATATCTAAAATCGGAAGTATGTGCAGTAGTTAATTTATTGCATTGTCTTCAGTGCATTCACTGGTTTAAACCGCCCACATAGTCTGTATCAACAACACTCTAAAACCTAGCCTACACTTCTAGTGTAGATAAGTTGGCAAACTTTGGCAAAAGTCTAAACTAGCAATATTTACTGTGAATTTGCAAACACAAATTGTGTAATATTTGCTAGTGTATTCTAGTGGTGTCTACATGACCATGCTGCCCCGAAAACCAAACACAGAAACAATAAACAGTTTTTAAATATAAAAATAACAATTTTAAATAATCACCAAATGTGCATGGAAACTAGATAAAAGAATTGATTTTTAAGGCATTATTTTAGTTAAACTATATTTATCTGCAGGAAAATTTTGTGGCTTTGGGTGTGTTTTTTGTTGGATTTTGCACCGTACCAGCTTACATCCTAATGAACGTGGAGGAATACAAAAAAATGGAATCTTAAGAAATTATAATAGAGGTTTACAACAGAATGCCAGTGGACTGTTTTCTTAGTGTGCTTCGCCACAATACAACAAAACTTTAATAGAAATATTCAGCAACCAGAACCAGCCATAGAACCCATGGATATTGTCCCTATGTGATCTAGAATAACCGCCAGTCCCATTCTGGAATATCAGCTCCCTATTCCACAGGTACAACCACAAACTTCCATAAAAATATTCTAGAACTATGATGTATCGATTAAAGCTGATATTCATGTAAATGTGACAGAAATTGCAAGACTATACCTAGTGAAAATACATGTTAGATAAACATACTGATTAACACTGAAAATAATGTGATATGGCATCGAACAGAGTGACCAATCAGGACTAATCAAGAGCTCGGATAAACGGCTACTTGGTCGCTACAACACGTTCACGATCAAAACAAACTTAGATAAATTTACTGCTTACTGAAAATAATGTGATATCGCATCGAACACAGACGACCAACCAGGACTACAACAATTCTAATCAAGAAAACGGCCGGATGCATGGATACGGCTACTTGGCCGCGAAAATACATTCACGAATCAAAACAATTTTAAAGTCTGTTTTCCATGGTTTATTATTACTAGGATTATTTTTTTTAATGGAGTGTGAATCTCTTGTTTGTTCATCATGGAAGCTCAAGAAGACAATTATAATCATGTATGCCATATGGTGATTTGAATTTAACAATTTAAATAATATATTTATACCTTTAATATTTTCATAAATGGTTATTGGCTTATAATATTATATATGTAAGCTCCACAATAGATTAAATTATTAAGATCATGAATAATAAAATTAAATGATGCAATCAATTATTAAATCAGTTAGATTAGAATTTAAATCATGAAATTTTAGAGTAAGTTAATATTAAAGTAACATCTGTTTGTTAACTTGTCTGTCGCCCTCTATAATTTTAGTTCTTGCAGATCTATGTTCATATTATTAATGCTGATCATTGACCTCAGTGTCAAGGTCAAACCAATAAACACATCCATCTAAGTTGAATTATGTTTGGTAACTTCAAGTCTTTAATCTCCCTCTACAATGTCCCTCTCTATTCTATACTCTATAGTATAAATTATATTTGAGAATTTTGTTTGTAGCAACTTTTCTAAATTATGAAGTGATTGTAACAGATCATTTGTTATGGTATAATTATCAGCTTTTAATTTATTAAAATCATGCATAAACAATGTTTATATTAATGTTAATTAATTTTGCAGTTATATATTGTATTTACTAAAGTTTAAACATTCAGTTCTCATAATAAATGCATTAACCATATGTGGAAGCCTGGCAATAAAGAATTATTTGAAATTGTTATTTGTAGCTTATTATAGATTTCGTACCGCTGTTGATGTCAGAGTGTGTCATGAAGAATTACCGTATTTATTTGAATAAATGCCTCCCTCGAATAAACCCCACCTCCCCAAGAACATCATTTTTCATAACCCCCCCCCCCCCCACCCCCCTCGAATAATCACCTGGGTCTTTATTTATTTCCTTGAATAAACGACTGCCTTATGCATGTATACACAGTATTGTATTACAACACATTTCTATTTGTAGTAGAATTAATTGATTGACATGATCTAAAATTTTATTTCAATACATTTTTTAAAACACAATGTATTTTTCATATCTAGGTGGGGTATTTATTTGATTAAATACATGTTACCATATTACATCCAAAAAAATAAACGCCTCCCTCGATTAAACGCTCCCCTAAAAGCCCTCCCGAGTTGTTTATTTAAATATATAAGGTAACATGTCAATATGCCATTTTACTTTCATCAGTAACACTATCTTCTTGGTCAACGATATATTATTATGAACATGATATCTCTGGTTTTGCCAACTGCTTTCACAAAAATAAGTCTGAATAATCAAACAACCAAAAAGTTCATTATTATCAAGAGATTTATTAAAAAGACTACTGCATGCATTGTAGAATTTCTTGACTACAATTATGTACAAACAATACCATAACAGTTCACTACATAATCACTACACTACAACTAACACACACACCATGACTACAATTCTCTTATTTCACAGCCAATGCCCTCATTGTGTAAATTTACCGCCAAATGTAAGTCAGCTTACAAATAGAGCAGAATAGGAACATGGATTGCGAAACAAGAGGATTTTTTTATTCTGAATAGTAGTAGTTGGAATTTTTTTTTCAAGACAACTGCAGGAATGTCATAATATATATAATATGTCAATGTCTGTGTATTGAAAGTTCCATGTCATTAATTAATCAGTGTATTATACGGAATGTTTTTATTCAAAATCAGGCTGTGTCGTCATAGATTCAATTCCGGACTGTCGGAAAAATAGCAACTCTCCCAAAAACAGGTTTTTATTGTCCTGATCTGATTTTTAAAGTCCAAATATTTTTGTAAACACATTTGAAATACCAGAAAACAGTATTATACCAAGGATGCCGTTGGAACAGCAGTATATTGTAGTTCGTTTAAATTGATTAATTGTCCTTTGAATACCTAGATTTCCTGAAATTTTAAAGCTACATTTGCAATGATATCCATGAGCTACTATGAATTTGGTACTAAACAGATATTATATGAATCTAAATAATGTTGACATAAATACAAAGAACATACCCTGCGTATTAAACAACGCTTTTATAAAATATATATATTGATTAAAGCCAGTCATTGGAAGTTAATGACTTAACGAATATCAAGATTAAGAAATCTAAAAAACATTTAAAATGAATAAAAATCTAGTGCCTGAATCGGTCACTAGAAGCCTATATATGATGGCAAAAGTACCAATATATATCGAAATACATATCAAAATAAGTTTGTTTAAAAAATGTCTTTGAATGAACATTAAATATTAATTGAACTTGTTGCCAGTTGGATGCCTCCTCCTCCGATCTACATCAGGTGACCGTTGCACGAGTTATCAATTTCACGTGAAATCTGGCAAGCTGAGCACGGGCCACAGAACGTCTCTAGAATGCAATCGTTGCACAACGAACCCTGTGGAAACAACAAAGTTTATACATATGTTTGAAAAAATATAAAGTTTACTACTGGTGTCTGGAACAAGCAAAAAGCGAACAGATAGACGGCAGCAGATATTAATCTTGTGTTTTCGCATCGTTATTGTTTATTTTTTAAATCCCCAGATTTTTATAATCTAGGGGTTGGCAAGTATGTCAATAGCTGGAAATGGGCGTGGCTTGTCAAAAAGGTCACTACAGAGGTACTACTCTACTATTATTAAAATATTCCTTTAAGTGTTTCTAGGAAAACTTTAATTTATTATTAATAAATATTAATTAATCAATTAAGTTTATTCAATTAATGTATTAATTATCAATTAAAATTATTTATGTTTGCACACAACATACCTGGATATTAAGACGAGTTCGGACCTTCATCCGGATGGCTATCATGGCGGCTGGAACGCAACATGGTGCACAGCAGTGCTCACCGGCTTTGGTGGATACTTGGCAGGCGAAACATGGCCCACAGAACATACCACACAGGCCTAAAAAATAATTTACATATATTAAAAATCATATTTTAATGTCCTGTTTAATTCTTCACTGCCAAAAATAGATATTAACAAGCCTAGTCCATAATTTTATTTTAGTGGCCCAAAGTGCAAGCCCCTGCATCTGCCTCTGTATGTTTAAATGGGAATACATTGTGTGGATAGAAAACAGCCTCTGTACTATTGTTTCATAATTATTTTATTATAAAATAAACCTGTGTAACAAATAACTTACAAGAACCAATGTCTTCAAAACAGCCACAAAGACTTGTGCTCCAATCACGTTCAGTGACCTGAAATTAAATTAGGCAATAATTAGGGTGTTGCTGTAGGCCTACACCTTTGAGAGAGCCCCAAAAAGGGGGTCAACTTCTCCAAAACGCAAAACACTACAATCAATTACAATACAGTAATTCAACCAATCACTGGCGCACATAATTTGTTGATAAATAAACAATGATTTAAGCAAATGCAGAAGCAACAGAGCGTGACATACAGCTGCGCATGCCTATACCAATTATCTTCATTTGCGTTATCTTAGTGTTACGTAATCGCCCGCGGATTTCAAGCATGTGCTTGGCCAGTTCCGCGTCCACTGTGAACGTACCTGTACCACAACTTGGCTTTGAACAACGCCTGGTTGGTGAGTAACAACAGTGGTAGTCATCTGAAATATATAAACAAACAATTTATGATTATTATTAGAATAAACATTTAATAACAGAGTGCTGACCAATGCTACCAATATTGTAGCGGTCGTGCTGCTGGAGACGATATCGTGTAAACTGCCTCAACCAATATCATCAGTCGGGCCTACACCTTGAAACACCCATCCACCAAATAAGCCTGTTTTTTGCGAATACCGTTTGCTATAATCTTCAAGTTTGTGTAACACTGGATGGTGTAGACAGCTTGACTACAATCTAGCCTTACCTTATTATAATCCATCTTTAATCTTGCAAGACGTAAGACGAAGATCGACTCCTTTAAATAAGTAAATTAACACAATAAAATGGCAACAGCAGTACGTACGGAGAACAAGTGTTGTATTGTACTACTGTATACAGTGTGGCCAGCGATCGAAATCAAATTATGCTAGGTGGCAGCACAAAATTATGCCAGATTATGCCAGGCACAATTAAGGCCAAAATAGCACAAAACCAATGTATTAGAGGGCGGTGTATGGATATGTTTTATTTACCACAAAGGTTGGAAGCCAAAAAAAAAAAAAAAAAAAAAAAAAAAAAAAAGGTCTTCATGTTTTTGGCTAAATTATGCCAGATTTTTACAAAATTATGCCAGATTTTTTCGAAAATATGCCAAATTATATGCCAATTCGCTGTAAAAATGCTTTTTTCAAATTATGCCAGATTATGTCAGATTTTCTAAAATTATGCCTAGCATAAATGCTAGATGCCAGATGGGTCAAAATTATGCCAGACGGCATAATTATGCCAGATTTGGCCACTATGACTGTATAATATTATGAAAATGCTGCTGGGTAATAATGTACGCATGCGGGGAGTGTTTCCGGTGTAGTTGTTGCCGATATCTCCGCCATCCCGATTGAAGGATATATTGCAAGTATTTTGCGTTTCAATTACTTCCGGGTCACCGGGTGATCTCAATCTATTCCCTGGGAATTCACTCTTCCTTGATCTTATATTACTACTCCATAGATGTACGGTATCAATCTCAAAGAGTTATTATCGGTGATCCCTGAAAGCTATCCAATCGGTGCGCGGTTTACAATTTTTATTTGTTCTATAAAACGAATATAATGAATACTCTGACGTTTTATTTTTCTATGCACGCCGCCGCTCCCTGAAATGAATTGATCTATTATTCATGGCAATTCCCTCGTTTGCAGCAGGTATGCGATTAATGCTTCGTAGTCATTAGTTTCGTCTTAATTTATTCCCATTTTTTTTTATTATCAAAATGCATATTTCGCGACGGGTCAATGATCGTATTACGGTCTGTATACTGTATATTCATTACTTTAATATATACCGCTTTTATACATTAATATAGTAACTCCTTGATCTATCTAATTGATAACAAACAACCACTCGATATTACTTGCGAATTGTTTCGTAATAAATACTCACTCATGTAGAGTTCACTTTTGTTACTTTTACTTTGTATTTTTATTTGTACTTTTATTGTTTTATTTGCTTATTAGATACGGTATTATAGGGTAATGCGTTTAAGAGCTTCGGTTCATTGCATACGTACCCGTTTTGTATCAAATACGTTTTCCGTTCATTATGATTTAGATTAAACTTATAGAAATATTCTTGTAAAAGAAATACTGACTGTATATTCTGTTGATACAAATAAATGGTACGTACTATAGTAGGCCCTACCGCGAATAATAAATATCCGATAACGAATTGATAATTGGCATTCCAACCTGAATTCAGAATTTACAGGACCTTTTTTAAACAAAAAAAAGCCACTTTTCCACATTAAGGCCACTACACTTTATTCCTATAAAATATGCAGAAAAGCTAGGTTTGTAAAGAATTTATACGATAACCGTAAATTCGTGAACTTAACGCAGGCTTGTACCAGCAACCGGGAGTCACAAATTAAATATTCACACACATTTAGAAGCATCTACACATTATTACAATTCATAATAATTGAATATCTTTTATATCAAAAAACACGATTTTCAATGAAATTTGTGTAACAATGTGAATAAAATATATTAAAAACTGGACGACATTATTACCCCTAATATTCTCGCATCTCGTAAAAAAATCCTTAAAATTCAGTTTTACCGGTATCTCCTTTTCTTCTTTCCATTCTCGAATTGATTTCATCGGGGTTTTAAAAAATAAAAATAAGTAGTCGGGGAATTATTTCGCCAGAGTGCATAGCTATACAACAAAACAACCTTATTGCTACACATTTCTAAAATTTTATATCAAAAAAATACAATACAAAACTATGTTTCTCAACTTAAAAATCAGTTTGATTAGCAATAATGCTAAACAAAATTTTTTAATGAATTTTTTCCCCAGATAGTATAGCACAATAATTAAAATATTAAATGTATGGGTCAAACACGAGTTCAAACGAAAAAAAAAGGAAGCAGTAATTGTCAACTCGACAAGTGTGAAAGTAAATCACATTACAAGAAAATTCTTTGCATTTATAATTTGTCGTGATTACGTACCATTTCTACACTATTATATTTATGAATTTAAAAGCAATAACACATTCGATTTTTCTTTAGATCACCACAACAGCTGTGTATGCATTTTAGAATCAATAGATATTGTTATGATGGCCGATGCAGTTAACAATGAACAACAATACTGGTTCCCACACTGATATCCACTACTCGTTCGAAAACATTTTCATCATCGGATGATAGCCCTACGTCACCATCAGAATCATCTTCAATATTACTGTCATCATCGTCATCTAACCAAGCACCCCCCCCCCCCCCCCAAACGGCATCGACAACCTTTATTTACTTCACATTCGCAAATGTTTCATCGACCTCTCAGTTACCACTATGACACTCAACTAATCACTACTGAATCGTTCTATACATCTGTAATGAAAGCTTAAAATATCTGTGGCATTTTGAGGAGTGTTATATTGCACAACAGTGCTTGTATACAGAAACCTCTCCCAGGATGTAAAAAAGAAAGAACAAAATATACGTAAACAATCTTGTTTATTGCGTTTAGCTTTTTCATTTTTTTTCATTGACTCATTAAATCATAGGTTTCAATATTAAAGATTGTGTAAACATATGACCAAAATGTGTACTTGAAACTAGGAAACAATAAAGAGATAGAAGGCTTGACAGGTATTATATCATATTAATTGAACACTGCTACCTGAAAAGGAAACTATAACCTAGTTAGGAAATAATATCATTTTGTTATAATCATGTAGTTTTCAACAAACTGATATGAATCGTGAATTATTTTTCCTTTTTTTTTCAGTATTATAGGCCTACAGGTATTTAAGTCAGAAAACAAATAGTTTGTTGTTATTCATTTTATACAGTTTATAATGTTAAATAATTACCCAGGATGCCAAGTTAAAATGCAAACCTATAACCAGGATTGATATAAAAGGCAGCGCAAAATAACCGGTTAAAAACTTCCACTGAATTCGGTGTATTTAACCGTTTACTGTCTCTCACATCGATTGCTTATAAAAGTAGAACTCTCCTACAGTATATTGAAGAAACTCACTCGAGATCATCCAACGAAGTGGTCCCTTGTATGGGTACTCCCATGCATAAGAGTTTATCGTAAAGGCGGCGAATTTACACAGACGAGCGGTAAACGGTAATATATAATACAAATAATATAGGATATTTCTTATGACCATTTACACACAACGCGGAGTGTGGACGGGCGGTTTCCACTCAGTATAGATACAGATTCTACGTGGGACGACAAGCTACGCGGTTTTCCGCTTAACGTTACCGCCCTGTGTAAATTGATCTTGTGCGTCAACGACCTCCATAGTTTAATTCAAACAATATTTCCCCTCGTCGTCGGTTCACAATTGAAAACAGTGTCTTCACGGCGTCTGAATAGAGATGCCCCAAAGGAGGGTTCTACCATTATTCTACTGTACTGACAATTTGGCTATAGAAATAAGCTCGAACCATGAACAAATATGATTTCTATCAATGCTTGCATGTTTTTATTCATCGTTTCTCATGAGTAAATAATTCTCTAAACGTTTAGTCGATTTCAGTGACAATTGCTGGTATTTTTCTTCTTTATGTTAGTGAATTTCACTTTTTAGGTTTCTTGTGACAAAACGAAAGGTTTAATGACTGACCTGGGGAAAAACCGTAAACATCAATTGTTGTCTTGTCACAGATGAATTGATGATCAGAATACCTACATTCCTCAAATAAGCTTATGAAGAATGTTATTATTATGTCCAGTAAGATGTTGATAGGAATACTTTTTAATTTGACAGTACTTTCCCCATATTCTTAATTCACTGTATTTCCTCTTCACGAATTTTGCCTTATATTATTGTTACCGATTTTAAGTATTTCCTGCTTATAATGATTTCCACCTTAATTGGTTGCTCCTCCTAAGAATTGCGGGCAAACAAAATTCTATTGATCATAGTACATTCCAATAAATATCGATCTATAGTTTCCCCTGTTTCATACTTTTTGGGATTTTATTTGTGTTACACGAGCTTATTGAAAATAAGCATTTTCTTATCAGTGGGGGATAGTTTAAATTACACAGTAAAATCTCTATTATTTTGTACACAATGTTGTAAATAGAGAGAGGCATTTCCTAAAAACTATGAAAAATAAACGGTGTGGTAAAAAATGTTATCAGAATCAGATGACTAAATATAGGTATTTTATAACTTGAATTTTACGTTTCTAGTATTTTTATTCAACTTCAACAATAGCAACAATTATCCACCCTATATCCACCATCTTTTTTCACCTTCTAGGGAGTCACCAGACATGTTATTACATTAGGTTAAACTACCTAACTACTGAAAAAAGGTCTTCCTGGTATTTATAGCAGAATTTTGCCAAATTTTGTATTTGACCATTTTAAGGGAAATTAATGTTTTTTTCGTCTTGATTTCTATTACAAATATTTGATTTATGTACAATTAACCAGATATCATATTTAAAATCCATGCCTGTACCTGAGCTTTAACAAGTGTAAATGCTACAGTCGATGTGTTGCACTGAATTCTTTAGCTTGTTCTTGCTTAAGTTATTTTATTTATATGGCAACATTAGATTACGTTCTTAAGCCGATTTTCCACTAAGCGAATTTGTTTGCGCGGATCGAAAGCGCCAGCCAGGATTTGGAAGATATATCACGAATACGCATATCATCTGTTTTGTATAAGCTGACGATTTTGATTCGCGTTAACAAATTCGCTTAGTGGAAAATCAGCTTTAGACCATGCAGGAAATTTATTTTTTCCTCCATGTTTAGACCGTCGCAGTAGCAGTTAAGGATGGCTTCTCATTAAAATATTTCCTATTCTGTTACAACGTCAAATAACGCGTTTATACGTTAGTTGACGACGTATTGGTTGGGAGTCTGGATGGCTTTATTTTTATGGATGAATGAATAGATGGTATGAAGTGAAAATATGCATTTTCCTGTTAATGCCTGCGATTTGATTGGTTCATTGTGAATCGTCTGAGCAGCGGGGTCAACACACCTCAACCATGGATTAAAGAATAGAAGGATATGCATCGACGGTGACATCAAACGATTTTACAACGCGCTTGCCTATACTAAAGCACTGCTGTCAATCAAACAAACACGCTCATTGAACTCCGTGTCTCTAACCGCGGCCGTCTGTAAAACGCTGCGAATCAACTGTTACATTTTTTGAGACCAAAACGTAACCATGTAGAAATCGTATGCGCAGTCTGAATGTTCTATTGACATGTCTGCGTCGATGATTAATTGACAACAAAAATATATTGCTGAACAATTCTGTTTTAGTTTCATCACAATCGGACTACGAAAAGTTCGCTTTCTTACGACTGGTAATTTTAAGTAGTTGGTAATATTAATAAAATATGCAATTTTTATATTTGAATTATCATTATTTGCCTGCCATCTTCTGTCATTAAAAAATGCGTTAATCTATAGAATATTAAATTATGCATTTGACTATGTATGTTGTTAGCGTGGCCGGTGTTCACACATACAACAATCGTGTTTTTAATATATGGCTAAGCAGTGGTTTCTTCATAAATCTCCTTAATTATCGATGTGATTATATTTAAATTGTAGTGCCTGGTGATTGGCTAGTGGTTATGTCATCCACATCACATCCAATCACCGGGCCTAATTGAATGAAAACAGCGATCCCTGATCCGGGATTGGCTGGCTATGTATAGTTGCGATACGTTACCTAGCGGTCGTTTTGAAAAGTACACGCAGGGCAAACTTAATCACGAACAAACGAAGTACCTATTATTATTCACACAAGAAGTAAGACAACGGTGAGTATATAGATCATGATTAAATGTCGTATCTACTACACTTAAGATTAGCAGTATCAATGTCGGCAAATCATATGGTGCACTAGTAAGCCTAGAAGGCCTAGGCCTAGTATTCTTGCTGATTTTGTAATTTTACATGTAGGCTGAGACGACAAATATTTATTGTCTCAGATGTAGGGCTACTACAGGTCATAAAATGCTACTTTAATGTCATAAAAACATTAGCGAAGATCAATCGCGGCAGAAACCTATACTAATTACAATTATAGCATCTACAATTCTAAGCCAATAACAATATAGTATTGTTTTTATCTGGTATATTGATGAAGTAGGCCTACACTAGGGTCTTCACAATAACATACAATGTAATTTAATAACTGTTTTCAATAAAAATTATACTCAGTGGCGTGAGGCAGAGGCCTGAAGCCACTTGTTTAGGAAACCTAAGTGGTCCTCCAAGTTTCAAAGATCGAGGCCTGGGACGTTTTTAGCATTTTCGACATATTTTATGCCTGTTCCTCTGGGCACTGCTCATGGGCCCCAAGCTTCAGGGCCCCTGGGTTTAGCCAGTGAGCGCACATATTCGTTACGCCACTGATTATACTGTTCAAATATGTATGAATACATAGGTGTAACAATATTTTCTATTTTCTAGATAGAAAATGAGCAATCACCAGTTGTGTCTGCAAACGATTTGTAGGCTATGTGGTAGCAGTAAAGTTTCTATGAAGGACCGGAAACCAAAGAACGCGCGAAAGAAGCGTAGCCAACAAGGTTAAATGTCGTTGCACATGTGCAGTAAACAATATATTAGGCATGCGACCGTTTCGTTGTTACCATGCGGTTAATTAAACTGTAACATTGTGGGCGGTCCGCGGTCTGTCGGCGAGAGTCAAGGAACCCTTGATCTCACGTCGTTGCATATCCTTCTATTCTTTAATCCATGCCTCAACACTCTGCATACCAGAGTTTCATTAGTTCCAAATAAACACTATTCAGTGTGACATACAAAGATGTCATTACCTTCACCTTTCGAAAATCGTCCGTTGGTCCTTTTCATTCCTTGTGTGCACCTCCTCAATTCATACAATACACTTTTGTTAACGTAGGGATGTGTCTATAAAAACTCACAATAAGTGCAAGGCCTGCGTAATCTGCTTAAGCCTAACAATGTAAGTTGGTTCCCACGAACATTAAATGAGCATTATTATTATTTATGTGTAAGTTGTAAAACAATTTTTTGGGTCCTCCTAAATACCAACCAAGCCCTATCACTAATTATAACCAAGCCCCATCATCAGTATAAAGTGTAAATTATATAAAATAGATCATATTTAGAGTGTTTATCTTATTATATTCATCAATAACGACACGATTAACAACAATTTTCAAATTTTTTTTACAACAAAATAAAAAGGCTTGCTTACAATTGAGAAAACTCATAATTGAGGGCTTGGTATTTATTTTAAGACTAGGCCAAAAACTGAGCAATTCTACGAAAAAACAACGATTTTGACCATATTTTAGGCTTGAAAACGACACTTTCATCATTCGTTAATATCGGCAGAAAGACAATATTTGCGGCTCATCTTGACAAACTAAACACATCAATGAATTCAAGATGCAAAACAATGGATAAATCTTATCTTTCTACATTGTTTATAATTAGGTGTCTTACTTAAACTGGGAGATCATCATGTCAACTAAGATACCCATTGACTTCGGTAGGATATGAATTATATAGCAAAACGATAAGTTATCTTATGCATTTCATCACCTCTAGGCCTATATCCTTTTATATATCCTCTTTTTTGCACTCTGCGTGATCGTTTGTGTGCATTTCATTTGCTCTTTTTTTTTCAACTTGTTAACCTTCACACTTGACAATCCTAAACTAAACTTTTCGATTACGCAAACAAACTATAATTTCATTAAATGCGAAATATCTAAAATGGTTTTGATTTCAAAATGATGAATTAAAGCAAGAACTTACTTTGTTTGAATAATTCGGATTCTTTAAATGAAAGGCGATTAACGATCTCCGTGCGTGGTTTAAATGATGCCAGCTAGTTCAACACAGAGAGAAGCGGCCAGCTAGCGACACACCCAGCGTATGGCGTTCACGATTACGGCTAATGAATATGCATGAGATTGAGTTAGAATTCTCCACCATACACTGAACGAGCAGAAGAAGTAGTAGACTGAACCATGACGGAGGTCGAGTGAAAATACATCGAATGATGCGATTTTTTTTAAATTGTTGGAGAAGAATGTTAGGCCCAATTCGTGCACTTTGGGAAAGCAAGAGAGTGTTTCAATGAACCCCTTTTTAAACAAGCTTAACTGTGACACGTGACAAAACCCAGCATTACCTAAATAACAGGACAATTTAAGTTTCAAAAATAAAATATCTGTAACCAAGCAAAATCGAAACTAAATTGTGTGTGGTTTTTTTTACTGATAACGATGCCATGGTGGTTATCATATATATGGATAATTCTAAACGTTCGGAATAAGATATAACATTTTGTTTTGCTGCGTTACTGTACAGTATTCTTATTCTATCATTGTTTTGAATTCTGTCACATAAAGCTTGGTTCCCACTAGGACGCAACGCAAGGACGTAAGTCGCAACGTAAAGCTTGGTTCCCACTAGTGTAACACTCTGACCATCAGGTCAACAACCCTTTTTCACTATTTCTCCCTACTCCATCTATTAACATTCCTAGTGGTTTCTTCCTATCCCTAGGTACTCTTTGTTCACTACCCTATAACCCACATCCTTAATAAATTACTGTTTCCTCATCATCAAGGAATGTTCCCTTTACTAAATAGTCCCCTCCCAGTACATGCATATTAATTAGGACCGTTCCTTAAAATATGGATGTACTGGTAAGAAGAGAGAAGAGAAGGAAAAGAGCTTGGTAGAATAAAACATAGAATAGAGAGAAGAAAACGTATGTAATATAGCCAGAACAGACTGTATTACATTGCATATTTAAATAAAACTGTATCTGACCATAAACCATATTTGCTGTTGGTACATTTTGTGACTGTGTGAAATCCTGCCGCTGAGACTATATGATATAGTAACGGGTACACTAAAATACCACCGTTACACTAGGACGCAACGCAAGGACGTAAGTCGCAACGTAGCTTGGTTCCCACTAGAACGCAACGCAAGGACGTAAGTCGCAACGTAAAGCTTGATTCCCACTAGAGAGACGCAACGCAAGGACGTAATATAGACCAACGCAAGCGGGTTGACTAATGACAAGAGAAAGTTCGAATCATATGAATCTCTTGGTGCAAATTTTGCAACCACACAGTGATTTTTAATATGTACCTAAGCGAGCTGTTTATCTACTTATAGGTTCATACCAAGTTCATGAAACCCAAGTCTTGTCATCGTCCATTATATAGGGGGGTCAACCATTAGAAAAGAAACAATAAACTTGATTATGACTAAAACTGAATTTCCACAATTATTGATTACATTTTTTAATCAAAGAAATTAAAATGACATAAACTAGTATAGTATGAGCATTTCCATACTTTGTAATAATTACCATCTATTCATTAAACAGGTCACAGAAAGATAAACATAACCATTACCCGAGTGATAAATGGTAGATCCCAGCTTCCTAGCATTCAAACATAGGTATCTTAATTTGGCAATTGTGAATATAAAACACGATATATAGAACTAAATAACACCTAATAATTGTTCCTTATATATCAAACATTAGAATGATATAAAAATTAGAATGCTACTTACAATTATAATAATAAAAAATTAACCCCAAACTTAGCTATAATCCAACGGTTTGCCAACTGAATGCTTGATAACACAGGCAAACCCTATTTGAATTTTGCCGCGTTTTTGAGGATTTTTTAGATTTGTTCAAAATAGATTTTGCTATTTTGACACAGTCTATTTTAAGCCAATGCTCATAAGAAAAGTATGATCTTATAAATTGCAAATAAAACACTGTGGTGCTTTAGAAAATAGGTAAAAAATTGACCTCACACTGTCAGCGGGCAATGGATGGTGAGTTTTAAAACGTAAAATGACACATACTTTTTGTAACTTTACAATTTTAAACATATATCATAATGTTCAGTATTGTCTACAGTTTATTTTGAGCTACTATCCAAAAGAATCCGATTTATATTAGCCGAGATATTTAAGTGGGAACATGAAAATCAAGTGTTTTGTAGAATATCACGATGCGAAATCAGTGGTATTCATGTCCCAGTGGAGTGTGTTGAGGCAATTTAGCTATTTCGTTGCTCAAGAGATTCATATGATCCATCGCTTGTGATTGGTCAGCTCACTTGCGTTGATCTTACGTGTTGCGTCTCAGTCTCAAGAGAGTGGACAAGGTATAAGCGATGACCAATGACAAGCGATTCAAATCCATCGCTTATCGTCAACTCGGTTGCGTTTGGGTGGTTTGTTTTAGTTTATGTTTATGATTCGTTCTTCTCTTTCATTTTTTCCGTTTAATAACACATTTTGTGGAACTTCGAGGAAAATGACTAAATACCAAAAGTATTGACGTCGAACTGTGGCAACTATAGAAAGAATATAAAAGCATGCTTTCTTTTGTACAAAAGTTGGGTTAATCCGTTCGGGTCGTTGTCAAACCATGGGAGAATTATCGCTATTGTATTTCAATGTGTTGTATGCCTTTTGTTGACTGCGGCTGTTGAATTATATGGCAAATTTAATTTTCAAGATAGCTAGTAGGCCTACACGGTGCATTGTAATTTCCATTATATTGGATAATAAAAGGAATCTGTAACTCTGAAACAATGAAAAGAGTTTTGAATTAAAACACGTATAGAGGGCGCCATTGTGATTTAGGTTTCCTTCGTAGAGAGTCGGTAGTACGTACTCAAATAGAACATTTGGTTCATATGAGCAATACTTCATGGTTATCAATATTTTCCGTACCTCTCGTGTTCAAATTCAAAATGATAATAGATTTAACTTAACCTGGTAACTTAACTTAGGAAAAATATATAATGTATTGATTGTTTACAATATTAATAACTCCAAATTCAACAAACATTTATTTCATCAAATGCCATATACAAATAATACTGATCATAAAATGAGGACCGACCTAGAAGTAAACTTGTTTCAGTTGGCCCTTTAACATGGTTACAAAAAATAAAAAGAACAAGTGAGAATAATGAAGCACGAATAATAATATATAACAACAATGGAATGTGTAATAATGTTAGTAAAAGATATTTCTTTACTCATAATGATGATAATGATAATCCGGGTGTCTTTTTTGAATTAGCACCATCTACTGTAACTAGAGGCCACAATTTTAAAATTAAAAAAGTTCATAGTAAATCGAAACACAGACAGAAATTCTTTTCAATATCTGCAGTAAATGATTGGAATAGTTTGCCATATCATATAGTAAATACATCCTCTATCAATAATTTTAAAACCCATCTTGAAACACACTGGAAAACCCACAACCTAAAGTTTGAGGAAGATGTTCAAAGAGGGACTCACAAACCTTAACAGGTTTATAGTCTAAAGGTCAAGGTAAATCAAGGTAAATAATTATAATTATTAACACTCATAGAATGTATATGGGTCATCTCCAGAATATTGTTTTACCATTTTTAGTATTACTTACTCATTTTATGTATATATTTTTCTTGAGCCAATACTATTTATTGTATGTGCCTACTTATGAAATTAAATGTATTCTAAATCTGAATTTAAATACCGATACTCTACTAGTGGGCGGATGAAGGGAATTGCACTAATGGACGAAACATTTACGGCCGGTCCATGCACTGGGTATGCACGAAAGGTTGTTCAAGATTTTGAGACTTTCAAGTTGGGAAAAAGGAATTCCAGTAACTCTTGGCAATGATAAAAGATTTAATTTTCATAAAACAAAAATAACGCATCGATATCATTCTGTTTGAGGTCTGTGCGTCAGATTCTACACAGCGCCCCCATGACGGAAGAAAATATGACGTACAGATTCTACACAGCGCCCCTATGAAAAGAAACATGATGTACAGATTCTTTGATACATACAGGATACACTCTATCTTTGAGGATACCTTTTTTTAAATACCAGAATACTTTAGTTCCTAAGTTGTGTATCTATTGATAATGACAGTTATCAAGTTATGCACGGTTCTACGTGACACTTTTCAACCACTTTTTATCAAACAAAAGAACTTTCTAAAAATTGTTGATTCAAAATTATAATAAGCCGGTGAACAAATATTTATTTTAATCCTAGTCCAAAATCAACCAAACATGAACATTCATCCATGGTACATGAGTAGAGAATGAGGCAGTTTGACCCTAACTCTACACCCACCCACAGTTATGAGATTATAATATTTAGTTGCTCAAAAACAGTAGGTAATGTAAAGTTGAATATAACTTTGGAGTATGAAGTTAATGACTTAATTTTTTAACCAAAATAATCCACTTTCAAGATAATCTGTTGTCCTCTGCAGTGGAATTTTCGGATAAAATGTAACCCGTGATTTGTTGTCGCATTGAGAAATAATCGTGCACATATTGGTAAAGACGAACTGAACCAAATCGGTCAATTATGTCTAGAGGATAGAATTTGCCAACTCAAACTTAATCATGTTCATAAGATTTTTTATGGAAAATCAGTACCTTATTTGACTGAAAAGTTTCAAAGAGTTTCATCTAACCACCATTATATGACTAGAAGTAGTGTCAATGGTTTTTCAGTTCCTAAATCTGATAGTCAAATATCTAAAACGTTTTATTATACAGGCATAAAGGCATGGAATAACCTACCTCATTCCATTCAAGAAATAGAAAACAAATTTAATTTTAAGAAAAATGTTAAATCACATTTCTGTTCTACCAAATAACTATATAAGTCAATCATAGTCTCTAATTTAACTTGTTTTTTTTATATTATTGTTATATTTACGTGTTTAATGCTATACTTTGTAATGATTATATTTTTTATTTTAGATTGTAAAAGGATCCCAATGGAAATAAGCTGATAAGCTTTTTGGGCTATCCTGGAAAATCTCTTATAAATGTATTATTTGTAATGTCCGTAATTTATGTTATCACTTTGTATGTTTTTTTTATGATGATTTTCCAAATAAATTCAAATCAAATCAAATCAGTCACAACTCGATCTATGAAAGCTACTGCCACCCTCTTATACGACGTCTACACATGCGCAGTACTACGTCATTTTGTAGATTCTTATTTTTTTCGCTCGCTCGACTCGGCGGGGTCAAAGTACATTGTCAACGAAGCTCCAAGTGCTACACAGCTATCTCGCCGCCGAGTCGAAATGACTGGACAAGGTAGATAAAGGAGACCTGTCCATAAATTCGATTTTAATTTGCTATTGTTGTGCTTTTTCAACATCGTTGTACTCGGGCTTTATTTATTAAGTGTTATATATTCGTATGTGCTTTGGAAAATACGTTATATGTGTGTTCCTTTGTAGTAGTTAACTATCATTTATGCTGTATTTTTGACACGTAATTGTTCTAGCCTAGAAAATATGATCGCGAGAAAGAAGCCTAGCACTACGATGGATAGGCGTTGATCTCCCGTCAGTTCTGTTCAGCTGAATGACTTTGTTGTTGGGTACGTAGGGGCTAGGTATTTTATTTAAATGGAAATATTGTATCCAGTTATTGGAGGGCAATTGCCTATATTACATACTAAATTATTATTCATTTGTTACCTTTCAAATCTGGATTATAAATAGAATAAAGTAAAAGCTGAATTTAATGAATATATCAAAGTCTGAATGCCGTGTTGTGAGTGTGAAGTCAAAACACTTTCCGTTATGGAATTACCAAATTATCAGTCTACACTTACAAGATCTTTTCTTGGTAATGGGGTACAAAAGGACGAAGGGTCAAGCCTTCTGTGTACCGCCATGTACGATTTTGATGCATCGAATGACGACGAAATATCCCTCCGTCAAGGCGACCTTGTAGAAGTTATATCTCAAGATTATAATGTGACGGGGGATGATGGATGGTGGACTGGAACTGTGAAAGATAAAGAGGGACTATTTCCGAGCAATTACGTTAGTCAACCGCATGTTATACTACGCAACCAGCAAAACGTCGCCCTGCAAGAGATCGATTTTAAGGAGTTAATATTATCGGAAGTTATCGGTGTAGGCGGATTTGGAAAAGTTTATCGAGGGTTGTGGAAAAGCGAAGAAGTTGCCGTGAAAGCGGCCAAGTTTGATCCAGATGAGGACGTTTACGAGACGATATCGAACGTTAAACAAGAGGCGCGACTATTTAGTTTGTTATCTCATCCAAATATAATTTCTTTGAAAGGAATTTGTTCAAAAGAACCATGCATTTGTTTAGTTTTGGATTATGCAAGAGGCGGTGCCTTAAATCGGGCCTTAACTGGCCGACAAATTCCGCCAGAAGTTTTAGTTGATTGGGCTACGCAGATAGCGGTTGGAATGAACTATCTTCATAATGAAGCAGTCGTACCGCTCATCCATAGAGATTTGAAATCCAGCAATGGTAAGTTAAATTTTAAAATAATTATAAATAAATGAAGTTTATTATATACTAATTTCTCTCTGTTTAATTTTGTTTTAATTGTAAAGCGCATTGGGGCTATTATTAGCATAATGCGCTCTATCAAGTCTGATTTATTATTATTTTTACAGAACCATTTATAACTTTGTACTGTTTTAATTCATGCTCAACAATGCAACAATCTAATTTGTGTTTACCATCGAGGGGTACTGTAAAGGCGCATACTGTACCCTTCTAATTTCTACACTTTACATTAATTTACCAATTCCTTTTTATGAAACCTCAAATTTTTGTAGTCATTGTGACGCGTAAGAGCAGAAATACACTTTCCACATGAAGCTTGGTTCCCAATTGGACGTAAATGCAGATATTTTTATACCAATCACTCACATTTCTTGCAATGCACTTACAGTACACTATGTACTATTACGTTCTAGTGGGAACCAAGCTTTAGCCATTATAATACTGTAAGTTAGTGTACATACCAACAGCTATTTTATTGTCAATTTTCATTACATATAAAATACATACTACAGTACTGTAAACAACGAGAGGCTACAACTTACCACTACCCATGCAAACCATAACAAGACCGTGCTGCTGACAAAATTCATAATTGGATCCATATTTTGATCCAATACATTAAAAAAAATCAAGGTTAGAAAGCAAAACAAGATTTAGGTCCACTGTAGCTAGCATTATAATAGTTTCCAAGAAATCATCAAGCTGTTTAAAACACAAACAATAGCACTGTAGGCTAATTAATTAAGTCGTTGAACCTACAGTAAACATAGACAGTACATATTTTCCAAGTATTCTATTTAACTCTTATCTATTAGCATTGATCACTTACTGTTGAAACTCAAGAAGCATTCTGACACTTGGTTAATCCCCCTGGGAGTTGTTGGACCAGGGTAATAACATACTGTACCCAGAGGCTTCGTCTGCTAATGTCGACATCGTTAATTTGCTAAATTGAGTGGATTTCAATATCATACTAATTTATGAGTCGAGACATTCTTTTTAGATTTAGCTAAATGGATCGCTAGTTTAATATGCTTTAGTTGTTTCTGTTCATATTACTAATTATAATTTTTTTATATATTAATATGAATTGTTTATTTTAAATAGTATATTTACATTTTAAAATTACTAAAAAGTAATGATGATAATGTTCATTGTATTTGGAAATTGTATTGTAATTAATATTGTACAGAGTAGTATATTAACCTTCTGTACAGTAGGCCTACTGTAGGATGTTCAGTAACCAACATTTTGAGACTGAATTAATGCTGTGCCTGCACTATTAAAGTAGTTTGACAAAAAAATGTGATGTGCCCAAATATGGTAGTGATATGCCCAAATATGGAAGTGATATGCCCAAATATGGTAGTGATATGCCCAAATATGATAGTGATATGCCCAAATGTGGTAGTGATATGACATCATGTCCATATATGGGAACATCATATTTTTTTGTCAAATAAAGTTTGATAGTGTAGACAGAGCTTAAGAATAAGATACTGTATCATAGTTGAATATAAAGCAGGGGTTGAGGAACTTGCAATGAACTTAGGCTGGGAGACTGCCCAACCCATCACTTATTATAGACCATTATAGTACAGTTGCCTCGCTGCCTCCTGGGGCTGGTACCATTCAAATCTTTTGACGTCAATTTAGTGTTTTCATGTGTAAAGTACAATCACCTTTGAAAAGCTATTGATAAAATATTAGTGGAATAAATCCAATAATATTATATAAATTAGTTATTTGGTTTTTTTTAAAATAAAATGGCAAAAGCAAATTGATAAAGAAATTAGGCTTGATGATTTACTAATTCTACTATATTTTTCGGTTACCGCAGTTCTTGAACGGGTCCAAAAAAGAAACTTATGTTTGGGACTTTGAATTGAAAATTTTTCTTGATAGCAAAACAAAGCGTTATAGTATTTGTGTAACAGAGCTTAATATTTGAGTTAGTTCTGCATGATAATTTACCATATAGTACAATAACGTTTTAGTGGTGGGCAGTATCCTAGTCACGCTCCAGCGATTGCATTCACGATATCAGCTGAGTTTGAACCCTCTAACACAGTGTATTCTTGCCTTTTCTGATTCCTGTTATAATCACCCTATTTGCATTTGAATAACTTTATGGTTTTGTGAGACTATAGACCTTAAAGAAACAAAAACTTGTTTATGAAAAAGGTGAATATGTAAGGCATTGTTATATATTTGGAGGACAGTCATGACAAAATCTACTTAAACGGCTTCCTTTAAAAATCTAATTAAAGAATTATACAAAATAAATATCTTTTTAAATAACATGTCTATATTTGGCGATCTATTAAAAATCAAATTTTGCCAACTACCTGTAGCCTCCCGATGCGTTCAATTCTTCAAGTAAACAATTTGAACTTTAAAATCCATAGTATAGTAGTAAACATTCCAAGCATATTTTGTTTGTAATCTTACTAGTAAATGTTTTTTTAATGCCTACAAGGTCAGCTATAATATTGTACAAAACATTGTGACAACAACAACAATAATGACATTTTTTTACATGCTTTTTTCTCTATTGGAGTAATATTAATAAATTGCGGTTTATCAGTGGTTTTTATTTTATCACAAGAGAACCTACCGCGGAAGTATTTAGCTTAAGCTTGCATAGAACGCAGGTTTAACTCTATAGTACATGGATAAAACATTGTAAATTCAATTCAATTATAAAGAACATTTTTTTTTCATTTTACAGGCTATAGGCCTACTACATATTATACAAATAATTAATGTTTATGAGTATACTGGTACAAATTCTGTAATGGAACAAAAAAAATGGGGGAAAAAGTACCATTGAACGACCGTTCAATAGTGTGTACTATTGCATGCCATGTGACCCACAATCGTCCAATCAAATGGCAGGAATTTATTTAGGTGTTATATAATGTAAAATACTGATAGTGAAATTTTACATTTTTTGAAAATCAGTAACCGCTTGTAGTGTAGACAGCTGTATTTGGTGTGGTCTGTTTTGCCAGTTTCTTCACCGTCTTGGGTCAACAGAGTAGACCTCTATACTTCAAAAAGCCTGGTGGACTCTGAACTGTTGTAGAATTGTGTCTTGTAGTAGATAGAAGTGCAAACAAGTATAGTGAAATATGTGTGTACAGTATATTTGTTTAATGTTCATAATGTCTGTATAGTATAGTATTAAACATTTCACGTTCATTTACTTTAGTATAGCAAACCAATCATACAGCCCTGCAAACATGTTAGGGTGGGTGGTGTAATTGTCGGTACTAGATTTAAAATAGTTCGGACATATTTTTAATG
The DNA here is from genome assembly GCF_963402885.1 of Antedon bifida. NCBI lineage: Eukaryota > Metazoa > Echinodermata > Crinoidea > Comatulida > Antedonidae > Antedon > Antedon bifida. The sequence goes on from NC_136234.1 coordinate 4,393,116, forward strand.
GAAAATATTCTCAAAATACACACGTTAATTTCTCACGAGTCACATTGCATAAACTTTTATTTATTCGTGCACCTCAAAAATGTACTCGTGATATGGTAATACAAATGATTGAGATTATTAGCCCTCCATGTTTTCAATAAGTTAAGATTGAGAACTTAATTAATTAAGTACTTTCATTTGCAGAAAATCTATTCTATTTAATACAGTATCTCATCAGGTATAACTTAGCAAAACTGCAGACCAATTAGCGAATAATTTTTTAAAATTATTTTATCAAATTTAGCATTAAGCAATAATACATTAAAATATCTTAATTAAATTGTTTCTTTATTTATGTTTTATATACTGTGTTTACTTACATGGTGGTGTATCCACATGCAGTAGATATATTTTATTTACAATGGTAATGAACAAAACCAGGTCAGTGAACTCGTTTGATTGTGACCACACCCTATTTCAATGAATACATTATAATTATTCCTAGTTGACAGAAATGTCAACAACAAGATTGCTAATTTAAATAATAATATGTATAAAATTATGAAGTATTATTTTTCTATATTTATATTAGATTTATTTTTTATAAGAAAACACTTAAATTACATGTGTCCTGCAGTACGAATATTTTATTAATGGAGAGCGATAATCGAGTTTTGTATAGCCGCTATCGCCATTCCAATGAACGGATCATCATGGAGCTGTGGGCTTCAATGTTATATTTTTCAACTACATGCTTCTCCCCTAAGGATCACGTCATGCAGCCAAGTAAGGCACTCTCTCATCTGTACATGCGGATCCAGCATTATAGATTAGCGAGCTAAATATTTCATATGATAAAACCGATTGGGTTGCAGAAAAATAAATATAGTCATTATTTTATTTTTAAAAAGGCTGTTTAATTTTTTGGTGGGGGTGGGGGACTATAAAACATGTTTATCCCCCGCCTAAATCCATGCCTGCAGTGGCTGTGTGAACTAGCACACTGGGGTCAAACCTTCTCATCTCGAAAAATGCGTCCTAGCACCATGTATGCTCATTGTTGCCACATACAGGAAAATAAGACTTTACACTTTACAGTTAAAATAAGAGATATAAAGTATATAAATATATATAGTATAAATCATGTCAAAATCTTCAGATTCAAAGATCTACTGTACATTATAAATAGGTCAATTATCCACTATAAGCACTCAATTATGACCACACCCAACTAATACATTGTGATTTGAAATACTGCTAATGGAAAGTTCACTAAATGACAGATGTCAATTGAACAAAGCCTGTATGTAAGATCTCAGCAGCTAACCTGCACAAATGGTCTATTATTTTAATTAACTGTCAGAAGATACAAATCATGGGACCACACCCAATTAAATTTATTCAGGTAATTTTAAGTCAACAAGATCTAGATTTGATTTGCATAAATGACAAATTGATTTGCATAAAGTAGTGGAAATTGCTTGGCATGAGATAATAATATGATAATGAATCTTTCATAGTACTTGTATCTGTACAATTACCATAGTATAAATTAATGCACTGACGGCAGGAGAATATGCATAAAGGGACCACACCCAACATTAATTCTATGACAGATGTCAAATCAGCCTAGAAAAACAACCTTGATTCGTATTATTGACATTAGTACATATTTCACTATAATATAAAAATGTTAATGACTTTGCTGAGACCTTGGAAAGTGAGACCACACCCATTTCAAGTTGTATCTAATTTACAGAGAGAACAATGTCTATATCATGATAATCAGCACTATGTTTTTCTTTCATTTTGTGATAAAATTGGAATTTCCTAAAATTAATATAGCTATTTTAATAGCATGATGAGTTTGACCTTTAAGTCATATAATAGGCTACTTTCAAACATTGTTATCCACCTGGGTGAGAGAGAGAGTGAGAACAATAGAAGGAATGTATGTTTCAAAATGATATGACTCATAAATAAAATTCCATCGAAATAAACTTGCACCACTGGATTTAAATTACTCTTTAATTACTCCATGGTTGCAACATTACTGTGATTAGTTAATTCATTATTAATATTACACATTCCATTAAAAATGATCTTCTGAACATTTATTTAATGGTTTATCAACGATTGCTTTTTATTAGTTGTGGCAATCAGTTTTTGACAAATATTTTTTGACGGGTTATATTGTTATAATGTAAATACTACAAAGCTGGCAGGGCATACCGCCTTTATTTAGATTGATGACTCATCTCCAGGCTACTGTACCCTGCCCTCCGCCAAGTAGCCATTGAGCGTGCTCCATCAACATACAATTGATACGATTGGTTCTTTGATACAGTTTATCAATGGGGGATGACTTTAAACATGAGTCATGTTCTATAAATAGAACATGACTTCATCTGAGTTTGTATTGAAGTGCTACCTAGACAAGGTAACTTCTAATTGAACACCTGATGTGTTTATACACTGAGTGATTTATTTGCTTTATGCAATTTTGATGGGCAAATATTTAGGCATTCCATTCCACTTGTTTTTCAATGCCACCAGCCAGACAAAAATATTATTTTGCATTAGCTTATTATTATGCAAACAAACACGCTTGTAAGTCCTGTTTCTGCTGGATGGAAAAATAAACTGTGTGAATAAATTACCCCCAATTTCTTAGCAGCAAAAACAGGAGAAATTTTCAATAAAAACTCTCAAATTTGAGGTTAGAATGTCATTTAACTTTAGGTCCTGTTTCTGCTGCATAAAAATAACCAGTTAAAAACAGTGTGAATAAATTAAATTAACCCCAATTTCTTCAGAGCAGAAATAGGAACATTTTTTAGTAATCGGTTAAATGGCAGCACAAAAATAATGGTTAAAAACACCCATTCAATTCAGTGTTAGAATGCCATTTAACCGTTTGTTGCTCGGCAACTTTTAGCTGCAACACAAAATAACGATGATTAACAGCTTCTGACCTTAAGTCAACTACACTGCAGTAACGTTTGAATTAACCCGCCAGGACCATTTGCATTTTGGTTAATTCTAACAATTTTTTTTTTTTTGGAGCAAAAATTGAGTACATATAAAAATTAAATTTTAAATCTATTTTGAAATAAACGTTATATTCGGTGCTATGCAGCAGAAACAGACCCTTAGCTGCAGCGCAAAATAACGGTTATTTTATTGACAGCTGTAGTATCATTTGTAATCTCATTTAATTTCACTTTGTTTTCAACACTTTTTATCATCCACAGTATTGATTAGTGAGAAAATAGATAATAACGATTTATATGGAAAGACCCTGAAGATTACGGACCTGGGTCTTGCTCGTGAAATGTACAAAACGACGCGAATGAGTGCGGCTGGTACGTACGCATGGATGGCTCCGGAGGTCATAAAATCCTCAACTTATTCCAAGAGTAGTGATGTCTGGAGGTATAGTATTATTTATTTGATAAATTTTAATGATTGGTTTTGAAAGCCTACTTACCTGGATAAACCAACATTGGCCCAAGCCTCTTTGAAGAGAGACCTACAAGCCAAAGTCAACTTTGGTTCCATACCCCTAAAATAACATAGTGATGCACACAGCCATCAATATTTTGCGATGTCAAAACCTTGCACACAAAATTTAATGAAATTGCACCCAGGACCAAACATGACAGGTGGCTACAGTACATACAGTTAGTACTGCAACTCCAAATTTGGTGGGAGAATTATTGTAGAGTGTAGTGTTGTGAGGATCACACAATTTTGTTTGAAAGAAACATATTTGGTAAACATTTCTCCATATTTGGTGAAACTCTCTCCATATTTGGTGAATCTTTCTCCATATTTAGGGAAACTTACTCCATATTTGGTAAAACTTCATGGTACTGGTAGCCATTTACCTATAGATAGGTAGACTTTAAAACCAAATGAATGCATATTTTATCACTACACAGTGTTGATATTATATGAGTGGGCCTGAAAACCTTCACACTTTAGCATCCACATTGTATTATGGGAATATAATTGTGAATTTGAATAGCGTGTGTGTGGATATGCGTCTCCAAGGTGTGGTATTATAACAATTGACGAGATAATTTGTTTAAATACCATAATCCGCTATTATGTAAGGAATGTATTGATGTATACGCCATATTATATTTTGAAATTAGAATTATATTAGATAGTGGTATAATTAGCACTGTTTTTAATAGTTTTTTAACTTCTATAATTTGCTGTTGAAAGAACGTTCCTGAGAAAATTGTCATTGATTAGCCATATAACGGCTGATCAATCAGAATTTGGAGTAGGAAATAGATTTGTATTGTTAACTACCATTTGATAAATTATGCGTATTGTGTAGCTTTTGGCTATGCTATACTAGCAAAAATTCCCCAAGTACAATAACATTTTATTCTAAAAGGAAATAATAGAGCAAAGAGCAACTAAATAAAAGAAAAAACCATAATAAATATTAATAATAATTGTAGAGAGATAATAATAGTGACTGGTTTGGTTTCAGTAGTAGTAGTTTCTGTAGTATTTCTAATAATAATATTGTTTTATTTAGTTAATTTATTAGAAACAAACCTATTTAATAAACTATGAACACTGGGGATACATTTTTGTATGATTTCACTTAGAGAAGTAGTGGTGCTGTAGTTAGCATGCTTGCCTTCCAATTCCAAGGTCCAGGGTTCGATCCTAACCTAGTGTCAGAATTGTACCACACGACTCTTTCAACTCCACTCCCTAAGCCTCAAATGAGACTTTATAAGCATGATAAATTATAAAAATAATTTATCCATCCTGTAATTGCGAGTGTTTAATGCGTTTAAAATTTAAATTAAAACAAGTTTCTGTCACGGCCAATTATTGTTGTATTTTGTCTTTACAGCTACGGTGTTCTTTTATGGGAATTGCTTACTGGTGAGACGCCTTATAAAGGTATTGATGGTTTAGCAGTAGCCTATGGAGTAGCAGTGAATAAGCTAACTTTACCCATTCCAACGACATGCCCTGATGAATTCGCACAATTAATGGAAGGTAAAGCATAATACTGTATATTTTGCATATTTGGCCACTGCTTTTAAATTTTAACTATCCAAAGATTATTGTTAATGTTATTGTTAATTGTATTTATATTGCATATTCCAATAACATTAACAATGTCGTCTCTGCGCTGTGGACCTAGATGTTTGTTACACTTTTTATCTACACGCTTTTCTCCCCCAAGGGGCACGTCATGTCGGTGCTGTCAACCACGCACTATTTTGTCTGTCCATGGCAGTGACTGTGTGTGTACTAGTACACCGGGGTAACCCCCGACCCACTCGAAAAATGTACTAGGTTCTTTAAAGTCCATATCAGCATTATTATTATTGTTTATACATTAAAAAATTATTATGTTGAGGTAATTTCTGAATTGAGGTCTATGGTATTTGAAATAACCGTTGATTTTCAGAATTGAATTAAAGACTGTCAATTCAGTGTAGCCACACTTAAAATTGAGCATAAAATCTACACAAAATTGTACAGACACGACCAGAAAATATAGCTCAACTTTTTAAAAGGAGAAACATGCAATTGTAGCATTAAAAGAGTTACATTCTATATAAATGTCAGAATTTAAAATTTCAAAACACGAATTAATAGGGACTTACGGCTGTATAGTGTAGAGAGAAACACATTAACAAAATCATAAATAAAATATTATGTTAGATATCCTCATCTGTCATCTTGAAGAATTTAAAATTACTGTATTTCTTTTTTTTATCGAAAGTTGATATTAAACTATAATACATTACTTGCAATGTTGCAATTTATTTTAAATGATTTATTGGATGGAAAATGTGAAAATATGTGAGTTTAAAACCAAATCAATCTTAGAAAATACAGTATAGCAAGATTAAGATTATATTATCAGCCAAGAAAAACAGTTTGATAGTTAAAGAAGATTAAGTCATACATTAAAAGAAGTTTAACGATAATGTCTTCTTTCAGTTTAGACCACTATAAAAACATTAAATTCACAACCAAATGAAAAAACTAGTCGAGTCGAGTGGCCGAGCGGTTACGGCAGGGGTGCCGCAAACCATAGCTATACAATCGGCACAGGTTCAAGGCACTCCTCGACCATTGTTCTGGTGGTAGAACAAATCTTCTCGGATAAGGACTTAAAACTGGTTCGTGTGCACTTTATATGATGATACTTTGATAACCAGTGTCAGGGAGCTTAGTAAATCAATCAGATGTTTTGCCCAATCAGGTTGGGACTCGAACCCATGACCTCCAGATCACTAACCTGGCATCCAAACCTCTTGACCAACACGCTTACACTGATAGTGGTTAGCTTTGAGTTCAATAAAGCAGCGGGTACTGAAACAAGTAGCTTTGCGTCAGGGAGCTAAGTTCTGATTCATTTTAAAGCTCTGTCTACACTATCAAACTAGTTTGACAAAAAAGTGTGATGTACCCAAATGTGGTAGTGATATTCCCACATATGGTAGTGATGTGATATCATCATGTCCATATATGGGCATATCACATTTATTTGTCACATAAAGTAAAGAACTTAACAAAAAATATTACTTATTTGATGGTTAGATTGCTGGCATGAAGACCCACACCAGAGGGTGACATTTCCTGAAATTCTTGATCGACTACAAAACGCATCCGAGTCCTCGTTTATGGACACGCCACAGAATTCATTCCATCAACTTCAACAAGACTGGAAGTTGGAGATCAAAGAAATGTTTAGTGTTATACGGTCTAAAGAAAAGGTAATTTGGAAAATGAGATAGGGTTCATGAATTGTAAACCAGTAAAAGTAGTAGAGTTGTGGCTTGGTGGTTATGATGCTTGGCTACCAATCCAAGAGTCCTGGGTTCAAGTCCTGTCATGTCAGGATTTTTTCATAATGACAAATTACAACTCCACTCCCAAAGTGTAGTAAGACTTTTTTTATGTAGAGCATCTTGTGTATATGTTTGTCTTGTGAACAGGATTGCCACCTTTAAGAAGGATAGTGAATGAATTCGCTTATGGTTGTCCTTGGAAATTTGCCTAAATATAAACAAAAATGAAAAAAAAAACTTGCGTGTTATGACAGTTTCGTCAAACTGTCAGCTAGACTTTGTCAGTTGTTGAAACCAGATGAAAATCTTTTCATAATTTTGGAAAACTATTAACTATACCAAAAGTAGAAAGTGTGAGAAAACATACACCATTGACTCTTGTTATTTTAAAATTGAGGAGACTTAGTTATAATGATTTTTGTTTACGATAGGAATTAAGAAGTAGGGAGGAAGACCTGAGGAGGGCGTCCTTACACCAGCGTGAGCAAGAAATGGTTCTTAAGAAACGAGAGCAAGAATTAGCACAAAGGGAGATTGATCTATTAGAGAGGGAGCTACACATTGTGTTCCAACAACAAAGTGAAAATAAACCGCAGCCTAAGAAAAGGAAGCGATTACCTAAAAAGAAGCACAACAGAATAAGCATGCCCTCTGGTAAGTGGCACAATAGAGTTGCATTAAGGTCATTGGTTCAAATCCTTAGTAGGGGGTCACCCCTCGGTAAACTAGTTCACAAAATAGTCCCTGTATCAGGGGATTACCGCATATTTTTTAGGACAGTGATTAATTTACTGTTGCGAATCCTTTTTCCACATGTGAGAGTTGCATTTAGGTCTTTGATTCAAATCTTTAGTAGGGGGTTACCCCAGTGAACTGGTTCACAAATTAGACCCTTTATCAGGGGGATTACCACCTATCTGTTTAGGACAGTGATTAATTTACTATTTGTAATCCTTGCCCACATGTGCCTAAAGACATACAATAAGAATAAAATAAACAGTTTTAATATTAAATCTTATTTAGTAAACTGAGCTGAAAAAAGACCATTTAAATAGAATCAATCAATCAGTAAAGTTTGGTATTGTTAATAAGGTTTAGTGGCTGTTTGTATTGAATTGCCAATTTTGTATACAAGATTGTAATTGAGTGGTATATATGTGGTGTTTGTGGTTACTGGTGCAGAGGAGTTCCCTATTCATTTGGTTTCTATGCAATAAAACATGCTTCCTGTCTCTTGTATCTCAAAATTGACATAATCATTGTCATCATTTTAGTATTCACACACCGGTGAAAGCCCACTATTAAAATCTAATGTCTTGACTGCACTAACCATCAGATCTGAGCCTAGACTATAGTTTATAAATATTATTATTATCAATAAACAAGCCTTTTAATACGCTGTCCCTTGTTTTATGTAATTATTAAACCATTTACAAAAATCTATTAATTCATATTTATTTTTATTCTTCTCAGATTTTCAACACAAAATATCAGTACAAGCGACGTCGTTAGGTTACAAGAATGACCCTAGGTCACCCACTAGTCCTGAAAGTCCACCAAATAGTCCCATGCCAAGGTTACGAGTAGTTCTCGCATGTAAGTGTTTCCATTTTATTGCATAAAGAAATGAAATTTAATTAATTGTTTTTTTTAAAGATATATTGTCCCCCTAACAAAATTGACATTATAATGTCATAATAGTTATTATGGATCGAAAAAAAAATTATTTACCTGAAAAAAATGTAATTTAAAGCAACAAAATACTTAAATTGTCTGTCAGACAATGGTTTTTGGTTAAAAATAACTGTTTCTTTTGTTTTTTATAAGTGAATAACTTTATTAAAACTGCAAAATTTCTGATTTTATTTATTTTGTTTTTAGGGGACAATACATCTTTAAACTGATCATTTTATATTTCTAAATATTTTATTTTCAAATATCTATTTTTTCCACAGTACCCAAAAAACCAAAAGGGAAGACATGGGGGCCTAGCTCTGTACACCAGCAGAAGGACAGGATAAAAGAGAAAAAGAACAAGGCGAGGTCATTATCTGTTGCTACTGGCAACAAATTCAGCAGTACACCCAACTTAATGAAACCTATTCATACGCACTGGCCAAAGATCTCAAGTCTAGACAGAAGCAGAGATCATTGTAAGTTTTTTTGTGTTTTTTGTTTGTTTTCAATCTTTCATTTTAATAATACATTACAAAAACAATTAACAAAAAAAAATTGCAATACTAATCACCAATCACAATTAAATGAGATATTTCACTTAAATGTTAAGTATTTCACTTAACTCAATAAGAAGTATTTCCCTTAAATTGTATTCACTTAGATAGCAGATTGTTTTTTAATTTTAAGGGTAAGTGTTTCCCTTAGCCTAAGTGTGTGAAAACTTTATATATTATATACTTTTTATTTACGGTGAAACACAATAAATATACAAAGGTAAGAGGGAAAAAAGAGGAGAGTAATATTTGTATGTGCCCTAGGAGATAATTGTCTCACCCAGAACAAAACGCTTTTTTACTGTATAATGACTGCATTATTTTATTTCTCTTGTCAGCTTTTGGAGAAGATGGATGGCCAGAAGAGCTGTTTGCTCCTAAACCTCACTGGAAAGATGTTCGCAAAGAACCAGAATCAGACGAGGGCAGTAATGGCCACTCAAAACTTTCAGGCCGAAACTCCGCCCGCGATGAGAATCGTAAAAGGACTAATATAGGCCTGTACGGTGCTGCCACGATTCTGTCGTCCGTCGCGTTAGGATTTGATATCAGGCGGACGAATTTATCAATTTATCAGTCTGGAATGTTGGACCAAATGAAGGACAATAATCAGCGTACGCGACATACAAGTGAATCGTCTGATCCTGGTCAGTATGGATATTACGATGATGACGACGAGTCAGACTACACGTCAGATTTTTCCATAGCTTCCACGGTTCGACTTATACCGTCTGATAATCAGTCATCCGGTAGAAGTACGCCACACCGACAGGATTCTTACCCAGTGTTTAGTCCTACTAGTTCAAAAAATAAAAACATTCGGTATTCGATGGGAGATTTTACGATAGGCAAACCGGCAGAGACAACGTCGTCGCGCGAGAATAATAGGTATTCTATGAGTGACGCCACCATCCTTCAGCAGGAGCAAAAGGCGGCAAAGAAGACTCATAGGAGAACTGCATCGGCAGACGATAACCTCAATACGATAACGCCAACGTACAATAGAAGAACGTCATCCAATGACTCCATTTTGACCAATAAGAATGACCCTTGGACAAATAATCATCCAGAGTTAACCAGGCTTCCAACTCCTCCTCAACCACCCCCTCGTAGGACCAGTTTTGGTTAGTACAATTGATATTCCACTTGTTGTTATTCTTTTTTCGGTTCAATTAAACTCTGTCCACACTATCAAACTTTTTTGACAAAATAAGTGTGATGTGCCCAAATATGGTAATGATATGACATCATCATGTCCATATATGGACACATCACATTTTTAGTCACATAAAGTTTGATAGTGTAGACAGAGTTTTATACAAAGCATAGGACTGACTGCTATGAAGCTAATATATATTTTGTTTTTTTCAATTGACAGTCACAGGTGTCGATGGTCAAGCTGAGCGTCCTAAAACCTTGGACATATCCCCACGACCACGCCCTTCAAAAGGTCAATACCATTCTCCAGGCACCCAACCATCCATAGGTACTTTATTTCAAACATTAATAATGTCTGTATTGTGTATGTAATAAGGGGTAGATTTGTTTAGTGTGTGTTTGTGTTGGGCTTAGCTATGTTACAATTGTATTTAATATCACAATTTTATTTTATTACAGGTTTTGCTGATTCTTTTACCCCCACCCATACTCACAATCAATCCCGCAACAACAGTTGTAGCACGCCCTCTTCCAGTCTTACCTCATTCTCGCCGGAGAGTCAATTCACTGTAAACAGAGCAACTCTTCTAGATGCAGACATCGAAGGTCAACGCAGGGACAACACAAAACCGATGTTAGAACCGCGACCACGACAATTATCCATATCTGAATTAGAAAACGAGTTTGTATGATGATGGGCTATGACGATTTACGCAGACGTTCCAACCCTCTAGATATATCCGGGAGCCTCCCGAAATTTAATCCAAACTCCCGATCTCCCAAATATTAAAACGATATTAGTTTAAGATAGAATCGTTTTTTTAAACCCATGTTTACTGTTGTGATTTTTTAGAGGTTATTTCTGTCTAATACATAATTATATCCTCTTAGTTGCTAGAATAGCACGGTGCATCACTGGTAAACATTGAAATACCGATTTAATGGTATTTTAGTAATTTAGAGGGCACAAAAACACATTGGTACTGGTAAATGTAAACGCCCCAAAATTGAGGGTTGGAACGTCTGTTTGTGTCAAACCATTAACAGTATTTCTGTGTTTCTTAGGCTGAGGAATTCAACAGAAAAATTTACATTTATCATGTTTTTAAATTTATACAAGTATTTGTAATGCAAGTCTATTATAAATAAATGAAATAAAGAATAAATAAATTATAATAATGTTAATAAATTGTTGGTAACTTAATATTTTTAGTAGACAATCTTCCAATGTTTGTCTCATGATTTTGTACGAAGTCACAAGTTATGAGAGGAAAATAATATTTACCAAGACAAACACCATTCCATATCAATGTTTTATAAGTAGATCTGCAGAAACAGTATGTAGAATTCTGTTTTTAAATTATTGTACTTTCAACAATGCTGTTACTTATCAAGCAGTTAGTTTATTGTAGTCTTATAATTATATTATGTGAAAGTAAATTGGCTGTTATTTCAGTTATACATTTGCCAAATTTTAAATTGGTGAGACAGTATATCTCAATGTATAAATTAGTACCAATACATCACCGTTGATTACACAATGATGCGGCGGCCTGGTAGCAGCACCCTACATGTGAATTTACAGTCTTGTTCTGGTTCGTGTCACATTTTCACAGACACAATGTCAAATTGGAGATGCATTGTATGTGAAGAAACACATTTGTTTGGTGGTTTGCATGGCGAAATCAAATGTTGATATAAAGTTTGCGGTACACCACGTCTGTTGAATTTCTCGACGTTTCGATCAATATGCTTTGATCGTCCTCAGGAGTGAGAATGATCAAAATGATCACTCCTGAGGACGATCAAGGCATATTGAGCAAAACGTCAAGAAACTCAACAGTTCTTTTCAGAACTAATATACGTGGTGTACCGCAAACTTTATATCAACAGAAACACGTTCTTACGTGCAACATTTTGTAACTTTCGGTGATAATATTCAGGAAGCATGTCGGCTGTGATCCAATATGAAGCTATATTTTAAAATGTAATTATTGGACACTTGGTGATACGCCATATAATTATGTCTAATATAGAAATAAAGATGCAAAAGATAGCAATAACAACAACAAAGACAGGTTATACCTACAGTACATAGCTTGATGGTTACAAAAATTAAGTATATTGCATATTACTTGTTGCATACAATTTTTTTCGATATAAAAAGTATAAATAACCTTAATGGTACGTTTTCTGTTTTAATACAGTCTGCTATCCCACTACCAGAAAGCGCTTTATGCTGGTAACTAATATGTCCTGTTTTTTCAAAATTGTTATTAAGAGTCCAATTTGAGATAGTTAACCACTTTATTATTATCAAAAACATTTCTTTTTTTGGATTTTCCACCAAAAAATGGGTCGAAAGTATAATATATATCAACCTTGAAGGAAAACAAAACTAGCCAAAGATAATTATGTAGGTTTAATTTAATAAACATTCTGTGTTATCAAACTAATTTATTACTGATAAAAACAAATTGTAAATACCGTTTGAGTATGATCAAGAACGTAAAGCTCTGTCTACACTATCATACCAGTTTGACCAAATGTGGTAGTGATGTGCCCAAATTTGGTAGTGATATGACATTATCATGTCCATATATGGGCACATCACATTTTTTTTCAGATGAAGTTAGATAGTGTAGACAGAGTTTTACTATATTTATAATTACCGAAAGGTCCACTATGAAAGTATATACATGCACAGGTAATTATCCAATCTGCAGACAGTACTGTTTCGATCTTATTAGATCTCGTCAGTGCAGCTCAGGTTTCGAAATGAAATGTACCGCAGAACTGGCACAATATATAGGCTGAGCCAGGTATGCGGAATTAGATATTATACAAATGTATTACCGCCTCTTCCTTCATAGTACTCCTTTCTTATAAATAAGTTAAGAATATTCTCTAAGAATTCTATAAGAAATTCTCTGATTTCCATGGAAATGCAATTTGGGCTGGCTAATAAGGTTTTGTATTGCCAACCCCAACGTAAGAAATATCACAATCATATTTATTAAATAAATATTATAAATCAAAATGAAAAATAACTGGAAAAAGTGATGAATTGAAACGGCCAGAAAGAATAGGCCAAGCTAATTAAATATTATAAATATTTGTGTTCCCAATTGTTGGTTAAAAAGCATTAAATTTCTTCTTCATATTTACTATATACATTAAGTGCTAGATTTTACAGCCAATCACAATATGATTAGCTCAGGATTTTAAAATTTACATGTATGCATACTAATAAATACATTTCAAGGCTACAAAAGAATAACTATAACATTCGTACAGAATAATGAAAGAAAGTAAATTTATGTATAAACAATATCCTGCTAAAATAATTGCTTTATTGGGTTTCTTATTTTCGCTGAATTTTATTATTGTTATTAATATTCATAATTACAGAAGTCTTTATTTTCGTGTACCTTTTAAATTTGACAATTTTGATACACTTTGATGAGGTGACACCAGTGTTTCTTGTAAATCTGTCTTTCGATGTTTTCTTTTTATCTATTTAACAACATTCCAGCATTTACCCATTTCTAATACTCTTACGTAAACTTAAATATTACAAATTAAAGGGACATTGTTGCTCTACCCATTACTAATACTCTTCTGTGAACTTAAATAATACAAATTAAAGGGACAGTGTTTATCTACCCATTTCTAATACTCTTCTTTGAACTTAAATAATACAAATTAAAGGGACAGTGTTGCTCTACCCATTACTAATACTCTTCTGTGAACTTAAATAATACAAATTAAAGGGACATTGTTGATCTACCTATTTCTAATACTCTTCTGTAAACCTAAATATTACAAATTAAAGGGACAGTGTTGCTCTACCCATTTCTAATACTCTTTAAAACTTAAATAATCCAAATTAAAGGGACAGTGTTAATTGGAACCCGATTTCTAAAAACCTTTATCTCACATGCTCTTTAAACAGTTTTTACACTCAACACTTTAATGTAATTCAATCCAGTATGATTTCAAAATTACATACGGCAGTATTCATGGAAACTAATCATGATTTGCACATATTTTTTTTCTGTAATTTAATTCTACATCGCATTTGAACAATTATTTTTAAAGTTTTGTTAAAATGCTTACAATATTTTTTTTAAATATGTATAGAGAAGAAACATAGATAAATGTTGATATTGCGTGAATTTTTATTTTAGAATATTATATTAAAATATATTGTTAAACTATGCCAGTAACATTCCTAATGTATATTTTTGATTTAAATGCTGGAGGAAGATAAAGGCGAATATGATAAATGTTTTGTTTAAAATAGGATTATTTTAATATTGTTATCATTGTTTTATTTTTTTTTTTATTAATATATCATTGTTTATTTTTATTTATCATTCTGATTACTATTACAATTTATATTGTTTTTATGATATTAATATTAAAGTATTATTGCCACTATTGTCGTCATTTGTTAAGTAAATACTTATATCGTGGCAATGTATTCTGTACCTACTTCTTACTGTATAAAGTGTCTGTAGATATTTTGCCACTGTTGAGATTGGCGAGTTACTCATACTATTTGTAAAACCATGTGGGAAAGGGGAATGAAATTAAAAGTTGTAATCAAGATTTTGTATCAAAACAATAATTAAATATTTTTCATGTCTTTGATTGTTTTATTTGTTCATTCCATGGAGGGAAAACTTACTCATTCATGTGTAAATATTTTAAAGCTCTGTCTACACTTTCAAACTTTATGTGACAAAAAAATGTGATGTGCCCATATGATGATGTCATAACTAGTTTGATAGTGTAGAAAGACCTTAAGAACTGATTATTAAAGATGTATTGTCCCCCAAAAACATGAAATCAGATTTGTAATAGGTCATTTTGTAGTATTATTAAAAATTAATCAATTTTAAAGAAAAATAAAGTAACACAAAATTTAAATGTTTTTGCTTATAAAAAGACATTCAACCAAAAACCCCATTTGCTCTGGCAGCCAATTTGACTATTTTCTGCTTTAAATTACAGCTTTTTTTCAGGTAAATCATTTTTTTTCCCGATCCAATTTTTGGTCACAGTGAATAACTATTATGGAACATCAAAATAGCATATTCAACAGAAAATTTAAAGAAAAAAAAATGTTTAGAGGACAATGTATCTTTAAGTGGTCTACCATTCAATCAGCATTCAGTAATCATATTAACCCCCTAAGTTAACAAAGTTGTGGTGGACGTCTGTGTTTAGACTATGCTACAGACGTACTATGGTTGAAAAGTCAACCATTGTGAACGTACCAATACGGTATATTTTATGCACTTTGCTGCAATGAGACTAGAAGGTAATGACGTAATGTTTGTTATGGTTATTGAAAGAGCGGTTGTTTTGTTTATAGATAAAATGGCGAACTTAATATTTGTTGTTAGAGACGATGAAAGTACTGTGTATGCTGCAGTATCTGAATTGCTATTAGAAAGTGCTATATGGACCAAGGCTAAGAATAAAAACACACCAAAGTTTAATTTAATGTTGGGGGAAAGGAATGGACTTAAGTTTGGTACACTTGGTAAGTGGCTAGCTAGAGAGAGGCGTACAAGTGTATTAGCCACTTATTATATCATTGTTTGGTTAGGCCTCTGCAGCCTACAGTAAAGTATTTAGAGCCTACTATTTAAATGTTATAGTACCACTCATCCAAGGCATTCTCTCCTATTCATTTTCTCAGATTTCCGCGCCAAGTACAATTTGGCTTATAATTTTGACAAGGGCGTACTTGGTTACCACACATTTTTTTTAATGATTTTTATGTTTTCAAATTATTAAACAGGGCACGAACCAGGACTTTTACAAGCTGTCAACTATTATCGAGGAAATGGACTTATATGCAGAAAAGTACAACTGACAAAAACATTGAGGTCATGCTCGTGTCATTCACATGAGCAAGCACGTAGTCCATTAGAGCGGGAACCAAGTGATACTGAAGAACATGAGCATGAGATAGACACACATGAACAAAATGAGCGTAAAACACAAGAGCACTCCGAGCATGAGAAATTACTGCATACAAATCTAGATGGAGTTGAATTGGACGAGCAGTATGTCTGCAACCGCAATTGGTACCCAATGACTTTCGTGATCCACTCAAGAATGGAGGAGAAATCGGACACCAGTAAACCTCTTGGCATCAAAGAGAAGTTGATGATGGCTCATAGACAGAGGGAAGATGAAAGAGAGGAATTCATTAGAGTTCACAAGGAAATGAAAGAAAATGGAAAAGGTTCTCTGTGGATAGGGAAATCAAGTGCCGGAGCAAAAGGTCTGTGAAAGCACTTACCAAGTTGACTACTTTCCTGGATAAACATAAACGCCATCCTGTCTTTTTTTTTTCTCTTCCCCATTCAGTCCTCTCTCTCATTCACCAATTTCAAAACATAATGTTCGAGCGTAATATGTGAACTTCATTTTATTGTTACCTTAAAACAAATGATAATAAATGATACTTGACTTGACTTGAAACAACAATCAATTAAATTATTTCATCTCAGATGTTTCTAAGTTGAATAGTAAGTTTTCTTTTTTTTAGGCAAAGGTCTGTTTGTGTCGGACAATCCAGAAGAATTACTAAGCTTCATCGATGCACAATCGTTCTTGTACGTTATACAGAAATACATAGAAAGACCACTTCTGCTACTACCAGGCTCAAGAAAATTTGATATCAGGTTTAGTAAATTTAATTTATGCTGAATTGTAATCCTACAACAACAACAACAACAACAGGTCTTTCAAATCATTGGTCCTCAGTGGCAATGGGGGCCTAAAAATGGTATGATGTGCTAAACTGAACATAATGTCCTATAGGCTTTTGCCTCAATTTAGAGGGGCTTAGGTTCACTCTTGGAACCACCTCCATCTCTGTAGCATGGATGTAATTATCTTCCAGTCACCCTAAAGTTGATTTTATTTATCTTCCACCCATTCTAATTTCAAGATAGCACCCACTCAAACATCTGGGTTCCTGTTTTAGTTTTTGGTTTTTGATACACCCACCTCTATACTTTTCTAGCTACATTCGTGTGTGTGATTAGAACATCTTACTTTTGTTGACATCCATTGCTTATGTCCACTATAAATTGAGGATCTACAATTGAATTTCTTCAATCTTTACTTTAATTTAGATGCTGGGTATTACTAGACCACACTTACACAATTCATTTGTTTAAAGAAGGCGTGTTAAGGACTTCTTCTGATAGCTACAATTTTGAAGATGTCACAGATACAGTTAGCCATATTACTAACCACTGCATACAGGTACAGTACTGTTTGAATTTTGATGAAATTTCGGTATATCACCAGGTGGTTTAGAATTTATTCTGTGCCTGGGATGTTTATATATATTTATATATATTTTTAACAGGAAGAACATTCTGAAAACTTTGGAAAGTATGAAGAAGGAAACGAAATGTTCTATGAAGAATTCAACAGGTAATTATATTCAAGGCGTTTTCACTTTTTTTTTTATTAAACTTAAACTTACTACATCGAAAAATGAAAGATTGGAAAGAGCAGATCCAGGAGAGATAACATATACTATAATAGTCTTTCAAAAATAGATATCAAACGTAGTTTATAATTTCATTGTAGCTGTCAGAAGGGCTGGGTTGGTAAAAATAGGGGTGATGTCGCCATATATGGACATGACGATGTCATATCACTACCATATTTAAGCATATCACTACCATATTTGGGCACACTTTTTTGTCAAACTAGTTTGATAGTGTAGACAGAGCTTTTAACCCATTCGAGATGAAGTATTTTGCTTACTTACCAGAACAATTGTGTTTCATAAACCGCTTACAAGTTGTGACTATTATCTTTTTTATATACTTTTTTTTTCTGATTTAAGATTTCTTTGTAAGCACCACAAGACATCACTTGAGTCCAGTATTCTACCTCAAATTAGACGCATTACAAAACACTGTCTACTGACTTGCAAAGAGGTAAAAGAAGTTGAATTAGAAATTGGGAAATGTGTTACTAACTACACATGCCCTCACAATCAGTACTTGTGTAATTTCTTTTACAAATAAGTATATATTATTCAGTAAACTCTCCCAATACCGGACAACTTTGGGCTGGCCTAATATGTCTGGTTTTCCGGAAAGTCTGGTATTCGAAATGTGTTTTTAATGGTAAAAATGAATGTGAGACATTTTGGCCCTCAAGAAAAGTCTGGTTTTGGGAGAGTTTCCAGAGTCCGGTAGAGTTGACTGTACACCACCTATTGATTTTCATGAAAATCTATATAAATACTTGTAACGCCACAAAAGCTTATTACCAATTTGTATCATCTTTGTCTTCAAGACGCTCTGCACGACATTTTATTTTTTATTTTATTTAATATTTATTTATGTTTTAGAACTTGGACACGCATGACCTGCCATACCACAGTTTTCAGTTATTTGGTTTTGATTTCATTTTGGATGACACGCTAAGGGTGTGGCTGATGGAAGTGAATGGGGCGCCGGCTTGTGCTAAGTAATCGTTTTTTTAAATTTTACAGTTTTGTCTTCATTTCAACTTAAAGGGTCGCTCCGGGTTTTATAATTTCTATTGTTTATTAAGTTGTTCTCATTCACCGCTGTCCAAAAATAAGTGGGGTTTAATCATCAATGATGTGGCAAAGGTTTATATTTCATAATAAAATAGAAATAGAAAAATAGAAATTTTAAACCCGGAACCACCCTTTAAGGTGTATAATATATGAAATCTACTGACTTGCTTATTGAAAGTAACTACCACAAGTAAGTAAGTCCAGTTGATTAGAAGTGTTATGTTTGTTTATTAGTTTTCCACAAATAATACATATATTTTCTTAATAAATCCTCAATATTTATAAATGTTGATGGTGGTCACAATAAGTCTATAAGTAGACTTTAAGCAGAGGCCATTAACAAAATAGAAAAAAGCATTACAATAAGATTACTGTACAATAATTAAATAGTACATGGATGAATGATAATATTCATAATCGTATTCATTTCAACT
Source organism: Antedon bifida (assembly GCF_963402885.1). Classification (NCBI taxonomy): domain Eukaryota; kingdom Metazoa; phylum Echinodermata; class Crinoidea; order Comatulida; family Antedonidae; genus Antedon; species Antedon bifida. The sequence continues at coordinate 4,412,362 of NC_136234.1, forward strand.
TTTTTATAAACATCAAAAAGCTCTGTCCACACTATCAAACTTTATGTGACATCAAACTTTATGTGATATATGGACATGATGATGTCATATCACTACCATATTTGGGCACATCACAGTTTTTTTTTGTCAAACTAGTTTGATAGTGTAAACAGAGGTTTAGGTACCTTTTTAAATATTAAATTAAATTACTTTCTAGGATTACAATGGAGACAATAGGATTTAGACGTTTAACATTGTTGCAGAACAAAATTAATTCATTTTTAGAAATCTTTTTTTTTTCAGAAAGCTTTTGCCAAAACTTGCCAATGGTATTATATCGATAGCAATACAACCAATATTCAATGCTGATGAACAGAATACACAGTGCAAAGACTTTGAAATCTTATGACAAGCTTCAAGTGAGTTCATTTTAGTTTCAATACAGAATCGGAACAAATTAAATACGATAGAACTTGATTGTTTTATTAACCGCTTTTATGGAGGATTTATGAAATGAAAATTGTACACAATGCAAGCAATTTGATATGGACTAGGCCGACACTTCGTGGCTAAAATTGATGTGGATATAACGCAAAGTAAGATCTTCAAAGAACGCAATAAAACATATAAAGCCATGATTTAAAAATAATGACAAAGGTGCTGTACAACAGAAACTTTATTTTGAATCAAATTAATTAAGAGTCTACTTAGATGTTATATAAAACAAATAAATGAATGTTTTTATAATTGTACATTTCATTCATGGCAATGTTATGACCCTTTTATTTTTTGACTTAACTAGTTTCTATGGCTCTATAAGATCATGATAACACAATATATGCGCATATATGGCAATATTGTGGCATAATTATTGAATTTTAAAAAGTCGATATTTTGGCTATTTTTCGAAAAAATTCCTGTACTATAGTAAGGGGAAATTTTCGAAAATTGGCCAAATTTCGAGTCTTTTATTTTTTTACTTAACTAGTTTCTATGGCTGTATAAGATCATGATAACACAATATATGCGCATATATGTCAATATTATGGCATAATTATTGAATTTTAAAAAGTCGATATTTTGGCTATTTTTCGAAAAAATCCCTGTACTATAGTAAGGGGAAATTTTCAAAAATTGGCCAAATTTCGACCCTTTTATTTTTTGACTTAACTAGTTTCTATGGCTCTATAAGATCATGATAACACAATATATGCGCATATATGGCAATATTATGGCATAATTATTGAATTTTAAAAAGTCGATATTTTGGCTATTTTTCGAAAAAATCCCTGTACTATAGTAAGGGGAAATTTTCGAAAATTGGCCAAATTTCGACCCTTTTATTTTTTGACTTAACTAGTTACTATGGCTCTATAAGATCATGATAACACAATATATGCGCATATATGGCAATATTATGGCATAATTATTGAATTTTAAAAAGTCGATATTTTGGCTATTTTTCGAAAAAATCCCTGTACTATAGTAAGGGAAAATATTCGAAAATTAGCCAAATTTCGACCCTTTTATTTTTTGACTTAACTAGTTTCTATGGCTCTATAAGATGATGATAACACAATATATGCGCATATATGTCAATATTATGGCATAATTATTGAATTTTAAAAAGTGGATATTTTGGCTATTTTTCGAAAAAATCCCTGTACTATAGTAAGGGGAAATTTTCGAAAATTGGCCAAATTTCGACCCTTTTATTTTTTGACTTAACTAGTTACTATGGCTCTATAAGATCATGATAACACAATATATGCGCATATATGGCAATATTATGGCATAATTATTGAATTTTAAAAAGTCGATATTTTGGCTATTTTTCGAAAAAATCCCTGTACTATAGTAAGGGGAAATTTTCAAAAATTGGCCAAATTTCGACCCTTTTATTTTTTGACTTAACTAGTTTCTATGGCTCTATAAGATCATGATAACACAATATATGCGCATATATGGCAATATTATGGCATAATTATTGAATTTTAAAAAGTCGATATTTTGGCTATTTTTCGAAAAAATCCCTGTACTATAGTAAGGGAAAATATTCGAAAATTAGCCAAATTTCGACCCTTTTATTTTTTGACTTAACTAGTTTCTATGGCTCTATAAGATGATGATAACACAATATATGCGCATATATGGCAATATTATGGCATAATTATTGAATTTTAAAAAGTCGATATTTTGGCTATTTTTCGAAAAAATTCCTGTACTATAGTAAGGGGAAATTTTCGAAAATTGGCCAAATTTCGAGTCTTTTATTTTTTTACTTAACTAGTTTCTATGGCTCTATAAGATCATGATAACACAATATATACGCATATATGTCAATATTATGGCATAATTATTGAATTTTAAAAAGTCGATATTTTGGCTATTTTTCGAAAAAATCCCTGTACTAGTAAGGGGAAATTTTCGAAAATTGGCCAAATTTCGACCCTTTTATTTTTTGAGTTAACTAGTTTCTATGCGTCTATAAGATGATGATAACACAATATATGCGCATATATGGCAATATTATGGCATAATTATTGAATTTTAAAAAGTCGATATTTTGGCTATTTTTCGAAAAAATTCCTGTACTATAGTAAGGGGAAATTTTCAAAAATTGGCCAAATTTCGACCCTTTTATTTTTTGACTTAACTAGTTTCTATGGCTCTATAAGATCATGATAAGACAATATATGCGCATATATGTCAATATTATGGCATAATTATTGAATTTTAAAAAGTCGATATTTTGGCTATTTTTCGAAAAAATCAAACTATACTTAGTACAGGGAAATTTTCGAAAATTGGCCAAATTTCGACCCTTTTATTTTTTTACTTAACTACTAGTTACTATGGCTCTATAAGATTATAACACAATATATGCGCATATATGGCAATATTATGGCATAATTATTGAATTTTAAAAAGTCGATATTTTGGCTATTTTTCGAAAAAATCCCTGTACTATAGTAAGGGAAAATATTCAAAAATTGGCCAAATTTCGACCCTTTTATTTTTTGACTTAACTAGTTTCTATGGCTCTATAAGATCATGATAACACAATATATGCGCATATATGGCAATATTATGGCATAATTATTGAATTTTAAAAAGTCGATATTTTGGCTATTTTTCGAAAAAATCCCTGTACTATAGTAAGGGGAAATTTTCGAAAATTGGCCAAATTTCGACCCTTTTATTTTTTGACTTAACTAGTTACTATGGCTCTATAAGATCATGATAACACAATATATGCGCATATATGTCAATATTATGGCATAATTATTGAATTTTAAAAAGTCGATATTTTGGCTATTTTTCGAAAAAATCCCTGTACTATAGTAAGGGGAAATTTTCGAAAATTGGCCAAATTTCGACCCTTTTATTTTTTGACTTAACTAGTTTCTATGGCTCTATAAGATCATGATAACACAATATATGCGCATATATGGCAATATTATGGCATAATTATTGAATTTTAAAAAGTGGATATTTTGGCTATTTTTCGAAAAAATCCCTGTACTATAGTAAGGGGAAATATTCGAAAATTGGCCAAATTTCGACCCTTTTATTTTTTGACTTAACTAGTTACTATGGCTCTATAAGATCATGATAAGACAATATATGCGCATATATGCCAATATTATGGCATAATTATTGAATTTTAAAAAGTCGATATTTTGGCTATTTTTCGAAAAAATCCCTGTACTATAGTAAGGGAAAATATTCGAAAATTAGCCAAATTTCGACCCTTTTATTTTTTGACTTAACTAGTTTCTATGGCTCTATAAGATCATGATAACACAATATATGCGCATATATGGCAATATTATGGCATAATTATTGAATTTTAAAAAGTCGATATTTTGGCTATTTTTCGAAAAAATTCCTGTACTATAGTAAGGGGAAATTTTCGAAAATTGGCCAAATTTCGAGTCTTTTATTTTTTTACTTAACTAGTTTCTATGGCTCTATAAGATCATGATAACACAATATATACGCATATATGTCAATATTATGGCATAATTATTGAATTTTAAAAAGTCGATATTTTGGCTATTTTTCGAAAAAATCAAACTATACTTAGTACAGGGAAATTTTCGAAAATTGGCCAAATTTCGACCCTTTTATTTTTTTACTTAACTACTAGTTACTATGGCTCTATAAGATTATAACACAATATATGCACATATATATGGCAATATTATGGCATAATTATTGAATTTTAAAAAGTGGATATTTTGGCTATTTTTCGAAAAAATCCCTGTACTATAGTACTGTATTGACATAACACGTTACTATGGCCCTCTAAGATTATAATAACAATATATGCGCATATATGGCAATATTATTCAATTTTAAAAAGTGGATATTTTGGGCATTTTTTGACCACTTTTATTTTTTATGGGTTAGAAATCTATTTATAATGATTAATTAAATTATCAATATATTAATTAAAACACAATAACAGTGTATATTATTGCAATGTTTTTATTTTCACAAAGTTTCAATACAACCATTGATAGACGTTAAACATCAACATCTGCCTGTTTTAATATGGAAAAAGTTTCACAAAAAGACGAATCAGCTAATATTACCACACTATGTATATTCATTTAAACTGTATATTCATATTCTGTTCGAATTGGTATCATTATCTTTCAGTAAATTATTCCTTATCGGTTATATATTTTTTACAATTACAACATTATATAAAGGTAGAGTTTTTAAGTCTGGTCCGACTGGTTTTAAAGTAAATGTTATGTAGGTATTATCATACAAAGAAAGCACAGAGATGGAATTCAATCAAAATTGCTAAGATATTCTAAGTATCGGATAATTTTGTCATCATTAATCAGACAAGTGCATAGTATTAGCAACATTTAGTAAAACCAGACACTGTGCGGGGGCCGTGGTTGATGGATGGTGCATGTGTGTTTAGAAAAGTTTAATCGACCTCTTCCATTCGGGATGAATCATCCTCGTCTCCTTCAAGTGGTGGTAAATCTTCGTCTTCTGCTCCTTCTTCTGCGGCAACCTCATCCTCATCAATTCCTGGTAGAAAAAAATTTAAATATATTTACTAATATAATATTTATTTGGTCGCAATGAAAAATAACCAGGAGTGAGAATAGGATAAAGCCCAGACAGATTCTGCACTCACTCCATACAATACAAACAGTTAAAATAAAACCTTATACAAAAAAAAACTTTAATTTTCTCGCGAATAGATGAGTCATCAGGCTTCGTTGTATGACGCTGTCTGAGTTGGTTTTTAATGAATCAAACAATTTTTAGTTATGACATTTTTTTGACATGACCTGTCAATTGCTTTTCCATATTAATGTTAATAATGTTGGATATAATGATGGCCAGCATAATTACACAAGGTTGAACTAATGTTACTTACCGAGTCCAAGTTTGATCATCTTGTGGATGCGTACTGCATGAACATGAGGATCGTCCAATGAGAATCCAGACGACAGTAAAGATGTTTCAAACAGTAACATAACTAAATCTTTCATAGATTTGTCGTTTTTGTCTGCATCAGCTTTTACTCTCAGCATGTCTATGATAGCGTGGTCGGGGTTGATCTCCAGGTGTTTCTTGGCTGCCATGTAACCCATTGTACTGCTGTCTCGCAGCGCCTGTGCTTTCATGATTCTCTCCATGTTTGCCGACCAACCGTACTGACTTGTTACGATACAACACGGTGACGTTACCAGTCTGCTGGAAACTGCTACCTAAAAAGACGCAATCAAAACTACTTAGGAAAAACAGCATTCGTTTCTACAGAGAGGGACATTGGATGCAAAGGAGATGGCCGACTCAGAATGTATCAAAAGAAAGAGAAAGAACAGAACACTATGTAAAACAGTAACAATAATTTTAAATATCACTTAACTCATTTTTACTGTTTTATGTATAATAACTGTTTTTATGAGCTCTGTATTTTAAGTATATAATTTTTTCAATGCCAAAGGAAAGCAGATTTCCAAAAATTGATTGGACGAATAAATATGTATCTTAAATAATCGGCCTACCTTTTCTACTTTCTTATCTAGGATTTCCTTCATAACGGTACACAGATTCTCAAATTTGGATCTCTGTTCCTCTCGTCGTTTCTTCTCTTCTTCATCTTCTGGTAGCTCCAAGCCTTCCTTCGTGACGGACACCAATGTCTTACCGTCATACTCTTTGAGTTGTTGCACGCAGTACTCATCGATTGGTTCTGTCATGTAGATGACCTCAAATCCACGTTTTTTTACCTTCTCTACAAATGCTGAATTGTTAACTTGATCCTTAGATTCTCCTGCGAAAAATTAAAACAATATGATGTTTATTATTTCTATTTTACAAGCTCAATCACTATACAGTCAACTCTCCTATTACCGGACACCTTTCTGCTGACCAAATATGTCTGGTTTTCTGGAAAGTCTGGTATTCGGAATGCGTTTTTAATGGTAAAAATGAATTTTGGACCTTTTGATCGTCAAGAAAAGTCTGGTATCGGGAGAGTTTCTATATTTCAGAGAGTTGACTGTATTCATTTTAAGATAAGATAATATAACTTTTATTGATCCTCAAAAAGGAAATTCATTGCTCGTCAAAAAAAAAGAAAACACAATAAATACAAATTATTGGGGGAGTGGGATGAAGGGGAAAAATAGTGATCTTAATTGATATATCATTTATTACCTGTAATGTAGTAAATCTGTGTTTGGTTTTCCTTCATTCTTGATACATATTCCTTCAGGCTGGACATTTCATCTCCAGAATGCGACGTAAAGTATCTTAGATGTTCTGCCAGTTTATTACGGTTCGTCGAGTCCTCGTGAATACCGAGCTTCAAGTTCTTGCTGAACTGCTCGTAGAATTTCTTGTAGTTGTCTCTGTCCTCTGCGACCTCGTTGAACAGATCCATGCATTTCTTGACGATGTTTTTACGAATGACTTTCAAAATCTTGCTTTGTTGCAACATTTCACGAGAAATGTTGAGTGGCAAGTCTTCAGAATCAACGACGCCCTTTACGAAGTCTGAAATAAACAATTGCACTTTATACACTACTACTTACGATTAAGCAAAACATACTCAATTTGAACAAATTCTTTATGGAGCCTATAAAGGCCAATTTACACAGACAAGCGGCAACGGTAAGCGAAAAACCACGTAGCTTGTCTTGCATAGAATCTATCCCGAGCGGAAATTGTCCGTCCGCTCCACGTTTTGTGTAAATGGTTCTATATTTTTATTACACAGAGCGTTACAGGGGCGTGTTTATATCACCTGCGCTCTATCCTAGTATAGCTTCATTCAAGCTGCAAGAGGGACTATCACAGCAAGAACCATTTTGCTACTTATTTTGAGACATCATTAATCGCGATAACTACTTACTAAGATACTCTGGCATGATCTCTTCACAGTTGTCCATGATAAACACACGTCTGACGTACAATTTGATGTTATTCTTCTTTTTCTTGTTCTCGAATAAATCAAATGGCGCCCTCTTCGGTACAAACAAGAGTGCTCGGAATTCAAGTTGTCCCTCAACTGAGAAATGCTGGAATTTAAACAAATATTTAAATTATTTAATTATTATTATTAGACTATGTTGTTGGCGAAATCCAGGCAACTTAACGCCTTGTAAGAGGCCTGTACAACCAACAGTCCTTTGATCTTATGTCTGGCTGCGACAAATACCAAAAGTACTGTACTTTGTATATTCTCCGCAGTGTGCAGAACTGATCATGTCGCAGCCACAGATAAACCCTTTGATCTCCAGAGCTCAGTATCCTGTTAGATTGCCTTGGTACAACCAATGCGCTCCATTGGAGAGTAAGTGAAGCAGTCACCACTGGTCTCGCTGGCCAAGCACAGTTAATAGCAGGCATCCAACCATACATAGAAGTGGATACATTAATTATACATACCTTAACAGCTAAATGGTCTTCCCAGTCATTGGTCAGGCTCTTGTAGAATTCGCCATACTCTTCTGTGCTGATGTCTTCTGGGTTGCGTGTCCACAGTGGTTTTGTTTTGTTCAATTCTTCATCTTCTACATAGTTTTCCTGCAATATCCAAAAAAGTTAACTTGGTGGCCAGCAAGTACTGCTACATAGATATGAAGTATTTTGTATCTCAGCATCTTAGTTAATTTAATAATTTTTGATATATATATACACAGTAGGAACTAAACACAAGGAGGCGATCTACTGTATATCACCAAAAAATTGGTTTGGAGCAAATTTTTACCTTGATAGTTTTCTTCTTTTTTTCCTTCTTCTTTTCTTCTTCATCTTCATCAACATCCTCAATTTTTGGTTTATCTTTGTCTTCTTCATCTTGCTGTTCCTCATCTTTCTTTTCTTCTTCCTCTTCCTCCTCCTCATCATCACTGACTTCCTTGTCTCTTGTTCTTTCACACTGAAATCATAAAACCAACCAAAGTTTACCAATCGTGTATTCAGAATAAATTATGGAGGGTTTGTAGGCACTAGCCCATTAAAAACCACACTACAAATAGCTATTTGAAATATATTTTTCTTGCATAAAACAAAATAAATTAGAAAATGTTTGTTCTTGAACTATAGGATAATCATTTATGCTGTCTTTGATACAAATAATATTTTTTAAAAATCCAATAAAATGACGTCAATCATAATTAATAAAAACAATAAAATCATTGTATTGTCACGATATTATTGCTCTTACCAATGATGACGCGATTTGATGGGACGTGTGGAAATATTATTTCCATCAAAGACAGCATCGATGGTTATCCTATTCTTCTAGAATGAAAACTTTTTAAATTTCTTTTGTTTTAGGTATGAAAAATGCATATTAATCTATTTATAGGCGATCGTTATCGCCCTAGTGTAAATGGGCCTTTAAACTAAACTAAGAAAGTGGCTGGGTCATCTACATCAAAGAATGTACACTCACTTGTAGGATGATTGGATATCCAATAAACTGACTGTGTTTCTTTACAACCTCTTTGACTTTCTTTTCTTCTAGATACTCTGCCTGGTCTTCCTTGAAGTGCAAAACAATCCGTGTTCCTCTTTTCACAGTTTCATCTGTTTGTTCAGAGAAAAAAAAATAAAAAGTTTATATTTTACATACCACATCCTTTATGGTAAAGCAACAACTATAGTGGAGCTGTAGCTTGGTGGTTAACGTGCTTGCCTTGCCAAACCACCATTGGGACAGTAATAAAGGGACCAGTTTTCCTGGAATATTTCGTGGCAATCAAGGGGCAACGTCATGCTTACCTGAACATGTTCTGATGGTAAAGGATCCACCAGCTGAGGACTCCCAGGTGTAACACTCGTCATCATTATGCTTGGAGGTGACTACCACTTTATCTGCTACCAAATAAGCAGAATAGAAGCCAACACCAAATTGACCAATCATAGAGATGTCTGCACCGGCCTAATAGGTGGAGAATAAATTACTTTTTAACAAAAAATCTTGTATACTAGTTGTTTTTTAACTTTAAAGATGTATCGTCTCCCGAAAAATATTTTTTTAGATTTTTTTTGTTGAATATGCCATTTTATTGTCACATTTATCTTGTCATTTTAATATGAGAAAACATTATTTTTTCTGATTTTTCTTTATTAAAACTACAAAATGGCATATTCAAAGTCTGATTTTATTAATCTTCGTTTTTCATGTTTTTGGGGGACAATACATCTTTAATATTGTAAAGCAGATTTAAATCATCTTGACTTTAAGTTACCTGCAGAGCCTCCATAAAAGCCTTAGTTCCACTCTTGGCTATTGTTCCAAGGTTGTTGATGAGGTCAGCTTTGGTCATTCCGATTCCAGTGTCTTGAATGGTCAGCGTTTTGCCGGCAACGTCGGGAATAATTCGGATGTTGAGATTCTTTTCGTTGTCCAGCTTGCTTGGGTCTGTAAGGCTTTCATATCTGATTTTGTCAAGGGCCTAAAAACAAATATTATAGTATTTAGTTTTGTTGTATTCCGAACAATTTTTGTAAGCCTAGATTTACACACGCATTATTAATTAGTAGAATTCATATAATTGAGAGATATGTTTCAATACATTATACAAATAATGTTACATGAATTTAAAACTTTACTTTTAAATTGATTGAAAATTTGTAATTTTATTAGGATATAATATAAATCAAATCATTATGTTGTACAACACAGAAAAGTTTGTGGTCGTCATGGGCGCGTCGTCCAAACTTTTTTGTGAAACCAGGAAATTAACGAGCCCATACTTACATCAGATGAGTTCGAGATCAGTTCTCGGAGAAAGATTTCTTTGTTTGAGTAGAAAGTGTTGATAATTAAACTCATCAATTGTGCAATTTCTGCCTGGAATGCAAATGTCTCTACTTCAGCATCCTCTTCCATTGGTTGTACATTTTCTGTTGTTTCAGCCATTTTTTGCCTAGATAAATCAAATTAAAATTATTTTTATTACCCTCCTACTACCAGGCCATAGTATATATCACATAACATTCAACCCCTTCTAGGCCTAGCAGTACGTTTTTAAAATACCAATTGTGTGCCCGGCGGACACACCACGAGGAAGAAAGCGTCGGTTCCCGGTGGTCCCCCACACTATACAGTATATAAATGGCCTTACACTTGCCATGTGCTCAACATACACACCAAATTCGGTCGTACATTCGAAAATAAGATTTTAAAGCAGCCTAAAAGACCAAATTATCTTTATAGCATGGAATGTACTTACAAAAAGTGGCAAGTTTAATTTGGAATACTTACGTTTATTAGTTCTTTTTGCCTTTTGTGTGAAAATGAGTAGTGATTGCGATACCTCGCCGAATTTAAAAGACCGGGTGACCAAACGAAGTGATCGAGAATTTTCCCGGTGCTGCGACAAAAGAAAAACCCTTTAATGAATATGCATGAGGACGCTATAATTTGTATATCATTACTCTGGGTACATTTATTAGATGTTAACTATATTTATTTACGAATTTGTTTTCCCTTATTATAAATATATTTTATATATAGTGTATCTGAATTGAAATCATAAAAAATAACTGGCAATATATTACTTTTGACCCAATTAAAATTATAGTCCGCGAAATAGTTCTGCGGTAAAACAAATGTTTTCTGGAAGTTTCTAGTAAATTGCCAACCGGAACACGCTGCGCTTAGCATGATGGGAATACCGTTAATTTCGTTTTCTTATCTGATTACTTATAAATAAATCATGTTTATTGTTAACTAACCGCACTGGAAAATCCAAACACCCATTTTTTTTTTTCTTTTACCTTAGACCACGTATATATTAAACAAACAAAATTTTAGACAAAAGAAATGCCAAGCGATCAATGAATGTCTCTGGGCTTACACAAAGCGCGCGTACACTATATATATATATAATAATAATATATATAATATAAACGGCGCGAAAACTTTTTTTATAGGCCCTATGGGAGTTTTACGCAAAATAGGACCGACCGCATTTTTTTAAGAGGGCAAAATACATAGAATAGTTCAAGAAGAAGTTACCTTACTACCCTATTACGTCGGCGTAATGAAGTACAGTACATATACGTTTATAACACTGGGGAATTCCCCGGTTGTGTAAAGGAGAGAGAGATGTTGTGACCGTCAGTGTTGGCATAGTATCCGACCCATGAATGCCCGGGTACTGAGCTTAATTCGTAAAATGTGATTGTTAGAAGTTTCACATTGTATTCTTGAAATTATTTTTAATGGGACTATTATTTTGTGGTACATTTTATATTGCGCGACAATGCCTTTAGAACCACAGAATGTATTTTTTTAATTGTTTTTTTTTTAGTTTTTGGACCATTTTAAATAGCACTTTATTCTCTTACTAATATACTTAGTCTCAAACTTTACTTATAAAAAGTGAATAAAAACAGATATCAAACAGATTTTCCTGCCAATTTGCAGATCAAATACATTTTAATAACATATTATTCAGATTTTTCATTAAAAATCTACAAAAAATTATTTCAAAGGTTCTTCAAAATTGATAAACAATCCCAAATTTTTTTAAACTTTAAAATATGAATTTTATAACAAATGATAATTTGTTTCTAAGGTAACATGTTTCCAAGGCAACAAGCTAACGATGCCTGCACTTAACTAAAATTGAGGCACTGCTGAATTATGATTAGTACAATTAATACGGAAAGACACATACAGCTATGATAAAAGATATAAAGTAGTCGACCATTCATTTTAAAGCTTAGAGATCTCTATTTTACGAAATTAAATTTCAGGAAAATAATACTCTACAATAAAGAAATATACACATAGTTGAATTCAAACATTAAATGAGAAAACAGAAATATATGTTAAATGCAATTTTATATTTAACAACTAAATTAATTTAATCAAAATAACACAATTAATATTACTTGGTAATGCTTTTAAAGCATTAAAATGCATAATCTTTTGGGTAAACAAAAAATATTTGATATTTAACAGTACAGTATTTATTACAGTACTTTCAATACAGGATATAATATTGACAAACATAACATTGTAATTTTCTAAATAAATTTATCAGGCACAAAATAGTGTCAAATTATTATACAGTACATACGATTGAAGTTACCATTTTATTCAATGTTCGAACTCTGTGTAAGGTATACTCTTACAACTCTACCCTCTTCATGACAAACTATACATAAATGAATAAACTTAATATCTCTTTTAATCCAATTCATGAATTAAAACATTTGAAAAGCTGACAGCACTTGTAGTATTATGATTTTGAAGTTCGAGGGGTTTGTCTTCATTCTCTTCATCATCTTTAAGAAATTCTTTGCTTTTTGTTTTTTCTACATTATTGTTGTTATTGTGTTTCGCATTTACATCCGCACTTGCGCCATTCTCAAAAACTTCTAAAGCATCATCTCCGCTTGCAACAAATTCTTTACTCATCGTACCAGAAGTGTCTTCTTCGCTGACTTCTTTTCCACTGCCAGAACTTTCTTCCTCAGAAGTTTCTGATGGTTCTGTCATACTGTTACAAGTTGCTTTTCCGTTACCAGAAGTCTCTTCCTCAGAAGTTTCTGATCGTTCACTAGCACTCTCATTAACCTTACTATTCTTATTAATCAACTTTCTCTGCCTTCTCATTTGTTTCTTAGACAGCTTGACCTTTGGCCTAGTCTCCCTTGGAGATTCTCCTTTTCCGTCAACCAGTTCCGAGTCGCTGCTTCTAGCAAGATTATATTTCTGAGCTCTCCGATTCCTTCTTTTGTTATGACCCGTTTCCCTTGCTTTTAGAATGTTCACTTTGATGTTGTCAGAGTTCAACACAAACTCGGAATCGCTGTAAGAATTCCACGAATTGTCTTTGATTCTCTCGTAGGACAAAGCTCGCCTCATTTTAGGTTGCTGCCCCTTTTTACCTTTGCCCTTTTTAACAAGTGTCTCAACCTCGACCTCTTCGCAGAAGCTTACCGATTTATGAGCTCGTCTGCGGTTCCTGCTAAGAAGGCTTTTTAAGTTAGAGGGCGATGTTGGCGTCGATGGTGGAGATGAGCTCCCGTTGCATCCATCCAAGTCCAGATTCTTCCATGCATCTACCGATGTGTCATATTCAGACTTGGACGCGGAATCTTCTTGGGTGGTTAAGTCATCTTTACCATCAACTGCGGCACCTTCTGTAATATTTTCAACTTTTTCATCTTCCTTAACATGTTTTTCATCACAATCTGTATCAATTAACTAAAAAAAATCATTTATAAAACAATTAGTACAAGCTCTTTCCTAAAAATTTGATTATCAAACCAATAGATTGATTATTGAACCAACAGACTTACATTAACTTTGACATGCATTTCATCCGCATTCAATCTGGTGACATTAAACTGCACATCACTTGCACAATCCTCAAACACTCTGCTCCGACTTTCTACGTCAAAAACGGTTTTCACATTTTCTTCGGTGATAAATTTCTTTTCCTGCAAACATAAAAATAATTCATTAAAATCTAAGAACAAAAACCCTATTAAGGGGAAGATTTCCCGCCAAACGAACAATGAGCAATGTTTTAACACTACGACCAACCTCTATACAGGAGACAACCTGTTATGGAGATATTTTATTGGGTCTCAAAATATGTTTTTAATTATTATTTAGTACTGCAAAAACTGACAATAATATTGCTAGTCTGAATAGGGTAAATACAGCTAACTGCTAACAAGTGTAAATTTTCCATTTACCTGCAAGGAATTTTCGTCAATTCCAGCCAAAAACATTTCCCAGAGTCCTTTACAACTTGGTTGTTTCTCCAAAACAACAACTACATTCTCCGATGAGACATCTACAGACGCATCCTTACTGATTGTGCAACCATTTGTAAATTTAAGATGCATCGCGTATTGAACTAAGCCATCTGGAGTTACTGCATTGTTTATTGTAATGCTGATGCCATCTTGAAGAGCTGGAAGTTGGTACGAAACATCTTCAGATTGGACACCAGAAGCATCGATCACCAGATGAACAAAATCATCATCCTGCTTGAAGGTGAATGCTGGGTAATCTGGAATACGGGTTTTCTCCTGAACACATAAAAAAAGTGCATTATTTTTATAGAATCTATTAAAATCGTTGACAGCGTTCGTTTAAACACATGAACCTTAAACAATCCAGTGAGTTGCATCATTCTTTTAATTATAGGTTAGGAATGGTTAGCGGCCCTCTGTTTATTTTATTTTTTTTATTTTTAATGTTTTACAGTAATGACACTTACTGTATGTATGGAGTAATCTTTACTCCATGCTGTATGTATTTGCTTATTGTACAATAAAATTTACATTAATAAAATACTGTAAACAAAATGCTTTGAAGAATTTGGTATTTCTGAATTTTACTGATTTTATAGATATTACTTTATGCATCAAAGTACAAATCAATACAGTTCTCTACAATACATAAATAACACTCTGGGTGCAAAGTTCAATCAGATATTCTTAGACATACTGAGTGTCACTGTATACGCACATAAATAAATTATATAAACACAAATTCTGTATATGCTTTTGTACTTATACATATATAAAGTTTATATAAAAATATATAAACAAAAGAATACACACTTTTGAAGTGAATGTTGTAGATACATTAAATATTTCCAACAATTGAAACATGTTAGACAAGCAAGCAGTCCCTCAGAAAAACAAATTTGGAATTTTCCAGAATGTATTTACAGACTCAACCACTTACACAGTACAAACTTAATAAATGAAATTTGTTTTTCCAGAAATCACTATTTACACAGAATAAACCAGTTTATGAATTTGCTTTTGTGATGCAGTAGACAATAACAACTATATTAACTGGCTCAATCCATTTCATGTAAAGAGGTATTTTTTAAACTTGAATTAAATACAGGGTCATGTACTTCCACCCTTGGGTGAGTTTGCAAGGATAATTATTAATCCAATAAAAATGGTTTAGCCAAGGTTATTTGGGGTCAATGAATTTTACACTAACTTTAAAGATATATTGTGACCCTAACAATTTTTTTTTTTCACTTTTTTAATATGCATTTTAATGTTACATAATAGTTATTCACTTTAACCAAAAACTTGATCGAAAAAAAAAATGATTTACCTGAAAAATGTAATTCAAAGCAAAAAAATGGTTTTTGGTTGAAATTAACCATTTCGTTTGTGAAATAATTATTTTTTGGGTTTGTTTTTTTTTTTATAGAAGTGAATAACTTTATTAAAACTGCAAAATAGCCTATTCAAAGTATTTTTCATGTTTTTGGGGGACAATACATCTTTAAGGATTGTGTGTAGAAAAAAAAGTGCTTGAAAAAAGGTGAGAGAGGGAATTGGGGTGGGGGGAGGGGGGTGCCTGTGGAGGGTGTTGTGAGAGGAGGGGTGCGAATCAAACATGGAGCAGCTAGACAGAAGAAGCTGTAAAATCAAAGTTACAAACTTTGCATTTTTATACCTTATTCTTCTCCTTTCCAATCATGGCTAATCTTTGGTTTTCAACACTAACGACTTTATCGATAGTCTCCGATGTTTCTTCGGTTCTTATCGAGTTCTCCTCGCAATTTGATTTTTCTAAAACTAATATTTCTTTTTCATGTGCTTTGTTAGATTCTTCCATTTTTGTTGGGAATAATTTCTCTTGAGTAGAACTTGGCAGTTCTTGGATCAATGATTCAGTCTTTGCCGGTTCAAACGATGGCATGTCTGGGATTGGTGATGGCATTACTGGAAGTGTGACCACCAGACATCGCTTACTCTTATCAAACTTTGCGCTGCCTACATCATCGTTCACAGGATATGGCAACGCAAGGTCTAATTTGTACGCAGCTGGTTTGACGCTTTCAACGATAAGTTGCCGTTCGAAGACCTCAAGGTCAACGTTGGCAGCCGACTCGAGAAGAGGTAGTTTGATTTTAACAACAAGTTCTTTCGGTCTTGTGGTGGTCATAGAGTCTGGTGCATTTGTGAAATGCTGCATGTCAAATTCTCCCCGGTGAATAATGCTGTATTCTGGAACAGTGTACGTTAATTTTGTCTCTTTTTTGTGAAGGATTTGATCATTATTTGGAGGTTTTTTACCGTTTGGTTTAGTCAAATCACATTTATTGTCATACGGGTATTTTAAATTTAAAGCATCCACCCCATCCTCAACTCTAGCTGGTTCCTTTTCCCCCTTGACGTTAGTTCTTAAAATTGTTGCAACGGGATTTCCTTTAAATTTTAACTTTTTGAATTCTTTGATATTTGGTTTATCAAATTTAACATTAAATTTGTTTTCGATGCCATTGACTGCTGTATCAATCATCATTTGTTTCAGACGAGGTTCTTTCTCTGCAGCTGCAAATGTGTCTGGGTGAAAAACAACATCATAAACTCTGCAAACACCTCCTGATTTATCGACATCATCCCTTCCTTCCGACATGCTATGGGGCATTGACCACTGATTACCTTTTGTTTTGACCCCGTCAGAATTAGTTCTATACGTAGTGGTCGAAGAAGCTTTCTCAATTTTATCATTTTTACAAATATTAATGAATGCTTTTTTATCACCATCAACGCTCGTTTTTACTACAAATCCAGGTTGAGGGTAAATGAACTGGGCATCCATTCCACGTGCGGCCTCCATTTTTGTGATCTCTTCTTCATACAATTTACGATTTTCCGGATTAGAGATTTCCTCTGCATATTCAACGAACAATTTTCGGAATTTTTCATCTTTTAATGCTTTTTGCAACTTCTCCACCTCCTCTGACGTTATATCCATATCTTTAAGAGAATCCATTTTGCTTACGGCAAGCTGATTTATTGACTTTTTGCAGAGAAAATACCACTTGATGTCCGTTTCTAGAAATTTCTAGGCCAGTGTTGTTATCGCGATTAAATTCACAACACAACCGATTCAGTACGAGTGTTGTTTACGATTTTAAATTACGTATAGGTGGCGCTAACACCATTTTAGTCATTAACAGAAACAACATTATTTTGGAATAATCAAAGAATATATATTCTTTGGTATAATTCATTTGAATGAATTTTGTCTCAATAACAAAATATTGACTACATTATTACAAAAAGTGTATATAATATTCTTTATTCAAGCGTAACAAAAGACAGAATATTATTTTATTAGAAAGTAATGCTAACAAAAGACAGAATATTATTTATTTATTCAAACTGAAATGTATGGGAATTCTTTAAAGTTATAATGGATACCAAAATCTGGTAATTGTGTTTTTTGTGTGTGTTCCAAAAAAAACAACAAATATTTATTTCATTACATAATAAAAACAATAACCCAAATTAACAATAATTTATTTATTATAATATAGTAAAGGAAAAACAAAAATAATACTAATCGAAATAACATTAAACATTTTAAATAACAATGATATTTGCTTATATAAATATAATATCTATGACTATTTTGAAAATAAAATTGTAAAGCTTCATCTTATAATAAAAATACTAATTATGTATTTTATGCGCAATAATCAATCAACACTCGAGGTGTAGAGGATTAGACCATCCTATGACAACCACACAGAGTAGTGTCTATGTGTATGATCAGAATTTTCAAAATTTCAAATACAGTTTAGTAAAAAAAAGATTAAAAAATTATCCCATCTGTACATCAAATAATATAAACACTGTACAACATTTGTCAGGTTCCCACGGTGATCAAAACCTAATCAATAACAAATAATCAATAACCAATCGATCAAACCATATCAAGTGATTGTGGAGGTGTGGTATATTTGTTTCTACTGAACAAAAGAATATACAGATTTAAATACCATATTTTGAAGAAAAAAAACAGTATTTTTTTTTTGCCAACAGAAACAGGTTATAAAAGATTTTAAATGAGGTTTTAAACCGTGATTGATTAAAGTATCGATCGGTTTCCATTGAGCAATTTTTAGGTGCAACACAATCTTTTTATAAAACAAAGAAAACCGTTCTTTTGGGATTTTTTAAATAGAAACAGGCCATAATGAAACTTTTAAAATATATATACCGTATATCCACAGGTATAATTCTTTATGTCTGATTTTACAAATAGGCATATCATTGACTTTTGGTCTGGATGTAGGCCTCTCTCTAGCCAGTTCAGATGAGTTTTTACAAGAAATGCTTGCCAATAATTGTTTTTCCCTGGGTATAGTCCCACCCCCAAAGACGGCCCAATTGTGTGTTCTAGGTGGTGGCATAATACCAGAGGATATACGGTATATATTTTCAGTATCTGTAATGCGATAGTCTGTGGTGAAAAATGATTTATACCTCTTTGAACCAAATAATTATGAAAAATTCTTCCGAAATTAGCTGGATTTTATTATTTATAACACAGCTATTATTAGTAGATTAATTATAATGAATTTTCAACAGCTACGCACCAAAGTATATACAAGTATATACACTGCCAAAAACATCAGTACTTACAACAAATTTACAAAAAACCACCATTTTAAAGTTCAGTTTTAAAGTCAGTATATAGGTCTACACCTGTAATGCATCTGAGCTTGAGTATTAAGCACTATATAAGAACAACATATTATCTTTTTAGAAAAAAACTATCCCTTTAATCAGCCTACACAGGCCAATAAAATATACATTGTAACTGTCCCTTTAACTACACCACAATTTTCTGCTAGCCCTACAGGTCACATGACTCTCTGTCATATGAATCTGGTAAGAATGTGACCTCACTCTGTCGGAGGTTATTCCGACCGACTTCTAAAACACATTTACTCAATTTTGTACTTATTTCTATATAAATCTCATACACAGTCTGAGTATTTTGTTACTGATCAAAACAGCATTTTATTTCACATTAATTCAGGTTATTTTAATACAGAATAAATGTATTAGTTAGAAATATGATAGAATTTCATAATAAAATCACCTAAATAATTTTTACTGAAATCACTTTGAGTAATAGACCCTATAATACAGCTTCTTAGACCTAAAGAGGGAATATGAATTATCGAATCGAAGAAGGTAGATTCCCTTTCCCGGATAAGCATGGCTGCCGGCAAACACTTCCTCATGGCATTCCCGACGGAATATCGGTATTATCTCGTCCATTGGTGGTCCTTTTGCTTTTGAGCTTCCACTTTCTAAATCCCCTTTTCCTTCTGCAATTATAAAGTTTCAATATCGTTGGAATAGAATCTATCTTTATGGAAAATTGAGGATGAAATGGTGAAAGAAAGAGAGAGATAATAATGATGATGATAAATAGATAATTATGATAATAAATAATGATGATGATAATAGATGATAATGATATATAGATAATGATGATAAATAGATAATGATGATGATAATGATATATAGATAATGATGATAAATAGATAATGATGATGATAATGATATATAGATAATGATGATAAATAGATAATGATGATGATGATAGATGACAATAATAAATGATAATAAATAGATAATGATGATAATAAATAGATGATGATGATGATAATAAATAATGATGATGATAATAAATAATGATGATGATGATAAATAATGATGATAATAAATAGATAATGATGATAATAAATAGATAATGATGATGATAATACATAGATAATGATGATAATAAATAGATGATGATGATAAATAATGGTGATAATAAATAGATGATGATAAATAATGTTGATAATAAATAGATAATGATGATGATAATTAATAAATAGATGATGATGATAGATAATGATGATAATAAATAATAATGATGATACACTAACCTCCTCCTTCTTCTTCTAATTCATCCTCTTCGTCACTTGATTCACTCACATGTACACTTATTGCATTGCTTTGTGCCTCCGTCCATTCAAAGTACAATCCAAACCCAAGATCGTAGCTATCGGTGGCAAATTCCCAAAATATACAGGCGCCCTCATCATGAGTTGGCACACGTACAGTGACGGTTTCTCCCCGACCCACTGTAATGACGGCTTCAGTGTCCTTTGATAATTGTTCTTTGAATTCCTTAATTTGTGGACGTGTCCATATTGATGCATCAGCAACTGTTTGTTCTGAAATCATTTTAATAAGAAAAAATACTTTTTAATAATTGATTAATGAAACTTTCGAACAAAATAATTATTACTAGGATTCTAAAGCTCTGTCTACACTAACAAATATGGTTGTGATGTACCCAAATATGGTAGAAAGTGATATGCCCACATATGGTAGTGATATGACATCATAATGTCCATATATGGGCACATCACATTTTTTGTCACATAAAGTTTGATAGTGTAGATAGAGCTTAACAATTTATACTGGTTAATTAGTATGCAAATCGATTCTCTGTACTGTATCTTTATATAGGACATTATCATAGGCAAATTATGTATACAGTGTCACATATGTATCACATATGACACCTATATTATCTTAATGTAAAAGTTAGGCTTACGGCCCATGATACAGGTGTCACATGTGATACATATGTGACAATGTATCAAAGATAATGCATCAGTTAGACATGCTCAAGACCTAGTAATATGAATATATACTGCAATGCGAGGCAGGAATTTTTTGCATCGCATGAAAAAAAACCTAGAGAGGGTGAGTTTATTTTATGGAGCTTAATTTAGACGCTCTGTTATATTATATACTTACGGCTGTCTACATTATCACTAGCTTGTTGTGTTGAAAGTTCCCCATTTGGTGGTCCATTTTGAATTTTCATATTTGCAAAGCTATCAGGTAAATTGTCACCTAAAAGAAATTGTCATTTAAATAGAAAGATTATTCACAATCAAATCTCTACCTTTCACTACAAATCTGGAATAAGGTTCAGTTATATAAAGCCTAGTGACTTCGTAGTTTTCCAATCTAGAAATACTTTTATTTTCTATGACAATGCCTCTGGTACAACGTCATTTTTTCATCTACAAAAACTTTCATTTTCTATGGCAATGCATCTGGTACAACACAGTTTTTCCCACCTACAAAAAGTTGATAGTATAGTAGCATAATAGTATGAAATGCTCTTGTCCAATATGAGAAGGAACAGGTGGATTTAATCCATGTCATTAACACAAGTATGGAACGCTCACTCACCTGAACCTGCTATTTTTTGCTGTTGGCTTTCCATACTTTGTTGCTGTTGCTGATACACCTGTTGTAGGTATTGTTGGTAATAATGTTCTTGTATCTGATTAATGTAAGCTTGTTGCTGGAAACAGAAAAACAAATTTGAGACGTTAACAGACACAAGTTGTTGCGAGAAAATGTGAACATTGCAAAACATGGTTCCCACTAGCGACGCAACTCAACTCAGCGACGTATTGCATAATCACATGTGGGAACCGACGATGCAACAGTGCTGCAAACATCGTAGGTTTGATTTCATGCAGGTAGGGCAAACAATTACAATTATTGTAGGGGCATTTGTTTACGTTGCGTGGGTTGCTTACGTTGTGTCGCTAGTGTGAACCACACTTAAAACAGTGTGAACCTTTGAACATCACATTTAATGTAAATATCATGTGATAGGCAAGATTAAATAATCTACAATAATGCGATGAGCGTATCTTTAAAATTTGAAAGCTGTATGGCATAATGGCATGGGTTATCAGACTAGCATATGATAGGCATGGGTTCAAGACCTGTCTCTGTCATATTGCTTGTATCCTTAGCTAAGATATTTTACTCTCATTACCTACTCCTTCAGGTAGGACATAAAGCTGTTGGTACAATGCAATAAAGATCTTGTATGGCGTAATGGCATGGGTTATCAGACTTGCATGCGAAAAGTATGGGTTCAAGATCTGTCTGTGTCATATTGCTCGAATCTTTAGCTAAAGATATTTTACTCTCATTGCATCATCCTTCAGATAGGACATAAAGAACTTGGTACACTATTCGAAAAGAGTAGGGTGTGTTAGTGCGATGATGATACTCCTGTATTCGGCTTTCTCGGAGAACTAAATTGAAATAAAATATGTTCCCTTACCTGTTGTGGATTATTTGGATACTGTTGGGCAGCGTATGCCTGGACTTGCGGTAACACTTGCTGATAAATTGATTCTTTTATTTGTAACCTGCAATGCAAATAATAAGTTTTTATGTAAATACGTATTGGGAAAGCTATGGTTTCCACAAAAGTCACGGTATTGCATTCGACAGCTGTGGATTTCTAAAAAAAAATTAATACATAGTGAAATATGTTAAGTATTATTAAAAATTAAATCCAATTACCTTTGTTGTTCTTGTATTAATCTTTCTTCCTCCTCTTTTTTCCTAGCTTCTTCTTGTCTAATTCTTTCTTTTTCTTCTTCTTCTTTTCGTATTCTTTTTTCTTCCTCTTCTCTCCTAAATATAAAATCATCAACATGTTAGGCCTAGAAAATGTAATTATACAATCCACCCCAACCCAAAATTTTTTTAATTGAGCATTAAACTTTTTGTTGTTAAATTTGCATGAGTGAATATTCTACAGCGCCCTCTATTTTTAGTAGTATTTTTTTTTTATGACTACTGTTCATAATTGTCAGTACCAACAGCTTAAAAGTTTTTTTTTTTAATCCAACAGACTGAGATTGTTTTTTTAATTTACACTGCTTGGGCAACAAAATATTGTATTAGTCCACCCCACTTTTTTTTAAAAACAATCCTGAACATTATGTAACAAAATATACCATACCTTTTACGTTCCTTTTCTTCTTTTTCCCACCGTTGCGCTTCAAGGTATGGCTTTAATTTTCCACAGGTTAAATTTAAATGTTTACAAAATTCTAGCATAGCATCTTGTTGAGATAAATCTCCTAATGTTTGCCATTCTCGTCTACAAAAGAGAAAAATTAATATTCATTTTCGCAGTGAAATAACTATATTTTTTACATTTATTAAATTCAATATAGTTCAGAGAGTTACAGCAGTTGACAAATTTATTATATAAAATTAAAATATATACACACATTTAATTTTTCCTTAAGCTCTATCTACACTATCAAACTTGTGACAAAAAAATGTGATGTGCCCATATATGGACATGATGATGTCATATCACTAGCATATTTGGGCATATCACTACCATATTTGGGCACATCACTAGCATATTTGGGCACATCACTAGCATATTTGGGCACATCACTACCATATTTGGGCATATTACCACTAAATTTGGGTATATCACTACCAAATTTGGGCACATCACTACCACATTTTGGCATATCACTACCATATTTACCTTCTATCGTTTCCAACAACATCAAAATAACCAATACTAGGAGAACTTGACGGGTCGTATTTTCCGTGTGAAACTTGACGAGTGTAAGCTACTAACTTTAGTTTGTCTTCATATGATAAATTAATAGCTTTGCTACCTTCTTTTTCTGTAAAGAAAGAATTAGGAAAATTAAAAATATTATAGAAAAGGTGAGATCCAAATGTTCAAATTTAATTGGATAGAAACTTACTCTCAACATGGCATATGCATATTTATTTAATATTTATTCTGTTTTTATACTGAATGACACTTTCAGTGCTAAAGCATTGATTTCCAAAGTGGTTCAGTAGAGAACATTAACAATATAATAACAATAAGACTAACTAGCAAAGTAATTTACATTAGTACACACACATTTACAAAAAGGTAACTAACTAAAAAACATACAGTATATATAAATAATGGAATGAATTCAAGGTAAAAGATACTTAATACTTAATCAGTAATATTGAATTTTTAAACTTTGAAAGTGTAATAAATTTATAGTTTGTTTTTGTGTCATTTGAAAGTTTGTTACATAATTTGGTGGATCGATATACAAAAGTTCTTTTACCTAAGTGTATTTTTCCATGATGATAATAATATCAAATGATTTCAAAACACAAACATTTGAAATGAATAACCTTATCACTATTAAATTAAGCGTTAACATAAAGAGATGATGATGGGCTATCATTTAAATATTAATATTTATATAAATTACTGGACCTCCTCTGCTGCGAGACCAACTGCGAGATTTACCCAAATCAAATTATGCTATGATAATTTGTATTGGCTAAACTTAAGTGTACAATAACAATAGAAATAGCAGGTCATTGTAATAGTATGCTGTCATTTACTCACACACACACTAATGAGTTCAACTAGTATGATAACAATTTTATCAGCAGATGGAAATTTTAAAAAAAATATGTAAAATGTTATGTAATATATTTTGAGACTCTCAAATACTTCAACATGTTTTTTCTTTCATGGGCCGTCCCACTTTTATTGTTATGTATTTTTAATATTATACTTCTTTAACATGGAAACAAAATCGTGGAAAGCATAATGTCGAAAAACGTTTCGAGAGAGAGAGGACTTCTTTAATGACTACCTCTTAGTCTTTGTAGTAAAATATTAATTACCTCAACATAATATTTACTGACTTGTATAGAATACTTTCTTATTGTTTTTTAAACAAATTTACAGTAAAATAAAATATAAATTGATATCTAGAGGATTAAATATTCGCAATGACTTAAATCAAAATTGGCATATATAATACAATTAATTGTTTAATTGTGAACATGCACATTTTATTTTGCTGCACACAAAAAAGTTAAAATGCATAATCACTGACTATAACATCAAATCAAAGAAAAACAAAGGTGTATAATAAAGGTGTAATAAATGACCTACTTATCAAGGTCATCAGAATAATGGAGGTAGAATACTACAACATGTAAAGAAATATCCTACAAACATAATAATATAGAAACATAATTTCTCTAATAGGTCACAATGATAAATTTTGCGAAGATTTATTAACCTAATTTGTTGTATATTATTCAAAATATATATTTTTCTGAAACAGCTTAGCTTCATCAAACAACCCTTTGGTCCAGCAATAGCCATTTTTAAATAAATCTAAAATCTCTATCAAAATAATTCTGTATCCAAATGTACAGATGCCAGCATCAATAACATACCCTACTAAATATTTCAAACTGAAATGAAATAAGAGACACAAGTCTTGTAATTAGCAGATATAAATAAGCTAAAAATGCAGCCAAAATATTAATATTTAAACGTGATAAAATGGTTACCTTGACAGACTGGATGTGGTGTCATTTACCGCTGCTTTGTAATGCAGGAAAACATTACTTATTCTCAGTCAAAATGCACACAGCTTAAATTGGACTAGACCATTATTCAAAATAGGTATGATTATTTTTATATGAGTTGCACTGAACTTGCACTGTATGAGTAGACTTGCATATATAGTACTCATTCTATGATACTCACTATTAGATGATAATGTATTATTAATCAATATTTTGTAATGATAATTGATTAACTGTCACGAAGGGGAATATTGAGACAAATTAAGAGAACACAGAGATGACAAAAAATGCTTGCTTGCAGCTAGTAAATTAAAACAAATTATTCTCTTGTGCTAATAAAAAATTAGTTCCCAGCCTTAAGATCTGTCTACACTATCAAACTAGTTTGACAAAAAAATGTGATGCACCCAAATATGGTAGTGATATGGTTAAATATGGTAGTGATGTGACATCATTATGTCCATATATGGGCACATATCATACTTTTTTGTGAAACTAGTTTGATAGTGTAGACAGGGCTTTACATATCAAATTAGTGACAAGACAATTTTCAATAAAAAACTGTTTGCAATGCAAGTTAGTTTTGGTTATTATGTGTATTTAAATCAACAGTACTTTAAGCTAATAACCATTCCCAGTCAAGATTCACCTAAAGGTCTAATTATGCATTAATAAAGAAAAAATATCAAGACATCCATGCTGCCAATATTGCTTTAGTAGGAAGTGATGTGTCCAACAAGATTGTGGGGGATGTTCAATTCCTGCCCAATGTATTTTTTTTTTAATTATTTAAAAAAAGCGTTTTTTTTTCCAACTATATCATCATCGTCTTTATTGAGTACAATGGTTAGGTCGACTTTACATACCATTTTCTAGTGGGATTGATGTATAGATTTCTTTATATATGACTACATTTAACAGGTACAACCATTTATAAATTAAATTAACGAATTCTGCGTCCCCTGTTCTGCACCAACGGCAGTTGATATGTTAAATAATGAACAGAGTGTACCTAGATATTTTCTAATGTGTATTTTATCATGAAATCATGTATTTAGTTGTCTTGTAAAATGGCATTAACAACTACCTTAGAAAATGAGAGGCTGGGCAGAATTAATTTATAGAAACTCATATGGGTTTTAACTATAGTATTAATAAGAACAAAGAATATGTACAGATTTTACAATATATAAATAATATAACATAATTGTTTATGTAGTAGTACAGGGTACTTGAGAGATGCCTAGGCCTATATACAGGTTGGAAATATTGACCTGGCCTAAAGAAATTACTATTCTGCTACGACAGGCCTACTAACTAGGCCTAGAGCCTGCATGCAGTAACTGTAAAAAAGTATCCTCACTTATCACCATATATATAATAATATAATATCGTAGAATGATGATGGAGGAAAAAATAATTTAAACAAGGCCAACAGCCATTAAGTCGCGTGCTACAATGCATAGTGATACCGGACCGACAGACAGACCGACCGACCGACATAGTGAACTATTAATATTATAGGCTAGAGTAAATAAATTTGTTTTTCCTCAATTTCTCATGGCTAGTCAGGTCTAACTAACTAGACCTTATTCTATCTTCGGATTCAATTACATAAAAGTTATATGGAAAACTAGGCCTAGCTTATTCATACATAAATCAAACAATAAATAAATCCGTAGGCCTGAGTGCTAGGCTAGGCTTGGTTGCCGGTTGAAGAACACAGGCGGTGTTTACCTAGTCGTCACGCGGCGAAATGGGCACGATCTCCACTCAAACTCAGATGGAGGAGGAAGCCTAAATCACCGGCTTGAAAAACCTTACCTTTGTAAAACCGCAAACAAATGTTGTAAAGTTCTTTAAGAGGAAATCCCCATTCTGCTTCTGTATCTAATTTAGCAGTAGTATCAATATTATTAGTTTCTTCTTCTATTTTAGGGGTGATACTTTCCACCGATTCGATTGATTCGTTCGCCATGATCAAAAGTTGGCCACGTTTACGCGCAGCCTCAGAGATGATTAGTTAGCTAACTGTACGTATAACTAGTAGCTATACACCGCCGCCGTACCTATTATTTCTTTTTAAACCCAGTGATTATTATAAACGCCTCTGTATTTATTTGTTAATTGTACGAAAATAAGCACAAAATACCATTTGGAAATCACTGTTATATACTATATTAATTGTCGCTCATGACAAATAAACAATACAAATTATGGTAAATTTGTATACAGCGCGGGTCAGCAGAACAAATAAGACCTTTTAAAGCCAAATGATGACCCAGTATAAAATAAAAACATTCAACAACCTATAGTAAATGTTTCCTTTTTCTCTGCGATTTTTTTATTTTCAAATTATACAAACATTTGAAGCCACTAAAATACTGTTTACCAAAATACTGCCTATACTGTATTCCCAATATAAAAAATACATGATTAGTTAAAACATTATTTCTTACAAAATATATATCCTTTCACCAACAGTACAAACAATTTAATAGCAAAAAATCATTACAATCAATATTTCGTTTTTATCTTAACATAGTTACTTTAAAAAATATCACTATATATATAATACTATGTTTTTTATACATTATTTTCTTCGTGCTTTTTCACGTTCCTCGCGCTCCACTTCTTTTAAATATTTAGCATAGGTAAGGTTATTGGCTTTTGGGCCTGTTATCTCCTTCCTTTCCAGGTACATTCCCATTGGTTCTCTGGGACGCAGCGATATACTTCTGTTCCAGTAAGGCCTTTCAATTCCTAGTGTGTCGCGTATGTTCTTGGCGATAAACTATAGGAGAGAGCAGAAAAACATAAATTATAACAAATTATAGTTTATTTATTTAAGTATCTGAATCTTTGTAAATTTCTACCTATATTTGGTTCATAAAAAAATAATGGCAATTACATTAATTAATGATAAAATACCTTAATATGCTCAAAGTCTGTAATTCCAATCTTTGGTAGGTTTGAGGCATCCATTAGAATCAGTTTACGGCCATTTATCATGTTGGTCTCAAAACACGCCTAAAAATAAATAAAAGAATTTTATTAAAATTGAATTTAAATCTTTATTAAATGATACATTTTTGGTTAGCCAACAAGCCTATGCATATATTATACTACCCAATAATGCAGTACAAACATGCTTAGCCTCCTCACGAACCTTAGATATCCTAGGCCTATGCCCTACATCACCATGGCATAACTAGGCCTATAAGGACTCAGGAGGCTAGATAGGCCTAGGCCTATACCTCGTCGTTTAGGCCTAGCTAGCTAGCTAGGAGGATTAGGAGGCCTCCTCACTACATACAGTATCTAGTTGGCCTAGCCAGGCCTATAGTTTAAAAAGTAATAAATAGACATACGGCATACTGAGGAAAACCTAATGTTTCGATCCAGGAAGAAACGTCTCTGTAGCCCCATGTCAGACAAATGGGTTCTTCGTTCCATTTATTTGACATTATAATAATTATTTATTTACATTTTCATCACACACACGATTGACTTTTTCTCAACAAATTTTTCACGGAAAAAAGTTACTGCGTATTGGTTACTATAGAAACCATATTCATATAGAGGGCGGCAGTATAGTTTGGCCTCCTATCATCACCCCCATCAGACATTTGATTATTTTGGTGGCGCATAATTAATAATTTATTTATTGATTAGTTAATGTAGTTTTAAATATGTGCTATTTCATTATATATAGGCCTATATATATTTATTTGTTTTTATTCTTTTATGACGTCAACGGAAATGAACAAATATATACTGTATAATATTACCATGGAGAAATAAGATAATCTCCATGATATCTGAGTTGTCTCAGATGATAAAAAAAAAAGAAAGAACAATTTAAAAAACCGATGATGAATAATATGTTGATACGCCTAAATTGAATTGTTATACTGTACAATTCACCTACCTTATTATTGTATTATAAGGACAGCGAAATTTCAACTATATGGCCTAATAGTTCGAACTAACAATTCCATTGTGTCTGCTTAGAAAAACCAAATAAAAAGACATAAACTATCTTGTGGACGTGTTAGGCCAATTGTAGCTGTTATTATATTCAATGGAAAACTATTGTATTCTGCCTGACAATATAGGGTGGGGGAAATCATTTGAAAATGTTCATGTTCAAACAACTCAAGTGACCACCACCATCCTTTATTTTTGTTGATGAATTTTTTTTAATAGAAAAATACTGTATACTGATGGACACTAAAATATACTTGTTGTTTATACTCTATATATGGACAATTCGAAATGATTTAAAATCACGATGGCTCAAGTAAATGTACATATTTCTGCTATCCTTTTAATTGATTAATATGTAAGGCCTAATTAATTAAATTAAAACAATATATTCTGTATTTTAAAAAATGGAAAAGGATGTTGGGATTTTTCTAATTTTAATTTGTATCTATTTTTATTGAAGTTTTATACCATTTTTATGAATTTCTTGTGTTCTTTTATATTAATACATATTCACCGGGGACGATCAAAGTATATTGATGATCGAAACTTCAGATTGTACCCCAAACTTTATACCAACTTCGCCATGCAATTCAAACAATATATATTATTTTATATTGGAAATTTTTTTAAATAAACGAATGATTTTTTGATATTTAGTTTTTTTTTAAACTATGTGCCACGTGCGCCACTGGTGTTTAAATCTAAATCATGTCCATATCTAAATAAAGAAATAATCTTTTTTTTTTTCATGTTCCATTTTTTTCGGCGTTCCAGTTTACCCCCATCGTGATCACAGCGGAAGGGCGGTGCCTCAAAGTAGAGTATAAGGCTTTTGTTATCTTGCTACCTTTATGGTACAATCACCGGCAAGAGCCTTGGCGCGTGTTCGTATCAGCTATTTTGATTGGTCAATGAGTTGTCACCGAAAAAGGTGACTTGAAGATGAACGAACATGACCGATCATTATCATTTTGAAACTTTTTCTGTAAACATCGTTAATAAATAAATAAAACAAATCACGTCTACATAATATACCGTAATTTCATCTTGTTTCTCAATAATTATGGCCGCCTCTGCTAACTACACGAGATATGGTCAGAAACATGCAGACGACATAGCAGCTAGCCAGCTACGGTACATATCCAGGGTAGCACCATGTAGAGAAGACCTGGAGCAATCGTCGGAGATGGATGCAAAGAATAAAGTCAGGCTTCACTCAAGTTCTTGTGATCTCCAGTCGTCCAATGGTAGAGATGATGATGTTTTCAGCACATTCAGTGGAGAGAGTTTGAACGACATCCTGGGCTATGAAGACTACGTGATGTGCGGCTCCATCAGTGGGGACGAATTGTTAGCTGAACTTGGAATGGGACGACTTTGTAAGTATTATTTTTTTCCTGAAATATTTTTCAGTACACATTTCTTCCCAGGAAAAAGAAGACGTCATATTGCAAACTTAATATCCTATTTTTTCTCAATAGTTCTATTGAAAAAAGTTAGACTTAGCTCAACTTCTCTTCTAATCCTTTCCCCCATTTTTTCAATATTATAAATTATACCCGATTAACTTTATATTATTTTCTTTTTTTATAGTTTGTCGATCTCCATTCTTCGATGGGCCAGGTGATCAGGGACAGTGAAGAGCTATACGGCGCCGGATAGGGCGACAGCCCCGCAGGCTATCCTTCAAATCACCTCCGAGGAGACAGACGACCAGGGAGGGCCACTTCAACTTTAAACGTCTAATAATTTACGAGAAGTTACTACGGCTTAGGAATGCTTCAAACACGTGACTTGCGAAAAGTTTTAGAACACAAAAATCTATTGACAACTCCTTATAATATATATGATTAAAAATGTTCATCTGGTTTTGACAACTCCGTGACAAAAACTATGGCCTATTTTGTTAATATAGTTTCAATGTATATAGTATATATTTATATTGTAAAAAAGAAAATGTAGAAATAAATGTTTATGATTGATCTTAAAAGTTAGATTTTTATTGTCATGTATTTTTGACGATGACGACATGACATTTAATCGGATTCCATTTAATCGACGACTACTCGTTGCGAAAATAATGTGGAAGGAATTATTATATAACAAAAATACTCCTATTGAGTTTAACTCTACGTACTTAAAGATGTTAACATAGTATTTATAATATTTATCAAATAAGGGGACATGTTTCTGTTAAACGAACAAGAGGAAATTTATGTAAGGCTGCGCTTTACTCGGCCTAACACTCCGCCGGTATAAATCATAATCAGCAAGAAACCTCCATGCTCTACGGTACAACACCAGGTGGACTCGAAGGTGTTCCCTTAATAATAATAATTAATAATATACTGTATTGGGAAGACATTTATGATTTAATTAACTCAATTATTCTCACCATTTCAACGTTTTGGTACTTAATTCCTACAGAAGAACAACCCCTTTTCGGAGTTTTATATATCGTAGGCCTTTATCCAAATTATTTGTGAACTCTCTGGTTTATTTGCTTTCCACATTGGTGGTACACTTTGGTCTTTGCTGGCATTACAGGGCCTATATGTGACGGTATATTTTAAAATCCATTACGGTCCCTTTTGTTTGTAAAATGTATTTTTTTTCTCTAAAGAAATACTATTACATAATATACTGTACCAATTCTAGATACCCCAAAACATACATCATTTTTGTTACATAGAATTATTTTCATTTCATTTATTATTTTATAAATTGCAATAATAAAGTTCAATGTGAGCTTTCTCACGCCCCAAATAACAACATAATACGTTGTTAATGTTACACAAGCTCTGCTAAATAACAAACTTTTCAAGATCGTTACGACGTGATTTTTAACTCCATGTTCTCACGCCCAAAATAACAACTAAATAAACAACTTTTTGGAGCTAATTACTGAATATTTAAAACAAACAATTTCCATTTATTTAGACATGAACAATTTTGCTCGGGCTGATAAAATTATACATTACTGTGTACAGTAAATACTTAGTTTTCTTAATATTTTCCTTTTAATTAGTTTACAGTGGTAGCATTATTACGGACAGATAAGAAAATCCGCAAATGTCGGCAAATGGCCTTTGAAACCGATTGAAGATTCATTCAATGAAATCTTCTCAACCGAGAATATCTCTATTTCCTCTATAGGCCTACTATTTTGGCACACTGCAATGTTTTTAAACATTCATTTCTATGAATATCGGCTTATGTGTTTATAACGATTTTCCATAGTTTTATTAGTGTCGGCAATCAGGGTTTTTTGTATGATGCCGAAGTGATAAACCCATTTACATACCAGTCGGCAAATTGATTGATTGATTGAAATATATATTTATACTGGGTAACCTCTTCAGTCAAAGACTGGTCTCCCAGAGGGCCCAGTTGGTGATCAGTGGCTGTGATGTACTAATACACCGGGGTAACCCCCTACTCGTCTCAAAAGAACACGAGCTAGATGTGTACACTGGACCTACGGTTTATAGTCCTTATCCGAGAAGACTCGGATTGGGATTCGGCAAACTGGTTAGACACCCTTCCAATATATACCAGGCATGAAAACATTTATTTCTCAAGTTTCATAAAATAACAGATAATTTATACAACAATGCAATAACATAATGATATAAGGTCAGAGTTTAAAGGCAGATGCCCTGAAAGATCTTGGACGAGCCTCCATGCACCAGGGGAGTGAATCCATTATAATCTCATACGATGGAGAATTTAATTAATATTATATCAATTGCATAAAATACATAGACACTTGTATTTATGAGGAGACTATTAGTATTACAACCCAATACAAAACAGAAAAGTATAAGAATATTCAATGCTCTAATGGTAGTAAACATGTTACTCTTCCTTGATCCATGGAGGCATTATTTACTGTAGATAATATAATAATTTATTTGGAGTTTACACTTTTACAACAGTGGGACTCGACCAAATGGAAGGTGCATCCAGAAGAAAGGATAAACAAATATAGGCCTACAAAAAAAAACATGATATAGTAAACAATTACAATAAAATGTCGATGTATGATAATTCCTCAATTCTTGATCTATGAATTAAAATAAAATTGTTATACACAACAAGGAATTAATTCATTTTCCCATGATCTACAAACCACTTTACTTTCTCAGGACATTTACTTCCTAGCACATTAACTTTCTTTGTTAATTAAAATAACTAATAAACATTCAGTTTAATTTGTTGTTATTTCAATCGATGGGAAGATTTTTAATTTGTATTGCTAATCGTATTGGAATGTTAACAATGTATTCAACAAGTGTGCCTATGATTTATTACACTCCGCCTTCACCAGTCTCCTCAGTGACGACGTACGCTCGTAAATTCTCCCAACCTGACGACGTAATGGTCAATAACCCAAAAAGTAGCCCATGGAGATACAAAGCAGACTGACCTCTGTTGAGGACCACCATCAAAATGCGACTAAAGACCTATATCTGGTTAATGTCTCTCAGAAAAATTACGATTTTAAATTTGCGATCGAGACACATTCGAATCATGGATCTATAAATTAAAAAAGGACTTTGAATAGGCCATTTCGGAGTTTTAATAAAGTTTAATAATGAAAACAAATAATGTTAAAATTCAACTAAAATCCATTGACTTCCAGCCAATTTGACAATTTTTTGCGGTAAAATTAAATTACAATTTTTTTCCGGTAAAAATGTCATGTAACAAAACAATGTAAACATAAATTTCAGGGGACAACATACAGGTTGCAGGAATAAATTGTATAAAAAATTGCGGTATATATCGTAGGGATCTGATCTCCAAAACTTAAAAATTATTATTTTAAATTGTTATCAAGTTTTTTTACAAGCTGTTAAAAATCAGGCTAGTGTGCGTCAGCGATGCGGTAACATCAAAGAACCCTGTAATCCAGTGAGTGCGTTAAGTGACACCTGTCAAAAGCCACGCCCTTAACGCACAAGCGGACCAATCAAAGGAAGCAAGGAAATCACTGTCACGCACAAACTTTGGTAAGACGACCAATCAAATGCAGTTAAATATTACTAAAAATATCGTGACATCTGATTGGATGGCCGAGAAAACTTTAGATAAGATATTTAGTAGCGCCCTACAGTTTTATGTATCATTTTTCCTCGAGTTCTACCGCAACGTTACGTTAAATTTTATCAGCAATATTTATTGGAAAATTTTTATTGGATTTTGTTTAACAAAATGTCTGAATCGATAAGTCAACGAACACGATCGCAAACTGCACGAAACAACGATAGCCAGCGTAGGATGCCTGCACGACGTCCAACAACGGCAATGAGCCGAGCAGAGAGGCTTTCATCTGGCTACGAAAGCAGTTCGTCCGTCGTGCTAGAAGCCGCCACATCTAGGCCTAGCACCTCCAGGGAAGCAGCAGACGACGATGCCTATCTGACAGACGATGAAACATTCAACCACATAATGAGTAAGTAGGCCTAGTACTTCTCTTTTAAGCCCTGTCTACACTATCAAACTAGTCTGACAAAAAAGTGTGCCCAAATATGGTAGTGATATGACATCATCATGTCCAGATTTTTGTTGTCACATAAAGTGTGGTGTATTTTTATTTCTCCAATCTTTGTTAAAGAAAAATCTTTTTATCCATTTTGTCTGGTGTACTAATGTTTTAATACATTTTCTGAATGTCAGATAATTTTTTAAATATCGATACATTTTAATGATTTTATTTATTTATTTACCATCATACATTTTACC
The DNA here is from genome assembly GCF_963402885.1 of Antedon bifida. Taxonomy (NCBI): domain Eukaryota; kingdom Metazoa; phylum Echinodermata; class Crinoidea; order Comatulida; family Antedonidae; genus Antedon; species Antedon bifida. The sequence continues at coordinate 4,447,651 of NC_136234.1, forward strand.
TTTCTTGTCTACATACAGTACAGTACATACAGTACTAATCTAATGTTTTTTGAAAATTAATTTAATTGGACCGAATTTGTTTACATTTTATTCATTTGTTTCTATTTGTTCAATCATATTTTCTATTCATTTGTAACACTTTTTGTTTCATTCTCATCTAACCATGTTAATTATATTCTCAAATTTTTTTGTTAGACACAACGATAAATGGATTCCTCAGCATGCGTTCCGATTTCTTGGATGACTCGGATGAAGACGACCTCGATGAAAGTGATTCCTCCGATAGTTTCGATGAAGACGACGAAGAAGATTTCTTTAGCAATGCCGAAGTTGTTTCAATGATCACGCATGCTTCAGTTGGTGCAAGGTCCGTCTTGACTGGTTTCAGAGTTTTCACCGCCCCCGGTGTGATGGCGCTACTCTCGTCAACGCAATCTGTTGTTATAAATAGGACGAAGAGTCCGTATAGAAGCGCAAAACGATCAAGACATGTCAAATCAAAATCTAGAAATATATAAACTCTTTTCTGCAGAAGAAGATCTATAAGACAATTTTTTCCATAACACACAAAGTACTGTGTAAAAGAAATGTAAATATGTAAATACTTTTTATATTCCATTTTTCTATATTTTAACCTTTATTTTTTATGATGTTAACTAGTATTTACCATTTTTCTATTTTATATTTATGTATTAAAAAAACATGTGACTGTGACAATTTAAAAGTGTCAAATCATTTTATATTTTAACTTTTAAACTAGTATTTTAGTGTTTTGTTTTTCTAAAGTGATATACCAATTTAATTTTATTTAAAATATTTTGTGTGACCATAAAAATCTCCCACAGTCAAATTATATTTCATTTTTGTTTTAAATATTTAAACATAACCTTGATATTAAATCAGAGAAATATTTACAATTTAATTTTTTCTTCAAGTGATAAAAACATTTTTAAATGAGACTGGATACAAATAAATAATATATAATGGTAAAATTGTATTTTACAAAAAAATAATCAGGTAATATGTGTTGTCATAAAGAGTATACTGCAAAGACTTGATTTTATTTTAATAAATGTTCATAGAAAAATGTTACATTGTGGTTATTTTTATTGTACAGTAAATATTATGATGGTGTTGATGATATAAAGTTCAAATCTTGATTGGGGCGACTTTTTCTTATTCTCACAGATCCCTTAATCGTTTCAAATTAATTAAATGATTTTAAATATTATTTATAAAGAAATAAATAATACTGTGAATACACTTACTGTAGTACAGTTTTTATAAATTGTGGTTTGAGAGCATTTGAAGGAGTTAAAAGCTGTTTATATGACTTTTGTTTGTCTATCAGCCACCTTTTGTTTTGATTTTCTTTGTAATGCCTTTTATATCTATCAGATTATCAATCCTAATTTGCATATTGATTATTATTGTCTGCTTTTTGTATTATTGTTATTCATTGATAAATGATCAAATAAGGAACAAAATGTTACTTCTTTCATGTTATGAATGAAGCCGGATTACTGTGCATGTGTTCAATTGTATAAACAAACAAAAAACTGCAGTAGAATGCTTGAATTAATATTAAATACAGTATTATGAATTTAGCCAGATTACTACTGTATGTATTGAATTGAAATGTAAACAAATTTACTAATTTTTACACTAGAATGCTCGATTTGCTTTATTCAAAAAAATTAAATACAAATAAATTTAAATTTACTGATGAAGAAACCGCAAAGACTGTTCTTTAATTTTAATTCCATAAATAAAAATTTAAACTTTTTTTTCGTTAACTGGGCCTAGTCTTGACACTTAGTTTGTCCCACACAATTTAAATTTATGTATCGTAATATAATCAACTTGTTAGTGACGACACAAAGTGATATTAACCGTGTAGTGGTTTGATACATACGTTTCGCGAAAAACACGGTTTAGTAGCAAAAAAAAACACATCATTTTAGGTTCAAGAAATTTATAATTTAGAAAGTTTATTTTCACGCTTACAAACATAGATAATTTTGCAATTAAATGGTTCATTCTAATATTGTTAATTAATGAACTACTGTAGTATGTTATGGCTAAAGATTAGTATTTTTCTATGAAAACGCAAATCTGTTTCATGTGCGTATGTAGCCACGAAACTGCCTCTTTGTGGCGTGACCAAAGAAATGTCGCATGTACAAATAATTTCGTAAAATAAACTTAAATTCAGTTGAAAACTAAAAGTACAGAAGCACAAGAACACTATTGACCAGTAAAGTACATTTTCATGTTATTGACAGTATGACGTAGTTTTCAACGTTATGGACAAAGACAATGTTTTTACATATGTTATCTAGAAAAATTAGATACCAAACTTGTTTATGTTTCTTCATCTTCAGAACTTGACGACTCTGCCAACGACTCCTAAAAATTAAAAATAATTTTGTAAGTTTAATTAATATAATAATAATAATCCTACTGCAGAAACAATTTTTTTTTACTACAGTAACTTAATAAATGAGAGAATAAATATTTTCAAGTTAATTTTGTTTACTCAAGCAGAACAGTGCAGTGGCGTAACGCACAGGGCAAAGGCCCCTGGTTTAGCACTCCTATGTGGACCTCCAGCGCTGGGCTCCTTGATCTCTAGAGCCCCTGGGTTTAGCCAGTGAGCACTCATATCCATTACGCCAATGGAAACAGTGTTTAGTATAATACCTTAGCGCATTTCTCAGCTTCTGCGGCGACATCTTTAGGGACCATCTTATGAATACCATTGCTAACCTCTCCTACCCAACTCAACTCTAATTCAAAAGCTTTATCCTTTACTTCATCATGTACAGCATAAATACTAGATAGGAAGAAAAATAAATACATAGAAAAACATAAAAAACTTTTAAAATAGTAAGGGAGAATTTATGAAAGCAAAATAGAGAGAGCTATACAAGTTTTAAATAATCAAACTATAGAGGGCGCTATTAAAAACTGATGCATTTGCTTCTATAGTAAACAATGTCGTTTTCCAGACGTAGCAATGGCGAAAAGGTGTGAGTGGAAACACATATATTTCACCTTTATTTATTGTATTTTTTGAATGTTTTTATTTTATACTGGCAGAGATGAAAACCTCTATTGAGAAGTTGATTTAACCAACTAGGGCCTAGTAGAAGTGCATAAATGATAAATGTATGGGAGAAATTGAACCTTTAGCAGGCACCAGGATGTTTACTCAAAATATCGGGAACCTGCAATTATTGGGATTGAGTTAAGAGATCTGGATTCTGGTCCTCGGTTATAATCCCACACATAGACGGGGTTATACCAGAGTGAGTATACTTGCTTACATTTTAGCAGCTTCTTTGATTGCATCACGACATGTCATGTCTTTGATGTGTTTATCAGCTGTCAGCAGTTTCTCTATTTCTGTTTTTGCCGTCTGTTTTGCTTTTCCTATGGCGCAACCGAAATAACCCTATTGGTAAAAGAAAAGATTTAAAATAAATTCAATCATTATTAATTGCAACACTGCTGGTACATACTAACAATACCCAAATTACCGTAAAATTTTATTCAAATTTCACAGAGCTACAAATCAATCAAAGGGGTCATTCTTTAAATTTTTTTAAATTATACATAAACAAATATATACATATACTTTATTTTCTTTGTTTTAAATTTCCTGCTTTATAAGCAACCATTTCTTCTTTGTACCCCATAGCTTTTGGAGGTGTGCCTTTATAACTATGCCTTTTGTTTGTTAACATCTTTGATTGGCTGATTTGTTTTATTATGTAATTTTGTGACTTATATATGTTATCCTTTGTTACAATTCTCTTCACCTGATGATGGGCTATGCCCGAAACATGTCGTAAAAATAAATCTATATTGAGGCAGTTTTAACCTATTTGATCTTGATTTTTTTCTATATCCTGCCTATGCAGCTCTTTGATTTATACATATACTTTACTTACGTATGACACGCCAGATGGGTCTACCATGTATAGTTTGGGTCCATTTTTATCAAAACATCCATACATCACACTAGAAAAGAAAATAATGATAGTAAAAATGACAAAATATTGAAATTGGGGCAACTGATTTTACTAAATTTTGGGGCTACTATCATATTTACTACAATTGGGGCTACTAATATTTACTACAATTGGGGCTACTATATTTACTACAATTGGGGCTACTAATATTTACTACAATTGGGGCTACTAATATTTACTACAATTGGGGCTACTAATATTTACTACAATTGGGGCTACTATATTTACTACAATTGGGGCTACTAATATTTACTACAATTGGGGCTACTAATATTTACTACAATTGGGGCTACTAATATTTACTACAATTGGGGCTACTATATTTACTACAATTGGGGCTACTAATATTTACTACAATTGGGGCTACTAATATTTACTACAATTGGGCTACTAATATTTACTAAAAAGCCTGCACAAACCTGCAACCAAACGGTCTAGCATATCCAAACAACGTGTATGCATGTACGTATCCAGCCACACTTTCAACAAGTTTCTGGAAATTATTTTCAAAAAATAATTTAATTCACCTAGATCATATTATTCATTTTATCATCATCAAAATTAAATGTTAATAAAATATTTTTTTCAATATCTTGATTTCTATAATCATTTTTCAATCATAATAAGTGTTAACTATTAATCAATTATACAATCTATTCTGGTCAAACTATTATGATACTTATTAATATTATTATTAATTAATATATATATTCTGGTCCAATTTGATTACCTTTAATGGGACTGATGATCCATATGTTGTTCTATAATGAGCTGCTTCGTCTCTGGAAACTTCACAAACCTGTGGTGAAGTAAATAAATAATAATACTCACTGTAATAATATAAATAATACAGAAAAATAAATTAAAACAACACATTGTGATATATGTATTTTCTCACGTTTTTAAGTTCTATTCAAACTCCATAAACACATACATTAATTTGAACTGTAATTTATAAAATTTAATTTACTAACCTGACGAGCATCTGATAAAAGTCCTGCAACTGCCTGCGTGAAATAAAAAAAAAAGAAAATTTAATTACTAATATGAAAGCATGGCCAAACAATAGAGGGCAATATGCGAGTTTGTAAAATATCAAATCATAGAGGGGGCTATTTAAAAAAACTATCAGCATTTATAGTAAAATATGGGTTTATGCCAGGCGATTTTTTTGTTTGGTGTGGCATAGGCTGATTATAAGTAGGATTCTAGGGCCTAGTATTAGAGTCTAAATGAAAATTTATAAAATTGACACATTTTTTTCATATAAAAACGATCAAGAAAAATTGCACCTTTATTAGCAGGAGACTGGAGGCAACTCAAAAGATTGGGAAACTCCCTAGATTATCGGGAAACGACATGAAATAAAAATACCTTAAAGTAGTCAACATGAATTTAATTACTTACCATTCCTATATGCCTGTCAACATTAAAGATTCTTTGATTTGCTCCGGATTCATAGAGCTTTGATTTAACTAACTTTTCTACAGCAAAAACTACACCATCTTTACAGCGAAGACCCACGGCTGTGCCACTGTTTTCAACTGCTTTGATAGCATATTCTACTTGAAAAATACGACCATCTGGAGAAAACTGGGAGGCTGAAAGATCATACTACAAAAAGAAAAGTTTGATTTGTTTTTATTTCAAATTTATAAAGTGACCATTTTGTATTGGTTGGCAACAATGACAACAAAATGATAATGCAATGGCACAGTGTCAACCGTGCCGATAAATAACAAAATATTGGTAATCCTAGCTAGGGAGAAGATATTATTTTATAGACATGGAGAAATTTTTTTACATACATACATAGCCTTACTTATTAGGGTTAGGCCTAGCTACTACTAGTACTACTACGTACTAGACTGGGCCTATTTTATAATAATAATTAATTTAAATAATTAATAATATAATTAAATATGCATTCGTCATTTTAATTCATTTCATGGATTGAATGAATCATGAATGGAATCATTTTTGTTTTCGAAAACGAGGCCTAAATAATTAATATTATGATGCCCTCCTCCTTATGACACTTATAACGTAAGCTAGGCCTACCCGGGTTACCGGCTAACCGGACCGGTTTGATCGAACACGCACGATGAGGTGTGTGTGGATGATGGATGTTTGACAGGCCTAGCTAGCTAGAGGGCTAGGCCTAGCGCTAAACAGTATTATTAATATTCTCTAGCAAAGAACACATCATTGCATTATTATTCGTGATATAAATAGAGGTTATATACTTACACCTGTTCCAATAGAACTCATTTTTATGTGCTTATTTATATCACAAAATGCACATTCACGTTTCAAAGAGATATGACCTTCGACCTTAGTTCCACTACACTTTTTTTGTGATAACTGTGTATTATCGATATAATTAAAATAATCAATTTCATTTCACATGATTAAAATTATTTCTATATTTAAGTTTATTTTAAAGTTTTTGTAGACTAAAATAAATTTTTAATCTATATTCTTTGTAAGAATGTTTTATGTTACTTCCAGATTGTTGGCATTGTTTCCGCCCTCTATAATAATAGACTTTAAAAACTTAAAAGTTCGCCGCTAATTATGATAATATGAGTGTAGGATCAGAATCAAGTTTTCTTTGTTATTTATTGTCTAACGCATGCTGCTGATGCAAAATGCCATTCAATAAATATCATTACCTATATTTATGAAAACAAACTTAGGCCTATAGTTGCTAATAATATGAAATAACGGTAATAATTATGTTATCATCGGGAAAAACAGGCAATGTCGAGGAAGTTTTTTTCTTCATGCGTATGCTATAAACCGTTAAATAACACTCAGTGTTGCACTGTGAACAAATAAATCAATAATTGTTCTGGATTAACTATAAATATGATTGCGTCAAAAGAACCTCAGTATTGTGTATAGCAATCCGTTCGTACCGGTAATCGCATTGATTTTGGATTAAATTTAGTTACAGCCAAATAGTAGCGTCTCTATCAATTCCATGTATGTGACGTGCGCGTTCGTTAAAATGAGTTGCCTCCTGGTCGACAAAATGCAAGCTGAACGAAAATAAAGATACATAAACATTTTTTATTTTGTTTACAGTTTAGATGATAGTTTATTGTAATCCCAGAAAGTCTTACACCTGAATTTAACATTAATCAAAAGCTAGCTAGTTAGACTTTTTAAATGGAAGCCTACATTTGATACGACCATATTTCGTCACTGAGACACTTAATGAATAATATAGGCCTACCATCAAGGGGGAGGGGGTGGAATAATAGGCATATGTAGCAGAAACATTTTAAAAAATAGACTATTTTAACTAAAATACATCACCATAAATTAAATTATTTTAACATCTTAATATGAGAATATTATTATTGATAAGTGATGGCCGCCGGGAAAAATGAACGAGATACAGATCGTCTGCCACTCTAACGCGTGATTCCCACTGAGCCGCAACAACTTACGTAGACGCACGCAGGCGCGAGTTAACCACTAATGACAAGCGACAGTTCAAATAATCCATCGTTGGTATTGGTCAAATCACTTACGTCACGAGTACGCCCTTACGTTGCGTCATCTTATCAAAGCTTAATGCATCTTATTCTATAAATGCGTTAAAACACGGGTTAAGGTTTGTCCAACCAATAACAAGCGATGGATTATTTGAACGAGTCGCTTGTCATTGGTCAATTCGCTTGCGTTGCGTCTACGTCGTCCTTGCCATCTCTATTGGGTGGTCGTAAATTACTAAAAAGGTTCCAGAAAAATATTAAAACAAATCCAGTTCATAGTAATATCCAATAACGACATCTTACATTCTTAGAGTGCAAGTGGGTATTAGCAAACCAAGTTTAAAGGCCTATTATAATATTTTTTTTTACAAGGGGGTTGTGAAACGTTAGCGATGTTCTACTTGGAGATTTCATCGTTGTCCTGGTTGATTACCACTGGATCATTGTTTATTTCCTATGGGAATAAAACATGAGTATGTTATGTTGAGTTCATACTGTGTTACAGTTCCTACTACAGACGCAACACAAGGACGTAACGCAACGTAAGTGATTCGACCAATCACAAGCGATGGATTATACGAACGGTTGCTTGTCATTGGTCAACTCGCTTGCGTTGCGTCTACGTCGTCCTTGCGTTGCGTCCTAGTGGGAACCAAGCTTAAGAACAAGCCTACAGACGGCGAATACGGTTTGCTTACGTCCTTGTGCTGTGTGCTGCGTCCTACTGGGGAACCAAGACTAACATACGTTTATTAATAGCTAGAATAACCCCCAGGACACACCCCCACCACCCCCACCCATCCAAAAATGTCATATCAATTAATAGATAATAGATTGTAGGCCTACACTTACTATGGATCCGATAGGACCGCAAGTCTTGTGACTGTGATGGCACGTTCCTTCGCAACACGCCCGGTTATGTATACAATGATGGGAGGCAGGCGTGCAATCTGACGTGTTTTCTTCCGTGTCCCCAACTACTTCCGTCGAGTTTCCCGCTCCTGCTACTTCCGCGTCTCCGTTCTCCACCTGTCCACCAGATGCTCCTTCGTCAGTTCCTTGTTGGTTTTCTGCTGTCCCTTCATCTTGCGCAAAGGCACAATGTTGTACTAACTGGTCACGAATTAATAAATAGATGCTTGTAATTGTGTGTATTAACGGTAGTGCATGTATGAAAGATGTTTACTTGAAAATTTGACTTAGTATGGAAAATTGAAGAATACGTAGGCCTATAATATTTCTCCATGGTTAAATATTAAACACAATTCTCACAAATAAACAATGTATCATCCGCGCACGGAAGACATAATCCATACACATTTTATGTTAGGTTGTTTGGATATCCATATTAAGGCCAATTTACACAACAGACGAGCGGTAACGGTAAGCGGAAACCGCGTAAGCTTGTCCGACGTAGAATCAGCGGAAACCGCCCGCCGTACGCTCCGAGGTGTGTGTAAATGGTCATAAGGAATAACATAGATTCTATATTTTTATTACCGTTACAGCTCGTCTGTGTAAACTGGCCTTTAGACGTTACAGGAATTTCGATCAATTTATTTACTTTACTTACCAAGACTATGAGAGTTATACCAAGTAGCTTCTTGAAGGTATTCATGTTGATTTCAGTAGCTTCTACGTGCGACAACGTTATAATTACAACACCAAAAACAGACTGATCGAACTTGTTGGAATTTTGTTTAAGAAGATTAGTGAAATCATGTCGGATTTTGAAAATTGAAAGGAATTTATCGAATTTTTGAAATCGGGCAAAAAAAACATAAAAGAAACGAATTAGATGACGAAAAATCAATATATTTAGTAAAGCTTAAACAATGGAGGGTTGAGTTAATATGCGATTAATAAACTCCTGGTCGATAAAATTTAATCGAATTTTCCCGACATCTGTCTTTTGAACATGTACTGCGCATACTCCAAAATAAATGTTAGGAATAGAGTAGAATCGGCCCCCATCCCTCATTTGGGACACCCCAGGGGAACTTTCATTTAGATCCTGATTCGTCAAAGCTAATTAACAGGTGTGACGTGAAATAAGCCTTAGAAAATTGGTGATACAGGAATGTTTGTAATGCTAACTGGCTTTCATTTATGTAAATTTACGGTATTTTTCTTAGGGAAAGACAGACAGTAAGTTTACAAATGACAATCGACAATTTGAATAATCCATCGATTGTAATTGGTCGAATCGCTTAAGCTTGGTTCTCACTAGGACGCAACGCAAGCGAGTTGACCAATGACAAGCGACAGTTCTAATCACCTGTTATTGGTAAAATCCGTTACGTTCTTGCGTTGCGTCCTAGTGAGAATAACCAAGCTTTGCCACATATTTTAAAATAAACATTATGGTAACTTTTACCTTACATTACGGAGATACCCTTTAAACCGCTGATACTGCATTGAGTTTTAAAAAGAACAAATTAGTCACAAATTATCGTTACATTCATTTATTCATCAACACGAGTACCATGGTTAATTCCCCAACATAGCACCCACCATAAGAATGTACGACTAATTTACCTACTGTACGTAAAACGTACGATAAAACTTGGTCCACACTTCACGCAATGATAGGACGTGAAGCCTATTTTCCACTAGCTGAATTTGTTCGTGCGAATCGAAAGCGTCAGCTTATTATACACATGCGTATTCATGTTTCCGTCTTCCAAATCCCTCTCTGCGCATGCGTATAAGCTAGGTAAATAGGCAAATGGTGCGGAACCAAGATTGAACAATTTACGGAGGAAGTAGATACAAAACTACCGGAGTTTCGTCAATCACTGGTGGCGCACTCCGGAATACATTTCCTTTCAACAAGATAATTATAACCCTAAAACATTTCTCGAAATTATCAGCATTTTTCCCCCTAAAAATTTGTTTTTAATATCTTAAAATATTCTACTTTTTAAATAACAATTAAAACAATCGATGATGCCAGAATAATATACATATTAATGACATTCAAATTATATCCTCAATTATCTACATAAAAATAGACTTGATAGCTATCCTATAGAAATTTCAAATACATTATGTAAATATATGCTATATTTTTCTATAATGTCCAATGAAAAATGTTCAATGTATAAATTGCCTCACGTCTTCATTAAAATGCCACTACGTATATTTATTATGTGTGTACATATTTATATGTATGGACCTATTCTGATTTATAGGTCCATGCTTGTATCTACTTTTTCTATGGCAAAAAAAAATTCTCAACCAAGCTCAGGAATGTTTGATTCACTTTTTGAAAAACAACTTTAGACGACTCAACTGATAGCAAGTCCGGCAAACTAATATAAAGCCGCAGTTAAGGCGCCCTCTAGTGTCAAACAATCGGCCTTACTAACAGAAAACCATAATCCAGTATTTCATAACACATGATTAATTGCACCCCAAAATTATAAATAATAAAATATTTTTGTATATCCACTATATTATATTAATTAGCCTGAGTTATCCCTATATATATTTTCTATGTAAAAACATACTTTGGCCTCAAAGCCATACGGTAAGCAGAGAGTAAGCAATTTGTGAAATGTGTACAATTCTTCCTAAAGCTCTGTCTACACTATCAAATTAGTGATGTGCCCAAATATGGTAGTGATATACCCAAATACGGTAGCAATATGACATCATCATGTCTATATATGGGCACATCACATTTTGTTGTCACATAAGTTTGATAGTGTCGAGAGAGCTTAAGGATATTAATAATATTTTGTACAGATACAGATATATTATCCCAATAAAAAAAGTTTTTTGTTGAATATGCCATTTTCATGTCCAAAAATTGGATAGGAAAAAATCTTTAATGAAGACAAAATAAATAGTCAGAATTGTTTGTTAGAAAATGGGTTTTTCAAATAAAAAATAAAATTTAGGTTAATTAACCATTTATTTTGTCTTTTTATAAGTGAAAACGCTGTTTGTTTTTCAAGGTCTGTTTATATTCTTAATTCTTTTATGTTTTTTGGGGAAAATACATATTTAAGCCATTTTTTCCCCACAAATTGCTCTCCCAACCAGTCAAATCAGACCACGGCCAAGGCTTTAGAACATATGCACTGTACGTTTGTTGCTAACAAACTTTACTTTATAAGGGCAAGAAACTCTTCTCGTGTTTTTGGGTCTTCACGGAAATATCCCAGCATGCAACTTGTAACGGTTTGACTGTTCAATTTCTGAACTCCACGCATCACCATACACATATGTCTAAAAAAAAAGATTTTAATCAGTATTCAATTTATCATATTTATGAAATATATTTATTATATTTATCTTAGACCCCATTTACACTTACGATTGGGTCCTGGACCGGCCCAGGCTCGGGTGCAAACTAATAATTTACGCCCGATCCAGCGTGTACACTTGCATTCCAAATGACGACCCTAAGGATTCATTTACTTTATTTTCTCAAGCGATTGGTCACGGTTCACTGCATAAGCTAGCCAAACATAAAATCCACTCCTGGACCTATTTGAGAGGTGGTCCAGATATGCATCCAGCCCAGGGCTGGCCTAACTTTATGGAGTATTTACAATTCCTATTGGCAACCTAGGGTCGGCCAAAATTGTAAGTGTAAATGGGGTCATAGCATGACCTAATATTTACCTCACAAGTTTGATGTGGACACTATAGTGAGGAAATCTATCATAATGTGTGTTGGTTGATAATAATAGTAAATGATAAATGATAATACTACTTACGATGCTTCAATCACCACACCTACTCCTGCTGGCGCAACTGCTTCTGTCAGTGCAACAGCTATTTGTTTGGTTAACCTCTCTTGTACTAAAGAAATATAAGAAAATGATTCTGATTAGAATGATAATGATGATAATGATCTTAATTCTTATAATTCAAATTCAATTTCATATGCAAAAGCAAGCAACTTGCAATTACAGTATGGATAAACTATTTTTTTGTTTATCGTGCTTATAAACTAAGTCTCATTTGAGGGAGTGGAGTTTAAAAATGGGTAACACTGGCACTAGGTCAAGATTGAACCCGGACCTTGGGATTTGAAGGCAAGCATGGTAATTCATGTCTTTTATTAAATAATTTTTTAGGTATCTTCAACTGTAGCATTTCGAAATTTAAATGTATTTTGAAAGATATTATTATATACATTTTATCTTTGTGTTTTCTTTAAATATATATATTTTATGATCAACCTGTAATTGGTGCCTTGTGTTATTGGTGCTTTGCACTGTTGGTTGAAGAATAAACCACAAAGTGATAGCTTTACTACAATAGTGATTATTGATATTAATGATGTGGGTAATTATGATTCAAATGATAATCATGTTGATAACTGATTTGGTTATGATTAATAATTATGATGCATGTGAATGTGATAATAAAATGTTTACATAAAACAAAATATTATCAAAAATACCTTGTAATCTGCGACTGAACATTTCAACAATTCTATAAAAAAAAAAATCATAATATTAAAATTTATGGAGAATTTGTAATTTCTAATCTCAAGTGCTTTATTCTATACTGTACGTATGTACGAATACTTTAACGTGTGTTTACACAGGTTTTGTTCCTATCTTCATTAGTATGCTTGGCAGTAAACCCAAACCAACCTAATCTGAATCTGAGATACTACCAGTACCATCAATGCAAAATACAAAAATATTTTGTTTGTTTAACAGTGCAGGGGTTTTGCTAATATAGCAGTGAACGGGTAAAAATGTCCGTAGTAATTCTTACCTAGCAATTTTGCTTAGTCCTATAACACGTTTATTTGGTAGATAACCTATAGATACCTAAAAAACAAAAGTAAATCAAGTAAGAAATAGATTATTATTTAATAGTTTGTTTTTGCAGGTAATAGTAAATATACATGATATTATATAACATTGCACTCTGGTTTTATGCAAGTGAAAAAAGAGGCCATTGGAAAAGATAGACCGAACCGGCTCACCCTATACAGTATCATGTCTAGAGACAATAAACAGCCGGCAGTTTCGTGTCTCTGTGATTGTAACATTCGTGTTAGCAGACACAATAATACTGCAAGCTTGTTATTATTACTTGATATAATACCTTATTAGAATTGACTGACCGCTTGATGTAGGCTTGAAAATTACAGTCAATTGGTCAAAGGTGGTCAGTATTGGGAGATTCCATTATCAGGATTTGTACCCAGTATGTTAACCACCAAGCCACGGTGCCACTTTTATTTTACACTCATCAAACATTGAACAAAATAAATATGTACCAACCTTTCCAACAAACGGTACTAAGTGATGCTCACACATTGAAAAAAACTCTATGTTTTTGACAATAACAATCTCATCGTGGTCCTCGTCAAATATTGCATTGTTTAATAGATCTGAAAGAAAATAATTATTAAAATTAGTAATAAAAGGGTAAATAAAATTAATTATTACAAAAATAAATTGTTGACATTAAAAAAGAGGACACTCTGGTGAACCTACAACCTCATTGCACGTGTTAGTAATATCCAAATAGCAATCTACATTTTGTGTAGGTTTTTAATTAGTACTACAGTACTACTACAACCACACAAAGCAATTTCTTACAATACATATGTCGTGGGCGGACAATGAATATGGACGAGGTCATTAACACAGGAAATAAACATTTGTACATCTTAATTTCCTTTTTACCAAGAAATATAAATAGTTAATAGAAATGTGCATTAATTACTGGCAATTTGTTTGGTTGAAACAGAGATTTATAATCTCTATGGTTAAGTCCAAGTACTATATACATGCTTACCAATACCAGTAATTTTTTTTCTGAACCAGGGTATAGTCCCGGCGTGCAAAGTCAACCCAATTTCGTGTTCTAGTGGGGTGGGATTATACCAGAGGATATACAGTATATATATATATACAATTGAGTTTGAACAATACTATGGAAGCCCCGTTGGTCTAATGGTTAGGGCATCTGCATATCAAGCAGAAGGTTCCAGGTTCAAATCTCGGTTTGGGGCAGCATTTTCTCACTCTCACAGATTTCCTCATCTTATTGTTTCAAATTAATTAATTAAATTTCAGTATATCACTGGGTGGTTTAGAATTCGTTCTATACCTGTGATGTTTATATATCCAATCTGATATAATATCTCCTATATTCCTTCTGGAAATATATTGGGGTTAACTTATAACCCTGGAGTAAGGAGCACAAAATGGTGGTTGAATTCGTCTGCTTATACACGAGTATGGCATGCTCCATAATGAGTATGTCAAAGTGCAATGATCTTTCATTCAACTTTTTTTATCACAAAATTAAATCAGTGATTGTAATATTCAATTCACCCGTTTGACACGCCTCATCGAGTATTGCATTCTCATAAACTGGTATATTATTATTACTGTCATGTAATTTATTAGATACCAAAAATTAAGGATAATTTGAATGTCAATGGTGAAGCATCGTTGAGCCATTGAGATCGTAATTAACTCTCAACGAGAAGGAGCAGTTTGTGAATAGGTTGGTACTACGTCACAAGCTCTTTAAGAGGCCAACGCAACAGGTTTTTAATAATATGTTCTGTGATACAGGAAACGGTATGACGTATGGCCAAGTACGAAGATGACTTAATAAATCCTTGATGCTTGTTTATAAATCAATAACATAACTATTCTACTTATAATCTTTTATTGTAATTATAAAAAAATAAATAGATACAAATAAATATAGTGTCTAAATTTAAAATCCTTAAGAGATTATAATTTATTCAATTTTATTACTAAGATTTCAATCTCGAAGATTTACTATCTGGCATTATTAATACAATGTACTTTATTGTACTTTACTCCAAATACAGAGGTAGGAAGTCAAAGTTTTGTTGGTTTTGCATTCATTTCTTTTTTTAAATGCAAGATTATATCATTTTAGTTTCATTTCATTATTTATTTGGTCCTCAGGGAGACCAGTCTTAGACTGAAGTGGTCACTGGTGTACCAGGTCACTCACAGCCACTGATCATAAGCTGGCCCTCTGGGAGACCAGTCATTGACTGAAGAGGTCACTCAGAATAAATAAATAAAATAAAAATAAACATTGTTTACCTTCTATTTTTTCTTCATAACCTTTTGTAAAAAACATTAACGCTTTGGCAGCTCTTTCGGGCGTCTTCTTTAGCCCCTCCCTACTCGAGTCCTCCCCTACACTCTCAATTAACGATTTGTATGCGTCTTCCATTCTAGAAAGCTGTGAATCCGAATCCTTTCGATACAAGTTGGAAAGCGAATTTGGTTTTATCGATTCTTTTGCTTTGTCATTATTTTGGTTCGTGTCTTGAATTGTCAAATTTCGATGGATATTTTCCTCAATGTTGTGCGTCTGACCTCTGTAAGCCATTACTTGTGTCTTGTAAATCTGTACAACAAAAATATATTTAAAGGCGTATTATTACTATTTTAAAGTCACAAACTCCACATGGGTAAAAAAAAAATTACAATATTTTGATAATTTAAACCGTTCAAAATAGATCCTTTAACTCAATTGACTACTAGATCTTAAGCTTGGTTCCCACTTGGACGCAACGGAAGCGAGTTGACCAATGACAAGCGACGGTTCGAATAATCCATCGCTTGTGATTGGTCAAATACCTTACGTTGTGTTACGTCGTTGTGTTGCGTCTCTAGTGGAATCCAAGCAATAGCCCCAGGAATGGAGGATCTGAAGGACCTCTTAGAACTTGCTGTTATCTTTAATACATTTACTAGAACAAACAGTTTCATCTGAGTTACCACCAAATAGAGACCAAGTGTACTGTAACGTCCTGTATAGGTCGGCTCCACAAACACTTTCTAAATTTTATAGGTAGTTTTATGGATTTTATTAAAAGATTGTGTCTCACTCTCACCCAGCTTTTTGTAATACAGCCAATTAAAATTATGCATCACTAACCATATATGAAATTGGGCTAGGTATACTGGAAAAAATGGTCAAGAAAGCTTTATTGCTGACCAATCAACCAAAAATAAACTGCACAATAAGTAAGTTGAACTTAACTTGCAGAATCCATTGTTAACCAAATAGTAATGGAAATAAATTTATCTCTTCAAATAATAAAAAAAGCGACTTTAACAATTCACAGGTATGCAGAGATTTTAAAAGCATTGTGTTTGGTATTTATCAACTTTACGATTAATTTTATATCCAGACAAGTTTTAATGATTTAACGACTTTAATACCAATGTCATTGTTATCAAAGTCATTAATAAATATATTTTTTTAAAAAGAGCTAAATAGTAAAAGTGGTCTTATCATCTACAACGCATGGGTTATCATTATGTCGATCGGAGTGGTCCTGGATTTTAAGGTCTTCAACTGCACACCTGCCCTGGGCTGGTATCTTTGTTAGTACACATCAATAATATTCATCTGCATAAATTTGTACATTTCACAAACAAGTTACGGACTATACCCGATTAGAGGCGCCATGCATTTTGCGATATATAAATAACTTTTCTGTCAAACTTCAAAGGTATATTATATCCAAATATTAAATTTCATTATATTATGCCTCTTATTTATCTATTGTAAACTTCAATATGTTTACCAGAAGGTGACTGTTTTGTATTTGATATATTTTCTTTTTCTTTGTCTGTTTAAATATCATCTTCGTCTATAGGCAGGTCTTCCACAAGCATTCTGCTTTTTTTGTACATGCCTTCTTTAACTGTTATCGTTTATTTTTTTAACTTCATCTTGTTTAACTGTCTTTTTTAAAGTAAATAAATGTCACTTTGAATTAAATTTAAACATTATTATTATTTGTTTCAGTAAATCTCGCATGAATTCGTAAGTATTAAAAAAAAAAACAAAACAAAAAACAAGTAAAACCATATTGAATCAAACGCAGGTTCATAATTTTGGGTTAACAATTTGTTGAAAAACATGTATAATTTCGCAAAATAGAAATGAATACATAGTTGTAAAATTGACAAATGACTTCTATTATTTCCAATAGTTCAGTTAATCTATTTCACTGACGTCACAATCGTCCTCAATATACGGATAAACAAACATTAATTACAAAAGGGTGAAATCAAATAGAACATGTAGGACAAGTACTAGCAGGTTTTAGCTACAGTGTATAGCCAATCATAAAGCCACCTACAGTTGGTCCTGTTTCTGCTGCATAAAAATAACCGGTTAAAAACAGTGCGAATAAATTAACCCCAATTTCTTGGGAGCAGAAACAGGACAATTTTTTAGAAACCGGTTGTAGCGCAAAAATAATGGTTGAAAACACTCATTCAATTCGCTGTTAGAACGCAATTTAACCGGTTATTGCTCGCGGCAACTTTTAGCTGCAACACAAAATAACGGTGATTGACAGCTGCTGACCTTGAGTCAACTACACTGCAGTAACGTTTGAATTAATTGCCAGGACCAATTGCATTTTGGGTAATTTAAAACGATTTAACCCACTGATTTAAACGGTTGCAGTCAATATAACATAAACAAAATCTATTTTGAAATAAACGGTTTATTCGGCACCATGCAGCAGAAACAGACCCCTAGGAAGTTGGTGGGTCATGATAGTGATGGATCTGAATGGGGATCTCTCGGAGACTAGGCAAAAGGGTTTTTATTATTATTTTTATTACAAATAATAGATATGTAAAGATATGTAACTGTGTATGCACCATAAACTGTATGTATGAAATTTGCAAAAAGCCAGTGGAGCAGTAGCCTTTTAACAATGAAGTTTGCTCATAAATGGAAGAAGAGAAAAAGATATATAGGTACCCTTTGTAGAAATTGCCCTCTGACAAAACGAAAATCATCATCATCTTCCTATACTGTGCAGAACCTCATTTGAGTATAGTCATACATGGTTGAATTGAATTGACCCAGAGGGTGTACTAGTACATCGGGGTAATCCCCTACTCATCTCGAAAGATGTACTAAGTTCTTTAAAGGCCACATGAGCCAGATGTGTACACTGGACCTACGGTTTATAGTCCTTATCCGAGAAGACTCATTCTACCACAAGAACCATGGAGGGAGTAAGCCTCGAACCCTTGCTGATGTTAAGGCTACGTAATTACAGTTACGGTTAACCACTCGGCCAGTCAATAAATACAAATAAGTAAGGCTGTAGGGAACAAGATTTTATATCTGCTAATAATAGTAATAAATGTCTAAAAATAAAAATTCAGACTTAATAAATACAGTAATTAAAGCACGGTTGTAAATAAAATAATCTTTAAGGAAAAACTAGATGAAAAATGGAATTTGCTGGTACACATTTCTTCCAGTTCAGTTTTGACCAAGCCCTTTTCGCTCCTTCTGGCCGACCTCTGTTGTGAGCTCATCTTACCTTATCTTACTCAGGCTTTAGATATAAAAACAAAACATTGTTTAGCAATAAATGTTTACAATCTAGATATCTCTAACATTTTTACTGGTACGGTAGATTTAAAATGACATCGGAAATATGGGTAAACATATTGAAAGCTTACTTATTATCATCAAAAACAGATGATCACTATTAGTCGGTAAAAACAAACAATTTGTTATTAACCCGTAGATTAAAAATTCAACTTAAACAATCATAATTTAATCATATCAAATTTGTTTCTTTGTCGGTGTTAAAATCGGAACCTTCTGATCATAAAAAAAAGAAAGAAATATGCTTAAATGAGTGATGACGGTGGTACGTTGGAACAGGGAAGAGTTAAATTACAATTTAATTTAACTCTTCCCTAGTTGGAAGGAACGTTCTCACATGAGAGTGTGGTTGCGGACTAGTCCATTATGGTCCAGGTGTATTCTAGGAACTTTAACTTTTCGTATCTGAGCCTCCCTCTGGAGAGTAAGGGCTATTGTCGGTTTATCCAGCTATATGTTACTATTTAACAAAGTGCGATACATCTGTCTAGTTACTTATTTATAAAAAATAATAATTATTAATACAGTACTGATGTCACATTTATGAACTTTTGCCGAATAAATATTATTATTATTATTATTACATAAGTAGACTTTATTTTTGTAGGAGCTATTGGTAAATGTTTATGATGGTATTAAAATATTTTGTATTTATTTAAAATACGAGCATTCATTGCGCGTCAATTATATTTTCGTATCGTTATGTCCCTGTGATAATGCACCCAAGTATTATGCATTATTTTCACAAAATGTTAAAAATTGCAATGATAGTGTATTTAAAAGATTTTTAAAATAATGATGAAACACAATTTTTTAAAAATGGTACAGATTCTGTACCAAATTTGCCTGAGAATGCAACAGCTTGGATTAATTAATTAATAAAATATGCATATAAATTAATAAATAATTTTACAAGAATTAGCATACATTTTCCATCACACCCCCATCGTCTCAGTCGCTTGAAACACATGGTGAAAACTAAAATTGCATCTGTTGACTAATGCATCAAACCTTTGTTAATATTGATGCCCTATTGATGGTGATTAACTAGGTCATCAAAAGTTTGTATATAACTTTTTAGGTCACGGAAACTTTTTAAATAGGGTTTTTACTGTAATACAGAAGCTTGAAATGAGTTCATTGGCAGATCTAGGGGGTGAATAGGGTGGCTAGCCACCACCCTTAATTCTCAAAAAAAAGAAAGAAAAAAAGATGCAACATACCCGCGACCGTCGCTAGACGTGGATTCGACGCACCCTACTCTTTTTTTAATTAAGAAGAGTATAGGCCTAGAGCTAGGGTTAGCATTAGTTGTGTAAATACGTTGAGAAGCAACTGTCAGAAATAAAGTTTTTATTTGTATATTATGTGTTTATATATCCAGCAGTAGAGCCTACCCACAGTCACAGTAATAAATGTTCTTTGTATATGTGTTTATATAAACAGTAACCACATTCACAGTAAGTAAATTTCGATCCAAATGGCGACCAAAAATGGTTAATACGTACAGTATAAATTATAATAAATTCACTTTACAAACTTTACTGGAATCATCTGTTTGAAATTATTGCTACATTTTGCAAGTAATTTTTTGTATTACTAATTAGTTTTCTAAACTAAATTCCTACAATGGTTTAAAACCACTCACTTCATATTCATATCCTGCTGAATAGGCCTAACTAGACTAGAGTGAACACATTCCAATTTTATATAATATTAATATATACCATCAACATTTAACAAATAAAAGGCTGTCATGATGACTTTAGAAAACATAGAGCATAATGATGAAATTCACAAATATAAGAAGATATATTATACTTACTACTAACAGTACTTGAGTAAAGAAAATTGATGATCGCCTGGTGAGTGTGGTTTCGTTTGTTACAACTACCAAACAAGTGTGACCAACAGAGGGTACAGTTCTTCAAAAGGAGTGCGCTTCTACTAGCGGATAGGCCTAGAAAGTATACTTGGTTTTAAACCAGATATCACTTTCTCAAATCTATAGTAAATAGTCTAACCTTTAGATATAAAAGTTCAGATGTAGATACAATAGAGGATTACAGATTTACACTGACTATCTCTTCAGGTGGTGCCGACAAAACAATTTGATCAGTGAGTTGTAAACTGATTTGATGATGACAGTTTTTGTTGTAGTTCTTCGCTTCTTTATGAATGATTACACTCTCACGCATGAGTGAACACAATTTTTGAAGTGCGCCACCAAAGACACGTGCTTTAAGAAGTGGCGATAAAACAAAAACAACAGTTAGGCCTCTCAGCTCCGATCCTACTACAGGGCAAGGAGGGAGTATGGTCGAAGCGGCCGCCAACCAAAGCGGCCGCCAGTTTAATATCGTCATTTGTATGGAACGCCGTGTGCGCTTTAATCTTGGATTGTTGTTGTCAACGACATGGCCTATAGCGAGTTGAGTTACAGCTCTTCTTTATATTTCTATAACAAGTTGTATAATAAGTTTGCCGGCCGTTAAATCAATGTATATATTATATGTATTTTAATATTAACTTACATGCTATCGAATCTTATATTCTATTTTTAATATTTACATACTATCGAATCATTTAATAATTAACTTTGTATATCTCATTATATTGGTAGTGAAGGGAAAATATAACGTTGAACTGACACGACGTTTCTCGACCCTCTCCTATCGAATCTATACATTAATAATTTACGTACGGTATTGTCGAATCTTTATATCTCATTTACATACTATTGAATCGTTATACAGTATTGCATTAATAATTTACGTACGGTATTGTCGAATCTTTATATCTCATTTACATACTATTGAATCGTTATACAGTATTGCATTAATAATTTACGTACGGTATTGCCGAATCTTTATATCTCATTTACATACTATTGAATCGTTATACAGTATTGCATTAATAATTTACGTACGGTATTGCCGAATCTTTATATCTCATTTACATACTATCGAATCGTTATACAGTATTGAATTAATAATTTACGTACGGTATTGCCGAATCTTTATATCTCATTTACATACTATTGAATCGTTATACAGTATTGCATTAATAATTTACGTACGGTATTGTCGAATCTTTATATATCATTTACATACTATTGAATCGTTATTATACAATATTGTATTAATAGTTTGCGTACGGTATTGCCGAATCTTTATATCTCATTTACATACTATTGAATCGTTATACAGTATTGCATTAATAATTTACGTACGGTATTGTCGAATCTTTATATATCATTTACATACTATTGAATCGTTATTATACAATATTGTATTAATAGTTTGCGTACGGTATTGCCGAATCTTTATATCTCATTTACATACTATTGAATCGTTATACAGTATTGCATTAATAATTTACGTACGGTATTGTCGAATCTTTATATATCATTTACATACTATTGAATCGTTATTATACAATATTGTATTAATAGTTTGCGTACGGTATTGCCGAATCTTTATATCTCGTTTACCTACTATCGAATCTTTATACAGTATTGCAATAATAATTTACGTACGGTATTGCCGAATCTTTATATCTCATTTACCTACTATCGAATCGTTATACAGTATTGCGTTAATAATTTACGTACGGTATTGTCGAATCTTTATATCCCATTTACATACTATCGAATCTTGGTTTTTATTATTAGTAATAGGGTGTGTTCTACATTAAGTGTTATTCCATTGTAATACATTGTTTGTGTTTTCAATAAAGCCATGTGGGGACGAAAACGCCAGAGGAACGCGCACCTTCTACAGGACTATTGCTGGCCGCCAGTCGAGTTATTAGCAAAAATTCGCGTAATTAATTACCGTACCGTACAGACACTTGCATCTTATATTAGTATTTAAAACTCATTTTAAATTGATTTATATATCTGAAGGTATAAAATCATGTATATTGTAAAAAAAATTAGAAAGAAGTTAACAAATTATGAACACTACTATAGTATAGTTACTTTACTGATTAATTAATATACAATAACAAAACTATATATTGTGATATACTTTATTGAAAAAATGTATATAATTCTTAATAATTGGCTTATTATATATTATATTAATATACAATACAAACACCACAATGAATGTTATTGACTTTATTATTAAACATATATATCATTTATTTAAAATCATTTAGTTAAAATAAGTAGGCTAATCATCGATTCGCCATTTCGTTTAAAAGAACGTATCACATTCAATCTGTAAAATAAAGAGAATAAATTACATTACAATAATGTAGATTGTTATTTACGTCCGAGTAAAGAAAACCTGTCGAAACAATGACAATCAAAGATTACAAACCAACGACAATCAAAGAGCACACGGCGTGCCATACAAATTGCCGTTATTGAACTAGCGGCCGCTTTGGTTGGCGGCCGCTTCGACCGTAATCCGCAAGGAGTACGCCTAGGCCCCTTAGTAGTATGGCGGAAGATACAAATTCGATGAATATTTGTCAACTTCTGATTCCCCAAAATAAGAGAAGAACAATTTACGATGGATTTATAGAATCTTTAGTAAGCAGCCCACCAGATCTAGACCCTATTGCTATACTATAAAACTAGCCTATTTTTAGTATTAATATTATTCTATAATATTAATAGTATACTACTAAAATAATTAATATAGGCCTAGCTAGTTTGGCCTATTATTAAACTCTTCCTAGAGGCCTAATATATATAGTTTATATTATAAATAACACATTGTGACTGTCATTACTTCATTTATTTATTTTTTTATTAATAGCCTACCCTCTACTTTAATTGCAGGGCCAAGAGTTTCATCTGAAAATAGAGTTACCACCAAATAGAGACCTCAAGTACTGTAGGTAGGCGTTGCTCCAACAAACCAATGTTTAAATTTTGAATTTGATTTTTATTTATTATTTAAGATCCCAAATTCAAATTATGCATCTCCATTCATGGAATTTCTGTTATTGGCACAAAACTCGACAGAAAATGTATCATGGTCAAAAAATATAACTGATCAACCATGGAAGTATTATAGAACTCCAGAAAATGTACCATGGTCAAAAAATATAACTGATCAACTATGGAAGTATTTTATAGAACTCCAGAAAATGTGCCATGGTGGAAAAATATAACTGATCAACCATGGAGGTATTATAGAACTCCAGAAAATGTACCATGGTCGAAAAATATAACTGATCAACCATGGAAGTATTATAGAACTTCATGGATCAACCAACCACCACAAAAAAATAAACTATACTTTGTCCTTGCAGAATTCATTGTGATGTCAACCTAATGAACATTTTACGAGGATATCTTCCAATAATTAAAACGCGACTACAACAATGTTCAAGTATTCCAACGTTTTTAGAAGAATTGAAAAGCATTGTGGTTTGTCTACTAAATTTATTTATCTATGACAGGATATTTACAATTTTTTGTATTGTCAATAACAATTTACTAAGTTTTTTTCAAGGTTTATGATGTGCTATGAATACCCTCCAAAAACCTTGCTAAATAATATTATATTTCAAGTTAAAAGGGTAAACAAAATGCAATTACTGCAGTAACTGTCACAATAGTGTAATTTTGTCCTAAAGTACCCATAGTTTTATGTACCATTCTTTTGTTTTACTGAAAACACAATACATTCACACCATTTGTGCAATAAACTAATTAACTAATTACCTAAAGAGCATTAACAAGCTTCTTTATACTTTGAATGTGCCACCAATCTCAGAATGGTGGTGGGGATTATGATGGACACAGTATAATATAGTATACTTTCATTTTTTTTTAAAGCATGCAGTGTACAAAAAATTTGAAACTTGGGAAACCATAATAGCCAATGAAAGTAAAGCTCTGTCTACACTAAATGTGATGTGGCCATATATGGACATGATGATGTCATAATAATAATAATACTGTAATTTAGTTAAAAGCTACACTTTTGAAACAGTGGCACACTTCTTGAATGAAGGTTCATCCAAAGCAAGTAAAATAAAACACTACCATATTTAGGCACATCACACTCACTTTTTTTGTCAAACTATTGTAATATAGTGTAGACAGAGCTTACAACTCTTACACAATAATAACACTGGTTTCTTTTTTAGGACTTGGCTGTTAAACAGAATAAGGAATTGCAAGCATTAAACACAGCACCATATTTGTATGAAAAACTCATTCAAGAAATTGCACTTGTAAAATGGGACAAGTAAGTCAGATAAAAAGTTAGACATTTTCATTTTAATTTAATCATTTTAACTGATTTTTTAGGAAATTTTCTTGTATTCAAATTGTTTCAGGGTTGTTGAAATTGATGAATCGTTTAAAAAAGTTAAGTTAAAGACAGTGGATGGTGCGGAAAGAGAGCATTACATAACGGTTCATATTTCCTCTCAGGTAAAAAATTACATTTTAAATTATGTTTCTCCTTTTGTAGATCAATGTCCTAATTAATGTATTGTAGAAAATTCAGATAATTTTTCTCTTCACTCTCAATTGTTAAGCTCTGCTTGTCTACACTATCAAACTAGTTTGATGTGCCCAAATATGGTAGTGATATCCCCAAATATGGTAGTGATATCCCCAAATATGGTAGTGATATGATTATCATCGTGTCCATATATGTGCACATCATAATGTTGTAGACAGAGCTTTATATAGTTTGTATTTCAAGTAGACCACAATGTGTATTGTACAGTATATTTAATAAATCAAATGTTTTAAAAATTTAATGTGAATATTGTGATTTACTTTTCCTTTTTTGAGCAAATAAAACAAACAAAATTCATTGAAAGTTTGAAAAAAAAGTAGTTCCTACCTTGTTTGACGTCGTACAGATTTGTCTTTTTTTGTCCAGAAGGATATCCCTCGATGATAACAGATCTTTAAATTTCCTTACTGAAATTTGTCTATAAAAATACTGATTTAATTTCTGAATATGTATCATACTTTAAGATAGAGTAAACCACTCGTGTTCAATAATGCTTATCCCTCATCAATACACAGCATTGATTTTGCAACATTTTATATGTATATATATACACCTACACCAGAAATTAAACCAGGGCACAGGTTTCTTTATATAACTAATATACAAGCACTATCTTTTATGACAATATTTGTATATAGTAATCCATTAGTTAAAGGTTGAAATCTAGAACTTTCAGGTCAAGGATACAGTAGTTGATTGTGTATAGAAAGTCCTATACCCCAAGTTGAAGGATCCAAGCCTTTGCACTCAATTCTGTACATTTTCACAATAGATATACCATACAATCTGATATGCAAGGAAAGTGGTTTAGTCAAAAAAACTCATATCAATACCTTATGAAACAAGCACGAATGTGCAATACTCGGGGTACAGCGAAAGAAGCTGTAATGACGTCATAAGACCGGATGTAACGTCACATACACATCAATAACCGTGCTACCAAATACGGCTATACGGTATGGCTGCATCCGGTATGAAAATAAAAAATCCGGCTCTATAGCTTTGAGGACATGTCTCTGTAGTATATTCATGCTAAATCCGAGCTCAATACTACAACGAATAAGGGAGGAGTAGTACTTTATAAATCGCACTTTTTTCTCAATAGTGTCCGGATGGAAGAAGAAGAGGAAAAGATGAGAGAGTCCTAGAAAGACTCAGGTACCCCGAGTAATAAAACGAGATATACTCTATATCATATTACGTATACAGTATATTTCACCATAAAGTTAAAGAAAAATAGGTTTCGCCAGGGCTCGAACCGGGACCTTCTGCGTGTTAAGCAGACTTGACAACCACTACACTACGAAACCTCTTACACTAAAAATGTGGGTTACAGAAAGTTTTTTAATCCATTTAAATTAGAAATAAATATGGTAATAAGCACAAAGCAAAATAAACATGTGTAAAAGTGATAATTACCGATTACACAAAATAAGTATTTAAAAAAATAATAAAAATAAGATATACTGTGTATAATTATCATATTGCGTATACACTACTTTTCACCATAAAGTTTAAAAAAAAAGGTTTCGCCCGGGCTCGAACCAGGTACCTTCTGCGTGTTAAGCAAATGTGATAACCACTACGCCAAGAAGCCGCATATAACTACATAACGCTGTGGTGTGTGTCACACATTGTGGCTTCCTAATTAAACAAATTAAAAAAAAGCACGAATGTGCGATACTCGGGGTACAGCAAATGAAGCTGTAATGACGTCATAAGACGGGATGTAACGTCACATACACATCAATAACCTACTATATGGTACCATCTTCGAGACGTCATATGTCTGCATCCGGTTTGAAATTTAAAAATCCGGCTCTATAGATTTGAGGACATGTCCCTGTAGTATATTCATGCCAAATCCCAGCTCAATACTACAACTAATAAGGGAGGAGTAGCACTTTAAAAATCGCACTTTTTACTCAATAGTGTCCAGATGGAAGAGGAGAAAATGAGTAAGTCCTAGACTCGGGTACCCCGAGTAAAAACACCTTAGTACATTTAATAGTGCATAACCCTTCATTTGTAAAAGATTATTAACAGATATGAAATAGTTACATAACATTAACAATAGATTGACAGCAGGTTTTATAAAACTAAAAATGGTTACAATATACAATCTATCATGTAGTGCATGAATTAAAAATATATATGGTTGAAATATAGAACTTTTAGGTCAGTGACTTGATGGTGTATAGAACTATTGATCCAAACCTTTGCACTCAATTCTGTTCATTTCCACAATACTGTGGATACAATACAATCTGATATGTAAGGAAAGTGGTTAGTGAAAAGAATTTCAATACCTTATGAAAAAAACTTAAGTACATTTAATATCTCAGTGCATACCCTTTCATTTGTAAAAGATTAACAGATATGAAATACTTACATAACACAGTAGTGATTTCTCAGATAAACAGCAGGTTTTACAAAAACTAAATTACATTCATTCCTGATGATGATCAAATAAAGATCGAAACGTTGTCTGAATCATGGCTTGCCTCTCGTTATTTGCAGTCAGTTTTATACTATGCTATAATGGTTACAATATAAAATCTATCATGTACTGCATACATTAATATGATATGCTAATCAATTGATTGCACTAGCATTACTGCAGTAAATTAGTGAAACTGCAGAATATGGTATATTTAGTTTTTTTATTTATTGTTTTATAATTTTGTTCCCATAAAGTATCCAAATGAAATACCAGAATTCAGCACTGACTTGCCCTCTGAATTCATACTACAGTGGAATAACTCTGTAAGTACATGGTACATTAATTAATGTACAAACTTATTTTGATATGGAGTTGAGTGGCCAAGTGGTTAAAGCTCTGTCTACTATCAAACTTTGCGAAAAAAAATTTTTGATGTGCCCATATATGGACACGATAATGTCATATCACTACCATATGTAAGCATATCATATTTGGGCACATCACACTTTTTTGTCAAACTAGTTTGATAGTGAAGACAGGCCTTAGGACAGGGGTGCCAAAATTCCATAGCCATAAAATCATCACAGGTTCAGGCTCTCCTTAACGATATATCTTCTGGTGTGGTAGAACAAGCCTTTTCAGATAAGGACTTAAAACTGGAGTTCCACTGCACACATCTGGTTCATCTTAAAGAATCTGAATTTCCTAATTGTGGATGAATTATATAAAATAAGCAAATATCTATTCCACTGTGTGGCTTCACTGAAAGTATTGTTTTTATACAGATGACACTTGCAGATGTTTTAAAACAATTTGACAAAGTTGTTGAGAGACATCAGATATTTTGGAATTGTCTGGATGAGATTGACAGGTCAACATGGGTGCTGGAACCAGAGAACCCTTGTAGGAAAGACAATGCTAGACGAATTGCTTTAGGTAGATATTCTTGTTTAAGTTCGTCATTTTAACCAGTAGTTAATAGGTTAATACATTTTGTCAGGAAGTGGTCTTCTCTGCTACAGAGCAGTGTTGGAGGTATGTGATCTGAAGTTTTCTTTTTTTCCTTTATTTATCCTAACACAAGTTATAAACATTGTAAACATAAATAAAACATAATATATCATGGGAATGGCTAAAACTAGTCAATAGATTGAACTAATTGATAGATAAAAACTACAGGGACAAATTTGGAATATACCACAGCTTTTAGATTCAATTTCACAGCCTGAACTTGCCCTGACCTGTGGTAATGGTTGATCTCCTTTTAATCATCTCCTCCACCCACCCCTGTTGTACCCATTGAGTTGCCGAGTCAACAAATTGAGTTCCCAAATTACAATCCCGAGTGAAATACATTTCTTATTTTGATAGGCAACAATTCCTCAGTTCAAATAATTGTAAATCCGCTTCATCCGACACACTTGCCCGAATGTCGATTCTTAGGAGCCGATAAAGTCGTTAAACCTTTAAGAGACAACATGAACAAGTCCGTACACCTTTGGAACACAGCGCATTCAACACTACACAACTTACAAGCCTTGATGGAAATAACTTTCCCATCTCAAATCTCCTCCAAGAAAGAGGTAATAAATGATATTTAAATTATTTTACCAGGGAAAGTAAATATAGATGTTTGTGATAAAAACATGTGAATGACTGCAAATATTTGAATATTTTAGGTTCTGGCGATTCGACTTAATATTTTGGCACACATGCCGTTTCATACATATAATACTTGCAAGGCCATAGCGAGAGGTTATTATATAAAATATGACGATCTCTGCTGGGGAATTGGGGTGGGTAGTGAAAATTGATTTTGAGCTGAAAACAGACAAAAATTGAAAGGCTGACTGGAATACGAACATAAAAAAGACAACTATTAGAGATGTTGAACAAGTCTAATATGGTAACTAACTGGTAACACCAAAGCATTATTTATGTAGCTTTTTTGTCTGAATCTGCAGGATTTTTGCTTGGAGTGCAGTATTTGCTACCTCTATCGACTTGAAGGGGAAATACCGGATAAAGTGTGCGAGTTTCCAGCATGTAGCAAACCATTCCATCAAGCATGCTTATATGAGGCAAGTTGCATTGTTTGTGTGGTCTGTTCTTCCAGAGGTCTGCCTGCCAAGAACTATGCTGTACTAATCAGACCTCCTGACTCTCCCTATATTTCGAGTCATCTCCAGCGAAAATGCAATTTGTCCCGATATTTAAGATAAACCAAAAAATCTCCTGATATGTATAAATTCATTATTTCTATACTACTCTAGATATTGATAAGAGAAAAGAAAACATACTAATATTATTGGTCCGTATAATGTTTATAATCTATTCATCCATTGCTTAATAAGTGAAATAATGAGTTCCTGGCGCATTTTTCACCTTCGGCACGCATTATGGATACCAATATATTTAGGTAGAGCAATATATGAAGACAAGTAGGGGGAGCTCTTAAGCACTTATACCGGTGTTCTGTGGTTTACAGTCGTAAAACGTACCGTGGTGACATTGGGTATTATACATTGAGTGCGAGATCTTTGCATTTCTTTTACACCTTCCTCAATTTCCATTGGTTTTGTGAGCTCTGTGCTGGGAATGCTAACATTTTTCAATACATTTTTCTTTCAGTGGTTACGATCATTACCAACTAGCAACCAAAGCCTTAGCAAATATGGATTTAAAAACATATATGGGGAGTGTCCATATTGTAGTCAACCAATCACAGCAAGACTTGAAGATAAGTGACATGTGATGAGACATGTACTATGATTACCAGTGAGGCAGAGACAGGCAATTCTTTTGCCATGCAATGCATACCCACCTGCAGAATTAGGCGACATCTGGCTTTGCACTTTTAAAGAACTGCCGCTAAGGTCATACCTTTAATATTCTTATGAGCGCATATTATGACTATAATAATTTAATACGACTTATTATCCAAGATGCTTTTTTTTTTAGTTGTTTAACTGATAATGGTCAGTCTTAACTGAAACATGTCTAACAAAATTACATTTTTTACAAATTTTTATTCTATGCCTGGCATTTTCATTTCAAGTCATCAGAGACTTAGATTTTCATGTTGACAATGTCGACTGCTACCCTATGATATGCACATGCACTAGGCAACTGGCAAATTTGAGCACCTGTTCAGTGGCATTACTACAAAGAAACAGTTTCCGAATAAACAACTTTCGAGAGTGGGCGGAAAGGCAAGATTAAACTTGTCTATTAAATACAATATTGTATTCCAAGAAATGTTATGGATTATAAAATATCAATATTCATATTTTACATAAAACATTTATTTTACAATTCATTAGAAAAAAAGCAAGTACAGTAGTTCTAGAATCTAGAAAGTGGTTTTTGATCAAAGCTTTAAACAAAAAATATATGTACATTTTTATGAAATTAGGACGTACATTGTAAGAAAAACAAAGAAAAATTAGCTTTTCAATTTAAATAAACACAAATCTATTAATTGAAATTAAAACAAATATGTTAGATCATCATCAATATAATTACTGGTACTAATAATATATTCCAATAACTTTTTAGTGCAGTATTTTGGGTATTAATAAGCATCAACTTGTTTTATTACTGTATGGAATTGATTGATTGACCTTACTGTTTTACTCTATATAATTTAAATGTTCTAATAAAGTGTGTTGTTTGAATTGATAACTACCTACCTACCTACAGAGGGCATTAGTTTTTATGCGTTTGATAAGAATCTACAGTAGAACCCTCTATTAAGGGGACACCTTCGGGACCCAAAAAAGTGTCTCATTAATAGTGTCTCCAGAATAGGGGTTGGTTGTAGTGCCAAAACATATATTTCCCCTTGTTTATGTCATTGGAAAGTGTCCCCTAATAGAGGTATCCCAAAGGAGTGTTTGAGTGTATGTTTAATTTTGATAAATAAATATTGTGTATCGTATAGTGAATTTGTTTGTAACTGTAACCAGCAAGTATACAGTCCAAAATCAACCTTTGCTGGCAAGATATTTAAAAATATTTTCAAGTGGAAGAAGGAGGAGGGGGGGGGGAAGAGAAGAGAATAAAGGGAATGTGAGTGAGTATACGTTTTTTTCTCTGCAATTCGTTTATTTTGAGATTCTACTGTCAATGTATCTTTGCAACAAGCCTGGCGATGTTTGGATCTCTGTATCAGTCATTTTTTTTCTTTTTGAATTTTTGATTGCTGTTTTCTTTACTGGTTTACCTATAGTATAGAAGAAGTAGAGAAGAAAAATCACAACACTGAAAAGTAATACAGTAGAAGCCCCTTTAAAGGTGTCCCCTGAATAGGGGGTGGCCTTAGTGTTAAAACATATTTCCCCTTGTTTGATTCATGTGTAAGTGTCCCCTTAATAAGGGTGTCACCTTTTTTATTCATTCATTTATTGCTTTTAATTATTTTTATTGTCAATATTTATTATTTTCTAAGGGTTCTTATTAACTTAAAATATGCATCCTCCATGTACTTGGTTGTAGCAGTAGTCTAGTAGTATGTAGAAATAAAAAATTGAAATATAGGTGTGCCAAACGAGGGGGTTCTACTGTATAAGAAATTTTGCTAGATGAGAAATAATAAAAAAAAGCAATGTAAAAGACTAGGAAACATTGTTCAAAGAGAAATTATTATTTTACTTACTTACTTTTTACTTTGGATTGAAGTTGTTTCTTTGGTGAAGCCTGTTTCTTTTCTTCTGTTGAAGTATCCGACGACGATATGGAGCACACTGCAGGTTCCTTTTTCATCCTCCTATTTCCTGCTGCCCCTTGTTTTTTTATTTGTGGCTTCGGTTCTTCATCTGCACAATCGGAGGAGGAACTTGTGATTTTTCTTTTGGTTCCCCCAACTGGTTTTCTTCTCTTAGCTGGAGAACTCTCTCCTCCAGGAGCAACCTTCTGTGATTGGGGCCTTCTTCTTGGACTTCTTCTCTTTTCTGGGGAAACCTCCCCGGAAGACGTACCATTTGGTGACTTTACCTTTTTTCTTGGGCTGCCATTTGAGACATCTTCTGATTTCCGTTTAGCTGGAATCTTCCCCTTTGATTTAGCAGTTTTAACTGGACTGTTCGTTACACTTTCGAAAGAAAACTTGCCATCGTCTTTCAAGCCGTTCTTTTTCAGGGCGTCTTCAAAAAGTTTTCTTAGTTGAACATAGTCTGGTTTTTCCTCATATTTCAATCTTTGTGCATATTTTAAGTATTTTTCAACTTCAGCTGTCATACAAAAGATTTAGAAAAGAAAAAATGCATTTTACGAATACCGCTCTGTATCATCATTCAGATGAGAAGTTAAGATGACATAATTCAAATTGACACTTTTACAACTAAATATCATTGATAATGTTATTCATCATTGAAAGTGTTATTACCTCCGCCAAGGAGGTTATATTTTCACCCCTGTATGTTTGTGTGTGTTTGTGTGTGTGTCTGTGAACAGCCTGGAGGCCACAGTTTTCATCCGATTCTCACCAAATTTGGCCACAATGATCTATGCCCCAAAAGCTTGGACGAGTTCGATTGGGAGGGGAAAAGGTCATAGGTCAAGGTCACAACTAACAAAAAACTATTTTACTGCCTAGAGCCACAGTTTTTATCCGATTCTCACCAAACTTAGCCACAATGATCAATGACTCATCATATAATTGTGTTTAAATTTTGAAGGGTCAGGGTCAAAGATCAAGGTCCACAAAAAAAAAAAAACTTAACGGGACTTGAACCAGCGATCTCAACTGTGAGAGGCTGGATACATAACCATTACACCAAACTCTCATTCACAACTTTGTAGTGTGCAGTTAGCCTATTTACACTTAGAACTAATAAAAAAAAAAAAAAAAAAAAATATATATATTTTCCGGGGACATTTCATGTAGGGGAATTTTACAGTAGGCGGAGGTTTGTACTCTCGGAGTACCCTCTAGTTGCTACTGTAATTGGTTCATCCTGGAAACAGCATAACTATATAGGGTATTTCTATTCTTTATATTCTATTCTATACTTTACCTTTTCCTGTGAAACTTTTTCCTCCAAAACATTCACCAAGCAAGCCACTGACATCCAACATGTACCTACAGATAAACAAATACAACAGCCTTAGCATGGTTTCCAGAAGGCAGGAGGAAAATAAAACAAAGTGGAGGTGGGCAGTGGAAATGGAGAGAAGGGCATTGGGATTGGAATCTTGAGCGGCAATATATGTTATAACACTACAAGCAACTCTTTCTCAGGGGATTCCCTCCTATTCAGGGGACACACCTATTAAAGATGTATTGTCCCCCAAAAACATAAAAATAAAGAATAAAATAATCAGACTTTAAATAGGCCATTTTGCATTTTTAATAAAGATTATTATTATTAAATTATTTCACTTACTTCACTAAAAAGACCCAAAAAACAGACAGACAATTTAAGCATTTTTTGCTTTAAATTACATTTTTGTCAGGTAATTTTTTTCGATCCAGTTTTTGTTCAAAGTGAGTAACTATTATGTGATATTATTATTCAAAAACAAATGAAAAAAAGTTTTTTTTTAGGGGGACAAAATATGGACATTCCTATTAGGAGGACACTTTGTACATGTGTCCCTTCATACTATACTTCAGTGCATAAATACAACATGAGTATCTTACTTTTGTTTCATATCACTGACTTTATCAGGATCTTGAATGTTGTCCCAAGGAAGTTTGCCACTTAACCAATGTAAAATGTTGTAACCTAAGATTTCAATATCTGCTCTTCTAGATGGTACTAAACAGAGAGAAAACAGTGTGTAATAAGTAAGCATTTACCAATTTGTATTGGTAAAAATAAACAAGAAACTATCATTGAGTGTACTACTATATCATGAGACTTTCAGAAACTTTAAAAATGTTTTATTGTTTTTTGTAAACTTAGTATTTTGTTTTTATTTCTTTTATTCCAGTCCTCTCAGGCAGCGCTTGTCTTGCTTAATATTCTCAATTTACTCTCACTTGCACTGATGAAGGGCTAGTGTTGTCCGAAAGCTCTGCTAATTTGACTGGCTGTTTTGCTTTATCATGTTGATTTAGCTTTCTGCTTATTTTATTCATTTTTTCAGTAATTTGCCTTTGGATTTATATCATCATTTTTGTTATACATGTACATGGAAAGGTTTTGAACTATATTCGAACAAGGCAGGTATTTTTGCCACCCCTATACTATTCAGAGGACACCTTTATTAAAGGGACATTTCCCGGTTGAACAAGTGGTAATATATGTTTTAACACTATTAAGTGGACACATAGTTTGGTACAGAAGTTTCAAGCTTACCCACTCCCTTGTGCGCATCACGACTTGTGTATTCAAGTGTACCATCGTGCGCCTTCCTGGGATCTTCTTTGTAAGGCTTGTGAGTTCCGTCGGGTTTGTAGCGATAGGCAAGTCCATAGTCAACCAAAAACAACTGTATTATAAAAGTAAAACTGAACTATAATCTCTCTCTAGCTTTGCACTATGCAACACATGATTTATCAAGGCCATCATGCATAACATATATCTGAGCATGCTCACAAACTTTTATGATTAGCTTCAGTATTTTATAACTCCTGGTCATTTGTGAAATATTGAATGGAATATGCTTTAAACAAAACTCTTCTAATCTAAATTTATTATTTGCTCTCTTTGGAGAGAATGGCTAATGTTGGTTTATCCAGGTAAGCTATGCACGAAATAGATAATTTAGCACTTACTTGGTTTTCAGCTTTGGGGCCATGTCCCATCATCAAATTAGCAGCTTTAATATCAGCATGTATATACCCATTTTCATGCAGATATTCCAAGGTATTTAACTGCAACAAATAACAAACATTAGTGGAGTTTAGTTAGTGATAAGATGCTCATCATCAGTGTCAAAGGTAAAAAAGGAACCCATTTTATTTGATTATTAAATAAATAAATGAAATAGGCAAATTTCTTTCTCTCCTGGGAACTAATGAAATGTAAATCTAACTATATGTATACCATGCTTATCTATGAAACACCAAATTTTGAGAAAGTTTCACCAAATATAGAGAAAGTTTCACCAAATATGGGGAAAGTTTAACCAATATGGAGAAAGTTCCATCACATATGGAGAAAGTTCACCAAATATAGAGAAAGTTTCACCAGATATAGAGAAAGTTTCACCAAATATAGAGAAAGTTTCACCAGATATGGAGAAAGTTTCACCAGATATGGAGAAAGTTTCACCAGATATGGAGAAAGTTCACCAAATATAGAGAAAGTTTCACCAGATATGGAGAAAGTTTCACCAGATATGGAGAAAGTTTCACCAAATATAGAGAAAGTTTCACCAGATATGGAGAAAGTTTCACCAAATATGGAGAAAGCTTCACTAAATATAGAGAAAGTTTCACCAGATATAGAGAAAGTTTCACCAAATATAGAGAAAGTTTCACCAGATATGGAGAAAGTTTCACCAGATATGGAGAAAGTTTCACCAGATATGGAGAAAGTTCACCAAATATAGAGAAAGTTTCACCAGATATGGAGAAAGTTTCACCAGATATGGAGAAAGTTTCACCAAATATAGAGAAAGTTTCACCAGATATGGAGAAAGTTTCACCAAATATAGAGAAAGTTTCACCAAATATGGAGAAAGTTTCACCAAATATGGAGAAAGTTTTACCAGATATGGAGAAAGTTTCACCAAATATAGAGAAAGTTTCACCAGATATGGAGAAAGTTTCACCAAATATAGAGAAAGTTTCACCAAATATGGAGAAAGTTTCACCAGATATGGAGAAAGTTTCACCAAATATAGAGAAAGTTTCACCAGATATGGAGAAAGTTTCACCAAATATGGAGAAAGCTTCACTAAATATAGAAAAAGTTTCCCCAGATATAGAGAAAGTTTCACCAGATATGGAGAAAGTTTTACCAGATATGGAGAAAGTTTCACCAAATATAGAGAAAGTTTCACCAAATATGGAGAAAGTTTCACCAAATATGGAGAAAGGTTCACCAAATATAGAGAAAGTTTCACTAAATATAGAGAAAGTTTCACCAGATATGAAGAAAGTTTCACCAAATATGGAGAAAGTTTCACCAAATATGGAGTAAGTCTCACCAAATATAAAGAAAGTTTCACCAAATATAGAGAAAGTTTCACCAGATATGAAGAAAGTTTCACCAAATATGGAGAAAGTTTCACCAAATATGGAATAAGTTTCACAAAAAATGGATTAAGTTTCACCAAATATGTAGTAAGTTTCACCAAATATGGAGTAAGTTTCACCAAATATGGAGTAAGTTTCACCAAATATGGAGTAAGTTTCACCAAATATGGATTAAGTTTCACCAAATATGGAGTAAGTTTCACCAAATATGGTTTATAAGTTTTATTTTAAAGAGATTTCAGAGGAGAGTACTTTTCGTAAAAGATTGGAAATAAACTTACTATACGCTTTGCAAGCATGTACGTTACTTTTGGTGTAAATCGCTGATTCGTAGCTTTAAGCTTTTTGTATAAATCCTCACCAAACCGCTGCATGACCATGAAGCGGTACTTTACTTTGTTGGTTTCGTGTAGACCAGTACTGATAAACTTTGGAACACCTACGTATGGTAGCTTGTGAGATTTACGAAACTGCTCCACTAAAATAAAACAGCCATGCCAACATAATAATTAATCAATTATAAATGACAAAGATTTCTTTTTTCTTAGAAATATGAAGATTTTATATTCTGGTTTTTATTTTTTAGTCTTTGCAATAAAAATTGAATTATGAGTAGATTACAAGCATATAAAATACAAATATAAAATGTAACCTTACTAAGATAAGATATCTTAGGTCTTAGTTTTCAAGATTTTAGATCAACAAAACACTGAACAATACCCAGCTGTGAAAGACTGCCACCACACTGACTTCAAGTTCCGTGATATTAATCAACATGATTGTGGGAACTTGCAACAATCAATTACAAATTTTTCTCGAATTTCGAATTAAAAGTTCGTAAATTGCAAAAAAATTGATAATTTAAAATTAAAAAATTACTTACACATTTCTTCCTTAGCTGCCCGTTGATAGAAGTGTAATTCAACAAAAAGCGGCCCATTTCCTTGTGGTTCCTAGCAATATAAATTAAATCATGTTTCACTGAACAGCTAATTTTATACAAAGTTCAAAAAATAAAATGATGGGATTTATGATGGACTATATACTTACAATTTTTAATACATGTTGTGCTTCTGCCACCACCTTTTCTTTTACATTGTCTGATGCTGAAAAAAATAAATAAAATTCAGTTTGTTTTGCACCTTTGTTTTGTTTTGCAACTAGGAAAAATAAGCCTATAATTTAGTTACATCCCAAATAATAAAAATAAACTATATATATTTTTTTAATATTTGTATTTCGTATGCATCCAACAGCGAGCACAAACTCGTCAATTACAGGATGGATAAACAATTTTATTGTGTTTATAATGTATAAACCAAGTCTCATTTGAGGCCTAGGGAGTAGAGTTGAAAGAGTCGCGAGTTAAAACCCTGGCACTAGGTGAGGATTGAACACCGGATCTTGAAATTGGAAGGCAAGCACGTTAACCACCAATCTAAAGCTCCATTATTTACCTAGGTAGATGTATCCAAAGCCTCCCTGTCCGATAATTGATCCAATACGCCATTGTCTTTTCCCGGAATGCTCCGTCAGTATTTCTCCCTCAGGAAGAGGCTTAGGCAGCTTGTACGCTCTTGCTTTTTTAGGCTTTGCTGCACCAGCTTAAATAATAAGTTTGGAAAATTAAAGATTAGTAGTAAGTTGAACAGTAGTAAGAACAGTAAGTTGTAAGAACATGTGCATGAGTTCAATGCTCCTTAAAGTGCATGAAATAGATGCTAGGTGCAGGTCAAAATCTTTTTTAATTTTTCAAAAATGTTATTTCATATGCATCCAACGGAGAGTAACTCGCCAATTACAGGATGGATAAACCATTTAATAACTTATCGTGCTTATAAACTAAGCCTCATTTGAGGCTTAGGGTGTAGAGTTGAAAGAGCCATGAGTTACAACCCTGGCACTAGGTCAGGATTGAACCCCGGACTTTGGGATTGGAAGGCAAGCACGTTAACCACCAAGCTACAGCTCCACTACTAAATTAAATCGGTCAAAATAAAAAAGTGAATACATTAATAAAACAATTTAATTAAATGTGATAAAGTTACATACAGTTTAAAATGAAAAAAAGAGAAATATTCCTTTTTTTTTTACATTTCCAAAGACATTTCTTTTCGTACAAAAGACAAATAGTAAAAAAAACAATGACAAATTGAGATGTAAAAGAGACAGAACCTCAAAACGTTAAGAACATTGTGGCAGGATTGCCTAAGGAGAGACAAATAAATATTATAACAATAAAAAGAAAGACCTGGGGAAAAATTAACGTATGAAAAATAAAGATAAGAATTTAACAAATAAATAAATAAAAAACTATTAAATTAGTTGAAAGACTGTTTATTTAAAATGTCCAACCTTTTGATCCAGGCATTGCCAATGTCTTCTAAAATCTGATATCTGTTGAATGAATAATGTATATATAAAATATACAGAGAGTAAAAATGTTATTTTAATATTATTAAATATTAGTTTTATTTAATTATTATATCCTCTATAGCCTAGCCTAGTATAGAGTGTTATTTTAGCAATTATAGTTTATACTATATAGTTATTAACCCGGCGAACAGACCTTGGGCGGCTAGGATCTAGTATAAATTATATGCTGCATGCCATACTAAAATAATATACGTTAGCCTAGTCCTTCTACTAACAACAGTCTAGACCTAGAGTAGTGGCACTGGCTGGCAGTGTATTCTCGCAGTAGTGAGTCTACTACTACTAGGCTAGTACTAGTACTAACTAGGCCTAGCTAGGCGAACTAACTCCACTCTAGAAGAGTATTATTAGGCCCTACTATACGTGTTTATTGCCTACCAAAAACAAATAAACATGTGTTAAACTATTAATAAAGTTAACCTAAGGCTAATTTCAAAGGAAAAGTCATTATTCTACTCATTTATTGTCATTAAAGTGTTGAAACTTACAAATTTATTTGATGTAATGACATCCACTCTCTGAGAAATTCCCCGCAAAATTTCAAGTTCAATCGAAAGATGGCAGCAGATAACATAACAATTGGCCTACCGTTATACATATCGGTTGTTTATTGGCCAAGGTTCACTACGTTTATCGATGACAACCATTCAGGATGTCGGTTATGTAAAAGATTTAGAATGTATTTTGACCTATGAACCTGTTTCTCGTGAGAATTTAGGACAGCTGTACTGCAAAAATAAAAAAATTTCGAGCGACGACTGACGATCGGATACAACGCCTAATATTTGTATTTTTAAGTGATGTATCAATAAAAAGGTGTAAATAGATGTCCAGTTATGGAAGGAGAGGTTGGAACAAATACAATAACAAGTTATAAAAGCATTCTCTCTCCTACAACTGCTTCAAAGTCGAGGTTGAAACTTCCGGGTAGACGGGTTAATTTTCCTCAGGATGAAAAGATAATTTCGAACACATTGGACCCGCCTGATCCGTGGCAAAATGGTTTGTACAGGACCTTTTGATTTTAGACTGGGCCTAGCCTAGGTCCTAGGCCTAGGTTTTTCAAGAATATCATAATAATAAATCTTTATACATACTGTATATATTGTGGTTTACCTTAAGTTTATGGAGAAGCTATGTTTCATTTTGAAACTGAAAACATATACGAATTATGTAATTCAATAACTAGCTAATATTTAATAAATTAATATTTATAATATTAATATTAATTAAATAATATATATTATTTATATTTATTAATTGTAATAGCATTTTCCTTTGTTCATTTTCTGTTGATTGTTTCAGCGCTTACTTATTAGACTAAGAAAAGGCAGCCAGCACTTTTTGCGCTATATCAAATTGAACTTTTGTTATTGTTTTACAGTATAAACTATTATTATTTCGATATGTACTCGCAACATAACAAAGAGGATTTTTCCATCAAATTTTATTATATGTAGTTGGGTTTTTATTAACTGATATATACAATTTTGTTTTGAAGATCTCTTTGTTCTTGTTTCATTAAATTGTTTTTAAATTTTAAAACTATGTTTACACGCTCTTACTTATCTCTTTTGGAGTTAAATTGTAGTTTATCAGAGTTTATTTACTTATTTTATTTTAATTCAACCTTGTTTATAGAGGGTGACCCTCATCGTATTCTGACAATCAAGTGGCCCTCATGATGAGTTAAGATATCTGTCTGTGTGTGACAGTGGGTGTGTGTAATACTACTACTAGTACACCGGGGTAACCCTGTAACCCCTACTCATAAAAAAATACACCAGTTAAACATCTGATATACCCCTACTGATTGATTACTGTACATATAGAATAGAGGTACTTCGGAGTTATGGGGTTAACGACACAGAGGTATAAAAGACAAGAGGGTTCACAACACTTACTGCGGATGTAACTCGGATATGATTTGAATCGGCTTAAGCGTACATAGAACGGTAGCAGTGCATGTAAACACAGCTTATATCAAATTCATCTTATCTATATTGTATCAATCTTTTGCAGTTCAATCACCCAGCAGAGAGGAATTATTATCAGCTTATCAGTCAGCCTGTGGTAGGCTTAAAATTAAACCAAGTATAAAGATGCTTAATCTAATACAGGTAAGATTTGGCTTTAAAACTACTAACAGTTTATTTATTTAATTCCTTTCATTGAAACATAAAAAGGGAGCACTGAGGGAGATGTCAAATGATGTCAAAGACAACTCCCTCTCTCTCCATTTTGTTGACAGATAGCAAATAAAGTTTATAGATTTTGCTCTGTGGTTAAGTTTTCAACTAGCCTTAAGCTCTGTCTACACTATCGAACTAGTTTGACAAAAAAAGTGTGATGTCCCAAATATGGTAGGTAGTGATGCTTCAATATGTGATATGACATCATCATGTCCATATATGGGTACATCACATTTTTTGTCACATAAAGTTTGATGGTGTAGACAGGGCAGAGAAATTGTATTTGATGAATGAATGAGGATAAAAAGGAAATTAAACCTTACATTAAAACATAATACAATTGTCAATCCCAATGATAAGTGAAAAAAAAAATTGCCAAATAAATGCTGAAAATTTCTAAAAGGTCACCCTAACCAAGACTTTAACCCTGTGTTTCTGCTTTAGGCCTATATATAGTATGCCAAACGTCATACTGTATGTACTGTACATACAATATTTACATGAATTACAGGCAGAATTGGAAAGTAATTTATTAAATACTGCATACCAAAATGACATCCATTTTTAATCAATTCTGTGTCGGAATAAATTCATTATTTGTACTTGAGATTTCAGTGAAATGACAATAATTGGATTAATAATATCTTGAAAAGCAGATGATGTCAAGTATTATATTTGGTTAATTTTTTGACTTCTTAAAAAGACGTATTGTCCCAAGTTGAAACACAAAATATGAAGGTCAAAATATTCTAAAATTAAATTGGCCTTATCAAAGTAATATTTAAAAAAAATTACGTAATTAACAAGTAAATTAATTTGATTATATTTTGTCTGGAAAATCATCGCAAGCGAAAGTAAACAAAGATTTCAAACCACGAGTATGCATTATGCATGATGCTAATTAGGATTGTTTACAACTCGTCACGGTTAAGAAGGTGTTTTCACACAGATCGCAAGGAAGTTTTTTGATTATGCATACATTAGTAAAAAGGTTCATCTGGATCACTGTATAGTATTCAAGTAAATTTTCTTTTGGATGATCCAAAGTCAAATTATGCATACAGAGTAGCCAAACAAGCGCGTTACATTATGAGATATGTTTTGATCGAAAACTTTGACTGGAAGTCAAAGTTATTTTTTGAACAAAAAAACATCTGTATTTCAGTTAAATGATTTTTTTTTCGACTAATATTTGGTGAAAGTTAATAACTATTATGATACTTCAAAATGACCCACTTTTTTCGAAATCTTTTTTTAAAATTTTTTTTGCAATACATCTTTAAAGATTATATTTGGTTTGCAATGTATTGCTAATTAAAGGGTCTTTCACATCTGTTCCGGCACGGTTCAGGTCCAGCGAATTGAACATCAATGTTTCGTTTCAAGACGCTCATCGATATGCACGTAGCCGTGTGAAAACGAAACAATGACGTTCGATTGGATTTTCCAGCGCCGGACCTGAACAGATGTGAAAGACCCTTCAAGTAACTATGATTAAAAGTTTCTTATTTGTGTGTCTTTGATTTATTTTACAAATTATGAAGAAATATACAGATACAGTACTACAAGCCCCTAAAAATATATTGATCAGTTCATTGGATGTAGTAAAATTTACAACAATTCAAGGATGGGTAGATCGATCTGTAATAAAAAATATTTGGTTAGGGTAAAGTTAACGCACATAGGGGCGGCAACAATAACATTTTGTATGATGTGCGCCCTGATGTGTGTACAGTAAACTCTAGAGTCTTGCTAAACAATGTGAAAAGTGTATACAGATACGTTACTGGAATTTACCATGCTTTAATCCATACTGAATGTATAATATATGTAAATAAAAAATAAATTGTAATGTCTTGTGAGAAATATGTCTTAATAAATTAAAAACTGGAGTGACAAACTGCAGTAATGGTTAAGGATATAATGTTACAAAATGCATTACATCATCTTAGACTTAAATTGGAACCTTTACCTGTAAATTTCACCATAAAAGTCTGTGACATTTAGAACGCTAATGAAATAGCCAATAGCATAGTTGAATCATGCTTAACAACCAGCAACATTGAGAAAATACTTAAGAGATCATGACAGCTACTTACATTTTCACCATAACTGCTCTTTTTAAATTTAAAAAAAAAATTCTTAAAATGATAATTTTTTTGTTTGTACCAGTTTGACAATCCCAACTAATGCTTTGTTCCCACTATAGAGGACATAAGTGATTTGGCCAATCACAAGTGATGGATTATTCGAACTGTCGCTTGTCATTGGTCAATGCGTCTACGTCTTTACATTGTGTCTCTAGTGGGAACCATGCTTTAGGAAAGTTTTAAATAGATTATGATGTGGCTGTCGAAATACAGACCAGATGGGGAGTAATAATATTCCAATGATGGCCACAAACTTTGTGGTTACAGTACATTTTCGAATTCATTATTACGGATATTTTTTGTTGTCAAACATCACCTGTAAAGCTCTGTCTACACAATCAAACTAGTTTAGTTATGACAAAAAATGTGTGATGTGCCCAAATACGGTAGTAATATGACATCATCATGTCCATAAATATGGGCACATCACATTTTGTTGTCACATAAAA
The DNA here is from genome assembly GCF_963402885.1 of Antedon bifida. NCBI lineage: Eukaryota > Metazoa > Echinodermata > Crinoidea > Comatulida > Antedonidae > Antedon > Antedon bifida. The sequence goes on from NC_136234.1 coordinate 4,491,930, forward strand.
TGTGATAGTATAGACAGAGCTTAAGTGGAAACTTTGTTCCTGTTGAAATGTTTTTGTAAAAATAAATAAATAAAAAAAATTATATATTTATTCAGTAATCCTGTACACAATAATTAGGAAGAGAATAGGCAAAAAAACAAAGCAGCTCCTAGAATCACTTTGCAATAAATAATGTGTAAACCTAGTAAAGGAGTAGAAAAAATACAGATAATATTTGTATCTTTTCTTAATAATTATTATTATTCTTCAGCAGAGAATAGGCGAAAGTGGACTGATTCTCTACAGTGGATAATGCATAAACCATCAGCCATATTAAATAAATGATTATCATAAAATTGTCTAACGTTGACGTTCTATAATTGTTTCTTTAATGATAGGTGTAGAACGTACAAGCAAAAAATAATGAATCTTTGTGTGTATTCCCAACAGGAATTAATATGTAACACACTGCAGTTTCAATTATCTGTTAAAATGCAGTTACTGAAATAATAATATACGTCTTTATTTGCATTTCAGAATACAGCTGATTTCAAGTCAAGAATAGAGACATTGCAATTAAAAGGTAAATAAAACAAATGTGTAAATGTAAATGTTGGGGAATAACCTGTGACTACTAGCAGCCTAACTGAGCTGAATTGCACACAGGTGTGGACGGCACATACAAACAAATAATGAAAACATCAAACCACATTATTTAAACATTAAATATACCATTGCACTTGCCTAATGTTATAAAATGTTCAGTTATGGTGTTCATTATTGGAGGTACCATCTCCCATAAAAACGCTGTAAAACAAAAAGTTTTCAAAAGAAAGGAGGTAAAGAAATTTGTCCAGCAGTAGTACTAGTAGTAGGGATGAAAGAGGTGAAACAGACATAAAATAAAACAGGAGGACATTTAAGAGACATGTATGTCATCTTCTTCCCTTTGATGTCTGGCCCTGATCATGCTAACAAAGCTTGAGGGTAGATGTCAACATTTGGAGGTCAGGTACTATGGTGTTTGTACAGTGTTAACATTCTTATGGTTGGTACTTAGCCAGTGGCATAATGCAGAGACCCAAGGCCCCTGGGTTATAGACCCTAAGTGCCACGCCACCCCTCCCCCCACCCCATTTTGGAGGCCTCTTTTTAGCCTTTTGAACACATTTTAATGCATGTTTTCTTCCCTGCTCCAAGGCCCTGGTGTTAGCCAGTAAGCACTCATAGCCGTTGAACCACTGTACTTAACATTTATTTATTTATTGGGTGAAAGTATTGCAATCTCTGTGACCATCAGCCACCTATATACAGTACCATCTAGTATGTCCATTAATAATGTCAAGTATCGACGACGACGTCACAATTCTCTGATAAAGATACCATACATAATGAATTCATACAATGATACAGGTATATAAACTCTTGGGATAGTCTTGGAATAAACGATTATGTTAGAACACCAGTATAATTCCAATCTGTGTGTTCTATGTTACTACAGTATTATATATGTTTGATTGATGTTATAATATTAATGAATACTGTTTGAATGAATATAGTTTAATTTTTGTTTGATTGTTAAAATGATTTATAGATATTTTTTTGAACTATAATAAATATGAAAAGTATGTTTATTTTGTAATGATTGTGTGTTTTGCAAGTTTCCTGGTTATAACAGTATTTGTTTGTACATACTGTATATAATCTATTAGTATTGGTAAACATTTTGGTGTGTATAACACCCAAGTATCTTTGTCATTTGATTGGAAGATTGTGGGTCACATGATATTTAATAAATACTCCATTGAACGTTATACAAGTGGAATTTGTACTACAGGTATGCGCATTCATTCCTGTTATGTGTAATAGCCACCTTCAAATGACAAGGATCTACGTTAGATGTTATAAAACATTCATTTTTATTTTCAGTTTTATATAACAATACATTTGTGCAATGGAACATCTATGTAATGTTATATTTTAAACTCATCATGATCATATTTGTACTATTGCACTCATTCACTATTCAAGGCGGATCCAGGGGATATTTTATTTATTTAAATATTTTACGACAGACAAGTCTCCCGCAGAGGCCAGATAGTAACATAGCCGTTAAGGCTAGTGGCTAATTTAGTGGCCTCCCCCTTAATTAATCTTAATTTGACATCTCCTCCCTTGACTGACAGCTAAAATGATCTATTTTTTTATATCTACTTTCAACATACTATTAATCCTTGATTATTTGTTGTATCATCTAAATACATTATTATCATTCTGCGATGGCTGGCGATTATTTTCACTTTATCTGTTGGTATTCTGATTCAAAATAACTAATAAAATTCCCAGCTATTTTATGGACCACTTAAAGTAAATTATCATTTTTCTGCAAGCAGCTGACATAGAAGATGGCATCTACATCATTATATAGGTTTTAATTACACTTTCTTCCGGATATAAAATCCTTTTTAATCAGCGCTTACTGGCTAGTTAACCAGCTAAAATTTATGTTTCTCTACATTTTTTTCAAATTTTGTAGATCTTAATGGTTACAAATTACATGTTTCAAAACATCAGATCATTGTGAATTAAAAAAAAGAACATTAAATCAAATTGAATAAAATGTAGAAAGGAGAATAAAAAACAGCTTATGAGTTTAAAAAACAGCTTATGAGTTCAAAAACCATTACAAATTAAATATACAAAATGGAAAATTCACAGTAAAAGGCAAAAGCATATAGATTTCAGCTTAAAATGAACCCCATAGGGCATTTAAGAATAATTGAAAAACATTATTATATTCATATAAAATGACTAAACTTCAGTATACAGAAAAGTGTAGTGCAGTTTTTGCCATACAATTGTCTGCCAACTAGTAGAACACTGGGATAGTAGTCTAAAGTAGATTTTTAGACCCTGTGCAGTGGAGTAATGGCTATGAGCGCTCACTGGCTAAACCCAGGGGCCCCGGAGATTATAAGTGCCCCTGAGCAGTGTCCAGAGAAATAAACAGGCATTAAAATATGTCGAAAAAGGCTCCAGAATTGGAGGGCCACTTTGGGTTCCTAAACCAGGGCCCTCAGGCCTCTGCGTTAAGACTGACCCTGAGCTGTTGAATTCAGATTCAGATTCGATTTATTAAGTCATTCATACATAATATAATGATAATTGTTTTCTTGGCAGAAAAACACAAGCAAAACAATACATACATAATATTTACATTTGTGATCAACTTGGAACTAACAACAACAACAACAACAAATGATCAGCAATATAAAATACAACAGACCTAATGACCTAATTAACCAGGTTGTGGGAAAAATGGTGATTATTTCAATAGTAGCACCATACTGTACACATGCATTGATTTGCCCACAGAGGTTAACACTTAACTGTGCACTGGTGAAATAGCAATAAACCGATCTAAGGTAGAAAAGCCAAGAGAATTGTATAAATTTCCGAATAATATTGTTAACCTTTAATCTTCTCATACTTTATATATAAGACTGATGTTTATCACATTAACATTGTGTAGTCATGATAATGTTGAAACCATTTGAATACATACAACTATCTACTTAACTTGGCACTGAATCTATTAATGCTGCTTTCATAACTAAATTATTAAGCATAAACGAAGATGGAAGAGTAAGCTACCTCTTTCATTTTCTTTAGTTGATATTATTTCTCAGAGCTTGAGGCTTATATTAGATCTATACTTAAGCCTATTTGTTACTCTATTGATTTAATAGATTTAAAATAATATACCAAAGTTTTTTCATATTACAAAATTACTTGGTATAAAGAAAAACAAAAAAACAAAAAAAATAGATTGATTTCGTGAGGAACGCCATTGCACAATGCATGATGGGAAGGGTTTTGGAGCAAACGTCACGATGCGTACGTACAAAACAACAAATCACTTACATACGTGCGACGTTTGCTCCCAAATCCTTCCCACCATGCATTGTGCAATGACGTTCCTTGCGATAAACCTTATTGTTGGAAGAATATTCTCAAAAAGGCTAAAAAAAATTCAACAATGAGTTCAACTGTGGGTTCAATGTATAGTAATAAAATAAATATACAGATTATTTCTCTTCAAAGAGTGGAGATGAATTTTATCAGTATCAAAATTTTGTTTCATTCTGTTTAATAAACAGTTTTATTTCTTGCAATCATAATTTAGGTGAGAAAATGGACATGAAAACCATAGAAGCGATGGAATCGGTTTTTAGTCGGATTCAGTTTCACACGGTAGATTTGGAATTATGCAACTTGGATGATGAGGTGAGAAAACATTTTGAGGGCATAAAAATTGTAAAATGATGTGCTGAACGTAAGCTCTGTCTACACTATCAAACTAGTTTGACAAAAAAAAGTGTGATATGCCAAATATGTTAGTGATATGACATCATCGGCATATTGGCACATCACATTTTTTTGTCATATAAATTTGATAGTGTAGACAGAGCATAAAATATCCTATCTGTAATGCTTAAAATGTAGCTGTATACACCCCAACCCCCCTCCCCTCCAGCCTTGATGAATGTATATTATGCTACAAGTTTGTTTTCTAGGCCAAGTATAACCTAATACAGAATAATCCTGTACAGTGTAATAATATAAGATACTTTTTTATGAATATAAACTACTTGATATATCTATATTTGTATAGGATATGTCTATTGTGTTTAAAGGACTCATGAAATTATTCACAAAAATCCCATTAAATGCTTTTAACTCATTTATAATGCTCCTTAAACATTCTGCTTACGTAAAAAAGATCACAAATTAATTACGTCAAGATTTTTGATGATTAAATGGATTGTACTATAGGTTGGGATTTTGTGATTTCTAAATTTGCCCTAGGCCAGGCCCATTGACCTTCGGTAATGTCAAGCGATTTGATTGGTAAATTTATTTTAAGTTTAACGAGTCACTTTAAAATGATAAATGTAGTTTATTAAAAATGTAATTTACTATTATTAAAATATGAAGATATTCACCAGATAAGAAAGCGGTATAATTCATGATGTGACTGTCACATCTACATTAATATATACAGTACAGTAGTGTTGTTAGCAATGTCTTGTCCAATATACACAGTAAAGCTCTGTCCACACTATCAAACTAGTTTGACAAAAAAGCGATGTGCCCAAATATAGTAGTGATATGACATCATTATGTCCATATATGGGCATGTCACATTTTGTTGTTTGATAGTGTAGACAGAGCTTTATACATTCTAAAATCATGAAACTACTGGTAGTTACATGTTAACAAAAGAGTACTACCACATGAAAACTAAACAAAAATTTTATGGCACATGTGACAGCACATGTGATATGCTAATCTTTCCTATCTACTAAATTATAATACAAATGGTGTAAAAGGACAGTTCTTTTCCTTTTTTTTCAGTCATCAACTGCTCTTTTCGATATGGTAGAATTCTATGAGTCCGCAATTAAATTGATTGTTGCTAGCAATCGTAACATTGGGATACGAGGATGGCAAGCAGCTGGCCGAATGATGAAAAAGGTACGTATCGGATTTAGTTATATTATTTCAGTTCACAATCAACAGCGGGGAGCCCGCCATTTACACTACAGACTGGCATACATAAAAAACAAGACCGTAAAAGAACATTGACAAGGTCCACAAGAACCAATTACAAACAATTCTTAATTTTGGATTTAAATAAAGATAAACAATTAAAGAAAATATATGAAGTCAATGGCAATATATGAATCAAGTAATCTCGGTAGTAACTCTGTTTTTAAGAATATTGAGTCTAGAAAAAGGAGTATGAAAAAGATAAGAAGATGCTTTTCAACATCTCTTACTTTTAACAGCCAGTCCAAATAAAGAAAGGAGAAAGGACCCAAATGACCCATTTATAGAGAAAAGGAGAAATTGCAACACATTCAAAATAGTTTCTGGTATACAGTATGTGTTTGGTGATGGGGTTGGAAAAAGCTTCCAAGCTTGGTTTGACATTTCTCATAGCCACCAAGAGGTAATGTCCCAGTAGCCATAGTGATTAGCAATAGATAATGACATTTGAGGTAGAGTCTTTAAAAGCTCTGTCTACACTATCAAATCTCGGTAGTAACTCTGTTTTTAAGAATATTGAGTCTAGAAAAAGGAGTATGAAAAAGATAAGAAGATGCTTTTCAACATCTCTTACTTTTAACAGCCAGTCCAAATAAAGAAAGGAGAAAGGACCCAAATGACCCATTTCTAGAGAAAAGGAGAAATTGCAACACATTCAAAATAGTTTCTGGTATACAGTATGTGTTTGGTGATGGGGTTGGAAAAAGCTTCCAAGCTTGGTTTGACATTTCTCATAGCCACCAAGAGGTAATGACAAGGTAACAAATTTAAAAAAGGGGAAATAGAACTAAAGCTCTGTTTACACTATCAAACTTTATGTGACAACAAAATGTGATGTGCCCATATATGGACATGATGATGTCATCTCTACCATATTTGGGAATATCACTTTTTTGTCAAACTAATTTGATAGTGTAGACAGAGCTTTTAAAGACTCTTCCTCAAATGTCATTATCTATTGCTAATCACTATGGCTACTGGGACAGAATCTTAGGATAAAAACATTAAATGTAATTGCTCTCCGTAATACTCTATTCACTGTTTATAATATCTATGGTGAAAATAATCACAAAATATGTAATTTGTGATTCAAACTCTGAACCTTTTCCGAACCTAGTCTGAGTTTAAACAAGCAACAATAAAATAATGAATGTATAAATCACATTCCACAACATAGTTGACATGTTATTCTAAGGTGCTATACTGTAAACATTTCACATGGTAGTACACATTATTAAAGTAATATCACTACTGGTTGAATAAATGCTAGTGAAAACAACTCACACTACAGAACCATACAGACATAGTATATTGCTTAAAGACACCTTCCCTACAATTTGTGACGTTTTGTAAAAATAATACATATATATTACTTTAAAAACATTAAACCAGGTCATTCCTTGTCTTAAATGTACGTTTTATGGTAAATTATGATAAAAAGTGAGAAACAATGCACTACCTAAGTAGCTCGCGGCGACTGACCTCTCGTGGACGGCCTTTAGGCCTAGCCTAGCTAGGCTTAGTTTTGTAGGCCTAGCTGGTAAACATCGGTAACGTACGAACATCGTACGCTAGCTATATACCTAGCCTGACGTTGTATAGTTGCTGCATTAATTATCTTTCTATTTTTGCCAGACTCCGTTGATACAAATTGGGGAAAACCCGGTATTTTCGCTGAAAAGTTAGGAGTCTTCCATTTGTTTTGGCCTCACGATCGATCGAAAAGTGGGTGAATTACAGAAGAAAAACAGAAATATCAATCCGCGCGCAATGCATTTTGGGATTTATAGCGGGCCGCTATAATTATTAGAATCGACTTATTTTTCACATTTTTAACCATTTAAAGACAAAAAAAGTTATCGCAATAGGACCATATAGTATTATTTTTACATTAAATATAGTTTGTGATCTTAAAATAGATCTAAAAAACGTAGGGAAGGTGTCTTTAAACATGCTTTCTAGCCAAGGCATTGTGAACTATCAATTCCTATGTATCTGCATCACCCTGATTTGATAATTCAAGAGTCCGAACTAAAAGTGAAATGTCAAGAATGTATGAAGAAAATATAGCCAGAGTGGAGATGTACTGTAAAAATACACTTAAATATTGGTGCTAAGTTTGCAGATGTTGTAACGGCCAAAAATACCTCTGGGGCAGTATAATTCAAGATATCGGGAACCTACCGCAAATTATAGGGAACCTTGGTCTGCGAATATTAATTCTCAGAGACAGACAGACATTGCAAAGATGTTACGTAGGAATAAAAAATCATTAGGATTACTGTTTGCCGATTACAAATCATTTTTTTGCTAATGTGAATGTTATCCAACGTTTTAATTACAATCATGATAAATTCTTATTTAAACCATTGAGGAATTCATGTTTAAAACCGAGTACTATGTCTAGACTGATACATTCAAACATTATGGCTTTATGTAACAAATCTTTTTAACCTAGATTTATTGTTTAAGAATAAATTTGAGTTTTCAATTACGATGAGAAAATAAGTGGTGGGTGACGCAAGTATTGCGTGTAAACAAAATATAGTTGAACATCCGAGTAAGTACTTGGTTTTTTTTAATAAAAAAACCTACAGTATATAGAGTAAAAACAAATATTAAGAATTATGTCAGTTGAACATCTAAGTACTTTTTAAACCAGTAAAAAATATTTGCATTCATATAAGATAAAAACAACTGGCACAATTTTGACCATCAATTAAGTCTACTTTCAGAGGTAAATAAATTGCCAAGGTAGACTAAAATATCCAATATTAAAAATTATGAAAGACATACAAAAATTAACATTTAATAATATAAAAGTATTGGAAATATGATGATTTTTTTTTATCACAATTTTTAATTTTTCCTTTTTAGAGTATTTAATCACATTTTTAATTTTTTTTTTTTTAAATCAAAAATTTCATTTCATTCAAAAATTGTGAGATTATTATATATTTAATGTATATTATCATCAGTTTCAATTCCTCATTAAGAAATGAGAATGTCTTTGTAAGGACATCAATGATAATGTGAGTAGTGCTTCACATAAAGGCTGAATGTGTTGCTGGTTTACAGTGAATGGTTTTAATAGTTTCAGTTGTAATTTTTTTGTTTATAATATAATTACACATAAATTGATAATTACATATTCAGTATCTTTCTATCTATTCCAAGAAGGTACTCCTACATAAACAAAATTGTTCCTTTTTATTTTTTGATTGAAAAAAAATAATGGGCAAATCCAAAAAAACAAAATGCTTGTGGGTGGCAGCTGTAGAGCAAATTCAAAATATACTATGCATAGGCTAAAGCTCTGTCTGCACTTTGAAACTAGTTTGACAAAAAAAGTGTGATGTGCATATATATGACATCATCATGACCATATATGGGCACACCACATTTTTTTGTCGCATAAAGTTTGATGGTATAGACAAGGCTTAAGAATAAAAAAGTAATCCAAAAAATTAACATATAATACTGTATACCACTGCTATATAAATTGTTGTCATACTACATAAATTAGAATTGCAAAGCTATGTCAGTACAATATTTAGATCGAAAAATAAACTGGACATTTTATTAAAGAATGCTTGGGAAGATAAAAAAGAACTGTGCCATATTATTTATAGGCGTACTGTCACAATAATTGTTTTAAGATCAAGAATAGATGAGAAGCTACGATTCATAACATTGACATAATGTGGACTAATATGCTACAATTGCATCGCTAGCCCAATCATTCTCCCATCTATCATTCCTCAACATAATATTGTTTATCTTATCTACTGCCGAGATTGTATTATCCTCAATGAGATGAGAGAAATTTAATCAATATAAGGTTGTTAATTGGTTTCATTAGACATTATTAATGAGAGGTAATATGTTAAGTGGTCTTCAGTTCAGACACATTAGATGCAGAAGCGCTCTCGTGGCTTTACTTTCATCGCCGTACATTCTCATTAAGTAGATCTCAAAATATCTGCATGTCGTATCATATTTTCTTTGATGGACAAATCCAATATAGGGATACAGTAAAAAAAAAACAGATTATGTAGTAGTATATTTTACATAAATATTTTAAAAACAAGTTACAAGAAAAATATAAGGTTTATCGTAGGAATAAAGGCATTTATATGTTTATGTATAAACAGTATGTAATATGTATATATTTGGAAAAATTCGCAAAAAGGCAAGTTTAATTCCAAGCAATTGAGGAAGCAGGCGTACAATTGAATTGCAGTATTTTATTGAGCAGGAAACATATTTATTTGATGACTACACAGTGGCGTGTTTAGCACTCCTAAGGGGCCCTCAAACACTGGTTGCATTGAGGCATCATCCTCTGGGTTCCCTGGGTTTAGCCAGTGAATGCTCATAGCCATGACACCACTGTGACACCAGTACCATGGAAGCAATGAAATATTCACTGCTGTGCTAAAATCATGTATTTGAGTTTTAAACACAAAAACATTTAATAGTCCTATTAGTACATTCATACTCAATTATTTTATTAATTCAAAATTAAAACAAATAATCTGTTAATAATATTTTGATAAGATACAATTACAAGCGAATATAAATATATGTTGCGTATACACATTACAGTTACCCATGGTTAGTACCTTAGTCCATGGGGATTTCTTCTTTAACATCATTATGGCAAAGGTCAGCTGCAGATTGAGCATGCTCACTGACATCTGCTCGGGTCATGTCATTATGTTTGACATCTTTAAATGTGATCGGATCACACATAGTAGGTTTAGGAATTTGTAAGATGGGATTATTTGGTAATGGTTCACGAATATCAGGTTTATTTAGTATTGCACTAGATATTGTATGTGCAGGGGGCGTAAAATACTTTGTGTTTACTACAGAATGCGATTGGCTACTATGTTCATTTACTATAGCACATGGTGAGATAGTATTACTGTGTTGATAAAGTACAGTATGTTCAATGGTACTAGTGGTAGGCTTTTCTACAGTATGTGAAGAGTCACTAATATAAGGTTTAGTTACAGTCTGTTCACGAATGTCTTGTTGATTCAGTACATTATGTGGTGGGTCACTAACATCCTGTTCATCATCCTTAGCAGTAGGATGGGCAGGGTCGTTGGGGTCATGTGCCAGGTCGGTATTGGTCGGGTCACTGATATTAACTGCTTCAGTTTCTGGCAAGTCAACAACGTCCTCATCTAACAGCAACATGCTTCCAGAACGATCATCCTGGTCTTCCATAGAGTGTTGGTCCATCATTAGTTCATTTAACACAGTTCTATCATGATCTATACTAGTGTACATCTTTTCCTTCCGTTGATTTATACTTATACTTCTCAATCTATCGAGCGCATTTTCCAACATATTTGCCAAATCCTCATCGTCAATGTTATTAGCGTACAGTTTAATTTGCTCAAGAGAATCGCACGCCTCGGATGAGGATTTAAACATCGGGTCATCTTTTACAAACTCGTAATCATCGGTGTGATTATTGCCAAGATCGTTATCATCCACCTCGCCACTTTGGTTGATAATGATGTTCTTAATTAGTTGTTGTTGCAGCATTTCTCGCCATTTCGGATCAGACGCATCAACTGGTATCTCGCACGTCGGCACCTTGTCCTCGATATACTGCACCGCGTCAAACCCGCTGTCTATCTTTTCGCAGAGGTGTTTTAAATCCATGAATTCTACACCATCGTAAAGATCATCCAATTCATCAGCTTCATCTGAGAAAAGTCCAATCTTTTTAAAACATTTGGTAACGGTGTGTGCATCTAATTCGTCCCAGGCTAGCTTTCCCCATTGTATAGTATCAAGTAAGCTGGCCGTCTCCGCAATTTCTTCAACGGTCAGCCCACTTCCAACTTTGCTGCATACGTACCGCAAGAATCGATTCCGTGTTTTAATCTTCCATGACCTTATCAATTGTGATTCTAGCACGGGAGTGTGTTGTGGGGATTTTTTCGGCAAAAACTCAATGTGTATGTTTTGTACGCAGTCTCGTAAGGTTTTTGGATGATAAGGAGCCATGTCTAAATATAGTAGTATTTGTCGTCGTTCAAGAGCTAATCGCCTATCAAGTCTCATCAATGTTAATTTCATTATGCTAGTTTGTATCAAACTTTTCACGTTGCTGAAATAACGACATCCAAACGGTCTTTCAGGCATTCTCAACTTCCTGAAACTCATCGGTAATTTATTTTTGCCAATTACAATTGGTTCCATTTTCTCTCCTGCTGCGTTGAAGAAAAAAGCCCATGTCAATTTCCGGTTAGGCGTTTGTTCGATACCTCTTTCGCTTTCTGAGGACATTGTTGTAGGTAGTGCCTTCCAGTAGATTGCTGTTAGTTCCATGTTCCAAATGTCCTCTGCTTGAAAACCAGACATTAATTCACTCGATCGTTCTGCCCAACTGTTCTGAAATTTTCCATCAATACTTGGCCGTCCACGGTTTGAATCGCTGAATGCGACCCCATGTCGTTTTTTCCACTTCTCGAGCCATCCTCGTGAAGCATCAAAAGCAGTCACTCCGGTCAATTTTGCGTAAGCCAACGCCTCGTCATGAAGCATGCGTCCATTTACGTGAATGTTTGATTGAATACACTTTTGATACCATTCCCACAAGTAGGAATTGATAGCGCCGTACGTTTCTGATCTGCCTCTCTTCCTGGTGCTACTACAGTCCGATTCCCAGTCTTTAAGTATCTCAGCTCGATGACTAAGAATTCTCTGAATTTGTGACTTGCTACATCCATATTTCCTAGCTAACTGTCTCTGGCCAATTTTAGGGGACTCACTTTTATCCAGAATAATTTGTACTTTTGTTTTTATGTCCAAACACAGCCTTTTTGCTCCACTCTCCACAGAGATTTGAGTAGGCTTCTCCTTTTCTGCTTCAGCCATGTTTGTTATAGTCTGCTCTTAAGAATGGTCAAAGTTGAAAGTAAGATATGTTCTATTTCACTAATAGGTAATTCTGGTATATAATAAAAACAATTGATATTAAATAAATTTGCACAAATACCTGCAATATGTTTTTTCATATCAATATTAATATTAAGAATCATAAGGTGAATCATTATTGTTTGTAAAGGAAAATTTAAAATACTGTTTATTTTCATTGAATACTACTAGTTACCATATCACAAAAATGGAAGAATCCATATTTTTACTGACATCCAATGCTAAGGTCATTCAAGCAGAACAACCAATCAAAGAAAAGAAGTTAAATTGCTAGCAGACTACTAACAATGAACTATCATTTATAAAATGATTCATTCATATAAAAGATGTTGTTTAATTAATGATACAATCAAAACAATAGTAATTACCAATATAAGAATAAATTAAACACCATTCAAATAGTGTTAAAGTGTGAGATATAATAGGTAAAATACTCTGAAAAGTGATGGTCCCTTAATGGAGGTGGTCCCTTATTGGGAGTGGTCCTGTGAATATTAAGTAGCAAACTCGTGCTTTCCTATTGGTCTGTTTCTAAATGTGATTTAAATGAACTTTGGCTTATAGATTCTAGGAAACAATAAATTAAATGAGACTGTACAGATACACATTCATTATTTTGGAAGATTTTAAAAAAAGACATGAGATTAAATATACTTTAAAAACAATTTTTTTTTACAATAAAAAAGGAGATAATGATTAGTGTTTATTACTATGTCAAATATTTTTTTATTTATTTACTACTGTACTGTGTATAGGTCTATGCTCAATCATAGTTCAATTTAAAGATAAACCAAAAGTGGGTTGTTATTTTTGTGATTAAAATATTTAATAAGAATAATTCAGAATAACTATCAGTTAAAGCCTACAATATGCATACAATAATAAATACTAATATAAATTCAGGTATTATAATCGTGGAGGTAAAATTCCATGTTATATTTAAATATAATGTTGGTATAGTAAAAAAAAAATTGATTTTAATAGAGAAAACAATTAAGGAATCTATGAATTTTTAAACATGTTTTTGCAACAAAATTATGAATTCATTAATAATTCACTTGCAAATTTCCTGTAATTGCCATTTTTTACAATTTATACAAGAGCCAAGACAAATACAATACTTAGTAGTATTTAGCTGCTAGACAAATGTTATAAAAAATTCACATGAATAAAATTTTAAATTGATATTTCGATTTAAACCCTACAGATTTGAAGACAGATCAATTTGTGACGGGTCGCTGTCCTGCGATAAATTGATTAGATAGAGAGTTAGCAATCTTTTGGATAACAACTCTCATACATCAAGAATGTGTGTGTTCTTCAAATAATAATATTTATTTGACTTTGTTAAGCCAGTTCATTGATTTTTACATGAAATAATTTATATTGTACATATCTTTCAGAGAAATTACATATTTGATATAAGACAATTTTCAATCAGTTAAAAGCCTACAATCTGCATTTAAATAATAATTACCAAAATACATTATGTAATTGGTTTGCTTTGTTATAGAATTTTTGAATTTCCTCGGAACTAAAATCTCTTTGTTTTGTTTACTGTATTTCCATTTTCAATGGCAGATTCTACGAAAGAGGTCCTTGCCTCTACCAAAAATTAATAACCTCCTTTGATTGCCTGCTCCTTGTCTGGCGATGGCCTGCAAAAAATCCTGAATCTGATTAAATGTTTTCTTCGTCATTTTAGTTATTACAGTATAAGTTATGTATGAATAAATGAATGAATTAAAGATCACTGTAATTTTATTTTCAATTTGTTGCATACGTTTCTGAATTTTTATCAAGGCATTTTTTATCTTGGTGTATTTGATTATTGTTAGTTTAAAGGCATCTCTTACATTTCATAATTATCATACGAATTGAATGTTAATGGCAACATAGGCTTTCTATCTGTCAATACATCTACCTAGACTTAATTTAAGGTCAAAGGTTAGGCCGCACCAAGTTCGTTTGTATAAGAGACAAGTATTTCAATTAGGGATGTTGTACCAAGAAAATAAATGAGTTGTTCAAATTATCTTGAGATCATTAAATCCATCCTGTGAGGGATTAAGCCTACAGTTTTGATAAAGTATGTTGGGATGAGAAATGAAAAATAATAAATAACTAATTTCTGTAAATTATAAGACACTGTGTTAAGCTATTATCTACACTATCAAACTGTATGTGACAAAAAAATGTGATGTGCTCATATATGGACATGATGATATCATCCCTACCACATTTGGGTATATCACTACCATATTTGGGCACACTTTTTTTTGTCAGACTAGTTTGATAGTGTAGACAGAGCTTTCTCCAAACTCTTTCAAAATGCATGTTGAAAATGTGGATAAATAGAAAATTTGTTATTCAATTATTTAACAGTATACACTACAGTAAAACAAAAATTTTATGATTTTTTAAATTCTTTTTCAGACTTCATGTTTAGAACATCTAGATGTAAGGAACACAGTCTGGTCAGAGCCTAGCATTCAGGCGCTTGCCCGAGCTGTGAGGAATGACATATCAATCAATATCCTTCATCTAGAAAATTGCAATTTGACAGGGCGCCCTCTATTTATACTGAGTAAGTTGATAGTGGATACTATTTGCTAATCAAAAGCAAAACAAATATTCTATCTGATGAAAATAAACTGTGGGACCTAACTAAAGTCTGTTGTAGGCTGTGGACAAAATAATAATAATAATCTGTTTTTATTTTTAGCATTAGCATTGAAATTAAACCAAACTTTACGTGATATCTTCCTTGCCGAAAATCGTTTGGTTGCATCCGACGCTATCCAACTCGGGAGCATGCTAAAGCACAATAAAGGACTTAAGCTTCTTGATCTACGTAACAATCATTTACAGGTAAACAAATACATTGTCTTGGCTACTCTCAGTACTGTGTTGGTTTATCTGGGCATATATTTGTCGTAACGGCTATGAGCGCTCACTGGCTAAACCTAGAAGCCCAGAGCTTATAGCTTGGTTCCCGCTAGGATGCAATGCAACGTAAGTGATTTGACCAATCACAAGTGATGATGTATTCAAACTTTTGATTGTGATTGATCAATTCACGGCTTACGTCCCTGTGTTGCATCCTAGTGGGAGCCAAGCTTAAGGGGCCACACAGTATGATCAACTTCAATGCAACTACCCAGCGTTGGATGGCCCCTTAGGAGTGCTAAACATTTGCCCCATGTGTTACGCCGCTGACCTATAAATGCATCATTCACAGATGATCACCACCAATTATTTTGTGTATTTGCATAGGATGTTGGACTTTCTCATCTGTGCGATGGCTTGATAGATCAAGAGTTTGGATGCCTTTCAACGCTGGTTCTTTGGAATAACCAGATAACACATCTCGGAATGCGTCATCTGGCAAAAGCATTGGTTTGTATTGACGCTTTACATATTACATATTAGGTTTTGGGGAGCTGAAGGAAGAGACGTTGTTGATATGTCTACTACAGTATCTTAAGCTCTGTCCACACTATCAAACTTTATGTGACAAAAAAATGAAACGTATGGATGGAAACACAAAGAGAATGATGCGGCTATAGGCCTACTGTGAATTCACTTATTACATATTAGGTTTTGGAAGGAAGAGACGTTGATATGTCTCCTATCTAACTGTTAAAAACTATTATGAAATATTATATGTATTGTTGTTTCAGCCCCAATTGACAACACTAGAGACCTTGAATTTAGGACAAAATAACATTGGCAACGAAGGTATTCACACCGTAAAGGACGCCCTCATGAAGAACCACTCGCTTCTAAGATTAGGCTTATATCAATGTCGGATATCAGATGAAGGTAAATGACCCTTGGTAAACTACTAGACAGTAGTGCTAAACTATGATAAATGAAAAAACAGAAAGGCCCACTAATCAAACACCTATTTATACTCCTGGGTGGTGAACGATTGCTCAGGCAGAT
The DNA here is from genome assembly GCF_963402885.1 of Antedon bifida. Taxonomy (NCBI): domain Eukaryota; kingdom Metazoa; phylum Echinodermata; class Crinoidea; order Comatulida; family Antedonidae; genus Antedon; species Antedon bifida. Next base: position 4,508,433 of record NC_136234.1, read on the forward strand.
GAAACATGTTTGGTGAACTAATTGCACTGAACATAATATAAAAATTGGAAAAATTAAAAAATTGGAGTACAAAATATGTAATTTTGGTTTTGTCAAATTGATAAAATAAAAAATATTTTACATTTATTTATTTCGGCAAACATATTAGAATAAAAAATAAATGTTTAAACTGTGTTTGCATCGTAAACAGGAGCCGTAGCATTAGCTGAATGCCTAGCAGACAACTGCCAAATGGTGAGACTAGATGTGAGACAGAATGATATCCGTACCGGAGGATTAATGGCGCTCGCTCATGCATTACGTGTCAATAAGGCGCTACTACGATTAGACCTTGATAGGGAAGTTAAGAAAGATTCAGTGAGTATTAAACCATTTTAAATAACAAATGAAATAAAAATATCTGTTTTGGTAATACAAGTTACAGGTACTATATTTAGAATATTATGTTATGATGAAATATACATAATAAAGTAAAGTATATGTTTTGCCAAATAAGGCATTATTACCACCATGATAAATATTATGATCTTATGTTCTGTATAAAACCAAGGAAATCTAACAACAGAACACTGAGCTCGCCTTACCAAGATAGGAACTTGTAACAGCTCTTTGATCTTATGTCTGGCTGCGACAAATACCAACAGTACTGTACTATGTACATATTCTCCATGGAACGCGGTGTCTGTTAATGGGTATGAAATTGATCATGCTGCAGCCACAGATAAACCCTTTGATTTCCAGAGCTCAGCATCCTGTTGTTAAATTGCCTTGATAAAACTGTTGTAATTAAATTTATAAATGCAATTATTGGCACACAAGAGGCTTTAAATATCAGTGATTTATAATGAGACTTGGTTAAAATTCTGCTGTTATTCAACACACAAATGAACGGTAGTGATATGTCCAAATATGGTAGTGATATGACATCATCATGTCCATATATGGGCACATCACATTTTGAAAGTAGTATCATGTCATTCATATTTTCTGTCTTTATTTAGACTAAAGGGTATGATGAAATTCAAAGAAGTCTCCAGCAAGAAATTGCCGTCTATCTGCATCGGAATCGAGAGAGTACACGGCAAGCGGAAGAACAAAGGCAGGCGTTGTTGGGACAACAAACAAAACCAGACGAAAATATTCCCTCACCAAGCAGTGAGGCACCTAGGACTGGTTCCATGGGAACAAATATCAATGGACACATATCAACATTTGTACAAAGTAAAGGAGTTTGCACAAATTCATCAGATTTGAACAAGGACAAAGAATCGGACTTGATTGAAAGAGAAATAACAGAGGCAATAAATGATGTTGATTATCTGACAAGCATGAAAAAGGATTCTGAGAAAATTTGGGAATGTGGTTCAGATATCGTTGGCGAGGCTTCTCAGTTGCCTTCATTCTACGCTCAAAGCACACAGGACTGTAATCCATTGTTATCTCAACTTGCGACCGATGTTGAGACGAGCGAGCCAATCCGACAGCCACTAGATCCACTTGGAGTCATCCAGCAGCAGGTCACGGCTGGGTCACCCCCGGGTATAATGATCACCGGCAACATTAAGCTCTTAACGCAGCCACAAACTATTGTTAAACATACAAGCCCACATAAAAAGGTAGTAAAAGGTGATTCAACCAATCACACAATGGACACTCAGCTTGAGAGTGCACCGATAGGTTCAAAGGTCAACGAGGGTGCATTAACAGATAATAATGTTTCTACAATAGGTAACTCAAATGCAACACTGGATAACAAAATGATTAAATCAGATAAAGTAGACTCCTCAATAGCCAACACACATACAGACACACCGACAGATACACTCAATTGTAACACAGAATCTGGCAACAGTACTATAGACAGCAATATACAGCAGCCAGTCGTGGCAACATCAAGTGCAATCCATAAAACTCAAGTCATTCCAGGTGAAAGTAAGTCTCCAGAAGTAACCGGAATCTCCACAACACCGTGCGGAGATTTTGTTGAAGCCTCGTTGGTTGATGAACAACACAATGGTCACCAGGATAAAACATTAGAACCATCTGATAGTAAATTGGACACTGCTAAGATATCCAATGCAGGGATTGGTGCAATTAATATACCAAAGACTAATACCCTGGGTAAGTGTTTGGTTTCTCAGCATTTTCGCTGTCTTATGAAAACGAGCTAGTGGCCGAGCGGATAAGAGAGTGGAACCATTCGAGGCTCACTCGCTCCATCGTTCTGGTGGTAGAACGAGTGTTCTCGAATAAGGACTATAGGGGGTTACTCCGGTGTACTAGTTCACTCACAGCCACTGATCATAACTGGACCCTCTGGGAGACCAGTCTTTGACTGAAGGGGTCACCGGTGCACTAGTTAACTAGACATTCTTAACTCAATTCTTTCCCTTTGGAAACACATGGTGTACCACAAACCTAAATGACTTTATTCGCCTTGCAAACCTTTAAACAATGTATCATGTCTCATACATTCAAATTCATATAAAGTTTATCTTCCTTGGAAGTTACTTGGCACAGCTTGTGTAATGTTCTTGTGTTTGAACCATTGGATTGGATTCCTCTCTGTTCACCAGACTTCCCTTTAAGATATGCTTGACACACCCGACTAAATTGTATTCAAGTGGATTAATACAGTACAATGATTATTTTCTTTAGCTGTGCAAGACGATGGAGGACTCGTTTCAACCTCTCCCGATGATTTTGAAAAGGAGTTAAGTCAGATGTTGGCCAACGCTAGAAGTGGGATGGACATCACCCCAACAGGTTAGCATTAAGTATTTCCATTTAATTTTTTCAATTCAACATTTCTTTCGACCAAAATCAACATATGTATACAAACAAGAAACAACAAAGTCTCAACAAAGGGACGACTTACAGACTCAAATAAGTCCAATTTAGCAGTCACCTGAATAATAGTTGCTTTTCATTATACAGTAATCTGAACGGTTTAAGCCAATAGTTGGTACCATCCATTGCTATGCCTCCCTCGGCTTTTTAAATTTATTCTTCTACCTGGGTTTTGAGACTAATGCTTCTATGCCCCTCTTGATCAGAACATACTCTTCTTTCTAATAAAATCACACCTTCCGCTAGGTCGGCGCTTGTTTGCATGTATTAGTTTTCGTAAGCCAGTAAAAATCTGTTTCGCATGGCAACGAAATATTGAATGCGCCGTCCAAAATATGACTGCGGTAAATTTGAGCGAAGCGCAGGTACGTGTTGCTTGCCTAGGCCTAGCAAACATCAAAGCGAGTGAGGACTTTAAAAACTGCTATTTATCAAAATTGACCTGGCATTTTAGTAAATTACTTTAGTAAATTACTTTCAATAAATCTATAATTATATTATAATCATGAATCATTCCTGATTCAAATGCAAAATGTGCAAAATAGATCAAAAACTATACTCGTTTTGTAGTTACGAATATGACTGGTGATATTCGTCAACACGAATATGCTTTACGAATATGAAATGAGGATCAGCTCAAAAGTTTCACAAATGTGTGACGTATCCGTTTTCGTTATCGTATTCGTAAGGTTGCGAAACCTCCCTATTAGCTCTAGAATTACCACAATAATCCATATCATCATTCTTAATTTCTGGGTTTTTTTTAACTTTCTTTAGGTACAGAGTATGAAGATGACCAATTATTCAATGATTGAAACAAAAGAAATATCTGATGTTAGGCAAATTCTAACAAAATAAAATCAAGTATTCAACTTGGCACTACTCCACAGTGTCTCACTTGACCCTTGGATATTATAGTACAACTCAATGGTATTTATTAATATTAAAATTAGTTAATTTAAGTATATGAATTTGACATATATTGAAATTTGTAAAATGATAGGTTAAGTAGCACAAGGGGTAAATAGAAATAATAAGGTAACATTCTCTAAGCTCTGTCTACACTATCAAACTAGTTTGACAAAAAAAGTGTGATGTACCCAAATATGGTAGTGATATGCTTAAATATGGTAGTGATATGACATCACCATGTCCATATATGGGCACATTGCATTTTTTTGTCATAAAGTTTGATAGTGTGGACAGAGCTTAAGAGCCAATTATACTGTAGCTGAAGGTCCTTAAAAGGGAACAATATAAACGTCGTGGTGCAGGATATCCAAAGATCCTGGGTAGACGTTTTCCACAATAAACTGACCAATCAAATGCTAGTAATGACCAATTGCCATGGTTACATACAACCATGAAGGAAAATCCTCCATGATACTATGTGTACAATCTTTATATACTGTTGTCATAAATAGTAATTTTAAATGAATATGTTATAAACAAGTTAATTTGTAAATCTGTTACTAAGTTATTGTCCATTGTTTTGTATTCAATATTGGCCAAGATGGGATGACAGACAAACAGACTATTAACTGACCAATGTATGAATGGATTATGATGAATTAATGGAGAAAGAACTAATAATTTTTGGGGTGTTAGTACAAACTTATAAATGTTGCATATAATGCTATAAAAGTTGGTATTGATGTAAAGTTTATTTTTTGTTAGCTTTTTAAATTTTTGAATTATAATGAATTTTAAGGTAAAAAATGAATTAAACTTTCCTTTATTATTTTTCTTAATATGTAACTTGTTATGATATATAAATAATTAAATTATTTATTACATCTTACCATTAAATCCTGTTAGAATGTTAATACATTTCTTGACGGTTTAAACTATGTAATTGATTTGTAATGTCTCTAATCTAATCTATTTAAAGCATAAAAAAAGACAATATATTTACATTTCTACTACAAACAAGATGATATTACAGTAAATAAATAATATGTACACAGTGGCATAACACAGTGGCATAACGCAGAGGCCTGAGGCCCCTGGTTTAGGAACTCTAAGTGGCCCTCCAACGCTGGAGGCCTGGGGTGTTTTTAGCCTTTTTTGACATTTTATGCCTGTTTTTCCGCTCCAGGGCCCCTGGGTTTAACCAGTGAGTGCTCATAGCCCTTACACCACTGTATGTATAGTGTGTATGCAAGGATATTCATCTCTCACAAACAGCAACAAATCTCCCTTCAGTGTACACAAATGAACACAAAATAACAAAAGAGAAACCAGTTAACTTGAACACAAAGTGAACATACGCACTATAAATTAATGGTGCAGTGTCCCCTACATAATTGCCTCCAGTTAAAGACGCCAAGCATACATATAATGTGTAACACTTACTGTAGGAAGGGACCAAATGCTGAACACTACCCAGATATTGAACAATTGCTATAGTAGAACTAGTGATGATTTGTAAAAAAATTTGTTGTTTTTATATAATTTACTTGTTAATTAGTTTTATAATGAATAAACTTATTTTGGAGAGTGGGACCAGCTTATAATAAATAAAAATATGGGCTCACAAACAAAACTTTGGGCTCACAAATAATGCCTTGAGAATGTATTCAGTGAGGAAAACATATAAATGTATTGAGTGTCCATGTTTGGATTTCATTGGACATTCATTTTAAACTTTGTTTTTTGACAGACACAGTTCTATTTCACAACAACGTTATTAAAAACAAATATTACTACAAAAATATAGCTGAATCAAGTTTTTGGAGATAATGCCAAAGAATGGTATTTGGCATATCATGTCTCCCTGACCACATTCAGACATTAATGATTCAGGGGGGGGGGGGGAGAGTCAGTGGCGGATCCAGGCCCACTGGTGAAATGGGATCTTACCCTAAAAGGAGGAATAAAAGCTTTACAATATATATAGATAGATAGGAAGTGTCCTCATTTCACTAAGCTAGGTGGGAATTTGCCTAAATATTGTATTGGAAAAAAAAATATTTTGGCACACATGGCGTTTCATACTGGAATACCACCATAAAAAAGAGACTTGGGGAAAATAAATGCATCATTTCATACACTACATAGTAATATACTTCACCCTGATTGTGTGCTACGATTGATATATGATGCTATAGTTTAATGTTGTTAAGAAAAACATAAATTAAATATGTAAAGCTTTTTTATGTGTACAGTATAGTTAAACAAATATATTACACTTACCAATTTAACAGTAATGTCCTTCAACAATAACTGTAGACAGAGTGAAATGATTTTTATTTGACGCAAATTTGCAATAGAACTAACATTAATGATGTATAGTTTCGTCCAGGACATGACTTTTATATTAAGGTTTATTTTAAATGATTATTATTTTTAGTTACATTATTTGTATTTGGTTGCCAATATTGATCAAATAAGCACCTCACCATAAAGCTTTGTACCATGCTTTTTAGGTTAACCGCCATGTTAAGCCAGACGCATACTGTCGGCTGAGCAAACTTTCACGAAAAATATTGCCACCAACTGTGATCGCGTTCTATTTTCTGATTGGATAATTACTATACGGCGCGCGCTGACATATTACAATAAATTAGAACATGTCATGCGCAGTGGAATTTTTTAGTAAGCTGTTAGCTCACGTTTGGCGCACACTTGGGGAAAATGACACGTGTGACAAAAAATATTAAACACAATAGATATTTTCCTCACCGGCACGCGTGGCCGATTCCTCACGAATTGTCCGGCGTACACTGAGCAAAGTGTTATTCATGCCAGTTGGCTCAGCTGATAGCTATAGTGTGCGCCGGGCTTTAGATAGACAAATGCGAGTTTAAATTAAATTAACTAAACTTAGTAAACGCACACTTAATCGGCTTCAACAAATTGTGCAGCAGTACGACTTGTTTGATCATTTATGGTATCATGTATATTTCAAATATTTTTTTTGAAAGGTTTATTGAAGACTTTTTGTAGGAATTTATCTTGTGCTCCATAGTAGGTGCTTCTGTAATAATATAAGGATTTTTTTTTTTCAACTTTTGTCAATGGATTAAGCTTTATATTTTATGTTATTTTTTCCGGAGACATTTGTAGTTAATCTACAGATACAAAATGCCACAATTGAATATATTATTGGATTTATGCTGGAGAGTTTTGGAAACTAAAAAATATACTATATTCCTTCGTTTTATCCAGCAAAATTTATCATAGAATTATTAAATATCGAATGTTCCTAATTTTTACTTCTTATTGATTGAGGAATATTATATTGAATCATTTGTTCGAGGTTGTCATAGTTTTCAGTTTTTTTTTTTAATATTACATTTACGAATCTTACTCAGAATTTTAATTAAACCTCCCTGGTATAAAGTTGTCATAGTTTTCAGTTTAGTATAAATATTATTTTTATATTAGTTTTACTCAGAATGTAAAATACTGGTATATAAGCTGAATAAACAGATTGTTAAGTTGTTTCTCATAAAGTCATTACACCTCAATCCTGTCCACAACTACACTTTTCTGTTTGTGTATAAACACTGTAAACATCGGTGCGTTTCATGCGCATCAGATGAAATCTGGAACTTTGTGTGTGGACACACCTCTATTTTTTGCAGCAGCTTTCTTAAATTTCTGAGACAATGTGATTCTTTGTCAATATTAAGGTGTACAGATGTCTTAATGATCTTTATAAGATAATTTCAAATTATTTAAATCTGTATGAATATGAAATTAAATTAATTTTATTGTAAACTGATACAATACTGTATGTCTTGAGTTTTAATTTGTTATATAGAATTATTACATTGACGACTGGACTAATCTTTCGCTGATAGTCTATTCTAGGTACTGTATGTGTACAGTATCATAGGCATATGTTGTCATACAGTGTAAAATGTGTATCACATGCAGTACAATGCGATGTGGAGATGTGGTACAGAGAATTGGGTGAATAGGATGATGTGGACTTAATCCTAAACCGTCGTACATTAATCCAAAAGTTTCTAAAGATAATAAAAAAGCATATTATTTTTCTTTGATATATTTTTATTTACACATGTACTATTTGAAATTATGTAAACTTTCAACCAAGTTAAATAGAAGAAAAAAAGATATTTGATAGGCATTATAGTAGTAAAAATTATTTTGAGAAAACTAGAAAATTTAAGTCATATGCCTTTTAGGCAAAATACCCAACTACCAGTAGGGGAAAAAAGAAAAAAAACCACCAAATGTTTCATCGAAATTTAAAATAAATAATTATATATACCTAAAGTTTTTACACTACTTGGAGGTGTATGTATATATTTACATAATTATTACATTCTCAAAAAATTATTATTATATTAATGATTGTCTCACTAATTACTCGGTGGTAATGCATGGATTTCATAATAATAATAATTGTTTTTTATTATTTTTATTTATTTTTTTAATTTTATGTATTTAGGCAATGTGGCCACGGATTACCAATAGTAAATTAATCACTGTCCTATCAGATAGGTGGTAATTCCCCTAATAATAATAATACATCAATCTTAGTTAGCGCTTAATGCAAGCCTATAAGCTCTTCACATTATTACCCCGGTGGTGTTTTGGATAAAACACATCTGGAAACATACTTCTATAATGTTGCAGCCATTAATCAGCACAGTTGTGTTTTGAACTACATGCCAGGTACCCATTTGTACACCTGGGTGGACAGAGGTAACATAAGTAAAGTGTCTTGTCCAACACATTGTGTCTCATGCCCTTATATGCTTTCAAGATCCGAAATGCGAGAATCATAAAATACAATTTTTACGATATCGGGTTTCTGTACAATTTATACAAAGCCGTCATATCAGTTTTCACTATGATTTTTAAATACACTGCGCCACACGCCTTTACGTGCTTTCAAATCCGAAATGTAAGAATCATAAAATACACAAATAGAAAAAAAACGAACCCAATTTTTACGATATCGGGTTTCTGTACAATTTATACAAAGCCGTCATATCAGTTTTCACTATGATTTTATAAATAAAAATCATAAATATAATTAGAAATACTGTAGAATTCCTACACATACAGTGTTGTTGGCTAAATCTGCCAAACATGGGCGAAGAATTGAAGCAAATTCCAATGTCCCTGTATGTGCATAATGAATGACAAGTCATCGCAAATTAAAAGCTCCCAATTAAGATTCGTAGATGAATTAAATCCAGGACCAATGACTCGTAATGTATGTATGCAAACCTCACAAGTTTTTACTACAGCATTGTATGCTGGAGAGACGAGAAGAAGTAAAAGGAGGGTAAAAAGGTCTCCAACAATCGCCTCATCATCACCGACAAACAATGTCTTTTCCTCAACATCAAGAGATCAACAGAGGATGTCAAAAGCCTGTTTTCCCAAAACTGGCATTGTATGCTGGAGAGACGACGAGAAGAAGTGAGAGGGGGTAAAAAGTTCGCCAACAATCGTCTCATCATCACCGACAAACAATGTCTTTTCCTCTACATCAAGAGTTCAACGGAGGATGTCAAAAGCCTGTTTTCCCATAAACTGCCTCCCTCATGTTACAGACAGTGAATAGCAGATACTGATTGTAACATCTCGCTTTTGACTTCAATATCAATAAAGGTCGAATGAACCCAAAACTGCCTCCATCAAGAGTTCAACGGAGGATATCAAAAGCCTGTTTTCCCATAAACTGCCTCCCTCGTCGAATGAACCCCAAAACTTCCTCCCTCAGACACAACAGTACAGTAGCAGATATTTACTGTAACTATTGACATTTTTAATCAAAATGTTACAACTCATATCTCTTTTCCAAGTTGACAAATCTGAACAATGTGTAAAAAAAAAAAAAATCCGTTTACGCATTGTTTACTTACGAATTACAATTTCTATTCCCTACACACATTTTTAATAGTGACCTTTCCTTTTTATTACGCACCAAATGCCTAAATAATTGTTGAGTCGAAAAGTCATTTTACACTTGCTCAGAAACATATGAGCATTCATAGAAAGACGGTTAAATTCTAACAGCTGCGTAGGTGCGTGTCACGAAAGGTCAATAATTTAAAGGCTATAATTTAAGCTCTTTCTACACTATCAAAGTGTATACGACAACAAAAAGCGATGTGCTCATATATGGACAGGATGATGTCATATTACTACCATATTTGGGCATATCACTACCATATTTGGGCACATTACTTTTTTGTCAAAGCTTTAAACATATCAACACACACAATCAACATTTAAAGAGAAAATATAAATAGTAAAAGCAACCAACCTGCGACAGAAACTGATCAGCATTAAATATTTCACTACATCCATAACAGATCTTTTTATTATTTCCACCAGCAGTTGCCTTAGTCTTAAGAACAAAAAAAATAAAAAATTACAATAAAATTATCACATTTTGTTTTCCTGATTTCTATCAATCGATCAGAATTCAATTTCTCTGCAAGCCTTAAAAAATGTATAATATGATTATGATCAAGAATCTCTTATTTCGTACTAAGTTATTCATGTGGATCTTGATAACGTTTTTTTTGTTATTTCATACTCAACCCTGGCACTACTGTAGGTCAGGATTGAACCAAGGACCTTGGGATTGGAAAGCAAGCATGTTAACCACCAAGCTACAGCTCCACTTACCTTCAGATAGTCCATAAGATTCTGATACTCAATGTAATTGCCACCACCGACAACAAACACAACTACTTCTTGGTAGGGATTCTTATTCCTTGGTATTGAAGAACTATTTTTTAAATTAATGAAAATAAAATTATCAAACATGAAATTTTAATTACACATGATGGATGTTTAAGCTAAAAAAGTCTAGTACTCAATTCACTACGAAAAGTTTCAAGAGTATAGCTAACTTAGGAGCGAGTGATTAGCCAAGTGGTTAAGATAGTGGAACCGTAATTAGGTAGCCATAACATCAGCAAGGGTTCTAAGCTCACTTGCTCTATGGTTCTGGTGGTAGAACGAGTTTTCTTGGATAAGGACTATAAAAGTGTGTACACATCTAGCACATGTGCACTTTAAAGAACCACATCAACATCTTTCAAGATGAGTAGGGGGTTATTCTGGTGTACTAGTACACACACTGCCACTGTCACACAATGTCTCTCATCATAATGGGGCCTTCAGGGAGACCAGTCTCTGACTAATCAGGTCACCCAGTATAAATAAATAATAAATAATAATAATAACCTGTCTAGAACTCGTAACATCTTTGGATCGAAGTATCTATACTCATCTGTCTCCTGGTCCGATTTCATCTCCATCAATGCATCGACAATTCGTGTAATCGGTAAATTCTGATAACAAAAACAGTGCAGTGTTATTGAAATGTTAATGTCCTACATATAAAAGTAGCATACTAAGATATTTAACAATACGTCAGGTCACTTCGAGACAAGACTCTATAGTATAATATTTGATTCAAAACTTAATTTAAAATGGTGCCAAATCTGACAAAAAATGATAGCTATGTATATGACAGAAAATGATCATATTATATAAAAATAAAATGTAAATTTACATGTTTTTTGACGACAAAATTCTTGACTCCTTCCATCACAAACTGTGATCCCGTACTCATCAGTTTACTAAACATACCAATTCGTTTCGTTCCTCCTCCTCCGTACGGATTTGGCATCACTGACATCTTACTATAAGCGCTGTGAAATAAGCATTGATTGCTTTTTTCATTTTATTCTAATCAAAAAATAGCTTTTATGGTGCCAAAGGGTAAAACGCTACCGTCACCGATTAGGCAACAATAAAGTCAAAAAATTGTATTATATAAGTTGTTATAAGTTTAAAATTTACTGTTTTCAACTTTCACATAAAAAAGATCTTCTATATTTGCTGCGATGCGAATAAATTGAAAATATAATGCATATATCTTTTGAAAAAGTTTCTGCCCTTTACATAATAATATTTGGTGTGGATAAATACAGTGTCATTTGTTTTCAGTTTTTTTTTTTTTGCTGTTAAAACAGTGTTCATATATTGTTAAGTTCTGTCTAAACTATCAAACTAGTTTAACTAAAAAAGTGTGGTGTGCCCAAATATGGTAGTGATATGACATCATGTCCATATATGGGCACATCACATTTTTTTGTCACATAAAGTTTCATAGTTTAGACAGAGCTTTAGTTAAGATCTATTCATTTCTAATGATTGATAATCTATAAATAAGACAATAAGAAAGAACCCAAAATAATTAATATTTTACATACCGCCATCTTTTGATGTAAGTTAGAGGTGAAAGGTCACAGCCAGCTGCTTCTAATGCTAATGAGTATTGATCAAATTCAGGCTAAAATAAAATATGTATTTTAATAGTTAAATCTCTTGATTGATTTTACATTATAATTTTACAATAGCGTTTTCAGGAGTCTGTTCTCATATAATTGCATTGTCAAAATCTACTCGCAATGCTCAGGACAAAAACAGCGAGAAGTCAAGATAGTTCTCCTCAAAACAGATAAGTCTACTTCACAATTTATAAATTATTAGCTTTTGTGAGTGTTGACTGTACCACACATAGCTTGCTTCATCATGTTTGTAATTTACAAACTTGTGATGGTTACATATAGGCAAAGATTAACTTTGCTGATAACGCAAATAAAATAAAACACTCAAACATCATTAGATAAGAGGGCAATAACAGATTTACTAGATATTGATTAAGTTCATTTTTTAGGAATCATTTTTTTTTTTTAGGAATCCTGTCTCTGCTTGGTTGTGTGTGTTGTTTTTCTTGTTTTTTATCCACGGTTTTTGTTTATTTTTTATGGAGACAAAATAAATGAAATGAAAGGGTATTAATACTTACATCTGTAACTTGTTGGCCAAGAATATAAAATATAATAAACATTCTCATCTTGTCCTCAGGGGTACCAGCATCAACATCTGATATAATATCCATTAGCGGTTTATCTAAGGACATCTTTGTCATCAATCGTTCTTCCACTTCAAAGTAAACATCTAACTTCCTTGCCTGTAAATGCAAATTTATGCTAATTTATGATAATCATGGAGTGTTTTTCTTTGTATGGATCAACAATTGCAACCTATAAGTTTGCATAACAAAGTTGTATAATAATGATAATAATAATAATAATAATTTCAGTATATCACCGGGCGGTTTAGAATTAATGTTCTTTGCCTAATGTGTTTATAATAATAATAATAATAAATATCTATAAAGTATTGTTTACTTATGTCTAAAAGAAAAGAATTGTTGAATCAGGGAAAGATTTTAGTGTGACTTGGTCTTGATTAATTTAATCCTGTTGGAATTGTAGCCAGTGTTCGGATTGGATTTTTTCTGGTCAATTTAGCAGACGACTAGGTTTATTTGACCAGATTAAGTCCAGTGCAATCGAGGCTAAAAAAAGTATTTAACCATCCATACCATCTAGTACTTTATGTAATAGACCTTAACTAAAAGTAAAGGCAACATTTCGAGACATCGTTTCAGGGAGGAAGAGATATATTAAATGTATTTAAAGCTCTTGGTTTAAGGGATTGACACTGACGCCATTTGAAGCTGGTTTCAATTGTGCTTGGCCAAAGATTGGGATAAAATTCATTTTTGGAAGTGGAAAGCAGGACACAGAAACAATCCAATATGCTGAAAATGGTTGTGTCGCATAAAAGATTGAATTTTCTGAAAATCTTAAGCTGTGTCTACACTATAAAACTTCATGTGACAAAAAAGTGTGATGCGCCCAAATATGGTAGTGATAGGACATCATCATGTCCATATATGGGCTCATCACATTTTTTTTGTCACATAAATGTTTATAGTGTAGACAGAGCTTTACATTTTATTAAAAAAAATATCAACATTAAAAAAAAGTCATTTAACTGTACCTTTATTTTGTCTAGTAAAGATGTTGCCAAGTTTGTGTGGGAATCAATCAAGCGTTTCTTTTCCAATAATTCTGGTAAAGAACTGTAAAAGGAAAATAAAAGATTAATTAGTTGATTCCAAATCAAATGTGCTTGGCAAAGAAACCAAAGATTTAACTGTTTAAGGCTCTGTCTACACTATCAAACTTGAAAAATCCAGGATATTATTATTATTAGTACAAGTTCTTATGGTACAGTACAGTACATGGCAACAAGTGATTTGATAATTATGGAAAATTTAAACTTTAATTATATTTGTTCATTTATAATAAACAATTAACATCATTTGGCTAAACATACTTTATGCTTTGTTTATTTACAGTACACATACTCTAGCCATATTGTGAAAATAAGGCTAGAAATAGATAAATTATAAATTGTTTAATAACATTTATTACAAATGTGGAATAGAGAATGTTTATATTGTATTTGTTTATTTACAGAATACGGTAGCCATTATTATATTGCAATATGATTTAAAAATATATAATTAGATAATAATATAGAAGAAGATGTTTATATTTTAATGTTTCTGATGAAAAAACTGTTACAAAATAATATTACTGTTTATTTTTGTATAACTTTAAAAACATTTTGACCCACATTACTTACAAAATTGAAAGGAAATATTTAATTAAATTATGGAGGCATTAAAAGCCAATTATTTATGTCAATGTTCTGTTTACCCTGCGAGGCCCAAATAAACATAAAGTTCAAACGTAATAAGGAGAAACTAAATTTTAAATTGCTCTTGCCATTCTGTCACAGCTGTGCCAATGAGAATGAGTACCCATTGAATATAACAGCTTGTTATTATCTCTCATCTTATCAATTTCAATCCCAATTAAATCAAGTATCATCAAAAGGACCATGGCCTTAATGAATCAAGTTTCTAAAAACAGTTTATATCTACTATTTAGTTGCCTTGTCTACACTATGAAACTTTATGTGACAAAAAAATGTGATGTGCCCATACATGGACATGATGTCATATCACTACCATATTTGGTCATATCACTACCATATTTGGGCACATCACACCTTTTTTGTCGAACTAGTTTGATAGTGAAGACAGAGCTTAAGACTGAGTTTTTTAACAAGCAATCAGTTAGTTTGGGGTTTGGTCAAACGGCTCGGCTACAGTGATTAAGTTCACTTAGGTTGATCCTGGTCTCCCCAATTTCAGTTTGTTTTTGTTATATACTGAAATAGACCGAATAAATGATGAAATCAAAGTTACAATAAATTATCAATATCAATCTAGGCATATTACCTCATTGCTGACGTTAATTTAGCAGTGGTATCTGACATTCCGGAGGCTGCTTCTTCTTCCCCTTCTAAGCCCTATGAAAAATAGACAACATGTCATTAAACAATAGTGCAAGAATAGCAAGGAGGATTGAAATTATAGGTACCATTAGTGGGTCCAAATGAACACACAAAAATGTGGTGAAAACACATCTTAAAGATGTATTGTCCGCTAAAAACATGGAAAATAAAGAATATTAAATTCAAACTTTAAATAGTCCATTTTGAAGCTTCAATAAAGTTAATCAATTTCGTAGAAAATGTAATGTTATCATTTATGAAAGACAAAATAAATGGTTAAATTAAACCAAAAAAACAATAAGCCAATTTGACATTTTTTGCTTTAAATTACATTTTTTTAAAGTAATTTTTTTTTCAGATCTAATTTTTGGTGAAAGTTAATAACTATTATGTAACAAAAAAATTGCATATTCATAAAAAAAAATTCAGAGGGACAATAAATATAAATGTGAAAAAAGGCTGAAAACATTTTTTTTAGGAAACGATAGTTGAAACAGTATTTATTTACATTACCTTGGTGTTTTTCTATTTTGAAACAAATAAATGAAGGAATTTTTCAAATTTGGTGTTCTCTGTTGTTTAAAAAATTATGCTTAAAATGGACCTGAAATGGACTTTCGATTTTTAAGAAATTCACACGTCACATATACACACGACGATCGAGAGCGTGTATGCCGCCCGATAGTCCGTGAATGATCGACGGCCAGGAAAGATACGCGAAGCGCTGACACTAATACTAATTTATTCAATATATAATGTTGTTGAAATTTAGTGCCCTAAAATGTACTTTGTACTAAAACCCGAATTTAGAAGGCCTAGGCCTACCTCCCAAACCTTTACTAGGCCTAGGCCCCAGCGCCCGGAGTCGATCCTCCACCCACCCATGCGAGGCTCCGTTTCATGTGCATCCAAAGCGATATCAACAACTTGCTGCTCATTGTCAAGCCAAAGTAAAATATGAATCAAATTCGTTTTCTAACTGCCTTATTCGTGACAAATAAATTACCATCTCATATTACTAATTTAATTCTGCTAAACTAAAAACTAAAGAAACTAACACATTTATTTTAGCAGTATCAGGCCCGTAGCCAGGGGGGGTTTTTATGGTTCGGGCGAACCCCCTTTACAGCGAACCCCCCCCCCCCCTTAACCGACTGCGAACCCCCATCCCCGACATCCCCAGTACCTCACCACCCTCATCTCTGAAAATCCTCCAACAAATACGTGCCCCACAATACAAAAGGTTATTTGTAAATTGAAAATTCGTAAACTCGTTCGTGAATAACTCATACCTTATTGTTAAACAAATGAATTGGTTGCCGATTTTCACCTGAAAAATAATACGAATTTTTGGTCCCAGGATGTAACATGATATTGACGCGAGCTTGGGCACAAACGATCGTACAAAGGACACCGCTAGACAACCGCGTACTAATATTTAAAAGGAATGAATATAGGCTATATTTCGTTTGTCGATGAATTTTTTAATTCATGTGTGAATGATTGATCCATTAGAGGTAATCTGTTATGTCTCTAGTAACACTGCTATGCGTGGGTAGGCTACTTCTCATGTGTAGTAGAGCGTTTCTTTGATTGAATAGTGTTGTTTGTATTATAACACAAGTTCATTTTGGATTTTCAGTAAATTACCAATGGTTTATTCAAAGTCAAACTGTAACTAATCCCTCAAAATGGTATTATTATACCACTATATTTTTGAAAAATGGATTGCGTGACATGAAAATGGATTGATAGTAAAACGTAACAAAGATACGTTCTTGTCTGGTTATTAGGTATTCATGCTCCGATGAAGCAGAGGATTATTTTTGTAGCGTTCCATTTAAAATGAAAAGAAATATGTTGGTTGTGAAGGTCGTTTTTGGGTATTTGGGTCACTGCACCGCGGGTGGGGTCTGAGGCGAATTTAGTGACACCCCTTGATGGCCGGAAATGGTACTCTCGTACATAACAGTCATGATAAATGGCACCTCTAATTGGCCGGAAAAACACTCTCATGCAGCATGCTACGATTGAACAAAACGATCGTACTTTTTTCCTCCTCCTCACAATAACATTTGTTGCCGCCGTATGTTAGATGCGCGTGCTCTGTGTGCGGAACCACCGCTGATTGTTTGATCATTCACTCGGTATTTTGTTTTGCGTTCAAGTTACAAGCCCCCCAAAAAAGCACAATTTGGGTGAGAAGGCAAATTCAATGCTTATTATAGCCAGGGGCGAACCCAGGGGTGTTTCCCTTGTGGCCCGGGCAACAGCCTTAATTTCATACTAAATGTTGTTTCTGCCACTAAATTAAAATTGAGTTCCATTTCATCGTATACAATATCCATCCGGACCCGGAACTTGATAGGCTTAGTCATAAAGTAGTTACAGAGTTGCAGGGCATTTTATTATTGTTGAATGTTTTGATATTAGCCTAATTGTTAAAACGACCTTCACAACCAAAATATTTCTTTTCATTTTAAATGGAACGCTACAAAAATAATCCTCTGCTTCATCGGAGCATGAATACCTAATAACCAGACAAGAATGTATCTTTGTTACGTTTTACTATCAATCCATTTTCATGTCACGCAATCCATTTTTCAACAATATAGTAGTATAATAATAACATTTTGAGTGAATAGTGAGGGATTAATTACAGTTTGACTTTGAATAAACCATTGGTAATTTACTGAAAATCCAAAATTATTCAATTAAAGAAACGCTCAACACATGAGAAATAGATGTCGGTCGATAAACTTCTGACGACGACTAAAACAACGACAATCAGCTAAATGTTAGTGATTTTATTTCATCTCTGGCTTGCTACATTTTTCATGACACATTACCGGACTTCCCCCTCCTCTCGCAATGAACGACAGTACAGATCTTCCCTATCTAGGCTCGTGTATGTAGCATACTACGTTATTCACAAATTACCCACGCATAGCAGTGTTACTAGAGCCATCACAGATTACCTCTAATAGATCAATCATTCATACATGAATTCAAAAATTCATCGACAAACGAAATATAGCCTATATTCATTCCTTTTAAATATTAGGCATATTGCCAAGGCTAATAATCGATTTGTCCATAATTATTGCGTTTTGCCGGGGGTTTTCCATAATCTAAGGCCAATTTTTAGGCCAAATCATAATTGTGCGTATTCTGTATTTCCGATGCGTGTAGTACCTTATTTATCTTCATTTCCGTACGTTCGTAAATATTAGGCCGAATTTCCGTAGTAATTTATAGACGTTCCGAAATTTGAACCGTGTTATACCGGTAGCAGAGCAAAGTTTGCTTCTTTCTGCAAATGTCCTATCATTCTTTTCTATGTTTTATTTGGAGTGTGGTTTAAAACAACACTTTTGTTAAAGTTTATAGTGGATAAATAAAAATGAATGTTTGGAAATGGTGGTTTTAACATCTGACTTTATTTAGCATTTTTAAATGAATTAAAATTCCAAATTATACAATTTAACCTTTTGCTCAATATATTTATAGCAACAGCTTCATATTTTTTGTATAACTTTTTAAAATTATTAATTGATAATTAATTTACATTAATTGAGTACAGTTATTAGAATGTATTACCGTACCAAAAGTACCTTCATCGGGGACCTCCCCGTGACGTTCGCATTGAACGAAAAAAAAATTATCATGAATTTTACGTGCGAGAGTACCATTTGCGGCCATCTAGGGGTGTCATTTAACAATTTTCTTGCTCAAATACTCAGTGTCTACAGCCCTGGAGTCTTTGGGCAACCCTCTTAAAATAGTCCTGCGACCGCCCCTGATAGCTCTATCTATATTTATTTACAGCAATTTGTTGAGGAAACTAAATATATCAATGTAAATAGGTGGTATTGATACAGTTGAGTAGGCCTACGTATCGGCTGGTGGTCTAGAAAAAAATAATCGAATGCTATAGGTGTAAACTACAGTACATGATACCATAGATATTATAGTGTAATATATTAAATTCACTATAATCCACTATACTTCATAGCCACACATACATATTGTAGGTAACCGCAGCGTTCCATTTTTTGATGTACGTCGGAAGGCTATATATGCATGCTGACTGCCAGTGATCGAAACAATAGGTACGCGGTTGTCTAGCGGTGTCCTTTGTACGATTCGTTCGTGCCCAAGCTCACGTCAATATCATGTTACATCCTGGGACCAAAAATTCGTATTATTTTTCGGCAACCAATTCATTTGTTTAACAATAAGGTATGAGTTATTCACGAACGAGTTAACGAATTTTTCAATTTACAAATAACCTTTTGTATTGTGGGGCACGTATTTGGAGGATTTTCAGAGATGAGGGTGGTGAGGTATTGGGGATGTCGGGGATGGGGGTTCGCAGTCGGTTAAGGGGGGGTTCGCTGTAAAGGGGGGGGTTCGCCCGAACCATAAAAACCCCCCCTGACTACGGGCCTGTAATAGCCCCCAAAACGTCATTCTAAAATGAAAAAAATCGAAAATCCATTTCAGGTCCATTTTAAATTGAAGGTGTCAATGGGTTGTTTTGCATAACAATTTTGCATAATAATAGAACAATAGTTAATGAACGAAGGTGCGAAGTTTAATTGAAATACAACAATAAATACCCCTTTGCTAAGGCGTAAACGCCCTTTTTTTTACTTGTCATTTCCAGAATACTTACTATACCTGCATTTTTCTCAGAACACTGATTGTATTAAAACATTTAGACTTGATCTCTGGAAGTAGGGTATGGTAAGATATTGTTTTCAGTATTTTAAATCTTGGAATTTGTGAAAATCTCAATTTTGAAAACTTCTACTTATGTCTCATTTTGCTTGAGAACACAAACTGTGAAATAATTATTTTATTCTTATTTTTTAAAAGTCTGTAAAACTAGCATAGTTAACAAACTTAAAGTTCATTAATTACTGTACTTTAATATATATGGAATGCCCGACGTGGGAAAATTGTTCCCTAATTAATAATAATGTAATTTTTTTTATAGCAATCTGAATGTTATGCCTTTTGGATGTGTTTTATACTATTTTTACCTTCTTATTTTTTGTGTTTTATATTTGTTGTCTTATTTTGCCCTGCATATGCTTGGTCCTCCAAGCTGTGATGTTTGTTACATTCTTATGATTTTTTAATTTGAAATAAAGGATGATTTTACTACTATGTGTATTTTTTTACACTAGAGACAAGTTGACTATTTCATCATCAAAAGTAGGACACATGACACCATTTAGCAATCAAATAACCCAGTAACAGTTGTTGTTTGCTTTGGAGTGAACCAGTATACAAATAGTCACCCCCACTTGAACACAACTGTATTGTATTCACTTGAACACAACTGTATTTTATATCTGTTTTGTCACTGTGTAATGTACGCCAATCAATTTAATTCAGGGTTCAATCTACATTATGTGTGGCCTTCACATTACCTCTCCAATTTGGTGTCCCAAGGCTAAATATACAGAATCTGCCATCACCTATTGATTATTGAATCTTTGTCATATTGACCAGACCATCAAACATTTTGTGGCTTAGATTAAACTCTCTGGGCGTCCAGTCTAATCAGTGAGTATTAAATTATACTCCACTCTTCAACCAGTAATTTGTATATTATATTGTAGACTGTTGATTTTAACCAACAACAATTTTATTTTTGGAAATGACCATTACCTTCAAATTCATGGCACAGCGATGGGCACAAAAATGGCGCCATCTTTTGCAAATTTATTTATGGGACAATTTGAGGCCAATTTTCTGTCCCTCCAACCAAACAAACCACTTGTTTGGTTTAGATACATTGACGACATCTTCATGATCTGGACCCATGGTGAAGATAATTTGGAATCTTTTCTTCTCAATATTAATGCAGCCCACCCAACTATCAAATTTACAGCTACCAAATCCACTAGTAGCGTTGATTTTTTGGACACTATAGTGACCATAGAAAATGGTACACTCAAAACTGACCTATTCCGTAAACCCACGGATAAAAATATGTACCTGCTTCCTAGCAGTTGTCACCCCCGACACTGTACTAAAAACATACCGTACAGTCAAGCATTACGTATCAGACGTATCTGTTATTTAGATTTTCAGAATCGTACCGAAGAACTAACCGGACATCTCCGGAATAGAAATTACAAGAAGGAATACATCGAAACTGCTATAAAGAAAGCAAAAGATATTCCTCGATGTCAAACACTGACGTACAAACCACGTCAGCCAAAAAAATCGACCAGAGTGCCATTGGTCACAACCTACCACCCTAGGTTGCCTCCATTACGGGCTATTATTGAGAAACATATGCCCATTCTACAGTCCACAGAACGTCTCAGGACTGTTTTTCCGGAACCACCCATTATTGCATTTCGTAGACCTCCCAACCTTCGTGATATATTAGTCAGATCCAAATTTAAGAGTGAAATTAACTCTCATGACAGCCAAAATTTGGGCAGTCACCTTTGCGGCAAATCTTGCAAAACTTGTTCATTGGTTGATTCTACTGAAAAATTTCAGAGTAACCAAACTGGCCGCATTTTTCGGATAAGACAATCAATTAATTGTCTAACCAAAAACGTCATTTATCTCATATACTGTAATATTTGTGGCAAACAGTACGTCGGAGAAACAAAAAACACTCTCCGTATGAGAATGACACAACACAGATCAGCTATCAAAACATTAAAGCTTGATCAACCTGTAGCCGAACATTTTAATTCAGCTGGTCACTCGATTGCAAATTTCAGAGTTATTGCAATAGACCACGACGTCAAATGGAGCGACAAAACTCGCAAAGACAAAGAAAACCACTGGGAATTACTACTTAAAACCACAAAACCTTTTGGACTTAACATTAGGAACATACTCCCAGATCGGTAAAATTATTCCATTGACTACCAAAATTTAAGTTTCAATATTAACCACCATTTTAGCTTTTTTTAGTTCCAGTCCAAAATTGTTTATATCTCTACCAAGCTACCTTCTTTATTTTCTACTCTTATTCAGTCTCCACCCACTATTCAACACGCTGTTTCTATTGTTATATTTCTTTTATTCCTGTCCACCCAGGCAGCACTTGCCAACTCATATGCTATGACTTTATCCAAATTCCCTCACTTGCACTGATGAAGGGCTAGTGTTGCCCGAAAGCTCTGCTAACTTTTCTGGCTGTTTACTTTATCGTTTTGATTTAGCTTTTCGCTTTTTTTATTTGTATCTCCATTGAGATCCAGCCACTGATACCCACAGCATTGTCATTTTTTTTTTCAGTAATTTGCCTTTGGATTTATATTGTAGACTGTTATTCATTGAACTTCTTCATTCTTTTAGTGTGAGAACCATGTTTACCAAGAAAAAGGTAAGGATAGTCTACACTATCAAACTTTATGTGACAGAAAATGTATGTGCCCATATATGGACATGAGGATGTCCTATCAATACCATATTTAAGCATATCACTACCATATTTGGGCACATCACACTTTTTTTTTTAAAACTAGTTTGATAGTATAGACAGTACTTAAAATCAAAATTATTGATACTACTATATTTAAGCATACAGCATCACTACCATATTTTTCAAACTAGTTTGATAGTGTAGACAGGGCTTAAAATCAAAATTATTGATACTACTATATTTAAGCATACAGCATCACTACCATATTTTTCAAACTAGTTTGATAGTATAGACAGTACTTAAAATCAAAATTATTGATACTACTATATTTAAGCATACAGCATCACTACCATATTTTTCAAACTAGTTTGTGTAGACAGTACTTAAAATCAAAATTATTGATACTACTATATTTAAGCATACAGTATCACTACCATATTTTTCAAACTAGTTTGATAGTGTAGACAGGGCTTAAAATCAAAATTATTGATACTACTATATTTAAAGATGTATTGTCCCTTTGACTAATTCCAAAAAAATAAAAAATAACAGATTTCGAAAAAAGGTGGGTCATTTTGAAGTATCATAATAGTTATTAACTATCACCAAAAATTTGTCGAAAAAAAAAATCATTTAACTGAAATACAGACGTTTTGTTGTTAAAAAAATAACTTTGACTTCCAGTCAAAGTGTTCGATCAAAACATATCCCATAATAAAACGCGCTTGTTTGGCTACTCTGTATGCATAATCAGAAAACTTCCTCACGATCTGTGTGAAAATACCTTCTCAACCGTGATGAGTTGTAAACAATCCTAATTAGCATATGCATTATGCGTACTCGTGGTTTGAAATCTTTGTTTACTTTCGTTCGCGACGATTTTCCAGACGAAATGTAATCAAACTAATTTACCTGTTAATTACGTAAACTTGTTGCTTTTGGCTCGAATTTTTGACTTAAAGTGAATAACTTTAATATTACTTTGATATAGCTAATTTAAATTTAGAATATTTTGACCTTCATTTTTTTGTGTTTCAAGGGACAATACATCTTTAAGCATACAGCATCACTACCATATTTTTCAAACTAGTTTGATAGTGTAGACAGGGCTTAAAATCAAAATTATTGATACTACTATATTTAAGCATACAGCATCACTACCATATTTTTCAAACTAGTTTGATAGTGTAGACAGGGCTTAAAATCAAAATTATTGATACTACTATATTTAAGCATACAGCATCACTACCATATTTTCCAAACTAGTTTGATAGTATAGACAGTACTTAAAATCAAAATTATTGATACTACTATATTTAAGCATACAGCATCACTACCATATTTTTCAAACTAGTTTGTGTAGACAGGGCTTAAAAATCAAAATTATTGATACTACTATATTTAAGCATACAGCATCACTACCATATTTTCCAAACTAGTTTGATAGTGTAGACAGGGCTTAAAATCAAAATTATTGATACTACTATATTTAAGCATACAGCATCACTACCATATTTTTCAAACTAGTTTGATAGTGTAGACAGGGCTTAAAATCAAAATTATTGATACTACTATATTTAAGCATACAGCATCACTACCATATTTTTCAAACTAGTTTGATAGTACAGACAGGGCTTAAAATCAAAATTATTGATACTACTATATTTAAGCATACAGCATCTCTACCATATTTTTCAAACTAGTTTGTGTAGACAGGGCTTAAAAATCAAAATTATTGATACTGTTGGTTGTATGATTTGCTCATCCCACTCCTACAATGTCAATATGTTGTTTTTGAAGTTAAAAGAGTCCAGAACTGTGTATTTTAAATAGACATATTATTAAAATTGAAAATGTCAAATAAACATTAGAATTATAATTATTCTAACTAAAGAAATAACTACTAATGATTTTGAATCATTCCTAGGTCATTCAGTGTTTCATTATTACGATGACATTAGCTGTTTTATCAATGCATTTATTATGGAAATTCTCAATAACAAAAGTTTCTGCTAGAAACAGAGAACATTTAACACAAACAAGGTAAGTATTTCATTTTTAAACATATATTTTAGTCTACTCCGTAGTATGTTATTATTATTATACCTAAGCAGGGGTCACGACTTAAAGTTCAATGAACTTACTATGACCTCCATCCACCCATATACGCTGTATGTACTTATGTTAAGTAAATGTTTAAAATCATTTGAAGAGTGGATAGGAAAATAAACAAAACTATATAGCTAAAAATTCATCAAAAGAAAATGGACAATATTTTTTTCCCTAATTTTGTTTAAACAATTCTCATATATTATTTTTAAGGGGTCATGAAGGTCAATGGATTAACAAAATAAAGAAATGTGAAAAAAAGAAAACTGTTGTCTTTCTGAAGACTCACAAAACTGGTGGATCGACAATCTGGTGGATAATGCAGAATTTTGCACTCCTAAACAAATTACAAGTGTTTATACCAAAACGAACAAAACCTATTGGGGATCATTTTATGAATAACAATACGGTAAAAGTGCTAGTTCCACCCAAGGGAGTTCGTGTAGGAGACTACAGCAAATATAAGTACAATATGTTTAGTATACATACCCGGTACAATAGAACTATTCTAGACTCTTTGATGAAGAAAGACCCGATGTATGTAACTATAATACGTAACCCTATAACACAGTTTGAATCTGCCTTTGATTATTTTGCCGTCGCCGGCCGTGGTGGAAATAAGACAAGAAAATTAACAGAATGGATGCGAAATCCTTTCGAAAACTGCAGACGTAGCAAACAACCTTTTGTTTGTAATAACCAACAAATGTTTGATTTGGGAGTTGACCCATGGCTTGATGTTAACAACACGTTTGTAGATAAATCCATTAAAAACTTGGACAAAGATTTCAATCTTGTTATGATAATGGAATTATTTGATGAATCGTTAATAATATTAAAGAAGATAATGTGTTGGAAATTTGATGATATTGTTTATTTGTCCAAAAAGAAACGCACTTTAAAAGTTCCATTATCCGAAGATCTCGTTCAAAAGATAGGCAACTGGAATCACCTGGACATGAAACTTTATAACTATTTTAAAAAACGTTTTCACGATCACATAAAAGATTACGGACCGAATTTTGAATCCGATCTTGCTGTCTTTCGCAAAATCAAACTGTTTCTTTATAACGTGTGTGTGGTTAAAGAAAACGTGGTAAAAATGAATGGTGTGCATGTAACGTCATACGAACAGAGGCTTCATTTTGACGCTAACTTTTCAACTGATGTTGGCACGTGTAAACGAGATGGATCGCGTCAAGAATGCGATTTCGGCAACGGTCAAATTATGTCGTTTAATTTCAAGACAATGTGCAAGAATTTACAAACAATACCTACTAAGTTTGTCCCTAGAATTAAGAACATGATGATGAAGGGTAGGAATGATAGCAGGTTAATTATTTAGTATTTACCAGTAAACCTGAGCTTAAATTATTTTATTAAAATAAATATTTCATTTCTATGGTTCTCTTAACACTTTTTAAGTTTACATGCCTTTGCACAATGTGATTTTGGAGACTTTTGATAATTGAGTAAGGTATCATGGTCAAAATATATATATATATATTATATTCTACTGCAGTAACTACATGTTCTTACTGCAGTAATGCACGATTTTAGTATATTTCAATGTAGAAGTTTATGAGGCAGTCCTTGCAATAAACAGTGTGTATGATTAAAAATTAAAAATCTTGCTAAATAATTTCAAATAAATAACAGGTTTACAAGTAAACAATATATTGTTACTGCAGTAACTGCAGTACAATAATTTTGACACAATCCTTAATAATAGTAACACTAAATTCCTACCATTGCACTTTTTAACCTTTTGACCTCTTCTTCCGAAGCACGGTACGATTCTAATTCACTTTGTACAGCTTCTGCAACTTCTGGGAATGGACTGAAAGAAAACAATTCATATTGTATTATTTAATTTCATTTATTCACTTCTTTTAATGTAAGTAGAGTGATATAGTAGGAGTTCTTAGCATGAAAAAACAGGTAGATTGTTCACTTTTTAATGAAGGCAGACTGTCATATAACATGAAATAAAAAAATATTAATGTGTAATTCAATTATTTGATCGGCATATAATTGCCTTTCCAATGATAACATACATCACTATATTTTAATATTTTGTCGGCCATCGTGTTTCAAAATGGGGGATTATAACACATTATTATGTGAAATCAGATCAGTGATGTAAAGCCGAAGGCTAGAGGGCGTACTCCAGACTGAAAAGTGATTCCAACAGGAGGGGGACCAACAAGATGGCGGCCGTAAATGTGTTCAAAAACATTATTTAATATAAAAAATAATAATTTAAAGGCCAGGTGCGGGCATAAAATTTCTATTGATCATACATTACAATAAATATCGATCTAACGTTTCCCCTATGTTTCATAATTTTTGAGATTTTATTTGTGTTACACGAGCTTGTTGAAAATAAGCACTTTCTTATTAGTGGGGGGATAGTTCAAATTACACAGTAAAATCTGTATTCTTTTGTACACAAATTTTGTAAATAGAGGGGCATTTTAAAAAGCTATGAAAAATAAACGGTGTGGTAAAAAATTTTATCAGATGACTAAATATAGGTAATATAACTTGAATATTACATTTCTGATATTTTTATTCAACTTCACATTTTTATTTTCATGCTATAGCAAAAATTATCCACCGTATATCCACCATCTTTTTTCACCGTCTAGGGAGTCACCAGACATGTTATTACATTAGGTTAACTACCTAACTACTGAAAAAAAGTCTTCCTGGTTTTTGTGGAAGAATTTTGCCAAATTTTGTATTTGACCATATTAAGGGAAATTCATGTTTTTTCGTCTTGATTTGTGTTACAAATATTTGATTTATGTACAATTAACCAAATATTATATTTAAAATTCATGCCTGTACATGAGCTTTAATATAATACATTAAGACCACATAAATTGCAACACATATTCTTGCCAAAGCACAGTGAAGTTTTTATAAAATTAAATATATTGTTAATCGCAATGGAATTAATAATTTCTTGATAATCTAGCATTTTTTGTATACGAGGATCATATAGAATGCGTTTGCGTTTATACGCTTAACACGCTGTGTTGCGTATCGTTCTAGCGCAGATAGGCTCAACAAAGGCGTATAGCAATGCATACTGCGTAGGGTATATCTGATTGGTCGATTGCAGCCGCCATCTTGTTGGTTCCCTCTCCATGGAGAATCACTTTTTGAACTGCGATAACATTGTTCTTTGAGATCTAGCCTTCAGCTATATAAAATCATTGAATCAGATGATCCGCCCCACAATCTTTTTAGATACCATCCATACAACATGTATCAAAAAATGCATGATTTTCGTGCTAAAAATCTCTGCTAACATCCCTCTTTAGTTCTATGTGTATTGTAAGTTCTTGAAATACCAGAGAATAAACATTTATTTCATCTGTACTCACTTTCCTTTTTGATTCATCCAGAATTTGTCGGATGGTCCGAGGTCATACGACTTGACCTTTGGCTTGGGCCTAGCACCTGACTGCTGACTGTCTTGTGGTGATTTCTCCTCAAATACAACCCTATTTAGTTGAAAATCCTAAAAATAGAATACAATAACAATAATAAATATCCTTATTTGGCAATGATTATTAGTACTTACGCTCTGTCCACACTATCAAACTTTATGTGATAAAAAAGTGTGACTTGCCTAATATGGCGGTGATATGCCCAAATATGGTAGTGATATGACATCATCATGTCCATGTATGGATATATGAAGTTTGTTTTTATACTCACCAAAACATCATGAGCCAATGCCTGATATGTCCAGGTGTGGTGGAGGGGCGTGGCCAAGTCCATGTTTCGATCTAATACCACAAGAAGGGGCCTCTGAAAACTTGTACAAACAAAATAATATTAAAAATTAAAAAATCGCAATGAATCAGAAAATTTTCCTTGTTGTTACGTTTGGAATATATTTTGAACAATTTTAAATTACAGGGGTTTTTTTTGGTAATCTTATAAATGTTTTAATTTGTTACTATGTAATGTTGCTTTTAAAATTTAAATTAGGAATGTTTTCAATGTTTTTTTTTGTATTTGAGGACACCCAATGGAAATAAGTTTTATTAAACTAGGTTATCCTCAGTTTATTCAGTTAATCTTGTTTTCTTGTACTTTTTTTTTTGTCTGTTGTTTGTAAAATTGAATGAATTGAAATAAGATGAAATGGAAAAAAAATGAATTTATTGACTATACTATGTATTTTGATCACTTTAGCAAATTAGATTGACATAGAATGACTAGTAAATTACCTTAGCTGGCCTGATTGCATTGAATCTGTTGTAAATAAACTATTTCTGGCGTCCCTCAAGTTCTCTCTTAATTTTTTATCCAATTTCTTAAAAAATCAAAAAAATCTTGTGTTATTCTTTCACTTTTCAAATTCGTGATGCAATTTCCCTCTATACTATGACCAAGGAATCTCGATATTTGGGAGGCGCATGGGGGAGGGATTTGGTTTGGAATTGGAGGGAATTTCTTGTTTTTAAAATCGTATCAGTATTGTTGAAGGTTATAATAAAAATCTGCTAAAGTTACAATACTCATATTTGAAAGTATCATAAAGCTCTGTCTATCAAACTAGTTTGACAAAAAAGTGTGATGTGCCCAAATATGGTAGTGATATGACATCATTGTGTCCATATATGGGCACATCACATTTTGTTGTCACATAAAGTTTGATAGTGTAGACAGGGCTTTAGATTAATGTATCTTTATTGATTCAGTCTTTTAGCTATTTTCACCGATGGCATAACATCATTATTAAAAGTACAAACTTAATTGAATATTAACACTAACCTCAGCCACCATTTCTGCTGCATTTCCTCTCGGTGACCTTATGATCGGTACTGCTCCAAAGGTCACAAATACCGAGAACAGACTGTCTACAATCGTATCCATGATGGCTTCTATTTCAATATCCTTTACATCAGCTTTGTTCATAGCTGTACAAAATTACAACAATAAAAATATGAGGAAAACTTTAAGCTATGCATTTGTAGAACTGGTTCCAGGGTTCCCCTTCAGGGAACACCACTATTGAGCAGAGACTTTCCTGTGAAACAAACATCAGGCAACATATTTTTCAATATAACGGCCAATCCCTTTTCAGGGGACACCCTATTAAGGCTATTTTAGGAAAACGGTAGCTTGTCCCATGTAGAATTTATATCTATTTTTTTGTATATGGTCATAAGGAATAACATAGATTCAATATTTTTATTAACGTTATAGTACGTCTGTGTAAATTTGCCTTTGTTGGGTCCTAAATGTGTTTTATTAATAGGGGTTATACTGTATTCAAGAATATATCATTGTTAAACAATACTTTAGTGGAATCTACAAAAACAATTGGTGCTTCCAATTGGTTGCATAAATGAAAGTCATATTTATGAGTAGCTAGTAAAAAATTAATGCTTTTAATTACATACCATAATATGATATTGCATTCCTGTTCTGGTGTCTAACAGTAAATATCTTATCTTCTAAGCTGATAAAGTTTAAATATTGGTCAAACACCTAAAACAATAAAATGCCAAAAAAGGTATTAAGCTCTGTCTACACTATCAAACTAGTTAGACAACAAAAGTGTGATGAGTACAAATATGGTAGTGATATACCCAAATATGGTAGTGGTGTGACATCTTCATGTCCATATTATGGGCAAATCACATTTTGTTGTCACATAAATTTACGACCACTAAAAATTGATAGTGTAAACAGAGCTTTATTCTTATTTTAGGAACATTTCCAAGGATAGCCAAAAGTGTGTTGAATCACTGTCCTTTAAAAGGTGGCAACACTGTTCACACAACAAACATACAGAAACAAAATAGTCTCATTTAATTCTTTGGTTGTAGAGTGTTATTTTTCAATAGAAAAAATCCTGCCATTCATTTAAAGCTGCAACTCCAATGTATGTTTACAAGTAGTCTTCAAAATGATGGTCTCAACTACAGAGAATTTAATGTACATGCTTATTGGTAAGCCATAAATAATCCTTGCGAATTAACTTCCAGTCAAATGGCCATACCTTTGATACTTGTGAAACTACATTGAATTGTAGAGCCGTGCTGGCTAAATCTTCCAGTCGTTGGCGTGAAACAGCGGATATAAAATTGATGTAATAAGATTCGTAGAGTTGATTTTGGAAATCCTGGTAAAGATTTTGCAATTGAAACATATTATATTATTAATAAAAACTAAAATGAAGGCAGATGATATTTTAGAACTCAAACAAGCCTGTAGCCAGGTTCAAAATACCTTTTTCCCACCCTCTGAATGCTCTGTCTACACTATCAAACTAGTTTGACAAAAAAAGTGTGATGTGCCCAAATATGGTTGTGACATGCTTAAATATGGTAATGATATGACATCATCATGTCCATATATGGGTACATCACATTTTTTAGTCACATAAAGTTTGATAGTGTAGACAGAGCTTGGGACATAACTGGACTACAGCCTTTATCATGGTGATTTTTTCCCCTTTTATGGAAATAAGAACAAGGAGGGAAAATACAGGGGACATCACGATTAAAGGGGACACTTTTTAATGGTGTCCTTTTAATAGAGGATTTATGTATTTCACAAAATGATGTAATTGTACCTGGCATATTCTAGAGACATTTTCTTCAGAAGGCATGACAAAATAAACAGCAGGCACATCTGATAATGTTCCACGGTCAGAATGAAGTAAACTAAGGAGACAAAAGTAATCAATGACAAAAAAATTTCACTTTGTATTAGAAATTCAGTTTAGGCTAGTGTGGCTTGAGCTGCTGATTTCCAATCACAAATTGTAATACAAAAGATAGGACATAAAATTAAGTTCAGCACTTCATTTCATTATTTTTAGGCCCTGCCTTGCCCTCACCCACCTATTTCAAAATCCTGTATCCGCCACTGCTTACAACGACTTTATCATCAAGCAAACATAATATCACTATTACTTAAAATAGATAATAAATATTAAAGGTAACACTTACAGGTGAAGAGTGACACCCATGTCTCTTAGTTCACGCACAGACAAAAGTGGAGAGATGATATCTTGGCCAAATCGGTCATATACAAGAGCCTATATAGAATTACAGTATTGTAATAAAACATTGGTAGATAATTATATACCGTATATCCTCTGGTATAATCCTACCCACCTAGAACACGAAATTGGGCTGACTTTGGTGGGTGGGACTATACCCGGGGAAAGCCTGGTTAAAGAAAAATGATTGGTATTAGCATTCCTTGTAAAAAGAATAAAAAAGATCACCAGGGGCGGATTGCTATAAGCGGTCTATAAACGGTCTTAGCGCTTAGCCGGCTATAATTCGTGACGTAGCAAGTAGTCTTTATTATAGACCATTGCTATACCGCGGTCTAACCTGTAAGAAATAAAAACATTAAAATTAACTATAGGTGTTTAAAGAAAATATTTACCAATTTGTTTATCTCACAAACTTGCCATTTTATGTGTGAAAGGACCACTTTTTTTCAACCACCAAGGGTTTTATAGCAATCCACCCCAGAACTGGCTATAGAGAGACCTACATCCAGATCAAAAGTCAATACTGGGACTATGCCTGTTTGTGAATTCAGACATAAAGTAGGGGGTGGGATTAGACCTAAAGTGGGATTATACCCGAGGATATACAATATAAAAATAAACATTTACTACAACAATGGAAATTACTCTATGTTTGACTGAAAAGGTAAGAATGATATAAACATCTTTTATAATACAATTTATTTTAATTATTATTTATTATTTTATTACCTTCCATGTTGGTTCGTTGAGGGAACTTTTGCTAAGTGGTGCATTAAGATTAAGCATCCGTTTTAATGACGCTAAAATTAAAATAATAAAATAATATTTTTATGAAAAAGATAAGGTAAAATAAGTGATTAAATTAAATAGCCTATTCTAATTAATAGATGTATTTGTCTATCTATTTGGCAAGGCTCCACCTCGTTGAATAGACCAGTCAATGTTTCAAATTATGAAAATATTGAAGCGACTAGGCATAGGAGGCTAGGTCCATGGGTATGAGTGGTCAACTTGTGTGTAATTTATTATTTTCTATCACCAGTTTTAACTCTGTGTATAATTAAGTTTATATATCAGCACGGTTGACCGCCTAGGCCTATAATAATAATAATATCCTGGATTTATATAGCGCTGTACATAAACTAATACAATAAAAGGGATTCCAACCATGCAAAAAAAAACCCAAACCGAAGTAAGGGGATACGCCTTCGTCACTAACCAGGGATCGGTCAAATTGAACCCTGGTCAGCACCGGTTGTGTCTCGGTCATCCTGGACTCAGGCGCCTCCTGCCCTACTTAAATTAGATCTAAAACAATCTAGGTGACATGGTAAAGGAGAGAAAAAATATATATACACAAATTTGACAATACGTGCATTGACAATATTCATTCTATGCCACAGCATATTCTCAGTTTTAAAACATTCAGTGTTTGGCCTAATACTACACCTTTTTCACAAAATGGAAGACATCTTCGATCGATGACAAACAATGCTGTGCAGGGAAGCGTAACCAACAGAAATAACATAGTTCGGCGAGCATATTTTCAGAGGACAACAAGTTACTTAAAAATTCGTAACTCCTAAATGGATAGTCATAATATTAATAAGGAGAACATTTTTACTGTAAAATGTTCTGTGTGATTAAAACAAAGTTGAATTTCTTTCAACGCTTAAAATCCATCGTATGCTTATACACTGTGGTGCTTTAATGATGGATGGATTTTAAGCGGGGAAAACAATTTTTCTAATTTGTTTCAATCATGCAATGATGGCCAATATTTTAAGAACATTTTTATAGTAATCTTTTTTCTCATACAATCCTCCGTTCAAGAGTTATGATTTTTAAATTAAAATGGTGTCCTGAAATCCCCTGAAAACTCTGTTATTTCTGTTAGTTACGCTTCCCTGCACAGCATTGTTTGTCATCGATCAAAGATGTCTTCCGTTTCGTGGAAAAGGGGGGCGTATCACCTACAAAAAAAAGATATTATCTACCATCATATTATAGGGAAGGCCTAGCCTAGCCTGGGCCCTAGAACAAAATTGACTGGCATGACTTGTCATACTGCCACCAGCGGATCTCTTGGGGCTACCTACTAGCCTAGGCCTAGCCTAGACGAATGACTGGTGGTGAGAGGCTGCACGTACGGCCCACACACCGTCAGTGTTGCATGCCTGCCACATCATCGATCCGGTCGCTCACACATCTGTCACACATTCATTGACAAATTACCGGGCTACACTGAAGAACCGAAACTACTAGACTATTAATAGTTCAATAAGAACATTAAAATTAACTATAGGTGTTTAAAGAAAATATTTACCAATTTGTTTATCTCGTAAACTTGCCATTTTATGTGTGAAAGGACAACTTTTTTCTCAATCGAAAAAAGCAGACGACCAAGAGTCAAATTTCTCCCCGATCCTCGTTTCTATTAAAACAGTATAATTTGGCGGCCCAGAACGATCTCAGTTTTTAAAATTGTGAAATATCCCTGAATTGATTACAAA
Organism: Antedon bifida; assembly: GCF_963402885.1. Taxonomy (NCBI): domain Eukaryota; kingdom Metazoa; phylum Echinodermata; class Crinoidea; order Comatulida; family Antedonidae; genus Antedon; species Antedon bifida. The sequence goes on from NC_136234.1 coordinate 4,542,586, forward strand.
CGGCGGCTGGTTAAATAGATAATTTAGTAGCAATAAGATAATTTGAGTAGCAATAAGAACAGTCTTATGGTTTCTGATTGGTTGGTTTTCACTTTACCACCAGGAAGTTTGTAGACCAAACTTAATTCGGATTTCGGACTCATTACGTGTTGAGAGCCAGTGACCAACCAAGGTCCAAAGAGGAAGTTTCATCTAATATAACCAGTGTAAGCTACAACCTCAGGTAAATATAGATTTATTACAATAGAAAATGTAAAGATATGATAATTATAATAATATCGGTAGTTAGATAACTTTTTGTGTTACTAAGGGTGATATTATTATTAATAATACCATGATGTTTGGAAAGGGAGAGGTCAGCCAACTCAGGGAGGGGTCAGGAGATTGATGGGAGGGGATGAGAGGTGGTTGAACAGTTGAGGCTACTTGTGGAGAATATCCAACGCAACTTTAACCTGAATTAATCCATCAATCCATCAATCAATTTATTATGTGATCGGTAATAGAGGGTTATTGTTGTAAAGGCTTTCAGAGTCAATTCATTTCCTTATTTACTTTTCAAAAAATGTGTATCATATAAGATCAGTCAGTTATATTAATCACCGATTGATAATAAATAGAGGACCGTATCGGTCAAAAATAAATCTCAGCCAACATTACACCCAGTAAATAATTAATATGTACAATATTGAGCCTACATTTGTTTAATTTTTACAGAGAATATGGAATCAGAATTGCGTCAAAGAAAACCCGATCAAAAACCAGACAATGAAGAAACAAAACCTGATTCACCAAAGAAAAGACGAAGAAAGCTAAAACCGCCAACAATTGTGTAAGTTTTGTGTGTAGAAGTATTTTTCATATGCTCTAGCACTTGTCTGTTTATGTTGAAATAGAGTGGTCTTAAATTGGAGACTAAAACTAAATATATAATCTTAAAGACTTAATTAATTTGTATAGTTTGTTTTATGACTAAATATTAATTGATAATGTAGGCCTGCAGTATTTAGTTGCATCAATTTATAATATATATTACATATTTCTTTTCTAAATTGATGTATTTTAATGGTACCTGCATGTTTTTGTATTTCAATATTATACAGCCTTTCTTCCAATCACACTTATTAAAATATGATAACGTGTTTGTATTAATATTATCATCCTAAATCTCTGTTTACACTATTAAACTGGTTTGAGATGTACCCAAATATCATGTAGTGATATGACATCATCATGTCCATACATGGGCACATCACATTTTGTTGTCGCATAAAGTTTGATAGTGTAGACAGAGCTTAATAGATGGGCTTGGGTTGTGAGGGGAGTTGGCGGAGGAGGGAGGTGACTGTGTTATGTTATGGTAGTTCTTTTGAGAGGGAGAGGGGTGGAGTGGTGGGTTTGAATAGGGATTATTTACTGTCTCGCATAAAGTCTGGAAAGAATAGTGGTGGTTTTCAAAGAGCCATCTCATAAAATATAAATATGGGTGTAAAAAATATGCCAAGTCATCAAAGTTAAAATGTGTGATTTTTACAATAAAGCAGGAAGTATCTGGGAGAGCATACAAGATTACCACTTCCTATGGGATCATTACATCCTTCGATGTACTATTCCTGATGTTTTTGAATATATTTTACTATCACTACTTTTTACTACATATAATTAATTTGTATTGCATAACCAAGTATTCCAACACAAATTTCCCAGTTCTGTTATCTCCACATACTATCTATTTCCAAAATATCATAGGAATATTTGGTAATACAGCATCTCATTTATATCACATGTGGTGGTGCCTGTATCATGTAAGGTTATGTTAAGGGTTAGGTTACTACTAGATACATGGGAAACACATACAAATCATCCTATGATACTTCGGAAATAGATACAGTACCGAGAATCGGCTGATTATGATGAAGTTAATTTCAAGTGTGACGTATGAACTCGTCTGTGAGTGAAATGCCAACATTTACAGTAGTGTGTCCAGTTGGGGACTTTAACGTCAGTATTGTTTTTCTGTTGAGTAATGTATACTGGGCCATAGCCCTAGTAAGGTTTCAACTTGACCACTTGTTCACAGAGTCCATGACAACCCAGTTACCTGAAAAGAGATTGTTCCATTTTTGCACCACTTTATTTCTTGTGGTACTGGTCACTGGTATTTCCAACATTAATTAAACAAACAATCTTCCATTGCAACGTATAGTATTCAAATAAAATAAGTACATGTACTTAACAGATTATTCGAATATGGTAATGCACAGCTTACATTCCCATCATGCAATGCTGGTTCCTCAATCTTGAATATTGAGAATAAAATCAGATTGATCATCTCTTTAATTTAGTTCTTTTTTTTTCTTCCTTTTTTCAGAGATCGTTCTTGTACTTTATTAAGATTCATAATTTACACCGTGATGTTCGGAGTATTTTTTGTAGGTTCTATAACACTATTTATAGCTTTAGTCATTCCAGATAAAATCCATGCCACAACTTTCAAGTAAGTTTTATTACCGAATAAACAGCTGTTGAGTAGAAAAGTCATTTTGCACGCACTCAGAAACATATGAGCATGTGCAGAATGACTTTTAGACTCAATAGCTGCATAATCATACCACATTTCTGCATTGTCATTGTTTATTTACAAATATATCTAGATCCTGTTGTATTGTTGTTTAAAATCCTTGGTTTTATTATGTCAGGGATCAACTCACTGTGTTCGTTTTAGAATAGGCATACCAAACGTTAATACTTATATTTTTCTCTCATAACAATATTTGAAGAATGTCACTTTTACATACTGTTTTTGTTGAATCCTTTATTTGGTGAGGGTAGGGGGGGGGGGGGTAGAGTGAGGGGAGGGGCACACTTCAGCTATTCGGAGATAGGTGGATACAAGGCAAAAACATAACAGTCTCTGTTAAGTTCTGTCTACACTATCAAAAAAGTGCCCAAATATTGTAGTGATGTGCCCAAATATTGTAGTGATATGCCCAAATATGGTAGTGATGTGACATAATCGTGTCCATATATGGGCACATCAAATTTTGTTGTCACATAAAGTTTTACTCACCCCCAGCTGTCTCAGATGTCAGATTTTTTATATATGAAATTGATAATATTTATGTTACACATTTCAGTGCACCAACCCCAAGGCCTTTCACTGGACCTCTTGCTCCAAATACTCGATTACAGGATGTTGAACGGTTATTTGAAGGTCAAGTTAGTGGAGCAGAATCTTTTGCAATGCAGAAAGGTAATAAACTCATGTTCTACCAGGAGGGCAGGGGTGTTGGAAATTACCTGGCTAAGGCCCTCTAAATTTTAGACAAAAAATATAACTATAGGTTTAGCTACAACATTTTATTTGCCAGTGTTTATAAACCATTTTAAAATCTTGGGATGGATACACTGATGGACATTCTGGTGAAAAATAATTTTAATAATCATATTATTATTATATTATTATTAGTATTTTTCATTACATTTTTAGGCGTCATCTATACAGGCACACACGATGGTAAAATTATCAGAATTAAAGATGGCAAAATATCTACAGTAGCAACATTTGGAAACAAGCCTTGCGGTGAGTTATAAATAAATTAAAATTATCCTAATTTTTTAAAATTTCTGGAAGACCCAATGCTTGTGATAAAAGTGATAACCACTGAGCATCTTGGTAGCAAGACTTATTGTATAATCCAGTATAATATTGTGTTCGTTCTTTTAGGCTTGGAAGAAAACGAACATATATGCGGAAGGCCGCTAGGATTGAAGTTTCAGTCCGAGAATGAGCTCCTCGTCGCCGACGCATACCTAGGCATTTTTCGATTAAATGTTAAAACTGGTAAGTATTGATTAAAAAAAAAAAGGATTAAACCAGTGGCCAATCAAAGAAGTTTTTCCCGTAGCCTAAGTGTGAAAAAACAACCGTATTCACCAATCACACTTAAGTGAGAAATTTCCCTTAAGTATTTCACTTAACTCAATAAATATTTAAGTATTTCCCTTAAATTGTATTCACTTAGATAGGAGATATTTTCAATTTTGAAGGGTAAGTGTTTCCCTTGTGAAAAACAACTGTATTCACCAATCACGCTTAAGTGAGATATTTCCTATAAGTGTTTCACTTAAGTTAAAGTATTTCCCTTAAATTGCCTTCTTTTAGATAGATTGTTTCCTTAGCCTAAGTGTGAATGTTGAATATGGTCACTGGATACTAATAACATGGGTTGCTATTGGATTATTGCAGCCAGTGAAATATTCTCTCTTCTCATTTTCAGGAAAGTTTAAACATTTAATTGAGAATGACAGGTCGGCAAAAGGCGTGTACTTCAAATTTTTCAATGACATTGTGAAGGGAAGCGACAGGACAATATTTTTCACCGATTCTAGTCACAAATGGCAGAGAAGAGAATTTGGATACATTATAATGGAAAATGAAAACTGCGGAAGGTGAGAAGTCCAGTTCAGTCAGGAGTATGCCCTCTAGCCAATGTATAATACTAGTTCAGTCCAGTCCAGTCCAGTCAGGAGTATGCCCTCTAGCCAATGTATAATACTAGTTCAGTCCAGTCCAGTCCAGTCAGGAGTATGCCCTCTAGCCAATGTATAATACCTTGATGGAAGATACACACAGCTGAGATGTTTATTTTAATACCTGATTTACATTGTATAAACATTTAGTGTAGTGTGAATCAGGTATAAGTCAGTTGACGTGTACTTTTGTGTTCAGACAGGGGTCTTGAACACAACATCATGGAGTGCTATTACTGTATCTTTATACTCAGATTTTGTATATACCTTATTCAAACCCAAGACATAATGGTTTTCTGCTAGAAAGTTTAAAACTTTTTAGATTTTTATATATTTGTAATCAACTCACAATTAAATGTTATTGCAAAGAGTACAAAATAAAAGCCATAATGATATTTATGATGATTGAATGCAATATACTTTCAGAGTTTCGTGGTTTGATGAGAAAACCAATCAAATGGATTCGTTCATTAACAAGGCTTATTTTCCCAATGGCATGGCAATAGGACCGGACGGAGAATACCTCCTATTTTGTGAGACAACCCGATTCCGTGTTCACAAGTACGTATTGTTTTTAATCGTTAATGGTTACTATACCAAAAATATTCTTGTACATGTCAGGGCCATAGCCACCAGTACGGTTGGTAAGGTTCCAAGCTGACCACTTTTTCAGAGGCCTTTGGCAACCCAGTGGCTTGAACAGAAATTGTTCCCTTTCTGGCGAAAACCGAACCACTTTATTTCTTGTGGCTACATCCCTGCATCTGTGTCAAAATGGTATATAAAAAGATGTGGCTAAGGCTTAAAAAGAAAATGAATGTACCCATTAATTCATTTTATCCACAATTATAACATGTTCTATTTACAGATATTATCTAAAGGGTGAGAAGGCTGGACAAACGGAGACATTCATTTCAAATTTGCCAGGATTTCCAGACAATATCAGTCCTAGCAGTAGTGGTGGATTTTGGATAGGCTTAGCTTATCCAGGCGCACGTTCCGGATCAATGCCGGTGATTGATTTTCTGTATCAGCATCCATGGATTAGAAATATGATCGCAAAGGTAGGTTTATATAATGGAATCATTGACACTGATCCACATATTTTAAAACTCTATACCAATAAATAGAAAAGCCACTACCAAATCAAGATAGCAGTCCTTTTTAGCATAGAATAATGTGTATCCTAAAGCGCTTTCTACACCATCAAACTAGTTGCTAGCTGCCCAAATATGGTAGTGATATGCTCAAATATAGTAGTGGTATGACATCATCATGTCCATATATGGGCACATCCAAATTTGTTGTCACATAAAGTTTGATAGTGTACAGAGTTTAATTCTTTAATTTCAATAATTGTGCATTGTTCAGGTTATCGACCCAAGGACATTTTTCCGGTTCATACCAAAATATGGACTTATAATAGAAGTGAACCAGAAAGGTGAAATAGTTCAAAGTTTGCATGACCCCACAGGAGAGGTCGTCTCTAGTGTCAGTGAAGTTTTGGACACAGGAAATGAGCTGTATTTGGGAAGCTTTGGAGGGAATTACATTGGAAGACTTAATCTGCGAAAATCTAAAAACTAATTAAAACTATTAAAATAATAATAATTTTAGTTTGTGGTTCTTTTAGATGTTTTTATATACATGATAGGGATTCTTTTTGGGACAGTCTATTTAGGTGTAATATTATGTTTTTAGATATTTTATTTTTTCAAGAAGTTAAATTATATTCAGTAGTATAGCCACATTTAAATCATCCATTTATCATTAAAATAATGATCATTAAACATCATGTTTTTTAGATATTCAGTACTATAAAATGACAATAAAAATGTCTTATTGGATTTTGCAAAATGTTTTTTTTTGTAACAATCTTTCATGATTGTGTACCACAATGTACTTATGATTTTCAAATAGTTACAATATAGAGTACATGGCCTTTTATACTACAGTATATGAATGGTTCAAAAACATATAATAAAATACACAATCTGTTTTTAATTTTCCTGTATTGTATGCTTTAAATCTGCAAACTAATTATATATAATATAATTATTACTTTGTACCCTCATATATGGTCACCCCAATAATTTATCGTACACTAACCCTATTGGGAATTCTAATTTGTAAATTAGAAAACTAAGTTTTCACGACACCTCTTTGTGCATCCATATATACAATAACCTATATTACTATTTATCTTAACTGTTTGTATTATATGGAGTGAGTGCAGAATCTGTTTGGGCTTTAGCCTATTCTCATTCCTGGTTATTTTTACATTGATGACCGAATAAATATTATTATTATTATTATTATTATAATGATAGGTATGACTAGAAGCAAGTACACCTCCAAGAACACATCATCCATTAATTAAACTCCCACCAAACATTTTATAACTTGCATATCAAGATTTATACCAACTTATAAAATACTCTTTTCTATCTACTTTAAATTGAGTTCTGCAGCCCATCTAGAAATTGATCCATCCTATAAATAGTGTACCTTCCACAATAAAACCCTGCTTGCTAACTTTTGGTTGGTTATTCACATTCACATTATGAATACAATATTTATTAACAGATTAATAAAGTTTATCGGAATGCATTACTAAATAATATAAAAAGGCAAGTTATAGCTACCCTAACATGAACGTTCACACAGAGGCCTAAACCCATAAAGCAAAAAACTATATTGTTCCTGTGATACCAAGGACATCTAACAACAGGACACTACCTTGCCAAGATAGGAACTCGTAACAGTCCCTTGATCTTATGTCTGGCTGCGACAAATACCAACAGTACTATACTATGTACATATTCTTCACGGCGCGTAGTGTCTGTTAATGAGTGTGGACCTGATTATGTCGCAGCCACCGATCTCAGCATCCTGTTGTTAGATTCCCTTGTACAACCAATATCTACTTTTGATATACTGTAAAAGAAATGTGCGCGTTGCAAAGGCGCAAATAGAGGCTTTTTAACTTTTTAAATATGAAAGAAATGTCTGTATCATTAATACATTAGAAATTTTGAGAAAAAGTATTAATTTAATGGTTAATGTTCTGGTTCCACGAAACTTGAGAGCGAGGGAAGTTAGATACTTAAAGATGAATTGTCCCCCAAAAACATGAAAAATAAAGATTAATAAAATCAGAATTTTGGAATGGCCATTTTGCAGTTTTAAAAGCTATTCACTTCTGCAGAAAAAAAAACAACAAAAATAATTATTTCACTTCTAATAAAGACAAAAGAAACAGTTAATTTTAACCAAAAACCATTATCTGACAGACAATTTAGGTATATTTTGCTTTAAATTACATTTTATTTTAGGAAAAATGTTGTTTTTTCGATCCAGTTTTTGGTCAAAGTGAATAACTATTATGTGACATGAAAATGGCATATTCAAGAAAAAATGTTTTTTAGGGGGACAATATATCTTTAATAATGATAGATAATTTACCAATACAGACTTAGTGGAATTTCTCAAAGGTCTCTGTAGGATAGTGTTCCTTGTATTGTTCTACGTGTTGTTTCATCTCATTAAGCTGTTGTTGTAGTCGTTTTGGAGGCTTGTCGTAAACATCTAAAAACATCTGCGTTGGAGATGGCTTCTTTAATTTCTCAGCTGCTTGGAAACCCTCCATTACCTGCAAAAAATATAATAATAATAGTTCATTCGTATATAGCGCATACAAGCAAGCTCTCAATGCGCTGCACATTATTACCCCAGTCATTTTTTGGATCAAACACGTATGGAAACATACTCCTATAATAATGAAGCTAGTAATTAGTGCAAAGTTGTGTCTCGATCTAACCAGTACACGTTTTATACACCTGGGTGGAGAGAGGCAAATGTAAGTAAAGTGTATTGCCTAAGGATACAAGCAATGCGGCAAGAGTTGGATTTGAACCACGATTTCACGATCTGTAATCCAACGTCCAACACACTGCGCCACATGCCCTCACGTATAATACTGAACTATAAATACCTAGAGAAAAATAATAACTAAGAATTTTTTTTTGGTGGGGAGGATGGGAGGGAAAATCCTGCAAAGAAAAAATCTTCAAAAATTATCAAAAGATTCTCTCACCTGCTGTCTAGCCTCCTTCATCCAGCTCTTCTCTTTATCCATATCCCACCATCCTTTGTTAATCATAAATGCTCGTAATCTACCAATCGGATGATCTTCCTTATCCCAATAGTTGACCTCGTCCACTGACCTATATGCTGATGAATCATCGCTTGTACTATGATGGCCTAACCTAAAATATGACAAACACGTAGTAATTGAATTGAACACTTTATTTTAGAATATTTATAAAACAAAAATTTTCCCACTTAGTGAAGAGATTTGAATATCGTAACAGTACATAGTACACCTAACATCATTTTCACTATTCACAACTCTTAATCTAAAACCATAGATTTAAATGGATGGATGTAATTGATTATACTTTATGCCTTCAGAGGCGTAATGCAGGAGGTAAAGGGCCCTGGTTTAGCACTCCTAAAGGGCCCTCATGCTCTGGGACCCCTTAAGCGCTGTGGCCCCTGGATTTACCAATGAGCTCTTATAGCCATTACGCCACTGATACCTTTCGATAATAGTTTCTAAATTCTAAATTATGGTTTTAAGACATTAAAAAATTACCTGTACGTCATTGCCTCTATCAAAATAGGTTTACTTTGCTCTACACATATTTTTCTGGCTTCTCTCACTGTGTTGTACACAGCAAAGATATCATTACCGTCTACACGTATAGTATTCATACCATAGCCTACACCCCTTGATGCTAAAACAAACAAAATACAAATCAAATTTAAATATATATTAACAGTTTGTAGGGGACAATGCCGTGTTAGATGCAAATTTTCTGATGTGTATGTCTCCTAACAGCATCTCTGTCGTGCCGTTAAGTATCTACGTAGAATTGTTGTATACACAGTAAGAAAACTTTAAGCTTGGTTCCTACTAGATACACAACGTAACGCAACGTAAGAAAATGGCCTTCCAATAATTATGATTGCCCCCTCCTGCGTGAAATCAAACCTGCGATGTTTGCAGCACTGTTGCATCATCAGTTTCCACTTGTGGTTACGCAATACGGCATGCGCGTCGATACGTCACTGCGTTCCGTTCAAGTGAGAACCACGCTTTAGAACATAGTTTCATTTTGATTTTTGCTTTGAAATTGTAAAAAGATAATTGTAAACGTACCAATACCATCTCCTCTGTATTGTTCAGATGTTGGTGTAGAAATTGCATAACCATTGTTACGACTGAAAGATAAAGGTATTACAGTACAGTATAACTCCTATGAAGGGGACACCTTCAGGACCAAACAATGTGTCCTCTTAATATATCTTTTAGTGAAATAAACTGTTCAATCCCAACTTTGGTTATCATGTACAAAAGATGTTTGCGCTTGCTATATATACAGAATATTTTATAGGGAAGATTAATTTACAATTTGCTTTTACCAAAAAAATATAACCGGGGCATCCAGAGTTGCGGCAAAGTTGAATGCTGCGTGGGCATCTCCTTCACTGGCCGCTCCTTCCCCAAAGTAGCATATCACGCAGATGTCTGCTCCAGCCCGTTTCAAGGCGTAAGCTGCACCAGATGCTGAAAAAGGAAATAACTTGCACAGTTTCTGTGAACTCTAGATTGATTTTGTTTGTATTAAAACAGATTTGCAAACACATATATAGTGTATGACCCAAGTACATACCAAAATATATATTTATTCCTTTCTGTGAAACATAAAACTGAGGAGAGACAGGAGCTGTAAAAGAAAACTATCGCCAAAGGGCATGTCTCTCCAACTCCAGATAAACAATACAAGCAAAAATAAAATAAAGAATTACAAAAACAGACTATGTACACAGTATAATATGATATACAGTATAATACGATATATAATACATTCTCTCCTTTTGCACTCATTTATTATTGCGGAGTAACAAATGTATTAGAGCACCCGGCACACTTACCATGCGGCATTTGAGTTGCAAGGGGCGATGAAATAGTAAAGAAGTTAAGTTCCTTTGACCCATAATGCACTGGCATCTGGCGACCATGTCCAAGATCGTCACTGTTTCCATAACATTGGTTCATGAAACTGCTTAACGGATATCCACGCCACATAAGTACACCAGCTTCTCGGTACTGTGCGTAGACAATGTCTCTGTCATCGAGTGCCGCAGCGCTTCCGACGTGTGTTGCTTCTTCTCCATAGTTGGTCATATAGAAGGAGATTCGACCCTGTCATAGTATAAAAATATATGAAATGTATTGTGTTAAATAGTTAACTGTAGTGATGCTTAGTATTTGTAAATAGTATAATATATAGTCTTATAAGAAGGTCTACTATTGCTGTTTTATTATCTTCCGTCTATGGAAGGCTACAGCTGCCATATTGCAGCACTTTAAACATCCTATCAGGAGCATGGATCAATGGCAGGCAGCATCAGACAAACAAAATGATACAGTACTCAAAATTTATATATTTACCAAACTTGCTTAGCAAAAAAATCGTCTTAACTTTGCCTTAAATCCTAGATTTTGCTTAAGTCAGATTTATTAATATATCTAAGCAAAAATATTTGCTTATATTATAATACAATTGCAGTGTATAAAATAACACAATTTTCAGAATGATTTTCTGAAAAGTCTGGTTTAATCTGAATGTGATTTAATGGTAAAAAAAGAATTTGGGACCTTTCAGATGTCAAGAAAGTTTGGTTTTTGGGATATTTTCTAGGTTTCAGAGAGTAGTCCGGTATTGGGGCGAGACCCGACTACTAAAAGTCTTACCTGTCGTTGCGACTCGTACATAATGCGGTCCATTGTATTCATCATCGTCATACTTCTGTACATCTTCAGGACAGTTTGCTCGTCGAGACAAGGGTCTTGGCTCTCGTCCATAATCTGACCGCCACGATTCATTACATGATAAACAGGAATGGAGTCCAATGTTTCTGGACGGATAAAATCTAATTTTTTTGTGTAGGATGACTGAGAACCTGGGAAATTAGTTTGTAAATTATCATCACTGTATTTTAAGGATTTCTGCAAAAAAGAAAATTATTTTGTTTTATTTATTTCAACAATACTTTACGAGAGTGGTCCATCCAGCTGATCATTAGGGACCCTCACAAAAATATATTATTGGTAAGTCTACTGTACTGTACAACTACATCATACACCCTGTCCTGTCCGCTGAGCTGACTGAGTCTGTACGTGTAGAATGTAGCTTGTAGGCTAGACTAGTTTTGTTGCGAGGCCTAGCCTAGGCCTAGATAGTTTGCGGACTAAACGCTTACTTTTTGGCGGTTTCCGCATTAAAAATATGCATTTGATATAACAAACTCACTGTGCATGATATAGTTCTTGAAAATTCTGTCTTAACAGCTCTGTTAAACCTTAAAATCGAAATAAGCTTTGGGCTGTTCGTTATACTTCTTCTCACGATAGATGCCATATTGAATGTGTCTTCTGCTGCTGATATGATGTGCGGTCTGCCATCTATAGGCATGCGCAGTCCATACTTACGCGAATTGTGCGATTGTGCGTGCGCCACGCGTGGTGTGTTGAGTAAAGAGATGGAGCGATTTAGATGGAACTAATTACAACATTTTCACAAAAATCAAATGATTTACCTTTTACTAAAACATATACAAAATTACAGTGGTTCTTCCAAATTGGCCTCTATAAAGGCCAAATTGTTTTGGAAATTTTGTCATTTGCTTATATAGATCTAGTATCCATATTTTCGACAACTTACATAGCATATTACTGAATTTTGCCCATAAACCTTCGTTCCATTAATGGACGCAGCGCAACAACGTAAGGTAGATGACCAATCACAAAGAATGTTTAGTATCCATCGGCGATGACCTATTCGTTGATGATGATTGTTTTAAATTAAAATAGGTAATATACTTTAGTTTCGAAATTATTCATAAGCGCATACATTTTTTAAAATAAAATTCCTTTTGTAGGCCTAACATGATGTAGGCCTACCGTTGTATCTCTGCTTATTCTCTTGAAATGAATCCACTATAAATATTATTTCATTAAGCCTCAAAGCTTGTGAACAACACGTCCAAAGTGCAAATGCTTACGCTTTATTACATGTATATAAATGTATTCATGAATGTTTGTTATGCAAATAGCGTTACTTGGAATTATTGATATTATGGGGAAAACCAAAACAACAAAAATAACATTCATATACTGCTGTGAAGCGTAGGCCTGTGTTTATGTCGACATTTCGAGTTATTTTGTCATTTTTAACAGACTAACTTTTAGTATTTCTTAATGATGGCTGAAGCTAGCTCCATGGCGACAGAAGGCGTATCAACACAGAAAGAGGTAAATGTTTAAAAATCTGGGTTTAACCTTTTCATGATTGTTTATTTCTTTCGATGTTGGGCTGTTTCGTCAATATTGATCGATGCCAAATTATAGGCATCGACGATGGCCTATTTGGCAAATGGTGTCATAGCCAAGCCTACATAAGCATGAAGTTGGTTCATTAAGTTAGTTAGTTAAATGGATATCAGGGAGAGCTAAATAAAATCCTAAATAACTTGGTCAAAGTTGCGTTGCGTCCATTTATGAACCAAGCTAATAACACTGAGTAAAATAATACGCAAGTGAGGTCGGGATTCCGAATTAATCGGAATTCCGGTCAAATCGGAATGGTAATATCGGGTTCTCTCCGTAACACTAAACCTGAAGGAATCATGGAGGAACCAATAGAGGTATTTACCTTCATGAACCAATGTTATGTTGGTCAAGTTTATCCGAGTATAAAAGAAGGGTCCACAGGGGGAGCGGGAAATTTAGGGCCTATCCCTGTGATTTGTGAGTGTGATTCTTTCTTTGTTTATTTCTAGACCTTTCGCAAGCCTACAAATGCAATTGATTTGAAGGAGAAGGGCAACAAAGCATTATCGGAAGAACGTTACGAAGAAGCAGTCAAGTACTACACTCAAGCTATCGAACTCGACCCTGACAACCACGTCTTGTATAGCAACCGCTCTGCTACGCATGCTCATCTGCAGGAGTATCAATTATCATTGAAAGATGCAGAAAAAACGATTGAACTTAATCCTGATTGGGCGAAGGTATGATCTACTTTCCCACCTTTTTTTAATTGTTGGGGGAGGGAAGGCTGTTAATGAATGTTGTTTGACGTCACAAGCGCATCTAAGTTTGTCTTCACATCCATATTTTCGATATATATTGATATTTTAAAAAGTAAAACAAGGCTGAAGCTCTGTTTACACTATCAAACAATAAATATGTGATGTACCCATATATGGACATGATGATGTCATATCACTATCATTGGGCATATCACTACCATATTTGAGTATATCACTACCATATGTGGGCATATCACAACCATATTTGGGCACATCACACTTTTTTGGTCAAACTAGTTTGATAGTGTAGACTGAGCTTTACCCTAGCTCCTAAAGAGAAAGAATGCCTCATTGATAGTATGGTGGCCGATTGAAAGATATACTGTAATGTGTATACATGCATGTTATGAGATTTTATTTATACAAATTAGGGTTATTCACGAAAAGGCACGGCACTATTTTACTTGGAGCAATACGAACAAGCAAAAGAGGCCTATAATAAAGGCCTTGAGTATGATCCTGAAAACGAAACTATGAAGAAGGAGTTAGAGAACTGCAACCAGAAGCTTAAAAGTAAGACAAGAGTGATAATTAAGTGATTTTACTTCTCAAATTTAAAAACGAACATTTTGATTGAGTGTTTTTAGTCCTCTAGACAATGAATAATAATAATCAAACATCGAACGAATTCAAAGAAAAATGTGAATCCAATTCATTTTATGGTATCTGCTTCTAACAAAAGATAATGTCGCATGTTTCTAGCATTTTATACATATTTTTGGTTGATAGGACAATATCTTAATTCGTTTTAAAGGTCCTGCGCTGAGTCAACCGTTAGCTAACCCATTTGCTATGCCCGGGGTTGAAGAGAAGTTGAAGACAGATGATAGGACCAAGAAACTAATGGAAGATGAAGAATATCAAAAGCTAATAGAACAACTGAAAACAGATCCAATATCACTTGGGAAGTGAGTTAAAAAATCAATATGACAGTAGAACTAGGGGTGTCTCCCGAATAGGTGATTCACATACAGTATGCCCCTCGTTTGGTTCACAAAGGTGTCCCCTTAATGGGTGTCCCAAAGGGATTCTAAAGCTCCCTCTAAATTATTTTTATTCATTCATTCATCTTTTATTTCGGAAAAAAAAGTAATTCTCCATAGCTCAATAAAAAATTATATATATATTTCCCAAATAGGGTAGTGATATGCCCAAATATGGTAGTGATATGACATCATCATGTCCATCTATGGACAAAGCTTATATACATTTCGAAATTATAAAATCTTTGATGAACAAGAGGCATTATAAGTACAGTATTACTTTATGAATAATTCAAAACAGAATCTTGTAATATATTATAACGCATTTATTTTGTTATTTTAGGAGGTTGGAAAGTCCAGAGGTTTTGAATATCTTAAGCGTTTTACTAGGGCTTGACATCAAATTACCTGGAGGCAATAAAGATGAAAACGAAGGAATAAACGTCGACGAAAAGGAACAATATGCAGCAGACGATGATGTGAAAGAAGGAAGTGAGAAACAGGAACAGGAAGATCCCGGAAATGATGGAACAACTGAAGACTCTACGAAAGACCTTGAGCAGAAAGACGATGATTCTGATTCCGAAACAGAGGAGAATGATTTTGACAGCGTTATCGAAAAAGAGAAAGAGGACGAAGACATGTATGGAAAGTCTCCACAACAGGCTGACAGACCATTGCCTTCACAAGACCATGGCATTACTGGTTCATTTAAGCAGGACGTGACGTCAGCACCATCCTCGCTTCGTTCAACAGTTGAAGAAGAACAGCCAGTTGTCAGGGATGAAGACGTCCATTCTGCCGATACTAAAGAAGTGTCCTCTGCATCTAACACCAAAGACGGAGATGGCGTGGATGATGATCAAATGACGCATGTTACTTCAGAAGAGCCAGTTAATGATGAAGATAGTGACAATGATTCTGGACATGACGACGAAGAACAACCGTCTGTAGTTCAAGTTTGCTCAGATGAGACGAAAGAAAGTAGCGATCAGGAAGAAGAAGATAAAATTGAGGAAGAAGAAGATAAAACTGAGGAAGAAGAAGATAAAATTGAGGAGGAAAAAGATAAAATTGAGGAGGAAAAAGATAAAATTGAAGACATTCAAGGGCAGCAGAGTGAAGAAGAGTCCTACATAGAAGATGAGCAGGACAAATGTGAATCTGACAAGGATGTAAAGGATGATGATAGCATTCCAGATCTTGTTTCCTCTCCAGCTGCACCAATACAAGAGGAAGAACACCAAAGCAATGACGACAATAGTGGCAGTTCTGTTTAATGACCTCTGACATTTTACAAGCCCCATTTGAGACACCAAAGTGCATTTCATTGGACCGTTCGTAGCTGTATGGAAGGTATTAAATCCAATTCAATAATTTATTATTTTTTAGCTATGGTAGTTTTTCATATTTTAAATATTTTAGATGTACTTTTTAACGTATTCTGGATAGTATATAGAACCTTCAGTCTACACTATCAATATATGGACATGATGATGTCATATCACTACAATATTTGGCTATAACACTACTATATTTGGACATTTTTTTTGTCAAATAGTTTGATAGTGTAGACAGAACTTAACATTACAATTACTCAATCGCATCAGGATATTGACCAACAACTAACAGTATACAATTTATCCCATTGGATTTGACAAGATCTCTTATGAAAACATAACCTAAATCCTGAATTTTATTTATTTAATGGCTGTATATAAACTGAAAAGTATTCATGGAGAATATAAAAATTAGGGTGAACGGAACAAAATAGGTTGCTTTACATTTATATTTATTACACAGACATTCCAAGGTGACTTTTACAAGATTCTTTACAAACAAAAGCATTATGTATTCGAATATAAATTTTATCTACAGAACTACCTTATGCTCTGTTTACACTATCAAACTAGTTTGACACAAAAGTGTGATGTGTCCTAATGGGGTAGTGATATGCCCAAATATGGTAGTGATACAACATCATCATGTCCATATATGGGCACATCACATAAAGTTTGATAGTGTAGACAGAGTTTTACTCACCCAAAATCAGTACTTCATTCTAGTTAAATATTAGACTTATTTTCTTGAAATAAAATAAATAAAGTATATTTTATTTAATTACAATGTTTTAATTGGACAGTGATTTTAATGTGTATGTGTGCAGTCCTGCATTGATCTGGGCTTTTTATATTTTTGTCTCTAAAAAGGTAATAAGAATTTTAAACATGTAATTTAATAAATACTGTGTAATAACAAACTGACTCAAACTGTTCTTCACTGTACACTATTTATAATATTTGAGCCACAAATACCCCTCCAATTCAGACTTTTGCACAAAGGCCGAAATTAGATTAGTCCTTTAACCAAAATTCTATTATGGTATACAGAAAAACTGAAAAAATAATTGAACAACACATTTGTACCAGCATAAAACTATGTGTTGTTGCTCGACCACTTTCCAAAAATCTTAATAATGCTTGGTTCCCAATTGATGTGCAACAAAAGGACGTAACACAACGTAAATGAGTTGACCAATCACAAGGGTTGTTTTTTTTAACTGTTGCTTGTCATTGGTCAACACGCATAGGTTGCGTTGGGGTCCTTGCGTCGCGCACTAGTGGGAACCACGCTTAAGAGTACTAGACAACAACCACTGTCTCACTAACTGGCATGTTGATGACAGCTGTGATGATGGGTGCTGTCTGAGTCTCTTTCAATACGAACACTTTGATGACATCTGACAATCCTTTGTCACTTAAGCATTCAACTAGTGTCTCAAAGCTGTAGTTTAAGCCTGGAACTAGCATCGGTACCTAGGCAAGAAAAGAACAACAAATTTCAAGGTAAATAGTTATTACTGTACAAGGAAATCATGGAGAAGACGCCATCTATTATTATATAATTCCTATAATAACAAAATCTCTCTCTCTCTTGTTGTCTATTATGTAAACCTTTTCTGTATTCATGTCATATTGAAATAAAAATAACCGTTGATAAAAAACAAAAAAAAAACGGAGAGAAAAAAAAGTATTTATGTTGTTAGTGCTACAATAATGATAATAGCACTAGCAACATAAATAGTGAGTGAATGGCTGAGCGGTTAAGATAATTATGTATCCATAAGATTGGCAAGGGTTTGAGGCTCACTCGCTCCATGGTTTTGGTGGTAGAATGAGTCTTTTCGGATAAGAATTACAAACCGCAGGTGGTACACGTCTAGCTACATGTGCACTTAGTACATCTTTCGAGACTAGTAGGGGGTTACACAGGAGTAATAGTCCACATACAGCCACTGTCACACATAGCCACTGTCACACACAGCCACTGTCACAGACAGCAACTGTCACACACAGCCACTGTCACACACAGCAATTGTCACAGACAGCAACTGTCACACACAGCAATTGTCACAGACAGCAACTGTCACACACAGCCACTGTCACACACAGCAATTGTCACAGACAGCAACTGTCACACACAGCCACTGTCACACACAGCAATTGTCACAGACAGCAACTGTCACACACAGTCACTGTCACACACAGTCACTGTCACACACAGCCACTGTCACGCACAGCCACTGTGCAATTGGGATTGGACTGTTTTAGAGGTGTTTACCACCTGTTAGTCCCATCCATCACTAATGTACATCCTGGTAAGAAGTTGGATAAATTAATACAAAAATACAAAATAAAATACATTGAAACTGTTTGTTACCTGTATGAGAGCCTTTTGCAGTGAGTACAGTTTCTCATCAAAAAGGAAACTAATGAATAGGTTAATTGAAGGATGGTTGATGGACGTGTTCTGAAGACTGACACTCAGTTTAAAGGTAGGACCAATTCCTTGAACCTACAGTATAAAAGAAATAGATAAATTAGAACATAACAGGAATACAGTTGAATGCTTTAGGGAGCTAACAAAGTGTTATACAATGACAAAATAAACTTCAACCAAAAACCCATTGGCTGGCAGCCAATTTGACTATCTTTTGTTTTAAATTATAGTTTTTTAGTTAAATTTTTTTTTTTCCGTTTGTGACATAAAAATGGCATATTCAACAAAAAAATGTTTAAAAAATGTTCAGTTGGACATTACATCTTTAATATTATACATTATAATATATATACAATATATAATTTTACTGTGTGAGAGGTTGGTATAGCAATTGCAGTTTAAACTTTTAGATTAGAGGATCCTTTTTAATCTTTAAATTATCAGATATCTATTGAATTATGTAAACTAATCCTCATCATGTAATATTGCTTGATTAGCATAATATATGAAGTAGTTGAAATTTGCATATTCACCTGTGCAGAGAGCTTAAGTGGTTCCGCAGGATTTGATGAGATTGGACTCATGCTGTTATCAAGTGACTTCAAGAAGGCTCGGGCGGCCGTCAGTTTCATGCGATATAGATCATGTTGAAAAGTCCTATGCATCACTGTTTAAAAAAAAACTACATGTTCTTAGTATAGTAAGTACCAAGTAATCGATTAATAGTATAAGCTATGTAAATGGGGGAATAACCTGCAACTTGCAGCCTACTGCACTGAATTGTGCACAGGTGTGGACGACACATTCTACAATTGTCTATAATTCTTTTAAATTTTTAGCAGTAAAATATATCAATCATTTACCAATTCCATTCTCCTTCTCTCTTAAAGTCTGATCAACAAACGTCTTTGTTTTCTTTGGGATGTTCAGCTTCTGTCCTTGCGCTGCTGGAGGTCCTCTTGCCATTGACATCTTCTCATCAAGTATGGAGTTCCTCTTCAAGATCTTCACGATCATGCCACCTCCTTTGGTGACCATTATCAGAGTGTTGTCTTCTCGTCCAAACCTTCCAAATTGAACACCAGTTACTGTGGCCTTCAAGAATAAAGTACAAATTTTAAATAAATACCTTTGGCATTAGCAACGATTACAAAATTAAACAAAAGACTTTAACAATATTCTAGATTTATAACGCAGCTAATGTTGTGAAACCTCTTAAAGATGTATCCCCTGAAAAAATAATTCTTAAAACATTTTTTTGTTGAATATTCAATTTTAATGTAGCATAATAGTTATCCACTTTATAAATAAATTGTCAAATTGACTGTCAGCCAATGGATTTTGGTTGAATTTAACCATTTATTTTGTCATTTTACAAATAAAAACATTATTTTTTTAAATTGTTTTTTCTATGGAAGTGATTAACTTTATTAAAACTACAAAATAACATATTCAAAGTCTGATTTAATTAATCTTCATTTTTCAGGGACAATACATCTTTAGGCACTTTCCTGTTTGATGTACTGTATGTCGAAAGAAAACTATTGTTCTATATTTACCTCTGTGTTAATAGTATTGATAAGGTATTTCTCACGATAGATCTGGAGCTGGTTATTTGTTAGGCCCACTAACACAGCCTTGTAGCCTTTCTGTCGATGGTCCATCAGCCCCATGGTACTGATGCTACTGGCTAGGTATACTGTCCATAACTTCTTACCCTAGTTTAACAACAATTGAATGTAATGTTTACAATAAACTGATTTTATTATAACAGAGTGATATTCGTAAATTTTATTTTAATGAAAACGTAATTTATATTAAAACATACAGTACTGTACCTTTGTAGTGTAACTCTGCAGTGTTTTATCCATGCAGCCAACTACTATACTTTTGCCTACTCTTTCTAGGCCTACTGGCTGAGAGTTTAACTCAAAGCATTGCCTTGCCATCTTGGTTCCCCTAAAAGAAAGGTATAAAATGTACTCTCACAACTCTTGTTTGACAAGACATAAGTAAATAGAAGCCTAGCTAGTTCTAGACCATTTTAGGCGTACACTTTAACATTACGGAAAGTCATGTTTTGTTAAACAGAAGAGAATAATATCATTTTCACAGTCAATCTTAGTATAGAATAAAGGATGAACTATTTTGAGGGCCGAACTTCACACACGGATGGATAGAACCTGTATTCCATGGCCTAAACCTTACAATAACAACTTTCCACTATCTATCATTTTTCTTCCATTTCAACAGAAAACCTCAATCCTTGTGAGCCATAAATTAATTGTTACCTTTTAAGTGTGTAAACGTTACCATTTCGACATGACATCACAATTCGGTATTCTACATCGTACAGACCGGTTATTGTCATGAACACTGGAACACTAGGAGCGTCCATCTACCAACGGAAACAGACAAAGTTGTGATATACAGATATTGTCTTTATTTTATAAAAAGGGAGTAAACACTGGAATGTGGACGCACCGTTCAATACAGCTTCTGTTCAACACTATTAAACTTTATGTGACAAGAAAATGAGATGTGCCCATATATGGACATGATGTCATATCACTACCATATTTAAGCATATCACTACTCTATTTGCGTACATCACAGTTTTGTTGTCAAACCAGTTTGATAGTGTAGACAGAGCTATTAATAGTCAGGCCACTATGGTCACAGTACATTAAATTCTTGCTTTTTTATTTTTAAACAACAATGCTTCACTTTATTGAACAGGATGCTCACTTGCGCAATGCTAACTAACCTTAGAAAGAACGGTGAATGCTTCGGGGTCAAGTATGTAAATTTCTCTACACTCTGTACCAATCACAAGGCAGCTAATGGCATCGTCATCAGCATTTGTTTTCCGGAGTGTGCCAAGACATGTAATGACAGTCTAGAGAAATAAAAAACACAGTAGTGAAAATTAGCCATTGAATACGTCACTTCGTGGGGTCAGGGTAATATGTCAATAAGCTCACCTGTCTTTTGAGTGGAGTATTTTTATAGAGATTTGCAAAATCCATTTTTTGTTCCTTATCTGGAATCATCAAAAATCTACAAGAAAAGCCATAACAATAATAACAATTATTATATATTCTTCTAATTTTTTATATGCAAAGTAATAATATACTTAGAAAGTAAATAATAAAATGTCAATACACATGTTACCTTAAAGAACGAACTGTTAGAGCGCCCTCGTTGGACTCTCGCTGAATACCCTCTAACATTTCTTGAAGTATGACTACATCAATCTTATCCTAAAATGATACCAACGAACTTTAATTGTAACTTTTGTAATTACAGTAGTGTGACTGTGTTTTACTTTCTTTTCTTTCATTCCCAAGGTCTTGGGTTCAATTCAAGTGAATTTGTGTCTCTTCATGATGATGATTATAAATATTATGCAAATAATATCTGTGATATTATATAAAATTTTAATGACTGTTTTATATATTTTAATCCAATCTGTTAGTAGTAGGTTTGGTACTGTTGAATGTGAGTGAAAATCCAATTTTAAAATAGTGGTCCATTCACCTTACCTCTTTAACTTGATTCCAGAGGTCCTTCTCGATGGGGTTCACTTCCAGAGGAGGTAGTGTAAATTTAAAGTAAGGACGTAGGTTTTTGTACACATATATGAAAGGACCAGAGGCTGCAGCAATAGCTGAAAAATAATGAAAATAATATAATAATAATAATAATACTAATTTTTTTGGTTGAAATAAGAATACTTGATATTTCATTTTTAAACAAAATTGTTTTATATTTTAATCTGCAGACTAGTGTTGTTACAATGTTATCAATTTGAGAGTGACATGAGTTATTCAACAGAGTGTCTGAATATAAAGCATAATTATATTGGGTGAATTTATAAGTATGATTTCCAAAAAGCTTCTAAAAGATCACAGAGTTGTTAGAAGAGGGAATGTTAATGGTATGGAGGATAAAACCTCCTACAAAAATTGGAGGTGCTATAAATTGCACTCCTCAACACATTCAGGTGTGCTGTACTAGATGTGCTGTTTGTATCGTGGTGTAGAAGTTTACCAAATTAAAGTGTACTGTAAATCGGACTCCTAAAGGGCATTTTAGGAGTGTGTTAGGTAAAATATCGCACTCACAGGCCTCAAAAGGCAAGGCCTATCCTACCTGGCACTCTATGTTCATTGTTATCCATGTGGAAAGCACAGACGCCTGTTGGTAAGTCAATTATCGTGTTCTCATTCATCAATGTTGTTCCACGATAGACCTTCAATTTCATATCGTACGATCCTGTTCCTAAGTCAGCAACTATTAGCTTGTTTTCACCATCTCCATTGATGTCTGACAGACCTATGAATTAATTCAAATACCATACAATATTATTATTCCTTCAATCAAAAAAACTGACAATAAAGCTCTGTCTACACTATCAAACTTTATGTGATGATGATCACTTCCATATTTAGGCACATCACTTTTTTTTTTGTCAAACTAGTTATAGTCTAAACAGAGCTTAAGAGTTTGAACTGATTGTTGTATAATTGGTGAAACAGCCACAATATGTTTACAGTTATGCATGATATTGATTTGAATGATTTGTAAATCAAATTGTGCAACAGCTTTTCTTGAGCAATGGTTTCGTTGGGCAGCTGCGTAATTTGCAAACTGCGCATAAAATGCTGTAGCGCAATTTGAACACAAAAATAACATGGAAACGTAAAAAGGAATTCCAGTCGTAATTCACGCTGCACTTCAGCCGATTGTATCTCAGCAACATTGCGAGGTAATTTCCTGCATGATCGTAATCAAAACGGTACTGGGTTTGGTCTACTAGCGTTCCTGCTCCCAACTCGTCATCCATTCATAGAAGCCTTGATGAAGTAAGCCTACCTGGTGGTGACCATAGAACGGTCCCGAGATAACGACTATACTTCGGCTTTAGTCGATAGAAGATTGAAATATTGTTAGAGATAGAGTATACGATGTTTGATTATGTGTAGATGTGTGATTTGTTCTATTATTCAAATGATGTTCTGTATAAGGAGATGAAGATAGTAGTTGGGTGTAATGATTTTGTATATCAATTAATTATCCTAGACTGTATATATTGTATATTACTGTATATATATATTTATTGTTATGATTATAATATTAATAAAAAGATATATATATAGATAGATATAATGAAAAAAAGCAAAGAGATTATGGAGCGGCTAATCCTGAATATACAATAATAAGTATCGTAAGTTTAGTTTATAAATTTTAGCCGATCTTGTCAAAGGTCAAGCGCCTATAGCCTGCCACGTTTCGATATTCTGATTGTATCTCAGCAACATAGATTGCAATCCGGAATTAAAATATAGTGCTACCCCCTCCAACCCTCTAGACAAATTGTGCAAAAATCATTACATTAAAATTACACACAGCATTGTCATCTTCATACTCACACATGCATGTTGTGAATGTATAGAGGCTTGCAACAGGATCATAATGGGCATTTAACCATTTATCAGAACCATCACTAGGACCAGTCTTGCCGCTGCTGTGAAAATAGAAACATTCTATCATCATGATCAATACATTATTACAAAATATTCTGGTTTTTTTTTTATTAATAATAAATATTAATTTCTATTTCACAGTGACAAGGAGTCCTTAATTCAATAATGTTACACTGTGACGAATTACATCAGTGTTATAATTCTTTACACAAAAATAAAATGTATTCAAATGCGAGGAAGCTAGGCCTACCTTGTTGTAACATTTTTTGGCCTGGGGGACTCTGCAGAAGCCGTTGCACTCAGTGATGAAGTCGGGCTTACTGCTGTTGCTGCTCCCGAGCCCGAAGGCTTAGCCTTTGATGTTGTTGTTGAAGACATTTTATCTAATTATGTAACGCTTATTTATCTTAAACTAAAGTAAATGCATATTCTACATTAGCGCTTAGTTTGTTTTACAAAAAAAGACAAAGTAGTTTTATAATAATTCCCACTTTTACTTGGTTATTTTTAAGACAGAAAAATGTTGTTGTTGCTATTTGTTTTCCTGCCCTCAACGTTCAAACAAACAGAAAGGTCGATGATATGGAACGTCGATTATGCCTTCAAACAAAGATAGCTTCAAAGTCTATAATTGACTTAGGCACCGTCTCATGCCAGAAGTAAAACATGCCAGTCAAGCCGAACCAGTAAGTAGGCCTTGATCCGGGGATAAACATTCATTTGCCAATCAGCAGAAGTGTTAATTATACATGCCTTATCACAGAAGTACAAAAGGGAATTTGCCAACACTCGTTACATGAAACTTTCGGCATGTTTCAAAGTCCACTATTGTTAGTACAGTGTGTATCAAGGGTCCAGTCACACTTTATGCCAATTATTAAAAGCCGGTCTACATAAAAATGACAAAGTTTGGACTTTTGGTGACTTCTTTCAAGTAGTATTATTATGTTTTGTTGCTTCTAACAGGAATTGATGTACTACAATGGGCAATTGGCTCGGTCATGTAGGCTCTGGGTTTTTCTTTCTAATCTGGGCATCTTGGTGGGTGCTCCAGTTATCGTTCAACACCTTACGAAACAAGTATGAACGGGATGGAAGGGCTGGTGTACCGTCAGGACCTCTCAGGCTGTGTCGGCGTATACCACTTGAAGGTATCATAATTTGTCTGTGTACAGTATTTGGGTTCATAGCGGAAAATATGTACCCTTACACGCGCTGGAAGATGTTTGACGAGGAAGGAAACTTTATAGAGGCTAATGTCTGGCAACATTGTACAATCTGGGTGGCATTCTGGATCTTTGGATTGGTTAAGATCCTGGCCGCGTGCTGCTGCGTCAATCTAAAACCATGGATACCAGTTTTCAGAACATTTTCTTTTTTCATTCAGGGTATCGTGTTTCTAAATCACTTAAAAGATCGTGATGTACTCAACACAAAACTGCATGTTTTATTGTTAATTGCTATCTTACTGTGTGTATTATTTTCGGGAATGGAGATATGGATGACAAAGGACAAGTTCTTACCTTTTATGAGAATGTGGGCTACGTTTTTAAATGGTACTTGGTTGATTCAGGTTGGCTGCGCATTGTATCCGATACGAACCGGGCGATTCCAATGGAAACCAGACGACCAAAGTGTGAAATTCTTCACAATGATTTTCGCCTGGCATTGTATTGGAAATGTTATGTCAGTGGTTATGTTGTATTTGATCGTAGCAATAGCAATGAAGTTCGCCTACGGACACAAGAGAGGATATTCTCAGCTCGAGATAGAGGAAGACAGTGATAATGAACAACGAAGTGACACTATGTATTTGGAACGTTTACAAGGCGGGAACAGATCACAAAATAACTGGTCGGACAATAGTTTATAACGTGATTAAAATAATACAATATAATTCATATTCAATGTTTGTTTTTATGTTTTGCAGGCCTACAGTAAGCCATAGTTAAATAAATCGATAGATTAATGAAAACAGTTCTGACTTACGGGATTTGATTAATAATATTGATAGATAAAAACAGCAAGAAAGATGTTAACAAAATGAACACAAATTAGTCTTTATAATGTCTTCTTTTATGTTAGTCTACCAGATACAGATCAACTTTATTCCATCCTTCACAGGAAATTCACAGCAGTACCAGTGAGCACCAGTTGGTGTTTCGACTTTTGCCTTATGAGACGCCATGTATGCCAATATTAAGTGAATCGCCGTCTAGAATTCTCACTAAAACATACAGTTCGTAAACTTCTCTTTCAATTGATCACGTGATTTGAAATCCTTTTGGGCACAACGTATTTCGAACGGTGCATTGTGATATGGCAACAAGAACTCGGATGGATTAATGAATGTTCATGAATCCATGGATAGACTGGGATTTATTCAGAGAGGTGATATTAAGTCGGCTATGTAAGATCTTTGGATTTATTGGATTGCCTTCAATTGTCCGGGTTCACAAAGTATTTTTAAAAATGACAAATACGGTCAACGAATAACACATCTTTAATTTATAACCAAACAAAATATAAGATGGCATAATAGAGAAAACCGAAAACTTCCTTAATTTCATCAGATATAAAGACCAATTTACACATACGAGCGGTAACGGTATATAAGTGGAAAACCGCGTAGCTTGTCCCACGTAGAATCTGTGTCTATAAAGGAATAACATAGATTCTATATTTTTATTACCGTTACCGCTCGTCTGTGTAAATTGGCCTTTACCGGTACCGTAATGAATGAAGAACTGAAATCGAAGACGTGATGTCAATTTATCCAATTTGATCGCATCGTGTAATTTCAAAAATTTCCAAGATTCGCAAAATAATTTACAAAATAAAGCAAACACAAGACCACGCTCACCAAATAAACACACATCTTAAATTTACTAACCAAACAAAGTAATATACACTAATTCAACCGCAAGATAATGTAGGCCTATATGTTTATTGAAAGAACCATTGACCATGATTGCTCTCTCAAAAGCAAACACTTTGAGATTACAAATTACAATTTGGATTGAGGAGGTAAATCGACCATCCTAAACACAATTTTTTTTTAAATACTGAAATTAATAAATAGGTACACACTGGATTGAAATGTCGGAGTAATCAGATCCATTGCGTCGTGATTGGTCAAATTAGCTTCGGTCTTTGCGCTGCGTTCCGTCCAAGTTAGAACCAAGCTAAAGCAGTCTGACCAATCACTACGCGGCTGTCGTAGTCATATATCTGTCGAAGTTGTCATTGATCAACTCACGTGCGTTGCGCTCAGTGGCTAACGGCTATGAGCGCTCACTTGCTAAACCCAGGGGCCCCGGAGCGTATGGGGCCCCTGAGCAGAGGAAAAACAGGCACAAAAAAACCAAATATGTTGAAAAAGGCTAAACACATCCGAGGCCTCCAGCGTTGAAGGGCCACTTGCGGTTCCTAAACGCCTTTGCGCTTACGTTGTTTGGGCACGGGGTGGGCAGAAGAGCTTCTTCGCCATTCATTATACAACCATATCTATTTTTTACAGGCTTATAATTTAATACTAATAATATTATTATTATGATATTATATTATATTCGAGAAAAACCGAGAACAGTTTAAGACCTCTTATTAATAATGGGTATTGTCTTCTTAGCCACTGTATTGATCCGTTTGAATTGGGTCAAAAGTTACTCGTCGAGTGTTAAGTGCCAAATGCGATCTTTGGATAATACATTGTTAGCTGACATTGCATTTGCACTTCAAACGTGACCAACAACGCACGGACGACAAAAGTTTAAATTTAATAATAAGAATACACTATATACACTAATTTAAACTGTTTTTAGACGTCATAATGGGTGGATTTTTTGGGCATGCTGCTTCTGGTATCATGTTCATGGCGTTGTCGGTATGGTGGACTTTACAAAGAGTTTTCAATTCAACTTGCCCAAGAATTGGTAGAGGAAAAGGTAACAGATATTTTAAACTGCATCTCCTTAGACGGCTGCCGGTTGAAGGGATTCTCGTGCTGTTCTTAACGCTTAGTGGGCTTATAGGCGAACAAGTTTACAAAACATGGAGGTGGAGACTGTTCAACGAAGACGGTGTGTTTATATACTCTAACATTTGGCAGCATTGTACTATGTGGGCCGGCTTTGCGATGTACGGAGCGGCAAAAATTTCCGTCGGAACCTGGTTTAAAGGCCAAGAAAGGTGGGCTAAAGTTTTTCTAGCGTTTGCTTTTTTCATCGAAGGCACGCTGTTTTCTTTCCATCTACACGGTCGATCAGCACTGAACATACGAATGCATGTTATAGAGGTAATAATGGTCTTCCTCTGCTTATTGTTTACGTTAGGAGAAATTTGGCTGCCAAAAGATGATGTGTTACCATGGTTACGTATATGGGCTACTTTTATCCAGGGATCTTGGATGTTGCAGATTGGCTGCATCCTCTATCATCCCCTTAGCGATTATTCGTGGGATGAAGATGACCACCTGAATGTGAAATTCTTCTCAATGATATTTGCTTGGCATTGTATGCTAGCAATTATCGTCATCATCGTACAGATAATTGCTATGAAGATTACACTGCGCTTTTTCGGAATGTCATACTCGTTCCCTTACTCTGGCTTGCACAACGAAGAAGAAGAACACAGCCTTACTGTACAAACCAAAGTTAGGTTCAGTGATGACGAACTACAAGATTACAAAGATGACGTATCAAGAAGTGAAGAAGAATAGAATCAGGGACATGACTTTATCAATATTAACAAAACGAGTCACAAACGATCGCAGCTAGAAGATATTATTTATAGGAGAACATGAGGGGAATTGTTTTAAAACAATGTGCTATTTAAGAACAAACATTCAGGCTAAATGTTCAAAGCAAAAAAATAAGATTAAAAACGACATAGAAAAGATTTTAATGATTAACATTAAGTAATGTGTTTAAATAAACAATGTGAATAGAAAAAAAGAATATAGTTAGTTAGACGACCCACTAAGTAATAATTTGATATTCGATTATTATAATAAATTGAATGAGAATGCGTGTGTTGATTGGATTTTCTTTAATTTATTAGTTGTGGCAACGTAAATATTGTTTAAATCTAATGTCGGTTTATCCCACTTTTATTTCCATATATTATGTTCCCCTTCTATTTTTCATTTTTATTTCAATACACTATGCATATTATTCTATTAACAATGTTTGTTTTTACCATCTGTTTACATACAATTTTTTTTAAAGTTTTCCATTCATTTCTCTACATATTATCACATTTTCATTGTTTTTTCTACTAGTACTTTATTCCTCATTTTATATTATTTTTATCTCTAACACATTTGGCAACGTAATGATGACGATATGAATATCGTATTTTTCCAAGCAACACAAATTACGTGTATTTACCGTAATGTTAGCATTTTAGTATTAGGCCTAAATATATTATAATTTCTTATTTTGACTGTAAAGTCGATTAATATCGGTCGTTACCACGCCCGTAGACTTTGTACGAATGTCATTATAATTATCATTATTTAAATTGCATCTACTTATAAGTAAAATAGTAACTAACTTAGCAAACATGCCCCGTTTAATGTGATACATGCTTAATGTTTGAATAACAAAATAAACTGCTATACTGATGAAACACAGTAAAAAAGCTCTATCTACACTATCAAACTTGTATATGACAAAACAATGTGATATGCCCAAATATGGTAGTGGTATGACGTCACTGTGGCCATAGGCTTTGGGCACATCACATTTTTGTCGCATAAAGTTTGATAGTGTAGAAAGCTCTACACTATCAAACTAGTTTGACAACAAAGTTTGATGTTCCCAAATAGGGTAGTGATAAGTGATATGGCATCATCATGTCCATATATGGGAACATTTTTTTGGTCGCATAAAGTTTGATAGTGTAGACACAAGGCCAAGTTTTGATTTTTGGTAGCAAAAAGTTTATCTCATTACGCGCGCTAACTCAAGGGTTATTTGACCTAGACACTGGTACTTCCGAATGTGTGGTGGATCGATGTATGGTATTTTGTATATCAAAATATCATTTTGGGTAAAGTTTGGTTTTATCGCTTCCAAAATAAAAAAATTCAACTGTTTTAATATATATTTTCGGACTTTTATATTAGTTGTATTAAAAATAAGACTTAGTTTGCATTATAGACATATTAGACCATAAAAAACAAACAAACAAACGCCTACGTGACCGAACACACGTCGGTTTTCAAAATATCAGATATAGGCCTAAAAATATTCATATTTAATAAAATATAAACCCGTACAATTCTGTGCTAATTTTGTGAACTGGGCAATTCATTTGATTATCACAACTATGTTGTCAAGTGATTGGTGAAGTCAATGGTGATTTGGTAGAGTTTATTTAGCTTTTTTATAAGTGAAAACATTAATTTTATTACTATCATATTTGAGCATATCACTACCATATTTGGGCACATCACACTTTTTTTGGTCAAACTAATTTGATAGTGTAGACAGAGCTTGAAGGTTAAAAAATAGGTCTCAGAACAAACAAATTTACAATGATAATGTTTTTCGAACATTTCTTTTATTGATGAAGTATATTCATTTTGCTTCGTCATTGTTTGATGATAGACATGTGACGTCATCAAACATTGACGGGCGTGGAATCACGTGACTACCTGTTGTGACAAGAGCAGGACTAGAGGCATTTGTTATTTGGTTTCGCAGGTACAATCCAGGCGTGAAGTGTCCAGAGCCGTAAAAACCATGTAACTGCGCGCCTCTCACCTGTTCATTGTGCGTTTCTGTTGTAAGAATACGCTGATCTTGTCCTTTTTCGATAAGTTGTTCCAGTTCTCTGTTGCTATGACGTAGACAACATACTTCGTTTAGCAGACGACGATTTGTTTGTCGAAGTCTCTCCAATTCTAAACCCATCATAGATTTATCTTCTTGGAGTTTACAACAATCTTGGTCGTAACGTTTCTGTTGACTCAACTCTCCATTTGTCGTCGTAAGCTCGTTTTTTGACCTTTTCAAAAGAACATCAATGTGTTCTCTAGCTTCATTTAATTCTACATCCTTAACCTGAATTATTTGTTCCTGTTTCCCAATTTCATCCAGTAATTCATGTACAAATTCCTCAGATTCTAAATTCTTTTTCTTTAACTCTGTTATTTCCTCTTGAACACTGACATCAATAAGTTTCATCAAATTGACTTCGTCAGGGGTTGATGCACCATGTTTCACAAGCCTTCTGGTGATATCACTTATTTCTGTTGAGGGCATCGTGGAGGTAATCTTATCATTTTGTTTAATCTTATCCCGTTTCCAAGGGTTACATAATGTTTGCCATAAAGACGGTGCTGTGCTATTCATAGTTTGTGATTTACTTATTTTTTCTAAATCTTCTCTTAAATTATTAACTTCTGATTTAAGATTTTTAAACAATTCTAAATCATTTTCTTCTTTATGGAATACATGACTTTCGAGACCATCTTTTTGTCGACTTTCTTCAGCAGGCTTCTCAACAGGGTTTGTAAATTGCAACCGATTTGTCAGTTCATCGCCAAGCTGTTCTTTACTTATTTCACTGAAACGAATCGACTCTTCACAGAATATCTTTAATGTTTTCATCAATATTTCTTTCTGTTCAGATAGTTCTCCTTTCATCATCAGAATATGCTGACTAGACTTCATCTTAACACACATGCTTCTCACGACGTTTTTAACCAGATCATCTAGAACTCTGACGTCATTCAGATGAAGATGTCGGCTGTTTGCCAGCTTATGAGATTGTTTGAGTAAATATTTCATTTTTCGAAACAAGCTTTTAGTTGAAACTAACATTTGCGCTTTTGAGTTTCTACAGGAAATAAAGTATAGGAACAACAATGACATTCAACAATTCATTCAGAATAAAAGTAATGTATTAATGTGTTCTTATTATACGACAATCGTTGTATACCTTTCTTCAATAAAGTCCTCCTTCTTTGATCTGTATTTTCTTACTTGCATGGCAGAAGTATAAAAGGACTGAAGTCGAGGATTTCTTTCAGAGCCATTCGTCAACACTACTCCAGACTTGTCAATGTTAACTGGGACGCCATTTATTATGTACTTATTGTCCATGATTACTAAAACTATTTCAGAATTATCATAACCAGGACAGATTGTGATGTCGAAAGTTCCAAAATCGCGGCTATAAATTCCAGGATGATTTCTATTTACTGAATTACAATAAACGCTTGCTTTGTTGTCAGACATCGTGTCTAAAATGAACTGTTGTTATTATGAACCAGATAGGTTTCCATGGCGAGGCGCGCGCATTGTTAAGTTTCCGCGTTTAAGGACTGGTACCATCGCGCGCTCATAAGTTGATATAATCGACTTCCAGATATCTTCTTGTGGGATAGTGGCGCTATATATTTCTATAATCTTGCTACTAAAATACTGTTTCATTATCTAGTGAAATGATGTTAGGTTGTGCAGTAAGATGGTAATGGTAAAAGATCGTCACTGTATAAAGAAGGACAGTCACAACAATCAACAGTGGGTTCTTCACATTCCTCATTGCAACACAGTTTTAAAGTTACATTCGACGATCCAATAACACTTGTCCCGAATGTCACTCTACTAGACTCTTCCTCTATCAGTTTAGTCATAAGTTGAACTATGTCCTCAGAGTCACCGCTGATGTCAAACCGTTCCTCGGGATCCAGTAACAAATCGTACAAAACCGGCGGTGAAAATGCATCAACGGTGTAATTATCGGATTTGCACATCTTATCGTTATCCAGTGCATCTGTGTACACAACTTTTTCCACAAAGAAATGCGCTTTGTACTGAGTGTTCCTCACTGCGTATGCTCCTACTTCTGGGTCTGTTACAATATTGTAATACAACATCGACTTTCGTGGACTCTGAAAGAAAATATGCCTCACTAAACATATTACTTTTATTGACACAGCTTTATTGTCCAGTAATTTAGTATCTATAGATACCATCCAGCTCTTGTACTACTACAGAACATAATCAAATATGAATTAAACCGGCGTGTTAATTCTCTAACTGTAAATAACCATGGAATAATATACTAACCTCTTTTCCATTTAACAAGACGTCTGTGACATCATACCCATCCAGGATGACGTCAAAATCTTCAGCAGAAGAACCACTTAACCGTCTGAAAGTCGGCCATATGTCTAGATGACTCAGCAATTCTCTAGACACACCTGGTTGGATGTGACCAGGCCAGTGCGCAATGGTCGGTACTCGTGACCCGCCGTCAAATGTAGTATACTTTCCACATCTCATTGCTCCAGAAAATCCTCCGAGTGTATGGCTTCCTCTATCAGGTCTACACAATTGCAAAGGAAATTTTAAGAACATTTTAATTTTATGAGCACATTATTCAGCAAAAATCTTGGTTCCCACTATAGGAATGCAACACAAGGACGTAGGGCAATGTATGCTTGGTTCACACTACAGACGCAACACAAGACCAATCACAAGCGATGGATTATTTAAACTATTACTTGTCATTGGTCTACTCGCTTGCATCGTCTACGTCCTTGAGTTGCGTCTCTAGTGGGAACGAAGCTAAAGTGATTTGACCAATCACAAGCGATGGATTGAACTGTTGCTTGTCATTGGTCAACTCGCTTGTGTGTGAACCAAACTTAAGAGCAGATTTTTTTTTATCTCTTCTTCAATTGTGTCTTTTTTTGTCGAATAAGTTAGTTTTATTACGTCTTAAATGGTTTATATAGGCCTATTATTGTTTTATTTACACTTACCCATTATCAGATGTGAATAATATTAACGTATTTTCTATTATGTTGTTTATTCTTAACTCGTCCATTATTTCTCCTAGTTCCCAATCCAGCTCTGCCAGCGCATCGGTGTATTGTCCGCCCAGTGTTGCGTCCTCATTATGTCTGTTAGCAAACTGCGGGGTATGTGGATGGTGAGTGGAATAGTACATAAAAAATGGGCTTCCTTCGCAGACGAACTCTCGTATCCAGCTTCTAGCGGCTCTTGTCTGTCGTTCAGCTAAAGATGTCAAATTAATCGGCTGCTCAATAATATCTTCTTCTAATAACAATGGACAAGTCACAGCATCAGAATTAGTATACACGTTCGGGTTCTCACATTCTACGTCTGGATAAAAACATGCAGCACATACGCATCCCTCATGACTGTATGGCATTCCAAAATAATGGTGGAACCCTTGGTTTGTAGGCAGATATTTCTTATCAAGCCCAACACCAAGGTGCCATTTGCCGACAATAGCTGATTTGTAACCCTGTTGGGCTAGCATTTCTGGAATAAGCGTTTCGTTAAGAGGAAGACCATACACGGACTTGGGTGCAAATACGAGTTGTCCGTTTTCTGAAGTCCAGACTCCACTACGAACAGGATAGCGCCCCGTTAGTAACGCTGCCCTGAAAAATAAATCAACACGACGTGTTATAATAGTTTGACACCTCCTTGGTGACACCATCACACCCACGGGTATTGCACCAAGATTGGTCCTTAAGCTTGGTTCCTACTAGCGACGCAACGTAACGCAATCTACGCAACGTAAGCATTGGAAGGGCATTTTCTTACGTTG
Organism: Antedon bifida; assembly: GCF_963402885.1. Taxonomy (NCBI): domain Eukaryota; kingdom Metazoa; phylum Echinodermata; class Crinoidea; order Comatulida; family Antedonidae; genus Antedon; species Antedon bifida. The sequence continues at coordinate 4,577,189 of NC_136234.1, forward strand.
CGTAGATTGCATTACGTTGCGTCGCTAGTGGGAACCAAGCTTAATAATTGTGTTTGCCCTCGCCTGCGTGAAATCAAACCTGCGATGTTTGCAGCAATATTGCGTCGTCGGTTCCCACTTGTGATTACGCAATACAGCACTTTGCGTCGATACGTCGCTGCGTTGCGTTCTAGTGGGAACCACGCTTTAGGCCTATTACTACTACTAAATATTATTGTATACTCGTATTATATTGTATTCACGGAATATTTTCTATAATTATAACTTCTACCTTGCAGGGCTGCATATTGCTGAGGCACTGTACATCTGTGTCAGCTTTAGACCTCCTGCCTCTAGAGCGTCTACGTGTGGCGTACGCGATAACGGGTTTCCAAAACTCTGCAGATCAGCATAGCCCATGTCATCAGCCAGGAAGACTATGATGTTAGGCTTATTAGTATAGCTTTTCACACGAGTCCACAACATCACGTGGAAGATGATCCACCAATTGAGTAAAGAAGTCATTGTATGATGCCGAAAGCTATACAGAAAATTGATTTGATTTATTTATTTGAAGATTTATTTGTTAAAATGTATTTAACATCTTTAGGCCTATACAGGATTACACAATCAGGTAAAAGAAAACAAGTTTTTGCATTGTGGTGGTCCTGTCTTAAATATCTGTCTTTTGCTTTTGTTAACCTTTCTTGCCTGATATTGTTTTCTGACTATGCTAGGAGGCACCGGATCCCTGAAAAGATCAAGACTTAACCGATGCTAACTGGGGTACTTACACACTGTTCCCCAGTTAGCGGTGATGGTGTATCCCCATACTCCAGTTTGGGTGCTAGCTTGGTGTTTTTGTCTTTTGTTCTCTTTCCTTTTTGTTTTCCACTCTTTCTCTTTATTGTCGAGCGCATAGAGACATCGTTTATTTGCGCTATATAAATCTATCTATCTATTATTATTATTATTATTATTATTATTATTATTATTATTATTATTACCTAATAATTTTCAATAACCAAATAGTATTATAACCAGTCGGACAATCGATTGTATATTATTACCACTGTCGGTAAATCTAGTTGTTTTTCCCGTAATCCGTAATTTTTTAATTTACAGCATTTACTGTATCAATCTAGAAATTTTTTTTTTTAAATAGAAGATTCAATTTCTCTTTTTAAACAATTAATTGTGGTAACTTTAAAATGATATAATACTTACGTGATCACAAAACAAAAAAGTCCCGTCTATAATTGATAATTTCCCTGCAAATGCTGCTCTCGGTGGAGTGATGGTATAGCCCTATTCTAACAGCGAATGTTGTTTTAACAGAATAAATATACTTACTTTATACCGGTACTACTATCCGGGTAGATATTTATACATTATTCCTGTTTTCTTTGTTTGGTCTTTGCTTTAGAACTACTTTGTGAATATTTTAACATTAGAATAGGGCTATACCATTATACAGAGAGCAGCATTTGAATACTGAATACTAAATGCTTTATTTGTCCATCATCATCATAAAATAACAACAGAAATTCTTCTTAAAGATTGACAATTATTAGTAAAATAATAAATAGATATACAATATAATATATTATGTACACACACATAATTGCACAAAAAAAATATAAGTTATGAAACACGGTGTAAAAATGACAAGGTATTAAAATTGAATAGGATTCAGGAGATTAAAATAGTTTAAAACAGCTTTAAAAGGATTAAAAACAGCTTTAAAAGGATTCAAACCATTAGAATGTTCCTAAAACCTTACAATCTATAAATTGCTAAAATTTCAAATAGGCTAAAAATGTTAAAAACGTTTAAAAATATTAAAAATATAAAAACATTTTATAAAGTTTCATTGTTTACATAGTCTTGTATTACATAACATTTTATCGATGGTGACGTGAATTAATTATATGAATAGCATTTGCAACAAAGGCATATCTCGATCTGTTTGTCTTAGTTATTGGAACATGTATTCTACCATTGCGTTTGATAATAAAGTATTTGCTAAGGGGATGATCAACATCCTTAATTATTTTATGAGCTGCCTTCACTATCCAATCTATGTATATTTCATCTAACTGCACCAACGGATCAGGGAAATTATCAATTATAGACAGGAAAATTGACGTTTTTTGTTTGTTTTCAAAGTGATCACGTAAGTATTATTTCATTTTAAAGTAACCATAATTAATATGTATCTACTGTAGGCCTATGTTGTTACAAATAATGAATAATATATCTACCCGCATAGTAGTATAAAGTAAATGTAATTACATGCTGTAAAAACAACAATCGCTGTGATGACAAATTCGAAAACGCGCCTATCGAGTCGGAAGGTCGTTGTCAGTACTTAAGTACATATGTTATGCGCGATTTGAACGATTTGCGCAATTTGAAATTGCGCAAAAAATTCCTTGCGCAATTTGAAATTGCGCAAAGAATTCTTGCGCAATTTTAAATTGCGCAAGGATTTTCTTGCGCAGTATTAAATTGCGCAATCAACTTGCGCAATTTTAAATTGCGCAAGAAAATCCTTGCGCAATTTCAAATTGCGCTGCACAATTTGTAACATTTTCAAATTGCGCAACAGAATGCGTGTTAACGTCGACGATTGGTTAACAATAATAATTTATTGGAAACTAATAACTCAAAATGAAACATAATATATGCGAAGATAACATGTGTATAATACACAACATAAATGGCATACACAATTAAATAATATTATCACTCATTGTAACTTGAAATAAATCAAAATGAATGTAAAAATAACAAAAATTAAGGCAGTAATACACAACATAGTCTACCGCCACCACCATTTAGACTTGCTATCAAAACATAGCCAGTAGTAGGCTAGAGTAGTATAGCCGCCCGCCGCGGGGAACACCACCGCTTCGTTTTCCTTTGTCGGGTCTTAGTTGGTATGCTAACAATAACAACATTTTCACTATTAAAATAAGGAAATGCGATATTATCTTTAATTTTTAATCATTCTTAGAAATTACTATAAAAATATGTGTGCATGATTTCACAATCTGTCCAAAAACCTTGCGCAATTTGCAGATTACTTGCGCAATTTAATACGTTGCTTGCGCAATTTGAAAGGGATGTTTCAATTCAAATTGCGCAAGGAATTCTTTGCGCAATTTTAAATTGCGCAAATCGTTCAAATCGCGCATAACATTTATACATCTTTCCGGTTTTTATACACCCTCTACCCCAACTTATTTAAAATTCCTGGATCCGACCATATACCTTCTCACAACTACCTCTCTGTAATTCCTTTTCAACAGACAAATTTATAAATGAAAGACAGTCACATAAAAAGTGTTTATTTTAAATAACATTTTAATTCTTTATCAATCTATTTTTCATTTCAGTATAATTATATTCTAGCTTTTTAATATGTATCGATACCATTATGAGCGACATCATACACGAAACAAACCTGACTGTGTTTAAAGATGTACTGTCCCTTGAAACACAAAAAATGAAGGTAAAAATATTCTAAATTTAAATTGGCCATATCAAAGTAATATTAAAGTTATTCACTTTAAGTCGAAATTTCGAGCCAAAAACAACAAGTTTACGTAATTAACAGGTAAATTAGTTCGATTACATTTCGTCTGGAAAATCGTTGCGAGCGAAAGTAAACAAAGATTTCAAAGCACGAGTATGCATTAAGCATGATGCTAATTAGGATTGTTTACAACTCGTCACGGTTGAGAAGGTGTTTTCACACAGATCGCGAGGAAGTTTTATGATTATGAATACAGAGTAGCCAGCGTAGCGCGTTGCATTATGAGATATGTTTTGACCGAAAACAAAGTTCAAAGTTATTTTTTGAACAAAAAACGTCTGTATTTCAGTTAAATGATTTTTTTTTCGACTAATTTTTGGTGAAAGTTAATAACTATTATGATACTTCAAAATGACTCACTTTTTTTTAAATCTTTTTTTTTTTTTTTGGAATTAGTCAAAGGGACAATACATCTTTAAATTGCTGGATATTTTAATGTACTCTTGAAACCATGTGTAATTATCGGGATGACTTTTTTTGTTCTCGTAGATTGTGAAACATAACACAATTCCTTCCTTTGCCAACTATGATCACATTTTCATTCAGAAATAGAAAATGCATGATTGATACGAAGAATAAGGTTGCCAGTTTCAACGGCAATATTCAGCCCATTCATTTTTATATCATATTGATCAATGACTGCATCCTTGTTGAGCTTTAAAACAATGGTTTTGCTGCCAAAACTAGTTTTTATTTCTCTTCTTTCAGTAAACACTACCATATTGGTATTTTTGAATTCCACAGTTTTCTGTGAACTATCAAATGTACACAGTCCACAGCTACAAACTCTATCAACGATCCAATCAGAATCTAGTTTATGCTGATCAGGAACTATCCACAGATGTGATTGGCCGATGTTGGTGACGGGGTAACCATTTTGGTTACTAATAGCAACGGTTTGAAGAGCCGCGATAAAATTCTTAGCTGTCTGTTTAAACTGGTAGATAGAACACCCAATATTTGAACATAGTGAATTTTCAACATTCAACACCTTAAAAAAAAAAACCAAGACACTATGCATAAATTTACTCTATATTTTTGCAAATTAATTAATTTACAATATTTCTTTGTAAACACAAAATAAAGTATAAAATAAAGTTTCAACTCTCTAAAGCTCTCTCTACACTATCAAATTAGTTTGGAACAAAAAGTGTGGTGTGCCCAAATATGGCATTGATATGATGTCATCATGTCCATATATAGGCACATCACATTTTTTTTTTTCACATAAAGTTTGATAGTGTAGACAGAGCTTTAGATTTAATAGAACATTAATTACAATGGCCACTGAAATCACTGTACACTGTAGATTTACACCTATAAGTGAAATACTTACATACGTATCTCACTTAAGTGAAATACTTAGTATCTCACTTAAGTGAAATAATTTATATTTCACTTAAGTGAAATATTTAGTATCTCACTTAAGTGAAAATCTTAGTATCTCACTTAAGTGAAACACTTAGTATCTCACTTAAGTGAAATACTTAGTATCTCACTTTAAAGTGTAATTGGTGAATACAGCCACTGGATTTCCGTGTTTAAAACACCCAATCCCACCTTGGATTGTACACTTACTTTCTGTTGCAAATAAGCAGTAAGCAACGCTTCAAAGCACCCGGCACCAGGTAAAACGACTGGATTTACAATCAGGCTTCGTAAGACATTTTGCGCAACCATACAAACACTCTAAAAGGGTGAAAATAAAAAATAGCGAGGAATTAGTTTACACCTCTAAAGCTCTGTCTACACTATCAAACTTTATGTGACAAAAATGTGATATGGCAATATATGGAAATGATGTCATCACTACCATATTTGGACACATCACACTTTTTTTGTCGAACTAGTTTGATAGTGTAGACAGAGCTTAAAAAAAGATAAAAGTGAAAAAGTATAAATAATAAATATTAATAAAAAAATATGTAAATATATTTGAAGTATTATAACTGTGTCCTATTAGGTAATTGGTTGTCATTGTTATGTAGACATAAGGTTGGCTTATTGTTACCTTTATTTCCGTCAGTGTTTCTTGAAGTCTACTACACAAAACCAATGTACACACTGGCGTAGCATTATTCACAAAATGGTAATAGCTTTTCTTGAAATAACTTGCTCTTTCAAGCTTCTCCAGTCTTCCATACATACCTTCCATTCGGTCGGAGCAATGCAAGCTAGAAATACACTGTGCACCTTTCAAACAAAATAATTTATTCAAATTTATTTTTGAATTTCAGCAGTGAACATTCAAGAATAAGACAAGTCTCATGATGCAGACTTAATGGGCTATCCTTGGTGTACAACACCAAAATAACATGTTTTTGCACCATACTACTGAGCATGCTCAGAAACATAAGAGCATGTGCAGAATGTTTGTTAAACTCAATAATAGTTGCATAGCGCATCATGAAAATGGTTTTTTTTTAAATCAATAAAACAAAACTTTATAGCTTGCGAGTCTAATGGGTTTTTATTTGCATTAAACATTCACAATAAAAATTTAGTTTTAAAGAAATATTAAAGTATAAAAATCACCTGCAAGAGTCTCAATTGCGCCAATATTAACAACAGACAGACGGTCAATTACTAATATTCTATTCTTTGTAAGAAACTTCTTAAGGCTTGGGTGAATCACTTTTTGACAGGCTAAAACATCAACAGAATCTTCAATCAGTTTGTTTGCAATGTCAAAGAGCTTTTGAGTAACAACATCCATTGGGGATAACCCTTCTGTAACCTCGTAAACGGTGTTCACAAAATCGTCAGTATCTCCTGCTAAAGAGATGTTGAAGAGGGCAATCTTTAAAGAACCAGAATGAAAACTCTCTTCTGGTGGAAGGAAGTCCTCTTGAAGGTCATTTGGAAGCTGAAACAACACACCATCAACAATCTGTGAGTTCGCTTTATCGTAACCTCCAACCTCGATATATTGGACAAATTGATCCATGGGTTTATGAGAGTCACAAGGTGGCAGAGTTTTTAAGAAAGCTTGTATGATCAAACTCGAAATTTGCAAGATGTCTGCCTGAGAAAATGAGCAAGCGGGTTTGGTTGATATGACTGATCGAACCACTGCCATCATCTGGTCCATACTGCTGATGTCAACAGGAATCTTGCAGATACTCATAAATTCTTTGCACCAACTTAATAGTATGGTGTTAACGTCACAGCATAATATCCGTGGCAGATCAGTAAAACAAGAAAGAGAAATGAGTTCCGAAGCTATCAGTGCAACAAAGAGTCCTCCATCGCTGAATAATCGCAGGTGCTCAGTAACAGCAGTCACCAGTAATCTGAGAAATGGTCTTTTAATTGGTAGATTCCTTAAGAGGTTGTAAGAGCTGGATGTTAAGGTTACCTGGCCACCACTATGATGCTGGACAGTCTTGAGAAGGCCATTAGGTCCATAGCAGGATTTGATAAGATTTCTAAACGTTTGGAGTGCCAACCAATTATCTTCATTATTCAAAACGCATGATTCAACATTTGATGAGAAGCTTTTTGAGATGTTTGATTTAATCATAATTATCTGAAAATAAAATTACATTAATTTTACATATTTGTGTGTAAATTTCATATTTTTAGTAAAATTCTCCAACTCTATACTTAGATTAAAAATAAAAATAGAATTATAAATACCTATTCTTTGGTTCCTTGTTTCTCTTCGTATGATCTGCTGTATGCTCCGTAATTGACAGATGATGTCCAACGCTTTTCAGGTGAAAATGCAGATTTAAAAAATGTATATGCGCCGAGGTGAAAGACTACTAAGCCAATGCCAACAGACACGTACTTATTCTGTTTGACCCAATTTACAATACCCATTTTACGAAAAAACGCTAAACTTTTCTGAAATTTAAGGAATAAAAACGTTCAAATAATGATCACAAATACCAAGTGAAGGAAAACTAAACCTGCCAAAAAAACCCTAATACATTTCATCCACTAATAATTCATTCGTTCAAACCACAACATAATCATATCTCTTGCAGTTCAAATGAGAGGTTCAAAGTTCAACAATAGCAATAATTTCAATACAAAATTTGGGCTGACATACCCAATACATTACATCCACTAGTAATACATTCTACGTTCAAACCACATCATAATCATATCTCTTGCAGTTCAATGAAAGGTTCAAAGTTCAACAACAGCAATAATTTCAATACAAATTTTGGGCTGACATACCAAATACATTACATCCACTAGTAATACATTCTACGTTCAAACCACATCATAATCATATCTCTTACAGTTCAATGAAAAGTTCAAAGTTCATCAACAGCAATAATTTCAATACATATTTTTGGATGATGTCTAGTTGTATTTTAGGCTGTATTTTGTATATTTTTTTTTTTAACCATATTTAATGAGGGTGATCCATCCAGCTATTGCTGATCATTCGGGACCCTCAGAGGTTCACAAGACAAACATATACACAAACATGAACCCAGGACCCTTGGAGTGGTAGACAAGCATCATAACCACCAAGCCACAACTCCACTGTAAAGTAGTTCGATTTTGTTGTACAGTATCTAATGTTTTTTTTACTGATTTTTTTATTGTAATATAGAGTTTAAGTAGTACAGAATCTGATTTAGCCTATCATGGTACATGGTTAATATTTATTGTTGACCAAATAAATATTATAAACATTATAACCAATAAACAACCAACAAATATTAATATTCATACTATTACTTGTATAGTTTGTTATTTGTCACTTTTTACTGTTAGTTGACTTCATATAATCTGGCACAACGATTCCTGCCTCTCTCTTTTTATTGTTGAATGTTGAGTTGTTCGCTAGTGAGTACCAACCAAGGTGCACAATCGCCAATCCTGTTATAATTGCAAATGAAACTTTATACTTCTGGACGAATGACATTCTTTCTCTAGGCTTCCAGCATCTAGATTAGGAAAAAAAATGTATTGAAAATATATTTGAATTTTAGTAATAGAGTATCTGGGACCTTTATTTTTATACTAGATAGGCCCATTGCATTATTTATATCATCACTAATTTTTCTCACATCACTTGTCCAATACAATTAACCCTCCTGGCCCTACTCTAGAATTATATTTTATTTATATGTAGGCTGAGGTCTAGCTAGCCTAGTGTTGATTGGCCTTACCTACTATGTAGCCTAGCCTGGCTAGAGCCTAGTGTGTAGTTGTAGAATAGAAGAGGATAAATTAGAGAGGCCATATCATGCCATAGTAGGCCTAGCCTAGGTATAAATTTGATTTTGAGGATGGGGTGAAAAAGTGCATTAGCCATTAGCGCCGGCCTAGCTAGCCTAGGCCTAGCATATTATTTATTATCTACCGAAACTATTGTGCTAAAAACAAATGTGCGTATTGCACCGTATAGTCCTGGTTCTAATAATTCAAAATTTATTCTTTACGGATTGAGTGTATCGTTGTTTTCTTCGTAATTTATCAGATTATTTTTTATTTCTTCCTTGTAAAAAAAAAACTCAACTATTATAAATAAAGAGGGCGTTATCAGAATTAAAATTATGCATGTTGTGAGAAAACTTTGTACATGAGTTTTGATTGGATAGTTCAATTGTTTATTCCTTTGAACCACCAATAATATTATACGACACACAGCTGATGTACGAATTTCTCGAGTTACGTGGATGTGTTGCGTGTGACCGTGATGTGTGATAAATTTTACGAAAAGATGGGTTCTACGTGGAAGCTAAACTTTGCTTTATTTATAGCATTATGTTTTACTAAATTGCAATTAATTAATGCTGCACTTGAACCAGGCGTAGTTAAGCATACAGTTTCTGTAAGATTTGCTTTAATTGTATTGTATAACTAGCCTAACAAACAGCTGAGAAAAGGGGCCTAACTCTAGGCCTAGCCTCTAGCCTAGGCCTAGTAGTAAGTAGAGGGCTATGGCCAGGCCGCTAGCTAGTCCTAGTAGGCCTAGGTATAGGCTTAGGCCTAGTCTAGAGTAGATAGGCCTAGCAGACAGATGTACCAATTGCGTTGTATGTGTGTGTGGTGTGTACCAATTAACGGTAAATTAAATTAACATAATTTAATTATTTATGCACAATATAGGCCTAGGCCCTATATTATAATATAAAATAATTATTTATATTTACATTTGTTTAGGAATAGGAGGCCTAGTTTAGTACTTATTATATTCTTTCAAAATGAATTAATATATGTTATTTTATCATTTCTAACCTCACAGCTGACAGATTTATCATTGGTCACATGAACCTGAGCTCCCAATTTCTTTGTTAAAAAAATGTTTTATTCCATATTATTTTATTATTATTATTTTAAACATTTATAATTTCTTCGATATTATTAATTAATTGATTAACAGGAAATACATTTACTGTATCCCTGTACATATTGGATCCAGATTTAGATTTTGGATCCAGATTTAAATTAACACAATTAGAAGCTCAAAGAACTTGTCTCAAGATGACCCGGGGACAGATACAATATAATATTAATATTTTGAAGTTACAAAGTTTGACGTTATTGAAGAAAAAAAGTATTTTGCGCATAAAACATTAAACCCTATGATATTAATTATAATTAGATACGAGGTATCAATCATCACAATGTCTTCTAAAATAGAATATTAATATTATATACATATTATATAAAGTTATTCCTCATAGGCTCCATTTTTTGATTGAGTAATTGGTGAACAGATGATCGGGCCATAGAGACGATCGGGCCCATTTTTTTATGTGCCCGATCGTCTTATACATTTGGCCCGATCATCACTAACATTATTTGTATGTACATAGTTTATTACATTTGTATCACAAACTCGTGGAAAGAACACCCTTAATTTATTTTATGGTGAACAATTATAAATTCATTCGTTCGTTTTTCCTTTATTTTTTTTATGGGCCGATCGTCTAATTATATTGGCCTGATCGTCTGAGTCGTTGAACCCGAACGTCCACAAAGTTGGGCCCGAACGTCCGCACATGTTTGTACCCGAAGCCTGATCATCTGCCCCCGATCGTATGTCAATCGAATAATTTCGTATGTTTTAATTTATCTTTTCTACTTGTTTTGTTTTAGAGGAATGATGTAATTGCAATTCATAAGAGTATGTATAACAACACTAACGTGACAGTGATAGGTAGGATGATAGACTTTTAAACATTTTCAAATTCAATTATACACAATGCAGATGCTTTCCAATATGAGGTGATAAGGTGTGATAATATGTATAAAGTGATATCTGTGTGAAAAAGTACTGTACACTTACAATGGTTTTAAATTTATGGGATGTAATTCCATGTCATTGTATGGGATGTAATTCCATGTATATTGGTGAAACCAATAGACGGTTATCAATGCGGGTGCGTGAACATTTCAGGGACAAGGCTTCTCACATTTTTCAACATCTGCAGGATTCAGAACGGTGTAAGGTCCTCGCTAAGGCAGAATGCTTCACCGTTCTGGTTTCTGCAGATTCCGCTTTCAAACTTAAGGTCAAGGAAGCCCTCCACATCTCGTGGAGTAAACCTTCCTTGAACAAACAAATCTATAACTTGGGCGTCACACTTGCCATATGATTGTTTGTTGCCTACATTCCTTGTTCTTTTATTATGCTAATTACTTACTTATTTACATACAACATGTCCTGTTGGTATATAAGCACTCTAGGCGTTGTTTACTGTTCTGATGATGAGAATAGTTTCTCGAAACATGTCACATTTTAAGGCAGTTTGCCTTTTTATTAAATGCTTCGCTATACAGTACTGTAGTCATCTTAACTTTTAAATTTATATAGCGCAAAATACAAATAGTCTCTATGCGCTGTTTATCACATGTGTAATGTGATTACAAATTACAGTATTCCTCATCAAGGGTTAGCCTCTTTCTGTTACTCATAAGTCATTAACTACAGTACTACTTTCATTTTCAGCCAATTGTCAAGATTCTAATTGCCAAATCAAACTCAAGTGGGTTCTTCGTTTCTCTGATTGTGATAACGCATTTGTAGATAATAATGTAAGTACAGTGCAAAAGCTGTAATGTGAATAATTTCAACTCTCTTAATACCGGACACCTTTGGGCTGGTCTATTATGTCTGGTTTTCTGCAAAGTCTGGTGTTCCGAAATGTGTTTTTAATGGTAAAATTAATTTGAGTTTGAGAAAAGTCTGGTTGTGGGCAAGTTTCCCGTTTTCAGAGAGTTCAGTGTTGGGAAAGTTTACTGTATCATTTTCGGTATTATATATTTGTTATGGTTTATCAAAATGAAAAAAAGTATATCATATGTATTGTTTGAAGGTTTGCATGGCGAAATCAAATGTTGATATAAAGTTTGCGGTACACCACGTACATTAGTTCTGAAAAGAACTTTTGAGTTTCTTGACGTTTCGATCAATATGCTTTGATCGTCCTCAGAACTAATATGTATCATTTTACAATACAGTTGTAAATAATGAACATGACAATTACAAACACAAACTTTTTCAATTGAGTGTTTTAAAATGTTTGTGGATTATTAATTGTATTGTTATTTTTATTTTAGTTGTGCATGTAGTAGTAGGAGAAATGTACTATTTATTCATAAATAATCTATATTGTGCCAGACTTACCTGGATAAATCGACAATAGCCTGTGCTCTCCAGAGGGAGGGCTTAGATACAAAAAGTAAAAGTTCCTACAGTATAACACTCCTGAACCATAATGGACTAGTCCGCAACCACTCCCTCAATTGGGAACGTTCCAACGTACCACCGTCTCCAGGTTCAAGTTATTACAGTACATATGCGAAAATGACATTGACATTTTTTTTTGTTAACAATTATTTTTTTCATTTTAGATTAATACTACAGTTTTGTTGAGCAACCCAGAATCATCGATGTTACAGTTTGAAAATATAATAAGATTTCAACAATCTATTGCGGGCAACGAGACAGAGACATGTGATCATAAAACTATGTTTCAGGTATCAATTATATGTACAGCTTATTACATTACATTTTACTTTTATTTCGGAAACCGACGTCTATAGTTACAAAATCAATTGAATAAATAAGTTTAAATAAAAAAAAGCAGACACAAAAAAAAACACCGGTATCAGATCATCTCAGGATCTCCATCATTTTGTTATGGATCCTGGATGATTCAAATGATGATACCATAATACATTCTATCATTTCATTTTTGCTAGCTGACATTCTCTTTAACAATAAAGTACCTGGCATGAATAACACTTTGATCACAGTGTGCGACGGACAATTTGTGATTTATCGGCCAAGTGTGCCGGTGAGGAAATTATCTATCATGTTTAATATTTTTTATTACGCGTGTCATTTTCCTCGCAGTTTGCAGCGAATGTGAGCTAACAGCTCACTAAAAAATTCCACTGCTCATGTACATTCTAATTTATTCGTCGTATAGTGTAGTAAGTAATTATCCAATCAGATTGTTTGAAAGCATTCGCGTATTGAAGCCGTTTAGTATGCATCCGATAGAACGCAATTACAGTTTGTGGCAAATTTTTTTGTGAGAGTTATTTATCTGAATGGTAATGGTTATTTAACATATGTTTAAAAAGATCTGCTTAATTTCACACTGAATCATATAGTACACAAACAATTGCATCACATACACAACATCTAATAAACTTTTGATTGATTTTTCTATAGTTTTAAGTCACTGTTAAGTACAGTAAATTGTAATGTAATGCGACATTTATATAGCGCTATTTCATGAAGATCAGAGCGTTGTTGACTTAGATGTTACACCTTTTCAACAACATTCTTCTCCCCTACAGTAACGGTCACATCGTGTCCTTGGCAGCTAACTACGGCGCCATTACATCTGTCTACAACGGTGTGTATGTGTGAACTAGTACACCGGGGTAACCCCGCTACTTGTCTCGAAAGATGTACTAGGTTCTTTAAAGCACATGAGCAATATGCATACACTGGACCTACGGTTTATAGTCCTTATCCGAGAAGACTTGTTCTACCACCAGAACCATGGAGCGAGAGAGCCTTGAACCCTTGCTGATGTTATGGCTATGGATTACGGTTCCACTGTCTTAACCGCTCGGCCACTCACTCACTCAAAATTATATAATACATCATTCTAATTTTCTCAGGATCAAAGTATTCTTGCACCTATTCAGTGCCGTACAACCGTCAATGGTGATATTGCGTTTTGCAAAGAAGAAAAAAATAAGGGAAAAGACGAAGAAAAAGATAAAGGAAAAGACGAAGGAAAAAATAAAGGAAAAGACGAAGGAAAAAATAAAAAAGAAAAAGAAGAAAATAAAGAAAACAAAGAAGGCAGACGGAAACGAGTGAGTAAATTCTATCTTTTAAAAATTTTTTGATTTTTTTTTTTTTTTATTAAAGATATATTGTCCCCCTGAAAAAATATTTTTTCTTAAAAATTTGTTTGTTGAAAATGCAATTTTAATTTTCTATAATAGTTATTCATTTTGACGAAAAGTTAATATGAAAAAACAATAATTACTGTACCTTAATAAAATGTTATTTAAAGTAAAAATAGTCAAATTGGCTGCCAGCCAATAGGTTTTTGGTTATATTTAACTGTTTATTTTGTCTTTATAAGTGAAAAAATTGTTTCTTTTTCTTTTTTTTTTATCTTTGAAACTGATTAACTTGATTAAACTACAAAATAGCCTATTCAAAGTCTGATTTCATTAATCTTAATTTTTTTTATATTTTTGGAGGACAATACATTTTTTTAAAGTTTAGATTAATTTTGTATTGGTACAATTCAGTGTTATCTGAGCTTATCAACTTCACATAAAAAAAGCATTCAGTGTTAAAACAAAAATTAAAAGCAGATAAAAATTATACTAAATTTGAAAGTTTGTTAAAATTAAAGATTGACTGAATCACAAACTGGAAAGTTATGATGTGGCTATAGACATTGTACAGTGAATGCATGGTAATTAGTTTAAAAACATTCAGTTTTTCCTACTGTAATTTGTGACATACTAGTAGTAAATGTTTTAAATATCATTAGGCAAGTGAAGGAGACCCCAAATCATCTTCCAAGCCACCCACAACTGCCAAGCAGCCCACAAATGCCAATCCACCCGCAACTTCCAAGCCACCCACAACTGCCAAGCAGCCCACACCTGCCAAGCAGTCCACACCTGCCAATCAGCCAACATCGAACAAACCAAAGGTTGGTCATTCTATCTATTTTATTTATTATTTCTACCACAACAAAATAGAATAATCACAACAAGAACACAATTGAATAAATATAACTATTATATGTTATATATGAAAAATAAGAAAAGATCACATAAACAAAAATGATCCCTAATTTCTTTTCAAATTTAAAGAAAAATTAAAAAAGAACTATGCATGAATCACTGGTGCATTTTCAATGTTGGTTCAATCGCATATGCTACAAAATGCTGCCTAAATAAACTAGTGACAGTCAAAAACAGAACTGCCTCATGTTATAGAACAATCCATGATATATTTACTCTGTCTATACTATCAACTTGTTTTTACTAAAAAAAAAAAAGCAGACCAGGTTAATTTTGACAGCCATCCTACTGTAAAGCTCTGTGTACACTATCAAACTAGTTTGACCAAAAAAAAAGTGTGATGTGCCCAAATATGGTAGTGATATGCCCAAATATGGTAGTGATATGACCAAATATGGTAGTGATATGCCCAAATATGCTAGTGATATGCCCAAATATGCTAGTGATATAGCCAAATATGGTAGTGATATGACAGCATATCATATTTTTTTGTCCCATATGTAAAGTTTAATAGTGTAGGCAGAGCTTAATATTATCAATTTTATATTGATGAATAAAGTAGGATCATGTACAAGAGAAGAATACATATCAACGGTGACATCAAACGATTTCGACTATGATGTTGTTGACACACACCTTAGCAGCGCATGCGCCATTTTTTTGTAACACTGTTGGCAGTCTGCGCTCTGTCGGCAGGAGAGATGGAACGTTTGATGTCAGGCCAATGCCTATCCTTGCCTACTTATTTTGTCCATGGTAAAATTAATCCACAAAAGATTTAAAAAAAAATAAAACTGCCTCATTAAAATATCAGAAATATTGATAACCATTGCTGTGCTTATTTTATCATTTAAACTCTGTCTACACTATATCAAACTTTGTGTGACAAAAAATGCGATGTGCCCATATATGGATCATATTTGGGAATATCACTACCATATTTGGGCACATCACACTTTTTTGTCAAACTAGTTTGATAGTGTAGACGGAGCTTTATAGTAGAACGGCTGTCAAAATCAACCTGTTGTATTTTTTATTTTGTTTTAGGTTCCAAATAGAGTGACAAACACATGGCAGGATGGTCGATATATCTTTGTGTTTTCCATTGAAACAGATTGCGAAAATCCATCCTTTAACAGTAAGTTATTATTTACCAGAACTGCTATACAGTGACTGCAACCTTGGTGTTGACATTCATTTGTCTATGACCCTACAATCATTTTAACATAAACTTTAATTAAAATGTTTTGATTTTTATATTGATATACAGTACATAATTATGTTAAAACAGGGCCGTAGCCAGGATTTGTCAAGGGGGGGTTCGGACACTAAGTATTTGGGTCCACTCCACTCCCCCGGGGTGGGGCATGAGGCGAAGCGAATTTTGTTGGGGGTGGGGCCTGAGACGAAGCAAATTTTGTTAAATGACACCCCTAGATGGCCGGAAAAGACACTCTCATGCAGCATGCTACCAATGTGCAAAACTATCGTATTTGGACTCGTGGACTATTTAAAGGACGATAACATTTGTTTCCATATGTTAGATGCGCGTCTCTGTGCGGAACCGCCGATTGTTTTATCATTTACTAGGTATTTCAAGTTCAATGCGAACGTACGTCTAGGAGAAGCCCCGAAAAAAAGCACACTGGGTGAAGGCAAATGCAATTCTTATTATAGCTCTATCTATAATATTTATTTACAGCAATTTGTTGAGGAAATTAAATATGCCAATGTAAATAGGTGATATTGATACATTTGAGTACGTATCGGCTGGTGGTCTAGAAAAAAATAATCGGATGCTATAATGTGAACTACAGTACATGATACCATAGATATTATAGTGTAAAATATTAATATTCACTATAATCCTCTATGATACATTATACTTCATAGCCACACATAAATACTGATGTATGTTGGAAGGCTATATACTTTATGCATTCTGCCTGACTGCCAGTGATGATCTAAACAATTGGTACGCAGTTGTCTGGCGGTGTCCTTTGTACGAATCGTTCGTGCCCCAGCTCGCTGTGAGACGCGTCAATATCATGTTACATGCAGGGACCAAACATTTATTTTTCAGGTTAAAATCGGCAATTCATTTGCAACTCTTAGAAATTTACAGACACGTATCCCTCGAAGTACGCTCATACAGGGAAGAAGGTACTGTATGAGTTATTCCGAACGAGTTTACGAATTTTTCAATTTACGAACAACTTTTTGTACTGTGTGGGGCACGTATTTGGAGGATTTCCGGAGATGAGGGTGAGGTATTGGGCATGTCGAGGATGGGGGTTCGCAGTCGGTTAATAGGGGTTCGCTGTAAAGGGGGGTTCGCCCGAACCATAAAAACCCCCCCTGGCTACGGGCCTGTAAAACATTGTTGAAATCGTATTTTGCACCAGGGAAGAACAACCAAAACTTGATCTTGGCCTCCCTATTTAAATAAAGTTAAATTTAAGTTTATGATTGCACCTTTGTTTTTGTAATGAGCAATTGTTCCGTCTGGGTGCGATATGAGAGGTTTTTCCCATCAAGATATAAACAGCTTCGTAATGTGCATGTAACAAAATCGTTATCCAGCACTAGGCATGGAATAAGAAATATTTATGCTCCAGCGAACACAGAATCTCTACTCACCCATTTCTCCTGTCCCTATTAAAGTAGCCATTTTTTAACCTATATACTAAATTTTTTACTTTTTGGTGCAAGTTATTCTATATATTATAGTTTTTTTAAACATTTTTTCCAGTTACTATTGAATTCGAAAGTGAGCATGGTTACCTGTCAGCAACTCAAAAACCTCTTCTTACAGTAAGTTAAATTTTTAAATTATTTTTTATTTTATTATTTATATTATTTTTGTACAATCATTATATTTATTATATACCAAACAAATAGGTCATTAAACAGTTTTTTCCCGTCGGACTTTAGGCCGCTCAATGACCAGTAATGTGTGATCAAAGTAGGAATGGTCAATTTTGTATATTTAATTAAATTTATTAACACTGGAACCAATCAATTTTCCATATGTATGTATTTCATGTATATTGGACAGAATAAAGTATTGTATTGTATATTATATTATTATTTTATGAAAATCCTGATACCATTAGACTTTCCCGACGGCCACTTACAAGGAACAACAAGAGGAACTGTACATATGACATAGTTTTAGTAAAAGTTTCGATAGGGGCCGCATTGCTTACTCTTCCTGCCTGCCAAACGACACAAAAAATAAGGTTTTTTGTACTTCTGCAACAACTTTCAGAAGAAAGGGAAATGTGAACAACATTGAATATATTACTACTTAATTATTTTTCGTCGTTCACACTGATTAAAAATATTTCACTTACATGAATTTAGCATATTTAGTCATGTCCTTTCCAGTGTGTGTGTGTTTAAATTGATTTTTTATTATTTACAGTTTTATGCTGTGATGTGTGCTGCGTACACTATATTAGCGTTCCTGTGGCTTCTCATGATGGCTTGTCAATGGAGAGATATACTTAGAATTCAGTTTTGGATCTGTGGTGTTGTTATATTAGGTAAAAGCTTTAATATTTAATTAAGCTTGGTTCCCACTAGAACGCAAACCCAGGACGTAGACCGCAACAAAGCGAATTGATGGATTATTCCAACTGTCGCTTCAATAACTACATTTCGTTTCCTCTTTTATATATGCAATTATTTTACAAGCTTTTTTGTGATAATTGTGTAGTGTGTAGTTGAAGCTTAGTTCCCACTAGGACGTAACACAACAACTTAAGGAATTTAACCAATCACAAGTGATAGATTATTCAAATTTTTATTTGTGATTGGTCAACTCGATTGCGTTGCACTTATGTCCTTATGTTGCGTCCTGGTGGGAACCAAGCTTTAGTGACGTCTATAACATATATTATTGCAGTAATAAATATTGTTACTGCAGTAGAATAGATTTTACATACAGATGATAATATGCAGATAATTATAACTAAAACAATGACTTGAGCAAAGATGCAAGAGTAAAGCTCTGTCTACACTATCAAACTTGTTTGATTTAAAAAATGTGATATGCCTAAATATGGTAGTGATATGCCCAAATATGGTAGTTATATGACATCATATATGTGCGCATCACATTTTTTTTCACATAAAGTTTGATAGTGTAGACAGAGCTTAAGATATAACATATTAATGTAATAATAATAATAATAGTGTGTCCACACCTAAATTATGGTTAAGTATAATTATAGAAGCCAGACAGAGACAATACAAGATTTCTGATTTACAAGTGTGAACACTACTTAGTAGTATTTTTTCCCTTCACATTCAGGTCTTCTTGAGAAAGTAGTGTTCTACTCTGAGTACCACCACATGAACAAGACAGGTTTCTCCTCTCCCGCTGCTTTGATCTTTGCTGAATTGGTCTCCTGTCTGAAGAGGACAGTCGCAAGAATGCTTGTTATTATTGTTAGCATGGGATTTGGAATCACAAAGTAAGTCAATAACTGTACGGACATGGGTGTCTCCCTCCTCGCTCATGCCACCACCTCCTCGCTCATGCCACCACCTCCTCGCTCATGCCACCACCTCCTCGCTCATGCCACCACCTCCTCGCTCATGCCACCACCTCCTCGCTCATGCCACCACCTCCTCGCTCATGCCACCACCTCCTCGCTCATGCCACCACCTCCTCGCTCATGCCACCACCTCCTCGCTCATGCCACCACCTCCTCGCTCATGCCACCACCTCCTCGCTCATGCCACCACCTCCTCGCTCATGCCACCACCTCCTAGCTCATGCCACCACCTCCTCGCTCATGCCACCACCTCCTCGCTCATGCCACCACCTCCTCGCTCATGCCACCACCTCCTCGCTCATGCCACCACCTCCTCGCTCATGCCACCACCTCCTCGCTCATGCCACCACCTCCTCGCTCATGCCACCACCTCCTCGCTCATGCCACCACCTCCTCGCTCATGCCACCACCTCCTCGCTCATGCCACCACCTCCTCGCTCATGCCACCACCTCCTCGCTCATGCCACCACCTCCTCGCTCATGCCACCACCTCCTCAACTCCATTTGAACACAATTTGGTTTAGGATTCGGAAGATTTTTTGTTATTGTTTGTGTTACACACATGTATATCTCTCTCTCACTCCCAGATCTCTCTTACAGTAGATTCCTTTGTTCAGTAAGGGATTATATCCATGCATTCAAATCCAAAGACAAATTACTGAAAAAATGACAATGCTGTTGGTATCATCACATTTTTTTGTCACATAAAGTTTGATAGTGTAGACAGAGCTTTATGTTTTTCTTTTTATACAGACCACGTCTTGGACCTCAGTTGCATCGTGTGATTGGAGTTGGATTTTTATTCTTTGTGCTAAGCTCAATTGAGGCGTGTTTGCGTGTCCAAGGTGTAAGTGAATTGGTTGACATGTTTTGCTTCTAAAACCACGTTCAAAATCATAAATGTGGTTTTAATCCTTGATTTGTCTGTACTGTATATAGTACAGTAGCAACTCTATTAAGGGGTTCACTTCAGAACTCAAAAAATTATTCATTTAATAGAGTTGTCCCCTGAAAAAGGGTTAGCCGTTGTGTTATATATTTCCCCATCATACTTTTCACATGAAAATTAATAGAGGTGTCCCCTGAATAGGGGTTAGCCATATGTAATATATGTATTGCCCCTCGTTCTTTTCAAATGAAAGGACCCCCTTAATAGAGGTGTCTCAGACGAGGGGTTCCATAATTGTCTTTCTAAATGATAAGGCCTAAAAACAATGGTTGATGAGGTTATAAATTATTAATTATTTATCTTTATAGAGTGTACAGCAAGACCTTGTAGCCAGCATTCCTCTAGCTGTCCTGGATGCTGTCATTTGCTACTGGATATCCTTTTGTTAGTGACATACAACCCACTCTTATTATTAAGTGTTTCTAATAGTCTACACTATCAAACTTTATGTGACAAAATATGTGATGTGCCCATATATAGACATGATGATGACATATCACTACCATCATTGGGCATATCACTACCATATTTGGGCACATCACATTTTTTTTGTCAAACTAGTTTGGTGGTGTAGACAGAGCTTTATCCAACCAATGATATCACAACACTTATTGATACTAGTATCCTAAAAAGCAATAAAGTTATTTCATAATATTTTGGTTATACTTTAGGCTTTGAGAAATGGAAATTTCAAAAATGATGTAATACTAGGCCTTGTCTTTAGAGGCATGTACTTGCCTAACACACACCTAATATCCCCCTGTGGTGTGATTTAGATTTGGTAACTATCTACACACTTAGATACAAAAACATACCTACACCTGAATGTGTTGAGGAGTGCAATTTGTAGTATGCCTGTATCATCGTTATCTTATTCCAAATTTTAGAACTGTAACTTCTAATTATTCTCATTGGTTAGAATTGAAGTGAATGAGAATGCTATCGCACTTTGATATTAAAAAAAACACATTTTTCATTTTTTTAATTCTACAAGTGATTCTTTTATTTTTCTGCAGCACTCTACTTTTCAATGTTCTCAACGATAAACAATACTTTAGTTTTATTTATCTTCCTTACATTTAACTTCACATCTTTACAAACTTGGTGGACACAACGAGAACACTGAGACTACGCCGTAACCTTGTCAAGCTCTGGCTGTACCGCCATTTCACCAACTGTCTCATCTTTTGCATCGTTGCGGCCATCATTTTCCTCGTATGGTCTATGAAGGAACACAAAGCTGCTGTCTGTGTCACTGTAAGTGTTTCTGTACAGTGTGTTTTGAATTATATCTATTTATTAGCAAAATACACATCTACAAAATTGTAATATATATATATGTTTTTATCCCAGCCTAAAGTATCCTAATTGTTGATTCATTACCTGCCAACGAAACCGGACTAAAGGCCAATTTACACAGACGAACGCTTACCATGTTACTCGTAGAATCTGTATCTATCCTGAGTGTAAACATGCTCCGCGTTGTGTGTAAATGATCATAAGGAATAACATAGATTCTATATTTTTATTACCGTTACCGTTCGTCTGTGTAAATTGGCCTTTAGGGATCTATATTGAAACAGACTAGATGCAGGAGAAATTTTGTAGATGATGTGTTGTTGAATTTGTTATTTAATTATTATTTAAATAATTTTTTGCTAGAGATGGACGGAGCTTTGGTTGGACGATGCGTACTGGCACATTCTCTTCTACATCGTACTTGTTGTAATCATCATCTTGTGGCGTCCAACCGCCAACAACCAGCGTTACGCTTATTCACCGCTCACTGACGCGCTTGATGATGACGAGTCAAAGGAGCCAATGATTCCAGAATCATTTGGTATGTCTTGTTTCAACCCCCCTCTCTCTCTCTCTTTTCACTGACACCATCCCCCCTCCCCACTTCACTCTTCATTCATTGCCTTCTGGTTAACTTTGTGAAACCATAATTATATATTTTTCAGAGGGCATGAAAATGCGTAATGTAAACCGTACAGATTCTACGCCAAATAAAGTCGAAGACGATCTGAAGTGGATCGAAGATAATATTCCAGCTTCTGTAGCAGATGCGTAAGTGATGTTTTTATTGTACAATTTAGAACAGATCCTATTACTACTAATAATGGTAGTCTTATGTAGTGTGTAATACAATATTTCTAAGCGCTTCACACACAAAAATGATCCATAAAATATCCAAATAAAAAAACAAAGAAAAGTAGAGGAACCATTTACACTGCTCAGTTGTCCAGCACTTTGAAGCTCCCATATGAGAGCTCGCTGGAACAGTATTCACAGAGCTAGAGTGAAAAAAGCATCTGTCTATCCTACCAAAGTAAGAAAAAAGATGTTGCTTAAGACTTTTTAAAAAAAATATCGATTGATGTTGCCTCTTTAATCTTGTGACAGATCATTCCAAAGACAAGCAGATGGTTGTTGACATCCTTCACCTTTATTAGTGTTAACGTTATTCTATTTATAGATTTATTTATTTTCATAGGGCTCTCGCCGCATTTGATGACTCCGATGAAGAGATAGTTACAAATATTGAACGCAGTAAAATGGAATGAAGGTGTAGTGGTTAATTTATAGAGATTTTGCACCAAATGTACTGTACGTACAACTTTTAATATTTGCAATAATTTCGCGCAGATGTCTCGTACAATTTATATTACCTTGTAATTAGAAGACATCCTTATTCCACTGGTAAGCTAAGAAGTTTATGGCTACAGGTGCATGAAAGTATTTGCATTCAGATAACCACATGTATGCAAATTAGCCAAATCTGCACCAGGTGTACATTTTACATCCGATCTAGCTTCCCGAGATTCCTGAGATGTTTGCCAACTTATGAAATAGTGCCCTCTGGTGCTTTTGAACAGCAACATTTAAACCACCTTTATTTAAAGTGGCAAAATTCATTCAGATTTGTTAAAGATTGTTTTCTTATATCTAGGCTGCTAGAATGATAGCGTTATCAATTTGATTCATGGTAGTGTCTTCTTTACCACATCACTTTTACCTGTACATCATTTGATTTTTGGAAAAAATGATGATGTTTCTATTATCCGTTGTTGATAAATGATACCATTACATTAACCAACATCGGCTTTCTCTCAACACACCTACATATTCAAAGCCTCTCAGCGAGTAATAGCCCTCCTATTTCAGGCACCTCTGGCTGCCCATAGAGTTTTAATCAGAAACTCTAAATGCAAAGAATATTTGTATACTATACTGAACTAAGTTGTTTTAAACGTTCTTTATATTTGTTTTTTAGCTCACCAGCACTCATTGTATATAATACTTAGAAAAAGGTTACAATTGTATGTAACAATGCTATATTAAATGATAAATAAAGAGGGCTTTATTTAGTGGTGGCACAATGTCTAGTGTAAAGATGATCCTGGTTGTTAGACAAGTATATTGCATTTTGAAATATTAAAACCAGTTGTACCATCTGAGAATCTCTGCCTGGGTGATAAAGCATGACGATGATAAGATGATTTGTATTAACATCTGCAACAAACGGGGTTCCCCACAAAAAAGAAAAAAAAGGTTCTTTTTTTGCTCTCCAAAAGGGCCAGTGGATCATCTTGAAACCTGTCGAATAAAATTACGATACAAAAAGCCATCTTTTATTGTATTGCTTGAATGACTTGAGAAAGAAGAAAAGCTGTCTAGCGCCCTCTATTATACTTTATTACAATACCAAATCATTACTATTTTAATACACATTTTTATTCTCTCTGCCTTATATGAGATATATATCACATTAGTAAATAATTAATTTGAGCAGAGCTTTATTTAATTGAAATGATTTTATTGATTATTTTTTGCTGTTGAATAACATTTTTTTTGTTAAATCAACTTTTTGAGACTTCTTAAAAAATCTTCTTAAAATTTGATATTCTTTTTTATATATAAAAAATGTTTAACTTTCTGACAAATACAAATGAAAGCAGAGCGTTTATTCAAATAAATATGGTAATGATAGGTTTAAACTGACCCTCTTCACAAATGTTTTGTTCCCAAACCGGGTGCTGTACACCATGTTCCCCATTCAAATATATACAAACATATCTTTATTTAATATTTACATACTAAAATATAATTTGTCCTAATTTGTTAAATGTTTTGAGGTTTATTTTATTTAACAGAAACATTTAAAGCATCCCTCCCCACTATGCTTTAAACATTTATTATTATTAATCTTCATAGAACAAATTTGAATTTAAATAGTGTACAATTAACTTATAATAATATGTATATAAGAAACATACCATATTTGGGTAGAAACATACCATATTTGGATAGATTGTGTTTTACCATTAACATATTTCTGGCAAAGAATTAATTAAGCACTTTTTTATTATCATTACTGCGTTTACAAGTTACATTATGTTTTGAATAAATTATTTTGCTTGTTCGTCTACCTAGAGGTTGTTTTGTTTTTTAATGGTACTTATCTATTTTACCAGTTTAATAAAACGGTTCTTGGGTGTTCATTCAGTCCAGTCCTTTTTGTGCTGATCATAGAGTTATTACAGGCCAACTAGAGTGCAAATTAGGCGACACTGACAGTGATGGGAATTTCCTTGCAAGTTCCTTGTTCGCTTCGCTAGTAAGAATTCTTGTTGAGGTGCTGATATTGTAATGTTATTACGTAATAGCATTATAATTTTTTCATTTCATTTTGATTTTAAAATCAAAGTGGGAGTGCTCTTTAACGAAAGACATTTACATTTGGAGATCGTCATTCAAATATAAACTATAAAGAACGTTAGAACAGTATAAAATGTATCAATATTTACAACAAAAATATATTGTTTGAAATCTATCAACCGGCGATTATCCTTTTTAGTTTTTGTTAGTTTCTTCAATGCTCAATTTGATAGGATCGTAAAACACGGCGGTACCGCCGGTTACCTCTCCTGTGGCAGCAGTAGCAACGTCGCCAACTTCTTGAAAAGGTCGTCTAACGCGCATGCTCCGCCAGAACTCTCTTATTTGGCGTGATATTTGTTGTTCTGAAATTCCCGACGTAACACCCTCAAAGCCATCTCCTTCCTCTGATACTTGAATCGGTATACCGATATTATCACTATTGTTTATTTGACTTGCTGGTGGTGTATGTGAACTAACTTGAATATCCCCAACACAATCTCCTTCTTCCGATACTTGAATCGGTATACCGATATTATCTTTCTCGTCCTTTACTTGACATTCCTGTTTAGGAACTCCTTGTGACGTAGCTTGAATCGGTATCTCGACCATATCTCGTTCTTCCACCGGTTGTTGAATCGGTATCTCGACCTCCGCCGGTTTTTGAATCGATATGCCGATAACTTCTTTCTCGTCCTTTATTACTTGGCATTCCTGTTTAGGAACTCCTTGTGACGTAGCTTGAATCGGTATCTCGACCATACCTCGCTCCTCCGCCGATTTTTGAATCGGTATTCCGATAACTTCTTTCTCATTGTTTACTTGGCATTTCGATTGTTTAGGAACTCTTTGTTGTGAGGTAGCTTGAATCGGTCTCACAACACCATCTTCTTCTTTTCCTTCTTCTGCCTGATTCGGTATACCGATAACTTTTTTTTCATTGTTATTTTTACTTTCTGGATGTTCATGATATTTCTTGTGCTCCATACCTGCGTAAGTAAGGATATCATTATACTAAACATGTGGACTTACATAATGTACTGGTTCTTCTACCAAAAACCCATTGGCTGGCAGCCAATTTGGTTATATTTGGGTTACTAATAATATATTTAGATAAAAGACAACCCATTCTGCGCATTTTGTCAAAAAAACAAAACGGGGTGTAAACAATAATCGGGACATCTTATAACCGTTATAGTATAAATCACAATGTATTATATTTGACACGGGAATTGATCACAAACATCGGTATGTACATTAATTTAGACACAATAATACACTAGACATGAAACTCGTCACTTTGACGAGTTAGTTATCCGCACAACGACAAACGCCACGTGCACGTCATACGTTGGAATATTGCACACAGATAAAGATTATGGCATTATGACAAGAACTGAAGAATATGATATGCTGTTAGTGCTGAATTCTGTCAATTTTGTGTGATATAGTATATACATGCAAACAGTATAATCTGTATACATATTACATACAGTGTAGAATAGGTGAAATTACGGGACCCGCCATTTATTCCAATTTTTAACATGGCGACGGTATCAAAATGAAACACTTAAATAGCAATTTCAGAAGGAAATTATCTCAGGAACAACATATTAACGTGTAGAAGAAATTTGAAAACGTAAAATATAGATGCGCACCCTTTTAAATGTGATGAACTATTACGCAAAATATAAAAATAAGACTTTTTTTATTCAACTGGCCATATGATGACGTCACAACATCCGATTGGCAAAATGTTTACATGAATTCGTATCTACAATCCAATAGCTTCCAGAAAACGTTTTAATCGTGATTATCACATTTTATTCTTACGAGCTATTACAGATTAAAATTTACTGTAAAGATGAAATTAATGACCCACGTAATTAAAATTTTTAGGCATGATGACGTCATAAAAATTAAAATATTTTTATCTCATGCTAAAGAAAGTTGATTGACCTACACAATATATAAATTTAGGAGAAAAAGGAATACAGATAAGCGTGATGCGCTCCATTGAATGTGATGAGAAATAACAAAAGAGACAAAAATACTATATTTTACATTCGTGTGGCCATACGATGACGTCACAATGTTTTTTTAGCCTTATCGATGCATGATCCGATATCTACAACTCATCAACTTCTAGATTTTGTAATAAATAAACGGTTCACGGTTTACTTTAGAAACTATGACTGTTTAAAAAAAGACATAATTTTGACGATTTTTTAAGCTTTTTCATAAAAAACGCGCAAGAA
Source organism: Antedon bifida (assembly GCF_963402885.1). Lineage (NCBI taxonomy): Eukaryota > Metazoa > Echinodermata > Crinoidea > Comatulida > Antedonidae > Antedon > Antedon bifida. The sequence continues at coordinate 4,604,474 of NC_136234.1, forward strand.
TTGTCTAATTCAACGTGTTCGTATGGCGTTATTTAAACTGGAAAATGTCTAAATTGTTTTCAAAATTACTAGGAAAGACTTGAAAAATATAATTCAAGAGAAAAAAATATGTTTTTAACGCTACGTGCGCACCGCGTGCGTAAAAAATTGCGCGCCCGTGGGAATTTTTGACATGCTCAAAATGACAAGAAACGCATAAAAATTAGAAATTAATTTTGCGCATTTTGAAATTTTAAATGCGCGTGCGCGCGTAACTTCTTGTGAAACATGCCATTTTTAATCCGTAGAAAGTTTGCCCCTGATATCTATATATAAATTATGGTTAATTCTGACATAGGCGAGCACAATGCAAAAACTTCGGTACAAATCTCCGCCATGGATACCTACCTTATCTATCTCAGATGTACCGCGAAACGTAGATTTGATAACATTAGTTTTCACATCGACGCTATTGTTCCATATTTCTATCTTAGGAAGATATTATAAAGGGTTTTATAAGACATTTTCTGATTTCAATCGGTAAATTTTAACTCTACGCGCGGTAGAAGTTATTTCCGGGTTCACGGTAAGGTGTGTCAATCACCTTGCAAGTTCCCTGCATTGTTGGTTTCAACCAGGGAGTTGTAAAACAACTCCCTGTTTCAACTAAGTTGGCCGTTGGTGTTTGGTGGCGATAGCCATTTTGTTTTTTTTTTGTTTTCGGACCGCGCGTGTGAAGGTATAGTAATTACATAAAGATCAAATTAAATATATTCATAAAACATATGAGTAAATTGTGGGAAATAATTATATAAAATGACATCGCGAGAATTGATGTCTTTTGTTTGAAATCGAATGAAACCCCGATAGCTGAGTTGTTGAGAAGCTGCCAGGACTTTATGTATACTGTGCGCTATCTGTGTCCCGTCAGGACCCTTGGATACTTCTGCCCATGTTGCAAGCCGTCTAAAACGTCTTCCTTCTTAGGCCAAAACGGCTCACTGTGTCGCGGAATAATGTATTAATTATATCAATTAGGAAGGTATTTATTTGAATAAATGCCCGGAACACCTCCTCAATAAAACATCACTTAAAATAATTATCGCCACTCAACCCCCACCCATCCAAATACCATCTAATAAACGCCCATCCACATTTATACACACAATATTGTATTATATTTATAACACAATTATACTATTTTTACTGTTATCTACAATTTACCAAGCATTTGTTATTCTTTTTTTACCACTTTTCATATCTACAATAAACTACTTAATAAGCTACGTAAATTAATTATCTAAGAGACTGAAACAGGTTAGTTTTACGAATATAAAAAGTATTTAAATAATGGTAACCGTACAGGCCAGAATGTCCTTCTAAAACTTTTTACCCGAGTCATTATCATTCCGAGAACCATCGTCTACACGTCCTAGAGGGGGAGCGAGCGAAGCGAGCTCACCCTCTAGTGACTTAAATTTTGTCAAAGTGTCAATACTAAATGACTTTTGGTTTTTAATCTATGATCAATCATTGAAATTCATAAAATTGCGCGTAAGTCACGTTGCGCAACTATGACGTCATTCAAAAATAGGAGGTGCACAACTTCACGTAAATGCCCATATGTTGTCAAAGTTATGAAATGTTATGTTTACACAGTTTAGAGAAACGCGACTCACAAAAAAGGAAGAAAGAATCCCATACAATAACAAGGAGTTATCCGCTCTACCAAGCGGATAACTAATTAAAGCAATTCCAATGCATTATATGAGAGGATTGAGTGTTTTTGAGTTTATAAAATAAAGTTAGAGTTCAACCAAATTTGTGTATTCCTACTGTTTTATTATTTTGCTATGAGTTGCTGACCGGAAAAATTGGGGGTGGGTTACTATTTTCAGGTGTCTAATTTAAGATTAGTAATAGTAACCCACTACTCTAATAGTAACCCCCTTCTAATAGTAACCCACCCTAAAAAACAATCAAAGAATAATAACCCAGGGTTACAATTAGAAGATTTACGGTATAAAACATATACTGTACATAATATGATAAATATGTGATGCCTTTTGTTACATGCCAAAAACTACAATCTGATATAAAACTGTGCGGATCTGTCTTGCTAGTCAAATTTACATGGACACCCAATTGTTTTTTTCATTGAATGTTATGTTACTATAATAAAACAAAATTAAAATAAAAATTGCTCAAAGAGCAGGGCTTCCAGGTGACCCCACCCCCCCCCCTTCCTGGGCTCCCCGGGGCCCTTGGCGTCACCCGGGGCCCTCGGCGTCCCCCTGTCCCCCTGTCCCCCTGTCCCCCAGCCGTAAATTGCTGGCTTCGCTCGCAAATAAATAATCGTTCTTTCAATCTCACCCCCCCCCCCCCATCCTCACCTTTCAAATCAAATCTGTGCCGTTTGTGCACAGCGCGCCCCTCTGTCGCTTATATATTATGTACAGAGGAATAAAATTGATATGTAATGAAATAATCCACTTACCTCATTGGTAAGAAATAACGTTTCTGGAAGAATAATCAGGGCCTGTATAAACCAAAACACAAACGAATTCGGCCCTTAACGAAGGGAATCCGTTTAAAATTCAATACTTATGATGCACGGCGTTTTCCTCCTCCCGATACATTGCTTGCGACTGGTCCACTGTTCACTACATGGTGCTTGGCTTTATATACACAGACGTCTATTTCATCAGAAGTGAGTAAAAGACTGTGGTTGGATGATATGTGGTGAGATGTAAGCAGTAGGAGTGAGTAAAAGACTGTGATTGGATGATATGTGGTGAGATGTAAGCAGTAGGAGTGAGTAAAAGACTGTGATTGGATGATATGTGGTGAGATGTAAGCAGTAGGAGTGAGTAAAAGACTGTGATTGGATAGTGTTGATGTCATAATATAAGTAGTGGGTGTAAAATATCGGAAGTAACTTTAATTAGTATTCATGAACTACATTTGATAAATGGAAACGAACGCGAGTCATATATGTGCTGCGTCACACGTACAGTTTTTTAATAGGAAATATAGGCTATGTAGAATAATATGCCCGAATATGACTGGAAAATAAGGATTTATTACGAATTATCTTATATAATATAACATTAGGTACATTAAAAAAAAACAATAACTTGGCTCCTAGTAGGCCTACAATAATTTATTTCTTGTAGGCCCTATATGTTTTAATTTTATTAAAAAACAACAGATTATTTCTTCACATTGGACAAAGATAGAGAAAATACCTAGCTTTAGGAAACACTTCATCAGAGCACAAATGGTTTTTAGGTGATCACATGCAGATTCCCTGGGGTAATGAATCAATGTTTTGTTGTTTCTGTTGTTGTATAATTGTAACTGTATTTATACATATATTTTGTGTAGTATGCCCCTACGTGAAGTCCCCAATGAACCACTGAGGTAAAAGACAGACTGCCCACGCCCGTCACGTGTAGGCCTATATTGTGCGGTTTATCTACTAGATCGGTTTGAGGCCTGCGCATTAACGCATAAATAAATATATTTATTGGTGCATGTCTTATCTTCAATATATGTATTGTTTTTAATAATAATAATAATAATGATAATAATATACCACATTTATATAGCGCCCTTTTCATGAAAAAACATGCTCATGCGCTTTACATAGATACATAAAAAACAGACAAAAAGTTACATAGATACATATATATATATAAAATTATGGATATGTAAAAAGAGTGATGGTCACAAAGAGGACACCTACGCAAGAAGGATCAAGTAATTAAGCAAGAAGTTGTTAATTAGAACACCCTATGTAAGCAGGCCTGGAATAAACCATCAAAACTCTACACACCACGCATGGCGAACGTCCCCTACGAAAGCAACACATGCGCAGCCGCAACCCTACGAACCCCCCTGGCTACGGGCTTGTATAACGTAGTTATTAGTATTACCCACAGAAGACCTTTTTATTATAGGCCAATTATTAAAATACACTTATCCTAATTTAGTAATTAGCGTACACTGTTTTTAAAATACTGAAATTATAATTTGTTTAACGGATAATAATAAAAAAGTTGATGATAAATAAATCATATATCAAACTTTAAAGAAACTTTCCAAAAAGAACGAAAAGAAAACTCTTTCTTGATTAAAATGAACAAATGCCCCTGTGAGGTCAGAGGTCCCTTAAAAGTTCACTTCCGTAATATTTGGGCGAATTTCCGTAATAATTACGGACGTTCCGAACTTTGAAAAAACAGTGTTTAATTGCTTCTGTCTGCAAATTTCGATGGTGGTTGTACAGTTTATAGTGGATAAATGAAAATTAATTTAGGAAATTGTGGTTTTAATGACTTATTTAGCATTTATTTCAAAATAATACAATTTAACGTTTTGCTCAATATATTTATAGCAGCAGCTTCACATTTTTTTCTAAATTGTTTTAATTATTAATTGATAATAATTAACTTTAAATTTTCAAAATCGTCTGGACTCTCTACAGTTGCGCCCCCACCCACTTTCACTAAACCCTGGATCCGCCCCTGAATTTATTAAATTACCGGAAGTACCTACCAAAAAATGTTATCCTATTGTTTTTCGCTTGTGTTTTACCGGCGGAAAAAACAGGCGTGATACGTCTGTTTGCTAACTGTGTAGCCCGATATAGAGTGTCATTTCTATTTATCGTAAATTTTACGTGCGAGCGTACCATTTCCGGCCATCTAGGGGTGTCATTTAACAAAAATTCCCTCGCAAATACTCAGTATCTATACGGCCCTCTGAGGACTCTTGGGCAACCCCCTTAAAATAGTTCTGCGACTGCCCCTGGTATACCATAAGGTTTTCCTTCCAAAGGAAGATTTTAAAACTATACTAGATGATAAATACTATCGTGATACGTGGATTACAATCTTTATTATCTTATTTAGAAAACAGGCAAGAAGCTATTACTCAATAAGAAAAAAAAAATCTTAATGAACACCTCAGTAAGCTATTTAATTGCTGAATATTAAATGTAATGTAATGTTGTTCGATTTATATAGCGCTTATACAATAAAAAGATTGTCCCAAAGCACTGAAAACAGAAAGAAATTACAAAGAAAAAAGATGGGTTTTTAACTCCAGATCTACAACGTAGAAGAGGAGGATCCCATATGTATGTATGTAAAATGGAAATTATAATAATATAAGGGGAAACACATTTTAAAAAGGTGTTTAACAATTACCTCTTTAGAAAGTAGCTTGTCTGCTCCACATTCATTAATTTTGGGCAAGCAGTTGGTTTGTTTTTACATTTATGGCTCTGTGGAAATATATAATAAAAAACATTATATAAACATGTAACAACTAAATCAACAACTTCAACAATTGCAATGTATGTTCCGCTTCAATAACATTCAAACTTTTCCGTTGCTCGATTTGGCGAGTTTCCACACTAGTAAACCTTCTAGATAGTTTGAGCAAATTTCAGGGTACAATGCGCCTTTGATCATCTTTTTAGAATTGGCGCTAATGCTATATAAATTTATGGTTTGATAGTTTTCCAAAGTTTGCTAGTGTACTTGACAAACCTCTGCAGAAAACAAGGTTGAATAAGTTCTAGCAAACTTTAGTTTTGTTTGCAAACTCCAGTAAACTTCAAGTTTGGAAAAAAGGGGGTTTTCAGTATTATACCCCTTTTACACCGCCGAGCTTATAACAAACCCGGGTCGTGTCCGGATAAATTTCCTTTTTACACCTGATTCAAAACCCGGGAATGACACGGGTTGCATGTATTTACACTGCAAAATACCAACCCGTGTAAATGTTCTAGATCAATCGAAATATCGCCCTCTCGCGCATGAAGAGACACCATAGTAACGGTCTGCTCATTATACCTCCTACAATTTTGTTTTATGGCAATACACACACAAATTAAGTCTACTCGTGAAGAATATTATCTTGAAATAAAAATGAATAACAAATAACCATAAGTTTTATTTATTAAATAAGCGAATAAACAAAATCAATCTTATCCTAATTTTATGTAAATTAAATACTATAGTGAGCGAGGATAGTAAACAAACGGGTAAAAAGATACGCTGAGCGTTTTACACCGCAAACACGGGTTCATCCCGGGTGCGTCCCGGGTTGACTTGACGCTGAATACATTCCGCATCACTTACCCGGGTGATTCAGCGACCCGGGTAACTTTTTACGTCGTTTACACCGGCCTACATTTCCGCATTTTTGCGTCCCGGGTACGACTCGGGTTATACAATTCCGGATCAACTCCGCATTTTTACTGGCGGTGTAAAAGGGGTACCCCTTTTACACCGCCAGTAAAAAGGCCGGTGTAAACGACGTAAAAAGTTACCCGGGTCGCTGAATCACCCGGGTAAGTGATGCGGAATGTATTCAGCGTCAAGTCAACCCGGGATGAACCCTCTCACGCACGAAGAGAGACCCTAGTAACGGTCTGCTCATTATACCTCCTACAATTTTGTTTTATGGCAATACACACAAAAATTGAGTCTACTCGTGAAGAATAATATCTTGAAATAAAAATGAATAATAAATTACCATAAGTTTTATTTAATAAATAAGCGAATAAACAAAATTAATCTTATCTTAATTCTATGTAAATTAAATACTATAGTGAGCGAGGATAGTAAACAAACGGGTAAAGATACGCTGAGCGTTTTACACCGCAAACACGGGTTCATCCCGGGTGCGTCCCGGGTTGACTTGACGCTGAATACATTCCGCATCACTTACCCGGGTGATTCAGCGACCCGGGTAACTTTTTACGTCGTTTACACCGGCCTACATTTCCGCATTTTTGCGTCCCGGGTACGACTCGGGTTATACAATTCCGGATCAACTCCGCATTTTTACTGGCTGTGTAAAAGGGGTATTAGTATAACCTATATCCAAACCTACCTTAATTTTTCCTCTGATTGACGTAAATCCAATCTTGAATTTCCACATTTTTATGATTTATAATAGCTAAATAATATTATTATTTGACACAAAACACATATCAGAATGATCATTCAATATACACTTTCCTCTAGAAATCGGTTTATAAATCCGTCATGCAAGACGTAACACATTTAAAGAAATATTTATAAATCCAGAATAAGAGAATACAAACATTCCAATATAGTATTCAGATCTTCCGCTTCTGCAAGTCGTCAATACAATATTATTATCTTTTAACAATGACAAGAATTATACAGTAATTTTTTTTGCTTCAATTAAAATATCTGTATCGATATTTCTATCGATGATGCGCATAGAATTGATCGTACATTGAATCTGGTATTATAGGCTATTGTTATTCCGGAAAAATCATAATTCAATATCCATTTCTGAGACGATCTTCCGTTCCGACGACTTCGGACAAATTTATTTATACTTATTTAATCTTTAATTCGTAGTCCAATTTACATACAGCAAAATCAGAATATATAATATAATATTACCTACATTAAAAGCTCTGTATAGAATATACAAAAATACAATAAAACGGAAACAACACATGGACCAAACCTGCCTTGCCTCCGTACTGTTAACATTCCGCAAATCGAACGTTTTATATTAATTATCATCATCCTTGTTTAAATTGTTTGTCTTGAAGAAATATTTTTCATAATTATTATTATTATAATGTCAAAGGTCCTACTGGGTCTATTTCCCTATGTATTATACAGATATACATCGATTATCCTTTTTAGTTTTTGTTTGTTTCTTCAATGCTTAATTTGATAGGATCGTAAAACACGACGCTGCCGCTGGTTCCCTCTCGAGGAATCGGAGCAGCAACAGCGTTGCCACCTTCTTGTACAGGTCGTCTAACGCGCATGCTCCGCCAGAATTCTCTTATTTGACGTGATAGTTCTTGTTCAGGAACTCCTGTTTGTGGAATAACTTGGATACTCTCATCATCATCTCGTTCATCCGATACTTGAATCGGTGGAATACCGATAACTCTCAAATCGCTTTGTCGTTTTGGTTGTTTGTGAATTTCTGATTTTTTAATCGATCTCGCAACCACATCTCGTCGTTCTTCCGATAGTTGAATCGGTGTACCGATATTTCCATCATCGGTTTTTTGGCTTAGTGGATGTGCACCTGAAATAACTTGAATACTTTCAGTACTATCTCCTTCTTCCGATTCCTGAATCGGTGGTAGGCCTATACCGATATTTTCTACATCATCGTTTATCTGGCCTTCTGGCGGTTCGGGGTGTTTTTTGGGTTCCATCTGCGTAAAGAATAGCGTATACCAATATTATGTGGACTACTACGATGCAAAGTATTATACTAAAGTGTAGCACGTAAATATAAAATACAATGCCTACTGTCATCACCAAAGATGATGACAAGGTATGAAGAAAAAACTATTAAGATGTAGGCCTATATCAAGACATCTATAACAAATTGAAAAACATACAATATCCAAATTGTCTTACCTCTGCATTTAACGTATGTTTACGCTAAAAAGTTTTTGCCAATTTATACTTCGATCCCGCGACGGAGTTCTGTTTTTTATTGAGAAAGGATTCTCAAGTATTGTTATTCGATAAAAAATGGTAAAATAGGTATACAATGCTTTATATATGATCAGCTACTAAAAACCACACACAGAGGATATCACTATTGCTTGCTTTTGATACGTCAATGAGAGAATGTACACGCCTCAGCAAACAGCCAATCAAAATGTTTAAAGTGGAGGTGTGTTGGGGCTTTTCCAAAACGATATTTATTATATAAATTATAGATTTCAGACTCAGATTTATTAGTCATGTGGAAATTCACAAGTATTGTTATTCGATAAAAAATGGTAAAATAGGTATACAATGCTTTACAAATGATCAGCTACTCTGAAAACGACACACAGAGGATATCACTATTGTTTGCTTTAGATACGTCGTCAATGAGAGAATGTACACGCCTCAGCAAACAGCCAATCAATATGTTTAAAGTGGAGGTGTGTTGGGGCTTTTCCAAAACGATATTTATTATATAAATTATAGATTTCAGACTCAGATTTATTAGTCAATGTGGAAATTCATGTCCGGCTCTTTATTCAAACAACGCTTTTGCCGATCAGAGGTGCCTCATTCTAAAATAAACAATAAGGTTACAAAAGTAAATTATGCATCAAAACTAAATTTAAACTTAATAAAAAACGGTCAGCAAATAAATTTAAATAATATATAAAAATAGAATTACAGCCAATACTTAACTCAAAGTGGAGAACAATGTAGGTAAAACTAAATAAATAAACAAATAATTTATTAATTTATGTGGTGGGCGGTAAATCTGTAAGTATATTATTCTTTCTATATCTCCAAGCAGCAGTTAAGTAATGTTTACAATGGTAATCAACAATTTCACCTATTTAAAGGAAATAATACAAGGTCATCAATACTACGTGACGTTGATAAACAATATTACATTTTCCCAGAAAGAATCATCACAAAATATATAAGATCATTGAATTAAAATGAAGTCTCTTATAAAAAGTTTTCCACATTCAAATAAAAAGTGGTCTGTATTTTCTACTGTATTGTAATTACATAGTTTGCAGAAACCAGACTGTAGGAAATAATAAATTATGCCTCGCATTTTTTGATGATGGTAAAACGATGCCTCGCATACATTTCTGACTTGCCTCGCTTGCATTTCGCGCAGATGTCTCGTACAATTTATATTACCTTGTAATTAGAAGACATCCTTATTCCACTGGTAAGCTAAGAAGGTTATGGCTACAGGTGCATGAAGGTATTTGCATTCAGATAACCACATGTATGCAAATTAGCCAAATCTGCACCAGGTGTACATTTTACATCCGATCTAGCTTCCCGAGATTCCTGAGATGTTTGCCAACTTATGAAATAGCGCCCGCTGGTGCTTTTGAACGGCGATGTTTAAACCACCTTTATTTAAAGTGGCAAAATTCATTCAGATTTGTTTTCTTATATCTAGGCTGCTAGAATGATAGCGTTTATCCATTTGATTCATGGTAGTGTCTTCTTTACCCCAGCACTTTTACCTGTACATCATTTGATTTTTGAAAGAAATGATGATGTTTTTATTATCCGTTGTTGATAAATGATACCATTACATTAACCAACAATCGGCTTTCTTTCAACACACCTACATATTCAAAGCCCCTCAGCGAGTAATAGCCCTCCTATTTCAGGCACCTCTGGCTGCCCATAGAGTTTTAATCAGAAACTCTAAATGCAAAGAATATTTGTATACTATACTGAACTAAGTTGTTTTAAACGTTCTTTATATTTGTTTTTTAGCTCACCAGCACTCATTGTATATAATACTTAGAAAAAGGTTACAATTTGTATGTAACAATGCTATATTAAATGATAAATAAAGAGGGCTTTATTTAGTGGTGGCACAATGTCTAGTGTAAAGATGATCCTGGTTGTTAGACAAGTATATTGCATTTTGAAATATTAAAACCAGTTGTACCATCTGAGAATCTCTGCCTGTGTGATGAAGCGTTGATAAGATGATTTGTATTAACATCTGCAACAAACGGGGTTCCCCACAAAAAAGAAAAAAAAGTTCTTTTTTGCTCTCCAAAAGGGCCAGTGGATCATCTTGAACCCTGTCGAGTAAAATTACGATACAAAAAGCCATCTTTTATTGTATTGCTTGAATGACTTTAGAAAGAAGAAAAGCTGTCTAGTGCCCTCTATTATACTTTAGAAAACTTTATTACAATACCAAATCATTATTGCTATTTTAATACACATTTTTATTCTCTCTGCATTATATGAGATATATATCACATTAGAAAATAATTAATTTGAGCAGATATTTATTTAATTGAAATGATTTTATTGATTATTTTTTGCTGTTGAATAACATTTTTTTTGTTAAATCAACTTTTTGAGACTTCTTAAAAAATCTTCTTAAAATTTGATATTCTTTTTTATATATAAAAAATGTTTAACTTTCTGGGTGCTGTAGACCATGTTCCCCTGCTTCAAATATATACAAACCTATCTTTATTTGATATTTACATACTAAAATATAATTTATTTTATTTAACAGAAACATTTAAAGCATCCCCCCCCCCCTATGCTTTAAACATTTATTATTATTAATCTTCATAGAACAAATTTGAATTTAAATAGTGTACAATTAACTTATAATAATATGTATATAAGAAACATGACATATTTGTGTAGAAAAATACCATATTTGGAGAGAAACATACCATATTTGGATAGATTGTGTTTTACCATTAACATATTTCTGGCAAAGAATTAATTAAGCACTTTTTTTTTATTATTACTGCGTTTACAAGTTACATTATGTTTTGAATAAATTATTTTGCTTGTTCGTCTAACTAGAGGTTGTTTTGTTTTTTAATGGTACTTTTTAATACTATTTTACCATTTGAATAAAACGGTTATCATGATGCTCATGATTCAACGTTGCTTATACGTTTTGTAAAGTTAAGTTGTATGTACATTATTTACACTTGATTCCATAAAACAGTAATTTGGTCCAGTCCGTGCTGATCATAGAGTTATAACAGGCCAACTAGAGTGCAAACTAGGCGACGGTGAAGTGAATTTTAAAAGTTTCTTTCTTGTTAGCTTCGCTAGTATCGTGTTGATGTGCTGATATTGGAATGTTATTTCGTAATACTGTAGCATTATAGTATTTTGTTATTAGGCCTCCATTTCATTTTGATTTTAAAATCAAAGTGGGAATGCTCTCGAAAGACATTTACAGATCCTCATTTAAATATAAACTATAAAGAATGTTAACAGTATAAAATGTATCAATATTTACAACAAAAATATATTGTTTGAAATCGGCGATTATCCTTTTTAGTTTTTGTTTGTTTCTTCGATGCTTAATTTGATAGGATCGTAAAACACGACTGTGCCACTGGTTCCCTCTCCTGGAATCGGAGCAGCAGCAGCGTCGCCAACTTCTTGAAAAGGTCGTCTAACGCGCATGCTCCGCCAGAACTCGATTATTTGGCGTGATATTTGTTCTGAAATTCCCGACGTAACACCCTCAAAGCCATCTCCTTCCTCTGATACTTGAATCGGTATACCGATATTATCACCATTGTTTATTTGACTTGCTGGTGGTGTATGTGAACTAACTTGAATATCCCCAACACAATCTCCTTCTTTCGATACTTGAATCGGTATACCGATATTATCTTTCTCGTCCTTTACTTGGCATTCCTGTTTAGGAACTCCTTGTGACGTAGCTTGAATCGGTATCTCGACCATATCTCGTTCTTCCGCCGGTTTTTGAATCGGTATCTCGACCTCCGCCGGTGTTTGAATCGATATGCCGATAGCTTCTTTCTCCTTGTTTAAGCATTCCTGTTTAGGAACTCCTTGTGACGTAGCTTGAATCGGTATCTCGACCATACCTCGCTCCTCCGCCGATTTTTGAATCGGTATTCCGGTAACTTCTTTCTCATTGTTTATTTGGCATTCATGTTTAGGAACTCCTTGTGGAGCAGCAGCTTGAATCGGTATCTCGACCAAATCTCGTTCCTCCGCCGGTTTTTTAATCGGTATGCCGATAACTTCTTTCTCGTCCTTTATTACTTGGCATTCCTGTTTAGGAACTCCTTGTGACGTAGCTTGAATCGGTATCTCGACCATATATCGTTCCTCCGCCGGTTTTTTACTCGATATGCTGATAACTTCTTTCTCCTTGTTTACTTGGCATTTCGATTGTTTAGGAACTCTTTGTGAGGTAGCTTGAATCGGTCTCACAACACCATCTTCTTCTTTTCCTCCTTCTGATACCTGATTCGGTATACCGATAACTTTTTTTTCATTGTTATTTTTACTTTCTGGATGTTGATGATATTTCTTGTGCTCCATACCTGCGTAAGTAAGGATATCATTATAATATCAGTTCACTACATAATGCACTGGTTACTAATATATTTAGACAACCCAGTGGTTGTTTTTAGTTAGGGGAAAATTTAATTTGAAAATTGTATTGTTGTGTTGTGCGCATTTTATCACAAAAACAATATTCATCGGACACCTTATAACTGTTATTGTATAAATCACATACAACTATTTAATTGTTCGACACAGTAAATGATTACAAACGTGATGGGTATGTATACGAACACGCATTTTGCGAGTGAAGCAAGCAATCAATTGTAACATCAATTTTATCTTATTTAGTTTAGATAATTCGAACATAAGTTTAACAGTACAGTAAAGCAATGCCTTTATTTAAAGATGTATTGTCCCCAAAAACATGAAAAATGAAGATTAATTAAATCAGAGTTTAAATAGGTTATTTTGTAGTTTTAATAAAGTTAATCCCTTCCGTAAAAAAAAAATGAAAACAAAATTATGTTTTCTCGTATAAAATAACAAAATAAATGGTCAAATTCAACCAAAAAAACCATTGGCTGGCAGCCAATTTGGCTATATTTTGCTTTGAATTACTGTACAGTTTTTTTCAGGTAAATACATTGTTGTTCGATTCAATTTTTGTTCAAAGTGGATAACTATTATGTGACATTAAAATGGCATATTCGAAAAAAAAAATAGAAAAAATAATCAGGGGGTCAATACATCTTTAATGCATGTTATGCGCAATTTGAAAAATGTGTGCAATTTGATTCCCTGCTCAATTTGTTGAACACAAAATAATATTAATAACACGAAACGGTAGGTAGGCATAAAACAAAAGGGAAAGTCCCGTCGGCAATTAGCTCAAAATCGCTGTTTTTCTTAACAGTTTTTGCCGTCTAATCTATCATCTCTCTTATAAAAACATGGGCTTAGTTAGGGCAAATCATTTTATTTATATTTTATGACATTTTATTCTGTTATTAATAAACAATTATTATGACATGCATTATTCATTATCAATAGGCCCAAGTAAGATTATTGAGTTTGGTTTAATCAAATAATACTGAAAAATACTTTGTGCAGTTTGACATTTTCTGCGCAATTTGAATTGAGCATTTAGGCTATATTCAAAGGAAAGGACATCCTTGCGCAATTTTAATTTGCACAAATCGTTCAAAATTGCGCATAACACATATAGGCTAGTCAATCTAGCATTTTGAGTGAAACAAATTGCAAACAGAGATTTTTTTTTTTTAAATGGTTACATATGATAAGGTGATTATTTTTTGAGCATCACACCTCTGACACTCATCCCGAAGGTATGCAAATTAGCTTAAATATGCAAATTAGGGTGAAATTACAGGGTTACCATATCTTCAAAACTACTAATCCTAGAGAGTTCGTTTTTGCACAGTCTGGTTCAGAATATATATATTTATATTTGCTCTAATGAGACATTTTACAAAAAAATGACCGGAAGTACCAGATTTTGACCCTTGACCCCATTTCTCAATATTTACATAAATATGTGATTAAAATGTCTGTAGAGACTTTTTTTTTGGACTCAATGACTTGGATATTGTTTTTCAATACCCACCATAGAACTGTATTATAATTCCCAAAATCACACCTTCGTCATGCACCTCGAAAGTATGCAAATTAGTAGTACAAGTAATATTAAATATGCAAATTAGGGAGTGAAATTACAGCGTTGCCATATCTCGAAAACCGCTAATGCTAGAGTGTTGATTTTTTCACTAAAATATTTAAAATATGTATATTTATATTTGCTCCAATGAAACATTTTACAAAAAATTGACCGGAAGTATGACATTTGACCCTCGACCCCATTTCTCAATATTGCATATATAATGAAACTAAAATGTCTGTAGAGACTTTGTTTTGCCCTCAAATGACTCAGATACAGGTTTATAATAGCCAACATAGAACTGTTTAGTAAATCTCAAAATCACACCTGTATCACTCACCTCCAAAGTATGCAAATTATTAGTACAAGTTACATAAAATATGCAAATTAGGGGGTGAAATTACAGGTTCCTATATATCGAAAACTACTAAGGCTAGAGAGTTGATTTTTTCAATAACTTGTTCAAAATGTACATATTTATATTTGCTCTAATAAAACATTTTACGAAAAAATGACCGGAAATACAACAATTGACCCTTGACCCTATTTATCAATGTTTGTATACATATTGCGACTAAAATGTCTGTAGATAATTTTTTTGACTCAAATGACTCGGATACAGTTTTCCTATCGTCAGCATAGGACCGCTTTGTAATTCCCAAAATCATAATTTTGTCACACACCTTGAAAGTATGCAAATTATTAGTACAAGTTACATGAAATATGCAAATTAGGGGTGAAATTACAGTCTTCCCATATCTCGAAAACCATTAATGCTAGAGAGTTGATTTGAATTCAGAGTTGATTCAGAATGTACATATTTATATTCGCTCTAATGAAACATTTTACGCAAAAATTGTCGGAATTATGACATTTGACCCTCAAATCTATTTCTCAATATTTTCATATAATGCAACTAAAATGTCTGTACAGACTTTGTTTTGGCCTCAAATGACGCAGATACAGGTTTTCTATAGCCAGCATAGAACTGTTTAGTAATTCTCAAAATCACACCTCTGTTACTTCGCTTGAAAGTATGCAAATTAATAGTACAAGAAAGTTGCCATATCTCTATCGGTCATTAGCGTTTTCGACATACATAAGGCAATTCACTGTAATTTGCGTATTTCATATAGCTTGTACTACTAATTTGCATACTTTCGGGGTGCTTGACTTATACTGGCTATATAAACCTGTATCCGAGTCATTTGAGGCCAAAACAAAGTCTGTATATACATTTTAGTTGCATTATATGCAAATATTGAGAAATAATAATAATAATTATAATATTAATATCCTGGATGGTTCTAGGACACCTACCCCCTAGACAGTTACCCCCCGGATGTTTACCACCTGGACAACTACCCCCTTAGGACAACTACCCCCTTAGGACAACTACCCCCTTAGGACAACTACCCCCTTAGGACAACTACCCCCTTAGGACAACTACCCCCTTAGGATAACTACCCCCGGTCAACTACCTATTATACACTGTTGCAGAGTCAGGTTGTTCCTAGGGGGTAGTTGTCCTAAGGGGGTAGTTGTCCAGGGGGTAGTTGTCCTAAGGGGGTAGTTGTCCGGGGGTATTTGTCCGGGGGGTAGTTGTCCTAAAGGGGTAGTTGTCCTAAAGGGGTAGTTGTCCTAAGGGGGTAGTTGTCCAGGTGGTGGTTGTCCGGGGGGTAGTTTTCCGGGGGGTAAATGTCCAGGGGGTGAATATCTGGATACGTCCTGGATTTATATAGCGCCTAATGTTGTGAAACCTCTAAGCGCTGTACATAAACTAATACGAAAAAAGGGAATTCCAACCATGCCAAAAAAAACCCAAACCGAAGTATAGAGATACGCCTTCGTCGCTGAGATATGGGAAGACTGTAATTTATTTATTTATTTATTCACCCCCTTATTTGCATATTTCATGTAATTTGTACTACTAATTAGCATAATTTTGAGGTGCATGACGAAGGCGTGATTTTGGGAATTACAAAGCGGTCCTATGCTGACTATAGGAAACATGTATCAGAGTTATTTGAGTCCAAAACGAAGTCTCTACAGACATTTTAGTCGCATTATGTATGCAAACATTGATAAATGGGGTCGAGGGTCAATTGTTGTATTTCCGGTCATTTTTTCGTAAAATGTTTTATTAGAGCGAATATAAATATGTACATTTTGAACATTTTTGAAGTTATTGAAAAAATCAACTCTCTAGCCTTAGTAGTTTTCGATATATAGGAACCTGTAATTTCACCCCCTAATTTGCATATTTTATGTAACTTGTACTAATAATTTGCATACTTTGGAGGTGAGTGATACAGGTGTGATTTTGAGATTTACTAAACAGTTCTATGTTGGCTATTATAAGCCTGTATCTGAGTCATTTGAGGGCAAAACAAAGTCTCTACAGACATTTTAGTTTCATTATATATGCAATATTGAGAAATGGGGTCGAGGGTCAAATGTCATACTTCTGGTCAATTTTTTGTAAAATGTTTCATTGGAGCAAATAGAAATATGTACATTCTGAATACGGCTGTGAAAAAATCAACTCTCTAGCATTAGCGGTTTTCGAGATATGGCAACGCTGTAATTTCACTCCCTAATTTGCATATTTAATATTACTTGTACTACTAATTTGCATACTTTCGAGGTGCGTGACGAAGGTGTGATTTTGGGAATTACAAAGTGGTCCTATGCTGGCTATTAGGAACCTATGTCTGGGTCATTTGAGGGCAAAATAAAGTCTCTACAGACATTTTAGTCACATTGTATATGCAAACATTGAGAAATGGGGTCGAAGGTCAAATGTTGTACTTCCGGTCATTTTATCGTAAAATGTTGCATTAGAGTAAATATAAATATATACATTTTGAATAAATCAGTGAAAAAATCAACTCTCTCGGACTAGTAGTTTTTGAGATATGGTTACCCTGTAATTTCACCCTAATTTGCATATTTAAGCTAATTTGCATACCTTCGGGATGAGTGACAGAGGTGTGATGCTCAAATTTTCATCTCCTCATCATATATGACCATTTAAAAAAAAAAAATCTCTGTTTGCAATTTGTTTCACTTTGAGCTGTTTTTTTTGCTAGATTGACTAGCCTAATATACTGTGCATATGGTAAATGTGTGATACATGCCAAAACTACAATCTGATATATTAATATCAGGTATATTATGTAACGCCCTAAATAAAGCCCGTTTTCCTGTCGATCGTTAACAGTTCAATCGTTTGAAAACGATCAAGTTGAAATGGTAACGATAGGGAGTACCTTTTTTTCCTGTAAATCGTTGACATTTCAATGTTTACGTAGAAGATCGCCGATTATTGTTAGGCCTAACAATAGCGTCGACTAAAGGCCGGTGCACACCGAACGCGACGCGTGACGGTTCGTCATGCGTCATTCGTCGGATCGCTTTGAAAGTTGAATTGTCGTGCGTCTATTAGTTTTTCTTGTCGGTTCCCACTAAACGCGTCACGATGTGCTGATTCGGCGCGATTGCTAGGCATAGGAGATGGTGGGTTGGCCAATACAATGCTACATTTAAAATAATCAGAGAAGATGACTCTGAAGTATTTCCTATGTAAGTAGGCCTAGCCTTCTTGCTAGTAAGGGCCCAGCTCGTTCAGGGCCTAGGTTATGCTCAGATAGTAGGGCTTAGGTTTTTACTTTCGGTAGTTTCTTCCAAAACGAAACAACTCAAAAAGAGAAAGCCAATCAATTACTGTATACAGACAACAGCAACTGATGAAAATGATTGTTGTATGTTCTGTGTGCATGCTGCTGCTGTTTGTGTAGGGTGTTCCGGGTTGGGTCTGCATACAATGAATAGTGTAAGTTAAACCATGGATTAAAGAATAGAATCTATTCTTTAATCTATGGTTAAACCAGGGAAGAGTTAAATTAAAATGTAATTTAACTCTTCCCTGGTTAAACCAATCACAGTGTTTGGTTTTGGTGGGAAAATGTTATCCTTTTCCAAAGTCTGAAATGTGCATGATTGTATGTATATTAAAAAGCAGTCAAACATTGTATCACAAGGACAGAAGATGTATCCAATATCAATACAGTTACAAGAATTAAAGCGTTTATTGTTGATTACACATACATGTGATCTGCTGACTGTATTCATTAGTGGTGTTACAAATATCTTTTGCAGCGGCAGCCTACCAATCAACAGTTGTTGCAACAACATTTTATAACCATATAAAACATTTCATATAAACACGAACTGGGAATCTTCATGGGTTTGTCACTTTCAAATATAAACTATAGGGCTATATTAATATAAAGTTTTCACATTCATTTTCTAATTATTATTAAATACTGTATTATATTATTCATGACAAAACATACACAGCTTTTTCCTCATTTATTTAAATGTAATAAAAATCCCAAACTCATATTTACACTGTATATTATTATCTTATGACTTTTTCACATAAATACACTTATTGAAATAGTGAATCATTGTTTTTAAAGGTATCATTAAATATCAACCAGATGCTTTCTTTTTTACTACTCCTGAATACTTTCGCAAAATAATATCAAAATAATAAATCTAAAATGTATCATCCCAAAAAAATGAAAATTAAAGAATATTATTATTGTTAAAGGTGAATAACTAACCATAAAGTGTTCTACTGTATTACGCACAACGAAAATGTTTTAAATTATTTTTTCAGGAGGACAATACATCTTGTCCAAAAAATGACACTAAACTTAAAGGTGTATTGTCCCATAGAATCATGAAAAATGAAGATGATTAAAATCAAATTTGAATAGGCCATTTTGTAATTTTAACAAAGTTAATCACTTACGTAGAAAAAAAACCCAAAAAACTAATGTTTTCACTTATAAAATGAGAAAAAAACATATAAAAATATAATATGTCCATGTGTTCTCTATTGCTAAAAAAAGACACGACAATAAAGTTCAGCTTTCCTTCTATAACCACTTAATAAATACTAGTTACAGTCCAACTCCTCCTTAATCTCTTCCATTTTCTATAAAAAAAAAAAAATGAAACAAGTATTAAAAAATTGCTATAGTAAGGCATATTATTATTGCTCAAATCATTTTTTCTGGCCAATGTATGTCACCAACTGATACCCATTTGAAAAAAGTCTATACAAACCTGTTTCAGACTCATAATTGCCAGTCCTCGTTTTTGAGTAGCAATTGCTCTTAATTCCATGGCAATATACTGGCTGCTCAAACTAGCTTGGTCATTGGTGGAGTTTGTAACGCTGTTAATAGCCTGAAGGATCCCATTATTAATGTTCATCTAATTGACCCAAAAAAAGAAACAAAAACAACAGTATTTATGTATTAATAATAATATTAGTACTACTAGCCTTACAACATTAAAATCAACAGCTAAATATTATAATATTAATAATAATAAGTAGGTTAGGCCTAGTAGTACATATTTAGTAGTAGGCTTAACCTAGGCTAGGCCTAGCACATAGTAGACTAGTAGGGATTAGTAAGTATTATGTAGGCCTAGAAGTACTACTACTAGGGTATATGCCTAGGCCTAGGTAGGCTAGAAATAGAAGGCTAGCCAACTCACTTTACAAATTTATCTCTGACGCGTTTATAGGCCTAGTTTTCTGGCATCTTCTACACAGATGTTTGTCTGTGAAATGATTGTCTTCCATGCATTAATCCTTATGTTTCTGTCTGTGTATGACTTACTTCTCTTATCGTAAAGACAAGAAGCGTAATGACAAAGAATTTCCATAAAGACCTCGCTCGTCAGCCACCATTTTTTGCCGTCGGTGGTCCGGTGTCGTCGCACAGCTTGGTCGTCGATGATGAGAGATATTCCCGAGTTCTGATTGGTTGACGAACGCGAACCGCTCTTGCGACGCCTCAAAAAGTTGACCAAGGTTCAACTTTTGAAAATTCGCGTGCGGTCGTTTTCAACGCGTTGATCTTGAAAATCGACTATCGTTCCTGTTCGATTGTAGGGAGGTTTCGCAACCTTACGAATACGATAACGAAAACGGATACGTCACACATTTAACGCTTTCGATTCGCGGGAACAAATTCGCCTAGTGGCATGGAAAAAAGCTTCAGCTTATACGCAGAGAAGGATTTGGAAGATAGAAACATGAATACGCATGCGTATAAGCTAACGCTTTCGATTCGCGGGAACAAATTCGCCTAGTGGAAAATCGCAGCAAAACCGTACGGATCTGTCATTTACATGGACACTCAATTGTTTTTCCATTGAATGTCATGTTTTGTTTAATTAGGCCTATATAAAACAAAATAGAAATAAAAATTGCTCATAGAGGTGATTTCCCCCTGGGACCGTCGTAAATTGATCGCTTCGCTCGCAAATAAATAATCGTTCTTTTTCATTTGATATGTAATGAAATAATAATAATAACAGGATTTTAATAGCGCACATACCACCACTCAAGAGTTCTCAAGGCGAAATAATACACTTACCTCATTGGTAAGATATAACGTTCCTGCTGGAAGAATAATCAGGGCCTATATGCATAAACCAAAACACAAAAACGAATTCGGCCTTTAACGAAGGGGATCCGTTTATCTAGAGCTAGGCCTATATATAGAAATTCAGTACTTTAGATGAACGGCGCTTGCCTCTCCTCCCGTTACATGGCTTGCGATTGGTCCAGTGTTCACCTATCCCTATCATCCAACAACTGCAACAGTGTTATAAATTCTGGTTTTATATAGGCGGATAGCATAATAGCGTATATCATCACTACGCGATTAGCTATATAGTTTTGATTCATTGAATAGTAAGCCTACAGTTTATGACGACTCCGAACAAAAATTATTATTATTATTATTATTATTATTTACTGTTATAATGATAAATAGGCCTATTAAGTAATAAAATAATACACACGAACATGGTGGCTATTGGCGGAATGTTATGATTATAACTCTAAAGCGAACAGGCCAAAAGCCAGAAAAAGGTTTGGGTTTGGTTTGGATTAACGATAATAAGTATTGTTCGCTAACATCATGCTATTTAATTGTACGTTTTATGCAATTTGTTTATTTAAACAAAATGCATTTTTTTAAAATAAACAAATTGCATAAAAGGTCTATTCGGCATTTTTTTTAAATAAACAAATTGCATAAAACGAACAATTAAATAGCATGACGGTTCACGTCAACTACAGGTCGCCGCCGGGCGCGTTGTTATTGACATGTTTTCACGAAGGATAGTTTATTAGTAGTAATTTTTCAATATTTAAATTGTTTCTGTTAGAATATTAATTCAATTTGACATTGTAGCCTATTAATAACATGTATGTTATAGTAATTTATATCATTAAAACATTGCTTTTTTAAATGTGATACAAATTTCCAGTGCAAAAATCGCGGATTGCTCATTCTTCTGATATTCTTTGATAAAATCTAGACAATTAATAATTAACTTACATCTTTATATCGGCAGCATTCAATGACAATTGGTGGTTTATGTAAACGAAACAAAACAATTAACATAGGCCTACAATACATGCTACTAAATTAAAAATAAAATATGAAGTTAAGTTGCTTCAGAAAAAAAAAGTTGTCTAGCGCCCTTTATACTGAGTAGAACTTCAGTTTGGAATGTACATGTTATTTTAAATCGCATTTGTTTGTTCTGTCTGCTTTTATATATGAAAGATATATCACATTAAAATTCCCCGACGGGGGAGGGGAAAATTCCCGACGGGGGGGGGGGGGGGGGTTCCCCGACGGGGGCCGAATTCCCCGACGGGGGAGTGGGTCGTACGCGCGAAACAAACAGTCATTGGTTTAGGGCTCTTATTCTTCTTCTTCATATTTGGAGCCAACTTCATATGTGAAGACTCTGCTCCTCCAACTCTGTTTTGCTAGCTCTACTGTATTTGGTTGTGTATTATTATTCTATTTATAGTTATTCTTTTACAGAGAATTTCTATTTAGTTATTCTTTTCTATTAGTTATTCTTTTACAGAGAGAAACTGGCTGTCAGTCAGCATGCATAAAGTGTATTAGTAGTATGGTTTTATTTTTGACCAGAAAAGAAATGATCATATTTTTCTCCCTGACAAATATGGTCAATACTCCCCCGAGGGCTGGCCACCAAAAATGTGTTGCCCGCAAAATAATAAACAATTTACACAATTAAGTACAAAAAGACTTTTAAACACTTTTCATATCACCCTAGAGGGTCACGCTAGCTATAATTGTTTCAACAAAAGTTTAAAAAAGGTTTATTAAATAAACGTAGGCCTAGCTTTTTTAGGCAAAAAGGCCTAGGCTTGCCCTATATAGCTACCATTTTTAAAGCCAACAAAAACAATCAAGATCGAAATAACTATTTCCGCGTTTAATGCTACATTACGCAAGATAACATATTATTCTAGATGAAAAATATTGAGTTTCATATTGTTTTATCCATACGTAATTACACTGGCATTAAAGATATAACATTAAAATGTAGGCCGTTTTATGAGCCATATTTCGCCGATTTCTAATCGCGGGGAAATTCCCCACCAGCGACATCGATCGATCGAGGCTAGTAGAGGTCCGGCCGGCTAGAAGCCTAGCGTGCGATTGTCGGAACGGATGGATTATTGCTATACAAATAAGTTTGAACAAAAGAGCTTACGACAATCTTAGGTACATTTTTATTAAACGTATATACTTGCTTGGCGAACCCATGCCTTTTAAATCATTTAACAGTCCGTAATCGGATCGTAGTACTGTACAGTAAAACCAAAAAACACCACATCAACAACCTCGTGCGATCTGTACGGTAACGGGACGATTCGGCCCTGAGACGATTCGGCCCGGGACTATTCGGCCCGGGACGATTCGGCCCTGAGACGATTCGGCACACTTACATTTATCGGCTTTGATATGCATTTTATAAGCAAAAATAAGCTTTTTCCCCAAACTTTATTTCCAGAGAGACTATGGGGTAGTACTACTAGGGATAAAGATGCAATAAAGCAAACATTTTGAAAACATTGTCGAAAATGATCAATTTTTAGTCACGCGAACGATGTAAACAAGTTACGCCCTCTGTTGGCCGC
Organism: Antedon bifida; assembly: GCF_963402885.1. Lineage (NCBI taxonomy): Eukaryota > Metazoa > Echinodermata > Crinoidea > Comatulida > Antedonidae > Antedon > Antedon bifida. The sequence continues at coordinate 4,628,028 of NC_136234.1, forward strand.
TTGGCGAATGCACGAAATAAACAAGGTTTTCGAAGTAATAAATTCATTATAAAATTACGTTTTTTTTAGTAATTTATTGTATATATTATATCAAAATGTCAATATCAATAAAATACGGATTGTTAAACACCTTTAAAAACTTGATAAATACCCACAAAAATGAATATGAATTTGGTCTGAGGTGAGACGTTTCGGCCCACAAAGTGGGATGTTTCGGCCCGAAAGTGGGCCGAATCGTCCCACCAAAAGTGGGCCGAATAGTCCCGGGCCGAATCGTCTCAGGGCCGAATCGTCCCTGAACCATGTGTACGATCTGTTGTTCTTTGCTGCTGCAGCCCAGATCAACATTGGTAGAGTCCATTAATTATGAGGGTGTTTATGTGATAACCCGTCTCAACCACTGTGTAATCAAATAATCGCGTATTCCGGTTATCACGTGATTGATTCACCGATTTAACCGTAAAATTAATAATCGCGTATTCCGGTTATCACGTGATTGATTCACCGATTTAACCGTAATGAGAATTGTTGGGCACAACAGGTCAAACACTTACTTTTTTCTACTGGTTTTGGTTATATATGGTTACAACAATATGTTAATAGTAAAGGTTTATTTTTGAGAGAATTTAAGTTGCGCTTATGTGATATTGAAAAACAAAAATGCATTCAAAAATTTAGTTTACATAATAAGTTAAGGCTCTTTTCTCTTTATAAAAAAGAAATATGTTTAAGTTATCACTTGACCAACATCATTAATTTTAAACAAAGAAGATTATTAACTAAGTTACGTTTAGGGATATTAGAGCTAGAAATTGAAAAGGGCAGATGGGATGGGAGGGTGTAGAAAGGTATAAGAGAACGTGTAAATTATGTAAAAAGAACATTATTGAGGATGAATATCATTTTATTTTGCAATGCACATTTTACAATGATTTAAGAAAAAGTTTTATTCCAAGATTTATTTTCCACTTTCAAGTTCCATAAAAGAACCCCCAGCGTCCGATCCGGAAACCGCACACTTTTTGACGTGAAAACTCGGGATTCCACGAAACCCAGTAATAATAACATTCATTTTAAGTACGATTTCTAAGCAAAGTACTGTTAGTTAGTAGATACTTACTTCAGCAGAAGTTGTAACGACGTCATTCGCCAAGTGTATGTTCAACGTTGCTTCCGATGTTTTTTCCTGTAGTAATCAAAGAAATTTCCGTTTAAAGGGATTCCTCTTTATGTTTGATTCTGACGATGACTCACTCAATAACTGAGTGTACCCCAACCGCCATTTTAATATATATATTCTTGCTTTCTTCCAGTCAGCCAATCGAGTCGTATTTGCTAATAAGCTAAAGATAAATGTAAATCGTAATGATTGGATTGTTCCATTATTAGGTAGGGCAACCTTAGAACAACCTAGAACGTTTTAAATATTAATCAAACATACACAATAATAGAAAAAATGTAAACTCATTCAAATCATTGAATACAAAACAAACATAATACATTTTAAAGAAATAATATTTTTCAATTGATATACTATTCATAATAATATTAAATATAGCAACGAATTTTAACTTGGACTGTACGAAATTATCGACCTGAAAAAAGCTAAGGTGACGTCAGCAATGTACTACGTCACACCTAACGAGAGTGATGCCCGCCCTCAAAAAGACTTGATTTAACAGATATTATACATGTCACATTAAATAGAATTATGATAATATATTTTGCAATTGTACAACATTTTATACAACATATTTAATAACAAACTAGTACGAAAGCCTATTAGGGCCAACAAAAAAATAATATTGCTTTCACAAATTCGAAATAACGAATTATTAATTCGTTTTTTCGAATTATTAATTCGTTATTTCGAATTTATTTAAGTAATTTGAAATTTCGAATTATTAATTCGTTATTTCAAATTAATAATTTAAAATTTCGAATTAGTAATTCGTTAATTCGAAATTTCAAATTAGTAATTCGAAATTTCAAATTAGTAATTCGTTAATTCAAATTTTTAATTCGAAATTTCAAATTAATAATTCGAAATTTCGAATTAATAATTCGAAATTTCAAATTAGTAATTCGTTATTTCGAATTAATAATTCGACCTCTGCCCTTTCTACTGTATGTAATGATATCCCAACCATCCCGCTTTCACAAATTCGAAATAACGAATTATTAATTCGTTATTTCGAATTTATTTAAGTAATTTGAAATTTCGAATTATTAATTCGAAATTTCAAATTACTAATTCAATTACAGACGTCAGGAATGCTACATGGGTACAGGTGGATGCACAGAAAATGGGTTAAACATAGATAACGAATGATCCACCTGTACCCATGTAGCATCCCTGACGTCTGTAATTGGCTTTCAATGAACGCAGCGACTTCCAGTTCGTCAGAATGCCGTTTTCTTCGACTAATAGGGAGGTTTCGCAATCTTACGAATACGATAACGAAAACGGATACGTCACGCACACGTATTCGTTTTCGTAAGCCATTAAAAATCTGTTTCGCATGGCAACTAAATATTGAGGGCGTCGTCCAAAATATGACTGCGGTAAATTTGAGCGAAGCCAGGTACGTGTTGCTTGGTTGCTTGGCTGCCTAGGCCTATCGTAACATCAAAGCGAGTGAAGACTTTAAAAACTGCTATTTATCAAAATTGACCTGGCATTTTAGTAAATTACTTTAATAAATTACTTTCAATACATCTATAATTATATTATAATCATGAATCATTCCTGATTCAAATGCAAAATGTGCAAAAAAATAGATCAAAAACTATAGGCCTACTCGTTTTGTAGTTACGAATATGACTGGTGATATTCGTCAACACGAATACGCTTTACGAATATGAAATGTTATTAGCCAAGTTAAGAAAATAATGGAAGATAACTCACACCCATTGAATGATAAATATGTTGTTAATAAATCAGGTAGAATTCGTCCTTTAATGTGCAATACCACTCGATGTAGGACATCATTTGTCCACAACTCTATTCATGTTTCCAACACAACATTCCAAAGATAGTTTGTTTACTTGTTTACTGCTGTATATAGTTTTAATGTATTGTATTGATATTTTTAATGTTTTATATATTGTATGTGTTTTTAAGCATCAAAGAAAACCAATTTCATGTTCGCCGTGTTGTGTTCGTGACAATAAAGATTTATCTTATCTTATCTTACAGTGGGAAATTCAACAAATCGTGTCAAATTTCGACTCGGAGAGGGCGCCCTACTTTTCTAATTTAGTTCAAAATTGCTAAATTTTAGGGTGTTAGTAAAACACAATATTTGTAAATTTAGCTGATTATCGGAAAAATATTATTAGTAAAATATATTCATAAATGGTTTTAATATATTGTCATGTAAAATTAAAATGTTTTTGAACAAAACGATAATCTGTAATTTAACGGCAAAATCAACCAATGTCTTTTTTCCGAAATTGTACCCTAAAAAATCGTTAAAATAAAATATTTAGAAAAATTGAACAGTCCTGAATTTAAAAAAAAATTAATAATCTACAGAATACGATATTAAGATACAAAATTCGGTTAGTGGGATGCAGCTCCGACTATTCAAACTAAAGGTACCTCTATTTGTTCCATCCAAAACTAGCGAAACCGCCATTTTGTAAACACATCGTCATCGTGTTTATGAATTTATTTATAGCGAACGATATACGCGATGTTTATTATTGTCCGCGTATTGTATTCATATAAATAAATACATTCCATTACAACGTATATTATTACTTGTTTATTTATGACAATTAATTTATTTAGTAAAAACTGCCGAATTAACAGTTCGCTTCATCAACCGGGCGCTACCGGGCGTGTTGTTGTTTACGCATTTTCACGAAGGATAGGTGGGAAGGATATTTCTAGGATAGGATAGGATATTTATATATTTAACTTGTTTCTGGTAAAACAAATAAATGTTAATGAAATTTAACATTGTATTCTATTAATAACATGTATTTTATACTAATTTATATCATAAAAACAATACTTAATTTACCGGGCGTAGATTAGTACGCGGCAATGGCAAAGAATAGGCCGATTTTTGGTGTTGCTGTTCGGCCTCTCTTTGTGAAGTAATTTAGCATGGTAGTAAATAATTTTCTGTCGGTCCTACTAAACACCACCAGATACCACCAGATACCTACTAGAGCAATAAATCTTACCACCAGAGAGCAGCCACCTGTTTGGAATTGATTATTAAGGGTATATTGCAAATTTCAAAGCTTAATTCTTTCAGAAACTGATAAAAATTTAAGTTTAAAGTTGAATTTCTCGCCGTCGTATTCCAGAACCGAATGCGTTTGATAAACATTATAGCAACGAAACGAACGCATTCATCCGTGTCTCTTGTGTATTGTATTCAACGGTCAACTATGAGGCGCTACCGATGCTCTTGTGTTACTTTAGTCAGTCACATAAAATACACCAATCGATTGCGCGATTAGTCTTTCTTTTGACATTATGTTTTTATCATGTTTTGTATGTCAAAATCGGTAACGATAACATAACAAATAGCATACGATAACATTTTTTTTGCACATTAATTTTAATTATTTCCCTTTGTTGCAGACTCATCCAAAATTTCAAGGTCATTATTTAGCTTTACTAATTCAATCTCTCTTATAATTATAGCATTAAGAGCTTGGCAATTAAATAAAAAATGTTGTATATTTTCTCTATTTCACCACTCTGACATATTATAGTGCAGTGGCCAGTTCTTTAGACATAAAATACACGGTAATATCAAGTTAAAACTTCTGTTTTATTTTCTCTTTCCACATTCCTATTCTATAATGAGTTTACTCTATTTTAACATACGATTACCATCACTGACAAAAGGTAGTTGGCATTAAGTTTTATTTATTTTTAATAAATGTTATAGTGTACAGAAACGAATTTCTGATTTTATTTTACCAAATAAATTCATCGGTAGCGCCTCATAGTTGACCGTTGAATACAATACACATGGCTCCATGAGACACGGATGAATGCGTTCGTTTCGTTGCTAAAATGTTTATCAAACGCATTCGGTTCTGAAATCCGACGACGAGAAATTCAACTTTAAACTTCAATTTTATCAGTTTCTGAAAGAATTAAGCTTTGAAATTTGCAATATACCCTTAATAATCAATTCCAAACAGGTGGCTGCTCTCTGGTGGTAGGATTTATTGCTCTAGTAGGTATCTGGTGGTGTTTAGTAGGACATATTTTCTGTAGAAGTGAATGTACACTAGTTTACGAAGCCTATTCTCATCTCATCTCATAGCCTATTTCACCCACTGCTGTGTGAAGGCCTCCTCCAGCTGTTTCCATTTAGTTCTGTTCCTTGCCGATCTTTCCCATGTTGCTGTTTCCATGTACGCTGTTATGTCGTCACGCCATCTTCTTTTTTGCCGTCCTCTTCTTCTTCTCCCTGTCCTCGGCTGCCATTAATTCAATCTCTTCGTCCATCTGTTGTCGTCTCTTCTGGCTATGTGTCCTGCCCATCTCCATTTCAGTTCTTTGATCTTTACCATGATGTCTTTGACTTTTGTTCTTTTCCGTATCTCACTATGCTTTACTCTGTCTCGTATTGATAGATTTACCATTTTTCTTTCCATCGCTCTTTGTGTTGTTATCAATTTTTGTTCCATCTCTTTCGTTGTTGCCCATGTCTCTGCCCCATAAACTATAGTTGTTAGAACACATTGATTGTACACCCTGCTTCTTAGTGACATGGGAATGTCTTGGTCGGTCAGGATATGCTTGTGCATCCCGAAGCTTCTCCAACCTGCTTTTACACGTGTTAATATCTCCTCCTCTGTGGTGTTGACCATTTTCAAGGTCTGCCCCAGGTATTTGTATTTGTCAACTTTCTCAATCTGGTGATTGTCTATTGGTATTGTCTCTTGAGTCGAGAAGTTGGTCATAAATTTAGTCTTTCCTTTGTGCATTTGTAGGCCAACCTTTTTACTTTCTTTGTTTAGACGATTGAGCTGTTCTTCCATGTCCTTAACAGTTGTAGTTGTTAAAGCTACATCGTCAGCAAATCTGAGGTCTGTTAGCATCTCTCCGTTTACGTTGATACCCTTTTCTTCAAGTTCTGCCTTTTTGAAGATATCTTCAACTGCTGCTGTGAAGATCTTTGGAGATATCGTGTCACCCTGCCTCACACCTCTCTTTAATTTGATGGCATTTGAGATGTCTTTATCGATGTGTATTTTGGCGGTTGCATTTGTGTAGATATCTTCCAAGATGGTAATGTATCCTTCTTGTATTCCAATTTTCCTCAGGGCATCAAACATACCTGTGTGTTCTATCGAGTCAAAGGCCTTCTGGTAATCTATGAATCCAAGACAGACGTTCAGTTGATATTCATTTGACTTTTCGATTAGTTGGTTTACTGCTTGCAGATGGTCTATAGTTGAATAGCCCCCTCTGAAGCCTAGCTGCTTGTTACCTGGGCTGGTTTTGATCCAAGATATGTCTCAATCGGTTTTGGATTACTTTGGTGAATATTTTGTAAACATGTGACAGAAGGCTGATTGGCCGGTAGTTTTTATGTCTGCTTTGTCCTCCTTTTTGTGGAGTAGTATGACTTTCGCTTCTTTCCAGCTTTGTGGTATTTTCTTGGATTGCAGAATCTGGTTAAAAAGTTTGGTAAGTTGGATTACTGCCTCATCACCTCCTGCTTTAATTATGTCACTTGTTAATTCATCAATGCCTGGTGCTTTATTGTCTTTCATTTGTGCTATGGCATGTGTCACTTCCTTCTGTAGTACAGGAGGTAGCTCATCCTTCTCCTTACTATTTGCCTTACACTTTGGTGTATCCGTTTCTGGTTTAGTAGAGCTGTACAGATCCTGGTAAAACTTGGCGCATATCTCTAAAATTTGTGATCTGTCCGATGTTAAGGTCCCATCTTCATGTCTTAGTTGGCATATTCTAGATTTGTTGCTGTCCTGTTTCCTAGCTGCCTTTGGACCTCTTTTAGATTTAAGGGTTTGTAGTATAATGTCATATTTCCTTTTTCTTGTTCTTTGCCTTCGTTTCTTTCTGACCGTTTTTACCATTTCAGCATATTCAATTTTCTCGGCTCGGGTTTTGATCTCTTTTTTCCTGAGATCCTTTCTCCTCAAGTTAAGCGCCTCAATTGTTTTGTCTTCTTCTGATTTGGTGTTTTCACTTTTCTTTGTTGAGGCTAGACTTGCTGCTTCCTCTAACATTACTGTTGTTAGTTTGTCGCATCTTTTATCCAAGTCGATGTCCTCCACTTCTAGACAAGCGAATCTGTTTTTCAGCTTCAGTTGGAATTCATCCTTCCTTTCTTTCAGTTTCATGATGTTGATGCTTTTCTTCTTTTTGTTGTTACTGAATTTGAGCCATGCAAGTTTGGTGTTTATGCAGATTTTAGCTCTCACCAGTCAATGATCACTTGCGATGCACACCTTCGTAATGACTTCGCAGTTCTTTACGATTCCTCGTTGGCTGCTTAAAATGAAGTCAATCTGATTTCTGGTTGCTCCATTTGGGCTCTCCCACGTCCAATAGCGTGTTTTGTCTTTTTTGAAGTAAGTGTTAGTAATTACTAATTTCTGTTCTTCTGCGAATTCAATGAGCATATCACCTCGTCTGCTCCTCTCTCCGACTCCAACAACTGCCCATGGTTTTTTCTTCTCCTACTTTACGCTGACCAACTTTGGCATTTAGGTCTCCCATAACTATAGTGTATTTGCCTTTGTTGTCTCTGATGGCTTTATCTATGTCTTCATAAAAGGCTTCCACTTCCGAGTCCTCGTAGTCGGTGGTAGGAGCATAAACTTGGATAACACTCATAGTATCGTCTCTGGCAAGCTGAATAACCATAACTACAACTCGGTTAGAATATGCTTTTATTTCTCTGATGTAGTCTTTAAACTTGGCATGTATCAGAAATCCCACTCCTTTGGCATTTTTGTTGTCTTCTGTTTTGCCGTGATTATATAGCCATGAGCCATCCTCTAATTCTGTTAATCCTGTTCCTCCTCTTTTAGTTTCTGCTAGACCGATGATACTCCAATTGAAGTCCACCAGCTCTTCCATCAGGCTTTCTAATTTGTCGTCCTCTCTAATTGTTCTTACATTATGTACATAATTGAATTGTAGTCAGTCTTCCGCGTACCTTCCTCCCTTCGACCTTAGAGCGTCCTTGCGGCTTTAACTTTAAGGCGTCATCATTAGCGTATGCTGTTGAGTGGTCTTTGGAGCTGCTACCAATTCGTTGCCCATTATGGCCATGGGCTTTACGGCCTCTCTTAATTGACTTTTCCATATTGCTGAAGGGTTTTCTGCCTTAAATCGACGCGCTGGCAAGGCGTGTTGTCGATTGGTTTGCGTTCAGGTTTTCCTTCCTGACCAGCAATGTCAGCTAACTTGACTGTTACCACCATCCGTTGTCTGCAAAGATCATCCGCATGCTGAATATGACATCAAACCGTTGGCAATAATAGAAGCTCGTCCGCTTTGATGTCTACATTGACCTTGCTAATCAATCAATGGTTATTTAACCCATAACTGGATATTTAATACTATTGTGTAAAGTACAGTACTACCATAGGCCTGAAGAGCCTGAAACCTGCCTGACTTGGTTAAACCTACTAGGGACAAGTGTCCCTGACAGTATAGCTTTCAGACAACTAGACCTTTGGTAATATTTTGCTGATACAGGTTCAGAATACCGTCTTGACCGATAGCAGTCCAGATGTTTTGACTGACCTGACCTGATGACTGACCTGACGAAAGCCTATTAGGGCCAAAAAAAAAAATAATATAAACATTTTAGTTGAGGAATATTTATAAAAACTATTATAGTAACTTGTATACGAGTCCGAGGCCTAGCCCTACTTTTAGCGAGCGATTTTTCCAGGGGCGGAAAGTCACTTAGTGACATCGTGATCTGGCGCGTCGGGCCTAGCTAATAATTATTAATAATATGACCTGAAATAAGCGGCTAACAAGAACTGTTATGATATAGTTGCTTACAATTTTTTTGTTATTGATGAACAAACAAGCAATTAATTTGAATATTTTTTTATTCATTTTTTGGGTAAAAACATATGTACAAACTACTCTACTGTACTGCATGCTCTGAGACATATGTGTTATGCGCGATTTGAACGATTTGCGCAATTTGAAATTGCGCAAAAAATTCCTTGCGCAATTTGAAATTGCGCAAAGAATTCTTGCGCAATTTGAAATTGCGCAAGGATTTTCTTGCGCAATATTAAATTGCGCAATACTTGCGCAATTTCAAATTGCGCAAGAAAATCCTTGCGCAATTTCAAATTGCGCTGCACAATTTGTAAAATTGTCAAATTGCGCAACAGAATTCTACCAGAATGCGTGCTAACGTCGACGATTGGTTAACAATAATAATTTATTGGAAACTCAAAATGAAATATAATAAATGCGAAGATGATACATGTGTATAATACACAACCTAAATGGCATACACAATTAAATAATATTATCACTCATTGTAACTTTAAATAAATCAAAATAAATGTAAAAATAACAAAAAATAATGTAGTAATACACAACATAGTCTACCGCCACCAACGTTTAGACTTGCTATCAAAACATAGCATCTAGAGTAATAGCCGCCCGCCGGGGGAACACCACCGCTTCGTTTTCCTTTGTCGGGTCTTCGTTGGTATGCTAACAATAACAACATTTTCACTATTAAAATAAGGAAATGCGATATTATCTTTAATTTTTAATCATTCTTAGAAATTACTATAAAAATAGTAAGACAGATTTCACAATCTGTCGAAAAACCTTGCGCAATTTGCAGATTACTTGCGCAATTTAATACGTTGCAATTTGAAACAGATGCTTCAATTCAAATTGCGAAAGGAATTCTTTGCGCAATTTTAAATTGCGCAAATCGTTCAAATCGCGCATAACAACTGTTCTACCTATATAATATAATATAGGCCTAACAATAAATATTCGGTAATTAGCCTGCCTCCATTTATTATACTTTATAATATATCTGAAGTGTTGCTAGGGCTAGTGTAGTGAAACCCAACTAGGCCTAGGCCCTAGTGTAGTTGGGATCCGTGTAGTTGTATTGTAATCCTTGTTGTAGTAGGGCCTAGCTAGCTAGAGCCTAGCCCAGCTAGGCCTACCTTGCCCCTAGCTAGTCCAAAAAAAAAACAATGCAACCTGCATGCCTAGACCAACAAGGTAAGCCTGGGAGTAAGCCTATCCCCGGTGAATCAAGTAATTCTACGTCGTCTGATGGAGCAGGAACAAGCAGGCCTAGGGTTGGTGTTGGCGATAGTGGGGATGTTAGCTTCAAAATGCCAATGTTTAAAAATCCAATACGAAAAACATTGAAGGTAAAGGCACCAAAGATTTTGGCTGATCAATCCGTTGCAGATTCTATAACTCTAGTGCAACCTGAATATAAAAAAAATGTTGATAATAATATTATTAATAATAAACTAAAAAAGAAGGCTAGGCCTAGTCAACGGTCACCAGCAGAAATACTAGCCACACCGCCACCTCCATACCGTGAGCCAGCATGGAGTGGTATCCCGCAAGATGAACATTATCTTGAAGTTCTAAAAGGCGGTACGATATGTGATAAAATTGGACTGAACGATCATGCATTTCATCTATTTGGTAGACTCGAAAGCAACCATGTTCAACTGGACCATCCTTCTCTGTCTCGCTATCACGCCGTGCTGCAATATCGAACAATCGGGGATAATGATCACGATCCAGGATTTTACTTGTATGATTTGGATAGCACTCATGGAACAACATTGAATAAGAAGCAGATAGAAGCCAAGGTGTTTTGTAGAGTCCGTGTTGGGCATATGTTTAAACTCGCAGGAAGTACACGTTTGTATATATTGCAAGTTAGTACACATATTATTATTAAATCATGAATTCACCAGGGAAAGTAGGATAATTAGCACCCTATTGCTATATAAAATGATACAAAAATCAGAAACTGAAAGCTTTGTAGTTATTTTATAACACATTTATTTATTTATTTTTTATTTATTTCTTTTTTATTATGGTAGCCAAGCATCATAACCACCAAGTATAATTGTAAAATACATCAATACAATTAAATCAACAAAATAGTTCATAAACACAAAATACCAATGTTATAATAAAAAATTGCCATAAAAATATATTTAAACAAGTGTGAATCCTACTAAAACACAATAACAATATAATAAGCTTTCTTGGAGGTATCGGGGGGAGGATGTATCTAGATACAGTGAAAATATCAACAGTTTATTTACAGAATCAAATTCCAACACCCCCTCCCCTCTAAAATTCCAAATATTTATCAAGAAGAATATACTATACAATAATATTATGATAAATGTTAATTATAATTATAATTAATATTTTGAAAATTATGAAGTAGGGAGTTTGTTCTTGTATTAATATAAAATTAAAATAAAATTTTAAAGTCTTTATCATATCATTTATGGTTATTTATCAAAGAAGTAACAATACAAATTATTTGTACTTTCAATTTATTTTTTGTCAAGGGTGGAAATACGTCGATGGAAGGGACCAGAAATGATCTTTCAATCGAACAGTTAAAAGACATGCAACAAAGACAAATGGAAGAAAAAGAACTGCTTAGGATGAAAGAGATGGAGGAAGAGAAGAAAGAACATGTAAAGGAAGATACTTCCAACACTGGAATATCATGGGGAATGGGTAAATGATTTTACTTCAGTTACTGCAGTACATTCATAGGGAGGAAGACCAGTGCAAACTCTTCTTTGTAAAACAATCAATTTGGACTGAAAAACACTGTGATATTAATCAGGAAATACATTATGGAGTCATTTCCCTATAATTGCGCAATATAGATAAGTGTAACATGGCTTAAAAACTAGTTGACTAATTAACGAGTTTTACGAGTTAACTAGGAGCATTTAAAAAATATAATATAATTCTATTCTTTATTTACAGATTCGCATTAGTTCCATCTTACTTTGAAGGGTGGCGCACTATTTTAATACAATTAATAACACATTTTTAATAATCATTTCTTTAGCTGACGATGCGGATGCAGAGTCTGATCTATCCCACAATCCATTCGCATTGGATGCCGACGACGATAAAGAAGCTCCTTATTTGAAGGACCCCAAGAAGGCTCTAAGAGGATTTTTTGAAAGAGAAGGTAATTGGTTTTAAGAAAGTAACAACAGTATCTGTGTTTTTTCACACCATCAAGCATCAATTATACCATCACTTTGTTCCAAATAACTATCAACATTTTTTTTTCTAACCATTAATTTCTTTAAAATGATTTAGTCTTGGTTGTAGACTGCGAATTGGCTTAATATTAAAAAAAGAAAAACGTTTTGGCACACATAGCGTGTCATACCTATAATTGTGGTTGATTTTAAAAAAAAATAAAAATCCTGATAGTGTGGCACACATGAATAATAAAAATGTAAAAACAAAGACAATTTTTTTTTAGACTTGGGGAAAGTCCAACAATGATTTTGAAACAACAATGTATCGTCTTTATACTATATAAACGATTGGAAGTCACTTCCTGCATTTCAGATTTGTTGTTGAGTCAACCTCAATTAATCAATTTAAAACTGGCTTGGAGAATCACATGTCTGAACACCACATAAATCTCTTTATTCATCTCATAAACAAACAAAAACAAGCAAGGATTAAAACATATTTTAAACGATGAAAGGGACCTCCAAGAAACCCCAAGGGGCTTGTGATAGGAGGCGCACTAAAAACTAGTTACATTAATTAAGATACCTGTACCGTAAAAAGAATAAATAAATAGACGAATAGACTATTAATTATAACAGGGGACGCGCATTGTTAGGGAATACCATTGCCAGGACAATCAAATACCAGATGAGGTTCGAAACAGAAGCAGAAAGGTTAAATGAACCCACATAGGCCTACATACTGTACATTACATGATACATACACATGCATGCATGTAATCATGGCATAATATAGACATTAGCTTAGTGTAAATTAATAAAAGAAAGTTTATATTTCATCTTAAAAAGACTTTTTTTCAGTAGTATTCACATGAGTATTCTCCCAATACTCAATACGATCTAATGCTTTACTAATGGAGGAACACACAGCCACAGCCTCAACATCAAGATATATATACATTTTAATAGCCAGGTGTGGGCAAAAAATGTCTATTGATCATACATTCCAATAATTATCAATCTGTAGTTTCCCATATGTTTCATATTTTTTGGAATTTTATTTGGGTTACACGAGCTTGTTGAAAATAAGCACTTTCTTATCACTGGGGTATAGTTTAAATTACATAGTAAAGTCTCTATTCTTTTGTACACAAATGTTTTAAATAGAGAGGCATTTTTAATTTGTAATATAACTTGAATTTTACGTTTCTGGTGTTTTTATTCAATTTCAGATTTTCATGCTATAACAAAAATTATCCACTGTATAACCACCATCTTTTTTTCACTTGCTAGGGAGTCACCAGTCATGTTATTACAATAGGTTAAACTACCTAACTACTGGAAAAGTCTATCTGCTTTTTATAGCAGATTTTTTCCAAATTTTGTATTTTACCATTTTAAGGGAAATTCATTTTTTTTGTCATGATATATGTTGCACATATTTGATTTATGTACAATTAACCAAATATTATATTTAAAATTCATGCCTGTACCTGAACTTTAAACAAATTGGTATATTTCTAGATATTGAGCTTGAATATAACGTGGAAGAAATGGGAATTGGACGAAGTCATCAATATATCTGCAAGGTTGTGTAAGTGCTATTAATTACTAAAGCTATCTAGTTAAATAGTGTTGTATACTGATACAGTATACTGTACGTTTACCCTTGAGTAATATGCCTACCTCCCAAATTTGAGATAGTTTTCTTACATTATGAAATAATATACATATACCATGTATACATCAACACACTTCATTTTTGTTCTTGAGTATTAATAATCTTTCTCCACGAATGATACCAACTCTTCCAAAGGAAGACCCAAAACCAGTCATGCGTGTAATTCATTTTTTTTTTTAGATGTACAGTAGTTGTAGTACTATACTATGAATCAATAAAGTGCTATTTTTGGTTGTAACCTAACAGTGTTTTGTTGAATTAGCAGTTCTACTGCCAAAGCCTTATTATGGCTTAGTTTAATTGTTATGGGACACGTATACCATGTAATTGTCACCATGGTGTTGGATGCAGGTAAATGTAAATAACATTTTTCCTAATGTTTAAATTGTCAGTCTACCTTTGGATGATCCTAGTGGAAAATCTATAGTAGCTGAGGCTGCTGTATCTGGTAAAAAGAAGGAGGCCGTTCTGGCATGTGCGCTGGAAGCGTGCAAGATCCTCGACAGACATGGAGTGCTAAGGCAGGCTAAACACGGTAAGATGATGCTCTCAGATCTTTGGAGTAATTACTGCAATGTTTCTAAATAAATAAATTATAGTGAGAAAACTGTAATGAGCTTTTGAGAATTAATTGACCAACTTTTGATTCGTTCAAATATAAAAGTTTATACAATATTGTTTAATTTCTTAGGGAGTCAAATTGAGATTATTCCATTAACAACAAAAACCTGAAGTTTCATTCAATCCTAAAGCTCTGTCTACACTATCAAACTAGTTTGACAAAAAAAAGTGTGATGTGCCCAAATATGGTGGTGATATGCCTAAATATTGTATTGATATTCCCAAATATAGTAGTGATATGTCATTGATGATCATGTCCATATATGGGCACGTCACATTTTTTTGTCATATAAAGTTCTTGATAGTGTAGACAGAGCTTTAATCAGTTCATGGAATTATTTTGGGCACACAATTCAATACAATATTTTGTGGAATTTATCAAATGTTTTTCGGTTTTTTATTTGAATCTTTATCATTTTTAGTCTCTTTTTTTTTGTCATAGAAAGTAAAAAAAGGAAAGACAAAAATTGGGCAGCAGATGATTACTATGATAGTGACGAAGACACGTTCTTGGATCGAACAGGAGAAATAGAGAAGAAGAGATTGAAAAG
The DNA here is from genome assembly GCF_963402885.1 of Antedon bifida. Taxonomy (NCBI): domain Eukaryota; kingdom Metazoa; phylum Echinodermata; class Crinoidea; order Comatulida; family Antedonidae; genus Antedon; species Antedon bifida. The sequence continues at coordinate 4,643,115 of NC_136234.1, forward strand.
GATGAGAAAAGCTGGAGCAGAGAAACAGGAAATATTAACTTATGATAAATTGGTAAAGCTCTGTCCCCACTATCCAACTTAATGTGAAAAAAAAAAAGTGATGTGCCCATATATGGACATGATGATGTCATATCACTACCATATTTAGGCATATCACCACCATATTTGGGCACATCACACCTTTTTTTGTCAAACTAGTTTGATAGTGTAGACAGAGCTTAACATTTGTTTATATTATAGAAAGTAATACAAACATTTTGTTAGGTAAATTGATGTTCAACAGACCAACAAAAAAAGAAAATATTTGAAAAAAAAATGAAAAAAGTATGCAGATATTTATAATGCACAAATGTAAACTTTAAGCCAAAAAATGTTACCCAAGAACCATATAAATTGTTAAAATGTTATTTTTAGCTCATTTTTTGCTAATTATGAATACTCTTTAATAAGCCAAAATCTAAAATATCAAATAGAGGGCGCTATACAAAATTCACTCTCTTTCTACTAAATGAATCAAATTAATTTTAAATGAGTTTAAAATTCAAGATTGACAAATATACTGTAGATAAAACGTAAGCAAATATATTAATAATAGTAATAAATAGTAAAAATATAACTAGAGAGAAAATAAATGATAATTTGTTCTCAGGTTGTGCAACTAGAAGAACTTGAAAAGGAAATGAAGAAAGTTGAAGATAACTTGGCAAAAATGGCTAATGGTAAGAAACAGACAGTAACGTAGTGACATTCAGTATTGCTGTTGTTAATAGTTGTCAAAAATAGATATCGCAACGTAGTTCATAGTTTCAGGTAAGGGGAGGGCACACGCCAAGTGCTTCCCCCTGTTTACTGTTCTGCACTGTCAGTATTTTACCCATTTTATGACATTTTTTTGTGTTTGTTTTAAATTTTTATCTGGCAAGCAATTCCAAGTCATTTTATTTGTGTTTAACCAAATAAAATTGAACGAATAAATCACTGTCTAATAAATCAATACTCTCTACTTTTTAAGCTCTGTCTACACTATCAAACTAGTTTGATGAAAAAAATGTGATGTGCCCAAATATGATAGTGATATGCCCAAGTATGGTAGGGATATTACATCACCATATATGGGCACATCACATTTTTTTGTCACATAAAGTTTGATAGTGTAGACAAGGCTTTAAATATTACTGTATCTATAGTTGTTGTTTATTTTGTTGTAAAGATAAAGATGAGAATAAAGCCGAGGATTCATTGGATGCTTTTATGGACTCAATTAAAAGTGGCTTCAAAGATAGAAATCAAAGAGCTAAACTGAAATTGAGGCTTGTTGATCTGCGAAAAGAACACATGAAATTAAAAAAACTTATCGATATTGCAAAACCAGCCAAAATGCCAGAATTAAAGGGGTATGAAAATAAAACACTTTCCTGTCAGGAGTCCATCCTCTAGCCAATCTATATAAGCTCATTGGTATGTAGTTATACCATAGAGATATTATAGTGAACTACTGTATAATATCACAATAATATCTCTATGGTTATTATACTAGAGTGAGGATGACAAGTTATACTGACCCTAGTATAACTAATATATACCAATGAGATTATATAGATTGGCTAGAGGATGGACTCCTGACATAGAGTATTTCCAACAGGAACTGAACCATAAATATAACCAATATATAGATATGAAAGCACTCTAATATAAGACCACCCACAGCTCTACACATCTAGGATAAGGCCATATGCCATATCATCAATTTTTATCTATTTTCTATTGTAATTTCTAGACAAATGTTCAATATAAAGGTTTTTTTAAACTCTTTCTACACTATCAAACTTTGATATTAGTTATAATTAGATATGAGGTATTAATCATATCACAATGTCTTCTAAAATAGAATATTAATATTATATACATTATATAAAGTTGTTCCTCATAGGCTCCATTTTTTGAGTGAATAATTTCTTATGGTATTTTTAATTTATCTTTTCTACTTGTTTTTTTTTAGAGTAATGAAGTAATTGCAATTTCTAAGAGTATGTATAACAGCACTAATGTGACAGTGATAGGTAGGATGATTCACTATTAATATTATTAAACATTTTCAAATTCAATTATACACAATGCAGATGCTCTCCAATGTGAGGTGATAAGGTGTGATAATGTATAAAGTAATGTCTGTGTGAAAAAGTACTGTACACTTACAATGGTTTTAAATTTATATAGCGCAAAATACAAATACAGTATTCTCTATGCGCTGTTTATCACAAGTGTAAAGGTAAAATAAACCAGGAAAAAGCCTAATAAACCGAATAAATTGACCAAGACAACAGAAAAAAAGTCCGAAAACGGAATCTCACATCACCACACTTTTTCACTAACTTGTCAAGACAAGCTAGCTATTTATTCACCTTCTTTACTGTACACCCTATTTTGTCTTGAATGGTGTACAGTACTGAATTTTCCATGCAAGCAAACTATACACTGAACATACTGTAAATACAATTTTATTTAGTAGTCCTACTTTTTGAGAGAATCACTGTCTAAAACCTTGATCTCACTGGATTTAGATTTGTCAGTGTAATCCAGTAGCCAGGTACTGTAAATTGGCAAATCTGAACACTTGCTACAATTCAATTATAGTTAAATTATGTTAACCAACAGTTAATTGTATGACCACTGTCTGCCCAACTTGCCTTGGTAACCAATGATAATGATTTCTGCTGTTGAATAATCCAAAAATTTGCCATTTGAAAGTTCAGTGTGATTAAGGCTCTAAAGCACTCCGCCATTTCAAAGTCCAGTGTGAATAAGGCTCTAAACTCTTAGCCATTTGAAATTCCAGTGTGAATAAGGCTCTAAACTTTTAGCCATTTGAAATTCCAGTGTGAATAAGGCTCTAAAGCACTCGGCCATTTCTAAGTCCATTGTGAATAAGGCTCTAAACTCTTAGCCATTTGAAATTCCAGTGTGAATATGGCTCTAAAGCACTCGGCCATTTTTAAGTCCATTGTGAATAAGGCTCTAAAGCACTCAGCCATTTGAAAGTCGAGTGTGAATAAGGCTCTAAAGCACTCCTCCATTTGAAAGTCCAGTGTGAATAAGGCTGTAGACTCTCAGCCATTTTTAAGTCCAATATGAATAAGACTCTAAACTCTCAGCCATTTCTAAGTCCAGTGTGAATAAGGCTCTAAATCACTCAGCCATTTTTATTTCCAGTGTGAATAAGGCTCTAAACTCTCAGCCATTTTTATGTCTAATGTGAATAAGGCTCTAAAGCACTCAGCCATTTAAAAGTCCAGTGTGAATAAGGCTTTAAATCACTCAGCCATTTTTATGTCCAATGTGAATAAGAATCTAAACTCTCGGCCATTTTTAAGTCCATAATGAATAAATAATGAATAAGGCTGTAAAGCTCCCATTACAGTATTCCTCATCAAGGGTTAGCCTCTTTTTGTTACTCATAAGTGACTAACTACAGTACTACTTTCATTTTCAGCCAATTGTCAAGGTTCTGATTGCCAAATCAAACTCAAGTGGGTTCTTCGTTTCTCCGATTGTGATAATGCATTTGTAGAAAATGTAAGTACAGTACAAAAGCTGTAATAAATCTCTTAATACCAGACAGATTTGGGCTGGTCTATTATGTCTGCTTTTCTGCAAAGTCTGGTGTTCCGAAATGTGTTTTTAATGGTAAAATTAATTTGAGTTTGAGAAAAGTCTGGTTGTAGGCAAGTTTCCCCTTTTTCAGAGAGTTAGTGTTCGGAAAGTTTACTGTATCATTTTCATTATTATATATTTTTTATGGTTTAACATTACATTACATTATCAAAATGAAAAAAAGTATACCATTATCATGTATTGTTTGAAGATTTGCATGGCGAAATCAAATGTTGCACCATGTATATTAGTTCTGAAAAGAACTGTTCAGTTTCTTGACGTTTCGATCAATATGCTTTGATTGTCCTCGGAACTAATATACGTGGTGTACCGCAAACTTTATATCAATATATATCACATGTATTATTTTACATATACAGTTGTAAATAATGAACATGACAATTACAAACACAAACTTTTTCAATTGAGTGTTTTAGAATGTGGATTATTAATTGTATTGCTTTTTTAAATTTTTATTTTATTCAATTGAAACCAACAGCGATAATTACCGCCACTAACAGGTTTGATACAAACAAAGCCAGGACTGTTTAAAGCACCTTGATTGGTCCTAACATTATTTTTATTATAGTACTAGTAGTTACTAATAGTAGTTTTATTAGAGAAATGTACTATTTATTCATAAATAGTCTATATTGTGCCAGACTTACCTGGATAAATCGACAATAGCCTGTGCTCTCCAGAGGGAGGGCTTAGATACGAAAAGTAAAAGTTCCTATAACACTCATGGACCATAATGGACTAGTCCGCAACCACGCCCTCAATTGGGAACGTTCCAACGTACCACCGTCTCCAGGTTCAAGTTATTACAGTACATATGCGAAAATGACATTGACATTTTTTTTTGTTAAAAATTATTTTTTTCATTTTAGATTAATACTTCAGTTTTGTTGAGCAACCCAGAATCATCGATGTTACAGTTTGAAAATATAATAAGATTTCAACAATCTATTGCGGGCAATGAGACGGAGACATGTGATCATAAAACTATGTTTCAGGTAACATTAATATGTACAGCTTATTACATTACATTATACTTTATTTGGGAAATAGACGTCCATAGTCCATAAAATCAATTGCATAAATAAGTTTAAATAAAAAAGGCACACACTAAAAAAACACTGGTATCAGATCATCTCAGGATCTCCATCATTTTGTTATGGAGCCTGGATGGCAAATTTTTTAGTGAGCAAAGTGTTATTCGTCACCTATGGCTAATGTGTATGCCGGGCTTAATGGTTATTTAACATATTTTAAAAAAAATCTCTGTGATATAATGATTGAATTTTATGATTTTATTAGAGAAATGTAGTATTTATGAATAAATAGTCTATATTGTGCCAGACTTACCTGGATAAATCGAAAATAGCCTGTGCTCTCCAGAGGGAGGGCTTAGATTTGAAAAGTAAAAGTTCCTATAACACTCTTGGACCATAATGGACTAGTCCGCAATCATGCCCTCAATTGGGAACATTCCAACGTACCACCGTCTCCATTTCTTTCCGCAATAAGTGACGGGAAACAGCATAATCATATTATTCCGTCAACCCAACAGTATCTGCTTAATTTCACACGAAATCATACAGAACAAAAATTGCCTCACATTTTGATTGATTTTTGTATACTATAGTTTTGAGTCACTGGTAAGTACAGTAATTTCTTGTGCTTAAAATTGTATAATAATATTTCATTCTAATTTTCTCAGGATCAGAGTAATCTTGCACCTATTCAGTGCATTACAACCATTGATGGTGATATTGGATTTTGCAAAGAAGAAAAAAATAAAGGAAAAAACAAAGATATACAGGACTCTGTAACAGAAAAATCCAGACGGAAAAGAGTGAGTAAATTCTATCTTTTTAAAATATTGGATTTGTTTTTGTCTTTTTTTAATTAATTATTGTCCCCCTGAAAAATATTTTTTCTTGAAAATTTATTTGTTGAATTTGCAATTTTAATTTTCCATATTAGTTATTCACTTGGACAAAAAATTCAATTGAAAAAAACAATTATTTACCTGAATAAAATGTTATTTAATGTAAAAAATAGTCAAATTGGTTGTCTTTTTTATTTCTTTTTTATCCATGGAAGTGATTAATTTGATTAAATCTAGAGCCTAGTCTAGTCTGATTTTTAATCTTAATTACCTCCGCCTAGGAGGTTATATTTTCACCCCTGTATGTTTGTGTGTGTCTGTGAACAGCCTGGAGGCCACAGTTTTTAGCCGATTCTCACCAAACTTAGCCACAATGATCAATGACTTATCATATAATTGTGGTTAAATTTTGAAGGGTCAGGGTCAAAGATCAAGGTCCACAAAAAAAAAAAAAATAATAAAAAAAAAAACCCTCAGCGGGACTTGAACCAGCGATCTCAACTGTGAGAGGCTGGATACATAACCATTACACCAAATGCTTATCCACAACTTTGTAGTGTGCAGTTAGCCTATTTACACTTAGAGCTAATAAAAAAAAATATATATATATTTTCCGGGGACATTTTATGTAGGGGAATTTTACAGTAGGCGGAGGTTTGTACTCTCGGAGTACCCTCTAGTTTTTTTATATTTTTGGAGGAAAATACATCTTTAAATTTTAGATTAATTTTGTATTGGTACTGTACAATTCAGTGTTATCTAAACTTATCAACTTCACATAAAAAGAAGCATACAGTGTTAAAACAAAAATTAAAAGTAGATAAAAATTATACTAAATTTGAAAGTTTGTTAAAATTAAAGATTGACTGAATCACAAACTGGAAAGTTATGATGTGGCTATAGACATTGTACAGTGAATGCAGGGTAATTAGTTTAAAAACATTCAGTTTTTCCTACTGTAATTTGTGACATACTAGTAGTAAATGTTTTAAATATCATTAGGCAAGTGAAGGAGACCCCAAATCATCTTCCAAGCCACCCACAACTGCCAAGCAGCCCACAGATGCCAATCCACCCGCAACTTCCAAGCCACCCACAACTGCCAAGCAGCCCACACCTGCCAAGCAGTCCACACCTGCCAAGCAGCCAACATCGGACAAACCAAAGGTTGGTCATTCTATCTATTTTATTTATTATTTCTACCACAACAAAATAGAATAATCACAACAAGACCACAATTGAATAAATATAACTATTATATGTTATATATGAAAAATAAGAAAAGATCACATAAACAAAAATGATCCCTAATTTCTTTTCAAATTTAAAGAAAAATTAAAAAAGAACTATGCATGAATCACTGGTGCATTTTCAATGTTGGTTCAATCGCATGTGCATATGCTACAAAATGCTGCCTAAATAAACTAGTGACAGTCAAAAACAAAACTGCCTCATGTTATAGAACAATCCATGATATATTTACTCTGTCTATACTATCAACTTGTTTTTACTAAAAAAAAAAAAGCAGACCAGGTTAATTTTGACAGCCATCCTACTGTAAAGCTCTGTGTACACTATCAAACTAGTTTGACAAAAAAAAAGTGTGATGTGCCCATATATGGTAGTGATATGCCCAAATATGGTAGTGATTTGCCCAAATATGGTAGTGATATGCCCAAATATGCTAGTGATATGCCCAAATATGCTAGTGATATAGCCAAATATGGTAGTGATATGACAGCATATCATATTTTTTGTCCCATATGTAAAGTTTAATAGTGTAGGCAGAGCTTAATTATCAATTTTATATTGATGAATAAAGTAGGATCATGTACAAGAGAAGAATACATATCAATGGTGACATCAAACGATTTCGACTATGATGTTGTTGACACACACCTTAGCAGCGCATGCGCCGCTATTGTGGGCAGTCCGCGCTCTGTCGGCAGGAGAGGTGGAACTTTTAATGTCAGACCAATGCTTATCCTTGCCTACTTATTTTGTCCATGGTAAAATGAATCCACAAAAGATTTTAAAAAAAACAAAACTGCCTCATTAAAATCTCAGAAATATTGATAACCATTGCTGTGCTTATTTTATCATTTAAACTCTGTCTACACTATATCAAACTTTGTGTGACAAAAAATGTGATGTGCCCATATCTGGACTATCATATTTGGGAATATCACTACCATATTTGGGCACACCACACTTTTTTTGTCAAACTAGTTTGATAGTGTAGGCGGAGCTTTACAGTAGAACAGCTGTCAAAATCAACCTGGTGTATTTTTTATTTTGTTTTAGGTTCCAAATAGAGTGACAAACACATGGCAGGATGGTCGATATATCTTTGTGTTTTCCATTGAAACAGATTGCGAAAATCCATCCTTTAACAGTAAGTTATTATTTACCAGAACTGCTATACAGTGACTGCAACCTTGGTGTTGACATTCATTTGTCTATGACCCTACAATCATTTTAACATAAACTTTAATTAAAATGTTTTGATTTTTATATTGATATACAGTACATAATTATGTTAAAACATTGTTGAAATCGTATTTTGCACCAGGGACGAACAACCAGAACTTGATTTAGGCCTCCCTATTTAAATAAAGTTAAATTTAAGTTTATGATTGCACCTTTGTATTTGTAATGAGCAATTGTTCCGTCTGGTTGCGATATGAGAGGTTTTTCCCATCAAGATATAAACAGCTTCGTAATATGCATGTAATAAAATCGTTATCCAGCACTAGGCATGGAAGAAGAAATATTTATGCTCCAGCGAACACAGAATCTCTACTCACCCATTTCTCCTGTCCCTATTAAAGTCAATTCATCAAGAGTAGTCATTTTTTAACCTATATACTAATTTTTTACTTTTTGGTGCAAGTTATTCTATATATTGTTTTTTTAAACATTTTTTCCAGTTACTATTGAATTCGAAAGTGAGCATGGTTACCTGTCAGCAACTCAAAAACCTCTTCTTACGGTAAGTTAAATTTTTAAATTATTTTTTATTTTATTTATATTATTTTTGTACAATCATATTTTATTGATTATATATCATTATATTTATTATATACCAAACAAATAGGTCATTAAACAGTTTTTTCCTGTCGGCCGCTCAATGACCAGTAATGTGTGGTCAAAGTATGAATGGTCAATTTTGTATATTTAATTAAATTTATTAACACTGGAACCAATCAATTTTCCATATGTATGTATTTCATGTATATTGGACAGAATAAAGTATTGTATATTATATTATTAATTTATGAAAATCCTGATACCATTAGACTTTCCCGACGGCCACTTACAAGGAACAACAAGAGGAACTGTACATATGACATAGTTTTAGTAAAAGTTTCGATAGGGGCCACATTGCTTACTCTTCCTGCCTGCCAAACGACACAAAAAATAAGGTTTTTTGTACTTCTGCAACAACTTTCAGAAGAAAGGGAAATGTGAACAACATTGAATATATTACTACTTAATTATTTTTCGTCGTTCACACTGATTGAAAATATTTCACTTACATGAATTTAGCTTATGTTAAATCTACCAATTTGGCATATTTAGTCATGTCCTTTCCAGTGTGTGTGTGTTTAAATTGATTTTTTATTATTTACAGTTTTATGCTGTGATGTGTGCTGCGTACACTATATTAGCGTTCCTGTGGCTTCTCATGATGGCTTGTCAGTGGAGAGATATACTTAGAATTCAGTTTTGGATCTGTGGTGTTGTTATATTAGGTAAAAGCTTTAATATTTAATTAAGCTTGGTTCCCACTAGAACGCAAACCCAGGACCGCAACAAAGCGAATTGATGGATTATTCCAACTGTCGCTTCAATAACTACATTTCGTTTCCTCTTTTATATATGCAATTATTTTACAAGCTTTTTTGTGATAATTGTGTAGTGTGTAGTTTAAGCTTAGTTCCCACTAGGACGTAACACAACAACTTAAGGAATTTAACCAATCACAAGTGATAGATTATTCAAATTTTTATTTGTGATTGGTCAACTCGATTGCGTTGCACTTATGTCCTTATGTTGCGTCCTGGTGGGAACCAAGCTTTAGTGACGTCTACAACATATATTATTGCAGTAATAAATATTGTTACTGCAGTAGAATAGATTTTACAAACAGGTGATAAAATGCAGATAATTATAACTAAAACAATGACTTGAGCAAAGATGCAAGAGTAAAGCTCTGTCTACACTATCAAACTAGTTTGATAAAAAAAAATGTGATATGCCTAAATATGGTAGTGATATGCCCAAATATGGTAGTTATATGACATCATATATGTGCGCATCACATTTTTTTTCACATAAAGTTTGATAGTGTAGACAGAGCTTAAGATATAACATATTAATGTAATAATAATAATAATAGTGTGTCCACACCTAAATTATGGTTAAGTATAATTATAGAAGCCAGACAGAGACAATACAAGATTTCTGATTTACAAGTGTGAACACTACTTAGTAGTATTTTTTCCCTTCACATTTCAGGTCTACTTGAGAAAGTAGTGTTCTATTCTGAGTACCACCACATGAACAAGACAGGTTTCTCCTCTCCCGCTGCTTTGATCTTTGCTGAATTGGTCTCCTGTCTGAAGAGGACAGTCGCAAGAATGCTTGTTATTATTGTTAGCATGGGATTTGGAATCACAAAGTAAGTCAGTAACTGTACGGACATGGGTGTCGCCCTCCTCGCTCATGCCACCACCTCCTCGCTCATGCCACCACCTCCTCGCTCATGCCACCACCTCCTCGCTCATGCCACCACCTCCTCGCTCATGCCACCACCTCCTAGCTCATGCCACCACCTCCTCGCTCATGCCACCACCTCCTCGCTCATGCCACCACCTCCTCGCTCATGCCACCACCTCCTCGCTCATGCCACCACCTCCTCGCTCATGCCACCACCTCCTCGCTCATGCCACCACCTCCTCGCTCATGCCACCACCTCCTCGCTCATGCCACCACCTCCTCGCTCATGCCACCACCTCCTCGCTCATGCCACCACCTCCTCGCTCATGCCACCACCTCCTCGCTCATGCCACCACCTCCTCGCTCATGCCACCACCTCCTCGCTCATGCCACCACCTCCTCGCTCATGCCACCACCTCCTCGCTCATGCCACCACCTCCTCAACTCCATTTGAACACAATTTGGTTTAGGATTCGGAAGATTTTTTGTTATTGTTTGTGTTACACACATGTATATCTCTCTCTCACTCCCAGATCTCTCTTAGATTCCTTTGTTCAGTAAGGGATTATATCCATGCATTCAAATCCAAAGAAAATTACTGAAAAAATGACAATGCTGTTGGTATCATCACAATTTTTTGTCACATAAAGTTTGATAGTGTAGACAGAGCTTTATGTTTTTCTTTTTATACAGACCACGTCTTGGACCTCAGTTGCATCGTGTGATTGGAGTTGGATTTTTATTCTTTGTGCTAAGCTCAATTGAGGCGTGTTTGCGTGTCCAAGGTGTAAGTAAATTGGTTCACATGTTTTGCTTCTAAAACCACGTTCAAAATCATAAATGTGGTTTTAATCCTTGATTTGTCTGTACTGTATATAGTACAGTAGCAACTCTATTAAGGGGTTCACTTCAGAACTCAAAAAATTATTCATTTAATAGAGTTGTCCCCTGAAAAAGGGTTAGCCGTTGTGTTATATATTTCCCCATCATACTTTTCACATGAAAGGACCCCCTTAATAGAGGTGTCCCCTGAATAGGGGTTAGCCATATGTAATATATGTATTGCCCCTCGTTCTTTTCAAATGAAAGGACCCCCTTAATAGAGGTGTCCCCTGAATAGGGGTTAGCCATATGTAATATATGTATTGCCCCTCGTTCTTTTCAAATGAAAGGACCCCCTTAATAGAGGTGTCCCCTGAATAGGGGTTAGCCATATGTAATATATGTATTGCCCCTCGTTCTTTTCAAATGAAAGGACCCCCTTAATAGAGGTGTCTCAGATGAGGGGCTCCGTAATTGTCTTTCTAAATGATAAGGCCTAAAAACAATGGTTGATGAGGTTATAAATTATTAATTATTTATCTTTATAGAGTGTACAGCAAGACCTTGTAGCCAGCATTCCTCTAGCTGTCCTGGATGCTGTCATTTGCTACTGGATATCCTTTTGTTAGTGACATACAACCCACTCTTATTATTAAGTGTTTCTAATAGTCTACACTATCAAACTTTATGTGACAAAATATGTGATGTGCCCATATATAGACATGATGATGTCATATCACTACCATCATTGGGCATATCACTACCATATTTGGGCACATCACATTTTTTTTGTCAAACTAGTTTGGTGGTGTAGACAGAGCTTTATCCAACCAATGATATCACAACACTTATTGATACTAGTATCCTAAAAAGCAATAAAGTTATTTCATAATATTTTGGTGATACTTTAGGCTTTGAGAAATGGAAATTTCAAAAATGATGTAATACTAGGTCTTGTCTTTAGAGGCATGTACTTGCCTAACACACACCTAATATCCCCCTGTGGTGTGATTTAGATTTGGTAACTATCTACACACTTAGATACAAAAACATACCTACACCTGAATGTGTTGAGGAGTGCAATTTGTAGTATGCCTGTATCATCGTTATCTTATTCCAAATTTTAGAACTTTAACTTCTAATTATTCTGATTGGTTAGAATTGAAGTGAATGAGAATGCTATCGCACTTTGATATTAAAAAAAACACATTTGAAAACAACATTTTTCATTTTTTGTGATTCTTTTATTTTTCTGCAGCACTCTACTTTTCAATGTTCTCAACGATAAACAATACTTTAGAGTTTAATTTATCTTCCTTACATTTAACTTCACATCTTTACAAACTTGGTGGACACAACGAGAACACTGAGATTACGCCGTAACCTTGTCAAGCTCTGGCTGTACCGCCATTTCACCAACTGTCTCATCTTTTGCATCGTTGCGGCCATCATTTTCCTCGTATGGTCTATGAAGGAACACAAAGCTGCTGTCTGTGTCACTGTAAGTGTTTCTGTACAGTGTGTTTTGAATTATGTCTATTAGTAAAATACACATCTACAAAATTGTAATATATATATATATATGTTTTTATCCAAGCCTAAAGTATCCTAATTGTTGATTCATTACCTGCCAACGAAACCGGACTAAAGGCCAATTTACACAGACGAACGCTTACCATGTTACTCGTAGAATCTGTATCTATCCTGAGTGTAAACACGCTCCGTGTTGTGTGTAAATGATCATAAGGAATAACATAGATTCTATATTTTTATTACCGTTACCGTTCATCTGTGTAAATTGGCCTTTAGGGATCTATATTGAAACAAACTAGATGCAGGAGAAATTTTGTAGATGATGTGTTGTTGAATTTGTTATTTAATTATTATTTAAATAATTTTTTGCTAGAGATGGACGGAGCTTTGGTTGGACGATGCGTACTGGCACATTCTCTTCTACATCGTACTTGTTGTAATCATCATCTTGTGGCGTCCAACCGCCAACAACCAGCGTTACGCTTACTCACCGCTCACTGACGCCCTTGATGATGATGAGTCGAAGGAGCCTATGATCCCAGAATCATTTGGTATGTTTCGTTTCTCTCCCCCTTCCCCCCTCCGACTCTTCATTCACATTCATTGCCTTCTGGTTAACTTTGTGGAACTTAACCTTAATTATATATTTTTCAGAGGGCATGAAAATGCGTAATGTAAACCGTACAGATTCTACGCCAAATAAAGTCGAAGACGATCTTAAGTGGATCGAAGATAATATTCCAGCTTCTGTAGCGGATGCGTAAGTGACGTTTTTATTGTACAATACAGATCCGATTACTGCTAATAATGGTAGTCTTATATAGCCCCTAATACAATGTTTCTAAGCGCTTCACACAAAAATGATCCATAAAATATCCAAATAAAAAAAGAAAGAAAAGCAGCGGAACCATTTACACCGCTCCGTTCTCCAGCACTTTGAAGCTCCCATATGAGAGCTCGCCAGAACAGTATTCACAGAGCTAGAGTGAAAAAAGCATCTGTCTATCCTATCCTACTAAAGTAAGAAAAAAGATGTTGCTTAAGACTTTTTTTAAAAAATATCGATTGATGTTGCCTCTTTAATCTTGTGACAGATCATTCCAAAGACAAGCAGATGGTTGTTGACATCCTCCACCTTTATTAGTGTTAACGTTATTCTATTTATAGATTTATTTATTTTCATAGTGCTCTCGCTGCATTTGATGACTCCGATGAAGAGATAGTTACAAATATTGAACGCAGTAAAATGGAATGAAGGTGTAGTGGTTAATTTATAGAGATTTTGCACCAAATGTACTGTACGTACAACTTTTAATATTTGCAATAATTTCGCGCAGATGTCTCGTACAATTTATATTACCTTGTAATTAGAAGACATCCATATTCCACTGGTAAGCTAAGAAGTGTATGGCTACAGGTGCATGAAGGTATTTGCATTCAGATAACCACATCATTAGCCAAATCTGCACCAAGTGTACATTTTACATCCGATCTAGCTTCCCGAGATTCCTGAGATGTTTGCCAACTTATGAAATAGCGCCCTCTGGTGCTTTTGAACGGCGATGTTTAAACCACCTTTATTTAAAGTGGCAAAATTCATTCAGATTTGTTTTCTTATATCTAGGCTGCTAGAATGATAGCGTTTATCAATTTGATTCATGGTAGTGTCTTCTTTACCACAGCACTTTTACCTGTACATCATTTGATTTTTTAAAAGAAATGATGATGTTTTTATTTTCCGTTGTTGATAAATGATACCATTACATTAACCAACAATCGGCTTTCTCTCAACACACCTACATATTCAAAGCCTCTCAGCGAGTAATAGCCCTCCTATTTCAGGCACCCCTGGCTGCCCGTAGAGTTTTAATCAGAAACTCTAAATGCAAAGAATATTTGTATACTATACTGAACTAAGGCGCTTATTAGACTACTGGGCATATTTGATCATTCACAGTTGTTTTAAACATTCTTTATATTTGTTTTTTAGCTCACCAGCACTCATTGTATATAATACTTAGAAAAAGGGTACAATTGTATGTAAGAATGCTATATTAAATGATAAATAAAGAGGGCTTTATTTAGTGGTGGCACAATGTCTAGTGTAAAGATGATCCTGGTTGCTAGACAAGTATATTGCAATTTGAAATATTAAAACCAGTTGTACCATCTGAGAATCTCTGCCTGTGTGATGAAGCATGACGTTGATAAGATGATTTGTATTAACATCTGCAACAAACGGGGTTCCCCACAAAAAAGAAAAAAAAAGTTCTTTTTTTGCTCTCCAAAAGGGCCAGTGGATCATCTTGAACCCTGTCGAGTAAAATTACGATACAAAAAGCCATCTTTTATTGTATTGCTTGAATGACTTGAGAAAGAAGAAAAGCTGTCGAGCGCCCTCTATTATACTTTATTACAATACCAAATCATTACTATTTTAATACACATTTTTATTCTCTCTGCCTTATATGAGATATATATCACATTAGTAAATAATTAATTTGAGCAGAGCTTTATTTAATTGAAATGATTTTATTGATTATTTTTTGCTGTTGAATAACATTTTTTTTGTTAAATCAACTTTTTGAGACTTCTTAAAAAATCTTCTTAAAATTTGATATTCTTTTTTATATATAAAAAATGTTTAACTTTCTGATAAATACAAATGAAAGCAGAGCGTTTATTCAAATAAATATGGTAATGAATTAAACTGACCCTCTTCACAAATATTTTGTTCCCAAACCGGGTGCTGTACACCATGCTCCCCTGCTTCAAATATATACAAACCTATCTTTATTTGATATTTACATACTAAAATATAATTTATTTTATTTAACAGAAACATTTAAAGCATCCCCCCCCCCTATGCTTTAAACATTTATTATTAATCTTTATAGAACAAATTTGAATTTAAATAGTGTACAATTAACTTATAATAATATGTATATAAGAAACATACCATATTTGTGTAGAAAAATACCATATTTGGAGAGAAACATACCATATTTGGATAGATTGATTGTGTTTTACCATTAACATATTTCTGGCAAAGAATTAATTAAGCACTTTTTTTTTATTATTACTGCATTTACAAGTTACATTATGTTTTGAATAAATTATTTTGCTTGTTCGTCTAACTAGAGGTTGTTTTGTTTTTTAATGGTACTTTTTAATACTATTTTACCATTTGAATAAAAAGGTTATCATGATGCTCATGATTCAACGTTGCTTATACGTTTTATAAAGTTAAGTTGTATGTACATTATTTACACTTGATTCCATAAAACAGTAATTTGGTCCAGTCCGTGCTGATCATAGAGTTATAACAGGCCAACTAGAGTGCAAACTAGGCGACGGTGAAGTGAGAATTTTAAAAGTTTCTTTCTTGTTAGCTTCGCTAGTATCGTGTTGATGTGCTGATATTTGAATGTTATTTCGTAATACTGTAGCATTATAGTATTTTGTTATTAGGCCTCCATTTCATTTTGATTTTAAAATCAAAGTGGGAATGCTCTTTAACGAAAGACATTTACATTTACAGATCCTCATTTAAATATAAACTATAAAGAATGTTAACAGTATAAAATGTATAAATATTTACAACAAAAATATATTGTTTGAAATCGACGATTATACTTTTTAGTTTTTGTTTGTTTCTTCGATGCCAACTTCTTGAAAAGGTCGTCTAACGCGCATGCTCCGCCAGAACTCTCTTATTTGGCGTGATATTTGTTGTTCTGAAATTCCCGACGTAACACCCTCAAAGCCATCTCCTTCCTCTGATACTTGAATCGGTATACCGATATTATCACTATTGTTTATTTGACTTGCTGGTGGTGTATGTGAACTAACTTGAATATCCCCAACACAATCTCCTTCTTTCGATACTTGAATCGGTATACCGATATTATCGTTCTCGTCCTTTACTTGGCATTCCTGTTTAGGAACTCCTTGTGACGTAGCTTGAATCGGTATCTCGACCATATCACGTTCATCTACCGGTTTTTGAATCGGCATGCCGATAGCTTCTTTCTCCTTGTTTAAGCATTCCTGTTTAGGAACTCCTTGTGGAGCAGCAGCTTGAAACAGTATCTCGACCATATCTCGTTCCTCCGCCGGTTTTTTAATCGGTAAGCCGATAACTTCTTTCTCCTTGTTTACTTGGCATTTCGATTGTTTAGGAACTCTTTGTGGAGCAGCAGCTTGAATCGGTATCTCGACCATATCTAGTTCCTCCGCTGGTTTTTTAATCGGTATGCCGATAACTTCTTTCTCATCCTTTACTTGGCATTCCTGTTTAAGAACTCCTTGTGATGCAGCTTGAATCGGTCTCACAACACCATCTTCTTCTTTTCCTTCTTCTGATACGTGAATCGGTATACCGATAACTTTTTTCTCATTGTTAATTTTACTTTCTGGATGTTCATGACATTTCTTGTTCTCCATACCTGCGTAAGTAAGGATATCATTATACTAAAAATGTTCACTACATAATGCACTGGTTACTAATATTTAGACAACCCAGTGGTTGTTTTTAATTTGGGGAAAATTTAATTTGAAAATTAAAGTGTTTTTTCACAAAACGACAGGGTGCAAATAATTCATCGGACACCTTTAACCGTTATTGTATAAATCACAATGTATTCTATTTAATTGTTTGTCACAGGAAATGATTACAAACGTGGGTATGTACACGAACACGCATTTTGCGAGTGAAGCAAGCAAACAATTATAACATTAATTTTATATTATTTAGTTTAGATAATTCGAACACACGTTTAACAGTACAGTAAAGCAATGCCTTTATTTAAAGATGTATTGTCCCCAAAAACATGAAAAATGAAGATTAATTAAATCAGAGTTTAAATAGGTTATTTTGTAGTTTTAATAAAGTTAATCCCTTCCGTAAAAAAAATGAAAACAAAATTATGTTTTCTCGTATAAAATAACAAAATAAATGGTCAAATTCAACCAAAAAAACCATTGGCTGGCAGCCAATTTGGCTATATTTTGCTTTGAATTACTGTACAGTTTTTTTCAGGTAAATACATTGTTGTTCGATTCAATTTTTGTTCAAAGTGGATAACTATTATGTGACATTAAAATGGCATATTCGAAAAAAAAATAGAAAAAACTAGAGGGTACTCCGAGAGTACAAACCTCCGCCTACTGTAAAATTCCCCTACATAAAATTCCCCCTGAATATTTTTTTTAAAAATTGTTTTTATTAGTGTAATAAAGTGTGTAAATATGCTAACTGCACACTACAAAGTTGTGGATGTCAGTGTGGTGTAATGGTTATGTATCCAGCCTCTCACAGTTGAGATCGCTGGTTCAAGTCCCACTGAGGTTTTTTTTTTTAATTATTTTTTTATTTCTTTTTTTTGTTTTGTTTTTTGTAGACCTTGATCTTTGACCCTGACCCTTTTTTTAACCACAATTATATGATGTGTCATTGATCATTGTGGCTAAGTTTGGTGAGAATCGGGTAAATACTGTGGTCTCTAGGCAGTAAAATAGTTTTTTGTTAGTTGTGACCTTGACCTATGACTTTTCCCCCTCAAATTCGAACTCGTCCGAGCTTTTTGGTCATAGATCATTGTTGCCAAATTTGGTGAGAATCGGATAAAAACTGTGGCCTCCAGGCTGTTCACAGACACACACACACACACAAACATACAGGGGTGAAAACATAACCTCCTTGGTGGAGGTAATAATCAGGGAGTCAATACATCTTTAATGCATGTTATGCGCAATTTGAAAAATGTGTGCAATTTGATTTCCTGCTCAATTTGTTGAACACAAAATAATATTAATAACACGAAACGAAACGGTAGGTAGGCATAAAACAAAAGGGAAAGTCCCGTCGGCAATTAGCTCAAAATCGCTGTTTCTCTTAAAAGTTTTTGCCGTCTAATCTATCGTCTCTCTTATATAAACATGGGCTTAGTTAGGGCAAATCATTTTATTTATATTTTATGACATTTTATTCTGTTATTAATAAACAATTATTATTACATGCATTATTCATTATCAATAGGCCCAAGTAAGATTATTGAGTTTGGTTTAATCAAATAATACTGAAAAATACTTTGTGCGTTTGACATTTTCTGCGCAATTTGAATTGAGCATTTAGGCTATATTCAAAGGAAAGGAAAATCCTTGCGCAATTTTAATTTGCACAAATCGTTCAAAATTGCGCATAACACATATAGTGTGCATATGGTAAATGTGTGATACATGCCAAAACTACAATCTGATATATTAATATCAGGTATATTATGTAACGCCCTAAATAAAGCCTGTTTTCCTGTCGATCGTTAACAGTTCAATCGTTTGAAAACGATCAAGTTGAAATGGTAACGATAGCGAGTACCTTTTTTTCCTGTAAATCGTTAACATTTCAATGTTTACGTAGAAGATCACCGATTATTGTTAGGCCTAACAATAGCGTCCAAAGAACTGTTATAAGTTCTTTGATAGCGTCGACTAAAGGCCGGTGCACACCGAACATGACGCGTGACGGTTCGTCACGCGTCATTCGACGGATCGCTTTGAAAGTTGAATTGTCATGCGTCTAGTTTTTCTTGTCGGTTCCCACTAAACGCGTCACGATGTGCTGATTCGGCGCGATTGCTAGGCCTAGGAGATGGTGGGTTGGCCAATACAATGCTACATTTAAAATAATCAGAGAAGATGACTCTGAAGTATTTCCTATGTAAGTTTAACCAAAGAAGAGTTAAATTAAAATGTAATTTAACTCTTCCCTGGTTACACCAATCACAGTGTTTGGTTTTCGTGGGAAAATGTTATCCTTTTCCAAAGCCTGAAATGTGCATGATTGTATGTATATATCACAAGGACAGAAGAAGATGTATCCAATATCAATACAGTTACAAGAATTAAAGCATTTATTGCATGTTGATTACACGTACATGTGATCTGCTGACTGTATTTATTAGTGGTGTTACAAATATCTTTCAACAGAGGTTATTATTATAACCATATAAAACATTTCATATAAACACGAACTGGGAATCTTCATAGGTTTGTCACTTTCAAATATAAACTATAGGCCTATACATTAATGTAAAGTTTTCACATTCATTTTCTAATTATTATTAAATATTATATTATTCATGACAAAACATACAGTTTTTTTCTCATTTGATTAAATGTAATAAATATCCCAAACTCATATTTACACTGTATATTATCTTATGACTTTTTTTTCACATAAATACACTTATTTAAATAGTGAATCATTGTTTTTAAAGGTATCATTAAATATTTAATCATTACACTGTATATTATCTTATGACTTTTTTACATAAATACACTTATTGAAATAGTGAATCATTGTTTTTAAAGGTATCATTAAATATCAACCAGATTTTTTTAATTTTTTTTTTACTACTCCTGAATACTTTCGCAAAATAATATCAACGTTTATAAATTTAAAATGTATCATCCCAAAAAAAATGAAAATTGAAGAAATATTATTATTGTTAAAAGTGAATAACTAAGTGTTATACTGTATTATGCACTTGTCAATTGTATGACCCACTATACGACCCCCGAGAGAGGTGCGTCATGGGTGCGTCATTTACAAATAATTACTGACGCAGGGGTGCGTCAAAAAACCTAGATGGTACGTCAAATCAATGACCAATGGTGTGTCGATGTCCCTCACTTTACCACCCAAAATATCATAAAAAACATGGTTACAGTGCGTCAAAATGGGTGCGTCATGGTCACCTAAAGGTAAGTCACATTATTGACGCATGGGTGCGTCATGGTATTTATAAGGTATGACGCACATCGGACAAATGACGCACCTCTCCCGGGGGTCGTATAGTGGGTCATACAATTGACATGTGCATTACACACAACGAAAATGTTTTAAATTATATTTTCAGGAAGACAATATATCTTGTCCAAAAAATGACACTAAACTTAAAGATGTATTGTCCCATAGAATCATGAAAAATGAAGATGATTAAAATCAAATTTGAATAGGCCATTTTGTAGTTTTAACAAAGTTAATCACTTACATAGAAAAAAAACCCCAAAAACTTATGTTTTCACTTATAAAATGAAAAAAATTCCATTAGCTGGCAGCCAATTTGACTATTTTTTTAGTATTGGAGTATAACAAAACATATACATATATTTCCATGTGTTCTCTATTGCTAAAAAAAGACATTCAGTTCAGCTTTCATTCTATAACCACTTAATAAATACTAGTTACAGTCCTATTCCTCCTTAATCTCTTCCATTTTCTATAAAAAAAAAAATGAAACAAGTATTAAAAAATTGCTATAGTAAGGCATATTGCTCAAATCATTTTTTCTGGCCAATCAATGTATGTCACCAACTGATACCCATTTGAAAAAAGTCTATACAAACCTGTGTCAGCCTCCTAATTGCCAGTCCTCATTTTTGAGGAGCAATTGCTCTTAATTCCATGGCAATATACTGGCCGCTTAAACTAGCTTGGTCATTGGTGGAGTTTGTAATGCTGGTGGTAATAGCCTGAAGGATCCCATTTATCAATGTTCACCTAATTGACCTAAAAGAAACAAAAACAACAGTATTTATGTATTAATATTACTACTAGGCCTATTCTAGCCTTACAACACTAGGCCTAAATCAACTAAAGTAAATATTAGGCCTAGCCTAGGCCTATAAATATTAATAATAATAAGTAGGCTAGCCTAGACCTAGCCTAGTAGTACTCATATTTAGTTAGTAATAGTAGTAGGCTTAACCTAGGCTAGGCCTACCACATAGTAGACTAGTAGGGATTAGTAAGTATTATGTAGGCCTATAAGTACTACTTGGCATGGCCTAGCCTACTAGGGTATAGGCCTATACTTAGGCCTAGCTAGGCCCTAGTATGGCCTAAACCTAGTAGTAGGTAGGCTAGAAATAGAAGGCTTGCCAACTCACTTTACAAATTGATCTCTGACACGTTTTAGGCCTAGTTTTTCTGGCATTCTTCTACACAGATGTTTGTCTGAAATTATTGTCTTCATGCATTAATCCTTATGTTTCTGTCTGTGTATGACTTACTTCCCTTATCGTAAAGACAAGAAGGGTAAATGACAAAGTATTTCCATAAAGACCTCGCTCGTCAGCCACCATTTTTTTGCCGTCGGTGTTGTCGATGAGAGATATTCCTGACTTCTGATTGGTTGACGAACGCGAACCGCGCTCGCGACGCCTCAAAAAGTTGACCACCAATGTTCAACTTTTGAAAATTCGCGTGCGAAGCCTTCGCTGCTGTCGTTTTCAACGCGTTGAAGTTGAAATTCGACTATCGTACACTGTTCGCTTGTATGTTCACACTGGAAGCGTCCGTCGCCTGCCGCGTGCGTCACTTTTTAACGCGAAATTCGCTGCTTCGCGTTCGGTGTGCACCGGCCTTCGAATACGATAACGAAAACGGATACGTCACACATTTAACGCTTTCGATTCGCGGGAACAAATTCGCCTAGTGGGATGGCATGGAAAAAAGCTTCAGCTTATACGCAGAGAAGGATTTGGAAGATAGAAACATGAATACGCATGCGTATAAGCTAACGCTTTCGATTCGCGGGAACAAATTCGCCTAGTGGAAAATCGCAGCAAAACCGTACGGATCTGTCATTTACATGTACACTCAATTGTTTTTCCATTGAATGTCATGTTTTGTTTAATTAGGACTATATAAAACAAAATAGAAATAAAAATTGCTCATAGAGGTAATTTCCCCCTGGGACCTTTTCTTGGCGGCCCCTGTCCCCCCAGTCGTAAATTGATCGCTTCGCTCGCAAATAAATAATCGTTCTTTTTCATTTGAACAACAACTTACATTATGTTTAACTAAAATGACTAAAATTAAACAGTAGGCCCCTAACATCTTTTTTTGCTGATATGTAATGAAATAATAATAATAACAGGATTTTAATAGCGCACATACCACCACTCAAGAGTTCTCAAGGCGAAATAATACACTTACCTCATTGGTAAGATATAACGTTCCTGCTGGAAGAATAATCAGGGCCTATATGCATAAACCAAAACACAAAAACGAATTCGGCCTTTAACGAAGGGAATCCGTTTATCTAGAGCTAGGCCTATAGAAATTCAGTACTTTAGATGAACGGCGCTTGCCTCTCCTCCCGTTACATGGCTTGCGATTGGTCCAGTGTTCACCTATCCCTATCATCCAACAACTGCGACAGTGTTATAAATTCTGGTTTTTATATAGGCGGATAGCATAATAGCGTATATCACTACGCGATTAGCTATATAGTTTCGATTTTTTTTTTTTAATTCATTGAATAGTAAGCCTATAGTTTATGATGACTCCGAACAAAAATTATTATTATTATTAATAATTACTGTTATAATGATAAATATTAAGTAATAAAATAATACACACGTGGTGGCTATTGGCGGAATGTTATGATTATAACTCTAAAGCGAACAGGCCAAAAGCCAGATATAGAATTTGTTTTTTTCGCATTGCAATAATAAGTATTGTTCGCTAACATATGATTCTAATAATAGAAAATATTTATTTATTTTTATTGTGGCTTTTTATTCAATTTCACCATAGAGATGTCTATGATTTCACGAAGGATAGTTTATTAGTAGTAATTTTTCAATATTTAAATTGTTTCTGGTAGAATAATAAATATTAATTCAATTTGACATTGTAGCCTATTAATAACATGTATTTTATAGTAATTTATATCATTAAAACATTGCTTTTTTAAATGTGATATACAAATTTCCAGTGAAAAAATCGCGGATTGCTCATTCTTCTGATATTCTTTGATAGAATCTAGACACAATTAATAATTAACTTACATCTTTATATAGGCAGCATTCAATGACAATTGGTGGTTCATGTAAACGAAACAAAACAATTAACATAGACCTACAATACATGCTACTAAATTAAAAATAAAATAATGTTCTATAAAGTTAAGTTGCTTCAGAAAAAATATGTTGTCTAGCGCCCTCTATACTGAGTAGAACTTCAGTTTAGAATATGTTATTTTAAATCGCATTTGTTTGTTCTCTCTGCTTTTATATATGAAAGATATATCACATTAAAAAATAAATTGGTTTGAGCGGATCTTTAATTGAAATGATGGATAGATTGTGTTTTACGATCAACATATTTCTGGCAACGAATTAATTAAGCACTTTTTTTTATTATTACTGCGTCACAACTTACATTATGTTTTGAATAAATTATTTTATCATTCCGTGCTGATCATAGAGTTATTAGGCCTACAGACCAACTAGAGTGCTAACAAGGCGACGGTGAAGTAAATTTATATAATGATATTGATATACACTGTGTTGTTTTTTTCGATGGATTTTAAGCAGTCAAAAAAAAAATTAATTTTTTTAATCACACAGTGATGTAGGCCAATCTTTTAAGAACATTTTACAGTAATTTTTTTTCTCATACGATCCTCCGTTCAAGGGTTACGATTTTTTTTAATAAACATGGTGTCCTGAATCCTGATTATGCCATATCAAAATCACCTTCCGTTTCCACTTTCATTTCCATAAAAGAACCCCCAACGTCCGCACACTGTGAAGCTCATTGACGTGAAAACTAGTACTATAATTACATTCATAAATAATAGAAATAGTTATAATATAAGATTATACATAGAATTATTCGCTTAAATTTACCAATATTTATTTCACTCTTTCCGGATTATATTATTACAATTCTCGTTAATAATTTAATTATCACCAAAATATAATGCGGGCGGAAGTATAACAACAATAACCGGGATTCAAACGAAACCCAGTAACAATAACATTCATTTCTAAGCAATGTACTGTCAGTTAGTAAATACTTACTTCAGCATGGGCATGAATGAACTTCTTAAAAGAGAGTAGCAACGGGTGTTAATGTGCTTAGCAACAATAATATTTATAAAATAATATACCTGAAAATTCTAGAAATTAAGGATATTTTATATAACAATTAAGAAAGGCCTAATAAATAAAATGGAGATATTATATTGATATGTATTTACTGTATTTCTAATTTAAAGAAATATTTAAATTAAATATAAATCCAGAATAAGAGAATACAAACATTCCAACAGTATTCAGATCTTCCGCTTCTGCAAGTCGTCAATACAATATTATTATCCTTTAACTAAAATGACTAAAATTAAACAGTAGGCCCCTAACATCTTTTTTTGCTGATATGTAATGAAATAATAATAATAACAGGATTTTAATAGCGCACATACCACCACTCAAGAGTTCTCAAGGCGAAATAATACACTTACCTCATTGGTAAGATATAACGTTCCTGCTGGAAGAATAATCAGGGCCTATATGCATAAACCAAAACACAAAAACGAATTCGGCCTTTAACGAAGGGAATCCGTTTATCTAGAGCTAGGCCTATAGAAATTCAGTACTTTAGATGAACGGCGCTTGCCTCTCCTCCCGTTACATGGCTTGTGATTGGTCCAGTGTTCACCTATCCCTATCATCCAACAACTGCGACAGTGTTATAAATTCTGGTTTTTATATAGGCGGATAGCATAATAGCGTATATCACTACGCGATTAGCTATATAGTTTCGATTTTTTTTTTTAATTCATTGAATAGTAAGCCTATAGTTTATGATGACTCATTATGATGACTAATTACTGTTATAATGATAAATATTAGGTAATAAAATAATACACACGTGGTGGCTATTGGCGGAATGTTATGATTATAACTCTAAAGCGAACAGGCCAAAAGCCAGATATAGAATTTGTTTTTTTCGGAAAGCAATAATAAGTATTGTTCGCTAACATATGATTCTAATAATAGAAAATATTTATTATTGTGGCTTTTTATTCAATTTCACCATAGAGATGTCTATGATTTCACGAAGGATAGTTTATTAGTAGTAATTTTTCAATATTTAAATTGTTTCTGGTAGAATAATAAATATTAATTCAATTTGACATTGTAGCCTATTAATAACATGTATTTTATAGTAATTTATATCATTAAAACATTGCTTTTTTAAATGTGATATACAAATTTCCAGTGAAAAAATCGCGGATTGCTCATTCTTCTGATATTCTTTGATAGAATCTAGACACAATTAATAATTAACTTACATCTTTATATCGGCAGCATTCAATGACAATTGGTGGTTCATGTAAACGAAACAAAACAATTAACATAGACCTACAATACATGCTACTAAATTAAAAATAAAATAATGTTCTATAAAGTTAAGTTGCTTCAGAAAAAATATGTTGTCTAGCGCCCTCTATACTGAGTAGAACTTCAGTTTAGAATGTACATGTTATTTTAAATCGCATTTGTTTGTTCTCTCTGCTTTTATATTTGAAAGATATATCACATTAAAAAATAAATTGGTTTGAGCGGATCTTTAATTGAAATGATGGATAGATTGTGTTTTACGATCAACATATTTCTGGCAACGAATTAATTAAGCACTTTTTTTTCAAAATTAAACAGTAGGCCCCTAACATCTTTTTTGCTTCAATTAAAATATCTGTATCGATATTTCTATCGATGATGCGCCAGAATCGATCGTATTTACATACAGCAAAATCAGAATAGATAATATAATACTACCTACATTAAAAGCTTTTTAATATAGAATAAAAAAAATACAATAAAACGGAAACAACCCATGGACCAAACCTGCCTTGCCTACCGTACTGTTAACATTCCGCAATTCGAACGCTCCATTTTAACGATGGGCATCATCATCCTTATTTAAATATTGTTTGTCTTGAAGAAATATTATTCATAATTATTATTATAATGTCAAAGGTCCTACTGGGTCTATTTCCCTATGTATTATACAGATATACATCGATTATCCTTTTTAGTTTTCGTTAGTTTCTTCAATGCTCAATTTGATAGGATCGTAAAACACGGCGGTGCCGCTGGTTCCCTCTCCTGGGATCGGAACAGCAGCAGCGTTGCCAACATCAGGTCGTCTTACGCGCATGCTCCTCCAGAAGTCTCTTATTATTTGACGTGATAGTTCTTGTCCAGGAACTCCTGGTTGTGGAATAATTTGGATACTCTCAGTCTCATCACCATCTCGTTCCCCGATACTTGAATCGATGGAATACCGATAACTCTCAAATCACTTTGACTGTTTGGTTGTTTGTGAATTTCTGATTTTTGAATCGATCTCGCAACCACATCTCGTCGTTCTTCCGATAGTTGAATCGGTGTACCGATAGTTGAATCGGTGTACCGATATTTCCATTATCGGTATTTTGGCTTTTCGGTTGGTCAGGAATTGCTAGTAGATGTGCACCTGAAATAACTTGAATACTTTCAGTACTATCTCCTTCTTCCGATTCTTGAATCGGTGGTGAACCGATATTTTCTACATTCGGTTCGGTGTATTTCTTGGGTTCCATCTGCGTAAAGAATAGTGTATCTATGCATCAAATATTATGTGGAATGCGTGCGATACTATACCATTTTTTTTAATAATGAGAATTTTAACACTGAGAGTTAGGCCTACAGGTAGTTTGTGGGATACAAAATGTAGACAACTGTGAGTAGGTTAGAGGAAGATTTTGAGTAATTTGTAAGGGGTGTATACGCTGCATTAGCGCGGTATGTACCACCGGGCGATTCAGGCACCGTGCGGTTACAGATTTTGTTGCTGTATTTTGAACCAGACATACGACAACAAGTAGCCTCACTATTGATAAATAGATTTTATTTTATTATTACATTTTATTACTGAGCCTACTGAAGATTTCTTTTCACTTTTATTAAAGAACGGTAATTACCAATTATATTTATCTATGAGTATTAATTATCGGTCGAACCGGTTCCTGGTCACCCTGAAATATTCCGAGTAATTTGTTCAAATCATAAAAACGGAGATATTATATTGCTATGTATTTACTGTATTTCTAATTTAAAGAAATATTTAGACTAAAAGGCTATAAATCCAGAATAAGAGAATACAAACATTTCAATAGTATTCAGATCTTCCGCTTCTGCAAGTCGTCAATACAATATTATTATCTTTTAACAATGACTAAAATTATACAGTAATTTTTTTTGCTTCAATTAAAATATCTGTATCGATATTTCTATCGATGATGCGCATAGAATTGATCGTACATTGAATCTGGTATTATATTGTTATTCCGGAAAAATCATAATTCAATATCCATTTCTGAGACGATCTTCCGTTCCGACGACTTCGGACAAATTTATTTATACTTATTTAATCTTTAATTCGTAGTCCAATTTACATACAGCAAAATCAGAATATATAATATAATATTACCTACATTAAAAGCTTTTTAATATAGAATATACAAAAATACAATAAAACGGAAACAACCCATGGACCAAACCTGCCTTGCCTACAGTACTGTTAACATTCAACAAATCGAACGTTTCATATTAATTATCATCATCCTTGTTTAAATTGTTTGTCTTGAAGAAATATTTTTTCATAATTATTATTATTATTATTATAATGTCAAAGGTCCTACTGGGTCTATTTCCCTATGTATTATACAGATATACATCGATTATCCTTTTTAGTTTTTGTTTGTTTCTTCAATGCTTAATTTGATAGGATCGTAAAACACGACGCTGCCACTGGTTCCCTCTCGAGGAATCGGAGCAGCAACAGCGTTGCCAACTTCTTGTACAGGTCGTCTAACGCGCATGCTCCGCCAGAATTCTCTTATTTGACGTGATAGTTCTTGTTCAGGAACTCCTGTTTGTGGAATAACTTGGATACTCTCATCATCATCTCGTTCATCCGATACTTGAATCGGTGGAATACCGATAACTCTCAAATCGCTTTGTCGTTTTGGTTGTTTGTGAATTTCTGATTTTTTAATCGATCTCGCAACCACATCTCGTCGTTCTTCCGATAGTTGAATCGGTGTACCGATATTTCCATCATCGGTTTTTTGGCTTAGTGGATGTGCACCTGAAATAACTTGAATACTTTCAGTACTATCTCCTTCTTCCGATTCCTGAATCGGTGGTAGGCCTATACCGATATTTTCTACATCATCGTTTATCTGGCCTTCTGGCGGTTCGGGGTGTTTTTTGGGTTCCATCTGCGTAAAGAATAGCGTATACCAATATTATGTGGACTACTACGATGCAAAGTATTATACTAAAGTGTAGCACGTAAATATAAAATACAATGCCTACTGTCATCACCAAAGATGATGACAAGGTGTGAAGAAAAAACTATTAAGATGTAGGCCTATATCAAGACATCTATAACAAATTGAAAAACATACAATATCCAAATTGTCTTACCTCTGCATTTAACGTATGTTTACGCTAAAAAGTTTTTGCCAATTTATACTTCGATCCCGCAACGGAGTTCTGTTTTTTATTGAGAAAGGATTCTCAAGTATTGTTATTCGAAAAAAAATGGTAAATTTTTCCAATTACAAAAGTAAATTATGCATCAAAACTAAGTTTAAACTTAATAAAAAAACGGTCAGCAAATAAATTTAAATAATATATAAAAATAGAATTACAGCCAATACTTAACTCAAAGTGGAGAACAATGTAGGTAAAACTAAATAAATAAACAAATAATTTATTAATTTATGTGGTGGGCGGTAAATCTGTAAGTATATTATTCTTTCTATATCTCCAAGCAGCAGTTAAGTAATGTTTACAATGGTAATCAACAATTTCACCTATTTAAAGGAAATAATACAAAAAGGTCATCAATACTACGTGACGTTGATAAACAATATTACATTTTCCCAGAAAGAATCATCACAAAATATATAAGATCATTGAATTAAAATGAAATCTCTTATAAAAAGTTTTCCACATTCAAATAAAAAGTGGTCTGTATTTTCTACTGTATTGTAATTACATAGTTTGCAGAAACCAGACTGTAGGAAATAATAAATTATGCCTCGCATTTTTTGATGATGGTAAAACGATGCCTCGCATACATTTCTGACTTACGAAACAAAAGAGGAAAACCAGGTTTGAACGAACTTCCCTGATACTATGGGAAATCAGAAGATTTGAAAGATAAGACTTTTTAAAGTCATTGTTTATTAAATTGTCATTTCTTTGTACGTTATCTTCGTAATTATACATAAAGCCCTATAATACGACCTCGACAAACCATTTTTATACCCTAGTAAATAGATTCACGTAGCGGAACCAGCGATAAGCGAAATACAAGCAGTTAATGGTCTCTAACGATAATAATTGACTTCTAAAAGACAGCTTAAATAATGGCACTATGAATATTATTGAATAGGTTTTTCTGAAAGTTGTATTATTTGAGCTGGTACTGTTAAAAGTCGTGCGACAGATAGGCGAGAGTTAAATCATAAAATAGTCCCTGCGATTAACAACCCGTTTGATCTTACAGAGGAAATAGTTGATAACTCCATTGTTATTTTAATACACATTTTTATTCTCTCTGCATTATATGAGATATATATCACATTAGTAAATAATTAATTTGAGCAGAGTTTTATTTAATTGAAATGATTTTATTGATTATTTTTTGCTGTTGAATAACATTTTGTTTGTTAAATCAACTTTTTGAGACTTCTTAAAAAATCTTCTTAAAATTTGATATTCTTTTTTATATATAAAAAATGTTTAACTTTCTGATAAATACAAATGAAAGCAGAGCGTTTTTTCAAGTAAATATGGTAATGAATTAAACTGACCCTCTTCACAAATATTTTGTTCCCAAACTGGGTGCTGTACACCATGTTCCCCTGCTTCAAATATATACAAACCTATCTTTATTTGATATTTAAATACTAAAATATAATTTGTCCTAATTTTTAAATGTTTTGAGGTTTATTTTATTTAACAGAAACATTTAAAGCATCTCCCCCCACCCCCCCCCCCCCCCCACTACACTTTAAACATTTATTATTAATCTTCTTCATAGAACAAATTTGAATTTAAATAGTGTAAAATTAACTTATAATAATATGTATATAAGAAACATACCATATTTGTGTAGAAAAATACCATATTTGGAGAGAAACATACCATGTTTGGATAGATTGTGTTTTACCATTAACATATTTCTGGCAAAGAATTAATTAAGCACTTTTTTTTAATTATTACTGCGTTTACAAGTTACATTATGTTTTGAATAAATTATTTTGCTTGTTCGTCTAACTAGAGGTTGTTTTGTTTTTTAATGGTACTTTTTAATACTATTTTACCATTTGAATAAAAAGGTTATCATGATTCAACGTTGCTTATACGTTTTGTAAAGTTAAGTTGTATGTACATTATTTACACTTGATTCCATAAAATAGTAATTTGGTCCAGTCCGTGCTGATCATAGAGTTATAACAGGCCAACTAGAGTGTAAACTAGGCGACGGTGAAGTGAGAATTTTTCTTGAGGTGCTGATATTGTAATGTTATTACGTAATAGCATTATAATTTTTTTGTTATTAGGCCTCCATTTATTTTTGATTTTAAAATCAAAGTGGGAGTGCTCTTTAACGAAAGACAATTACATTTAAAGATCCTCATTTAAATATAAAATATAAAGAATGTTAACAGTATAAAATGTATAAATATTTACAACAAAAATATATTGTTTGAAATCGGCGATTATCCTTTTTAGTTTTTGTTTGTTCCTTTGATGCTTAATTTGATAGGATCGTAAAACACGGCGGTGCCGCTGGTTCCCTCTCCCGTGGTGGCAGCAGTAGCAGCGTCGCCAACTTCTTGAAAAGGTCGTCTAACGCGCATGCTCCGCCAGAACTCTCTTATTTGGCGTGATATTTGTTGTTCTGAAATTCCCGACGTAACACCCTCAAAGCCATCCCCTTCCTCTGATACTTGAATCGGTATACCGATATTATCACCATTGTTTATTTGACTTGCTGGTGGTGTATGTGAACTAACTTGAATATCCCCAACACAATCTCCTTCTTTCGATACTTGAATCGGTATACCGATATTATCTTTCTCGTCCTTTACTTGGCATTCCTGTTTAGGAACTCCTTGTGACGTAGCTTGAATCGGTATCTCGACCATATCTCGTTCTTCCGCCGGTTTTTGAATCGGTATCTCGACCTCCGCCGGTGTTTGAATCGATATGCCGATAGCTTCTTTCTCCTTGTTTAAGCATTCCTGTTTAGGAACTCCTTGTGACGTAGCTTGAATCGGTATCTCGACCATACCTTGCTCCTCCGCCGATTTTTGAATCGGTATTCCGGTAACTTTTTTCTCATTGTTTATTTGGCATTCATGTTTAGGAACTCCTTGTGGAGCAGCAGCTTGAATCGGTATCTCGACCAAATCTCGTTCCTCCGCCGGTTTTTTAATCGGTATGCCGATAACTTCTTTCTCGTCCTTTATTACTTGGCATTCCTGTTTAGGAACTCCTTGTGACGTAGCTTGAATCGGTATCTCGACCATATATCGTTCCTCCGCCGGTTTTTTACTCGATATGCTGATAACTTCTTTCTCCTTGTTTACTTGGCATTTCGATTGTTTAGGAACTCTTTGTGACGTAGCTTGAATCGGTCTCACAACACCATCTTCTTCTTTTCCTCCTTCTGATACCTGATTCGGTATACCGATAACTTTTTTTTCATTGTTATTTTTACTTTCTGGATGTTCATGATATTTCTTGTGCTCCATACCTGCGTAAGTAAGGATATCATTATAATATCAGTTCACTACATAATGCATTGGTTACTAATATATTTAGACAACCCAGTGATTGTTTTTAATTAGGGGAAAATTTAATTTGAAAATTGTATTGTTGTGTTGTGCGCATTTTATCACAAAAACAATATTCATCGGACACCTTATAACTGTTATTGTATAAATCACATACAACTATTTAATTGTTCGACACAGTAAATGATTACAAACGTGATGGGTATGTATACGAACACGCATTTTGCGAGTGAAGCAAGCAATCAATTGTAACATCAATTTTATCTTATTTAGTTTAGATAATTCGAACATAAGTTTAACAGTACAGTAAAGAAATGCCTTTATTTAAAGATGTATTGTTCCTTTGACAAATTCAAAAAAAAAAAAAATATTTCGAAAAAGAGTGGGTCATTTTGAAGTATCATAATAGTTATTAACTTTCACCAAAAATTAGTGGGAAAAAAAATCATTCAACTGAAATACAGACGTTTTTTGGTTCAAAAAATAACTTTGACTTCCAGTCAAAGTTTTCGATCAAAACATTTCTCATAATGCAACGCGCTTATTTGGCTCTATGCATAATCATAAAACTTCCTCGCGATCTGTGTGAAAACACCTTCTCAACCGTGACGAGTTGTAAACAATCCTAATTAGCATCATGCATAATGAATACTCATGGTTTGAAATCTTTGTTTACTTTCGCTCGCGACGATTTTCCAGACGAAATGTTATCAAATTAATTTAGCTGTTAAATACGTAAAATTTTTGTTTTTGGCTCGAATTTTCGACTTAAAGTGAATAACTTTAATATCACTTTGATATGGCCAATTTAAATTTATAATATTTTGACCTTCATTTTTTTGTGTTTCAAGGGACAATACATCTTTAAAGATGTATTGTCCCCCCAAAACATGAAAAAGAATTTAAATAGGTTATTTTGTAGTTTTAATAAAGTTAATCCCTTCCGTAAAAAAAAATGTTTTCTCGTATAAAATAACAAAATAAATGGTCAAATTCAACCAAAAAAACATTGGCTGGCAGCCAATTTGGCTATATTTTGAATTACAGTATTCACATTTTTTTTCAAAGTGGATAACTATTATGTGACATTAAAATGGCATATTCGACAAAAAAATTGAAAAAATAATTTTTTCTTTAATGCATATGTTATGCGCAATTTGTGCAATTTGAAATTGCGCAAAGATTCCCTGCTCAATTATTTTTTGTTGAACACAAAATACGAAACGAAGTAGACATAGGCATAATTAAAAGGGAAAGCCCCGTGTATTCACTCGTCGGCAATTAGCTCAAACCATCATCCACGCGGCGGTGAGAAGTTCGCTGTTTCTCTTAAAGTTGTTGCCGTCTAATTTATCGCCTCTATAAAACATAGGCTTAGTTAGGGCAAATCATTTTATTTATATTTTATGACAATAATTATTACATGCATTATTTATCAATATAGGCCCAAGTAAGATTATTGAATTTTGGTTTAATCAAATAATACTGAAAAATACTTTGTGCAGTTTGACATTTTCTGCGCAATTTGAATTGAGCATTTATATTCAAAGGAAACGAAATCCTTGCGCAATTTTAAATTGCACAAATCGTTCAAAATTGCGCATAATTAATTCAATTAGACCCTAAAAATAAACATTTTAACATTGGTTTCATTTATGTACTCGATTATGCTAATTAAATCAAATTTTGGGGTATTTTGAGCGCCCCTCCCTAGCGTTGGTACAGGGGCGGGAACTTAAGAAAGGCTGTTTGATGGTCCCTGCACCCCACTTGACATATTATTCTATGCCTCAGACCTTTTGTACTCGCAATGCTAAACAAATCTTCATGGGCTCCCGAATTATCAACCGTGACGAGTTGTTAGCATGATGCATAATGCACTTGGCCTACTCGTGGTTTGAAATCTTTGTTTACTTTCTTTTTTTTTTTTTTTTAATTTTTTTTTTATTCATTTAAAAAAATACAACCATAACACAAAATCACTTAAATATAAAGTAATACTTTGTTTACTTTCGCTCGCGACGATTTTCCTGTGAAATGTAGGCTAATCAAATTTAATTTACCTGTTAATTACGTAAACTTGTTGTTTTTGGCTCCAATTTAAATTTAGAATATTTTGACCTTTATTTTTTGTGTTTCAATGGACAATACATCTTTAAATAAAGTGTAGAAATACATATACATGTACCATTGCAATTTGACCAAAATATATATAATATTTAGTATATTGATCATAGATTACCGCGACAATTTAGAGGCCCTCTATATTTAGAACTTTGGCCAAACTTGTTTTCAGCCGAGGGCGGGCCGGGGATGCCCGCCGCTTGTATTATTTAATATTAATTTTCTTACAAAGGGCTTTCTTGTATTGGTGGTAGAGTAAAAAAATAATATATAATAATTAAATTGGTCATAAAATAGAACACTTACCTCTTTCCTAAGAAAAAAAAATGTTGACGGGGAAGAATATAATTAATACCACAGTAGACCCATTATGTAAAAATACTGACAACGAGGTGCACGTCGTACATTGGAACATGCAGCTCCAATACTGCTGCTGCTGCTGAAATCAATCTTATTTTGATTGGTTGATTCAGTCTTCTTTTGATTGGTCGATTTCATCATGGAACTATAAATCCAGCCAATCGAGTCGCCTTTGCTAATGAGCTAAAAATAGATGCACATCGTAATTGTTGGATTGTTCTATTATTAAATAAGGCAACATTTGAACCTAGAACGTTTTAAATAATCAAAGATACACAATAATAGAAAAATGTAAACTCATTCAAATCATTGAATACAAAACAAATATAATACATTTTTAAGAAAGAATATTTTTCAATTGATATAATATTCATAATAATATTAAATATAGCAACGAATTTTAACTTGGACTGTACGATTGTTTCAATTCAGTTGTAACTCCCTGTGCCTGAACAAAGCGATTGACGTCCTACGTCACACAGTTCTCCGTATGTTGATATCACATAATGGGCATGAATGAACTTCTTAAAAGAGGGTAGCAACGGGTTTTAATGTGCTTAGCAACAATAATATTTATAAAATACTATACCTGAAAATTCTAGGCCTAATAAATTTTACTCAAATTAAAGTGATGAAAATATATTGGCTTATAAATAAAAGAATTACTGTTTATCATGGATTGTGTTTAATATAATTATTTGTGTGTCTTTCGTAGAATGGACTATAATATAAACAATATTTGTGTTGGTCTATGGGGGTAAATAACGTTTTACCTGCTCCATGGTTAGAAAGAAGAGCACAATTCTTACAGTAATACAGGTATCACGATATGCCATGTTTAAAATAATTAATTTGAGGAGAGCTTTATTTAATTGAAATAATTTTATTGATTTTTTTTGCTGTTGAATAACATTTTTTTTGTTAAATCAAATTGTTGTCTTTTTGAGACTTCTTAAAATATGATATTCTTTTTCTATATATAAAAAAATGTTTAACAGAATTATTTAAAGAACAACCCCCCGTTAAACATAAGTTTCTGGCAACGATTTAATTAAGTACTTTTTTTTTTCTCTTTCGTGGGGGTCACCCACATTTATTCATTCCTTTTACAAATATATTTTATATAACATACATACATTTTTTATAAAAATATAAAACAATAAAATTCAATATAGTAGCTAAAAAGGCACTATATCTATACATGTACATAAAATTGATGGAGTAAAAGTATGCTTTAAAAACGTACATTTTATGTTTATTGCAAGTTATAGTAAAAGTACGAGTATTTATCATTTAAATTTACTTTATATTAAGAAATGTATTAAAAAGTAACTGTTTCTTTTATTATATCTTAAATCAGTACTCACAATTTGCATGTTTCTTTATTTCTTTTAAGTACTTTTAAAAAATTATTACTGCGTTTACAAGTTACGAATGTTATGTTTTGAATAAATTATTTTGCTTGTTCGTCTCCTATAGGTTGTTTTGTTTTTTAATGGTACATATCTATTTTACCAGTTTAATAAAACGGTTCTTGGGTGTTCATTCAGTCTAGTCCTTTTTGTGCTGATCATAGAGTTATTACAGGCCAACTAGAGTGCAAATTAGGCGACACTGACAGTGATGGGAATTTCCTTCCAAGTTCCTTCCTTGTTCGCTTCGCTAGTAAGAATTCTTGTTGAGGTGCTGATATTGTAATGTTATTACGTAATAGCATTATAATTTTTTCATTTCATTTTGATTTTAAAATCAAAGTTGGAGTGCTCTTTAACGAAAGACATTTACATTTAAAGATCGTCATTCAAATATAAACTATAAAGAACGTTAACAGTATAAAATGTATCAATATTTACAACAAAAATATGTTGTTTGAAATCTATCAACCGGCGATTATCCTTTTTAGTTTTTGTTTGTTTCTTCAATGCTCAATTTGATAGGATCATAAAACACGGCGGTGCCACTGGTTCCCTCTCGAGGAATCGGAGCAGCAGCAGCGTTGCCAACTTCTTGAACAGGTCGTCTAACGCGCATGCTCCGCCAGAACTCTCTTATTTGGCGTGATATTTCTTGTTCTGAAATTCCCGACATAGCACCCTCAAAACCATCCTCTTCCTGTGATACTTGAATCGGTATACCGATATTTTCACAATTGTTTAATTGACTTGCTGGTGGTGTATGTGAAATAACTTGAATACTCCCAACACAATCTCCTTCTGATACTTGAATCGGTATACCGATATTATCGTTCTCGTCCTTTACTTGGCATTCCTGTTTAGGAACTCCTTGTGACGTAGCTTGAATCGGTATTTCGACCATATCACGTTCATCTACCGGTTTTTGAATCGGTATGCCGATAGCTTCTTTCTCCTTGTTTAAGCATTCCTGTTTAGGAACTCCTTGTGGAGTAGCAGCTTGAAACTATCGTTCCTGTTCGATTGTAGGGAGGTTTCGCAACCTTACGAATACGATAACGAAAACGGATACGTCACACATTTAACGCTTTCGATTCGCGGGAACAAATTCGCCTAGTGGCATGGAAAAAAGCTTCAGCTTATACGCAGAGAAGGATTTGGAAGATAGAAACATGAATACGCATGCGTATAAGCTAACGCTTTCGATTCGCGGGAACAAATTCGCCTAGTGGAAAATCGCAGCAAAACCGTACGGATCTGTCATTTACATGGACACTCAATTGTTTTTCCATTGAATGTCATGTTTTGTTTAATTAGGCCTATATAAAACAAAATAGAAATAAAAATTGCTCATAGAGGTGATTTCCCCCTGGGACCTTTTATTGGCGGCCCCCTGTCCCCCCAGTCGTAAATTGATCGCTTCGCTCGCAAATAAATAATCGTTCTTTTTCATTTGATATGTAATGAAATAATAATAATAACAGGATTTTAATAGCGCACATACCACCACTCAAGAGTTCTCAAGGCGAAATAATACACTTACCTCATTGGTAAGATATAACTAACGTTCCTGCTGGAAGAATAATCAGGGCCTATATGCATAAACCAAAACACAAAAACGAATTCGGCCTTTAACGAAGGGGATCCGTTTATCTAGAGCTAGGCCTATATATAGAAATTCAGTACTTTAGATGAACGGCGCTTGCCTCTCCTCCCGTTACATGGCTTGCGATTGGTCCAGTGTTCACCTATCCCTATCATCCAACAACTGCAACAGTGTTATAAATTCTGGTTTTATATAGGCGGATAGCATAATAGCGTATATCACTACGCGATTAGCTATATAGTTTTGATTCATTGAATAGTAAGCCTACAGTTTATGACGACTCCGAACAAAAATTATTATTATTATTATTATTATTATTATTATTATTATTATTATTTACTGTTATAATGATAAATAGGCCTATTAAGTAATAAAATAATACACACGAACATGGTGGCTATTGGCGGAATGTTATGATTATAACTCTAAAGCGAACAGGCCAAAAGCCAGAAAAAGGTTTGGGTTTTTTTTCGGAGGATTAACGATAATAAGTATTGTTCGCTAACATCATGCTATTTAATTGTTCGTTTTATGCAATTTGTTTAATTAAACAAAATGCATTTTTTTTAAATAAACAAACTGCATAAAAGGTCTATTCGGCATTTTTTTTAAATAAACAAATTGCATAAAACGAACAATTAAATAGCATGACGGTTCACGTCAACTACAGGTCGCCGCCGGGCGCGTTGTTATTGACATGTTTTCACGAAGGATAGTTTATTAGTAGTAATTTTTCAATATTTAAATTGTTTCTGTTAGAATATTAATTCAATTTGACATTGTAGCCTATTAATAACATGTATGTTATAGTAATTTATATCATTAAAACATTGCTTTTTTAAATGTGATACAAATTTCCAGTGCAAAAATCGCGGATTGCTCATTCTTCTGATATTCTTTGATAAAATCTAGACAATTAATAATTAACTTACATCTTTATATCGGCAGCATTCAATGACAATTGGTGGTTTATGTAAACGAAACAAAACAATTAACATAGGCCTACAATACATGCTACTAAATTAAAAATAAAATATGAAGTTAAGTTGCTTCAGAAAAAAAAAGTTGTCTAGCGCCTGGCCCTTTATACTGAGTAGAACTTCAGTTTGGAATGTACATGTTATTTTAAATCGCATTTGTTTGTTCTGTCTGCTTTTATATATGAAAGATATATCACATTAAAATTCCCCGACGGGGGAGGGGAAAATTCCCGACGGGGGGGAGGGGGGGGGGGTTCCCCGACGGGGGCCGAATTCCCCGACGGGGGAGTGGGTCGTACGCGCGAAACAAACAGTCATTGGTTTAGGGCTCTTATTCTTCTTCTTCATATTTGGAGCCAACTTCATATGTGAAGACTCTGCTCCTCCAACTCTGTTTTGCTAGCTTTACTGTATTTGGTTGTGTATTATTATTCTATTTATAGTTATTCTTTTACAGAGAATTTCTATTTAGTTATTCTTTTCTATTAGTTATTCTTTTACAGAGAGAAACTGGCTGTCAGTCAGCATGCATAAAGTGTATTAGTAGTATGGTTTTATTTTTGACCAGAAAAGAAATGATCATATTTTTCTCCCTGACAAATATGGTCAATACTCCCCCGAGGGCTGGCCACCAAAAATGTGTTGCCCGCAAAATAATAAACAATTTACACAATTAAGTACAAAAAGACTTTTAAACACTTTTCATATCACCCTAGAGGGTCACGCTAGCTATAATTGTTTCAACAAAAGTTTAAAAAAGGTTTATTAAATAAACGTAGGCCTAGCTTTTTTAGGCATAAAGGCCTAGGCTTGCCCTATATAGCTACCATTTTTAAAGCCAACAAAAACAATCAAGATCGAAATAACTATTTCCGCGTTTAATGCTACATTACGCAAGATAACATATTATTCTAGATGAAAAATATTGAGTTTCATATTGTTTTATCCATACGTAATTACACTGGCATTAAAGATATAACATTAAAATGTAGGCCGTTTTATGAGCCATATTTCGCCGATTTCTAATCGCGGGGAAATTCCCCACCAGCGACATCGATCGATCGAGGCTAGTAGAGGTCCGGCTGGCTAGAAGCCTAGCGTGCGATTGTCGGAACGGATGGATTATTGCTATACAAATAAGTTTGAACAAAAGAGCTTACGACAATCTTAGGTACATTTTTATTAAACGTATATACTTGCTTGGCGAACCCATGCCTTTTAAATCATTTAACAAGTCCGTAATCGGATCGTAGTACTGTACAGTAAAACCAAAAAACACCACATCAACAACCTCGTGCGATCTGTACGGTAACGGGACGATTCGGCCCGGGACTATTCGGCCC
The DNA here is from genome assembly GCF_963402885.1 of Antedon bifida. Classification (NCBI taxonomy): domain Eukaryota; kingdom Metazoa; phylum Echinodermata; class Crinoidea; order Comatulida; family Antedonidae; genus Antedon; species Antedon bifida. The sequence continues at coordinate 4,683,286 of NC_136234.1, forward strand.
GGGACGATTCGGCCCTGAGACGATTCGGCACACTTACATTTATCGGCTTTGATATGCATTTTATAAGCAAAAATAAGCTTTTTCCCCAAACTTTATTTCCAGAGAGACTATGGGGTAGTACTACTAGGGATAAAGATGCAATAAAGCAAACATTTTGAAAACATTGTCGAAAATGATCAATTTTTAGTCACGCGAACGATGTAAACAAGTTACGCCCTCTGTTGGCCGCTTGGCGAATGCACGAAATAAACAAGGTTTTCGAAGTAATAAATTCATTATAAAATTACGTTTTTTTTAGTAATTTATTGTATATATTATATCAAAATGTCAATATCAATAAAATACGGATTGTTAAACACCTTTAAAAACTTGATAAATACCCACAAAAATGAATATGAATTTGGTCTGAGGTGAGACGTTTCGGCCCACAAAGTGGGATGTTTCGGCCCGAAAGTGGGCCGAATCGTCCCACCAAAAGTGGGCCGAATAGTCCCGGGCCGAATCGTCTCAGGGCCGAATCGTCCCTGAACCATGTGTACGATCTGTTGTTCTTTGCTGCTGCAGCCCAGATCAACATTGGTAGAGTCCATTAATTATGAGGGTGTTTATGTGATAACCCGTCTCAACCACTGTGTAATCAAATAATCGCGTATTCCGGTTATCACGTGATTGATTCACCGATTTAACCGTAAAATTAATAATCGCGTATTCCGGTTATCACGTGATTGATTCACCGATTTAACCGTAATGAGAATTGTTGGGCACAACAGGTCAAACACTTACTTTTTTCTACTGGTTTTGGTTATATATGGTTACAACAATATGTTAATAGTAAAGGTTTATTTTTGAGAGAATTTAAGTTGCGCTTATGTGATATTGAAAAACAAAATTGCATTCAAAAATTTAGTTTACATAATAAGTTAAGGCTCTTTTCTCTTTATAAAAAAGAAATATGTTTAAGTTATCACTTGACCAACATCATTAATTTTAAACAAAGAAGATTATTAACTAAGTTACGTTTAGGGATATTAGAGCTAGAAATTGAAAAGGGCAGATGGGATGGGAGGGTGTAGAAAGGTATAAGAGAACGTGTAAATTATGTAAAAAGAACATTATTGAGGATGAATATCATTTTATTTTGCAATGCACATTTTACAATGATTTAAGAAAAAGTTTTATTCCAAGATTTATTCGTGTTTTTCCTTCTATTAATAAGCTATGTTTATTACTTTCCAACACAAATTTTACTTATAATTTAGGAAAATACGTCTACTTTGCTTTTGAAAGAAGAAACCATTATCTTAAGTTATAGTTATTTTTTATTTGTTTGTATTAGGGCCAAAGGCCAATATACATTGAAATAATAAATTCCCTGAAAAGGGAAAGAAAGAAAGATTCACGGTTGGTTGCACGCTTCTTTTTTACACGTCCGGCGGAGGTTAAATATGTTCGCCAATTTGGCAAATAAGACAATGTTTTTTCACCATTTGATTTCAAAATTGCCGTTTGGCTCACAAAGAAAAAAAAAAAAAAAAAAAAAAGCCGACCTTAATTTTCGGCAGTTTAGGGTCGGTCGGGCGTGGCCAACACAATAATTATTTTTGGCCTATGCCATATCAAAATCACCTTCCGTTTCCACTTTCAAGTTCCATAAAAGAACCCCCAGCGTCCGATCCGGAAACCGCACACTTTTTGACGTGAAAACTCGGGATTCCACGAAACCCAGTAATAATAACATTCATTTTAAGTACGATTTCTAAGCAAAGTACTGTTAGTTAGTAGATACTTACTTCAGCAGAAGTTGTAACGACGTCATTCGCCAAGTGTATGTTCAACGTTGCTTCCGATGTTTTTTCCTGTAGTAATCAAAGAAATTTCCGTTTAAAGGGATTCCTCTTTATGTTTGATTCTGACGATGACTCACTCAATAACTGAGTGTACCCCAACCGCCATTTTAATATATATATTCTTGCTTTCTTCCAGTCAGCCAATCGAGCTAAAGATAAATGTAAATCGTAATGATTGGATTGTTCCATTATTAGGTAGGGCAACCTTAGAACAACCTAGAACGTTTTAAATATTAATCAAACATACACAATAATAGAAAAAATGTAAACTCATTCAAATCATTGAATACAAAACAAACATAATACATTTTAAAGAAATAATATTTTCAATTGATATACTATTCATAATAATATTAAATATAGCAACGAATTTTAACTTGGACTGTACGAAATTATCGACCTGAAAAAAGCTTTTAGTGGTGGCACAATGTCTAGTGTAAAGATGATCCTGGTTGCTAGACAAGTATTATTGCAATTTGAAATATTAAAACCAGTTGTACCATCTGAGAATCTCTGCCTGTGTGATGAAGCATGACGTTGATAAGATGATTTGTATTAACATCTGCAACAAACGGGGTTCCCCACAAAAAAAGAAAAAAAAGTTCTTTTTTGCTCTCCAAAAGGGCCAGTGGATCATCTTGAACCCTGTCGAGTAAAATTACGATACAAAAAGCCATCTTTTATTGTATGACTTGAGAAAGAAGAAAAGCTGTCTAGCGGCCTCTATTATACTTTATTACAATACCAAATCATTACTGTTATTTTAATACACATTTTTATTCTCTCTGCCTTATATGAGATATATATCACATTAGTAAATAATTAATTTGAGCAGAGCTTTATTTAATTGAAATGATTTTATTGATTATTTTTTGCTGTTGAATAACATTTTTTTTGTTAAATCAACTTTTTGAGACTTCTTAAAAAATCTTCTTAAAATTTGATATTCTTTTTTATATATAAAAAATGTTTAACTTTCTGACAAATACAAATGAAAGCAGAGCGTTTATTCAAATAAATATGGTAATGATAGGTTTAAACTGACCCTCTTCACAAATATTTTGTTCCCAAACCGGGTGCTGTACACCATGTTCCCCATTCAAATATATACAAACCCATCTTTATTTGATATTTACATACTAAAATATAATTTGTCCTAATTTGTTAAATGTTTTGAGGTTTATTTTATTTAACAGAAACATTTAAAGCATCCCTCCCCCCCCCCCCCCCCTATGCTTTAAACATTTATTATTATTAATCTTCATAGAACAAATTTGAATTTAAATAGTGTACAATTAACTTATAATAATATGTATATAAGAAACATACCATATTTGGGTAGAAAAATACCATATTTGGATAGATTGTGTTTTACCATTAACATATTTCTGGCAAAGAATTAATTAAGCACTTTTTTTATTATTATTACTGCGTTTACAAGTTACATTATGTTTTGAATAAATTATTTTGCTTGTTCGTCTACCTAGAGGTTGTTTTGTTTTTTAATGGCACTTATCTATTTTACCAGTTTAATAAAACGGTTCTTGGGTGTTCATTCAGTCCAGACCTTTTTGTGCTGATCATAGAGTTATTACAGGCCAACTAGAGTGCAAATTAGGCGACACTGACAGTGATGGGAATTTCCTTCCAATTTCCTTCCTTGTTCGCTTCGCTAGTAAGAATTCTTGTTGAGGTGCTGATATTGTAATGTTATTACGTAATAGCATTATAATTTGTTCATTTCATTTTGATTTTAAAATCAAAGTGGGAGTGCTCTTTAACGAAAGACATTTACATTTAAAGATCCTCATTCAAATATAAACTATAAAGAACGTTAACAGTATAAAATGTATCAATATTTACAACAAAAATATATTGTTTGAAATCTATCAACCGGCGATTATCCTTTTTAGTTTTTGTTTGTTTCTTCGATGCTCAATTTGATAGGATCGTAAAACACGGTGGTGCCACTGGTTCCCTCTCCTGGAATCGGAGCAGCAGCAGCGTCGCCAACTTCTTGAACAGGCCGTCTAACGCGCATGCTCCGCCAGAACTCTCTTATTTGGCGTGATATGTCTTGTTCTAGAACTCCTGGTTGTGACGTAATTTGAATACGGTCATCATTATCCCCTTCCTCCATACCTGCATAAGTAAGAATATCATTATACTATCAGTTCACTACATACATAATGCACTGGTTAATGATATATTTAGACAACTCAGTGGCAGTTTTAATTTGGGTATGCAAATTAAAGTGTGAATTTTACAAAAAAAACAAGACAGGGTGCAAACAATATACACGAACACGTGCGAGCAGAGCAAACAAACAGTCATGACATTAATTTTACATAATTCAGATACAAGTTTAACAGTACAGCAAAGCAATGCATTTTACTAATTTTGATGCATTGTATGTTATGCGCAAATTGAAGAATTTGTGCAATTTGAAATTTGCGCAATTTGTTGAACACAAAACAATTATTATTACATGCATTATTTATTTTTTTTAATTTAATTTTATTTTATTCATTTCGGCAATAAACATAAAATAATAATTACAAAACATTGAAATATACATATATATGAAGTACAAGACACGAAGCCGAGGAGAGACAAAGGCATTAAACAAAACGCTGTCACCGGTAAGGTGTGTCTCTCCAAATAATATAATACTAAAAAATAGGCCTACTTTGCGCACTGTTACAACCGCTAATGTAGAAAACGCCAGCTAATGTCGAAACAACCGTTAATGTAGAACAATCCACCGATAATGTAGTAAAACCTCCAGCTAATGTAGAAACACCAACAGCTTATGTAGTAAATATAAATCAACACCAGCTAATGTAGAAACGGTCAACAGCTTATATGTAGCGAAAATTACCTTCCAGCTTATGTAGTTACTATCGCCAGCTAATGTAGAAAATGTTAAATACTTTTCAAAAATGTCTAAATCATGTGCAAATGCATCGATCTTTACTTAGGCTAGCTATCAGTCCACCTCCCGTAAGCAAACAACTTTCTAAAACGACCACACATCGTAAGCAACCATCTCTGTTAAGGTTGTTTCTAGTTACATATTCATCATTCATTATATCGATCCCTGGTCACCCCAAGTAATTTGGTACATTCCATTCATTAAAAAAACCGAACCGAACCGAAGGTTCTACAAAGGCTATATAGGCATACGGACGAGTACAATAAAGATATAAATATTATTATATAGAACATTTAAAAAAAAGCTTTATGTTATGACTCATTGAATCATAATGTTTAGGGCAATACTATGGTCCGATTGGCTGACAATCGGGGCTGTATTGGTATTTATAGATTGAATGACAGATACAGATATATTGATCAAGTCCATTGTATCTCTGTTGTATTAACAAAAACAGAGATACAAACAGATAACAGAAATACAATGGCCTTGATCAATTCATAAAATGGAATACGCACACTGTTCCATTTTTCCTCAATATTATGTCAAATCTTACCAGTCGAAGCGGGAATAATAGCGGTAGCTTCAACTTGGCCAGGACGACTTAACTATGAAGATACAAATATATGAGTTTAAAGATGTCTTGTTCACTTTTTTAGATTTTTTTTAATATGCCATTTTACTATCACATAATAGTTATTCAGTTATTCACTTTGACCAAAAATTGGATCGAAAAAAAATTATTTACCTGAAAAAACTGTAATTTAAAGCAAAAAACAGTCAAATTGGCTGCCAGCCAATGAGTTTTGGTCGAATTTAACGGTTTATTTTGTCATTTTATAAGTGAAAACATTATTTTTCAGGGTTTTTTCTATACTTAGGCCTAAGTGATTAACTTTGTTAAAACTATAAAATGGCCTTTCAAAGTCTGATTTCATTAATCTTCATTTTTCATGTTTTTGGGGACGATACATCTTTAACTGATTGAATTAATAAAGTCGATGACTATTAACGGCGTCTATCCTTTCTTAAACTATTTGGCATATAGGCCTAGTTCTATTTACATGTATTTTACAGATATTAGGCCTACATACGATTATCCTTTTTAGTTTTCGTTAGTTTTTTTCAATGCTCAATTTGATAGGATCGTAAAACACGGCGGTGTCGCTGGTTCCCTCTCCTGGAATCGGAACAGCAGCAACAGCACCAGCGAAGTCAATACTAATTTGTCGGGTGGCCGCTTACTGGAGGTATTTTATCATACAATCTCATTTTTAGTTAAAAAAAAGTGGCCGCGGCCGCTTACGGGAGGTACCAAATGCATGGAAGAACAAACGGGCTTTTGAGAGTGCGGCCGTTAAAAGGGAGATGGCCGCTTACGAGGAGATGGTCGCTCACGGAGTTCAACCTGTATAACTAAAGTCGTGCAGCGCGTAAAACGATGCCTACTGCCACCACCCCAAAGACGATGACAAGGTGTGAAGAAAAAACTATTAAGATGTAGGCCTATATCAAGATATCTAAAAAATTGCATAAAACGAATGTCCAAAATTGTCTTACCTCTGCATTTAACGTATGTTACGCTAAAAAGGTGTAGCCAAGTCGCTTCGTAAGAAACTCTTGATCGTCAAAAAAATATCTTACGATCGACATCTACTGCTACCGACATAATAATGTGACTAAAACTAAAATAAAAATCAATAAATGTTGACTTGATTTTATTACCTCATATCATAATTATGCTTAATCGGCCAATCAATGAAAAGATATTCAATACGGCACGACACCCTTTAGACAATTCAAAACCGATGATGGGGAAAAAAAATGTGCACTAGCGCGAGTTAGTTTTCTCACGCTTGCTTACTTTAGATGATTCGCATGATTCGTTTTCGAGAAAGCCTTTTCACCACTATTCGTCGCTCTCGATCTCGTGTCGCGTGTTTCCAATAAAGTCACTAATTTTAATACCTTTAATTCTTTTTCTTCCCATTGAGACGTGACATAGAGCCACACTTGAGCATGTTTAGGCTTAGTTACTAGCCCTATGCATAGAAAAGTTAAGCATACGTTTATTTAATAAACCTTTTTTAAACTTTTGTTGAAACAATATTTATAGCTAGCGTGAGCTTAGGGTGCTATGAAAAGTGTTTTTAAAAGTCTTTTTTATCATCTGTGTAAGTTGTTTATTTTTTTGCCGGCAACACATTTTTTGGTCTTAAAAAAAAAGAAAACTTTTCCTACCGACCTACCCATTTTTGGGATTTACCCAAAACGTGGCCAACACAATACATTTTTTTTGGCCTTATTTAATATTTTAAATCGCATGTGCTTGTTCTCTCTGCTTTTATATATGAAAGATATATCACATTAAAAAATAAATTGGTTTGAGCGGATCTTTAATTGAAGTAAAGTTATATAATGAAATTGATATTGATATACACTGTGTTGTTTTTTTGATGGATTTTAAGCAGTGAAAAAACTATTTTTTTTCAATCACACAGTGATGTAGGCCAATCTTTTAAGAACATTTTACAGTAAATTTTTTTCTCATACGATCCTCCGTTCAAGGGTTACGATTTTTTAATAAACATGGTGTCCTGAATCCTAATTATGCCATATCAAAATCACCTTCCACTTTCACTTCCCCATAAAAGAACCCCCAGCGCCCGGAAACCACACACTGTGAAGGTCATTGACGTGAAAACTCGGGATTCCACAAAACCCGGTAATATCATTCATTTGAAGTACGATTTCTAAGCTAAGTACTGTAGTAGATACTTCAGCAGAAGTTGTAACGACGCCATTCGCCATTGTGGTAAGTGTATGTTCAACGTTCAAAATAGTCGGTATAGCAGCTCGAGGGATGTATAATTGCTACCTTCTTCCAGTCGTCTTTGCGCTAATAAGTACGCTAAAAATAGATATAAATCGTAATGATTGGTGGTTAAATCGCAATGGTTGGATTGTTCCATTATTAGGTAGGGCAACCTTAGAACAACCTAGAACGTTTTAAATAATCAAACATACACAATAATAGAAACAATGTAAACTCATTCAAAACATTGAATACAAAACAAACATAATACATTTTTAAGAAAGAATATTTTTCAATTGATATACTATTCATAATAATATTAAATATAGCAACGAATTTTAACTTGGACTGTACGATTGTTTCAATTATCGACCCTGAACAAAGCGATTGACGTCAGCAATGTCCTACCCACACTATTATGCAATTGTATTACAACTTTGAACTGTTTTATTTAAAAAAGGTTTTTTCTTTCCATTGCTGTTGCAAAATTAGTTGTTGTATTAGTGTAGTTTTAGTTTGAAAATAAGTTTTGTAATAGCGTCGAGTCAAATTTTATGTCGTTATCTCAAATATGTTTTATTTTAGTTTCAGTTTTTATTTTCTATTTTTTTTGTATTGAATTTTGTAATTGGTATGGACGCACCATCTACGCATGTTGCCACTGTTAAAAAAGTGTTGTTCCAAATAAATATTATTTATGTTGATATCACATGGGCATGAATGAACTTCTTAAAAGAGGGTAGCAACGGGTTTTAATGTGCTTAGCAAACAATAATATTTATAAAATACTTTTAAATAATGTTTTACCTGCTCCATGGTTAGAAAAAAGAGCACAATTCTTACAGTAGTACAGGTATCACAATATGCCATGTTAAAATAATTAATTTGAGCAGAGCTTTATTTAATTGAAATGATTTTATTGATTTTTTTGCTGTTGAATAACATTTTTTTTGTTAAATCAAATTGTTATCTTTTTCAAAAATTTTCTTAAAATATAATATTCTTTTTCTATATATAAAAAATGTTTAACTTTCTGATAAATACAAATGAAAGCAGAGCGTTTATTCAAATAAATATGGTAATGATAGGTTTAAACTGATCCCCTTCACAAATATTTTGTTCCCACACCGGGTTCTGTACACCCATGTTGCCCTGCTTCAAATACATACAAACCTATTTTTATTTGATTGTTATTTTATGGAATAGCTAAAAATAGTAATTTGGTTCTGTTGATCCTTTTGTGCTGGTTTATTACAGACCAACTAAAGTGCTTACTAGGTGACAGTGATGGGAATTTAGTTCCATGATACAATGAAAATTTATATTTTTTAATTGTTTGTATCCATTTTCATCGCTCAAAGCAAATAAAATGTCAACTATGAAGCACGGGTAACTCATATAACATAATGGAATCTATTATATTAATATTTATTGTTGGCAATTGTAATTTTCTCACGCTAAACTTGCTTTAGAAAATTCATGATTCGCATGAATCGTTTTCGAGAAAAGCGATCTGTTGTACTTGCACGTGGTATTTGTGGCCAATTTTCACCACTATTCGTCGCGCTCGATCCCGTGTCGCGTGTTTCCAATAAAGTCACTATATTGTACACCCTTTCGTGTGTTACACTGAGCTCCACCCAAGTTGCCACCAGTGGAACACAATTATATAAAATAGAAATAATGTCAGTAAATCTATATTTTCGTATGTTAATTTTTTCTTTCTTTGGTGACACTCTATAAGTATGAGTCCGACTCGGGGTACGACTGCCATTTCCAGCTCTGGATAATTAATATTTCATTATTAAAATTATTTTTTTTAATTTATTTAAAATTAATCTACTGTTATGTATTGTCTATTAGTAATTATAAGTATTAAATTGATTGTTATTGTTGTAGTGTAGGCCTACACAGTTATTGTATGATTAATGTTAGCTTAGTTTCGATGTGTTCTTGCATGGCTGATTAGACCGATCCATTTCTAAAGGAAAGTGTATTGAATGATCTGAAATGTGTTTCTGTCCACCGGGCGATGCAGGCACCTTGTGGATGCCGATTCTGTTCCTGTATTTTGAACCAGACATACGACGACGAGTGTGAGTACTGTATGAATATTTTATACTTGCGGGATGTTGTAGACAACTGTGAGTAGGTTAGATGAAGATTTTGAGTAATTTGTAAAGGGTGTATACGCTGCATTAGCGCCGTATGTACCACCGGGCGATGCAGGCACCGTGTGGATGCAGGCTCTGTTCCTGTATTTTGAACCAGACAACGAATGAGTACACTATTGATATATTTTATTTTATTATTACATTTATTACAAAGGCTACTGAAGATGTTTTTTCACTTTATTAAAGAACGGTAATGACCAATTATTATATTTATCTATGAGTATTAATCGGTCGAACCGGTTCCTGGTCACCCTGAAATATTCCGAGTAATTTGTTCAAATCATAAAAACGGAGATATTATATATTGCTATTTATTTACTGTATTTCTAATTTAAAGAAATATTTAGACTAAAAGGCCTATAAATCCAGAATAAGAGAATACAAACATTCCAACAGTATTCAGATCTAAAAATCAGTGCTGAACGTATGAACCAACTTTATATCATCGAGTAAAATTCTAGAAGTAACGCGCGATTTACCGAATTTTGCCCTTACGTAAATGTTATATAGATGTCAAAGTTTTTACGTATATTATACATACGGTTATCCTTTTTAGTTTTGTTAGTTTCTTCAATGCTCAGTTTTATAGGATCGTAAAACACAACGCTGCCGCTGGTTCCCTCTCCTGTGGCAGCAGCAGCGTCGCCAACTTCTTGAACAGGTCGTCTAACGCGCATGCTCCGCCAGAACTCTCTTATTTGACATGATATTTCTTGTCCAGGAACTCCTGGTTGTGGAATAATTTGGATACTCTCATCATCATCTCGTTCCTCCGGTGATACTTGAATCGGTGGTATAGGCCTATCGATAACTTTGCAATCACTTGCTGTTTGTTTGTTTAGGAATTTCTGATATTTCTGGCATAACCTGATTCGATCTCGCAACCATATCTCGTCGTTCCTCCGATAGTTGATCCGGTATACCGATATTTCCATTATCGTTCTTCTTTTGGCTTTTCGATTGTTCGAGAATAGCTGTTTGTGTTTCTTGAGTCGGTGGTATATCGATGTCTACATCATCGTTTATCTGACCTTCTGGTGATTCCTTCTCTGGCGGTTCAACGGGGTATTTCTTTGGTTCCATCTGCGTAAAGAATAGTGTACACAAATATTATGTGGACTGTACTGTACTACGATGCTACAAAATATACTAGCGTGTACGCGTAAATAACAATACCTACTGCCAACAAAAACTATTTAAGATGTAGGTCTATATCAGGACACCTAAAAAATGCATAAACATACCAATGTCAAAAATTGTCTTACCTCGGCATTTAACGTATGTACACTAAAATTTTATACCATTCGATCCCGCGATGGCATGGAGTCTAGTTTGCAAGAAAAAAACTACTGCTACCGAACTAACAATTCCTGTCCGCCGGTTTGTCTGACTTGATTTGACACAATATAAAGTCAATTTTACTCAATAATCAGTCAATATTGAATGCGTACATTGGAAAGCACTGTATACCAGACTTCATGATAAAACCAACCAATCAAAAATGTTTAAGGCAGTACACTGTGGTCCCATTGGCCGACTTGTTCGGGGCTTTTCAACAACATTTATAGATAGGTATTTTCCAGACCGTCAGATTATAACTATAATCAATAGATACGATATACTTTGTATTTATTTCCTATACTTGATTTAACATTATCAATACCGGTCATGGTTTGTATTGATTTTTGATTTTTGCAAACATTTCTTTCCTCGGAATGAAAAGTGACCCAAATGATTAAAACTTATTATGGAAGCTGTTGAATGGTAGATATGAATTCATATAAAAATGTTGTCTATCGGGTGTCATGACGTCATCATATGGCCAGTTGAATTAAAAAAGTCGGATTTCCATCTCTTTCGTAAAAGCTCATCGCGTTTAAAATAGCGCGCATCTCACGTTTACGTGCCCAAATATCTTCAATTTGTATTAATGTAATTATTGAGATAATTATCTTCTAAAATTGTTATCTTTATATGTCACTTTGATGACGTCATCGTGTTAAAAATTGGATTAAAAGGTGGGTCACGTAATTTCGTCTATGCTACACTGTATATACAGTGTATTCAGTAAATACTGTAATATCCTGTATGCTACAAAATAGGTACAATTCAGCACTGTAAACATATTTAATTCATAGAATGTCATAATAATATTGTCGACGTTCATATGATTTGAATATGTGCATGTTGCATTTCCGCAGATAACCCAAATCTAGTTTGACATAGTGTTAGTGCCTCATATTATATATAATATGCTTAATCGGTCAATCAATGAAAACGACGAATGCATCACTTATAGGACAAACTAGTTTTTTATATTTTGTTTGTTTAGTTTTATTTTATTTAGCAGAAACATTTAAAGCACCCCCCCCCCCCCTACGTTTTTAACATTTACTATTAATATTCTTCATAAAACAAATTTGAATTTATAATATGTATATAAGAAACATACCATATTTGGATAGAAAAATACCATATTTGAAAAGAAACATACCATATTTGGATAGATTGTGGTTTACCATTAACATATTTTTCTGGCAACGAATTAATAAGCACTTCTTTTTTTTATTATTACTGCGTTTACAAGTTACATTATGTTTTGAATAAATCATTTTGCGTGTTCGTCTACTAGAGGTTGTTTTGTTTTTGAATGGCACTTTTCTATTTTACCAGTTTAATTAAAGGTTCTTGGGGTGGTCATGATTCAAAGTTGCTTATACGTTTTGATAAGTTAAGTTGTATGTACATTATTTACACCTGATTCCATAAAACATTAATTTGGTCCAGTCCGTGCTGATCGTAGAGTTATTAGAGGCCAACTAGAGTGCTAACTAGGCGACGGTGAAGTAAATTCTTCCCGCCTTGTTCGCATTACTGCATTTATAATATTTTTTGAGTTAGGCCTACATATTTTGATCAACTTGCAACACTGAAAATCGGCTGAAATCGAAGTGGAAGTGCTCCAGCGAAAGACAAAACAAAATTACATTTATTAAAGATTTTTCTTTCACTTTTATTAATGAACGTTAACAGAGTCGTCTCAAATATATTTTCGAAATTGTGTACAAATAAATGACATAAATGTCAATAATCTATCTGCGATCAATAACCAATTATATTTATCTATCTATGAGTATGGATCGACTTGGACCACACTCGTAAAATAATAATAAAATCTAAAATGTTTAGTGTATAAATTTTAAAAATCAACTATCAATCTGCGATCGATAATCATTTATATTTATCTATGTATACCATTATTATTATATGATCACGGTGAAATATTCCGAGTAATTTGGTAATACCATAACAACAGAGATATAATAATTGCTATTTATTTCAAGACAGTTTTTCTAAATTAAAGAAATATAATTACACTAAAAAGTTAAGGCCTGTAAATCAAGAATAAAATGATACAAACATTCCAACAGTATTACAAGTTACAGTTTGAATATTTCCCAGCTTGTCAATACAATATTATTATCCTTTAACAATGCACTAAAATATACAGAATATAGAATCTTTATTGATCCAACGTATTGTTGACAAATTACCATAAAACGCTCAAAAGCAATACAAAAGAAAACATACTACTCATACTACTCAATTAAAAAAAAAAAGCAAAAATACCGTGTGCCGTTGGTCTTGGGTTCCATCTGCGTAAAGAAAAGCGTAGGCCTATACCAATATTATGTGAACTAAACGATGCTACAAAATACCCTCGGGACCGGGAAAAGTGGCAGCTTAGTGAGGTGACGGGAATGTTCTTCACAGAAATGTACTTAAAACCGCTTCGAAATAAAGCTAATACAATATAAAGCACACTAAATATAATTTTTTTTGGTCAAAAGTCAATACGAATTTTTCGGGTGTCCGCTTACGGGAGGTAATTTACCATACAAACAATCTAATTTTTAGCTTTTGAAAGTGCGGCCGTTAAGGGAGATGACCGCTTTTAAGGCCAATTTACACAGATTCTATATTTTTAGTATTACCGTTACCACTCGTCTGTGTAAATTGGCCTTTACGGGGAGGTGGCCGCTCACAGAGGTTAAACTGTATAGGCTCTACTAAAGTGCATGCGTAAAACAATGACAAGGTATGAAGAAAAACTATTTAAGATGTAGACCTAATATCAAGACATCTAAAAAATTGTATAAAACATGCAATGTCCAAAATTGTCTTACCTTTGCATTTACCGATGTACGCTAAAAAGTTTAGCCAATATTGTTACCAGTTGATCCCGCGAGGGAGTCTAGTTTGTAAGAAAAGCTCTTGATCGTCAAAAAAATATCCCACAAACAACTGCTACTTACCGAAAAAACAGTGTGACTAAAATAAATAACAATCAATGAATGTTCTTGAACAAGATGTCTGTCAACTTATTGGTTATCCGCACTTGGTTGAATTTTTCAGGATAGGTCCCTAATTGTTGTGTGAAAATAAAATAAGTTGTCATTGTCATAACAATATGAAGCACGGGTGACGTAACTCACGGGTAAAAAATGTAACATAATGAACAGTCCTATCCTATTATAATAGTATTTAGTATTGACAATGTGACTAAAACTAAATTAAAAATCAATCAATTTTCTCACGCTTGCTTTAGGAAATGAAAAGATTCGCATGATTCGTTTTCGTGAAAAGCGAGCTGTTGTACTTGCACGTGGTACTTGTGGCAAATTTTCACCACTATTCGTCGCGCTCGATCCCGTGTCGCGTGTTTCCAACAATAAAGTCACTAATTGTAATACTCTTTCGTATGTTAATACACTGTGCTCCAGTGGACCCAAGTTGGCACCAGCGGAACACAGTTATACAAAATAGAAATAATGTCAGTAAATTTACTATATTTTCGTATGTTAATTTTTTCTTTCTTTGGTGACACCGATATTTCCATTATCGTTTTTTTGGCTTTTCGGTTGGTCAGGAGTTGCTAGTAGATGTGCACCTGAAATAACTTGAATACTTTCAGTACTATCTCCTTCTTCCGATTCTTGAATCGGTGGTAGGCCTATACCGATATTTTCTACATCATCGTGTATCTGGCCTTCTGGCGGTTCGGGGTATTTCTTGGGTTCCATCTGCGTAAAGAATAGCGTATACCAAATATTATATGGACTGGCCCCTGTACTACTGGCCATATAAATAAAATCATTGTATAAGTATATACAAATATTGAATCGGTCAACTTACCTCATTTGTTACACAAATTTGCCGTCGTAGGCCTACCAATGTAAAAACCGAATCGCAATAAATACTAAAGGAATGTGTTTTATATAAGATATCCTGGACGTGTAGGCAGTAGTACTAGTAGTGAGTAAAAGACTGTGATTGGATGATGTGTGGTGAGGTAAGCAGTAGGAGTGAGTAAAAGACTGTGATTGGATGATGTGTGGTGAGGTAAGCAGTAGGAGTGAGTAAAAGACTGTGATTGGATGATGTGTGGTGAGGTAAGCAGTAGGAGTGAGTAAAAGACTGTGATTGGATGATGTGTGGTGAGGTAAGCAGTAGGAGTGAGTAAAAGACTGTGATTGGATGATGTGTGGTGAGGTAAGCAGTAGGAGTGAGTAAAAGACTGTGATTGGATGATGTGTGGTGAGGTAAGCAGTAGGAGTGAGTAAAAGACTGTGATTGGATGATGTGTGGTGAGGTAAGCAGTAGGAGTGAGTAAAAGACTGTGATTGGATGATGTGTGGTGAGGTAAGCAGTAGGAGTGAGTAAAAGACTGTGATTGGATGATGTGTGGTGAGGTAAGCAGTAGGAGTGAGTAAAAGACTGTGATTGGATGATGTGTGGTGAGGTAAGCAGTAGGAGTGAGTAAAAGACTGTGATTGGATAGTGTTGATGTCATAACATAAGTAGTGGGTGTAAAATATCGGAAGTAACTTTAATTAGTATTCATGAACTACATTTGATAAATGGAAACGAACGCGAGTCATATATGTGCTGCGTCACACGTACAGTTTTTTAATAGGAAATATAGGCTATGTAGAATAATATGCCCGAATATGACTGGAAAATAAGGATTTATTACGAATTATCTTATATAATATAACATTAGGTACATTAAAAAAAAACAATAACTTGGCTCCTAGTAGGCCTACAATAATTTATTTCTTGTATATGTTTTAATTTCATTAAAAAACAACAGATTATTTCTCCACATTGGACAAAGATAGAGAAAATACCTAGCTTTAGGAAACACTTCATCAGAGCACAAATGGTTTTTAGGTGATCACATGCAGATTCCCTGGGGGTAATGAATCAATGTTTTGTTGTTTCTGTTGTTGTATAATTGTAACTGTATTTATACATATATTTTGTGTAGTATGCCCCTACGTGAAGTCCCCAATGAACCACTGAGGTAAAAGACAGACTGCCCACGCCCGTCACGTGTAGGCCTATATTGTGCGGTTTATCTACTAGATCGGTTTAAGGCCTGCGCATTAACGCATAAATAAATATATTTATTGGTGCATGTCTTATCTTCAATATATGTATTGTTTTTAATAATAATAATAATAATGATAATAATATACCACATGTATATAGCGCCCTTTTCATGAAAAAACATGCTCATGCGCTTTACATAGATACATAAAAAACAGACAAAAAGTTACATAGATACATATATATATAAAATTATGGATACAGTTTAAAATATATCTATTTAAAAACGTAGTTAAATTTATATTCAGTTTCTTTATTAAAAATTAGGCTTATTATATACCGTTTACAAAAATCAAAAACACTAGGCCTATATTAAAACATAAAAAATACAACATTAAAAAGTATGACAAATTAGATTAGATTATAATAAGCATTTTGTCACAACCTCTTAAAAAATACCATTATTATATAGATCGTTAAAAATTAAAAATACATAAATTTCAACATAACAAAATACAACATCGTACTTTTTATAATAATCATTACTATGTAAACTTTCTGATATTCATATTTTTATATATACATATTTTAATTGTTTTAACTCTGAGCAAATAAATTTCTCCTTTGGAGATCAATACAATTATTCTGATTCCGTTTATGTAAAATCCACCAAGTTTTTAGCCCTCTAGTCGGTCCTACTAAAACACCCGTAGTGCCACGGGAATCTAAAAAATCTAGCATAGTTTTTTGTTACCAGTCGATCCCGAGAAGAGTCTAGTTTGTAAGAGAAAAGCCTCTTGATCTTCAAAAAAATATCCCACAAACGATATCAACTGCTGCCGAAATAACATGTGACTAAAAATACATCCGTCAAGAAGTCCGTCAACTCATTTTAACTTCCGTGGCTGTGCTATCGACCAATCGATCAAACAATGCGACACTCACATGTGATCCTTTTTACCCAATTGAAAACCGATGGGGAAATAGTGCCATGATCATTTCTTTCTGTGCTCTGCTTCTGCGGAATTCAGATTTTCGCTTCTGCAAGTCGTCAATACAATATTATCCTTTAACAAGGACTAAAATTATACAGTGCCATCTTTCTTGCTTCAATTGAGTCAATGAATACTATGTATCGATATTTCTATCGATGATTCTATTCTATGATGACATTGAATCTGGTATATTGTTTGTTTCTGAGACGATCTTCCGTTTCGACGACTTCGGACAAATGTAGTTATACTTATTTAATCTTTAATTCGTATTCCAATTTACATACAGCAAAATCAGAATATATAATATAATATTACCTACATTAAAAGCTTTTTAATATAGAATAAAAAAAATACAATAAAACGGAAACAACCCATGGACCAAACCTGCCTTGCCTACCGTACTGTTAACATTCCGCAAATCGAACGTTTCATATTAATTATCATCATCCTTGTTTAAATTGTTTGTCTTGAAGAAATATTTTTTCATAATTATTATTATTATTATTATAATGTCAAAGGTCCTACTGGGTCTATTTCCCTATGTATTATACAGATATACATCGATTATCCTTTTTAGTTTTTGTTTGTTTCTTCAATGCTCAATTTGATAGGATCATAAAACACGACGCTGCCGCTGGTTCCCTCTCGAGGAATCGGAGCAGCAACAACGTTGCCAACATCTTGAACAGGTCGTCTTACGCGCATGCACCGCCAGAATTCTCTTATTTGACGTGATAGTTCTTGTTCAGGAACTCCTGTTTGGGGAATAACTTGGATACTCTCATCATCATCTCGTTCCTCCGATACTTGTATCGGTGGTATACCGATATCTTGGATACTCTCATCACCATCTCGTTCCTCCGATACTTGAATCGGGGGTATACCGATAACTCTCAAATCGCTTTGTCGTTTTGGTTGTTTGTGAATTTCTGATTTTTTAATCGATCTCGCAACCACATCTCGTCGTTCTTCCGATAGTTGAATCGGTGTACCGATATTTCCATCATCGGTTTTTTGGCTTAGTGGATGTGCACCTGAAATAACTTGAATACTTTCAGTACTATCTCCTTCTTCCGATTCCTGAATCTGTGGTAGGCCTATACCGATATTTTCTACATCATCGTTTATCTGGCCTTCTGGCGGTTCGGGGTGTTTTTTGGGTTCCATCTGCGTAAAGAATAGCGTATACCAATATTATGTGGACTACTACGATGCAAAGTATTATACTGAAGTGTAGCACATAAATATAAAATACAATTCCTACTGTCATCACCAAAGATGATGACAAGGTGTGAAGAAAAAACTATTAAGATGTAGGCCTATATCAAGACATCTATGACAAATTGAAAAACATACAATATCCAAATTGTCTTACCTCTGCATTTAACGTATGTTTACGCTAAAAAGTTTTTGCCAATTTATACTTCGATCCCGCGACGGAGTTCTGTTTTTTATTGAGAAAGGATTCTCAAGTATTGTTATTCGATAAAAAAAATGGTAAAATAGGTATACAATGCTTTATTAATGATCAGCTAATGAAAACCACACACAGAGGATATCACTATTGCTTGCTTTTGATACGTCGTCAATGAGAGAATGTACACGCCTCAGCAAACAGCCAATCAAAACGTTTATAGATTTTAGACTCAGAAGTATTGTTATTCGATAAAAAGTGGTAAAATAGGTCTACAATGCTTTATATAATGATCAGCTAATGAAAACGACACACAGAGGATATCACTATTGCTTGCTTTTGATACGTCAATGAGAGAATGTACACGCCTCAGCAAACAGCCAATCAAAATGTTTAAAGTGGAGGTGTGTTGGGGCTTTTCCAAAACGATATTTATTATACTAATTATAGATTTCAGACTCAGATTTATTAGTCAACGTGGAAATTCATGTCAGGCTCTTTATTCAAACAACGCTTTTGCCGATCAGAGGTGCCTCATTCTAAAATAAACAATAGAGTTACAAAAGTAAATTATGCATCAAAACTAAATTTAAACTTAATAAAAAACGGTCAGCAAATAAATTTAAATAATATATAAAAATAGAATTACAGCCAATACTTAACTCAAAGTGGAGAACAATGTAGGTAAAACTAAATAAATAAACAAATAATTTCTTAATTTATGTGGTGGGCGGTAAATCTGTAAGTATATTATTCTTTCTATATCTCCAAGCAGCAGTAAGTAATGTTTACAATGGTAATCAACAATTTCACCTATTTAAAGGAAATAATACAAGGTCATCAATACTACGTGACGTTGATAAACAATATTACATTTTCCCAGAAAGAATCATCACAAAATATATAAGATCATTGAATTAAAATGAAGTCTCTTATAAAAAGTTTTCCACATTCAAATAAAAAGTGGTCTGTATTTTCTACTGTATTGTAATTACATAGACTGTAGGAAATGATAAATTATGCCTCGCATTTTTTGATGATGGTAAAACGATGCCTCGCATACATTTCTGACTTGCCTCGCTTGCATTTCGCGCAGATGTCTCGTACAATTTATATTACCTTGTAATTAGAAGACATCCTTATTCCACTGGTAAGCTAAGAAGGTTATGGCTACAGGTGCATGAAGGTATTTGCATTCAGATAACCACATGTATGCAAATTAGCCAAATCTGCACCAGGTGTACATTTTACATCCGATCTAGCTTCCCGAGATTCCTGAGATGTTTGCCAACTTATGAAATAGCGCCCGCTGGTGCTTTTGAACGGCGATGTTTAAACCACCTTTATTTAAAGTGGCAAAATTCATTCAGATTTGTTTTCTTATATCTAGGCTGCTAGAATGATAGCGTTTATCAATTTGATTCATGGTAGTGTCTTCTTTACCCCAGCACTTTTACCTGTACATCATTTGATTTTTGGAAAAAATGATGATGTTTCTATTATCCGTTGTTGATAAATGATACCATTACATTAACCAACATCGGCTTTCTTTCAACACACCTACATATTCAAAGCCCCTCAGCGAGTAATAGCCCTCCTATTTCAGGCACCTCTGGCTGCCCATAGAGTTTTAATCAGAAACTCTAAATGCAAAGAATATTTGTATGCTATACTGAACTAAGGCGCTTATTAGACTACTGGGCATATTTGATCATTCACAGTTGTTTTAAACATTCTTTATATTTGTTTTTTAGCTCACCAGCACTCATTGTATATAATACTTAGAAAAAGGTTACAATTTGTATGTAACAATGCTATATTAAATGATAAATAAAGAGGGCTTTATTTAGTGGTGGCACAATGTCTAGTGTAAAGATGATCCTGGTTGTTAGACAAGTATATTGCATTTTGAAATATTAAAACCAGTTGTACCATCTTAGAATCTCTGCCTGTGTGATGAAGCATGACGTTGATAAGATGATTTGTATTAACATCTGCAACAAACGGGGTTCCCCACAAAAAAAGAAAAAAAGTTCTTTTTTGCTCTCCAAAAGGGCCAGTGGATCATCTTGAACCCTGTCGAGTAAAATTACGATACAAAAAGCCATCTTTTATTGTATTGCTTGAATGACTTTAGAAAGAAGAAAAGCTGTCTAGCGCCCTCTATTATACTTTAGAAAACTTTATTACAATACCAAATCATTATTGCTATTTTAATACACATTTTTATTCTCTCTGCATTATATGAGATATATATCACATTAGAAAATAATTAATTTGAGCAGATATTTATTTAATTGAAATGATTTTATTGATTATTTTTTGCTGTTGAATAACATTTTTTTTGTTAAATCAACGTTTTGAGACTTCTTAAAAAATCTTCTTAAAATTTGATATTCTTTTTTATATATAAAAAATGTTTAACTTTCTGACAAATACAAATGAAAGCAGAGCGTTTATTCAAATAAATATGGTAATGATAGGTTTAAACTGACCCTCTTCACAAATATTTTGTTCCCAAACCGGGTGCTGTACACCATGTTCCCCATTCAAATATATACAAACCTATCTTTATTTGATATTTACATACTAAAATATAATTTATTTTATTTAACAGAAACATTTAAAGCATCCCCCCCCCCCTATGCTTTAAACATTTATTATTATTAATCTTCATAGAACAAATTTGAATTTAAATAGTGTACAATTAACTTATAATAATATGTATATAAGAAACATACCATATTTGTGTAGAAAAATACCATATTTGGAGAGAAACATACCATATTTGGATAGATATTGTGTTTTACCATTAACATATTTCTGGCAAAGAATTAATTAAGCACTTTTTTTTTATTATTACTGCATTTACAAGTTACATTATGTTTTGAATAAATTATTTTGCTTGTTCGTCTAACTAGAGGTTGTTTTGTTTTTTAATGGTACTTTTTAATACTATTTTACCATTTGAATAAAAAGGTTATCATGATGCTCATGATTCAACGTTGCTTATACGTTTTGTAAAGTTAAGTTGTATGTACATTATGTACACTTGATTCCATAAAATAGTCATTTGGTCCAGTCCTTTTTGTGCTGATCATAGAGTTATAACAGGCCAACTAGAGTGCAAACTAGGCGACGGTGAAGTGAATTTTAAAAGTTGATGTGCTGATATTGGAATGTTATTTCGTAATACTGTAGCATTATAGTATTTTGTTATTAGGCCTCCATTTCATTTCGATTTTAAAATCAAAGTGGGAATGCTCTTTAACGAAAGACATTTACATTTACAGATCCTCATTTAAATATAAACTATAAAGAATGTTAACAGTATAAAATGTATAAATATTTACAACAAAAATATATTGTTTGAAATCGGCGATTATCCTTTTTAGTTTTTGTTTGTTTCTTCGATGCTTAATTTGATAGGATCGTAAAACACGGCGGTGCCGCTGGTTCCCTCTCCCGTGGTGGCAGCAGTAGCAGCGTCGCCAACTTCTTGAAAAGGTCGTCTAACGCGCATGCTCCGCCAGAACTCTCTTATTTGGCGTGATATTTGTTGTTCTGAAATTCCCGACGTAACACCCTCAAAGCCATCCTCTGATACTTGAATCGGTATACCGATATTATGACTATTGTTTATTTGACTTGCTGGTGGTGTATGTGAACTAACTTGAATATCCCCAACACAATCTCCTTCTTCCGATACTTGAATCGGTATACCGATATTATCTTTCTCGTCCTTTAATTGGCATTCCTGTTTAGGAACTCCTTGTGACGTAGCTTGAATCGTTATCTCGACCATATCTCGTTCTTCCACCGGTTGTTGAATCGGTATCTCGACTTCCGCCGGTTTTTCAATCGATATGCCGATAGCTTCTTTCTCCTTGTTTAAGCATTCCTGTTTAGGAACTCCTTGTGACGTAGCTTGAATCGGTATCTCGACCATACCTCGCTCCTCCGCCGATTTTTGAATCGGTATTCCGATAACTTCTTTCTCCTTGTTTATTTGGCATTCATGTTTAGGAACTCCTTGTGGAGCAGCAGCTTGAATCGGTATCTCGACCAAACCTCGTTCCTCCGCCGGTTTTTTAATCGGTATGCCGATAACTTCTTTCTCGTCCTTTATTACTTGGCATTTCGATTGTTTAGGAACTCTTTGTGACGTAGCTTGAATCGGTCTCACAACACCATCTTCTTCTTTTCCTTCTTCTGATACCTGATTCGGTATACCGATAACTTTGTTTTCATTGTTATTTTTACTTTCTGGATGTTCATGATATTTCTTGTGCTCCATACCTGCGTAAGTAAGGATATCATTATACTAAAAATGTGGACTTACATAATGTACTGGTTCTTCAACCAAAAACCCATTGGCTGGCAGCCAATTTGGTTATATTTGGGTTACTAATATATTTAGATAAAAGACAACCCATTGTGTGCATTTTTCAAAAAAAAAAAAACGGGGTGTAAACAATAATCGGGACATCTTATTCTATTTGACACAGGAAATGATCACAAACGTCGGTATGTACACGACGAACACGCATTTTGCGAGCGAAGCAAACAATTATGACATTAATTTAGACACAATAATACAGTAAAGCAATTTTAATGCATTATATCATGTATTATGCGCAATTTGAAGAATTTTTGCAATTTGTTGAACACAAAATAATATTAATAACACGAAACGTAGTAGACATAACATAGGCAAAAGGGGAAGCCCCGTATACTATTCACTCGTCAGCAATTAGCTCAACACCCATCCACGCGGCGCTGAGAGAGGATCGCTGTTTCTCTTAAAGTTAGGCCAAATCGTTTTATTTATATTTATAACATTTTATTATGTTAAGTTATTAATAAACAATTATTATTACATGCATTATTTATCAACATAGGCCCAAGTAAGATTATTGAGCTTTGGTTTAATCAAATAATACTGAAAAATACTTTGTGCAGTTTGACATTTTCTGCGCAATGTGAATTGAGCATTTATATTCAAAGGAAAGGAAATCCTTGCGCAATTTTAAATTGCACAAATCGTTCAAATAACAGTAACCCACTACTCCAATAGTAACCTCACAAAAATGTATGATGCAGTATTTTATTTTGAAAATAAGGAGATAGGCCTAATGCATATTGATCTCGGGAGTGGGGGAGGATTGACTGTTTTTGAGTTTATAAATAAAGTTAGAGTTAAACCAAATTTGTGTATTCCTACTGTTTTATTATTTTGCTATGGGTTGCTGACAGGAAAAATTGGGAGTGGGTTACTATTTTCAGGTGCCTAATTTAAGATTAGTAATAGTAACCCACTACTCTAATAGTAACCCCCTTCTAATAGTAACCCACCCTAAAAAAAAAATCAAAGAATAATAACCCAGGGTTACAATTAGAAGATTTACGGTATAACACATACACTGTACATATGATAAATATGTGATACCTTTTGTTACATGCCAAAACTACAATCTGATATAAAACCGTGCGGATCTGTCTCGCTAGTCAAATTTACATGGACACCCAATTGTTTTGTTTCATTGAATGTTATGTTACTATAATAAAACAAAATTAAAATAAAAATTGCTCAGAGAGCAGGGCTTCTGGGTGATCCCCCCCCCCCCCCTCCGGGCTCCCCGTGGCCCTTAACGTCCCCCAGTCGTAAATTGCTGGCTTCGCTCGCAAATAAATAATCGTTCTTTCAATCCAACCCTCACCTTTCTTTCAAATAAAATCTGTGCCGTTTATGCACAGCGCGCGTGTCGCTTATTTATAGAAGAAAAAAATTGATATGTAATGAAATAATCCACTTACCTCATTGGTAAGATTATAACGTTCCTGGAAGAATAATCAGGGCCTATATAAACCAAAACACAGAAACGAATTCGGTTGTTAACGAAAGGAATCTGTTTATTCAGAGTGTAGCTACTATATAGGCCTATATAGAAAATTCAATACACCTGGTCGAGTAGTTCGTCTTTCCCTATTATTGCGAATGCGACCAAAGATACTATAGCGCCACGATCTTTGAATGCGTCAATGTCATAAATTCTGGTTTTATATAGGCGTTATCACTACCCGATATCTGCGCCACTAACATAAAATAGTTCCGCAAGACTTTAAAAAAAAACATTAATTGAAGAACTGTAGGCCTACAGTTTATGACTCTAAACATACATTATTATTATTGTTATCGTTATCGATGTCATTATTAATATTTACTGTTAACTATTATTATTATTATAATAAATATTAGTAATACAATAATACACACAAATATATGGTGGCGCATTGGCGGAATGTTATGAGATTATAACTCTAAAGCGAACAGGCCCCCACGCAGCAATATCAGCCAGTGAGTGAGTGAGTTGCGTAAACCAAGACACGATCTATTGGGCAGTGAAATGAGATGAAACGCCCATTTATGTTAAGCCCACGTTCATCCGGGGCAGGCAGAGCCATATATAGAGAAATTATCTCTATATTACATAAAATTCTACTTCCAATGATTTAACAATTTCTTTTGTACCATTTTTTCCTTGTTAAACCCTTCAACCATGGAGGTATAAATCAAACTGCAAAGAAAAATGCGATGCGATTATGAGATCATGTTCCGAATATGAGCACTGTTTCTATAATTTACAGTATGATTTATAGGAAGGAATAGTTGGACACAAACATCCATTCAAAAAATCACAACTCTTTATATATATAATATCAAAGATCTTTGATAATATGGCTCTGATGTGTGTGATGAACCGCGCCGCGCCACCATATAAAAGGATGATTCAGGCAGTGTGGTCGTCAAAGAATATACTTTGGTGTGGATTACAGTTTACGACTAGGATATGACTAGGCCTAGCTAGCTAGAGCTTATTTTGTAATTTAAAAAAAAATGCCGTAATGTTTTATAATGAATTACACATTTCCGCCAAGTGAAATAATCAAATTAAATGTTGGTGGAACAAAGTAAGTTATAAAATAGTTTTCTGGCTGTAAACAAATCGCTATCTACTAAATAATCTAGCCTAGGCTAGACCTACCCTGAGACTGAGTGATAGGCATATCTAGGCGGGTGCTGGTCAACCCGTACCTGTGCCAACTCGTACCCAACTTCATTTCACTCCGGTTGCCATTCACTCCAGTAGCCATTCACACTTTATTCTTTTTTTCTTGTTTGGAGAAATCCCTTTTAATTAAAGGGATAGGTTCATTACTAGGCCTACCTTTAGTTCCTTCCATTTTGCAATCAGACTCTGATTAGACAATAATGTGCAATTTATCAGGGTCCTTTATGACATACAAATAAAAATACCTTTAATAATAATATTAATATGATTTCAGATTTTCTACTTCAAAGCAAACTTTATCATGGGTACCAGATTCTTTCTTTTCCAGATAAGAAAATATAGAGTGATACTCCAGTTGGAGTTTATCAATTATTTAATCAAGATCAAGAGAAGGGTAAGCGATTTTATGATTGAATACTGTATTTATACATTAATATTATTATTATAACCAACGTATCAGAATTGAATGGAAATTTAAATATGTTTTACAGAATTAGTTATTTAAAATTGTCTCTTTTTAGTCTTCTCAGTGGCAGTATATCATCAATGATGAGAGATGAGGAAGGAACTGTAAGTTACATTTTATTTATCAATTTCAAACATCAGTGTTAAAAGCCTGTTATTACAAACCATCAACTTTATTAATAATTTTGTTTTATATTGCAATTTATAAAACATTTTATGTATAATGTTATTTTATTCATAATTTAATTACCATATATTTTTAAAACAATTTATTTAAAAATATAAATTATCAATTATTTATTTCAACAGATATTTATTGATCGTGACCCAGTGGTGTTTGTTCCCATCTTAAATTACATGCGAACCAAGGATTTGGATTTAAGAAGTGTCAATATAACCACTCTAAGACATGATGCAGAGTTCTATGGAATATCTCCCCTTGTAAAGAAGTTATCACTTTGTGAGGATCTTGGGCGATCTAACTGTGGCAATGTTCTATTCCATGGATATCTCAATGCTCCATGTACTATCAAACTAGATTGACAAAAAAAGTGTGATGTGCCCAAATATGGTAGTGATATGACATCATCATGTCCATATATTGGCACATCACATTTTTTTTGTCACATAGAATTTGATAGTGCAGACAGAGCTTTAGAAAAATAAAATTTGTTTTTTAATGTATTTCAACAAAATAATGTTGAGTTTATCTTCAATTAAAGTAATTTTTTTCTGCTTCAGGTTTCCCTGCTCGGAGCGAGCAACGCAACAGCATTGCAACAGAAGCAGAACTGCGGTCAAGACCGGGGTCAGCACGAAGTATGTCAAGTCGTGATCATCGCCCTCAATCAGCAATTGAGTATCGGAAATCTGACATAGAAATGAATTTAAGTAAGTCCCTTCTTTTAATTTACCTTACAATTCATGCAGCTGCTTCAATGCAGTTGCATTTTATTGTACACAGGTATTTATCTTATAATCTCCATTAAAATGGGGTTTTCCCTTTCTAATAAATAATTATTTCTTGTATTTTTTATATAGATATAGATCCACGAAAAGTAATAATAGTAACAGGACACCACGGCTGGATCGCTGTAGCCTATGCACACTTCGTTTGTTGTTGAATCCAGCGGATGGCAACTCGTTTTTACGAGTCCTTACCTCGAACAGTCCATTGAACGCCTCGCTCTCAACTCTAAAGTTGTTGGAGTGACACAGACAGATGGAAAAGATAAGATGTTGGCTGTGGCATTTGGCAGTATGATCCGTTTATGGTGTTGTCAAGATGATAGTTTAAGAAATGAAATAGGTTTTGTTTAATTGTTTATTGATAATTTCAGTAGATG
Organism: Antedon bifida; assembly: GCF_963402885.1. NCBI lineage: Eukaryota > Metazoa > Echinodermata > Crinoidea > Comatulida > Antedonidae > Antedon > Antedon bifida. The sequence goes on from NC_136234.1 coordinate 4,710,743, forward strand.
TAAAAAAAATCCTTACTTATTATAACCACTGATATGTTTTACACTAGGATTTCTTTCTTTCTAATTCGTTTTAGGTACTTTTGATCTTGGAGTGAGAGTCGATTCATTATTTTTTATCGGAAGTCAACTGGTTGCTACTAGTCATACAGGGAAAGTAGGAGTATGGCATGCAGTTACCCGTAGTTGGCAGGTAAAGGTCTCTTGTATCTAGGTTGGACCATTAATATAAATACCTAGCCTAAGTATTTAGGCTCTATAGACTAAGGACCTATAGATTAGGTGAGGGCAATACCTCACTATATGCACTATAAGTCTAGTTTATACTTACAAAATGTGTTTCACTCATCATGTGTGTATATTGATCGAAGATAATATTCCAGCTTCTGTAGCGGATGCGTAAGTGACGTTTTGATTGTACAATTTAGAACAGATCCTATTACTACTAATAATGGTAGCCTTATATAGTGTCTAATACAATATTTCTAAGTGCTTCACACACAAAAATGATCCATAAAATATCCAAATAAAAAAACAAAGAAAAGTAGAGGAACCATTTACACTGCTCAGTTGTCCAGCACTTTGAAGCTCCCATATGAGAGCTCGCCGGAACAGTATTCACAGAGCTAGAGTGAAAAAAGCATCTGTCTCTCCTACCAAAGTAAGAAAAAAGATGTTGCTTAAGACTTTTTTTAAAAAATATTGATTGATGTTGCCTCTTTAACATCTTGTGACAGATCATTCCAAAGACAAGCAGATGGTTGTTGACATCCTTCACCTTTATTAGTGTTAACGTTATTCTATTTATAGATTTATTTCTTTTCGTAGGGCTCTCGCCGCATTTGATGACTCCGATGAAGAGATAGTTACAAATATTGAACGCAGTAAAATGGAATGAAGGTGTAGTGGTTAATTTATAGAGATTTTGCACCAAATGTCCTGTATGTACAACTTTTAATATTTGCAATAATTTCGCGCAGATGTCTCGTACAATTTATATTACCTTGTAATTAGAAGACATCCATATTCCACTGGTAAGCTAAGAAGTTTATGGCTACAGGTGCATGAAAGTATTTGCATTCAGATAACCACATGTATGCAAATTAGCCAAATCTGCACCAGGTGTACATTTTACATCCGATCTAGCTTCCCGAGATTCCTGAGATGTTTGCCAACTTATGAAATAGCGCCCTCTGGTGCTTTTGAACGGCGATGTTAAAACCACCTTTATTTAAAGTGGCAAAATTCATTCAGATTTGTTAAAGATTGTTTTCTTTTATCTAGGCTGCTAGAATGATAGCGTTTATCAATTTGATTCATGGTAGTGTCTTCTTTACCCCAGCACTTTTACCTGTACATCATTTGATTTTTTGAAAGAAATGATGATGTTTTTATTTTCCATTGTTGATAAATGATACCATTACATTAACCAACAATCGGCTTTCTCTCAACACACCTACATATTCAAAGCCCCTCAGCGAGTAATAGCCCTCCTATTTCAGGCACCTCTGGCTGCCCATAGAGTTTTAATCAGAAACTCTAAATGCAAAGAATATTTGTATACTATACTGAACTAAGGCGCTTATTAGACTACTGGGCATATTTGATCATTCACAGTTGTTTTAAACATTCTTTACATTTGTTTTTTAGCTCACCAGCACTCATTGTATATAATACTTAGAAAAAGGTTACAATTTGTATGTAACAATGCTATATTAAATGATAAATAAAGAGGGCTTTATTTAGTGGTGGCACATTTTGAAATATTAAAACCAGTTGTACCATCTGAGAATCTCTGCCTGTGTGATGAAGCATGACGATGATAAGATAATTTGTATTAACATCTGCAACAAACGGGGTTCCCCACAAAAAAGAAAAAAAAGTTCTTTTTTGCTCTCCAAAAGGGCCAGTGGATCATCTTGAACCCTGTCGAGTAAAATTACGATACAAAAAGCCATCTTTTATTTATTGTATTGCTTGAATGACTTTAGAAAGAAGAAAAGCTGTCTAGTGCCCTCTATTATACTTTAGAAAACTTTATTACAATACCAAATCATTATTGTTATTTTAATACACATTTTTATTCTCTCTGCCTTATATGAGATATATATCACATTAGTAAATAATTAATTTGAGCAGAGCTTTATTTAATTGAAATGATTTTATTGATTATTTTTTGCTGTTGAATAACATTTTTTTTGTTAAATCAACTTTTTGAGACTTCTTAAAAAATCTTCTTAAAATTTGATATTCTTTTTTATATATAAAAAATGTTTAACTTTCTGATAAATACAAATGAAAGCAGAGCGTTTATTCAAATAAATATGGTAATGAATTAAACTGACCCTCTTCACAAATATTTTGTTCCCAAACCGGGTGCTGTACACCATGTTCCCCTGCTTCAAATATATACAAACCTATCTTTATTTGATATTTACATACTAAAATATAATTTATTTTATTTAACAGAAACATTTAAAGCATCCCCCCCCCCACCCCTATATGCTTTAAACATTTATTATTAATCTTTATAGAACAAATTTGAATTTAAATAGTGTACAATTAACTTATAATAATATGTATATAAGAAACATGCCATATTTGTGTAGAAAAATACCATATTTGGAGAGAAACATACCATATTTAGATAGATTGTGTTTTACCATTACCATATTTCTGGCAAAGAAATAATTAAGCACTTTTTTTTATTATTACTGCGTTTACAAGTTACATTATGTTTTGAATAAATTATTTTGCTTGTTCGTCTAACTAGAGGTTGTTTTGTTTTTTAATGGTACTTTTTAATACTATTTTACCATTTGAATAAAAAGGTTATCATGATGCTCATGATTCAACGTTGCTTATACGTTTTGTAAAGTTAAGTTGTATGTACATTATTTACACTTGATTCCATAAAACAGTAATTTGGTCCAGTCCGTGCTGATCATAGAGTTATAACAGGCCAACTAGAGTGCAAACTAGGCGACGGTGAAGTGAATTTTAAAAGTTTCTTTCTTGTTCTCTTCGCTAGTATCGTGTTGATGTGCTGATATTGGAATGTTATTTCGTAATACTGTAGCATTATAGTATTTTGTTATTAGGCCTCCATTTATTTTTGATTTTAAAATCAAAGTGGGAGTGCTCTTTAACGAAAGACAATTACATTCAGAGATCCTCATTTAAATACAAACTATAAAGAATGTTAACAGTATAAAATGTATCAATATTTACTACAAAAATATATTTGTTGAAATCTATCAACCGGCGATTATCCTTTTTAGTTGTTGTTTGTTTCTTCAATGCTCAATTTGATAGGATCGTAAAACACGGTGGTGCCGCTGGTTCCCTCTCGAGGAATCGGAGCAGCAACAGCGTTGCCAACTTCTTAAACAGGTCGTCTAACGCGCATGCTCCGCCAGAACTCTCTTATATGGCGTGAGATGTCATGTTCTGGAACTCCTGGTTGTGACGTAACTTGGATACTCTCATCACCATCCCCTTCCTCCGATACTTGAATCGGTGTAGACCAACCGATAACTTCTTTCTCATCGTTTACTTGGCATTTCGATTGTTTAGAAGGATGAATCGGTGGTCTTGCAACCATATCTCGTTCCTCCGATACGTGAATCGGTAAACCGATAACATTCTCATCCTTTACATGGCATTCGGTTTGTTTATGAACTCCCTGTGACGTAACATAAATCGGTGGTCTTGCAACCATATCTCGTTCCTCCGATACGTGAATCGGTATACCAATAACATTCTCATCCTTTACCGGGCATTCGGTTTGTTTAGGAACTCCCTGTGACGTAACATGAATCGGTGGTCTTGCATCCATATCTCGTTCCTGCGATACGTGAATCGGTGTACCGATAACATTCTCATCCTTTACCTGGCATTCGGTTTGTTTAGAAACTCCTTGTGACGTAACAAGAATCGGTGGTCTTGCAACCATATCTCGTTCCTCCGATACGTGAATCGGTATACCGATAATTCTCATCCTTTACTTGGCATTCGGTTTGTTTAGGAACTCCTTGTGGCGTAACAGGAATCGGTGGTCTTGCAACCATATCTCGTTCTTCCGTTACGTGAATCGGTATACCGATAACATTCTCATCGTTTACATGGCATTCGGTTTGTTTAGGAACTCCTTGTGGCGTAACAGGAATCGGTGGTCTTGCAACCATATCTCGTTCCTCCGATACGTTAATCGGTATACCGATAACATTCTCATCGTTTATTTGACTTTCTGGATGTTTGTTGTATTTCCTGGGCTCCATATCACCTGTGTAAAAGTACATAGTGGTAACTGAGAGTATTGTACCGTAGGTGGTTTTGGGTATGAAGATAAGTGTTGTGCACGATTTTCCAAAAAAAAAATAAAATTCATAATTGTAATTAAAGATTAACCTTTAGCCTTCTCTGATATTGTGTAGATCACATGTGTTGATTTTTTTTGTTTTTATAGACCCTAAACAGCGTATGCTGACAATCAAAGGGCCCTCTTGACGAGTGTGACAGTGGCTGTGTGTATACTAGTACACCGGGGTAACCCCTTACTCGTCTCGAAAGACTAGACTCTTTAAAGTGCACATGAGCTATAATTGTACACTGGACCGACGGTTTTACTGTTCCACTGTCTTAACCGCTTGGCCACTCACTCGCTCTTATTCACATAAGTGGGTACTACTTTTTTTGGAAATCGTAAGCCGATTATTAAAATAAACTTACCCTAATTTAATAATTAGCGTACACTTTTTTTTAAATACTGAAATTATAATTTATTTAACGGATAATAATAAAAATGTTGATGATAAATAAATCTTATATCGAACTTTAAATAAACTTTCCGAAAAGTCGCAGTATAGTATATAAACGAAAAGAAAACTCTTTCTTGATTAAAATGAACAAAACAATTTGTTTAAAAATAGACTCTTTTCTCGCTAGATGCGTTTACTGGACGTAGTTGTGCCCCTTAAACAAGTTTGGCTACCGGCCGAGGGTGTTCGCCCTTTGCGTATTATTTTTCCCAAATCCCCATGCATTTATTATTATCAATTAATTATTATACTGTAGACCTAAAAAAAAGTAAAATATTTATTCACTTACCTCATTCGTAAGATTAAATGTTCTCACTGAAGAAGAATAATAATGATACAGCCAACAACCACCACTGTAAAACCGAATAACGAATGCGACACTTTCAAGTAGGGAGACGTTTTATAGGCCTAAATCTCAATCCTGATTGGCCGCGGCACAATAAGGATGATTCATATTAGGTACATCATGGAGAAATAATCCATGTAGTGCCGTAAAATTGTGTTAGATTATAATCATTGTTGGATTGTTCCATTATTAGGACCTTAGAACAACCTAGAACGTACACAATAATAGAAAAAATGTAAACTCATTCAAATCATTGAATACAAAACAAACATATTACATTTTTAAGAAAGAATATTTTTCAATTGATATACTATTCATAATAATATTAAATATAGCAACGAATTTTAACTTGGACTGTACGATTGTTTCAATTACCGAACCTGAACAAGCGATTGACGTCAGCAATATCTTGCGTCACATTATTCTCCGTTGATATCACATATCTTAAATCTCCCAATATATAGATTGTTTTTCTTTTGTATTGTTGCTTTTATATATGATTTGTAAATATTATACACCTGTAGGTGTAGGTCTTTGTTGAAACACAATGGTTTGTAATGTAAACTCTTTACTATATTTTATGTTTATTTTTATATACCTTTTTAAATTATCAACTCAAACCTATGATTAGGACAATTTAATACAGTACCTGTATTACCATGTTGATAATGATTTTTCTTTTATATTTTTGCAAATAGTTTAAGAACCTGTATCCGTCATATAATGTATTGTTTTGATGTATTATTTTAAATTGGATGCACCATTTCTGTGTGTGCCACCGATGCAAAAGTGTCATTTCCTAATAAATTATTATATTATATCACATTATATTCCATTCCACTAGTATAATATAATGTAAAAAAAGGCCTAACCTAGAAATAATTGCGTACAAAGGTTTTTAAGTGGATTTCACTTCTTCATCATGTACTGGATCTGAGAAAAAAAGTCCCGAAAAATCTGAGACCGCGAAAGGTCATTTTGGGTCATTTTAAGGTCATTTGAGGTCAAAAAGTTACAATATCACGTTTTTGGACATTAAATATTTTTCCAACATCATTTTTACCTTGATATTGGTGTCAAAATAAAGCTTATTAAATTTGGAATTCAGTGACATAAACTTTATTGATTACTAGTACATTTTAATATTGATTTAAAGATGTATTGTCCCCCTGAAAACATTTTTTTAAAAATATTTTTGTTGAATAGGCCATTTTAATTGCACATAAAAGTTATTCACTTTGACCTCAAATTGGATCGAAAAAAAAAAATTATTTACTCGAGAAACCAACCGGAAGCTATTTGTCTGGAAGACAAACGAGTTCCGGTTTAATTTAACCCTTGACCTGAGTTAGCTCATACATATTCATATTGTATGGATACATCGTGTGGATGATGCTGCTCTCAACATTACCCCTTTTACACCGCCAGTAAAAATGCGGAGTTGATCCGGAATTGTATAACCCGAGTCGTACCCGGGACCAAAGTGTATTTCAGCGACCCGGGTAACTTTTTACGTCGTTTACACCGGCCTACATTTCCGCATTTTTGCGTCCCGGGTACGACTCGGGTTATACAATTTATCAATTCAAAATTGTAGAGGTATAATGAGAGATGGTGTCTCTTCATGCGCGAGAGGGCGATATTTCGATTGATCTAGAACATTTACACGGGTTGGTATTTCTCTCGCGCCATATAACCATAAGTTTTATTTATTAAATACAATTCCGGATCAACTCCGCATTTTTACTGGCGGTGTAAAAGGGGTAATACTATAGCGCCACGAAGTGGCGCTACACCGGGACGCAAAAATGCAACAAACAGCCAACAACGCGACGATAGCAATGCATAGCTAGCTCTGAGGAGTCGAGTAGTGACGCGAGACGAATCTTGAAGGAAACACGAAAACTATAGCTAGCAGAATACTAAGTTAGAACTGCAGTTGGTAACTTTGATGTTGAATCTTATTCATTTAGGTGAGTTTTTGTTTAGCTAGCAGGAGAGGCCTAGCTAGGCCTAGGCCCGAATTTGCTGGCACAACCACATGGCAGGTAGTCTCGAGTAGCCTTACTGCTGCCTCCTTCTGTTTCTAGAAGTAGAGTGTAGTAGGCCGTAGGCTAGGCAGTACACTGCTAGCTAGGGCTAGACCACCACCAGGAGGGATGTATTTTTGTTTTATAATTTTTGTTGAGGAAAATCTATTCTTTAATTGTGTAATAAGAGTATGTAAAAGCTATTGGGTTTAAATAAATTTGAAGTCAAAAATACTATTACAGCTAGTTCAATAGTTGAGAATGGAAGCACTGAAAAAAGTAAAACCTCTACTACGTATTCCATATAAAAATGTATACAGTATTTATGATAAAATCTATTTATCTAAACGACAAAACCATTTTAACACTTATTTATATCAAAGACTCTTGCTTTTTCCTCATTTTTAACGGACCGGATTTTTACAAATACAATAAAATAATCCTCCAAACAATAGAATTTGGCGCCCATCTCTGTAAATAGATGTCTTTTATCAATAAAGAGTTGTTCTTTTATCAGATGCATTCATTGAAAAACAAATGTTTGTTGTAAAAAGGCATATTGTTAGTTTATCATAATGACTCACAAAAAGTGTTTAAAACCACAAACGCGCCTCATGAGTAATTGATGTTGGCTTAAATGGAAACTTTTTGTTACGATTCATATATTATATATATTGTTATATTATTATTATTTGAAGGTTGGCATGGCAATGTGTGTAGTTCTACATTTTTTGTTTCCATCATCATGAATTGGTTACATTTTTAAAGATTTCTAACTAGGCCTATCTATTCTGCAGAGGAAATTACGAAATAAATCTAAATATTGTTTTGGATGTTTACTGTACAGTATTTTAAAAATATTTTCTGCATCAAATGCAATAGGTTCAATTCAACATTCACACAATTAACCATTTTATGCAGATATATTGACACAAATTTCTTTTTTTCAGGTATTAACATTGATTGAACAATAAGAGCAAGTGAAGTAGTGAGAAACACAAAATGTATCGTACAGTGGCAACATTCACAATTTATTGAAACATTTCTTACTATTGAAATGACACTTTGTAATGGATATGAGCGATCTTAGAAGACTATAGCTGCCGTAATTACTGCCACAATCAACATATTGATATTAGTAGACAAATTGACACAAAAAACAATACAGGAATTCAATAAGATATACTGTATATATATTTTTTATTAACTCCTTTTGCACTGTAATATTTACAGTAAAATTATGTAAGTATAAGTAAATTTGAAGAATTTATCCTCTGTGTACTGTATTTTTTATTTATTGAATGTTATGTTTACAAAATAATATACTGTACAAATATTATTGCTTTATAACAAAAAAAATTATACAACAACATTTTACAAGCTGGACAGGAACATATTGGCCGAATGCAGCATCACAAATATTTTTCTTGCAATATCCAATCATATTCCAATACCGAGTCTATCATTAGTTGTCTTTATGAAGTACGAATATGACCTCTGTTCCAGTCTTCATCAGCTCAACGTCTTTAAATAAATTTTTTAAAACAATGATGTATAAATAAGTTAAATGTTTCACAAAATCTAAAGTTTTCAATTTCGGCAAAGTACAAAAACCTGGAATTTGGTATTTAAAAATAGATCATGCACATTAGTGCAAAATGTGGGCTAGTGAGATTGCTTGCTTTGACATAGTCAAATAAGTACACTAACTTTCTATGGTAAAACACATTACAACTTAATAAAGAGAAAACAAATATTTGACTTACTACAGTACAGAGTAGCATGGTAAAGAACATTTGTTTGTGTTGTAAAATGGCTAAGCTGGCTTTTCCCCTCTGTCTACTTGTACAGTGCTGCTGGAGGAAGGTTCTCAACTTCAGGCTTGTATTGTAACCATTTTCCCTGAAAAATTTTTGTTTTATTTTTATCATAAAAACTAGTTAAACAAGCTTCAACTGTAAATCATGTATAATTGGTACAGCAGGCTGGCTGTATTTTCGGATTGATGGCCTAGCCTAGGCCAGTCTATGAAGAGTACAATGTATAGGGCCCACCCCAGCTGGGCATCTTCTGCAGGGACCCGATTGGTCTCTAAATACTACTCCTAGCCTATGGGGTCCTACTAAACACCACCAGATACCTACCAGAGCAACAAATCCTACCACCAGAGAGCAGCCACCTGTTTGGAATGTAGGATCAGGTGCCGTTTTCGGCCACCTCGACTTGTATGGACTATACCATTATAAAAAGATGGGAAAATAGGGGTGTCCCATTTATTAATTGAGTGTGTTAATGTGTTAAAATACTGCTGCTTTTGTTCTTTTGTTTAGTGCATTATGTTTCAGCAACAAAGGGAAAACAACTACGCCCTGCATGCTGTAGAATTAAATTCAAGTTTTCAAGTTAATACAGTATATTATGGCTCTTTATTTCTATATAATTGTTAGGTATCCTTCTTCTAATATATTAGGTGGATTCCCTAAGGTGGATATTGAATAATTTTTACGGATTTATAGATACAGAAAATATATAAAGAAAGTTTTTATTCCAGTTACAAATAAAAAATATAATTTACCTAACAGTAGTACATTTAATAAAGATGACAGTAGTACATTTAATAAGATCTATCACATACTGATTATTAGGTAATATCGAATAATATCAGATACAGAGAATAATCGTTGTTTTAAGTCCAACTATAGCCGAGTCGTCGTAAAATAAAAATACATATAATTATGTCGTCAATGAATCTGTTACCATTTTGTTTCTGTATCTACAATCGTTTCGTTTCTGTCAATGAATCTTCAATTGTGCTTGTCTACTGATTCCAGGTTCTTGGGTTTAAATCCATGTTGTTGGGATTTATCCCTTGCAAATAAAAATATGATTTATCTACCGATAGGATTGGGCCGATTAGAATGCATTTGCCAACATTCTTTTACATATTTTACAACATTATAGAGTGTACAGTAGGTAATTTAACCGATTGTAATGTAGTATTTAGGATATTTTAATATCGATTGTACTGTAGTATTTAGGATGTTTTAATTCCGATTGTACAATACTGTAGTAACATGTTTTAATTCCGATTGTATTGTAGTATTTAAGATTTTCTAATTTCGAATCCGATTGTACTAAAATTTAAAGTGTTTAAATCCAGATAGGAAAACATAGGCCTAGTATTTAATTAATATGCTTTAATTTTGATTTTGACTGTAGTGTTTAGTTTAGTTTTTATATATAATAAGTAAGTATACCTACTTATATAGTTTTTATTTATTTATTTATTCATCATAGGAATCACCTTTATATCAGTGTCACACATTTATCAGTTAATGGTGCATCCAATTTACAGACAAAATTACAAATAACATAAGCCACAAAGTTCTAAATACTAATACATAACATAAAAAAAAAATGTGAACAAATTAATCAATTAGATCTGTATGAAAATACATAATACGTAAATTGTACAATATATATAACTACAAAAATAAAAACAGAACAACAAAAATACAGAATAGGCCTAATAAATAAATAAAACTTACAGATACATCCTCATGGAGATGTCTGTAGCTTGTTTACTATAATTATTAATCAATTAGTTGAGAGGGGTAATGATGATAAAATTGTAGATCTAGTAACCCATGCTTTCATGAAATATTTTTTACAATAAAAATCAAAGATTTCTCCTAATGTTTCATTTTCAGTGAATAAATTGTAGCATAAAGTGGTGTTTTAATTCCTTAGATCCACAATTAAAATTATCCCAGTACATACTTAAATTATTGTCTATGAGGTTGTTCTTAGGATCCAAGTATACATCATTTCTAACAGAGTTTAATGAAGGACATTTAAATAAAAAAATGGTTTACTGTTTCTTTTTCGTTAGTATTACACATCTTATCCTGTGTTATGATTTGACCAGGATTGTCTACGACCCTCAAGATCTAGAGAGTTTGATCTTGCTTTAAATTTTAAATTCATACCCGTAAAATTAGTTTTATATAACAAATATTGTTAAAGATTTGGAGTTCCTTTATACATAGTATATTCCGTTAACGTTGTTTTGCATTGGGCCTTTGAAAACCACTCGTTATGATCAACTTGTTTATTATTTTTCCTAAATGGCTTTAATTTATCCAGTTAGTAGATGGTTCTTGATTAAATTTGTCTATAAAATTTGTTTTATTTAAAATATCTTTAGTTAATATAGTAATATTGTTACAAAATCTTGGCATTCCCTAACACACTACCTAATAATAATAACATGCCTTATAAAAAGTACATGCATTGCTAGTTTTTGATGTTTTGTATTGTTCCTTGTAGTTTGTACTGTAGGTTACATAATTGTATTGTCTTCCCATTCAATAGACACCCTTCTCTACATAAAACATAATACACCACACCCCTATCATAATAATGGTATAGTCCATATAATTCGAGGTGGCCGAAAACGGCACCTGATATATTACAAATGTCAAGGCTTAATTCTTTCAGAAACTTATAAAATTGAAGTTAAAAGTGATTTTCTCGCCGTCGCAATTTCAGAATCGAATGCGTTCGAACTTCGTAACAGTAACGAAACGAACGCGTTCATCCGTGTCTATTGTGTATTGTATTCAGCGGTCAACTGTGAGGCACTACCGATGCATTTATTTGGTCAAATAAATTCTGTGTGCACTAACATTTATTATTTATTTCATTCCAGACCAACAGCGAATCATCGCCATTAACAGGCTGGTTAAAATCTTAATAAAAATTACTTTAGATAAAAAATTTAAATCATTTAAACAATTAAATGATGACATCGAAGATAGAAAAATGATATTTCAGGTTAAAAGTGATGTAAAATAATAGAATGGAAAGAATTGATCAATATTGGTGTTATACTAAAGGAATTATATTGTAATTGTGAATTGTATATTTAAAAATAATTAACTTATTTGTTACTCAGTCAACTGCTCTCACATCATTTATTTGGTCAAATAAAATCAGAAATTCTTTTCTGTACACTATAACATTTAATAATAAATAAAACTACAATGTTCACACACTTTTTTGATCATATAAAATTGTACCCAAAGTATTTATTCAAAACAATCCAAATGTTATCATTTTCGATTTTCATGTAATTAATCTTCCGAAAGTCGATTATCATTTAAAATTCGTTTACGCAATCTGGAGAAAATGTACAAAGACATCATCAAAAAATTGGTACAAAAATACAAAACAAGGTTTAATTGAATGCAGACGAACATGACTTCCAAAAAATGTCGATTTACTAAAGGAAAGAGTTTTAAAAGAAAATCCTGATTTTGTTAAAATACGCTATTTTGCCGCCGAAATCAAACACATGGTTGCCGTTTGATTGGAAGAAAAATTCTAATAATATATTAAAATTAGCAACTGACTGGAAAACATTAAAAGTAGCCGACCTGATTGACAAGATAAAGGATCGTGGAACCAACAAGCCATTTTACCCCTTTTGTATGATAAACTTCCACGTTTATTTTTATTGTATGTTTTGTTATGTTATCGTATCGTTTTTGCCATACGAAATATGAAAAAAAACAAAATAACCGACCGTAATGAAAGAAATCGCGCAATCGATTGGTGTATTTTCTTGTACCAATTTTTTTAAGATGTCGTACATTTTTCTCCAGATGACGTAGACAGAAAATATGAGATGAAAGTCTTGACTAAAAATTACAATTAACACAATCATTTTTAATTTAACATGACGATAATAATTACTATTATTATTGCTGATTCTATGCGATATAAAATACACGATAATACTTTCTGTTCTTGCCACATCCCTCTTCTATGATTCTACTCTTTTTTTTAAAGTACGAAAACCTAACGAATTTTAAAGATGTATTGTCCCTTTGACTAATTCCAAAAAAATAAAAAATAACAGATTTCGAAAAAAGGTGGGTAATTTTTAAGTATCATAATAGTTATTAACTATCACCAAAAATTTGTTGAAAAAAAAATCATTTAACTGAAATACAGACGTTTTTTTGTTAAAAAAACAACTTTGACTTCCAGTCAAAGTTTTCGATCAAAACATATCCCATAATGAAACACGCTTGTTTGGCTACTCTGTATGCATAATCATAAAACTTCCTCACGATCTGTGTGAGAATACCTTCTCAACCGTGACGAGTTGTAAACAATCCTAATTAGCATATGCATAATGCGTACTCGTGGTTCAAAATCTTTGTTTACTTTCGCTCGCGACGATTTTCCAGACGAAATGTAATCAAATCAATTTACCTGTTAATTACGTAAACTTGTTCTTGGCTCGAATTTTCGACTTAAAGTGAATAACTTTAATATTACTTTGATATGGCCAATTTAAATTTAGAATATTTTGACCTTTATTTTTTTGTGTTTCAAGGGACAATACATCTTTAAAATGATAATCGACTTTCGCCGGAAGAATATTTATTAAACAGAATACCATCACTGACAGAAGGGATTGTCGGATTACTGGAATGAATGTAGCCAATTGTATGGTTTCATTAAAAAAGGACGAACAAAATATCAACCAAAGAATATAGTTGCTTTAAGTTTTATTCATTTTTAAATATTATAGTGTACAAAAAGAATTTCTGATTTTATTTGACCAAATAAATGCTGTGAGAGCAGTTGACTGAGTAACAAACGCGTTATTTATTTTGAAATGTTATAGTGATTTATTTAACCAAATAAATGCATCGGTAGCACCTCATAGTTGACCGCCAAATACAATAGACAATAGACACGGATGAACGCGTTCGTTTCGTTACTGTTACGAAGTTCGAACGCATTCGATTCTGGAATGGCGACGGCGAGAAATTCACTTTTAACTTCAATTTTATAAGTTTCTGAAAGAATTAAGCCTTTGAAATTTGTAATATACCATTAATAATACATTCCAAACAGGTGGCTGCTCTCTGGTGGTAGGATTTGTTGCTCTGGTAGGTATCTGGTGGTGTTTAGTAGGACCGCTAGCCTATGCACTATTATTCTAGGCCTAGCCCTTAAAGATGTATTGTCCCTTTGACTAATTCCAAAAAAATTAAAAATTTCGAAAAAAGGTAGGTCATTTTGAAGTATCATAATAGTTATTAACTATCACCAAAAATTTGTCGAAAAAAAAATCATTTAACTGAAATACAGAAGTTTTTTTTGTTAAAAAAATTACTTTGACTTCCAGTCAAAGTTTTCGATCAAAACATATCCCATAATGAAACGCGCTTGTTTGGCTACTCTGTATGCATAATCATAAAACTTCCTCACGATCTGTGTGAAAATACCTTCTCAACCGTGACGAATTGTAAACAATCCTAATTAGCATATGCATAATGCGTACTCGTGGTTTGAAATCTTTGTTTACTTTCGCTCGCGACGATTTTCCAGACGAAATGTAATCAAACTAATTTACCTGTTAATTACGTAAACTTGTTGCTTTTGGCTCGAATTTTCGACTTAAAGTGAATAACTTTAATATTACTTTGATATGGCCAATTTAAATTTAGAATATTTTGACCTTCATTTTTTTGTGTTTCAAGGGACAATACATCTTTAAAAAATCCCAGGCTAAGTTAATTAATTAACCTTCCTGTTATTACAAACGTCTGTCTAGTTTGCGTTATATATATAATTATTATATTAAAAATAACTGTCTAGGCCTACTTACCGACAAATTAACAGCTCATTTTTACATACTACGATCAGGGGAAACCCCTGCCAGTCGCGTCGATCTCTGGTACGCGGTGTACGAAGTGCATCATCCATATGTTTGTTAGATCAGATCTCATCTGTGTCGATGCTCATTAACATCGGCCGAATTTTTGAGCTGACAAGTTGAGAAAATTGATTAACTTATTTTGGTTTTTTTCTAAGCGAAATTAATATTTTTTTCGGATTTTTTTTCGGCGTAAGTGAACAACTTTATTATAACTATAAAATGGTCTATTCAAAATTTGATTTTATTGATCTTCATTTTTCATATTTTGGGGGACAATACATCTTTAAAGCTAATTAACTATTTTGTATGCACTTTTTTACGAAAAATTGTTTTTTAAATTGTGTTATATATAATATTCAATGACATTTTATAGCTCACTAGGAAGCTTAAAATGTTTCAATGTTTTCCTAAAAATATCTGTAGGACTCCAAGACACTAGAGTGAAATTTTCAAAATCATAGCCTCAATAATGAGGAGTTGAGCACTTTTTAAAACGTTGTGATTTGAAATAGATGTATTTTAACCCATTTGACAAAAAAACCTACGCAGGCCCCTTTGGGCTTCCATACCTAATGTTTCTTGAAATAGAGCTTTCTGATTGGCTGAAAGTTTTATGCATCACTACACCGCCGGGAAAAGTTTTTGTCAAGAGTTTTATCATTATTTTGCGGGTTTGTGTTTATGTTGATTATGTTTAGATAAGACAGATAATTAATTGAATAAAGTAATTATTACCAGATATCTATGATTAGACCTATTACTAGGCTCTGATGGGTACTAGGCCTAGGAGGCTTCCTAACCTAGCTAGGCCTAGTAGGCCTAGCCTAGGCTGGGTAAGGGGTTCTAGGAGCCTGTAGACTTAGGTTGAGGCCTTTGTCTCGTCTGACTAAAAAGGGACCTACTTCAATACTCACCTAGGCTTATATAAATATAAAGTGATATTAGGGGATTATACTTTATAAATCATAAACTTGAAAATTAAACATTTAACATTTTTTCAACTAGTCCATTAAAGTACGGTTACACGTAGGTGCCTTGTAGCTTTGTCACTAATGATTTGCTATTACAACTACAGTACTGTAAAACTATTATCTGGCTGTTTAAAATGCATTACTGTATTCCTTTATAATATTTTAAATCATAATAGGCCTAATATACTTGACTTGTCTACGAACTGACCCAGGTGGTTAAAAATATAAAACATTTTATAGTTTACTAAATGTACTGTATGCTCAAAATAAGTATGGTTTTTTTTTTAGTCTCATTTTTTTTAGTCTCATTATGGAAGCGAGTTCCAGTGGTTTGACAACATGTCCATTTTGTCATGGATATTTTCATGTGTCATGTGTTGATATAAGGGGATCTCTCAGTACATAATTCATCACTTTTAACATTTCAAACACAAAATAACTATTTTTTATTAATTATTTTAATTTTCCTTAGTTACGCATAGCAACGGTTGCTATGGTAACATGATTATTGATAAATAAGATGATCAATGGAATTCACTTTGGTCATATGATAAATACACAAAGTTTGCCTAAGATTGATTGATATTAAGATATTTTAATTAATTTATGTTAATTTCTACTTAATTTGACCTCAAATGACCCCTTCGGAGGGTCCGATTTCTCGGGACTTTTTTTCTGTGACTAATGACATAGAGTAGAATCCAAAAACGTTGAAAAACCTTGTACGCAATTATTTCTATGTTAAACCTTATTTTCCATTCACTATCTTAAAAGAGGGTAGCAACGGATTTTAATGTGCTTAGCAACAATAATATTATAAAATACTTGTGTTGGTGTTGTTCTATGGGGGTAAATAATGTTTTACCTGCTCCATGGTTAGAAAGAAGAGCACAATTCTTACAGTAGTACAGGTATCACAATATGCCATGTTAAAATAATTAATTTGAGCAGAGCTTTATTTAATTGAAATGATTTTATTGATTTTTTTGCTGTTGAATAACATTTTTTTTGTTAAATCAAATTTTTGTCTTTTTCAAAAATCTTCTTATAATATAATATTCTTTTTCTATATATAAAAAATGTTTAACTTTCTGATAAATACAAATGAAAGCAGAGCGTTTATTCAAATAAATATGGTAATGATAGGTTTAAACTGATCCCCTTCACAAATATTTTGTTCCCACACCGGGTGCTGTACACCCATGTTGCCCTGCTTCAAATATACATACACACCTATTTTTATTTGATATTTACATAATAAGATATAATTTGTCCTAATATGTTA
Source organism: Antedon bifida (assembly GCF_963402885.1). NCBI lineage: Eukaryota > Metazoa > Echinodermata > Crinoidea > Comatulida > Antedonidae > Antedon > Antedon bifida. The sequence continues at coordinate 4,727,933 of NC_136234.1, forward strand.
CATGTTTTTATATTTGTTTGTTATTTTTATTTTATTTAACAGAAGCAATTAAAGCACCCCCCCCCCCCCAACCCCCACAATGTTTTAAACATTTACTATTACTATTCTTCATAGAACAAATTTGAAGTTAAATAGTGTACAATTAATTTATAATATGTATAAGAAACATACCATATTTTGAGAGAAACATACCATATTTGGATAGAAACATACCATATTTGGATAGATTGTGGTTTACGATTAACATACTTATGGCAACGAATTAATTAAGCACTTCTTTTTTTTATTACTGCGTTTACAAGTTACATTATGTTTTCAATAAATCATTTTGCTTGCTCGTCTCCCGAGAGGTTGTTTTGTTTTTTAATGGTACTTTTTAATACTATTTTACCATTTGAATAAAAAGGTTATCATGATGCTCATGATTCAACGTTGCTTATACGTTTTATAAAGTTAAGTTGTATGCATACATTATTTACACTTGATTCCCTAAAATAGTAATTTGGTCCAGTCCTTTTTGTGCTGATCATAGAGTTATTACAGGCCAACTAGAGTGCCCAAGTAAGCAGCGGGTACTGCACCAACAGGATTAGCAAGTATTCTCAAATGTACTTAGTATAAAGTACAAATTACGTCAGAGTAGGGCAAAACATCTAATTACTCAACTCCCTGACGCAAAACTACAATTACAATCCTGTTGGTGCAGTACCCGCTGTTTACTTGGGCTCGAATCTAACCACTAGCCATCAGCGCAAGCTCGGTGGTCTAGAGGTATGAACGCCAGGCTAGTGATCTGGAGGTCGTGGGTTCGAGTCCCACCCGAGAACTACTTGCGAATTTTTTCGCAAGTATTCTTAAATGTACTTAGTATAAAGTACAAATTACGTCAGAGTAGGGCAAAACATCTAATTACTCAACTCCCTGACGCAAAACTACAATTACAATCCTGTTGGTGCAGTACCCGCTGCTTACTTGGGCTCGAATCTAACCACTAGCCATCAGCGCAAGCTCGTTGGTCTAGAGGTATGAACGCCAGGCTAGTGATCTGGAGTTCGTGGGTTCGAGTCGAATTTTTTCGCAAGTATTCTCAAATGTACTTAGTATAAAGTACAAATTACGTCAGAGTAGGGCAAAACATCTAATTACAAACAAAAATGTTACATAAAATGTAGAAAATCTAATAATCTAATGGACACAGTTCATTGTATCTTGTACATTTCCAATAAGAGGACTTTTATAAGGAACTTTTCAACGACATAGTGGTCATTCTTCAGTAAGTGTCTAAAATCGTGTCCCGATACTTTGGTGGGATAGAGACTAAAAATTCATTTGAAAAACAAAAATTCTTGACTTATATCATAATCAACATTATTGTAAGAATAATTATAATATTGAACATTTTAAATTTATTATCTATCTATCTAAATATAAAATTGAATAGAAGTGTGGTTGAAGAAATGCTTTGCACATTTGTAGAATATCTTTTGCACATTTAACGTCAAAACTGATCGTTTTTAGTTGCGTGGACGCGACTCAATAGTTCACTATGTCGGTCGGTCGGTCTGTCTGGTATCACTATGCGTTTTATCGCTTTTCTGTACATTTTGAACTGTTTTGATGTACAGAAAAGTTTTAAAGTACATTACTTTTTGAAAGTTCATTTTTTTCTGAGAGCACGACTTATGGCTGTTGGCCTTGTTACATTTAACGGCGTGATGTTTGCACATATGCGGGTTATGAATTTTTACAGATTTGCACATTTGAAGGTAAAATGTTTGGACAAATGTGGTTGTTTGCACATTTGAAGGTAAAATGTTTGGACAAATGTGGTTGTTTGCACAAATGAACCGGAATCATTAACACCCACGGAACCCAACAAATTCCATAAAATAGTAATTTCTCCATGGTTGTTCAGTTGATTCTTTGTGCTGATTTATTATAGACCACCTATAATGCTTACTAGGTGACAGTGACGTGAATTTATATAATGGAATTGATATTTAACTGTATCTTGTATCTTTCTTTCATATTGAATTTTTTATCGATCAAAGAAAATAAAATAAGTTGTCATTGTCATGAAGCACGGGTACCCTACCGTAACTCATGGCTAACTCATTATGTAACATATTTATCTATTTGGCTTTTCATTGTGGTAGAATAATCTATTATAATAGTATTTAGTATTGACAATGTGACTCGCTTGATTCTCACGCTTGCTTTATGAAATTAAAATACACAGATTTGCATGATTTGTTTTCGAGAAAAGCGATCTGTTGTACCATGGAGAAATAAATTATTATTTCTCCATGGTTGTACCTTTCACCACTATTCGTCGCGCTCGATCCCGTGTCGCGTGTTTCCAATAAAGTCACTAATTTTAATACCCTTTCGTGTGTTAATACACTATACTCCAGTGGACCCAAGTCGGCACCAGTGGAACACATTTATATAAAATAGAAATAATGTCAGTAAATTTACTATATTTTCGAATGATAATTTTTTCTTTCTTTTGTGACACTCTAAGTAGAGTACGACTACCATTTCCAGGTCTGGATAATTACTATTTCATTATTAAAATAATTTTTTTTTATTTATTTAAGTTATTTGTTTATCTACTATTATGTATTGTCTATTAGGTAGAAGTATTAAATTGATTGTTATTGTTGTAGTGTATATATGTATGATTACTATTAGCTTAGTTTCGATGTGTTCTTGCACCGATCCATTTCTAGAGGAAAGTGTATTGGATGATCTGAAATGTGTTTTGTGTCATCTTCCTCTGTACCGGGCGATGCAGACACCGTACGGTTACAGATTCTGTTCCTGTATTTTGAAACATGCACGTTGGCATACAGCATTGTATGCGGAGCCAAAATAATAGACGATGTTCACTGGTCAACGGCTTGACTCAAAATGTGTTCTTGCATGGCTGATTAGACCGATCCATTTCTAGAGGAAAGTGTATTGGATGATCTGAAATGTGTTTCTGTCCGCCGGGTGATGCAGGCACCGTGCGGTAGCAGGTTCTGTTCATGTATTTTGAACCAGACATACAACGAGTGAGTACACTATTGATAAATATATAATATATAATATTTTATTATTACATTTTATTACAGAGGCTAGGAAGATTTTTTCACTGTTATTAAAGAACGGTAATGACCAATTATTATATTTATCTATGAGTATTAATCGGTCGAACCGGTTCCTGGTCACCCTGAAATATTCCGAGTAATTTGTTCAAATCATAAAAACGGAGATATTATATTGCTATGTCTTGAAGAAAAATTTTTCATAATTATTATTATAATGTCAAAAGTCCTATTAGGTCTATTTACCTATGTATTATACAGATATACATCGATTATCCTTTTTAGTTTTTGTTTGTTTCTTCAATGCTCAATTTGATAGGATTGTAAAACACGACGCTGCCGCTGGTTCCCTCTCGAGGAATCGGAGCAGCAGCAGCGTTGCCAATTTCTTGAACAGGTCGTCTAACGCGCATGCTCCTCCAGAAGTCTCTTATTATTTGACGTGATGGTTCTTGTTTAGGAACTCCTGGTTGTGAAATAATTTGGATACTCTCAGTCTCATCACCATCTCGTTCCTCCGATACTTGAATCGGTGGAATACCGATAACTCTCAAATCACTTTGGCTCTTTGGTTGTTTGTGAATTTCTGATTTTTGAATCGATCTTGCAACCACATCTCGTCGTTCTTCCGATAGTTGATCCGGTGTACCGATATTTCCATTATCGGTATTTTGGCTTTTCGATTGGTCAGGAGTTGCTAGTAGATGTGCACCTGAAATAACTTGAATACTTTCAGTACTATCTCCTTCTTCCGATTCTTGAATCGGTGGTGAACCGATATTTTCTACATCATCGTTTATCTGGCCTTCTGGCGGTTCGGGGTATTTCTTGGGTTCCATCTGCGTAAAAAATATAATGTATCTATGCATAACATATTATGTGGACTGCGTGCAATACTAGACTATTTTTTTAATAATGAGAATTTTAACACTGAAAGTTAGGACTACAGGTGGTTTGGGGATACAAAAGTGCAGCGCATAAATAATAATAGGCCTATTTGCCTATTGGCACCAAAGACATTACAAAAGGTGAAGAAAGAAATATTCAAAATGGTTTTTTTAAATATATAAGTGACATACACAAATGTACAAAATTATCTCACCTCTGATCATTCACCGATGTACGCTAAAAAGTTAATCAATTTGTACCAGTCGATCCCGTGAGTGAGTTCTCAGTTTGTAGGAAAACATGCAACGGAAGTTCTGTTGTGAGCAGTGTTTCAGTCATACATTGTCGTGAATTCAAAAAAGCACACACTATGGAACGCGATGCATTTCCTTCACATATCATAAAAATATAATATCAGTGAATGTTGTTTAACACAGTATAAAAATAATTATTTCCCCCATTTATAAACCAAACCAAACCATTGTTAGTAACGTGGGCGGGGCTTGTTGGTACTTTCGGCTTCGATATCCGGTAGCGACGCGCGGTTATTGGTAAATCACCAATCAAATTATCATATTACTATACGACATGTCAAGTCACTTTGACGGGATTCCCCTCAAAGAGTAGAAAGTATTATATCTAGGCGTATATCATCTATTTGTGACTTAGTACTCGAACCATGTCACATCACTCTGAAAATGTTTTTAAATGTCGATTTAAAAATAAGAAGTTCCAATTTAGAGCCCAGTCAGTACTACTAGTCCTTGTATTCCCTTATTGTATATATTGCATATTGAAATATTAAAACCAGTTGTACCACCAAAGTCATCTAAGAATCTCTGCCTGGGTGATGAAGCATGACGATGATAAGATGATTTGTATTAACATCTGCAACAAACCGGGTTCCCCACAAAAAAAGAACACAAAACAAGGAGTTATCCGCTTGGTATACCAAGCGGATAACTAAAAAGAGTTATTTTGTTGCTCTCCAAAGAGAGGGCAGTACATGTGGATCATCTTGAGCCCTGTCGAGTCAAATTACGATACAAAAAGCTGTCTTTCATTGCATTGCTTGAATGATTTGAGAAAGAAGAAAAGCTGTCTAGCGCCCTCTATTATACTGTAGAAAAACTTTATTACAATACCATATCGTTATTGTTATTTTAATACACATTTTGTTTTATTCTCTCTGCCTTATATGAGATATATCACAGAAAATAATTAATTTGAGCAGATTTATTTAATTGAAATTATTTGAGCATTTTTTATGTTAAATTTAAACTTTAAAATGAAACTTTTTTAGACTTCCTCATAGTATTTTACTTTAATACCATCAATCAATATTTTACTCAGTAAAAAGTAAGTAGTTAAAATTAATTTTTTTATATATATATATTTAATTCAAAATTCCTGATAAATACAAAAGAAAGCAGAGCATTTATTCAAATATGGTAATGATTGGTTTAAACTGACCCCGTTACAGATATTTTGTTCCTAAACCTGATTCTGTACACCATGTTCCCCTGCTTCAAATAATATATAATTTTTCCTAATATGTTAAATGTTTTGTTTATATATTTGCTTATTGTTTTTATTTTATTTAGCAGAAACATTTAAAGCACCCCCCCGCCCCCACCCTATGTTTTAAACATTTACTATTAATATTCTTCATAGAACAAATCTGAAGTTAAATAGTGTACAATTAATTTATAATAATTAGGTATATAAGAAACATACCATATTTGGATAGAACAATACCATATTTGGATAGAAACATACCATATTTAGATAGATTGTGGTTTACGATTAATATATTTCTGGCAACGAATTAATTAAGCACTTCTTTTTTTTATTACTGCGTTTACAAGTTACATTATGTTTTATGTTTTGCTTGTTCGTCTACTAGAGGTTGTTTTGTTTTTGAATGGTACTTTTCTATTTTACCAGTTTAATAAAAAGGTTCTTGGGTGCTCATGATTCAACGTTGCTTATACGTTTTGTAAAGTTAAGTTGTATGCATACATTATTTACACTTGATTCCATAAAATTGTAATTTGGTTCAGTTGATCCTTTTGTGCTGGTTTATTACAGACCAACTAAAGTGCTTACTAGGTGACAGTGATGGGAATTTAGTTCCATGATATAATGAAATGTATATTTTTTAATTGTTTGTATCAATTTTCATCGCTCAAAGGAAATAAAATGTCAACTATGAAGCACGGGTAACTCATATAACATAATGGAATCTATTATATTAATATTTATTGTTGGCAATTGTAATTTTTTCTCACGCTAAACTTGCTTTAGAAAATTCATGATTCGCATGATTCGTTTTCGAGAAAAGCGATCTGTTGTACTTGCACGTGGTATTTGTGGCCAATTTTCACCACTATTCGTCGCGCTCGATCCCGTGTCGCGTGTTTCCAATAAAGTCACTATATTGTAAACCCTTTCGTGTGTTACACTGAGCTCCAGCCAAGTTAGTCATTTTAGGCGATTTTAACTTTCATGTTGATAATTCTAACAACAGGGATGCTGTATTGTTCCTCAACACTCTTGAGACATTCGATTTATATCAGCACATCCATGACCCAACTCACATCGCCAACCATACTTTAGATTTACTTATCTCCCGCAAAGAATCTGACCTGCTTAGCAAAATATCCATCCAACATGGTATGCCTTCGGACCATCATGCCATTAAGTGTCAGGTTGACATCAATCGTCCTGGGCCCAGCATAACACAAGTAGTTTCACGAAATGTCAAAAACATAGACATCGTCAAATTCCAGTCTGATGTTCTTGATTCTCTCTCACAATGTTCCCTGGCCTCTGACATTGATTCTATGGTGATGGGGTATAATGTGTCGTTACAGAAAATATTAGATTCTCATTCTCCACCTATGCTTCGCACTCTTGTGCTTCGCCCTCATGCACCCTGGTATACAGGTGAACATCATTCAATGAAGCAGGAGCGTCGACGTCTGGAGCGCAAGTGGCTGAAATCTGGTCTCATGGTAGACAAACAACTGTACCATAATCAGTGCACTAACTACAATGAACATCTTTATAAGGCCAAGACGGAGTATCACAAAGATGAGGTATTAGGATGTGATCAACGCAAGTTATTCCGTGTTGTTGACAAGTTAACATCTACTGCCATCTCTAGTCCTCTTCCAGCTCATGATGATGCTAAAACTCTTGCAAATCTATTCTCTGACTTTTTTAAGAATAAGATTGAGAGATATTGCAGAACTTTTTCATCAACCTCCCCTCATTATGTTGAATCTCAATCATGTAAAAGTAATTTCAATACCTTTGACCCTGTCTCTGCTGATGATTTACTTAATGTCATTAGGTCAGCCTCCATTACCTCTTGCTCCCTGGATCCGCTTCCTCTTAAATTATTTAAGACTTGTCTTCCTACCCTTCTTCCCTTCTTTACCAAAGTTGTCAACACCTCACTGAGCTCAGGTATCTTTCCATCTTCACTCAAACATGCCTGCATAACACCATTGTTAAAGAAGCCATCTTTGGATGTTGAGGAATTTGCAAGTTATAGACCCATTTCCAATCTTCCATTTCTTGGAAAAATTATTGAGAGGGTTGTGTCCAGTCAGCTGCAATCATATCTGAATAGAAATGGGTTATTTGCCACTAGACAATCCGCCTATCGTCCAAACCATAGTGTAGAATCTGCACTTCTTCTTGTGCATAATGATATTAGCATTGCACTTGACAACCATAATGAGGTTCTTATGGTCCTTTTAGACTTCAGTGCTGCTTTTGACACCATCAACCATAAGCAGTTATTACATCGTCTATCATCACGTTACGGTATCTCTGGAATTGGTCATAATTGGTTTGCATCATATCTAAATGATAGGTCCCAGTCCATTGTCATCAAGGATGTTTTGTCGAACCCGACTCTGCTTACAGTTGGTGTTCCACAAGGGTCTGTGGTTGGTCCTCTTCTGTTTATTTTATTTACCGCCCCACTACTTGACCTTATTGAATTTCACAATGTGAAGTGTATGGCGTACGCTGATGACACTCAGCTTTATGTCACTTTCAACCCTAATCAGCGTAATTCTGCTGTCAGTAAACTTGAATCCTGTATTGCCGAAGTCAGAGCATGGTGTCAATCTAACAACCTGGTTATGAATGATGCTAAAACAGAACTTATTCATTTTTCTTCTCGTTTTAAGCCTGCGTGTTGGACTGCCTCTGTTAAGATTGGTAATTCTTTCATTCAACCTTCGTCATCCTGTAGAAACCTTGGAGTTGTCATGGATTCAACGCTTTGTATGTCCAATCAGGTACATAACATCTGCAAAGCTGGGCTTCACGCTATTCGTAAAATTGGAAGCATTCGGAAGTACCTGGATTCAAGATCAACTGAGATTCTTGTTCACGCTTTTGTTACATCAAGGCTAGACTGTTGTAACTCATTACTTTATGGCTTACCAGCAAAGGATATCTCTAAAATTCAGCGAGTCCAGAACACAGCTGCCCGATTGGTCGTTCAAAGCCCCATAAGGCAACATATCACACCTGTGCTGAGACAGCTTCACTGGCTTCCGGTAACACAAAGAATTACTTTCAAGATCCTGCTCTTTGTTTTCAAAGCTCTTCATAATTCTTCATCTAAGTTCATTTCTGAACTTATTCAACCTTATGTTCCTAAGCGGTCTCTGAGATCTAGATCTGAGTCTCTTCTTGCCCATATATTTCATCCCTCCACTAAGTTTTATGGAAATCGTTCATTTTCTTCGGCATCCGTTTCTCTATGGAATGCGTTGCCTATTGAAATCCGTCAGGCTACTTCCACCAGTGTCTTCAAATCTCTCCTCAAAACCCACCTTTTTAATTTGTAATTTTTCAAAATTTTCTGTCTTTGTAAAGCGCATTGAGGCTTTCAGCATAATGCGCTATATCAAGTACCAGTTATTAGTATTATTATTAAGTTGCCACCAGTGGAACTCAATTATATAAAATAGAAATAATGTCAGTAAATCTATATTTTCGTATGTTAATTTTTTCTTTCTTTGGTGACACTCTATAAGTATGAGTCCGACTCGGGGTACGACTGCCATTTCCAGCTCTGGATAATTAATATTTCATTATTAAAATTATTTTTTTTTATTTATTTAAAATTAATCTACTGTTATGTATTGTCTATTAGTAATTATAAGTATTAAATTGATTGTTATTGTTGTAGTGTAGGCCTACACAGTTATTGTATGATTAATGTTAGCTTAGTTTCGATGTGTTCTTGCATGACTGATTAGACCGATCCATTTCTAGAGGAAAGTGTATTGAATGATCTGAAATGTGTTTCTGTCCATCCACTCCACCGGGCGATGCAGGCACCTTGTGGATGCCGATTCTGTTCCTGTATTTTGAACCAGACATACGACGACGAGTGTGAGTATAGTACTGTATGAATGTTTTATAATTGCGGGATGTTGTAGACAACTGTGAGTAGGTTAGATGAAGATTTTAAGGGGTGTATACGCTGCATTAGCGCCGTATGTACCACTGGGCGATGCAGGCACCGTGGGGATGCAGGCTCTGTTCCTGTATTTTGAACCAGACAACGAATGAGTACACTATTGATATATTTTATTTTATTATTACATTTATTACAGAGGCTACTGAAGATGTTTTTTCACTTTATTAAAGAACGGTAATGACCAATTATTATATTTATCTATGAGTATTAATCGGTCGAACCGGTTCCTGGTCACCCTGAAATATTCCGAGTAATTTGTTCAAATCATAAAAACGGAGATATTATATATTGCTATTTATTTACTGTATTTCTAATTTAAAGAAATATTTAGACTAAAAGGCCTATAAATCCAGAATAAGAGAATACAAACATTCCAACAGTATTCAGATCTAAAAATCAGTGCTGAACGTATGAACCAACTTTATATCATCGAGTAAAATTCTAGAAGTAACGCGCGATTTACCGAATTTTGCCCTTACGTAAATGTTATATAGATGTCAAAGTTTTTACTATATTATACATACGGTTATCCTTTTTAGTTTTTGTTAGTTTCTTCGATGCTCAATTTGATAGGATCATAAAACACGGTGGTGCCACTGGTTCCCTCTCCTGGGATCGGAACAGCAACAGCGTTGTCAACTTCTTGCATGCTCCGCCAGAACTCTCTTATTTGACGTGATAGTTCTTGTTCAGAAACTCCTGGTTGTGGAATAATTTGGATACTCTCATCATCATCTCGTTCCTCCGGTGATACTTGAATCGGTGGTATAGGCCTACCGATAACTTTGCAATCACTTTGGCTGTTTGTTTGTTTAGGAATTTCTGATATTTCTGGCATAACCTGATTCGATCTCGCAACCATACCTCGTCGTTCCTCCAATAGTTGATCCGGTATACCGATATTTCCATTATCGTTCTTCTTTTGGCTTTTCGATTGTTCGGGAATTGCTGTTTGTGTTTCTTGAATCGGTGGTATAGGCCTACCGATATTTTCTACATCATCGTTTATCTGGCCTTCGGTCGGTTCCGGGTATTTCTTGGGTTCCATCTGTAAAGAATAGTGTATACCAAATATTATGTGGACTATTTACTACTATGCTACAAAATATACTAAAGTGTATGCGTAAATAACAATACCTACTGCCAACAAAAACTATTTAGGATGTAGGCCTATATCAAGACACCTAAAAAATGCATAAACATACAAATGTCCAAAATTCTCTCACCTCGGCATTTAACGTATGTACACTAAAATGTTTACTTTACAATTTTATACCATTCGATCCCACGATGGAGTCTAGTTTGCAAGAAAAGAACTACTGCTACCGAACTAACAATTCCTGTCCGGTTCGTCTGATTGAATTTGACTGCTTCAAAATTCCCATGTATATACTGTATTATATAATACGCTCAAAACGACATGGACCTTAGTTAGCCAATGAGCAATCAATAATATTTGTACAGCAGAAACCGCATTCCTATTGAGGTGTAATTGTGGGATTACCAGTTATCAATTACTATTATATGTCATAAACATGTTATATTATGCTGTTGTTTAATATTGCATGGACGCACAACGAAAGTGTCACGTGCCACTGATTCTAAAGTAAAGTGAGTGCAAATAAAATACTAATACCGTAATACAGTATTATTAGTATTTTATTATAACAGTATATACATGGGAATTTTGAAGCAGTCAATTCAAGTACAATAACAATTGGATAACAGTATATAAAGATACAATAGATACGTCGGTCAACAGTATATACATAATCTATAAATAAAAATGTTTGGATAATTGTTTCCGCCGCCTTCTATTATCAAGATATGTCAAACCACCCACATTAAGGCCAATTTTACAAAACAGACGAGCGGTAGCGGTAATTGTAAGCGGAAAACCGCGTGCTAGTCCCATTTATACAGCGCGCGGAATTCGCAAACGGAGTGGTGGAAAGTAGGTGCTTTTAGGCCTCGAGGCTAAAGAATGCATGTTACAAGCACTGCTGGTTCCAAAACTAGGCTAGGCTCATCTTGCTTTTGACGGACTCACGCAAAAAAGTTTTTGATAAATGACGTCACATCAATCATGTCGTTGATTATTGAATATAGAATCTCATGTTATTCCTTATGACCATTTTATACATAACGCGGAGCGGACGGGATATAGGATACACAGATTCATGTAGGACATCCGCTATACCGTTTCCGCGCGCTCTATGTAATTGACAAGCCTTAAATTGGCCTCGTGTCAAGTTGAATATGACTCTTTTTTTCAGGGAATTTCAGGACAAAATCGTAACGGAGGTCGTATGAGAAAAAAAATACTCTAAAATGTTCTTAAAAGATTGGCCTACATTACTGTATGAATAAAAACTATTATAAAATTTGTTTTGATAGTCTAAAATCCACCAACGTAAAAAAGACACAGCAATTAATCCATTTAGGACCTGTAAAATTATAGAAATAGAAAAAAAAGCATATTAATTGAATAACCAAACATAAATAAATCACTTCGCCAATAAACGGATACAGCAACGCGAAAAACAAATGAGTCGAGTGAATTTGTAAAGAAATAGGTTTTTTAAAACTACTCGCATAAAAAAACATGTACATTAAATCTAATTATGTTTTAAAATTACAAATCACAAATGTATAACTCTTGCCTCTTGTCTTGTACAACAAGGCCAACAGCCACAAGTCGCGTGCTCTCAGAAAAAAATGAACTTTCAAAAAGTAATGTACTTTAAAACTTTTCTGTACATCAAAACAGTTCAAACAGTACAGAAAAGCGATAAAACGCATAGTGATACCGGACCGACAGACAGACCACCGACAGACTGACCGACCGACATAGTGAACTATAGAATGAAGTTTGCCTAGTTTTCGAGAAAATGCAATTTCAGTTTACTTGTTACTTAAGAATGCTCGCTATCTACTGTTGTTTTCTGTAATAATGGGAATATTTATTTATTTATTTGGAATTACACCTTTAGATCGGTGGCACACTTAGCACAAAAGTGCATCCTTCACTAATAACAATATAAAATATAACAATTTATGAATTACATACAGAAAAGTGTAAAGGCAAAAACAACTATCAACCCCTCACAAGATAGTAACTTATACCTTAAGTCTTTAAATTCACAATTAAGTTGTAGCATTCTAATAAATATAATTTTTTGCCATCGATAGTTTTCCATCTTTATAATTCTATGGAAGTATTTCATATGAAGAGCGTTATGGATCTCGTTAATTTTGGAGACCAACCAAGCTCTCCATATAGAGGGCGACATTACAAACAGAAAAGATTTTTAGGTTTGTTTTTAGTCGTTTTCGGTAATTAGCCTGCCTCCATTTATTATATTTTTTATATCTGGGAATGTTGCTAGGGCTAGTGTAGTGGAACCCAACTAGGCCCTAGTGTAGTTGGGATTCGTGTAGTTGTATTGTAATCCTTGTTGTAGTAGGGCCTACCTTCTTGCCCCTGCCTAGCTAGTCCTAGGCCTAGTCCAAAAAAACAATGCAACCTGCATGCCTAGACCAACAAGGTAAGCCTGGGAGTAAGCCTATCCCCGGTGAATCAAGTAATTCTACGTCGTCTGATGGAGCAGGAACAAGCAGGCCTAGGGTTGGTGTTGGCGATAGTGGGGATGTTAGCTTCAAAATGCCAATGTTTAAAAATCCAATACGAAAAACATCGAAGGTTAAGGGACCAAAGATTTTGGCTGATCAATCCGTTGCAGATTCTATAACTCTAGTGCAACCTGAATATAAAAAAAATGTTGATAATAATATTATTAATAATAAACTAAAAAAGAAGGCTAGGCCTAGTCAACGGTCACCAGCAGAAATACTAGCCACACCGCCACCTCCATACCGTGAGCCAGCATGGAGTGGTATCCCGCAAGATGAACATTATCTTGAAGTTCTAAAAGGCGGTACGATATGTGATAAAATTGGACTGAACGATCATGCATTTCATCTATTTGGTAGACTTGAAAGCAACCATGTTCAACTGGACCATCCTTCTCTGTCTCGCTATCACGCCGTACTGCAATATCGAACAATCGGGGATAATGATCACGATCCAGGATTTTACTTATATGATTTGGATAGCACTCATGGAACAACATTGAATAAGAAGCAGATAGAAGCCAAGGTGTTTTGTAGAGTCCGTGTTGGGCATATGTTTAAACTCGCAGGAAGTACACGTTTGTATATATTGCAAGTTAGTACACATATTATTATTAAATCATGAATTCACCAGGGAAAGTAGGATAATTAGCACCCTATTGCTATATAAAATGATACAAAAATCAGAAACTGAAAGCTTTGTAGTTATTTTATAACACATTTATTTATTTATTTCTTTTTTATTATGGTAGCCAAGCATCATAACCACCAAGTATAATTGTAAAATACATCAATACAATTAAATCAACAAAATAGTTCATAAACACAAAATACCAATGTTATAATAAAAAATTGCCATAAAAATATATTTAAACAAGTGTGAATCCAACTAAAACACAATAACAATATAATAAGCTTTCTTGGAGGTATCGGGGGGAGGATGTATCTAGATACAGTGAAATTATCAACAGTTTATTTACAGAATCAAATTCCAACACCCCCTCCCCTCTAAAATTCCAAATATTTATCAAGAAGAATATACTATACAATAATATTATGATAAATGTTAAATATAATTATAATTAATATTTTGAAAATTATGAAGTAGGGAGTTTGTTCTTGTATTAATTATCAGAACCCAAAAAAAAAAAATGAATTTTAAAGTTTATATCATATCATGTATGGTTATTTATATATTAACAATACAAATTATTTGTACTTTCAATTTATTTTTTGTCAAGGGTGGAAATACATCAATGGAAGGGACCAGAAACGATCTTTCAATCGAACAGTTAAAAGACATGCAGCAAAGACAAATGGAAGAAAAAGAACTGCTTAGGATGAAAGAGATGGAGGAAGAGAAGAAAGAACCTGTAAAGGAAGATGATTCCAACACTGGGATATCATGGGGAATGGGTAAATGATTTTACTTCAGTTACTGCAGTATATTCATAGGGAGGAAGACCCAAATACATTGTGCAGTGCGTTATAAAGCAAACTTTTTTTGGACTGAATAACACTGCGATATTATTCAGGAAATACATTATGGAGTCATTTCCCTATAATTGCGCAATATAGATAAGTGTAACATGGCTTAAAAACTAGTTGACTACTTATTAACGAGGAGCATTTAAAAAATATAATATAATTCTATTCTTTATTTCAAGATTAGCGTTAGTTCCATCTTTCTTTGAAGGGTGGCGCACTATTTTTAATACAATTAATAAAACATTTTTAATAATCATTTCTTTAGCTGACGATGCGGATGCAGAGTCTGATCTATCCCACAATCCATTCGCATTGGATGCCGACGACGATAAAGAAGCTCCTTATTTGAAGGACCCCAAGAAGGCTCTAAGAGGATTTTTTGAAAGAGAAGGTAATTGGATAAGAAATCTGTATCTGTGTTTTTTTCAGAAGTATAATTATACCATCAAGCATCAATTATAACATCACTACGTTCCAAACAACAATGTAGCGATTGGAAGTCACTTCCTACATTTGTTGTTGAGTCAACCTCAGTTAATCAATTTAAAACTGGCTTGGAGAATCACATGTCTGAACACCACATGAGTATTCTCCCTATACTCAATACAATCTAATGCTTTACTCATGGAGGGAAACACATGCACAGCCTCAAATACCTCAAGATCAAGGTATATCAAGGTATAAATTGTAAACAAATTGGTAAATTTTCAGATATTGAACTTGAATACAACGTGGAAGAGATGGGAATTGGACGAAGTCATCAATATATCTGCAAGGTTGTGTAAGTACTATTAATTTACATTGCTATCTAGTTAAATAGTGTTGTATACTGATATACTGTACGTTTACCCTTGAGTAATATGCCTACCTCCCAATTTTGAAATAGTTTTCTTACACTATGAAATAATATACATATATAATGTATCAACACACTCAATTTTTGTTCTTGAGTATTAATAATCTTTCTCCACGAATGATACCAACTCTTCCAAAAGAATACCCAAAACCAGTCATGCGTGTAATTCATTTTTTTTTAGATGTAGTACAGTAGTTGTAGTGCTATACTATGAATCAATAAAATGCTATTTTTAGTTGTAACCTAACAGTGTTTTGTTGAATTAGCAGTTCTACTGCCAAAGCCTTATTATGGCTTAGTCAAATTGTTATTGGAAACGTATACAAAATAGCTCACCATGTAATTGTCACCATGGTGTTGGATGCATGTGATTGTAATAACATTTTTCCTTATGTTTAAATTGTCAGTCTACCTTTGGATGATCCTAGTGGAAAATCTATAGTAGCCGAGGCTGCTGTATCTGGTAAAAAGAAGGAGGCCGTTCTGGCATGTGCGCTGGAAGCGTGCAAGATCCTCGACAGACATGGAGTGCTGAGGCAGGCTAAACACGGTAAGATGATGCTCTCAGATCTTTGGAGTAATTACTGCAATGTTTCTAAATAAATAAATTATAGTGAGAAAACTGTAATGAGCTTTTAAGAATTAATTGACCAACTTTTTGATTCTTTCAAATATAAAAGTTTATACAATATTGTTTAATTTCTTAGGGAGTCAAATTGAGATTATTCCATTAACAACAAAACCTGAAGTTTCATTCAATCCTAAAGCTCTGTCTACACTATCAAACTAGTTTGACAAAAAAGTGTGATGTGCCCAAATATGGTGGTGATATTCCCAAATATAATAGTGATGTCATTGATGATCATGTCCATATATGGGCACATCACATTTTTTTGTCACATAAAGTGTGATAGTGTAGACAGAGCTTTAATCAATTCATGGAATTATTGATTATATTCAATACTATATTTTGTGGAATTTATCAGATGTTTTGCTTTTTTATTTGAATCTTTATAATTTTTAATCTTTTTTTTTTCACAGAAAGTAAAAAAAGGAAAGACAAAAATTGGGCAGCAGACGATTATTATGATAGTGACGAAGACACATTTTTGGATCGAACAGGAGAAATAGAGAAGAAGAGGTTAAAAAGGATGAGAAAAGCTGGAGCAGAGAAACAGGAAATATTAACTTATGATAAATTGGTAAAGCTGTCTACAATATCAAACTTAATGTGACAAAAAAATGTGATGTGCCCAAATATGATGATGTCATATCACCACCATATTTGGGCACACCACACCTTTCTGTGTCAAACTAGTTTGATAGTGTAGACAGAGTTTAACATTATTTTATATTGTAGAAAGTAATACAAAACATTTGTTAGCTTATATGTAAATTGATGTTCAAAAGACCACAAAAAAGTATGCAGAAATTTATAATGCACAAATTTAAACTTTAAGCCAAAAAATGTTACACAAGAACCATATACATTTTTAAAATGTTATTTTTAGCTCATTTTGTGCTGATTATGAATACTGTACTTTACTAAGCCAAAATCTAAAATATCAAATAAAGGGTGCTATACAAAATTCACTCTCTTTCTACTAAATGAATCAAATTAATTTTAAATGAGTTTAAAATTCAAGATTGACAAATATACTGTAGATAAAACGTAAGCAAATATATTAATAATAGTAATGAATAGTAAAAATATAACTAGAGAGAAAATAAATGATAATTTGTTCTCAGGTAGTGCAACTAGAAGAACTTGAAAAGGAGATGAAGAAAGTTGAAGATAACTTGGCAAAAATGGCTAATGGTAAGAAACAGACAGTAACGCAGTGACATTCAGTATTGCTGATGTTAATAGTTTGTCAAAAATAGATATCGACACGTAGTTCATAGTTTCAGGTAAGGGAAGGGCACACCCCAAGTGCTTCCCCTTGTTTACTGTTCTGCACTGTCAGTATTTTACCCATTTTATGACATTTTTTTGTGTTTGTTTTAAATTTTTATCTGGCAAGCAATTCCAAGTCATTTTATTTGTGTTTAACCAAATAAAATTGAACGAATAAATCACTGTCTAATAAATCAATACTCTCTACTTTTTAAGCTCTGTCTACACTATCAAACTAGTTTGATGAAAGAAAATGTGATGTACCCAAATATGGTAGTGATATGCCCAAGTATGGTAGGAATATTACATCATCATGTCCATATATGGGCACATCACATTTTTTTGTCACATAAAGTTTGATAGTGTAGACAAGGCTTTAAATATTACTGTAATTATAGTTGTTGTTTATTTTGTTTTAAAGATAAAGATGAGAATAAAGCCGAGGATTCATTGGATGCTTTTATGGACTCAATTAAAAGTGGCTTCAAAGACAGAAATCAAAGAGCTAAACTGAAATTGAGGCTTGTTGATCTGCGAAAAGAACACATGAAATTAAAAAAACTTATCGATATTGCCAAACCAGCCAAAATGCCAGAATTAAAGGGGTATAAAAATAAAACACTTTCTTGTCAGGAGTCCATCCTCTAGCCAATCTATATAAGTTTATTGGTATGTAGTTATACTAGGGTCAGTATGACTAGGACAAGCCATACTGACCCTAGTATACCAATGAGATTATATAGATTGGCTAGAGGATGGACTCCTGACATAGAGTATTTCCAACAGGAACTGAACCATAAATATAACCAATATATAGATATGAAAGCACTCTAATATAAGACCACCCACAGCTCTACACATCTAGGATAAGGCCATATGCATCATCAATTTTTATCTATTTTCTATTGTAATTTCTAGACAAATGTTCAATATAAAGGGTTTTTGTGACAAAAAAATGTGATGTGCCCATATATTGACATGATGTCATATCACTACCGTATTTGGGCATATCACTACAATAGTTGGGAACATCACACTTTTTTGTCAAACTAGTTTGATAGTGTAGACAGAGCTTTATTCAATTATAGTTGTATTCATTAATTAGTTAGCTTGTTAAATCTATGTTGTATTTTTGGTCCATAGTAATTCATCATCTAAGAGTACTAGTAGCGTTACTAAACCTAAGACACAGGCTATGATTGGCAAGATGCATGGCGCTAAGAAGTTCAGATTTGCAGTAAGTATGCTAACAAGCTTGTTATTTAGTGTACCTATTATATGTTTATTGCTTGAAAATGATTAAATTTGCAGATATGATCATTCTAAGATACATAATAACTGTTTTTGAGTTAGGATTGTGTAGGAGTTGACTATTGTATACCTACATAGATAATGCAAGATAGTTTTTTGTAATTTGTAACGGTACCCACAAAACAGGGTTGTATACAGTACTCAATATTGCGTTGTTTCTTCATGTTATATTTTGTTTTTCTTCTATTGCTAGCCACTAGTCAGTAAAGTGTCAACTGTGACCGTATCATCTCAACCGGAACAAGAGGTGGAGGAAGAAGACGAAGAGGATGATGAAGAAGAAGAAACTAGAGAACAAGAAATAAATAAAGTAAAAGAAAATAAACACTATTTACAATTACAATTATATCCTCAACATTTAAGGATTTATTTAAGAGAATTTAGCTCTGTCTACACTATCAAAGTTTAACAAAAAAAAGTGTGATGTGCCCAAATATGGTAGTGATATGCCTAAATATGGCAGTGATATGACATCATCATGTCCATATATGGGCACACCACATTTTTGTGCCACATAAAGTTTGATAGTGTAGACAAGGCTTTAGTTTACACAAATTTGAATTTATGTTGAATTTATATTTTAATTATCTTGAAAGGTTTCAGACGATTCCTCGGAAACTTCACACCATGATGAACTACAAGCTCGATTATCAACAAGTGTCAAAGAAAAGACAAAATTAACTCCTGAAGCACCAAAAATACCACTTTCTAAGGAGCAGAGTGGTCCCTCAATGCTGCATTCTAAGGAGCAGAGTGGTCCCTCAATGCAGTATTCTAAGGGGCAAAGCACTCGTATCTCAGAAGTATCATTACCAAAAGGGCCAACGCTAGGGCCAACGCTACCCCCAAGTTATATGAAAGAAGATTTGGAGAAGGATAATGAAAAAGAGAGGGGAACAGTGAACAGGAAACAGAATAGAGTGTCAGAGGAAGCAATGGAGGAAGAAGTGTCTGATTGGGTACCTCCAGCTGGTAAGGTTAAAAGTTTTTCTATAGTTTGAAATTTAAAATCATTTTTTAAGTATTTAGCCTAGCCTACTACTACAGTAAAACTCTGTCTACAATATCAAACTTTATGTGCCCATATATGGACATGATGATGTCATATCACTACCATATTTAAGCATATCACTGCCATGTTTGTGCACATCGCATTTTTTTTGTCAAACTAGTTTGATAGTGTACACAGAGCTTTAGAATTTGTTCTTGTTTTGATTGTTATTTATTTTTTGGCTTTTACCTTTTCAATTGTATTTATTATTCATTGTTAATATTTTTTGTATTATCTTTTTCAATTGAATTGAGATTATATTTAATTTTTTTCATGCTTTAATTTATTTTCTTTATTATTTTCATTTAGGTCAAACTGGTGATGGTAGAACGAGTTTAAACGATAAATTTGGATATTAAAGAGAAACGAAAAACGTTGAGAAGCAACAATACAAATTCCACACTCATAAACTTGAGCGATTTAACAGCAAATAATGTAAAGCAGTTTTTACCGGCAAAACAAATTAATTTTATTGCCCCATTTTGAACTCTGGTTATCACTGATCATGTTTCTTCTCAGACAGTTGCGCAAATGAACAACAATAATGTAGTATGACAGGATTACACTGTGTTGTATTTAGAGGAAATATATAAAATATTCACTGTATAATATGGTACACAGGGCCTGCTGTACTGCATAAGAAAATCCTATCATCATTATCCCTAGTAAGCTTATGATACTAAAGCGTGGTTCCCACTAGCGACGCAACGCAAGGACGTAACGCAACGCAAGTGAATTGACCAATCACAAGCGATGGCTTATTCGCTTGTGATTGCTAACTGTCTATAACTTCGCTTGTCATTGGTTAAAACGCTTGCGTTACGTTTACGTCCTTGCGTTACGTTCTAGTGGGAACCAAGCTTTAAGAGAGCATTGCAGCGAAACTTATCATACTTTGTTTGTCATCATGCCCTTATTACATGCTTTAATAACTACCACACCAATTCCATTTTTCTGTTTGTTTTATATTTAAGTGTGAAATATAGTCATATTAACTGATGGGTATTCCTAGAACAGTAAAACAAAGTTAATACAATTATAACTTACAAAATATTGTAGGCATGGTTTATTTTTCATATGGTTTGAACATCGTAAAAGACACTCGCCCTTTTTCTTACTTATGCATAGTTACTGACCTGATTAATTACTTTGCGTTTCTATTTACATACTGTAAATACTATACTTGTAGTACCCAGATATGTATCTCATTATTATGCGAGACTTAATGTATGATTGATTAAGAAAACAAACTGGGTTAGATTCTAAATATCAGAATGATAAGTAATAAATAACTGCATCACCATGAGAAAGAAAAATACTTGCAACAAGGTGGTGTGAAAGAAGAAAAAATATATGCATATGGTATCATTATGTATTCATTATTCTATATTATGCAAGACAGATTTGAAAAATTTGTACTTCAAAAGTGTTTAAATTACAGTTGTACAAAGGAAAATGAAATACAAACAGTGTTTTGATGTGTGACTCTTCATTTCTGTTTGATATAATTGCATGTTTGAGGCATTGTATTTTCATCCAAGCAAAGAACAGTGACCAGACAAGTTGGTACCCTCCAGCTGAACTGACCAGGGGGACATGTTTGCTGTGATAACAGTGAATTTGTTTTATTGATTGTTGGTCTGAACTGGAGGCACTATTGGCTCTCCATACTTAACCTCAGTACCTGACGTACGTACAACACAGAGGCCTGGCTGGGCCTACTAAATTCTGTTTACTTTAGTTATAATTTATGAAAGATGAAGTCGCGATTTACGACTATTGATTTAAGATGTGTTTTGTCTGAACTTGGGGATAGGTATGAGCTTGTAAATAATTGTTAGAACTATATATATTTATAAATTATTCCGATTTCTGCTAGGCCTGGCCCGAACGAGCCTAACTAGGGGTGTAAAGATGCCTAGCGCCCGCTCAGCAGGGCCATCGCTAGGCCTACTATTAGTCGAAGCCTGACCCGTAGTAGTGTATGACTAGGCCTAGGGTAGTACTACTCTAGGTAGTAGCTAGGCTAACATTTTTATTTTATGATGATATTTTGCAATCTCAAATTATGACTTAGTTAGGCCTAGCTAGGCCTATCCTATGTGAAAAATGTTTAAATACTGTAAATGATTAGGCCTAGCCTAGGTCTAGGCTAATATAATATAATAAATAATTTGTTTACAACTTTCTTTCAGGTTGATGGGAATGCGTGTTCTCAATGTATATGATGTAGACAACAAAACATATTTAATTCGACTGGCAAAGTAATGATAATGTCAACTGGATGATAAACCATTTTGTTTTCTTTACACATTAAGCTCAATTTTAAAATAAAATTTAAAATCTAAAAAGCCTAAAAAGATAGGCTCCTCCTCTCGTTAATTATTAAACAATTTTTTCTTTGATTGAGTCATTTTGTTTGTTAAGAGACGAGTCATTTTGTTTGTTAAGAGACAGTTTCTTTGATCCAAAGCATTTAATTAATTAAGGAATCAAATTTAGATTTGAACTTGGACAATACTTTGATATAATTTACTCTATCAGTAAAGCACAATCTATTTTTTAAAATAATAGTGTACAGAAAGCTACAAATTATACAATAAAAAAATTTATTTTATAGGCCAGATCAAAAAGAGGTGTTGTTGTTTGAATCTGGAAATCGAATCCATTCAACAACGTTTGAATGGCCGAAGAACATGATGCCCTCAAGCTTCTCTATGAAATTAAGAAAACACTTAAAAACAAGAAGACTTGTTCAAATCAAACAACTTGGAATGGATCGTATTGTGGACCTTCAATTTGGGTCTGATGAAGCGGCCTATCACCTCATCGTTGAACTTTATGATAGAGTAAGTAAATAAGAAAATGAGATCTTGCTTTAAAAGAATTAATGAAAATAATGTCTCATTAAAATATATACTATTTGTTAAAGATGTATTGTCCCTCCAAAAACATGAAAAATGAAGACTAAAATCGGACTTTGAATAGGCCATTTTGTAGTTTTAATAAAATCACTTCCATAGAAAAAAAACGAAAAAAAAAAATGTTTCCACCTATAAAATGAAAAAATAAATTCAAACAAAAACCCATTGGCTGGCAACCAATTTTACTATTTTTTAATTTAAATTACAGTTTTTTTCAGGTAATTTTTTTTTTCAATCCAAATTGTGAATACCTATTATATTTGCATTAAAATAGCACATTCAACCAAAATTTTTTTAAGATATATTTTTTCAGGGGGACAATACATCTTTAAATTAAAGAGACTTGTAAGCTATCTGTGGACTATTACAACCATAATTGAGTTGTGAACGGCCCATGACTAATTTATCAAAATAAATTTGTTTCAATTAATAGGGAAATGTCATTCTAACAGATTTTGAGTTTAACATTCTGTCGTTGCTACGAACGAGAAAAGAGGGCGACGATGTAAGGTTCGCTGTTCGTGAAAAATATCCGATTGAGACTGTCAAAACACCTCAGCCTCTTATGGAAGTTGGAAGGTAAATGTATCTACTGTGTAACTGTAAATATAAACAAATTTGCTTTAAAGCTCTGTCTACACTATCAAACTAGTTTTACTAAAAAAAAGTATGATGTGCCCAAATATGTTAGTGATATGCTTAAATATGGTAGTGATGTGACATCATCATGTCCATATATGGGCACATCACATAATGTTTGATAGTGTAGACAGAGCTTTATATGTGTATTCACACTTTCTCTACCACTACTTTTTAACCAGGTTACAAGATCTGCTATCTGGGGCCAAATCTGGTGAAGTACTTAAAAGGGTTTTAAATCCAAACTTTGGTAAGTGATGCTGTTTTGTTTTTATATATTTAGACAAATTGCCAAGGATAGCCATAAGCCAATTCATTCACTATCCTTCTTAAAGGTGGCAATCCCGTTCACAAGACAAACATAGACACAAGATGCTCTACATAAACAAAGTCTGATTACAAGTCTTTGGGAGTTGTAATTTGTCATTAGAAAAAATCCTGAAATATGACATGACTTGAACCCAGAACCTTGGATTGGTAGCCAAGCATCATAACCACCATGCCACAACTCCACTCCTGTATTGTATATATTTTACATTTTTTGATTTTTTAATTTGTAGTTTAAAAAAATGTTATTTCAACTTTATTTTCCATTAGTTTATGGTCCTGCTCTTATTGACCATTGTCTGAGAGGTCAAGGGTTCACGGACAATGTCAAGATAGGTCAAGGTTTTAATGTAAACGAAGGTATGGTGGGAAATGTTTTCGTTTTGTGCTGAATTTGTTCACCTCCTTCACAGCGAGTAGTAGTGTCACATGACAGTGTGACAACATTTTCTTTTTCTGTGATTGAGTCTTCAACTCACAACTCATGTTTTTGTTCTGTTTTTTTTTTCATCTTTTCCATTTCATACTTATATATTTTTTATCAATTTTTTTGTTTTTACTAGTATTTGTTTGTATATTATCATCATATAACTTTTGATTGTTATTTAAAAGATTTACCTAGATTAATGGAAGCTCTTAAGGAAGCAGAGCAAATGATGCATAGTGGCGGAACAGTAAAACAAAAGGTAATTGCAAACATATGTAGTGCTCTAGCCCAGGATGATTCAGTATCTAGTAGAACCCTGGTAGAACCACTCTTGACTAACCTAGCTATTTAGCTTGGTTCTCACTAGGACGCAATATAAGAACGTAAGCCGCAACACAAGAACGTAAGCTGCAACACAAGAACGTAAGCTGCAACACAAGAACGTAAGCTGCAACGAAAACGAATTGACCAATCACAAGCAACAGTTGGAATATTCCTCGCTTTTGATTGGTCAATTTGATTGCGTTGCGCCTTACGTCCATATGTTGCGTCCTAGTGACAACCAAGCTTAACTAAATAGCTAGGTTAGTTGTTTGAAACCCTCAGTTTACACAATTTGATGATATCTTTCTTTTTGTCAGGGATACATAATACAAAAGATAGAAAAGAAGCCTGCCTCATCAGAGGGTCAAGACTCTTCCATAGTAACGTAAGTATAATATCAAAATTCTATGGCTCATTTTTATGCATCATCAACATTTAGAACTCTAGATTTGGAATGTCTTTCTGTGATATACATAAATGAAAAGTTAATAAATTTGTTGATATATTTTACAGATATTCCGAATATCATCCCTTTTTGTATCGTCAACATGAACAACTTTCTTACTTAGAATTTGATACCTTTGACCAGGTAAGAATATTATATAATATGTTTACAAACATAACTGTAACTTGCTGTATAACTTGCTGTATAATGTTGGGTCGGTTTAGCACTATGCTACACACCCCACCACTTTTTCAATTTTGTAAAAAATGTTTATGTAAATTTTGCAGGCTGTAGATGACTTTTATTCCAAGATTGGCAGTCAAAAACTAGATATGAAAGTACTACAACAGGTAAGTACAAATTGTAAATGTAAACAAACATTAAAGATATATTGTCCCCTTAAAAAAGTTTTTTTTTCTACTTTTTTGTTGAATATGCCATTTTAATGTCGCGTAATAGTTATTCACTATTTACCTGAAAAAAATGTCTTTTTTTGTCTTTTTAAAAGTGGAATAATTATTTTTTCTTGTTTTTTTTTGACAGAAGTGAATAACTATTAAAACTGCCTATTTAAAGTCTGATTTTAGTAATCTTCATTTTCATGTTTTTGGGGGACAATACATCTTTAATCTATTTTTATTATTATTGAAGTGTGATTTAGAGATTCTAATGTTGCCTTTAATAACTATAACATTTTATTTATGCAGGAGCGGGCAGCTTTTAAAAAACTTGATAATGTCAAGAAAGATCATGACAAACGAATAGCACAGTTACAAACAAACCAGGTAATACCATTTCACATTATGTACTTGTGTATTTATTTTATTACTTGTAGTTATAATCATTAGGTAAACGGCATTAGTTGAGAAGAGAATGAAGAAAACAGCACTATTTTCAATTACAGTATATAATAATGGTTACAACACATATATCAATAATTGTCATATTTAAAAAATGACATGAAATGTTTATTCATCATTATTTTATTTGTTACGTACTTAAAAAGTCTTTCCAAAAATTAAGCTGTTCTTTTTATCTCGCAGGAAACCGATAAAAGGAAAGCAGAGTTGATCGAAGTCAATCTAACATTAGTAAGTAAAATATGTGATGTGCCCAAATATGGTAGAGATATGCCCAAATATGGTAGTGATATAACATCATCGTGTCCATATATGGACACATCACATTTTTTTGTCACATAAAGTTTACTTAATTCTCTTAAATAAATCCTTAAACTACTAACTATTTCTATTTGTTGCAATGTCCAATCACATTCTATAACCGGTTGGTTTTCAATGTTGCCTAGAAAAAACAGTAATGTGTTTTTTGTGTTTGATAGGTTGACAAGGCCATTCAGATTGTACGTAGCGCAATAGCCAATCAGATTGACTGGACGGAGATTAAGGGTATTATCAATGAAGCGCAGATTCAAGGTGATCCCGTTGCCATGGCAATTAAAAACATTAAGCTTGATACCAATCATATCACAATGTCACTAAGGTAATGCTCTTCAGATATAATGTTAAATTTATGTACTGCAAATTACTGCAGTAATTATATCACATGCATATATGTACTGCATACCCAAAACATCTCTAAGCAATCAATAAATTTTATTTCGGAAATATTTCATTTATATCAAAAAAACGTACAAACAGAAAAAGAAAATTCTCAAACTCTAAGCTTAAATATATAGAATTCTTCTCCATCTACAATATATTTTACATTTATCTCGTAGAGATCCTTTTGAGATCATTGAAGATGATGAGGATGAAGATAAAGAAAAAAAAGAGGATAAGAAATCTGAGAACAGTAAACCAATGAAGATAGATGTTGACCTGGGTCTGTCGGCTTACGCAAACGCACGCAAGTAAGCAATGATTATTTTTAATTTTGGTTTTCACTGAACTGACTGTATATACATTTTTGACTTTTTAAAAAGTTTCTCCAGCATAAGTGCATTCTACTTTTTTTGTTATTACATATTATAATGTATCTTATGAGAATAAATAAAATTGAAATATATAACCAAAACAATATATTGATGTTTGTAGATATTTTGATCTGAAGAAACATTCCAAAATGAAAGAAACAAGAACACTTGAATCATCTAGCAAGGTGTGAAATTTAAATTTATTTGCTATTTTATGAATATAAGAAATGTGGCCCTACCCCTGTATATAACCAATGTGGTCCTATATAACCATTTTCTTGTTAAATTACATGCATTGTACAGTATGTAGGATTGGCCCTATCCCATTTTCCTCTTATGTTAACACAACCTAGAGCCAACAATAAATCCGTGCCTAAGGGCTTCTTTGTTCAGGCAACAGAGCTCTTAAACCAATTTCCTCATTCCATCCGTTACACTCCATCAACTTTTCAATTCAAATCTCTCCTGGAAACCTATTTCAATAGCTATTCTTTTCATATTGCACTGTGAGACTCTGGTAAAGATCGCTTTTTAAATGATTGTTCGATATTATTATTACCGTATTCTCACGCTCTTTGTTTTATTGGGCATACTAAAGAATTAATACACAAATATTATTGAATAACATTTTATTGAATGTTGATAAAAAGGTTGTGTTACACCGCGTATATTAGTTCTGAGAAGAACTGTTGAGTTTCTCGACGTTTCGATCAATATGCTTTGATGACGATCAAAGCATATTGTTCTTTTCAGAAATAACATTTTAAAAAAGTATCGTTGTTTTTGTTCTTCTAGGCTATCAAATCAGCAGAAAGAAAAACGAAGAAAGCTTTAAAAGAAGTTGCCACGGTCACTAGTATTAAAAAAGCAAGGAAAACATACTGGTAAAAAAATATAATATATATTCCAGTCAATAAAGTGTATACATAGGATACCACACTTAGGATCCATGTGTTATAAATGATGTAATTATATCAAAATTCATTCTGAATACAGTAGAACCTCTATTAAGGGGACACCTTTAGGATCCAGCAAAGTGCCTCCTTAAAAGAGGTGTCTCCTGAATAGAAGTGTCACAAAGGAGGGTTCTACTGAATATCAGAATTTCCAGACCACAATTAACATTTTGGCTGGTGTGAAAGTTTCGCTTTTGGGGAGTTGACAATATGGTCATGGATTTATCACTTATCGTATCTGTTTCAGGTTTGAAAAGTTTTATTGGTTTATAAGTTCCGAGAACTTTCTGGTGATAGCGGGACGAGATCAACAACAGAATGAACTGGTTGTTAAGAAATATCTGAATACTGGTGACATCTATGTCCATGCGGACCTCCATGGCGCTAGTAGTGTCATCATTAAAAACACAACTGGTGAGTTATACTACTATATTAATTATTTTGTATTTAGACTGCAATGTTTAGGCTAGCAAACTGCTTACTGATGTGATAGATTAAAATCATTACCCATTTCCTATTTAATTTTGTTTGTAGGGCAGCCTGTTCCACCAAAGACCCTTCAGGAAGCTGGCGTGATGGCAATTTGTTACAGTGTGGCCTGGGAGGCTAGAGTGGTAACAAGTGCCTGGTGGGTTAAGCATGATCAGGTAGGCTAACTGTAAAGAAATTATATTCTAAATACAAAAAAAGGCGTTTAGACGTTCACATACCAATATGTATAATCAATTGAATTAACCTGAAGCCTCTAGGATTTTAGTCTGCCTCGGCTAAACTTGAGTGAAAGGGAATCCACACAACTTATAATTTATATCTTTTCATTTGTCAGGTCTCCAAGACTGCACCAACAGGCGAGTACCTAACAACTGGCAGTTTTATGGTCAGAGGTGAGTTGTTTTCATTTATTAATTTTATTCTAGTTTAATTCATTAATTTAATCAATAATTAATTCAGTTACTATTCATGTATAAACCTATGTGGCAGAATTTTAATATTTTTCAAGCCAGATTCTGTGTATACATTTATTTTTCATGATTATAATTTATAATATTTTTTTTTGTGTGTAGGTAAAAAAAATTATTTGCCACCGACGCATCTTTTAATGGGATTTGGAATTATGTTTAAGGTAAAGAATTTAATTTTTTAAATTGAAAGTTGAGTCTCAGCTTATGGTTTTAAGGAAGCACAGGTAGAGGTAACGTGAATAGGTAAATAGAAATTGCAGACTCTGAATTTTGCATCTTAATATTTAAAACTTTTGAATGTTCAAATTTATCATTTTCCTTTTTTTAGGTAGATGAGTCGTCCGTATTCCGGCATAAAAATGAAAGGAAGATTCGATGTGCAGAAGACGAAGAAAGTATTGCAGTATGTACCCACACCTTATTTGTAAAATCCTGTCGGTCTTGTTTATTAATCTTGTTAAGTTGACTCTTCCAAACTGTAACCCCACTTGTTTTGACCAAACACCTGGTTTTCAAAATTTAAAATAATGTTGTTGTTGTTCCAATTCAGACTGAGAGTACTGCTGATGAGGAGGAATTAAAACTACCATCAGATATTGAAGATGATGATGATGTCAAAAGCAAGGAAGATGAAGATGAGAATGTAGAGGAGGAGAAAATGAATGATAAAGAGGAGGACCACACAGATAACATGGAACAGTTAAAAGAAGAGAGTAGTGAGAGTGATGGAGAATCTTTATTTCCCGACACATCTATCCAAGTTCAACACATCCAAGGAGAAAAGTAAATACAAAATTATTTTAACACTTAATAGTAGTGTATTTCTTCAGGACAATATTTGTTTAGGCAAATTTCGTAATACACCGTAGTGGTTAGGTCAAAGATTGTATTGCGCCACTATGCAGCGCAAGATACAGTAGATAATGCTATGATAGATGATGCTGTATCACAAATTTACCTACGATACTGCTACAGTACAGATAATCAACTAATTTTATAAATTATTTAAACAAACTAAATAAAATGCTTTCGGATATAAAGTTATTTAGTAACAATTAAACAAAAAAGTTTTCCAGTAATTGTGATTTCGTTCGTTAGGTATGAGCTGCAGCGTACCAGAGGTTCAAGCGTTCTTAGCACCAGCAGCCAACATTCTACCGGTGTTGACGACGAAGACGACGATGAGAACAATGTCATCTACCTTGGTGATAATCAGCCAATCGTTCTTGGAAAGAAATTGACTGAAGAGGTTAGTCAATATTTAAACAATTACTAATTAAATTGATGGTGGCTGCTGAACTAAAGCTCTGGTTACACTATCAAACTTTATGTGACAACAAAATGTGATGTGCCCATACAGTATATGGACATGATGATGTCATATCACTACCATATTTAAGCATATATTTAGGCACATCTGATGCATTGGTTATCAATGACTATTCTCTCTTTCTAGGAACAAAAAACGAAACAGAGATTGTC
This sequence comes from Antedon bifida, assembly GCF_963402885.1. Classification (NCBI taxonomy): domain Eukaryota; kingdom Metazoa; phylum Echinodermata; class Crinoidea; order Comatulida; family Antedonidae; genus Antedon; species Antedon bifida. The sequence continues at coordinate 4,758,083 of NC_136234.1, forward strand.
TGCCAAGCAACGAAGGTATTCTTTACTTTTAAATATTTTTATAAGCAATTCTCAATTTTTAGTTAGTAGAATAGAATAAATAAAACTTTCTAAACTAGAATGCATTTAGCATGGGTTCAAGACCAGTCTGTGCCATTATCTGTATTATTTATAGTAGATAGCACTAATCAAATCTTTATTAATTAGCTGAGGAAACAAATTAAACTCAAGCATATCATGGAATTATTGTGTCTGTCTTTTAGGGATCTTAAGAAGAAACCGTCTCAAAAAGACACTGCAGTTGAAGATGTTGAGGACGTACAACCAGAATCAATCAAAGTTGAACAGACAAACAAAAAGAAAGCACAAAAAGTATGACTAAATCTTTTCACATTTGTTCCATCATTCACTTCTATTGTAAATTTTATCAATCATTATGTTGTAATTAATATTGAATTTTCATTTATTATTAATTTATTTTTCAGCAAGTGCAGCAGCAAGAACCAGTGAAGAGAGGTCAAAAGGTTATTTATTTGTTTTATTTTCACAATTAAATGCTAGTATGAATCAGTATTATGTCAGGGAAGAGTGAAATTTCACTCTTTAATTACACTCATTAATTTTTCTCTTCCCTGACTATGTTTTAAAAAAAGATTGCCATCTGTTTAAACATTTTACACTCTATAATTACACTCTTTTAATTACACTCTTTTAATTACACTCTTTTAATTTCACTCTTTTAATTACACTCTTTAAATTACACTCTTTTAATGTCACTCTTTTAATTACACTCTTTTAATTACACTCTTTTAATTTCACTCTTTTAATTTCACTCTTTTAATTACACTCTTTAATTTCACTCTTTTAATTTCACTCTTTAATTTCACTCTTTAATTTCACTCTTTTAATTTCACTCTTTAATTTCACTCTTTTATTTCACTCTTCCCTGATTATGTTTTAAAAAAAAGCTTGCCATCTGTTCAAACATTCTGATTTGGATATTTTTTCTGAATTAAAAAAAAAATGTTCCAGTATAATCTTTCTAAAAATATTAGTAAAGTAGTAGTAAAACATTTTAAAACTATTTTTTTGTTTTGTTAATTCAGGCGAAACAAAAGAAGATGAAGGCAAAGTATCAGGATCAAGATGAAGAGGAAAGGAAGTTGAAAATGGAGTTACTTGCTGTAATTATTTATTTATTTTAAAATATTTCTGTAGAAACTGACAGGGTTGAGGTTATCCTTAAAGATATATTGTTCCCCTGAAAAAATAATTTTTTTAAATTGGATCGGAAAATGTTTTCATGTTTTTGGGGACAATACATCTTTAAACAATACAATTATTATTTGATTGCAGTCTGCAGGTGCCCCAAAAGAAGTGAAAGGAAAGAAAGCTAAAAAGAAACTTCAACAACAGCAGAAATATCAACAACAAAAACAAAATTATCAAAAACAACGTGAGAAAGAGGATATCATTCAGGAACCAGAAGGGGATGAACCTTCCAAGGCTGTACCTGAGGAAATTCAGACACTAGAAAAAGGTATGTGAAGGAGTGACCAAACATATTATGGCATCACGTTTAAGATGTAAAGCTCTGTCTACACTATCAAGCTTTATGTAAAAACAATGTGATGTGCCCAAATATGGACACGATGTTATCATATCACTACCATATATGGGCACATCACACTTTTTCTATCAAACTAGTGTAGACAGAGCCTTAGAGAGTAAATATTCTTGACCTTTGATCTCTATTCACCCACCATGAGAAAATCACCACATTAAGCTAAGACCATGGTAGTTTCAAGATGTATAGCAACCCACACCCTTATATTATTACTGGAATGGACCTCTCTCAACTGCCATAATCATAATCATTTATAGTTCTATATTTTTATGTTTGTTGAATAAAATATAACGAGATATATGTTTTTGGTCAATGGTTAAAAACCATATGGTCAATAAAAGTAGCATTATTTTTATAATTTTATTTTTATCAATAGAAGAGGAGGATGTTGTGAAACCATTTGTTGCAACACACACATGGAAAAAAGATGCCAAAGATGAGGTTGAGGACGACGACGAAGATGATGAAGAGAAGGAAAGTATTCAGGTGATGAGAAATGTTATTTTCAATTTTAACTAATTTACTACACACTTATTATATTGTTTGGAGGTTTGTTCATGAGAAACAATGTCATTCTATAGCTTGTTTCTCTTTCTCTGTGAGCCTTGCTATTATTTTAGCTTTCACACCCTGTCCTACCCTATTTCACTTAAGCTCTGTCTACACTATCAAACTTTATGTACTTCCAGCATTCTCCCTCCTAAGAAACTCAACAGTTCTTTTCAGGACTACATAAGTTATGTGCACGCATATTACCAGACTTATTTTGTAAATTGAGAAATGCCTTATTTTGACGTAATATTTTATTTGTTTTTATAAATTCATTTTTTAGGCAAGTGGGTCAATACTGGACAGTGTAACTGGTCAACCTCATGCAGAAGACCTGCTATTGTTTGCTTTGCCTGTTTGCGCTCCATACTCAGTAATGCAAAATTTTAAGTGAGTAATACTGTTTACTATATTGTAGTTAAAAAGGTGAATAAAATCACCAATTCATGTGCTGCCAACTTTAAAGGGGGATTCTGGGTTTAAAATTGCTTTTAAATATCGTTTATTTATTAAATAAAAAATATTATAACAATATAGACATGTCAGAATGAAGAAGTAATAACGAGAAATTTAAAAAATTAAATTTCATATACATTTTAGGGTAAATTCATGGAAAGTCTGTTTTTTAGCAGCTTAGGGAAGCTCATTAATATTCATGAGATATTCACAAAATCACGTCATCAGTGGATTCCAACTCGCGACGTCATGTACAGTGTTTTTGTCAACTAATTTACATCCCTCTCCCCTGTCAAACGACAACCACCCGATTATTGTGAAATACATTTTTTGTAGATTTTCTAAGCTAGGCCTAAAGTGTAATAATAACAGTAGTAGCATATATTTATTTGACATTTAATGAAATACAAAATTTAGTACAGATTATATATAGATTGTATACAGTTATACTATTTTTATACCTCGAATAGTACAGATCGTATTATCGGCTTCAAGTACTAGGCTAGGCCTAGCCTAAATTATTTTTTGTCATGGGTGAGAGCCATTCTGACTAGGGATTCCATGCCACGATGGCTACCCTACGTTTTACATTGGGGCCCATCATGGGCCTAGCTAGCCTACTAGTACTACTAAACGATTGGCCCATAAATAACAAAACTCAGTGGATCCAAACCCATCCTATCAACCAAACTCCTAAACAATCTAAACCTAAAACGTTCTACAAAATCGGCTGTAAATATTGAGGCAAAACAAGGTCGGATCCCGTCCGCACGTATGCCTATGGTGTCCCGATCGTCTAAGTAGGCCTAAAATAGGCCTAGTTTACTCTCCAAAAAAGCGGATACTGCATCAAGCAAGTAGACCAGGTAGTAGGAAGGAGACCTGGCCGATCCGGACCAGTTAAAAATTGAGCTAGCTAGTGTAGTAGACCCTATGCGAATTGATACTACCAGGCCTTTTACTATAGGCTACACTTGTTAAAATTAGCAATACTTATGTTTACAAATATTCCAACTCTCTCATTCGAGCTATATTATCTATACCATTCCGGTAGGTCGAGTCGACCTTCAATCAAATACTGTACATCGTTCATGTTGTGATTATAGACGGGGTATACTCGACCCGACCAGTTTGGTATTGTATACTGTATCTGCTTATCACGTGACGATGCCAGGCATGGGCAGAGAGAGCACGTGTATCGTCGTCTCGCTCTCCTCGCTCAGGAATGTATACGTTACGCTTCATTGATTTTGAAGGCTTTCCCTAAGTCAGTGCGAAAATCGGCAAACGTAAAGTGCAAACATATCTAATTTTTCACTGTTTTGATAAATTTTCATAGAAAATTGACTTCATAAATGGGAAGACCGACTAAAATTACATCAGATAAGTATAATTTTACAAAAGTAATTGATATGGTTAATGATAACGAGTCGTCGGAAGATTGACCATTTCACGAATTTCCTATTCTGTAACACAGTGTCATATCGCCGTAGCTGCACTTGTAATCTGGCCTCATTTCACAGCCTTCGTTCTGCTTCACTGGGCGCTTATATAAATTGAAACTTTTACCGTTCAAGAGACAAACAAATATATTTTACATTTTTTACTATTCATTTTAAACCCGGAACCCCCCTTTAAGCTCTGTCTAGACTATCAAACTAGTTTGACAAAAAGAGTTTGATGTGCCCAAATATGGTGGTGATATGATGTCATCGTGTCCATATTATGGGCACATCAAATTTTGTTGTCACATAGTGTAGACATAGACAGTTTATATCAAATAATATATGGCCTGATGCTTGGCCTAAACTTCTCATCTACTTTTGTTTGTTTAGATTCAAAGTTAAGCTTACCCCAGGAACTGGAAAGCGTGGGAAAGGTACAACTTTTTATTTTATCAGTGTAAATTTTTCTAAAAAAACTTTTGTTGAAAAAACAATAATATTTAACTTGGTTTTTTTCAGTAATTAAATTAATAATTTTTTGGTTCTTTTAGCTGCAAAAACTGCAATGCATATGTTTCAGTCAAGTAAAGAATCAACTCCTCGTGAAAAAGATCTTTTTAGAAGTATAAAGGTATGAGGACATATATGGTCCAAGTATAGTCCCAGGGGCCTGACTTATGCAATTTTGGAAAAATTAGTGGGGGTGGGATAATACTAGGATTGCATTAAGTGGTTATACTCATGAGATTATCCTCAAGCATGGGATTATACTCAAGCATGGGATTATACTCGAGGATGGGATTATACTTTGAAATTATTTGGCCTTGGATTATTTTTCTGTAGTTCAATTCAATTCATCGACATTTTTATTCCATAATCCAAATAAAAACATATACAAATACAATACAAATAATAAGATAATGGAATGGGATACAAAATAAGCACAAGTGCTTTAAGCATGTAACTCTAACAAAAAGATCAAACAATCAGTACAAACAAAAAAAAAACAAACCAAAATAACATAATGTGATTTACTTAACTTAAATATTTCTATTGTTATAATATTGCTTTAATCTCTGTTTAAACAAACTTAAAGTGGGGGATTGTTTTATATAGTCTGTTAAATTATTCCAAATATGTGTTCCAGTTAAACTGTTACAGAAACTGTGTACTGTATACTAATATAATTTTAAATATTTTTCTTCTTGTTTTTTCAGGACACCGATTTATCAAGAAATATACCAGGAAAAGTTAAAGTATCTGCACCTAATTTGCATAAACACAAACGATGATGAAGTATATGAAAGTACTGTTACATACAGTACTCTATGGCTGTTATTATCTCCTGGTGAATAATCTATACTGATGTTTTTAAACAAATCACATCATGATTGAGTGCATTTTATTACTGTATTTGAAGTTGATTCCTAAACATTTTTTTCGATGCTTAAATAAACTTACAGTATTAGTATTTATTTAAAGATTACATTAGCAGTTTCATCTGAAAATGCATCTAAAACAGTTACAAATATAAACAAATTAATAAGAGAAACCAGAGTGATAACAAATATGATAATGGCAGCATAAAAACAGAATTATTGTATTATGTTTTAAAAAATGATTGGAACAATCAATTGTAGTTGAGAAATATATAATACAATTTTTTTTAAATTGTGCAAAAAATGAATTATGTTATGAAATAGAGAACAAATAAATTTTAAACAAATGAGTTTGTTGTTGTACACAATGAGTGTGAAACATTCCTAGATTTCAGACTATCAACAAATGCCCAAAATATAAATGGACGTATCTTTCCCGATAGTTTGTACACTAGGATAATCAAGTTGACGTAGTTAACGTGTTGAAGTTGGTTTAAACGCGATTTATTTGGGGTTGACGCAAGTTGACACTAAGTAGCAGGAATGAAGTTTCAATCTGTGACGTAATGTGCCATGCGGTTGTTCTAGGCCTACTTAGGTCTATCCCGTAAATGTTGTGTTTTATGATTTTTCTGTAAAACTATTTGAAATACAATGACATTACCTTCAGATTATAACCTTCTTGTGGATACTGAAAAATGCTTATTACTTGAATCGAATGTAATAAGTAAGAATGTGAGCAAACAGTTCAATGAAAAAGCAGCGGCGGCGGCGGCGTGGACAGAAGCCGAAGGTAACGATGGCAGTCCGACTACGGGTATGCTCTAGTCTAGTAAGCCTAGGCCTAGCCTAAGCAGACTTGTTTTGACCTTGATCAAAAGTCATTTCAGGTTTTTATAGTTTACATATTGTGAATGGCCTAGGGCCTAGCTAATATTATTAATTACAAAAATTAGGCCTAGGCCCTAGACCTATTTTATAATATTTTTATAAATAGTTTGGGGGGGGGGGGGGGGGGTGTTGGAGGGCTAACTAGGCCTCTAGTAGTCTAGGTCCACTAGCCTAATAATACTACTAGACTAGGCATAAATAGGGCCTAGATACTGGTAGAAAATAATATTAATTAATATATATTACATTTGAAAAATAAAATTAAAAGTAGGGAAATGAATAATGATAAAATGAGATGGGCCATAAAATATTTTATGAATACTTTATGATTTATATATATTTCAAATTATGAATATGCTCTTTTTTAGGTGGTGAATGTGTACAGCTTGTTTTAAATCGTGAATACGAATCGTGTCTTTTGTGTGGTACAAGTGCCAATATCCTTGGAACTAACATGCAAGAAGAAGGGATGGAAGATTTGGGAAATGCTATTGAAAACAGAATTAAGAAATACCTCAATGACGAACAGGTTAATTGTATAGAAAGGTACTTCATTAAATATTAGTGTGGGCATGAAGTCATCTGTCTTTACTATCAAACTTTGTGACAGAAAAATGTGATGTGCCCATATATGGACATGATGATATATCACTACCATATTTGGGTATATCACTACCTATACTATACCATATTTGGGCACATCACATTTTTGTCAAACTAGTTTGCTACAATACACTTATTTGTAATTTTTTTTTTTTTTTTTTTTCATTTCTCTTTAAAAAAATGAAATAGAGAGTTAGAAGTTTTGTGCATTGGTATCTCACTACTCAACTTGTTTGTACAAAATAACTGGACTGGACCAAAAACAAAATGTCAACCGACTGACTTCTTATCACAAGGATTGCGAACTACAGAAAAGGTACATTTGTTGTTATTTTTATATTATTAATATGTTATTACTAAAAAGAAAAAACTTTTTCATAGATTATTCTCCATATCTAGCTCTTCCCACCCAAATAAATTTTACAATTCCAATTTGATACTAGTTGTATATTTATAATATACAAAGAATAATCTCTAAAACTCTGTCTACACTATCAAACTTTATGTGACAAAAAAATGTGATGTGCCCATATAAGGACGTGATGATGTCATATCACTACCATATTTAAGCATATCACTACAGTACCATATTTGGGCACATCACACTTTTTTGTCAAACTAGTTTGATAGTTTTGACAGCTGTATATGTTGCCTATCTAAGCAACCAGAAGGCCAGTTTTAAAAAAGGACAAATAATAATATTAAAAAGTTCACACTCTATATTCGGTATAATGTTTGTGTGTGTATTGTGTTCATGGATATATTTTTGTATTTTCTAGGCTCAAGATTTTAAAGAGTTTTGTAAGGAATCTCTAAGTAGCAGTAGCGATGCAGTATACTCACTTTTAGATTTCCCAGAATACTTGTTCCTTGCGAAGGTTATTCTTGTACAATGTCGCCCTCTATTAACAATGAGCCAGGTACGTTATGTAGACTTGTTTTCATTAATACAATTTTTAGGAAAGTGGTGTTAACTTTAATGAAATTGGATGGATGAGCCAATCACCCCTGTTCCAGAGACACTTTGTTTTTCCCCATTTCATTTATTTCTCAATCCACAAGAAAAAAAATAAAAACCCACCTTAATAATAAAAACCCCTTAACTGTATATACGGTATTCGTGTATAATAAATGAGTCATTTACATTAATTAAATCTCTTTGTCTTCTACTAGACAACTGATTGGTGGGCTATGCGATGTTTGTGGATTCAACAACAACTCATAGATGAAAAGTCTCCCGACATTCATGAACAAATTATGAAATGTAGAGAAAAAAGTAAGTTTCCTTATTGATATTTTACAACATTGTTGTAATTATACTAATGTAGTTACAGATACAATATCAATTGAATATCTTTGTAGAGCCTAGGTGATTGTAAAAAGATATATTTGTCTTTTGAAATGTCTTTAGATTTCATCCTGTGTTATGTAATCATTTTGTGTTTCTTTTGTAGTTCTTAAAAATGAGGCCCTCGTGGCAAATGAGGACAACATGGAGTTGTGCGTGATGTTCCATCTTGAATGCTGCCCTCTATCGCATTATTACTATCATTATCAACAAAGCGAAGATCATTTAGAAGCTGCTCAAAAAGCCGCAGGAATAAAAGTCAGTTTTACAGGTACGTAAAAATGGATTGACCATACCCAAATATATATGGTATAAGTAAGTAAAGCTCTGTCTACACTATCAAACTATTTTTTAAAAGTGTGATGTGTTCAAATATGGTAGTGATATGCTCAAATATGGTAGTGATATGACGTCATCATGTCCATATATGGACACATCACACAAGTTTGGTAGTGTAGGCAGTCTGTCTGCCTGTAGTTATAAGCTACAATACAATAACGACTGGTATATAACTCAAGTCAGTAAAGTTAAATGGAACTAAAATATTTCCCTAATTCTGTAAAGATGCCTGATTACTGCCACAGCCGTCGGAAAGCGTAAATTGACAATTTGCATACTTTTGAAAGCCCTGCTCCATTTTTTAAATATTTATATTTTTATTATCATTTTTTTTAGGTGCTTTAGGAAAAAGAACAAAATTTCAGCAAACAAATTGTGCTCAGTTGATCTTGAATGTTGAAAAACAAGAGATTGCTACTTTATCAACAGCTTTATCAGAAGATGATAAATCATTAATTAAAGAAAATCTACCAAAGGTAATTTTTCTTTTGTGTTCTTTTTCACATATTCTTTTGAACTACCATATTTGGGCATATCACTACCATATTTGGTCACATTACACTTTTTTTGTCAAACTAGTTTGATAGTGTAGACAGAGCCTAACAAACATTCATTCATTTATTTTACACAAAGCAACATTCAAAACTTGGAGAAACCAAAGTCTAACTTTAATTTTGCTTAACCATGTGATGGATCAACAAATATTGTTGGAAAAAATATAATGATCAACCACAGGCCTAATGCTTGCTAAAACTATTTTAATCATTTCTTTTAGGATCTTCACCTAGATGATGATGTTATTTTAGAACGTGTCCAACTTCTTGAACCAAATGAAACAAAGTCCATGGATCTTACACCCTTACAACAAGCAGTTGTACTTGGGCTCTTGTAAGTTGAATGTACGAGGAGGCTTTACCATGTAAATAAGAATAATAATGTTCAATTTTATATAGCGCAAAATCCAGGGCGACTCTCAGCACTGAACAATCAACAGAAAATGCTATTAAAAGAGTAAAAGATTATTGATAAAAGTGCAAATTAAAAAGGTGGGATTTGAGGAGTTTGAATGTGGCGAGCAATTCAGCTTTCTTGATTGAGTTTGGAAGGGCCTTCCAAAGAACAGCAGCTGACCAGGAAAAGGCATGCATATTATTTTGTTGAAGGCTGTGTAGTGTAATGAAGGCCGTGTAGTGTAATGTGCGAATATACTCTACGAGGTTATGCACAAGTAACACAAGATGATGATGCGATATGCCATTATTAATTAATTAGTTTTAAAATTGTTATGAATAGAAAATTTAATTATTTTTTAGTTCTCACCATAAAAGAAACAGTGCAAAATTTGAACTTTTAAAAGAAGAACTGAATGCATATGTTGACGTAAGTAGACAGTGTTATATATAGTACTAGAAAGTAAGAACCACCAGGCTAGCTAATTTGATAGCCTATGTACCCAGTGAGCTTACTCAAGATCTGTACCCAAGATATTTGCATGCATATTTTAATATAAGCGAAATTCAAATTTTGAAACGCACACTATTGTAAGTTTTAGCTAATTTTGAATCGTTTTTTAAATAATTTGTAAATGTTTGTTTTTACAGAATGTATTGGGACAGCCACAGTGTTGGGGTGCCCAAATAAAAGCACTAATGGCTCGCTCATTGCTGGAGAAAGATAAAGGAAGAAAAATTGAGAGAGCCATGATGCAGGTTGAGGTACTGTGTATCATTGCCTAAACTAGGTTGACAAAAAGAAGTGTGATGTGCCCAAATATCGTAGTGATATGACATCGTCATGTCCATATATAGGCACATCACATTTTTTTGTAACATAAAGTTTGATAGGCAGAGCTTTAATATTGTGTTTTAAAAATGTTGAAGTGATATAAAAGTAAATTAGTAAACATTAAAATGATAATGCTAGAAATTAATTCAGAAATCCATAACCATTTATTTTTGTACCCCCACAAATTTAGTCAGCAGTTCGGTCCGTCCAATGACTGTGCCTGTGTTACATTTGTGGTAGAGCAATATCTCTCTCGGTTCTTGTGATTGGTTGAACTGTTCTAGTTTTTCTGTATCACTGTATGAACGTTGAGATGTGGTTCCTAAGAGTTGACCTAGGATATTTACTTCCTGTACTGGGTCATAGTTCAGGAACTGACATTGTATGTCTTATTGTTATAAGATATAATTGAAAAATAAGATAAATTTGACAATGATAGCAATACTTTGTTGTTTTTGTTTTTTTTTTCAGTACAATGAAGAATAATACATATATATTTTTTTTATGTTTCAGGTTTTAGTTAACGAATTAAAGCAAGAGAAATGTCCAGTTAGTGTTCGATTCCATCATTTCTATTCTTTAAATCTTCCACCGAAATGGGTAGTTGAGGTACGTTGCTCAATATCTGTATTCTCAACATGTTAACAAGGTCCATCCTTTGGTTTATAAACAGTAACCTCATGTTAGATAAAGATGTATAAACATATACATTGCCTATCTTTCGTTTCATGGAAAGGTCTCTTCTGAATGTTGGTACCCAGATAAAGATTTCTAATGTATTTCAAACTTGCATTGTATCATTATTAAAGTAAAGTCGTATTTCCCCTACAGAGGGGTTTTCCACCGGAGGTGCTGACCAGTCGTGGGCGACCCATATTAATTTTTTTTTAATTTATGTATTTATTTATGTACATATTTGATTTCAATTTGTTCTTGTTCATGAATGTTGTCTGGTATTTGTGTACTGTACATGTAAATGGTATCCAAACTAACAAGCACCTGCTTCTTGTGATACTATTGAACATTGTAATTGTGAATGAATAAAAAAAAATTAGTTGTCCCAATAAAAGTTGTAACTCCTGTCTGAAACCCCATATAAAAATGTCATTTTTATTTTTCATAGAGTGAACAAGCTAGCTTGCTACTAAGTCTTGGATCTACAAGTGCTGCGTTACAAGTATACCTTAGACTGCAGTTATGGGAAGAGGCTATTTTTTGTTATCAAAAACTTGATAAACTTGATAAGGTATTTAAATTAATTCTATCACAAAACATCCACAAATTTAGTCAGCAGTTCGGTCCGTCCAATGACTGTGCCTGTGTTACATTTGTAGTAAAGCAATATCTCTCTCGGTTCTTGTGATTGGTTGAACTGTTCTAGTTTTTCTGTATCACTGTATGAACGTTGAGATGTGGTTCCTAAGAGTTGACCTAGGATATTTACTTCCTGTCCTGGGTCATAGTTCAGGAACTGACAATTATCAATCAGAAATAGACTTCTAAAATTCATATGTTATTTGTATAAAGTGTATTCGATATGTCATGTCATTTTTATCTCATTTTAAAATCAAAAGCAGTATATTCAAATTTTGTTTGTTTCTGTACAATATTAGTTTCATTTTTATTTAGGCAGAACGTCTTATACATGACCAACTGTTAGCCAAGGAAACGCCACTGATGCTATGCCTACTTGGTGATGTGACAAGAAATCCGGAGCATTATTTAAAAGCATGGGAAGTATCCAATCATAAAAGTGCTAGAGCGCAGAGATCGCTGGGAAGGTTATATTTGGATGATGAAAAATATGAAGAAAGTATCCAGTGTTTTGAAAAATCTCTAGAAAGGAACTCCCTACAGGTAAGGAATTTATGATGACTTGTGGCATGGAAAAGGGCAAAAAGTAGTTGTAAGCATGGAAACCCATTATCAGATAGCATATTATAGAAGTTTTTTTTTGGTTATAATATGGAATTATATATTAGTATCCACAAATTTAGTCAGCAGTTCAGTCAAAAATGTGATGTGCCCAAATATGGTAGTCATGTGACATCATCATGTCCATATATGGGCACATTTTTTGTCACATAAAGTTTGATAGTGTAGACAGAGCTTTAATATTGTGTTTTAGAAATGTTGAGTGACATAAATGTAAATTAGTAAATATTAAAATGATAAATGCTAGAAATTATTTCAGAATTCCATCACTTTTTAATTTATTTTTATACCCCACAAATTTAGTCAGCAGTTCAGTCCGTCCAATGACTGTGCCTGTGTTACATTTGTGGTAAAGCAATATCTCTCTTGATTCTTGTGATTGGTTGAACTGTTCTAGTTTTTCTGTTTCACTATATGGACGGTGAGATTTAGTTCCTAAGAGTTGACCTAGGATGTTTACTGCCTGTCTTAGGTCATAGTTAAGGAACTGACAAAGAAATAATAGCCGATGAGGGCGCTTTACAAATGAACTTCCACGCTAACAATTGCAGATCTCCATTGAGTTCAGATCAAGTACTGATTTGTTGCTAAAAATCGTGTTTCTTTTTTGTTTTCAGTACAATACTTGGTTTCTTCTTGGATTTGCTGCCCTCAAATCTGAACAGTATAAAGTGGCCATACGTGCGTACCGAAAGTGTCTTACCATAGAGATGGATGTAAGTTTTTCTAATACTGTGGTGTAAAGAATGTGTGTTTTTTAATTTACAAAAGAAGACTCGGATATGTAGATAAATATTTTTACATTGTTATCACTGCTTAATATCTGCACTCTCTTCGTTATGCAGGATCCTTGCCATCAATTATATACTGAAATTGTAAATATAAACGATGACTAAATAAATTTTAATGGAATTGAATTTTTATCAAATAAATCATTTCTTTTTCTTCAGAATTTTGAATCTTGGAATAATCTTGCACATTGTCATATAAAGTTAAAAGAAAAGTAAGTCAACCTGACTTGATTGATTCTCGATAAAAATGTTATTATAAAGTTGATATTTACTTGCTTATTTTGAAGTTTAAGTAAATGTAAGTGTATTATAATAATGATTCAATTATTATAAGTAATTAGCATTTAATTAATTGTTTGGGACTATGGTTTTAATTTTGATTTAATTCAATGGGCTGCAACCTGAATGTTAAGGCTGCTTTACTAATGGATGTGTTCATATCTAATTTACCTAAATTAAAGTATGTCATCTTGAAAGTGGTATTGTCTTTAAAAAAAAAATGTGTTTTTTGTTTTTTTTTTAGGGGAAAAGCTCATAAAACACTCCAGGAAGCAATCAAGTGTAACTATGAAAATGAAAAAGTTTGGGAAAACTTCTTGTTTGTAAGTATGGAATATTTTGGTAGTATAAGCCCATCCCTTAATTCCAAATGATGCTTGTATGTCTGTAAATGATGTGTTACATATTCTGGATTTACCTTATACTTAATAAATTCTATCATTTTCTGTTACAAAACATCCACAAATTTAGTCAGCAGTTCGGTCTGTCCAATGACTGTGCTTGTGTTACATTTGTGGTAGATCAATATCTCTCTCGGTTCTTGTGATTGGTTGAACTGTTCTAGTTTTTCTGTATCACTGTATGAACGTTGAGATGTGGTTCCTAAGAGTTGACCTAGGATATTTACTTCCTGTCCTGGGTCATAGTTAAGAAACTGACAAATACACAATACATTTTATTTTTTGTTAATGTTTATTCATATGCTATGTATTATCTTTATTTTCTATCCCATATTTTAATATTTAGGTGGCGACTGATGTTGGTGATTTTCAAAGCAGTATACAGGCGTGTCATCGATTATTGGATTTAAAAGGCAAATACGTCGATGAAGAGATTATGAATATTTTGGTAACGGCAGTTGTTAACAACATCACAGGCAATGATGGCGTACCAGGTATGTGTTGAATTGTCCATATTTGGAAATAAAAATGTACTGTATCATTTATGATATAATAATCGTAATATTGTTGTTGTCAGCTTCAAAACATCGGAAGAAACTGCAGGAATTGTTCGGTCGTTTGTCCTCGATTGTTACAGGAAATGCAGATGTGTGGAAGTCGTACGCAAGGCTGCTAGGTGATGGACATTCAAGTGACCAAATGGACAATGATAAGGTATACATGTGGACCAATCTGCCCGTCTCATGGTACTGGGTCTTGTATCTTGGTTGTGTTAAAATTGTGGCACTCTTGGTGTGGGTGGTTTGTGATCCTAAGAGCCTATGTTCCAATCATGTTCCTAGTCTAATTCTAATTTTTTTTTCTCAAATGTTTTCTTAATAAATTCAGGCAATACAATGTCTTCAGAAGTCTCATCGATGTAGAACGCAAAACAGTGATTGGTCCAAAGATGTAGAAACGTGCAAGGTGATAATGGAACAGTCCATTGAACTTTCTAAAGGTATGCATCACATGTTATAATGGAAGATTCTGTAATACTGTTAAAACTGTTTTCTTACTTAGCCGCAACACAAGGATGTATAGCGTACCATATGTAATTTGACCAATCACGATACAAAGGGTCATCCGAACTGTCGCTTGTGATTGGTCAACTTGCATGCCTTGTGCCTACCTTGTTACATTGCTTCCAAGTGGGAACTAAGCTTCTATATGCATGAATGAGTCAACCATAAACGTTCACAAAATCAGCTGTGGACTGTCACATTTGTGTGTAATTTAATTGTCCAAAAATTATAATTTTTTTCTATACAGAAAATCTTTCTTTTTATTAATTATGATTATAGTATTCGTTTTATCATGGCCAAATAGTATTTGAATTGAATTGAAATATTTTATTTATACTGGGCGACCTCTTCAGTCAAAGACTGGTCTCCAAGAGGGCTTAGCTATGATCAGTGGCTGTGATGTACTAATACACCAGGGTAACCTCCTACTCATCTCAAAAGATGTACTAGGTTCTTTAAAGAACATGAGCTATATGTGTACACTGGACCTACGGTTGATGGTCCTTATCATTGCTTAGTGTGTTTATTTCTTGGTCACAATGCGATTTGTTTTTCTTTAGCTTATCAGTTGGTGAGTGAATCTAAAACCAGCCACATAGAAGCAATCCAGTTACTATCATCTGCCAAACTGATGCTTAAGACAGTCCATAGTAATACTAAGGTAAGCTTCATATTAATTTACCAAAACACTTCCATATGTTGTCATTTATTTATAAAGCAATTAAATGCCCTAATATAATGGTTAGTGGTTTTAAATTTGTATATCTCAATTTGATTAACTTGGTTGTTCCGATCTGGGATTGTTTAGCATTAAAAAAGAAACTGCGCAATTTTTAATAATTATTTTAAATTAATTTTATTTTTTGGTTTTGTTTATTAAAAGTTACAACATGGTGAGTTTGAAAATGAAGAAACAACTAAAATGGCAGATCTACAGTTACAACTAGAACAGGAATTGCAAAACTTATTAACATTAATTAATAAAAGGAAAGAACAAAACGTATGACACAATATTTATCAACTGTATTTAACCAAAATTATTCATCTATACATATTCAACAAGCACAGGAGTCACTAATTACAGGATGGGGAATGCACCCATGCTTTCTAAAACAAACTCCGTATAATTCAGGTATAGATTCAATAATATGTTATCAGTGGCAAAACGGCTATGAGTGCTCACTGGCTAAACCCAGGGGCCCTGGAGCTTATGGGGGCCCCTGAGCATTGGCCAGAGGAAAAACAGGCATTAAAAACGTCCGAGGCCTCCGCATTATGCCACTGTATGTTATAAATTTATCAGCTAGGAATATTACACAAATAATCATGTTTATTATGAGTTGGATGGTGAGAATATTTCATGAGTTAAAAATTGACGAGGCAGAGCTGATTCGATTTTTCATTGAATATTCTTTCCATTGTACGAAACGCGTACAACATTTTCGAACGTGATCATGAGCCTACAATCTTTGCGTGGCAAAAAATCGCAAAATGTTTAAAGCGTGTTAATTATCACCATATATGTATCACTTTTCTGCTAGGCAGGGCTTAATTCCAAATGACACGACCTGTGTAATTTACCAATAACATTGCAAGAATACAATCAGGTGTGTTATAATACAATATATGAATAGTTAACAAATAATATATGAGGCTTAGGTAGGGTAATTTAAATCATGGAATAAATAAAATGTGGTTTTATCGAACAAATTTATAAATGATGATAAAGTACCAAACTAGTCAATGATAATTTGAATTCTTGTTTACTTTTTGGGTTTACTATCAGAAATTATTTATTATTATTAATTAATGTTATTAAATATGAGTATTATTATTTCTGTAATGTGCACATATATATTGCCAACCATTTTATAAAAACTACTATAAAAGTACAGGGACATTTTTGAAAAATGGCCAAATTTCAACCCTTTTATTTTTTGACAAAACTAGTTACTATGGCCCTATAAGGTGATGATAACGCAATATATGGGCATATATGGCAATATTATCGCATAATTATTGAATTTTAAAAGTTGATATTTTGGCCATTTTTCGAAAAAATCCCTGTACTATAGTAAGGGGAAATTTTCGAAAATTTGCCAAATTTCGACCCTTTTATTTTTTGACATAACTGGTTACCATGGCCCTATAAGGTGATGATAACGCAATATATGGGCATATATGGCAATATTATCGCATAATTATTGAATTTTAAAAAGTTGAGTAAGGGGAAATTTTCGAAAATTTGCCAAATTTCGACCCTTTTATTTTTTGACATAACTGGTTACTATGGCCCTATAAGGTGATGATAACGCAATATATGGGCATATATGGCAATATTATCGCATAATTATTGAATTTTAAAAAGTTGATATTTTGGCTATTTTTCGAAAAAATCCCTGTACTATAGTAAGGGGAAATTTTCGAAAATTTGCCAAATTTCGACCTTTTTATTTTTTGGCATAACAGGTTACTATGGCCCTATAAGGTGATGATAACGCAATATATGGGCATATATGGCAATATTATCGCATAATTATTGAATTTTAAAAAGTTGATATTTTGGCCATTTTTCGAAAAAATCCCTGTACTATAGTAAGGGGAAATTTTCGAAAATTGGCCAAATTTCGACCCTTTTATTTTTTGACATAACTGGTTACTATGGCCCTATAAGGTGATGATAACGCAATATATGGGCATATATGGCAATATTATCGCATAATTATTGAATTTTAAAAAGTTGATATTTTGGCTATTTTTCGAAAAAATCCCTGTACTATAGTAAGGGGAAATTTTCGAAAATTTGCCAAATTTCGACCTTTTTATTTTTTGGCATAACAGGTTACTATGGCCCTATAAGGTGATGATAACGCAATATATGGGCATATATGGCAATATTATCGCATAATTATTGAATTTTAAAAAGTTAATATTTTAGCAATTTTTCGAAAAAATCCCTGTACTATAGTAAGGGGAAATTTTCGAAAATTTGCCAAATTTTGACCTTTTTATTTTTTGGCATTACTGGTTAGTATGGCCCTATAAGGTGATGATAACGCAATATATGGGCATATATGGCAATATTATCGCATAATTATTGAATTTTAAAAAGTTGATATTTTGGCCATTTTTCGAAAAAATCCCTGTACTATAGTAAGGGGAAATTTTCGAAAATTTGCCAAATTTCGACCCTTTTATTTTTTGACATAACTGGTTACTATGGCCCTATAAGGGGATGATAACGCAATATATGGGCATATATGGCAATATTATCGCATAATTATTGAATTTTAAAAGTTGATATTTTGGCCATTTTTCGAAAAAATCCCTGTACTATAGTAAGGGGAAATTTTCAAAAATTTGCCAAATTTCGACCCTTTTATTTTTGGCATAACTGGTTACTATGGCCCTATAAGGTGATGATAACGCAATATATGGGCATATATGGCAATATTATCGCATAATTATTGAATTTTAAAAAGTTGATATTTTAGCAATTTTTCGAAAAAATCCCTGTACTATAGTAAGGGGAAATTTTCGAAAATTTGCCAAATTTCGACCTTTTTATTTTTTGGCATAACAGGTTACTATGGCCCTATAAGGTGATGATAACGCAATATATGGGCATATATGGCAATATTATCGCATAATTATTGAATTTTAAAAAGTTGATATTTTGGCCATTTTTCGAAAAAAATCCCTGTACTATTATAGTAAGGGGAAATTTTCAAAAATTTGCCAAATTTCGACCCTTTTATTTTTTGACATAACTGGTTACTATGGCCCTATAAGGGGATGATAACGCAATATATGGGCATATATGGCAATATTATCGCATAATTATTGAATTTTAAAAGTTGATATTTTGGCCATTTTTCGAAAAAATCCCTGTACTATAGTAAGGGGAAATTTTCAAAAATTGGCCAAATTTCGACCCTTTTATTTTTGGCATAACTGGTTACTATGGCCCTATAAGGTGATGATAACGCAATATATGGGCATATATGGCAATATTATCGCATAATTATTGAATTTTAAAAAGTTGATATTTTAGCAATTTTTCGAAAAAATCCCTGTACTATAGTAAGGGGAAATTTTCGAAAATTTGCCAAATTTCGACCTTTTTATTTTTTGGCATAACAGGTTACTATGGCCCTATAAGGTGATGATAACGCAATATATGGGCATATATGGCAATATTATCGCATAATTATTGAATTTTAAAAAGTTGATATTTTGGCCATTTTTCGAAAAAAATCCCTGTACTATAGTAAGGGGAAATTTTCAAAAATTGGCCAAATTTCGACCCTTTTATTTTTGGCATAACTGGTTACTATGGCCCTATAAGGTGATGATAACGCAATATATGTGCATATATGGCAATATTATCGCATAATTATTGAATTTTAAAAACTTGATATTTTGGCCATTTTTTTTGAAAAAATCCCTGTACTATAGTAAGGGGAAATTTTCGAAAATTTGCCAAATTTCGACCCTTTTATTTTTTGACATAGCTGGTTACTATGGCCCTATAAGGGGATGATAACGCAATATATGGGCATATATGGCAATATTATCGCATAATTATTGAATTTTAAAAAGTTAATATTCTGGCAAATTTTCGAAAAAATCCCTGTACTATAGTAAGGGGAAATTTTCGAAAATTTGCCAAATTTCGACCTTTTTATTTTTTGGCATAACTGGTTACTATGGCCCTATAAGGTGATGATAACGCAATATATGGGCATATATGGCAATATTATCGCATAATTATTGAATTTTAAAAAGTTGATATTTTGGCAATTTTTCGAAAAAATCCCTGTACTATAGTAAGGGGAAATTTTCGAAAATTTGCCAAATTTCGACCCTTTTTTTTTTTGACATAACTGGTTACTATGGCCCTATAAGGGGATGATAACGCAATATATGGGCATATATGGCAATATTATCGCATAATTATTGAATTTTAAAAAGTTGATATTTTGGCCATTTTTCGAAAAAATCCCTGTACTATAGTAAGGGGAAATTTTCGAAAATTTTCCAAATTTCGACCCTTTTATTTTTTGACATAACTGGTTACTATGGCCCTATAAGGGGATGATAACGCAATATATGTGCATATATGGCAATATTATCGCATAATTATTGAATTTTAAAAAGTTGATATTTTGGCCATTTTTCGAAAAAATCCCTGTACTATAGTAAGGGGAAATTTTCGAAAATTGGCCAAATTTCGACCCTTTTATTTTTGGCATAACTGGTTACTATGGCCCTATAAGGGGATGATAACGCAATATATGTGCATATATGGCAATATTATCGCATAATTATTGAATTTTAAAAAGTTGATATTTTGGCCATTTTTCGAAAAAATCCCTGTAAGGGGAAATTTGCGAAAATTTGCCAAATTTCGACCCTTTTATATTTTGACATAACTGGTTACTATGGCCCTATAAGGGGATGATAACGCAATATATGGGCATATATGGCAATATTATCGCATAATTATTGAATTTTAAAAAGTTAATATTCTGGCCATTTTTAGAAAAAATCCCTGTACTATAGTAAGGGGAAATTTTCGAAAATTTGCCAAATTTCGACCTTTTTTATTTTTGGCATAACTGGTTACTATGGCCCTATAAGGGGATGATAACGCAATATATGTGCATATATGGCAATATTATCGCATAATTATTGAATTTTAAAAAGTTGATATTTTGGCCATTTTTCGAAAAAATCTCGACCTTTTTATTTTTTGGCATAACTGGTTACTATGGCCCTATAAGGTGATGATAACGCAATATATGGGCATATATGGCAATATTATCGCATAATTATTGAATTTTAAAAAGTTGATATTTTGGCAATTTTTCGAAAAAATCCCTGTACTATAGTAAGGGGAAATTTTCGAAAATTTGCCAAATTTCGACCTTTTTATTTTTTGGCATTACTGGTTAGTATGGCCCTATAAGGTGACGATAACGCAATATATGGGCATATATGGCAATATTATCGCATAATTATTGAATTTTAAAAAGTTGATATTTTGGCCATTTTTCGAAAAAATCCCTGTACTATAGTAAGGGGAAATTTTCGAAAATTTGCCAAATTTCGACCCTTTTTTTTTTTGACATAACTGGTTACTATGGCCCTATAAGGGGATGATAACGCAATATATGGGCATATATGGCAATATTATCGCATAATTATTGAATTTTAAAAAGTTAATATTCTGGCCATTTTTAGAAAAAATCCCTGTACTATAGTAAGGGGAAATTTTCGAAAATTTGCCAAATTTCGACCTTTTTTATTTTTGGCATAACTGGTTACTATGGCCCTATAAGGGGATGATAACGCAATATATGTGCATATATGGCAATATTATCGCATAATTATTGAATTTTAAAAAGTTGATATTTTGGCCATTTTTCGAAAAAATCTCGACCTTTTTATTTTTTGGCATAACTGGTTACTATGGCCCTATAAGGTGATGATAACGCAATATATGGGCATATATGGCAATATTATCGCATAATTATTGAATTTTAAAAAGTTGATATTTTGGCAATTTTTCGAAAAAATCCCTGTACTATAGTAAGGGGAAATTTTCGAAAATTTGCCAAATTTCGACCTTTTTATTTTTTGGCATTACTGGTTAGTATGGCCCTATAAGGTGACGATAACGCAATATATGGGCATATATGGCAATATTATCGCATAATTATTGAATTTTAAAAAGTTGATATTTTGGCCATTTTTCGAAAAAATCCCTGTACTATAGTAAGGGGAAATTTTCGAAAATTTGCCAAATTTCGACCCTTTTTTTTTTTGACATAACTGGTTACTATGGCCCTAATAGGGGATGATAATGCAATATATGGGCATATATGGCAATATTATCGCATAATTATTGAATTTTAAAAAGTTGATATTTTGGCCATTTTTCGAAAAAATCCCTGTACTATAATAAGGGGAAATTTTCGAAAATTTTCCAAATTTCGACCCTTTTATTTTTTGACATAACTGGTTACTATGGCCCTATAAGGGGATGATAACGCAATATATGTGCATATATGGCAATATTATCGCATAATTATTGAATTTTAAAAAGTTGATATTTTGGCCATTTTTCGAAAAAATCCCTGTACTATAGTAAGGGGAAATTTTCGAAAATTGGCCAAATTTCGACCCTTTTATTTTTGGCATAACTGGTTACTATGGCCCTATAAGGGGATGATAACGCAATATATGTGCATATATGGCAATATTATCGCATAATTATTGAATTTTAAAAAGTTGATATTTTGGCCATTTTTCGAAAAAATCCCTGTACTATAGTAAGGGGAAATTTGCGAAAATTGGCCAAATTTCGACCCTTTTATTTTTGGCATAACTGGTTACTATGGCCCTATAAGGGGATGATAACGCAATATATGTGCATATATGGCAATATTATCGCATAATTATTGAATTTTAAAAAGTTAATATTCTGGCCATTTTTAGAAAAAATCCCTGTACTGTATAGTAAGGGGAAATTTTCGAAAATTTGCCAAATTTCGACCTTTTTATTTTTTGGCATAACTGGTTACTATGGCCCTATAAGGTGATGATAACGCAATATATGGGCATATATGGCAATATTATCGCATAATTATTGAATTTTAAAAAGTTGATATTTTGGCCATTTTTCGAAAAAATCCCTGTACTATAGTAAGGGGAAATTTTCGAAAATTTGCCAAATTTCGACCCTTTTATTTTTTGACATAACTGGTTACTATGGCCCTATAAGGGGATGATAACGCAAGATATGGGCATATATGGCAATATTATCGCATAATTATTGAATTTTAAAAAGTTGATATTTTGGTTATTTTTCGAAAAAATCCCTGTACTATAGTAAGGGGAAATTTTCGAAAATTGGCCAAATTTCGACCTTTTTATTTTTTGGCATAACTGGTTACTATGGCCCTATAAGGTGATGATAACGCAATATATGGGCATATATGGCAATATTATCGCATAATTATTGAATTTTAAAAAGTTGATATTTTGGCAATTTTTCGAAAAAATCCCTGTACTATAGTAAGGGGAATTTTTCGAAAATTTTCCAAATTTCGACCTTTTTATTTTTTGGCATTGCTGGTTACTATGGCCCTATAAGGTGATGGTAACGCAATATATGGGCATATATGGCAATATTATCGCATAATTATTGAATTTTAAAAAGTTGATATTTTGGCCATTTTTCGAAAAAATCCCTGTACTATAGTAAGGGGAAATTTTCAAAAATTGGCCAAATTTCGACCCTTTTATTTTTGGCATAACTGGTTACTATGGCCCTATAAGGTGATGATAACGCAATATATGTGCATATATGGCAATATTATCGCATAATTATTGAATTTTAAAAAGTTGATATTTTGGCCATTTTTCGAAAAAATCCCTGTACTATTATAGTAAGGGGAAATTTTCGAAAATTTGCCAAATTTCGACCCTTTTATATTTTGGCATAACTGGTTACTATGGCCCTATAAGATGATGATAACGCAATATATGGGCATATATGGCAATATTATTGCATAATTATTTAAATTTAAAAAGTTAATATTTTGGCAATTTTTCGAAAAAATCTCTGTACTATAGTAAGGGGAAATTTTCGAAAATTGGCCAAATTTCGACCCTTTTATTTTTTGACATAACTGGTTACTATGGTCCTATAAGGTGATGATAACGCAATATATGGGCATATATGGCAATATTATCGCATAATTATTGAATTTTAAAAAGTTGATATTTTGGCCATTTTTCGAAAAAAATCCCTGTACTATAGTAAGGGGAAATTTTCAAAAATTTGTCAAATTTCGACATTTTTATTTTTGGCATAACTGGTTAGTATGGCCCTATAAGGTGATGATAACGCAATATATGTGCATATATGGCAATATTATCGCATAATTATTGAGTTTTAAAAAGTTGATATTTTGGCCATTTTTCGAAAAAATCCCGGTACTATAGTAAGGGGAAATTTTCGAAAATTGGCCAAATTTCGACCCTTTTATTTTTGGCATAACTGGTTACTATGGCCCTATAAGGTGATGATAACGCAATATATGTGCATATATGGCAATATTATCGCATAATTATTGAGTTTTAAAAAGTTGATATTTTGGCCATTTTTCGAAAAAATCCCTGTACTATAGTAAGGGGAAATTTTCGAAAATTTGCCAAATTTCGACCCTTTTATTTTTTGACATAACTGGTTACTATGGTCCTATAAGGTGATGATAACGCAATATATGGGCATATATGGCAATATTATCGCGTAATTATTGAATTTTAAAAAGTTGATATTTTGGCAATTTTTCGAAAAAATCCCTGTACTATAGTAAGGGGAAATTTTCAAAAATGTGCCAAATTTCGACCTTTTTATTTTTTGGCATTGCTGGTTAGTATGGCCCTATAAGGTGATGATAACGCAATATATGGGCATATATGGCAATATTATCGCATAATTATTGAATTTTAAAAACTTGATATTTTGGCCATTTTTCGAAAAAATCCCGGTACTATAGTAAGGGGAAATTTTCGAAAATTTGCCAAATTTCGACCTTTTTATTTTTTGGCATAACTGGTTACTATGGCCCTATAAGGTGATGATAACGCAATATATGGGCATATATGGCAATATTATCGCATAATTATTGAATTTTAACAAGTTGATATTTTGGCCATTTTTCGAAAAAATCCCTGTACTATAATAGTAAGGGGAAATTTTCGAAAATTTGCCAAATTTCGACCTTTTTATTTTTTGGCATAACTGGTTACTATGGCCCTATAAGGTGATGATAATGCAATATATGGGCATATATGGCAATATTATCGCATAATTATTGAATTTTAAAAAGTTGATATTTTGGCAATTTTTCGAAAAACTCCCTGTACTATAGTAAGGGGAAATTTTCGAAAATTGGCCAAATTTCGACCTTTTTATTTTTTGGCATTACTGGTTAGTATGGCCCTATAAGGTGATGATAACGCAATATATGGGCATATATGGCAATATTATCGCATAATTATTGAATTTTAAAAAGTTGATATTTTGGCCATTTTTCGAAAAAATCCCTGTAAGGGGAAATTTTCGAAAATTGGCCAAATTTCGACCTTTTTATTTTTTGGCATAACTGGTTACTATGGCCCTATAAGGTGATGATAACGCAATATATGGGCATATATGGCAATATTATCGCATAATTATTGAATTTTAAAAAGTTGATATTTTGGCAATTTTTCGAAAAAATCCCTGTACTATAGTAAGGGGAAATTTTCGAAAATTGGCCAAATTTCGACCTTTTTATTTTTTGGCATTACTGGTTAGTATGGCTCTATAAGGTGATGATAACGCAATATATGGGCATATATGACAATATTATCGCATAATTATTGAATTTTAAAAAGTTGATATTTTGGCAATTTTTCGAAAAAATCCCTGTACTATAGTAAGGGGAAATTTTCGAAAATTTGCCAAATTTCGACCTTTTTATTTTTTGGCATTACTGGTTAGTATGGCCCTATAAGGTGATGATAACGCAATATATGGGCATATATGGCAATATTATCGCATAATTATTGAATTTTAAAAACTTGATATTTTGGCCATTTTTCGAAAAAATCCCTGTACTAAAGTAAGGGGAAATTTTCAAAAATGTGCCAAATTTCGACCTTTTTATTTTTTGGCATTGCTGGTTAGTATGGCCCTATAAGGTGATGATAACGCAATATATGGGCATATATGGCAATATTATCGCATAATTATTGAATTTTAAAAACTTGATATTTTGGCCATTTTTCGAAAAAAATCCCGGTACTATGGTAAGGGTAAATTTTCGAAAATTTGCCAAATTTCGACCTTTTTATTTTTTGGCATAACTGGTTACTATGGCCCTATAAGGTGATGATAACGCAATATATGGGCATATATGGCAATATTATCGCATAATTATTGAATTTTAAAAAGTTGATATTTTGGCAATTTTTCGAAAAAATCCCTGTACTATAATAAGGGGAAATTTTCGAAAATTTGCCAAATTTCGACCTTTTTATTATTTGGCATTACTGGTTACTATGGCCCTATAAGGTGATGATAACGCAATATATGGGCATATATGACAATATTATCGCATAATTAATGAATTTTAAAAACTTGATATTTTGGCCATTTTTCGAAAAAATCCCTGTACTATAGTACAGGGATTTTTCGAAAATTTGCCAAATTTCGACCTTTTTATTTTTTGGCATAACTGGTTACTATGGCCCTATAAGGTGATGATAACGCAATATATGGGCATATATGGCAATATTATCGCATAATTATTGAATTTTAAAAACTTGATATTTTGGCCATTTTTCGAAAAAATCCCTGTACTATAGTAAGGGGGAATTTGCCAAATTTCGACCCTTTTATTTTTTTACATAACTGGTTACTATGGCCCTATAAGGGGATGATAACGCAATATATGAGCATATATGGCAATATTATCGCATAATTATTGAATTTTAAAAAGTTGATATTTCGGCCATTTTTCGAAAAAATCCCTGTACTAATAAGGGGAAATTTTCGAAAATTTGCCAAATTTCGACCTTTTTATTTTTTGGCATTACTGGTTAGTATGGCCCTATAAGGTGATGATAACGCAATATATGGGCATATATGGCAATATTATCACATAATTATTGAATTTTAAAAAGTTGATATTTTGGCCATTTTTCGAAAAAATCCCTGTACTATAGTAAGGGGAAATTTTCGAAAATTTGCCAAATTTCGACCTTTTTATTTTTTGGCATTACTGGTTAGTATGGCCCTATAAGGTGATGATAACGCAATATATTGGCATATATGGCAATATTATCGCATAATTATTGAATTTTAAAAACTTGATATTTTGGCCATTTTTCGAAAAAATCCCTGTACTATATAGTAACCGGAAATTTGCGATAATTGGCCAAATTTGACACTTTTATTTTTTGGCATAACTGGTTACTATGGCCGTATAAGATGATGATATATGGCAATTATTGAATTTTAAAAAGTCAATATTTTGGTCATTGTTGAAAAAATCTCTGAATTTCAAAAATGCTACACTTCTAACTAAAAATGTGCACACTATAAATTCTGAAATCGATTTCTTTTTAGTTTTAAAAAGAGAATGATAATGAAAATGTTTATTATAGTTTTCACATAATATAGGTTTACATATAGTACCAAGAGATTATGGTTGCAAGGAAATTGGAAAAACATATTTCTATACAGTTTTATAGCATCTACAATCTATGTAGGCCTTTTAATATTTTGAGCTTAATTTAGAGGCAAAGTATCTGTAGATTAAGTAAATCTAATACATCTACATCAATTGTTCTTCCAAAAAGCCAAAACATATTTTGATCTCCCTATTTATTACACGTTTTCATACACACATTCAATCGGGTGTAAAATTCAGAGAAAAACAGACCTCTTGCTAGTGTTGTTCTCTCGTGATTTGTTTAAAATAAAATTTCCTTCACACTATGAGAACTTGTTACGTTTTGCAGATGTGATAAGGTATTAGAACAATTATATCTCTTACCTTGAATGCAGCAATTGCAATGAAATTACTAGATAATATTGGCTGTTTTTTACACAAAGGATAAACATACTACAGACACCCTAGGTTACTAATTAAGATAGCACCCTAGGTTACTGATTAAGACAGCACCCTAGGTTACTGATTAAAAAAGCACCCTAGGTTACTGATTAAGACAGTAACCTATGCATGCATATTGCTGGCTTTCTATAGATTTGTTTATAAATCACCCTAATCTCTGATTTCCCCAGTATCATAGTAATACAGGATCATTTTGCATTTAGCATCATAGACCCCAACCTTTAACTTAACCTTACATGATACAGACACCACATGTGATACGTTGTGATGCTGTATTATGGAATTTTGCTATGATACAGGGCAAATATTGTTGGATGTGGAGATACAGCACTGAGAATCGGGTACATAATTGTTTGTTTATCATTAAAACGCTGTATTGTTATCTGTAATGCTAATGTTAAACTGCAAACTGTTTTATTGTCCTTTTTTGCTACAGTGCCTTCAAAGATGTTTGTATTATCAACAACAAATAAAACCATCTAAATAATTACAAATAACAAATCATGTGTCTAGCTATCTACCTACATGAATGTAGCTAACAAGCACTGTCTTCTGTAAAATGTACCTACTGCTAGTATTGCAATATTGGAGCGCCCTCAACTGAAGACTAAAGCACCAGCAGCGTAGCTAACGGAACTATCACCTTTACTCTTACATTGATTGGATTGTGCATAGCTTAAAAACTTAAAAGACATTCCGTTTTCGCCTCCTCGTCGCGATTTTATATCTTCTACAGCCTAAAATAAAACATCAAATTTAAAATCTCTAAATTCAAATGTTCAATAAATTATTTTGTTTATTTAGTTTGTTGCGGTTGCTGTGTAGAAAACTTTACAATCAATGTTATAATCTCCTAACATTTTCTATGTATCGCACGCTACAAATACAATATGTATGGCATGCTACAAATACAATATGTATGGCATGCTACACAGATTCATGTTTCATTTGAAGCGGTATTTTTTCAAATAAAATAAAAAAAATCAGTTACTTACATTTAGAAGCACGGCAATTGGATGGCGCCCACATATTGTATTCGAATATTTCTTTAGGTAGTCATGGAAACCATGAGCATCAAGAGATGATATTAAATCCATACCCTACCAAATAAATAATATGTTATCTTATCTTGAAAACAATGTTATGTCCATGGATGATAAACACCTGTACACATGTACAGTAATGGATTTGCAGAAATTCTCAATTGTAGCCAACAGAAAATTCTGATAGGTTTGGGCAACCAAGAAAATGGTTTGGGCAACCAAGAAAATGATTTGGGCAACCAAGAAAATGGTTTGGGCAACCAAGAAAATGGTTTGGGCAACCAAAAAAAGGTTTGGGCAACCAAGAAAATGGTTTGGGCAACCAAGAAAATAGTTTGGGCAACCAAGAAAATAGTTTGGGCAACCAAAACTGAAAACTCACCATTCTATCTAAGGCTTCTATAGATTTGTGAATTGATTTATACGATGCATCATAAAACTCATAATCAAATCGATGTCCTAAAAAAAAACAAAAATTACTTTTTAAATACTGAAAATTAAGAAGGACCATAAAATTCGATAAACTTTTAGCCATAATACAGACTTTTTTTTAATAGCTTTCTCATCTATATTTTTAAATTACTTACCCCAGTGGCAAAAATCTGAGGATACAATAAATAAATTTTGCGGGTCTTCGAGATACTGGCTAAAAAGTCGACCATATCGTTGTTCATTCTTCCAGTCCAATGAACCAACTAGCACAGGTACAATGGTGAACATATCGCGTTTACTGTAAAAAAAAGAAATATTTCTTGCAAAAAATTTGACCTAACAGTTTTATTTATTGTTCTTTCTTCAGAAATAATGATTTATAATCAATTACTTTTGCTTAACCATCAGTAGTAAACATTTTGTGTAACGTAATCATAAACTATTAACTATGGTACTGTACATATTACAGGGTAGGGGCTTTATTTAAATTGCTAAACATATTGCGCTTTACACCATAAGAAAAACATAAATGGTAAATGAGGTAAAGTATTATAAAATTTTAAAAATGTATGATATAACATCTCAACCAAATGTATAAAAAAAAATTTCTGTTACCTTTCCATCACTTTAGCAATGTAAGGTAAATGCATCTCAATGCTATGTTCCGCTTCATCGGTTTGTATGTTCATCCAATCAAATCCACCCGTTGCATAAAGCGTTTCATTCACTGGAAAAATAACCATATAAGGATAATTGATTAACATGAAGACTATTTTTTGTATAGCTTGACTTAATATATCTATAAGAAATTATAATAGCCCTGTTGTGCTTCAGAGCTAGGGATTATTATACAAATAATGAATGTTCATGAGTGCAATGGTACAGATAATTTCATGATGAAACGTTCTATTTTTACAAGGCTTGATGCAATAAACTACTTACTTTCCTTGTCTACTCGTAGATTGTAAAGAGGTGTTTGATAGTAAGTAGTTTGGGTCAACGCGCATCCACGTAAAGCAAACCGATGCGAAGGCCCGAGTATAAAAACACGTTTTCTAAGGAGAGAATTAAGATATTTAAATAGGTGTTTAAATGTGAACCGTCTGTGATCTTGTAGAAAAATGTTGCAGTTCACTACATTGATTCAACTTACATATGAGTAGGATCAACTTGTTTGTAAGCGTGCGCACCGCATGCTCCGCAGTATGTAAAGCCAGCATGGCTGAAAAAAAAAATTTTTAAATCATAAGATATTGATAAATAATATATAAAATTCAACAATAATATAACTAGTTAAATGTCTATAATTTAGCAAAGGGTATATTTTGTATGGGTACGCGTCTAAATAAACCGCAACTGATATCATTGTAAACCAATTTTACTACCAACTTACGGAGCAATAATCGCCCTTGCTGGCGAGTGGTTGCTATCCGCATTATTCAACCATTCCTCCAATTCACTTGATAAAACACGACCTGCAAAACATATAATTATAATGATGAACAATAAACCAACACTATATATCCTATGCTAATTAAAGTTTCTATACACATTCTGCTTAGTCTGTACAGTACTATAATATAAACACAAAATAAAAGAAATATTGTAAATCATTGATTGTGTAAATAAGACACTTTATGACAAAGGTCATTTAATAATAATATTATAATAAGCAAATGAATATACTAGGCCTAGGCTCTACTATTTGTTCTAAATTCTATTCTGTTCTTTGTTTCTTTTGTTTTCATCACTCTCGACACTTCTTCGTTCGGAAAGATTCGCCCTCGATATTTTCAGATGTGAAGGCCTTTCTCTAGTAGGCTAGACTACTTTCTTTGCTTAATTGAATAGAATGGAAAATTACAGCCTACCTGAACTTTTATACCAACTCCCTGCATGCGTGGCACGTCTTACCGACATATCAGACCCTATCTTGGCTAAATTTAACAAAGAATGCTAATATGAAATATTATATTCTTCTTTCTTCGTATTTTATGTTTTTATTCTATTTATAGGTCAGTGTTGTCATCCCAGCTGATCTGCAAGTACGCCCTCTTCGAAAAGATTTGGTTGAGGGCGCTATGTCAACTAGTTGCCGGTTGGTTGCAAGTTTTGATAAAAAAATTGACTGCTTGCATTTTTTTTTAATGTATTATATTATAATATATTATTTATATGGCCAACCGGTAGTGTAATGCCGTGTGTTTGCAAGTACTGGCCAACTACAGTTCTAAATCAAACTTTTGTAACTCATTTGTTTATAATAAAAAGTAAAAAAAAAAAAAAATCATCAACATAATTATTATGCAACATTTATTCAAGCAGTGTCACTCAATGAAGCAGACATTAAATTTAATAACATACAATACCATTCTATGATACTGAAATACTGAGAAAAACAACAGGTTGTGGCTGGTTCACCATATATAACAACTTTTTGCTCAAATTGTTTGCAATGTATGGTCCAGACACTATTTATTATATCTAGAGAAAAAATTAATTTGTAGAACAATTTAGTATTTTTTTTAGAACAATTGTCATTGTTCAATTTTAAAACAAACTTGTCTTCGCATAGAATTAAACATGCATTCTAAACAAATTATTTTTAATAGTTTTTTGTGTGTAACTTTTAGAAATATAAACAAAACAATGTATAGCGCATTTAAGGTCAAAGGTCATAATGTAATTCACCTTTTAATCAGATACATTAATCTCTATTCAACTGTCTATATATATAGTATTTTATACCAAAAGTGACACTAATTTAACCCTAATTATCACTATCTACTTAACTACTAAATAAAAAATAAATTGAATAAAACTCTTTGTCTATTAACAGAAATTATGCAACTCACATAGATTAGGAAATGTTTGCGCAGTATATTTGAATGATATAACGATAAACTTGTTCGCTGAGTGCTAACTTAGCATCGTTGTAAATACAAAGTCCGCAATTGAATATGTCAGATTGACGCATTGTGACAGACGGAACGTAGTATTTTACTCTTTATATTGTAAAGATTTTTAAAAATTGGTTTGAAAAGTGTCAAAATGCTTCTACTGCAGCTGCTGAAGTAAAGGGTGGTCATCGCTCCAGTGGTTGAACACCTACTGTTATTGTTATAATATAGACTGCATTATGAAATTGCAGTAAGCCATAGTGGTAGGCTAAGCTACAACAATAGTAGATTAACCTCACTATAGTAAAATAATTGTATATATAACTGTTATTGTTATAACATAGACCGCATTATGAAATTGCGGTAAGCCATAGTGGTAGTAAGCTAAGCTACAACAATAGTAGATTAACCTTAATACAGTAAAATAATTGTATATATATAAGTGAATACAGATTCTTGTGAAACTTTTTTAAGTTTCTATATTCAGCATTTGTTTAGATATCGTCAATATTTATTTCATCAGATTCGGCAAAAGCAGAAGCAGGCTTCGATTCATCTTTGACGGCCTTGACTTCCAGACCAGTACTCATCGATGAGAAAGACACCTAGAAATGAAAAGAAATTGAAAATCAAACAAAGTAAAACCGCTATTAAGCTCCGTCTACACTATCAAAAGTGTGATGTGCCCAAATATGGTAGTGATATGCCAAAAGATGGTAGTGATATGACATCATCATGTCCATATATGGGCACATCATATTTTTTTGTCACATAAAGTTTGATAGTGTAGGCAGAGCTTTAGGTGGGCACCTTCAGGATCTAACAATGTCCTCTGAATAGGGGGTCGCTATTATTTTGAGAAAATCGGTAATAAAAGGGTTAACAAGTGCCATTGATAGAAGCACAGTTTAGATAATTATATATTGCGTTGTTTAGTTGCTGATATTTAATTACTTACCTGGACTTCTTCCTCCTCTCCTTCACTTGCTTCCTCTTCAGCCTCTGCCAACCATTTTAAGAATGGAGCAGCTCTTTTGATCAAATCCTGACTCACATCCTTCGACACATACTTCTTGCTTGGCTGAAAATAAGTATTTGTAATTAAAACATTATATTTATGTATTGACATTCTGTAGCATATATTTTTAGAGTGATATATCTTACAAATGTGATATTAGTTTCCCTGTAGTAGCCCAACCAACCTGAACCAACAAATATTAGCAAAAATGAATTTTTAATCTACAAAACAAGATTTACCTTACTACCCCAAGCAACAAACACCTCTTCGTCCACAATATCCAACTCGTAGAGCTTTTGAAGAATAATGGGGACCTTAGCGATAAGCTGAGCTGTGTACACCTTACCGCACAACTGTTCAATCGCACCGAGAAGATACTTCTGAGCCTTCGGGTTGTCGTGAGTGAACTGAAAAGGTCATTTTATAAAAGTTTGGTCATTGTCTTATTTTTATTTTATTATTTATTCCTTTCAGCGAAACATAAAAAGGGAGCACTGAGGAGAGACAAGAGCTGACAAAGACAACTATCACCAAAGGGCGTGTCAACTCCAGACAAACAATACAAGCAAAATAAAATATACAATACAAATATACAATATTAAAATCAAATTTGTGACAATACATGTATGGTTAAAAGATTGTTGACTTATGGTAGGATAATAAAAACCTCCTGAAGTAAAAACGATTAAACTTTTTTTTAAACGCTTTTATTGTATAACGTACTCTGAGGAAGTGAATCCTGTATCGCTTCAACTGTTCGATAATGCCCGTGTCCAGAAGCAGTTCTCCGAGAACCAACGGCGCTTTATCTTTCACTTCAAGACGTTCAGCCTCAGCTAGTAACTTCTTGTCAGAATCAGTCTCTGAAATGGTTTTGTTGCTTTTCATTTTCTGAAAGTAAAAACACAATTATTAGTCATCATAATTTACACTTAGTTCGTCTTTGTCGTAATTAATAGCGCCCTCAATTATTTGTCTCCAGTTGCCTGTCACTTTTTTCAATTATTATTAGTTCTGTAGCAAAATATAATTTCATTGATGTTAACAATTTGAGCTTTGGATAAACAAACCTATGTGGCCGTCTTCACCATTCACACCTAGGCTAAAGCTACACTATCAAACTTTATGTTTAAAAAAAATGTGATGTGCCCATATATGGACATGATGATGTCATATCACTACCATATTTGTGCATATCACTACCAAATTTGGCCACATCACATTATTTTTGTCAAATAAAGTAAAGCTTTAGGAAAATAGCATTCAAGTTTAAACAATTTTCTATCTGTGAATATCACTTTGTAAGAATCCTGTAGTAAAATAGTCGTAATAAAATCATAATAAAATCATAGCATACCTGCACATACTTGTAGAAGATATCAATGCGTTCAGCCTGTGTTTTCTCCAAGTCATCATTGAGGGTTAGCCCCTTGGCACCGTCCGTCAAGTCCTTCATTCTCTCAGCTACAGCTGCTTGGCTGGTATCCACAGACCAATCTTTATCATCATCGCTGTAGTCATCCTAAAACACAACAGAAATGCAATGTATAATGCACCCGATTGTAACATTGCCATTTGATTGATTAATAATGCATTAGGTGTCGTTCAATATTAGTTCTATTGAACGGAAAGAGATATGCACTATACCTTATTAACAAGGGTACAAATTTGGGCATTGTTGCCGTATGTTTATCAGTGGATCCCTTATAATACAAATAAATAGTGGAGCTGTAGCTTGGTGGTTAACATGCTTGCCTTCCTATTCCAAGGTCCGGGGTTCAATCCTGACCTAGTGCCCAGGTTGCCGCTCCATAAGCCTCAAATGTGACTTGGTTTATAAGCACGATAAATTATTAAATAGTTTATCTATCCTGTAATTGGCAAAATTACTCACTGTTGGATGCATATTTTTACAATTTGTTATTTATATTTACAAAATGATGAAAGAGCTACATACTCGTTCTGGAGCTACAATCTCAGAATCCTGCTCGGCGACACCATTCGATTGTTTCTTGCCCTTGTTAGCTTTCTCTTTATCCTTCTTTGGCGTGTTCGACTCCTCAGGGGGATGTTTAGTCATGTAGGTGGTCACTTTGTGCCTCATGTCCACTGAAGCTCGATGACCACAAGCCTTACAGACCTTACCGATACGCTCTTTTTTAATGATCTATAATACACAAGAAAAATGCAAGATAAAGCGTTAATAAAGGGTTGTTTTTAAATATTAACTTTACCCAATTTTTTTTTTAAACAGCACTGTGTAATTCCTAACGCATTAAAAAGAAAGGACTGTGGCTTTTATTCTTTCTAAAGTTCTGTCTACACTATAAAACTGTGACAAAAAATGTGATGTGCCCATATATGGACATGATGATGTCATGTCACTACCATATTGATGAATCTCACTGCCATATTTGGACACATCACACTTTTTTTGTAGAGAATCTGGAGTGCATGTGTTGTCTTGGGAAACAGGATTGCATGTTTTTACCAGGCCACAAGAAAAAAAAAATGTTTTTTTTTACCAGGTTTGTTTCAGGATTGTCGCATTCTGTACAAAGCACAAACTTCTTGATGAACGAATCCAGCATTAGCTGCAGTTTAGCAGCTGCATGTGATCCGTTAACAATGTAACGGTCATGTTTTGAATCTACCTGGGTCTGAGCTCCCAACTCGCAACCAAAGAATTTGGTAGTGTCTGGGAAAATAAAAGATACCATTTAGTTTAAATTTTCTTTAAATTCAATAATTTAACTTTAGCTATAATCTGCATGAATGGGAGTAATCTGGCTGGCCATCTGTTTCATGACCTCCGACAAGGTCATTCTAGCCATCCTTCCTGCTTCTGCTAGTAACTGTACTTCAAGCTTGGTAATGTCATTTCTTATGCTATCCCTCCATTTCTTGGTTGGTCTATCTCGAGTCTTTTTCTTTTAATCTCCGACGTATATACGATTCCTAACCAGGGTTACCACATAGACAATTACATGTTATATGAAGGCTGGCATGCAAGCTACTGGATATAGCATACAGCACCATTCAACCTGCATTTTGTAGCCAGCCTAACCTTAATAAAAAATTACTTACATGTCGGAGGTCGATTTAAGGCTTTGGCTACATCCGCCATATTTACGATTACTGTTTTGATTCCATTGCCTTTGCCTTCAACCTAGAAGGGAAAAGAAACCAAATTTATAATTATTAAAAAAATATTAAATAGCATACAATAATTATTAATTAAAGTACATTATCATTTTCAAGTATTGTACCATAATATTAATAGAGTTAAAAACTATAATACAGTCGACTCCGCCTAAGTCGAATTCGCGTAAGTCGAAAAATCACGAAAGTCGAATTTTTATGAAAGTCTCAATTCTTTCCTATACATTACTGTGTAATTTTTATTTGTAAGTCGAATTTTTCTAATTCGAAATTCGTCTAAGTCGACGTCTTTTTGCGGTCCGAATACACACATTTTTTAGTGATTTATATCGTATAAGTCGAAGTCACAAATCACGCGGCAACAACGCGCTAAAAAAGCCGATGAAACGTACGTAATTTGATAAACAAACGACAGAGGAGATAATGTGGGACCATATTGGTTCTCTCAAGCAGGTTGCATAGTATAGGCGGCGTCCTACAACTCGCGCTAGTGTATATAGTGTATGAGTTGTTTCAGATTTGAGAACTTGAGCGGCGTTTTGTGGGTACCCATTTTGTGCTAGACAGTTGGCAATAAACAATGGATACCGATTTCGAATAAGTTTTTGTATTGTTTCGGGCTTAAACCATAAAAGAAAATACAGTTTATCATTGCCGATAAAAGAGGCTTAGCATTTATTAGGCCTAGCTAGCTAGCTAAGCAAACTCAATTCAAGAAGGCTCATCGTGTGGGTGGGCCGTGATCGCGACAGGGCAGGGTCTACTAGGCCTAGCCATAGCGCGGCTAGTGAGTGAACCTACGCCTAGCATTTTTTTTGCAAATCTGTAAGTCGAAGTTCGCGTAACTCGACATTTTTATACCGGTCCCATTAGATTCGACTTAGGCGGAGTCGACTGTATATTCATGTAAGGTTTTTTTCATTTTTCTTGAAAAGTATTATATAATAATTATATTATATACACAATATATCATATACACTGTATTATCTCTATCTCTTTAATGGTTGGGGACCAGCTGAAAAAATCATATGGCTAACTAAATTATGTTTATGAATATTTATTTCTGTAAAAGTCGCAGCTATGGTGGCATTTGAAAATATCATAGCTACTGAATTTGCATTCAATCAATTATTTAACGCATATTCTATCATGAATTTGTTATGAACAATTGACTGCGATTCAGTTATTGAAGTAACGCAAGAAAATTACAATTTTTAATCATCTTTAATTTCTTAATTAAACAAAAAAAGCCAAGTTTTAGAATTGGACGATAAATCATCATTAGCAAGTAGAAATAATACAATTATTATTAAAAGGTCCTTTAAAATTTCTCAAGTTCAAATGTTTTTATTTAGTATTCTACCATTGTTAATTAAAAATTCATCATTTTCTTGGTGATCAATTAGAGATTCGGACCAAAATGCCTGGATAATCAGGGCAATCTATAGAGATGTGATAAAAATAGCCTCTTACCTTGGCTATGATGGGGGGCATTTTGTAACGGTAGAATTGATCAGTGATGTTACGATTGACGTTGAGAGACATCTTCTCGACGAATCACCGACGTGTTTATTTTTAAATATATTATGTCTTGTTTGTTGATGTAAATGCAGTTGATGATGTAGATTGGCACACTTTGAGCTGGACATACAAGTTTCTAGTGGCGTCGTCTGCTTTATAGAATTTGCAGGCGGTCTTGTCTTGGCTCGTATAACCAATGGCTCTGTAGAAATAAAATCATGGCTCATAAAAACGACGTCTATAGTTGCTATACATATTACAGTTCTTCATACTTATACGTCTTCGTAATTAAAAATCTACGTCAGATTTTTACACAGTATTTTTTGTCACCATATGGATGGTATTAGTACATCTTTTACTTATTCACAAGAGGTTTTCACACGGTCTGCAGTGCACGAGATAGGCCTAGACATAATATTATATTATATTATTATTTATTATTAAACAGAATAAATATTTTTAAAATAAATGTCTTATTTATATTTTAATAAGTAAATAAGCCTACAAATTAGGAAAGGGTCTAAAAATACAAAATGAGTATAGGCCTAGCTATTCTTACCGTGATATCCCAACAAAGACATAAAAAAATTCAATGCAAGTTGTCTCGAACGAGAATAATGGTCGTTCCTATGCAAAAGAGGAACGGAAGTCAATTTGTGTGGTGTGGCGCCGTACAGTGGCACACAAACACTGTAGAAGCTACAAAAACGGTTTCGTAGATAAATGTCCTGTAAAAATTAAAATACAAAACGATATAACTAAGTAAATCAATTGAGTAATGCTATACTAGTTAATTGTTATATTTATATAACTGAGATCACATTTAAGTAGCAATTTTATACCGAAATTGCCACGTAATTTCAATCAACTTACCTCAACAAAATGTCGCACAAGAGTCACGAATTGCAAGAATAATCTTGGTCGAAATTCTGGAAATCCATATGGATTTGTCAGAAGGTTGCCAGACTTAATTAAGATAACATAGAAAGTATTTGAATATTATAATATCATTTTGTTATAAATTATACAATTCAAATATTTATCTGCAAAGATAAAATACCGAAATAAAGTAATACTCTTATATTATATCATAATAGTTCAATATTTATTTAATACAAACCTAAATTATTTCTGGCAAACAATTCGTGATTGCGAAATTGGAG
This sequence comes from Antedon bifida, assembly GCF_963402885.1. Classification (NCBI taxonomy): domain Eukaryota; kingdom Metazoa; phylum Echinodermata; class Crinoidea; order Comatulida; family Antedonidae; genus Antedon; species Antedon bifida. Next base: position 4,796,891 of record NC_136234.1, read on the forward strand.
ATCGAGAGTTAAACAAATTGGTGGCGCTATTCCAATTTTTATCTTTTCTCGCGTTTTTGCGCGCGCAACGTGACTATGGTGAAGCAAGAGAGTATATGAATAAAAATAAATTTATTTTTTTTAATTGATTTATTCAATATACACATAAAACTATACATATACATTCAATACAACAAGTAATTACAAAAAGAGAAACAGCATCGGGAATGAACCAAGTAGAATACGTCATAGTTATAAATACATTTTAAGTTTTCATCATGAGGATTAGACAGGTCATTATGCACTTAAGAAATAATTGTAATACAATTACACGGTCAAGCAATTATGCGGTTTTTGTTTTCGACCATCCACAATTTTTTTCCGGGAATTATATAATGCGGTTGAATGATTTGCAGTTTTACGGCACGTGTGTCCAATATGCAGGTACGTACTTAATATGTTGAAGCATGGCTGAAAGCTTATTAAAAAGTTTCTAGGATTACGCATGCGCTGTAACGAGAAACTGTAAAAAAAGATCTGAGAGCGAGCCGCCGAAAAGAAAAGGTGCGAAATCATCCGTGTTTGATGGCATGTATAAATAGCCTCGGTTCAAACTTACTGAAAAACATTTCAAAAGTATATATTAGTCGTCTTTCTTTACGTGCATTTACTCTATCTACCGCAAATAACATGCCGATACAGGTAAATTATTGCATTTCATTTTTAAAATGGGCCTCTCTCTAGCTAGGCAGGCGGCTAGAGTAGTAGGCCTAGTAGTTTAGTTAGGGCATACGCTAGCCTATCTATTTAGCCTAGCTCTATATCAGGCGCGCCGGTTACTGTGCATGTGTGGCACTGTTGAGGGCCATATAGGCCTAGCCTGTAGCTGCTGAGCATTGTAATAACTAAGTCTAGGCCTAGCCTATTTTATATTCCTTTTTACTTTGCTGATTAATTTATTCTTTTTTAAAATTTCATATTTAATTCTTTCTAAAAAAGGGAACGAAAGGTACATGGCAATGTAGTTACCTTAAATAAATGTAGGCCTACATCTTTTTTTATAGGTTGGTGACAAAATTCCCAGTGTGGAAGTTCATGAAGGCAATCCAGGTCAAAAGGTCAATATGGCGGACCTTTTTAAAGGCAAGAAGGGAGTGCTGTTTGCCGTTCCTGGGGCTTTCACCCCTGGCTGTTCGAAGGTAAGCTATCTAGAGAGGTTACTTTACAAATACTGTACAATCATATTCATTTTTTTTTTAAAACAAGCCTTTCATTAAATTATGATATTTGATTTTAGACTAGAGATTCCAAAATAAAAGATTCAATTGACATTCTTTCTAGACTCATCTACCAGGATATGTGCAGGACTTTGCCAAGATCAAGAGCAAGAACATCGACATTGTTGCTTGCATCTCTGTCAATGATGCCTTTGTGATGTCAGCGTGGGGAGATGCCCACAAAGCTGGAGAGGTACGCATATGTTTAAAAGAACACTAAAAAACATTCCCTATCCTATACGATTGAGAGCTGCCATGTTGGAGAAGAGTTGGTATCTATATATATCAAGTTTGAAGCCAGGATAAATGGTGTATATTTCTACTGTTTTCACATCTCATTTACACCTGTATGTTATGTTAATTTTCTTGTTTTTTTTAGATTCGTATGCTAGCAGATACATGTGCAGAATTTACTAAGGTTTGTCAAAATTGTTCTTTTTTCAATGTGTAAATAAAGAGTATCAATACAGGAGAAATAAACTAAAAATATTATTTTTTTATTATAGGCCATTGACTTGGGACTGGATGCTACTGCCATATTAGGAAACCTGCGATCAAAGAGGTACAAACAATACCAACGTTTATACTGAACCTTACTATTTATGACTAAAGATTTTGAAATACAAACATCACATAATTTATGTTTTATGCATATTCATATTATTTATTTATATTTAAATCTGATGTTGCATCCATAAGCGAAGTAATGTTGTTTTTGATGAATGGTGTACTGTAACTATACCTAAATAATATAAGGGGAGATCACATGATCAAATTAAGGGGATGCACATTTTACTAGTCACTTTAACTGTGATACACATCCCTACTTAGGTTTAAAGCTCTGTCCACACTAACAAACTAGTGTGATGTGCTTAAATATGGTAGTGATATGACATCATCAAGTCCATATATATGATCACATTTGTTTGTCACACAAAGTTTGATAGTGTAGACAGAGCTTAAGTGGAGGTCCAACAACCTGGAGTTTTTACATTGAATTGAAACCCATATACTTATTATTATACTACTATACAAATATTTGTACCAAATAAAGGATGCCGTCTCTCCTCCTCTGCGCCAATGCAGGCATCTATACAAGCATGTCACTAGCACTCATGTGACAAAGGGGCTTAAGAGTTAAAAAAAATACTAGAGAATTTTAATAAGGGGCAAGGTTATACTAAAGTTAAATACTAATAGAGTATAATTTGATATGTTTCAGATATGCAATGGTTATTGAAGATGGTGTGGTAAAGAAGATCAATGTAGAACCTGACGGTACAGGACTGACATGCACGCTAGCTGCTAACATCGTCGATCAAATTTAGAAAGAAAACCAACAAGTTTTAATGTGTAAATTAATAAAATAGTGTGATTAATAAGATTATTGTTAGGATATTTAAAAGAAAGACAATAGTGAATAAATATAAAGATAATCGGTATTACAAAACATTTTCGGTATTATTAGTAAAAATACTAAGTATTAATAATGAGTTGTTGAAACTAATCTTTTCTAACCCCCAAGGACCTATAAACCAAAAAAATGAATAAGAAATTTTAAGTGTTGTTCTTCCATTGACAGATAGTTTGACAAAAAAAGTGTGATGTGCCCAAATATCACATTTTTTTTGTGTCACACAGTTTGATAGTGTAGACAGAGCGTTGCACAGAAGTTTTTAAATATAAAAGTTATAGATGACACGCACAATCTATTACAGTGGTGCTTTTTATAGTTATGTATGTAAATCCTGAAATAAAAACCAATGAAATATGAAAATAAATTTCTCCAATAATACCTAAATGAACTTTTTGTGATCATTATTATTTATGCATCAGCTCCGGAGTAAACATTAA